>NC_050069.1:169824640-172797536 GCF_009764565.3 Dermochelys coriacea
CGGGAGCCACGAGCATTCCTGCCGGCGAGGATCCCCCCCAGCCCTCCTCATGGCACCCTTTACCATCGCAACATTGAACACCCGTGGCTGTAAGATGGGTCTCCGCAGGTCCCAGGTGCTCTCCTTCCTTCGAGAGGGGAGGTACTCTGTGGTTTTCCTGCAGGAGACCCATACGGATCCGACCGCCGAAGACAGCTGGCGGCTGGATTGGGGAGACAGGGTCTACTTTAGCCACCTCACAGTTCATACGGGTGGAGTGGCGACCCTGTTCTCCCCCGACCTACGGCCCGAGGTGCTGGGGGTCGCCGAGGCTGTGCCGGGTCGCCTGCTGCACCTCCGGGTCCAAATGGAGGGGCTCGTAGTCAACCTCGTCAACATCTATGCCCCAGCAGCGAGCCCGGAGCGGCTGCAATTCTATCAGCAGGCATCCGCCTTCCTCGGCACCTTGGATCCTCAGGAGTGCCTGGTCCTGGGAGGGGACTTTAACATCACACTTGAGGAACGGGACCGCTCGGGGACCGAGAAGAGCCCGGCCGCCGTGGCCGTCCTCCAGGAGATAGTCGAACACCACTCCCTGGTGGACGTCTGGCGCGACCACCACCCGGATGACACTTCCACGTCACCTTTGTCCGGGTGGAGGCCCATCGGTCGCGCCACTCCCGGTTGGACCGCATTTATTTATCACGCTTTCATCTCACACGAGCCCACTCCTCCAGCATCCGGCCGGCCCCATTTTCTGACCATCACATAGCCACCGTGACAGCCTCCCTCTGCGCGGAGAGGCCGGGGCCGGCCTATTGGGATTTTAACAACAGCTTGCTGGAGGATGCGGGCTTCGTGGCGTCCTTCCGGGAGTTCTGGCTGGCCTGGCGAGGGCAGCGGCTTGCCTTTCTCTCGGCACGGCGGTGGTGGGACGTAGGGAAGGTGCGCGCCCGGCTCTTCTGCCGTGACTACACCCGGGGCACCAGCCGACGGAGGGATGCAGCGATAGAGCAGTTGGAACGGGAGGTCTTAGAGCTGGAGAGGCGTCTGGCCGCCAGCCCCGAGGATCCACCCCTCTGCGGAGCGTGCCGGGAGAAGCGGGAGGAGCTCCGGAGCCTCGAGGACCATCGGGCCCGGGGTGCCTTTGTTCGATCCCGCATCCGTCTCCTTCGGGAGATGGATTGCGGCTCCCGCTTCTTCTACGCCCTGGAAAAAAAGAGGGGGGCTAAAAAACATATCATCTGCCTACTGACAGAGGATGGCACCCCCCTCACGGATCCGGTGGAGATGTGCGAGAGGGCGAGAGCCTTCTACGCAAGCCTTTTCTCCCCGGAGCCGACCGATCCTAACGCTTGCAGAGTGCTGTGGGAGGAGCTCCCGACGGTCAGCGTGGGCGACCGAGACCGGGTAGAGCTGCCTCTCACTCTGGCCGAGTTCTCGGAAGCCCTCCGTCGCATGCCCACCAATAAATCTCCGGGCATGGACGGGCTGACCGTGGAGTTCTACCGCGTGTTCTGGGACGTCCTGGGCCCAGACCTAGTCACCGTCTCGGCCGAGTCTTTGCAGAGCGGGGTCCTCCCTCTTTCGTGCAGGCGAGCCATGCTCGCCTTATTGCCGAAGAAGGGGGACCTCCGCGATTTACGAAATTGGCATCCCGTCTCGCTCCTCAGCACGGACTACAAAATCGTGGCAAAAGCCATCTCCCTGAGGCTAGGGTCTGTGCTGGCGGACGTGGTCCACCCAGTCCAGACCTACACCGTCCCGGGCCGCAGTATCTTCGACAACCTATATCTGGTCCGGGACCTATTGGAACTTGGGTGTTGGGATGGTCTGTCGTTCGTCCTCCTGTCCTTAGATCAGGAGAAGGCGTTTGACAGGATGGATCACGGGTATCTCCTGAGCACTCTGCGGGCATTTGGCTTCGGACCCACGTTTGTGAACTTTCTCCGGCTGCTGTACGCTTCCGCAGAGTGTCTGGTAAGACTCAACTGGACCCTGACCGAACCGGTCAACTTCGGGCGAGGAGTACGGCAGGGGTGCCCCCTCTCAGGCCAGCTGTACGCTCTGGCGATCGAGCCCTTCCTCTGTCTCCTCCGAAGGAGGTTGACAGGGTTGGTGCTGAGGGAGCCGGAGCTGCGGCTGGTCCTGTCGGCGTACGCTGATGACGTGCTCCTCATGGTCCAGGACCCGGGCGACTTGGTGCGAGTGGAGGCTTGCCAGGCCATCTATTCAGCAGCCTCCTCTGCGCGGGTCAACTGGGTCAAGAGCTCTGGCTTGGTGGTAGGGGACTGGCGGCAGGCGAGCCCCCGCCCACCCGCGCTTCAAGCCATCCGGTGGAGCACGGGTCCGCTGCTCTATCTGGGCGTTTACCTTTCTGCCACGCATCCCTCTCCGCCGGAGAACTGGCAGAATTTAGAGGGCGGGGTGATAGAGCGGCTCCGGAAATGGACAGGACTGCTCCGGTGCCTCTCCCTTCGAGGGAGAGCGTTAGTGCTTAATCAACTAGTCCTGTCCATGCTTTGGTACCGGCTCAACACCCTGGTCCCGGCCCCGGCTTTCCTGACCAACCTGCGGACATCGATTCTGGAGTTCTTTTGGTCAGGACTGCACTGGGTCCCTGCAGGGGTTCTCCATCTACCTGTGGAGGAGGGAGGGCAGGGCCTCAAATGTCTGCTTACTCAGGTCCATGTCTTCCGCCTCCAGACCCTGCAGAGGCTCCTTTATGGTGCAGGTAGTCCGGCGTGGAGCATACTGGCGCACGCCTTCCTGCGCCGCTTCCGAGGGCTCCGATACGACCGACAGCTCCTTTATCTCCATCCGAGAGGTCTTCCGCGAGACCTCTCCGGGCTGCCGGTCTTCTACCAGGACCTCCTCCGGACCTGGAAACTCTTTACAACGAGCAGGTCCGTGGTGGCCACCGAGGGGGCAGATCTCCTCGCGGAGCCCCTGCTACACAACCCCCAGCTCCGTTTGCAGGTGGCGGAGTCCCGCTCGGTGCGCCAGAGGTTGGTCCTGGCAGAGGTCCCAAGAGTCGGAGACCTCCTGGACTATGACCGGGGAGACTGGCTGGATCCCCTAACCTTCGCTCAGCGCATGGGGCTTTCCAGACCTTGTACTCCCCGATGCACACTTCAGGAGGTGAAGGCTGCTTTGCCGCCCGCTGCTCGGGTTTATCTCGACCGGGTCCTGCACGAGGGCACGCCCCGCCCACCCACTACCCCAGGCCCGCCGGACCTTTTAATTGGACCCCTGCCCCGTGGACCCAACCGATCCCTTCACCCCTTCACTAGAAGCCGGCTACACGAGATGCAGCAGGTCTGTTTTCAAACCGCGCCAAGAAAACATCTCTACACGCTCGTGCTTCACACCCTTCACGCCCGCACGCTCGTGTCCCGCCCCGATACAAAATGGCGGGACCTCCTGCCACCTTTGGAGGGTGAAGAGCCCCGGTGGGCCAGCCTATATTCCATCTTAGTCCCAAAGCCCGCCGGGGATGTCAGTTGGCAGCTCCTTCACGGAGCCGTGAGCACGGGCGTGTACTTGGCGCGGTTCACCACAATCCCAGACACCTGCCCCTTTTGCGGCGTGAGGGATACCCTGGCACATGTCTACTTGGAGTGTGCCAGGCTGCAGCCCCTATTCCGGCTCCTCACCAATATCTTATTACGTTTTTGGTTGCACTTCTCCCCTCACCTTCTCATTTATGCACTCCCTATCCGTGGCCCCACAAAGTCACGGGATCTCCTGGTCAACCTCCTCCTGGCCCTAGCTGAAATGGCCATCTACAAAACCAGAGTGAGGAGGTTGGCCGATGGAGTCTCCTGTGACTGTAGGGCCTATTTCCGATCCTCGGTCCGTTCACGTATCTGGGCAGAGTTCCTCTGGGCGGCCTCCTCTGACTCCCTTGACGCCTTTGAGGAGCAGTGGGTGCTGTCCGGGGTTCTCTGCTCTGTGTCCCCGTCCGGTTCCCTTCTTTTAACCCTTTGACCGCACTCCTGTCCCTGTTATTTTATTAGTTGTCCCCCGGAATTTCTTGGGTATCTAGGTCTTGTGGATCCCCCTTTGAGGCCGGGGTGGATCCTTTAGCAGTGGACGGGCTTCGCCCGCCCACTTCCCGGATCCCAATAAGACTGCTCTCCCATAGCCTTCTAGCTTGGAGGGAGGTGGGAAGCTGCTACTCCTGCTGCTGGGCTCTAAGCTCTCCCTGCTGCTCCAGCTGCTCCCCTGGCTGGGCCAGACACCCCCCACCCCGTTCTCTGCTAACTGGTTGCTGGACACCCCACTCTTGGGTGCTGCTATTGCTCCAACTGCAGCCCTAGGGTGGGGAGGGGGCTCCAGAGAGGAGGAGTGAGGGACCCCAGCCACTGCTGTTGTGGATACCCCCACCACCACCTGAGAGGGGTCCATTCTGCCTGCCTGGACCACCACCTGGAGCTCCTGGAGCTGCTGCTGCTGCAGAGGCTGCTACCTGGAGCTGCTGAAGCCCGAGGAGGAGAAGAAGAGGATCATCTGCCAATGGGGCAGCACCTAGAGACTTTGCAGACCACCGTGGAGGGGGCCCTAAGACTGAGTAATTTTCAAACTGTGCTCTTGTGGTGGGGGTTTTGACTGTGTTTGTAGGGACACGGGGTGTGGCGTGGAGCTGCCCCCCGATCCATCTGTGTGTCCCCCTCAACCCCCACCACTATTACCACCACTGCTGCCCCCTCCACCACTCCCACTGGCTGTATACCATCTTCCTCAGCTCCTGCCTCTGGACTCAGCTGCTTGCTTGGCTTGCCACGCCCTATTTCCACCCTTTGGGCCAGAAGCAGCAGCCAGCTAAAAAAAAGACTTGTGCAAGTGCACATGGGCACATGTGCCCCCCCGGACTGCCTACCCCCCAGCTTTGCCCTTTACTACCTGCCCCATTTGCCCCTTGCTTTGCCTCCTCTTTTGCCCCAGCCCCCCTTACTAGCTTCAGTTTGTTTGCCTGCCCCGCCCATTTCCTTCTGCAGCCTTTGTTTGTTTGCCCCGCCCCAGCCTCTGAAGCTAGCCCCTTGGTTTCCCTGTTCTACCCCCAGACCGCTTAGCCCCTCGCTCCGTGTGCCCATGCCTCCTCCCATGCGCTTGTGCAATTCCCATTTTAGTTGCAACCCTCTTCACTGCACCCTCAATGTTGTTGTATCCCCCCCCCCCCGTAGTGCACCAAGAGGAGCCGGAATTTCCACCTTGTGTCAGTGACTGACCCCTAACCCCTGATTGCCCCCCGTCCAGCCCACCCCTTTTGGCGCCCTCCTCCCCTGCCTGCAGCCTAGCGGGGAGGAGTGGTCGACCTGCTTCCCCTCTCCCCTCCTCCTTTTGGTGTCCCCCCTTTCCTCCTTGCTCAGGATGGCGGGGGATGAGAGGGGTGAGACCTCTCCAGTAGCCCAAGCTGCCCATCCGTCACCCCCCCAAGCTTCTACCTCCGCTGCCAAACCATCTGCCATCGCCCCCGCTGGGGCACCAGCAGCGACGGGCACCGGGGTGACCTCTACTGCTGCCACGTCTCTCACCCCCTCAGATTCGGGGGGAGTCCCCCAGCCGGCGGGAAGGGCCAGGAGAAGAAGAAGGGGAAGGGCCCCGCTAAAAAGACCAGGCCCTCCATGGCAGGGGCTGCCCCCAATGCCCCGGCCCCATCTCCAGCTGGGGCACCCCTCCCCGCTGTTCCCTCCACCAGCTCTGCAGGTGTCCCTCCCCCGGCCCCCAGAGCATACGCCCAGGTGGCGGCAGCCCCTTCGCCTGCCGCTACGTCATTTCTCCAGCCCACCGCCTCCGCTACCATCTATAGCGGCCGGGGCCCCTTTCCCACCATGACCAGGAAGCACGGCGTCCGTTGCCTCCTGGTGCCCGCTTCACCCCACGTGGAGACTTATGTGCGGGTGTTGGCGAGGGTGGTGGGGCCCACGGCCATTGTGGCGGCCTCCAAAATGTATGGCAAGGTCATCCTCTTCTTAACATCGGAGGCTGCCGCCCAGGAGGCGGTGGAGAAGGACCTGGCGGTAGGGGGCGTTTTTGTCCCCCTAGAGCCACTAGAGGACCTGGGCGTCCGCCTGGTCCTAACCTCCGTCCCTCCCTTTCTCCCTAATGCCGCCCTTTTACCCACCCTTCCTACCTTGGGGAAGCCCATCTCTGTCATCAGCCCTCTCCCGTTGGGCTGCAAAGACCCCACCCTCCGTCACGACCTCTCGTTCCGCCGGCAAGTGCAGCTTCAACTGCCGCCGGCTGCGTGTGATGGAGAGGCACTGGAGGGGTCCTTCCTAGTCTCCTACCAGAGGGTCCGTTACCGGGTGCATTACTCCACGGGGGAGGCCCGGTGGTACCTCTGCCGGGCGATGGGGCACGTCCGGTGGGACAGCCCCCTGGCCCGGGAAGGAGGGGCATCCGGGACCCCCGAGCCCCGGCAGGGCACCGGCCCTGTCACCGCCGACACCCCTGGCTGCCCAGCGCCCAAAACCACCCCTCCTCCTTCCCAGTCCACCATTGCTCCTGCTCAGGCCCAAGGGGCACCTCCCCCACTATGCCCAGACGAGCGGGAGAACCCCGCGCCCGCTGTTCGCAATCTGGCGAGGCCTGTGGAGGAGGGTGCGGCAGGGACACCGCCAAGCATGGGAGAGGGCCTGCCCCATGAGGAATCTTCCCTCCCTTGTGCTGCCCCACCGTTACCCCCTCGAGTCCCTGAGCCATCACCTCTGCCCCCTGACACAACCCCTGCTAGCCAGCCCCTGGATGATGCCATGGAGGGCTGGGCCCTAGTCCAGGGAAAGCGGGGCAAGCGGAAGACTCGAGCTCCGCTCCTCCCATGGGACGCGGAGGCCCCCCGGAAGACCAGGAAGCTGATGCCGAGCCTTCCGCTCTACCCATGGGTGTGTTCCATCTACCAGAGCCGGCTGGGGAAGACGTGGCAGCACTGGAAAGCAGTATCTCCCCTCCACGGGAGTCCCTCCCCTCCAAGATCCCCGAGGCACCATCTGAAACCCCAGTGTGCCCCGAAGTAACCGTCACGTCAGGTGCCGGCGGGGAGAATCCCGGGGTAGCGGAAAACAATTTCCCCTCTATATATGAGGAGATCGAGGTCCTGGGTCTGACCCCGGTCACCCAGGGGGAGGACGATCCTATGCCAGTGGGCCTCGATCTGGGCGACTTCACTCCAGCCCCCTTTTCCCCATGTTCTCTCCCCCTAACCGATGCTTCTGCTCCCACTTCCGAGGAGCCCCTGGACTCCTCCATCAACCCAGCTGCAGAGGGCACCCCGCTGAGAGCCGCCGAGCCAGTTGAGGCGACGGCCAGTGCCACGCGGCTGGAACCTGAGCCACCAGGGGCATCCCTCGCTGGTGAGGAGCATTCGACCTCCTTTCCGGGAGAGGACCCTACAGAAGAAAGTCCACCTCCTGATGCCGTGGCTGCCAAATCCACCAGAGAGCTTGCGCCCGGCATCAGTGAGAGACCTCTCCCGACCCAGATTCTCACCTCGACCCCTGCCCCTGCCCTTATCCCGCCCACCTCCTGAGATGATATTGCCACCCCTGGGACTGTCTCCTTCCCCTTTCCAACAGATGACTCCCAGGGAGTGGCCTTTTTGTTTACCCGTCCCGACCCACCAGGGGCTGCTATCCTCCCTCCGCCGCCCCCTATCGTCCCAGCATTCAGGTCAACACATCAGGAGCCCCGTCGGGGGTCCGCACCCTGTCTGCCCGTCTCGCTGGGCCACGGGGCTGTACCAAGGGCCCCATCGGGAAGCAACCAGACCATAACCCCAGCCCCCCATGTGCTGCGAGAGGAGTTGCGGGAGTTTCTAGAAGACGTCCGTGGCTCCCGCAACAAAGTCCAGCTTGCCCTCCAGCGATGGGGGGACTTTAATCAAATCCTCCGGGCTGCAAGGGCCCTCATGGGGGAGGGTAAAAGGACCAGGAGGCAGGGCGCCGCGGCCTACCAGCGGGTCCGCCACTTCCGTGACTCCTTACTCACCTACGGGGTGGGTCATGGACTGCTGCGCGGCCCGCCGGGAGCCACGAGCATCCCTGCCGGCGAGGATCCCCCCCAGCCCTCCTTATGGCACCCTTTACCATCGCAACATTGAACACCCGTGGCTTTAGGATGGGTCTCCGCAGGTCCCAGGTGCTCTCCTTCCTTCGAGAGGGGAGGTACTCTGTGGTTTTCCTGCAGGAGATCCATATGGATCCTACCGCTGAAGATTGCTGGCAGCTGGATTGGGGGGACAGGGTCTACTTTAGCCACCTCACAGTTCGTACGGCTGGAGTGGCGACCCTGTTCTCCCCTGAGCTACGGCCCGAGGTGCTGGGGGTCGCCAAGGCTGTGCCAGGTCGCCTGCTGCACCTCCGGGTCCGCATGGAGGGGCTGGTAGTCAACCTCATCAACATCTATGCCCCGTCAGCGAGCCCGGAGCGTCTGCAATTCTATCTATCCGCCTTCCTCAGCACCTTGGATCCTCAGGAGTGCCTGGTCCTGGGAGGGGACTTTAACATCACCCTTGAGGAGCATGACCGCTCAGGGACCGAGCGGAGCCCGGCCGCCATCACCGTCCTCCAGGAGATAGTCGAACACCACACCGGTCTGCTTTCAAACCGCGCCAAGAAAACATCTCTACACGCTCGTGCTCCACACCCTTCACGCCCGCAGCCTCGTGTCCTGTCCCGATACAAAATGGCGGGACCTCCTGCCACCTTTGGAGCCTATATTCCACCTTAGTCCCAAAGCCTGCCGGGGATGTCAGTTGGCAGCTCCTTCACGGAGCCGTGAGCACGGGCGTGTACTTGGCGCAGTTTACTTCAATCCCAGACACCTGCCCCTTTTGCGGCGTGAGGGATACCCTGGCACATGTCTACCTGGAGTGTGCCAGGCTGCAGCCCCTATTCTGGCTCCTCACCAATATTTTATTACATTTTTGGTTGCACTTCTCCCCTCACCTTCTCATTTATGCACTCCCTATCCGTGGCCCCACAAAGTCACGGGATCTCCTGGTCAACCTCCTCCTGGCCCTAGCTAAAATGGCCATCTACAAAACCAGAGTGAGGAGGTTGGCCGATGGAGTCTCCTGTGACTGTGGGGCCTATTTCCAATCCTCGGTCCGTTCACGTATCCGGGCAGAGTTCCTCTGGGTGGCGTCCTCTGACTCCCTTGATGCCTTTGAGGAGCAGTGGGCGCTGTCCGGGTTTCTCTGCTCAGTGTCCCCGTCCGGTTCCCTTCGTTTGACCCTTTGACCGCACTCCTATCCCTGCTATTTTATTAGTTGTCCCCCGGAATTTTTTGGGCATCTAGGTCCTGTGGATCCCCGTTTTAGGCTGCGGGGGATCCTTTAGTAGTGGACAGGCTTCGCCCGCCCACTTCCCAGATCCCAATAAGTCTGCTTTTCTATAGCCATCTGGTTTTGCCCCATCACACTACTTATTTCCAGTCAGAGACTTACTTTGCATTTTGGAGGCCTGGGTCACAACTCCATATTTGAGGGTGAGTTCTCTTTTGCACTTAAAACAGGGGTTCAGCCGCTTCTTTGATTTCTATGAAAAATATAGTGTGCCTCTAGGTCAGTTCCTCAGATTTGTCACCTAAGAAGAATGGCTCAGGTTTGGGCATCTCCCTCACATCCTCAGCCATGAAAACTGATGCAAAGAATTCATTTAGTTTCTCCACAATGGCCTTATCATCCTTGACTGCTCCTTTAGTATCTCTGTCATCCAGTGACACCACTAGTTGTTTAGCAGGCTCCCTGCTTCTGATGTACTTAAAATATTTTTTGCTTTTACTTTTTGAGTCTTTGGTTAGCTGTTCTTTGGTCTTCCTAATTATATTTTTACATGTCACTTGCCAGAGTTCTATTTTCCTCACTAGGATTTAACTTCCACGTTTTAAAGGATGCCATTTTGCATCTCACTGATTCTTTTACTTTGTTGTTTAGCCACAGTGGCACTTTTTTGGTTCTTTTACTGTGCTTCTTACCCTTATCAAATATCCCTTCATTTTTTATAACGGAGACTCTAGATGATCTGCTGCTTTGGAATACAAAACTCTGTTGTCTTGTTATAAATGCATATTGTGCTTGTCTGTAGTGTTTTAATGTTGAGAACAGACTCTGTCTAGCCAATCTTTTCTGCAGTATTTCAAAATCTGTGTCTCTATTTATCATCATCTTGTTTATTTCTTAGTAGTTGTTATCATTTTTTCCTGTCACTGGTATTCCCTGGACTAGAAATCACATAACATTGTGTTTCCTCTCAGAATTTCTTGTCTGCAGATGTTGACCTAATACTGGAGGCCTTTACAAGGTATCTTCCTTATACATACTTTTTCCTGGAGCAAATCCAACGATGTTCTGAAATCTCATTAATTTTATTCTGAATCCTCAGGAATAGCTTATCTAAACTTTTTGTCCCAACTAATGCTAAGAATATATAGCAATGCTAGGAATATGATGTGTCTGTCATTCATGAACTGGACTTCCACAAGAGAGAATCATGTTACATAATCATGTAGCATGATCCTCTTTTATTCCCTATCTGAGACTGTCTGCACAGTATGCTTTGCTCACTCTGCAACTTTGGATGCATACTGCACAGCTCTCATTTGCTCTTTGTTTGATAACTGTGCTGTAGATTTTTAAGACCAAAAGGGACCATTAGATAGGGGTGTCAACTTCATAATATTTAAATCCGGATGTTCCAGCCTGCCTCTGCCTTTTCCCCCCTCCAAGGTCCAACCTCCTCCCATCTCTCACTGCTCTTCCCCTCTTCCTCTCCCTTCCCCCACCCCCATCCTCCTGGGACAGGAGGCACTCACCTGTGGAGCCGGGGCTGGGAGCTGCAGCCACCGGATGCAGGTAGGAGGCGGCTCTGAGTAGGGACTGGCGGTGGTGGTGACCCAGCGTCTCCCTGTCTCCCCTGCCTGCAGTAAGCAGAATTTTGGTATCTGGTTAGTAGATCTCACTGGACACTGCCAGATCCCTTTTTGAGCAGACTTTCTGGTCAAAAACCAGGCACCCGGCCACCCTGTCATTAGATCATCTAGTTTGACCTCCTGTCTAATACAGGCTACAGAATTTCACCCAGTTAGCTCTGTATTGAGCTCTATAACTTGTCTGAGTAAAGCATATCTTCCAGGAAGATGTCCAGTCTTGATTTGAAGACTTCAAGAGATAGAGAATCCACCATTTCCCTTAGTAGTTTGTGCCAGTGTTTAATCACCCTCACTGTTAAACTTTGTTGCCTTATTTCTGAATTTGGATGCACACTGATCACAGTAACCTCACAGAAAGCTGCACTTTTGGGATGTGTGAAAGTTGTCTCTGACAAGTTTTTTGGAACAGACAGGACACAGTATTATAGCCCCTACTCAGATGAAAAGTAAAAAGATTGTGAGACAAGGGCCTTAGTCTTTTTATTCCTGTTCTCCCAATTCAGTATTGCACTATTGCAACAGTAGAAAGAAGGGGGGAGCATTCAAAGCCATTAAACAAATCAGTTCTTAATGATTTGGCATATTGTGGGTTAAATATTTCAACAGACTCTTTACAAAGGATCCTCAACCTCTCTTGTCTGCCAATTTCTGGAAAGTGAGAGTACATTTAAAGCCTCTAATAAGCCCCTGCTGGGTGGAACAGTGTGTGGGAAGACAGAACCCTAAACAGTGTAAATATGCCTTACAGAAGGTTTCCACTGTTCCTCATTCCTCCTCAGAAGAATCTAAATCTAATATGAGTTTAGGATCTCCTATGACAACACCAGTATTCTGTTCCATAGATCTTCTGCCATGATTAAGTCTTAGTCAACAGTTACCTCATGACTTTTAATTAGGTTGAAGTTGACTGCACTCTGCCCGCCCCCCTCCCCCCAGCAATTCTTTTTTTTTCTCCTCTGTTGAAAAACTGATGAAAAGAAGCTGAATGCATCAACCTTACTGCTCAGCACTTCTTCCTAGCCATATTTCCTCAAGCCCTTTTAATGGCTAATCGCCCTTTGAGAACGTGTGTGTTTTACTTATCCCTCATTGCTTTCTGTCTCAGTGATAAGAAAAGGAGTACTTGTGGCACCTTAGAGACTAACAAATTTATTAGAGCATAAGCTTTCGTGAGCTACAGCTCACTTCATCGGATGCATTTGGTGGAAAAAACAGAGGAGAGATTTATATACACACACACAGAGAACATGAAACAATGGGTTTATCATACACACTGTAAGGAGAGTGATCACTTAAGATAAGCCATCACCAGCAGCAGGGGGGAAAAGGAGGAAAACCTTTCATGGTGACAAGCAAGGTAGGCTAATTCCAGCAGTTAACAAGAATGTCAGAGGAACAGTGGGGGGTGGGGTGGGAGGCAGAAATACCATGGGGAAATAGTTTTACTTTGTGTAATGACTCATCCATTCCCAGTCTCTATTCAAGCCTAAGTTAATTGTATCCAGTTTGCAAATTAATTCCAATTCAGCAGTCTCTCCTTGGAGTCTGTTTTTGAAGCTTTTTTGTTGAAGTATAGCCACTCTTAGGTCTGTGATCGAGTGACCAGAGAGATTGAAGTTATAGCGGTCAGTAGGTTTCCGATATAGGGTGGTGTTTATGTTACCTGGTGGCTGAACTTTGTGACTTTGTCCTCACCCATAACTATTTCACATTTGGTGACAATGTATACCTTCAAATCAGCGGCACTGCGATGGGTACCCGCATGGCCCCACAGTATGCCAACATTTTTATGGCTGACTTAGAACAACGCTTCCTCAGCTCTCGTCCCCTAATGCCCCTACTCTACTTGCGCTACATTGATGACATCTTCATCATCTGGACCCATGGAAAAGAAGCTCTTGAGGAATTCCACGATGATTTCAACAATTTCCATCCCATCATCAACCTCAGCCTGGACCAGTCCACACAAGAGATCCACTTCCTGGACACTACAGTGCTAATAAGCGATGGTCACATAAATACCACCCTATATCGGAAACCTACTGACCGCTATTCCTACCTACATGCCTCTAGCTTTCATCCAGATCATACCACTCGATCCATTGTCTACAGCCAAGCACTACGATATAACCGCATTTGCTCCAACCCCTCAGACAGAGACAAACACCTACAAGATCTCTATCATGCATTCCTACAACTACAATACCCACCTGCTGAAGTGAAGAAACAGATTGACAGAGCCAGAAGAGTACCCAGAAGTCACCTACTACAGGACAGGCCCAACAAAGAAAACAACAGAACGCCACTAGACATCACCTTCAGCCCCCAACTAAAACCTCTCCAACGCATCATCAAGGATCTACAACCTATCCTGAAGGACGACCCATCACTCTCACAGATCTTGGGAGACAGACTAGTCCTTGCTTACAGACAGCCCCCCAGTCTGAAGCAAATACTCACCAGCAACCACACACCACACAACAGAACCACTAACCCAGGAACCTATCCTTGCAACAAAGCCCGTTGCCAACTCTGTCCACATATCTATTCAGGGGATACCATCATAGGGCCTAATCACGTCAGCCACACTATCAGAGGCTCATTCACCTGCTCATTTACCAATGTGATATATGCCATCATGTGCCAGCAATGCCCCTCTGCCATGTACATTGGCCAAACTGGACAGTCTCTACGTAAAAGAATGAATGGACACAAATCAGACGTCAAGAATTATAACATTCAAAAACCAGTTGGAGAACACTTCAATCTCTCTGGTCACTCGATCACAGACCTAAGAGTGGCTATACTTCAACAAAAAAGCTTCAAAAACAGACTCCAAGGAGAGACTGCTGAATTGGAATTAATTTGCAAAATGGATACAATTAACTTAGGCTTGAATAGAGACTGGGAATGGATGAGTCATTACACAAAGTAAAACTATTTCCCCATGGTATTTCTCCCTCCCACCCCACCCCCCACTGTTCCTCTGACATTCTTGTTAACTGCTGGAATTAGCCTACCTTGCTTGTCACCATGAAAGGTTTTCCTCCTCCCCCCCCCCCCCCCCCCCGTTGCTGGTGATGGCTTATCTTAAGTGATCACTCTCTTTACAGTGTGTATGATAAACCCATTGTTTCATGTTCTCTGTGTGTGTGTGTATATAAATCTCTCCTCTGTTTTTTCCACCAAATGCATCCGATGAAGTGAGCTGTAGCTCACGAAAGCTTATGCTCTAATAAATTTGTTAGTCTCTAAGGTGCCACAAGTACTCCTTTTCTTTTTGCGAATACAGACTAACACGGCTGCTACACTGAAACCTGTCTCAGTGATGTCATTTTGTTTTACCTAAGCTTCCAGCTTTGTTGAATACTATTATTACCATGCATATGGGGAAGGCCAGCAGTGCTTGTAATGTTTGCTTTGTAATGTCATGAATAAGACTCCATTGTTCATGTTCTTTGCATAGGTTTTCTGAATAAAGGTACTTATTAACCTAACAACTTTCAAAATAGCTGTCTGGAGGCAATGGCCGAAACAACAGCAATAGCAAAAACCACCACCCCAACAAAACACCAAATAAGAGTTGAAGAAAGTTTGCCAGTCACATAGTTTACACAAAAAGAAAAGGAGTACCGGTGGCACTAAGGTGCCACCGGTACTCCTTTTCTTTTTGCGAATACAGACTAACACAGCTGCTACTCTGAAACCTATAGTTTACACACTGACAACACATAATTCATTTACTTTGGATGGGAGGGGCTACACTATCACCTATTTTATTGTGTATGCAGTTCCATCCTTGCTTTTCAATAGCCCAGACTTGTCAGCACACAGGTACATACATTCACTAGGAGAATAAGGCCATTGTCAAGAGCCCATGTTAATCTGCATGTAGGATAAGAATAACACAAGTTACTGGTGGCCCCTGCCTTAATTGTGTAACAACATCTTTCTCTCTCAAAAAACCCCAAACAAAATACCATCACCTTAATACAACCAAATGCAGAGATTATGTTTTGATGGGAAACTAGATGGAGATGGTTGTCAGTTTTGTTTCTGTATAAACCTTTATGAAGAGATGTCCCTTGTCTGATCTGAGTGTGACACTTCTGAGAAATAAGGTTCTCTCAAGTCCCTGCTAGGTATCGTGCTTGCAAGAGACTGCATTTAAAGCAGACCTGCTTTTCCAGTAATCATTGCTAAAGCATATTAGAACCACGAGGTGACAAGATTTCAAAAATATACTGTACTCAGTAAACTCTCAATGATTTATACATAGGAGATGATTTTTTTAAATCATTCCTAGGGCACTTTCCTTTCTACTACATCAGGGACATTTTCTGAGGTAACTTCCATCAACATGACAGAGTTTCTGAACAAGGGGTTGTTGTGGCCAGCAAGAAAATAAAGTGTGTGTGTGTAGACGGGGAGATGGCATAATTATCTGGGAGAGTTGCAAAGCACCCTAGCCCCAGCTTTTAGTGGATAGGGGCCAGTGGGCAAAGGTATAAACGATTCAAGAGTCTTGTTAAGTTAGAAAGAGTAGATGTCATTATTGAAGACTGAAAATCTTTTAAATAACTAATAGAAATATGCAAAGAGGCAATGCTCCACTGAGCTTGCATAATTGTACAAACTGTGCTTTTCATATATCTGGCACAGCAAATGAGACCACCCCAGATTATTTTTGCATCAGTGTCATCACATGTGAAGATTGCTTCCTTTGCTGACTAGAAAAATGACAAGTTTACAGACTTCCTCCCTGCATATTTGAGTATAATTTTGGCCAAGCCAAATGACTTCTTGAACCTGTCAGCACACAACACAGGAGGCTGGGATAACATGTAAAGGATGGTGGAGGGCTATTATTACATTATATCAGTCTTGATATACACTGAGAGCAAAAGAAATGATGACTGGTCAATCTACTCTTTATTGTTAACAACTTCAGAGATGAAGGGAAATGACTGACTATTCAATGAAAGGAGCAAGTTGAACCAAGGTTAGTGGTGATAGAAGAATATATCAATTGTGGTGAACATTAGTGCCTGGAGTCACAAGTTTCTGCAGGTGTAATATTTCAAACCAAATGCTGATGACTAACATCTAGAAATAACTATATAACTCAGGGAGTTGGGAGAAAATAAAAGAAGGTCAATGAAGAACAATATATAGATTAAAAATAAATGACCTCTGTCCCAAGCTGAATGATATAATAGTTGGGAAGTTGGTAGAGATGATAATGTGGGTTTTTGACTGGGAGTAGATTTGGTCACTCAGGCTGATAAAACTACTGGCATGATCTGAAAACAGTTAGCTAACAGAAATTGTGAAAACAGCAATGCTGAAAGGCCATTCTGGTGTCTATCTCTGATTGGGAATCCAAACATGGAATTTTATATAGGCAACAAAGTGCGTTAGGAAATTGCTAAGGCTTCAAGTGTTTATCAATGGAGTCGACCTAACACACCAAAAGTGTATAATAATAATAATTAATAATAAAATAATTCTAGTTCAAAACACCCCTGAAAAGGACAGTTAAGGTGCTTCATTCTTCTATTTCTACCATATTTTTTGCCATATCTCATGCAGTTTACACTAACCTATGCTGCATACCCTTGTTGTAGTCAATAAAACAAAAAATAAGGATTAAAAACTAATTTAGTCCTGCATTAGCATATGTTTGCTGATACTGTGAGATGATGTTAATTGAGTGACATGACTTTTTTTTTAAATTTAAAAAAGGGAAAAACATTACAATCTCTGGGGTTATGGAGGGTGCTGTATTATAGAGCATGCTAACCACTAATTAACATTCTGTATTGTTTTAAATAAAAGCTGACTGTATGTTACAGTACTTTGAAAGCAGACTCCTTGATAAGGAAATTTCTTCCTAGTGTATTGATTTATGCTTAACATGCATTAATACAAATTAAGAAGGGGCAAAGTTAAGTTATTGCAAATTTTATTGTGAAACTGTCTGTCTCTCCTGGCTCAGAAGCACCTGTTAGTATTTTTGGAAGGATTAGAAGGAAAATTACAAAGATGCATAAGAAATGATTTTTTGTTACCCCATACAAAGGTAAGCAAGGAAGGAGTTCACCTGGGACTCAGTAAAGCTGGGTTATAAAAAGCAGTTAGTAGACTCCTAGACATGAATCCGGAGGGAAAAGGAAGAGGAAAGGTTGCCCAGCCCGCCTATACCTCACAATCAGGAAGCAAGAGGAAATCTGGAGGATTACACTGCTTAAAGACTCAGTGAACTGAACACTGCTAGCTTAAAGTTACTTCTGCTGGGAACAAATAATCTATCTGTTGCTTTCTGGAGATATAGAGATAGAGAGATAGATCAGGCTGAAGAAGGCTCCAGTGGTAGCAGCCCCACATGCATTCAAAAACTATGAGTCAGATCCAAAGAAGCATGAGATTAAAATAAATAAATCATGCTGGTTTTTGGTCTACCTTTGAACTTTTTTAGTAGGCTAGGTGCACTGATATCGTTAGGATTCAAACCTAAAAGCACTCCACATGCAGAAGTAAATAAATAATAATACAAAAATCTATATGCAGAGAGGTTGCAGGATCAGCCTCTTAATTATCAAAGATGACTAATAACTAAAGTAATACGAGTGATGTTTTGTAACATATTGCATAATTAATTGCATATTGATACAATTTAAAAGTGGGTAGTTTTCTTTCTACAGTGAATTTGTTTAGCTGTTTCATTTAATAGCCAAACTGGATCACTAGCTAACTGAATTTAAAGAAAATTACCTCATTAAAATGGTATTTTCTTGACAAAATCACTTTGGCAAGAAGTTTGAAAAATATGAAATTTGTTTTCTGTGTTAGTACCAAAGGTCAATAGGAGCATTATACAAAATGTACTAGCCAATATTCATCACATGATAGCTTGTATCTGCAGTTACGGAAACCAAGTTTAGAACAAAAAATTGGATTCTATTGCTAAGCTTCTTGAATAATGTTTATTGTTTTAAATATAAGAGAGAAGAGGGAAAAAATTACATTTGCCAAATACTTGTTGTTTGATCCTGGCCAAATCATTTAATCTCTCTTGCTCAGTTTCTCCATCTTTCCAATCAAATTGTAATACTTATGTACCTTACAGAGATGTCATGAAGATTAATTAGCTAATGTTTATGCAGCACCTTGAACATGTGCCATGTATTTGTTAGATTAATATTGTATAGCATATATACTGGCATCATATCATTAGAAAGTCCTCAAACTTGTCATCTTCTGATCCAGCATTCCGTCCCCCATTTTCCCTATATATTCTCTTTCACTTGGGGGGAGAGAGAGAAGCAAGGAATTTGAGGCAAGCAATTGTGTTAAATGACTCCCATGGCAACTTTAGATCAGTTGCCTTGTGAATATATGTAATGACATAGTCTTAAGACTTAGGAGACCTCTGTGCTAACCTCTTCCTAGCATTGGTCAAGTTGGCCATTTGTAAGTCCAGGAGGAGGAATTGAGAGTAGAAGTTATCTTGGACAACAGGAATGTGGTTTTGGGTGCCTATAGAGAATGCTCCTGTGCAGATTTGTGGGGAGGAGGGGGCAGCTGAGGCGGTTGTGTGTGGGGGGCGGGTAATTGTAGCAGTATTTTGGTCTCTTCTCAAATAAAAATTGCAAAATGTAGAGTTCTCAGTGCTGGCATCAACACCTTACAATCATAGACCCAAGGCCCAATCCTGGTCTTAATTATATGAAGACATGTATTCATACTATATATTATTACCTGTAGTTCAGTCTTCTTGAACAGAGTCAAAGTGGGAAGAATGCTGTTCCTTATGTTAACTGGAGAATTTGTCTGAGTTGTTAAGGTTTTGCATTGTTTTTCTTTCAGCTCTTTATCTTCAGGTGTTTTATCACAACATGCTTTCGTTATGATATAATTGTGAAGTTTAGAATTGCCTCACTGCCAGACAACATTGAGTAAATTACCTCTATCAAAATATATCAAACAGTGCATGTTTGGCAGACGAAATATGATGTACAATCATTTTGTCTCCAAGTATGTGCACTTCTGACTGAAAATTTTTTTTCTCTTCACTCTATTTTGATGCTTGAAACAGTCTTTATTCTGTCCTATACCACCTGTGTCCAATTTCTTTCTGAACCAGATGCTGCTATGACAATACAGCAGATCTTGATGGCTTTATTGTGCTGTCACCACAAACACAGTTGTGAAGCCACACTGCCCAGTCACCACTTTCATGTGTTTTATTTCCAATTAATGTTTTAATTCCATGAACTGTGCTGCCTTCAATAGTCCCCGGACATTGGCTCACCTATTGGCTGCAGTGATTTCAGACACTGATGATTATTTGAATTAAAAGAATGTGTAAAGGTCCCAGTGTGGGCCCCAATGTTAGGCAGTGTACAGACAATTAAACAGACACAACCCCTACTCCTAGAAGTTTACAATTGTGTGTGATGTGTTACTTGGTCAATCCTCCAGCCAAATGGCACCAGAGCACAGTTGGTGATTAGCAAGCACTAGATTTGCCTCGTTTTTTCCTTGGAGTAACTGTCTCTAGCCAGTGTTATTAGTTGCCTGCATTTATAAGTATTAAATTCACTCACCGATGTTTAAAATGTAAGGGGAGTAAAATGACTGGTAACTTGAAATGTCTTTAAAAGACATGCATTGGAACTGATATTTGTATAGTAAAAATCCTTTGGCTACAGCATTTCAGCATGTTAAGTGATCTGATTAGATAGCTATGAACTTGAATAAAAGCTTTTTTTAAAAAACAAACCAAAACACATTTTAACACCACAATCCTTCTAGTTTGCAAAAATATTACCAAAGACTTACATGCCTTTAAAACGACACAACCTAGAATGCATAAGACAAAATATGTTACATGAAATACACACAGTTAGCTGGGAAATGGTTTTCCTGTACCATGAAAAATTGCATGATTTCAAAAATTTTCCTCTTCTGCTTAGGATAGTACTGAAATCTTTCAAACTATGTGTGTGTGTGGGGGGTGGGGGGGGGGAACTAGAAAGAGAGAGAAGACTAGCCAATAACCTAGTTGTTAGGGTACTCCTATGAGATGTAGGAGACTGATTCAGAGCAGGGGCTTGAACATGGGTTTCCCACATTGCCGATAAGTGCCCTCACCACCAAATTATTGCCCATTCTTGGGTTTTTGTCTGCCTGTCCCTCTCTCTGGTTTTGATCAGAAATTCCATCCTAGACCCAAGAAACCTTCCCCTACAAAAGTTTAATCAAAACCAATATGTTCCTTTTAAAAGATTTGGTTTCAACAAATCCAAATTTTCCAGTGAAAAAACATTTTTGTCAGAAAATTCCCAAACAGCTCTTGTTACATGTTTACTGACAACTGAAAATAAGTGGTTGTCTCACAGCTTCCATTTGCCAGTAATCATGGGACAAATAAAAGTAACATTTCTTTCCCAGGAACCATCTCTTTTTACTTTTGATTTTTTTCCATTGAGAAATGCAACTAAATTACTGTAACACTATTATAGCACTGTGGGTGCATAAATATTAAGTCATGTGCAACTATCTAGCATGCTTCAGGCAAAACCTCTCAAGAAAATGTTATAACCATAAAGAAAAATATTCAAAATCATATGCCCAGTCATGAAAGATGTGGGCCATATCAACTGGAGTTTAAGGCTAATTAGCTTAGGAGTGCTTTTCAGTGTTATCATAGAAACATATACTTAGTAATAGCAGAAGAGTAGCCTAGCAGTGGTTTAGTAGCTTTATTGAGCTTCACATTGCTCTACTCCCAGCAATACCATGGATCATGTCCAGGATTACTTTTTCTTCATTCATTACAAATGATACAATTTGCCTTATTAGCAGCATTGTAGCAATTTATATTTTATTAAGTCATTGCTAATTTTTTTTTAAATAGTAAAACCTTATGACAATTAAGAACATCTTCTGCCTTTGTCAGGTATCCAAATGCTGAGATGCATTTTGTTTGTTTTAGAATGAAATTTGTGCACAGCTTAGGAGTTTCTCCTAAGACAACATTAACCCTACTACAGGATCCCAGTTCAAGAAGTCCATTAAGGAAGAATTTATGGTGGCACAAAGCGGCTGCAACTGTTTTTGTCTGTTGTACTAGAGAATTAGGGTTCCAAAGCTGCCCTCAGAGTGGTACATGCTGATTGTGATGATTGTGGGGATGCTTGGTGTTGAACATCGATCCGTACTCCAAAATGTGGTCTTTGTGTATGATTTCTGTGTAAGATTTCTGAGATGGTGTGTTGGAACATCAGGGGGAACAGACAGTTTTAGCGCATTGCCCAACAATCACAGTGTTGTGATTGTAAGCTATTAAGGCTGAATGGATCTAACTGCCAAACAATGCAGCAAAATCTTGGATGGCCTGTCTGGTCAACTGGGGAAAAACTGGTCAATGAAAAATGGTAGACTTCATCCTAGGACCTGCAACAAAGGCCTTTGAGTGATATGGAAATTAGGTTTAGGCTTGCACAAGGCTTTGTGAAAAGGGATTTTCTCTGAAAGCAGGAAAACAAACTAGGGAACACACGAACTCTGGTAGGCAAACTGAGGCCTGGTATATACTTAAAAGCTAATACTTTGTTCGATTTGCTAAATATACCTACTGTTTTAAGGCAGCAGTTTGTCACTGTATAGCACTGGTCACAAGAACCCAAAGAAAGAAACACAGGTGTTCAGTCATATCTATTCAGTAGGCATAGACAAGGTGTTGAACCCAGATCTTAGTCTACAAGTGGGAGAAGTGCAAAATTCCACTCCAGATAGACCTAACAAAGGGAGCACACTCAGAGACCAAAATGGGGGTTTGGGGGCAAGCAGCCCCATGATCATGACATTGACAAAGGCCAATGAGACAATGGAATGGGCTGATTCAGTGCATCCCCCTATTGAGCTCTAGTTGTAGGGTTTTGATAGTTCATGGACCTTAGAGCTAGCTGTTAATATGTATTAGCAGATCGAGGCCCTGATCCTGTGAATGTGTTTAGCTTTGCTTGCTGAAGCTAGTCCCATGGATTTCAGTAGTACTACTCATTGTTTATAAAGTTAAGCAAGATTCTTATCAGGTTTGGGGCCAAAGCAAGCTTCTTCCAGTGCAATTGGTATATACTCAGTGAACAGGTTTCAGAGTAGCAGCCATGTTAGTCTGTATTCGCAAAAAGAAAAGGAGTACTTGTGGCACCTTAGAGACGAACACATTTATCTGAGCATAAGCTTTCGTGAGCTACAGCTCACTTCGTCGGAGTAAATGCATCCGATGAAGTGAGCTGTAGCACATGAAAGCTTATGCTCAAATAAATTTGTTAGTCTCTAAGGTGCCACAAATACTCCTTTTCTTTTTACTCAGTGAACAAAATCTCAAGTAACATAGTCATTGCCAGTAGCTGACACAGCACGGTAGTGCTGCCACAGACCATGCAATTTGCTTCATCAGGATGTCTGACTCTCCCTTCCCTATCTACACGTTCTCATTCCATATACTCTTTAAAACTTCTTCCACAGCAAGGCCCTGTGCGAGGCAGTCAAGTACTTTCATGTGAATAGGGTCATCCTCTCATCTACATGCACAAAGTAGACTCCGTCCTTTCAATTCGTTTCAATAAAGCTTCAACACAAAGTTGTTTCACCTAAAAAAAAAGGAGATATTCTGAAATTATCCTAGATGTGCTGAGATTCAGCAAATCATTTCACTTCCCACATTTTGAGAGTGTGCTGTAAGATTCAGTGCCATGCAACCTTTGCAGGTACATTCCTGGTGTGTTTCATTGGTCCAGAATGATGCATCTTCCCTTTTCAAATTAATCTAATAAGAAAGAGGGCAGAAGCACCCTTTTAATGCACACTAGGTTTAATACCTATGTAATATATACAATACAGGTCTGCATGCATAGCTTTATTGATAGTCCAAGTATCCAGTGCCAATCACAGCCTTTTCTGACACCGAGTAAAGCTTCTAGGCTACTTCTACAGCTTCCTATGGTGTGTGCAACTAATCACAGCTTATGATTTTCATTATTGAACATGATCATATGGTGGCTCCTGAGCCAGTAGTACACATTTTGAATAGAGAAGAGGACTAATTAAGTTATAACTAGACTATTCTAAGAAGATTCCCTACTCAAAAAAGAGAGTGCTTAAAGCTCCACTTTTAGTAGCTGGTGTTGTAGATAAATACCAATCTCTAACACAGAGTATTAGTTTGACATGAGTTTGACAATTCTGCCAGAGGCTATCTTAATTTCCAGAGTCCCTTTCTATACAATACCAAGATAATGCTCTATCTAGCACTGAGACAGCCAGCACACTTAATATTGTTACTCTAATGGAAATCCTCACTGTTTCGTGTGTTGTGTGTATATTACAAAAAGAAAAGGAGTACTTCTGGCACCTTAGAGACTAACAAATTGGTGCCACAAGTACTCCTTTTCTTTTTGCGAATACAGACTAACACACCTGCTACTCTGAAACCTGTGTGTATATTAGTAACTCTCAATTAAATAAGTATTCACAATCAGTTTATACATCAGAGGGAAGAAAAATCTCCCCAGGTGGTCAGACACTACCATCTTTGCTCTACTTGTTGTTAGACATGTAGGAAATAAAATCTAAGTGGACATATGAAATGTCTGATTTAAAGTGACCATATCACCCTTAACTCACTGCATTATGTCTCAGAATTTATAGGCTGCCAAGCACAGGGTGATTTTGCATATTATGCATGCTTCAATACTTAGACCTGGTCTACACCTAAAATGTAGCTTGACCTACCTATGTCACTTAGGGCTATGAAAAATTTTGCACCCTGTGCAATGTAGTTAGGTTGATTTAACCCCTACTGTAGATGCAGAAATGAAGAAATCTTCTGTCAACCCAGCCACTCCCTCTCGGAGAGGTGGATTACCCACAGTGGTGGAAAAACGCCTTCCCATGATGTAGAAGCATCTACACTACAGTGCCACAGAGGTACAGCTGCAACGTACACATACCCTTAGTCTCATATATATGAGGAAAAGACAGAGCAGGAACATTAATTCAAGGTTCTGAGGCAAGAGTTTCACCAACAAGTGGCTACTTCTTACCTTGATGTTCCTCCTTCAACTATTTAGAAAGATTTCTTAGGCCTGGTCTACACTAGAAAATTCACTGTGAAAAATTCACACCCCTGATCAACTTAGTTAAAGCAACCTATTTTCCAGTGTAGAATTCTCCTGTTGACCTAGCTACTGCCTCTCAGGGAGATGGATTACTTACACCAATGGGAGAATCCCTCCCGTTGGCGTAGGTAGCACCTTGGCTGAAGCGCTATAGTGGTGCAGCTGCAGTGGAGCTGCTGCGTTTTAAGTGTAAACAAGCCCTTAGTTCTAAAAGGGACATGGTCAGTGACAAAAGATCTAGACTGACATGAGGAAATGTGAAAAAACAAAATCTGTTTTTTTCCTTATGAGTATGCCATCATGTTTTCAGACACAGATGGGAAGGAGAGATTTAGGCTTTGTCTACACTGGCACTTTTGTCATTAAAACTTTGTTGCTCAAGGGTATAAGGTATGCAGTATAAACAATAGCTTTAGTTCATACCTATAAAGGCTTGGTTTCAAAAAGGCTAGTTCAGAAAGGCTTTAAGATACTGAGGTCCTTATCAACAGAGCGATGGGGTTCTCATTCCAAACATTCCCCAAAGTGTTCACAGATCTTACTACACAGGTTTAAATACTGTTAGAAAAGTCCGTGTACAAATTTCTGGAGAGAGGATTTCCTCATTTTAGAGAAATAGCAAAATTCACAAACAGACATGGTTTTTTCTCTGAATTCACAAGACATTTATGAAACAATTATTGTCATAAAAGTCCTCCTAAATTACATCTTTGGCAGCTCTCACCCCACATCTTTTGACTTTAAAACAGCTTGTGTTCTCAGTTATAAATGTTCTATCTTTTCTCAAAGTCATTCTCTTCTAGTTTAGAGGGTCATTATTTTAAAACCACCATATAGTTCACTAACCCATCACAAACTATTCATTAGGAACCTGATACAACATCCATTGTTGTTGATGGAAGATCAGGTAGCTGAGTAACAAAACCAAGCAAAATAACAAATCCATGCTATGAAAGGGTAAGATTTGCTCCAAGTACACTTACTGAGAAATAAATGTGTGAATCTTACATTAAAGTAACACTGCACATATATACTTAGGTCTAAAGTTAATAATATACTGTACAATAATAGAAAATACTATGTATGTACTTGAGTTGCTGCATTTCTTTTATAGTAAAATCTCATTGTGAATGTTACATTAAAGATTGCGTTTTTTCCTTTATGTGGTCCTCTTTTATTGATTAATGGTCCACATTACTGAGTTCTTCTTGTCATTATAGTATCCTTCACTTACTTTGATCAAGCTAATTCATTACTTTAGGTGTAAATTTAGCAACCTGTTTTAAGTTAATCTCAACAGATGACTGCCAGTTTGCTTATTGAGAAGGTCTTGTGCTATGCAGTCCTAGGAGCAGACAAAATTTATTCGCTTAAAAAAAAAGTGAATCTAGAAAAGTAAAATTAGCAACCTAAGGCATTTGATGATGAGCAAGGACACTAACTTGAACTTGACAAATCTATTAATCCATACTGCAAGCAGAATAAATACTGTGCAGTGGAGAATATTGCTAGTACAACAGCAAAGGATAATTTTTCTCAGTGTAAAAATGAGTCTCCAGAGTGTAGTTAGAGAAACCATGACCTGTTTATTTTAGGTCTCTCCAGGTGCTTGAACAGAGAAGGCATTAAGTATTTTATCCTTTCTGTCTCAGAGTAGTAGCCGTGTTAGTCTGTATTCACAAAAAGAAAAGGAGTACTTGTGGCACCTTAGAGACTAACAAATTATCTGAGCATAAGCTTTCGTGAGCTACAGCTCACTTCATCGGATGTGTTTACTCAGCTATTGGTGTTACCTAATGAATGTAAAGTAAGTATTGATAGAACATGTTAAAATCCACACTTATGCAACAAAGGCAAATTAAACTATCAGTGATAGTGGAGTCTGAGGTTCCAACAAGTTGTTTTCTTGGTAAGAATATACAGATACAGGGCCGGACCCAAAGTTAGTGTAAATTGACTTCAAATGGAACCAGTTTACACCAGATGAGTTTCTGGCCTTTCCTCTGTACAACTATCAAATAAGAGCCAAATGTAGATCTCAAGGCAGCAGTACATTGCTCACTTTGTTCAGGTTTTGCAAAACAAATAAAAAGGCAGAAGTCGATATGTATGTGTGTTTTATAAACTGAACTGAACTGATGAAAATGGTCTGTTTACTCTCAAATAGAAAATATATTTACTGCTTGTCAGAAGACATAGCAGCTTCTGGGGCAATAAGTGGTCCACATGTGGAGAAAGTTCAGGATAGACTTGGAGTATCTAACCAGACGAATTTCCCAGGGGTTTCCAAGAGAGATTTGCCTGAATGAAAATTCAGGATCTGACTGTTAAAATGGTGGTGATTTCCTAGATTTGAATCAGAAACAAATTAATGAAGAAGACTTCGGAGAAGATGTTCTGAACATGCAATATGACAATTTATGAAAATTTGATCCTGCAGCCTTTAGTCACATCAGTAGTCCAAGGCAACGTGAATTATTCCTATGAGTAAAATCCACAGTACGAGGTCTACATGCTGAAGTTACCTCTCTCCCTGCCAACCCAGTAACCTCCAGGATGCCAATCATCGAGAATAAGATATTACATATAAATATGATAGATCTGTTTTTGTAAATGTGGGATTACAATGGTTGAATTCAGATCTTTCCAGTAATGCTTGGTTTTTACTTTATTTTGAGACTATTTTGTTTGCCTGACGTATAAAAAAAGAAAATGATGATAGTAGATACTTAAGAAATTGGAAGAATCTGAAATAGAGAAATTGAACCATCTAGTTTTATGTTCTGCTCCCACCTATTGCTAGCATGAGTTGCTTTAGTGGAAGATGCAAAATCCTCCACTAATGCACCAACTCATTTGTGCATTGCTATACATGAAGAGGGAAAATTATTTCCTTACTCCTGGAGATGTCTGTTTAAGGTCTGAAGCATGATGTTTAATCACCCTATTTTAACTTAGAAATGTTATCAGTGGTCATAAAATTATCTCACCCTTTTAAAAATTCAGCTACACTCCCACAGTAGAGAATTCCACAGGGTAAGTATACTCAGAATAAAAAAAGTAGTTCCTTTTGCTTATTACACCTTTTTATTTTATTTTATTAAGGTGTCCCCTTGTTCTTGTATTGTAAAACAGGAAAAAGGGATTAACAGATTACTGTTCACTAAACTTTTTTTAAAAATAATTTTGAATAAATCAATCACATCGTCTTTAACTATCCTCCGTGCTCCAGAGCTTTTGGATTGGTAATTACCCGAGTGAGCAATCTAAGTAAATAATTACCTTTATGCATATTTTTCTATGTAAAGGCTCCCATTGTCTAGTGTGTGAAGGTTTACATCCGCACAGGTATCAGCTTTTAGAGTACTAGTCATGTTAGTCAGTATTCGCAAAAAGAAAAGGAGTACTTGTGGCACCTTAGACACTAACAAATTTATTTGAGCATAAGTTTTCGTGAGCTTCAGCTCACTTCGTCGGATGCTGTGTCACAGAGTTCACTCATGTCACATGGTGTTTCCTCCTGGCAGCTCTGGGGATTAGCCAGGCACTGCCCTCCTCTGAAGGTGTGTTCAGAGCTGCCGCTAGGCATAAGCAGACTAAGCAATTGCTAAGGGCCCCAAGTAGCACAAGGGGCCCCCTATTAATTATTAGTATGTGTTGGGTTGGGGGAATATTCCTGCTTAGGACCCCCAATGGGCTAGCACCAGCACTGGGTGTTTCTGCCCATTATCTCTTTCACCCTGTGACCCCTCTCACTCCTGGAACTGCAGCTTCCCCTTCATGACTTGGCCCTCCAGCCAGGTCACTAAGGTCCTCCCCTTCCAGGGAAGTCAAAGTCCTTCCGGACCAGCTGTCCAGATGGCGTTTCCAACACCCTGTGCCATTTCCCAGTAACTGATTGTAATAGAGTCCCTGGGCTGGAACCCAAGGTAGAGGGTGGGCCTGGGACTCTATTACAATCAACCAAGGTGTGTACAGACCTACCCTTGCAGCTGTTTCCCTGGGCTTCTTCCTACCTCTCTGGCTTCCCCCTGCTGTTGGTTTGCCAGCCCAAGCTCCCTCCTCTCAGGGAGTGACTGTAGACTACTTCCTTGCAGCCCCTGGTCTTTTTATGGGCCCATCCTGTTCCTGTCCAGCTAAGCCCATTTCCAATTGGTGGCCTACTCCCAGTCTCCTCCTTCTGGTGTAACCTGGGCAGTTAATTGGCCTGCATAGCCACTTTAACCCCTCAAGGCCTTCGGTGGGGAAGGCACCTCATCACAGCCTGATATATAGACAGCCTTATGTGTTTATTTAAGATTGTTATGTAGCAGTTAACACTTAGCAGTTTACTGAACTGACTTTAGCAATGCAGTCAGGAAGGGAAGAGGGAGGTCTTTGAAGAGACTACTCTTGGAACCTCAGACTGCACAAGGCATACGTTTTATGATTCTTGGGAAGCTGGTATCCCTTTCTCTTTTCTCATCACCTTGGGCCTCTATCTGCTCTCTATGATAGGAAAGGATGATAAATGATCCTTTATCCTGTCTCCTCCTATTCTAGCTTTAGTTCCATCTATATGGGGTTCAGCTCTTCAAGTCCTTCTCCATTTGAATCTTTCCTGAAGCAGTTCCTCAGAAATTCTGCAGCTAATCAAATCCTTTAGCATGACATCCATCCATCCAGTTTTGAGACTTCCAACCCTTCTCTTACTTTCCACTTCTAAGCTTAAAATCCTGTTTCTGATATATTCTTCCAGTCTCCTTTTCGTGTGATCAAACCATCTAAGCCTGGATTCCCTCAGATTTTCTATGAATGGTTTCCCTTCATGCTTTCCCTAATTTGTTTATTTGAACACGGTTCCTCATTGTAATGCCAAGCATCTATCTTAACATTTTCATTTAAATTGTATTCAAGATAGCCTCTTGTCTCTTCCTCAGTCCCCAGCATTTGGAGTCATACAAAAGTGCAGGCCTAATTACCAACTTGTAGATCTCACTTTTCAATTTGGTAGGCATCCTCCAATCGCAGATAACTCCAGTCACTTCTGTCCATTAAGTCTATGTCTTCCCTGCTTATTGTTGAGTTCACCATTGTCCTGTTCTATCAAAGCTAGGAACTTGAACTTCTGTACTTTTGGTAGTGACTGGCCTCCCAAACTTATGGTCTCGTTGTCTTCCTGCAAGGTATCATCAAATCGATGGATAATATGCCCTGTTTTATTTCTGCTGATTTTCATGCTGATTCTTTCAACTACAAATCTCCATCTCTCTAAATCTTCTTCCACTTCCCCTTTGCTCTCCCCCATGAGCACTGCATTGTTTGAATTATTAGCATGCACCAGTCTGCCATTCTCAGGACATTTTCTGTAAGTGCATCAAGCACAACATGAACAAAAAGGAGCTTAGTGCTGAGCCTTGGTGTACCCTGACTCTTACTAAAAACTGTTCAGTTTCTCCACATGGCCTTCTCACTGTGGTGATAGCATCCTCATATATTTCCTGGATGGGTCTGATACAGTTTTCAGGTATCTGTCTCATTCTCATATGCCATCAGATGACTTTCTTGGAACAAGTTTATAAGCCTTCTCAAGATCAATGAATACGATGTGCAGGGTTCTCCTCTTTTTTTTCTATATTTTCCACAAGCAATCTTAATGCAAAGATGGCATCCATTGTTGACTTGCTTGGCATGAACCCAAACTAATTGTCACTACCTGTACTTCTCTTTTTTGTTTCATATCAATAACTTTCTCCAAGATCTACATCATGTGACTCATGAGTTTAGTGCCACAAGTGTTGCTATAGTCTTGTATATCTCCTTTTATCTTAAATTTCAGTGCTAATGTGCTCTTTCTTGAGGCATCAGGCATTTTCTCAGTCCACGTGATGTTATTAAACAGTTCTCAATATATTCACACCTGTTTGCCACAAGCACTTCCATACTTCTGCTGCTATGCCATCAGGATCAAAAGCTGTCTTATTTTTCATGTTGTTCAATGCTTCTGCAACTATTTCTTCTAGGACTGGGGCCACCAGAACCTGGTTTGGTTTTATCATATGGTGTGGTTTTCTTGGATTATCTTCATTCATAAGCCATTTAGAGTAATTTCTTTGCTATTTGTTAATCTGATTCTCATTGTTTAACATATTTCCACTTTCATCTGTAATAACTTTGATCTCACCAATGTCTTTGTTCTCTTATTACAGGTCTTTGCCAGTCTGTATATTTTTTCTGACCCTCCTTTCTTTCAAGACAGACACATAAGCCCTCCATGGGCTTAACCTTAGTGGCTGCCATTTCTTACTTTGCTATCTTTTTGTCTTTTTTATGCTCCAGAAAATCTTGCTGTTGAAATATCACTTGCCAAAGTTTAGAACACTTTTTCTTTTCCTTCACCATCTCTCAAACTTTCTCATTGAGGCTTTTGTTTCACCAAGCAGGCTCTTTGCATTCCTTAATTTTGCTTGTAATAGATTTGTATTTTCTATTAACCCTTCTAAAAAGATCTTCTTCAACACTTTTGTTTTAAACTTCTTTCTAACTTTAAGTTTCCACCACTTGGTTTTGTGTACTGTATTGATCCATTTTCTTCTCATGTATGATACGTATTCACAGTCAAGGCCCAGCATTCTGTGTTGAGTTGCAGTACTTTCACCTGATTTACCTTACAGTTTCTGATATTCTTCAGCTCAGCTTGATTTATCAGGAAGTAATCTATCAGAACCTTGATACTGCCACTCTGATAGGTAACCAAAAGTTCTTCTTTTTAGTGAAAAAAATATATTAATGACCTATCAAATCATGTTTGGACACAGAACATAAGAACGGCTCTACTGGATCAGACCAAAGGTTCATCTAGCCCACTATCCTGTCTTCTGACAGTGGCCAGTGCCAGGTACCCCAGAAGGAATGAACAGAACAGGTAATCATCAAGTGATACATTCCCTGTCGCTTATCCCCAGCTTCTGGCAAACAGAGGCGAGGGACACCATTCCTGCCCATCCTGGCTCATAGTTATTGATGGACCTATCCTCCATGAATTTATCTAGTTCTTTTTGAACCCCGTTATGGTCTTGGCCTTCACAACATCCTTTGGCAAGGAGTTCCATAGGTTGACTCTGCATTCTGTGAAGAAATACTTCCTTTTATTTGTTTAAAACTTGCTGCCTATTAATTTCATTTGGTGACCCCCTAGTTCTTGTGTTATGAGAAGTCGTAAACAACACTTCTTTATCTACTCTCTCTACACCAGTCATGATTTTATAGACCTCAATCATATCTCCCCTTAGCCATCTATTTTCCAAGCTGAAAAGTCCCAGTCTTATTAATCTCTCCTCATATGGAAGCCGTTCCATATCCCTAATAATTTTTGTTGCCCTTTTCTGAACCTTTTCCAATTCCAATATATTTTTTTTGAGATGGGGCGACCATACTTTAAGATAGTTTCCTATTCCTTGTTCCTGTGTCCATATCCATGGCTGCCATGGTACCTTTTGAATCATTTACCATCTCACCCCACATCATGATTCTTTCATTCTGTATTACTTTCTCTCTCTACAAGTGTCAATTTTCCCCCAGAATTTCTCTTTTTCTTGTTTCAGAGTAGCAGTCATGTTAGTCTGTATTTGCAAAAAGAAAAGGAGTACTTGTGGCACCTTAGAGACTAACAAATTTATTTGAGCATAAGCTTTCATGAGCTACAGCTCACTTCATCGGATGTTTTCCACCGAATGCATCCGATGAAGTGAGCTGTAGCTCACGAAAGCTTATGCTCAAATAAATTTGTTAGTCTCTAAGGTGCCACAAGTACTCCTTTTCTTTTTCTTTTTTCTTTTATCCTGTTTAATCTGTAGTATTGCAACTCATTCCCTCCCTTCTCTGAACCCACCAGTTACAGGGAAGGAAATTGTGTATTGTAATAAAGCTATAGTCAAAATTGTGGGAACAACAATTCTATTCTTTTGGAACAGATTTGTGGTTATCTCCAGACATTCTTTTGTTGTGTTGACTTATGGAAAAATAATAAAATACCACTAAAAAAAGTAGTTTCAGTACTGTGGTTACAATTGACCTTCTTTGCAGATCAACTGTACTTTACATGTGGTTTTGATTAAGAACATCTACAAATAAAATGAAGATTTATTTCAACTAATCTAAACTAATTTGTCCCTATGGTCTGTACAAGTCCCTGCATCTGAACTGCAGTTCAGTAATACTTGCATTTTCATAGTGGCATCTTCTGTAGAGCACATGAGATGAAAACATGGGATGATCATTTTTTGCTTTTAACTGCAACAAGCAGTAGACACATGGAATTTCAGAGGGGATATGACAACCATCCCAGAAATTATTGTAAACAGAACTCTGAAATACATTGATAGCACATCTCTGTTTCCTTGGGAGAGTGAGTGGCACAGTGAGGGTATTAAACAGCTTCTAAGAGCTCCTGTTTTTGTATACATTGGCATTTATTTAGCATAGTCCTTTTAGATATTGTCTATGCTGCTCTAAGTTATTTGTGTGGGCAAAGGGAGAGAAAAGATCTTCTGGCTGAGGATCTGGACCTCAGTGGTCCTCAGGGGATAATACAGTAATGGTATGATGATGTATCACATGCTATCAGTCAATTTCCATAGTTGTTTTTTCAGTGCTGAAAAGCAGCCAAACAGCAGGTTTTGATGTTATAACTGATAACTAAAAAGGGCCTGATTGGCCTTTTCTTATAAGGGCAAAACTCTTTTTGACTTAATTGAGAATTGTCTGTAAGATAAGTAAAATTCTGCCCAAAGTGAGCAAGTCTATAGTCTTTCCATGCAGTGTAGTGTCAGGTTACTACCATAGCCATGCATCATAAGCATGTTGAAACTGGGCACCCTGAGGCTTAGCATGAGTGTCTCAGTCTGGAGCCCTATGGCCTTAAAATAACCACCTAAGTTCATCCTACACATTTTCATTGCACTATTTAGATTTTAATGTATTTTAAATAGTGTAGCTTGGTTTATTCCATTTTATGAAGCAGTGCTCCATAGTATCATTATAGGTTTAGGTTTTAAGCCCTTCTGAAATGCAATACTCTTCCCACCCCCATTTTTAAAAAATTTTTTTTGAATCATGTCTTAATATGCAAATTCACAAGGATATCTTCTGACATTTCCAGGCTCGTGGTATAAGACAAATACAAAAAGAGTGGTTGTGTAACATCCGTGGTATTTTGATCTATGGCAGAGCTGATTAGGAAATGTTTTTTCATGTCCCTTTAATATTTCTGAGAATTCAAATTTGGTATTTCAGCTGTGAAATAGCACATTAAAATTAGCAACTGACCTGAACCAAACATTCCCAAACTTTGGAAAGTTTAAATTCCAGCTCTGGATCCAGATTTTGCAGTTTATGGCATTTATGGACAATGTAAAATCCCCATACCTCTTTCTTGAGATTGAGCAATGATTTATGAATTCGGTAATCCTTTTGCTTTGACCATTTCCTGTATCATGGTTTATGGTTTGTGTGAGGGGTCACAATGTTCTTTACTTGGTGTGTTTTGCTAATAAATATGGGATATGTACCCCACATGTGTTGCATTTTTCTTAAATCTAATTTCATTTGGTCTAATTTTATGGTGTTTCTTAGGCACCTATCATTGTCTCCCACAGTATTTTTGCCAGCAAGTTAAAGAAGTATGGGCTGGATGAATGGACTATAAGGTGGATAGAAAGATGGCTAGATTGTCGGGCTCAACGGGTAGTGATAAATAGCGCCATGTCTAGTTGGCAGCCGTATCAAGCGGAGTGCCCCAAGAGTCGGTGCTGGGGATGGTTTTGTTCAATATCTTCATTAATGATCTGGAAATGGCATGGATTGCACCCTCAGCAAGTTTGCAGATGACGCTAAACTGGGAGGAGTGGTAGATATGCTGGAGGATACAGGTAGGATACAGAGGGACCTAGACAAATTAGAGGATTGGGCCAAAAAAAATCTGATGAGGTTCAACAGGACATGTGCAGAGTCTTGCACTTAGGACGGAAGAATCCCATGCACTGCTACAGACTAGGGACCGAGTGGCTAGGCAGCAGAAGAAGCTGGATATGAGTCAACAATGTGCCCTTGTTGTCAAGAAGTCTAACGACATTTTGGGCTGTATACATAGGAGCATTGCCAGCAGATCTAGGGACGTGATTGCTCCCCTCTATTTGGCATTGGTGAGGCCTCATCTGGAGTACTGTGTCCAGTTTTGGGCCTCACACTATGAGAAGGATGTAGAAAAATTGGAAAGAGTCCAGCAGAAGGCAACAAAAATGATTAGGGGGCTGGAGCACATGATTTAGGAGGAGAGGCTGAGGGAACTGGGATTATTTAGTCTGCAGAAGAGAAGAATGAGGGGGGATTTGACAGCTGCTTTCAACTACCTGAAAGGGAGTTCCAAAGAGGATGGATCTAGACTGTTCTCAGAGGTAGCAGATGACAGGACAAGGAGTAATGGTCTCAAGTTGCAGTGGGGGAGCTTCAGGTTGGATATTAGGAAAAACTTTTTCACTAGCAGAGTGGTGAAGCACTGGCATGCGTTATCTAGGGAGATGGTGGAATCTCCTTCCTTATATGTTTTTAAGGCTTGACAAAGCCCTAGCTGGGATGATTTAGTTGCAGATTGGTCCTGCTTTGAGCTGGGTGTTGGACTAGATGATCTCCTGAGGTCCCTTCCAATCCAGATATTCTATGATTATATGCTGATTTCTGGCATGTTTTCTTCAGTTTAGTCATGATCTGCATTATTGCTTGGGTTGAGTAGTGTTTTGTGACACAGATTCTTGGAATTTTTTTTTTCAGACTAGGACTGCAATTCACTGTTGTGGAAATGCCAGGATTCTGACAGGAAATGCTGATGGTAGGAAGTCAGTTATGCTGAGAAGCTTTACAGGAATCCATTTCCACTCCTCCACTCCCCCAACAATAATGAGTGTAAAATGCAGACTCATAATACTATGTATGTACTGTGGCATTCTGCAAAAAATGACTATATAAAAACAAGATCTTCTAAGACAGAAAATCAGCTTCCTACATGTATGCTAGCGCTTGCCTGCTTACTTTAGTGGCAAAAATATGTTTGTATCACTTTTTGCACCTGTTAGCTCAACTGAGCTAATGCAGAGATGAGTGAGTGAGTTAGATTCCCTGCCTTCTCAAATGTCACTAATAGAATTATTAACTAAGTTCCAATTGTAGAACCAAATTTTGCCCTCGTGTAAATCAGAGCAAAATCTGGCTTCCAGGATCTCTGTTACTAGTGATGTGTGAGAAGGAAGGAGCCCAGCTTGACTTTCTGATCTCAAGGCGAGTTTGCAAGCCTGATAGAAAAGTCAGTCTTTCTTTAAAAGTAAGCAAATTGGATCTAGGGTCACTGTGATGCAATAAATTTGGATCACCACAATCACAGTTTTAGGGTCACTTTTCAGATCCAGGTGCTATCTTAACACCAGCCTGTAGCTCATAGGGAGGTACCCACAGCTGTATCTGCTAATGCAAAACAATTATTCTTAAGGCTACTGTTTGCTTGCCATTCTCCTTTCCTTACATTAACTTTTTATTTTGATTTTTTTACTTTGACATCTTTATTTTACCAGGAATTATATGGCACTACATCCTTTTAGATAATTTGATTTATTCTTAGTTAAAAAACCAAAAGCATTCTATCGTTATTCTTTCCCCCAACTTTAAGTATTTGCAATTTTAATGTTTACACTTGCAATTAGTCCTCCTAGTTCTCTTTCATATTTAAGTGGATAGATGTGAAAGAATAGATTTGCCACATAATTCTAAGGGTGAAATTCTAGCTCCATTGGAATCAATGGGAGTTTAGCCATTGACTTCAGAGGGGCCAGGATTTCAAGTGTCTTCATTGGATACTAAACGTTCAAGCTCCACAATATGTCATCATCATGATAGTAACAGAAAACACATTCATTGGGGACCAAAATTGCTTTATATCTGCTTTTTATTTTAACAATATTTGCAGTTTTGAGGGGCCAGTCTCCCACATTAAACCCATATAGTGTGAAAAGTAAACATAATTCCACGAATGTCTTAAAAAATCAAAAACAAATCACACACACCAATTTGCAGCATTAGTTCAGCACTTCATTCAGAAACCATATTTTTTTCAGGACTTCCACTGCTTCATTTAATTTAGAAACATCACTTCTGGTTTCTGTTATTTTTCAGTGTTTCCATTATTTCATGTGAAAATGCAGGAGGCTTCTATTTTTTAGAAGCTTGTCTGGAGTTCTTAACAAAGGATCCAGGCATGTGAAAGTTTACATATATAGTTTCCTCAATAAGAGAATACCATAAATGATGTTGAAAACTCCCTGGTGGAAACAATACATCTTTATATGCAGAGAATAGAAATGTAATTGGTTGTTTCTTAGTTCAGTGCATCTTTTGTTTTATATTTCATTTAAAAATGTGTGTTTTACTTTAAACCTGGGACTACAAACTATGAGGAATTTTTGTATATAAATCATTAATGTGTATGGTAGAAGTTCCACCGTTCAGAGGTGGAAACATCAGACACACCCATCTGTTAGTCAAATAAAGGGAGGGGCCATTATCTGTGTGTATCCAGATGGCTTGGCTATCTTTGTTTCTACCCACTAGAAAACTTTCTAATTAAGCACATCTCTTCTTAACATTCAGCCACTGGACACAGCTAGGCAGGCTAGGTTCTGTCTATCCTGTTTTAAACAGAGGACAAATGTCTGAGTTATACTTGCTGCTAAGAAGTAGCAAGTGGCATTTGGCACATGCATATGTGCGCACGCACATGCACACATCATTTTTGTCTCACCACTTTTGTAATCACTAATTTTCACTTTTTGAGGTGACTGTCATCTAATCTTGATTTTTAGTGCTGCAGTGTATAAACGTCTTTGTAACCATTTAAAATGCAATTAACTTTGTTAAACTAAGTATTAATAGGGCCCTTATCCTGACACTTTATAACTATTTTTCCTTTTGCTTATGGCTGTCCTGCTAATAATAGGTTGATCTTTGCCTCAGAGATTTGCTAGTGCTGCAAAGCCAGAGCCTATGCTGTTTAGGTGGTAAATCATACTATTAAATTACAGTTATTTATTATTCCTCACCTCTTTTATAGGGAGTTTGGAATTAGCATGTACCCACAGAATTTAGCCAGTTTCTCTCCTGAGAATTTCTAGTTGGGTGTTGTGTTGGTTTTGTAATCCAGCCAAATATTAAATTGTTGCTGCTTCATTATAAAATTTAAGGTTTCCTGGCAACACAACTACTTTCTAAAATAATAATAAAAAAAATAAGGTGAGGGCAGGTATGTACAGATCAGCCATTTTTAAACCTTTCAACCTCTACCAAAAAAAAAAAAAAAAAGTAAAACGTCCACATAGAGTGGGCAAAAACTCCTTTCTTCAATTGAAACATATATTTGATTGAAATATAGGCCACGATTTGGGGCACCTCAATTTTTGGGCACCAAACACAAGGTACCTTAAAGAGATCTGATTTTCAGAATATCCTGAGCACTGGATCTCTGGAAATCAGGTATTTCAAATTGTGCATCTAAAATGACTGATGAGTTTTGAAAATCCTGTCTCAGACCCCTACTAAATAAGTAGCCTTTTTTTTTGAAAAAGCACTGAGCACCCTGTTCCCATTAAACCTTGAAGTCAGCAAGCGTTGCTGGTTTCTCAGTACTTGTGAAAATCAGGCTTTTTCTATAGGTGCCAAATTATGGATTTAAGCTCCTAATTGTTCAGTTTTGAAAATCTTTGGGAAGATTTTTACAAATAATTCTGATGTCTGTGTTCTTTACCCTATCACAAGGAAATACTCAAGCCTATTTTAGTTGTGTGATAAACAGAAGAGAGATTCATTGTGCAGAGAAACATGCGGGTTCTTATAAAAAGACCTTGCTACTCTCTCAATAGTCACACTGTGAGTTAGGCTGGATATTGATGTTATATTATCTCTGTCATTAAATGGGTACGAAGGCTCTGAATTTGTAACCTATACTAGTTATCTTATCTAAAGTGACCTTGTTGCATAGTGGGTAATTTTTTATTTGAATTGTGAGATAGTGTTGTAGTGTTTTTTAGAATGCAGCATTTATGCCAATGAACTATGACTACTAGAATCTAATCTGTTAGCATCACTATTATGATTCATGTAGTGGTATGTTATGTTAAGAAGATCAATAAACATCAGTTAAAAATAAAATTGCTATTAAGAAAGTTGAGAGCTTTAAACCCAATGAGATATTTTGAGTTAACAAAATATGAGACTATCTATTTCCTGAACACTAAACATGTATTTCTAAACATTAGGTTTATGTTAGCAAATTGCAGCATGGGTCTCTGATAACTATATTTGAGATTTTCAAAAGAGACTAAGGATTTAATTGAATCCTGTTGATTTTTAGCTAAGAAGCAATACACACTAATTTCCTTTTCCAGTATGTAAAATTCTGAAGGAAACTCACACAAGTCTTAACAATATGCCAATTTAAAAGAGAAACACAGTGCCTGAGAATAGCAAAGTTCCCTTCCTTTCTCTTGTGACATGAGATGTACAAAGCAAAGGGAGTCAGGAGGAGTAAGAAGAGCAGAGGTCAAAGAAAAAGGCATTTCTCCAAAAGGAGTACCATTTTCAAGGGGATACACCTGGATATAAAGGACTAGGTGCAAGAGATGCAGCATAGGTTCCTCAGTGTTGGCCACCTCCCACCAAGGAAATTCTGGTTTTCTAATTTGTAGGTCAAGGGAGCTATCTAGGGAAAGCAATTCATGTCACACCTTTACAGAAATGTGAACTGTTTTTTAGACTATTGATACTATATGCTGGAAACCCATCCACTATTGTTGTAATCAGAGTTGTATGAGAGAACAATTCATGTCATGTGGATGTCTACATGGAAAATCTATACAGTGATACCGCATATTACTGTTTTCCCTTTGCTGCAAAATTCCCGTGGTAACAGTTGACAAATGACTTACCGATATACTTTATCTGTTTGCAGTGGTGTTGTAGCCATATTGGTCCCAGGATATTAGTGTGACAAGGTGGGTAAAGTAATGTATTTTATTTTATCACCGACTTCTGTTGGTGAAAGAGCCATGCTTTTGATCTCTTCTTCAGGTCTTTACCTGATTTTTGGGCACAATCATGTATTTAGGCATCAAATAAGTAGCAGGGACAAGAATGGAGACTAAGCTGAGGTCCTTTTTAAACTCAGGCCCTACGTGTATATTTTCAAAATAGCCTGCAAGTGTGTTACATGTGTAATTCTTTCTGATCTTTACAAAGAATCATGCATTTCATAGCATTGAGCAGTGATTGTTGTGAAAATGTTGAAGGAAGACTGAATCCTGGTCTACACTACATAGTTAGATCAACATAAGGCAGTTTATGTCGACCTAAGTCTGTAAGCATCTACACCAAAATGTAGCTCCGTATGATGTAGCTTGCCTACTGCTCCGACTTAATAACTCCACCTCCGTGAGAGGGGTAGAGCTTAAGGTCAATGCAGTGTCAGTATAGTCACTGCATTGCTTACATCGATTGTTGCTGCCTTTAAGAAACCGTTTCACAATCGGTGCAGTACTCCTGGAGAGGTCATCTAGTTCAACCCCCTGCCTAAAGCAGGGCCAATCCCCAATTTTTGCCCCAGATCCCTAAATAGCCCCCTCAAGGATTGAACTCATAACCCTGGATTTAGCAGGCCAATGCTCAAACCACTGAGCTATTGCTCCCCTGAAAGCAAAAATGCTTCTTCACGCTAACCTCTAGAACAGGGGTGGGGAAAATGGCCCACGGGCTGGATCTGGCCCGTTGCTTAATTTCATCCAGCCAGCATCAAGTCTTGATGCCCCCCGTGGTGCTGGAGCCACGAGCACAAGTTCACCCACTGTGGGGGGAAAGCCCTGAGTCTCGTCGCCCCCTCTGCAGGGCTGGGGCCATGAGCGCTGGCTCGCCCAACTGCAGGCGGGAGGGCCCCAAGCCTTGGCACCCCCTTGCGGGACAGGAGCCATGAGCGCCGGCTCTCCCCACTGTGGGGGAAGCCCTGAGCCTCTGCAAGCCACAGGCAGATAAGTTGAACATTTTATATTTCTCTCTCTAATAAAAAAAACAAACAAAATGAAGTTGCTTTTTACTTGTGTGTGGCCTGCAATTGATTTTTTTCTGTGGGTCAATCACCTGTGATAGAAAAAAGGTTCCCCACCCCTGCTCTAAAGCACTCGACCCTTTAATGTGACTTACAGGGATGACCTGAAAGAACAGTTTGGTCTTCATGCCCATTTCAGTCCTTCTGTGATGGTTAACATGAATGCCAACTATGATGTGGTTACTTACACTGTGAATTGGATTGAAATTGCAAACTCATTTCACATATGTCAGAAAACAGTCACCAGGAGGTAACAATTTGTGGTCACTATTGAGCTAGTTTGATTTGAACTGGTGACCTAGAAGTGAAAGGGTCTGTGCAACATGACTGATCTTCTGAGCTATCCGTTTCTCCAATTTTCAAGGATTTTAAAAGTTTTGAGGTTGCGATCAAACTGCTTATCATAGAAGTTGAGCCATTTTTTGAGTAAAACCACATCCTGTCTTCTCCAGTTACTGTATATCTTGTTTTGACCTTGTTCTTTTGATCTTCATATCCTGTCCCTTTCATAAAGGAAACACAATTGAAATGATATATAGGCTTCTTTTTGTTTCTGCGGCTTTCCACCTCAATCATAAATTTGTTTTTCATGACACAATTGCCACATGAATTCTTTTCACTGGTGACTGTGACAAAAATTCAGCTGCAAGCTTTCCTTTGGTCCTTTAACTTTAGTGATAACATGCCTCTATAAATTAACCAATTAGTCTGGGCTTGTGGTCATATATGTCATCGCTTAGAGGTCTGTAGTGGTTAGAGAATATGCCTAGAGTTACCGGGGTTAAACAGTGGAAAGATTTGTTGCAGGGTAGGATGAATTAAGGGTATTCATACAAATGCTTCACTTCTGCACAAAAAGGTTTTCCACTGTATGTCTGTTCATATTAAACGGAGTTCTCATGATTTTGTCCATATTTATACTCTGATTTATAACTCTTTCTGACACCTTAATATAAATAACCTTTGACAGCATTAAATTCTACAGCTTGCTTTGCTTCCAAGAATATGTCATTCCCCATAGCATTCAACAACACTAATGGGATTTTAGTGAAAACACTCTGAAATTATTCCAAGAATCTCTCCCTTTTAGAGGTGTGTTCTGAGTGGGAACAACACAAAAATGTGTCCATTTCAGAGCAATGCTTCTTCGGCTGTGTCATGATTTGGACCACTTTGTCAGAGAGATCTTTTCATGGTTCATCCTTTTATTCATCCCTTGGGAATTTTACTCGGCCTATCAACAAAATAGTAATTCTGTCTTTTCAAATGTCCTCCAATGGGGAAAAAAGAAATAGCTCATACTTCTAAAATGTGGGTCTGTAACAGTCATAATAAACCAGTTTCGCTATTGGAAGGAACATCACGGCAGATGTTGGAGACATGCCACCAGTCTTTTTTTGTACTTCTGAGCTAACTGGATTGAAATTGAAAAAATTCCTGCCCTTTGCATGGCTTTCCCTTTTTGAATTCTCTTTGAGATAAATTAACTATACGTACTATATAGCTACATGTGAAGGTATTTTTATTGCACTCATCACCATAGTATCTAGATGGAAACTATACGTGATTCCTAAAGTTTGGCTGTACTCTGAAAAATAACTGTGTGAAACTGACTCCTCCTTGAGCAACAGGTTAGATTGTCATTGTCCTATATGTTGATTTCAATGAAAAAAAATCTAATTTTACTACTGTTAGTTAGGATGGTTTTGCAGTGCTATGGGAGAGTGAGCAGAATTCTTCGGTCTTGAGTATCCTCAGCACCATTTTAACTAAGTTCCAGTTTCGTGACCACATTACACCCTCTGATAATGCCATGCTACCCTACTGTCTTTGATGGGGCTACATGATGTAGAATTTGTCCTGCTGAATTTGTATCCCTCATGCTGGGGTATGATCAAAAAAACAAGCAAACCAACCCAACCCCTGACTTGACTTTAAGTTCCATTTTTTGAATTTGCACACTAGCTTGTAAAACAAACAAACTTATTTGTAAATTGAGCAAGTTTGGTATGGGCGTCATTGCCAGTCAATAAAAGAGACACCCCATGCTGCCATTTTTACTGAATCATTTTTTAGAGAACCGCACTGTGATTGAATGAAATCATACCACTATTTCAAAGAATTAGTCACAGACTAATGTTCTTGAAGAACAGGATGTTTTATCAGTTTCAATCCTCTGCCAATTTACAAGTTCACAAAAAATAGAATCACAGCTCTCACCCAGTAACTTCCAAATCCAGGTTACCCATTCAGCAGGTATCTTAAATGCAAATGCTAAAAATACAGTACCTGTGTATTGTTCTACTTTCATTTTTGTGGGGCATGACCTATTGTTGGGAAATGTGCCAATGAACGGGAAGAAAAAGCTGAGAAGAAAGAATTTAAAAAAATTAAAACATGAATTACAGGGAGAGGAAAGAAGGGAAGAAGGGAGAGGTATCAAGAATGCAGTGTTCTGGTCCACATTCAGCAGTGTCTATATGCTTTGCTGGAGCTGGGCCTCAGAGAAAGAATGAAATGTGAGGCCTTTGAGAAATAGTAACTTTGCCACTGGAGAAAATCTTGATCCCAGCACTGGGTCTGAGTTGTTCTGCTGGGGACTTGGCACACGTGTTGAAAGAGCTAGAAAGAATCTTGGCCCAAATGATATAGAGTGATTGTGGGTATACTCAGTGGAAGTCAGTTTCCAGACATACAAGCTATGTCTATAGTAGTACTTTTGTCAGTAAAACTTTTGTCGCTCAGGGGTGTGAAAAAACACACCCTGACGGCACAATTTACACCAACAGAAATGTTGATGCGGGCAGCGCTATGTCAGTGGGAGACACTTTTCCACCAACATAGTGACCGTTGCTCATTGGGGATGGTTTAATCATGCCAACGGGAAAGCTCTCTCCAGTCTGCATAGAATGACTACATGGGAGAACTTACAGCAGCGCAGCTGCATCAGTACAGCTGTGCCGTTGTAAGGTCTCTAGTGTAGATATACCAACTGCCATACTGTGAATCAGACCAGCAGTCCACGTGGTATAGAAGTCTGTGCCTCTGTGGCCAGTACCAGATGTTTCAGAGGGATGTGAAAGAAATCCCCTTAAAGGAATAACCTCTCCAAATAGGAAATATTTTCTTGACCTCCATGAGTTGGTGCTTGGCTTATGCCCTGCAGAATGGGGGTTTACATCCATTCTAAAATAAAAACCTGTATCATATTTAGTGTAACTCTGGATGTTCTCAATCCATATGTTAAGGTAAGCAGGGGAATGAGCCCGCTCTTGTGGGGAACTTTCCTGGCATATACGCTACCCCGGTGAAGTGGACTAGCGAAAGGATCTGCGTCCTCTCTCCCACTTCCTTTACCCAGTGGCCTCCCTGCCCTTGAGGACTCCCCTTCCACTCTCCTGTCTGGCAGAGTCCTCATAACCCCAACAAGGCTGGGCCCAGGATTCCTGGGGGGCTCAATCCCCAACCTCATTGTGGTCACTTAGGGCAGGGGCTAGGGTGTCCCCACTCCGGGGTGCTGTCTCTGCACTGGATGTTTCCCTGACCCACTGATCATTACATACAGTTCAAAAGCAAATGCAATTGATTAAACAGCAATCAATTTTAAAAAATAAGGGAAAAAATGGGGAAGGTTAAAGGAAAACACGTCACCCCGCTCTGTGGCACAGCGATGTCATAACCAGCATCTCTGGAATGTCAGGGAAATTCAGTCTGTTCCTCACAAGTCCCAGACCTCCTTCTCAGGCCCTGGCTATGCTGCAGGGAGACTGCGGGTTGGACACTTGCTCTGGCGGTGGCCATGTGCTGTCAGGCTCTAGGTGGCAGGACCCTTCTTCCTAGCATCACCCCTACCCCTCGAGGTACGATCCCCCTCCAAATCTGGCCTGCAAGGTGTCTTGGCTGGGGGCATTTCCCTGCACTGGGCCCGCTGCCCAGGGTACCCCCTCGCTCTCCCCAACTGCTCACCGCACCCGGCTCTGGACTGCTCCAGCTCCACCACTCTGCTTCAGCATGGCTGCTGCTGCTGCTCTGCCTCCAAATCCCTGGGCTGCTTCTCTGGCCCCTCTGGTTCTGGTTGCTGCAGCTCTGCTCCCAGCACAGGTCTGCTCTGTGGGCTGCCTCTGTGACTCTGTTCCCAGTACTAACCTGCTTCCTGGGCTGCTTTTCTGGCCCCTGTGGCTGGCACAGCTCTGCTCCCCAGGCTCAGCTTGGGCCCCTGCTTTCTTCTTAGCTCGGCCCCACTCTATCTGACCCATGCAATTCCTGCTCACATGGAGGAGGGGACCCCCCTGACCTCCTGATGCCCTGATTAGCCTGCCTGCCCTGTCAATCAGGCTGACCTGGAGCATTGGCCTCTCTCCATTGTTCCTGGGGACAGTCAGTCTCAAGGTCCTGAGTTCCCATTGACCCTTCCCCTCTCTTTTGGTACTGGGAGCTAGCCAACCAAAAAAATCCCACTGAGTTTTAGTAAGGGAACAACAGTCCTCTTACACATATGTAAAGGTATAATCTTTTTTTTTAATTCTACTAAACTCTTGGTGTCAGTATGATAACCTTGTGACAGTGAGTTCCACAGATTAACTATGAGATGTGCAAAAGAGTATTTATTTTTATCATTTTTAAATTTGATGCCTTTAAAATCAATTAAATATATTCATATTCTGTTCTCACAGAAGAACACTGTCAGTGCAGACTTTCATCTGCTGTCATGTTGTCCATTCTTTTAGTTTTGTCAGCCCCCTCAGAAGATCCTCCTGGTGTTCTTTCATCTCAATTTGGCTAAATAATGTTGAATTATCTGTAAATTATGCCATTTCATTGTTTGTTCCCTTTTTCTGACTAGTAACTATAGCCCAGATTCTGACATCCTCATCTCACATAGAGTAGTACCTTATTCTTTGAGTGGTCTCCATGAAATCAGTGAGACTTTTCAAAGAATAAAGTACTTCTCTGTGAATACACGTTAGACTTAGTCTCTGACCCAGTACGGCGAGAGTATATTCCAGGGGTAGCCTTCATGCTGGGAAGACAGGAGGAGCTGTGTAACTGTGGGTCCTGCCAGCTACTGGCCTGTTTGTATTGCTGTGCAACGAGCTTATTCAAGGAGAATGGGACTGAGTTTGTCTCCTAAAAAGCCATATAAATGTCTGGTTTTGGATTTTGTTTTCCTACATTTTACTGGTTAAAGGCATTCAGACTTACCCTGGAAAATTCAAAATGGGAAGAGCTTTGTGTGGGTTTTGCATATTTGTTCATGTAGTGCACTGATGTCAGTATCTTTACCATTCAAAGTTAATTCCAGATGTGTGCCCTTGTTTTTTCCCCCTCTAAATTATGAAATAACATTATTCTTTCCCATTAGTCTTTGGTGATTACATTTTTAAAAATGTCTTTAAATTAGAAACATAATGTGAGACATGCATTGGTCTATGTTAGGAAGGGAGCCGTGTACTAGAAACTTTGACCCTGCAGGAAGCATGTTAGCTTCAACCAGGACTTCACCTTGTTTGACCCTCTTTTCATCAACTTCCTGCCTGTCAGATGCTGTAAACTCAGTTTCCCCAGCTGTTTCATAGCTTAGCGTGTTTTCTATTTCTCAGTCTTTTGTAGATTTGCTAGTGCTTCAGGAATGTGAAAAGAGTAAATACACTCAATTTTCCCCTTTTGCAAAACAAAAAAAAGGAGAGTTAGGGTTTAAGTAAGAGAAACTCTTTGCAGTTCTCTAACGGCACTTCTCTAATGGCTCTTTGTCCATTATTCTCCTTCCTTAATTGAGTAGTACATATTACTGCAAGTTGAATGGTAGCTAAAACATTCTAGCATTTTCCTATATCAAGTTTCCATGGGCAAAGGTTGGGGGTTTTTTTTATAGAAGTCTTTTCTGATCGATCTTCAAAGGGTATGTTGCTTTGATTGCACCTTAGCAAGATCCTGAAGAATTTTACTTGGCTCTTCCTGTGCTCTAGTCCATATTTTTGTCTCATATTTTTATTTGACTTTTGCAGTGGGACAGAGGGATCTTGTGTGTTGTTTTAAACAGAATACAGCAAATCTTGTCACAACAGCGATATAGGCACAAACCGGATCTGAACATATGAAGAATGTTAATTTTTGTGAACTGTACATCTTTAACAAATTAGAGAGAGGTCCATTTGGAAACATTATTGTTGTTATATAAAGTCCCATAGAGCTAAATTCTGTACAGACGTATAGTAACACAACAGTGGCTGCAACAATCAGCCTACAATTTAATAAGAGACAAAGGGCATGAGAGAGTTTATTAAACAGGAGGGGCTCTGAGTTGGAGGGTAGTTTTGTTTTTTGTTTAAAAAGCAGTGTAACTTTTAGATGGGATAGAGGCTTTCATAATGGTGGTGGAGTTTGTTTCTTTAATTGAGCAAATCACGTTTAACCTATGCTGGGTTAAATTCTGTATACAAATAAATAAATAAATGAATAGTGGGCCAGATCCTAAGCTGCTGTAAATCTGCTGAAGTGGGGTTTAGATTTACTCCCATCTGAGGATCTGAGACTCTAAGTGTATCGGTGTCTGGTGTTGTGCGCTGTGTCGTTAACACAGGCATGTAGTTTTTGATGTTTTTTCCTCCATCCATTACGTACAACTACCCAGCCTGTCCTTCCACTACCTAACCCCTGAATTATAGTTCAGAAATTGCTTACTTGTTGATGTAAAACATATAGCCCAGATTGGCATAGCAGATAAAAAATAATAAAACTTTCTATTTAACTAATTCCTTTCATCTGAAGAAGTTGGGCATTGACTTGAACATGAACAGTATTGAGTGAGTCAGGGATACACCAAGAAACAGAACCTGTGTTTCTTGACACTCACAGTGTGTCTACACTGCAAATTAAGTTGTAATTATAATGCAATAGGCATACCTCCACTACCTTTAATTTAGTTAGCATGGGATAGTAGTGAAGACATGATGGAGTAGCTCTAAGAATGAGATTAGCCCATCAGAGACTCTGTATGTACTTGGGTTGCTAGCCTGCGCTGAAGTTTGTGCTGTCACATCTTCACTAGCTATGTTAAATCTAGCACGGGTATGTCTGTCCATGCTACAATCACGTTTATGCCTCAGTCTGCTGCTCTAACTGTTTTACACCATAGTCACATTTTAACAACCTAAACTTATAGTGGGTACTTTATTAATCTCAATAGCTTTAGCATCTTGATGGACAAATGAATTTATCAATGGAATCATTTCAAATCAGCCCTGAGAACCGCTATCTTTAAGTCCAGAGGTCCTCAGGATTCAGCCATACCAATAAGCCAATTTTATTAGCACTCAGAGCCTGATGAATAAAGATATTTAACCCACAGAGGCATAGTTCAGTGGAGTTGCACCAGGGGTGAGTTTGGCCCACTGTATGGTAAATGTTGCCTCCTAAATTTTCTTTCTTTCGCCTCCATATCCTTTGAGGATATGTTTCAGACATTCTTGCTCAATCTTGCTGGCAGTGGCTTGTTCCCGTGTCAGAGAAACAAGGCATTATGAATTCCATTTGAAGAGCTAGGTAATAAAAGTAGAAGTTTGGCAAGGCCAGGAAAGGAACCATTCCGAAGACTTTCATGTTAGTAGTAGGGAAAACATTTGTACATGCTCATCCTGTATAGCTGGCTTCCTGTACCCTTTGCTACTTAGAAAGTGAAATATGAGTTGACCTTTGCAGAAACATAAATGTAAAGAAAAATTTATACCGATGACATTTAACATGAACTTCCACTCGAGTCAACGAAAGTCTGTCTGTCCATTGACATCAATGTCATTTAGATCAGGCTGAGATGGAGGAAAATTTGTAAAAATTCATGCATGTGACTTACTTACGAGCAGGCTGGCCAGAGTGAATTTCATAATTATTACAGACTTCAGGAGAGCTTAAAATTAGGCATTTGCTTAAGTAACTAACTGAATCAGGGCCTCAAGAGGAAGCTACTTTGCGGCTGAATCTAGCTGTACAGATTCTCATGCATGATACTCTGATGCTTTTACATTACTTGTGTGATTTGTTTAGCAGTAGCACCAAACTCATATGTAGGTTTTCAATGATGTCATCTGACATTGCAGCTTAGTAACTATTATCATTATTAAAGCTAGCATTTCTAACAGGATTATGAGAGATAATCAATTTTTTTTTTGTTTTTTTAAAGAAAGGTCCTGGTACTGTTTCAAAGCATTTCAAAATACTAAGTCTGGGTTATTTTATATGTCACAAATAACTTCTAGCTGTAGGGTAAGGTTTATGACTATATGCTAGTGTTAAACAAACAAAACAAATAAAAAAACAGCTTTTCAGATGGGAAGTAGCTTAAGAACCAATTTGCAAACCTTTGTTCCTGTGAGATGATCCAATGGTAGTCAGGAGAACTGCTTTCAGTTCCTTGCTCTGCCACAGAATTCCTGACTTTGGAAAAGGCCTGCGAATTAGTCTTTCTGTCTCCTGGTATGTCTGCCCTGCAATAAAAGACCCATGGCATGGCCAAGGCTGGCCTGGGTTGGCTTGCAGGGCTCAGCCTGAGGGGCTATAAAATAGCATTGTGTGGGCTGAAGCCCAGGCTCTGAGACCTTGCAAGGTGGGAGGGTCTAGGAGCCCAAGCTCTAGCCCAAGCCCCAACTCTACATTTCAATTTTATAGCCTTTTGAGCCCAAGTCAGCTCCCCTAGGCTTTGAATCTCAGGGTCATGTTTTGGGTTTTTTTTTTTCAAATTACAGTGTAAACATACCCTCCATTCCCCATCTGGAAAATGGGGATAATGGTACTTCCCAATCTCATAGGAGTTGTGAGGATCAGTACATTAAGAATTGTGAGGTGCGCAGATATTAGATAATGGAGGCCCTATAACAATCTTAAATAGACGGATAAGTAGTCCTGTGGAAGCCCATGAGAATATCCATGTAGATATACACTTAACACTTGAGTTAAAGTATCTGGGAATTTTATGGTTGCATGTATTGTTAATATTAGATGTTTAAACTCTGAGATATAGCTTCAACAGCCCCCTTCTCTCCAACCTACTATGTTTACAGCCTGCTCATTTAAAGGTACTCAAGGTTTTTAAAAAATGTTAACAAATGATGATGATGGAAAAATACTTTTGCTTGTATTTTTAATTATTTTTATTTACTTTATATGGTTTCCAAGATGTACCAGTGTTATTTGTTTCCATGGATGAGTTCTAACCATTTTAATTGCAAAATAAAAAGATTGTAATGATATTAATGCAACCTAGGACATTTGTAATATTGTACTGTTTACTTGGGACTTTGGCCCTTTTCATCATGAGCAGACAATGGCTATTACTTTAAGCTGGAGTGACACAGTGCTTATCTTAGGACCAGATTGTGCCGTGGCAATATTTTTGAGTCATAACTGCAAAGAGCAAGGTGTGGTTGACAAGTTGCCTAAAGGAATTTTGGCTTTTTACACACACAGGGATTCTGGGATACAGTCTAGTAGCTCTGTATTCGTTAGGTGACGCAGACCCTTTAGAAAGCCAGCTTATCTGGGTCCTTTAAGATTCCCCCATAAAAAGGGGAATCCTCAAATGGTTTGGAGCTGGAGTAATAATAATACCTAGCTCTTAAATAGTACCTTTCATCAGTAGATCTTAAAGTACTTTACAAAAGAGGTAAGACGTATCATTGTCCCTATTTTACAGGTGGGAAAACTGAGGCACAAAGATGTGAAATGACTTGTCCCAGCTCACCCAGCCAGGACAGTGACATAGTCAGAAATAGGATCTATATCACCCAAATCACTGAACAGTGCTCCATCCACTGGGCCATGCTGCTGCCTGCGTTGTTGTAGTTCTGCAAGGTAGGGGACACTTCTCAGGGGAAAGGGAGCATGGCCAGAGTATTCCTGTTCCCTGGCAATCCATAGAGGCTGAAATGGATTTTTGGGGTGTGCCAGCTGGGTATAATTTAAAACACCTCTGAGCCTGCTCTAAGTTTTGCCTGCCCCCAGTTGACAGGGAGAATACAAAGGTGGGTTAGATCTCTCTTTGTAACCTACCTCCTTATCTACATTAAGTATGTCTCAGCTGAAATGTCAGCTGCAAAAGAATAATAGTAAAAATGCAAAAGAGAAGTTGGTCTGTTATTGTAGGGAGACAACACTAAGGTACTTTAACTGGCTAGAGCATACCATATACAATTTGTTTTTTCTACATTTTCTTTATCAAAAAGGGTTGATTTGATGCAGCACATTGATTATGGAGTGGTTAATGCTCTCACAGGTAAAACTGGATTTGGCTTGAGGATACTGCTAAGAGGATTCTTGGTAAAGAAAAATAGTGCTTTATTGGTTTACAGTGTTGCCAAGAGGCTATAATAGAGTCCTACAGTCAAAGTTAGGATTCAGAAATGAACTACATACTTGACAAATATTTTTTGAAAGGGTATTAAGTTTAAGTTTGGATATTTCAAAGCTTGTATAGCTCTGTTTTAAAGAACATTCATTCAAGGGTACTCAGTTTCCTTCAGGCAAGCAGACCATTTTCAGGTTTAATTGTCTTTCACATCTTCGTTAAACTTGAAAAATGTTCTAACAGCTATAAAACAGGATGAGGGGTGTGTTTTGGGGTTTTTTGTTTTTGCATGTGTTTTCCAAAATAATTCACTATGGAAGGAACAATATGTTGACTGTTATCTCTGAGGCCAATTTTATATTTAGACTCTCTGTGAATTAATTTGAGGGAGGAGAGGAAAGCTTGCAACATCCCAATGTGTCTCCTGCAAGACTGAAAAGTTCATGACTCAGAGTTTTCTTCAAGATTAGCAACCTTGAGTTTTATTTTTAGTGTCTATTTTTCTTCTTCCTGGGAAAGAAAACATCTTTACCTCTCACTTCAAACATAAATTTGGAGTGAAGAAATTGCTGTAAAAAATACTTAACGTGGACTGTTACAATTTATGCTGTTGACTACAAGGGCTATCATGCATAAAATTTTATGAATTTCATTGGCCAGAAAGAACTGGAAATTAACAGTTAATATTTAAAAGTTTACTTTCCTATGCAGTGCATATATAGGCGCTTATCCTAGGGGTATTAGAGTTACATATATATACCATCTGGGATCATTACGTTTGATGAAGTATTTGCATCACAGCCTATTTTTTTCAGCCACTCATAACATTATGAAATATTCCTCTATAAGGCTCTCAAACTACCTTGCCTCGTTTCTGCCAGAAAGAGAGGATTTTTGGAAACTTTGGGTAAAAACGGTTCAACTATTTTAGAGTGTGAGGAGAGTGGAAAAAACCCCAATTTCTCCATTATTATAATAAAAAAAATCTTGTAACCTTTATTTGAACCACTTTGCAGTGGCAACTGGTGGGGTTGAAAGGTGGAACTTGGCAGGGACAAAGACTTGATTGAACAAAAGTGTCTTTGGGATAGATCTTCAGCTGGTCTAAATTGGAGTAGGACTTCAGTGGAGCTGTACCAGTTTACAACAGGTGAGAATCTGACTCAGTGAGTATTTTGGTGAAAATTGGCTTAGTCAAATTATGAGGCCTTAAAACCACACATTGCAAGTGAAGTTAATTTTTAGTAATGATAGTTGCTAGAAATACCATTTACCTCCCAATGTTTGGAAGGTGATATGTTTCACTGACAAATGTGCGGGGCTCTGGGACAGGGTTCACCCCATATTAGTCCTGAAGGGATTAATTTGGCCCCAAAGGGGCCAACTGACCTTCACAGTTGCACCTGATGAGAGACCCGGGAATTTTTAAATACAGTTTGCTGCTGGAGCCCAGCTGGGGGAAAAACTGTGAAAGGATTATAAAGAGGGGAAGTTTGTAGTAGTAGAGGCTTCAGGGAGATACTCTGCAGTCTAGGAGCTGAGATGGGGAGGAGGAAATCTGGGAGGGGGAGAATAAGTCCTGGGATCTGAGCCCTGAAAGAAGGGTCAAGCCCAAAGGAGTCATGGGGAAAGAAAGCCTTAGATGGCAGCATAGGAATAAAACCCAGGGAAACAGCAGCAAGGAGAGGGGACAGTGTAGACCTTGGCTTCTGGTTATAGGGTCCCTGGGCTCGAACCCATTGTATCTGGACAGCTGGTCTGGTCAGACTTTGATACCCCAGGAGGGCTTTATTGTGACCTAGTTAGGGGGCTGAGTCTCGAAGAGAGAGTACTGCAGTGATGGAATCAGAGGGGTAGCCATGGTAATCTGTATCCACAAAAACAATGAGGAATCCGGTGGCACCTTAAAGACTAACAGATTTATTTGGGCATAAACTGATGTGATGGGCATAAATTGATGTGATGGAGTGACCATCGGTAGGTGGCGCTAGCTGGGAAGAAAGCTGCTATGCCACTCCTGGCCAGGAGGAGGTGCTCTTGCAGTGAAGATAGCCTGTTTCAGGATCCCTTAACTATATGGTAATGTGCCCATCATTTAAGATGTGCACTGAATAGAAAGCCCTGCCTCATTTATTATAGTATAGGGCTTTTATGTTCCTGCCTTGTTCTCTGTCCAGTAAAGTCCATATTGACAGTGACAGGGCCAAATGCACTCTCCTAAGGCATGGGTTCAAATCCTCCTCCCTTTATTTATGTGGTAGGTGTCTGGCAACATTTTTCTGTTGTAACAGATGGCCAGAATACAAAAAGGAGTGCAGAGCCTACAGAGACCTTATTCAGGCAAGATGCATTGGTTTGGACAGCTAAAAACTATACTTTTACTGTAGAAAGTTTTTAACAATACTGAAAAATGGAAAGGGTGCATCTACACAGCCTGCGGCAGTGAGCCTCTAAGCCTGGGTCAACAGACTCGGGCTCACACTAAAAATAGTTGTATAGACGTCCTTTCTTGGAGGAGAGAGGGGTGAGCTTCAGAGCCTGAGCTTCAGCCTGAGTGACAATTTTTCAGTGGTGTATTCACTCAATAAGGCAGGATTCTACAAATTCCTTAGGTTGGGTTAGGTTGTGCCATGCTTATTTACATTGAAAAGTAAATTATTATTACATAAGTAGACATATTGAAGATAGTGGGTATAAATTGGTTTCTGCTGGCTGAAGTGTACTGTAATCTACTTTGTGGGTAAAGTACTCAGTGAGGGTGACAGAATCTCACATTTTATGAGCATTCAGTGAGTCAAGTACTCCACACACTCTGTCAAGTAGCCAGTGAATGCAGCACAGCTCCATAGGTGCCTGAGCTTCATTGACTGTGCCTCTTGCAAGAGTCAGGAGATTCCAGTGACTTTTAGGCAAGCAGTTTCAGATTACGTGTGTGTGTGTTAAATACAAATTTTAAAAAACTAGAAAATTCCATTAAAATATAAGTACAATAATGAAGCTACAACTTTTAACATTTTAACATTCAAAGTAATGCCAGCATTAAGGTTGCATTAGCATTTGGGTCAAAAATAAAAGATAATTCAATTACCATTTGTTTTACTTTTTGAGTTTAAATAATTCCTATTAATTCTGGTAGTGAATTATGCAAAATTCAAAGTGGTTTACGCAAAATCAAATTTTCATAACAAGTGAGCTGTAAATTTATGTGCTATCTTTAATAGTATCTGGATAAAGCTGACATTTCTCCAATAACTATGTTTTTCATATTCTCTTGTTTTTCTATATGTGAATGTGTACTTATTCCAAAGATGTTCCTTTTGAATTTGAAAGGATAGTTCAGGTTTAGATGGAAGAGTCTAGTAAGTAACTTTTTAAAAGTGGGTAACACTTTCTAGAGCTACGTGACACAACCTGTCCTTGAAAGCAATCTGAAATAATTATTTGCACTTAATTTTCTTATACACTTATGTCAGTTGAAGATTAGGTTGCATACAATTTAAATAATGTAAAAATATTGTTTTAAGGAGCAGCATTGATTGCCCTGTGGAACTGTGACATTCCCCAGGGTACAATCTGGACTGAAGGACAGCTTTGTCCCCTCAATTCTCCAACCTGTGGTGCCTTTTTACACTGCTTTGCAGAGAGAGCAACCACTCCTGGTCTGCTCATACACAGCTTCCAGCATGTAAATCACACTCAGCTATACTATAGAAGTGCTATAGTCAGCCACCCATGAATTACACTAACAGCAAACTCTCAGTCCCAAACTTTTCCCCAGAAATGTGCATCTCGTACTGCCCAGCCCTCTCCTGGACAACACAAGTTCATATAAAGTCTGTCATTTCATTAATAAAAAATTATGTGCACAAATCTTGTTATCCTAAATAAAGTTTCCCAAACACTTCAATCCAAACACACACTGGGTTAGATAAAACAATAAAACAACTTTATTAACCACGGAAAGATGGATTTTTAAGGATTACAGGTAATGAGGCATAAAAGTCAGAATTGGTTAAAAGAAAATAAAAGGTAAAACTCAATTAATATCTAACTTAAGTTAAATGAATTCAAAGCAATGCTCACTACATGCTTTAGCAGTCTTACTAGTTGGAATCTTTTCAGCCAGAACCCCTTCCCCAGTTCAAGTGTTACTGTCCTTGTTCTTCAGGTTTTGATAATACCCTGGGCAGAGAGAAAGGGAAGAGTCTTTTAGGGTGTCCATTCCCCTTCTTTATAGCTATTTCTTTGAAAATCATCTCTAGCTGAGATTCAGGAGACAGAAGGTCTGTGTGACTGGGAAAATATAGTTTTCCTTACTCATAGCTTTTTCCTGCCAAAGATTGGCCACTTAACTGGGTGATAGTCCATTTGATTTTGTTGACACCTGAGCCATCCAGTTTGCCTTTTGTCTTTTGAGGGACTGATTTGTGCCTGCTTTTCTAAACTTGGAACATGTCTCAATAATGTTATACAGTAGAATCTTATAACTTTAGACCATTCCTGTAACACCACCTACTGCTACAACCAACATTATCTTGCTTCAACTAATATTTAAGGTCTTCCTCCCAATTCCTTTCCAGTCCTTCTCAACTAGGGAAAATAAACCTTGCAGCATGCCCTGAAGCTGACATGCCCTGTTACAGACTAATCGGGGAGCAATTTCAAAAGCTGGAAGGCCCTCACAGAGAATGGCCAGTTGCCTCTGTCTCATACACAACTGAAGCTCTAGGTCAGGCACCTCTGCTAATCTCAAATGTGGGCCTCTGGCACAGAGAGAGTAGGCCACAGACCATGTAGATATTAGATAATAAGATCACTCTTCTAAAGAAGGTAGAGCAGAGGGGTGGGATGGCTTAAGGGAATCATGTATGTCCAGCGAGCCTTTCGTCTTTAACTTATTGGTTCAGACCAGTCCTAATAGTACAGGGACTAAGTTATTACCAACTGTTTGGGTACTTGTTTTGCTCTACATCAGACTTCAGTGCAAGTATCCACAGCCATAAAACCACCATTACTACTGGTACTCATGATGGTAGGGAGCCTAATAACAGACTGGGCACAGAGGCCAAATTAACTTCTCACCCTCTAAATGTGTTTCCACAGAATCAAAAATGAGACATACTGTCAGAGCAGGAAGAGGAAACTATCTTTAAAAGTGTGTGTGTGTGTGTGTATAAAAGTCAAAATAAATAGCAATGTCATCTGCACTTTAAGGGCAAAAGTCTCCCCTGTATGAATGTATATGATTCTCATGAAGTTAATAGCAGCAAATGGCATCTGAGGACAGAATCTGACTTTTAATTTGAATGTTTCACAAACGTTGTAGGACACCTTTTGAACAGATACATTTACACCAGTCTCTCCTTCATGGGAGCAAAATTTCCTCCAATGGTCAGTTTTTAAAAAAATGTAAAGAAAAAAATACATAACCAATTAAATGATTGCAGATAATGCAAAGGAAACCACCTCTAGCACCTCTAGCAACCACAGAACATTTTTATTGCTCGCAGTCTAATTATAGGTTCTTCTTCTCCATTCAAAATTGGGCCAATTTTCAAACTTTTACAATTGTGCCTTGTGAATTGGAAGGGCTAATCACTCAAGAATATGAAAACAGTAATCATGTAGGAATATAATTTATAGTTTGCTGCTAAATTAAGATGTTAAATGCAATAGTGAGTACATGTTATTCAAACTATGATCTCACCTTACTTATTTTATGATTTGGTTAACTATTATCGGTACTGTATTAAAATGTCATATAAATGTATACTGCTATAGTATCTCTTATTTGATAAGTGTTATCATTGTCATAGTTCAGTTCTGTTGCCTGTCCTGGTTATTATAACATCCTCATTATGAATATATATTTGTTATAGATGTAAAGTTCAGAATTAGATCTATTTATGTCAAATTTCCAATGCGTTTGGGATTTTGCTTTAGGCCCATCTTTAATTTATATATATTTAATGTCTGGGGAAGAGTGATATGCCATATAAATAAATTCAATTCTTAAATTAATGAATGCTGGTAGCTGAGTTTATTTTTGTAAATCAGTGACATTCTAGGAAATTAATGAAATAGTTGACTGATTTTTTTCCCTGTATATTTCCAATAAGGAGGTCATTAACCTCAAAATAATAATCTAGTTGAAAAACATAAAGCAATTTGGTAGTAAGTTTTGGGGCTTTCTCGGGGTTTAAAATGGACTCATTCCGTGTGGGGTTTTTATTTTGTTTGTTTTTAAAGTTTCTTCAACATTTTCATCAAATTTGAAATTAAACATTTTATTGAAGTCGTGTTTTTAAATTGTTAATTGAACATTCTGGTTTATCAAAACCACAATTTTGGTTAATGGACATTTTTTAACTGAAAGCTGCATTTTTGATAAATAAAGATAATAATTTTAAACATGATTTTGATTAAAAACTTTTGAACCTTTGTTTAACATCCCCCATCCCCCCACAGTATGGAAAATGAAAAATTGTGGTGAAAATTACTATTTTTATTTTAATAAGGCATTTTTGTCAGATGAATGATTTTTTTGTATATGAAAAATTTCCACCAACTCAAATAGATTGAATACATGGCAGACATTATTTTGATGGTAAGGAAAGTTTCCTTGTGAGTAATGGGTTTGCATGACCTGAAAGGATGGAAGGCTTTGTGGTTAAAGCACTAGACTGGAACTCAGGAGATTGGGTTCAGTTCCAGGATTTGAGTGGTGAACAGCGGAGAGGCTAACAGAGGGAGTTTGCCTGGGATCTGTCCGAGAGGAGGTATGCTAAGTGTTGCACTAGAGGGGCTGTGTTGTTGAGTATCTGTGTGTCTGTTGCGGGGACAGTTTGTCAGTTTGACCGTGTGCTTGATTGTTTGAAAAGTGTGAATTGGGAATGCTTTGTTCCAGGTGAACCTTGAGTGGGCTTGACTAAAAAAAAAAAAAAAAAGGCAGTCAGCTGAGAACCAGCTGAGCGGTGAACAGCGGAGAGGCTAAGAGAGGGAGTTTGCCTGGGAGTTCGCCTGGGGAGAGCCCACTAAGGCTTTCATCTTGCAGGCTTCTCTGAGTAGTTACTACAACGCCTGAGGAAGCTTATAGAAGGAAGGTAATATGGATGGTGAGCACTCAGCTGTTGTTACCTGCACAGGATGTGCCATGTTTGTCTTTCTTCCACAGAACAGAAGCGACTTTGTCTGTACAAAGTGCAAGCTGGTCTCCATATTGGAAAAGAAGGTTCAAGTTCTGGAGAAACAAGTATCGACCCTGCGTTGCATTAGAGAAACTGAATATTTCCTAGACAGACATCAGGATACGCTTCTATGGGCACAACATTCTGAAGATTGAGAGGAGGCTGCACAGCAGGGACAGAAGGATAGTGAAGAAATTTGGCAGCATGTGACATCCAGAAGAAGAAAAGGGAGCTCCACGTACCAGCAATGCAGATACAGGTAAGCAACCATTTTCATGTTCTCTCCACAGGTACTAATGCGGAGAGTGGACTAGATGATACATCTGAGGGAAGGGAGCAGAAGGAGACTCCGCTGATTGGAAGGTATGAGATGCACTGTCCTAGGGATGGGGGTTCCATTACCATGGCTCCCAAGAGAAGGAGGCGGGTGATGGTGGTTGGGAACTCTCTCATCAGGGGACTGAGTCATCTATCTGCCGCCCCGACCAGGAAAACCGAGAAGACTGCTGCTGGCCAGGAGCTAGGATTCATGATGTGATGGAGAGACTCATCAAGCCCTCAGATCACTACACCTTTCTTCTTCTCCATGTGGGCACCAATGATACTGCCAAGAATGACCTTGAGCGGATCACTGCAGACTATTTGGCTCTGGGAAGAAGGATAAAGGAATTTGAGGTGCAAGTGGTTTTCTCGTCCATCCTCCCTGTGGAAGGAAAAGGCCCGGGTAGAGACCGTCGAATTGTGGAAGTCAAGAATGGCTATGCAGGTGGTGTCGGAAAGAAGGCTTTGGATTCTTTGACCATGGGATGGTGTTCCAAGAAGGAGGAGTACTACGCAGAGACGGGCTCCACCTAACGAAGAGAGGGAAGAACATCTTCACAAGCAGGGTGGCTATAACCTAGTGAGGAGGGCTTTAAACTAGGTTCACTGGGGGAAGGAGACCAAAGCCCTGAGGTAAGTGGCCAAGTGGGATACCGGGAGGAAGTACGAGCAGGAGAGCGCAAGAGAGGAGGGCTCCTTCTTCATACTGAGAAAGTGGGATGATCAGTGAGTTACCTTAAATGCCAATACACAAATGCAAGAAGCCTGGGAAAGAAGCAGGGAGAACTGGAAGTCCTGGCACAGTCAAGGAATTATGATGTGATTGGAATAGCAGAGACTTGGTGGGATAACTTGGTGGAGTACTGTCATGGATGGATATAAACTGTTCAGGAAGAACAGGCAGGGCAAAAAAGGTGGGGGAGTTGCATTGTATGTAAGAGAGCAGTATGACTGCTCAGAGCTCCGGTATGAAACTGCAGAAAAACCTGAGTCTCTGGATTAAGTTTAGAAGTGTGAACAACAAGGGTGATGTTGTGGTGGGAGTCTGCTATACACCACCAGACCAGGGGTATGAGGAGGACGAGGTTTTCTTCTGGAAACTAATGGAAGTTACTAGCTCACAGGCCCTGGTTCTCATGGGAGACTTCAATCATCCTGATATCTGCTGGGAGAGCAATACAGCGGTGCACAGACAAGTGCTGAACTAGGGGCAGAGCTCTTCTTGACCTGTTGCTCACAAACAAGGAAGAATTAGTTGGGGAAGCAAAAGTGGATGGGAACCTGGGAGGCAGTGACCATGAGATGGTTGAGTTCAGGATCCTGACACAAGGAAGAAAGGAGAGCAGCAGAATATGGACCCTGGACTTCAGAAAAGCAGACTTTGACTCCTTCAGGGAACTGATGGGCAGGATACCCTGGGAGAATAACTTGAGGGGGAAAGGAGTCCAGGAAAGCTGGCTGTATTTTAAAGAATCCTATTGAGGTTACAGGAACAAACCATCCTGATGTGTTGAAAGAATAGTAAATTTGGCAGGCGACCAGCTTGGCTTAACAGTGAAATCCTTGCTGATCTTAAACACAAAAAAGAAGCTTACAAGAAGTGGAAGACTGGACAAATGACCAGGAAGGAGTATAAAAATATTGCTCAGGCATGCAGGAATGAAATCAGGAAGGCCAAATCATACTTAGAGTTGCAGTTAGCAAGAGATGTTAAGAGTAACAAGAAGAGTTTCTTCAGGTATGTTAGCAACAAGAAGAAAGTCAAGGAAAGTGTGGGCCCTTACTGAATGAGGGAGGCAACCTAGTGACAGAGGATGTGGAAAAAGTTAATGTACTCAATGCTTTTTTTGCCTCTGTCTTCAGGAACAAGGTCAGCTCCCAGACTACTGCACTGGGCAGCACTGCATGGGGAGGAGGGGACCAGCGCTCTGTGGAGAAAGAAGTGGTTCAGGACTATTTAGAAAAGCTGGATGAGCACAAGTCCATGGGGCCAGATGCATTGCATCTGAGAGTGCTAAAGGAGTTGGTGGATGTGAGTGCAGAGCCATTGGCCATTATCTTTGAAAAATTGGAACACATCCTGCAGAGGGCAACAAAAATAATTAGGGGACTGGAACACATGACTTATGAGGAGAGGCCAAGGGAACTGGGATTATTTAGTCTGCAGAAGAGAAGAATGAGGGGGGATTTGATAGCTGCTTTCAACTACCTGAAAGGGGGTTCCAAAGAGGATGGAACTAGACTGTGGTCAGTGGTAGCAGATGACAGAACAAGGAGTAATGGTCTCAAATTGCAGTGGGGGAGGTTTAGGTTGGATATTAGGAAAAACTTTTTCACTGGGAGGGTGGTGAAGAACTGGATTGCATTACCTAGGGAGGTGGTGGAATCTCCTTCCTTTGAGGTTTTTAAGGTCAGGCTTAACAACGCCCTGGCTGGGTGATTTAGTTGGGGATTGGTCCTGCTTTGAGCATGGGGTTGGATTAGATGACCTCCTGAGGTCCCTTTCAACCCTGATATTCTATGATTCTATGATTTGCCATAGACTTCTTAAGAGATGTTGGGCAAATCACTTGATCTTTCTGTGTTTCAGCTCCTGAATCTGTAAAATGGGGATGATGATACTTCCCTATTTTATGGAGTGAGGGTAATTTTTCTTACATGTTCAGATACTAGGCTTATAAGGCCATAAAAGTACACATAGATGAAAGGAGCTAGGTGAAATTTTTTAACGAATTCTTTTAAAAAAAAACATGCATATTTGGATTGACCAAAACATTTTGTGAATTCGTGTTGATTTCAGCTGTTTTGTTTGAAATGGAGGAAAATATTGAAATGAACCAGGTAAATTTTTCAGACTAAATTCACAAGGGGATTTAGTCATTCTCAGAAGCAGTGGTGGTGAGAGTAATCCCCATATATATCCAATAGCCTAATGATTTGCGCACTCGCCTCTGGGATGTGGGAGACCTAGATTCAAATTCTTACTTTGTAGAAGGAATTTCAAGCTAGGTTTCTCCCCTCCCAGGTGAGTCCCTTCCCCCTGGCTTTGGGGTACTCTGGAGTAGGTCTGTCTCAGTCTTTCTTGTTGAAACTTCTTCACATTGTATAAAATACTTGAATAGTCACTGGGCCAGAGAATGAGTGGAAATGACTATATAACCTGGCGGTTAGGACATTCACTTGGGAGAGGGGACATCCAGGTTCCAGTTCCTGACCCAGAGTGGAGGATTCAAACCTGGGTATCCCACATCCCAGGTGAGTGCTTAACCACTGAGTCCTTGGGTATTAGGGGGACAGCACATCCCCCTTCTCCGCTTTTGTGAATCTAACCCTTCGTTTATTTTAAATAAAAGCAAAGAAAGATTTTTAAAATACATTTTGTTTAACCCAAAATGAAAATTTTTCAACTGTTCTGTTTGCTGAACATTTAAAAAAATGTTGGTTTCTATTCAATCTGCACTGATTTTTTTGCGCATTTCAGAACTGCCAGTAAACACTCTCCCTGCACCTCAATGAACTATTCACACAGCTCTATCGATGGAACTTCAATTCCAAATAACCTAGAAAGGGCTTAAGTCAGACTATACAATCACAATACTCACATTATATACAATAGAACCACATTTAGTACCTGGTCCAGCTCCCATTGCAGTTAAAGGACTTTTCCTATTTGATTTCAGAGTGGACTTGATCAGGTACAAAATAAAACTGGATATAGTGAAGTTCCCTTTGAAGTGAAGTAGGGTGAAAGTCCATAACTGATTTGGTGCCATGCAGTGCAAATGGCAAGTTTTGTGATACTGACCCATTTCTGACAGTAAAATATTTCAATCAGGGTGGGGAGGGGGAAGGTAATTCCTTCATTATAAGAGTGCTACAATATAAGACAAATAATTTAAAAATTGTTTTAAGTGTGAAAATAGAAAACAGGTATGCTTTCTTCTCTCCTTTCCCAAATACCAACTTTTTATTACCATAATTTACTAGTTAATTACTGCAAATGAGTGCCTGTGTTAAGATGTGAGGACAAAGTTTACTCCTGCTGTAGGTGGGCATGTCTCCCAATGGTATCAATGGGAGTTGGACTGTTTCAGGTTGGGGTGGGGGTGGGGAGGGGGTGAATTTGTCCATTATGTCATTTCATGAGTGATGCAGGTGCAACGACTTCATTTTAGTTTTTTTCTGTCAGTGGTTTTATATGCCCCTCCCCTCAATTGTTTAAAAATATGTTCTGTTATTGACTTGTGTGTATCAGGGAGGGAGGGAGTCTCTGGAGAGTTATGGATGGGGGAGGGTTATGACTTAAGGAACTGTAAAGAGCATTTAGGGCCAGATTTGATCCCTTATTCTCTGTAAATAGTGCCTGTGTCACATGCTTATACATGGGTGCCAGCTTATAATGCAAGACCCTAGACTAGGTCAGCAGCAGCAAGGATTAAACTTGAGTTCTTGGGATACAAAAATAGGAGCATCCCTTGTGGAGCTAAGTGACAACAGGCTTTTTGCTCACTGACAGTAGTATCTTCATGGAACTTTCTGGTTCACCACTAGAGGAGGACAGTGAGCCCTATTGTATGGCCCTAATTCTGCACCATTTAAGTCAATGGCAACTTTGACTTTAGTAGGTACAGGATCAGATCTATATAAATGTGGGTTATGTGACTCCACAAGTGGTCCCAATGTCTTCAATAATGGAATAAATTATCATTCAGCATGAAGCAGGTATCACAATCTAGCCCAGAGTAGATTACATAGGGTATTGGATGTTTAAATAAAAAAAATCCAGCAATATTATTGCTTATTGGCAAATCTCTTAACTTTTAAACAATTAAAGCAAAGAGCAGAATAATAAATGTTAGGGCTGGTCTAAACTGAAAACTTATATTGCCATAGCCACATCTCTCAAGGGGATGAAAAATCCACATCTCTGAGAGATGTAGCGATGTTGACCTAACCCGTGGTAGACAATCCTTCCGTCAACCTGGCTACTGCCTCTTGGAGAGGTGGATTAACTACAGTGATTGGAGAACCCCTCCCATCCCTACGATGGGTGTCTATGCTGAAGAGCTACAGCGGCACAACTGCACTGCTGCAGCGGTGATACTACAATATATTTTAAGTGTCGACATAACCTTAGTTATTTTCTGCCCCCCATATCTTCATTGGGTACAATACAAATTAGTAATAACCAGTTTTAGAGCCATGTTTTAATCAATGGCTGCTGCTTGTTATTTCCTCGTTCCTGAAAATTGCATTAAAAATGTTCATTATTACTTAATGAAAAATCTGGTGTGTAATTTTCAATACATATTTGTAATTTACTCTGTTAATGACTTAGAATGAACAGTATCCATACAGATAATTCTTGTAATTTACTTTTTACTTTAACTTGTATTATTATTTATTTTTTATCATGTTAGGCCTAGTGGCCACAGCTAATATAGGGATTTTACTAGAGTCTGGAAATAAGTACAGTAAGGGTATGTCTACACTACGAAATTCGGTCAATTTTATAGAAGTCGATTTTTAGAAATCAATTTTATACAGTTGATTACGTATGTCCACACTAAGTGCATTAAGTCGGCAGGGTGCATCCTCACTACCATGGCTAGCATTGACTTACAGAGCGGTGCACTGTGCGTGGCTATCCCACAGTTCCTGCAGTATCTACCACACATTGGATTTCTGGGTTAAGCTCCCAATGCCTGCTAGGGCAAAAACATTGTCGTGGGTGGTTTTGGGTAATGTTGTTAGTTGCCTCTCCCTCTGTGAAAGCAATGGCAGACAATCGTTTCGCGCCTTTTTTCTATGCAGATGCCACACCATGGCAAGCATGGAGCTCGCTCAGCTCAGCTCACCATCACTGCTGCTATTGTGTCCTGGGTGCTGCTGTCAGCAGATGATGCAATATGACTGCTAACCGTCGTCATCCACCACTTCCACTGAAAGTCTGCTCCCCTGCTCTCCTGGTGCCATGAATCCACCTTGCAGGTCCTCTTGTCATTCTGTATAAATATCTGTTCTTATGGCATCTGTTTTCATCCACCGTTTCTCCTGCAACTCTGCTCTCCTGCAGATGCCATACCACGGCAAGCATGGAGCCCGCTCAGCTCACCGCTGCTGTTGTGAGCATTGTAAACACCTTGCGCATTATCCTGGAGTATATGCAGAACTGGGCTAAGAGACACCAGCATGAGGACGATGTTGATGAGGAAATGGACACAGACGTTCCTGAAAGCATGGGCTATGGCAACTGGGACATCATAGTGGCAGTGGGGCTGGTTGATACAGTGGAACGCCGATTCTGGGCCCGGCAAACAAGCACAGACTGGTGGGACCACATAGTGTTGCAGGTATGGCATTATTCACTGTGGCTGCAAAACTTTTGCATGCGTAAGGCCACTTTCCTGGAACTCTGTGAGTTGCTTTCCCCCTCCCTGAAGCTCAGGAATACCAAGATGAGAGCTGCCTTGACAGTTGAGAAGCGATTGGCGATAGCCCTGTGGAAGCTTGCTATGCCTGACTGCTACCGGTCAGTCAGGAATCAATTTGGAGTGGGCAAATATATTGTGGGGGCTGTTGTGATCCAAGTAGCCAATGCAATCATTGAAATTCTGTTACCAAGGGTAGTGACTCTGGGAAATGTTCAGTTCATAGTGGATGGGCTTTGCTGCAATGGGTTCCCCTACCTGTGGAGGGGCAATAGATGGAACGTATATCCCTATCTTGGCACCGGACCACTTGCCAACCAATACGTAAACCGTAAGGGTTACATCTCAATGGTGCTGCAAGCACTGGTGGATCACAAGGGACGTTTCACCGACATCATTGTGGGATGGCCGGGAAAGGTGCATGATGCTTGCATCTTTAGGAACTCCAAGCTGTTTGAGCAGCTGCAAGAAGGGACTTACTTCCCAGACCAGAAAATTACTGTTGGGGATGTTGAAATGCCAATAGTTATCCTTGGGGACCCAGCCTACCCCTTACTCCCATGGCTCATGAAGCCGTACACAGGCAGCCTGCACAGTAGTAAGGAGCAGTTCAACTATAGGCTGAGCAAGTGCAGAATGGTGGTAGAATGTGCCTTTGGATGTTAAAAGCTCGCTGGCGCTGTTTGCTGACTAGGTCAGACCTCAGCGCAACCAATGTCCCCATTAAGAAAAGGAGTACTTGTGGCATCTTAGAGACTAACAAATATATTTGAGCATAAGCTTTCATGAGCTACAGCTCACTTCATTGGATGCATTCAGTGGAAAATACAGTGGGGAGATTTATATACAAAGAGAACATGAAACAATGGATGTTACCATACACACTGTAACGAGAGTGATCAGGTAAGGTGAGCTATTACCAGCAGGAGAGAGGGCGGGGGTGGGGCTTGTAGAAGACATTACCCTCTGATCCCACTGAGGGTTACCAAAAGAAACTACATCATTTGCTCAAGAAACTCCCTGAAAAAGCACAAAAACAAATCTGCACAGACACACCCCTGGAACCCGACCTGGGGTATTCTATCTGCTACCCAAAATCCATAAACCTGGAAATCCTGGATGCCCTATCATTTCAGGCATTGGCACCCTGACAGAAGGATTGTCTGGCTATGTAGACTCCTTCCTCAGGCCCTACACTACCAGCACTCCCAGCTATCTTCGAGACACCACTGACTTCCTGAGGAAACTACAATCCATCAGTGATCTTCCTGAAAACACCATCCTGGCCACTATGGATGTAGAAGTCCTGTACACCAACATTCCACACAAAGATGGACTACAAACCGTCAGGAACAGTATCCCCGGTAATGTCACGGCAAACCTGGTGGCTGAACTTTGTGACTTTGTCCTCACCCATAACTATTTCACATTTGGGGACAATGTATACCTTCAAATCAGTGGCACTGCTATGGGTATCCACATGGCCCCACAGTATGCCAACATTTTTATGGCTGACTTAGAACAATCCTTCCGCAGCTGTCGTCCCCTAATGCCCCTACTACTTGCGCTACATTGATGACATCTTCATCATCTGGACCCAGGGAAAAGATGCCCTTGAGGAATTCCACCATGATTTCAACAATTTCCATCCCACCATCAACCTAAGCCTGGATCAGTCCTCACAAGAGATCCACTTCCTGGACACTACGGTGCTAATAAGCGATGGTCATTTCCCCCCAACCTGAAGCAAATACTCACCAGCAACCACACACCACACAACAGAGCCACTAACCCAGGAACCTATCCTTGCAACAAAGCCCGTTGCCAACTCTGTCCACATATCTATTCAGGGGACACCATCATAGGGCCTAATCACATCAGCCACACTATCAGAGGCTCGTTCACCTGCACATCTACCAATGTGATATATGCCATCATGTGCCAGCAATGCCCCTCTGCCATATACATTGGTCAAACTGGACAGTTTCTACATAAAAGAATAAATGGACATACATCAGACATCAAGAATTATAACATTCAAAAACCAGTTGGAGAACACTTCAATCTCTCCGGTCACTCGATTACAGACCTAAAAGTGGCAATACTTCAACAAAAAAAACTTCAAAAATAGACTCCAACGAGAGACTGCTGAATTGGAATTAATTTGCAAACTGGATACAATTAACTTAGGTTTGAATAGAGACTGGGAGTGGATGGGTCATTATACAAAGTAAAACTATTTCCCCATGTTTATTCCCCCCCTCCCATTCCCCACTGTTCCTCAGACATTCTTGTCAACTGCTGGAAATGGCCCACCTTGATTATCACTACAAAAGGTCCATCTCCCCCCCCCCCCCGCTTTCCTGCTGGTAATAGCTCACCTTACCTGATCACTCTCGTTACAGTGTGTATGATAACACCCATTGTTTCATTTTCTCTGTGTATATATAAATCTCCCCACTGTATTTTCCACTAAATGCATCCGATGAAGTGAGCTGTAGCTCACGAAAGCTTATGCTCAAATATATTTGTTAGTCTCTAAGGTGCCACAAGTCCTCCTTTTCTTTTTGCGAATACAGACTAACACGGCTGCTACTCTGAAACCTAACATTCTCATTATTATTGCTGCTTGCTGTGTGCTCCATAATATCTGTGAGAGTAGGGGGGAGATGTTTATGGCGGGGTGGGAGGTTGAGGCAAATCTCCTAGCGTCCGATTTTGAGCAGCCAGACACCAGGGCGACTTAGAAGAGCACATCAAGGCGCTCTACACATCAGAGAGACTTTGAAAACCAGTTTAATGACTGGCCAGGCTTCGGTGTGACAGTTGTGTGTATTTCTCCTGATGCAAACCCACCACCTTTGTTGATTTTAGTTCCCTGTAAGCAACTACCCTGCCCCCTTCAAAATAAAGTAACTATTGTTTTGAAACCATGCATTCTTTCTTTCTTAATTAAAAAAAAAAGGGTGATAACTGACAAGGTAGCCCAGGTGGGGTGGGGTAGGGAAGGAGGGAAGGACCAGGTCACATTGCTTATTGTAGCCACACTAAAATCAAACTTTTTGAATGACAGCCTTCTGTTGCCCTTTGCCATCCTCTGGAGTGGAGTGGCTAGGTGCCAAGAGTCTCTGTCCTCCTCCCCCCCGCGTTCTTGGGCGTCTGGGTGAGGAGGATATGGAACTTGGGGAGGAAGTCAGGCGGTTGTACAATGGATGCAGCAGGGGTCTTTGCTCTTGTTGGCTTTCCTGCAGCTGCACCAGATGCTTCATCATGTCCGTTTGCTCCCCCATTAGCCTTAGCATTACCTCCTGCCTCCACTCTTCACGCTCCTGCCCCTGCTTTTCGCGCTCACTTAATGCTTTCCTAGCCTCTAACACTGAATGCCTCCATGCATTCAGCTGTGCCCTATCAGTGCAGGAGGCTGCATGAGCTCAGAAAACATGTCATCACAAGTGTGTTTTTTTCGCCTTCTAATCTGCGATAACCTCAGGGATGGAGATGATAGCGGGAGCCTAGAAACATTTGCACCTGGGCGAAGATAAAAAGGGAGAGTAAAAGTTAAGATGATACATTTCTGAGAACAAAAGGGAAACTCTTTCACAGTGAATCAAGCAATTCACGGGAGACAGCACATGTGCTTTAGGTATGAGGTTGCATTTTGCCTTTTATATTGAATCCCTGCCAGTATGGTGACACATCACACATGGCTGGGCAACAGAATTTGGTTTACATGCAGCCATAATAAGGCAAAGGGTATGTGGGGTTGGCTTCTTATGCATAACATGTGGGAATGGTTTCAAACTGCAGTGCCATCCTTTCCCATAACAAACAATGGGTTGGGTTTCCATTTAAAAGGAGAAGCTGCGGTTTCGGGGTGGATGTGCAGCACATGCCTCCCCGCATCTCACCACTGGCTATTCTCCGGGATGATCCCTTTTAGCCAAGCACAAACAGCCCAGCATGAACAGAGTCCTTTTACTGCTCCCTTACAAAAATTCCCCTATTTCAACCAAGTGACCATAAATGATATCACTCTCCTGAGGCTAACACAGAAAGATATAGACCAAATGTTGCTTGAATGCAACCAAAACCCAGAACCATTCGCTGCCATGCTTTGTGCTGCCAAGATTCCAGAATACTTTTAGAGTACCTTCAGGAGAGCTTCATGGACATGTCCCTGGAGGATTCCCGCTGCATCCCCAGACATGTGAACAGACTTTTCCAGTAGCTGTACTGGCCGTGAATGCATCCCAATTCTTCAGGGCAAATCAAACATTAAACACTGTTGCTTTTAAACCCTGTATTGTAGTTACAAATGTGCACTCACCAGAGAAGCCTTCTCCAGCTTCAGGGTCGGGGATCCTGCCTTCGGACGGTATTGGCTCCAGGGTGATGAAAAGGTCCTGGCTGCCAGGGAGAACGGATTCACCGTTTGCCTGCTGCGCATTCTCATCCTCCTCCCTGTTGCATGAGACTCCGCCCTTGCAGGTGTCCACGGACATTGGTGGGGGTAGTGATAGGGTCCCCTCCTAGAATGCCATGCAGCTGATCATAGAAGTGGCATGTATGGGGCTGTGACCCGGAGCGAACATTTGCCTCCTTTGTCTTTTGGTAGGCTTGCCTGAGCTCCTTAACTTTCACACGGCACTGCTGTGTATCCCTGTTGTAGCCTCTCTCCAACATGCCCTGTGAGATTTTCGCAAATATATTTGCATTTCTTCTTTTTGTTCGGAGTTCTGCCTGCACAGATGCTTCTCCCCATCAGCAATCAGATCCAGTGTCTCCCTTTTGGTCCATGCAATTCTGGGGTGACTGCATGGTCACTTTGCTGCTGCGTTCGCCGTGCTGACCAAAAAGGAAATGAAATTCAAAAGTTCCCAAGGCTTTTCCTGGCTAGTGCATCGGAGTTCAAAGTGCTGTCCAGAGCGGTCACAATGGAGCACTCTGGGATAGCTCCAGGAGGCCAATATTGTCGATTTGCATCTGCACTACCCCAAATTTGACCCAGCAAAGTCGATTTTAGCGCTACTCTCTTCTCCGGGGAGGAGTACAGAAATCGATTTTAAGAGTCCTTTAAGTTGATGGAACAGGGTTAGTGACCTAATGCAGCTAAATTTGACCTAAGCCCGTAGTGTAGATGAGACCTAAGAGACTGTTCTTTCCCAGGAGATTTTACATTGTAATTAGACAAAGGATGGGAGAAAGGAAGGATTATTACTCCCATTTTCTAGATGCATAATTGAGTGATTACATGACTCGCCAAAGGCTCCATAGGAAGTCTGAGGTAGAGCCTGGAACAGAATTTAGATTTCCTGGATCCCAGGCCAGTGCTTTAACTGCAATGTTGCCCTCCCTCTCTGCATCACCCTTCTCAGTCACATTGTGTTTAATGTCACTAATCCACAACCATCAATCTAGCAGCATACCTCTTCCAGCCTTCATATCTCTGCTGCCAGATAAAACCTTTAGTTAGCACAATGGGGGAGGGGGACTTTCTTTTTTTCCTGGTTTTAGTAAACTCAATTTAAGGGTGAGGGGTATGTGTGTGTATTACGAGAACTGATGAAGAGAAAGCAGAAGCAAAGAAAGACAGGAGATTTCTTAATAACTTAATAGGTACACTTTGTACTTTTCTTTCTCAACAACAGTGAGAATTAACATTTGTATCACATCATAAAAATAGAAATGCTTTAGCTCCTGGCCTCGTATTACAAATTTAATGAGCTACTTCAAACATAAATTCTCTGAACTGATGGAACAGATATAAACTCTATGCCTGATCCTGCAAACCTTACTTATGTGCTTTAATTCAGCAAAATGGCAAGGTCATGCAGTAAGATCAAAGCAAACCATAAGGTATGAGTGGCTCTCTGAAGAGAAGAACAAGGGTGTGGGCACTGAAGTCCTGAGGGAGGAACTTTAGAAGCAGCCAAGCCTGGGAAGGTTTGTGCTGATATTCATCTTACTATTCTTTTCTTTGTTATTAAAGCCAAATCCCTGGAAATGGATGCATTTTGCTTTACGTAGTCTGTGGACTATTTTTAGAGCAGATTAAGTAAATCACTTACTCAAAATCTGATTCAATTCAATAGAAGTTTTGCATAGATAAAGTTTTCAGGACTGAGCCTTCTATTAGAAAGTTTCTATAATTCTCTGCATATAATCCATATCTTAGAATTGTGTTTTATAGCTCCAAATAGTCAAAAGTGTTAGCTAATTCTTTGTGTCCCAGTTTTTGGTAGTCCAACTTGAGACACTTGAGGCCTGATTTTCAAAATTGCTGAGCTACCTTCAATTGGAGTTGTGGGTGCTCTGCACCTTTGAAAATTGAGGCCTAGGTTTCCTAGCTACCAAATACTGAGGCATCTATAATTAAAGGCCACTTCTGACAATTTGGGATTAAACGTACAACATCTTTATATGTCTTTGTAATGGAATATACAAGCCCAATATTGGGTGGGATGACGTAGCCTTGCCCTGTCATACCTGAGAGAGATGTCAGACTTGGAGGGAGGAGCTTAAAAGGGCGTCAGCTCAACTAAGGGCAGACGGGGGAGGAGGGAAGACCTTTAGCCTCAGCTCCTGGAGAGAAGGCTGGCTGACAGCAGGAGGTCCTCAGATGTCCACTGCCTGATAGCCTCACCCCAAAGGAAGAGATGGCCTGATGTTGACTCATCTTGATGAGAGACTATTCCTCTTTGTTACTTGCCAATTCAATTTAGGGCCACAGCCTGACAAGGCTCCCAGAGGAAGAGAGCTTTAACCCAGTTTAGGGATGATTCATTGTGTTAATTCCCTTTTTGTTCTGTTCATTGACATCCTTGGAAGAAGCAAACTATGCAGGCCTAGCAAGAGGCTGAGTCTCTTAGGACTGGAACTGGAGTGGGAAACTGGAGGCCTTAAGGAAGGAATTCTGGTGACAGTCTTATAAACCTATGGAAGTATGTGAGAAGACACCCCTAAACAAATTTCAGTGAAAGTTTATGGAGAAAAGTGCTAGTTTGGGGTATACAAAGCTAGAATAGACAAAATATATCCTTGAAGTCTAGGAAAGAAACATGTCAACAGTGGTATGCGGTGAAGTCCATTATCTTTTATTTCGTCTTTCTTCTTTGCTTAAAAAAAATGTAGTGACAAGATCAAGAGCCATTCTAGAACTAATTTGAATAAAAGAAACTTATATGAGCTGATATCAGCTGTTCTCTTCCAATATTACTCAAAATAATATTTCATTTAATTTTACTATTAACCTCTATAGGTTTGTTTGGTGCTTTACAGAGAAATAAATGGCAGGTCATTATTTCAAGAACAATACATTCTAAGGTGTAAGGTCAATATTTTTCAAATGTGGATATTGTAAATTGGCACCTAAATCTATATTTAGGTGCCAAAATGGGTGGCCTGATTTTCAGAGGTTCTGTGCCCCCTAAGCTCCCATTGACCTCTGGGAACTAGATTACATATTTAGGTGCTTAACTTTACACACCTACATTTGCAAACGGCCCAAATTCAATGGCAAAACTCACACTAAATTCAGCGAGAGTAGGATTAAAGCCTAAATTACATAACACAGCAAGAGATGACAATAAACAAATGATCGGGGGGAGGGGGGTGTTGAGGAGATATAGAAGGACAACCATGAAAGATCATGAGATATTCTTAAAGTTATGTACATATTTTGTCATTTCCTCTTTATATTTTGTTTTAAACTGAATTAATTTAGGCTCCAATTCTGCCACCAAGACTCATGTTGTATAGTACCAAATGGTGCAAGTAGTCTTTTGAAATCAGTGAAACGACTTCACACTGAGATAGTATTTGACTTGAGTAGCTCAGCAAGTGTGAGAGTAGCCAAATCAGACCTTTAATATACAACGGTTTGCAGCTAGTGTGCCAAATAGGTGATTTGGAAAATAGGGTAACTTAGATTTCTTTACACTAATGGAGACTCTCTTTGGCTATGTCTACACTACAGTTGGCAGAATTTGTTGGCAGAATTTATGTTCGTTTCAGGATGTGAATATTCTACCCTCCTGAATCACATAAGCATTTGTGTACTCAGCAATGTGTTGGCAGGAGAGGCTTCCGTCAACGACATAGCTTATGCTGCTAGTGGAGGTGGGGGGGTTTATGCCGACGGGAGAGCAACATTTTATGGGGTGGAAGTTCCCATAAAGTTTGGATATTGGGATTGGCTCTGGGTATGATTCATGCACAGTTTAAACTTGTCAAACGAAGTACTTGTTTGATAGATGGAATATTGAAAATAGAATACAAAATAGCAGCAAAAGTAGGTATCAATTGACCCCCCTCACATTATTGAAGCATGGAAATAAACTGTTCTATGTGATACTGAAGACTGAGAAATTTCCCCTGGTTTACTTTTCTTCAGTTTCTTTGAAGTAGATATTGCATCTCTGTTTCATGTCACAGTGTCATGGAAAAACTGATTGAGGAAGGTAAACAATTTTATAAACTATAATGTAGTCACCCCCTGACTTCCTATTTGTTTGTGTATAGTTTTTTCCCTCTTTCTCTTTTACGCTTTTGCATTTAGCTACCAATGTCTCCTAGAGACAGCCCTGTTCTTTCTGGGCCTTTGCCACTTGTTAGATTTTCTGCCAGCACTTGGTGCGGCTGAGCAATATGGATAACTCCAGCTTCAAAATGTCAGACCAAAATTCTTCCTACAGAAGTGAAGCATTTCATGTGGTATAGTATTCCGAGTCAATGAGACCTTGGGGTGCTGGAAGTTTGTTTTACACTTTTAATGGAATGAAATTTAAAGCAGACTATTAACATTTCCAATAAAAAGAAAGCATGATGAGTGACGCATCAATGACTGTAAATTTTCCCTTATCCAGATCATTGCCCTTTTAAACAGGCCGGCCTGCCTGTAGATATTTGCATCAGGCAATTTTCATTAGTCTACAGGTGCCTCTTTACTGCTTGGAAATGCTGTGTCAGGCATACAGATGGTCAAAGCCATGACTTCCCGGATTCAGCAAACAACCCTTTCAATTACTGTTGTTGTGTTTTTGCTCCGCTTTTCAGGTTCTTTGCATTTGGATTCATGTTGCTAGCTGTTTCTTGTAAAATGTGGTCATGAACCACAGGGTGGCATAAGAGGGTTTTATTTGTTCTTCGTTCTTTAGCATGAAAGGACCTGTTTTCCAATTTAACTAAAAACACTGTCTAGACTGCAGTCACTTAATTCATATATGTTCTAATTCAGCATCACACATCCCATTGATGTAACTAAAAATAAACACATTTCTAAGTGCTTTGAAGAATTGGGGCCACAGATTATTTAAAAAGAAATTCTTAAATTATCATATTCCATAAATTGACATAGACAGGAGTATATTTTTTAATATGAATAGGCAGAGGTTTGGGGATGAGTGTTGCTAAACGGTAATATGTACTGGAGTTTTGTTAATTCCAAGGCACTGAAAGTCAGATGAGGGAATAAAATATTTCTAGTTGAACAAGTTTTCAGGAGCATAGACAACTTCTTTTATCTTGGGGGGTTAGACATAAAATAAAAGCTGCAGAATATCACTTCAATGAATATGTAACCACTGTCTGCTCAGTGTGGCACTGTCTCCCTCTAGTGGTGTCCAGGCCACCTAGATATTGGTGAGTTTGCTACAGTCTCTGCTAAGAGAGATGTCTTTTAGCTCAGACAGTAGAGGCTCATAAGTTAAGCTCAAGAGGTCTCTGGTTTGATCCCTGCTGCTGACAATCCTGCAAGAGGGTGTCCATATTACAAGTAATTTTGTACCATAATTAAATTTGTCCACTTTTAATAAAGTGGGATAAACAAGTTTCTACTCCAAACTCACTGTTTCTTATATTTATTAATGCAATCCCCAAATTATGTTTGTGGTTGAGGTAAAGCCCCCATGTTCCCAGTTGTCTATGCTCATGGTTATCAAGTTGTTTACTAGGTAGCTTTTGTATCCTTTATTCTGTTCAGGTTCTTACAATATGTCCATTACTCTGGTATAAGATCACCTTCTAATTAAAGTCACTGGTTGCACTTTGTATTACAATATAGATTGGTAAACTCTTTTGGGCAGGGCTTATCATGTGCTGTATATACAGCACCTAGTGCAATTATATAGATTACATAAAATCAGTGACATGTTAACTATGGTTGTATGACCAGTGCTGCGTTATATAAAGATACAGACATAAACACATGTTCAGTGGTCCTTAAAAGAAAATCTACTGTAGAACCAATAATTCTTTGGAATTGATTGTTTCACTGAGCTTAACAAGTATGTGGAATTGTGACCCTGTTTTTATTTTCATTCTTGCATAATAGAGACTATCCTATACTAATCATTAAAAAGAACAGTATCCCTAATAGATGCCAGTAAGATTAGTCTAATGATGGATCATGATTTTATGCATAATCCCTTCTATTTAGCCAACCCCATAATTCTAGAATAAGAGGTCACTGGATGAAGAAATTTGAACAAATTAAGAGAGAGATTCGCTTACATGGAGTATAATCAATGTATGGAGTTCACTGGTTCAGGAGAATAAAAACAAACACCCTGGCTGCCATTTCTGAGTTATATGATTCGGAAACAAATACATACAGTAGAAATACATGCAATAGAAAATATTCATTGTCTTACTCAAAAACAGCTGAGCTTTACAATGTAGCATATATAGTGCTCAGTCCCAAATCAAACTGCAGGATTCAGCTTGCAAGACTCCTTGATTAAGTAAATTCCAAGGTACATGCACACTTCTAGTGGCTAAGTGACATTCCCAAGACTATGTAACAAATAAATGTTTATTGACCAGGGTCTGAGTATTGCAATTCATCATGCCCAGGAATGGAGCAGCTGACCCTGGAAAGTTCCAGGAGGTTGAGAATGCAGCAGTCCAGCACAGGCCATGAAGAGTAGATTACCATTAACTCTGCTGTCTGCACTGCCTCTCCTGTGACTGCACATATCAAATGTATAGTTTAGATCCTGTTGTTCACGACCTTCAATGGGAGTCCTACATGAGTGTTTCTCACCCCCCACCACCACCTTCCCTGAGAGTGTGACATTCCCTGATAACCACAGTATATTCTATGTTTCCTCTGGAACAAAAGAGCTATCAATGGGGGCAGGGTTTTCTTGGCAGCTGTGAAACTCACATCTGATGGAGATTAGGATTACTGCAAACTTCAGAGCAAAATTCAAAACTTGCTACTTCATCTCAGCTTTCCCACAATAGTAAAGAAACAAGCAAAAAGTTCTATCATCAGAGGAAGGGGAAAAAGATGTTCACATGCAATATTGAAGGTACTCAGCTGGTGATGTGCATGGGATAGGTAGGCAGCTTAGACAGAACAAGTGAATGTCAGAACAGGAAATAGAGCCTAACAGTAATAGGGACAGTAGCTGTTATTAGAACTCTGAATCTTTGGACTGTAAAACAAAATCAGGAGAAACTCATTTGGCGTCACGTTTTGCAGATGAATTCTTCTAAAAAAACCAACTCAGGCTAGCCCAAAAGGAGCCCTTTATTACCCCCTTTCTCCCTTCTCAATTCTGTTTTTCCCCTTATCTAATGCTGTCTGACCCCTCTTGTCCAGCTCTGGTGTCTTTAGGGGCTTATGGCTTGCCTGCTCTTTCCATGACCTTTTTGGTATCTGGTATGGCTTTTTCCTCTGATATTTCTAGTGTCATTTGGGTGTGGAAAGCCTGCTCCCTATCTGCAGTAGCGTGACTTGTTTTTCAAGGCTACTGCTCTTCCTCTTCCTTCATGGCTGAGATGCTTCAGAGTGCATTGTGTTACTATGGAACTTGTACCTTGTTAAAAAAGGGAATCCCTGAGGTATGTCTTGTTAGCATGGCATTCTCTGGGGTATTATAGTGAGCTAATGGCAGGCATCGATAAGACCAGAAAATCATTTCCTAGATCTACTGCTACAGGAAAGAAAACAGGGACACATATCTTTGCCAAGAAGGTAACAAGGTGGAGTCTTTGAAGTAGGCGTGGGTTTATTTTCCCAATACCATGAAGATGTGGGGAGGGAAAAGTCAGACAGACAGCCAAGAATGAGGTTGGTAGAAGACAACTAAGGCAAAATCTACACTGGTGTGCGTATTTGAGTACGGACTGTGTACATGCTCATGCATGCTCCGTATGCTCACACTGAGAGTCCACACTGTGCTGTGCTGGACACTTGTATACCGCTATGTAAATGCATATACCTGCATCCACATAGCCACTGTTGTTACATAATGTTAGTGCTATCATTTCAGAGGCAGTATCCCAGAGTTCTGTGCATCACAGGGAGACACTCTAGGAATTGCTGACTTCACACATTTGTCAATGTCAGTTTCTGATCACTTTCACTCACTGTTATTCCCTGCAAAAGTGGGTGGAAGACATGGAGCAATGGGATAATGATCAGGTTTTGCTTTCACTCCTTCTTGCAGGACAAATGATTATGCAGTGGAGTAGGTGATCAACAAGGTGCCGGATGGAATTTGGACAGCATTTTCTGACATACTGAAGACGGCTCACCTTGAGAGTCAATGATCATTCAACTCCCGTTGTGCAGATATGGTGAATGCCAGTATTGTCATGGCATGCCCATGGGTGGACTGTCGCTGGTAGTGCAGGAGAAACAGCATGGTATCATTTTGAAAACCTGGGATACCAGCGGTGGCTTCAGAATTTCCAGCTGAGGAAACAGACATTCATGGAGCTGTGTGAGAGGATTGCACCAAACCTACAACACCAGAACACTAGATTCGGGGAAACCATGCCATGCTGGTTCAGAAGTGAGTTACTATTGCCCTGTGGCAGCTGGCAACACCAGACAGCTATTGGTGCATACTGCAAAGCACTCTGGGTTTGGATAGTCTACTACTGCTTTTATGGTTGTGCAGCTTTGTAAGGTTGTTAATGCTGTGATCTACCCATGGATGTTTTCCATATAAAAAGTTCCAGAAATAATAACTGGAATTTAACTGGTCAGTTTCTGAACTGTGCAGGGGCCATCAATGAGTCCCATATCTCAATTCTTTATCCACTACAAGGGACAAGTGAGTATGTAAACCAAAAAGGTTATTATTTGCTCATACTACAAGGCTTAATGGACCACAGAGCCAGATTAATTAATTCAAATGTGGCAAACACTGGAAAAGTTCATGATGCCAGAGTGAACATATCAGGCTCATACTTGAAGGGCGGAAGAAAGGACTTTATTCCCCAGAAACGATATTGTTCTGTACAATATGTCTGTGCCAACTGTTATTTTGGGGGACCCTGCATACTCACTCCTAACTTCCTCATGAATGCATCCCCTGACATCACTGACCCTGGAAAAAGGAAATTCAGTTACAAGTGCAGCAGCCGCAGAATGGTCATAGAGTGCGCTGGATCCTACCCGTGTGCACACTGGTCCTGGTTCCCACTGGGCAAGAGATGCCATATGTGCATGCATCTTGACACAACAGAGAAGGAGATATTGTCTGCTTCTGCCAAATGACACCTTCACAGCCTGCCAGATGCTGAAAATGTACATGAGGGAAAATTGTGGGACTACATAGTTTTGTGAGGGTTTTGTTCCCAGGGTAACCAAAGCTCGTTAGCTGATTGTTCCTGTGACACTGAACACATTAAAGACAATTATTACAGGGCATCTCCATTGAGTTATCACCTTAGGGTTGGGTTTGTGCAATGAAGAATGATGACTGATTTGTAATGCAGTCATTGTGCAATGTTTTTTTGTCTTCACTATTCACACTTGTTTACAGACCTGTTATCAGGAGCATTCAATCTCTCTAAATGACCCCATGAAGATTTGTTGGGGGGGAGGGTATGCAGCCATCCTCTTTTTGTACCATTCATTTTAATGGTGCTAAATGCTATTATAGAGCAGGTTTCAGAGTAGCAGCCGTGTTAGTCTGTATTCGCAAAAAGAAAAGGAGTACTTGTGGCACCTTAGAGACTAACAAATTTATTTGAGCATAAGCTTTCGTGAGCTACAGCTCACTTCATCAGATGTCCTTGCTATGGTTGAAACTGGTTAAGGTTTTGAGTGGGTGAGGGGAAGGCGGGGCTGTTTATTTACAGGGTAGTGGCCGATGTAGATGCTGTCATTGTCTGTATTGTTACTGGAATTGTTTCATTCTTGTACATGTGAACTAAGTGATAAATACATTCCTCTACCCCTTTTCTGTGTTTTAGATGTCTACTGCAGGGAAAACGAGTAGTGGTTTCTGTAAGCACATAATACCCCTCCTCTCCTGTGTATCCTTTGAAGTTTGGAGATTTTTGAACCTGGGCGGGGTAGGGGAGAACACACAGAAAAGTGTTTGCAATATCAAGGTACCAGACCTTTGTACAACATTCATTTTCATGTTCTGTGACTCATAGGACCCTTACCCCAAACGTGGAAACATCTTCAGTTCCTCACACTGAGGAAGAAAGGGCCACATACAAGTCAAGAAAAGTATAACGTTTATTAAAAATATTAGGTGGAACGTGTACAGAAATAGTTTTATAAAAAAAAATGTCAACTACAAATCTTAAAAATAAATAAATAAGTGACTGCAACCAGGAACAGTGCCCAAATGTTAATATCTCTGCATCTGTCATCTTGCCCTCCTCTGGACTGGTGGGGGAATGGGGGGAAGGATGGGGAAAAATAACAAAATGACTCTGGGGAGAAACCAGGAATGTCTCCTGTGAAGGGTTTGGGGAGCAAACACTTGATGGGGTTCTGAGACTCCCACAGGCTTGGTGGTGGTGGTGTGGGTCCATCTGCAAGGGTATTAGATACTGGTGAACGGTGAGATCCTGGGAGCCATTCAGGCTCCAAGTACTCCTCCTAGTTACTTGGGGGCGGGAAGCCTTGAAACAGGCTTCTCTGACTCAGCAGCACTCTGGGAGGCAGTAGTAAGAGGAAGTGGTGGTGGTTGCTGATGACTGAGTGGTTCTGTGGCCTCAGCAGCAGGCTAACCCCAAACTCATTCAGCCACCAGTTCTGTGAGCCTCTCCATTAGGGAATGCCCCCTATGGCATGCCTCCTGCTCCTGAACTGGTTCATCAGTGCCTCCTCCTGCTGAGAACCTGATGCTCCTGTGCCTTGATTAATTCAAAGTGCACCTGGTTCCTCCTGTCCATCTTTATGAGTAGCTCTTTCAGGGTTCTTCTCCATCCCCTCTTCTGTCTCTGGGGTGCTGCTACTGCTCTTTCAGTGGAATGGTTACCGTCTCAGGAACCGAAGGTCCCGCCACTTCAAAGAGAAGGGCAGCTTTATATTTTGCCTTTTAGAAGAAGCAGATAAATCCCCCCACATGGCATAATTTTGCCATTTATGGCCACAATACTGATACTTTAGCATTACAGGAATGCCACTATTAGATGATCGTTGGTTGTCAGGCAATGTTTGCAGCCCATGAGGAAGGAGTAGAGGCTACTAATAGTAAGAAAAATGTATTAATGTTTTTTTATTATTATTTAAAATTCTCAGAGTGTTTCAAGGTGCAGGAGATGTGGGAGTGGCAGTTCCTTCCAGGGGTTATGTTACCAGCTTGCAATTTCTTTACTGAAGGGTGGCCAGCATTTGGAGAACATTGTGGTTTTCACGGTAACAGAAGGAAAAGAGAGTTGGTATTCCAGGCGGCAATCTATGTCAGGTTCTGCTAAGGGTCACCTCTCCACATATTGCTGATTGGGAGGGGTTCAATGCTCTGTGAAGGTGGACCAAGAAGATCTGCACTGCCTTTGAACTTCAAAACCCAGCTGGTGTTTCTGTTATACCAGAAGTTTGCTGAAATATGCTTATAGGACTACAAGGCAATTTGACTGAAAATTGACTGTATTCCCAGCTAGCATACGGAGTTTCCATGCAAAAGGAGATGAAAACCATGAACACTGCTGTCATAAATATAAAGGGAAGGCTAACCCCTTTAAATCCCTCCTGGCCAGAGGAAAAACCCTTTCACCTGTAAAGGATAAGAACCTAAAGATAACCTCGCTGGCACCTTAACAAAATGACCAATGAGGAGACAAGATACTTTCAAAGCTGGAGGTGAGGGGGAAGGGTTCTCTCGGTCTGTGTGGCTTTTGCCAGGACCAGAGCAGGAATGCCAGTCAGAACTCCTTTAAAGGGCTAATAAGCAATCTAGTTAGATATGCATTAGATTCTGTTTTGTTTAAATGGCTAATAAAATAAGTTGTGCTGAATGAAATGTTTATTCCTGTTTTAGTGTCTTTTTGTAACTTAAGGTTTTGCCTAGAGGGATTCTCTATGTTTTGAATCCAATTACCCTGTAAGGTATTTACCATCCTGATTTTACAGAGGTGATTCTTTTACTTTTTCTTCAGTTAAAATTCTTCTTTTAAGAACCTGATTGCTTTTTCCTTGTTCTTAAGATCCAAGGGTTTGGGTCTGTGTTCACCTATGCAGATTGGTGAGAGTTTTAACAAGCCTTCCCCAGGAAAGGGGGTATAGGGCTTGGGAGGATTTTGGGGGGAAAGACGTTTCCAAGTGGGCTTTTTCCCGGTTATATTTTGTTAGACGCTTGGTGGTGACAGCAATAAAGTCCAGGGACAAAAGATAAAATAGTTTGTACCTTGGGGAAGTTTTAACCTAAGCTTGTGTGACAGGGTCAGGCCAGATGGCTATAGGAGAGTAATAGAAGGCAGATATATTAGCCCCAGGCTAAGTAGGTCCCTTTTCCCTGAGTAAGGTAAAAGGGAAGATTCAGGAACAATCAGGAACCTTCTGGAGACAATTAAGACAGGCTGATTAGAACACCTGCAGCCAGTCAAGAAGCTGCTAGAATCAATTAAGGCAGGCTAATCAGAGAACCTGGGTTTTAAAAAGGGAACTCACTTCAGTTTGTGGTGTGCGTGTGAGGAGCTGGGAGCAAGAGGCACTAGGAGCTGAGAGTGAGAACGCGGACTGTTGGAGGACTGAGGTATACAAGCATTAGCAGACACCAGGAGGAAGGTCCTATGGTGAGGATAAAGAAGGTGTTGGGAAGAGGCCATGGGGAAGTAGCCCAGGGAGTTGTAGCTGTCACATAGCTGTTGCAGGAGGCACTCTAGACAGCTGCATTCCACAGGGCCCTGGGCTGGAACCTGGAGTAGAGGGCGGGCCCGGGTTCCCCCCAAATCCTCCCAACTCTTGATCAGACACAGGAGGAGTCGACCTGGACTGTGAGTTCAGAAAAACGGCCAAGCTGAGGGCTGCCATGAAGCTCCAAGGCGAGCAAATCCACCAATAAGCGCAAGACCCACCAAGGTAGCGCAGGAACTTTGTCACACTGGTAAAATAATCTTAGGGGGTTTTCATGCATGTCCCCACATCTGTACCCTAGAGTTTAGAGTGGAGAAGGAACCTTGACAACTTCCCACCCTCAATTTCCTCAGCATCACCAGAAAATCCTGCCCCTATGCCTGCCAAATCCAGCCCTTATGCCTGCCTAACAACGATGAAATGTGTGGAGAAAGAGAGACACCACAACTTTATGTGGTTCCCTGAAGTTTCAGATCAGCACCAAAAGGCCCCCACATCTCCATTGCAGAGGGACGCTGCACTGTGTTTATATAACTGCCAGTCAGGATTCTTCTCCAACTCCTGTTTCCCATGGCTTGTGCAGCCTGGCTCAGAGTGAGGAGATGCCAGACCCCAGCGACAGAGATGGTCAAAATTTGTAATTTTCCAAGGGGGAAAGGACTGCTGTGACTAACTTTGCCTTTTATTTTCTTCATCTTCCTCGACCTAACCCCCCTTCACATCCCATCTCTGTACTCCCTGTTCCATACAGCTCCCGTTCCTAAGGGGACAATAAGAGAATAAGAGTGGGGTGAAAGAAGCACCAAACCTATTTATGTAGTTGTCCAAGGGACAAAAGACATCTGTAACTAACTTTAGACAAACAACTATAAGCTTTCTATAACTGCCCCATCCACACCAGGGACCTTTTTAATCCATCTCCTCCCTTCTCTTGGTCCACATGGCCCTGGGACCATTGCTGCCTGCATACTGGCTGAGAAATGCACACATCCAGGGGCATGGCGATATTTATTTTTATTAATAATCTCTTTTCAAGACATAGCTTTGGCCAAATGTATAATAGTGGTTAATCAGAAATCAGCAAAATAATTAATTCATTACTGTTCCTTATTCAGGGATGGAGCAGAGCAGAGGCTGGATGGAGGAGGGAAGGTGGAGGAGTTTGAGCAAATGGGATGTGACAATGCCGTGGCTTCAACATTGCAGTCCAAACTCAGAGACAATGTGAGGCATATTACCTAGGAAGGAAAAGTAAGCACACAGTATTTCAAATGCTATTAAAAGTAGGATTTAGAACCAGACCAAGAGTGGATATTGGTGGGGAGGGTGGGGGATCCATTGTAACTTACCCGGCTCAGGTTCTGGTTCCTACCATGGCTCAAAGTCCTTCTCGCATTCATTGATGGAGGTGGGGGGGGCTTCCTCAGCCAGCTCCTCTGGGTACAGGTGCAGAATCATGTGCCCCTCATCCTCTTAGTCTTTTGGGGCATCCTTCATGCTTCCTGCTGCTTCTTTGCCCTGGCCCTCATCAGCATCCTGTTTGGACAATGAGGGCAGCAGGGTTGAGGAGGAGCTCATGGGCCATTTCAGCTCCATACTGAGAGCACTTGACAGCACCCACTCAAGCTCCTTGTAGAAGGGGCATGTTGGACGAGCCCTCCTGTGGTAACTGTTCAAGTGCTTGATGTGTTCCTGGCACTGGGCCGGAGTCCATTCGATGTGCACCCGCTCCAGCCTCTATGAAATTTCCCAGTACAGGTGAATATTCCTGCTGTTCCAGGAGAAGTTGTGGGGGGCAGGGGAGCAATATACTCTGATACACATTGATCAGTACCTGGGTATGGATGGCGAGTCAAGCTCTTGGATTTGATTCTTTTTCACCTGTATTAATCAACAAAGAGTGCAGCTGAAAGCTGTTCTGATGTGGTCAGTGTGGCATGCTACTACTAGTGAAAATGATCCAGGCAGGGACCTTCACAGACTGGATAGGGATCAGGAAGAGCAGAGCATTTGGGGAATGCGAGTGGGCGAGTACTGAAATTCAAGACCTGGTTATACACCTGCATTGCACACTGGCAAAGGGCCATGCCATAGCCTGGGGCATATACTTACTCACACCCCTCAGGCGTGCTTGATGACTTGCCCTCTACTCACATTCAGATGTGCTTTTGGGGTTTAGGTGTGGATAATAAGGGGATTGTAGCACAACTATGTGCATGGACATGTTTATAGTTGCTAGTGTAGACATACCCTGAGGTATGCGTGGGAGAGTTTCCTGTGGGGACAAAGATAATGGTTTGCAAAGTTGGGTAACCTGAAAATCTATTCAGTCAGTGTTGTGGGAACTGACTGAATCTGTCAGACTGTTCACTGAAACAGTGCATTTCACACAGTTCCTGTTCTGAGCATGGACAGTGTATCAGGATCAGATCTCTGGCTTCATTATGTAAAAGTCTGAAAACAGTAGTAAGAGATTTTAGAGAAGACAAATCAAACATTCTTCTACTTTTAAGACTGCATCATAAGGCATAGAATTGCTTCTCTATCTGAATGTGAAATCTAGAAATTAAATATTTTATCTCATTTAAAAAATTATCCCAGTATCATCTGAACCTGAGTCTGAACCGCAACAGAATATGTATATTTTTTTTTCCAGAATGTTTATGATCTTGCATAGAACATTATCCCGTCTTCGACACTTTACTACCCTGCAGTGAACTGCCAGGAAGTGAGTTAACATGACATTAAAAAATATTTTATAAAAATGGTAAATTAAAACTTGGAAACCTCAATGATGACTCCTTTTGGCTTTTTGAAAACACCATGCTGTTTGGATAGCTAGAGAATTTTCCACAACTATTGGCCTAGTTGAGTTTTTCCACAATTGCTAGAAGATGTGCAATTAGTCGAAAAGGGGAGAAAACTGGGAGAAGAGCATTTCAAAATCCAAGTAATTTGTGATTGTAACAACAACAACACTTAACATTTACATCACAGGATCCCAAAATGTATTAGTAATGAATCCTTACCACAGTTCTGTGAGGTAGGTTTAGGAGAGCTATGGCTCACTTGACCTCACATTGAAATGCAGTTTTCACAGCAACAATTCACACTGTGGGCAAGAAAAGAATAATAATAATACAGAGTCAGTTTAAACTACAGTTAGAATTCAGGTTCTGATTCCCCAAAGAATGTAAGCATGTTTAACTTCAAGTAAGTGAGTAATTTCATCTCTGTTTAGCAAAGTACTTCATCTGAAGTCAATGGGAATTAGCACGTGCTTAAAGTGAAATGTGCTTTCCTGAATCTGAGCCATAATTACTTCAATTGGAATTTGGTCAGAATACAGCAGTGTGAACCCTCTTGCTGTTGTGAAAAGCAGCATGGGATGTTCTCTTCAACATGGCACTTTCACAAGCACTGAGCTCCAGAATATTATGCTGGGACACTAGTTCAGGGTGAACTCAGAGTAAAGATCCTTCTGAATTATGAACATCATGTCTTGCATCACTTAGGTGTTCTGGAGGGCATGGAGTGTCTATCATCCAAGTAATCATTTAAATTTACTAGGTCTTTAAATCCCGAATCTCAGTGCTGACAGTGGAGGCTTTTATGGACAGCATATTTGTACAAGTCACATTTTTGGAGGGTACACGATTACAGTGATTCACTTATGAAATAATTTGCAACAAAAGCATTTAAGCCTACCAGATGTTTCATCGTACCCAGAATTAACACTGAGTTTATTTTCCTGGTATTGGGTGTGAAAAATAAAGGACTTCATGGAACAGGAAGGAATTCCGTGTAAAGATACAAGTTTTGCATGTTTTCCATTCAAATGAACAAAGACATACCTGACATTTAACACATGAAACCACAGCAATCCCTCAGAGTTACATTCAGCTTTTCCATGGGAACCATACAAAATTGTATACTAATAGCATTCTGCTGCAATGCTCTTTATAATAAATTCCACCTTTGAAACTTTGCAACATCAAGAAGTTTGGTAGGGGAAGGGGCAGAAGATATTCACTTTGAGGATATATTAAAATCCTTATTTTTTTCAAGGAGGGGTGATCATACCACATCTGGTCATCTTCACCTCTGATTTTTGGAGCTAAGTGAGTGACGTTAGGCATGAAAGCACTTCATGTAACTACAACTCTTTTGTCTGATTGTCAGCTAGGGAACAGCTTAATGTCAGAAGCTCAGGAGTCATCCCCAACATCATTCCCATAATCTCAATTGCTGTCTATGGCAATTAACTGGCAATTATGGCAATTAAATATTCTGGCCCAGGTAAGGAGCAGCCATATGTGGTGGCAGTTGCCTGGCCCAGAATTGTGCAACTGTTACCAAAGATATGCAATCTTGGAACAGGGAGTAATGCCTGTGACTTGTGATCCACCACAAGCTTGTAGTGCTTGCACAGGCTTGAGCAGGAACCCGCAAGAGGGGAAGTCATACTCAACACTAGTGCTTATGGAGAGAACTATTCCACCAATAGCCTGCATTGCATATATCATGCTATACTAAATTAAGTTCCAGTGAGTGGTTTCTTTAGATGCAAATGTAAAAATGTCAGCATAGTGTAAAACTGCCCTGTTGGCAGAATCTCTTTCAGCGAAACTCCTGCCTGGCAACCCTGCAGCTCCACTCTACCCAGTGGTAAAAGGGCAAGCAAAGAGAGGATGGAGTCAGGTGTCTGAGTGTAGAAGTCAGCAGAAAAACTGGAAAAGAGTTCAGGTGTGAAACTGTTTCAGACACTGTTTATTTCCCTCCAGTGAATAAAACTGGTGGAGCAGCTGGAAATGCCACTGTTAAATGCATTCAGAGGGAACTGGGCTTTGTAAAGGGGCTGGAACTGAGGGACGACTTGCACCTTAGGAAAGGGCCAAGTAAACCAGTGGCCCCTTTCAGAGTATAGGGGGAGTGAGAAGCTGTCAAGTACCAACACAAAGATAAGTGGGTGAGATTTTCTGGTCTGTTAAGACCCCTTTGGTAATGCAAACTGGCCTTAAAATGACCAAAGGTGGCCAGAGGACAATTCCTCCTGCACAAGGACTGTACAGTAAAGGTGGAAGTTAGAGCAGCAAGGTGCCATCTCTGGGAACTGTGAAATGTAGAACCTAAACAGCTTCCAAGAACAAAAAGTGTTGTTTAAAACACAACTTAGGTTACTAAATTATAATCACATCATTTACAATCACTGAAGAGCAAGTAAATGAATAGTAAAGGTCATCATCCCTTTTGGATAGTGCAGATAATAAATACACTCTTTTAATCCAGCATAAAGGAATGAATAGTTAATCACCACACAAAAATTCTGATTTATGGCTTGTGGGAGGATTTTTAATGCATTATTTTCATTACACAATTTCTATATCTAAAAGCATCTCCTCCCAAATTTTCCTACATTTTCCGGGATGTCACTCATTTCAATTCCAAAGTTACCCAGGTTCAACACAAATTTGGTATCCCCTAACTATTTTGATGTGATTAGTTTAAGGCATAGAATAAAGAAGCATGAAACTGAGGTGACAGAAAGACTTAAGTACTATAACTCGTCAAGTGCTATTCTAAAAGAAGGAATCCAGTTTTTTCCCATGCGAATAATTTTTGTGTCCTTCTTTCTGGATCTTTGCTACATGCTGAAATCCACATTTAGGCCCTGTCATGTTTTAGAGGTACAATTTAAATATTTTCTGCTCAGGGTTGCTCTGATGTTCTTGGCTAACATGTCCTCCTTTCCAGTTATTTTACAGTTTTCGGTGTGCTAATTGGCTGCTGCTCTCCTCCCCAGACCTGCAATTATGTTGCATGCCACAGTAGTTTAAGTTCCTTGGGTTGAAAGGTGTTATTTCAATCTAAACGATCATTGATAGTTGCAGACAATGATCAGAGAGGTACTGAAAGGGTGGAGAAAAGGAAAGGTACTAAAAGCTTCCTCCAATCATTTCTTATGTAGAGGGGAGCCTGCACCTGTGAATGATGGAGAGAAAGGAAGGTGCTGCCTCAGCACTATGGTACCCTCCTTCTTAAATTCTGCAGTAACTTCCCATGAGGGATTTGCAGGATCCTAGCTTACTTCTTCAGATAAGAAGTGGGTCAGACCAATGGTCCATCTAGCCCAGTATCTTGTCTTTTGACAGTAGCTGGTGCTAGATGTTTCAGAAGGAATTAACAACAGGACAATTATTGAGTGAGCCACCCCTTGTTGTCTAGTCCCAGCTTCTAGCAGTCAGAGGTTTAGGGACACCAAGAACATGGAGTTGTATCCTTGACGATCTTGGCTAATAGCCATTGATGGACCTATCTCTCATGAACTTATCTAATTGTTTTTAGAACCCAGTTATACTTTTGGCCTTCATAACATCCCCATGGCAATGAGTTCCACAGGTTGACTGTGTGCTGTATGAAGAAATACTTATGTTTGTTTTAAACCTGCTGCTTATTAATTTCATTGAGTAACCACTGGTTAGTGTATTATGTAAAGAGGTAAATAACACTTCCTTATGCATTTGCTCCACACTATTCTTAATTTTATAGACCTCTGTCCTATCCCCCCTTAGTCATCTCTTCTCTAAGATGAACATTCCCAGACTGTTTAAACTCTCCTCATATGGAAGCTGTGTCATATCCCTTATTATTTTTGTTGCCCTTTTCTGTATTTTTTTCAATCGTCATATTTTTTTTGAGATGGGGTGACCACAACTGCACGCAGTATCCAGGGTGTGGACATATCATGTATTTATATAGTGGCATTATGATATTTTCTGCCTTATCTGTCCATTTCTAATGCTCTCTCACATTCTATTAGTGTTTTTGACATCCTCTGCACATGGAGCGGATGTTTTCAAAGAACTATCCACAATGACTCCAAGATTCTTTTTTGAATGCTAACAGCTAATTTAGACTCCATCATTTTGTATGCAGAGTTGGGATTATGCTTTCCAATATACATTACTTTGCACTTATCAACACTGAATTTCATCTGTCATTTTGTTGCCCAGTCACCCAGTTTAGTGAGATCCCTTTGTAACTCTTCACAGTCTGCTTTGGATTTAGGTGTCTTGAGTAATTGTGTATTGTCTGCAAATTTTGCCACCTCATTGTTTACCCCTTTTCCAGATCATTTATGAATATGTTGAACAGTACTGGCCCCAGTACAGATCATTGTGAGCACCCACTATTTACTTGTCTCCAGTAAACTAGCCTTTTATTTCTATCCCGTTTCTTAACTTTTAACCAGCTACTGATCCGTGAGAGGACCTTCCCTCTTATCCCATGACTACTTACTGTGCTTGAGAGCCTTTGGTATGGGACTTTGTCAAAGGCATTTTGAAAGTCCAAGTTCACTATATCCACAGGACCATCCTTGCCCACATGTCAGTTGATCCCCTCAAAGAATTCTAATAGATGGGTGAGGCATGATTTGCCTTTACGAAAGCTGTGTTGACTCTTCCCCAACATATCATGTTCATCTATGTGTCAGATAATTCTATTCTTTACTATCACTTCAACCAACTTGCATGGTACTGGAGTTAGGCTTACCAGTCTGTAATTGTCAGGATCACCTCTGTAGCCTTTTTTAAAAACTTGTTTTACATTAGCTATACTGCAGTCATGTGGTGCAGAGGCTGATTTAAATGATAGGTTACATACAACAGTTAGTAGTTTTGCAATTCATTATTTGAGTTTCTTCTTGGGTGAATACCATCTGGTCCTAGTGACCTTGTTCCAAAAATTCCTCTATTGACACCCCAGTGTGCCAAAAACCATTCATTATTGACTGAGCAATCATTATTCACATTACCATAATTATTAGATTGTCTAGTAATTACATAATGTAAATAATTGGCACCCTATATCTCTAACTACAAAAGCTTTTGGAAGAGCGCAAATTGCTTCCTGGAATGCTTGTGAGGATGCTCATAAATGCTAAAAGTTCATGGTTTGCAAAGGTAACAGTTTGAAGCTGTCAGAATGATTTTTGTCAAGCTCTTCTCTCTTCCAAAGTGTAAAGTGTATTATGTTTCAATTATAGCTTTGCTATTTCATATATGTTATGAATCATAAGTCATAAATCACTAGCAAAGGTAGTAAGTTGACATATTATATGTATATGGTATGAAACCAATGTATGCTCTATCATGGTCCAATTATAGAATAGAATATAATCCATAGTTAATCTTGCTACCTTGAAAAATATAAGTGGGAAGGTCTCTTTTCTGCTCCTAGAGACTGCACAAAACTATAGGCATTGTTGTATTGTGTATGGAAATGCTGAGTAAGCACACAGTTTCATTAACATGTGTATCTTAACATCACCCTCCTACTCTTCACTTCATGGTAGATAATATTCCTGCTTAAAAATACAGTGTTTACATTGGGAATTGACAGATTGGTTTAGCCAAAATAAGAACTTCCCTGAAAATTTGCATAAAACTGAAATTGTACTTTTCATGAGGTTCAGATATATTGTTATCTTTTCCCATTATGTTTATAGTTTAGATGCCTCTTCCGTTCTTTTTCCAGGCCAATATAGGAAACAGAATTACCAATCAACTCCTTATCAGATTGCAGTCCACAGAATATCTGTGACCCAGCTAGAAGCAAAAATTACTGCTGGAATTCTCATGAGAAAACCAGCTCTCATCTGACAAAGGGCCCAATCCTGCTCCCATTGAAGTCAATGCCAAAAATCATCCAATGGGAATGGGCCCAACTGCTGTAGACATAAAAGTGGTGAATAAAAATTATGCTTTTGCATTGAATAACTGCTCTGTAGCGTGTTTACCCAAACTTAAACCAAACTTTGAACTATTTGAGATTTGCCAATCAGTAATAGTTATTTTTTACCTTTGCATCCCCTTATTCCCAACATAGTCACATTCTGCCTCCAGTGGCCTTTGTAGCTTAAGGCTAGATTGTGCAACCATTGAATATTTTGGAGACCACTCAAGTAGTCCAACTGCTGTCAATGGGACAACTACTGTGGGCAAGTACTCATCAATGTAAGAATTACACTGAGTGATTGCACTGTACACCAGGAAGGTTTTTTTATGTCCCTTTCACTACTGTAGTGAATACTCATGTTTTGCTCTAATTATTATTATCTTTCTGTGGAGCAATAGCAACTGTGGGGGCCTTGCAGGCATGTTCCTCATTGGATGAGAAATCAGTGATGCAAACTCGAGAAACATACTTATTCTAACTTGTTTGTTTTACATTATATGCACCAGTCCTGGAACAGAGGTTGTGACAAACAGCATGAAGGCCATCCCTTTTTTCAGGTGTCTCAGTGCCAGTGCCTGGTTTCTAGGGAGCAATTCTGCCCCAAGACTGATTCTAGTGAGAGAAATGAAGGCAGGTAGCAAATTCTACTGCTGACTGCCACAGGTCCCTTAGCCAGAAATTGCATCACAAAACCAACACAGCATTTGTTCAAACTGTGTACCACTCAGACACTAAAGGCTTGTGTATACAGCTTAGTGCACAGCACAAAGTGTACTGTGGTGTAAATCTACAATACTCTAGTGTGCCACAAAATAACTGGCTGTGTGGACCCTGCTACTGTGTACAAAAAAATTCAATGCAGTGTTTTAGTACGTCAGAATTCACTAGGGAACTTTTAGTGCCTGCTAGCAGTTAGTGTGTTTCATGCTAGAGCACTGTAGGTTTACACCCCAGCATGCTGTGCATTCTCTCTCCGTACAGACATGCCCAAAGGAAAAAAAAACTTGTATGACTATATGTAACAGTGCCACAACAATATAAAGGCTCCCTTAAGCAGTCAATGTGGGTGAATGCCTAGCTCTCCAGTGTGCCTTTGGAAATCTCCCTCTTAAAGGGGCTTTTTAAACTTTCCCTAATGGTGCATTATAGAATAATTGGTTGATTTGAAAAGGTCGGAAATTATCCAAATTATTCACCTTTTGGAAAGAGTTGCTTTAGAAATTTTGTACTGCTCTAAAACTGCTTATTACTTAGATGTTGGAAAAAGTATGTGTTTTTAAAAACATAGCTCTAAGTGGAGAGCCAACTTGAACTTTAATCCATCATTTCATGCTGAAATGAAACACATTGTACTGTGTCCTTGGAAACCTTCCTCCCTGTCCCCCCAAAATAGATATACACTGTACAAACTTTTATTAATGTCTTCAATCAAATTGTACTTGGATTATTGTGAAACTTACTTTTGTTTAAAATTGCAGTGTGTCTGGAATTCCAATTATATTTATATGGAATGAATTTCATGCTTAAGATGCAAACACAAAACAAAAACTACCGAATTTGCCTTCATTTTGGCATTTTACATAACTACTACATTAATAAAAGGATACAACTTTAAATTATGATTTCACAGCCTGAAATTATCTAGAAAATAACTGCTTGTTTGGGAAGGGGGACTACTGATTTAAAAACAAGCTAGAGAGCTTTGATTCTTTCACATTTCAGAGGAAGAACTTGGAGAAAATAAATCTCTGTTGCTGAATGCAATTCCTACAGTTGAACCTACCTTATATAATAGTGTATAGGGGATGCAAGGTCACGCAAGTTTTCAGTTACAGAAAGAAAATAGCTAAGAAACTGAAGCACATGTTTTGCCATTGTATATCACTCTTAATACCCTTCCCAGCTAAATATCCTCCTTTATGCAAGCTTTTTGCTTAGGCTTTTCTTTACTTCTTTAGAAATCCTTTAATAAGACAGCCAGATAAAGTGGTTTTGGAAAGAATTAATGTCGCTTAAAAACTGCTGCAGGAAGCGAACTGTCAGATTGAGGGAGAAAAATCACATGGATGGACTTCTCTACTGGCTTCTAGATTACGCAGCAATATTTAATTGAAAACCTTACTTCATACCTATGGAAGCTGCAACCTAAAAGAGCAATTTAAGAGCAATAACATTCAGGTGCAGTGTTTAAACATACATCAGAAGTACTGGTTTCAGAGTAGCAGCCGTGTTAGTCTGTATCTGCAAAAAGAAAAGGAGTACTTGTGACACCTTAGAGACTAACAAATTTATTTGAGCCTAAGCTTTCGTGAGCTACGGCTCACTTCATCGGATGCATTCTCTGTGCATCTACATTTTGCCAGAGCAGATTAGCTTGACGACTGTTTTCTGAGATTCTCTGTCCTTTACATTCGTGCAGTTTGTAACAAGGGATGTTAAATAGATGTTAAGTAAAGTCAAGAATCTCATTATGAACACAGTTGAATTTCTCCAAATTTACACGAACTAAGATCAGATTCTAGCTTTTAAGGATAGGAACTTAATCATGTCATAAACTAATAGAAATAAAGTAGTTTCACCTTTAGTATGCCTCTATGTACTAGGAAGTAGGCCATATCATGTCATCAATATTTTTGTAGCAGGTTTCCCCATTGATTTCAATGAGGAGTTGTGCATAACAGTGGATAACATTATGTGGCCAAATGTAGTACTCCACGAATAGAGAGGAGGTGAAGAATTCTGTGGGTATTTCTGCCTACAGAAGTTAATTCTGGCCTTTGGGGCATGTTCACTTTGGGTGATGTCACAAACTCCACATTCCCTCCAGGATAAACCATCCATCAGATATTGGTCTGTGTAGGTGTGACAGGATGGATGAACCTTGCTACAAGCATGCAGGTAGAAACCCCACCCAAGTAAGCAGCTAAAAGATTTGGCAGCTACTGCTGAAATTGTACTGGGGAATAGACATTCAAGGCTCAATTTCCCAACAATCAAGCTTAACATGAAAATGTGAAGCTGGCTTGCAGGTAGATGGAGAGATGCCCAGTGGGAGAGGAGGAAGTAGAATACGAGAAGGGAATTCAGTCCCACCTCAGCATTTCATGCAGTGGCAGATGGTGACTTTTTTGACAGATGAGGCACAAATCATAAAAAAGTTCTTTCCTCTCCAGGCACTACCCAATGTATAACTTAATAGCTATTAAAAGCTTACTTTATTTATAGTGAAGAAGCAGCATGCAGACCTGGGAGCTGGAGCTGCCACCATTGGTTCCTTGTGCGCCTGCACAGGGCCTGCCAGGTGGGGGAGAGGACCAGCAAGGCACAGGGTGCAGGTCCCATCCCTGCCCCCTGCAGACTCCCTGCAGCCCGGGCTTAATTGCTACAATCTCACTGCGGCTTCACCAAGCAGTGGTTACCTCAGCAACACCCTTATAACATGGCTCCTGGGTATGGTAAATTGACATGGTAACAAGGCAGCTTCCTGAGGCACTACTAGCTATAGCAGGATTTGAGCATTGTGCCTCATTACATTTTTTGAACTTTCTAGCATTGTGTTTTGCTGCTGGAGAGATACTTAAGAGATACTTACTTACTTATGATACTTAAACGAAATCATAATGTGTCCTTAAATCTGTATGTATTTCTCAGTTAAACAAAAATATGCAAAATATGTTGTGTAGCTTTTGGGGAGTCTTGCTTAGGCTATGCCTTATTTGCCTTCGCTGATGAGATGACCCTGATTTCATGTATGGTCTGTCTATACTGCAAGTGGGACAACATGGGTAGGCATCCCGAAGCTAGCATTGATTGAGCCAGCTTGCTAAAATTAGCAGTGTAGCTGCAGCACCAGAGTTGAGGGCACTGGGTAGTTGCCTAAGTATACACCCAAAGTCCCAGGTGGGATACTATTCAGGTGATTAGCCCGTGATGCTGCAGGCACAATGATATTTGTAATAAACTGGCTTGGTCAACGTTAGCTCAGATATGCCCATATGTGCTGCATTCGTGCTTCCCCGTTGTGACACAGACATACCCATAATGATGGATTTTTCTTCTCATCTCTGTATTTCTGGTGTCAATTAAAAAAAAAGATTTAGAGATTTATTTTTCTCATCACCGTAACAAAGTGATGCCTTACAAAAATATAATAAACACATGCATACGCTACCCGTACTTGACAAAGTAGAAAATTCTATCCCCTAATCACTTGGCTGTAGTGTGAATACTCGGGCAAAAGCATGAGTTTAATGGTACTCCTTGCATTGTACCCAAAGGTAGCAAAGCCTGGGTTCTAACATATCAGAAGAAAAAGCAGATTTCACATTCATAGATGCTCTTCTGAAAGCACCTCATGGGAATGGGTGTGTACAGACCACTGTTCTGATCCACATGGCAATATTCCATCTCGGACAGTGGCCAGATGCTTCAGAGGATGATTCATGAGACCTTGTAATAGAAAATTATTAAAAAGTTTGTCCTTAAGGGAAGTTTTTTCATAACCCCATCAGTTCAACTTTTACCCTGAAGTTTGAAGGTTTATAGCCCTATATTTTAATCCTACCTTATGTAATCATGGATATTTTCATTTGCATAAATGCCTAATCCACTTTTAGCCCTACAAAACTCTTGGCCTCAGAGATGTCTTATGACAGTGAGTTCCATGGGATAATAGTGTTGTATTTCCTTTAGCAATGGCAAGTTTGTTGCCTTTATTTGCATTATGAAAAAGGGTAAATAGGAGTATCTGATTTTCACTTTCTACATTATTTATTAGTTTACATATGTGTGCCATTTTCCCTTTAGTCTCCCCTGTAAACTAAGCAGTCCTAATATTTTTAATTCTCTCCATAGAAAGGTCTTTAAATGTTGCCTCTAAATATTTGTTCCATCTCTGGACCTATTGCACTTTTGCTATAGGAGGAAGGGAAACCAGAAAAGAATACAATATTTAAGGTACAAGAATACCACTGATGTATACAGTGATATTATAACAATATCATGATATTATAAGTATTTTCTCTCCTATCCTTGATGCACCTAACACCTTGTGTCCTTTGTCTCAAAAATGAGAGTTGTGTGTAAAGATCTTTACAGAAAATATTTGACCAGTTCCACCCCTGGGTTCAAATTTTATTATATCTCCTGTTGCTAGGGCTCCACCACACATGATAGTCTGTAGACTGGTTAAAACCCAGAACTTGCTAATACAATAGCGAGAGAAAAGAAAAAAATCATTAATTTTAACTTTACATATGCAAGCAGTCACAACAGAAGTGCTTGCTTGCTCATGCAATCAAAGAACAGAAACAATACCAGTGATTTATCTGGCTAGTTGTCAAGAGTGTGCTGACTCTTTAAGCTCAAGCCTAAATCCAATTCATCCACATTCCACTTACTGGCTCTTTAAAAACACATCTTCTGGAAACTATAGTCCTTTAAAGGTCACATGTTTGCAGACTGGAGGAGAGGCCTGCCGGGGGAAAGGAGTCTGGACATAAAAGAGCTGCCTGTGTTTCAGGAGAATGCAAGATTTAAGGAGTGCCTGAAAGTTTCTCTGTGGTGGACTAGGAAAGAGACCTGGGAAAGGAGTTGTGACAGTGGCAGAAAAGTTGGGGAGAAGGTCTGGGAGGCTGTCAAGCAAGGCACTGTTGAAGGGAAGCAAAGAACAAGGGTGTACAGGTGCCTAGCAGGGTATTAGGGTCTTGGAGCCAAAGCCTAGAGTAGATGGAGGTCCCAGCTCTCCTATGGTACCACACGTGTTGCTGATTGGAAAACACCTGCAACCAAGGAAAAGGAGTTGGACAAGAAGCTGTGACCTACTGAGTGTAAAGTGTTGTTACACCCCAGAGAGGGCAGAAGACAGACAGTCCCTGTGAGTCAGCAAGAGGTGGAAAGAATGTGTCTCTCATTAGTTTGGCTGGATGCTAAATCCCAAATCTCTTGCCCAATTACTGGGAGACTGTGGACCTGCAGAGGTGAACTAAGACATTGAGGGAAAGGGAAACTGAGGTGAGACCATCTGATACTGCAACAAGGTAAAATGACCCTAGCATACCAGTCATGCATAATCTGATTTAAAAATAAATTTGAGGACATTGAAATCTGCATGCATATAACTGCAAATAACTACATTATAGAATACATTATTAATTGTGAATTATGCTCATATCTCCAATCTCCAGTCACTTAAGGATATGAATAAGAGAAACTGTTCATCAGCTATAGACTTGTGCACACTAAGCTCACCAGCAGACTGAGCCAATGCTAATAAAGAAATCATTTACATCGACTGTTCATGCAGTTTGAGTGGATAAGACCCTTATACTCAAGCAACGCATCTCCGGCAAGCTAGCTGATCGAAAACAGATACAAAAGGCCAAATTTCACTCTCAGTTATACTAATATAACTCCAGTGAAGATTGTTGGTTTTCCTGATAGCAGAATTTGGACTAAGCTGTACAAAATAATTATTTTTCTTTTTACTCCCAAGCACTACTTGACATTGTAGAGCATCAAGCGTAGCTTTGAGAAACTATGCTAACCAATTGAACTAATAAGCAATGAACAGCAAGTGATAGAATGAAGTTGTTGGAAAATAATTGTCCATGTGGCTAGTGGAGGTTCAATTCAGAAGAAACAGAGGTGATGGTGGTGGTTTGGCAAACCAGTTGGTAGATTTGGTGGAAAAGCAATTTCCCCCTCGAGCTGAGGGTTTATTCCCTATATGTCACTCGAGTTCTCAGTACTGGAGCCTTATTAGACTCTCAGTTGTTGTGGGATGACCAGGTTGAAATAGCAGTACCCTGGAGAGTTTATTTCTTTTAGTGTGGCTGGGCAGCTGGGACTTCCTCTTTTAGATTTAGTCTGTTTCACATTGAGATTGGACGACGGCCGGGCACTCTTTTTATGGCTGAATCTTAAGTCTATTCAGCTGCCTGTTAAGTGGGGTGTCACATCTTAAACACATTGCACCAGTGCTTTTTGGTCTGCTGTGACTGCCTGGGGGGATTCAAGTAGAGTTTAAGGTATTGGTTTTGGCTTATAAAGCCCCAAATGTTCTGGCTACTGACTGTGTGAGGGCTCATCTCATCTGAGATCAGTGGAAACACTCAAGTTAGAGATCCTCAGTTTCAAAATGAAAGGAAGACATCAAGGAGGCTTTTGTCCCTGAAGTCCTTGCAGCTTTGGATCTTGCTCCCCTTTGATATGAATGAATTCACCTGAAATTGCTGATTCATGCTTCAGTGTCTAGCCTCCTACTGGGCTTTTGTGTAAAAAGGATGATCACTCCTTGGAGAAGGGTGGGATATTTGGGTTTTTTTTTGTAAGGGTTTATGTGACTATCTCTTGGTATGGTGGGGTTCATTGCTGGTCCAGTCTTTACATTACAACTGGTGCTTGTGAAGAAACGGCAAAGGCACCTACAGCCTGTAATAGGAGAGAGCTAATAAACAATATAGTATGTGACTATGAAACCAGGTGCCAACTTATTCCCAAAACAGTAGTCTTGCTCAGCGTATTGGTATCAGTAACAATGTATCAGTATCAGCAACATTCTACATGTCCTGGCAAGTCACCAACTGCACTCTCTGAGGATGTATATGAGACAGACAGTGTGTTATGGACTGGGGAAAAAATTGACACACAAAATGTTGGGCATTATGGATAATCTATAGTCTGTCTTGAAATGTGAAGCTATTTTTGAGTCTTATATGATGTGCTTGCTACCGTATCTTTCTTTTAGACACCTGTGGCTGGCCACTGTCAGGTGACTCAGGTTCTCAGGGCTTGGGTCATGTATCTGTTTAATTGTAGTTTAGGCTTCCAGGCTCAGGCTGTAGTACCTTGTGAGGGACCCAGAGCTCAGTCAGCAGCCTAAGCCGAGACATCCACACTTCAATTAAACAGCCCCACAGTCTGAGCCCCGTGAGCCCATGTCAGCCGGGATGGGCCAGCCAAGGGTTTTTAATTGCAGTGTGGACATACCCTAAAAGAAAGGTAAGGTAATAAACATGCCACAAGCTTTGTAGTTCTCATGTAACAAACCTGTCATATTACTATAGGCTCCTGATTCTACAAGTTGGTCCACGCTGGCTTTGGAGTCCACTCTGTAGGACAGCTTGCTAGGTCAGGGCCTTCATCTGTTTAGCATCCCGAAAGAAGTTTGATCAACTTCCAACTACTTCAGGATATTTGCAATGAACATAAATGTTTGTTTGGTAAGAGAGCTTTGTTAAATTTTGAGAGCAGGAGCGATTATTATTTTGTTTTGTGGCTTATCCACAACTCTATTTACGTGGGTTTATATGTTAAAAAAAGGATGCCAACATCCAGTAGCACATGCTGTAAAACAGTGCTTTAAAACATGTATTCTGTTGGGATGTATAATCAATTTCCAGTACGATAATTACCATAAGGGTAAGAATCTCCGCTTTTGCTGCTTTGTCATTTACAGCAACATTTTAACTCCTTCAGCAGCTTTCAATTACTATTCATTATTATAGGCTGAAATTATAGTTTGTACTTTATTGGAGTTACAAAAAAAAAGGCCCAAAAGTTGCAAATACTTAAATGCATGAGTAAGTTTACTCTTATAAGTGCTATTTGAAATACTATTTCAATAGTATGGGATTACTGTTATAGTCCTTTACTTTACATATGTGACAAATATAGGGCACCAAACTGCAAACACTTGCCTGGGTAGCCTCACTGAATCAAAATTAAACATTCATGCCCATTTTCTAGATTTCCAAAGCCTCAGAACTGAGAGGTGGTTAGTAATTGTCTTACAGTGTGATTAAAATGGATTAAACATAATTAGACTGCTTTACTATTCTCATATCATACCTTGTCTTTATTGCATATGATTGAGCTAAATTATTTTGTAACAGCCACATCTAATTATACTGTATGTGAGATGGATGAGGTGGAAAAGGAACAGTTGATGCCCCTAGCACTTACTTTATAGGTCTGTTGTAACTCATCTTTCAGATTTTGTAAAAACAGTTTCTAATTGTTTTTTCTTCCAAATAAATGATAGCTTTAATGTTCATGATTTTTTTTTAATTCATACTGAATTTGTTTGCACTCTAGTGCCTTCTTGTTCTTACCCAAATTTGAATTACACAAATTTAAAGTAAAATCGTAAGTGAAATGCAAAAGTAAATTAAACCTGAAATGTTCAATATGGACCTTAATTCTGAATTCCTAACTCACCGAAAACCCCCCTGGGAATTTTGGATACACAAAGAATAAGGGACCTCATTTATAATGTACAAGTGTTATTTGTAAAGTCCTGATCTATAGCAACAATTTTCTTTGGGATTCTAGCCAAACGCAATGAGTCTGATTCTTCTCTTCTCAAACACACAAGTCTCATATAGTTATAATTTTATAGATTTTCCATCTGAGTTACTTATGCCTTACTCTGTGTGAGTGAGACCAGAATCAGGCCCACCATTTTATTTGGGAGAAATATAGGACCTAGTGTGGTCATTTACACTTGTGGAAAGAGAGTACAAAATGACTGTAAAACCACTAATCAGTCCACGTCCATGACATACTTGTGAAGAGATTTTCCATCTCTCTAAGACCTATACAAGTGGAGTTGTGCTGATATGGAGGGCAAGTGGGAAAGTGGATGTGTTCAGGGCAGAAAGGGATGTAGCTGTATATATAATACACTTGCTAGATTCTTGGTGCCAGTGTCTGGGTAAGATAACCATAAACAGCCTGCATAAACTAGAACAGCCATCAGCTCCCTCTGTTTTCCCATGCTAATGTAGCACACAATGTTTCCTTTATAAAATAGCAGGTTTTCCCATACAGAAGAAATATATGTTCAATATAAATCTCCACTATATGTGAGGAATTTTAAGATATATTTTAAAGATTATTTGGCATATTATAAAATTGACCAATTTTGTATTATCTAAAATATATACTACACACTGCAGATATAGGATTTTTGTATTTATATATGAGATAAAATTGCTGAGATTTAATTCCATTTGTCGCCACTGTGGAAGAGTCCAGACAAATCACCATTATGACACCATCTACCAGGAGGCAAAGGTTAGTGCAAGGCAAAGAATATCTAAGGGCATGCTCCACCATCGTTTCAGTTAGTGCTAAACTAACTGTGCATATCCAGCCCAGACAGTCTCCAGAGAAGTGGAGGAACTCCCAACCTGGGGAAGAGTTCACACAATCAGCTGATGGGCTGAGGTGACTGAAGAGTCAAGCTTACTCAATAGGTGGCTTGGAGAATTTTACTAGCTAAGTTTGCTGCTGCCATCCACATCCACCTGGTAGAGTTTGGTAAAAGTGTGAGGCAAAGTCTGTGTCATGGCCTTGAAAATTGCCTTGAATATCTGCCCTCTCTGTCTAGGAGGTGGAAATATTTTGAGTGGCCTTCTCTGGCAGCAGTGGAGCCTTGTCCTACTGTTACCAAGACATGTTAATATATAGCTTCAGCCAGTTAATAATAGGGGCACTGTAGCCAGAGACAGGGCCGCCCGGGGTGGGGAGGGGGGGCAATTTGTCCTGGGCCCCACAGACAGGGCGGCTGCAATTTGGTGGCGGGTCTTTCAGTCCCTCTCTTCCTCGGTGGCAGCACTTTGGCGGCAGCTCAATCTGTCCATTTCAGTCTTTTGCGGCAATTCGGTGGTGGGTCCTCCTGTCCTCTTCTTTTTTCGGCACCATGACTTGGGTTTTTCTTTTTTTTTTCTTTGCTGCTTGGGGTGGCAAAACTAACTTTTTTTTATGGATGGGGCCCCCAAAATTGCTTTGCCCCAGGCCCCTGAATCCTCTGGGCAGCACTGGCCAGAGACTCTTTGGGTCTTGGCAGTGTCCCAGATGTTTAGAAATCCAGATAGGGTGGTAGTAATTGTTGATCTGCTGATCTGGAGTGATGAGTTACAACACAATGAGAGACTATATGGTGTTCTGCAGCATGCTAAGGGAGAGGGTAAAGGCCCTTAATCTGAAGAGGAACAAATGCTAGAGTGGGCTGAAGGAGATTAGTTATGCAAGGGACACACTCAGTGATAAAGGAGTTTGACTGATCTCAAGAAAAGCAGCTCTTTAGGTGGAAATATCTAAGCAAATTCATCTCAAATTTCATGTCCACTATTCAGTGATAAACTAAAAGCCAAGCCTTAAGTGGAATCTTCTATTGTAGACTCCTTTTCCCATGCTGACTACCACTGCAGAATCGGGGCCTTCATTATGAGTAGATGAAATATGAGATTAGAATGGAAAAGTTTATGATATCACAATTATAGCTGCTTTTGCTCCCATTCTAATATAAGTTGCCTTCTTGTGCTAGCCTAGTTTTTAAGAGGTGTTCTTCTGTTGCTGGTACATAGCAGAGACTCCCTTGAATGAAACCAAACCAAACTAAACACTGTTTATTTTTGTAACTGAATCACTTTTGGAAATAAAACATGGTTTTAAAATACATGAAAAAATGGCTTCCCATCCTGAACTATTTTTGCAAAGCTTGTGAACTCCTGACCTCCCTCACCCAATAAGTCTGCAACACCTCTGATTTTTCAAGGCTCGCCTATGCCTAATTATAAAGTTGATATTTTAGTTGTTTGCATAGGACCAACACATTTAAATTTATTTGTATAGTTTTAAGATACTTAAACACCCAACATGTGTCATGGCATCAACCTGAAAACAGTTAAAAGGAAGTGTATCATTCAGATGAATGCCAAAGTCAACCTTTTGTGGCAAAAGACAATATCGGTGAATCAGAAAAAAGACAAGAGTTATGCCAAGGAGAAGACATAAGAGAATAACTTTAAATCTGCCTTTAAAAATCCAACCAAATCTCATTTTGTTTAACATTCTGTTCTGCTATGTCATATTATTTTGTGTCCCATTTGTCAGGATAAGTGGTCAGTAAACAAGACAAAGTTCACATACTTTAATATTATTAAAATGTTCTCTAAACATCCCCTTTAGTTCAACAAATTAGTAATCTTGTTATTGGTCAAACATTTACTGTATAGTCTGCAATGTTTAAAAATGTCTAGCATTATCATCGGAAAAAATGTCTAAAACTTTGTTAGACCAATTTTATTTTTATCTATTTTTTTCCTTTCATCTTCATTTTCGGCTAAGAGAACCCTGAATTATAGATGCTTAAGAATGCTATTTAGAAAGGTTACTGAGTTCATTTTGAGCCAAATTGTGAGATATTCTTTCCAGACAGACTTTAATTTAAAAGAGGGACTTGTTTCTGGTTTCTGCTTCATTGCACAATTAGAAATGAGTGTTCCATACTATGGTCTCCAAATTGCACAATTGGCTTTATTTCTCCCTGCCTTAGGCAGAACCTGCAGTACCACCACTGGCTGCGTATGTCCTTGAGAAAGACAAATGATCCTGCTTTCCAAAGATAAAGATAATAAGGAACTCTATTCTCTAGTAAAACTTCAAACATTACAATACTGTTACTTGATGAAAGCATTTTGTGAAACTTTTATTGTATCGTACAAAAATATTTTGCAAACATTCATATTCCAGGTATCTGGATGCTGGTTTCACCATGTAAATGCCCTCTTTTATTCTTAATTCATGAAATTTCCTGTAAAATTGGTTTTCTTTAATATAAATGTTTGACTTTTCTTTGTAGGAATGCTCAATACTCATTTACAAAGCAGGGCTTTCTTGCACAAAATTTGCTAATCATTATTATGTTCTATGCTATGAACCATTAACCATTTGCAAATCTGTTGTTTATAAAGTTTCAGTTGCCAGGATGTAGAAACAATACCAAATAGTTCAAGAAAACAGATGGCAAACAACTAGTAGGCTGAGATTTGTTTGTTCAAACTTTTCAACAAATATGAATAATGACTAGAACTCAGGATCATTTTGCAAACTTTTTGTTGCTGCTCTTTAGAGCAGTAGTAGATCTCAAAGCCTTTCAGGTTGATTTTTCTGTTGGAGAAGAAATCACTGTTGGGGAGTCGGTGTTTTCTTAGTGTGACTTGTTTTATTTTTATTAAATATATCAATCTTTAAACGCAATCACAAATCATGAAGGCAAATCTGTCTTCCAGGAATCTTAGCCCTAACATCAGTGCCGGCTTCTAAGAGAGTTACTCTACCCCAAGAATTGACTCTAGTTAGAGTGATAAAGGCAGAGAGCAAACTCTTCCGCTGTTTGCCACATCTCCTCCAAAAGAAGCTGTATTACAAACACTAACAGTACAATTTCTTCAATAGCTGTATACTACTCACACAATGAGAACAAGAACTTACGTATAACAGCATGTCCAGCATGCCATAACACTATTCACAGCCACACAAAAGGCCAAAATTCATCAAAATGTATTTGTGATGAATAACTAGACCAGATCTAGTAGGAGGATAACAAATTCATGGTAGGGTTTTATTTATTTTTTTCAAATGAGCTGAATGCTCATGAAATATGCCACACAAAGAGTCCTAGGCATGGCTTCACTTTCTATCTACAAAACATCCATGACACTGCTAGAAGTACTGCAAGCTTTCCCACTCCGTCCTGACAATGTCCTTCCACCTGATCCAGAGGGATCATCTTTTGGGCGAGAGATGCCTTCAGACAGTAAGATCTTCAGAGCAAGAAACAGTTAATTTGTTTGGTGTAGATTTTTGTTCTGTATATTGTATATTTATGGTGCTATATATCAGTACTGAAGATGATTGTTTAGTATCCATGGCCATCCAGTCCTTCTTCTCTTTGCTGATACTGTCATCATAGAGCCAGTTATGATGGTGGTTTTTTTTGTGATGGGGTGTACTAGGGGAGCTGACTCCACTAACTTGCTATACAATGTAGCACTACTGAAATCTTGGACCAAACTTGGAATTTCAAATCTTAAAAATAGAACATGATCATTTTTCTGATTGTAAATCAGCATTCTAGCCTGCTTTCCAACTCAGATCTCAGATGTATTCTTCCGGAGGCTTCCTTTTCTACATACACGCGTGCACAAACACACACACTTGTCTTTGAGAACACCCCTCCCCAATCTAATTATAAATGGTCCTAGTGTTAGATAAATCCATCTGTAAAGAGAACTGTAATGGTTAATGCTTAACCATTTAACTCTGTAATTATCCTGAATTACACAAATGTAATATATAAATATGCTTAGTAAATATGGTATTGTAATCTGCTACTAATATGGAGGAAAGGAATACAGCAGAAAACAACTACATTTCAAAGTTATCTCTCTGAAATGAAACCCTCCGTTTTTTCTGTAGAATGCAGAAAATTAAGTAATGCAAAGCAAGGTGTTGGACCTAATCCTGCTCCTACTGAACTCAAAAGATAGTTTTTTCATTAACTTCAATGGGAGCAGAATTCAATTATTAGATTATCCATGGTGCTATTCTGGGATAGTAAGATACTTAGGAGTGAGCCAAATTAAGTGTAGTATCTTCCAGATATTGGATATAAACATTCATTTTTGGATGAATTATATAAATGATACAAATATTAAAACTAGCTTGAAGACTTATTTCTTAAGCTTTCTGTCTGTTGATGTTGGTTGTTAGAGCACGTTCAATGAATAGTTGTGAGTTTCGTTCATTTTTCTGCTTGTGAATGCATACAAAGCAAGGCTTCAGTTCAGCAACTGGATCCTCGAAGACCATATGACTGGCAGCTAATCCAGAGTTGTACAAATGAGCTGAGTGAATAATGAAATTTCATTTCAGATTAAAAGTTACCCAAAATGAAAAACCTGAAGCAACTCTAATTCATAACGTATGCTAGTTTGTCAAAGGATTATTGATCAAAATGTACACAGATATTAAAATGATTATAGTGTAGAAACCAGAGATGTCACATACAAAATCAGAAAGGAAAAATCTGAGAAGCTAGAGGATGCTTAATGCTTTTCAGAGGCCATTATTCTTATACTGGGGATTAGCCTGCACTATCTAATGGTAGTGGCAGCCACATCTGAAGGCATGTCCTGGGACTAACACGGTTACAACATCACTGTGAGAGGCAGCCAGCTGTCATTCGTGAATGTTGTCTAAACAATGCCTTAAAAAATAACCTTCAGGCTTAAATGAGATGCCATCTAAGGTGAAATAAACACATTTCAGACCAAAAAGAAAAGGAGTACTTGTGGCACCTTAGAGACTAACAAATTTATTAGAGCATAAGCTTTCGTGAGCTACAGCTCACTTCATCGGATGCATTTGGTGGAAAAAAAGATTTTTCCACCAAATGCATCCGATGAAGTGAGCTGTAGCTCACGAAAGCTTATGCTCTAATAAATTTGTTAGTCTCTAAGGTGCCACAAGTACTCCTTTTCTTTTTGCGAATACAGACTAACACGGCTGCTACTCTGAAACCTGACATTTCAGACCAGTGAGTGTGTGTCTATAGCTCTCATTACTTTTTTATAACTGTTTTGATAAACCTTTGGTAGGAATTGAAACGCTTAAGACCATCACTTCAGTTATAATTGGCACTTGTGATACTTACTGCACAGATGCTTTTTTTCCCCTTGCTGTTCATTTTTAGATTGCAATAGGAGAAATGTTGGAAGAAGCACATTACCAGCTGCGCCTCCACAGTTTGGTGAAACATGCCAGTGCTCATCATGAGCCAGAAATAACCCAATAACCTAAAAACACTACAAGTAAAGCCTTTCTCATGGTATTTCCATTTCCTGCCATGTTTTAACACCACTGTGAGAGTGCATCCCAGAATTATGGCCTGATCTCGCTTCCCTTTTAGGTTGCTGAAAAAATGATTGGTTTCAATGGGAACATTGTGTCTGGCTCACAGACTTTTCAGTGCATGAATCAGATGCCATGTCACTGAAGCTTGTCTTTTATAGCATCTCTGAATGTTTTTGTGAAGATAACCATATTTGTAAATAGAGCCATGAAACTAGAATGTGCTAGCTGGGCAGCTTTGCTCAGAGCTTCACATACGATACAAAGGGTCCCTAAATACTCACTCTCTGGTCTGGTAGAAAGGATGTTCATTTCATATGAATTAGGCCAAAATCCTGTGCACCCACTCACTGCTTTCCACCCTCCTCAAAGCTCTCCCCCAGCTGCCAATCAGCTGTTTAGCAGTGCCCTGATCAGCTAACGGGGGGTGCTGCCAAACAGTTGATTGGGGGGGCCACCAAACAACTGTGGCTGGTGGGTGCTGAGCACCCACTATTTTTTTTCTGTGGGTGCTCCAGCCCTGGAGCACACACAGAGTGAGCACCTATGCTTATTGCTGCTCCAAAAATATCTGTGTTCTCTCCTCCAGGACCTACTGTTCTGATAGCAGTCAAATAATGGTTCTGGATGTGATGTAAGATGTTATACTCACACATACTCTGAGAATAAATCATGTAAAGCTTGCACATGACATATGGGCCTGGCCTTGCAAGCCCTACTTGTGTGTTTAGTCTTTTCATGGGACTACATGCGTGAATAAGGGCTTCTTGTGGGAGTAAACACAATCAGTCCCTGCATGTGTTCCATCTTGAACAGACTTCTGAAGTTGCTGTAACTAACTGGAGACAGATTATGCACTAATGATTCACTGCCTTGATATGATTGCTCCCCAATTTTGGATCCATATCTAGATGCAAACTCAGTTTCACAGCCTATGCCTTCAGTATCTCTATAATCAAATCCAACAGTTATTAAATTGTAACCATCAAGGCTTACAGATCTGTAAAACAGATTTAAGAGTAGTTGAGGAGCTGGGAGAACTCCTACATGGTAAAGTTAATTGGCAAGGTGGGGGTAATCCTAGCAGCCTTGCAAGCAGACACCAACATCACCGTATTCTTTGGATGCTTTCCCCAGCCAGCCTTCCAGTATCACCCCATCCTGTCTCTACTAATTTTCATCCAAATGGCTTTCATCTTCTGTCTCTATCACTGCTAGACACTAGGAAACTACTGACAGTGCATTGTCAAAGATCAGTGACAAACATATCCCAATACATTTCTGTGAATGATGCAAAATAAATACTATAATCCATAACTACAAACATATACACCATTTGGCGGTCTAAGAATCCAACACTCATCAGGAGCTGAGGAACTTGAAAATAAATACATAAATAAACTGACTTTGTGCCAGATCCTCAGTGTAAATTGGCATAGCTCCCTCAAAGTCGATGGATTGATGCTGTCAAGGTTCCCTCCCCAGTCTGAACTCTAGGGTACAGATGTGGGGACCCACATGAAAGACTCCCTAAGCTTATTTCTACCAGTTTAGGTTAAAAATGTCCCCAAGGTACAAATCCTTCCTTGTCCTTGGATGGGTACTGGTGCCACCACCAAGTGAGTTAGACAAAGATTCAGGAGAAGGACAACTTGGAGTTCCTGTTTTCCTAAAATATCCCCCCAAGCCCCTTCACCCTCTTTGCTGGGGAGGCTTGAGACTAATCTACCAACCAAATAGGTAAACCAGGTGAGCACAGACCAGACCCTTGGTTTTTAGGACACTAAAAACCAATCAGATTCTTAAAAACCAGAACTTTATTATAAAGAAGAAAAAAGTAGAAGAAACACCTCTGTAAAATCAGGATGGAAGATAATTTTACAGGGTACAAGGATTCAAAACACAGAGGATTCCCTTCTCGGCAAAACTTTAAAGTTACAAAAAACAGGGATAAACCTCCCTCTTAGCACAGAGAAAATTCACAAGCTAAAACAAAAGATACTCTAATGCATTTTTTTTCTATTACTTACTATTTCTGTAAGTTAGATGTATCATTCAGTAGCAGCTAGATTACTTGCTTGGTCTCTCTCTTTGTCTCCAAGAGAACCCACACAAAGAGACAAAGCAAAAACCTTCCCCCCCACAGATTTGAAATCTTCTCTCCTTATTGGTCCTTTTGGTCAGGTGCCAACCAGGTTATCTGAGCTTCTTAACCCTTTACGTGTAAAGGAGGGATTTTATGCTACCTGTAGCTGTATGTTTTATGCTACCCCCAGCTGAACATCTGACCCATGTATGTTCATTTTCTGCCCCATTTTTTTCAGAAAAATTCTTTATCTGCGCATTCAACAAAAACAGAACCATCTCATCCCCTTCATATGCCTAGTAGGTAGTTGACCCCACCTCTAATCCTTTAAAATTTCCCAATATGCTTCCACCTGTACTGACTGGATTGAGGCACCATTCCCTCTGGAATGGTCATATGATTCCTTTAAATGGTGATTTAGTGACTTGCTGCTAATTTTTTTAAAAAACTGACCATCAAATATTCTCCCTCTTTTGGTCTGTGATAAATCCCATGACACTGGGATGTTCACAGAGAGAAGGACTCAGGAATACATGAATTTGTATTTCCACTCAAACAAAAACATCTGACATGCCCATGGAGGAAGGAGGCACCACACAGCAAAATGGTATTTGTTAATCTGTACTTTGCTAGAGGTGTTGATAATTTATTCCTGAAAAATATATTGAGACTGTTGATAAGAGAGCACAGTTAAGCTTGAGTCCTCTTCAGAAGGCCAGGGTGGGGAGTATCCTCCCTAAGAATTTTTTTTAATAGCTGCAATTTAGCCTAGCCTGACCCTTTTTTTTAAGAAAAATAAAAACGCCCTTCAGAAATATTTTCATGAAGCACAGCGAGTAAATCTCTGGACAGGATGAATTCACAGAATCCAGAGAAGGAGAGACTCTATTGCCGCAACACTTCTTTCAGTTTGGAGGCAGAATTTTAACCTTCCAGCAGGTTATTGTAAATGTGTTATGTATTGTATACTGCACGTCTGATTCAATTCTAAGTAATTTAAAAACAAATAGGGCTGTCATGTTAAATATTGTGTTTTCCTCTCCTTTCATTTTGCTTCCTCCACTCTGCCTATACTAAGTCCAAAGTAGATACAGGGAGAAGTGTATTGCTGGACTGCAAAGACATGAGTGTGTGTGTGTGGGGGGGGGGGGGGGGGAAATCACAGGCAAGGAAACAGTTATGGTCATCCTGACAAGCCAGTTATGCTACCTGACTGTGCCTGGAGGGTGGGTTAGGCTTAATTAAAGATGAAGTCCAGCCGGAGAAAAACTAGGTGATGACCATAAAGAAAGGAAGCACAGATTAGAAGGAGTTTGCAGGGAGAGAAGAAAAGGAACTCTGCAGTCACTCTCTGAGTAGTAGAGAGTGGAACCAGGAGAAATACTGAGAAGCAATCATGGTGCGGCATATTCTACCGGTGGGCCTGAGAGAAGACCAATCAAGAGATGGCCTTGGGAATAACAGGAATGGAGGATACAAGCTAGAGACAAGCCTCCAGGGAGGTAACTCTTTGAATGTCAGGGAGGGGACAGATGTTACTTTTGTTGTGTTTTTGTTTTTCTTTTAAGTTGGTTAAAAGAATCCACGGAGAAGCCCCAGGACCACTACTCTGTCAGAAGAGGGAATGGAAGAAAAGCCTTGGAGAGGTAGAAGGTGTCATAACAATGACCAATGTCACGTGGGACAGTAGAACACTCTCCACTTATGACACTGATACCCCAGAAGGGGTAGAACTAAAATGTGACCTGACTGCATTGCCTTGGTTGTCAGAGGGGGAAGCTGGAGGTTTGATAGGTAAAAAGTGGCAGCTGGGGCTCTTGGCAACTGGGGAGAGAGGCAGCTGGGATTGTAAGATAAATACATTAGCTAGGCATTTGTGTTAAAATAGTTGAAATGAAATTGTTAATGTTGATGTTTTTACATTGTGATCCTAGGGATTCAGAGTTAACAGCTCATTGAACAGTTCATGCCTCTCAGAGCTATTTTTTTCAGGCTGTTTACAGATTCAGGAAGACAATACTATACTGGTTTACATGTGGTTCCTACTCTCAAGGTTATATTCACAACCATTTTGATGAAAATGAAATATTATATTCTAAAGTACAATTTCTGACAAGGGGTGGATTCCATTGTGAATTCTGTAGCTGTGGTATCCTGGAATAAACAGGACTCTGGATGTAGTCACCATTGTTGGAAAAAATGATGTTTAAACACAATCCCACAGGCCTGATGTAGGTGTCTAGCCTTCACTTCAATTTAAGATTATACTGCAATTCAGTTTTCTGCAAGTTGGAGAAGGCTGCAAAGTGGAAAAAGAGCAGGATTGTGTGATCCACGTCAGCAAAGTGTAAAGAGCTCCTGCATTTAGAGGACTGGTAAATTTCCTTATGAATCAGTTCAGTGCTACTTAACAGGGAGACTGTAATACAGCATGATGTGAGCATCTTCAGTAGCTTGTATGGCTAGGTCTTGTCTTGTCTTCTAGTCACTAGCAATCTCATCCTGCAATATTAGTATCTCTAATGGGAGGAGGATTAGATCCCAGATGAGAACCCTTGTAGTTTTTCACATTAGTCTAGTTCATAAACTGAAAATTACATTATTTAAATCTGTTTTAAGTTGGTTCTGATACCCATTTCCTAGGGAGGACTAATGATTTGGCATGTTCTCATATGATATATTAATAATGGTGAAAGGCAAGTTTCAAATCACTGAGGGTCAGCATTATAGTATTTGGTGCCATTAGCTGATATGATTTCCAGCAATGTCATGGAGAGATGAGAAAAGCTGGTGGTGGCAAATTTCAGTCTCATTGAAATCTAGTCACTCATGACCGAATAAGTAGGGTTCAAGATCTTGCCAAAAACTCCATCCATAGAACTCCCTACTGGCTACAGAGATACATGGATTCACAAATGCAAACAATTCTGCAGCAGACCGGCTAGAATTTACACTCACTATATTAGCTCCAAATATGACTCTTTCAGATAATAGCATATCATTAGTGTATGTGTTTGACTCAGTTTGAATATACTTGGTCAAGACATGCCCTATTTTTGGATGTTTCCTGGTTCTCATTACACTTTTTTTTTTAATTTTCAGGACAGAAGTTGTAATGATCAGTTTCTCTCCCCGTGCCTCAGTTCCCCATCTGTAAAATGGAGCTGTTAGTACTACCCTATATGATGGTGGTGTTGTGAGGATAAATCCATTAAAGATTATGAGGTATGTAGATAATATGGTGATAGGGGTCATATTATTACCTAAGGATACATCTACACTGTGATAAAAGACCATGGCAAGACCGGTTGCTGGCTTAGGTCAGCTGACTAGGGCTCATGCTCTGGGGTGATACAATTACAGTGGAGACATTTGGGCTCAGCTATTTATCCCCACAGCATGAGCTCTGAGAGCCTGAGTCAGCTGACATGGACTTCCCCTCTCAGGGAGTAAGGGCCTAAATCTGTGCTTCAGGGAGGCACATCCATTTTCAACTGCAAAACCTTCTTTTGGGGTTAGGTGCTTATGCCGTTTTTGAAAGAAGCTGGGAACAGGTTCAGGAAGACCTCCTCATAACTTTTAGCTGAGTGGTTACAGCACTCACCTTGGATGTGGGAGACCATTGTCTGAAAGGGAGAAGGAATTTGAAGTGGGATCTGCCACCTTTTGTGTGAGCATTCTAGTAACTGGGCTATGGGATATTCTGACGTGGGCCTTCCTCAGTTTTCTTTTTGAAGATGTTCCACTGTGAATAAATAAGGAAAGAGTCATTGGGCCAAAGAAAGCAAACATGAGAATGACTCTGTATAGGGGTGCTGAAATAATTTTCATAGTGGGGGTGCTGAGAACCATTGAAACAAACTGTAAACCCTGCATATAATGGAAACCTCTTCAAGCCAGGGGGTGCAGCAGCACCTCCAACACCCTTAGTTCCAGGCTGTATGACTCTGTAGGCTGGTGGTTAGAGCACTCACTGGGGAGGTGGGAGACCCTGGATCCAGTCCCCTTTCTCCAATGACTCTTTAATCAGTTATCCATATTGAAACAGCTTCAACAGGAGAGACTGAGAGATCCCCACATCAGACTGTCCCATAGCTCTGTGGTTCAGGCACTTGGCTCAGGCAGAGGGGGGACTTGAACTGGGGATTTCCCACATCCCAGGCGAGTACCCTAACCCCTGGGCTAAAAATTATGAGAAAGGTTTTGCTCCAACTGCTGCTGCTGCCATTTTATGTGAGTTTGTCTATGGGGGCTCGATCCAGTAGGTGAGCTCTGAGCAAACTTAGGACCCTGCAAGTGAATTAGGCAGAGGAGTGTCTATTCTCCCGTTTGTGCATTGCTCTGGGGTTTAGGTGTCTGGATGCTTAAAGTAAGACTGTAGTGCTGATGCACAGAGGCAGAAATATAAGCACCTAGGAAACTTTGACTACAAAAATGTAGGTTCTGAAAGAGAGTTAAGGCACCTACAAGGTTTGGCAACAGTTAAGTAGGGTTTTTTTGATTCCCAGTGGGGCCTTATTCTGGGATTAAGGCATCTAAAGTGTCAGTTAGGAGCCCAAATCCTTTTGTGACTCTAGCCCATAGTTCCCACTTGTGATTGGTGGTGAGTACAGCTGATCAGAGAACAGAATTTCCATCCTGCACGAAATTCTGAAATTAGAATGAAAAATTGCAATAGTGACATTTTTCACAGAAATGGTTGTTTCATTTAATAATGTAGAAACATAAAGTAAATAAAATATGGAATATCAATAAAACATACTAAACTGAATATTATAACAGTCTAAATGAAAATAATCTAAATAAGAAAGTCAAAATGATTCACTTCTATGCTTTTTGGTTGAAATTTTTGTCAGTCTACACATTCCCATTAAACATTGAGATTTTGATGAAACAGCACTCTGAAAAAAAATTGATGGAACAGTTTTCTGTCCAACCAGCTAAGGTCATGATGAATTTGTATTTGGCAAGAATGATACCATTCTGTGAGCCAAGTGTGAGAGTAAAATTAGTGTCTGATGGATGGATGTCTCTTTTACCTTTAACAGTCTTAAAAAAAAAAAAAACCCACAAAACCTTAAGGCCCCTGCTGAGGCCAGTTAAGAGAGGATCTGAACAGATTATCAGTTAGCCTGGTAACTGCCTGCAGTCTGCTTGCAATGCTTCAGTTGTTCCAAATTTGCAGATTTACACTGCCAGTCTACAACTAAGCTCATGTCCACAATGTTTAGTTTGAAAAGCAATTGATTTGTAGAACTGCCACAAAACGTCTCCCATATTTAATATATTATTAGGAAAAGAAAACAGAGACACACTGTTAGTAAATTAAATAAATAGCTGACGAAAGACAGTGAGTAATGAAGGTTGAAAGCAGAATCAGGCTCTGTTTTTTTATTCTTCTCTGCTTCCTGATGGGACTTTATTTTGGCTCTGCTTTCTAAAATGGTGGGAGTAAAAATGGTGTAGCAACAGGAAAATACTTTTGTACAATTTACATTGAATTGTAAGAGAATTCCAATTTAGTCTGTTGGTTATTGGGATCAAATTTTGTGTGCCATAGTTTTCAGTAACACTTTTTAAAATGTTTTGATTTTAAAATTAAAAAGGGATTACTATTGACATTCTCGCTGAAAGCATGTAGATGTTTAAAGTCTTTTTTCTCTTCCAGTCTGTTCCTGCAAATCAGGTCTTAAGAATCCAGCTGACAGATCCTTTTGAGCATAACCATAATACCCATTGAGTTTAATGAAGTGCTTAGGCTACTTTTATTTTGTTAGTTGATTAACAGATTGCCCTGATTCAAGTCAATGGGAGTCCTTCAATGGTAGTTGGATCAAGGCCTCTGTGAGCTAGGACATGGGATTGCCCAAAGGTTAAAATGCTCACATGACTCAGCTTTTACACCCAAATCTTTTGGCCCTATACAAAAACACAAATAGAAGATCAGTCCTTAGGGGTAAAAATTTCACAAGTGAGCTAGGTTTCAGAGTAGCAGCTGTGTTAGTCTGTATTCGCAAAAAGAAAAGGAGTACTTGTGGCACCTTAGAGACTAACAAATTTATTAGAGCATAAGCTTTCATGAGCTACAGCTCACTTCATCGGATGCATTTGAAACTGTTACCTTAGGGCCTGAACAACATTCCTTTTAAAGTCAATGCAAAGACTCTCATTCATTTTAGTAGAAATTAAATAAAGCCTAAACTGAATCCACTGAACTACATATCACATATGAGGAAAATGGGCTACATTTGCTATTTTTCTCCATACCCTGCAGAAATGACTTTATGGGTCCTAATTGGAGGTTGCATTCCGAATATATTTATTTTACTGAAGCTTTGCTATCGTGACCAATACTTAGGCCAGATTTAGTTAGTAATGATGATGATATTTGGGAAATGTTATTTTCTTTTAATCTAAACGATGTAACCTGAAGCCAGATACTATAGCAGTACCTTTATAAATGCATGAAATAATAATAAATAAATAATGTGGCCTGGCTAATTCTTACAAATTGCAGTTGGAAAATGCAAAGAACCACAATTACTGTAGCTCCTACAAAAAGTAAAAGATTTTGTATTTGAATTTTGTTTTGAAAAAGTGCCTGCTCCTTCTACAATAACATTTGGGTGAAAAATATAATTTGTCATTTGATCACTTTTCAACTTGGGAAAATAATTTTCAAGGTTTGTACCAAAGAAGCAAAAACCACCCAGACTTGCTCCTTTCTGTTTAAATAGTCCAATTATAGCTACAAAATGAACTTTAACAACTTCCTGACCTTCTCCTTGGTGAACCTAGATAAGACAGGATGAAAAAGGGACATGGGCACTGATCCAGACCAAAAGCATAACAGACTTGAACTTAGATGGAAATATACCCAAGTTAGCAAACATGTTGGAGCACTTTTCTGTGAGTGCTGGCTTTATTAACAGAAGGAGATTTTGAAATCTGTTTAGTTCTGTGTAGCTAAAGTGAGTCATCCTTCAAATCTCTCTTTCAACAATTAATCTTGTGTACCAGCCTCTGCAGTTCAGTGCTTTTGTAGAGGCTGAATGTTTTCACTAATTGTCACAGATGGGTAAGTCTCTTTCCATAGCCATATTTATATTCCTTTTGTCTTGAGCTATTTATATCATTTATTAAATATAAATATTATTTAAGAGATATAATTAATATATAAGATAGTCCAGAAGATAAGATTGGTATCTTGGAATATAGAGACATCAACTGGAAAAAGTGCAAAGCTGGCTCAGACATTGATGAAAAGGAAAGTACAGATTGGAAGGGAGCAAATGCAAGCACTATGGTGGAAGGCTATCTCACATTAAATTAAAAAAAATGGAGATGGTATAGTTGTAGACCAAGTAATGCAGGAATGTGCAGTGGCTATGGATAGGATATATGAGAGGATAATTTTGTCTACATTAGCTTTTGAAAATGGCCCTTTAAATGTTATATGTGCACCCCAGAAGGGATGTGATGAATAACAATAAGAAGTTTCTAGGGAAATTGAATACTGCTGTACAGAAAGTGATAAAGGATGAAAGAGTCATCATGGGAGCCAAGTTTGATGGTCATGTGGGAGAGACAGTAAATGCTTCAAAAGGCACCATGGCATCTAGGGATTTGGACATAGAAACTGGAAGGGGAGACTATTTTACAGTAGCCTAGATACGATTTGGTAGTCAGTAATACATTATTCACTAAGAAGAACATTTTATTACCTATAAAAGTGGTAGAATATGGGCTCAGATTACTTCCTGACAAACCAATGGGAAAACATAGCAACTCAGTATAAAATGCTGGTTCTTGACTATGCATACATGTCATACATGAGAGAAAAATGGTCCACAACAGAAGAGTAAACCAAGTTATGGAGGTTTGAGGAAACGAGAAAGGAGTTTAAAACAAGTGTTGAAGAAGATCTATTTAGAAAGTTTAAGAGAAAATATGAATTGATGGTAGAATCATATTACAAGCAAAATTCAAGACTACGCAAAGAGAATGCTTGGTGAAACAAAAGCATTTTTTTCCTGATGACATCTGGAATGAGAAAGTTTGAGAGGCCATGAAGGATATGAAAAAGTGTTTTAAACTTAGGCAAGTGATACTCTAGCAGTAGGATTTTCAGAAGTATAAAAAGTCAAAAAGATAGCGAAGAAAGAGGTGGAAGCTGCTCAGGCTAAAGCCATGGAAGATTATATGCCCACCTTAAAACAAAAGAGAGTGAGAGAAATATATGGACTGGCAAAGTCCCCGGATGAGAGAACTAAAGACATTGGGTGAGATCAGCCACTAAACATGAAAGTGGAAATATGTTAATGAGAACCAGATTAAGGAATGGTGGAGAAATTACTTTGATGGGCTTCAGAATGAAGAGAATCTAAGAGAACCATGCCATATGATAAAACCACACCAGGACTGGTGGCACCAGTCCTAGAAGAAGTAGTTGCAGATGCATTGAACAATATGAAAAATAAGAAAGCTGTCAGCCCCCAGTGGCATACCAACAGAAGTATGGAAGTGCCTGAGGCAAGTAGCCATGAACATATTGACACAACTGTTTAATTGCATCATGGAGACTGAAAAGAAGCCTGATTCCCTGAGACAGAGCACATTAGCATTGATATTTAAGAAAAAAGGAGATCTACGAGACTGGTGACTACCATGGCATTATATTCATGAATCACATGAGGAAGATTGGGGAGAAAGCTGTTAAGAAACTGTGAAGAGAAGTGAAAGTCAGTGACAATTAGATTGGAGTTGTGCCAGGTAAATGAATAATGGATGCTATATTTACGTTAAGATTGCTTGTGAGAACATATAGCAAAAAGACGAAAACCCTACACATGTATTCATCAATCTTGAGAAGGCTTATGACCACAGTCCATAAATTCATAGCTTCCAAGACCAGAACAAACCACTGTAATCATCTAGTCTGACCTCCTGTGTAACACAGGCCATAGAACTTCTTTCCCAAAATAATTCTTAGATTATACTTTTAGAAAAACATCCAATCTTTATTTGAAAATTGTGATGTCAGTGATGGAGAATCACCACAATCCTAGGTAAATTGTTCCAAGAGAAGTCATCTGGTGGAGTAAGAGAATGAGAGAGATACCTGAAGATTTTATCAGACTTATCCAGTATATGTATGAGGTGCTGTTACCACAGGTTGACGGCCATGTGGAGAAACTAACCAGTTTCTTATAAGAGTAGGAGTACATCAAGGCTTGTCACAAGCTCTCTTTTTGTTCATGTTGGTGCTTGATGCACTTACGGAAAGCATCCAGAGAGTGGCATGCTGGTTTTGCAGATGACATAGTGCTGGTGAAAGAGAGCAAAGATTAAGTGGAGGAAGACTTAGATGGAAGTGCATGCTTGAAAAAAAGTGGCATGAAAATCAGCGGAAATAAAAGAGTATATTGTCTGTAGTTTTGATGATGTCTTCTGGAAAGCCAATGAGACTGTAAGTATGGGGAATCAACCATCACCAATGGTACAGAATACCAATTACTGCTTCCCAGAGCTCTCATTGGCTGGAAACAGCAAACCACACCCACTGGGAGTTTACAAGCTAACGAAAGGTAGATATAAATGTTTGGAAATATATCTGTAGAAAAATCTAGCTCATATGTCACCCAGATTTTGCCTGAATGATACACAGGGTCCAAATAGCATGTTTTTTGTACCACTCAGTACTTGCTGTCCTTAATTTCTATTCTTACCTCTCAGTTTTGATGCCACACAGCATTAGGGACAATACTGAAAAATCTAGGCTCTTTTAAAGAGAGTTCAAGAGACAAAACTGTGTACAGTGTAGCAAGTAATTAATGATGGGCAAAACAAGAAAAGATTTGGAGGATTGACAAGCATTCAGATTTTCTGAAACTTTTCAATGCTTAATGTAAGTCATATTCACATGACTGAAAATCAGACTAAAAATCTTGCAAGATCAGGTTTCTTTTTGTGAGATCTGAAGTGTTTCCTGGTTGCAGTTTGGTTGGTAGGAACGTACTGTAAAAAAGATCCTCTCTCATTATTTCAGTATTGCCACAGCTGGAATTAAAAAGTCAAAGATGTGATTGTAAATAAAAAAAATAACAGTGATAAAATATGTTTGAATATCAAAAGATTTGTCTAAGTTTTGAGCAAAAGTTAAGGTTGGTGGTTATTTATCTGAATTAGTTCATCTGACATCACAAATAGTTAGTTTATATATATAAAACTGTTACCCCTCATCAAATCCTAGGAAGCCCATATAACAAATAGGGGTTTTTTTTAGGAAAAGTCATATTGAAAGTGAGGAAATTAAGGTGCCTGGAGAAAAACTGGTTGTATTAATTACTGAAGTGTTCTCTGGAACCTCTGTGACCTTTATGACAGCCATTCAAAAGTTCTTATACTGATTCTGAGAGGTGATGAAGACATGCAGTTCCTATAGGTTGTATTGGCATGCAACACTTCTCAGGATCAGGTCCAATTTGTGCAGTTCTCCTGTCCCCAAAATAACAATCAATAAGTTGTACTTTTATAGTAATATGTACACAGGTGGCTTTATCAAGGAAGCAGCAGGAGGAGTATCCATTCTATTGCAGTAAATGTGCTTGAAGAAGGGAATATTTAGGTCACATCTTGCACAGTGAATACATATTTATTCACGCTTGTGCATGACGTGACCATTTTTATAATGTCAGGTCTGTTTCTGTGTACAATACCAGTCACTTTATTTTTACATCTGACAAAGAAAGAAGATAAGGTAACAAGTTAGGACACTTGCATAGGGTAACTATATCTGGCTATCAAACTAACCAGAAAGCATTTGGTTTGGTTTTGAGACTTCTTGTTATCATAACAGTGATTCTAAAACCACAAGGTATATTATTTCAAACTATTTATTTCAGCAATCCCACTTTGGAATGTAGTACTTTGATTACATAGCTGTTGCTATTTTTGATATTTGCCTTTCACCTTTAAGAAAGGCATAAAGCGTAATATGTCAAGGAGACAGACAATCAATACAATGAACTAAAGGGTCATGGTAATGACTTAAGGATGAGTGAGAAAAGGAATGTGACAGTACACATTTGTGCAAGACTCAACTTGATTGGAGATTAGGAAGTATTGTCGTAGTAGCTGGATTTTATATACTAGAATTTTATGGAAAAATATTGAAATCTGTGCTTTTTTGGACCCAATCTGTCTCTGTGCAGTGCAGGTTTTGCCATTCACTTGAATGGTAGCAGGATCAGTCCATAATGATGACATGCATAGTCAAAAAGTAAGCGGCAAGGTGGAAAGTAAGTTAGTTGTCTTCTTTCCCTTCCCCTCTTCCTGGTGAACCTAGATAAGACAGGATGGGGAATATATACATTTTAACAGTGAACATATAACAACACTAATGGCTTTCAGATCATTCTTTTGATCTAAGATAACATGAAGCATATGTTGGTCTTCAAATATGGAACATGCAGGAACACTGTAAATTTAATTTACAGTTCCATTAAAATTCTTGAAATATTGTGTATAAATGCCTCTTTATGACTCTTCCAACACCTAACGTTCAGTATTGATGTTTTTATGGTCAAACCATGTATTTGATTCTACTCTATACAGTTGAAAAAGAGGAGGAAGAATATTGCTATGCCATACTATGTGTTAGATGCAGGTTAAATATCTAATTAACAGGGTTAGAATGTGCCCTATTCATACACAGCCATGCAGGTATGTAGAAAGGAATAGACTCCGCCCCACACCCTTGTGCTCTGTTCAGAGGCCAGACATATTTCCAGTTCTGATGCTTGGGAGCACATGGGATGTGCCCCAGATACTTCCACTTGTGTGTAACTGGGGGGATAGAGAGTGGAAAGGCAGGGAGTAAGCTGAGCCATTTCTGCACTTCTTGCCCCCACCCTACCACCACCATGCACTGGTTAGCAGCACTGGCTGGCTGTGGAGGGGCAGTATGCTACAGCCTTTAAACAGATGTTATAAACTACTTTATCTTTCCTGCATGACTGATAACTTCCACTTGATGTGGAGTATCTTTGCATTGCTTCTCATTATGAGTTGCATGCTAAAAGCACCATAAAACTACAGATCATTTAAATGCTAATAAAAGAGAAACATTGCTATGCTATTCTCAGGTTAGCTGCAAATTAGATGTTTGATTCATCTCACTATTTTATTGCCAAGTAAAATCCATGGTATCCATCTAAAGCTCCTCATACTAAAAAGCTATGACTTCTGAAAGCTCCCCAATAATAAAATAACAACAACAATAAAACAAAACCTTGTGTAGCTTCCTTAAATAATTGTCAAGTCATGACATGTTATAAAAGATCATTTGTGATTTAATGAAAATCTCTTTTGCTCACTAACATGGCTTTTAAATTTTAAGATCTGTGTGAGGTTTCATTTACCAGAGTGTGAATAAAATAAACAATATTCTGGGAGAGCGCCAAGAAATAAAACTATATAAATGTAGAAATATCCCCATACAATTTGAACTTTGCTATGTTTGGGAGCACTTCCCCAAAGCAGTCTTCATTCAATCTGAACAGTCACCTCACAAAAATCAATATTTTCATATTCTGAAGTAATTCTTTTTCTGCTTTCTACTGTTTACAATGAACTGCATGACCACTCCACACATAGCCACTCAATATAAATCACTGCATATTGTGAAACAAAGAAACCCTCTCTAAACTTGAGAGTATAGATCTAGAAACCAGATGAGCATGTTTGGATCCACTGCTTCTTTAATATTTGTATTGTAATAGTGCCAATAGTCCCAAATCAATTGATGCTGGATAATATATAATAAACACATTGTATGAAAGAATTCCTGGCACAAACAGCTTACGTGCTAATGTGTCAAAATCTTTATAAGAACATAATGATGGCCATACTGAGTCAGACCAATGGTCCATCTAGCCCAGTATCCTGTCTTCTGACAGCAGCCTGTGCCAGATGCTTCAGAGGGAATGAACAGAACAGTACAATTATTAAGTGATTCATCCTCTGTCATCCAGTCCCAGCTTCTGGCAGTCAGAAGTTTAGGGGCATTCAGAGCATGGGGTTGTGTCCCTGACTATTTTGGCTAATAGCCATTGATGGAACTATCCTCCATGAATTATCTAATTCTTTTTTGAACTCAGTTTACTTTTGGCCTTCTCAACATCCCTGATGATGAGTTCCACGGATTGTGCATTGTGTGAAGAACTTCCTTACGTTTGTTTTTAACCTACTGCTTATTGATTTCATTGAGTTGACCTCTGGTTCTTGTAAAAAGAAAAGGAGTACTTGTGGCACCTTAGAGACTAACAAATTTATTAGAGCATAAGCTTTCGTGAGCTACAGCTCACTTCATCGGATGCATTTGGTGGAAAAAACAGAGGAGAGATTTATATACACACACAGAGAGAACATGAAACAATGGGTTTATCATACACACTGTAAGGAGAGTGATCACTTAAGATAAGCCATCACCAACAGCAGGGGGGGAAAGGAGGAAAACCTTTCATGGTGAGAAGCAGGTAGGCTAATTCCAGCAGTTAACAAGAATATCAGAGGAACAGTGGGGGGTGGGGTGGGAGGGAGAAATACCATGGGGAAATAGTTTTACTTTGTGTAATGACTCATCCATTCCCAGTCTCTATTCAAGCCTAAGTTAATTGTATCCAGTTTGCAAATTAATTCCAATTCAGCAGTCTCTCGTTGGAGTCTGTTTTTGAAGCTTTTTTGTTGAAGTATAGCCACTCTTAGGTCTGTGATCGAGTGACCAGAGAGATTGAAGTGTTCTCCAACTGGTTTTTGAATGTTATAATTCTTGATGTCTGATTTGTGTCCATTCATTCTTTTACGTAGAGACTGTCCAGTTTGGCCAATGTACATGGCAGAGGGGCATTGCTGGCACATGATGGCATATATCACATTGGTAGATGCGCAGGTGAACGAGCCTCTGATAGTGTGGCTGATGTGATTAGGCCCTATGATGGTATCCCCTGAATAGATATGTGGACAGAGTTGGCAACGGGCTTTGTTGCCAGGATAGGTTCCTGGGTTAGTGGTTCTGTTGCGTGGTGTGTGGTTGCTGGTGAGTATTTGCTTCAGACTGGGGGGCTGTCTGTAAGCAAGGACTAGTCTGTCTCCCAAGATCTGTGAGAGTGATGGGTCGTCCTTCAGGATAGGTTGTAGATCCTTGATGATGCGTTGGAGAGGTTTTAGTTGGGGGCTGAAGGTGATGTCTAGTGGCGTTCTCTGTCCACATATCTATTCAGGGGATATCATCATAGGGCCTAATCACATCAGCCACACTATCAGAGGCTCGTTCACCTGCGCATCTACCAATGTGATATATGCCATCATGTGCCAGCAATGCCCCTCTGCCATGTACATTGGCCAAACTGGACCGTCTCTACGTAAAAGAATGAATGGACACAAATCAGACGTCAAGAATTATAACATTCAAAAACCAGTTGGAGAACACTTCAATCTCTCTGGTCACTCGATCACAGACCTAAGAGTGGCTATACTTCAACAAAAAAGCTTCAAAAACAGACTCCAACGAGAGACTGCTGAATTGGAATTAATTTGCAAACTGGATACAATTAACTTAGGCTTGAATAGAGACTGGGAATGGATGAGTCATTACACAAAGTAAAACTATTTCCCCATGGTATTTCTCCCTCCCACCCCACCCCCCACTGTTCCTCTGATATTCTTGTTAACTGCTGGAATTAGCCTACCTGCTTGTCACCATGAAAGGTTTTCCTCCTTTCCCCCCCCTGCTGTTGGTGATGGCTTATCTTAAGTTATCACTCTCCTTACAGTGTGTATGATAAACCCATTGTTTCATGTTCTCTGTGTGTGTGTATATAAATCTCTCCTCTGTTTTTTCCACCAAATGCATCCGATGAAGTGAGCTGTAGCTCACGAAAGCTTATGCTCTAATAAATTTGTTAGTCTCTAAGGTGCCACAAGTACTCCTTTTCTTTTTGCGAATACAGACTAACACGGCTGCTACTCTGAAATCTGGTTCTTGTGTTATGAGAAAGAGTAAATAACACTTCCTTATTGCCTTTCTCCACATTCATGATTTTATAGACCTCTATCATATCCCCCCCATATTTGTATCTCTTCTAAGCCGAGCAGTTCTAGTCTTTTTAATCTCTTCTCATATCAAAGCTGTTCCATACACTTAATAATTTTTGTTGCCCTTCGCTGTACTTTTTCCAATTCTAATATATCTTCTTTGAGATAGCATGACCAGAACTGCACACAGTATTCAAGGTGTGGCCGTACCATGGTTCTATTAGAGGTATTATTATATTTTCTGACTTATCATCTATCCCTTTCCTAATGGTTCCTAACACACTCATTGCTTTTTTGATTGCCACTGTATATTGAGCAGATGTTTTCAGAGAACTATCCATGATGACTCCAAGATCTTTCTTGAGTGGTAATTTAGACCCCATCATTTTGTATGTATAGTTGGCATTCTGTAGCATATGTGGACATCTGTGGGATAACTTGTGTCAATATCAGGCTTGCTGCCAAAAGATCATAATCCCATTTTGCACTATAGCATTCCTTGAAATACCTTCCTTAAAATGAAATCACAGTACTGATAAGTTCAGTTACCTGAAGATGTCTAAATATGGAGGACCTAATTCTGCCCTTCCTTTCATAGATACAAATTGCCTTGTTTTCCTTTGCAGTTGCATCCCTTTAAATGAGGGTGGAATTGGGCCTGGAGACTTCCCATAGTTCAGAGTGTTAGGACAGTTGTTTTGGGGAGGTAGTGTGTGTTTCAACTTTGATTTGTTTTCTATTACTATTCAAGGAAATGATGAAGGCCACAATTCAGGAAAGCATGCTTATTCAGGAAGAGCCCTTAAGCTCCATTGAACTCAATTGGATTTAAGCACGTGCTAAAGCATTTATATGAAATAGGGTCTATGAGTGGAAGGTTGATAGCTGAGAAGAGATTGAGTTTTGATAAACAGGTGTGTTAATTAATAAGGAGATCGCCATGTGCACACACAATGATCAGACATACTTTCAGGGCTTTTACCTCTAAGAGATTAATTTTGCATTCAGAAGAAAACTAATGGTTTTCTTGTACAATTATAATGTGGTACATGTTTTTAGTGATCCTAATACCCATTTTGTAAACAGTACTTCTGTGCTATCATTGGCCACTCTAGTTAAAACTAGTGGAACTAGTCAATACTTCCAGAGCACAGGAAGTGCACATCTGCTCAACATTTTTATTTCATTTAAAAGAAGTAGTGAAATAGTTAACCTACCAAGTTAACCAAGCATAATTCAGCACAGAAATGTGGACTCAACTGGTCGTATGAATATAATTCAACATTGTGCTCGTAATTTGACAGAAATACTATTACATACCAGTCTCTTTGTAACATTTGACTGGGGTCCTGGGAGAAATCCTGAAGTCATTACTCTCATGAGTGAAGTCCACAGGACTCCTTGCATGAGTAAGAAGTGTTGACAGAGAGTTGCAGGGTCAGTCCCGTTATTTTCAGAGAGGAAGAAGTGGAGTCCATTAAAGGTGACTCACAATTAAATCTGAACTGGAATAATTCAAACATAGTAGATTATACCAATGGCCTATTTAGAAGCTCAAAAGCAGATGTTGAGCTTCTAGTGTTACTTAACTTCAAGCATTCAAAAATTGAGCTAGGCTACAAAAAATAACAAGATGAACTTAAAAATATGACACTTTAAAAAATAATAAATTTGAGGTTCTTTTTATTTGCCTTCTCTTTTTTGAGAATTCAGGGTTACAAAATTCAAGCCTTTCTTCACAACCACAGAGACTGGAGATGCTTTAAAAAACAAAACAAAACAAAACAAAAAAAACCCCTTACATTCTCATGTAATATGACTCCAGGAGCTAGGGCTTTAAGAAAAACAGCACCATGAGACTAGCAATAAAATTATGAGCGCTGGCAACACTGACTGCTTTCCAACTACTTTTTGGGCTCAGCAACCATTATAACTGGTAATGAAGGGCAAATGGGCTAAACCTCAACTAATAGATCCATTTTCTGTTTTTCTTGCAGCAGATCAATAGACAGCAACAATGAGGGAGTCAGGGAGGGGAGGACAGGCTGGCAGATTACATACCTCCTAACATTTGAAGAGACTAAATCAGGACACATCCCGGGGGGTTGGGTGCTGCCCCCAAGGTGTGGGAGGCCCAGGAAGGCATTGCAGAGCAAGGCCATCCCACACTTCCACAGTGACAGCTCTTGCAGCTCCTTTCCCATGGGGCTGGTTGAGGTATCTGCTTCAGGCATTGCAATCCAGCTTCTGAAGCACAAGGCTGCAACAGCATTCAGGTTTGGCCTGGCTTCCATGATGGAGTGTGGGGGGAGAGGGAGATGGCTGGGCCAAATTTGAATGAGTGGTGCTGTGACCTCATGCGTTAGGGGCTAGGTCGCAACACCTGGAGCAGAGAGCCAAGCCTAGCCACCTCCGCAGAGAGGGAGCCATTGCAACCAGGCAAGAGGGTGTGTGTGTGTGTGTGTGTGTGTGTGTGTGTGTGTGTGTGTGTGTGTGTTAGTTAAAGCAGGACCATCCTACAAAACCTAGGACTGTCAGGAGTCTGAGATTGTAGCCCTTCAGTGCAGCACCATTGAGTGGAGCCAGGGGAGAGAGAACAGACGGGCTTGGTGAATGTCTAGCCCTTTAGGATCTGTCTACACTTGGAGCTAGGGGTGTGATTCCCAGCTTCAGCAGACAAACTTACACTATCTCTATCCAAGCTGGAACTAAAAATAGTTGTGTAGCTGTGGTAGCATCGGCAGTGGCAAGCGGCATCACCCTAAGCATATACCCAGGTGGTCTGGGCAGGTTTGAACTTGGTGGGGATAGCCCATGCTGCTGCCCATGCTACTGTGGCTACACTATTCTTTTTAGAGCACTAGGTCGATGGGAGCTGGCAAGAGTATGTCTACTTGATCTGGGAATCACACCCTTAGCTCCAAGCGTAGATGTAACCTGGGAGAGATTATCTGTCCATTGAAAATATAGGCTCGAGAACTGCATGTGCTCAGAGGCTGATTTTCCAAGTCCTCTTTAGGGCAAAATCAGAACAGCCCCATAGAATGTGAACAGCCACCCTCAATGCAGAGCTGCTCCCCCACCTCAGAAGCAGCGGGGGGGGGGGGGGGTTGAGCCAGAGAGCTGCAGCAATCAGGAGCTGAACAGCCAGGGATTGCAAGGTGAGTAGGAGCCTGTGCTGCTGGAGCCTGTCAAAGGAAGAGTTGTGATTTGGGGAGTGGGGATTGAAAGCAGAGCAGAGGGAGCCTGTAGCCTGGCGAGGTGTGGCGGAGAGGTAGGAAGCATAATGGAGGAAGGACTCCTATTCATTTTCAGGAGGAGCAGGGGTGGGATGTGGGAGTTACAGCAAAAGAACTTGGAGCGGGGGAAGAGCCTCAAATTGTTTTAGTTTAGGAGATCAGAAATTGTGTTGTCCCAAATAACGTTTTTTAAAAAGGGGGTCGGGGCAAAGTGTGTATGTGGGGAAGTACATAATTTTGGGCATCAGCCACTTCTGCTTAGCATAGTTTTGTGACAATAGCATTCTTCCATTAGTGGAAGAAAAATGAGATTAGCCTTCTGAGTGCACCATTGCTTTAGGAGGAGAAGGGATGTCTGTTATGATTATGTTGCAAGGGTATTGTGTAGTAAGTTATGAATATAATTTTTAAAAAGAACAGAGACATTTTACAGTAGCTAAGGCTACTTAAGACATCTTTGTAGTTCAAACTTCGACAAGTGAGAAAATTATTATTGAACAATTTGAGAGGATCACACACTTTGTTTCTGTTGGTCAAGCTCATTACATACACCAGGGGCTTTTTGTATTCCTCTATTGCCACTCCCACCCCAAGCCCCAGATGTGTCACCCTCTCATCTCCTGTGTTGTCCTCTCCCCATACCATTGTCCCCCATTTTCTTCCTGTGCCATGGGCTATGTTGTCCCCTCATTACCCCTCCCACCCTATTCTCCCACTTTCACCTAGACTAGTGTTTCTGTACTCCTCCATTTCCCCTTTCTCCTATTCTTATTTTCTTTCTGTCAGGGTGTCAATATTTTTAAACTGTATAACTTCTGTGAGGAGTATTATATTAGAAAGAAGGTAGGTGAGGTAATATATTTCCTTGGACCAACATATTGTTATAAGTATTGTAATAAGTATTGTTATGCTGGAAAGCCTTAATGGCTACCATCAGTTGGTTTTTTGATCTATAGACAATGACTGAGATGCAAGGGCGTCCCTGTGTCCACATTTGCCCCTTCTAGTTTTCTGATTACCCCTGAAATCAAAAGTCTTCCGTCCATTGATACCCAAAAGTTTTCCTGAAATTCTGGAATTGAACAGATAACTTTTAAAAACCATATCACATTACACAGACAGAAAGAAATGCAATTAAGCTGAATGTAAGGCAATACATTCTCGGCCAAAAATCTGTAACTGGAACATTTTATAACTGGAACCTTTTATATTTATATAAATGTAAACTATATGTATGTATATAAACAAACACAGTTTAAACCTACTGGGTCATGGCAGTCATTTTCTGCTTGCATCCTAGACCGCTTCGGTAGTGTGGTGCTGTGGCAAAACTTTCTTCATGTTTAGTCTCATCCCACTATCATTAAATCTTCTGGCCAGAACAAGGACTAAGTCCCAGTGAAGCTTCTTTCTAATGGCCAAAGGTGTCAGTCACAGACTTGTTAGTCTGACCTCAGTAGTATGTAAGCTTTTAGAATAATTGTGAAGGAAAGAATATTGAAATTCATAAAGGTAAATGGTAGAGGGAATGCAATGCAACATGGGTTTACCAAAGGTAGATCATGCCAAACTAACCCGATTTCCTTCTTTCAGAAAATAACTGATTCTTTAGATAAGGGAAGAGCAGTAGATCTAATATACTTGGACTTTGGTAAAGCATTTGACATGGTACAACATGGGAAATTACTAGATAAATTAGGGAAGATGGGGATTAGGAGAAGTATTGTAAGGTGGATAAGGAATTGACTATAGGGCAGAAATCAATGGGTTATGCTCAGGAGCGGAGAAGCTTCCTAAAAGTGGGGAGGGGGAGCACCGGATCCCAAACCGTTGCACTTCCCCCAAGACCCCGCCCTCATGCCACCTCTTCCCCTGCAAAGCCCTGCTCTCCACTCCTCTCCCCGCCCTCTTGCTCCCTCCCCCCCGTATGTGCTGAAAGGAGAATTATCAAACTGGAGGGAAGTTACTAGTGGAAATCCTCAAGGATCAGTCTTTGGACCAATCTTAGTCAATATTTTTATTAATGGCCTAGGCAAAAAAGTAGGAGTATGCTAATGAAATTTGCTGATGATATTAAGTTGGGAGGCATTATCAATACAGAGGAGAATCAGAACATTACTTGGGAAGATCTGGATGACCTTGAACACGGGAGTGACAGAAATGGGATGAAATTCCATAGTAAAAAGTGCAAGGTCATGAACTTAAGGTCTTGTAATAAGAATTTCTGAGGCAAGCTGGGGGCTTATCATTTGGAAGCAATAGAGGAGGAGAGAGATCTGGGTGTGTGGGTTGATCACAGGTGATTATGAGTTACCAGTGTGATGCAGCTGTGAAAAAGCCAAACACAATCCTAGGATGTATTAGGCAAGGCATTTCCTGTAGAGTTTGTACAAAGCACTGGTAAGATCTCATCTAGAATACTGTGTCCAATTCTGGTCACCCAGAAAGATTAATTTAAAATGAAACAGGTGCACAGATGAGCTACGGATAAGGGGAATGGAGGACGTATCTTATGAGAGGTGACTGGAAGCATTTTGCATATTTGGTTTAGCAAAAAGAAGGCGGAGGGAGGATAAGAGTGCTCTTTATAATTACATTAGGGGGGTTAATACTAGGGAGGGTCAATAACTATCTAAGCTAAAGACCACTTTTGGTACAAGAACAAATAGCTATAAACTGGCCAGGAACAAATTCAGCCTGGAAATTAGAAGAAGGTTTCTAACTATTGGAGGAGTGAGATTCTTGCACAACCTTCCAACACGAGTAGTGGGGGTGAGCAACTTAATTAGTTTTGAGAGTGACAGCTGGACAAATTTTATTGCAATGGTATAATAGGCTTGTTTATGATGGTTGGGCAGGGCTCCCTTCTGGTTTTCATCCTATTTTCCTAAAATTCATGTTTCACAGTTTCAGCTGGCCACTGACAGGAGTCAGGAAAGAATGCCCCCTGTCTCCAATATATTCTGGGATGCGTTTTTTTGTCTCCTTCCTCTGAAGCATCAGGCAATGGCCATGACTGGAGATGGGACACTGGGGAAGTGGGCTAGGGATCTGAGATGGCACCGAGCATTCTATGTCTCAAGGTATGTCTACACTACGAAATTAGGTCCAATGTATAGAAGTCGGTTTTTTAGAAGTCGTTTTTATATAGTCGATTGTGTGTGTACCCACACAAAATGCTCTAAGTGCATTAAGTTCATTAACTCGGCAGAATGCTTCCACAGTACCGAGGCTAGCATTGACTTCCGCAGTGTTGCACTGTGGGTAGCTATCCCACAGTTCCTGCAGTCTCCACTGCCCATTGGAATTCTGGGTTGAGATCCCAATGCCTGATGGGGCAAAAAACATTGTCGTGGTGGTTCTGGGTACATGTCATCAGGCCTCTCTCCCTCCCTCTGTGAAAGCAACGGCAGACAATCATTTTGCACCTTTTTTCCTGTGCAGATGCCATACCATGACAAGCATGGAGCCCCCTCAGCTCACTGTCACCGTATGTCTCCTGGGTGCTGGCAGACGCGGTACTACATTGCTACACAGCAGCAGCAACCCATTGCCTTGTGGCAGCAGATGGTGCAATAGGCCTGAAAACCATCCTCATTGTGTCTGAGGTGCTCCTGGCTGCCTTCGTAAGTTCGGTCAGGAGCGCCTGGGCAGACATGGGCGCAGGGACTAAATTAGGAGTGACTCGACCAGGTCATTCTCTTTAGTCCTGCAGGCAGTCCTATTGTACCATCTTATGGTGAGCTGGCAGGAGATGAAGATGGCTAGCAGTCCTATTGCACCATCTTCTGCCAAGCAGCCAGGAGATGTGGATGGCTTGCAGTCCTACTGCACCGTCTGCTGCCAGCCAAAAATGTAAAAGATAGATGGAGTGGATCAAAACAAGAAATAGACCAGATTTGTTTTATATTCATTTGCTCCCCACTCCCTCCCTCCTTCCTTCTGTGAAATCAATGGCTGACAATCATTTTGGTGAGGTCTGTCAGGGGCACCTTGAAAACTTTAATGGAGATTCAGTCCTGCCTGAAATACCAGAGGGAGGGATAGCTTAGTAGGTTGAGCATTGGCCTGCTAAACCCAGGGTTTTAAATTCAATCCCTGAGGGGGCCATTCTGTGTGACAGTTGTTTTTGTTTCTGCTTGATGTAAAGCCACCCCCTTTGTTGATTTTAATTCCCTGTAAGCCAACCCTGTAAGCCATGTCATCAGTCACCCCTCCCTCCATCAGAGCAACAGCAGACAATCGTTCCGCGCCTTTTTTCTGAGCAAACTCCATACCACATCAAGCATGGAGCCCTCTCAGATCACTTTGGCAATTATGAGCACATTAAACAACACGCACATTATCCAGCAGTATATGCAGCACCAGAACCTGGCAAAGCAAAACCGGGCGAGTAGGTGACGTCAGTGCAGTGACGAGAGTGATGAGGACATGGACACAGACTTCTCTCAAAGCACGGACCCTGGCAATGCGGGCATCATGGTGCTAATTTGGCAGGTTCATGCGATGGAACACGATTCTGGGTCCGGGAAACAAGCACAGACTGGTGGGACCGCATAGTGTTGCAGGTCTGGGACGATTCTCAGTGGCTGCAAAAATTTCGCATGCATACGGGCACTTTCATGGAATTTTGTGACTTGCTTTCCCCTGCCCTGAAGTGGAGGAATACCAAGATGAGAGCAGCCCTCACAGTTGAGAAGCAAGTGGCGATAGCCCTGTGGAAGCTTGCAACTCCAGACAGCTACCGGTCAGTCAGGAATCAATTTGGAGTGGGCAAATCTACTGTGAGGGCTGCTGTGATGCAAGTAGCCAACACAATCAAAGATCTGCTGATATCAAGGGTAGTGACCCTGGGAAATGTGCAGGTCATAGTGGATGGCTTTGCTGCAATGAGATTCCCTAACTGTGGTGGGGCCATAGATGGAACGCATATCCCTATCTTGGCACTGGAGCACCAAGCCGGTGAGTACATAAACCGCAAGGGGTAATTTTCAATAGAGCTGCAAGCACTGGTAGATCACAAGAGACATTTCACAAACATCAATGTGGGATAACCGGGAAAGGTACATGACGCTCGCATCTTCAGGAACTGTGGTCTGTTTCAAAAGCTATAGGAAAGGACTTTATTCACAGACCAGAAAATAACCATTGGGGATGTTGAAATGTCTATAGTTATCCTTGGGGAACCAGCCTACCCTTTAATGCCATGGCTCATGAAGCTGTACACAGGTAGCCTGGACAGTAGTCAGGAACTATTCAACTACAGGCTGAGCAAGTGCAGAATGGTGGTAGAATGTACATTTGGACATTTAAAAGCGCGCTGGCGCAGTTTACTTACTCGGTTAGACATCAGTGAAACCTGTATTCCCACTGTTATTACTGCTTGCTGTGTGCTCCACAATATCTCTGAGAGTAAGGAGGAGACATTTATGGTGGGATGGGAGGTTGAGGCAAATCACTTGGTCGCTGGTTATGCGCAGCCAGACACCAAGGCGGTTAGAAGAGCACAGGAGGGCGTGGTGTGCAGCAGAGAAGCTTTGAAAACCAGTTTCATGACTGGCCTGGCCAGGTGTGAAAGTTCTTTTTGTTTCTCCTTGATGAACCCCCCCCCCCCCGTCCCTTAGTTCACTCTATTTCCCTGTAAGCTAACCACCCTCCCTTTGATCACCGCTTGCAGAGGCAATAAAGTCATTGTTGCTTCACGTTCATGCATTCTTTATTGATTCCTCACACAAATAGGGGGATAACTGCCAAGGTAACCTGGGAGGGATGGAGGAGGAGAGAAGCACCGGGAGGGGTGGTGGAGGAGGAAAGGGCAAGGCCACACAGCACTTTAAAACTATTGAATGCCTTCTGTTGCTTGGGCAATCCTCTGGGGTGGAGTGGCTGGATGGCCGGAGGCCCCCCCACCGCGTTCTTGGGCATCTGGGGAGGAGGGCAGTTGGTTACACAGGGGCTGTAGCGGCGGTCTGTGCTCCAGCTGCCTTTCCTGCAGCTGAACCATATGCTGGAGTATATTAGTTTGATCCTCCAGCAGCCTCAGCATTGAATCCTGCCTCCTCTCATCACGCTGCCGCCACTTTCAGCTTCAGCCCTCTCTTCAGCCCGCCACCTCTCCTCCCATTTATTTTGTGCTTTCCTGTACTCTGACATTGTCTGCCTCCATGCATTTGTCTGTGCTCTGTCAGTGTGGGAGGACAGTATGAGCTGAGAGAACATTTCATCGCGAGTGCATTTTTTTTGCCTTATAATCTTCACTATCATAGAATCATAGAATCATAGAATATCAGGGTTGGAAGGGACCCCAGAAGGTCATCTAGTCCAACCCCCTGCTCAAAGCAGGACCAAGTCCCAGTTAAATCATCCTAGCCAGGGCTTTGTCAAGCCTGACCTTAAAAACCTCTAAGGAAGGAGATTCTACCACCTCCCTAGGTAACGCATTCCAGTGTTTCACCACCCTCTTAGTGAAAAAGTTTTTCCTAATATCCAATCTAAACCTCCCCCATTGCAACTTGAGACCATTACTCCTCGTTCTGTCATCTGCTACCATTGAGAACAGTCTAGAGCCATCCTCTTTGAAACCCCCTTTCAGGTAGTTGAAAGCAGCTATCAAATCCCCCCTCATTCTTCTCTTCTGCAGACTAAACAATCCCAGCTCCCTCAGCCTCTCCTCATAAGTCATGTGCTCTAGACCCCTAATCATTTTTGTTGCCCTTCGCTGTACTCTTTCCAATTTATCCACATCCTTCTTGTAGTGTGGGGCCCAAAACTGGACACAGTACTCCAGATGAGGCCTCACCAGTGTCGAATAGAGGGGAACGATCACGTCCCTCGATCTGCTCGCTATGCCCCTACTTATACATCCCAAAATGCCATTGGCCTTCTTGGCAACAAGGGCACACTGCTGACTCATATCCAGCTTCTCGTCCACTGTCACCCCTAGGTCCTTTTCCGCAGAACTGCTGCCGAGCCATTCGGTCCCTAGTCTGTAGCGGTGCATTGGATTCTTCCATCCTAAGTGCAGGACCCTGCACTTATCCTTATTGAACCTCATTAGATTTCTTTTGGCCCAATCTTCCAATTTGTCTAGGTCCTTCTGTATCCTATCCCTCCCCTCCAGCGTATCTACCACTCCTCCCAGTTTAGTATCATCCGCAAATTTGCTGAGAGTGCAATCCACACCATCCTCCAGATCATTTATGAAGATATTGAACAAAACGGGCCCCAGGACCGACCCCTGGGGCACTCCACTTGACACCGGCTGCCAACTAGACATGGAGCCATTGATCACTACCCGTTGAGCCCGACAATCTAGCCAGCTTTCTACCCACCTTATAGTGCATTCATCCAGCCCATACTTCCTTAACTTGCTGACAAGAATGCTGTGGGAGACCGTGTCAAAAGCTTTGCTAAAGTCAAGAAACAATACATCCACTGCTTTCCCTTCATCCACAGAACCAGTAATCTCATCATAAAAGGCGATTAGATTAGTCAGGCATGACCTTCCCTTGGTGAATCCATGCTGACTGTTCCTGATCACTTTCCTCTCCTCTAAGTGCTTCAGGATTGATTCTTTGAGGACCTGCTCCATGATTTTTCCAGGGACTGAGGTGAGGCTGACCGGCCTGTAGTTCCCAGGATCCTCCTTCTTCCCTTTTTTAAAGATGGGCACTACATTAGCCTTTTTCCAGTCATCCGGGACTTCCCCCGTTCGCCACGAGTTTTCAAAGATAATGGCCAAGGGCTCTGCAATCACAGCCGCCAATTCCCTCAGCACTCTCGGATGCAATTCGTCCGGCCCCATGGACTTGTGCACGTCCAGCTTTTCTAAATAGTCCCTAACCACCTCTATCTCTACAGAGGGCTGGCCATCTCTTCCCCATTTTGTGATGCCCAGCACAGCAGTCTGGGAGCTGACCTTGTTAGTGAAAACAGAGGCAAAAAAAGCATTGAGTACATTAGCTTTTTCCACATCCTCTGTCACTAGCTTGCCTCCCTCATTCAGTAAGGGGCCCACACTTTCCTTGGCTTTCTTCTTGTTGCCAACATACCTGAAGAAACCCTTCTTGTTACTCTTGACATCTCTTGCTAGCTGCAGCTCCAGGTGCGATTTGGCCCTCCTGATATCTTTCCTACATGCCCGAGCAATATTTTTATACTCTTCCCTGGTCATATGTCCAACCTTCCACTTCTTGTAAGCTTCTTTTTTATGTTTAAGATCCGCTAGGATTTCACCATTAAGCCAAGCTGGTCGCCTGCCATATTTACTATTCTTTCGACTCATCGGGATGGTTTGTCCCTGTAACCTCAACAGGGATTCCTTGAAATACAGCCAGCTCTCCTGGACTCCCTTCCCTTTCATGTTAGTCCCCCAGGGGATCCTGGCCATCTGTTCCCTGAGGGAGTCAAAGTCTGCTTTCCTGAAGTCCAGGGTCCGTATCCTGCTGCTTACCTTTCTTCCCTGCGTCAGGATCCTGAACTCAACCAACTCATGGTCACTGCCTCCCAGATTCCCATCCACTTTTGCTTCCCCCACTAATTCTACCCGGTTTGTGAGCAGCAGGTCAAGAAAAGCGCTCCCCCTAGTTGGCTCCCCTAGCACTTGCACCAGGAAATTGTCCCCTACGCTTTCCAAAAACTTCCTGGATTGTCTATGCACCGCTGTATTGCTCTCCCAGCAGATATCAGGAAAATTAAAGTCACCCATGAGAATCAGGGCATGCGATCTAGTAGCTTCCGTGAGTTGCCGGAAGAAAGCCTCATCCACCTCATCCCCCTGGTCCGGTGGTCTATAGCAGACTCCCACCATGACATCACTCTTGTTGCACACACTTCTAAACTTAATCCAGAGACACTCAGGTTTTTCCACAGTTTCGTACCGGAGCTCTGAGCAGTCATACTGCTCCCTTACATACAGTGCTACTCCCCCACCTTTTCTGCCCTGCCTGTCCTTCCTGAACAGTTTATAACCATCCATGACTGTACTCCAGTCATGTGAGTTATCCCACCAAGTCTCTGTTATTCCAATCACGTCATAATTCTTTGACATCACCAGGACCTCCAGTTCTCCCTGCTTGTTTCCAAGGCTTTGTGCATTTGTATATAATCCTTCCCACTAGTCTCTGGGAAGGAGAATATCCTGTGATCCTTGAAACACATGCAGCTGGTGGAGAAAAAAAAGGTACAGTGGTATTTTAAAAAGACACATTTTATAGAACAATTGGTACACTCTTTCACGGTAAACCTTGCTGTTAACACCTCATACATAGCACACATGCTTTCATTCCAAGGTCGCATTTTGCCTCCCCCCACCACATGGCTAGCCCCTCCTCCCTCCCCATGGCTAACAGTGGGGAACATTTCTGTTCAGCCACAGGCAAACAGCCCAGCAGGAATGGGCACCTCTGAATGTCCCCTTAAGAAAAGCACCCTATTTCAACCAGGTGACCATGAATGATATCACTCTCCTGAGGATAACACAGAGAGATAAAGAACGGATGTTGTTTGAATGCCAGCAAACATACACTGCAATGCTTTGTTCTACAATGATTCCTGACTATGTGCTACTGGCCTGGAGTGGTAAAGTGTCCTGCCATGGTGGATGGAATAAGGCTGCCCTCCCCAGAAACCTTTTGCAAAGGCTTTGGGAGTACATCCAGGAGAGCCGCAAATGCCAGGGCAAATTAATCATTAAACATGTTTGCTTTTAAACCGTGTATACTATTTTAAAAAGTACACTCACCAGAGATCCCTTCTCTGCCTGGTGGGTCTGGGAGGCAGCCTTGGGTGGGTTCGGGGGGTACTGGCTCCAGGTCCAGAGTGAGAAACAGTTCCTGGCTGTCGGGAAAACTGTTTTTTCTGCTTGCTTGCTGTGAGCTATCTACAACTTCATCATCATCATCTTCCTCATCCCCAAAACCTGCTTCCATGTTGCCTCCATCTCCATTGAAGGAGTCAAACAACACGGCTGGGGTAGTGGTAGCTGAATCCCCTAAAATGGCATGCAGCTCATCATAGAAGTGGCATGTTTGGGGCTCTGACCCAGAGTGGCCATTTGCCTCTCTGGTTTTCTGGTAGGCTTGCCTCAGCTCCTTAAGTTTCACGTGCCACTGCTTTGGGTCCCTGTTATGGCCTCTGTCCTTCATGCCCTGGGAGATTTTGACAAATGTTTTGGCATTTCAAAAACTGGAACTGAGTTCTGATAGCACAGATTCCTCTCCCCATACAGCGATCAGATCCCGTACCTCCCGTTGGGTCCATGCTGGAGCCCTTTTGCGATTCTGGGACTCCATCATGGTCACCTTTGCTGATGAGCTCTGCATGGTCACCTCTGCTGATGAGCTCTGCACTCACCTGCAGCTTGTCACACTGGCCAAACAGGAAATTGAAATGCAAAAGTTCGCGGGCCTTTCCTGTCTACCTGGCCAGTGCATGTGAGTTCAGAGTGCTGTCCAGAGTGGTCACAATGCAGCACTGTGGGTTAGCTTCCGGAGGCCAATACCATCTAATTGCATCCACAGTACCCCAAATTCGACCCAGCAAGGCTGATTTCAGCGCTAATCCCCTTGTTGGAGGGGGAGTAAGGAAATCGATTTTAAGAGCCCTTTAAGTCGAAAAAAGGGCTTTGTCGTGTGGACGGGTACAGGGTTAAATTGATTTAATGCTGCTAAATTCGACCTCAACTCCATGTAAACCAGGGCTCATGAGCTTGGCTGTCTGGTCCTTGCTCACATGCTCAGGGTCTAACTGATCACCATATGTGAGGATGTGAAGGAATTTTCCCCAGATCAGATTGGCGGTGACCTTAGAGGGTTTTCGTCTTCCCCTGAAGCATGTGGGTGTGGGTCACTTGCCAGGATTATCAGTGTATCTCTCACTTAATCATTTCTCTGCCATTGCAGGGGCCTTGAGCACTGGTGCACCTTGTTTCCTCCTATTCTCTGCCTATGGCACATAATAGTCTAGTTTCCTCTGGGTTAAAAGAAAAGGAGTACTTGTGGCACCTTAGAGACTAACAAATTTATTTGAGCATAAGCTTTTGTGAGCTACAGCTCACTTCATCGGATTCTGTAGCTCACGAAAGCTTATGCTCAAATAAATTTGTTAGTCTCTAAGGTGCCACAAGTACTCCTTTTCCTTTTGCGAAAACAGACTAATACGGCTGGTACTCTGAAACCTTTCCTCTGGGTTGTAACCCTTTGGTTTCTTCTCGGTTGGTAGGTTTAATACACAGGTGCTGGGTGGTGCTGGTGGCCTGTGCTAAAGAGGAGGTCAGACTAGATGATCTAGTGATCCCATCTGGCCTTAAACTCAATGACTCTTGGACTCTATGGTCCTCTTCACCAGAGTGAATTTCACTGTTACTGAGTAACTGTATATCTTTGATGTATATTAAAGCTGGGTTTAGAGGAAGGCTAGTATTGTGGTAAAGACACGACAGGGAAAGCGGAGACCAATGTTGTTGGCTGTCCCACAGATTTGCTGTGTGGCCTTTACGAAGCCACTGAGGCCAAAGTATTTAAACATGAATGCTTATATTGAGCACCTAAATAAGTGGCCTGATGCTGAAGGACCCTGAATGATCTCACAAGGGGAGCCCCTTTGGAAAACCAGATCACGTCTGCCAAAGGCGAGGACCCCACATTTGTCCTTCAGTGCCTCTCTGGACCTGTTTCCCTATCTGTAAAATTAGGATGTTTGCAAAGTGCTTTGAGGTCTTCAGACAGATGTTGTTATAAAATGTCTGTTGTTAGTGATATTTTACACTGATCAAGAGAAATGGTGACTCATGTACATGCACTTCCTATGTAGAATATAAAAGCAATTAATCTATTATACTTTCATTCAAATCTCTTTATTCTGGTGGCAGAATAAGATTAACATGAGGAAGGGCACAGAGCCAAATTGTTGGTTTACACACACACACACACACGGTAACAACCTGAAAAACGTCTTATTTTTATGAATATTATGTATGCCCCTCTGCGTGTGTGTGTGTGTGTGTGTGTATGTGAGATGAATTACTGACAGTGGTATTAAGTCAAAAGGGGTTATTAAAGGAACTAAGCAGAAAAGATAAAACAATAACACAAGATCCTGAAGGAACCCATGTTAAAATTATATATTGACGGAAAAACCCTTATTTGGCTCCAGGCAGGCTGCCAACAGTTTACTCTTCCCATGGCTGAGGGATGTCTACACTTAAAACACTACAGCGGCACAGTTGCACTGGAGTAGCACTTCAGTGGAGAAACTGATGGGAGGGATTCTCCCATTGCTGTAGGTAATCCGCCTCCCAAATAGGCACTAGGTAAGTCGATTGTAGACAGCACAAGAACAACAGAAGAATTCTTCACCATGGGCTAGGCTGATATAGTTGCATCTCTCAGGAGTGTGGATTTTTCAAACCCATGGCAGATATTGCAATACCAATGTGAGTTCTTAGTGAGACCTGGCCTTACTCTAGGATCAAGGAGGATACCGAACATTAGAGGACCCCTTGCCTAGCAATAGGTGAGGGTTCAGTGAGTGGCCAGAGACTGCCCAGAGAGTGTCAATGAAAGCTGACAGGGTGATAAACGGACACAGCAGGACAGTCTGTTTCTCCCAGCCAAAGATGGTGGTTAGCTGGGCTGAGGGGAATTTACAAAGCTGACAAGGCAAGATTAAGGGGGAAATAAGACCCAGGTTTATAGGCCTGTTGTTGTTTATATCCTTTATTCTGTGCTTTGTACCTTTTGGAGGAATTAATTTAAAAACCTTTGATTTGAAGACTATCATTGAGTGAATTCACGGGTCACAAGACCCCAGAGTGAACATGCTTATGGGTGCCAAATCAAGTTGGGCCTGTTGAGTTAACATGGGAGGAGGGGGAAGAATTTGCAGATCCAGTGTGAGTGGTTGGACCATGGGTTCCACCCACATTGATACACAGGCCTGTAAGTTGACAGTGCACTTGAGAGGGTCTATAAGGAGTCTAAACCTCAGTGTGCCCTGTGACTCTCTCTCATTTTCTCTCTCTCTCTCTCCACTCAAGTAATTGAATTGATTTTCTTTTTCATTTTACAAACAGCCTGCTTGGGAGATTATTTTTGTTAGCATTGTTCACTTTGCCAAGCAGCTGATTACTATAATCTTCAGCACATCTAGTTGTACCTCTCCTTCCACTTCCCCAACCAAAGTTGAGGAATTATTTTTATGCTGAAGGTTTGCAAAAAAAGTGACAAGGCTGCCAGCTGTCCCTTCTGCTGGAAGACCCTCTATAATGTTACTTACTGGGAGGTCAGAGGGCCAGCCAAAAATATGAAGGATGACTGACTAATTTCCAAAAATCTTTTTCTAAGAAATATTTTTATTAGTCCACTCATATTTCTGGACAGATATGGTGTGACAAAGTTTGAATGAATGATATGCCAATTTTTTTTTTAAATAACAGGTTCGGGCAAAACATAGTTTATGAACTTGGAAGCAGAGCAGATAGTTTCCAAAATGCTTGGCTGATGCCTTCAGGTCAGGTCAAAGAGTTACAGTTTATGCAGCTAAATCTTGAAAGTGCCTGAAAATGAATGCAAATGTCTTAAACTAACACACAAAAATGGTGATTGCAAAGGTTGCTAGACTGACAATTCTGGTGAGAGTGGGCTAAACTCTTGATAAAAATGGGCAGAGCAACATGTAATTTAATGGATTCTTGCCCATTTACATCAGCAGAGAATTTGGCCCACAGTATATAGCAGCAATGGAAACCTTCCCAGAGTGCCCTATTTGTATGATTCATTCTTGTTCTCAAGGAAACACCTTCAAGCATGAGAAAGTTATTCAGTCTTCACAGCCATTCACTTCTTGTCTTCTCTCCTGGGTGCTAACAAGGCAATGATGATGGTATTTGAGATGCATCACCTAGAAACTGAACTGAGACCACCAACATATTTCATGTGGATCATTGAACAGCAGCTATTCAAGAATAGCAACTCTTGATCTCTCTGGACTTTGGCTGAACTAATGAGACCTATGTATCGTGTTCATATCCCATTATCAACGCACTATGTCATCCAGCCATCTGTAAGCTAATACCTGCAATATTCTTTTGTGTTACACGCCATAAAGATAAAGAAAAGTAACTCACTGGAAACAAATAAACTACTAAATCATGAGAGAGAGAGAGAGAAAGAGGAGGTGAAGAGGAATGTAACCTGTTGATTAATTTGAAAAATGTTAACTGTAAATATCAATTTTCTTTTCATATAATTTCAGTAACTAAATCCTACTAAACTAACAAACATCCTTGTTGTGTGTTCTTTTAAAAAGCAAACATTATGTGTATCCTACTTAGTTGGCTTTCCAAGACAGACTGGCACAAACTCAGAAGTTTCCTCCATTCCCTTCAGTATGTAATGACTGAGTAATTCTAAAGGAACTGAGTGAATCTAAGTTGGTGCGACTGAGGCCTTGGTCTAAACTACTGCTTAAGTCGATGTAATGTACATCGCTCTAAGGTGTGAAAAAAATCACTCCTCTGAGCGATGTAAGTTACTTTGACATAAACGGCATCTACACTGCGCTATGTTGGAGGGAGACACTCTCCCACTGACATAGCCTCTGTCTCTCATTGAGGTGCAGTAATTACGTCGACAGGAGAGCACTCTCCAGTCCACATATTGCTTCTTTACCAGACATGCTACATTAGCACAGCTGCGCCGATGTAGTGCAGTAGTGACGAAAAGCCCTCAGTTGCACCAACTTAGATTCACTCAGTCCCTTTAGAATTAGTCTGTTTCAGATCCCCTTAAACTTTTACCAGTATGTGACTTACATTATTTTGCACATCACCTCTGAATTTTGTCTGCTAAGTCTTAGCAACACTAAAAGGGTCTAGCTTATATGTAGAAGAGAAGAGGAGAGGCAGGAGATGGAAAAGCAGGTAACAGGAAGATCGCCTTATTTTCTCTCTTCTCTTGTCCCTCAGCTACATTAGCATAAATTCAGATTCAGTTAGGATTAGTGGACCCTGATCTTGCAGTCATGCATGGCAGCCTGGCACAACTGCAGTCCATCTAGGTGAATACCTAGTTTGTGAATCCTACTGTGGCTTAGGCATGAGCTAGGGTATAAACAGCTGAGTGTTGTCAGGACTCAGGTGGTTTTGCACATTCCCACTGGCAGAATCTTAGGTACTTTGGTAATTTAGGCTCCAATAAGGTTAGGCAACAGCTGTGTGGTGGTTTATGAGTCCATATGAGTTTATGGTGTCAGTGGTTGCTCAGTGTTGGAGTTGGGTGTCTAAAGAGGCAGTTCGGCTCCTAAGTCCTAGTCCTAAGTGTTCACACATTCCTGAACCTCAAAATGGTTTCTTGAAAGCCTTGAGAAAAAAGTCAAGAGCATAGACTAATTCTTATTTAATCTCAGCTGGTTTGCTTATCCCTACTATTGGGCTGGTTTGAATTTTCTCTTGTGTATTGTTCTTTTGTCTATCTAAGCAAGTTGTATTTTTTCTTAGCCTAGGTTTGCCCTATTTTGCACATCTGGCTTAGTTTTATTTTAATGTCTCTTATTAATGTTACAGTCCTGCAGGGATGTGATCTCTCTGTACATTCTGAGATATTAGCTCCCTGAACACTGTATAAAGTGCTTAAAAAAAGATTAATAACAATTTGCATTTGGTCTTTAGTGGTTTCACAATGTTCTGATAACTCAAATGGGAAATAGGCAGAGATGATTAAAACACCCCAAGCTTTATGATGAGGGATTGGGATCTGAATCCACTTTGAATTTTTTGGCTGGGTCCTACTGTGTGTTTATAATGGGCCAGATTAAAATTCTGGATCCACGTTTGAGTGATGGAGAAATCCAGTTCTGGAACTGATTTTAACAGCTCAGGGCCCATCTGTAAAATTAAATATTGGTGATATAAACTTACATCCGTGTATATAAAAGCTATGGTAAAGATTTCTAAGGGTGGGTGGCTGTTTGTTTTTCTGGGTGTCCAAATTGAGACATTTAAAGGAACCTAATCTTCAAGATTTCTGAACACATCCCCTCTGAAAACCAGGTCCATTTTAGATGCTCAAATTGGGCACCCACAGATTGATGCACTAAAAATCACTCATTTTTATTAACAAAACAAAAAAGGATCTTGCCTTGTAGGCCTTGTATTTCTTGGTAACAACTATAGTATAAGAATAATATCTCATGTATGGGGAAATTTCTTCAAAATTAGAAAATGAAAATCTCAGTGCTAAAATCTAATTTTCCCATGAGGAATCAAAATGATTTAGTCTACGAGTTTTGGTTGCTGTGAAACTTTGGGAAACTTCCGTGTTCAGTAGTCCTCAAATTCAATAGTTATGTTTGTGAAGTAGTCTGATGTTAGTACAAATATTAAACGGAATATGAAACAGTTACTTTTGAAATCCTGGTTCTCAAGAACTACTGTAGTTTTCTTCATAACTGTGGAAATTCTTTAATGACTAGTGCTGGTGTCATGTGCCCCAAAGGCATTAGGGAGGGACTATTTCCAGCATTCCTTCAAATTCAGGGGCTGCAATTCTACCTGGCCTTTAAAGAGGAAGGCTCTTTTGTCCTGACCAACAAGAGTACTTACATGCCTAAACCCCAGACTGAGGTGCTTAAGTCCCTGTTTTAGGCTCCACTGAGATCTACAAAACTCCTGCCAAAATCTGTAGGTGCCTAAACTCACTTGATGCATAAATTTTCAGGGTAAAAGTTGCTCAGCTTCTATATTTCTGCTTCTGGGCATCCTTCTAGGTATCTGGACACCTATCTCCCACTAAGCTCCAGAGTGATCTACAAACCCGGGAAAGAGATGCTCTCTTACCTGTCTCATGTGCAGGGCCTGTTCCAGTACACATACTCAGAGGCTGCCTACTGGATCAGGTCCCATTCAAAATCCAGCAAGAAGGGGAGGTGGCAGTGGTGATACTGCCCACCTCATACCTGTAGCCTGGAATGTGGGAGACCCCATATTCAATCCCCCCTCAACAGAGGGGGAGAAAAGATGTGAACAGGGATTTTCCCACACCTCTCAGGAGAGTGCTCTAATCCAGTGGCTCTCAACCTTTACAAACTACTGTACTCCTTTCAGGAGTCGGATTTGTCTTGCGTACCCCCAAGTTTTACCTCACTTAAAAACTACTGGCTTACAAAATCAGAAAAAAGAATACAAAAGTGTCACAGCATACTGCTACTGAAAAATTGCTTATTTTCTCAATTTACCATATAATTTAAAATAATATTTTGTTATAATTATTAATAATATTTATATTATTTAATAAATAATTATAAAATAAATCAATTGGCATATAAATATTGTACTTACATTCCAGTGTATAGTATATAGAGCAGTATAAACAAATCATTGTTTGTATGAAATTTTAGTTTGTACTGACTTTGCTAGTACTTTTTATATAGCCAGTTGTAAAACTAGGCAAATATCTCAATGAGTGGATGTGGAAAACGTCTACATACCCCCCAGGGGTTGAGAACTACTGCTCTAATCACTGAACTATGGGATGTTCTGATGTTCTCTCTCTCCTGTTGAAGCTGTTCCACTGTGACTAAATAATTAAAGAGTCATCAAAGCAGAGAACCTGGACCCTGGGTCTCCCAGATGACTGCTGTAACCACCAGGCTACATGATCATTCTCATGCTTACTCTTTCTCTGCCAAATGGGTCTTTTGTTATTTATCCATAGTGGAACAGCTTCAACAGGATTGAGGAAGCTCGACATCAGAATATCCCATAGCTCATTGGTTAGGACACTCATGTGAGAGATGGCGGGACTTGAAGTGGGGTCTCTCACATCCTAGGTGAGTACCCTCACCATGGTGCTAAAAGTTAAAAGGGAGCACCTTCTTCTCACCACCTCCCTACTCCCGGCTTCTTGCAAAACAAGATAGGCTCCTAACCCCAAGAGAGAGAGCTTGGATTTATGTGCCAAACTCTGTGATAGTAGTGGGACTTAGGCTATACTTCTATCCTTGGCATGTCCCAGTGATGCTTCCTGTGGATACCCTGGGTTGTGAGACACCTCACCGCCACCTTCCTTTAGTGTGAGGAAGTCTTGTCTGTGTCTGCAGTGGATCAGCTCTCTGAGATCACCAGGCTCTAGCAACACAAGTGCTGCCTACCAGGCCTTTGCGAGCTTTTCTGTCTGTACACGTAGTGATAGGCACACACCAACACCCGAGTCTTCTGAACATTCCTATAGTGTCCAGCCCTTTTCCACTGAATGCACACAGAATTACCAGTTCTTCTGCTTCGAAAGGAACAGTACAACACAGCTTTTTAGATACACCTTAGAACACAGTTCTGCTAAACACACAGCACTTAAATTTATTTACAGTGAAAACTACAAGAAGTTTATTATTAAAGAACAGAGATTCCAGTCATAGTGAGCAAGAATATTGGAAAGAAATGGTTACATATAAAACAAAATTATAACACATTTTCTAGAGACTAAATTTAACTAACAAGTTTTCCTCCTGTCTAAAGAAGCTTATCTCACCCTATGTTCTCAACCAAGCCTGGCTGAGATCCCTCTTTCATAAGCAAATTTGCTGTCTGTTTACTTCCTAGTGAAGGATGACAAGGTATTTTCTTTGTCCCACATATATTAGAAAACAAACCTTGGTTGCACACCTCAAGATAGGCCTACTCCCCCTACCAATCCACTGTTTATTTCTTCCTGTTATTTTTCTCTCTGTGAAGTTTGCATAATCCTTCATTAGCACTCAGTTCAGACTGGTGACTGGAGGCCCATTGTGAACAATACAATATTTAATTTACCAATAGATAAACATTTCTTGCCTCACAGAAAACCTGTTTTCCAGCTTTCCTGGTTTCCAGTCGCTAGACGCATACCTTAAGAATGTAATATTCAGTATGTATACATAACTCATTACACAACATCCATATATGCATTTCACTATTGATGACCAGTTTGGCACAGGCTTTTATTAGAGATCTCACATGACCTTTTTTTTTACCAGAACCAGGTGATCGCTCTACCCCTGTGCACCCTCTCTCTGTCCCTTCCCAGTTGGCACTAAGAAGCTTCTAGATCACACTCTGAATGGCTGGCCTAGGTGAGGAGCCATCTAGCATGCTGGCTTTTACGAATCTCATTCTGAGGTGCCCATCTCTCCCCATTCATTACATAGGGAATCTAGGCACTTATCAAGGTTCCTTCCCCACTCTGAACTCTAGGATACAGATGTGGGGACTTGCATGAAAACCCCTCTAAGCTTATTTTTACCAGCTTAGGTAAAAACTTCCCCAAGGTACAAACTATTTTACTTTTTGCCCTTGGACTTTATTGGTGCCACCACTAAGTGTCTAACAAATATATAACAGGGAAAGAGCCCGCTTGGAAATGTCTTTCCCCCACAAAAAATCCCCCCAAACTCTACACCCCCTTTCCTGGGGAAGGCTTGATAAAAATCCTCACCAATTTGCATAGGTGAACACAGACCCAAACCCTTGGATCTTAAGAACAATGAAAAAACATTCAGATTCTCAAAGGAAGAATTTTAATTGAAAAAAAAGTAAAAGAATCACCTCTGTAAAATCAGGATGGTAAATACCTTACAGGTATTTACAGGGTAATCAGATTCAAAACATAGAGAATCCCTCTAGGCAAAAACCTTAAGTTACAAAAAGACACAAAAACTGGAATCTACATTCCATTCAGGACAGCTAATTTTATCAGCCACTTAAACAAAACAGAATCTAACGCATATCTTGCTAGATTACTTACTAAGTTCTAAGACTCCATTCCTTTTCTGTTCCTGGCAAAAACAACAACACAGACAGAGAGAACCTTTGTTTCTCCCCCCCTCCAGCTTTGAAAGTATCTTGTCTCCTCATTGGTCATTTTGGTCAGGTGCCAACGAGGTTATCCTAGCTTCTTAACCCTTTACAGATGAAAGGGGTTTTCCTCTGGCCAGGAGTTGATTTAAAGGTGTTTACCCTTCCCTTTATATTTATGACAGTAGGTAAGTCTGCCCTTTTGAATCCCAGTGGTTTTCTAGGTGCATAAAGGTTAGGCATGGTGACACTCAGCATCGCCATGCCCAGCTGAATTTAGCCCTAACTATATATTGATCGTAGTTACTCATATGACCCCTATCAATGTAGTATCTGACCACCTCACAATCTTTCTTTATCATCACAACATGACCATGAGATAGGGGAGTACTATTAGCTCCATCTTACAGATGAGGAAATTAGGCACAGAGGTGCAAAGTTAGCTTCAGGAAATCAGTTAAACATCTATCAATTCATTTTTGGCACATTAATTGATGGTATATGCTATTAGTATGTACCAGCCATTGTGTGTTTTTGAAATTATTTCTTTATTTTTGCAGATATACACACTTTCAATAATGGTTCCCATATGTCACCTACTCATACAAGTCAATAGGAAGCCTGTCACTAGTCTACAGTAAAACAGATGCTCACTGTTTCAAAAATTTGTTTACCTTATTTCTAAGGATGAAAGTCATCGTAGCGCATGGGACCCACAGACCCCTTTAAACCACAAATTAAAGGCTTAAGTAGTGCTTCAAGTGGTGTATATATTCTTGTGGGGACCAGTGTGCTGGAGTGAATTTCACCAAAAATTAATAGCAGGGGACAGCATGTAACATGAAGAGCAATGACTAGTGTTTGAGGGAGTGCCTAACTTCAACATAACAGAAGTATAACTCATGCTGGGGTAAGTGGCCATTTCAACTTCTGGTTAAAAAGAAATGTGTACGTGGACTAGTCCACAGACAAAACCGACTGGCTTCTTGTTCGTTGAATGCCATTTTGCTCTGAAAACCGATTGTTAAAACAGTATTGTAGGAGTCTTGTGTAATATGTTTCAGTGATTCAGAAAATGCATGTTCTGAGGTTGTAACTGAAAAGATATTTTTGTTTAACTGCCTCTCCTGCTTACTCCATGCGAGATCTGAAAACCAAACTGGGTTTTCTCTTACTCATGCATGGTAACAATTATCAGTGTTTGATTGTCACAGATACTGCAAGTTTTATCATTTGTTGGTCAGCTTTGCTACAGAGATGGTTTCTGTGGGCAAATCTTCAGGCAATTTCAGTGCAGTCTGACACTACACTAAAAGAGTGCCTTCTTTTTAAAAGTATGTGTTTACAATATTGGGCTAAGATTGCAGAGCAACTATGATGAATTTGGGGTGTCTGCATTTATTCTAACTGCTCTTAGGCTTGTTGATTTTCCTTGCTTTTTAGCTCTGTAGCCGTAGAGGAGAGAGTTTTGAAAGCCTGTACAAAGAAGGAAAGTGCATCACTATTGGCTAGAGGTAATCTCCTTGTCAGGTGGAGTGTTTCTTGTAATTGGATTTCCTCTGAGATTGTAGTAGTGGGGTTCTGAGACTTTATCTAGAGCTAGATGAAATTTTTCATTCAGATCTTTTTTCAGAGAAAAATGCAGGTTTGACAGTACCAAAATGTTTTGTGAATTCATGTCAGTTTTGCTGAATTGTGTCCATACCCCTCTCCCTAAAAAACCAAAACCCTAAAAAAAAAAAAAACCCACACAGAAAAAGTGAAAACATTTTGTTTTGACACTTTCAAACCAGTGTTTTGATTTTTCTCTTCAAAATGACTTTGTTTCAAAATTTCTTTCAATCTTATTCAAAAAAATCTTCAAAAACATTAAACACTCAAAATCAAAACAAAACTTAGTTTCCGGTTGAACAGGAGGTTTTGTTTGACCCTTTATGATTTTTTTTTAATCTGAGAGGTTTGAAGCAGGCTGAAGAAACCACAGTTGGATCCAATGGTCTTAAATCCTCATGGTTCAGATCAGTTCTGACCATTATTCCAGCCTGTGGATTGGAGTAGCAGCCACAGAGGTAGTGTTCTGCTGTCCCAAATTTGCCCTGCATTGGAGAGTGATAATCATTTCTCCCCCTACCTCTAAGTAGTACTGTGTGCAATGCCTGTTACTTGAGCCTTGAGTGGTGGTGTAAAATTCACCTCAAGACTCATTCCAGTTATTTAAAACAGATGAGCTGACTAAACCAGTTGTACTGCTTTGCTCTTCTGAAGGTTGCAAAGAAAGTAATGCGCTACTTTGCTACATGATGTAATTAATTTATTTGGAGTGAATGCTATATTATATACTGATGTAGACATACAGCACCATTTTCAGGTTTAAGTTCTTCAGAAATACATATATTCTTGGATATTTTTTCTTTTGCTATGGTTACAGAACTTTCATTATGACACAAAGTAATGTGGATCTCACCAAGTTTTGTTATAAACTGAAAGGGCAGCCCTGCTTCACTGAGACGTTTGCTGTGGTTTCCAGTTGTTTCAGTGAACCTGGGCCAAGTTTCAAGCAGACCAAATCTATGATTTTGCATTAGAACCAGCTGTGGTGGTTCTGAGTGTTTGAGTTTTGGGGTTCATTCAGATAAATTTAATTTAATTGATCTATCCATAGTAGGATTTTCAAATGGTTGCAGAGACAAACAAAACCTTACTTTTTTATCCTGAAAGATACACATAGAGGAAACTGCATGAAATGCAACTGATATATCTTGAAAGAATGAAGAGCTGAGTCACTGATATAATCATGGTTTTACTATGTATATGTATGTCATTGCCATTGTAAATACTGTAATTGGCATATAAGGCAAAGTCAAATCTATAGAACTACAAAGAACTAAAATCAAGTCTCTATTAGGTTCTTTCAATCAATATTTTCAGAAACTGGGTCCCCAAAGTTAGGTGACCAAATCCAGATTTATATATCTAAAGGAAGGTTGATTTCCATGGGACCTGTTGTGGATAGAGCTGGTCAGGAATTTTTTTTTAGCAAAAATGTTTGTTTTTTTTCCAAAATGCTAATTTGTGAGAACCAAAACTTTTTGTGGAAGTATATAATTTTCAATAACATTTATTCAAGGTCAGGATGGTATTTTGAGAAAGAGAAAGAGAGAGAGATTGTCCCCAGAATAATCAAGTGACTGGTGACTAGAACACTCACCTGGGATGTGGGAGACCCAGATTCAAGGTCCTGCTCTGAATCAGGCCCTGGGCTATTGGACCTTCTGAGGTGGGTCTCTCTTATTTTGTGAAATTTTTGGAAAGCTCCTGGTTTTGTTCCAATGCACTATGAAAACAAATATCAACCTTGACATTGTTCACAAAACAGAATTCTTCTTGTCCAGCTGGTCCCAGCTGCATGCTCCCTGCTTTGAAAATCAGGCTCCTTATTTTTTAAAAATTCCTTTGTATGTATGTGAGTACAATGTTTGTGTTTTGCCTGCCAGAAGCTGAGTTTATGCAGAAAGTATGCTACAGCAAACACCTTCTGTGAGCCAAAACAAACAGCTTAAGGCAGCATCACCATTACCTGTCTATTTCAACACCAAGACCTACTTAATAATTTTAAATAATGTTTATTCCTGTCCCAGCCTCCTCGGCACACAACTAAGTAGAGCCTAAATAACAAGCACAGATGTGTGTGCTCACTACCATCCTCATGACACAAAATCCTTCTCCATCCTTTTTCATCCTCTCCTGATTGAAATAATGAAGGAATGTGCCACAAGCAGAGTTTGCATTAGCAGGCTATTTGTACACATCTTGGTTGTACTGAGGAGCACCAGATCCAAAAACTGAGGTTGAAATCCTGGCCCCACTGAAGTCAATAACAGAAGGATAAAAGAGAGAAGCAAAGCAAAGGTTCTAACCCCCCTTTTTTTCTAATTTTATTACTACTAATAATTTTTCCCCACTTATTATTTCATCATTCCTACATCATCCAGGGATCCCTCCATGCTGGAGGAAATCCTCCTCCAGCTTGTTTAGCAGGCATGATGATTTTCTTTGTGCTAGATGAGCAGCAAAAAGGAGAGAGAAAGGCCAATGATCTGTCCCTCTATGTCCTAATTTGTACTTTTAGACTCTGATCTTGTGCAGTGTTGCCAATTTTCACATTTTTATCATGAGTCTCTCAATAGTTGGTATTTGTCTGAAAGCAATAGCTTCTGGAGTCACGTGAATATGGGAGAATCTGTTTACATTTTTTTTTAAATGAAAGTTTTTACCCCTCAAGGTTGTAAAGAAAAGCTTGGAAATGTGACTGAAGTACTCCTGAAAGATTCAAATATCAGAAGGTAAAAAAAGAATCTGAAATGTAATTTTTAAAGAAACTAAATCAAATTCCTTCCCCTGCAGATATGTTTTTAATAAGGGAATATTATGGTTGAATGACCAGTATTCATTACTTCTAAGATGAGTTGAAGTAAGGAAGTTTAGCAATTTCACATTAAACCTATAGTAATGGTATATTATGATTACATGCACATTACTGAAATTCTGTCCATTTAAATGTCCAGGCCTTCTTTAGCCATAGGTGGAATAGTACAGTTGACATTTTGATCAGTTGGCTAAACAAGAGAACTTACCTAAATTATTCCAAATTGTTCATGCCTAACATCTCTTTTTTGGGTATGTTTGGATAAGTAAATATTGTAAATCATTCATTACATTCTCATCAGTCAGTCTTAAAGCAAGATTCCTCATGGACCTGAATTTCTCTCTTATTTGGAGAAGAGCATTTCTTTGTACAGCTCTTCAGATGTTGAAGATTCCTGTTTGGTTGTTCAGTTCTCCCTCTCTCGTCTCCACCTCCCCTTTCCACTGCCCTCCCCAAAGCAAAAACTTGATAAAGCTGTAGCAGGTTTTGCAATGAAGGAAAAATTAGATTTAAATGTTGTTTAGCTTTAAAAATGGAAAGGAAATAAAAATAATTAAAGTCCAAATATAAATAAATATTACACAGTTTAGGGAATTACATCTGCTAATTTTACGTGCTCTTGAATGTTGCAACTCCTGACCTAGCACGTATGTATGCACTGCCCTAAAATGGGGTCGGGGGTTTTAGAGGCCATTGAAGAAATGTCTTTGACCTGAAGACCTACAGTCTAACTACACAAGAAGACGGGGGTGAGATGCTGCAAAGGACATATTTTTAAAGTATTTTTCCTTTAGATTTTTTTTTTGCTTTAGACTTCCCTTTTCTCTTACTTACTCTGTGACCTTTGTCTCTTGCTGTTAGATACAGTTTTCTGCCTGCTTTTATGTTCTGACAGTCTGTATGCTGTCCTAAAAGAACCCTTGACTATTTAATAAAAGCCTCTTTATAGAAAGAGATTATATATAACCCCTGTAATATACTACAGTATTCTACAATAATGTTCCAAAGCATTGCAGTATCAGTATTAGAAAAAGGCATTGCTTTGTACCATTGCTGTGGAATGTTGCCATATTTTTTAACATGGGAATCTCCAACCCAAAATAATTTATCTATTGTTACATTTAACTCCCAACCTCTTCTCCCAAAATTAACTCATATATGCTGCAATTAGACTAGGTAGCTAACCACCCTTTAATTATATATATATATATATATATATATAAAAGTAATAAAACCACATTTTGTAATGTAGTTAATCAGAAATAATGTTCTTAAGTTCAGAATTGTTAAAGCTAAATCCTGAATTAGCAGAATCTATCCTGGCCCTTCTATTTACATCAGTCTGGGAAAGGAAAAAAGTGTCAGATGAGTGGTCCAATGGAGTGAAGATATCAAAGAAAGGACTCTGTGATTGTAATAACTGGCATGGTATCATACTTTTATCTGTGCCAAGCAAAATATTGTATAAGATCATAGTCCAGCGTATATCAGAGGCAGTTGATAGCATTCTCAGAAAAGAGCAAGCTGGTTTTTTGGAAAGGGCATAGATGCACAGACCAGATCTTCACTCTACAAAACATAATAGAACAGTGTTTAGAATGGCAACAGCAACTCTACATAAACTTCATACTTTGAGAAGGCTTTTGATAGCATTCACAGGCTAGCCTATGGTACACTCTGCGGGCATATGGAATCCTTCTCTGTATAATCAACATCATCAAAAGCTTTTATTTCAACTTTACATGCAATATTGATCACAGTGAGCTCAGTTTTGAAGTCAAAACAGGAGTACATCAGGGGTGTGTCATGTCTGCAATCCTCTTCAACATTGCCATTGACTGGGTAATGCAATGTACAACAGAAGACATGGCAAGAGGCAGTAAATGCCTCATCCCTTGAAGACCTGGACTTCGCAGATGATCTCGCTCTCCTATCACATACCCAACACCATATACAAGAAAAAACAACTTGATCCAATGCATTCAGCCAGCAAATTGGACTGAAAATCAACCTCAATAAGACAGATATCATGACCTTAAATATTGCCTCACCATCATCAGTACAGATAGAGGATTATGTCCTCATCAATGTAGAAACATTCACATACTTGGGCAACACCATCAGCCAGGACAGTGGAACAAGCCAGGACATCCGGAACAAAATCAATTAAGCTAGGAACACCTTCAGGAGCTTAAATACAGTCTGGAAATCATCAAAATACAACACCAAAACCAAACTCAAGATTGATCAGAACTGCGTACTTTCAACATTACTTTATAGTGATGAATGCTGGGGAATGAGAAAGTATGACATGTCCAAACTGTCTTCATTCCATACAACCTGCTTTAAAAAATTCCTCTGTATTTTTTGGCCCAGAACAATCTCAAACCAAGATCTATTGACACAGTGCAGCCAAGAGAATATGAGCACCATCATTGCCAGCATTGGAGATGGATTGGCCACGTGCTTCAGATGGAAACTGGTTCTATCACCAGACTAGCAATAAGATGGAAACCTGAAGGCAAGCGAAAATGAGGCCACCCAAAAACAATGAAGAGCTGTGGAAAGTGAGCTGAAAAACCTGGGGCACAGCTGGGGAACCATTCAAAGACTTGCCAGGAACAGACAGGAGTGGAGAAGCTTTGTCACTGCCCTGAACGCCAAAGGCGTAATGGGAACATGATGATGATAAGGAACCAAGCTGTGCACTTTGCTTAGGCCATCATAATTTGAAACTCGATGAAACCCTAGGATGACCAGATGTCTCGTTTTTAAAGGGACAGTCCTGTATTTAAGTCCTCCTGCAGGTGTCCTGACTTTTTCTTAAAAACAGGCAAATTGCCTCGTATTTTCTGTCTCCCTCCCTTCACCACCGGTGGGTCCTGCTGTTGGCTAGATCCCTGCTTGCCAGCTACCCATCCACCAGAGGCGAGTGTCGGAGCCGGCAATGGGGGTGGGTGTACAAGACTGGTGGGGGGGGTGAAGATGCAGCATGTGGGGCCGGGCTGCTCCCCCCTGCTGGTCCATCAGCATAGCCCCCATTGCTTGCCAGCTCTCAGCCAGCGGGGCCCTGCCCCCATCACTTTCCCAGCTGGCACTGGCTGTAAACTGCGGTAGCTGGTGAGTGCAGGCAGATGCCAGGCAGAGGCCAGTTATGTCACCTCTGCTGCCCACCCATCAGTTATTTACATGCTTCCCTCTCGTTGTCCTCTCCCTGCTTTGCCCCTCCCCCCCAGTCCCACTGCTCCTCCATATCCCCTCTGCCAGGGTGCGCGTCCCACTCCCAGTGCTGTGTGGAGAACCAGCCCCTGGTCAGAGTGCTCAGCCGCCTGGCCAGCAGGCTCCTTGTTTCCCATACTGCCTCTGGCTGGGCTGGCACCCTGGGAAAGCCCAAGACCCTCTGGTCCGGGGCGCTGGCCAGGAAGAGCCGAGCCCTGCATTTGCCAAAGCCTCACACAGTGCCGGCATGGGGAAACCTCTCTGCCTCTCAGCTAAGCTCTGGAGCGGCAGGGCAGGGAAAGCAATTTCCAGCCTGTTTGTGCTTCAACCCTGCAGGCTTCACAGCACCCCATAGTTTCACAGCACCCTCTCCACCCGCCTCCCATCCTGGGTACTGCCGCCAGGGAGTGCTGTGTCCTCTAGGCACCCTCTCTGCTGAGCCACCTCATAACCCACCTCTCTGATGGGGTTCGCTGAAGCCCCTGCAGTCAGGTTCCCTGGGCCCTGGTGCACTATGCATCCACAGTGCACAATGCTTAACCCCTTCCTGTCCATGATATAGCCAGGAGACAGGAGGCGGCTGGGTTATGTTGGTGGCCAGCAGCAGCCTGGAGGTATTAGCTGCCTTTTGACAGGAAGGGACAAGCTGCTTCCAGCCACATGGGGGAGGAGGTGGGGATGAGGGGGAAAGAGATGAGCTCTGCAAATACACAGGCCGGGTCATTCCTCCTGCACTTCCTCCCTTGCAGCTGGAAGCAGCTCCTGTTCCTTCCCTACTGCACAGTGCTGAAAGGCTGCTGCTGGCCACATTCTGGTGTGAACCCAGGCAAGAATCTGGGGAGAGGGGCATGGAACCCTGCATGCCCCCCATACGTTGTCTCAGGAAGACACAGTGTCAGGAGCCAGGAGAGGCGAGTCCATCCCGGGGGCCCAGCCAGGCAGAGAAGGCCGAGAGCTCTGGGCAGGGAGGGTGAGGTCAGTCAGCCACCCCCTTTTTGTGAGAGAGGTGTATGGGACTGTGTGTGTGTCACCCCTCCCCATGTGAACACTAAAACCTTAAAGATAAGGGTAAATAAAAAGAATCCAACTACACAGAATTTCTTTTTAACAGGGGCTCAGTCAATTTGATGTTAATTTGAATGTTTGTATGATTGATTACCAGGCATCGTATTCAGCATAGGGAAATATGAGCACCATATGAAACCCATTTCTTTTTCACCTGTGCTCCCTGGGGACCTGATACTTGCATGACTCTACCTGGTACAAATGATTTATGCAATTCTATTTAACACAAAGTACATAAGAACACAGGAATGATCCATCTAACCCAGTATCCTGTCTCTGACAGTGCAGTGTATAATCCCTATTCACAAATATTTCTTAAATGAGTTAACTGGTGGTGCATGTTGATACCTAGTATTTAATGGCACAGACAGGTTATCTTCAAAGGTATTATCAGACTTACCTAAAGAACAGAAAACAGACATGTCAAGTAAACTTATGATTTTAAAATTACTATAATTTTCTGGGATAAATAAATTTGAATTGGCATTCCTTCAAGGACTCCTCATTCTTGACTGAGTCTTTTCACTGTACTTCATGTTTGCTTCTCTGAAGTTGTCGCAAAGCCTAAAGAAAGGTGTTGGCATGCTCAAGGAATAAGCTTTTATTTTTGCAGCACAGGCATTAAATAAACCTATAAGTATATCACCCTATTGTTCCAGGGAAAATAATGTCAATAAAATCTCAATAAAATGAGCATCAGTGGTCAGGTATGTAGCCTTTATTCCTCCATTTCAAGGGGAAAATATGGCCAGAAACACAAACTATGATTTTTTTGCATTAAGAGGAACTCGGGACACTTCTGATTTCAGTATGATGTCAGGTAATATTTGCACTGTAAGAAAAAAGTTGCTGCATTTTAATATAGTTGTGCCTTATAATCTGGAATGTAACTTCAATTCAGGAACAAGAAAAGCAACTTTTGATGACAGTGCATCTAATGTGCAATTGCATTTTGTTTCTGTCATTTGTTTTCTTTCTGGCTTTGCTTTTAGGTTTGTTCTTCTTTGTATTTTTATCTTCTCTGAGTCGGATCTTGTGTATTTCCTTGGGCAAGGCTCCATAGGAAATCAGACCTTTGGACATCACCTAGGTTTTATGCCTAACTATAACCAAAGTTCTGAAAATCTGGCCTTGATTTTCTTGGTGCTACTCTCACATCTTCTTAGTGCTGAGGTTTATAGCTTCTTTGAGCCCTTTTTGAGAAAGCCTTACAACTCACTGTGACCTTCCCCGAGGCTGTGTCTACACTATAGCCTATGTCAGGAAAAACTTAAGTCGCTCAGTGGTGTGAATATTTCACCCCTCATGAGCGACATAAGTTATAGCAACATTAGCATTCATGTGCATAGCACTATGTTGATGGGAGAGGTTCTCCTGCTGACATAGCTTATGCCACTTGCGGAGGTGGATTTTTTATGCTGAGGGGAGAGCTCTCTCCTGTCGGGAGAGCATACCACACGCACTGTAGTGGCACAGTGGTGTACGTATAGACATGGCCTGAGACACTAAAGACACTTTTCATGCCTATTTGAAATGAGGTACATTGTAGAGCAGAAGGAATATTTCTTCACCTCTGTTTTTTTAGACTGGGCCACAGTTTTGGGTAGAGCCTAAGGTAACATAAAAAACCCTAAATTGACACAATGGGTGAACAATTAAAATATTAAAATTTGAAATGGCCTAAACCTAATTCTAACAGTAAAATATAGTATAATTACTATTATTAGTCATGTGCGTTATGTAACACATAGGCGCCCTCTAGCCCCAAAGAGCTAAGTATAATTCATACAAATGACAACTCGGAGGATAATTTAAATAGTTGAAGGAATACAATTCTTTGTATTTTTTTAAATTTAAATGCTTATCATTATTTTTTTTCAACTGCTGCTTGTTCAATAAGCAGTACACAGCTACTGCTTTCTTTTCCTTACTCAAATACATTCTTACCATGTTCCTGAACACACACAGGCTGGATCAGTATACATCATCACTTCAAGAGTAAAAAGCCCTAGAAAACATTACTGGTTAAATATTCATTTGCTCAGCAAAGCTTCTTCAAACAATATAGTTCAGACTTTCCTACAGAATCAATGTTGCTGCTTTTGCTATTCTTAAAGCTGCATAAACATTCCCAGTCTAACCCTTATAACTTTCACTGCTAAGATAATGATCTTCTTGGCTTGTTCACTGCCTGAAAATGATTTTTTTTCTCTATTTATCTTTCATCAAACATAATATAGACATTCTGGAATATGTGAAAAGTGAAAAAAATACCGTACAACTTTGCAGTTTATTAGAAGATTGTGATCTTTTAAAAAGAGTTCTAGCCTCAAAACAAGGTAGAGTAGAAGATTAAATGTGTCATGGAAATAGATTTCATTTAGGAGAAATGCCTTTGCGTGTTCCAGAGAGATTGGTTTTGATTTGACTTTTCAATGCTTGAAAATCACATTTCATGTATGAATAGGTCATTGAAATTATTTTTAATTACTTTTTTTTAGCATAATTGGAAATGCAAGTAAGTACAATGTAAATGTGTATGTATATGGCTATCTTGACCACATCGTTAAAAAAATTGAGCAGTGAGTAAGTCAGGACTGCACTTATTGCATACCTTGTAACCTAAAGGTTGGCTAAGGTTTGCAACATACTTCCTAAGTTACACTAAAGAATTGTTTCTCAAACAGGGGTACGTGTACCTCTGGGGGTACTCAGAGGTCTTCCAGAGGGTACTAACTCATCTAGATCAGTGTTTCTCAATCTAGGGCAGCCCCGAGGGTGGTCATGGGATGGATTTGGGGGGTGGGGTCGCAAATGCAGGGCTGGCATTAGGAGGGGAAAGAAGGGCAACTGCCTGGGCCCCCCCGCCAAAGCTAAGTTACATGTTTCAGCCCTTGGTGGCAGGCCTTGAGCTTCAGACAAGGCTCACAAGTGAAAAACTTATATAAGGCTCAGTATCACAGTGAAACATAAGTACAATACTTATATTCCAATTTATTTATTTTATAATTATATGGTAAAAATGAGACAGCAAGCAGTTTTTCAGTAACAGTGTGCTGTGACACTTCTGCATTTTTATGTCTGATTTTGTAAGCAGCTAGTTTTTAAGTGAGGTGAAACTGGAGGTACTCAAGACAAATCAGACTCCTGAAAGGGGTACAGTCATCTGGAAAGGTTGAGATCCACTGTACTAAAGGGACCCTTGGTCCTGTAGGAATGGTAAGTTGTGTGGGATAGAGGATTCCAGCAGTGTGCACCCAAATAGGTTCACACAATGGATTTTTTTTTCACAAAATAAAATCTATTGTAGGAAATTCCATCGCTTCCTCCACCAACTCAAGCGCTCCTCCCCGCCCCCAAACTCCTCAATCTCTTCTAAGGGAATAACGTTAAAAAAAAACAACATAAAGAGAACTTTGAGATTGTGGGTAAAGCACTCAAAATTTTCAGGAAATCACACATTCGGGTGACAAGGGCAACCTTAATTTTTCCCTTGTGCATATACATGATAATGTAGTATTCAATCACAGGGTCACTTACTATTTCTCAAATAATATACTTCACAAAATATACAGTTCTTGCACATTCTTAGATTCGTATGTGTAGTATCTTGTGCTATGTACTACTTACCCTGTATATGCCAGAAAGTTCATTAAAGTCACTTGCATATACAGTATACATATTCTTATACAATATACTACAGAGTAAGTATAACACTGGGTAATACAGTATAGGTTATTTTCAAGCAGAAGCCAATCCTGAAGGTTCAATTCTGGGACGTTAACTATGAAGCTCATATAGCTGCAGACTTAGCCTTCACTATATATGCTACTACATTTTCATTCATGTCTGCTGGTAAAAGCCATTATCCTGGAAACACTTATGAAATGTACCTGAGCAATTTTCATACAACCTATGCTATTGAGTTCAGCAGGGCAATGCACATCTATATAGTTACTTGGGTGCATATCTTAGCAGGATCTGGGCCTAAAGTTATAAAATATGTTTTTTCTGTAAAATATATAACTTCTGTCACAACTCTAAAGAAGGCCAAATGTGCATCTAAGAACATGATTTTACAACCCTTATATTGAGTCCAGTGGGACTACCTGTAAAGTAAGGTACTGATCAAACAGGTCCCTAAGACTATAGAAGAACTGCTGGTAATGTATTTGACACACAGCATGTGATCATATGATTCAAAACTCTATCATTATTCATTATATAAGGGGTCCTACAACCTTAAAATAATTCCCTGAGCTCTAGACTTGTTAAGCATGCAATATTATTATTATTATTCAGGTTTTTAGATGGAATACATATTAATAAGTTGGTAGTGGTGTGTGTCTGAGTGATATTAGTTTACAAAGAAATATCTTCATTGGAGTTATTTACATCCAGGAAATTACTTTCATAGAATTTGAAAATGGCTAACTTATGGAGTCAGGAAAAAATGAAAAAATGTGGATAGTAAATGCTATGAAATTGGCAACAGACAGAAAATTCAGCCTGGGGAGGATCTTCAATGAAGGGAAGCTTTTGTTCCACCTAGTTTTCTGTCTCCTACCTATTGCAGCTCAGCTCATTTCTTATGCAATAAATGATACAATTTAAAATAAATGGCTACGGAGAAATGACAGGTTTTAGAAGAAGCCATGTTGGGAAATGGAACGACAGATTTATGGATATTAAACTAAGTGACTGAAGGGTAGAAAATAAGTAACATGCTGATAAATTATAGAGATATTTGTCTTTAAGTTTGAGATTGGATTAAAATTTTCTCAACCATCTCCATTATCTGTAGGATACCTTGTTTTATATGGTATTTTTCATTATGGCTATTATGTCTGATAATAAGATGATTGAGGAATAATGTTGCATTTTACAATTACCTGGCATGATGTGTTCCTGTTTTCCCTATAAAGATTTTATTTTCAAATAAAAGCATTTGTGTATTCAAAAGGTATGGAATAGAAGAAATTTTTCAATCATTATATCTTTATTTATCAGAGAGAGGGGAGGTCTGAGGCTGTAGTTTGGAGTTATGAACTTGGGTGTGACTAAATAATTCCCCTTTCCATCTTCTAGGGTATGTCTACATTACGAAATTAGGTTGAATTTTTAGAAGTCGATTTTTTAGGAAGCAATTTTATACAGTTGATTGTGTGTTTCCCCACTAAGCGCATTAAGGCGGCGGAGTGCGTCCACAGTACTGAGGCTAGCATTGACTTTCGGAGCGTTGCATTGTGGGTAGCTATCCCACCGTTCCCACAGTCTCTGCCGCCCATTGGAATTCTGGGTTGAGCTCCCAATGCCTGATGGGGCAAAAACATTGTAGCGGGTGGTTTTGGGTACAAGTCGTCAGTCACCCCTCCCTCCGTGAAAGCAATGGCAGACAATTGTTTCGCACCTTTTTTCCATGTGGGCGCCATACTGCTTTCAGCAGATGGTGCAGTAGGACTGATAACCGTCGTCATCGAACGACCACTTCCACTGCCACTCTGCTTTCCTGCTCTGGCAGCAGACAGTGCAGTAGGTCAGAAAAACTGGTCTTCCGACCACCGCTTCCGCTGCGACTCTGCTCTCCTGGTGATCTTGCAGGTCCTCTATATGACTGTCATCATCCGCTGCTTCCACTGCGACTCTGCTCTCCTGCTCTTGTCTCACCGTACTACAGCAAGTGTGTAGCCCGCTCAGCTGTTGTGTCCTGGCAGCAGATAGTGCAGTAGGTCTGCAAAACTGGTCATCCAACCACCACTTCCCCTGCAACTCTGCTCTCCTGCTGTCCTGCAGACGCCATACCACAGCAAGCATGGAGCTCGCTCAGATCACCACAGCAGTTATGAGCATTGTAAACACCTCGCGCATTATCATGCAGTATATGCAGAACCAGAACCTGCAAAAACAGCAAAGGAAGTGACAGCCATGCGGTGACGAGAGTGATGAGGGCATGGACACAGACTTCTCTCAAAGCACGGGCCCTGGCAATTTGGACATCATGGTGGTAATGGGGCAGGTTCATGCTGCAGAATGCCGATTCTGCACCTGAGAAACAAGCACAGACTGGTGGGACCGCATAGTGTTGCAGGTATGGGATGATTCACAGTGGCTGCGAAACTTTCGCATGCATAAGGGCACTTTCATGGAATTTTATGACTTGCTTTCCCCTTCCCTGAAGCGCAAGAATACCAAGATGAGAGCAGCCCTCGCAGTTCAGAAGTGAGTGGCAATAGCCCTCTGGAAGCTTGCAACGCCAGACAGCTACCGGTCAGTCAGGAATCAATTTGGAATGGGTAAATCTACTGTGCGGGCTGCTGTGATCCAACTAGTGAACACAATCACTGAGCTGCTGCTATCAAGGGTAGTGACTCTGGGAAATGTGCAGGTGGATGGCTTTGCTGCAATGGGATTCCCTAATGGTGGTAGGGCAATAGACGGTACACATATCCCTATTTTGGGACTGGACCACCAAGGCAGCCAGTACATAAACCAAAAGGGCTACTTTTCAATGGTGCTGCAAGCACTGGTGGATCACAAAGGACGTTTCACCAACATCAACGTGGGGTGGCTGAGAAAGGTACATGACGTTCGCATCTTCAGAAACTCTGGTCTGTCTGAAGAGCTGCAGCAAGGGACTTACTTTGCAGACCAGAAAATAACCGTTGGGGATGTTGAAATGCCTATAGTTATCCTTGGGGAACCAGCCTATCCCTTAATGCCATGGCTCATAAAGCCATACACAAGCACCCTGGACAGTAGTCAGGAGCTGTTCAACTACAGGCTGAGCAAGTGCAGAAAGGTGGTAGAATGTGCATTTGGATGTTTAAAAGTGCGCTGGTGCAGTTTACTGACTCGGTTAGACCTCAGTGAAACCAATATTCCCATTGTTATTACTGCTTGCTGTGTGCTCCACAATATCTGTGAGAGTAAGAGGGAGATGTTTATGGTGGGGTGAGAGGTTGAGGCAAATCACCTGGCTGCTGATTACGTGCAGCCAGACACTAGGGCGGTTAGAAGAGGACAGCAGGGTGCGCTGCACATCAGAGAAGCTTTGAAAACTAGTTTCATGGCTGGCCAGGCTACGGTGTGACAGTTCTGTTTGTTTCTCCTTGATGAAAACCCACCCCGTTGGTTCACTCTGCTTCCCTGTAAGCCAACCACTCTCGCCTCCCCATTTCAATCACCTCTTCAAGAGGCAATAAAGTCATTGTTGTTTCAAATTCATGCATTCTTTATTAATTTGTCACACAAATTGGGGGATAACTGCCAAGGTAGCCCACGGGGTGGGGGAGGAGGGAAGCACAGGGTGGAGTGGGGGGAGGAGGGAAGGACAAGGCCACACTGCACTTCAAAATTTATTGAATGCCAGCCTTCTGTTGCTTGGGCAGTCCTCTGGGGTGTAGTGGTTGGGTGCCCAGAGTCCCCCCCCGTGTGTTCTTGGGCATCTGGGTGAGGGGGCTATGGAATTTGGGGAGGAGGACGGTTGGTTACACAGGGGCTGCAGTGGAGGTCTATGCCTTTCCTGCACCTCAACCATACACTGGAGCATATCAGTTTGATCCTCCAGTAGCCTGAGCATTGCATCCTGCCTCCTCTCATCATGCTGCCACCACCTCTCCTCTCGCTCTTCCCTCCTCTCCTCTTGCTCATCCCTCCTCTCCTCACATTCATTTTGTGCTTTCCTGGACTCTGACATTGTCTGCCTCCATGCATTCTGCTGGGCTCTTTCTGTGTGGACTGCAGGAGCTCAGAGACCATTTCATCGTGAGTGCATTTTTTTCACCTTCTTATCTGCTAGCCTCTGGGACGGAGATGCTAGTGGCAGCATTGAAACATTTGCAGCTGCGGGAGGAAAAAAAAGGAGAGTAGTATTTAAAAAGGCACATTGGCCATTTAAAAGGAGAGGCTGATGGTTTTAGGTTCATGTGCAACACAAACTCAAATAACTCCCCCCCACACACACCCAATTCTCTGGGATGATCGCTTGACCCCTCCCCCCACCACGTGGGTTACAGCAGAGATGATTTCCGTTGAGCCACAGACATACAGCCCAGCAGGAACCGCCATCTCTGAATGCCCCCTTAATAAAATTCCCCTATTTCAACCAGGTGACCAGGAATGATATCACTCTCCTGAGGATAACACAGAAAGATAAAGAAAGGCTGTTGCTTGAATGCCAGCAAACACCGGGACCATACACTGACATGCTTTCTTATACAATGATTCCAGACTACGTGCTACTGGCCTGGTGTGGTAAAGTGTCCTACCATGGAGGATGCAATAAGGCTGCCCTCCCCAGAAACCTTTTGCAAAGGCTTTGGGAGTACATCCAGGAGAGCTTCATTGAGATGTCCCTGGAGGATTTCCGCTCCATCCCCAGACACGTTAACAGACTTTTCCAGTAGCTGTACCAGCTGTACAGGGCAAATTAATCATTAAACACACTAGTTTTTAAACCGTGTATAATATTTACAAAGGTACACTCAGCAGAGGTGCCTTCTCCGCCTTCAAGGTCCAGGAGCCCAGGTTGGGAGGGCACTGTCTCCAGAGTGATCAACAGTTCCTGGCTGTCGGGGAGAACAGTTTCTCCACTTGCCTGGTGTGTGCTATCTTCAACCTCCTCCTCCTCATCATCATCTTCCTCGTCCCCCCTATCCTCATCCCTGTTGTGTGAGGCTCCCTTGCAGGAGTCCACGTACAGGTGTGGGGTAATTGTAGGGGCACCCCCTAGAATTGCATGCAGCTCATCATAGAAGTGGCATGTCTGGGGGTCTGACCCTGAGCAGGCATTTGCTTCTTTGTTTTTTTGGTAGGCTTGCCTGAGCTCCTTAAGTTTCATGCGGCACTGCTGCGGGTCCCTGTTATAGCCTCTGTCCTTCATGCCCTTGGAGATTTTTTCAAATATTTTGGCATTTCGTCTTTTGGAACTGAGTTCTGATCTCACGGATTCTTCTCCCCATACAGCGATCAGATTCAGTACCTCCAGTTCGGTCCATGCTGGAGCTCTTTTGCGATTCTGGGACTCCATGGTCAACTCTGCTGATGAGATCTGCATGGTCACCTGTGCCTATCAGCTTGCCATGCTGGCTAAACAGGAAATGAAATTCAAAAGTTTGCAGGGCTTTTCCTGTCTACCTGGCCAGTGCATCTGAGTTGTGAGTGCTGTCCAGAGCAGTCACAATGGAGCACTCTGGGATTGATCCCGGAGGCCAATACTGTTGAATTGCATCCACACTACCCCAAATTCAACCTGGCTATGTCAATTTAAGAGCTAACCCCCTCGTCGGGGAGGAGTACAGAAACTGATTTTAAGAGCCCATTAAGTCAACAAAAATGGCTTCATCTTGTGGAGGGGTACAGGGTTAAATCAATCTAATACTGCTAAATTCGACCTAAACTCGTAATGTAGACAAGGGCTTAGTCTTATCAATGAACCTGAAAAGGAATCTAGTTTAAAACAGAAGTTGTTGAGTAACTATTTAATGTTCATAAAATGAATTTACATCCAGCCATGCTTGCTCCCCCTTTGAATATGCTGTCAATATGAATACTGGAGCAAACTTCTTTACTGACAAAAATGTCAATAGACAGTAAATTTCAACGTTACATACCTCAATATTATTGAAAACAAATGTTAAATGTTTATATGTATTTGCACTGGAAGTGCTTTACATGTGTATCTATTCAGAAAACAGAAAAAAAGAGGTGATTTCCATTCCCTTTGAAATTCCAACACTTCAAACTTTTTCATTCCAAATCAGAGTGAAAAGCCAACGTTTCCTGCAGAATGAATTTTTTTCGATTTGAGACTCTCCAATTGTTTCATTTGGATAATGTTTTACACAATATAATAAATTATTATAGTAATATTATATAGTAATATAAAACTATATAGTAATAAAATTATTTGCTATTTAATATAATATGACATTAAAATTAATATTTTAATATAATAGAAAAATGTAAATGAAATTAAATGAGAAATTCAAACCAATTTGTTACAACTCTTTCCCATCCAAAATGTTTTTGAAATCAACATGTTCCTATAAAACATTTGTACTTCAGTGAAACTTCATTTTCCATTGGAAAACTGTCAAAAATATTTTGTCCAGCTCTTATGATTTATCTGATCAATGAAAACTTGTCAGCAAAGCTTAAATTTCCAATATTTATGAACAATTCAAGGCATAAAAAAACTATAGCATATAGTCTTTTAATATATTCTAATAATTTCAAGGAAATTGTGAGTTGCTGGAAAATATCCACAAGGAGAGAGAGAGAGACTTGAAAATGTAGCACGTTATTCATGTGTATATTCTGTTTTAGATATTGAAATCTTAAAATAATTTCTGCAGAGTCTTCCCTTTATACAATCAACTTGGAAATCCCTCCCCCCCACACACTAAGCACCCCACTGCATGCATCCCTTACACAAAGACTAACCTCCAACATATATCATGTGTTAGCTAAGACTACTGAATCATCATCTTCATCATCATCAAGGTATATCCCAAAGGGACCTAGCTTCCTTGCAGACTGAGTGCCACAAGGCTACTAAATATTCTGTTACTAAAAGCAAATGTTGGCTAGCTTGTGGACAGAGGGACTTGTTGCCAAAGGTAATGGAGTCCAGAGAGGGGGTAAGAGTGTCTGGGTAAAGGAACAACAAGATGGGGCTCTTTCAGGAACCACTGAATCTCTAACTAAAAGTGAGGCTATTGAGATTACTTTAAATTTTCGTCAGTTGTTATCCAGATCCTTTCACAGTTCTGTTCTTCCTGAGTGGGACCAGAGATCCAGGTGCTTATGTAGAGAGCATACTCCAGCAGTCCCACTGTCCTGTCCTCTTTGTCTCTGGTCTGATGTCTACCAAATCTCCCTCCAGTGTCCTCACAAGCAACATTTTGTAGGATACGTCAACCTTGTCAGATGGGAACTTGTAGATGATAAGATGAGAGCTCTAGATTAGAGCTATGCAAATAACTGATTGTTTTGCTTTCCTGGATTTGAATTCAGTTCTAAAAATAGTCTACATTTTTGGGGAGAATTGATAAATTTTCAAAACTGTTTTACTCATTTCTATCCTGCAGTTGAATATTCACTGTCTCCCATTATCTGTTGTCCCAGATACATGGGAAGAAATAAAAGATGCAAGGGATGTGGCTTAATTAGGATGCAACTATATGAAATCATCTGGGAACCATCTGGCAATAACTCATACAGTGCAGGACATGATTCCTTCCTTAATCCTTTCCTCACTCCTCCACACAGTCCATTAAAAAAGCTAGGGAGGCACCAGCATCTATGTTGGCTGCCCCCACTCCCTCCCCGCAGCTGGGTTCCCACATATTGAACAGTTTCTATCCTAACACTGGCTAAAATATATCTTCTCCATAATCAGGGAGTTGTACCCCATCATCTCTGAATAACTCAAATATGTTACTTTTTGTGAGTAATTACCAGTCTTCCCCATTTCCAGTGAATCACATATCGTATGGCCTTGTCAGCCCGTGGATGCCTGGTGCCTTCTCACCATAGCCTCTACTTTAGCATTTGAGAATAACACCCAGAAAAAGGTCCTGGATTTGTCCTATAACTCTCTTTTTAAACCCCTTATGAAATCCCAATTAGATTCTACCCACCTGTACAATATCCATTTCAGGTGGCTGCTTCCTGGACACCAAAGAATGCAAGAGAAGCATCAGCTGGTCCCAGAGCATGCCCCTCTTGCCAGGCCAACTTAGTGTCAAGGCCTCTGTGTGTCCAGTGCCTCGACACTAGGCATGTCTGTGCTGCTTTGACTGGGCAAATCCCAGCCTCCATACACTCTTGCTATACAAGGGCTCATCTTGCCAACTCTTAATTGTGGGTTGTTGGTTGGGTTTTTTTTGACACTTTCAGAGTCAGGGTGTCAGATCTCTTCACCCTCACTCCCATAACAGATCCCTGCATTTCAAAGCCGTATCTAAATCCTTTCTTGCTGGTTTCCTTATTAGCTCTGATAGAGACTGTCCCTCTAATAGCCATGACACCACAGGCTGTAGTGTCAAATTCTGAGGTCACAGCTCTTAAGTGAAAGGTCAGTGATTCCAAACCCCATGAATATCCCTGCTCTTTCCACATTGTCCTTCTTATGCCTTACAACTCTGTCTGGGAGGAAGGAAGGGGGGAGGAAAGGGGCCCTCTGTGGGTCATTTGCTCAACGGCCTGTGGTTGGGAGGGGGAGCCCAGCCAGCAATGCTACTTTCTTAAGGACCATTCACCTTTCCTCAATCTTAACAAGGGGCAATATTGGGAAGCACAAGCTGGCCACATTCTTCTTGCTGCTGATATCACCTCTGGATCATCCCCCACCTCCCACCCCTCACCTCACAATCTTTTGCTCTGTGGTGGGGGGTGAGGTGGGGACCCTAGCCAGTCTCTCTGCCTTTCCAGGGGGCCACCTACTCATGATTGGTTTGGGGGGAACCCAGCCAGCAACCCTGCCCCACTCCAGGAGTCACTCATTCATATTATGTCATTAGCTTGGTATTTTCTTTACTTGTTGAATTATCTACCTAATTTATCTGTTTACATTTTGTCTAACAACTTGTTAAAGAGGCAATACAGGGGGAAAAACCACCAATATTTAAAAACATTTACTTCCAAATCATTTACAGTGAACTTTTCCTTTAGTAGGTAAGTAAATATGCCAAAATAGTTTTATCTAAAAGTAGATCTCTCTCTCTCTCTCTCTCTCTCATTTTAATTTGAGCTTTCAGCAAGTCTGTATTTGTCTCTTTTTGCCATGCTGAGAAAACAACAGCAGCTGTGAACTGAACATGTCTTTCCATTGTCAATAGAACAAAGAGCAAACACATTTTAAACCCAAAGAAAATTAGGCCATGAGGAGCTTGGTCCTTCAAAACCTTTGCTCAGCCTATCTATTAGCTATTGGTATAATGCCACTTTTGTGCACATGGCACTGATTCTTCTCTCATACTGTTTTATACCAATATCATTCCAAAAACTCTACTGGAATTATTCCTGATCATAACTGGTGTGAGTGACATGAGCATCACACGATGGTTAATTGGTTTATGGTGGGTTTTTTTTTAAATTGAAGCCAATTTAGGCCATATTCTGCACTTGCATTTCTGTGTATAGCTCTCACAGAAGTCAATAGTAGCTGCAAGCAGTCATTTGCAGTTGAGAAAAGGAGATTGGACACACATTGGGCTACTCGATTATCCTGATGCACAGTTGCTAGCTGAGAATTTTGCAGAAATTTAATGAAGGTTTGGAGGTGCTGTTTTTGTTGTCTCTTTAGGGACCTGATCCAAACCCCTCTGAAGTCAGTGGAAAGAATTCTGTTGATTTTAACAGTGTTTGGCTCAGGCCCTGCATCACTTACACTCCATCCTTTCATACCTGCATCTTTCCATTTCTCTAATCACTGTCTCTTCAGTTTCTTCTTCTCTGCAAACTGTCATGTTAATCCCTTTGCTTTTGTTGTTTAATCGCCAATTTAATTTCTATCTACCCATGTTAGGGTGGCCAGGTGCCTGGTTTTTGACAGGAAAGTCTGGGTGAAAGAGGGACCTGACAAGGTCTGGTCATATCAACTGACAGGACACCCAAAGTCCATCTACTGTGGGCAGGGCAGGCAGGAAGATGCTGGGTCATCACCCACTCCAGCCCCTACTCATCCAGGGCCACCTCCTACCTGTGTCAGCTCCCAGCCCCACCTCCGCAGGTAAGTCCATCCTGACCCAGGCAGCAGGAGCTGCGAGTGGGAAAGCAGTGAGAGATGGAGGGGAGGGAGGAAGAGGAGTGGATGGGATGGGGCCTCAGAGGAGGAGGTGGGTTGGACATTCGAGGGAAGAGGGTGGGGCAGGAGCAGGGCTTTGAGGGGTAGAGGTGGGGCACAGGTGGGGTCTCAGGAGGGGAGGGGTGGGTCCAGGGATGTTCTGGCACTCCTGTGGAGTGCCCAGTTTTTAAATATTACCAAGCTGGCAACCCTAACCCAAGTGTTACCAAGAAAACTTCTTTGTTTACTGAGCAATCGAGGTTTTAGATTCTGCTCCTTCTTCTTGTTGTTTCCACACATTACTAGGCCAAGTAGTTTGCAGATAGCATCCCTACTACCAGGCCAAGTAGTTTGCAGATAACATCTCTTCCCCATCCCCTTCTCCACAGAAAGGGATCTGGCTTCTATATTTTATTAATTGTCTCAATGGTTCTGATCGATGTTTGAGTGTTCCTTTCACTTTTATTTTCTCTTTTAGAATAACGTGTATTGATTGGTCCAAGTAAACTTATTGTGCTATCTATTCTACTCTTGCCTCAGAGGATAGTGTCACAAAAATAGTGTCAGTATCCTCTCTTAGATCAACTCTGTTCTTCAACTGCAGAAAAAAAATACAGGAAAAGATAATTTAGTGGGCATAAGAATTCAGAGACTAGCAGTAAAATGTTTCTGGCATATAAGAATCTCTTGGGGCATCCAGGAATGCTTTAAATTTAGTTGAAATATTCATCAGCATTTGCCCTTTTTTTTGTAAACAGTTTATTCACAGTATCTCATAAATAGCTTGCATAAATTCAAATTAGCAGCTACCGTGCTTTTCATGAATGTAATGCCTCTCATATTGGGATTTCCTAGCAAATTCCTCCATGGTAACTTTTGAAAACTAACTAATATTTCTCAGAAAACTTTCTCTTAACCACTTACTTGCATTTTTCTAAATTGAGTATCTGTTTTGCAATCTACGGTACATGTGTCTTTTTGTAGCAATATGGTTCTGTTTTTCTTAATTGTAAATCAGATGCAATGTGTAATTACCCATATCCCACTTCACTGAAAGAATATGTATAATCTGTATCGTCAATGCTCTTTGCACTTGGACACTAATTAACTTGGACATCACATTCTTCAGTCCTCCCATATGTGGAACTCTGCTAGAGCAAATGGGAGTTTTATAATGAGTGTGCTTAAATAGTACAGTGTCAGGCTATGATCAGTAAGCTAGAGAATTAAATGTTGGCAGCAAAACCCCTCCCAGCTGGCTGCCATTTGTCTAGAAGCCTCCTGGTGAAAAGTTTGCATGGTTGTTGGGACATGTGCGAAAATTATAAGCTGATGAAAATCATAGCATAAGGGTAATGTTCTTAATGATTTATGTTTTGAAGTATGTGTATGGGGACAGAGAGTGAGTCTGCATTGATGCATGTGCCAAGGCTTGAGTGCCAAGAGACTGACAGCCCAGACTTAAACTCCTCATGCTGGTAAAATACCTATTGACTTCAGTTGGTATTTTGCCTGCATTTTCCAGGATAGACTGAAAGAGAGTGGGACATAGTTATCAGCGATGTATTTGCACGAGCAGCTTGCAATTTCCTCAGATTTATTCGCCATTCAAATTTACTCTTAATTTTATCACTATGTTTGGGTTTTTTCCTCCTTTTTTTTCTCTGTGAATTGATCTCAAACATTTGCTAGTAGTATTTGCTGCCTGATATTTCAGCAGCATTGGTTCATTATGAATGTCCATGGATCTCATGATAATGATTTTGGTCATTTATAGGACAAGTTTCAGAGTAGCAGCCGTGTTAGTCTGTATTCGCAAAAAGAAAAGGAGTACTTGTGGCACCTTAGATACTAACACATTTATTTGAGCATAAGCTTTCATGAGCTACAGCTCACTTCATCGGATGCATTCAGTGGATAAGTGTAACTCTTTTAATCAGGATGTGGACTTAACAAAACCATTGAGACTTTGATTTCAAACAGGTAGAAATTATGCATGTTTAGAAAATGTTAAACCTTGCTTTCTCTTTCCAAGCGACCCAGCCCTGCTCAAGTGGCATTCCTAGAAAAAGTAGGTGTGAAGGAGGTTCACTCATCCTAGAACTCACCTTCTGTCCAAATATGGTGTAGCAGCAGGCGTTCAGTCTGGTACTCCCTCCCTCTGCCACTGCTGTGGGGTCTCTTGCTATAAGTGGCCCTCCGGCCAGGTCACAATATTTATGTCCTCCCATTTCAAGGTAACAAAGTTCAACAAACAAGTCCAACAAATAATTCCCAGACTTTTTGTCAGGTCTCCAGCCCTGACTCTGGGCCCAGTGATCATCACATCGCTCCAGGCTCTGAATTATCCTTATCTCCTTATGTTAGGGGTCTTTATGCACCTTCTCAGTGGCTGGTAGGGAAACTCAGGCCCTCCCTGTGAACTGGGTACCAATCCAGGGGACCTGCAGCCAGCAGCCAACGTCTGTGCTATACCACTCCCTGGGCTCTCCCCAGAGGTAGGGTTCCTGCCCTTTTATCAGGTCTGCCACAGGAGCTTGCTCCAATCCTGTGCTTTCCAAATATCTCCACCTTCTAGTGCCCAGATAGCAGCTGTAGACTCTCTCCCTGAAGTCCTTATTCTGTTACAAACTTTCTCTCTTTATATCAACCAGCCTGTTCTTGCTGAACAGGGCTCCATACTGTCCTTTCTGGTGCAGCCAGATAACACAACTGGCCTTGCAGGCCCACCTTAATTAGTCAGGGCCTGTATGTGGTACACATCCCATCACAACAAGCAAGACAATTTAAGTAAAATTATTCTCTTGTTACAGAGTTTTAAATCAAATTTTCTTGCCATAGTCACATAAACATAAGAGAATGCACTGTACTAATTGTGAAGGATCTGGTCGGGTCCTTGTATGGATAGTTTACTTGTATCTGTTCCCCATAACTGTATTGAGGACTTTTTTGTATACCTCATCAATTTCCCTCTTTTGATGGATGTCACTCATTTTAGTTGCCATGTTACCTACAAATCTGGTGTCCCTCACCTTTTTATTGTTACAAATTACTTATCTCAGAAATAGAGACTCATGAAACTGAAGTTATAGAGTCATTTATACCAAAGGAAGGAATTCTACATCATTTTAAGTTATCTGCATGAATAAACTATTGTGTCCCACATTTGGACATTGGAATGCTGAGAGAGATGGGTTTGGGAACTGTCTTTTTGCTGTGGCCCATCCAATGAAACATACCACTTTCAGTGCAAATACCCCCACTGTTTTTGTGTGCACAAGCACATATATGTATGTTTGCATGGAGCTATGTGTACATAACTTTATACATATACCTCATTGTAATATGAAAAAAAACCCTACCTCTGGAAGCCTTATCCCAACTTTCAGACAGATTTAATACTATAGAAATGTAGTGAGGTCCCTTATTTCTATTACTTTATTTTTTAACAAAACATATTGCATACTTAATACCACACAGTATTACAAATAATTAAAATTGTTCTTATTTAGCATTTGTATTAGGATTGCCTCATCTAGATCGTGGCCCTGTTCTTCTACCAACTGTACAGACATATGGTAATCTATGGCTTCTGTATCAAATAGCTTACAAAAGAAAAGTTTGATCTACAGTTGTCAAGATCAATTACTTTATTGTGTTCACAATGTATTTTCCCAGTCTTTTTGTTATGTAAGTTAACTTTCTTGCTAATTCACAAAGCTTGGTTATTAGGAATGGATACTGCAGTTATTAGAACTTTTCTAAAATCATGCTAATGCTCATGTGGTCAGATATTAGTGATATGATTTATTTGAGGAATAGCTGCAAAATGTATGGAATATTATTTGACCAATACTTTTTCCAGATATGACCATTTTATTTTACTGTGTGTATGCATTTTCAAACCGTGTGTGTAGCCTCATATACATTAGCTTGTACCAAGTGTAGTCATTTGCACCCATGCAAAATGGGTGTAAAAACTATTTTAAACAAATATCAAACTTTCACAATAAATGATGGTTTAAATAATCCTTTGTGGATCCTGTAGGATGATGAAAGTGTTCTAATCAGATAGTAATCAAAATACTGGCAAATAATAAGATGACCCTCTGAACAATGCAAACCAAGATAAGCAATTTCATTTTCAAAAGTATTCATGAATCAGTTTCTTTTACTCTTCAACCAGCTATATATCTGACTATGCCGGCTAGTGAGTGACAACAAAATGTTAGAAACAGAAAATATTAATCTATGTAATTTCAGTATAACTTTGGTTTGCTAGGTTGATGCTGTGATTTACATGTCCAAAAATATAAACTGTTATTGCTTAACTTTTCATGAATTTCACACACCTGGATCATATCCATCTCTAACTATCTTAATAAATATGGACGTCCAGTTATTAATTACCAAATTCTATCTGTCCCAAATGGTGAAATACAAGTTTTGCCTATCTAATTGCGCATAAAAAGTCTGCATGCATAAAACCCATCCAGGTTCTAACATGAATGCATTATGCATAATCCATTTTATCCCCTTACAGTTTGTTTCTGTATTATTCATTCTGATTTGTCCACAAAATATGCGACCAAAACACACAACACTCAAAACTCCCACCCCCTGCCCTCACTTTATTTATAAACAGTGTCCTGAGTTCTTAACCTTTTATAACATTGGCATGTAACCAAGAACTTTGTATATCATTTTGTCAGTCTGGCATTCTCACATGTCACAATACAGAATAAACTGTTCTTCAAGGTTGGCTGAATTTACTTCATATCCTGTAATCCCTTTTCAGGGCTGTTGGGCCTTGCTTGTGTTTTGGCAGCCTTTTAATAAAAGGTCATTTCGATGTCAATTAGATGGAGTGTAAAGATGCACCATGAACACTGGGATGCAGCAGAGAAAAGACAGACCCATAAAAATCCAGACATTGCTGTTGCAGAATTTTCAGGTCCCAGCGTTTATCTCAGCTTTCATTTTAAAAAATCTTTATTCCCTATTTTGAAAAAAGATTAACCTTCAAAATGTAAACCAGTCTCCTTAGGGTTGAAAGTGTCTTCACTGTGAATTTACCTAAAAATAATTAATTATTAACTGTCCTCAACGCTTGTCCAGAGGCAGTCCATGAAGCCCATGACTGCTAACTACTGTTTTTAGGTATGATCTTATATGTAAGAAAATCCTAACTGATGACTGTGCCTTTGCTTCACTGATGGTGCCTGGATTTCTCAGAGTTATCTCAAGGCTGGCTAGATGCCTGTAGCTGAACCAGTTCCTCCTCATCCTCGTTGTTGTTATGGTACTGCCTAGAGGCCAGGCACCCATTGTGCTAGGTAGGCACTGTGTTGTGAACACATGTGTCAGGGTTCCTTCCCCACTCTGAACTCTAGGGTACAGATGTGGGGACCTGCATGAAAAATCCTCTACGCTTATTTTTACCAGCTTAGGTTAAAACTTCCCCAAGGTACAAACTATTTTACCTTTTGTTCCTGGACCTTATTGCCGCCACCACCAAGCGTCTAACAAATATAACAGGGAAAGAGCCCACTTGGAAACATCTTTCCCCCTAAAATCCCCCCAAGCCCTACACCCCCTTTCCTGGGGAAGGCTTGATAAAAATCCTCACCAATTTGCATAGGTGAGCACAGACCCAAACCCTTGGATCTTAAGATCAATGGAAAAGCAATCAGGTTCTTAAAAGCAGAATTTTAATTAAAGAAAAAGTAAAAGAATCACCTCTGTAAAATCAGAATGGTAAATACCTTACAGGGTAATCAGATTCAAAACATAGAGAATCCCTCTAGGCTAAACCTTAAGTTACAAAAAGACACAAAAACAGGAATATACGTTCCATTCAGCACAACTTATTTTATCAGCCATTTAAACAAAACAGAATCTAACGCATCTCTAACTAGATTGCTTATTAACTCTTTACCAGAGTTCTGACCTGCATTCCTGCTCTGGTCCCGGCAAAAGCAACACACACGCACACACACACGCACACACACACACACACACACACACCTTTATCTCCCCCCCTCCAGCTTTGAAAATATCTTGTCTCCTCATTGGTCATTTTGGTCAGGTGCCAGCGAGGTTTTCTTAGCTTCTTAACCCTTTACAGGTGAAAGGGTTTTTCCTCTGGCCAGGAGGGATTTAAAGGTGTTTACCCTTCCCTTTATATTTATGACAACATGTAACAAAGGAATGGTTTCTGTCCCACGGGGTATGTCTGCCCTTGAAGCTAGAGGTGTAATTTCCAGCTTGAGGACACATACCCACTCTAGCTCTGATCGAGATAGTGTGCTAAAAATAGAGTGTAGTTATAGAGGTGGGATGAGTTAGTCACCTCGTGTATGTATCTAGTGTCTCAGATGGGTATGCATTCAGAGTGGCTGACCTCTCCTGCCACTTGTGTCCTGGTGACTACACTCTATTTCTAGTGCACTAGCGGGTATGTCTCCTCAAGCTGGAATTTACACCTCCAGCTCAAAGTGTGGACATTCCCATAGGGCTTACAATATAAGGAAGATGTTCTTCAAGCTTCAGTGTGGCTTCCAGCTACAAACAGTGAAGACAGATCAATCAAGAAACTGGCTACTGACAACAGGCAGAGCAAAAGGGTACCAGCATCTACTTAGCCTTCAGTTGTATCAGCAGCTGCGTTAGGAAGGAGAGAGGAGGCAGTATTTAGCAGGCTGACCACAGAAGACTTGTGTGGGAGGCTAGTGATGGAGGAAACCTCCTTGAAGAGCAATGGAGGAAGAAGGAATGTGTCTGTGTGCTCACAGGAGTGAGGAAAAAAAAGAGGGAGAAGGTGTATATTCTGGGCTGTTGGAGGCAAGAGAAGTAGTGACCCCATGGAAAATGTGGGAGGATTGAGTGAACCGCAGAGGTGATGTAATGCAGAGCAATGAGGCAACAAAAGAAAAGGAGCAAGAGGGAGGGACTTTGCAGACTGGGTCAGAGGAAGGGGTTGGATGAGGGAGAATGAGGCAAAGAGGAAAGAGAGAATGAGAAGGAAAGAAATTATGCTTTACAAAGAAGGAAGAGAAAAGATTGTAAAAAGGCAGAGGAGAAAGCAATAGATGTGAGAGAGACATTGGTACAGAAAAGGATCGGATGAGTTGGGAAATGAAAGTGAGAAAAAATTATTTGTATTTTGACTGAAATATGCAAGAAGTCAATAAGACTCTTCATTCAAAAATAGTCATCAAGGTTATTTCTGTTATTTGATCAGGAATTCAATTTGTTAAGTTTAGGGGGAAGCTGGTGTCCAAGCTGATATCCCCATTTGTCCCACTAGTAATATAGGAGATCAGGTTTGTCCATGAGTTGTTAGTCTGTAAGCGATCCTGAGAAATCCATTGAATTCCTTGTGTTTACAGTTAGTTTGGCTCCCATCCAATTCATGTTTTAAATTTCCAAATTAAATTATTATTAGTTATTGGTAAACAGAGGTCATTAACTGAAAATAATCTAGTTCTGGAGTCTAGTAATTTTCCTAGTTATATTTTATGAAGGTCTCTAGATTTAGTTATTGTGAAAAGGACAGTGATTTTTTAGGATCATGAAATATTTCCACGTTTATTGAGAAATGTTCCTTAGCTTTAAAAATACATAGCTTATGTTGACAGTTGCCTGATTAAGTTCTCATTACATTAAACAGATAAGAAAAACAGAAATGAATACACAACATAATCAAGAAGATCTTAAACAATGAATATTAACCAACCCTAACAATAAGAATCAATTAAGAGCTGGGTGAACTATTTACAGTGAGCAAGGTATTTAGTGAATTTCATCTTTTTTACTAGTGTCAAATAGTTTGTGAACATTGATTTTTTATGCATTTTCCACTACTTAAATTAATCAATGAATGTTTAATTTAAAATATTTGAACATATAATTGCTCAAGTGCTTTCTTATTTATGTAGGGTTATTTATTTATGTATTTATGTATTTTCTTATTTCTTATTTAAGAAGGCTAATGGCATTTTGGGCTGTATAAGGGCATTGCCAGCAGATTGAGGGACATGATAATTCCCCTCTAGTTGACATTGGTGAGGCCTCATCTGGAGTACTGTGTCCAGTTTTTGGCCCCACACTACAAGAAGGATGTGGAAAAATTGGAAAGTGTCCAGTGGAGGGCAACAAAAATTATTAGGGGTCTGGAGCACATGACTTATGAGGAGAGGCTGAGGGAACTGGGATTGTTTAGTTGGCAGAAGAGAAGAATGAGGGGGGATTTGATAGCTGCTTTCAACTACCTGAAAGGGTGTTCCAAGAGGATGGATCTACACTATTCTCAGTGGTACCAGATGACAGAACAAGGAGGTCTCAAGTTGCAGTGTGGCAGTTCCCATTTACCATTGACTTCAATGTCCTTAACTAATTTCTCCTTCAAAATTTTTTCCAGGACCTTGCATACTACAGATGTCAAACTAACTGGCCTGTAGTTACCCGGATCACTTTTTTTTCCTTTCTTAAAAATAGGAACTATATTACCAATTCTCCAATCATTCAGTACAACTCCTGAGTTTACAGATTCATTATAAATTCTTGCTAATGGGCTTGCAATTTCAGGTGCCAATTCCTTTAATATTCTTGGATGAAGATTATCTGGGCCCCCCGATTTAGTCCTATTAAGCTGTTTGAGTTTCGCTTCTACCTCAGATATGGTAATATCTACCTCCATATCCTCATTCCCATTCGTCATGCTACCATTATCCCTAAGATCCTCTTTAGCCTTATTAAAGACTGAGGCAAAGTATTTGTTTAGATATTGGGCCATGCCTAGATTATCTTTAACCTCCACTCCATCCTCAGTGTTTAACGGCCCCACTTCTTCTTTCTTTGTTTTCTTCTTATTTATATGGCTATAGAACCTTTTACTATTGGTTTTAATTCCCTTTGCCAGGTCCAACTCTACTCAACTTTTAGCCTGTCTCACTTTATCCCTACATGTTCTGACCTCAATAAGGTAGCTTTCCTTGCTGATCCCTCTCATCTTCCACTCCCTGTATGCTTTCTGCTTCTTCTTAATCACCTCTCTAAGATGCTTGCTCATCCATCTTGGTTTACAACTCCTGCCTATGAATTTTTTCCCCTTTCTTGGGATGCAGGCTTCCGATAGCTTCTGCAGCTTTGATTTAAAGTAATCCCAGGCCTCCTCTACCTTTAGATCCATAAATTTTTCAGTCCAATCCACTTCCCTAACTAATTTCCTTAATTTTTGAAAGTCAGCCCTTTTGAAATCAAAAACTCTAGTTGCAGATTTATTTTTGTTAATCCTTCCATTCAGTTTGAACTGAATTAGCTCATGATCACTTGAACCAAGATTATCCCCTACAACCATTTCTTCAATGAGGTCCTCTCTACTCACCAAAATTAAATCTAAAATGGCATCCCCTCTAGTCGGTTCAGCAACTACTTGATGAAGGAATCCATCAGCTATCGCATCTAGGAAAATCTGAGCCCTATTATTACTATTAGCACTGGTCCTCCAGTCTATATCTGGGAAGTTAAAGTCTCCCATGATCACGCAGTTTCCATTAGTATTTACTTTATTAAAAACATTAAAAAGAGCTCTATCCATATCCAGATTAGATCCCGGAGGTCTATAGCATACCCCAAGCACTATCATAGGAGAGGCTCTACTAGTTATCTTCCCCAATGTAATTTTTGCCCAGACGAACTCTTTCTTATCCATTGCATCACTTCTTATTTCTTTACATTCTACCTCATCATTGATATACAATGCTACTCCACCACCTTTAACTTTATTTCCGTCTTTCCTAAACAGCACATACCCTTCAATGCCTGTAGTCCAGTCATGACTACTATTCCACCATGTTTCTGTTATCCCTATAATATCTGGTTTCACTTCCTGCACCAGTAGCTCTAGTTCCTCCGTTTTGTTACCTAGGCTCCTCGCATTGGTGTACAAACATCTTAATTTTTGCTGTTTGGCCTCGCTCACTTTTTGTACCCTATTAGGCACAGTCATTCTACAGCCAGTATAACCTATTAGACTGGTATCCACACTGCCCTCGCTCCTTATATACATTCTCCTACCCACGGCTGTATCCTTTCTTACTTCATCTTCTTCCCTCTCAATGCTAAGATCTGGCGTGGAGATTACCTGGACATCTCCCAACCATCTCCCCCAAATTCCTAGTTTAAAGCTCTCTTTATCAGTTGTGTCAGCCTCCATCCTAGAAGTCTATTTCCTTCCCTACTCAGATGAAGTCCATCCCGAGAGAACTGTCTTCTGTCCATGAATGCCTCCCAGTGGCCATACATCCCAAAGCCCTCCTTATAGCATCACTGCCTAAGCCATCTGTTGACAGCCATAATCTTGTCACACCTTTGTTGCCCTTCTCTAGGAACAGACAGGATCCCACTAAAGATCACCTGAACCTCAATTTCCTTAAGTGTCTTCCCCAGCCTAGCATAGTCTCCATTAATACTTTCCAGTGAGAATCTAGCTGTATCATTTGTTCCCACATGAAGGATAATTAGGGGATTCTTTCCCGCTCCCTTTAGGATCCTTTTCAACTTCAGGTCTACATCCCGTATCTTAGCACCTGGAAGACAGCACACCCTTCTATTCTCAGGATCAGCTCTAGTTACAGGCCTGTCTATTCTTCTCAATAAAGAGTCCCCGATCACATAGACCTGCCTTTTCCTGGTGACAGAGCTATTTTCCAGTCTCTCCCCTGTTCCCTCTGGCTGCAAGTTCTTCCCATTCCTATTTTCCCTTATAATCCTCTTCAACCCATACTGTATCTTCCTGGGGATCATAATTGGTGTAGTCTCCCTTGACTCTTCCCCTTTTCCTATAGGACTAGCCTCTCTTCTCTTCTCTCTTCTCTTCTTCTTTGCCCTTCCACCTTCAGCGACTACCTGCTGAGCCCCTTCTTCATTTTCCAACTCTGCAAACCTGTTCCTAAGCTCTATTTCTCCTTCACTAGCCCGTCTTTTCCTCTGCATGTTGTCTTCCAAGGGACAAAAGACAGCTGTTACTAACTTTAGACAAACAACTAAAAGTTTTCTACAACTGTCCCATTCACAACTGGGACCTTTCTAAGCCTTTACTTTCCTTCTTCATCTGCACCGACTTGGGACCGTCACTACAGCCTGACTGTTGGCTGAGAAATGCACAGGCATGGAGGCTTCAGTGATTTGGCCTTAAAATCCCTTTTTAAGAAATAGGTTTAGAAACTATTTTCTAGAGCACGAGTGTATATTGGTGGAGAGGGTGCAAGTCCTTTGTAACTTACCAGCCTCAAATTCTGGTTCCTGCCATGGCTCAGGATCATCCTCAGGTTCATCTGGGGGTTTCCTCAACCAGCTTCTCCAGGTACTAGTAAAGAATCACACACTCTTCATACTCCTGGTCTTTTGTGGCATCCCTCCATGGTCCCTGCTGCCTCCTTGCTCTGGCCCACATCAGCATCCCATCAGACAATGAAGCTGACAGGGCTGAGTTGGGGATTGTGAACCACTTCAGAGTCTGTACTGGGAGCCCTTAACAGCACCTGATTAAGCTCTGCGTAAAAGGGCCATGTATGAAAAGCCCACCCAGAGCAACTGTTTGAGTCTTTGGCTTTCCTGTACAGGAACCTCTGGTGCTTTATGCACTGCCAGCACTGGGCCAGAGTCTGCTGAATTACCTCCTGCTCTAGCCTCCATGAAATTTCCTGGAAAAGGTGAAAGATCCTCCTCTGCTGGGAGAAGTTGTGGAGGATAACACCCACACTGATTAGCACCCAGTTGTGGTAGGCAGACCAAGCAGCTGCTCTCAGAACAGGACCCATGCTCACTTGTTCTGATGTGATCAGCGCAGCATACTACTGCTGATGAAAACGGGAGGACAGGAACCTGTATAGATTAGTGTCAGGAAGAAAAGGGCTCGATGCATTGTGGGGATGAGGGTGGAGGCCTATTTAAACTCAAGACCTGGTAAATGCTCCTTACCACTGCCACATTGCAAACTTGTACAGGGCCATGCCACAGCCCAAGGTGTGTACTTACCCATACTCCGATGGCATGCCAGCTTATTCACCCTCACCTCACCTTCAAACCTGTGTTTCTGGAGTTTAGATGTGGAGAATGGGGGGGGGGGTTATGGCACATGTACACATGAATGTACACAGGACCAGTCACTAGTGTATACATATCTGTAGATGTACCTTCAGTCCTTTGCTATTTCTACTGCACTATGCTGCTTGGTAATGGAAAATAGACTGTTGGGAGATTAAAATACAAAATATTGAACTAGTGTATCTTAAATACTTTTCTTTTTTCACTGGTCTGCCAAGCTATGGTCTACTCATTTATATCCATTTTGAAAAAACTCACTTCTAAGATACCCAGATGTTAAATAATAATAACTGTCATGAGCTTTGATCTTTAATTATGTTGTTTTATATATAAAAACAACAAGTTCCAGAGACCCACAAATGCTTTCCTAGAATGACAGGTTTCAGAGTAGCAGCCGTGTTAGTCTATATTCGCAAAAAGAAAAGGAGTACTTGTGGCACCTTAGAGACTAACAAATTTATTTGAGCATAAGCTTTCGTGAGCTACAGCTCACTTCATCAGATGCATCTGATGAAGTGAGCTGTAGCTCACAAAAGCTTATGCTCAAATAAATTTGTTAGTCTCTAAGGTGCCACAAGTACTCCTTTTCTTTTTTCCTAGAATGAGTAACCACAAGATCTTATTGCTGGTCCTCCTTGCCAAAAACTCTCCCATCATTTTGAAAGTTGGATAATAAATTTAACTGGGGAAGAGAAGAGAATGTTTCTCTCTCTGTCTTCTGTGAAGCAACTACCACACTCTTCCTTCTCCTGTTAATACATCAAGTCCTTTATATCTGAACATTTGTAAGGGGAGGAATCCTTTCTGAATTTGTTGCATTATGCATCCAGAAATTAGGAGTGATGCGTGGACTACGGATTTTTTTAAAAAATATGGTGTATATATTCATAAGAAAACCAATTTTACTTCCATGAGTTAATCATGCAAGTAGTCAGATTTATAAAACAGCTTAGCCCTAATGTTTTGATGTATTTAAGATTTGGGTTCTTGGGGTCTTTTTCTTAAATTATCCTGGAAATACAAACTTTACAAGCACATCTTTATAAAAATTTAAAGAAAATCGATTGCTGGAACTTTTAGGGTCTGGTAAGATGGACTCTTTAGTCCTCCAATATATCTTTTCAGTGTTCAACCTTTAAATGGCAAAAACCAGGATCTCTAACTTTGCAAATAATTGAAACTGCACTTTGTACCATGCAGGAAGAACTGAGGACAGGCACTGAGATCTGCTTATATGGCTCTCAGTGAACAAACAGGGCCTAATACGTGTTTGTCCAGAGACAAAATGAACAACAAAAATAAATACCTGCATGCTTCAGAAAGGCAGAATGTCAAGATACACATGACACAATCTTCATAAAGCTCAACTAAGGCCTGTAAATATAAGACCTTTAGGCACAGCATGACCACATCATGCACAGGGCATCACAAGCTTCACACAAATATATTGTATGATGTGTCGGTGTAGAAAGGAAGAACCAGGATTGTGGGTTAACTAGGCCATAACACATCTGGGATTTATCCACCAATGACTTGTAACGTGCAGGTTGTGGTTCCTTCTTTAATTGTTTCCATGTAGTAGAGGACTGCCATCAGCCCCTCACACTGGTCCCATTACCATTCCTGGGACTCCATCACTTTTTCCTCATATGATGGTAAAGGGGGGAGGGAAAAGAGGTTGTTTCCTCTCTGTACCAGACATTAGGAACCCCAGACCCATTTCCCACCTTCTTTGGGAGATGCCTTCTCCTAATTCATTTACAGTTACAGTTTATCAGGGAGTCAGTACTCTCAAAGTAGAAGTGAATTAAACTAAACTAAATTGAGGCCACTTGAATTCTAAATAATAGCATCCACACAGGGATTTAATGAGGTTTAACCAATCCATTTCAAATTCATGTTTAGTTAATTCAGTTTAATTTTTCTGGATGTCCCTGTGAAGACAAGCCTTTATCATGAATCCCACAGCAAGTCCCAAAAACCTAGGCATACTCAAAGGGGAAGAGGGTACAACTTTTCTTTTGAGCTTTGAAATAGCACAAAGGAAGTGGTTACAAAGCCTTCTCCTTGTGTGTGCAGGAGCCAAAAGGCTTATGCTTCGTCCTTCTGTGCAACCATAAGCCAGAGAGTCCTCCCCACCTCAAGATCCATGAAGAATGGAAGGGTGTTTGTGTGTGAAATCCTTAAGGGGGCCAAGGGTTTTGTTTATTGTACTGACCCGCCAAACCCCCACATCACTTTTTTGGGGGGGTGGGGGGCATTCTGTAGGTATGGCCTGCATTCTTTGTTCCTAGACATATGACCTCACAGTTGGTTTCATTAAAATATATTTCATTTTAATTGTCCCAACTTACCAAGTGATCCATATCATTCTGTATGACTGCTCTGGCCTGTCCTCAACATCATTTTAAAAAGGGAAGACAGGGATCTGGGGAACTACAATCCAGTCAGCCTCACCTCAGTCCCTGGAAAAATCATGGAGCAGGTCCTCAAGGAATCAATTCTGAAGCACTTAAAGAAGAGAAGAGTGATCAGGAACAGTCAGCATGGATTCACCAAGGGCAAGTCATACCCTACTAACCTAATTGCCTTCTATGATGAGATAACTGGCTCTTTGCATGAGGGGAAAGCAGTGGATGTGTTATTCCTTGGCTTTAGCAAAGCTTTTGATATGGTCTCCCACAGTATTCTTGCCAGCAAGTTAAAGAAGTATAGGCTAGATGAATGGACTATAAGGTGGATAGAAAGCTGGTTAGATCATCAGGCTCAACGGGTAGTGATCAATGGCTCCATGTCTAGTTGGCAGCCAGTATCAAGTGGAGTGCCCCAAGGTTTGGTCCTGGGGGCAGTTTTCTTCAATATCTTCATTAACGATCTGGAGGATGGCGTGGATTGCACGCTCAGCAAGTTTGCAGATGACACTAAACTGGGAGGAGAGGTAGATATGCTGGAGGGTAGGGATAGGATACAGAGGGACCTAGACAAATTAGAGGATTGGGCCAAAAGAAATCTGATGAGATTCAACAAGGACAAGTGAGAGTCCTGCACTTAAGATGGAAGAATCCCATGCACTGCTACAGACTAGGGACCGAATGGCTAGGCAGCAGTTCTGCAAAAAATGACCGAGGGGTTACAGTGGACGAGAAGCTGGATATGAGTCAACAGTGTCCCCTTGTTGCCAAGAAGGCTAATGGCATTTTGGACCGTATATGTAGGAGCATTGTCAGCAGATCAAGGGACATGATCATTTACCTCTATTTGGCATTGGTGAGGCCTCATCTGGAGTACTGTGTCCAGTTTTGGGCTCCACACTACAAGAAGGATGTGGAAAAATTGGAAAGAGTCCAGCAAAGGGCAACACAAATGATTAGTTTCAGAGTAGCAGCCATGTTAGTCTGTATCCGCAAAAAGAAAAGGAGTACTTGTGACACCTTAGAGACTAACAAATTCATTTGAGCATAATCTTTTGTGAGCTACAGCTCACTTCATCAGATGGATCCGATGAAGTGAGCTGTAGCTCAGAAAAATGATTCGGGGGCTGGACCACATGATTTATGAGGAGAGGCTGAGGGGACTGGTATTATTTAGTTTGCAGAAGAGAAGACTGAGGGGGGATTTGATAGCTGCTTTCAACTACCTGAAAGGGTGTTCCAAAGAGGATGGATCTAGACTGTTCTCAGTGGTACCAGATGACAGAATAAAGAGTAATGGTCTCAAGCTGCAGTGGGGGAGGTTTAGGTTGGATATTAGGAAAAACTTTTTCACTAGGAGGGTGGTGAAGCACTGGAATGGGTTACCTAGGGAGGTGGTAGAACCTCCTTCCTTTGACGTTTTAAAGGTCAGGCTTGACAAAGCCCTTGCTGGAATGATTTAGTTGGTGTTGGTCCTGCTTTGAGCAGGGGGTTGGACTAGATGACCTCCTGAGGTCCCTTCCAACACTGATATTCTATGATTCTATAATTATTACTCCACCAGTCTTTGTATCATATACAAATTTTATCAGCAAAGATTTTATATCTACTTCCTGATCAGTGATAAAAACATTAAACAATATTGGGCCTCATACCAATGCCTGCAGAACCTCACTAGAAACATCCCCTTCATTGGCAATTCCTTATTACTAACTTTTTTGTCACATCAGTTACCCAGTTCTCAATCCATTAGACAATTTCTTTATTGATACTGTAGAGTGCTAATTTCTAAATCAGAATTTCATGCGGCACTAACTCAAATGCCTTACAAAAGTCTAAAAATATTACATCTATGCAGCTACCTTTATCAAGTAAACTTGTAACCTCACCATAATACTAAATCAGGGTTGACAAGACATATTGCATATAAAACAGTGTTAACTGGGATTAATTATATTCCCATATTTTAATTCTTTATTAATTGAATCTCATATCACCTTTACTATTATTTTCTCCAAGACTGATGTCTGGCTACTGTGGTTGAAGTACTAACAATATCAGAGTAAATGTGTAAATCCACCTTCCTTTTACCATTTTCCCACCCCCCACTTCTATTTGGTATTTGAGCTATTGGAACCAAATTCATGCCTACTCCACCAATAACTGAACTGCCTTCAATAGAGTTGCAGCAGCATTCAATATGACCTTGTGGAGAATGAGGGAGTTTTCTGTATTTCTTTATCATAAGCAGCTCTGTTTATATGCTTGATATTATCCTGCTTGACTGCAAAGAAATCAGATAAGGCTGTTGGGGGAAACAAATGGGAAACAAAGTAATGACAAAGATAAAATGCTATCTGAGAGAATACCAAAAGTCTTTGAGGAAATAAATCTAAAAATAAACAAAGAGGAAGCTATTAATTTGGGAATGCCCACCTGCCTGGCTCCAACTAGATTAGCACAGAGGCAGGGCAGAGTGCAGTTTACACAAAACTTACATAAACTTTATTCTTTCCTTGCAAGACCCAGGCATATAGACTTTTTGTTGTTTTATCCCTTTTCTCTGCTAACTGTATTCTCTTGGGCTAATAAACAGCACTTTGCTTTGAAGATGTTGTTTTGGAGTCACTTTAGTCAGCTGCTGATCACATGCCCTTGGAGGAAAAGGACAAACACAGTTAAGCCTGTCTTGTTAATACAGTTGTGAAATATAGGGGCTACCACCCAGAGATTCATATGGGTTGAACTACAAGATGCCACACTTGAGAGAGGTGCAGGAAGCCAGGTCAGTCACCTGAGGGCTGCACTCAACAGGGACTAAAACCAACCTAAAGCGTAGCTCATCCTGTAATGATGACAAACCCATGCAAGTTCTCCTTTGCCCACCATTCAGTTTCTCTTCCTTTACCTGAGCCTGCATCGAAGTCAAAGGGTCTGAATCTTCTTGAAGTCCAGAGTTATTCACACCAGTGTCAAACTAATCAGAGAGTGGAGTTAGGCCTTTAATGTTCGAATGTAGCCACATAATAATTTCTCTGTCAACTGACTCTGATTGACACAACTGTGAAAACATTAAATGATCAAAGTGAGAAGCTGTTGTAGCTCTGAGGAAGAAAGGGTCTCGTATTAAAAACAAAAACAACACACAAACAAAAAACAAGACAGAACCCAGATAACCAAAGAGCTATATTTCTTTTTGCATAAGTCCCCTCTTTTCAAAGCTGTGTTAGCATAGAAATCTATAGGCTGGTCAGATTGAAGTCAATTGGGAACACTCATAGACTAACATGCTATTCAAAATGGGAAAATCTGGCTCAAATAAATAATTTTCTGAGGTATGGAGCTGCAGAGAATTGTACCGTGTAAAAAGTTTCCACCTATAAATGATCTTGTAGCTTCTTTTTAAACTTAACCCTTTCAGATGAACTAGGGCCCTAAACGTTAGTATAATTAGGGCCCTATCAATTTCACAACCATGAAAAATGCATCATGGGCCATTAACTAAGCCCTCCCCATAAAATATGATGTCTCCTTCTTCCTAGGAGCGCCTCAGAAAATGGGGCTCCTAGCTTTGGCTGGGCTGGGGAGGGACAGGACTTGTCCATCCCCCGCACAGCCACTCTGAGGAGAGGAGGCCAGACCCACCTCCAGGAGCCTCCCCATGCTGCAGGATATGCTGGGACTTGGTAGCAGCCCCAGAGGTTCCTGCAGCTGGAGGAGACTTGTGGAGTTGGGTCAGATCTTCCCTGTGCAACAGGTTTGCAACCCCCTTACAATCCTCTTTTGTGTTGGGACCCCCACAGTTACAACACCATGACATTTCAGATTTAAACATCTGAAAACAAGAAATTTACCAATTTTCAAATCCAACGGCCATGAAATTGACCATAATGGACTGTGAATTTGTATAAAAGTATAAAACACACTTTTCAGTGCTCATTGTCTAAGACTGAGATTTCAAAATGAATCTCTATGAAATGAGACTCCAGGGAAACAGAAATGTTGTATAACATATATAAATATTTATTCCCACACATAATGTGTTTGTTCTCAATGCTGATCTAACATGGTCCTTCAAAATGTATTCATATTATAGGCCAAATTATATTTTCTGCTTCATGAGCACACTCGTGAGGGCAAAGAGAACCTTTCCCCACAAAGCAATGCTTGTGAAGGAGGAAGGAATAATCTGCTAGCAGATGTGGGCAGGGCCAAAACTAAGCAGGGTGTGAAGGGAAGGACAATGAGCTAGAATGCGTGGTGAAAAAGCTCAAGAAGCTCTTGGTAGCATTGATAGATGGGGATGATGTGGTCAGAGCAACAGGCGAGGAAGATGACTGACAGTATCCTAAAATGTGCTGATTTTTAAAATTATGTTTAGTGGTGGGAAGGTCTTCAGATTAAATAATCCACAGAAAATAAGGGGACATTTATAACTTTAAACATAATCTATTATTTTTTAAAGAAAATGAAGATTTATGTTCTGGTATCTTAAAATATGCAATTGAATGAAGTAGCACAGTAATAAAATACACTGAAAGCTTGTAACCCATAAAGCAGCAGAAACAATGCTTTGAGCTGCCATTATTTTTCATATCTGTCTAACAAGGATCAACTGTTCCACTTACTAAGATATATAAACAGCTTGTGGCAGCACAGTTACCATTTAACAGGCTTATTTTTTAATAGTGATGAACCACACTTGAAATAATGAGCAATCACTTTTACCTGTAGGAAGAAAATAAGCATCTATTTCTCCACAGTCCCCAATTACCTCAAAAATGTAGGTCACATATGAGTTATCATCACCAAAATGCTCTGGCACCAACAAAACTACTGTAGTAAAGAGGGATCGTGTGGACCCTGATTCCAGTACATACTGTGGATTCTGATTTTTATTTAAACTGGTTTTACAGCTGTAACCGAAGTCCCAGGGGAGCCAACTGAGGTCACTCAATTAGGGTGACCTGCAAATAGTGGGTCAGACAATCCCCAAAACTGTGAATATTCCAATACTTAGATTTACCAAGCCAGCACAAAACAGCTTCTACAATACCCTACTGAAGCCATCAACACAGTAACCCAGCCTCAGGCAACCGCCAGATACCCAAGTCAAATATGATGAGGATTACTGAAAATCTTATTCATCGTGTAAGAAAGTTCTACTAATCCCAGAGGATCAGACACCTTACCTCCCAGGTTAATGAATATTCCAGATCTTACCCAAATACACGCTTACAGCCAATTCTTATTAACTAAACTAATATTTATTAAAAAAGAAAAGGGAGAGAGAATTGGTTAAAAGATCAGTATACATACAAACATGAGTACAATCTTGAGATTCAGATTCATAGCAGAGATGGTGAGCTTTGTGGATGCAAAGCGTTCTTTCAGAAAAAGTCCATATCTTATAGTCCAAAGTTTGTATTGAGGGTGGTCCAGTCACAACAGGGATCTCATTCCTGATGGCTTAGGCTTTCCCTGCATGAAGCCTCAAGCAGATCCGAGATGACAGGATCAGTACCCAAGCCATTTTTTATACAGTTTCAGGCCTTCTTTGACAGCAAGGAGTCCTTCGGTGAACAATAGGCACTCATGGGGTTTTTGAAGTGGACCCGTTTCCAAAGCATCTCCAATAAATAGCCACACAGAATAATATAAGGCAATTGCCTGTTTTTCCATCATTCACAGATGATTTGCTATACACTTCAAGGAGAGATGAATACAGCGACATCCTATGTTCACAGTTCATTTAAATGTTAAGATGTTCTTTTGATCTCTGAATTAACAGAATACAGCATAGACAGGGACTGTTTGATTACATTGTTGACCTCTACCAATATATATGTAAATACACAAAAACACAAACATTATCTTTCCCTATGTCTTTAAGGGTTGAATTCGAGTCATTTATCCTGCAGGACACTTAACTCTTTCTGGCCATGTGTCACAACACCCATGAAAACCATTAATTTACCTGGATTTACTCCTCATTTACTATGGTGTAAGAGGAGAATCAAGCCCTGAGACTTCATTAACAGAAGCATTTAACATATATTCTGTAATTCTTACCACCCTTAGGCATAATGTTGATTCGTTTTCTTTGTCTGACCTTGCTGTCTTGAAAAGAAAGTATATGTTTCTGTCTAGTAATAGTAATTTGACTGAAAGGACCAATTACACTCTATAATACACTAAATGCACTATAGTTGCAATTATAGGCCCTGATTCAGGAAAGCTTTCCTGTTCAGGAATGGCACTCAAGCACCTACGTAAATGCTTTTTGGAATCAAGTAACCAGATTGCAATAGTTAATTAATTAATAGATTTTATTCCATTCAGCCAAACATTAATGAAAATAACCCAACATGAGGAGAGATGTAGGCAACGCTCCCCTCTTCCCTGGTCAGAGCTTCACCCAGGGGTTATTATACAGATTTTCAAATTGGGACTGAACGCCAAGCACAATTACTAGGTAACAACAAACAGAGTAAACAAGGATGCGTGATAGATAGATGGTGACCAGTAACTAATCAAGTTTAACAAGATGGTCAAGGCTATATGACTCGGATCGCACAAAATCCCTGGCCAGATCCCTGGCATAAAGACAATTAAATAAAGCAGACAAAGATCTGGGCTTAACCTTTGAAGCTTGGACCACGAGTGTATATGCCATACTGAATTACTATGTGCAGATATAGGAGAAAGTTAATTTTAAATCTAGCATCTGAAAGGTGTGAAGCACAAGTTATTCAATCACACCCACATCAACTCCTTCTTTATTGCAGTTACAGTCATCCAATCAGGGAACAGAAAATATACCACATATAATAATAGAATATCACGGTTAGAAGGTCTTCTAGTCTAGTCATCTAAGGTCAGGAGGTCATCTAGTCCAACCCCTGCTCAAAGCAGGACCAACACCAACTAAATCATCCCAGGTAGGACTTTGTCAAGCCTGACCTTTAAAACCTCTAAGGAAGGAGATTCTACCACCTCCCTAGGTAACCCATTCCAGTGCTTCGCTACCCTCCTAGTGAAAAAGTTTTTCCTAATATCCAACCTAAACCTCCCCCACTGCAGCTTGAGACCATTACTCTTTATTCTGTCATCTGGTACCACTGAGAACAGTCTAGATCCATCCTCTTTGGAACACCCTTTCAGGTAGTTGAAAGCAGCTATCAAATCCCCCCTCAGTCTTCTCTTCTGCAAACTAAATAATACCAGTCCCCTCAGCCTCTCCTCATAAATCATGTGGTCCAGCCCCCGAATCATTTTTCTGAGCTACAGCTCACTTCATCGGATCCATCTGATGAAGTGAGCTGTAGCTCACAAAAGATTATGCTCAAATGAATTTGTTAGTCTCTAAGGTGTCACAAGTACTCCTTTTCTTTTTGCGGATACAGACTAACATGGCTGCTACTCTGAAACTAATCATTTGTGTTGCCCTTTGCTGGACTCTTTCCAATTTTTCCACATCCTTCTTGTAGTGTGGAGCCCAAAACTGGACACAGTACTCCAGATGAGGCCTCACCAATGCCAAATAGAGGGAAATGATCATGTCCCTTGATCTGCTGGCAATGCTCCTACATATACGGTCCAAAATGCCATTAGCCTTCATGGCAACAAGGGGACACTGTTGACTCATATCCAGCTTCTCGTCCACTGTAACCCCTCGGTCATTTTTTGCAGAACTGCTGCCTAGCCATTCGGTCCCTAGTCTGTAGCAGTGCATGGGATTCTTCCATCTTAAGTGCAGGACTCTCACTTGTCCTTGTTGAATCTCATCAGATTTCTTTTGGCCCAATCCTCTAATTTGTCTAGGTCCCTCTGTATCCTATCCCTACCCTCCAGCATATCTACCTCTCCTCCCAGTTTAGTGTCATCTGCAAACTTGCTGAGCGTGCAATCCACGCCATCCTCCAGATCGTTAATGAAGATATTGAAGAAAACTGCCCCCAGGACCAAACCTTGGGGCACTCCACTTGATACTGGCTGCCAACTAGACATGGAGCCATTGATCACTACCCGTTGAGCCTGATGATCTAACCAGCTTTCTATCCACCTTATAGTCCATTCATCTAGCCTATACTTCTTTAACTTGCTGGCAAGAATACTGTGGGAGACCATATCAAAAGCTTTGCTAAAGCCAAGGAATAACACATCCACTGCTTTCCCCTCATGCAAAGAGCCAGTTATCTCATCATAGAAGGCAATTAGGTTAGTAGGGTATGACTTGCCCTTGGTGAATCCATGCTGACTGTTCCTGATCACTCTTCTCTTCTTTAAGTGCTTCAGAATTGATTCCTTGAGGACCTGCTCCATGATTTTTCCAGGGACTGAGGTGAGGCTGACTGGATTGTAGTTCCCCAGATCCCTGTCTTCCCTTTTTAAAATGATGTTGAGGACAGGCCAGAGCAGTCATACAGAATGATATGGATCACTTGGTAAGTTGGGACAATTAAAATGAAATATATTTTAATGAAACCAACTGTGAGGTCATATGTCTAGGAACAAAGAATGCAGGCCATACCTACAGAATGCCCCCCACCCCCCCAAAAAAGTGATGTGGGGGTTTGGCGGGTCAGTACAATAAACAAAACCCTTGGCCCCCTTAAGGATTTCACACACAAACACCCTTCCATTCTTCATGGATCTTGAGGTGGGGAGGACTCTCTGGCTTATGGTTGCACAGAAGGACGAAGCATAAGCCTTTTGGCTCCTGCACACACAAGGAGAAGGCTTTGTAACCACTTCCTTTGTGCTATTTCAAAGCTCAAAAGAAAAGTTGTACCCTCTTCCCCTTTGAGTATGCCTAGGTTTTTGGGACTTGCTGTGGGATTCATGATAAAGGCTTGTCTTCACAGGGACATCCAGAAAAATTAAACTGAATTAACTAAACATGAATTTGAAATGGATTGGTTAAACCTCATTAAATCCCTGTGTGGATGCTATTATTTAGAATTCAAGTGGCCTCAATTTAGTTTAGTTTAATTCACTTCTACTTTGAGAGTACTGACTCCCTGATAAACTGTAACTGTAAATGAATTAGGAGAAGGCATCTCCCAAAGAAGGTGGGAAATGGGTCTGGGGTTCCTAATGTCTGGTACAGAGAGGAAACAACCTCTTTTCCCTCCCCCCTTTACCATCATATGAGGAAAAAGTGATGGAGTCCCAGGAATGGTAATGGGACCAGTGTGAGGGGCTGATGGCAGTCCTCTACTACATGGAAACAATTAAAGAAGGAACCACAACCTGCACGTTACAAGTCATTGGTGGATAAATCCCAGATGTGTTATGGCCTAGTTAACCCACAATCCTGGTTCTTCCTTTCTACACCGACACATCATACAATATATTTGTGTGAAGCTTGTGATGCCCTGTGCATGATGTGGTCATGCTGTGCCTAAAGGTCTTATATTTACAGGCCTTAGTTGAGCTTTATGAAGATTGTGTCATGTGTATCTTGACATTCTGCCTTTCTGAAGCATGCAGGTATTTATTTTTGTTGTTCATTTTGTCTCTGGACAAACACGTATTAGGCCCTGTTTGTTCACTGAGAGCCATATAAGCAGATCTCAGTGCCTGTCCTCAGTTCTTCCTGCATGGTACAAAGTGCAGTTTCAATTATTTGCAAAGTTAGAGATCCTGGTTTTTGCCATTTAAAGGTTGAACACTGAAAAGATATATTGGAGGACTAAAGAGTCCATCTTACCAGACCCTAAAAGTTCCAGCAATCGATTTTCTTTAAATTTTTATAAAGATGTGCTTGTAAAGTTTGTATTTCCAGGATAATTTAAGAAAAAGACCCCAAGAACCCAAATCTTAAATACATCAAAACATTAGGGCTAAGCTGTTTTATAAATCTGACTACTTGCATGATTAACTCATGGAAGTAAAATTGGTTTTCTTATGAATATATACACCATATTTTTTTAAAAAATCCGTAGTCCACGCATCACTCCTAATTTCTGGATGCATAATGCAACAAATTCAGAAAGGATTCCTCCCCTTACAAATGTTCAGATATAAAGGACTTGATGTATTAACAGGAGAAGGAAGAGTGTGGTAGTTGCTTCACAGAAGACAGAGAGAGAAACATTCTCTTCTCTTCCCCAGTTAAATTTATTATCCAACTTTCAAAATGATGGGAGAGTTTTTGGCAAGGAGGACCAGCAATAAGATCTTGTGGTTACTCATTCTAGGAAAAAAGAAAAGGAGTACTTGTGGCACCTTAGAGACTAACAAATTTATTTGAGCATAAGCTTTTGTGAGCTACAGCTCACTTCATCAGATGCATCTGATGAAGTGAGCTGTAGCTCACAAAAGCTTATGCTCAAATAAATTTGTTAGTCTCTAAGGTGCCACAAGTACTCCTTTTCTTTTTGCGAATATAGACTAACACGGCTGCTACTCTGAAACCTGTCATTCTAGGAAAGCATTTGTGGGTCTCTGGAACTTGTTGTTTTTATATATAAAACAACATAATTAAAGATCAAAGCTCATGACAGTTATTATTATTTAACATCTGGGTATCTTAGAAGTGAGTTTTTTCAAAATGGATATAAATGAGTAGACCATAGCTTGGCAGACCAGTGAAAAAAGAAAAGTATTTAAGATACACTAGTTCAATATTTTGTATTTTAATCTCCCAACAGTCTATTTTCCATTACCAAGCAGCATAGTGCAGTAGAAATAGCAAAGGACTGAAGGTACATCTACAGATATGTATACACTAGTGACTGGTCCTGTGTACATTCATGTGTACATGTGCCATAACCCCCCCCCCCCATTCTCCACATCTAAACTCCAGAAACACAGGTTTGAAGGTGAGGTGAGGGTGAATAAGCTGGCATGCCATCGGAGTATGGGTAAGTACACACCTTGGGCTGTGGCATGGCCCTGTACAAGTTTGCAATGTGGCAGTGGTAAGGAGCATTTACCAGGTCTTGAGTTTAAATAGGCCTCCACCCTCATCCCCACAATGCATCGAGCCCTTTTCTTCCTGACACTAATCTATACAGGTTCCTGTCCTCCCGTTTTCATCAGCAGTAGTATGCTGCGCTGATCACATCAGAACAAGTGAGCATGGGTCCTGTTCTGAGAGCAGCTGCTTGGTCTGCCTACCACAACTGGGTGCTAATCAGTGTGGGTGTTATCCTCCACAACTTCTCCCAGCAGAGGAGGATCTTTCACCTTTTCCAGGAAATTTCATGGAGGCTAGAGCAGGAGGTAATTCAGCAGACTCTGGCCCAGTGCTGGCAGTGCATAAAGCACCAGAGGTTCCTGTACAGGAAAGCCAAAGACTCAAACAGTTGCTCTGGGTGGGCTTTTCATACATGGCCCTTTTACGCAGAGCTTAATCAGGTGCTGTTAAGGGCTCCCAGTACAGACTCTGAAGTGGTTCACAATCCCCAACTCAGCCCTGTCAGCTTCATTGTCTGATGGGATGCTGATGTGGGCCAGAGCAAGGAGGCAGCAGGGACCATGGAGGGATGCCACAAAAGACCAGGAGTATGAAGAGTGTGTGATTCTTTACTAGTACCTGGAGAAGCTGGTTGAGGAAACCCCCAGATGAACCTGAGGATGATCCTGAGCCATGGCAGGAACCAGAATTTGAGGCTGGTAAGTTACAAAGGACTTGCACCCTCTCCACCAATATACACTCGTGCTCTAGAAAATAGTTTCTAAACCTATTTCTTAAAAAGGGATTTTTAAGGCCAAATCACTGAAGCCTCCATGCCTGTGCATTTCTCAGCCAACAGTCAGGCTGTAGTGACGGTCCCAAGTCGGTGCAGATGAAGAAGGAAAGTAAAGGCTTAGAAAGGTCCCAGTTGTGAATGGGACAGTTGTAGAAAACTTTTAGTTGTTTGTCTAAAGTTAGTAACAGCTGTCTTTTGTCCCTTGGAAGACAACATGCAGAGGAAAAGACGGGCTAGTGAAGGAGAAATAGAGCTTAGGAACAGGTTTGCAGAGTTGGAAAATGAAGAAGGGGCTCAGCAGGTAGTCGCTGAAGGTGGAAGGGCAAAGAAGAAGAGAAGAGAGAAGAGAAGAGAGGCTAGTCCTATAGGAAAAGGGGAAGAGTCAAGGGAGACTACACCAATTATGATCCCCAGGAAGATACAGTATGGGTTGAAGAGGATTATAAGGGAAAATAGGAATGGGAAGAACTTGCAGCCAGAGGGAACAGGGGAGAGACTGGAAAATAGCTCTGTCACCAGGAAAAGGCAGGTCTATGTGATCGGGGACTCTTTATTGAGAAGAATAGACAGGCCTGTAACTAGAGCTGATCCTGAGAATAGAAGGGTGTGCTGTCTTCCAGGTGCTAAGATACGGGATGTAGACCTGAAGTTGAAAAGGATCCTAAAGGGAGCGGGAAAGAATCCCCTAATTATCCTTCATGTGGGAACAAATGATACAGCTAGATTCTCACTGGAAAGTATTAATGGAGACTATGCTAGGCTGGGGAAGACACTTAAGGAAATTGAGGTTCAGGTGATCTTTAGTGGGATCCTGTCTGTTCCTAGAGAAGGGCAACAAAGGTGTGACAAGATTATGGCTGTCAACAGATGGCTTAGGCAGTGATGCTATAAGGAGGGCTTTGGGATGTATGGCCACTGGGAGGCATTCATGGACAGAAGACAGTTCTCTCGGGATGGACTTCATCTGAGTAGGGAAGGAAATAGACTTCTAGGATGGAGGCTGACACAACTGATAAAGAGAGCTTTAAACTAGGAATTTGGGGGAGATGGTTGGGAGATGTCCAGGTAATCTCCACGCCAGATCTTAGCATTGAGAGGGAAGAAGATGAAGTAAGAAAGGATACAGCCGTGGGTAGGAGAATGTATATAAGGAGCGAGGGCAGTGTGGATACCAGTCTAATAGGTTATACTGGCTGTAGAATGACTGTGCCTAATAGGGTACAAAAAGTGAGCGAGGCCAAACAGCAAAATTAAGATGTTTGTACACCAATGCGAGGAGCCTAGGTAACAAAACGGAGGAACTAGAGCTACTGGTGCAGGAAGTGAAACCAGATATTATAGGGATAACAGAAACATGGTGGAATAGTAGTCATGACTGGACTACAGGCATTGAAGGGTATGTGCTGTTTAGGAAAGACGGAAATAAAGTTAAAGGTGGTGGAGTAGCATTGTATATCAATGATGAGGTAGAATGTAAAGAAATAAGAAGTGATGCAATGGATAAGAAAGAGTTCGTCTGGGCAAAAATTACATTGGGGAAGATAACTAGTAGAGCCTCTCCTATGATAGTGCTTGGGGTATGCTATAGACCTCCGGGATCTAATCTGGATATGGATAGAGCTCTTTTTAATGTTTTTAATAAAGTAAATACTAATGGAAACTGCGTGATCATGGGAGACTTTAACTTCCCAGATATAGACTGGAGGACCAGTGCTAATAGTAATAATAGGGCTCAGATTTTCCTAGATGCGATAGCTGATGGATTCCTTCATCAAGTAGTTGCTGAACCGACTAGAGGGGATGCCATTTTAGATTTAATTTTGGTGAGTAGAGAGGACCTCATTGAAGAAATGGTTGTAGGGGATAATCTTGGTTCAAGTGATCATGAGCTAATTCAGTTCAAACTGAATGGAAGGATTAACAAAAATAAATCTGCAACTAGAGTTTTTGATTTCAAAAGGGCTGACTTTCAAAAATTAAGGAAATTAGTTAGGGAAGTGGATTGGACTGAAGAATTTATGGATCTAAAGGTAGAGGAGGCCTGGGATTACTTTAAATCAAAGCTGCAGAAGCTATCGGAAGCCTGCATCCCAAGAAAGGGGAAAAAATTCATAGGCAGGAGTTGTAAACCAAGATGGATGAGCAAGCATCTTAGAGAGGTGATTAAGAAGAAGCAGAAAGCATACAGGGAGTGGAAGATGAGAGGGATCAGCAAGGAAAGCTACCTTATTGAGGTCAGAACATGTAGGGATAAAGTGAGACAGGCTAAAAGTTGAGTAGAGTTGGACCTGGCAAAGGGAATTAAAACCAATAGTAAAAGGTTCTATAGCCATATAAATAAGAAGAAAACAAAGAAAGAAGAAGTGGGGCCGTTAAACACTGAGGATGGAGTGGAGGTTAAAGATAATCTAGGCATGGCCCAATATCTAAACAAATACTTTGCCTCAGTCTTTAATAAGGCTAAAGAGGATCTTAGGGATAATGGTAGCATGACGAATGGGAATGAGGATATGGAGGTAGATATTACCATATCTGAGGTAGAAGCGAAACTCAAACAGCTTAATAGGACTAAATCGGGGGGCCCAGATAATCTTCATCCAAGAATATTAAAGGAATTGGCACCTGAAATTGCAAGCCCATTAGCAAGAATTTATAATGAATCTGTAAACTCAGGAGTTGTACTGAATGATTGGAGAATTGGTAATATAGTTCCTATTTTTAAGAAAGGAAAAAAAAGTGATCCGGGTAACTACAGGCCAGTTAGTTTGACATCTGTAGTATGCAAGGTCCTGGAAAAAATTTTGAAGGAGAAATTAGTTAAGGACATTGAAGTCAATGGTAAATGGGAAAAAATACAACATAGTTTTACAAAAGGTAGATTGTGCCAAACCAACCTGATCTCCTTCTTTGAAAAAGTAACAGATTTTTTAGATAAAGGAAACGCAGTGGATCTAATTGACCTAGATTTTAGTAATGCGTTTGATACCATGCCACATGGGGAATTATTAGTTAAATTGGAAAAGATGGGGATCAATATGAACATCAATAGGTGGATAAGGAATTGGTTAAAGAGGAGACTACAACGGGTCCTATTGAAAGGCAAACTGTCAGGCCGGAGGGAGGTTACCAGTGGAGTTCCTCAGGGATCAGTTTTGGGTCCAATCTTATTTAATCTTTTTATTACTGACCTTGGCACAAAACGTGGGAGTGTGCTAATAAAGTTTGCAGATGATACAAAGCTGGGAGTTATTGCCAATTCAGAGAAGGATGAGAATATTATACAGGAGGATCTGGATGACCTTGTAAACTGGAGTAATAGTAATAGGATGAAATTTAATAGTGAGAAGTGTAAGGTTATGCATTTAGGGATTAATAACAAGAATTTTAGCTATAAACTGGGCACGCATCAATTAGAAGTAACGGAAGAGGAGAAGGACCTTGAAGTATTGATTGATCATAGGATGACTATGAGCTGCCAATGTGATATGGCTGTGAAAAAAGCTAATGTGGTTTTGGGATGCATCAGGAGAGGCATTTCCAGTAGGGATAAGGAGGTTTTAATACCATTATTCAAGGCACTGGTGAGACCTCACCTGGAATACTGTGTGCAGTTCTGGTCTCCCATGTTTTAAAAAGGATGAATTCAAACTGGAGCAGGTACAGAGAAGGGCTACTAGGATGATCCGAGGAATGGAAAATTTGTCTTATGAAAGAGACTTAAGGAGCTTGGCTTGTTTAGCCTAACTAAAAGAAGGTTGAGGGGAGATATGATTGCTCTCTATAAATATATCAGAGGGATAAATACAGGAGAGGGAGAGGAATTATTTAAGCTCAGCACCAATCTGGACACAAGAACAAATGGGTATAAACTGGCCACCAGGAAGTTTAGACTTGAAATTAGACAAAGGTTTCTAACCATCAGAGGAGTGAAGTTTTGGAATAGCCTTCCAAGGGAAGCAGTGGGGGCAAAAGATCTATCTGGCTTTAAGATTCTACTTGATAAGTTTATGGAGGAGATGGTATGATGGGATAATGTGATTTTGGTAATTAATTGATCTTTAAATATTCAGGGTAAATAGGTCTAATCCCCTGAGATGGGCTATTAGATGGATGGGATCTACTACAGAAAATTCTTTTCTGGGTATCTGGCTGGTGAATCTTGCCCATATGCTCAGGGTTTAGCTGATTGCCATATTTGGGGTCGGGAAGGAATTTTCCTCCAGGGCAGATTGGAGAGGCCCTGGAGGTTTTTCGCCTTCCTCTGTAGCATGGGGCATGGGTCACTTGAGGGAGGATTCTCTGCTCCTTGAAGTCTTTAAACCACAATTTGAGGACTTCAATAGTCAGACATAGGAGAGGTTTTTTGTAGGAGTGGGTGGGTGAGATTCTGTGGTCTGCGTTGTGCAGGAGGTCGGACTAGATGATCAGAATGGTCCCTTCTGACCTTAGTATCTATGAATCTATGAAACACAGGTTCAGTTCTTCTCCTACCCCTTTATCTTACCATCTCCTCACAAACAGAGCCCCGTAGAATGGTGCCAACAAGATTTCAGCTTGCCCATACACACACCATGGCCATTCTGCACTTATTCAATTTGTAACCAAAGTCCCTTTTTCCTGGGTTAAGTGATGTCGGGGTACTGTTTCGTCAGCCAAGGCAATGGCAGGTATGCAGGGTCCCTCAAAATAACAGTTGGAACAGGCATACCATACAAAACTGTATTGTTTCTAGGGAATAAAGTCCTTCTTCCTTATCCAAGTGCAGTCCTGATTGCTTCAACATCCTGGCGTCATTAACCTTTCCAGTGTTTCCCACATCTGTAGCCTGTTCTGCAGGTAAGTATTAACTTTTGAGTCACTAATCAGCACCCAGTGGTCTGAGAAGGTTCAGCCTCCAAAGCAGCCCCAGTATCAATGAGCGCTCTCATGAGCACATGAGAAACAACTCATGCTGATTACATTTAGTTTCTTTAATAATCTTATGAATAAAGCAAACCAACCGGCCAACCCTGCAATATAAAAAGGAGGGATACATAATACAATGTGTCCAGTACTTGAATTACTTACTCATCTCTCATGGGGAAACCCAAAGTAGGTGAGATGTTCAACAGGTAGTCTTCAGTGTAGCATGTTCCAATGCATCCCACTGTACTTATGTCAGGCAACCACCTTTATAGTGTGCCTTGCTAACTCCTACTCTGCCTCATGCATATTCATACTCAGTTCAGCCTCATTTTCCTTACCTATACTTCCACACCTTACTAATGTTGGGTCCCCAATTGCCATAGGCTAAATAACCATTGGCATCACTCTCATTAGTATTCATGTCAGTTGGTTGCTATAATATTTCTGCAGTTGAACATCTGCATTTCAACAAATAATTTTTAGGAACCTCTCAAAATATCACCATTTTAAGCTTTGCGATTTCTTACTTCACCTCCTTCAGGTTTCAGCACATTGTCTTACTACAGCATTTTATCTTGTAATTTAAGGTTACTTAAAGGTTAGCTACTCCTGTCAACCTAAACTTTAGGCCTCAACTATTTTGGCTAAGGTAACTTCTTTACAGGTCTCAGGCATGCTGGTTCTTTGACTTGTGTTTTACAGCCTTTATACTTATATCTTAGCTATATAACCTACACAAATGTCTAGATGCACATGGCTGGCTACACGTCTGTATTCATGAATCTACCTCAGTGGATGAGCCTCTCAGAATGAGTGAATAGGAACCTTTTCTGTTCACATACTCACCTTCCCCTCGTGGTGGGCAAAGTATTGAGACATGGATACCATTGATGACCCCGGCACAGTTCAGAAACCCCATCCAATCCAACTATTATTTATGCAACTTTTCTTATGGCAACCACATGTGGGTAAATTACAGTGTTTATTGCCTTGCAGACCTGCACAGCCCCAACCCTGACAGTGACCTTTTCAATTCCAAAGGTGTTTGCAATGGATGTCTAGCTGTCTGGTGTTGCCAGCTTCCACAGGGCACTAGCAACTGTGATTGGATCAGGCCAGATGCCTATAGGAGAGTGACAGAAGGCAGGTATATTAGTCGCAGGATAAGCAGGTCCCTTTTCCCCTGGTAATTAAAAAGGGATTACTCCAGGTTAATTAGGACACCTCTGGCTAATCAAGGGCCTGTCAGAACCTCTTAAAAGCCTCTCCTCCAGTCAGATAGGTGCGTGCAATAAGAGCTGTGGGGAGCAGCCATACTACTGGAGAGCTGGACAGAGCAGACATTGACAAATGCCAGGAGTGATCACCCAGATGCTAGAGGTGAAGAGCAGGGGAAGCCCTGCCCAACAGGCCATACAGCCCTTCCTGGCCCCAGAGGTTTGGGAGAAGAGACCCTGCCAGAAGGGAGAGATTGAACTGGGTGTCTGGCCTGCCGCCACGATGCCCAGAGGAGCTACCAGAGACTAAGAGGCTCCCCTCCCTCTCCCCTGTCAGGGAGGCTGGGAGGAACCGTTGCTCCGACAAGGTGGGGACAGTAAACCCAGGGCTTTGGGGAAATTCTCAGGGAGAGAGGAATCCCCCCCAACATGCAACTAAGAGGAAGCGCAGAACCCACGAAGGCAGAGAAGGAGCTTTGACAAACAACCCACTTATGCACCAGTATGACTTCCCTGAATCGAGTGCTCTGGCACTGGAGGTTTGTTGCAAACTCCTCACATAACTCCATGAAGGCCTGTTTCCTCATTCAGAAGTTTTGAAGCCACTGTCGGTCATCCCAGGTTTCCAAAATGATGTGATCTCACCATGCTGTGCTGGGTGTCCTGCGCCGGAAGCAATGGTCCACACAAGGACATACCATGGCAATACTGGCATTCACCATATCTGTATCATGAAAGCTGAATGAATTGTCTTTGAGTTTCAAGGTCAGCTACCTTCAATGTATCAGAAAATTGTGCCCAAATTCCATCCAACATTTCACTTACTCCACTACATGACCATTTGTCCCACAATAAGGAGCAGAAGCAGATCCAGAACCAGATCATCGTCCCATTGTTACATGTCTTCCACCTACTTTTATAGGGAATAACAGTTAGGTGGGAGACATGATCAGGAAATGCCATCAGCAAATGTGTGGAGAAAGCAAAACACAGCAAAGTAGTATATAGAGTCTCTGGGACAAACAGAACCCAAGGATACCGCCTCTGAAATGATAGTGCTAATGTCATGTAGCAACAGCGGCAGTGTGGATACAGGAACACATGTCCAGCACAGCATAACATGGACACTTAGCGTTAGTACAGGGAATGTGTGGGAGCAAGTACATGGTCCAGTACTTGAGTATGACTGCCAGTGTAGACATAGCCTAAGAATCAGGAGATCTTGTTCTTTTCCTGGCTCTGCCACTGAACTGTTGTATGACCTTGGGCAAGTCTCCTCATCTTTCCAAGTCTCTGCTATCCCTTCCCACACTGTCTTGTGTAATTTGACTGTAAGTTTTTCAGGGTAGGGACTGTCTCTTACTATGTTTTTATACAATGCCCAGCACACTGGGGCCTAGATCTTAAGTGGGGCCTCTAGGCACTACTTTAATATAAATAATGTTATGTTGGGGGAAACCTCATTGAAGGTGGTGGACATAACTGCTGCCCTTCATTTAGGATAAATGTAAGAAACATTTAACCAGATATCTGCAACTGTAGATGGACCAAACTACAGGCATATGACATGGCATGAGGAGAAGCTGAATGATGTGGTCCTCATGAGACTGACATAGCAAATGCAGGGGCTGGGGTGTTGATTGGTGGTACTATGTGTGGGAGAGTAGCAGCAGAAACAAATAGAGGAGCAACGAAGCCCCAGAAACAGCCAGAGAAGCCCTGGTGGCATGACTCTGAAGAAAAAAAGCTGAGAGAGAGAGAGAACTTTTGAGTAAAGTGTTAATTTGAAAGAGAATTGGCACTGTGAGCAAAGAAGCTATCTCCTATTGTCTGATTCCTGCTGTTTACAGGACTTTGTACATTTCTGTGCATCAAAAATACCTGACTATCTTGTATTTCTTGTGTTAATGGAAACAACCCACTAGACCCTGAAAACTGGCTTACTGCTTGGGTCAAAAAAAGGTTAACAATATTTTATTTCAATGGGACTACTTGAAGATTAAGATACTACACAGCTTGAGTAAGGGTAGTAAAATTTGGTCCTAAACATTTATACTTGATATAATGTGTGTGTTTAAGGCACAGGAGAGAAGATAGAAGCAACCTGAGTTACAGTGATGGTGATGTCCTTATATGTTAATCATTTCCAAAAACAAATCACTACATGTTGATTTAACTGGGTTTGACATTTTTTTAAGCAGCGTATTTCCGACATTGGAAAGTTCACTTTTTTACTGAACCAAACAGTTCTAAACCATTTTATCACTTCACTGTAATGTGAAACCAATTATTCCCACATGATAAAACATTGTTTGGGTTATGCATTTCCTAGAAAGAAATCATAAAAAAAGAAACTTTCTAAAGAATTGCATGACAGATGTTTTTCTTTGTGGTGGCCTTGATATTTTAAAAATAAATTTCTGTTTTTGTTGCTTGTTTCATTTGAGTTACTCTAATAAAATTGCCATTAAATAAAACCTGTGGGTGGAAATTCCTACCAGATAAGAACTGACCTGAACTTTTGCCCAGCACTTGAGACAAATTCAAACAAGTCTGAACTGAACCTAGGAGGTTTGGGACAGGTATGGTTCACTTTTGTTTTTCACATATGTAATATTTGGATCTGGTGGAGGTTTGAGACAGTAATACTAAAATACCATGAGTGGTTGTTCCCGTTGATCAAAGAGCTTTTGGATATATAACCAATGCTGGAGATTTTTGTAACTAGATCTCCAAATTTTGAGGGTCATCCATGATGACAAATAAAAACTACAGTGGAATAAAATTCCTGAACCTTCTTCAGATCATCATCTCCCTGGATGTTTTAACAGTGAGCATGCACCTGTACGGCTGAAAGTAATATAATTTTCCAGTTAAATTAAACATTCAAAATACACTCCGAATGCAGAAATCATGACTCATCTTATAATACAAAAAGAAAAGGAGTACTTGTGGCACCTTAGAGACTAACAAATTTATTAGAGCATAAGCTTTCGTGAGCTACAGCTCACTTCATCGGATGCATTTGGTGGAAAAAACAGAGGAGAGATTTATATACACACACAGAGAACATGAAACAATGGGTTTATCATACACACTGTAAGGAGAGTGATCACTTAAGATAAGCCATAAGCAGCAGCAGGGGGGGGGCTGCTGAATTGGAATTAATTTGCAAACTGGATACAATTAACTTAGGCTTGAATAGAGACTGGGAATGGATGAGTCATTACACAAAGTAAAACTATTTCCCCATGGTATTTCTCCCTCCCACCCCACCCCCCACTGTTCCTCTGATATTCTTGTTAACTGCTGGAATTAGCCTACCTTGCTTGTCACCATGAAAGGTTTTCCTCCTTTCCCCCGCCTGCTGCTGCTGATGGCTTATCTTAAGTGATCACTCTCCTTACAGTGTGTATGATAAACCCATTGTTTCATGTTCTCTGTGTGTGTATATAAATCTCTCCTCTGTTTTTTCCACCAAATGCATCCGATGAAGTGAGCTGTAGCTCACGAAAGCTTATGCTCTAATAAATTTGTTAGTCTATAAGGTGCCACAAGTACTCCTTTTCTTTTTGCGAATACAGACTAACACGGCTGCTACTCTGAAACCTGTGATTATGCAAGGCACTGAATTTAGCCGTATAGAGTGGAAATCTGTCAACTTCATGAAAAAACTCGCACAGATACAGACAGACATCATCTTCCTCTCCAAATGCAAACAGATGGACATCATACCGAAAGGACTGAAGGTAAAAAATCCATTACAATCTACATACCACACAGACTATGCTGACAGATTGTGCCACACACTCTCAAAGAAACTGCGGAACCACCTGATCAACATCCTCTACAGCAAACAGGGAAAGATTAAGAATGAGCTCTCAAAACTAGATACTCTCATAAAGAACCAACCTTCCACACAAACTTCCTCGTGGCTGGACTTTACAAAAACTAGACAAGCCATTTACAAAACACACTTTGCTTCTCTACAAAAGAAAAAGGACACTAAGCTATCTAAACTACTATATGCCACAAGGGGCCACAACAATGGTTCCCGTAACCCACCCAGCAATATTGTTAATCTATCCAACTATACTCTTAGCCCAGCAGAAGAATCTGTCCTATCTCGGGGTCTCTCATTTTGCCCCTCCACCCCCACGAACATGATACAGTTCTGTGGTGACCTAGAATTCTATTTTTGACGTCTCAGACTCAAGGAATATTTCCAACACACCTCTGACCAACATATTAACCCACAGAGACCTTCCTGCCAACACTAAAAAGAAGGATTCTGGGTGGACTCCTCCTGAAGGTCGAAACAGCAGCCTGGATTTCTACATAGACTGCTTCCGCCGACGTGCACGAGCTGAAATTGTGGAAAAGCAGCATCGCTTACCCCATAACCTCAGCCATGCAGAACACAGTGCCATCCACAGCCTCAGAAACAACTCTGACATCATAATCAAAAAGGCTGACAAAGGAGGTGCTGTCGTCATCATGAATAGGTCGGAGTATGAACAAGAGGCTACTAGGCAGCATTCCAACACCACTTTCTACAAGCCATTACCCTCTGATCCCACTGAGAGTTACCAAAAGAAACTACAGCATTTGCTCAAGAAACTCCCTGAAAAAGCACAAGAACAAATCCGCACAGACACACCCCTGGAGCCCCGACCTGGGGTATTCTATCTGCTACCCAAGATCCATAAACCTGGAAATCCTGGACGCCCCATCATCTCAGGCATTGGCACCCTGACAGCAGGATTGTCTGGCTTTGTAGACTCCCTCCTCAGGCCCTTCGTTACCAGCACTCCCAGCTATCTTCGAGACACCACCGATTTCCTGAGGAAACTACAGTCCATTGGTGATCTTCCTAAAAACACCATCCTAGCCACTATGGATGTAGAAGCCCTCTACACCAACATTCCACACAAAGATGGACTACAAGCCGTCAGGAACAGTATCCCCGATACTGTCACGGCTAACCTGGTGGCTGAACTTTGTGACTTTGTCCTGACCCATAACTATTTCACATTTGGTGACAATGTATACCTTCAAATCAGTGGCACTGCGATGGGTACCCGCATGGCCCCACAGTATGCCAACATTTTTATGGCTGACTTAGAACAACGCTTCCTCAGCTCTCGTCCCCTAATGCCCCTACTCTACTTGCGCTACATTGATGACATCTTCATCATCTGGACCCATGGAAAAGAAGCTCTTGAGGAATTCCACCATGATTTCAACAATTTCCATCCCACCATCAACCTCAGCCTGGACCAGTCCACACAAGAGATCCACTTCCTGGACACTACGGTGCTAATAAGCGATGGTCACATAAACACCACCCTGTATCGGAAACCTACTGACCGCTATTCCTACCTACATGCCTCTAGCTTTCATCCAGATCATACCACTCGATCTATTGTCTACAGCCAAGCGCTACGATATAACCACATTTGCTCCAACCCCTCAGACAGAGACAAACACCTACAAGATCTCTATCATGCATTCCTACAACTACAATACCCACCTGCTAAAGTGAAGAAACAGATTGACAGAGCCAGAAGAGTACCCAGAAGTCACCTACTACAGGACAGGCCCAACAAAGAAAACAACAGAACGCCACTAGCCATCACCTTCAGCCCCCAACTAAAACCTCTCCAACGCATCATCAAGGATCTACAACCTATCCTGAAGGACGACCCATCACTCTCACAGATCTTGGGAGACAGACCAGTCCTTGCTTACAGACAGCCCCCCAATCTGAAGCAAATACTCACCAGCAACCACACACCACACAACAGAACCACTAACCCAGGAACCTATCCTTGCAACAAAGCCCGTTGCCAACTCTGTCCACATATCTATTCAGGGGATACCATCATAGGGCCTAATCACATCAGCCACACTATCAGAGGCTCGTTCACCTGCGCATCTACCAATGTGATATATGCCATCATGTGCCAGCAATGCCCCTCTGCCATGTACATTGGCCAAACTGGACAGTCTCTACGTAAAAGAATGAATGGACACAAATCAGACATCAAGAATTATAACATTCAAAAACCAGTTGGAGAACACTTCAATCTCTCTGGTCACTCGATCACAGACCTAAGAGTGGCTATACTTCAACAAAAAAGCTTCAAAAACAGACTCCAACGAGAGACTGCTGAATTGGAATTAATTTGCAAACTGGATACAATTAACTTAGGCTTGAATAGAGACTGGGAATGGATGAGTCATTACACAAAGTAAAACTATTTCCCCATGGTATTTCTCCCTCCCACCCCACCCCCCACTGTTCCTCTGATATTCTTGTTAACTGCTGGAATTAGCCTACCTTGCTTGTCACCATGAAAGGTTTTCCTCCTTTTCCCCCCCTGCTGCTGCTGATGGCTTATCTTAAGTGATCACTCTCCTTACAGTGTGTATGATAAACCCATTGTTTCATGTTCTCTGTGTGTGTATATAAATCTCTCCTCTGTTTTTTCCACCAAATGCATCCGATGAAGTGAGCTGTAGCTCACGAAAGCTTATGCTCTAATAAATTTGTTAGTCTCTAAGGTGCCACAAGTACTCCTTTTCTTTTTGCGAATACAGACTAACACGGCTGCTACTCTGAAACCTGATCTTATAATACAGTAATTTTTGGGGACAGAATACATGTGCTTTATTTTGTTTTAAAAATACTAATATTAAGATGCATTAATTGGTAAAAATGATGAAATACAGTTAAATTGAGAAGTTTTCAATTTTACAAAATCATATATATGGAATCACAAAAAGTGTTTATTAAAAAAAAGAGCCACAAATACAGAGCAAACAAACAGGCTCCATATAATTTGAGTTGTAACTTCGTCTTCTTTGTTTACCTGTCTAGAACTCTGTAGAGATGTAGACATCTAGTAGCTGAACAACATACTGCATAAAATCATATTATTAATTGCAAGTGTTGCAAGTACTGAGGCCTGATCTACACTACAGAATTAGGTCGATGTAAGGCAGCTTACATCAACCTAACTCTGTAAGTGTCTACACTAAAATGTGGTTCCAACCGATGTAACTCGCCGATTTAATAACTCCACTTCTGTGAGAGGTGTAGTGCTTAGGCTGATGTACATAGGTTGACACTGTGTTGTCTTTAGTGGCCTCCAGGGGGGTGTCCCACATGCCCCACTGTGACTGCTCTGGTCACCATTTTTAACTCTACTGTCCAGCGACCAGGTACACAGGTATACGTCCATCCCCTCTAAATCCTCACAAATTTTTGAAATGTTGTTTTCTGTTTGCTTGGCGATGGGAGCTTACCTAGCAACTGCCAAGCTCACCATGCTGGTTTCACACTGAAGACATGCTTCTGCCTGGTATACACAGGAGATGGTGGATCGCCTGAGTCTGTAGGGAGAAGAGGCATGTACAGCTCTGATCCAGCTGTAGAAATGTTGATATCTATGACAGATTGCTCAAGGCATGGGGCATAAGGACTACAAGAGGGACCAATTGCAGGGCCGCATGAAAACCAAGGAGTTGCAGCAGGTGTACCAGAAGGCAAGAGAGGCTAACAGTCACCCTGGAGCAGACATGCCGCTTTTACAAAGAGCTTCTCCACTCTCAGTGCAGCTCTCATTTTGGTGTTGCTTTGCTGGAGGACTGAGGCAAACTCCACACACACATCCAGGAATGTAGCCTTGTGCTTATGAAAGTTATGCAGCCACTTCTCATCATCCTATACCTGCATAATGATGCAATCCCACCAGTCAGTGCTTGTTTCTTGGGCCCAGAACCAGCACTCCACTGTCTGCAGCTGCTCCAGGAATGCCAACAACAACCTTTAATTATTTCTTTCTACATCCCACAGCAAGCTAGCCTCCAGGGAATCATCATGTTCCCCACAACTCCTCTGACAACTCTGCAAATACTGCAGGATTGGGCACACCATGCTCGTAACGCTCATCACAATAGTGTAGAGGTGTTCAGGCACCATGCTTCACACAGAGGTGGCAGACGCACAGGTTTGCGGGACTTTTAAAAAGTGAGACAAAACATTAAGGGGTGCAGATAAAATTATGGGATGGAGAAAACTGCATCTTGGAATGTTGAAATCATGTTTGCAGTCACTCCTATGTGACTCGTTTGCCCCCATGAGGCACTGAAAACCCTTCCCAAAACACTCTGCATTAGATGGTGACAATTTGCCTAGTGGCTACTACCCACAGTACACTGCTCTCTGCATCGATGCAAGCACTACCAGTGAAGACGCACACTGCCGACACAAGGCGTGTAATGTGGACATGCGAAAGCAAATTAATTACTGTGGTGGCTGTACATCAACATGACTTAGATTGACTTAATTTTGTAGTGTAGACTTGCCCTGAATATGGAAGAAGGGAAGAGCTGAAATATTTCATGTTAGTTAAGTAGTCTCACTATCAACTATACACTGAGTTACAACAGTATAACCCATCAGAACTTGAGTCATGTGGCTGAAATCTTTCCATAGGACCAAATTCTGGTTTCTGTGCATGAAGTGAATAAAGTGGATGTACACAAAGAAATTGTGTGTGGGCTGGAATCTCTTCAGGCCACAAAGCTCTTCTTCGGCAGCTGTGCAGTCTTATGAGAATTAGCTGGTGGAGCTGCATAGTTATGGATCTATTGATCATCTGCCATAATACCTTGCATCCCAGCTGAGAAGGAGGTCCCTGCATCCTGCCCACTTGTGTAGCAGCAGCACATAGATTTTGAATGTTGGGACTGTGAGGAAGAACAGGGTCTTGCTTGCCCAGTATTTTCACCTCCACCCTTATTAAGTTTTCAGGGAGGGAGTAGGACGCAGTAGAGCCATGGCTCCATTTCCCTCCCTATGTGCATCAGCCAGTGGAGCTGACTAGGCCCAAAGGAGGTTGTGAGGGGATGAACTGTGCTCTGTAAAAACATATCCTGCCTCCAACTTCCCAGTGGGAGACAGGCTTTCTAGAGTAATTGTGCTTCAGAGGAGGTATCTCCATGTCACAATGCCTCCTGGGCTTCTCCTGCAGCAGTCGAGATTGTGACATGATCCTTCTTCAGAGCTGCACCTCAGTGCCCAATCAAAGAGGGGGCTACAGGCCAAACAGGGATGGGGTTTGAGGTGATTGCTTAAGAGTAAGAACGGATGTTGCACACAAGTTTTATTTATGTCAGAGAAACAGTAGAGCTAATCAAGTCAGCTGGCTGATGCCTAAGCATATTTTAAGTCATTTTTGGAAATGTGTTTAAAGGCAAACATTTTCTGTACATGAATTTTAGACAAACATTTAAAAAAGATATTTTTCTGATTCTATTTTGCCATCTTTTGGCTTTCTTCTGAAAATGGAAACTAGCTGCTTTTTTTTTTTTTTTTGTACCCAGGGAGATCAGAGTCTGAGATTGTGCATGGAGACAGTACAAGATAGAAGAGGAAAAGTCAGTGAACCTACGTATATAGTCGTTGCTCTTCTGTGCCAAGTACTGGCCAAAGGCAAGTTTTGACCTCTGAAAAAAATGGATTTCCTCTTATATTTAATCTTCTGCTTAAAGACACACTGTGAGTTTGAAGTTTTATAACACATTCTGCTGCCAGGTTGGCTCTGGGTCTTTGGTTTCCTGCAAATAGATCTGACTGAGAAAGCATTAAATAATGTTAGCAGGTGCAACAAACTTATTTTGCTTTGAACTATTAATAAAAACCACCACACTTTAGATTTTATAACAGACTCTGTTGGCCAAAGAATGTGTCTTTTTCTGTACAATCCATTCTGATTACATTTCCAGACCAAAAGCGGCTGCATGGTGCGTGTGGGTGGGAAACCCTTTGCTTGGCTGGAGTTAAATGGTAAGCTTATATCAGTAACTTAAGAAAATAAAAATCAGTAACTTCATACTAGAATTTTAGACTAGCACACTCTAGATTAATGTGATACTTTGTTCTATGAAAATACAGCCTTAAGACATCCTGACCCCCTTTTACGGTAATTGTGCCCCAGTTTCCATCAGCACTTGCTCTTTGGCGTTCCCTATTTTTCCTCTTTCAATGAATTGTGGTAAATCTGCTTTTTCCTGTGAGGCACTGTACAATAAAGTAAATGTACCTGAACGGTCATGCGACAACACTGATGTAACTGTTTTTTAAAGTGTAAATCAGGAGATATGGCATGATTCAAACCAAAGCTTACAAAATGGCTTGGACCAAAGCCTAATTAGCCAGTATGCACATAAGTAAACTTGTAGTCTGTTGTTCTACATAATCTGTAGTATGTTGTATAAAAACAGTTTACAGTGTAGTTTTGAATTAAGTGACTTTAATCTATTCTTGACATAGACACATCTACCTCTGCCTTGTAGAAAACAAACTGTAGGTATTATATTTTATTTAAACAAGCATCTGTGATGACATATTTAAAGACTCCAGGACAGATGATCAGATCCATTTGCTTGTCATGTGCTATTCCGTGTTTGTTTTTTGAGTATCCCTTCTGAATGCTGGATGTTAGAGCTACCTCCTCAATAAAGCAAGCAATACTAATTAAAATTAAATGTATTTATTTATTGGATTGCACACTAAATGTTTTGTGTTTTGGAAAATGGAGAGCTGATTTTTCTTAAGCTAATTGAGAAGTTCAGTATTGCAGAATTGCTTTTCTGTAAATAGCTGGGCATTTTAACAGAAGATATTTGTTTTAAAGTAACTAAACAGAGTTTGAGAACATTGATTGCAATTCGGTGCCATTCATGACATTCTAATAGAGAGAATGTGAGAACAATATGTGCTTTTTAATTTTTGTTGTCCATATCTGCTATCCAGAAGACACAAAAGGATGTGTTTTAACTATAAATTTCAATCCAGTGAGTCTATCAGAGTAGGATCAACATTGGGAGTAGTAGAGGATGTATTAAATCTCTCTGTTTATACAATTGGATACATGTGGATGATTACAAAAAGTCATTTTCCTGTTCATGATCATACTTTGGATCTCATACTCCACATAGTCTCAAATAAGAATGCCCATTTGTTGCACTCAAAGGCCTTTTTAATATCTAATGACAGAGTCATGATGGAGTTACCCGCACCTATGCCATGTGAAGTAACTACATTTAGTTCATAACAAACATTATCCATCTGGCCTTATTCAGTCACTTTAATTAGGGCATATAAATTCATTCCATGTCTGTTTGCTGCTAACGTGGCTAATATTTTTTTTATCTATGATTGAAAAGTATAGGCTATTGTTTGAACACTCCTTAGGTGACTTACTCCCATAGTTATATGCTGTGTTTTTTGTAGCTGTGTCAGTCTGAGAATATTAGAGATACAAGGTGCGTGAGGTAATATCTTTTATTGGACCAACTTCAGTTGGTGAGAAAGACAAGCTTCCGAGTTTACACCCAGCTCTTCTTCAGGTCTGTTTCTCCAGGTCAGATCTGAAGAAGAGCTCTGTGTAAGCTCAAAAGCTTGGGGCTCTCAACAATGGAGTTTGTCCAATAAAAGTTATTACCTCACCCACCTTGTTGCTCTTACTCCCATCATGACATAATGCTGAGATTACATAACATAAACTGTTCAGGAGAAGACCTATTCAATAGCACCAACGTGACAACTTTGCATAGCAGAGGCGTGGCGTATTTCAGTGGTTTGACAGAACTAAATTGATAATCTGTCCAGGCTTGTTGTCTTGTTGAGATTATAGCTGAACTTTGTGAGCCCCTATATACTTTCAGAGCATTGCTAAATCTACATTATTTGACTTAGGTTGATATACCATGACAAATGTCTTTTGGTTAAGGTAATAATAATTACCTTTTAGTATAGCTGAGCTATACAGGAGTCTTTTTACACTATGCCACAAACCCTATGCTAATTTCTTCTTCTTATCAAAGTCCATTTTCCAGTTTTAATTTCTGCTGTTATCTTGTAAATGTGCAGGGCTTCTCAAACTTCATTGCATCATGACCCCTTCTGACAACAAAAATTACTACATGACCTCAGGAGGGACGACTGAAGCCTGAGGCCATCTTAGCCCCTCCACCCTTGGTGGTGATGTGGGGAGCCCGAGCCCTGCCATCCCAGGCATGGAGGGCCTATAACCTGATCCCCACCACCTACAGCCTTCAGCCCCAGGCCCCACCAAGTCTAACACCAGCCCTGCTGACCCCATTAAAATGGGGTTGTGACCCACTTTGGGGTCCCAACCCATAGTTTGAGAACCACTATGCTAGTGGAAGTTGTGTCCGTGTAACTGAGAGCAGAATTGTGGCTGTAACTAACCCTAACAACATCCCTATGAGATACTACATGGGTTGTGCAATTTGTACAAGACAGCCTTAGGTACGTATTATTTTCCCAATTTTACAGATGAGAAACAGGCACAGAAAGACTGATTTGCCCTAGATCACACACTGAATCAGTTACCATTCAATAACTGATATATTTCATGAGATAAATTAGTGTTGATGAAGTGTGGGGGTTAAGTCAAGCACTGAAAAGTAGAGAAACAATGTTAAGGTTGAAAGCTCAAATTTTACTCTGCCCTTTGTATTTGAATAATTAAAGTAATTTAAAAAAATTACACATGGAATTGCACAAAGCTTGAGTTTGCACAGACTCAGTGTAGAGTGTAGGTGATCTGGAAGTAAGCACAAGTGAACCGTGACCAACAAAGTTAAAATTAGAACAGCTGGAAGGAAGGGGTGGGGGAAGGTGTAAAGAAAGAAGAGGTAGCAAAGGGGAACAACACTTGGTTTATTACAATATTCACTCATTCTGATGGGGTCTTGACCCAGTGTATCCATTCATTTTTGAGAAATAAAATTGAAACATGATGTGTTATAATGTATGAATTATCTGAAAGGGACAAGAAATGCATTAAGGCCTATAGCACAAGCCTATGTACTACTTAAATCATATTTAAGGCATCAAAATAGGGCTTAAGTAGAATTTATGTGGGGCATAGGTCTTATGTTGGCTCTGTGCACAGGGCTGCATTTCATCCTCACAGAGCATGGTTAGCAGTAGTGGAGGCATGGCCAAGCTGTGCTGAGTAAAAACCTGCCCAGAACCAGTGAATGTGTATTTGGGACAGCTCAGCCATGCCCCCACTGCTGCAACCCATGCTACAATGGCTACACTGCTATTTATGGTCATGCTAGCTCAATGAGCAGGGGAATCATAGTCCTAGCTTGTCATGTAAATATAGCCTTTGATAGACTGGAACAGGAAAGGATGATCCCCCCAAAATCCCATTCAAATAATAAAGTGTATTAAATTAATTCTGGAGGGACAGAAACAGACTTTAAATATTAACTTGAATCAATAGGAATGCTGAGGCTTGCATAATTCTGGAAACAGCAAAATAACAGTAGCTGACTCCATTCCCAGAGTCCCTCTCCTAATCCTCATCCTCACGTTAGGCTCAGAAATAATGGATAGCATGAATCTGAAAGGATAATTAAATATCTAGATGCATCAGGTGTGGGGCAGAAGGAAAGCTCGGTAGCACAGTCTCTCTATCTGCTAGCCTAGTTCATAACTTTTTGCATCTTAGCATTACATTCAGCCACGTGAGAAGGAGAAGATAGACTTCCATAAGGGCACAACTATTTCTTGCTGACTAAGAAGCCAGGAGTAGAGCCCATTTTTACACCTTCCTCAACCTCAGGTGTGCTTCTGCACCACAAAAGCTGGAAAATATTTCTTCTTGCTCCTGAATAGTATAGAAATTATTAAGATCTTGCCAGAGCAGTGACATTTTTCTGTTTTAGTCTGAACTTTTCTATTCTGTTATTATAGAAAAGTACATAAGAAGCAGGCACTTTAATAAGTGTCCCCTACAGCAATTCCAAAGTAGTTACATATTTGGGAGGAAATAAGGTTTTCTGTCAGCCAGCTTTCAACAATGTTGTATCATTTTGGCTTTTTCAGGAGAAACTTTATCATCATTTATACAACTTTTTTCCCCACCATCCTTGGCCATTGAAACATGATGTTAATGATATGGAAGGTGTGTTAAGAAATTATGTTGTGGTTACATTTTTAAAGTCATTTGGCATGTGTTTTGTGGGAAGAAGAGAGACAATAGCAAGGTGTTGTTCAGCTGGTAAACTCAACTCTTTCAACATAGTAAAGTTTCATTTTCATTGACCAACAGGGCTCAAGGAAAGTCTGTGAGGCCTCTGTGTCATTGGAAATGGTTTCATAGTGGTAACTTTGGAAGTAGTGCTGTTTTTTTTAACACATATGTAGAAATTGAGTTGAAGGGATAGTGTGGAACAGAGCTACCTTTGTTTTTAAAGAAAAAGCTGCATGCAATAACTTACGCTTCCAGCTCTCTGCTATAGTCCATGGTCATCCATCTTAAAGTTCTAAAGTAAAGCCCAAGCATATGGAATTTAATCACAGCATCATGGAAATAACTTTTTGTGTCAATATCTATTCATCTTCATAATAAAAATACCCAAATGAAGATCTTAAAGGATTAAGCTTTATAAGTTTACCATTAAGGTAGATAAAACAGGATTTACAAATCAAGCCAGTCTTTATCATAGATTGGCTGACAAAAGCAGTGGTTGGATCTTTAGGCACATTATATTAGATTTCAACTAGAGTTTAGGTTTAAGGTCTAATCAAAGCTCGTGTTTGGGTTTTAATTCATCTGTGCCAAATTCTCATAAGTTTTTCTAATGAAAATATGCTCCAGGATTGTGGCATGAGATCAAGCGGGAAAGCGGCTGTTCTTGAACAAATTCAACCAAATCTAAAAAACAAGCTCTTTCTGGTTTAGGATCCCAACCAGAGCAGAATCACATAAAGCAGCTATAAGAAGGAAAAATTAGTTCCTAATTCCTCTGCCTCCTGGTCATAGGATCCTCACCTTGTGTTGTCTGTAGGGGTGCTGGAACAATTTTTATAGTGGGGGTGCTGAGAGCCATTGAACCAAATTATAAACCCTGTATATAATGGAATCTACTTGAAGCCAGGGGGTACGGCAGAGCACTCAGCACCTATAGTTCCAGCACCTATGGTTGTCTGACTTTTTAGTACCACCGTTCACCCGAATCAACACACACAGAGTTCAAATCCGACTCCGCACATACACTGTCTCTCCCCCCCACACCATTTTCCTGCATCCTATATTCACAGACTAGAGGGGAAGCCAAACTGAACAAGCTTCTCTTAAACCCACAAACTCAATTTTATCTCAAGTGTATGGTGGTTCATGGAAAAGTTTATTGGTAGATAACAAATAACTGTTGACTGTTAAAGTATATTATATTACCAAATGCTTAGCTGATGTACAGTTCTTTGCAATACTGATGGCGTCTATCTATTTTACTTGTCTTGTTGGGATTATAAAAAAATCACTTGATGAGGGGCAAATAAAGTCTTTATTTAGAAGTTTGACTTACATAATTATTTGCTAGCCACAGTACATATCAAATTACTTTGAGTGGCATACAACAAAGCATCATGATGATCTTGTAGCTAAAGCAAAGTAGTTGAAATGAAGAGACAAGGCATCTAATTCCTGTTTGTTTGTTTGTTTTTCAAATATTAACTTTGACTTGCCCAGAGTCACATTTGACCTCTTGATGCCTCATTTTCCTTATTAGTAAAAAGGGAATAACACTTCCTCTATCTCACTAATGGCCTAAATAACTTGGAAATCCCATGGTTGCCAATTCTGGTAGTTTTATCATGAGTCCCATAATATTTTGTGTTCTTCTTAGAGTCTCAGCTCCTTTTTAAAAAGCACGTGTCTAATCCTCATGTTCACAGAGAAAAGCTTCAAAACATGAATATTTAATGGCTTAAACACCAGAAAGCAGAATACACAAATTAAAAAATTTATGATTGTTTGAGCCTGACTCATGATTTTTTGAATACTTGAGATTGGCCATATTTAAATTTTCTGAAGGAAGGTGCTATCTATGTGAAAACTGTCGCTATGAACAAAACAAAACAAATGTCTGTGTTGAGCAATAATTTGAGCTCATATTTAAACTTTTTTTCTATCCCTCAGGAATTAGTGGAATACTTTTTATTATCGGAATGTTTTCTGGATCATCCTTTCCAGTTCCCCTCTAGCAAAGGCTATGTCTGCAGTATGTGCTGGCAGTGTAATTCCTCTGCTCATATACACATACTTGCGCTAGATCTCACCAAGCTAGCACAAGTGACAATATCTGTTTAGCTGCGGTAGCACAGATAGTGGGCAATGGAGGCACAGCTGAACGATGCTGAGACTATGCTCACCGGTTTCAGGCTGGTTTGTATTCAGGATAACTCAGCCATGCCTCCGTTCTGTTGTTATGGCTATACTGCTATTTATACTCACGCTCGCTCAATGAGAGCTAGTGAGAGTGTGTGTTTATGAGCAGGGGAATTAGAATTCTAGCGCTGGACACACTGAGAAGTAGAATAAATAATTGGTTTAACTGAATTCAGAGCCTGTCGGTTTTCTAAAGCCATACCCACTATGAACATTAAGTGTTCTGTGTATTAAAAAGAAGTGCTGTAACCACAGTGTATTATAGTTTGTACAAAGCATATTGATGCATCTGACAGAATTGCAGTGTCATATAGTAGCTAAGGGCCCCTGTCTTCTGAGCTGGTGCATGCTGGTTATATTTTAGCAAAGAAGTGCACAGCTTTAGTTATGTCATGATCAAAAGTGTAATGTTAATAAATAGTGAAATAGCTGTTATTAACAAATGCACTCTTCATTCAGAGTGTCCTGGCAAAACTGCAGCTGCTGGAAAGATATAAGTAAATGTAAGGTTGTCTTTTTTCATCAAAGCTCATGCAGTACTTGCATGATCCTAAGTTAGTGGGTCTTTTTTCCTCTGTCATTGGTTTCTGATGGGATATGCCTCATGAACAGGTTCTGCTTGGTGAGACCGGGAGAATCTCTATATAAATCAGCAGTTCTCAGACTTTATTCTACATTTGTGGTGCTTTATTGCAGCAATTTAGTTAAAGAGTTTTTCTAGTGTAATATATACTAGAAATGGGTATGTTTCACTGTTTGTTTTTGCCAAATGGCCTAAGCATTGCATCATGATTTAGAGTGATTCACTGTCATTTTTCTTTCCTATTGTATGTTTGAATACTTGTAGCCTGGAATTAATACAATAACAGTAAGTATAAGATGTAAAGAGCTGTCATCGTTATTAAAATACATCATTTTTGACAGGAAGGCTACATGGCTCTAACTAAAATCTCAGAGCTATCTGTGCTTTGGTTATTTTAAAGTCAGGAATATTGATGGGGTAGCATGGCAGAAGAAAAGAGACAGGAATCTTTTCACAGAAAATTCAAGTCTTTCCAAGGACATGAATATTACAAGAGGCACTGATCCCGCAAGTGAACCCATGCTTGTTCATCCTCATGTCCGTGCAAAGTCCCACTGAAGTCAGCAGGAATGCAAATGGGCATGTGCGTCTTCCCTTGTGGATCTAATTGCAGGATGGGAGACTGAATTTGCATGAAATACACTATACAGCTATTGTCCCCTAATGCCCCCTACTCTACTTGCGCTACATTGATGACATCTTCATCATCTGGACCCATGGGAAGGTGGTCCTTGAGGAATTCCACCAGAATTTCAACAGTTTCCACCCCACCATCATCCTCAGCCTGGACCAGTCCACACAAGAGGTCCACTTCCTAGACACTACAGTGCTAATAAGTGATGGTCACATAAACACCACTCTGTACTGGAAACCTACTGACCGCTATTCCTACCTACATGCCTCCATCTTTCATCCAGACCACATCACACAATCCATTGTCTACAGCCAAGCTCTAAGATACAACTGCATTTGCTCCGGTCTCTCAGACAGAGACAAACACCTACAGGATCTCTATCAAGCATTCTTAAAACTACAATACCCACCTGCTGAAGTGAACAAACAGATTGACAGAGCCAGAAGGGTACCCAGAAGTTACCTACTACAAATCAGACCCAACAAAGAAAGTAACAGAACGCCACTAGCCATCACCTACAGCCCCCAACTAAAACCTCTCCAGCGCATCATCAAGGATCTACAACCTATCCTGAAGGATGATCCCTTACTCTCACAGACCTTGGGAGACAAGCCAGTCCTCGCTTACAGACAGCCCCACAACCTGAAGCAAATACTCGCCAGTAACTACACACCTCAAAACAAAAATACCAACCCAGGAACCAAATCCTGCAACAAACCCTGATGCCAACTCTGTCCACATATCTATTCAAGGGACACCATCATAGGACCTAACCACATCAGCTACACCATCAGGGGCTCATTCACCTGCATGTCTACCAATGTGATATATGCCATCATGTGCCAGTAATGCCCCTCTGCCATGTACATTGGCCAAACCGGACAGTCTCTACGCAAAAGAATAAATGGACACAAATCTGAGATCAGGAATTATAACATTCAAAAACCAGTCGGAGAACACTTCAATCTCCCTGATCACTCAATAACAGACCTAAAAGTGGGAATTCTTCAACCAAAAAACTTCAAAAACAGACTCCAACATGAAACTGCAGAACTGGAATTAATTTGCAAACAAGACACCATCAAATTAGGCCTGAATAAAGACTGGGAGTGGTTGGGTCATTACAAAACCTAAACCTAATTTCCCATTACTGTTACTCACACCTTCTTGTCAACTTCAAATAAGCCACTCTCATTACTACTTCAAAATTTATATTTCCTCCCTTGGTATCCTCCTGTTAATTGAATTGTCTTGTTAGACTGACCTCACACTTGGTAAGGCAACTCCCATATTTTCATGTATTTATACCTGCTCCTGTATTTTCCACTCCATGTATCTGATGAAGTGGGTTCTAGCCCATGAAAGCTTATGCCCAAATGAATTTGTTAATCTCTAAGGTGCCACAAGGACTCTTCATTTATACACAAAATGTATCTTAAAAAGCGTTACAGATTTATATATAATTACAGAACAATTATTATTACTTTTTCTTGTATGTGGTTTCTTTCATCTATGGATCTCAAAAGTCTTCCCAAACACTATCTTCCAATTCTCCTGAGATATAAATAATACATAAATATATATAGTAAATATAATAAATAACAGCAGAGGGTGAGGGAAAGTAAGAGACTATATAGGCATCCAACATGATGTTCTAGAAACTTAAAAAATTGCATAGGGACTGCAGTATTTGATTAGTTCAGTTATATGGACCAGTCTCACTTAAATGTACTCAGGAAGTGCATGTATTTGTCATTTTGTGCAACTCTGTCATTTTGTGAAAATTACTGTATTTTAAAATGTGCAAATAAGTTCACTGAATAATGTGCATATTTGCAGATCATTTTTATATTGGTATAAACATCTGCTTAACGTTGGTACACTCTGTCCCAAACAGTGATGGGAGTAGAACATGGAGCTGCCCTCTGGGTTACATAACATGAGCTTCTTAAAGGTACCGTTCCCCATTGGTGGACACTGAAGGTTTTTCAGAGTTTTGGGTTGTGGGAAACTGGGTCAGCTAGCTTTGTTGGCTTGTCTGTGTGGAAACTGGGTGTGAGGGCTGAGAGAAGATGGGGCTTGCTGGGGAGAGGGGCTTTGTGGGAGCTGGGAGGGGGGAGGTTTCTGGGGAGGATTGAACACTTGGGTAGGAAGTTAGAGTGTCTGAGGAGAAGAGAAGGATAGCTGGGTGGCCCTCTCTCCTTCCCAGGTTAGCCACACCTTGTTTTGGAGCTGTGCCAGCCAGCTCTGAGCTCTAGAGTGGAGTGGGTATTCCAGATCCCATTTCCTTCAGACTCTGACTTCTGGTGCAAGCGAAAGAAATCCATGTAGTGGATTGGGTCCAAAGTGTGCATTCATTGCTTATGCAATATTTGCATTGCCAATGAGAGAATTTTCATACATTTTGTTTCTTTTTTTTTTATAAAAGTAGCAGATCTTTGATTATTCTCTTTGACGGTTGTGGATATTCTTTTATGTCACCAGTTCCTATTTACTTTAACTCCTTGGAGCTGGCAAGCAACCTAGTGTTACACACATGAATGACCAAAATATGCCTTTTGAATCCCTAAATACCATGTATTTCATTTGCTTTTTTCCAGCACAGCTGGTCATCTACAGGGATGCCAGAGCAAGCTACTTCAAAGTGTATGCCTTATGTTTGGGCAAGGTGATGAATTCTGGAGGAATAAAAGCACATCTACTGAATGTGCCATGCCTGCTACTTGAATTAATTTATATCCTCAGTGATAGAAATTAATCTTCTGAAAATTTTACATTCAATACTTCATGTCAGACATGATTTCAGTACTTACTATGATTTATTGTACGCTGGCATTCATTCCATAGTTTTGGATATGTGTTTCCATAGAAGCCTTCAAACAAAAAAACCAAAAGAAGGTATGTCAATTTTTAAAAAAATCTTTAAGTGTTAATAATCATAAATTGTATAAAATTTTAAAGCAGATTATGTCAAGGTTTGAAAACCCAAGAATGTGTTGAGTTCAATGAGGAGGATAGAATAGACAGAAAGCAAAGAGTAATCTTCAGTACTAACCCCAGAATATTTTAGTGTGGGGGGTCGTAGGTCCTGATCCCAGAAAAATTTGAGCACATGAATAGTCCAGTTTAAGTGAAATTCTCGCTGACCCTGATTCAGTAATATAGTTTAAACACCTGTACAACTTTAAGAATGTGAGTAATACCATTGATTTCAGTGGAATTACTTACATGCTTGAGTTAGACACATGCTTAAAAACCTTGCTCCCCGATGTAAATTTACCAGGCCATCTTAAAGCTTATTACTACCATTTCTAAACATGCAAGGTCACATTTTAGATCTGGTCTGGAAATTTTTTTAAAGTTTCTCAGGTCGGGGATGAAATTTCACAAGAGAGACATACTCCAGTGATCAGGACACTTGACTGGGGTCTGATCCAGAGCAGGGACTGATCTTGGATCCAAGATGAGTGCTCTAACCACAGGGATACTTACTGTTTTTTTGGGGGCGGGGGGGAGGAGGTGGTTTTTTTTCTCCCAAGTAAAATCTAGAAAGGTCTTGCTTTTATTCTGATGAAGGGAAAAAAACAACAACAAACTCTGAAACCTCAGACTGTTTTGTGAAACAGAATTCTTGTTTTAGCACCAGCCCTATCAAGTTTCCTATTAAAATATGTAGCTGGTCTCATTTACTTCATTTGAGTTACATTCATTTACAGCAAGTCTGAATTTGACCTACCAAATTTAAAATAAAATGGAATTAGGATTAGAAATTCACAGTTTGCTTTTTACTAATAGTTTTCTAAATTCACTGGGCCAGATCCTCTGCTGACATAAACTGACAAAGCTCCATTGACTTGAAATCAACAGATTTATGCTAATTTACATAAACTGATCATCTGGCCCACTCTTTCTACAAACATTCCAGTCAATAATAGAACAGAAAATAATGGGGAAATAAAGACAGAAAAAGGGAAAATAAGCAAACTAAGTTTTACATTTGAGCAAATATTCTTAAAAAATATCACCCTCTTCTCTTCAAGAAACATATGACATACAGTGATTAAAAAGCAAAAAACCTCATCCATGTTCATTGTATCAGACAGTGGATTAAAACTGGTTGTTAAATTATAATTCTGAATAGTATGCTGCCGAAACTTGTTCCTAATGCACTTTTCATTGTGATAACTGGAACATTGAAAATATGTTGGAAAATATCATTGAAAAGTTTTGTTTGGCTAGAAAAATTCTAGGTTGGAAGACAGTTTGCCACCTGAAGCAAGAGGTTCCAACTTGTTGGAACTTCTCTTTATTCTATGGCCGAATGACTCTTGCAACAGCAAAATGCTGTGACTAATAATGTTGGAAAACACATTATGTGTAAGGTGGATGTCATCCTGACCTCCTTCCATCGGAATTCTGAAATACAAGTAAATTTCAATTCAGCTATCTTGGGACTCATCACAAAGACGATATTGCTAGACACATTTTCAACCCTTTACCTGAAAAATCATGAGTAAGTTTTACTTGGGGGCAGAGAGACAGAGGGGGATTTACTGAATCTTTTCTTGAGAAGGCATTAAAGGAAAACTGCCTTCTCAAAAAATTGCCCTTGAAAATAGTTGTCTCACTGATTTGGGGCCCAACTTTGCAAGGAGTTGAACTCCTTCAATTCTCATTAAAGTCATTCGGAGATGAGGGCGCCATGTATGGTACATGATCAAGCCTTTTGTCCTTTTCCATTTGGCAATTATTAATCACACCGTATGTCTGCAATACAGGCTGAAATTAACAGGACTGTGTTTATTCAACAATCTTATTAGCTGTCACTGGATTTGACCCTCACTACTGGGTTCAGTGGTGAACTCAAGCTGAACTGAGAAACACACTTCCTCTGTTAGTCTGACAAAGGCTGAGTTTGTTGACCTTCAGGGCAAGGAGTAAGCTCATGTTTGAGATAGGGCATCACAGTATGTTAGATGCAAATAAATAGTCAGTAGTAAGATTCATTTTACGTCCATATATCTAACTTTAAGAATCAAAGTATGAAATATTTTAAATGTTTTTTTCCTTAAATTACTTTAGATACTCCTTAATTTTTAAAAAAATCTTATCTGATCACCATGAGGATACATTTATATTAAAGGACTTGATTTTTACAATTGTAATTTACTTTCAAACTTTGGTTCTTAAAATGATATTGATATAAATCAGGATATTACTTTGTGACAGAATTTGACTTTTTTGCAATGCTGAGCTTTGTGACTAATGGCAAGATAACTTTTTCTCTTGTCATTTGTCTTTTTTTTTTGGCAGTTCCTATTTTTGCACATTTAATTGTAATCACTGTTTTTGCACATTTGCACAAAGGATACAAGGGCACAGTGAATTTAAGGAAAATACTAGCAAAAGGAAAATTTTGAATTTGTAATCTTAAAACTTCACATAAGAAATTTTAATCCAAGAATCAAACTCTTCTTGTCAGGAAACAAAAACAATACCATGTCATAAAGTTTAAGGCCAGAAGGACCACCAGATCATCTAGTCTGATCTCCTGTATATCACAACACCCTCCAGCAACTGCACACTAAACCCAAAAACCAAAATTAGGCCAAAATATAACTACTCCCAGGAGACTAAACCATTATGTGCCACAGGTCGAGAATAGGAGGGACCAAGGTGAATCAGTCCCTGAGGAACCTGCAATGGGAGGGAATTGATTAAGTGAGATATACCCACATAATCCCGCCAAGTGACCTGCACTCCATGCTGCAGAGGAAGGGGAAAAAAAACAAGGTCACTGCCAATCTGACCTGGGTGAAAATTCCTTCCCAATGCCACATATTGTGATTAGTTAGACCCTGACATTTGGCTAGAGCCAGCTAGCCAGCTAAGCACTTGAGAGAGAGAATGCTCAGTGCCACCTCAGAGCCCTGGCCTGCCTCGTCCACTATGCTAACTCCAGCTGTGGCCTTCCCTGACATTTCAGACAAAGGAGACAAAACAAAACACAGAACACAAGGCGGGGGGTAGGGGGTGGGGAATGTCCCATCCTGACCACTGCAGGTGTCTGACTGAATTCCCAAAACATGAGCTTTAGGAACATGAGACATAAACTGCCAGGGACTCCCAGGACTGCTGAGCCCTGCCTTCTCCCCATCACCAGCCACCCTGCCATGCAATCCCTCTCAAAAAATTGTCCAGATCTTTCTTAAACTAAATGTGTTTGCCTCTACAAGGCCTCTTGGGTAGCTGTTCCAGAACCTCATTCTTCTGATGGTTAGAAAACTTCTAATTTCCAGCCTGAATTTGTTCTTGGCCATTTTATACCCATTTGTTCTTGTGCCAACATTGTCCTTTATCTTAAATAACTCTTCATCCTCCCTGGTATTCACATCCTCATGTATTTATGTAGCGTATTCATATTCCTTCTCAGCTGCCTTTTTTCCTAGGCCAAAAAGGCCAAGCTTTTTCAGTCTCCTCTCATAAAATAGGCCCTCTAGTCCCCAATCATCAACAGATGAGCTCTCTGCTTGCAGCAGAAATTTTTATTCTTCAACCTTACTTACATTGTGTACTATTGAATTTCTGCACATTTTACTCCAGTCTTCGAGGTCATCCAGGTCTTGTATAATGTTTCAATCCTTCTCTGTATTGCTGATACCTCCCAACTTAATATCATCAGCAAACTTTATTAGCAAACTTCTATGTTTTGTGCAAAGATAATTAATAAACATATTGAATAAAGTTGTTCCTAAGACCGATCCTTGAAGAATTCCATCCCCACGTCTGAAAGCTCACCCTTGAGCACAACCTGCTTTCTCCTCTTTAGCCAGGTCCTTATCCATCATACATGTTTTCTACTAATCCCCATCTTCTCTAATATAATTAATAATGTCCCATGTGGTACTGAGTCAAATGTGTCACTGAAGTCCAAGCATATTAGATATACCACATTTTCATTATCTAAAAGATCAGGTATTTTCCTAAAAAAGGAAAACAGGCAAGTCTGGCATAATCTACCTTTGGTAAATCCATATTGCTTTTGTCATAAATATAAAGGGAAGGGAACACCTTTATAAAGGGAGCACCTTTAAAATCCCTCCTGGCCAGAGGAAAAACCCTTTCACCTGTAAAGGATTAAGAAGCTAGGATAACCTCACTGGCACCTGACCAAAATGACCAATGAGGAGACAAGATATTTTCAAAGCTGGAGGGGGGAAAACAAAGGCTCTCTCTGTCTGTGTGATGGTTTTACCGGGAACAGAAAGGAATGGAGTCTTAGAACTTAGTAAGACTAAGCTAGCTAGATATGCATTAAATTCTGTTTTGTTTAAATGGCTGATAAAATAAGCTGTGATGAATGGAATGTAGATTCCTGTTTTTGTGTCTTTTTGTAACTTAAGCTTTTGCCTAGAGGGAATCTCTATGTTTTGAATCTGATTACCCTGTAAGGTATTTACCATCCTGATTTTACAGAGGTGATTCTTTTACTTTTTCTTCAATTAAAATTCTTCTTTTAAGAACCTGATTGCTTTTTCATTGTTCTTAAGATCCAAGGGTTTGGGTCTTTGTTCACCTATGCAAATTGGTGAGAATTTTTATTAAGCCTTCCCCAGGAAAGGGGGTGTAGGGTTTGGGGAGGATTTTTTGGGGGAAGACATTTCCAAGCGGGCTCTTTCCCTGTTATATATCTGTTAGATGCTTAGTGGTGGCAGCAATAAAGTCCAAGGGCAAAAGGTAAAATAGTTTGTACCTTGGGAAAGTTTTAACCTAAGCTGGTAAAAATAAGCTTAGGGGGTTTTCATACAGGTCCCCACATCTGTACCCTAGAGTTCAGAGTGGGGAAGGAAACTTGACAGCTTTACATCCTCTTTTCCATTTACCTCTATTAATTTAATTATTTTTTCTTTCACAATTTGTTTCAGTCTTGCATACTACTGAGGTTAAACTAACATGTCCATACTTGTTTTGGTTCACTTTTTATCCCTTTCTTAAATCTAGCTATTCCCCAATCATATAGTACTACCCCTGAATAGATAGATTTATTGAAATAACATTGCCACTGGATTAGCAATCTCTTGTATCAGTTCTTTCAATATTCCGAGAAATTATTCAGTCCCCCTGATTTGAGCAAATCACGCTCTTTGAGAGGTTCTTTCCAACTTCAGATATGGAAATTTCCATTTCTATATGCTTATTACCATCAGCAATCCAGCCTCAATGCCCATGTTCCACATTATCATCTTTAATGAAACTGAAGCAAAATATTTATTTCATTTTTATGCCATACCTAAATTAACTTTAATCTCCTCTCCAACCATGCTGCATAGCTGCCGAACCTCATCCTTACTTATACTCTTTTTATTTATACAACTAAAAAAATTCTTATGTATTTTAATTTCTTTGGCTAACTCAGATTTTTAGCAAGTCTCACTTTATTCCTACATTTCTTAAACTCCGAGATGTAGCTTTGTTTGCTTATCAATTACTTTTCTTATTCCCTATAGGCTCTCTGCTTACTCCTACTCATCTTTTTGAGGTGATTATTCATTCAGATGGGTTTGGAAGCCTTTCTCTACAAGTTTTTTCCCCTTGTTTGATATGGAAATTGCAGATTGTTTTTGTATGGTTGATTTAAAGAAATTCCAAGCCTCCTTTCACCATGGACTTTTCAATCCAGTTAATTTCTTTAACTAATTCAATTAGTTTTCCAGAGTCTGCCTTTTGAAATAAAAAATATTGTTTGTTACCTGGGTTTTGATTTTCCTTCCATTTAAAGTAAACTGAATCAATTTATGATCACTCAATCCAAGGTTATTTCCAACCATCAATTCTTCTATGATAATCTCACTACTTAATAAAACGAAGTCTCCATCTCCTCTTGTTTGTTCAGTGATGATTTGATGAAGAAACCTGTTGTCTATCACATCCAGGAATAACTGAGCCCTGCCAGTATTAATAGCATTTATTCTCCAGTCTATATCTGGGAAGTTAAAGACTTTGATTATGACACAATTCCCAGTAGTACTTATCTCTCTAGTAATATTACAGAGATCTCTATCCATATCCAAATCTGACTCTGAGGATCTAAAGCAGACCTCTAGCACTATCCCAACAGAAACTCTTTTACAATCCTTTCCTAAAATGATTTTGACCCAAACACATCTGTTTAGTCCATACTATCCCTTCTTATTTCTTTACAGTTTACCATATCATTGATATACAACACTATCCCACCTCCTTTAACCATATGTCTTCTAAAGAGCATATACACTGCAATATCTGTATTCCAGTCATGAGTTCTATTCCACCATGTTTCTGTAATATTTGGTTTGACCCTCTGCACCAGTAGTTCCAGTTCCTCCATTTAATACTAGACTCTTTGCATTCATGAACAAACATTTCAGTTGTTTCTCTCAGACTTCACCCAGTTTTCTAGCCAGAGTGGATATAGTCCTTTCACTAACTGTAGCACCTACCTGACTATTACACTGATCAATATTTGTATTATCTTTCTCCTTGCTGTCCATACTCTTACCTACTGATGCTTTTTTATCCCTTACTATATATTCATTTAGATGATTTTGCTCCCCCTGTGCACTGAAGGACTGGAGATTTCATGAGTCTCTCTCAATTTACTCTTCTCATTTCCTTGTTTAAATCCCTTCTTATCAATCATGCCAGCCTTGATTCCAGAAGGTTAATACCCCAGGTACTCAAGTGGAGTCCATCAGTTGAGAAAGAGTCTTTTTTTCCATAAATGTGTCCCATGGTTGATCATTACAAAACCTTCCTTATAGCATCAATCCCTGAGCCATCTGTTGATCTTCATTATCTTCTCACTCCTTCACCCTCCTTCTCTAGGCACCAAATATTCCACTGAAGATTACCTGAGCTTCTATTTCTTTAAGCATCTTACCTATTCTGGTGTGTAATCATCCTTAATCCATTCCAGTGGGAATCTAGCAATATCATTTGCCTCAATATGCAGCACAATCAATGTATTTTTCCCTGCTCCCACCAGGATACTTTTCAACATCATGTCCACATTTTCCATCCTTGCTCCTTGCAAAGAAAACACTATTCTTTTTCTCTGGATCCGGTCTGATGATAGGCCTGCCAATTCTTCTTTGTATAGAATTACAAAATTGTTACAGCTCAGATATCAAATATTGGCAGGAAGCTTTTAATATGCAATCTATGAACAAAGAATTATTTCCATATATTATTTGAAAACTAATTTTGAATAATATATTATTTGTAGGGAATTATTTGCTCATCTCTCTTTCTGATATTCTGTTACGTATGCATGTCTTTCCATATTGCGGGTGTTACTGATTCAGACAGTAGCTGATGAATCTACATACCAGTGATGGTGAAATGGGAGAACCTTGACCTTTTTTTGAGATTATATTTGGTTCTCAATACTAATTCACCGAGCTATAGTACAGCTTATTACAACCTTTTTGGAACATACAATGTCATATTCCCCCCAATATCAGTGGTCGGAACTCCCATCCACTTCTCTGGAGTTGCACTCATTTATGGTAGGTTTGAATTTGACCAACAACATTTAAAACACAACTGGTGGTTGGTTTTTGTTTTGTTAATAAAACATCTTGATAGTGGTGATATTTTCAAAGGGTTAATGGGCTATGTTACATGTTAAATTGTTCATGCTTTCAAATGCAGGAGATAAACCTTATAGAGTAATAACTGCCAAAGAATTGAGCAGCAATTAGTCCTAATTTATAAATAGAAACATTGAGGGGATAGCACCTTTTGCTTCTAGGGCATAGGCTCGATTTTGAACCAATCTCAGTAGTGGAACCAAGTCAATACAGCTAGATGGCTGTTTGAAGCCAAAATGAAATGGGAGTCTGGTCTCAGTCCATGTCCAAGTGAACAGATTCCAGTCACAAAAAGCACCATCACAATGTGCACCCTTTGTTGGCAGACAGAAGGCTATGGGCATGTAGAATGAATTACTCTTTCACCTTTGTAAGTAGTTCCACGAAGTCTGAATTGAAGCATATTAGCAAAGAAGGGGGAAGTTTGCACTTTCAGTCCACCACCTTTCATAAGCACAAAATCACTCTTAAAATGAGCACACAAACATGGTAATGACTAAAGTTTTGGTTCATTGCTTTTTAACCAATTGAGGGAAGATGGTTCAGTTCTCCTCTAGTGTCAAGTTTAGGACGATGTTTGGATCAGTTTCTCAACTAAAACTGGATTGTCCACATTGTTAATGTTGGTTGTTCTGTGCTATATAGATAATGTGGCAATAAAAGAGACACGTTTCAACCAGACATTGATAATATTATCGATATGGATTATATTATCCCTGTATGCTTATGTCATATAGTCAGCAAACACTTGAGGGAAGACAGCAGTAGCCAACAAGAGATTTAAGGGGAAATAAGTTCAAGTCAGTGTTATGAACAACTGTTAGTTACCATGTGGAATTAAAACCAGCATTATCCTTTTCACCCTAATCAGAAGGCTGATTTGAAGTCCGAGAAGATGATTTTCTTTCCTTGTTTGTTTATTTATGTATTTATTTAATTACTTTTACTAAAGCTGGCCCATATCTTAGTCAGGAACAAAACAGCTGCTTTGACTCTTATTCTGGAGAACCCTTTACTTCATTCCTCTTTGCCTGGGTTACAGGACTAAGATCAAGGAAAATTAAAATCTTTAACACACCAAGTTGAAGATCTCCCTCTTAAACTCCGTCAGAAAACTTGCTATATAAGAATGTCATTGTGTGTTTCTATATTGATTCTTTCAATAATTTCTATATTATATTTGCCAATATGCAATTCAAAGGGTAATCTTTCTAACTGCCAGCCTTGCAAACCTATTACATTTCCAACATGGATTCTTTGCTAACCCTGTGTTGTTTAGTGTTTTACATCATTTGACAGTATTCTATAAAAATTTTTTGAAACTCTACAATATGGTGGATTCTCCGTCTTTAAATCAAGATGGGAGGCTCTTTCTAAAACAGTTCAAACAGAAGTAATGAGAATGATGCGGCCATTAATGAGTGAGGTTCTATGGTCTGTGTTACGCAGACTGGATTATCATAATGGCTGCTTCTGATCTTAAAAATCAATTTATTTATTGCTTTCTTCTTGGGTATTAGATCATAGCATAGTCTTTGGTCTGGCTTTACTCATGTGAAACTCCAACTGATTCAAAACTTACATGCTCTTCAGGATTTAGCCCCTTTATTTCCATGTCACTAGTTCTACTCAAGCCCAGGTGGCTGAAAGTTGTTACCATCTGGATGGTCCTGTCAGTTGTTTCTGAGGAAAGAGTGAGCCTAGTGGTAATGTGTCTGAGTCAAGAGTTCAAATTACACATAATCACTGCAACTGTTCCTACTTGACTACCTAACTGACAGATTTAGTAGAAATGCCAACTAACTGAATTGGCTTTGGAGACTGAGGGAGCCTCACACAGTGATGCTTTCACGTCAGGATTAATGCATGGTGGCAACATAGTAGGAGGAAACCTTTACAGCTGCTGCCCATGCTATACCAGCTCTTTTCATAAAGGGCGTGATTGAACATCCATTGATGGCAATGGAGAAACTTAAGTGGAAGGACTTCCTTTGACTTCAGTGGGCTTAGGATCGAGCCCAAAGAAAATACTTTGATTCTCAAGGCTGTCAGTCCATCAACTTCCATAAGCCCCAAATTCACATAAAAATAAAATAAAGTATATTTGAAATATCTGAGTGCATATTGTAACTTGTTAGTGAATCAATACAGTGTACAATTTCAGCCAACAGACTGGAACAAAACAGCTTCATGAAACAGCACCCTTTAACAGCTAGCACCAGTGTGACAGGGTTCTTAGAAATAAAAGTAATACAACATAAACAACTGATTTTTCTTCATTTATTGTTAAAAGATAATTAAGGAAGAAATGTTCTCAGTCTAAAGGAAAATTATAACAGTTTGGCATAAACACATAATATATTTTAAAAATATATATCAATATATGTCAAATATAAGCACATCATTGCCTTTGTTTAATTAAACGTACATATGAGGTTATGAGTTGAATCTTGCTTGTCTTTTTCTCACTGTAGTGAAGTGGAAAGAATTTGGCCCATGGTGTAAAAACATATTATTTCCCCCTATATAATAATGTTTTGGTAATGCAGAAATTGGGTTATATTATATTTTTAACCTACTATGGAAAAATTAACTTATCATCATTTAGTACAGGTCGTTTTCAAATCTATCAAAAGGCAGGGGGAAATGTATAAAATGGTGGTGATGCGGGGGGGAGTTAGTACTGGAAATCTCAAGCTTTCATCAAAAATATGAACAGAACTTTTCATCCCCATTGTTTTTCATTGTGTGCATCTCTGCACTTTCAGGTTCCAACTGGGACTAGATAAGAAAGAGCCAAAATACTATGTTAATGTAGGTTTTCTGGCATTTCTGGCACAATGGGAAGCAAAAAGTACTAGAAATCTCATGAGGCAGCTTGTGGTTCTCCCTTTCACTCACTAAAGTTGGCTTGCAACTGCAAATCCACACCTCTACAGCACTGTATAGTTTTGGAATAAATTCAAGAAAAGACAAATAGTGCAGTTACACTAAAAATAAATAAATAGCAAGTCACAAATCATGCGAGTTTCATGTTAGTTAAAAGAATATCTATGGTTCCTTATTTGAGTGTGGCTTTGTTTACTGGAGCCCGCTTTACCAGCTCCCTGCTTGTTCTATCTGTTAAATATTTTGACAAAATAATATGATACATTATGGCTTCTTTTTTTTGTTTTGTTTTCAAAATATGTGCAAGACAAGCAGCAATTTTTCAATGGGCCTAATGGTGCAGTAAAGAAAAAAGGGCTGTGTGTTTAAGTTCCACTAGGACTGAAGAGACAGTGGATTTGCTGCAGTGTTCCCCCCCCCCCATCCAGAGGCAGGAAGAAAAAAAACGTGCTTTGAAGGTATCGCTCTCCTTATTCCTGTGAAGATACATGTGGAAGAGATAGAGGGAGAGACTGGGAAGAATGTATCCTGTTGCCCATGGAAATTACTACAGTGTGGTTGGGTGGGACTCTTGTCCTGCAGAGCAAGAATGATCTTATGTGTTGGGGCTACCACAATTATAGGCAGGTTACACTAGGTGTGGCTATTGGAAAGACACACTGAACCACTTTTTTGGGTATAGGTTTGTGGTCAACCCTTAATCAACCACATAGCAGGTCCATCCTGTGCATTCAATGAGGTAAATGGAAAAAATAGTATATGATCATGTAATTAAAGACTATATCATAATATATATGTGCAAAGGAGCTAAATCAAGTTTGCACAAGCAACCTTAATTCTGGCATTTTCTAAGTTTTGAGGGATTGACTTTGCAACAACCTTAATAATGTCCTTTTAACATACTGTGTGTCTATACTATATGTAGTGTGACGGGGCAAGGCCAGAGGGCTATGGAAGACTAGTGGAAGATAGATATATTAGCTCCAGGCTAAACAAATCCCTTTGTGAAATGGCAGCTGCTCCAGGTCAATTAAGACACCTGGGGCCAATTAAGAACTTTCCAGAAGGCAGGGAGAAGGCTAGGTTAATTGGGACGCCTGAAGCCAATCAGGGGCTGGCTGAAACTAGTTCAAAGCCTCCCAGTCAGTCAGGTGGGTGTGCATGTCGGGAGCTGTGGGAAGAAGTTGCGCGGTTGGAGAGGCTGAGTAGTACACACCATATCAGGCACAAGGAAGGAGGCTCTGAGGTAAGGGTGAAGTGGAGCTTGAGGAAGTGAGGGCTGCTATGGGGGAAGTAGCCCAGGGAATTGTACATGTCATGTTTCTAAAAGGTCAGCTACCATAGCTGATACTATTAGGGTCCCTGGGCTGGAGCCCGGAGTAGAGGGTGGGCCCGGGCCCCCCCCTTTGCCCCTGATTAATCACTGAGACTGGGAGACAAGAGAGACTGTGCAAGGAAGGATAACTTCTCCTCACCTCCCTCACTGGCTTATGATGAAAATGGCTCAGTAGACTGTGACCCTTGTCTCTAGAGAAAGAAGAGTTACGTGGAGGGTCACAGTAAGCCTCTGAAGCTAGTGAAATCCGCCAGGAAACGTGGGACCCACGGAGGCAAGGACAGAGCTTTGTCACACTATATAGAGAGAATAAGTATAAACTGCTACAGCAATGTTGAAACAAAGCTTTTCAGTGATATATCAACATATGCCTACTGCTTCATGAAAAAGCTATTCAGTGTATAAGCAAGGCAAGTATTTATGGAGTCTGAAGGGGAAATAGACAAGAAATATCCTACAGGAGTTATCAGTTGTACAAGGGCATACAGTTAAGGCAACAAATATCAGTGTCACAGACACTGCAAGAGCAGGTAACAACAAGGACCAGGAGCTGCAGATGAAATGGAAGGGCTGAAGGCTGCAAAATGGATGGCCAAAGCAAGCACATCTACAGTACAGTGTATTTCAAGAGGCCTTAGCACTGGCAAAAGGAACGCTTCTAAAGGGGAATAGAATTACCAACAACACAAAGAGGTGATACTGCAGTGAGACAGCTGTGCACAGAAAGAAAAATGAAAGAAGACTATCCAGAGAAAACATGTACTGGCAGCAATCACTGGACATATAACCAGAATGATCATGAAGTGTGTCACATGCATCAAATATCAAGCAAGACAGCAGGGGGAATCATTAATGACTGGAGAAATGTCAGATGCTCCCTGAGAGAAAAAACAGGGACTGATCTGTTCCATTGCAAACAACAGGACTATTTGCTGATGATAAGCTAGTATTCAGACTTCCCAGAGATTACATTTCTCACAATGAATATATAAGATGCCAAATTGATCCACAAGAAATTCGTGCCAGGTATGGCATACCAGAAATGATAATCTTTCCCTGTGGACCAGTTTTCAAGAGGATATCAAACCATTTATAGAATTCCAGCATGTGAGATTGGCCCATAATTTCCTTTGGCAAATGAGAAAGCAGAGATGGAAGTTTAAATTGCAAGCAGGTTCTTAGAAAATGCATCTGATAAAGGGAAAAATACCTCTCTTGCTCTCTTAGCTTAGAGCTTTTTTCTCTTTTAGCACCATTAGGCTGGGGACACTCACCTGTAGAACTATTTCCGAGGGCAAAATTTGCTTTAAAATCTGTATGTGCTGCAAAACAGAAGGAAAAGTAACTTAATTGGAGCCGCATTTCAAGGGCTCAGTCCCTATTAAGGCACCTAAATGAAGAGGCCAGATTTTCAAGTGCTTTCAGTGGGAGTTTCCTGGTGCTCAACAATATTTAAAACCTGGTCCGGATTCTACAATGAATCAACTCTCACTTTTAAAGCCACAGGATAGTGAAAGCTTGATCCAGAATATGAATAGTGGAATCGACGAGCTACAGGACTGATCAAGTGGACCCCTTGATCCTACACAGAGGCTTCAGATTTCTGAACCAAAGTGATGGTGAAAACATCTCATTTCGGGATCCATAGGGACATCACAACTGACTAGAGAAGATGATATAGAGCTGGATGGAAAGCCTAAAGACAGCCTTAGACCTCAGGAAACAGGAGCCATAGAAGAGAGGAAACAATCATATCGTGCAGATAGAAGTGTCATGGAAATGAGTTCAAAGCAAACTGTTAAACATACCAAAAAATGTAACAGGTCATTCTTGAAATAATAATAACATTGAAATCATATTGGATTCATGTAATTTTAGAATATGCTGTATTAAGCACATCTGTGGTTTAGAATGGAGAGCTTTCTTTCAAAATAAAGAGGCTGTAATATAGTCCTGTAAGAAAGGTTTCATTGCTACTAATTTGCACTAGTGAGGTTACCACAGTGCGTTCAGTTTGTAAGTTTTCAGCAAAGGGGAGTTTGAAGTGTTCTTCTGGTATGTTTACTAAGCACATGGATAGTTGCCGATGACTCATTATATCCTTCTTTGAGTCCCCTTCTGCTGCAAATAAACATAGAAATTTGATTAATTTACATCATATATTTACTTGGAACTTACTTCTTTTCTCATTTCTCTTATTTCTTTACTTATTTCTTTCTCCCACTTTTATTTATCTCAAATCCACTTCACCTTTCCACACCTTTTCCCTGTCTTTTTCCCTGTTCCAAAAGTCTCTCTAAACTTTTTCTTTTGAATAGTCCCTCCATTAATTTGCATCGATGAAGTGAGCTGTAGCTCATGAAAGCTTATGCTCAAATAAATTTGTTAGTCTCTAAGGTGCCACAAGTACTCCTTTTCTTTTTTGCGAATACAGACTAGCACAGCTGCTACTCTGAAATCCATTAATTTCAACATCCTTTTTCTCCCATCCTCAATTCTTCTTTCTTTTCCTTTTTTCTTTATGTTCTCCATCCCACATCTATTCCCTCTCTAGCCTTCCACTATTTCCCAGTTTTCTGCCTCCTTCCCATCTTCCTTATTCCTGCTTCTCCTCCATTATTGTCCTGTAACAGTCTCAGAGAGATTACTAGGATTCAGCCAACTTTAAATATCAAAGAACATCAGCGGTGTCGGGCTGATCACTGGTGTCAGCTGTCATAGCTCTATTGACATTAATGGAGCTTTAACAATTGATGCAAGTTGAAGATTTTTCCCTTGGAAGTGTTGGGTAGTTTTTTTTATTTAAATTCCTTGGAAGAGTTCTCTTAGAGCTAGATCCTCAGATGGTGTAAATCAGCATAGCTCCCAAAATGCTTTTTCCCTCCCCTGTTGTGATGCATGAGGCCCACACATGCACGGGGAAGTGACTATAAAGGGAAACAATGAAAGTGACTTCACAAAGTAAATAAACTGGAAAAATAAAGAATTTTTGCATTGGTTTCTAATTTATAGTAATCATTGCTGTTACTTATAACAATAGCAGTGAATTTTCAGATGGAAATGTAATTTTTTTATTTTACTGTTTTAGTTGGAAGTGTTGTTTGAAGTCTGTTACTTGATAATCTGAATTTTCCGCCTAATCAGTTTCATACACTGATTTCCACACAAGATAAAAATCTACTTCTTTCTCTATTAGAATTTGAATTGTTGATTGTAGAGCAGAGATTTAAAGACTTTTGGGTTTCTAATTTTGTTTTTATTTTGTCTTCGGGGATTTACTGATGCTGAGTTATTTATCCACTGCAGCACAGGATACATAATTTTCAGTAGTTTGAGCCAGAGTGTTCTCTTGACGAACTTTAAAAACAAACGTTACAGCTTTGTACTCACGATTTAAGAACAGATTGTTTAGCATAAGTAGCTAACACATATTTCAATGAACCATTCGAGATGAGATGGCCTGTTTACGCCCCTCCAGTCATAGGGAGGAAAGGAAAGTGGTGAGGGGGGCATTGTTGGTGGGTCATAGGTTGTTGTAATAAGACATACATTCAGTGTCTCTTTTCAGTCTACCAGTTATGAAATTAAGCTCCCAGGCTTTTGTTTTAAAAATGTTGTGCAGATTTCCTTTGAGAATGGGGACTCAGAGATCAGTTATAGAGTGGTCAGTTTGTGAGCACTATACTGCATATATCATTGTGAGCTTTGGTTGCAGTAGGTGTGGCTCTTGGAAAGACAAACTAGTACCTTTTTTGTGTATAAGTTTGTTATCAGCCTGTCTGTCCAAACCAAAGCTTCCTCTCTTGCATTGGCAACTAGCTCTTTACATTTCCCTGAAGAATTATCCACAAGTGATTTTTAATTTCTCCTTTCAGTTTCCTTTTCTATTTCTACTAGAGAGGTTCTTGGCATTGCTGAATGCACCTTTCTTTTCTCCAGGTCCAATTTGATTTCTGCTCTGTCTCCATGATGGGGTTCAGAGAAGTTTCTCAATGAGTTACGCTTCTCATAACGATGCATATATTTCTCTTTGGTTTTCTCACAGGCACGCTGTACTTGTTTAAACTTTGTCCACTTAGGTCGCAAATTTATTCTCTAGCATGGGAACTTTAGCCTTCTGTCTACCAAGCAATTATTGGATTGGGCTTAATTAATTCCACAGTAGACATTGCTCTGTAAAAGGATCATCCTGCCCTGAGGTATTTTTAGTGGTCTGTACAGCTCTTTCATTAAACCTATCCGTTCAATGAGGATATTATGGGATAGTAGTAGAGCTGGTCAGGAATTTTTTGATATAACAGTTTTTCATTGGAAAATGCAATTTGTTGAAAGCAAATCTTTTTGTGGAAACAAACCAGTTTCAGTGATTTTTTTGTTGGGGAATGTTTCTCAGATCCAGAATCGAATCTGTAGTAAGAACGACACCAGGTTAGCCATTAGTCCAGTGGTTAGGGTATTCAGTTTTGATACTTGTTCACATCCCAGATGAGTGCCTTAATCACCAGGCTATTGGCTTTTCTGGAGTGGGTCTCAATATATCTTGTTGGAGGTGTTCCACTTTATATAAATAATTAAATATTAATTGAAGCAGGGACTTGAACCTCGGTCTCCTACATTCCAGGTGAAAGACCTAACTACTGGGAAACAGAGTCTGTTTCTCTCTCTGGCCAAATGAATATGAAACTCAGACCAGTGGTGACACATGGCCAACAATGGACGACTGTTAAACCTTGGTAGTCTTGTATTCAAACAGAAACACCCTTGGACAAAGGAGGTGGCCAGACCACAAAAAACAGTCTGCCCAGATCAGCTGGTTGCTAAGTAACAGATCACTGCAGCATGTCAGAGAGGCCAAAAAAGAGAGACAGTGCTGGAAGGGAGGCTTAAGAGAATAATTGTGGTATCCAAACATACCAGCCTGGTCAGTATCCAGCATAACTGTGAAGTGTTTAATAATACATATAGTATTAGGTAACCCATCTAAGCCTTTCAGGGCCTAATAGGTTAACCCAGTGATACTCAGACCTCAGTGGTTCAGGAGCCAAATTAGTGATCAACTTTACCGAAAAGCCACAGTACTGTGAATGCATTGTTTAATTTACTAGAGTACTATTCCTATTTAAAGAGTATGATGGGAAATATTTTGTTTTTATATATAAAATTATTCTCACAGCAAGTAAGTTAGTAACTTAGTGTAAGTTGATAACTTAATTGGTTAATAATATAGTAAAAGCATATTGACTGTTAATAACTTAGATTGGTTAATAATTACATCACACAGTGTTTTAATATGATGTGCTGCAAAGAGTCACAGGAGACACATTGAGCCACTTTTCAGAGTAGCAGCCATGTTAGTCTGTATCCACAAAAAGAAAAGGAGGACTTGTGGCACCTTAGAGACTAACAAATTTATTTGAGCATAAGCTTTCGTGAGCTACAGCTCACTTCATTGGATGCATTCAGTGGAAAATACAATGGAGACATTTATATACACAGAGAACATGAAACAATGGGTGTTACCGTACACACTGTAAGGAGCGTGATCAGGTAAGGTGAGCTATTACCAGCAGGAGACGAGGGGGGAGAAAAAAACCTTTTGTACTGATAATCAAGGTGGGCCATTTCCAGCAGTTGACAAGAACGTCTGAGGAACAACGTGTGTGTGTGGGGGGGGGGGGAGAATAAACATGGGGAAATAGTTTTACTTTGTGTAATGACACATCCACTCCCAGTCTTTATTCAAGCCTAAGTTAATTGTATCCAGTTTGCAAATTAATTCCAATTCAGCCTCTCGTTGGAGTCTGTTTTTGAAGTTTTTTTGTTGAAGAATTGCCACTTTTAAGTCTGTTATTGAATGACCAGGGAGATTGAAGTGTTCTCTGACTGGTTTTTGAATGTTATAATTCTTGACGTCTGATTTGTGTCCATTTATTCTTTTACGTGGAGACTGTCCAGTTTGGCCAATGTATATGGCAGAGGGGCATTGCTGGCACATGATGGCATATATCACATTGGTAGATGTGCGGCTGAATGAGCCTCTGATAGTATGGCTGATGTGATTAGGCCCTGTGATGGTGTCCCCTGAATAATTATGTGGACACAGTTGGCAATGGGCTTTGTTGCAAGGATAGGTTCTTGCGTTAGTGGCTCTGTTGTGTGGTGTGTGGTTGCTGGTGAGTATTTGCTTCAGGTTGGGGGTCTGTCTGTAAGCAAGGACTGGCCTGTCTCCCAAGATCTGTGAGAGTGATGGCTCGTCCTTCAGGATAGGTTGTAGATCCTTGATGATGCGTTGGAGAGGTTTTAGTTGGGGGCTAAAGGTGATGGCTAGTGGTGTTCTGTTATGTTCTTTGTTGGGCCTGTCCTGTAGTAGGTAACTTCTGGGTATTCTTCTGGCTCTGTCAATCTGTTTCTTCACTTCAGCAGGTGGGTATTGTAGTTGTAAGAATGCTTGATAGAGATCTTATAGGTGTTTGTCTCTGTCTGAGGGGTTGGAGCAAATGCGGTTGTATTGTAGAGCTTGGCTGTAGACAACGGATCATGTGGTGTGGTCTGGATGAAAGCTGGAGGCATGTAGGTAGGCATAGTGTTCAGTAGGTTTCAGGTATAGAGTGATGCTTATGTGACCACTTGCCATTTATGTGACCATTTGCAGTTTGTGAGCCACAGAGTATCACCAGTTTAATCTAATACCTTATTGTTCTTTCATTGCCTTTACTTAATCAGACAAACAATTAAAGCTGCATACCACACAATGTGCAGCCAGCCATACAAAAAGAAGTCACTAAACTTTTTTTACTGGTGCTATTTTTTTACTGTCCAAGTCAACCACCTGTTCTACCTATGTACTCACAAACAAATATTGAAGGTGGCTCATGATACAGAGGTTGAAAACTGCTGTCCTGGGTGGATATAGGTCTAAGTACTGAAATATTTCTTCAATTTATACTTCCAGGGTTATATAACATTGAAGTAATTTTGAAAATTTTCACATAATTTTTCCAGTTTTTTTTCTAATAATAAAATCTGCAGTTTCATGCCCATTTTCTCTTGTAATTTTGTGAAAACATTTAGTAAAATGCACAGAGCTTATCATTGCTATTAATAGCTTCAGTTAAAAATATGAAGTTCAAGTTAGGAGCACAATTGTATCTTTTCTATCTTTCACTGAATAAGTATTGAGACTGCAAGCATAAAGGGATATTATGATTCCTAATTATTTATTTACACATACAGCTTTCTAAACATGTTACACAACAATTTAGCAGAGGAGGATAAAATTATACTCAAGATTTTCACATGTATAAGTGAAACTGTTATATTCTGTGTAAATTATAAACAGTTTTGCTCTGGGACACACACATTTAGGGGTACATGATTTCTATATCTAAAATTGCTACACTTGTTTTTATCAGCTCTATCAATCTCTTCAATGCCAGTAACCCAAGTTTCATGATAGTAAGATTTTGAGTAATTATATTTGTCATAAATTTATAAATCTCACTGGATACCCAAAAGAATTTGGCCACAACTTTAGCTTGTTCCAGTAGAGATTAAGTCATATATTGTGATTATCCTGAGCTTATATGAGTCAATTGGCAAGGGTTTTTTATTGGATATAGTTACAGTTTTGTTCTCTGTGTAGAGAAAATTCTTGCAATTATCCTGTAAAGTGATTGCCATCACTTTTTTCATTATGTGCCAAATCTTCAGCCTGAATTACACAGGCCTAGGGGACAGTGAAGTCCCTTATTCCTTACTCTTAAGGTTCCCCATTGGCATTGACAGATCATCAGAACAGTGAGTAAGGTATGCAAGAGGGCATGGTGCTCTTCTATATTAATTCTAGGAATGTAGTCTGTGGAATTGCAGAAAGGGGGAGAGGAATGGATGGAAATAAGCCCTCAGCCCCCTTAATTGGGCTTCCACATAACCTACCATTCCCTCTCCACCCCACAGACTGGGAGAAAAGAAGAGCTGGGGACTGAGAAGTGCAAGGATAAGGGGAGGGGCTTGGCATGTGATGTGCTTTTCCCCTTACCTCTTATTGCCTATATGAGTAGGAGATTTTTATGCTGACAGCTCCATTTTGTCATTTGCCATTTTGCCCTTTAATAATCTCTTCAGCTGATAGTCAACCACAGCAAATTCTGCATCCGTTCCCCCCCACCACCCCCATTCACACATCCATAAAGCCAGGAGACTCTGCATATCTGTAGGCAGGTTTTATTTACATCATCCCCAAAGGCCAATGGAGTGTCTCTGGATGTAATGTAGCAGCTGTGTGATAGCACTTTGGGGAGGTGCTGCCTCTGAACAATTCCAGTCGTGCTTCAGGTATACTTGGTCCTATCTTAGCATGGGATGTTGGACTAGATAACCTCTTGAGATCCCTTCCAGCCCTATATTTTTATGACTCATGGCTGTGGAATCTGGCTCAGCCACCAGCTGACTTCATGAACACCTCAGAGTTCTGGATAGTTATATTTTCCCTTTTATATGTATAGATAGTACAGCTGGTCAAAAATTTTCTGATAGAATAGTTTTCCATTGGAAAATGCTGATTTAGTGAAATTGAAACATTGTGTGGGAATGTTATAGATTCTGTCAAAATTTTCAACTTTGGAAAGTTATTGGAGTGTTGTGTGTTGATAAAGTTGAAGAGCTTTGCTTTGAATGTATTGACTTGGCTTTTATATTATATTAATGTCATTACATCATAAATTATAACATAATATAAAAGTCAAAGGATGAAGTCAGAATGAAGCACTTTGATGAAGTCATTCTGATGTTTCTGTAAAAAAAAATTGATTTGTAGAAAATTTGAAATTTCAACTTCTCATTCCGATTTGGAGCTACAGGAAATGTTGGCATTTCCAGCAGAAAATGTTGCCCAGTTCTAACTGATAGGTGAATGTGAAGAAGTTAAAGTTCCTATAGGTGCTCTGTAGCAATAGATTTCAAAACACTTTACAAAGAAGAGTCAAAGTAGCATTATTCCCATTTTACAGAGAGGAAAAGTGAGGCACGAGATGCAAAATGACATGCCACAGCTTGCACAGTAGGTCATTGAATCATGGAAGGAAATTAATGTGGGATCCTGATTTCTAGTCAAATGTTCTATCCAGTGTACCACAATGCCTTGAAAGATGTGATAAAATATGAGACACTTAGGCATTTATTACATAAATAATAATGCCTGCAGGATGTTCTTAAGCATAATATCAATTCCCTCTCCACAGTCAGAGTTTTTCATAGAATCATAGAATATCAGGGTTGGAAGGGACCTCAGGAGGTCATCTAGTCCAACCCCCTGCTCAAAGCAGGACCAATCCCCAACAATTACAGCATTCTCGCTCTCTATTTGCAAGGAGTTCAAGCAGAGTTGGTTAAACTATTAATTTAGCCAATTGATCTAGCACTTTTTTTCTGTTTGTGAAATATCTGCATATAGGCTGTGATTTTTATAAAATTGTTCCCCCCCCCCAGTTGTTTCAGGTATAGGTTCTGCCACCATATTTGAGCCTTGTGATGGTGTGTGCCAGGCCTTTGTAGCCCCCTGCTGGATGCCCCATTGCTCTGTTGCACCCCACCCCAGGAAGCAGCTTTTTGAGAGGAAGAGAGTAGCAGGTTTTGGACCTTCAGGCTTTCTTAAAGAGGCATCCCAGGAGCAGCCATTTTGGGAACCATTGAGATCTGGTCCTTCAGAAACTAGAAGGGCTAGGGACCGGCAACAGCCAATCAAGGCCCAGCAGACCAAAATAAAAGGAGTTGCCTGCTGTCAGCAAGTCACTTCCTGAGCCAGAGGAGTAAGGAGGGATGATCCCTAGACTAGAGCCAGAAGAACAATACGAGGCCAGATTCCATTGCTGGCCACACTCAGTGGCAGGACCCCAAAAGGAACTCTGCTGATTTAACTCCAGAGATGGAATTTAGCCCCAAAAGGTGAGAAATTATTTTGTTTATAATTAGCTCTGAAGGGCAAAAAGTTACTGCTATTCTGAATTTGTTGTACCCTGGAAGGGATTTTGGGCTGGAGGGCTGAGCCGCAGAAGACTGAAGAAGGCAGATGGCCTGCAGGGGGCATTGGTAGCTGAAGAGAATGGCAGCATTGTGCCTGGAGAGCAAGGGGGTGCTTAAAGGGTGAATGCAACCCACCACAATATGGCATTAGAAGTGGGGTTTGAAGTCCCTTCCTGTCAAGGAAAGATGATGAAATGGAGAAATGCTTATGCCTGTAAGTATGAAATATTTCATATCCTGGATCTGCAGATGGAGCACCAGTGATGACTTCAGGAGCACTCAGGTTTGGCAGGGAGACTGGCAGCCACAACACTATCCACATAGACTCAGCCATCACAGACTTCAAAGGGAAAGGAATCAGATAGCCCCACCAAGGGTGTGCAGGTATTGTGCACAAGAGGGGCATGAAAGTTGGCATGCATGCAACACAAACAAGGGAGATCACTGGCTGGTGCAAAATGCTGAGGCACCTGGAGGGGTCTGGGTCATAAAGGGTACCTGCTGTCAGAGACTCTGATGTCCATTGAAGAGACTGATAAAACACTAGAACCAAGAAGGGTGAAGTCTCAGGGATAATGCATTTAAAGCAGAGGTGGGCAAACTACGGCCCACAGGCCACATCCAGCCCACGGGACCGTCCTACCTGACCCTTGAGCTCCTGGCCGGGGAGGATAGCCCCCCGGCCCTTCCTCTGCTGTCCCCCCTTCGCCGCAGCCTCAGCTCACTGTGCTGCCAGCACTCTGGCCCACCGCTCCTGCGGGAAGCACGGCAGCGTGGCTTGGTCCGGCATGGTAAGCGGGCGGAGGGTACTGGGGGGGCAGTCAGGGGACAGGGAGCAGTTGGATGGGGTGGAGGTTCTGGGGGGTGGCAGTCAGGGGACAGGGAGCAGGGGGCAGTTGGATAGGTGTGGGAGTCCCAGGGGACCTGTCACTGAGAGGAGGTATGGATAGGTGTTGGGGCAGTCAGAGGTCAGGGAGCAGGGAGGGTTGGATAGGTTTTGGAGTCCCAGGGGTGTAGTTAGGGGTGGGGGAATGCTGGGAGGGAGTGGTCAGGGAACAAGGAGCAGGGGGGGTTGGATGGATCAGGGATTCTGAGGGGGGCAGTCAGGGGATGGGAAGTGGGAGGAATCAGAAAGGGGGCAGGGACCAGGCTGTTTGGGGAGGCATAGCCTTCCCAATCCCAGCCCTCCATATAGTTTTGCAACCCTGATGTGGCCCTCAGGCCAAAAAGTTTGCCCACGCCTGGCTTAGAGGTATCTCAAATTGAAGGTATCTCATGCAATAGCATGACTGGGGATGATCAGTTTAGGAAAGCAAATATAGACTCAAGGCCATTAGAAGAGATGATGGTGTCTGAATATAGGTATTCCCTCTGGTATAGACGCAAGGGTAGCATGGCTGGAACATCTATGGGATTGAGGGATTGTCTATATTGGCACGCTAAATAGACACCGCTAAATCGACACTGCAGAGATCAATGCAGTGGAGTCGATTTAGCAGGTCTGATGAAGACACAATAAGTTGACAGCAGACTGCTCTCCCATCAACTTCAGTGCTACATTTCCTCAAGAGGCAGAAGGTAAATTGGAGAGAGTGCATCTCCCATTGACATAGCGTGGTGTAGACACCATGTTAGGTTGATGTAAGCTATGTCACTCGGGGTGAGTGTGTGTGATTTTTTCACACTTCTGAGTGACATAATTTACATCGACTTAAGTGGCAGTGTAGACCAGGCCTCAGAGTCCAAGAAGTGACAGGCCGATGGGCCACCGGGCAGCTAAGGGGAAGAGGGAACGCTGAGGTAAAATACAGCAAGAACCTTTCTGTTTTGGGCCCTATATGAAGAGACTGGGGCTACAGGATTGCTCCTCTTGCTGCGTTTTACCTCAATGCTCATGACTGGTTTATATGCAAGGGGGGTGGATGTAGAGCAATTTCACTGAGGGAAATGGCTTTGCCTTAGTTGGACACAGCACAAGGTATACTCCTGGTCTTATCTGTTTAGCCAAACATTTCTGAAGAAGGCAGTTTGAGTGGGGAAGATTTCTCCAACTCTCCTTCATTCTCTCCAAAGATTTGTGTGAGAAAGGGAAGGTTAGTTACTGCAATTGCCTTTGTAACATATTTGTTGTATTGTGCTTAGAGAGTTGGGTTAGGCAAAATATTTTAAAAAAATGCTTTTAAATTACATACCGACCTACTTATTTTTGTCCCCATAAACACTTTTTAACATAATGTTCTCTTGGAAAATGATCATATAAATCATGTTTGGCTTCATTGAATCCGTCCTCTGAAACTACCTTATTTTTATGTACATCATCTTACATTACAGCACCAAATTAGTTAATATTTTTGACAGAAAAGTTTGGATTACTCTCAGAGTCAATGCAGACATTTCTCTCCCTGGCTCATATTTAAGAGTGAGTCTTTGATTGTCAGAGAAAGAAAAATGTGAGCTATTACATAATTTGACTCGGAGCATCAGAATATTTCACACGAAGACCTACATTAAGAACATTCTCAGCTACCGCACTTTTTTGTGAAGTAGTCAAATGAATAATCACATTCTTGTTCCAGAATTTCCTAGGCGTCCTTTTAATCCTTTCCCATATGTTTGGAATAACAGAGCTTTTTAAGATACATGATGATCCTAACAGGGCCAGATTAACTTTTTGTGGGCCAGGCACCAAACATATTTCTGGGCCCCCATGGGACAAGGTGCAAGGGGAGTGGGATGGTCAGTCTCCAGAGTGAAGGGCGGGCTGGGGGCAATGAGGCACAATGCAGCGGGAGCAGCCGAGCTCTGTGCAGCCCAGCAGGAGGGCACTGTTTATGAACCTGCAGCTGCCAGATGCACCGTGGCCTGCCCAGCCCTGTGCTGCCAGCATGCCCCTTCCCCTTGAGGGCGGGCCCACACCACACTGCCCCCCCGCCCAGTGTCCCACCTTTATGCCCAGCACACCTTCACCCAGAGACCTCCACCACAGATCTCTATGCCCCGCTCCTGCCCCTCCCAGAGACTTCCCCTACTGGCCTCCCACCACAACTGCACAGCACCCTGCCCACCATACTGCTCACCCAGCGCCCCCCGGCCCATAGACCTCCCCACTGCCCACCACCTTCCTCACAGTCCCACCATCACAGCTGCACAGCACCCGATATTCCTGAGGGGATTCTGCACCAAAAAATTAAAAATTCTGTGCACAATATTTTAAAACTCTGCAAATTTTATTTGTCAATAAATATATGTGGAGGCTCCAACATGGCAGTGGGGAGCACAGGCCACTGGTTGCATGGAGGTGGGAGATTACCCTGCAGCTTCACCCCACCCCAGGACAGGGACTCGGCAGTGAGGCTGCACCCGACCCTGACACTGTGCAAGGACCAGAAACACCCTGGGGCCCTTCCCCCCATGCCAGGTGTACCAGGTGTGGGTGAGCAGGCTCAGCCTGGTAGCAAGATCCAAGTACAGAGGGATCCAGGTGGGGGTAAGAGAGTTCTCTGTGGTGCAATCTGGGTGCGAGCGGCTCAGTGGGAGATCTAAATGCACAGAAACTCATTGGGGTGTTCCAGGTGCAGGGGCAATCGGACTCTGCAGGGGATCCAGGTGAAGGTGTTTGGGGCGCAGTAGGGGGGTCTAGGTGCAGGGAAGGGTGGGTTCATTGGTGGGGGGTCCAGGTGCAGGTGGTTGGGGCTCAGTGGGGTGGGTGTCTGGTGGGGGGGCTCATCAGGGTGGTACAGATGCAGGGGAGATGGAGCTTGTCAAGGTAAGGGGTTGATGGGCCTGCTTAACAGGGGAGCCCCAGCTTCTGCCAAGAGGATGCCGCATGCTGTGCTCCAGCTTACCCCCTGCCCCCACTTCCTCCATCCCCTTCTCTTCCCCATCCCATGCCCATTCCCCACTGCCCCATCTCCTCCCCACCCACCCCCTTCGTCCCCATTGCCTCTTCCCCCTTGCCCCCTTCTCTTCCGCATCTCGTGCCCCTTTCCCACTGCTCCATCTCCTCCCTAGTCTTGGGGGGTAGAGAGGATACCACTCCCAGCACTCACGGCTGAGCGGCTTGTGGCCGGGTCACTCCATTTATTGCTGCCTGGTGATTGCAGGGTGGGCCCGACCCTGCACTCACAGGGTGGCAGGAAGTGGAGTGACCTGGCCCCAGCCCACTCTGCTCTGCTTTCCTGCCTCCCGGACTTTGGGGGAGGAGGGAACTGCCCCTCGCACTCATCTGAGGTGTGGAGAGGGCTGGGGCCGGGTTGCTCCCCTTCCTGCTGCCCATGTTGCAGTCTCCCGGGATGCGTAGATCAGAAGAGGGGGCTGGGGGGGGGAAGGGGTGGAGTGGGGACAGGGCTGGGGCAGAGCAGGGGTGGGAAGAGGCAGGGGTGGGAGCTTTGGGGAAGAGGTGGAGCATAGACGAAGCAGGGGCGGGGCAGCTTTCCTGGCCGGCTCAGCCAACCCTTCTGATTGTGGGCCCAGCTCCATAGTAAACCCGGTACTGCCTATACTGAGGAAAATATAAGGTAATATATTGTTTCATTTTATATCTGAGGCAGCTCCTATTGAAGTAAATGGAAATTTTGCTATTGACTTTAGTTGAATCATGTTTAGTTCCATGATCAAGAGGCTTTTTTGTTTGTAACATGAAGACTGTAACCTACTGTAAGAATCCGATACTGCAACCTTTATTTTTTGTCCACAGTCCAAATGGAGGGCTTGAATCTGATCACATTTACTGTCATGCTCCATTTACTTCAAGGAACTGTTCCCCATTTAGATCAGTGTAAAAAGATCAGTAAGACCCAGAGCCTGGACTATAGGATTATTTGTGGAACTACTTGCCATAAGTCAGGATTACTCATGACACAAGTTGGGTGAAGTAATATCTTTTATTGGACCAACTTCTGTTGTGAAAGAGACAAAGTCAGGTCAGAAGAACTCTGTGTAGCTCAAAAGCTTGTCTCTCTCACCAACAAAAGTTGGTCCAATAACAGATATCACATCACTCATCTTGTGTCTCTAATATCCTTGGATCAACATGGCTACAAGGACACTGCATACAGGATTACTCATGTGAATTATGGTTGCAGTATTGGACAACATGGCCTTCCCAACACAAAAAAGTTGCATCACATGAACTATTGAAATATAATTTAACCAGTGCAGTCTCCCCTCCCCTGAGTGTGGATTATACTGGTATAATGGTGCTTAAAGAGGTATAACTGTGTCCACTGGTATTTGCAGGCAAAGGAGTTAACTATAGCAGTAGAACCACATTCATACTGATTCCACTACATCCCCAGTAGGGGTTGTACTAATACAGTTAAAAAAATCACTCCCTAACCTACATGGTTATACTGATACAAAAACTAAGTGTAGATGAGGCCTAAGTATGGACCTGCTTATCTCTGGGGGTTGGGATTGATGGATGGGTGCTTCTCCTATGTCATGACTGGACACAGTTACTGCTGTTTACCCTCCCCCCTCCATTTTCTGTCTCTTTTCTCCCCACCCCCTCTTCTTGTTTCCCTTTCTGGGTATTTTCCCTCTAATTCATTTGTGCTCTTTTACATGCCTTTTGCAGATTCTTCTCCTCTTCCTGTCTCATAGCTACAGCCCCATTGCTCTCTGGAAGGCCACTGAGAGCAGGGCAGACCCAAAGCTAAGCTAAGATGCATGGGATAAGTAAAGAGGAGGTTGATCTGGTGGTTGATCTCCTTGGTCAGCTGGCATCCTTTTAGAACTGCTCCCGCAGCCAGCTACATTAGGGGCCACAGTAGCAGCAATGAAGGAAAGTGGGTGGCTGAAGAGAGCCCCACATTTATGTGTGTGTGCATGTGTGTAATCCTCACATACTTCAAAATTAGTCAATGGGATTTCCATCAAACTTTCTAAAAATGTTCACCTTTGGCCAAACATGGAAAATTTCAATCCCAAAAGCATATTTTTTCTGAAAGTTATGAGCATATGAAAATACAAGAGTTATAATGGAAAGCATTTTAAACCTTAACTATACCATTAGCTACTAGTGAATGACATTGTATAACAAAATTGGCAGATAGATAACTGGAAATGGATATAGATCAAAAGCTGATATCTTAATACCTTAAACTCCAGAAAAGTTTGAATCCAGATATAAAATATACTTTCATGGGCCCATCTCCAATAACATTTTGGCTGATTGATTTTCTGATTTTAATTCTCACCCCCTGTCCCCACACATCCAATTATTTCAGAAACGTGTAAAGGGAAATAAATAAAAGTATTTGCTTGGAAATAAGCATGGAGTTTGGCTCATAGCATCTAAACAATGCCACATGGTGTACATAAAAGAGAATGGAAAAAAACATTTTAGTGTTAGATTGTAGCTACAGTACTGCCAGACACTAAAATATGAACTACTGTTATATTCCTAGAAAAAATATAAAAAAGAAAATAAGTTTTTCAAGATGGTGTCTAATCTTTCTCTCTTCTTGCACCAGTGCTTCACTGAATTTGCAGCATTATGTCTCGTATTTTCATAAATCAGGATTTTTGTTTTCGCACTGTTTAGCATATATTCAAATTTCTTAGCCAAATTCTTCTCTGTTCCAATAATGGGCTTGCACTAGCAAAAATGGGAGCAGAATTTCACCTCTGGAATATTAAAATTTAATAGAGGGGTTAGTGCATTATTTTATATTTAAAATTAAATACAGTATTTAGCACAAAAAGTCCTTTCTATTAGCACTTTTGGAAACAGCCTTGCCAGACTGTCACTTCATATTATACTTTTTGATTAAAGGTATTATTTTCTGCTGTCTTTATGAAATTTAGTTTTGAAATAGATATTTCTGAAAAATATGCATCAAAAATGGCCTCTTGCTTACTCCTGTTAGACACTTACAGGAGGTGTGTTTCCCAGTTCTGTCAGACATTTTGTTGGCCCTCTCAGCAGTGAACCTGGTCCTTCCAGCTGCGCTTCATCTCTCCGACATTTTTCCCTGGCTGCTCCCGTCTCCCTAAGGAATTTCCCCCCCATCCTTCCATCTGCTTCCCCAGAATAAAGTTTCCTTGGCATTAAGAGACATTCCTCTAATCCTCTTGTTCCATATTCTAGACACTTTGTAATATTGGGAAAATTGCCGGAGTAATCAAATGTCTGGCGCAATGCTGTCCAACCTATTGAGGCAACTTTTGCATATTCCAAGATATTTGCCTTGACAAGAACAGCCACCAGAAACAGTAGAAGAGGAAAACTCCAAGTGCTGCATGTACCGTTTTTTTGGGGATTGGCCCTTTACTGGTCTTGAGTGTGTGTGTGTGTGTGTGTGTGTGTGTGTGTGTGTGTGTGTGTGTGATACAAGGTTTTTTGAGCATGTTCAGCTAAGATGAAAAGCCTGAATTATAGAGGTATTGAGTGCTTGCAGCTCACACTGAGTTCATTTGGAGCTGTGGGTGATCAGCTCTACTGCAAATCATCTTTAGCACATTGTTAAATCCATCCCTATTCAGCAGAAGCATGTGCTTTGCTGAAAAGGGATGGGCTTAAAAGTACAGTGAAGGACTGTTGGAGTCAATGGGACTTAAGCATGGGCTTAAGTGATTTGCTAAACCATCACCTAGGATTTTAGCAATGCCTAGTGGCCCCAACCCCTTGTGATAACATCACAGTTACATTTCCCTAGTTGACCTGACATACCAAAAGCTGTTGCTGGGACAAGCTGGAGGATGGAGATTGTAAATGTTTTATTTAAATACACATATCTTTCCCAAGATCTCAACTGTTTACTTTTAGTGATGTATAGCTATCCTCTTCCACACTGCCTTTACTTCAGTGAAGTGAGAAGGCCACCCTCTAGAGCTCTGTTCATTTTAAATGAGGTGTGAACTTTAGTGCTATCGGGGCAATTTTAAATGCTAGCTTAGAGTCAATTTCTTTCTCTCTATTTCTTTTAAAAAACCAACAAAGGAAAACAAAATGTGAAAAACTATGGTAAATGCAATATTAAAGTTACACATTAAGATCCAGCAAAGCCAGGAAATATAGGAGTTAAGTTTCTCACGAGGAGATCATCAGGGTGAACAGCATCAGTCCAGGACAGTGGAACTTTCCTGATATTGGGCTGATTTCATGAGTCTGAGTAGAAACTATAGACCTCAAATATTGACCTCAAATAAGGAATAATAAATCTAAGAAAATCATAGACCACTTGTAGGCAATTCATGAGAAGAAAATGATGCTAAATTCATCAAATGGAGTTTCTCTAAATTGACAGCTGTTTGATTTCAAACAGGATCTCCTTAAGCTCATATCAGTTTTCATAATCACATTAATAAATACTGATAACACTAGTTTTCTCTTTTTGGAAACAAACTAAGCTGCCTTTAACCAATGCACTGACCTTTATGATTTTTTTTAACCAAAACCAGATTATAATCCATTTACTTCCTTCCTTGACCATCAGCAAGCATACAAAAGATTAGCAAAGTCTGGACTATATTTCCTCTTGCAAATTGTATCTTTTAGAGGGGTTTTCCTTTCTCAGGGACATTTTCAGTTGTCTGGTTCCTACTGGTTTGACAATTAATGTCCACATTGGTCTAATGAGTCTCTCTTACCCTTTGGCCAGAATAGACCATTTCCCTACTGCCTATTTCATTCATTAATAAAATGTTCATTGATCTACGCAGCTTCATCCTCAATAAATATTTTTATTAGAAGTGCTGTAGTAGAAATCCCCTCTTCTAAAGAGAGTTTATATATATAAACAGTTGCCCAGATTCATTATTGGGATTTTTCTTCCATTGCTGTAGCATTGAGTAGAAGCTAATTCTAGAGAGAAGTTGATGGGCTAATGAACAGACCTGGTATGGAAAAAAGCTATGTTTTGGTTTTCATGATTCAACATTTCCTAGTTCTGGCCTGACTGGAAAGGAAATTGCCAAAATCTAGTGATAAAATTCTGTTCTTGTGCTATTTGCAGCCTGTCTGGAAACAGGAAGTACCAAAAATTTGACATGACTTCCTGTCCTTGCAAGATTTCCAACCTAATTTTCCAGAATAGATTCTGTTAGTTCAAATAAACAGCTAATAGTTTGAGTGCTTATTTGACCCAGAAATCCAGACTTTACCCAGAAGGGTCGCTCAGCAGTGGTAATAAATTACTTAGTTGGATTTACATTTAAAAAAGGCAAAGGAGATTATTAATAAAAAATGACTTTTTACTTTTCTTATTAATTTATGAATCTGGCAGCAGTTGCCCTTTTAAGTGTTCCAAAGACTTTATTTACATAAAAAGGTACTGTGTGTAATTTTTGTGAGCTAAAAAAAACCCCATCTTTTTTCTAAAGAATTGAGTAGCAAAAAAATAGAAAACAATAAACATCTGCATATCAAAATGCACATTTTCTTAGCTTTTAAGAGTGCAAAGTTCAGTTTATTTCATTTAACTTTAATTATATGAGACACAACCATCAGGATATGTGGGTTTTTCTTAGCATGAACATCAGATTATAATGTGTCTACTGCCAGAAAAAAACTGTGCTGAGAAACAGATGGTTTAAAAAGTTTATAGTTTGTTTTAATAAATATTCAGCACAACACATATACAAAAATATATAGTGCTGCAAATTTTCCCACTTCTTACAGCACAGTTCTCGGTGAAACAGGAAGCGAGATTTTCTGCAGAGGTGTGTTTTACTTGGCAAACAATCAGAGAGGGACTGTTGCAGGTATAGGACATGATAGATTAACATGAGAAAGGGAGGAAATGAGATGAAGATTGGGAAGTGCTTGAAGTGTGGATGTGTAAGGGGAAATTAAAAACAGATATAGAAGGGGCCTTCTATGTGATGATGAGAGAAGAGATGGAAAGATCCAAGGAGGAGGCAGTATGGTTAGAAATTTGGAAGGGGAAGATGATTTTAGCAGAGGCATTGTAGATAGACTTAATGGGAACATTGAGACGAAGGGAGGTCAGATAGGAAAAGGTTACAGTGATCAATGCAAGAGAGATACCAGGGCAGGGAAGACAGTGAGGAAATAGTAAGCTATGAAATTATTAAGAGAAAGAAGTGACAGCGCTTAGTGTGGGACTGGATATGTAGGTAAAAAGAGAAAAAAATGACAGGCCTGGGAGACTGGGAAGGATAGGGGAGATAGAGAAGGAAGGAGGAGATGGATTAAGAAGGAAACTGAAAATTCCAGAAGAAGAGATATCTGATGAGCAGTCTGAGATGCAAGACTAAATGTAGGTTTGAGATAGATTTTGGAATCAGAAGTGTTAGGTAAAGTCAGGGAAGAACAAGATAGGTCACTGAGAGAGAGTGAACAAGAAAGGATCAAGAACAGAACCCTGAGGAATATCGACACGACAAGAGAGTGAGGAGACGATAAGGAACCACTTGAAATATAGAAGGAATGATCATCAAGGAAATATAGGAAAAGGTAAAGTGGAGAGAGGGGATTGTCATTGTTGAAGTGCGGAGGTTGGAAGGTTCGTTTGATGGGCTTCAGGTCAGAGCTGCAGCAGCAGAAATCGAAGCAGTGAGAGTACATAGCACGCTCCAGGATTTTGAAGAAAAGGGGTAAATAAGATGGTAGCCAGAGAGGAAAACTGTATCAAAGAGAGGAAACATAATTTTGCTTGCAGGAAGAGAGAAAGGAGCGAGAGGAAAAAGCACAGTTTAAAGAAAAGGGATTAAAAGGGAATTGGAGAGGCAGCCAAGGATGACAGGAGATCAGAAGGATCAAGGGCACAGGTTGAAGCATTAGAGACAGAAGGCTTGATTTTCCTTTATCTTAAACCAGTGTAAATGAGAAAAGAATCAGGCTCAAAGACTAGTTTTGAGACCAGAAATGAATGAGGCGGGGGGAGAATTAAGATTGAAAAGAGGTAGGAAAAAAGGAGAACAAGAGATCTTGTTGGATATTGTCCATTTTGGCATCCCTGGATACTGGAGCATTTGGTTTATCCAGAGAACAGCAACTGTACAAATAAGCTATGTCAACCCTAACCTGATGGGAATGCCTCTAGGTTTCAGAGAGTAATTTTATTCTGTATGCTCATTCAATAGTTGATCTGTCAGAGAAGACTACCAACAAAAGTGACAATTATTATGGTGTTTTTAATGACATAAATATTTGTCCATTGGGAACTGGACTCATTTCACACAGATCACCATGTATATTTCCTACAGTAAATGACTTCCGGTCATTCCATCCTGGTCCAGATGTGAAATACCTTATTAGTGGTAAAAGGTCCAACTAATAATCCCACTAGTTTTCCATTCCTCCCCAAATGGCAATATCTGAAGAGATCATGGTTTTCTAGCAGCAATTCTCTGAACTGTTCTTCCAGCCACGGCAGAATGATTAAAGAGTTCAGGGAACAGCAGTTCTTATTGCTTTGGCAGAAAGGTTCACATGCCTTTAGAGCCAGAAGAGAGCAGAGACCTGGCCATTCCACCTTGTGATCAGAGAGTACTCCTAGGGACATTAAATAAACTAGTACCTAGTCCTCAAGGTAGAGATTAACATTGTGCCCATTTCCTGCACTGGTGCACTGGGTATTGGGCTGTGCATGCCATCTTGCCAAACACTTTTGCAAGAGAAAGCAGATTTATTTTTCCATGCTGACTTTGCCTTGGGTATAACATCATCTTTGTAACTGACACCAGATGGCCTGTTGTACAGTTTGTTCCAGTAATATTTGTTGTTCACATTTCAACATGTGATATTCACTTGTCAATCTCATGTCTCCATCCCACAGGTTGCTTTCATATTCTGCTGCCATCCTTTTGTATTGAACTTTTCCTTCCTCTCCAATTAACACAGCAAAATACTGGCTTCCATTACATCTCAACTATCTGAAGCACATTGAGTATCATGTTTCTCGCTAGGGTATGCTAATCATAGGATTGTCATGCAAACCATTGTTATGGATCACATTGGTATTGTTATTTAACAGTTAGAACAGGAAACTTTGAGTCTAAACTTTTGTCATCTCTTTCCAGGCCTGCGACTGATTTATTGTGAAATCTTGGAAACAATTGTCTTCCATTGACTTCAGTGTAGAAGTTATGCACGTTCAGCTCTTCTGAAAATTGGATAGTAAACTTCTCTGTACTTTGATTTACTCGGCTGTAAAATGGCTGTGCTGGTACTTACTTATCTCCTAGGGCTGGTGAGAAGGGGGAAATCTCAGCCTGTATTCTGTGCTTTACTGTACTGGGATTTCACCATATATTTTATTGTAATCCATGTGTGTGTTATTCTAAAACAGGAGCAAATTGTGCAAGGTGTCTTGACAAACACTGAATTCCATTGGAAGTGTCTTGAACATATGAAATGTTTATAATGAGCTCATGCCCTGAATTTAAAGTTTTTTGTCTTTAATGTGTATCTGCATCTCTTTGGTTAACATGTGGACCAAATCTGGACTGCAGAAGAGATTACTGCAATAATGTTAGTGGGTTGCATAGCTCCCAAGTCTGCTTACAAACTTTTTTAAAAAATGAATGTTTGATAGGGAGATATTTTGGTTATGTGGCCTTCTATGTGTTTTGAAGGCAAAACTTAAACTAGCTTATTTTCTTTTTCTCTTTTTGAGTATTACTTGAAGGATGTTCCTTTGATTACGATGCTATAAATCATGCTGTTCTTTTTCCTTTTCTTTCTTCTGTACTTATATAGTTCAGGCCCTCTTTCATAGCTAATCTTAAAGGCTTCTTGGACTCTGCCTATCATAACTTTCTTACATGTTGGTTTTGAAAATACTGCATAAGAACCTAAGGCCACGAGGGAGCAACAGCCAGAATCGTTGCGTTTAATAGAGTGGAACCAACGTAGTATCTTCAAGTAACAAAAGCTGTTAGCAGATCTGTACTCACTGTTATAGTTTCACTTTGCAAAGGTTGGTGTGAGCATTTGTTTTTAATTCAGCCACATGGGTTCACACTCACTGAATTTCCCTTTAACAATAAGTGAAACAAACCCCAAATTCAGCAATAAAGCTTGGCCAGAAATAATCCTTTAAAAATAAAATTTCACATATAGTAATATTCCATTTATCTTTTGTTTACTCTCAAGTTATGAGTTAGAAGAACATACCCGCCAGTACAAACTATGCTTCTAGGGATAATCGTCATCTGTACTGAGTGAGAAAAATTGGTTGTTTTGCCTCCCTGAATCTGTTCTGTTTGGAGACCAAAATGACCCCCAGCAGATAATAGAGCATCTTTCAGGCTACTCTAAATTAGGCTAACTATAGTCAGTCACTATGCCAACCAAACATCTGGCTAAGTGCCATGCCTGCTGCCTTTGGCATGCCCCCATATGAAGCAGTGAAGAGGGAAAAGTAGATATTTTGGTTTTGTGCCATCCAAAGACTCTCCTGTCTCTGGGGGAATGCTCAACTACCATACACTAGGATTGAGCCCCTAGATTACATTACAATATTGTGCCAATTGCAGTTACAAACTGAATGGTGTTTAATCAATAAATCATTCCCTTAAGAAAATTAATTTTGCTTTATATGAAGTCAAGAAATTGTGGCTTGATCTTGATGGATCTTTTTTGGGAACTACAGGCCAGATCCTTAGCTATGGGCCAAGTCAGTGGGTGACTGTGTGCAAAGGAGGCTTTGTACTCCCTCGACCCTGCTGTAGCCTCTGTGCAAATATTCCCCTGCACCAAGTTAGAGCAAGAGGAGAGTTTTATTTTTTAAAGGGTCATCCTTAAATGTGTTCTTTGAATTTTATGGAGGGTCCATAAGCCATTAAAATGGTGGCACTGCAGGGGAGGGATAACTCAGTGGTTTGAGCATTGGCCTGCTAAACCCAGGGTTGTGAGCTCAATCCTAGAGGGGACCAATTGGGGATTGGTCCTGCTTTGAGCATGGGGTTGGACTAGATGACCTTATGAGGTCCCTTCCAACCCTATTAATGCCTGCACATAGGGCAGCCATTTTATTTGACTGAATTACATGAAGACCATCTCTGAGAGAAAACAGTTTTAAAAATATTTCTGGCTGGTTTTCTGATTTCAGAGCAGGAGGGAAGGGAGGAATTGAAGAATGATCACTAAAGGCTTGGAACTACTACCATTTACATATGGAGGGGTGGGGATTATGTGAAAATCAGCCACCCCAAGCAGCTAAAGTGAACTGTTGCGAAGGCATGTGCTAGACAATACCTTGTGCTGCCTCTAATTTTGTGTGCTTGGACTTGTTGGACACAAAGCCTTGATCTTATTTTGCTTACATGGATCTTTTCCAGATAGGATGTACTATGTAAACAGATGGAGGAACTGATGGAATGGACTGGATTTTGTATGATTGTGTTTATGTATGTGTTAATGGTAAATCCAAAATTTCAGTCTGGCCAACTGATCACATGTCCTGCCTACTTGTTCTTTATTCTAAAGTCATGTATTGCTCTTCTTACTTTAATTCTGCAGAGATGAGACTGACAGCCAGGAAGGGAAGCCTATCTCCGTTGAAGTTAGGGTGGGGTTACTTTAGCTAACTTGGGCATAGGTTCTGCAATGGACCTTTTGTGAGTGGACTTCTGTGCCCATACAGAGCCCTATTATCTACAATGGACTTCTGCATGAGCACAGGAGTCCACCCATGTTTATCCAGTTGCCATACCAAGGCCCTATACCACAACATATTCCCTTTTGCCTGCTTTCTCTGATGTTTCTCTCAGCAAAAATACTAGAATTTCTATTATAATGCTGCTAAATCTCTTACGAGTTTCAAAGGAATAACTACCCATTAACGAAAACTAATTTCTAACATGAATGTATTACTTAGTAACCACAATACAATAAAGCAGCCAAACATTGATTGTAAATGCAGTATACTCAGGAGGAAATACAATAACCAGCAAGCATCAGAGCCCACTCAGTCACAATAAGCAGAGGGATGCATGCTGTAGAAGTAAAGGAAGTTCACTAGATAGAGTAGAAATGCAGATGGAACTGAAAATGTAGAAGTAGCCATCCTTGTCTCTCTACACTATGTACTGAAGAGTAGTTTGACTTAAGTAATGGCACTGTACACCTAACAATTTACTCTAAGAACTTCCAAAAAAACTACAAAGCTTGTTCTGGAAACTGTTACATTAGTATAGATATGAATAATTTTATGCGAATATTAGCTAATTCAAGTTCATCACTACCTGTCTAGGCTCTTATACTCATTCCCATCACCATGGGATCTCAGTGCCTCCACATATGTAACAATATTTTTCTCATGGGTCATCCTAAAGGTCATCACAGCACCTTAGAGAACAGTCTGACCAGACATGCCAAACCTGCAAAAAAAAAAAAAAAAACACCGAAATTGGGCTTGTTTTTGGCTTAATTAGCTTGTGTACTGCTTGTTGGCTAGTTTTTGGCTTGTTGCTTGGTTGGGTTGTAGCATGTTTGCAGCTTGTTGCTTCTTTTTTTTTGATCAGCTCCCAATAAGCAGGGGCAAGGGACAAGCAGGGGTAAGTGGGGGAGAAAGTCAGGGGTGCAGTGCGGGCCCACCACAGTCCCAGACTGCATGCTGGGAGGATCTAGTCACATAGAGTGTTGGGGTTCATAGACACTAAGGTCAGAAGGGACCATTCTGATCATCTAGTCCGACCTCCTGCACAGCGCAGGCCACAAAATCTCACCCACCCACTCCTATGAAAAACCTCACCCATGTCTGAGCTATTGAAGTCCTTAAATCATGGTTCAAAGACTTCAAGGAGCAGAGAAGCCTCCCTCAAGTCAAGCATGCCCCATGCTACAGAGGAAGGCGAAAAACCTCCAGGGCCTCTCCAATCTGCCCTGGAGGAAAATTCCTTCCCGACCCCAAATATGGCAATCAGCTAAACCCTGAGCATATGGGCAAGATTCACCAGCCAGATACTACAGAAAATTCTTTCCTGGGTAACTCAGATCCCATCCATCTAATATCCCATCTCAGGGGATTTGGCCTATTTACCCTGAATATTTAAAGATCAATTACTTACCAAAATCCCATTATGCCATCATACCATCTCCTCCATAAACTTATCGAGTAGAATCTTAAAACCAGATAGATCTTTTGCCCCCACTGCTTCCCTTGGAAGGCTATTCCAAAACTTCACTCCTCTGATGGTTAAAAACCTTCGTCGGATTTCAAGTCTAAACTTCCTGGTGGCCAGTTTATACACATTTGTTCTTGTGTCCATGTTGGTACTGAGCTTAAATAATTCCTCTCCCTCTCCTATATTTATCCCTCTGATATTTTTATAGAGAGCAATCATATCTCCCCTCAACCTTCTTTTAGTTAGGCTAAACAAGCCAAACTCCTTGAGTCTCCTTTCATAAGACAAGTTTTCCATTCCTCGGATCATCCTAGTAGCCCTTCTCTGTATCTGCTCCAGTTTGAATTCATCCTTTTTAAACATGGGAGACCAGAACTGCACACAGTATTCTAGGTGAGGTCTCACCAGTGCCTTGAATAACGGTACTAAAGCCTCCTTATCCTTACTGGAAATGCCTCTCCTGATGCATCCCAAAACCGCATTAGCTTTTTTCACAGCCATATCACATTGGCAGCTCATAGTCATCCTATGATCAACCAATACTCCAAGGTCCTTCTCCTCTTCCGTTACTTCTAATTGATGCGTCCCCAACTTATAACTAAAATTCTTATTATTAATCCCTAAATGCATAACCTTACACTTCTAACTATTAAATTTCATCCTATTACTATTACTCCAGTTTACAAGGTCATCCAGATCCTCCTGTATAATATCCCGATCCTTCTCCGAATTGGCAATACCTCCCAGCTTTCTATCATCTGCAAACTTTATTAGCACACTCCCACTTTTTGTGCCAAGGTCAGTAATAAAAAGATTAAATAAGATTGGTCCCAAAACCGATCCCTGAGGAACTCCACTGGTAACCTCCCTCCAACCTGACAGTTCGCCTTTCAGTAGGACCCGTTGCAGTCTCTCCTTTAACCAATTCCTTATCCACCTTTTGATGTTCATATTGATCCCCATCTTCTCCAATTTAACTAATAATTCCCCATGTGGCACGGTATCAAATGCCTTACTGAAATCTAGGTAAATTAGATCCACTGCATTTCCTTTATCTAAAAAATCTGTTACTTTTTCAAAAAAGGAGATTAGGTTGGTTTGGCACAATCTACCTTTTTTAAAACCATGTTGTATTTTGTCCCATTTACCATTGACTTCAATGTCCTTAACTAATTTCTCCTTCAAAATTTTTTCCAGGACCTTGCATACTACAGATGTCAAACTAACTGGCCTGTAGTTACCCGGATCACTTTTTTTTCCTTTCTTAAAAATAGGAACTATATTAGCAATTCTCCAATCATTCGGTATTACTCCTGAGTTTATAGATTCATTAAAAATTCTTGCTAATGGGCTTGCAATTTCAGGTGCCAATTCCTTTAATATTCTTGGATGAAGATTATCTGGGCCCCCCGATTTAGTCCCATTAAGCTGTTTCAGTTTTGCTTCTACCTCAGATATGGTAATATCTACCTCTATATCCTCATTCCCATTTGTCATGCTACCATTATCCCCAAGATCCTCTTTAGCCTTATTAAAGACTGAGGCAAAGTATTTGTTTAGATATTGGGCCATGCCTAGATTATCTTTAACCTCCACTCCATCCTCAGTGTTTAGCGGCCCTTTCTTAGTTTTCTTCTTATTTATATGGCTATAGAATCTTTTACTATTGGTTTTAATTCCCTTTGCAAGGTCCAACTCTACTCGACTTTTAGCCTGTCTCACTTTATCCCTACATGTTCTGACCTCAATTAGGTAGCTTTCCTTGCTGATCCCTCTTGTCTTCCACTCCGTGTATGCTTTCTGCTTTTTCTTAATCACCTCTCTGAGATGCTTGCTCATCCAGTTTGGTCTACAACTCCTTCCTATGAATTTTTTCCCCTTTCTTGGGATACAGGCTTCCGATAGCTTCTGCAGTTTTGATTTAAAGTAATCCCAGGCCTCCTCTACCTTTAGATCCATAAGTTCTTCAGTCCAATCCACTTCCCAAACTAATTTCCTTAATTTTTGAAAGTCAGCCCTTTTGAAATCAAAAACCCTAGTTGCAGATATATTTTTGTTAATCCTTCCATTTAGTTTGAACTGAATTAGCTCATGATCACTTGAGCCAAGATTGTCCCCTACAACCATTTGTTCTATGAGGTCCTCGCTACTCACCAAAATTAAATCTAAAATGGCATCCCCTCTAGTCGGTTCAGCAACTACTTGATGAAGGAATCCATCAGCTATCGCATCTAGGAAAATCTGAACCCTATTATTATTACTAGCACTGGTCCTCCAGTCTATATCTGGGAAGTTAAAGTCTCCCATGATCACGCAGTTTCCATTAGTATTTACTTTATTAAAGACATTAAAAAGGGCTCTATCCATATCCATATTAGATCCCGGAGGTCTATAGCACACCCCAAGCACTATCGTAGGAGAGGCTTTACTAGTTTTCTTCCCCAATGTAATTTTTGCCCAGACAGACTCTGTCTTATGCATTGCATCGCATTTTATTTCTTTACATTCTACCTCATCATTGATATACAATGCTACTCCACCCTCTTTACCTTTGTTTCTGTCTTTCCTAAACAGCACATACCCTTCAATACCTGTAGTCCGTCATGACTCCTATTCCACCATGTTTCTGTTATCCCTATAATATCTGGTATCACTTCCTGCACCAGTAGCTCTAGTTCCTCCATTTTGTTACCTAGGCTTCTCACAATCTTAATTTTTGCTGTTTGGCCTCGCTCACATTTTGTACCCTATTAGGCACAGTCATTCTACAGCCAGTATAACCTATTAGACTAGTATCCACACCGCCCTCGCTCCTTATATACATTCTCCTACCCACGGCTGTATCCTTTCTTACTTCGTCGTCTTCCCTCTCAATGCTAAAATCTGGCGTGGAGATTTTCTGGACATCTCCCATCCATCTCCCCCTAATTCCTAGTTTAAAGCTCTCTTTATCAGTTGTGCCAACCTCGATCATAGAAGTCTATTTCCTTCCCTACTCAGATGAAGTCCATCCCGAGAGAACTGTCCTCTGTCCGTGAATGCCTCCCAGTGGCCATACATCCCAAAGCCCTCCTTATAGCACCACTGCCTAAGCCATCTGTTGACAGTCATAATCTTGTCACACCTTTGTTGCCCTTCTCTAGGAACAGGAAGGATCCCGCTAAAGATCACCTGAGCCTCAATTTCCTTAAGCGTCTTCCCCAGCCTAGCATAGTCTCCCTTAATACTTACCAGCGAGAATCTAGCCGTATCATTTGTTCCCACATGAAGGATAATTAGGGGATTCTTTCCCGCTCCCTTTAGGATCCTTTTCAACTTCAGGTCTACATCCCGTATCTTAGCACCCGGAAGACAGCACACCCTTCTATTCTCAGGATCAGCTCTAGTTACAGGCCTGTCTATTCTTCTCAATAAAGAGTCCCCGATCACATAGACCTGCCTTTTCCTGGTGACGGTGCTATTCTCCAGTCTCTCCCCTGTTCCCTCTGGCTGCAAGTTCTTCCCATTCCTACTTTCCCTTATAATCTTCTTCAACCCATCCTGTATCCTCCTGGGGCTCATATTTGGTGTAGTCTCCCTTGACTCTTCCGCTTTTCCTATAGGACTAGCCTCTCTTCTCTTCTTCCTTACCCTTCCACCTTCAACAAGTACCTGCTGAGCCCCTTCTTCATTTTCCAACTCTGCAAACCTATTCCTAAGCTCTATTTCTCCTTCACTAGCCCGTCTTTTCCTCTGCCTGGTTCTTTTAGTCACATGTTTCCACTGACCACTTTCCTCACCCAGGCTCCCCTCAAAATTTCCCAGCCCTGCTTCCATCCGTGAGTCTGAGCTTTTCCCTTCAGATACCTCATATCTTTGCTCCATCATCTGCTCAAACCCCTTCCTAAACTCAATGAGACTTTCCACCTGCATCTCCAAACCTCGGATCTTTTCCTCCATCCGCTCTATCAGACGACATTTCATGCAGAAAAAACTCTTACCGGTTCCCCCCTCCAGGATCATGTACGTACCACAGCTTCCACATCCAGTCATCCTCAATGTGTCTTCCACTACAGGAGTCACTCCCACAGCTGCCTCTGTATCTGTCATCTCCTTCCCACCTAAATCCTGGGTTCTTAGGGATTCGCTTGTTTTGGCCTTATTGTGAAAGTCAGGGTGCTTATTTACCACATGAAAGTTTGCAACTGTGAGTCTGACCCTGTTTTGTGCAGTTATTTACACCTGTGCAAAGTGAGGATAAAAGGCTTCATAGAATGTTAGCATTTTACACCCACCTGTGCCCACTTTCCATAGTAGTAAATGACTATATGGTGCAAGGCAGAGCAACATCATGCCTATTGACTCCAGTTCTGTCCTAAGGGGTAATACTTCTGCTCACATCAGGACATAATGACTGACACAAATTATATTGTGTCACATATAATTCAACAAACTGAATCTGGACAGGTCTAACGATTCACAGAAACTTCATTCAGAAAAAATTATTGCAAGTTTGATAGATACTTACTGTTCGGTTTATTTAAGAGCAGCTGTGTGCTTTTATTTTAAAAATTGGGCCTATAGCGCATCCTCTCAGCATTTCTATCTTATCTAGTTAAAGGAACCAAGGCTCCATAATATGTACAGACAATTAAATCTGATACCATTGGATCCTATGCTTCCCAGCTCTTTTTATCCAAATTGAATGTCTTACTTGATCTTTAACTGGGGCAATGGCTGCATCTAGCAGATATGTTCACACACACATAAGTTAAAACAAATCTGCATATAGTTTTAGGGTCTGATTCTAATGTTATACTGCTGAAAATCAAGAGTAGCCTTATTGAAATAAGTGCAGTTATATGCAGTATGAAATTGGTGTAAGTGAAAAGGGAAGCAGACCAAGTGTTTTTGTTTGTCATAGTGCATCTGTCATCCATATCTGCTCTAGTTGGATCTTGTCTTATGTCTTAACTGTGTGGCTAAGACAACCAAACACAATAGAAATTGGCAACCCTAGCATATGTCATGTTTAAATTAGGAAATATCTGCCTAAAAGGTATAACAGTTTTTTTAATATTAAAATTAGATGGTTTTATAGAGCGGATTATATTCTTTTTCATTTAACTCTAGCAAACTGCTGAGGTAATCAGGGATGCAGCTCTATACTGTATGTGTTGTGACAAAGTTCCTCCTCTTCCTTGGTGGGTCCTGCACTTATTGGCAGATTTGCTCACTTCAGAGGTTCACGGCAGCCCTCAGTTTGGACATTTCTGTGGCTCAAATCTGCCATTCATTCAGTTAACCTCATCACTGGCCAGCATGGGGAAAAGGAAGAAGAAGAATCCCCGCAGTCTCTACTGATCCGCCTAGTGGATCGGGGAACAGGCCAGAGACCTTCCCCGCTGGTGTAACCCACAGTCCAGGTCAACTCCTCTGGTATCAAGTAGGGAGTTGGGGGGGATGGAGGGATGGGGTGAACCCAGGCCCACCCTCTACTCCGGGTTCCAGCCCAGGGCCCTGTGGATTGCAGCTGTCTACAGTGGCTCCAGTAACAACTGTGTGACAGCTACAACATCCTGCACTACTTCCCCATGGCCTCCTCCCAACACCTTCTTTATTCTCACCACAGGACCTCCCTCCTGATGTCTGATAATGCTTGTACTTCTCAGTTTTCCAATAGTACACCTTCTCACTCTTAGCTTCCTGTGCCTCTTGCTCCCAGCTCCTTGTACGCACACCACAAACTGAAGTGAGCTCCTTTTTAAAATCAGGTGCCCTGATTAGCCTGCCTGTCTTAATAGATTCTGGCAGCTTCTTGACTGGCTGCAGGTTTTCTAATCAGCCTGTCTGCCTTAATTGTTTCCAGAAAGTTCCTGATTTTTCTGGAATCTTCCTTGTTATCTTACCCAGGGAAAAGGGACCTACTTAATCTGGGGCTAATATAGCTGCCTTCTATCACTCTCCTGTAGACCCGAGGCCCGCTGGGGATATAAATTGGCAGCTCCTTCACGGGGATGTGAGCACGGGCATGTACTTGGCGCGGTTCACCCCATCCCAGACACCTGCCCCTTTTGAGGCATGAGGGAAACCCTAGCACACATTTACTTAGAGTGTGCCAGGTTGCAGCCCCTATTCCGGCTCCTTTTAGACATTTTCTTAAGGTTTTGGTTGCACTTTTCCCCTCACCTTCTTATTTATGCACGCCCTATCCTTGGCCCCACAAAGTCACAGGACCTCGTGGTCAACCTCCTCCTGGCTCTAGCTAAAATGGCCATCTATAAAACCAGGGTGAGGACGTTGGCCGATGGAGTCTCCTGTGACTGTGGGGCCTATTTCCAATCCTCCATCCATTCATGTATCTGGGCAGAGTTCCTCTGGGCGGCGTCCACTGACTCCCTTGACACCTTTGCGGAGCAGTGGGCCTTGTCTGGGGTTCTCTGCTTGGTGTTCCCATCTGGTTCCCTTCATTTGACCCTTTGACCACACTCCTGTCCATTATTTCATTAGTTGTGCCCCGTACTCATTTGGTTTCCAGGTCCTGTGGATCCCCCACTTAGGCTGGGGGGAGGATCCTTTAGCACTTCCTGGATCCCAATAGGATCACTCTCCTGTAGCCATCTGGCCTGACCCTGTCACAGTATACTAGCAGGGACGACTAGCTGATTTCATTTGCAGCATTATGTGAATGCTGCAGAGAGAAACTGTGCTTAAGTTGATAAGTTTGCGCTGGTCATTTGGAGGGAGAATAAGAACAGCAAACAAAAGTCAAAGCCAGAAATGGCCATTTGGCAACCAATTTCCTTAAGACTGACATTTAAGGAAGAAAGCAAATTAGGAGGAAGAATCTGTATCGAGAGAGTTGTGGAGGCGGCGGACATTTATTACTCTACAAACATGGGTCAAATAGATCTGTGTCAAGGGGTGGGGAACAGTAGTCTATCCTGAATGAGTTTTGTCTGCTCTTGTTTGTTGAGGCTCTAACGGTGCTAGTGGAACTTTTGATAATGACCTGCAATATGGACCCCTGCATCTCATGGCTGGGAAAAATTTGAAAGGAGACACTAGGTATGCTAAAAATGATGTACATCATTCCCTCTTCTCCCAAACAAGCATTTGTTAGACTTGTGCTCAAGAAATCATCGCTTTGTTCTAACAATCTGGTCAATTATAACCGGGTTTCTAGATTTCATTTTTGAAATAGATTAGTGGGAAGACCATTGCAAAGCAGCTTTGCTATTAATTGAAGTTCTCAGATTTTGCTGAATCTTTTCGATCTGATAGTTCATTGTGGAATATCCTCCAACAGGTTGCAAGTTGTATTTTAAGCCATCGATTTATTTGCTAAATATCCTCAGAACAATTGTGATTACTCTAAATGTATTAGTTCCAATGTACTTGACACACATTTGTGAGTTTTCTATTACTGTCTAGATTGTGAAAAACATAGATTCTGAAAAAATTTGCAACAAAAATTTAAAATTTTAGCTGTGTTGGTTAGCTGTGATAAGTCATGTGGTTTTGTATAGGTTCCCTGATTGGATATGTATAATTCTTATGATCAGGCAGAGGGTTTGAAGAAGTCATTGGTGTATGAATCTCTCAGTGTGAGGTAGCAGCATAGGGAGAAGGATCAAATAAACAAGACTGGGGAATATTTAAGATAGTGTTAGATATTTTCCTCTCAGTATCACTTAGGTTTTGCTCAAAACATCATACCTAGAAAAAAATAGGCTTTTGTAAGAGTTACTGGCTGGGTACAGAATTTAAATTTAATTTTCTCTCATCATATTCATAATGTTGCCAACCCCAGCCATTCAAAAATCATGAGTTGGGTCCCAAAAGATCATGAATGACATTGACTTTAAAACTGTGACAGTTTTAAAATATGATATTTTGTGGGTTCTTTTTATTTGCCTTTCAGGTTTGGAGGATTTGGACTTGATGCTTTGAGGCTCTTCTCTGCAGCCATAAGGACAAGAAACTTTTTTTTAAAAAATTACAGCTGGATTCTCACTAATCATGACTCCAGGACCAAGGGTATTTAGAAAAACACCTGCTATCACAAGACTCATGAACCTTCTGCACTGGTTGTGTCAATTTCCTATGTAAGTATTTGAGCATGCAAGCTTAATATTTGCTAGGTGAGCCTTTATGCAAGTGAAACTAGATCAGTTTCATGTTAATGAAAAACAAAACAAAAAGGTGTCATTGGAGCAAATACTTGTGGCCTTATACTTTTGTGGCAGAATCTGGCTCCAGTCTTTACGTGAAACTCTGGCACACAAGAAAAAAAAAAGAATAGTACTAAGGCTTTAGTGGCCTTCAGTACAAGCCAGACACAAACTTCAGCTGTATTCTCAGCTGGGAATCATCTATTCTTCTGTGTTGATACTTTTATCAGACAGGAGGTCATTGTGGTAATTAAAGCTGAGAAATATATAAACATGAGAAAGTATTTATTACATTTAATGTTTTATCTTTTGCAGACATTGTGCTGATAGGATACAAATGTCCCTAACAAGACATTGAAAACAATGGGAACATTTTGTATTTTAACCTTGTCAATTGCTTAGCTACTACTTGTTTTGATGAGAAGCTAATTTCAGAAAGATGTAGGGACAAGTCAGAAATATTTCTGTAGTTTTATTTCAGTAGTAACAGAGAAAAAGTCATCACAGTTATTTCAGAGATGAAAGTATATGCCTCCCCCAAATCATTTCAGCTTATTCTGTTTTGACTTCATAAAATTAGGATTGTAGTATTTTGGATGGCATGAGATTTACCCTATTATGTGCTGGGCATATAGTTGTAAATCCAAGCTAATTTAACTGAAGTCAATAGATTTACTCTGGAATTGCACTGGTGTAACTAAAAATAGAATTTGGTCCTTTGTCTTTGCCCCATATTCTATCAATTGATCTATCATAGGTGCTGGAAATGCCATGCTGTTGACTAATATTCCCTTTTGTAAACAGGTACAAATGCGAGGCACTACTTCTACTAAAATGTATATTAGTCCGCTTGTTGGAAGTTTGTGAGGAGTGTTTTTGTTGTAATAAGTATAGATGGAAAAAGGCTCAAAAAGTTTTTTCTTTCTACTGTTCATTATGACCTGTTCTATATATCTCTTATTTTGTCTTTGGCTAAACATGTCCATTTGATACAAAATGATGAGATGAATATCCTAGTATGAATTAAATATAGCATTAATAAAAATAAATTTTAATCTGAGGAATAATTTGCTGCAGTGCATACATTCATAGGTGCTGGAACTAGGGATGCATGGGGTCCTGCAGCACCCCCAACTTGAAGTGGTTTCCATTATATACAGGGTTCACAGTTTGGTTTAATGGCTCTCAGCACCCATACTATAAAAGTTGTTCCAGCATCGCTGTATAAATTGGTATTTTACAAAGAAAAAAAGGGAAGCAAGAGCAAAACACATGATCCTTAACTTTTTTTTTTTAGCATTGCCAGAGCAACATCTGAAAAGCATCTTAGCTTCCTTTTTCTAGAAACCACACACCCATCCCATTAGCAAAATGAAGTCTGAGAACATTCAAATACACATGTCCACATGATAGTCTTTTTGACAAGAGAGAATGAGACAAAAGTAAGTTGAATGAAAACAAAATGTTCTTTGGATTGCTTGACAGAAGTTCGTTTTGTTGATTTCATCGCTATTACATTTGCCAAGCTCAAGGCAACGTGCTTGTTATAGCTTCTAAGTTCACCAACTGAATGAAGATTTAGTTTGTGATACCACACAATGATTAAATACACACATGTGTATGTTATATCTTCCTGAATATCAAAGATATCTTACTTTGTATATTGTTTTATATCTTTATTATCTGACCAACACCCATATTTTTTGCATAATCAGGCAGTTTATTAATCAGGCCAGCACACGTCACCTTTCTCCACTACTTGTCTGTTATGAATAAAACTAGATAGAAGAAGATGGCTCTCTTCTCTGCAGCTGACTTCCTTATGGATATTATACAGTAGACCTTCAGTGTGCTCCAGAACTGAGGGAATCTGGAGTACAGAGTAGTGGACAGTACAAACCTGGGGAACATAACCAAGCATTTTGGTTAATGAGAATTGTACTGTACTGGTTTGCTAGGGCTGGCCAGAAAACAAGAATTAAATTTTGTAAAAAATTTCAAGGTATTGACATTTGTATTTGTATAAGGGGGAGGAGGGAACCCCAAGTCCTTTCAAAATCAAATTTTCCATGAAAAACAGGAAGGGGAGACACCACCACCACAGAATAGCCAACTGGTTAGGATACTCACTTGGAACATGGGAGATTTTGTCTGATTCAGAGCATGAACTTGAACCAAGGTCTCCCACATTCCAGTTGAGGGTCTTAACCCCCAGACTGTAGAGTTAGTCTCACTCTTATTCTGGCCTAGTAAATAATTCGATTCATACAAAATGGAACAGCTCCAACCAGAGAGGCTGTGTGTGTGTGTGTGTGTGTGTGTGTGTGTGTGTACGTACGAGAGGGGGTTGGGGGTAGAGAGAACTCTATAGCTTGGTAGCTAGATCACTAATTCTGAAGCTGAGAAAGTTTCTTAAAGAAAGTTTTGTCAAAATCAGTATGTTTCCACAAAAAGTTTCTGTTTTGATGTACCAGCATCTTCTGATTTAAAAAAACAAAACAAAAACTTTTCATCAAAAAATTCCAGAACCAACTTTACTGGTTATATCATCTTATAGCATCTTAATTCCGGAAGCTCACTGTGACCCAGTCAGCCGGGGCAGCCCTCACTGAAAATGCCAAGGTCAAGGCAGGCTGCAAAATGGACATCAGATTCTCCCAAAGACTAGTAGTTTAACACTGAAGTTAAACTCTTCAACCAGTCACAAACTGTGCTTCTGATCCCCATGCTGGTTATCAAGAAGCTAAAAAAGAAACCACACAGCCCCCTTTACTGCATTCCATTTCTCTGACTCCCAATCAGCACATAGGTTCAGTAATTATTTAAAAAACTCTGCTCACTATGCAAAATGTTCTTGTGACCCCAAATAGCCAGCCACATTACCAGGTCTATGTTAGTTTGGATCTTACCCAAAATACCACACTGCTTGCCAATCTCTAGTGTCTAAAACTAAAGGAATATTATAAAGTAAAAAGAAAGAATAATAAGAGAGTTGTTAAATTGTAAAGCAATCAGATACATACAGAGATTTCAAAGTCCATCTATCAGGTTCTTAGCAGTATTGATGAGTTTGCTGGCTTTAAAGTCCCTCTGGAACACATCCACAGCTAGGATAGAACATTCAGACCTTTGTTCAGAGCATTATTTGTAGATAAGTTACTCCACAGGTAAGAACCAGGAATGAAAATAAAACGGAAATGATGCAGCTACATTTTATATTCCTTTTGCTATGTGACTTGTACTTCCTGTGTCCCAAACATAAGCTTCCCAGCACATGTCATGGAAAAGCCTTAGAGTTCTCTATCCACCAGCCTGCCCCTACATGCCATGCTGACTCCTTTCAGTGGGTTCTTTGTACAGCTAATGACTCTTGATGGGCCACTGAACAAACTAGACAGTGCTGATGCCAATCTGTCTGGGCGGTGTCACCCAGAAACTCAGTACAAGTTTTGAAATTCAGATATACCATACATATCTATAACTCACAATACAAAGGTAATACAAACATATAAACAAGATCATCATACTTGGCAAATTACAACATTTTCACAAAAAGAAAAGGAGTACTTGTGGCACCTTAGAGACGAACAAATTTATTTGAGCATAAGCTTTCATGAGCTACAGCTTACTTCATCGGATGTAGCTCACGAAAGCTTATGTTCAAATAAATTTGTTCGTCTCTAAGGTGCCACAAGTACTCCTTTTCTTTTTGTGAATACAGACTAACACGGCTGCTACTCTGAAACCCAGCATTTTCACAGACACTTTACATGGCATATCTGGTCAGATTCATTGCAATTTTATAATATTGGTGTCAGTAATATCAAAAAGTGTTCCACATATTCCATACAGCATCACACACATCAAAGCACTCTTCCGAATATATGCAAGCCTAGTGGCTTGAAGCTACAGGAGTAGGGAGCTTGCTGTTACCATCTGTTGATGAACAGGGGAAAAGTGGACAGAAGCTCCATAGGGAAGGAGCTGTTTACTGCCATCTATTGGTTGTCAGGAGAAAATATGTCTACAGAGAAAGTTCATTTGCATACACTTTCTACCCAGAACTCCTGCGGTGACACTTTTGGGACTTAATAGAACTATACACCAATTCTGAATTGGTTGGGTAGTGGGACTGAACTGAGAGAGATGTTCCTACCTTGTGGTAACAAGTACATCCCTGATGGCAAGAACTCTGCTGAAGTGTCCTGTATGCTAATGATCCCCTTCCACTGAAGATTTTGCAAATTGATACTGCACAAGTTGCTTTGCAGCAAGAAGTAGCAGAGCAGTAATGCTGAGTGAACTCTGGTGAGATCCTCCACTCCTACCCAGCATCAATAAAGCTGAAATCACTGTAGCTGGGTGCGTTGGTGGAGTCTCAGGACAGGCTCAAGTAGCACTTCGAAAGGACTGGATACAAGCCTGCCTTAGTACACCTGAGCACTTTGGACTATGCTACCCACTGACACCAAACTGGGAATGGGGTTTAGCAGATGGGGAAGGGGGAAGTGACGTGATCAAAGGACATTGGCTTAGCAGACACTGGCAAGTGGGGAACTGCTGCCCAAGTTACCATGATGGTGAGTGTTTTATTTATTATTCATTTATATATTTTGTTGTTGTATTTTACCAAGTTAATGCTGTGTCAAAGTCTTTCCTTGTTTCATATGCAGACTCAGTGCCTGCAAGTGGAGAAGTATTTCCTGTTAAGGGCACCCAGCGAAGGTGTTTAGTTTTTCTCAGATTTCTGACCCAGTGGCTTTGGTTAGTTTTAATAGGAACACCTAGATATTTGAACCCAGATCTTGTTGCCAAAAACACTTAACAGAAGAGTTACATATATGTAATCCTAAAGTTCTTTTTGATTTCCATGTTTCTTTGACCTGACCAATCATCCATTTCATTTTGTGACTCTCTTTTTCTTGGGTTTCCATGACATTATAATTTCTCAATGCTTTTCAACCTTGGTGTCTGCTCCTTCAGTGGATTTTTGTCTACTCTCTGGTGCTCATCCCTAGGGGTTTGTTGTTAGTTGCATGTGGATATGGATGGGCAAAAAAAATGGAACCAATGATTCAAATGCCTTTCAGTTTCTGGAGAGTTGTTTTTCAGTTCCTGGACCTGCATTTGCCACTAGGATTTTGATTCCAGGTTGAATCTAAAATTGGAAGTGGCCTATTTTACAATCGGGATGGCAGAAATTTCACAAGAACATGTACATTTCTGAGGTTTTCACTATTCAAGATGGCAAAGATTTTGTGATCTCTCAATTTCTACATTTTGGGGATACAGTTTTGCAAGATTTTGGCACTCTTAGACCTACAACCTAACTTCAACAACTTCTCAAATCATTACTGTACCTCTTTAAGAAATAATTTCCATTGAAGAACCAACACAATCAACCAGCCCCCACCTAAAAACAACTAAAAACCCTACCAAAACATGACACTACTGTAACAACGTTGGGGTTAATTAAAGAACAAACCAGTGAATGAGAAAGGAATAAAACTTGAATAAAATAAACTGGAGAGCATCTCTGGTGAACTGCTGCACACAGCCGTGTGGTGTTCCTAACCCCCATCTCCAGGGCACATCTCCAAATTCCCACACTCACAATCCGTTATGAAGGAACATCTCCAAATCACAATCTTTCATAAAATATCTCTATATCTTCCCTCTTAAAGAAAAAACAAAGCAACTATTGTATACATATATGTAAACTATCTAATAATACATACATTAAATTCTCAACCCATCTAGTACATATCCATAAACCCAATGTGTCAACTACCTAGAGAGGAGAGGTTACCAGCCCATTACTCTCGAGTGAGTCTTTGCCAAAAACTTTCCTTAAATATCCCTTCTCCAGGCAGATTAGTAAATCTCTGAGTCTTTCAAGACATTTAATCTCCCACTCAGATCTTCTCAGTATCAGTATCAGTTGTTCTCTTAAAAAGAACAGGAGTACTTGTGGCACCTTAGAGACTAACACATTTTTTAGAGCATAAGCTTTCGTGAGCTGCAGCTCACTTCATCGGATGCTGTAGCTCACAAAAGCTTATGCTCTAATAAATTTGTTCGTCTCTAAGGTGCCACAAGTACTCCTGTTCTTTTTACAGATACAGACTAACATGGCTGCTACTCTGAAACCAGTTGTTCTCTTGTTCCTTGACAATTTCTCATCTGTGTATTGATGATGAAGGGTCAGTAAGATGGGAAATGCCAGAATCCACCTCAGATGTCAGTGTGTTGGAACTTTCTAGGATTACCCGTAGATCCCTTTGATTATGTGACAATGTGTCCCCCTGGTATGTCTGGACTACATAAGACCTTGCATGCAGCTGTTCTTTAGTAGTACCTCTTTGGCCCCAAGTATTAGTGGTGTGATTCCTCAGGCACACTCTATCAACTTGGTTAAAAGATGGGAAATCACAGGTCTTTTTATCAAAATAATATTTCTGCTTCCACTTCTGATTTTCTTTCATCTTCCATATGATTTGATTGTTATGAGACTTCATCAGTTTATTGGTAATTGTCAAATTAGATTTGATCCTTCTTCCCATTAACAACTGATCTGGAGAAAAGTCTTTCTCCAGAGGTGTTCTTCAGTAAACCAATAAAGCTTTATAGAAATCCCTCCGCTGCCCAGAAAAGTCTTTTTCATAAGGGTTTCTACTATCTGTATAGAACTTTCCACAAATTCATTTGATTGGAGTTAATTTGGATTTGATGCTTTGTGATGAAAATCCAAATCTCTGACTAACTGCCTGAAATCTGCACTGGAAAATTGGAGCCCATTATCACTAAAGACTTCATCTGGAATTCCATGTCTGGAGAAGATTCCTTTTGTGCCGGCTATCACTGATTCACTATTAATACTGTGCAGTGTGCAAATGTCTGGATACAGTGAATAATAATCTGTAACTATTGAATAATACTTTGATTGCCAGGTGCCTAAATCAGTGCCTACTTTCACATATTGCCTTTGTGGAAAAGGATGAGATCTCAGTGGCTCTGCCTATTGGCATGGCTTGTATTTCAAGCACGAAAAGAAGTTTCCTACCACATTAGCGATGTCATGATTGATCCATGGCCAATACAGCACTTCTCGTGCTTGTTGTTTGCACTTCTTAATTCCTAAATGACCCTCATGGATCTTTTGTAGCATTTCTTTTCAGAGGCTCATTGGAATTACAACCTTACTGCCCTTGAAAATTACCTCATCTATTACAGTAAGTTCATGTCTAGTTCCAATAATGTCTTATATTCAGACAGCAACAGCTTATTTCTTTAGGGCACCCTTTAATTATTACTTCTTTAAGGATTCCCAAGGATTCATCTTTCTCCATTCCCTCTTGTATTTGTTTCAGTTTCCTGTTAGTTATGGGAATTGACTTTACAATCAGATCTACACAGCCTTGCATCTCTATCTCTAAAATCTTCTCTGGTTTTGTGGTAGCCATTGCTCTGGAAAGTGTATCTGCAGTGAACATGAATTTACTGGGCTTCTAGGTCACAATCAAATTATACATTTGCAGTTTTATCATCATTCTTTGAATCCTTAAGCTACAGTCATTTAGTGGTTTGTTAAATACCGCTATCAGGGGCTTGTGATCTATTTTAGCTTCCACTGCCTGTCCAAAAATATACTGATTTAATCTCTCACAGGCAAACAATATTCCTAAAGCTCCTTTCTGATCTGTCTGTGTTTGGTTTCTGCCTCAGTCAGTGATTTGGATGCATATGCCACTGATTGCCAACAATCCTCATGCTTCTGTAAAATCACTGCACCTAACCCATCTGCTGAGATTTTAATAGCGCATAAAACTTCAACACTGGTTCTTGTATCAGTTGTTTTCTCCTGCTCTGCACCCCAAAACCATTCATTTTTATTCTCTAGGAGTTTTCTCAAAGTTGCTGCTTTGGTAGATAGATTGGGTATGAATTTTCCAAGATAATTAACCATTCCCAGGAACTGTTGGACATCTTTCTTTGACTGAGGACCTGGCATCATTTCAATGGCTGAAATCTTCCTTTTATCAGGTTTTACACCTTCATTGGAAATAATGTCCCCAGCAAAAGCCGGTTCTATAACCCTTAAAACACATTTCTCCCTATTTAGTTTGAGGATTGTAGCTCTAGTGGCAACAAGGGCTACCCAAAGTCTACGATCATGCTCCTCTTTTGTTGAGCCGCAGATGATGATGATGTCATCCATTGAGGTGTCAACATCATTAATATGTTCACAGATCATATGTATGGTTTTGTAGTACACTTCTGGTGCTGAAGATATGCCAAAAGATAAGCATAAGAATCTGTATCTTCCAAATGGGGTATTAAATATGTATCATTTTGAGCTTTTTTCACTTAACTTTAACTGCCAAAAACCCGGGGATGCATCCAATTTACTGAAATATTGAACATTTTCAAATTAAGACAATCTCTTCTCTGGTTGGTAGTTTGAAATGTTTTCCGGTTGAGACCTCTGGGACCTAAACATATGTGTAGCTAGCTGTTACTTTTCTCCACAACGACTAGGGAGCTCAACCATTCTGTTGGCTCCCCATTTTCTTGTATTACTTGCATTGCTTCCATCCTTGTAAGCTCAGCCTTGAGTTTTCCCCAGAGAGCAAATGGCACCTTTTTACATGGATGGATAACTGGAGGCACCTCCTTGTTTATCTAAATTGTATGTTCACCCTGAAAGCAACCCAACCCTTGAAACAAGTCATGATATTCTTGAAAGAATGCCTCATAGCCAGGTTCAGTATGATCTTATAGTGAGAGCACCCCTTTTACCCAATTGAGTTCTCACATGCAGCCAGGCCTAAAATTGGTGTCAAGTTTTTTGGCACTACAGTGAATGGGAGACACTACATCGTGTTGTTATGGTTGATGCTAGCAAATCACCTCCTGAGCTCCTGTGTCCAGTTTCAGTGGAATAATTGCTCCATTCACTGTCATAGGCAGTATCCAGTCCCTCTATTCAGGCTTTCTAGATCCCAGTAGGTCTTTGAAAAACTCCTCAACCAGATTGTCTTTAACTAAATGAACTTGACTTTTCTGCATTGGGATCTGCAGCATTTTGCAAAATGATTATTTTCCCCACATTTATGACACTTTCTGAAATGCAACATTTTGTTTGGGGCCGTGTTGTGATCCACACTTTTCACATGACTGTCCATAACTCAGTCTTCTCCCTAGCAGTAGTTCTCATAGTGAGTGGCTCCTGTCTTTGATTTGACCTATTTTGGCTATATTCTTTTGTACTTCTGGTGAATTCAGTTCTTTGGCTTGTGCTTTCACAATTTTTGCTGTGCTGCATTTTTGGAGAGCTTTTTCTAAAGTTAAGTCTCCTTCACAGAGCAGTTTCTCTGTTAATACATTGTCTTTAATGCCACAAATGATTCTATCTCTGACCAGAGACTCTGTCAGCTCACCAAAGACACAGATTTTATTGAGTTTCCCTAATTCTGTGACACATTGCTTTATGGTGACATAAATTTTTTTGCGTGCATGTAAAAAAAATGTCTCTCAAAGGTTGCATTCCTTTTTGGCGTGCAATGTTCCTCAAATTTAGTCAGTGTTTTACTTAACTTCATGCTTTCACCTTCTTCAGTCTTAATGTTATTATAAATAACCAATTCTTCCTCCCCGACTGCTGCTAAATACAATTCAAATATATGATTTTTTTCCAGTTCTGTGCAACATTGCCTGACAATTGCAGACTGGATGGAAGTTGTAACACATCCATTTTTGGCTTTTTTACCCTTCTTAAGCTAGTCAAGCTACTACTGTGCTCACCAAATACATGCAAAAGCCTCTATGCCTGGTGCTCCGTGCACTTCTCTGGTGCCTCCCATTTGTCTCTGCTTTCAGTTGCAAACACATGAGTTTACTTCAAAATGATGGCAGTTTCCTTCTGATTCAACACTTCTGACACCATGTAACCATTTTGGGGTTCATTAAATAACAAACTAGTGTAATAGAAGGGAATAAAACTTTAATAAAACAAACTGGAGAGTGTCTCTGGTGAACTGCTGCACACAGCCATATGGTGTTCCTAATACCCACCTCCAGGGCACATCTCCAAATTCCCACACTCACAACACAGTCTCTTATGAGGGAGCATCTTCAAATCACAATCTTTCATAAACATATCTCCACAATTATCCTGCACACACAGTTCTTTCCCTTGAGCAGAGAATGAACCACATGTGGCAGATGTTAGTCGTGTTACTTCATGCACTACTGAAAGATGTTCATATAATGTTATGAGAGAAGTGGAAGAACATATGTATAATAAAATAGAACCTGACCATAATCTAATCTGGAATGGGATTCAGATACCTCACATGTGGATAAGACATTCAGCTTTAAACAAAAAAAAAAGTACATAATTTGTTTTCAGTTTTAACCCTGGCATATATACTTTTTCCCCTGTAAATCTCACTGCAAAGTTACATGAAGTTGTCTTAGCTTCCAGACTGAAAGAAATCTAACTTTGACATTCACTGTCACTCTTGCAGTGTGAACCTATTCAATATTCCACCTTCTAGGAGTGGCCTCCAGATGTCTTCACGGAGAGACTCAGCACTGTAAAATGTGGTCTCTCAAAATATTGCAAAGATAACAAAAAATTGAGGTTTGAATCCAATCCTTCATTTGTAATAACCAAATGTTTGCAATATGGTAATGTTACCCACTTCATTAGCAGTTATCAAATAAATGCATACATCTCTATTTTACTATTCAATAAGTTAATTTTGCTGAGTACTTAAAGTGTAAGAAAACGGTATTTGACCAATGATTAAGCGGGTCAAGTACTAGAGAAAAAATATTTGAATGTGTATAATTGTAAATTTTAGTGTTAATGAAGACAAGGAGATTTTAAGAAATAGATAAAGTCTGAGAACTTATTTCCCCTCTCTCTCCCCAGAAATGAGAGGTTGATCACACTGATATGCACCAATTAACTTCTCATTATTTCTAGCAATAAATATTAATGAAGATAGCAAATAATAGCCTTTAATCAAGTGTGAACCAAATGTTTAAATTTCAATTATTTTGAAACAGAAAAATAGGTAGATATTTGTATGTAATCTTTATAAGAAAAGTAAACAAATGTAGGATCCAGAATCAAAAGAAGTCAGAGCACAAATGAGGTGTAAGAAAGAATAATCCGTCATGTTGTAAATTTAAATGAGCATATGAAATGACAAATAGAAACAGTTTTTCTACTTTTTGTGCTACCATAAGTCTCTAATCAGCATTTAATCACATGTTGAATTCCAATTGAAAACAATGGGACCTACACATGTTTCAAGTTAAGCACGTGCTTAAGTATTTGCTGAATTGGGTTGGACTGCTGAATTGGAGCCATATTGCACATTCCAGCAAATGCTTGCTACCAAGCATTGCGATGGTTGTTCACAGTAGTAGATGCTCTATTTGGTCAATTGGACAACTCATAACATTGTTATGCCTGGTAGTAGTAGGTGTTTGCAAAATCAGTCCCAGAGGTTTGGTTTTTTTTAAAAAAAAAAACCGATAAGTTTCCTTTAAAGATGAAAAAAAAGTGTGTGAGAGAACTGTGGAAAGTTAAACAAATTGATTTCTGTATAACTATAGTTCCTGATACTTAGCTGTCTATGTATCACTTTATTTATCACATCCCTATAAAATTATTGAAAAATATTTTGTAAATGTGTTTGATTTTTGTTTTTCAGAAATGCACATTTATTTGGATGGCAGCTATTTAGATTAGCTTGAAAGGCTTAGACCCAGTAAAAAAAAAAATCTTGCAAAATATTTAAATGAAACTGATTATTTTTATAGATCCATTTGTTATCTTTGAAGTTAAGTTACTATATTATGCAGCTTCTTCTCATAGTTTAATTTGTGTGATAATGTTTTAGTCTTAGACATAACGGTTACAAAAAGCATATAAACAGAATCCTATCAATTGATATGATATTTAAGTCATTAAATCCTAACCAAGGCCAAACATTGCTCTTCCAGCTACTGTAAACTAAACTATTTACATGTGAAGAAAGAATTGCCTATTTGGATAAATTCTACATTTTATATATCTGGCATACAAACAGCTCCTTTGTTCCAGATTGCTACCACAATTTCACATTTGCTAAGAATACCAAAACTACCTTAGCTAGGCTAAGGCTATATAATAAATGAGGAACTGGAAGTATTTACACATATGTAAAAACTTAGTTTCCCTTATTTACTGGATCATAAAATAGAGCTCTAAATATACTAATAATAAGTAGTCGGAGACGTCGAAAGTAGGGTTGAATTATATTATTATAAAGAATAATAAGTGATTATATGGGACCATTAGTCTTCATCATGAATATTTGGGGAGCATTATTTATTTTTAAACTTTTCACTAGGGTAAAGTTACAATAAAATGTTCGGTTTCAGAGTAGCAGCCGTGTTAGTCTGTATCCATAAAAAGAACAGGAGTACTTGTGGCACCTTAGAGACTAACAAATGTATTAGAGCATAAGCTTCCATAGGCTACACCCCACTTCATCAGATGCATAGAATGGAACGTATACCAAGATATATATGTATACACGTACATACATACACACACACACACACACACAGACAAGTTGGAAGTTACCATACAAACTGTGAGAGGCTAATTAGTTAAGATGAACTATTATCAGCAGGAGAAAAAAAGCTTTTGTAGTGACAATCAAGATGGCCCATATAGACAGTTGACAAGAAGGTGTCAAGATATTTAACTTAAGGAAATAGATTCAATATGTGTAATGACCCAGCCACTCCCAGTCTCTGTTCAAACCCAAGTTAATGGTATCTAGTTTGCATATTAATTTAAGCTCAGCACTTTGTCATTGAAGTCTGTTTTTGAAGCTTTTCTGTTGCAAAATTGCCACCCTTAAATCTTTTACTGAGTGGCCAGAGAGGTTGAAGTGTTATCCTCTGGTTTTTGAATGTTATGATCCCTGGATGTCAGATTTGTGTCCATTTATTCTTTTGTGTAGAAACTGTCCGGTTTGGCCAATGTACATGGCAGAGGGGCATTGCTGGCACATGACGACGTATATCACACTGATGGATGTGCAGGTGAATGAGCCCCTGATGATGTGGCTAATGTGATTAGGCCCTATGATGGTGTCAGTTGAATAAATATGTGGACAGTGTTGGCATTGGGCTTTGTTTTATATATATCTATATATATCTCTCTTAGTATATGTTCCATCTTATGCATCTGATGAAGTGGGCTGTAGCTCACAATAGCTTATGCTCTAATAAATTTGTTAGTCTCTAAGGTGCCACAAGTACTCCTGTTCTTTTTAATAAAATTTTCATATACTACATAATACATTGCTTATTAATTATTCATAATGAGTCAATATTCAAAGAACCTGGCTAAAGATTCTGACTTGCTGGCTGGGGAGCTCTCCTCCCTGAGTATGGAAGGAAACATGACCAAATTTCTAAATATCCATCCTCTGTTTGGCACTTCTCTTCCGTACATTCTTTGTATGAAAGCTTTCTTGGACAGCATTTTTAATGTGTAAATTCTCACATACTACATTTACCAGGCTTGGAAGCTAACCTTTGTGTCCCTCGCAGATGGAATGTTATATAAGCAGCAAAGCTGGAACTACAGATGTTAAGTGAAAAATCCCTTAGGCCGTGTTGGGTGGAGCAGTTTATCTGTTCATAACATCTTCACCAGCCAAATAAGCCCAACCTGTCCTGTCCTAGACCCTGATCCTGTATTGGGATCTTCTAGTCAGGACTTGTATGCCTGCATGGACTCCTGCTTACTTTGGTAGGACTCCATGCATGGACAAGAGTACTTGTTAGTGAATCCCAATATGGCATTGTCCCTTCCTGCTCCAGTTTTTTCTCTTCAGATCGCTTATCTCATGGATAAAAGCAGCCCAGGCTTGAACAATGCAGATGTACAAACAGTGTTCAGGGAACTCCAGCCTGGTCAGGCAGAAGGTGTCGGAGAGGAACCTGATCACAACTGCTTGACTGGAGGACTACTCACAGCCAACATCCTAAATTGGAACCTACATAGATAAAGGATCAGAACTCTGACAGTCTATGTAAACCTCAAAAACAAGTGTCTGTGTCTTATGGGAGGAAAATCTACAATCAGTGAAACCATAAACAACCTAAAACGTTGGGGTAGAACTATACCTATACAACCTAAGAAGCCATTGAGGATCTTGGGCAAGTTTCAAGCCATGCTGAAGTTTAAAAACAATGTTTAGGTAAGCAGATATTATACAGTCAAAGGCACAAGAGGGTATCTCAGTTAGAACATGTCCCATGGCTTAGAACTGTCACAGATGGTTCAGCCTGTCATCATGACACCCAACAGTGCAAAGACTTGTGTTCCTTGATACTATACTTACAAATGAAATTGTCTTTGCAGGACCTGGAAAGTTGAAAGGATTCCATGCAAAGATAAATATTAATGTCACTTTACCTCCAGTTACAGTCACACAGGAGGATTCTGTTCCATGGTTGCAAAGTTAGAAAGTCAGCTGGAATGAGATGAGGTTCTCACAGTTCATGAAAAGTTTGAAAGTCCTATCTATTAGTGTCACCAGACCCCATGATGGATGTTCCCCAAAAAAGTTATCCAGGGAAGAGGTGTCTTTATCCACATAATCTCAGGACATCTGTGACCTTAGTGAGAGTATTGCAGCAATGCTACAGTAAATTGTAACTTGCCCCAAACTCTCAATGTACAATATTTTCTACACACAGATTCATTAGAAGACACAAACACCCTGAATTTTGGGATCTTCAGTGAAGCAGATGCTTTTTAAGGAACCCTACATGAAACTCCACATGAAAGACACTTTGAGGAAATCCTGGTGGCCAGGAAACCAGGTGCCAATAATCTGTCAAAACAGAGGTCATATTTGAACCCTGCAAGAGACAAAAGCTGCATGCTCAAAACCAAAAAATGTTATCCAAAGAATTCTATCAATCTAGGTTTCCTCAGACAAGTGTGTTTAACTAGTTCCAAATAAGGCTTAGGAATGCAGAGTTTCTGAGGCCTTCAGAATATATCAGAAGGAATTCATGGTCTGCCAGGGATGACAGGCTCCTGACACCATTTTAGTCAAGAATGTGTTGGTGATTTTTCCCCACTAAAAAAAAGTATTCCTTTGATCAAATATAATACTGTTTGTTTATCACAGAAACAGATATGCCAATAACACATTTTGACCAGCTATTCAACATCACAGAAATACAGTTGTAGTCATACAGTTCAAGGCCAGAAAGGACCACCAGATCATCCTTTCTGACCCCCTGTACACCAAATAGAAAAGGAGTACTTGTGGCATCTTAGAGACTAACAAATTTATTTGAGCATAAGCTTTCATGAGCTACAGCTCACTTTGAGCATAAGCTTTCATGAGCTACAGCTCACTTCATGAAGTGAGCTGTAGCTCACAAAAGGTTATGCTCAAATAAATTTGTTAGTCTCTAAGGTGCCACAAATACTCCTTTTCTTTTTGAGAATACAGACTAACACGGCTGCTACTCTGAAACCTGTACACCAAATGCCACCAATACTACCTAGAACCCACACACCTAAATCCAACAATGAAAATGAGTCTTGCATCCCACGGGAGACTGAAGTATGATGTGCCACAGGCAGAAAATAGGAGTTAATGTAAACCAACAGATGACAAATTTAACTTTGAAATAGTTCAACATGGCTGAGTGTCTAATTCCTGCATAGATTAAGAAATCAATCTGTCAAAAATACACACTTTGCTTTCATACTGTATATGTTGCTTTTGCTGGGTGACTTCCATTGTTGTATCCTTGAAAGTTCAGTTAAGTAGGGAAGTTTCTTCCATTATTTGTCTTTGGGGACAAATGTAGACCTTCTCATCAGAAAAAAAGAGTCTTCCTCACATGTTGTTATATAGATTCTAGATCCACTTAATCAGAAAATACATCAAATATCCTACTTCTGACTCAGCTAGGAATTTCTATGTATAAATAAATAATGAACCTGAATTTAGTTTCTTAATTTTAAATGGTAGAGACTTAAGTGTTTATTCCATGTGTAGCACAAAGGTTTCCAAATAATGATCCCTGCCCCATGAGTACTCATCTTATTGTGACTGATGGGATGGTATCTGGAAGGCTACAGGTACTAACTCTCTGGTCCATCTCCATCCCTGCCCCCCTTTTATTTGTTCATGATTCCATGAGGAGAAGGTTGACCTTGGTGACTAGGTTGGCCTTCCAATGACTCTGGCTAGGAGTTGGCACGGAGGGCAGCAGCAGGCTCTTACACACAGATGCTCATGGCTCCCTCCATCCTCACAGGAGTTCAAAACGGGAGCCAGTAGCACCAGGAGGCATTTTTGCTTTGTTTTTTTTAATAACCTTACATGCTCTTCCCCTAAGGTTGGCTGAGAAGAGACTCTTTACCTTTTGTTACTGTAATATAAGTTTTAGCCCAAATTTTATGTAAGAAGAAATTTCACCAGCTTGAGGTCATTCAGACTGATCCTCGTCCATAAGCTCAGGGTGAGACTGATAACCATAATTGGGGTTGGGAAGGACATAGTGCATTGGCCAAGTTGCTGGCCTTGGAGAATTCTACAGTGATGATCTGAGAGAGAAAGTTGAAGGATTGATGATGTAGAATGGGACACCATTATTGTTGCAGATAGGTTGATGGTGGCCCCAGTGAAAAATGGTAGAGAGGTAATTTCTTACTTCCAGATATATTCCCTTTCATGGTGCACTTAGGCTATGAATCTGGCAGTGTTATTTTTTTAATGTCCACAATTTGGGAGTCTCTTGAAATAAAAGTTGTTTATCATAGCCACCTTTCCCATAATTTCTGTACAGGAATGCTAAGGATGGTGTGTGGTGGGGGTAAACAGAGGGCATCAGGGATGGCCTATAATGCATAGGTATGCCTCCCCCTTCCCTGAGAGGAAACAATGCTCAAGCTGTCGCTACCTTGTTATAAAAGAGAGGGGGAAGCTGGCAGGCTGTGAGGGCTCTGGAACTTGCTTCTTACCCTCTCCCCCGCTTTAGTCTGAAATTACCCAACATTTGGTGACCTTCTGGCAAAGCTGAAAAAGGTACCTGGTTGACAGGGTTGTTGGACAGGGCTGAGGAGATACTTCACACAATGGTGAAGGCGTGGAAGGGAGTTTTGTGTAGGTGGCTGGCTCGCTGGCTGAGTCCCTGTTTGAAATTAACAAAACAGTAAAATCCCAGCAGAAAAAAAATAATGATGTGGGCAGCTAGAGCCTTATATAGGCATCGTCTCTATTTAAATCTAAATAAATAACATTCCTCCCAGTAGTATTATAATTTGGGAAATGCAGCTTGAGGAACACGTCTCTTTGGTGTCTGGGGCACATGCTAGAGTCATCATTCAACCAAATGTAGAGAGGGGTTAAGAACAAATGTAAAGATACATAAAAATTGTTATATCAAATTGGAACATTGATCCCTATAATTGGATATCCTGTGTCCAACAGTGGACAGGATGTTTCAGAAGAAGGTGCAAGAATAATGATCAGGTATTCAGTAGCTTATACATAGAGGAAGTTTCTTCCCAACCCCCAGCTCACACATGCAATGTGGAGCTATAGGACTTCTAAATTATATTTGGGGGCAAGATGCCAAATCATAATATCGTTTAATGATTAATTCTGCTTATTTAAAACAAGTTATCATATTTAATGTCTTCTTCTAATCATTTCATATGATGTTTCACTAGGGATTGATGAACTGGTTCTGATAAACCCTAAATTTAAACCCAAATCTTAAATTAAGCCTCTTTCCTTCAAAAATTCTTCACTGCTTGGATTTTATAATGCCCAGAAACAGACCTGCCACAAGAAAGACCACTTCCTAAGACAAAAATGTACTTTGCCTCAAGCCAAAAGGCTTTGGAAATCTTGCAAAAGAGCCAGATCTCATGACTTCTCTTCACCTAGTTTCACACCAAAGAAGTATGGAAGGTTCAGATAAAAATTCCAATTAGTCTGACTAGCTAAACCATTTTGAGGCTGACCCTTCAGATAATTCTTGAAAATAGCCAATGACATATCTATCTTTTTCTGTTCATCATCAACAATATGGATAGCATGATAACTGAGTGATGGTCAGTACAAGGAGAAAATGCTGAATTTATTACATCTTTAGCTGGGAAAGTGCATGATGGAAATGAATTTTTAAAATGGGCCTCCACTTGCACAAACTTTTGTTTTATGGATAACTTAAGACTCTTGCCAGTTTGTTTAAGTTCTGTGATTAACTCCATGTGTGGTTGGACTCCAGTAAGCAGTGGGAATCCAAACTGAAAAAACACTGAAGTTTTATGGGAAAAATAAGTATAAAAGGTATATGGCTCCACTGAGGCCTTAAAACTGTCATATTCCTGAAAAATTACAAATTATGGATAAAATACCAAGGTTCTGAAGAGGTAAAATCACTACCAATAGTTTTAAACACTGAAAAAGTTCATATATTTGGATAAACTGGAAGCAGTACCTCAGGTCTGGAGAATCTTTCTGTTAAGGTTGTCATAATTTGTCATTTGTAATGGTACTTGTGTTTATTGTTCATTTGTATGTTTTCTTAATCAGTCATATGCAACAAAATCTGATTTTATTTTAAACTCCATAGGCCAGATCCTCAGCTGGTGTAAATCAGCATAGCTCCATTGATTTCAGTGGAGTTGTGCTGATTTAGAACAGTTGATTTCTGTCCTTGGGTATTTGTTTGATCAACAATTGCTATGATGATTTTTTGTTTGTTTCCCAATCCAGTGTAGCACAATTTCAGGTTTTTTAAAATATTTTAAAGATCAAGTGTCTGAAAATGATTTGCTAGAGCCATGATGCTTTAAATTGCCTTTGTTCTCTGATGCAATCCTGGGGCCAGGACATTATCAGAAACAACCTGCATCACTTCTAATTAGACCTGAGCAAATAACTCACAATTAATTTATATTATTAATTTATCCTCTTTTTGAGCCGTAGGCTATCCATGAGCAGACTGTGATATTTTTAAATGTATCTGATGTTCAAATAAATTCAATCAGTTCTTTTACATAAATGTGTTTTTCTGTGGATTGAAGAAACATTATTTACAATGAATCCACTGATTAGCTCCATTTATATAATGTTCAGCCATATGTGTCCATGAGCCAGTATTTGACTTTTAGTGAGAGTTTATGAAAGACAGTCATCTTAACTGCTTCATTTTTTTCAGGGAAGGGAGGTAAACTCTTTAAATAAGTATATCACAGTTTTTTGCTAAAGTCAATGATCCAAAAGACAGAGGACAAAGTCCTGAGTTAATCATACAGGACCAGTCTGCCACCCTTACTCAGATTGAGTAATACCAGAGTAAAATACCAGTGTAATTAACTGTGGCAAAATCTGGCCCATAATTATCTAGCCGGGAGTATATAATTGCTGTCATTGAGTGAACAATGTTTTTTTTCTTCTAGGCAAAAGACTAACCATAAAATGACATATATGAAGTCATATATTAGAAGATTATAGGGGATCCAGGGAGAAGGTGCATCCAATTGATCAAGAAAATCTTTTCCACTTGATTTGCATCAGGTACAATTGTTTTTATAAGGAGCAAGTAAATCATACACTATTAAATGCTGATGGAATTATTATTTTTAAAACATTTAACTGCTCCCTGTCTATTCATGTGTTTTTCTATAAATGATGGCATTAGAGAAGTTAGAATGTCAGAGTTAAGCCAAATTTATGTACTTTTCCACTGACCCCAAAATGTCCCAAGCCTCATACATTAAATTAAATTCTTCTCTCTCACACACTCACACATACACACACACAATTTTACTCTGACATGGATCTTTTTAACTAAATATTTTTGAACTTCGACGGATTTTTAAAATTCACAGTTTTAATAGATAAAACACTGAACATAGCATTTAGTATAGATGTTGCAATTATAACAATATATCTGAATAGCATTACTCTAAATATTTAGGAATCTCGTACCAGCTAGTAAAACTGGCTTTCTGGCTGCTTTGCACTTCTGGGACAGGAGAAAGCATGTGGAATAGTCCAGAATGTGAGCCTGTGTCTGGACTTGCATATCAATATTCAAACATCTGGGGAAAATACATTTTAAAATATGGTATATAAAAATCAGTCTCTCTTTTACTTATGTGCCAAGATCTAATTTCCTTCTGAAGCTGATATCATTAACACCTGATGTTTGTAGAGCCTTCATTTTTTTAATGGTAAGTTATGTCATTTCTTGTAAGGGAAATGCTGAATTCCTGTCTCAGTAATACTGCCAGAGCACAGCTGAGGATCTAGCTCTGAGTGTTTGCTTTAGGAGACACTTATCCCCTGCTGAATTAGAGGCGAATTTTCCTCCATGGAATATTTTGAATATTCTTATAATTTTTATTTCATCAGATGATATTTCAGTATGTTCTCTTTAGAACATGCTAGAGTTAACAACAATTAAAATTATTCTGGAAGAATGATACAATCTATTTATTTATCTATTTATCATTTGTAAAACATATCTGATTTAAAAAGGTGCTGTATGGTTTGACACACATTTAGCCACCAAAACCTGGTGACGAGTTATAACTATTAAATTATGGACACATTTTGATGTAATCAATTTAAAATCTTTGCATAATTACCTTGAGCGATTGCATTATCCAAAACCCTGTTTTGTTTTCTGGAGGGTGGGGGGTGTGAATAACGTGATGCTTCCTTCCTTTTCCTTAAGGGAAAAAAACTTTCATAGAAATTTAAAAAAAAAAATCTGTGCGAGGGGCATAGATTTACATCAATTAGTTTAAATGCAACCTATTTACTCATTAACCATCAGCATTAATTGCAGTAGTTGAGGCAAAACAGATTCTGGTTGGGAAACTAGAGATCTGTCACGTCTCTACCAATAATTATCTAATTACCTTACATCTGAGGTGTTCTTGAATCCAGCCTCAAACTCTTACATGAGCACATGGACACACCCATCTTTTTATGGCACTAAAAGTGTTTGACAAAGTAAGATGTGTATCATAAGACACACAAGATGAATATCTTTCCTTCAGAAATGTACCTGCCCTAGATGCCTAGTTAATTTGTTGAAAGGCTCAACTAAACCTTAATTAGTTACTTAGGGAGTGTACAAATTTCACTGGCAAGTGAAGCATGCAGCGTTACATGGCATGAAGATGAAGAATGGTAAAACAGGTGATACTAATACATTTTTCTATTTCCCAATACATTTCCCAAATATAATTGAGGATTTAACAGACAGCCCTCATTCTGAATTGTTTTCTCTCATCCTGATGCTATAACTCACCTGTATTTTGAGCTTTCAAACTGGAGTCCAGAATAAGACCTTAGAGTTGGTCCAAGATAATACTTTCATTAAGCCGGTGTGAATGCAATGGAGTGGGAGGGCCTGGGTCCCCCTAAACCCCTGTCTTAGGACTGAGACACTTCAGCCACAGAAGCACAGGCCAGGAAGATAAGTACTCCAACCACTAGGCTCACTGGCCCTCCAAGCCCCTGTTACATCACCATAGAAGGAAAACTAACTCCAAACCAGTATCAACATGCAAGTAGAGTGGTCAAGATTTTCAAAATTTGCTAATAATTTGGGGGGTCCAATTTGATATATCTTAAAGGGGCCTGATTTTCAGAGAGCAAGTGCACAGCTCTTTCATTGGGATTTGAGCACTTAAATATTCTTGGTGCCTTTGGAACCCTCCCCCTAGAATTTTCAGTCCCCTGAGGTATCCCAATGGGTGAACCCAGCTTGTCACAAAGGAGTCTGAGTTTTTCTGATCATGGGACACTTGTTAGCCCCCATCACTCTGTGCTGCAGGTGCACAACAGCACAAGACACCAATCTCTGGAATCCCTCCTTTCATCATGTCTCTCAGTATCCATAACCTTCCACTCTGCTGGCTTTCAAAATCCTGTCCACCTTGAAAAATAAACTTGAGGACCCAGCTCTCTGCAGCCCCCAGTGACAATCTCCTTATCCAATTTCCTCTAGTAGCTGCTGAATCATTCCCCCCAGGTATGTTACAGACTGCCATATGCTGATTGGCCCATTTAAAGGGAGATAGGCCACGCCCTGTCTGCGGCTAATAAACTGTCTCCCAGCTGAGATGGGACTAAGGGTCAGGTGACAGCAAGAGCTCAATTGATCTGGAAAGCTGCAGGGAGCAAGAAGGTTCCTGCAGAATTTCCTAGACCAAGGGAAAGAACCCACTTATTACACGACTTCCAGGTAGACAGCAGCACATAGATAGTGAGAATTACAGCAGTAAAAGGGCTCCTGCAGGAGTCCTGGAGTCAGGGGAAGGACACAGAAGAGGGTTAAGAGAGGTGAGAGAAAAGACTCAAAGAACTGTAGTTCATGTTGGTCAGAGGAGTTACTTTATTTTGGCTTATATACAAAGTTTATAAGCTACATGTTTATTTATAGAATGTTTAATTGAACGTTGTCATTTAAATGTGTTGAATGAACACAGTCTATCCATTGCAATTAGCTATGGTCCAGAGGTTCTTACACTAAGTGCAACAACCAGGCTGTATCTGTATCACCTTTTAGAGAATTACAGAAGACAAGGTTGTTGAATTTACTTCTCAAATGTAGTCTATTCTTCCAAGCACGATTTGTGAATCAGTTCTTTGTAACCATTTTAAATTCTCTGAAAACATACTAGTAATAACTCTAAGGAGAACAGAACAAGATGACTATTTTTGACAAGGAAAAATCACTTGGAAAAAAAGGACCCTAGGATTGACTCATATTATTTTGTGATCCACCATAAGCCCTAGATTCTTTCCTGTGGTACTCATTCCTAGACAGTCATTTCCCATTTTGTATTTGTGCACTTGAATTTTCTTCCTAAGAGTAGTATTTTGCATTTATCCTTATTAAATTTCATCCTATCTGACCATTTTTCCAGTTTGTCAAAATCATTTTGAATTCTAACACTGTCCTCCAAAGTGCTTGCAACCCCTCCTAGCTTAAACGCATCAGCTGATTTTATAAGTGTACTCTGTATACCATTATTCAAATAACCTATGAAGATATTGAATAGAACTGAATCTCCACTTGATATGCCTTTCCAACTTGACTGTGAACTATTGATAACTACTCTCTGAGCACTGTTTTACAACCAGTTGGTGCACCCACCTTATAATAGGTTTGCCTAGACTATATTTCCCTAGTTTATTTATGAGAAGGTCACATGAGACCAAAAGTCTTACTAAAGTCAAGTTAAATCACATCTACTGTTTCTCCCCATCCATAAGGCTTGTTAGCCTGCTGAAGAAGGAATTAACTTAGTTTGACATTATTTGTTCTTGACAAATCCATGTTGACTGTTACTTATCACCTTATTATTTTCTAGATGTTTGCGTGATTATTTGCTCCATTATCTTTCCAGGTACTGAAGTTAACTTGACTGGTCTATAGTTGTCCTTATTCCCCTTGTTATAGATAGGTACTATATTTGCCCTTTTCCAGTCCTTTGGGATCTCTCTGGTCATCCACAAATTCTCAAAAATAGTTGTTAATGGCTTAAAGATTTCTTCAGCTAGTTCCTTAAGTATTCTAGTACGTATTTTGTCAAGCCCTGCTAACTTGAAGACATCAAACTTCTCTAAGTAATTACCAACTTCTTCTTTCCCCATTTTAGCCTCAGATCCTACCCCATTTATAGAGATGTTCACTGTGTTAGTTGTCAGATCACTGCTAACCTTTTCAGTGAAAACTGAAATAATATGTGTTTCCAAGTCAAAGTTGTCTCAGATAAACTAAGTCATGTTGACCTGGAACTGTTAGAGATTTTGTTTTATATGAGCATAATCTGTTCTTGACAGTTATTGCTAATCTTTTAGCCACAAATATGTTCTTCTTCATAAGGAAAGATATTTATTCTTTTGTTCTACATCATCTGTCATAAACACACACATGTACAATGCAAGAAAAATCAAACTCTGTTTATCCTCCAAGGTCTCCAGTGGAAATCTTTCATTATTCAATATACAATTTAGGACAATGTTGCAAACGTGTGCCTGTTTTTATTTTCTTTAATATTTCTTTCTCATTTCCAGTGCTATATAGCAATAAGGAGAGTTAAGAGACCCTGGCATGAGTAGTTACATTTATTTGGCTTTTGAAATTGATTTCCTCATTTTAGTATATATGATGTAATAGGGATATTGGTGTATTCTTCTTTTCTTGGGACCTGAGCACTTGTTGAGAGGAAATTACTCTCTTCCCCTAAAGCAGTGGTCTCCAAACTGGGGTGTGCGAGATGATCCCAGGGGGTGCACAGCAGTAGCACCGCCGGATGGCACTCTGCCATTTTTTTCTTTGGAATGTCCACAGCTGATGTTCCCCTACGGCGGCCCGCCTTCGGTAAGTCTTCTGTTCTTCTTCCTTTGGCGGTGCGCCTGTAGTAGGTCTTCCAGTCTTCTTCTGTCGGCAGCATGCCTGCGGCAGGTCTTCTGGTCTTCTTCCGTCAGCGGCGCATCTACGGCAGGTCACCCTGGGGGTGCATGAGCCAAAAAGTTTGGAGACCACTGGTCTAAAGTATAGTATAGTGGTCATTGTTTCATCAGTGAAGAGTGTGTAATGGCACCAAAAACCAGGGATGTGAAAGCAACATCTTTGGGCCATTGGCTATGGCAGTATCAGGATAATTCTCATTGGTAGACTATAATAAAATAGTTCCCCCCAAGACTGTGAAAAATGGGGGGGAGAAAACTCCCTTATATAAAATACTTCTGAGTCCCTCTAGAATTGTGCTTCTTTTCAAGGTCAAAAAAAGACACTCCCCGTTCCCCCCACCCCCAGCTTTTATTTTTATGCCTAAATACACAGACTGTTTTCAAACTATCTAGATGTACATTGTGTTAGTTTTCTAAGGGCTGCTCTCCACTACAGGGAAGACCCACTAAATCGATGGCAGAGCACTCTCTGGTCGAGCCCAGTATTCCAGCTCTCTGACAACAGTAAGGGAAGTCGACTGGAGAGCGTCTCCCATTGATTCAGTGCTGTAAAGACATGTAGCTGAAGTGGCGTAACATAGTAGCGTAACATTACCCCTATAATGAAGTTAAGCCCTGAGAAAACCAAATAACCAAGACACTAATCCTGGGTGTGCAGGAGGTGATGCAAAGGAGCAGTATGAAAGTGCATATAGCACAAATGCCTAGCAAAGCCCTTGGGCTATGAAGCAGATCCTTAACTACGTATTTGAAAACTGTCATTTGCCAAACTTAATTTAGCTTGTCATCACTTTTGTTGATTTGTTTCTGTGTTAACATTCAAATTACACAAGTTGAGCAAAGTTATATCATCTTTAGTGTTCTACACACACACACATTCACCTGCAGGTGATATTATTCTGTTAACAGTTTGAACTTTGCCAAGCACTCCAATTTTGCTTTCCCCAATAAAGAAAGTTGATTATTGGAATATTAATAAAACTGGTTAATGGATAGCAGAATATGCTATCAGTGTTCCTGCTTATTTGATGTCCCAAAGAAGTGGGAAACCCAGTGGGTCAAATCCACCGCTCTCTAGAATGACTTACCTACTCGTAATACCTTGGGTGACCAGATAGCAACTGTGGGGGGAAAAAAGGGACAGGCGGTGGAGGTAATAGGCACCTATATAAGAAAAAGTCCCAAAAACCAGGACTGTCCCTTTAAAAATGGGACATCTGGTCACCCTCATAATACCTCTTTCCACTCTCTGGATGGAATTAACCAAGTTTGAGAGTTCTGAGGCTTTTTAATTTCCACATATAGAATTGCTGATTTCTTCAACAGAAATTACATGAACTTATCTCCAAATTATCTTACAAATTCAAAGTTTGGCTTTCAGAATATGTTCTATATTTAGAATCAGTTGTAATGTTTCCTGGTGAAAAATGCATGTTTGTTTGAAAGCGAAATATTTTGTGTGAACATCTCAGTTTCAACAACATTTTCATCTGGATGGCTTTGCAGGTCCAGAAGATATATATATGAAGACCACTGTAAAATAGTCTATAGCGCAGTGATTATAGCTCTCACTGGGATGTAGGAGAGTCAAGTACCTGCTCTACCTGATTCAAAGCAGGATTTTTCATCCCTGATTTCATCCTTGTATCTGGGTCTCCCATATTTCAGGCCAGTGGCCTAACCACCAGGCTAAAGTCTCTCTTTAAGGCATGTCTACGCTACAGAGTTCTGCTGGCATAGCTAACTTGGTCAGGAGCGTGACAAGGTATGATGACTGACACAGATGCATGGGCAAAAGCCCCAAATGTAGACACAGCTGTACTGGCAAAACTGCACTTCTTTTAAAGTTATAGCTTGTTCTGGGCTGGGAGTGTGTGTGTGTGTGTGTGTGAGAGAGAGACTTTAGCCTGGTGGTTATATCACTGGCCTGGAATATGGAAGACTATAGCCTAGTGCTTAGGCATTGGCCTGCAATTGGGGAGATTTGGGTTAAAGTCACTGTCTGATTCAAAATAAAGTTTTTTATCCTAGGTCACTGAATCAGAAAGAGATTTGACATTTTCTGAAGGAAACATTTCAATGTGTTGTTTTGAAGCAACTTTTTGTCTCAAATTTTATCTTGTATTATATTCTTTATTATATACTGTAATATAATACAAATATTCTTAAAAGGTCAAAACTGAAACCAAATGTTTTGACTCTTGTTGAAACAAATTGTTTTAATGAACTTTAATCAACTGACAAGTGGGTCAGTGTGACATCCAGCTAGCCTATTGGTCAGACAATAGCTCCACAGTTCTTTCCAGCCTGATCATTCTAGATGGAATTCCAGCCAAGTCATATGTGGCAGGCCTCAATCCCTCCTGAGGATCTCTTCTAGTCCCCTTAGGGTTCTCTCATGGCAGAGGTACACGGGTGTGAGGGACGAGGATCCAGACCTTCCCACTCCATTGGGTCCTAACCAAGGGCCCAAGAGGGGTATTACAATATCTGGACCACTCGCTGGTCCACCCCAATTTATATTCCTCTGGGTAGCTTCCAACCCAGGATTGTGGCTCCTGTGTTGGAGTGTGTTACAGGCTCAAGGAATATCTGTCTGCTTTGTCAGTGGAACACTGTCCCATTCTTTACAGTCTCTTGTGGGTTTCCCAGAGATGTGGGGGGCAGAGTTTGGAACACTGATTCCAGCATAGCCTAGGAATGTTGCAGCCACTCTTCTGATAGTTCCAGGCATCAAGCTCACTTCCTGGTGCACTTCCCCACCCTTTTCCCTGGGCTACTAGGATCCTTTTAAACTATCTTGCCACCTGGAGCATGCCCTGCAGCTTAGTTTAGTGTGGGGTCTGTAAACTCCATCATATCAATCACTTTTTTAAAAAAGAATTTTCCTTTTTTCATAATTCTATTCTTTTTTTCATTTTGTTTCTAATCGGAATTAAGTCAAACTTCAGATTATCAAATTTATTTGTGAAACATAAATTTTGTCCTCGACACAGCTTTAGTTGTATGTGTTCACCAGTAAATGGATGGCTTCATTCTCCAGGGTGTCAATCTGTCACCAGCACTAAATTCAATGAGAAATTTAAACAGGAAGGAGTGCAAACCTGGGCAAAAATCTCACACATAGATTTGTGATAATTGCAGTGTCTTCGGTTTTCAGGCAAACTGAAAGAACTGCCTTTCTCACAGCATGACAGAACTTTCATTCTTCAGAGCTGTCTGAAACCAGGAAGAGCAAAACTGCATGAAAACAGTTGGTAAGAAATGTTGCTGAACTTATACCTCAAAGGTGATGATGGTAAATTTTGTGATAAAGTACAGGATGGTTCTTGTTTAAGCAGATCCAAGTTCTCATCACGCCATTTCTTCCCACCCCTCCTCAAATAATCCAGATGGAAATCAGAGCTGGATGGACCCACCTAATATAATGTATAGATTATTATTTTATTAATACAATAACTTTCACAAGCATTTACGTTTTTTACCAACCTACAGATAATCGGCCCAATGCTTATAAGTGCTGCTCTCAAGTTTATGAAAGGGTCATTAACTTGGGACAAGTTTTAAGGTCCCCATCAACCTTAGCTTCACCCTCAGTCCTTCATTCCCATCTATATGAAGGGTGAAATCTGCCAAGACTCCCATTAACTTCAGTTGGGACAGGATTTCACCCAAAGACTTCTAGGGGAAGTTGCCCATTTATTTTGCTTGGTGATGTCTGGCTGCATTCCTTGATCTTTTGGGACTAAAGGCTGCTTGCTTTGTGGGGGGTCAGGGGGAGCCGCATCTGGAAATTCTGCTGTCCCTTCCCTCAAATCCTTGAGTGAATAGGAAGTTGTATGGGCACACACTGGGAAAGAGCATGGCAAAAATTACTTTCTTTCGCTACTGGTCAGTTGGAGATTGAGATGGGAGGCTGTGTGATGCCCCCTGAAGATCCCATGGAGGGGTACAGCTGTTTCTCCTCTAAGACACTGTGATCATTGGGAGAAGAGGCTGTTGCTCTGTGCTAAGCAATATGATCTTTCTGTGCACTTCTGAAGATTTAATTATGCTCTGTTCCCCCCCACCCACCTTTTTTAAATGTGCATGAAACCTAAAGGTGTTGGAATGGTACCTCCTATAAACCTAAAAACAACAAAATTAAGAATAACTTGTCCCCACCGCAAAAAATGTTTAAATGCTTTCTGATTTAATATATTCAATTCTGAATCTGCGGCAGTGCCAGGGCCAATACCTCCCTTTAGTTTGCAGGTAAGGCCTTGCCCTAGGGAAAGGCAAGGAAAAGAATAAATATACTTGCTCATCTGTATTAAATGTACATCAAGGTGTGTACTGAAGTGTCTCAACTAGTTGAGAATGTCATAACACAGTCTAGGAATGCCCAGGCTCACAGCCCTGACAGACATGAACTGACAAGCATTGCAGTGGTGTAATCAGTCAGTCTTGGTGAATCCATTCTTATGTGGGTGCTATATTTTCCTGGTCCCTCCAGGCACCCTCAACAGATTGGCTACATGAGTTATTTTCCATATATAATTGGTGCAGGTGAGGCATCATGTTACATGCCTGTCGACGTGACATAGGCACAGCAGCAAGAGAAATGGAGAAGGATTTTTTTTCTCTTTTAGGGAGAACTTTGGAATCTATGACTGATCTTCCCTTCTCTGCTTGGAATCTCACCCTCATCTTTTCCCTCCCTCCCCCTCCCACCCACCCCAAAGCCACATGCACATATCAGCATCCACAGAAATTGCACTTTGGTGAAGTAAAGTGTGAGTGAACAGATTCTAAGAAATACCATCAGCTTAAAAATCACACTTTGGTTCTGAAATTCTCCTGCTACCATTGTTACAAGTAGCGCCTAAGATTAATGCAACTGAATGAAAGAATTTAGAGAAAAATATAACTTCATTTTTTTCAGTTTATTTGGGTATTTGACAGCACTTTGTATATAGCCAATTTCAGTCTGTCCCAGTTGGTTTCCATGTTTGTGGGTTTTTCACATAGTAACAAGGGAGAATATTTTAAAAATGGGAAAATATTATTGTAAAACTATAGAAATTGGTGGGAGGAACTAAGGGAAGATAAAACATCTGCCACAACATTTCAAAGCCATGCAAAAATGAGAAATAATTTTTTAAAAAAGAAATGGTAACCTTATTTAGCTCCAGTTTAACATGAAATTTTCTTCATCTCTCCCCAGAACATACCCACCTCATCCAAGTTCACCAGACCTAGAATCATCCTCCCCTGCCAATACCTTTCCATCTCATAGGACTGAAATATTGCTTCAGCAAGTAAGACGGAGCAGTTTATGGCAAGTGTAGTGGGAGAAAAATGTATTCATTGAATCTTGGGCACTGCAGCTGGGGGCCCAAATGAATGTCTCTGAGAGTCATCCTAGAATTGCTTGAACTAGCTCTGTTGTTTGTTAGTCAGGAAAGTTTCATCCTTTCCCCACATCACAGGGGTAATGTCACTTTGTAAGGGACTGTACCTGGCATGTCCTAGAGAAGATCATAAAATGTATTAGAACTGACATATAAAATAGTCTTTGTAAAATATCGCAGCAGCCATGTATGTTCATTTGATATGTTTGCCTGACACCTCATGCTTTCCCACAATGCCTTGTGATTAGCTGTGCACAATGGTAAAACAAACCAATGTTTCTACTAGAAAGATTGAGCATGACTATATATTATCATAGCTCTATGCTAAAATTATAGCAAAATTCTTGAAAAACATTACAAAAATTATGATACAGAAAGATATATATCTTTTTGGGGACAAAGGCCACATTTAAGAGAAAAACACAATGAGCATGATCACTTACTTGATTTCCACCGGAGCATATTACAAGTAATTCCACTGAAATCAGTAAAGTTGCATCAGTATAAAAGTAGTGGAACTAACAGAATCAGACCAAAGATATTTCAATTTCCTAAAATTATTTTGGTAAAAGTGCAGTGTGCTAACCATGTCAGCAGCAGTGACTGGCACTATGAAGACTGGTAAAATGAAGGGAAAACGAGTGTGTGAAATCTTGTCTACCTAAATCATTAAGTATTTCAATCTTTGAACACATTTCTACTGTTTAGAAGTCATAATAACAGACTAAAGCCTTATAATTAAGGCTACATTTTAGTCATAGGTATTTTTAGTAAAAGTAATGGACAGGCCACAGGCAGTAAAGAAAAATTCACAGCCTGTGACCTGTCCATGACTTGTACTATATACCCCTGACTAAATCTTAGTGGAGGGGGCGACCCAGGGGTCACCGCAGGTGCTCTGGGGGAGCAGCAGTGCTGTGTGGGAGGGATGACAGGCTCCCTGCCTAGCTCCTTGCAGCTCCCCAGAAGCTCCCTGCCTAGCTCCATGCACTGCCCCTGCCACGAGCACTGGCTCTGCAACTCCCATGGGAGCTTCAGTGGCGGTGCCTGCAGGTAGAGACAGCATGCGGAGCTAGTAGTTGAGGGACGGACATGTTGCTGCTTCTCGGGAGCCTCCCCAGGTAAGCACCACCCAGAGCCCTCGCTCTTTCCATGCCCCAGCCCCAAACTCCTGCAGCTGCTCAGAGGGGAGCGGTGGCCTGAGACTGCCCCAGCAGCAGCCTGTGTGGCTGGCCAAGAGGCTGCTCAAGCTGCTTAGGCAGCCCCCAGGTCACCCACAACAGCTGTTGCAGAAGTCCCAGAAAGTCACGGAATCCATGACTTCCGTGACCTCTGTGACAAACTCGCAGCCTTAATTCTTTGCTAATTGCACTGATATTTCTGCCCCATTTGGGTGTTGTATGCACTTGACATGGTGTGCTTGAACTGACAAACACAAGAGATTTGCCTAAATTCAGACCATTACATTTTGGCCCCTCAGCAGAGCAGTGGTGGTTTTCAGGGCATTGCAGCAGATCGTTTTTTGTTGTTGGCATGGAATTGATTTCACAGTGCCAAGTCCTGATTTAATTTGTTATGCTGTGCACATGTACTTATCTACAGTCTGTGCATCAGTCCGGTTACTCTTGGAGTTACATAGACTGAACTGCACAGTCATCTTCAGAAACCCCAGTTCAGTCACCCTGAGTGGCCACCAAGGACAGCAGCCTTCATCACTATGCTGGTGGTCTCTGAGATCCCATTGCAGGGAGGTCTCAGAGCCCAGGCTCCAGCGCAAGCTTTAATGTCTACATTGCAATTTCATAGCTCCACAGCCAAAGCCCCATCATTCTGAAGCAGCTGACCCATGTTCTGAGACTCAGTGCTGCTGGTATTCCATCACACTGTAGACAAGGCACAAGTATTGTTCTAAATAGTATGGTGCCCTCTCTTCCTGATTACTATTATCCTACCTTCAGGATCCAGAAATGCTGCAGCAGATTCATTCTAAAGCCTCCTTACACCAGAGGGAAGCCCTATCATCTTCAGCCCAAAAGCCTGGATATGCTTTTCACACCCTGGCTGTCTGGAAAGCTCTCATTATTGTCACTGGGTGTTGCTCACATAAAACAAGGATAGAATATACTCTAAATACAAATTTATATTGTGGGAGAAAGTGTAAAAGTGATGTAGATCTGTTCCTGCATGTCTTATCCAGGCAAAACTGAGTTAGTACTACCTGCTGAGTTTCCTATTTTACTACTTAACAATTTTTTTAAAGGAATTCTTTTCTTGCTCTGATCAAAGATATTTGATTCTAGTTTTCAAATCTGGATGTCTAAAGTTAGACACTTAAGTCCTTAGTTAGATAAGTAAAAATGGATACTTAGTTGGCTGCATACAGAGTTAGAAACTTAACATCAGACATCTGAATTCTGCTTTGTAATATCATTTTAATTCTCATTAGCCATAACATAAAATGGTCACATGAAAGGAAAATACAAACAAGTACACTATTTACATATTTCTGGGATATCATGAAATAGGAAATTGAAAATCTACTGAGCAAATGATCCTTTTGTGGTAGAGATTCAGACCTGGAGGGAAAATTCCCACTATTCATTCATTCTTTATTCATATAATAACCAGCTACCTTTAAGCATATCTTAAAAATAGATCTGTGACTAGGGTTTTTTATTTCAAAAGAGCTAACTTTAAAAAATTAAGGAAATTAGTTAGGGAAGTGGATTGGATTGAAGAATTTGTGCATCTAAAGGTAGAGGAGGCTTAGAATTACTTCAAGTCAAAGCTGCAGAAGCTATCAGAAGCCTGCATCCCAAGAAAGGGGGAAAAATCATAGGCAGGAGTTGTAGACCAAGCTGAATGAGCAAGCATCTCAGAGAGGTGATTAAGAAAAAGCAAAAATCCTACAAGGAGTGGAAGATGGGAGGGATTAGCAAGGAAAGCTACCTTATTGAGGTCAGAACATGTAGGGATAAAGTGAGAAAGGCCAAAAGCCGTATAGAGTTGGACCTTGCAAAGGGAATTAAAACCAACAGTAAAAGGTTCTATAGCCATATAAATAAGAAGAAAACAAAGAAAGAAAAAGTGGGACCACTAAACACTGAGGATGGAGTGAGGTTAAGGGTAATCTAGACATGGCCCAATATCTAAACAAATACTTTGCCTCAGTCTTTAATGAGGAGCTTACGGATAATGGTAGAATGACAAATGGGGATGACCACATCTGAGGTAGAAGCCATACTTGAACAGCTTAATTGGACTAAATCGGGGGTGGGGGGGTAGATAATCTTCATCCAAGAATATCAAAGGAACCGGCACATGAAATTGCAAGCCCATAAGCAAAAAATTTTCAATGAATCTTAAACTCAGGGGTTGTACTGTATGACTGAAGAATTGAATAGGAACAATAGTTCCTATTTTTGAGAAAGGAAAAAAAGGTGATCCAGGTAACTATAGGCCTATTAGTTTGACATCTGTAGTATGCAAGGTCTTAGAAAAATTTTTGAAGGAGAAAGTAGTTAAGGACATTGAGGTCAATGTAATTGGGACAAAATACAACATGGTTTTACAAAAGGTAGATTGTGTCAAACCAACCTGATCTCCTTCTTTGAGAAGGTAACAGATTTTTTAGACAAAGGAAACAGTGGATCTAATTTACCTCGATTTCAGTAAGGCATTTGATACAGTTCCACATGGGGAATTATTAGCTAAATTGGAAAAGATGGGGATCACTATGAAAATTGAAAGGTGGATAAGGAACTGGTTAAAGGGGAGACTACAACAGGCCACACTGAAAGGTGAATTGTGAGGCTGGAAGGAGGTTACTAGTGGAGTTCCTCAGGGATCGGTTTTGGGACCAATCTTATTTAATCTTTCTATTACTGACCTTAGCACAAAAAGCAGGAACATGCTAATAAAGTTTGCAGATGACATAAAGCTGGGAAGTATTGCCAATACAGAGAAGGACTGGGATATCATACAGGAAGATCTGGATGATCTTGTAAACTGGAGTAATAGTAATAGGATGAAATTTAATAGTGAGAAGTGTAACATTATGCATTTAGGGATTAATAACAAGATTTTTTTGTTATAAACTGGGGAGGCATCACTTGGAAGTAACAGAGGAGGAGAAGTACCTCGGAGTAGTCGTTGATCACAGGATGACTATTAGCCGCCAATGTGATACGGCCATGGAAAAACCTAATGCGGTCTTGGGATGCATCAAGCGTGGTATTTCCAGTAGAGATAAGTAGGTGTTAGTACCATTACATAAGGCATTGGTGAGACTTAATCTGGAATAGTGTGTGCAGTTCCGGTCTCCCATGTTTAAGAAAGATGAATTCAAACTCAAATTCGAACAGGTACAGAGAAGGGCTACTAGGATGATCCGAGGAATGGAATACCTATCTTATGAAAGGAGACACAGAGAGCTTGGCTTGTTTAGCCTAACCAAAAGAAGGCTGAGAGGAGATATAATTGCTCTCTATAAATATATCAGAGGGATAAATACCACAGAGGGAGAAGAACTATTTAAGCTCAGTGTCAATGTGGACACAAGAACAAATGGATATAAACTGGCCATCAGGAAGTTTAGACTTGAAATTAGACAAAGGTTTCTAACCATCAGAGGAGTGAAGTTCTGGAACAGCTTTCCAAGGAGAGCAGTGGGGGCAAAAGACATATCTGGCTTCAAGACTAAGCTTGATAAGTTTATGGAAGGGATGATATGATGGGATAGCCTAATTTTGGCAATTAATTCATCTTCAACTCTTACTGGTAGATATGCCCAATGACCTGTGACGGGATATTAGATGGGGTGGGATCTGAGTTACTACAGAGAATTCTTTCCTGGGTGTCTGGCTAGTTAGTCTTGCCCACTTGCTCAGGGTTTAGCTGATCGCCATACTTGGGGTCAGGTAGGAATTTTCCTCCAGGTCGGATTGGCAGAAGCCCCTGGGGGGTTTTCACCTTCCTCTGCAGTGTGGGGCAAGGTCACTTGCTGGAGGATTCTCTGCACCTTGAAGTCTTTAAATCACAATTTGAGGACTTCAATAGCTCAGACATAGGTTAGGGGTTTGTTACAGAAGTGGGTGGGTGAGATTCTGTGGCCTGCATTGTGAAGGTCAGACTAGACAATCATTGTAGTCCCTTCTGGTCTATGATTCTATGAAACAATCTCTGCTACTCTTAAATCCTGTACTAACTTAAGCCCCTTTCAAATCCACTCAAGGTAAAATTTGGCCAATAAACATTAATCAGCAGTGCTTTTGTCTGAAATACGCTTTTGTCTGAAAAACACAGATCCTGATCACCTCTCCCCAAAGATAAGAGAGGTACAACACTTTCGCCAGAACTACCAGGATGCATGTGAAAAACAGATGGGTAAATGTTATAAATTATTATGTAAAACAAAGTGACTGGACTCAAATATAACATTGTCAATCAGTTACTGAAACTGGCATAAATTGCTATTAAAAAAACCTTCCAAGGTAGGACCGGTTTGTTCTTACGAGCCAGCTGGGTTTACATGCGGTGTCATGTTGTTTTTGGCCTCGCATGAAATTCTGCTAACAGCAGCAAAATTGGCAAAATCACTTAAATTCTTTCTTGCCTTAGAATACCAGGAAAACATACAAAAGAAAAATACTAAAAAAGTTGTTTTTAGTGAGGATAAATAGGGGGGCCAGTATTTTCAAAACTAGAGATGAAATCCTGGCTCCATTGAAGTCAATGGCAAAACTCCTGTTGACTGGAATGGGACCAGGATTTCATTCTGAGTATCTACAGCCAGATACTCTTAAATCTATATGTAGGCACTTAAATAAAAGCCCTGATTTTCAGAATGCTGAGACCCCCAGCAGCTCCCTATTGACTTCACTTATGAAGATCAGGTCACTCATTTTGATGACTAAATCTGAATTCCAAAGCCTAACCTTGTTTAGACAGGTTAGGTGCCTAACCTCCTTTACAAGTCAATGGGCATCAAATGCCTGACTCAAAGACACTTTTGTATATCCTACAAGGCATATACCTTAATCTTTAGGTTCATAAATACTTTGTAAATCTGCCCCCTAGTCTTGAAATTCTTGGCCTTAATGTTTAACTGCTTAAAGGGAAAGCCTCTTGGAATTATGTTCCACAGGGAGAAGAAACACAAACAAAAATCTGATGAAATAATGGGAAGTTAATTGGAGTTTTGTCATGCTTACAAATCTGGGAAGGTTTGGGAGCATGACAAGAACCTAAATTTTACCCTCTGCTGTATTCCAATGGTCCACTGCAGCACTGTGACTTCCACCTAGCCTCCAAAGACATATTCATGATACAATCAAAGCAATCTGCATGCACTGACCTTTATATCCATTTGGAGTCCATTTGGCTTCATTGTGACTCCATATGGATGTATGGTTCCTTGGGACCAAATTCTTCCAAAGTATGTTTGCAATATTCTATATATCTAGATCATTAGCTGATTGAAATTGGTTTAGCATTATTCAAGTCAAATAGTTAAACCTTTCAAAACTCAATATTTTTAATGTTAGCAGATATAGTGGCAGACAAAACAAGCTTTTGTTCTTGTGAGCTGAAAGGCAGCTTAGACATATAGCTTGTGGCTATACTACAGCTTAAATTGACATAAATTATGTCACTCAGGGGTGTGAATTAGCCAGCCCCCTGAGTGACATAATTTATGCAGACTCAAGCACCAATGTGACCAGTGCTATGTCAGCAGGAGAGCTTCTCTGGCCAACATAACTACTGCCATGTGGGGAGGTTGGAATAATTAAGCCAATGGGAGAGTTTATAATCCTCTGTAAATTCTCCAGTGTAGCCATCAGGCTTGCGATTGGATCAAAACTACAATAAATGAATTAAGATCCCCTGTTGTCTGATTATGAATTCCAGCTTTTTATACAAGGGGGAGCATTCAGATGAATCACACTTTTAGTTTGAAATCCAAGGAGGTGCTGCACTATGTAATTTAACCTCTCTTCCAGGTTTTAGCTAAATGTCTCTAAAAACACAGGGTATTGCTTTAGGGTAGTTGGGCTAAATTGGTGAGGGATGGGCAAGAGGTTAAATCTGGATTAATAGTTTCTGTGTCAAATTCTAGCAGGAAAGATCAAATTTCCATCGCTGGGTTCTATATCATATGAGCCTATTTACATTCACTTTGCACAAAGCAATGATTCTATATCTGAACTATCAGTCCCCATCCTCAAAGAAAATCTGCATAACACTTTTGAAAGACACTTAAATTCATAACTTTGCTAGACACTAAAAATCATGGACTGAACAGAGAGACTGGCAATCTCACCCCACCCCCAGCTGTCTTTCCCCCACCCTTCCTTTCCCCACTATCAATGGAGGGGTGTTAACAGGCCACTTAACATATATTTCAAGGGACCATTCAAGGTGAACTATTTATGCTAAACAATCTGTTCAAATCTTGTATTTGGATGTGACACACTGCATATGTTTCCCAGACCTGAAGGAGAGCTCTGTGTAGCTCAAAAGCTTGTTTCTCTCACCAACAGAAATTTGTCCAATAAATGATGATATCTCACTCACCTTGTCTTTCTATTTTCATTGAAGCAGCTCTAGTGGGTGCAAGTGCTCATCACGAGGGAGTAACTAGGCCAAAAATGGTGTAATCAGCCAAAGAGTAAACAAAAGAAAGAGAGACTAACCAAAATGGTGGCAGAAACCACTGTCAGTATGGAATAGATGTCTGCAGTGCCTACTACAGTAGGGCCTTCATTGGAGTTTACACTCCCTACTGCAATACAAATAATAAACTATAATAGTATCCACTGAATATTTTGGAGTTGATAAAACATCTTTGTCTTTTTTAATAAAAGGTAAGAATATGATCAATAATAAATATTCAATGCCTCTTAAAAATGCAGTGCTGATATAGGTATCCAAATGGTTTAGCATATGATACTCGAAGATAAGAAGTAACGTACACGTGAAATTGGCTGACTTTGGAGGAATGTCATAACCCCTTCAAAAAGCTGTGTTCCTGCTGACTGTTTAATTCCCAGCTCAACAAAATTGTTGATCCATGTTTTTCGTCAGTGTGATGACAATTGGATATGACGAAGAACTTGGATTATTCTAAATTCTTCAGGTGACTGACTAAAATGTTTGCCATAAATTCACATATTTGAAAAGTTCATGAACATTTGATATTCTTAGCATAGTCAACATTATATAAATGTGTGTTTTTCTGTTATTTAGTGGTATCCTAAAATGAAATAAAAATTAGAAATAACAGGGAGAGAGGATACTTATGAATAGCAACCATGCACTGTCCAACACACAAAATCCAAATTCCTTAAAATGTAATTAGATGAGGCATGTGAGACAGCTCTGAAGCTACTGAGCATAAAATTGGTTTTGGCCCTGTATAGGAGGGCAAGTGTGGGAAAGTCAGAATGACCCACTCTTTCTGCAGCCAAGTGCAGGGGTCAGACATAGTTCAACTCCTTGCATTCAGAAAACACAAGGACTATTTCAGGATCATTCCTACAGCAGTGCTAGCATCCTCAAAATGGGTTTAAGAAGGATAAAATGATTGCTCTCCCTTGCACTTCCTAGGAAAGCAGAGCCTGCATGAGGGAAGCACATGCTGCAGTCGAGTGTGTAGCAGGATCTGCTCTTTCACTTTCTTCCCACAGCTTATGGACAACATTTGTCAAAGGTGAGTGCCTAATGTTAGACACCAAAATCCATATTAGACATCTCAATACAAATGGTCTGATTTTTCAAAGGATGTGAGCCCCACGGTTTCCATTAATTTCCATGGGCATCACAAGGGCTTGTTGTTAGCTCTAAAATTGAGGTGCCTAATACACCACCCTTCTTGTTTACATGCTATTTATCTTTTTATGTTGCATTTTGGACAGAAAATCCTTCCATTTAGCAGCCTTCAATAGCGTGTGTACCAATGGAAGTTCTTTAACCATCAAAAGAAAAAAGATAACCTAGAGATTGGAGGGGTAGAGGGAACAAGACTTTACTTCTCATTTTTCAAGGTAGAGATTTAGGTATATTATTGCCATTTACAGCTGTATGGTTCTTCCACTACATGCTTTGAAAACGTAAGTGTTAGTGCACCTAAGGGATGCTGATCTGCTGTAGAATGGCTTGGAAATAACTTTTTGAATTGTCTTGATTTTCTAACTTAAGTGTTTTCAGCAATTAGATAGGAAAGTGTCAAGCATCTTGGGAAGGTAGATGGATGACAGTGGAAATGGATCTTTAGGAATTTGGTAATGCTGCCTATTGCATTGTACTCTTGTATTAAAAAAAAGTGAAATAAAATCATGAATAGACGTATGTTGAATGGGATTCAGAAGTACTTATGATGCAATTCATCTTTATTACACCTATTTACTGGTAAAGTGATAATTTTAAGAGTGTCATAAAATGTTCTTTTAATCAAAGCATGTATGCAGAGCTGTAAACTTATAAGAAAGGCAGTAAACAAGAAAAAAAGTAGAGGACCTGTATCTGCTTATTCTATGAAGACCAGACTGAAAGGAGATGGAAATAGTACAAGGTTTTTAGTTCCAAATGGTTTGAATGGCAGCATGGTGAGTGTATGCCTGGGGCACGTTGATCTCTTTTGGAAACTGATGTACGCAAATTCCATGAGAGCAGTTTATTGATTTTTTTTTTGGATGGCTTCAGCCATCTAGCCTAGAATATAGTGTTTTGTTAGTTTCTAAACACAGGAAAACATCTTTTCAGTGGAAACTTATGGAATCAAAAGTGTTTGTGTATTAAATCCAGCTGTACATTTAATTGAGCACTTAATGGGCTTTCTTGCCAGTGGTGATAATGACCCATTTTACTTCTACCTAGTGCATCTGACAGAAAATGGAAAATTTCTCACTGATAACTTCCTTTCTGCTAGCTGCATATCCCACAGTACTTAACATCTGGGCTGCTCTCGTCTCTGTACAGCTCACGGAGGTGGATCAGAATTTTGGGGCCTGGCAACACACCCTCAGCTCCTGCTTGCTTCCAGATGATGTAAAACATCATTAACAATTATTCCAGGGATAATTAAATAACATTAGACCAGGGAAGATAGCCACATGGAAACGATTCCAGTTAATACCCGACCTTTAAACTTATGAGCTATTCAGGGTGGGTAGATTTGTGGGTGGTGCTGCTTGCAGAAAGGATATTATTGGTAAGAAATGTTCTGTTCTGCAGCCCAGCATCCCACACCATTCCTGATGTCTGGAAAGTAGTGAAGAGGCAGAGAAGGTTATAAAAAGGTCAGAAAGGGGAAAAATGGTATCATCTATAATATTTGCTGAAAAGGAAAAATCATTTCTGGGACCCCGCCTACAGCACCTTCCTGCCAAAGGATGCCTCTGCAGAAGACAGGAAGTATATCTTGTAGTGCCTGATAAAGGTGGGAACCTTACAAATTTCCACTGTGGCTGCATTAGCCCTTTCTGCCCATGAGGTCATCAGGGATCATGTGCAGTGTGCCCTGATCACTTCTGGGACCAGAATCTCTAATGCAGTGTATAATGCATCTTCTAATCCACCTAGCAACAGAGAACTAAGAAGCTCTGAGTCCTTGGCATTTTGGATGGTAGGGTACAAATAGGGTTTCTGTTGTTTTCAAGGTCAATACTCTTTAAGAAGAAAGAAGTGATCTGATGACTTTGGAGGACAGATCCAATGACACTAACACATCCCTGGCAGTAGCCAGGCTGATAGATGCAGCTGATTAGGATCGGAAGACGCAGAGGACCTTGTATAAAGGATATGCTGTCTCTTTGGGAGCTGTGGTGTTGGTCACAGTTTCAGCTGTATCAGCTGATTTTCAACACTGAGACACTTGGCTCCTCCAGCATTGCTGCATAGAGGCAATTTATGCTTGAAAGACTCCCCATGGAATCACTGTCTAAGCACTCCAGGAAACTGAAACAGCAGCACTGGTGAGACTTTGAAGCACCCATGCCTTGATACAGAGACACTGGGCTTCCTTTCACACACTACTGGTTAGGATGAGAATGTAAATATATTGTTGCAGAGGGTGATGGAAATGAGGCTGGGGGAGGCACTACTCAATGGCATGTAGATGGTGTGCTGAATTGACTTAGCTACTTATTTCCTTGCTCCATACCATTTATGTCAGGGGGATATCCACTCCGGCAACCTCAGCTCAAAGTTAATGAATTTTTTTTGGTGTGAGAATATATGTGCTGGTGTGCACGTGCGTGCGCACACACACAGACACACACACACACGCAAACCTGCTGCACCATCTTTTTACATGTGTCTTTAACAAAGCATATTTTTATCCATTGTTTTTCATGTAACTTTGCATTGAGAAAAGCAAATATTCACCAAAAAGGCTTTTCTCTTTCATAAAGTATTAATGACAAATCCTACCCCCCCCATCCCCCGATACTATCCTTACTGGAAAATTTATAACTGTCAATTTAGCAAAGGCTCCATAATAATTAGTTATTAATGCAGGGCTTAAGAGCAGAAGAGTCACAGAGCAGCTTTAAAGTACATCATTCTGCTTTATTATAAGTAGAGCTCTACCAAATTCACCCTCCATTTTGATCAATTTCACTGCCAGAGTTTTTATAATTAGTCAGTTTCACATTTCAGATGTTTACCTCTGAAATTTCATGGTGGTGCAACCATGGGGGTCCTGACACAAAAGGAGGCTGTGAGAGGTTTGCAAAGCTTTGGTAGGGAGGTCACGGGATTGCCACGGAGCTTCCTGCAGCTGGGTGAGGTTTCTGGAGGTGACTCTGATTTCTCCACTCACCCCAAGAGCTGCTGTGCAGGAGAAGAGGAAGTCCCATTCCTCCCCAGCCCAGTGGACTAACAGCAGGAGCCTGGTGCGCAGCAGGAGCCCCAAACTGGGGCACCCACAGCCCTGCCCCTCTCGTTCTCCTCCCATAGCTAGATTTCCTGAGGGAGGTCTGATTTCATGGTCTGTGACATGTTTTTTCAAGGCCGTAAATTTGGTAGGGCCCTAATTATAACCTCAGTTTTGTGGGCACAAAAGTCAAAGAATCCTTTCTACACTCTTTCTCACTAAGAAAGAAGAAGTGGGGCCGCTAAATACTGAGGATGGAGTGGAGGTTAAAGATAATCTGGGCATGGCCCAATATCTAAACAAATACTTTGCCTCAGTCTTTAATAAGGCTAAAGAGGATCTTAGGGATAATGGTAGCATGACAAATGGGAATGAGGATATGGAGGTAGATATTACCATATCTGAGGTAGAAACGAAACTCAAACAGCTTAATGGGACTAAATCTGGGGGCCCAGATAATCTTCATCCAAGAATATTAAAGGAATTGGCACCTGAAATTGCAAGCCCATTAGCAAGAATTTTTAATGAATGTGTAAACTCAGGAGTAGTACCGAATGATTGGAGAATTGCTAATATAGTTCCTATTTTTAAGAAAGGGAAAAAAAGTGATCCGGGTAACTACAGGCCAGTTAGTTTGACATCTGTAGTATGCAAGGTCCTGGAAAAAATTTTGAAGGAGAAATTAGTTAAGGACATTGAAGTCAATGGTAAATGGGACAAAATACAACATGGTTTTACAAAAGGTAGATCGTGCCAAACCAACCTGATCTCCTTTTTTGAAAAAGTAACAGATTTTTTAGATAAAGGAAACGCAGTGGATCTAATTTACCTAGATTTCAGTAAGGCGTTTGCCACATGGGGAATTATTAGCTAAATTGGAGAAGACGGGGATCAATATGAACATCAAAAGGTGGATAAGGAATTGGTTAAAGGGGAGACTGCAACGGGTCCTACTGAAAGGCGAACTGTCAGGCTGGAGGGAGGTTACCAGTGGAGTTCCTCAGGAATCAGTTTTGGGACCAATCTTATTTAATCTTTTTATTACTGACCTTGGCACAAAAAGTGGGAGTGTGCTAATAAAGTTTGCAGATGATACAAAGCTGGGAGGTATTGCCAATTCAGAGAACGATCGGGATATTATACAGGAGGATCTGGATGACCTTGGAGTAATAGTAATAGGATGAAATTTAATAGTGAGGTTATGCATTTAGGGATTAATAACAAGAATTTTAGTTATAAGTTCGGGACGCATCAATTAGAGGTAACGGAGGAGGAGAAGGACCTTGGAGTATTGGTTGATCATAGGATGACTATGAGCTGCCAATGTGATATGGCTGTGAAAAAAGCTAATGAGGTTTTGGGATGCATCAGGAGAGGTATTTCCAGTAGGGATAAGGAGGTTTTAGTACCGTTATACAAGGCACTGGTGAGACCTCACCTGGAATACTGTGTGCAGTTCTGGTCTCCCATGTTTAAAAAGGATGAATTCAAACTGGAGCAGGTACAGAGAAGGGCTACTAGGATGATCCGAGGAATGGAAAACTTGTCTTATGAAAGGAGACTTAAGGAGCTTGGCTTGTTTAGCCTAACGAAAAGAAGGTTGAGGGGAGATATGATTGCTCTCTATAAATATATCAGAGGGATAAATACAGGAGAGGGAGAGGAATTATTTAAGCTCAGCACCAATGTGGACACAAGAACAAATGGGTATAAACTGGCCACCAGGAAGTTTAGACTTGAAATTAGACAAAGGTTTTTAACCATCAGAGGAGTGAAGTTCTGGAATAGCCTTCCAAGGGAAGCAGTGGGGGCAAAAGATCTATCTGGCTTTAAGATTCTACTCGATAAGTTTATGGAGGAGATGGTATAATGGGATAATGTGATTTTGGCAATTAATTGTTCTTTAAATATTCGAGGTAAATAGGCCTAATCCCCCGAGATGGGATATTAGATGGATGGGATCTGAGTTACCCAGGAAAGAATTTTCTGTAGTATCTGGCTGGTGAATCTTGCCCATATGCTCAGGGTTTAGCTGATCGCCATATTTGGGGTCGGGAAGGAATTTTCCTTCAGGGCAGATTGGAGAGGCCCTTGAAGTTTTTCGCCTTCCTCTGTAGCATGGGGCACGGGTCACTTGAGGGAGGATTCTCTGCTCCTTGAAGTCTTTAAACCACGATTTGAGGACTTCAATAGGTCAGACATAGGTGAGGTTTTTCGTAGGAGTGGGTGGGTGAGATTCTGTGGCCTGTGTTGTGCAGGAGGTTGGACTAGATGATCAGAATGGTCCCTTCTGACCTTAGTATCTATGAATCATTCTCATTTTAATTAACTGCCCGGATGATCCTCAGTGGTCTGGGGTGCAGGCTTCAAACCTGTAGCTGTCTAGCGACAGAGTGGTTCAGTTCCACTTTTCGAGTGTCTATGCTCCGCCTGTGCTTTTTGTGGGGGAGGGATAGCTCAGTGGTTTGAGCATTGGCCTAGTAAACCCAGCGTTGTGAGTTCAATCCTTGAAGGGGCCATTTAGGGATCTGGGGCAGATATTGGGGATTGGTCCTGCTTTGAGCAGGGGGTTGGACTAGATGATCTTGTGAGGTCCCTTCCACCCCTGATATTCTATGATCTATGAACAGGGAAGTGCAGGAAAATTAATATGGTCACAGGAAAAATTGATTACTGATGCAACTAGGAATTTAATGTGCCTCCTTAGGAGGCACTGGCTAAGATTCTGATCTCCCTTACACTAATGTAAACCCAGAGTAACTGCACTGATGTCACTCAGATTGAAGTAAATGGCGTTACACTGTGTAACTTAGAACAGAGTCTGGCCTATTACCCTGCATACAGTGCTGTGCTTTACATTGTAACAAAGTGTTTGACTAGAACACATCTTTCCAAGCGGCATCTACTAGTGGAAAAGATATTGTATATACTGGTTGAGATACTCAAAGCCACCTTGGGGGATTTGAACACCCAGTTTCTGGTAATTTAAAAGGACATTGAGTAACCACATCCCTTTGGTGACTGAAAATCTCAGTCTGAGTTTGAAACTCACCTTTCTTTTTCACTGGCCCCATTCAAATTTATGATCTACAAGTAAAGTAAAATCATTTTAAAAGTATTTGTGGAAACACTTTTACATTTATTTCATTAGCACCTGGGAACACATACTCAGACTATAGGTGATAACTTGATAATATCTAGTAATGTATGATCACATTGCATTCACTCAACGGTATTAGCAGGCTTGGTCAGGAGGGTGCACCAAGAGATTTTATTATTAGCCATGCTGACAACTAGGGCTGGCCTGGAAACAAGACTTCTGTTTCACAACAATATTCCAAGGTTTCAGCATTTGGCTTAGTTCCAAATTGGGATGTCACAAAGGCCTTTCTCTCTCCATCATTTTCAGGAACAATTTAGAATCAGTCGAGCAGGGACTTGAAGTTGGGTCTTCCACATTACAGGCGAGTGTCCTAACCTCTGGGTTATTGGCTATTCTGATCTCTCTGACCCTGTCTGTCTCTCTTGCTCTCTCATTTTAACCAGAAACATGAGAAACCTTGGACATGAGAAATCTTTTCCCATGAAAATTTTGTCAAAATCAATACGTTTCTGAGACAAGTTTAATTTTCAATCAGCATTTCCCGCCCCCTCCCATGCTTTATTGAAAAATTCCTAACTTAACTCCAATGCCAACCTCTTTGATGTGGCATTGCAAGTGATAACGTTGTTGTTAATGCTCTGGAAGATCCCCATTTTGCTATGCAAGCTTTCCATAACTAGTGGGGATAAACATGAATGGCAGTCTGTCCATCCAGTTAGTCTAATCATTGAGATGGGGAACTTCAATAAGAGGGGACCTCAACTGTCAAACCTCAGAACCAGTTGGTAAATTGAAATCTTAGGTATCAGAAAACATATGAAGTTGAAGTGCACAAACTAAGTTGTGATGCAGCCGATTTTTATCCACACCCATATTGCACAGTACTACTAAGTGTCCGATCCTTACTTAGGATCAGGATCCAAGTTTCAAAAGCAGTTCTTTTTTAATTGCTTGTAAAAATGACACATCAAAGTTGGAGTTGTGATATCTTGAGCTATCTGACTATTTTGCCTTGGTTTTCTTTGTGTGTACGTACTAGGCCTTTGAACTTCTAAAAGCTCCACTGTTTGCAGAGACACACAGTAATTTTTTTCTAAGGAGAAGTTTCTTATGCCTGTAACAGAGGAAGCAGGCTGTGCTTGCTTTTGATTTAACTTCCAGGTAATTCATTCTGATTTTCTTGTAGCCCTTAATCTAAAAGGAAAGAAATTCAGATTGAAAATAAGGCCAAGATTTTTCCAAAGCAACGAGTGGTCTTGGGTGCCTTAAAGGGCACAGATCTTCAGAGGGCAGGTGTTCAGCACTTCCTAAAAATCAGGCCTTAAATTGGACTTCCAAAAATGGAGGCACCCCAAATCACTAGTCACTTTGGAAAACTCTTGGGCCTTCTGGTTGCTCTTTCTGTACGGAAAACATAACACTCCGGTCTGGAAGCCTTTAGGCACCCAAGACTCCCTTAGCAGTCAGTGGGAGGTTTCTGCAAGTGCACATAATTTAGGATTTTTCCCAGGCATATAAAGTTACATACAGTAGGAAAATAGTTTGTCCTTAAAAATAAAGGAGAAAACTAAAGAGAAATCTGATTGTGTCCATTAACGTTATTTAACTAACATTTGTCTTTGTAGACTAGAGAGGTAAATAATTATTTAAATATTTGAAATTTTCTTCTCAAATGTAAAGGCTAATTAAATAATATTAGTTCTGTCTTACAATATTTGTGTGTACAAAATATACTGGGAGAAAAAGGTCCCAAACCATGGTAAATTGAAAAAAAAAAAAGGGGGGGGGCCCCAAGGGTAGTAGCTTTCAAGTTTATAAATGCCTCTTTGTTAGCCCCTGATTCCTCTACCTGGTTGTCCTGGTAATTCTTGTTTCTGCACTTTCTAAGAAAGTTAATATGGGCGCTGAAAAGAAGCAAAACACAACTGATATAAAAAAAATTAACTCTACAGCAATCCATGGCAGGTGATATGCAAAGCAGCTTGTAACGTTAAATGTGCAAGTCATATAACCACCTCACAGTTGTAACGAGGGAGAAGAAATTGAGAAGTAAAAAGAAAACATGCCAAGAATTGTGGGCAGGGAAGCTTTTTTCCAACTTGTAAGTTGTTTCATCCAGAGCTGTTCAACTTGTAGAATTTATAATTTCACCAGTGGATCCTGTGCTTTCCTTTAACAATTGGATGTCTTGTGATGAACCATTTGTTTGGCCCTATGGATTTGAAGATACTGTTATTTTATAATGCTAGCAAGCATCCTATGTGCTGCACAGAGAACACACAGGAGACTGGTCTGGCTGAAAAACTCAGTCTAAGTAACTGAGGATAAAACATACACTAGGAATGAAGAAGAGAGAAGGAGGATGTAGATTACAGAAAGAGGATTACATGGTTATTCCTTTGAGGCATGCATCTATGTCAGCACTTGGGGAAAAAAACTTTCCAAATGTCCTGAGTGATTTAGAAGAACTAAGCTGTATTTTAAAAAGTGATTTAGGCACTTAGAAGAGGGTCTCATTGCAAATCAAAGCAATGAGGGCTCTTTGGTGCCCAAGTCTCTTTAGAAAATGGGACTTATAAGTACTTTTAAAATGTTGCCCCTTGTCTATAATGGGAAAAAGTATCTTGTTAGAAAAACGTGTTAACTAACATGGTGTTAAACATGATTTTGCCCTTAGTACAACCAAGGACAGTTATGTTTGCAAATGAATTAATTTGTCTGGTCTGCCTAGGGTTATCCATGACCAACTAATATGTTTTTAAATACATCCATCTGTGACCACACTAAAAACAAAATCATGTTTAACATTCTGTTAGTTACCATAATGCTTTTCCTCAATATAGACAAGGCCTTAAGAGTTGAAAATTTGGTTGTTTGCCAAGGGTAAATACTTTTCTTTTTTTCCCCATCAGTTTACTGCTTGCCAATTTGCATCGATGTCTTTAAAACAAAACAGAGTACTATTATTAGGACAACTTAAATGAAATTGCCTTGTTGCAGTTCCAGTGGCAGGACCAATACGTTTTGGCTCGCTATGCCTCTGTTACTGCAGTAAAGCAGCCTCAGTGGTGGCCCTTAACACATTTAAGAATGTGTATCACCAAAGGTTAAGTCAAGATAGTTGAGATATAGTTAGAATAAGGTGTGTGCATTTCAGTTTCTTCGCACTTTTGTGTCAGTTTTCCAAGCTTAGGACCTGAGTGGCATAGACCCCCATCAATTTCTCTTAGCTGCCACCCAATGTCAATGGATATCCAAAGCTCAAGTCAGTGGGTGTTTTTCCATTGACTTCTGTTGGCTTTGGATCAGTCCCAAAATGCTTTCACTTCTTCACTGTGACTGGAGGACAATGTGGTTCACTGATGAATGGGAAGGGAGAAATTTTGGTGGGTTGATGACAAAAGCCCACATCTGAATCCAAACAAGAGCAGCAGGAGTTAATACAATCCTATGCCATAATAGTGATGGAGGCTAAGCGATTGTCATCTCATCTATCATATGATAGCTTCTAGAAAGTCTCATGCAAGTGACGGCTCATGAATGGGAATCAAGGGTTCACAATTTGCTTCTCTGTAGGTAGTCCCAAAGATTATTGCTGCTGTACTAATCATGCAGTATGCTTTTATCTGGTTTCAGGCTTAGATATGGAGGAGCTTTTAGCTATTCAGCCTCAAAACTGTAAGTAGCTTTTAGCCTACTTTATTGAAAAAAATTGGTAGCATTTCAGGCAATTTCTCCAGCACTACAGAAGAAGAGTAAGGGATAATTTATATTTATTTCCTGTTTGAATTTAGGCCAGTGGTGCAAGTACAGGTTCTAAAAGGAGTGAAGCAAATCTGAGCTACCGTATAAGAACTGCACCAAACACCCTGTTGGCCAGAGCAAAGTTCCTGGGGCTGCTATTGACAAAGCTATGAATGCCTCTTTTATAGAGGATCATCTATCAGTCAAAACCCCATGTTTTTGGCCCTAGCACATGGAACTATTGCTTGATAATCATCTATTGAATCATGACTATCTCTTATTTCACTTTCCTGAATAAGGTTATCAAGAAGCTAACTCCAGAAGCACTTTACTTCCCACACTTGTCTTAGATCCCTTCCAATCTGGTTCCACTTGACTGCGGCCTGCAGACAGCACTTGTGCACTGATGGATAAAAAGTTGCAGAGAGAGGTCCAATGACATACTAATATTGTTAGATCCATGTGTGGCCTTTAACTCTATTGATCATAAAGCCATTAGGACCTATCATGGTTAAACAGAGAAATAGTTGCATGGATGAAAAACAGCTGGCTCAAGTGCACAGTTAAAGATTTCAGAGTGGTAGCCGTGTTTAGTCTGTATCAGCAAAAAAAAAAAAAAAAAAAAAAAAAACTTGTGGCACCTTTGACTAACAAATTTATTTGGGCATAAGATTTCGTGGGCTAAAACCCACTTCATCAGCTGCATGGAGTGTAAAATACTGGAGTCAGAATATATATACACAGTACATGAAAAGATGGAGTTGCCTTACCAAGGTGGGCGGGGGTCAGTTCTAACGAGACAATTCAATTAAAGTGGAAGTTAGCTATTATCAACAGGAGGAAAAAATCACTTTTGTAGTGGTAATCGGGGGGCTCATTTCAAACAGTTGACAAGAAGGTGTGAGTAACAGTAGGGGGAAATTAGTTTTTGTAGTGACCCATCCACTCCCAGTCTTTATTCAGGCCTAATTTGATGGTGTCCAGTTTGCAAATTAATTCCATTTCTGCAGTAAACAAATTCACTTTTTCCAACTAGAGCTGCATTTTAGTGCTCACAGAACTATGATATGTATACACTGTTCATTTCAGAGGGAGAATCTTGCAAGCTTTGGAAGTGATCATTGCTTATTCATTCCCAAAATATCTGCCTAGTTAGCACATGCCCAAGAATCATGCCAACATGCCAAGAATTAAAAATGTGTTTGAGAATGTACATATATGAACTACTTCAGATGAAGTAATGAGGGGGGATTTGATAGCTGCTTTCAACTACCTGAAAGGGGGTTCCAAAGAGGATGGATCTAGACTGTTCTCAGTGGTAGCAGATGACAGAACAAGGAGTAATGGTCTCAAGTTGCAGTGGGGGAGGTTTAGGTTGGATATTAGGAAAAACTTTTTCACTAGGAGGATGGTGAGGCACTGGAATGCGTTACCAAGGGAGGTGGTGGAATCTCCTTCCTTAGAAGTTTTTAAGGTCAGGCTTGACAAAGCCCTGTCTGGGATGATTTAGTTGGGGATTGGTCCTGCTTTGAGCAGGGGGTTGGACTAGATGACCTCCTGAGGTCCCTTCCAACCCTGATATTCTATGATAAGTAAGAATCAGCCTAAGCTTTCTATTAATACTCAAATTAAAGTCTTTTTGGAGGGTCTAAAGCATCTACCTTTTAAATTTTTTACATATCTTTGCATTTTGTTTTTATCTAGAGCTAGAACTAAACTACAGCAAGTGAAAACAAGACTGCTCTTGCTTTTTTTTCCAGCTCAAGCAGTATCAAAAAATACTAGATATCTCAAAAGAGTTTTGTTTTTGTATTATCTCAAGGCTAAATTTTTTTGACTAAAAAGGATTGGGCAAGTTTTGGATGCTCGGCTAAACTATATCTACAGCTTCTTTGTAAGGTTTGCTCACCACAAATATTGTGAAGAAATGACCATGGTCAATGAAGATCAAAATTGTGTTCATTTAGCAGTTCTGGTTCTTTAACAAGTATTCATTGTAAAAGGTTTCATTGTATGTTAGTAATTTGCAGAGCGATTGCATAGCTGGGAATGGTTGCATGACTCAAAATTCAAATCAGATCTGGGAAAAGGTTTCAGGGACTTCCTGTACATACAGTAACTATGGAGGAGAAGGAATTCTTTATGCAGGATTAGTGAAAAGATGCTTTAGACATTCAAGGAATTGCATGTGGTTATGTGGCCCTTTCACAGGAAAGGGGCCAAATAAGAGGAAAGGTCAGACACCACACATGTTTAGCTCTGTGGACTACTCAAAAGGGAAGGGGAATCGGCTATTTCAAGAATTGGGAAGCCCAAGTTTATCATCAAGACCCCTTGTACTTTGTAATAAACTAAAACTTTGTTAGTGCAAAAAGAAAAGGAGTACTTGGCACCTTAGAGACTAAAAAATTTATTTGAGCATAAGCTTTCGTGAGCTACAGCTCACTTCATGGGATGCATTTGGTGGAAAAAAAAGAGGGGAGATCGATATACACACAGAGAACATGAAACAATGGGTTTATCATACACACTGTAAGGAGAGTGATCACTTAAGATAAGCCATCACCAGCAGCGGGGGGGGGGGGGGAGAGAGGAGGAAAACCTTTCATGGTGACAAGCAAGGTAGGCTATTTCCAGCAGTTAACAAGAATATCTGAGGAACAGTGGGAGGTAGGGTGGGGGGGAGAAATAACATGACTCATCCATTCCCAGTCTCTATTCAAGCCTAAGTTAATTATATCTAGTTTGCAAATTAATTCCAATTCAGCAGTCTCTTGTTGGAGTCTGTTTTTGAAGCTTTTTTGTTGAAGGATAGCCACTCTTAGGTCTGTAATCGAGTGACCAGAGAGATTGAAGTTTCTCCAACTGGTTTTTGAATGTTATAATTCTTGATGTCTGATTTGTGTCCATTCATTCTTTTACGTAGAGACTGTCCAGTTTGGCCAATGTACATGGCAGAGAGGCATTGCTGGCACATGATGGCATATATCACATTGGTAGATGCGCAGGTGAACGAGCCTCTGATAGTATGGCTGATGTGATTAGGCCCTATGATGGTATCCCCTGAATAGATATGTGGACAGAGTTGGCAACGGGCTTTGTTGCAAGGATAGGTTCCTGGGTTAGTGGTTCTGTTGTGTGGTGTGTGGTTGCTGGTGAGTATTTGCTTCAGATTGGGGGGCTGTCTGTAAGCAAGGACTGGCCTGTCTCCCAAGATCTGTGAGAGTGATGAGTCGTCCTTCAGGATAGAATGTAGATCCTTGATGATGCGTTGGAGAGGTTTTAGTTGGGGGCTGAAGGTGATGGCTAGTGGCGTTCTGTTATTTTCTTTGTTGGGCCTGTCCTGTAGTAGGTGACTTCTGGGTACTCTTCTGGCTCGGTCCATCTGTTTCTTCACTTCAGCAGGTGGGTATTGTAGTTGTAGGAATGCATGATAGAGATCTTGTAGGTGTTTGTCTCTGTCTGAGGGGTTGGAGCAAATGCGGTTATATCGTAGAGCTTGGTTGTAAACAATGGATCGTGTGGTATGATCTGGATGAAAGCTAGAGGCATATAGGTAGGAATAGCGGTCAGTAGGTTTCCGATATAGGGTGGTGTTTATGTGACTATTGCTTATTAGCACCGTAGTGTCCAGGAAGTGGATCTCTTGTGTGGACTGGTCCAGGCTGAGGTTGATGGTGGGATGGAAATTGTTGAAATCATGGTGGAATTCCTCAAGGGCTTCTTTTCCATGGGTCCAGATGATGAAGATGTCATCAATGTAGCGCAAGTAGAGTAGGGGCATTAGGAGATGCGAGCTGAGGAAGCGTTGTTCTAAGTCAGCCATAAAAATGTTGGCATACTGTGGGGCCATGCGGGTACCCATACGCAGTGCTGCTGATTTGAAGGTATACATTGTCCCCAAATGTGAAATAGTTATGGGTGAGGACAAAGTCACAAAGTTCAGCCACCAGGTTAGCCGTGACAGTATCGGGGATACTGTTCCTGACGGCTTGTAGTCCATCTTTGTGTTGAATGTTAGTGAAGAGGGCTTCTACGTCCAGAGTGGCTAGGATGGTGTTTTTAGGAAGATCACCAATGGACTGTAGTTTCCTCAGGAAGTCAGTGGTGTCTCGAAGATAGCTGGGAGTGCTGGTAACGTAGGGCCTGAGGAGGGAGTCTACATAGCCAGACAATCCTGCTGTCAGGGTGCCAATGCCTGAGATGATGGGGTGTCCAGGATTTCCAGGTTTATGGATCTTGGGTAGCAGATAGAATACCCCAGGTCGGGATTCTAGGGCTTTGTCTGTGCGGATTTGTTCTTGTGCTTTTTCAGGGAGTTTTTTGAGCAAATGCTGTAGTTTCTTTTGGTAACTCTCAGTAGGATCAGAGGGTAATGGCTTGTAGAAAGTGGTGTTGGAGAGCTGCCTAGTAGCTAGCCTCTTGTTCATACTCCGACCTATTCATGATGCCGACAGCACCTCCTTTGTCAGCCTTTTTGATTATGATGTCAGAGTTGTTTCTGAGGCTGTGGATGGCATTGTGTTCTGCATGGCTGAGGTTATGGGGCAAGCGATGCTGCTTTTCCACAATTTCAGCTCGTGCACGTCGGCGGAAGCACTCTATGTAGAAGTCCAGGCTGCTGTTTCGACCTTCAGGAGGAGTCCACCCAGAATCCTTCTTTTTGTAGTGTTGGTAGGAAGGTCTCTGTGGGTTAATATGTTGGTCAGAGTTGTGTTGGAAATATTCCTTGAGTCGGAGATGTCAAAAATAGGATTCTAGGTCACCACAGAACTGTATCATGTTCGTGGGGGTGGAGGGGCAAAAGGAGAGGCCCCGAGATAGGACAGCCCAGCAGAAGAATCTGTCCTAAGAGTATAGTTGGATAGATTAACAATATTGCTGGGTGGGTTACGGGAACCACTGAAGTTGATTGAAACTGTCTGAATAATTATCTTCTAGAGTGCAACATGTGGTTACATTCAAAGAAAAAAATATACATTTATAAACTGGTCTACTCTTTTTTAGCAGGTATGCAATTATATGGGCTCAATAGTCTCAGCTTAAAATAATCTGAATTTTTGGTAGCAGTTTTTGCAATGTCAAAAAATGGAATTAATTTTCAATTCCTACCCAGGTCTAGGTTTTTGAGGGGTGCCACAAGTGTTAAAATATAATATGTGACCTCAATATTGTACATTTGGATTGATAAATCCCAACATATTTTACAAAGACAGGAAACCATCATTGTCCTATTCCATTTTGCAAATGAAGAAACAGACACAGAGGTCTAATGTCTGATTCTGTTCTCACATTGGTTTAAATTAGATTAGAATGGGCTCCCAGTAGTTTGCTGAAGGCCACATGCCAATATGGTGACAGAGCTAGAAATAAACACAGATTTCCTGACTTCTAGTCATGTGTCCTGTTTGCTTAACCACATTGTCTAATTTACGACCACGTATAATATTATGGGTGAATAGCAACCTTTTTATACAAAGTATCAAGCAATTATATAATGTTGTTTAACGCTAATTGAAATATCTAGCCTTGTGATAGTGTTATGAGTGATTTTTTTCATATTACATTAGGTCAAGATCCTAGTTATTGTATAAAGACTTTTTATCCATTGGTTTTCTCATCAGGCAGACTATATTTAGCAGACTAATATACCCATCAGTTTTGTACCTAGCATAGTTGACTTTGTGAAGATGAAGTTATCCCTGGCAATCCCAATTAAGATGTTGAAATCTTTAGAATATATACTCTAGGATTTTTTCAATAGCTTTTACATCTGTAATGTGAAATTGAGCATCATGATTTACAAAAAAATTAACAGTTTTCTTTGAAATTTCTGAATAGTAATTAAAAAAATAATCTCTCAACCAAGAATTTCAGAGGGATAAAAGTAACTGGTGATTATTGCCTCCATTTTTTGGGTGACCAACCTGAGACCTGTTAAATGGGTCTGATCTTTCAAAAAGTGCTAATGAGGCCCTTTCTGAAAATCAGATCCACTCTAGAGTGTTCCAAGTTGAGGACTAAAAAATTGAGGCACGCAGAATCATTTGTCACTGGTGAAAATCTTTGCCAAAAAGAGTTGAAGCATAGGATTGTGTTTTGTTTTTTGTGGCATGAAATCAAAACATACAAACAGAAAGGGTCATAGGTAATCTTTAAATGTCAGAAATGTGGGAAATAGAGTTCAAAAGAACATGTTTTCCTTGGGAGACTAACTACCCATAAAACTGAGTTAAGACTGAATGTCAAACATAGGGTTCTTATCAAAGAGAGTTCCATGGGAAGAAATAATGTGTACTAATGAGAGAAAAGAAAAATAGTAATAAATGCATCAAGGGGAATTTTTTTTATGATGCTGTGTTTAGTTGCGATGGATTTCTGGCATGCACAGTGTTTAGAACAATGAGTGTAATGGTGGCAGTGGGTTGACCGATGGAATGTCAAGGACACACTATTTGCAGCATGTTGATATTTGAGAGGAAAAGTCTGAAGTTAACAGAGAGGAATGTAGCATAAACAAATATTACACTCCTTTTTGTGAGCCTTGAGCCTCATTCTCAGAGTGACCGCTGGTGGTTGTTCATTTTGTTTTTATTTGAATACATAGGTCCCTATCTTCCAAAAGAATCTTCTTTTTGGAAAAGGAATGTCAGCAGTATTTGCAGCATTCTGAGATCTGTGCCATGGCTTAGCACAAAAGAGTGAACAGAAGCTTTTGGAAACTCTGATCTGACTTATAACTTGATGCCCCATTTCATAAGAGTACGCCTGGTCCTTTTCATTTCCTAATGTAGTAGCACTTATTTTTGCTTACAGCTAGAGTTAATTGAATTTGCACAAGAATCAAATAGGCTCCTTAGTTCCAACTCCCTTTCCAATTTTCACAACACAGGACTCTTATGAATATCCTACTTCTTACGCAATAATACCTTCCTGGTTGTAAAAATAGAAAACTATTTTGAGTTTTTTTGATGCCAAAGCAAATAGGCGATATACCTGCCTTTATGGAAACTTACAGAGCCATGACAAATATTGCTGTATCTTAATATGAACCTACTTCTTGCAAGTCTTCAGTGCAAGGAACCAGAGCAGCTATGCATTGATTGCAATGCACTCTTTCCCTGAAGCTCTGCAGGATTCCACAAAATCTGCAGATCCCTCATTACAGACTAAACAGTGAAAATGTGTGTATGATGAGTTTGGACCCCCTTTCTGGGATGCCACCTGATGTACTGGGGTTTAACTGAGCCTCTCCTGCTCAACCAGCCTGGCTTCCCTATCCCTGCTTTGCTGAATTAGGCTCTCTGGCCTCTCGGAGCACACACACACAGGTAGGGCCACACCTGCTGCAGACACAGACTGAAGTCAGCTCTGTGTAAGCAGACTTCCCCAGCACTCATGTGCACACCCCTTTGGGGAGATAAATGCAAAATAATACTGTCTTGCACTGTATAGAAAAATCTACACTGAGCAGGCTCATAAAAATCCACCCTCTTCCTCAATGTGAAGAGAGATATGCATGACTTCTTGCCCTCCCATTAGAAATTGCATAAACTGGGTTAAATAATAAAGAAAATAAGTTTAACAACTGCAATAGGTAGATTTTAAGTGGTTAAAGGAATAGCAAACAGAACAAAGCAGATTACCTTTGTAAATAAACAAAAGCCGCAAACTGACCTTAACACACTACATAGGTAGGATACAAATTAGCAAATTCTCACCCTGATTGATAAACAGGCTGGCAGATTCTTAAAGCACAAGTTGCCTTGGTTTTCCCAGGTTTTCATACACAGGCTAAAGTTCTTAGCCTGGGACCATCACTTCTCACAGTTCAGTCTTTGTTTCTCAGGTGTTTTCAGGTGTGTTGTTGTGGGGAGAGTGAGGACCCCTCGTGTTGTCATTGTCCCTCTTTTATATCTTCCCCCCACTTACTGGAAAGCTCTTTTGCTGTGACCTGGGTCAAACAGTTCCCTTTGTATAGAGCTATCTGACCTGGGACAAAGAGTTCCCATTGTGTAGAGCTATCTCTGAGAGGTTTCAATTGCACACAGTTCCTGCGATAATAGTTACGCTTGTGTGCATTTCCTCAATAAGCCACTAACATTGTGTGGCCTCATCCAATGTAGCACATTTGAAATACAGAGACATGGTCAGTATTCCCAACTTCAGATACAAAAATGATCCATGCATATAAATTGGATAAACACATTCAGTAAATCATAACCTTTCCAATGATACCTTACATGAGTCATCTTGCATAAAGTACATCTCAGTTGTCATATCCATATCATAATCATATTTCCATAAAGAATATGGAGCATAATGTCACAGTGTGTTTCAAAGTCTCCACTTTGCTCTGCTAATCCCAGTTAGCAGTATCTACACAGAGAACTATCCAACATTTGCTCAGCCCTCCCCAGGCTGAAAGTTCGACAATTAAAAATTGTGTTAACAATTAAAAATCTCCAGAAATACTATGAGTTACAGATACACGAGCGCTCATTGAGCACAACATATCAAGCACTAGGAAAAAACATGGATAAGTTAGTATAGTATAGAAATATCAAATCCAATCTTCTTCATATATGTGTCATCTAAATATAGTAATAATTAAATAAATCATTTGCCGTGTGTGTGTGTGTTTGTGTGTGTGTTGAGGAGTGGGGTTCCTTGTCGCCAAGGTCAGGAGTTTTATTTATTATAAGGCACAGAGAAATTGTGTGCCTTGGAACCTTTTAAAAAGATACGCAGTCCATTTATTTACTACCTAAAATGCTCAGCAAGAATGATTCACTTATTAACCTCCCCTTTCTTACTCTCTTTCCATGAAAACCAGGCCACATAGTAAAGTGCCTAAATATGGACTTAAACCACTCAGATTCATGGTGACACATTTATACCCCCTCATCTGTTTTCCTTTAGCTTCCTTCTCATTCTCACTTTACTCTTTTTTGAGGAAGCAGGGGTGCCATCTTAGGTCTTCAAATTCAAACTCTTCCGATTGTTTTAGTCAACCCAAATCTGCATTTTCTACCAAAACCAAAAAATGTTAGTTTTAAAAAATTCACCCAGCTCTAGAGACAACTAGGATCTGGTTTTTCAGTGTTTTTTAGCATTATGTAGCACTTCATCCACTCAAAGCACAGCTCCCACTGACTTCAGTTGCAGCTGTGAACAATGAGGAGAAACTAAAATATTGAAGAGTTGCTCATTCAGTGGGCACTATCCATCCTGTATATTAAATGAGGCAGGATTCCTATTGTGTGGGCAGGAAATTATGTAATTAAAGACTATATCATAATACATATGCACCCGGATGCTGAATTAAGGTTAGATGGGCAACCTTATTTCTAGCATTTCCTAACTTTGGAGTGCTTGACTTTGCAAACTTAAGAGTGTTCTTTTAACATAGGTTTTGTGTGTGCGCACATAAAATATATTTTCAGTGAACAACAGAAGTTTCTGAGAGCGTTTGTAAAAGGGAGGTTAGGCATGTTCTTTCAAGGGGTAAAATTTACAGAGATATCTCAGTGACTTAGGAGCCTGTCAAATTTCAGAAGTGATTGAGACACCCACTTAAAAATCTTATTAAAAGTCAATGGGTCTTAGAGTCTTCATAGAATAGAATATCAGGGTTGGAAGGGACCTCAGAAGGTCATCTAGTCCAACCCCCCTGCTCAAAGCAGGACCAATCCCCAATTTTTGCCCCAGATCCCTAAATAGCTCCTTCAAGGATTGAACTCACAACGCTGGGTTTAGCAGGCCAATGCGCAAACCACTTAAGTCACTTGCCCATTTCTGAACATTTTGCTGGCAGTGCCTTTCTATGCCTTGTCAAGAAATGGACCCTCCTTTTGAACAAATTTTCAAAAGTGCCCCAAAGATTTAGAGGACAAGTCCTACTGAAAATCTTGCCCTCTGTTTGTGAAGTCAAATACTAGAGATATACAACTTCTCTTACTTTTGGACTCTTAGTGAGAACCTTGACCTTACCTCATATACATAAAAGGTAGGGATGTGTTTGGGAGTGGGCAGTATTTTTAATGTGATTGTACCACAATCATCCAATTCTGAATTAAAACCATTAATTTCCACAGCCTTCTTGGGGAAAAAGATTGTGTTTCTTGCCAATTTGGTGACATGATTTTTTATAGATTCAAACTGAAAGCATAAGCAGTTTGGGGATGATGTCCACTAACTGCATTGAGCTTCTTCATCTTTGTGCACCAGCAGAAATAAGCAGTTCCTTGCAGCTCCACCAAACCATCCTCATTCTCATATAGTAGCTTTTCTACTTAATTAACACCCTTACTGCTTCAGAACTAGAGCGGAATAAATGGTGGGAAAGCTCATTTATGAGATTATATTGAATTCTGAATGGTTTTTCTCAATTTGGCCATATTCACAGCCCCTTTTTGTCTCCTTTTCCATGAAAATCAGCCTGCATATTTTCATAAATATGGACTCGGGAACCTAACTTTAGGCTCCCATTTTTGGAAATCTAGGAAACAGCTACTAAGGGGCCAGAGTGTGGATGAAAAAGTACTCACATGAGAACTCCCGTTGTAGTCAATGGGATTATTCAGGCAAGTGACTGCTCACCAAAGGGAGTAAGGGGTTCACAATCTGGCCCTATACAATAGTCCCAGTCATTACGGCTGCTGTGTACTACTGAGCCTCCTCCTGAAATAAGCTTCATGCATGCAAGCCTTGCTGTTATGATTGATTAGAACTTTAATCATTCGCCTGACAAATGAGTCCAAGCTTCCTTTTTTTTATCCTGTTGCAAATGTTGGCATTTACTTTGCTGTTATTGTTGCCGAGGGTATGGGCATGCTGTTGATTTAAAGCAGAAATATTCAGACTTCAGTGGTTCAGGAGCCAAATTAGTGATCAACATTACCCAAATGAGCCATAGTCATGTAAATTCATTATTTCATTTACTATAGTACTATATATTCATATTTAAACTGTATGATGGGAAATATTTAGTTTTTATATGTATATAATTCTCACAGCAAAATGACTGACCAAGTATTATTATTTTATCAAATATGATTGGTTAATAATATAGTAAAAGCATCCTGATTAGGTAATAATTTAGATGGGTTAATAATTAAATCACAGTGTTTTAATATCAAGTGCTACAAAGAGCTGCAGAAGACCCATTCGAAGAGCCACTTGCAGCTCGCAAGCCTCAGTCTGAGTATCACTGGTTTAAATAAATATTTAAGTTGTGGCCCATCCAGTACTTGTGAGGTAGTAGAGGGCTGTAATGTGTGTAATTATTCCCTTGTACTGGAGCATCATTTTACCACTTCCTGCATGCAGGGGAAACAGGTTCTTCATGACCTCTATGTTCCCCTGCCCCCTTGTGCAGATTGGCGGGAAAGAATTAGGTTGGGCAGAGCCTTGACATCATTTGGCCCCACATACCTGGTGGCATAGTAATATCAGTGTGTCGGGGAGCACAAATTATGACAGATATAGATCTGTTGCCGTTTACTCCCTCCCTGGAGCAGAGGGGAGACTGAGAAAGAGACTGTGCTCAAGGGGTCAACATGCTGCCCCTTGCTATGGACTAGATCACAAACATATGCAAGAGCGCTGGAACGGGGTGGGCCAAGGGGCCCTGGCCCTCCCCCTTTTTGTGTCAGCTATCTGACACTGTATGGCCCTGCTCCTGACTGGGTCCACTGGGTAATGCTATATTACAAATAAATAATCATTCTGATACTGTTTTGCTTTTCCCACTATGATCCTTGGCCTATTTTCTCAGGGCCTTATCCTACAAGATGCTGAGTGCTCCTACAGATCATAGTCAATGCCCTGTAGGAAGCATTTAACATCTTACCTATATTATTTCCTGTACTCTGCATATTGCATGTTCGGTCCCCCATAGTTACTATCTGTGGGCTGGATTTTGGATTCAGCCATACTTTTGATCAAATTATGCAGCACTTCAGTAGTACCCCAGGAGACACTGTGCCTGTCTGTGGTACAGTTCTTTCACGGCTTCCCTACTGCTCTGGGGCAGGGTAGGGGATTAGTAATGTGCTACTAACCCATATCAGCAGCAAACTACAATATCCTCTGGGCTAACTCAGCTGCACTGGTTGGCACAGTAGGAGGAGGAGCCAAGATAAAACCTACTGTCCCCAAACCCATACAGGAGCATGAGGGGGTTCTTATGTCTCTGAACTGTCCTATGTGGGCACATAGTTAAGTCATAATCCTTCCCTATGGTTTTATTAATTCTAAAGCTGTTGTTTGTGTTCTAAAGTTGGCGGGGCTGGTGGCATAGATTTTTGCTACGTTTGTATATAATAATTCCTGCTATTTTTTAAAAAAAATAATCAAAGTTTAATATATATAATGCTACTACTAAGCATAATTCTACAAGTTAAGGGACCCCATAGTAACCACAGTGCAATGTAACACCCATCCACACATATGCTTGACAGCATTAGTATATTCCTAAATAGGACCAAAGACTTAAACTTTGCATAAATTGTAGGACATTGATATGTTTCTGATAACAATTAAAAAGGAAATCCACTTTCATGGTTACTCAATGGCCCCTATATAGCACACAGTAGTATCAATAATGTATTGTGGTTTGGCTGATGGGTTTTTTTTCTGAGCTGTAATTTTCTTTGTGAACACTAGATGAAGCCCTGAAGCTTTACACAATAGGAACAAGAGGACTCCATAACCTATGATGAATTGTGCATCAAGTTCCATAACTGCTGACTTCTGTTGAGTCAAAACAAGTAATGTGCATTCCACAGAAAAGGGACAGTTTCTAATCTTCCACGGTGTCTCCGAAAAGGTCTAAGCTAGTAAGCTTCCCATGTCGGATCATTTGACTGCATTTCACCTAAACACATTTTTAAAAGCAAAAAGGAAGAGAAATTGGAAGAGAAGAACAGAAAAGTGAGTAGCATGCAGGAAATAGGATGGAGGCCTCATATTTCCCTCCCTTTTCTGTCTCTCACTTTTTTCTTTTTTTCCCCCACACTTTCTTATTTCTTTTTGCCCATGCTCCCCTTCTCTTATTATCCTATCTTTTAAAGAAGTTTTAAATTCAGCATATATGCACTTCCTCTCAATGTTCATAGTTTCCTGAGTGGAAATCTTAAGCTCATCCTGCAAAAGAATCCTTCTGGGCAGTCCCTTGAATCTGCTGACTTTGGTGGGAATCTGATCCTCTGCAGGCAACTCAAACAGGGCTCTAGGGAACTTTTAGTGCACACCATCATAGAATATCAGGTTTGGAAGGGCCCCCAGGAGGTCATCTAGTCAAACCCTGCTCAAAGCAGGTCCAATCCCTAACTAATCATCCCAGCCAGGGCTTTGTCAAGCCTGACCTTAAAAATCTCTAAGGAAGGAGATTCCACCACCTCCCTAAGGAACCCATTCCAGTGCTTCACCATCCTCCTAGTTAAAAAGTTTTTCCTAATATCCAAACTAAGCCTCCCCCACTGCAACTTGAGATCATTACTCCATCAGCCTCCACACAGGCTAGTTAATGTACAACATGATGATGCACATTAGAAATTGTACTCCGGGTGCATTCTAACGTATAATGTAGACAAGTCCTAAGGCTTTTGGTTGCCCTTGCTGCACCTGGAGGAGGAGCTAGACCAGTGGTGAGTGAAGTATCCCGTGACAAGCTAGTGGAAAACATAGGCAATCAGTTGCCCCAATACAAGGGGAATGTGAAAGACTGGGTACATGATTGCCCCATATGAGGAACATGTAAGAAATTGTAAAGGAGTGTCTAGTCACCCCTGATTCAAGGGAGAGTAAAGAGACTAAAACAGTAAACAGGATAAGGGATAATGGAATTGTCCAGCTGGAGGCATTTTTTGTTGAAGGCAAGTGTACCTTCACAAGTTGGATACCAAATTTGCCACTCCCATCTAAGGGGACTGAGAAACAAATAAAGGGGATTTAGGCCCTATTAGGAAGTTCTTAGAGACCCAACAGAGACAATGAGAAATGCAGTTATATCTACAGAGTTATTGGGCAACATTGACTGAACAGCAATAGGGAGTTCTTAGAATCCTCTGGGTGCAGAGTAGCATAGGTTATGGAGACCAGGAATGGAAAAGAGGTTTTCAGGCTAGGAGGCCAGAGACCCACCCCAGAAAATGTTATGCCTGTTGGAAGAAGGAACACTTAAAATGGGAATGCCTCTACATAAGTTGTGATAAAAAGCTTTGTTCCAGAGAGGGGAAAGCAGGACATCCCAGAAGAATTCCACCTGTTGCAAGAGCAGGAAAGGGGTGTGCCTCTTTTTCTTGCAGGAAAATAGAACACAGGAAGCAATATTGTCCTCAAAGAAAAAACAAATCAGCCAGAAAAAGGGCAAGGGGTCCATCAAGTTTCCTTCCCCACTCTGAACTCTAGTGTACAGATGTGGGGACCTGCATGAAAACCCCCCTAAGCTTATTTTAACCAGCTTAGGTTAATACTTTCCCAAGGTACAAACTATTTTACCTTTTGTCCCTGGACTTTATTGCTGCCAACACCAAGCATCTAACAAAAATAACAGGGAAAGAGCCCGCTTGGAAATGACTTTCCTCCCAAAATCCCCCCCAAGCCCTACGGCCCCTTTCCTGGGGAAGGCTTGATAAAAATCCTCACCAATTTGCATAGGTGAGCACAGACCCAAATCCTCGGATTTTAAGAACAAGGAAAAAGTAATCAGGTTCTTAAAAGAAGAATTTTAATTGAAGAAAAAGTAAAAGAATCACCTCTGTAAAATCAGGATGGTAAATACCTTACAGGGTAATCAGATTCAAAACATAGAGAATTCCTCTAGGCTAAACTTTAAGTTACAAAAAGACACAGAAACAGGAATATACATTCCATTCAGCACAACTTATTTTATCAGCTATTTAAACAAAAGAGAATCTAACACATCTCTAACTAGATTGCTTATTAACTCTTTACAGAAGTTCTGACCTGCATTCCTGCTCTGGTCCCAGCAAAAGCAACACAGACAGAGAGAGAGAACCCTTTGTTTCTCCCCCACCCCAGCTTTGAAAGTATCTTGTCTCCTCATTGGTCATTTTGGTCAGGTGCCAGCAAGGTTGTCTTAGCTTCTTAACCCTTTACAGGTGAAAGGGTTTTTCCTCTGGCCAGGAGGGATTTAAAGGTGTTTACCCTTCCCTTTATATTTATGACAGGGTCAATGAAAGGCCAGAGGGAATTGGCAGAGGCCCAAAATGGGTGCAAAAAAGTGGTGGAGAAGGCTGAAATGTTTGGGAGGGAGAAAAGAGAGGGAAAGTTAAAAGACCAATGTGAAAATTAACCAGTGGAGTGGGAACTCAGACCCTAAGGGAATGGAAGCTGGGGGATTTGACAGAGGAGGTAAGGGTGCTGCAGAAGAAATTAGGAGCAGCTGAGCAGACCTTACAAGTAGCTGCAGCAGACTTGGAATTGCAGTGTAGGAAGTATTGGGACATCATGGAAGAGAACATCAGATTGCTCCTCATGATGGGAGACTTAAAGTTGGAGAGGGGTGGTCTGTGCGATCAGCAGTATGAGAAGCAGGGGAGATGATCTCGCCCCATACCACCAGGGCTAGCAATATTGAGGGGGAGGGTATGTCAGAGTGTGTCCACCGCACACAGGATTAAAAGGGATTAAGGTGGCCAGGTTGGCCAATTAACTGTCCTGGCTGCACCTGGAGGAGGAGCCAAGGAACAGGGAGTTGAGTAAATGAGGCCCAGATAGGCAGGAATAGGCATGGCCTAGAAAGTCTGGGAGCTGAAGGGTGGCTGGGAAAGGGAAGTTATTTCTGGGAAGTGGGAGGAGTGTTTGGGGACTGCAGGGAGGGTAGTCTGTAGTCACTCCCTGGGAAGAGGGAGGAGGGAGTTGGTTTGGAGCTGGTATTCCCAGAGAAATGGGGAGAACCAGGGAAAGTAGGAAGCAGTCCAGGGGAGAAGCAATGAGGGCTGAAAGGACAGAGCTCAGAACTGCTAAGCTGAGGGCCCTGGACTGGAACACAGGGTTGAGGGTGAGCCTCGGTTCCCTTACTGGTCACTGGAGAAGTGGCACCATCAGGGCAGCACAAGAGAAGACTGTCTGGGACTGTTTGCATAGAAGGACTTTGGGTAACCCTGGAAGGGGAAAACATGAATAGTGACCCAGCTGGAGGGCCCAGTCATGAGGAGGACACTGCAGTTCCTGAATTGGGGCAGTTCCACAAGGTGAGAGGACAACAGGAGAGGCATCAACTGGTGGAGCTAATCCAGAAGTCAGAAGGGGGTGCCACAAGTGGTGAGTGGACCCTGTGATAATAAGACAAGGTAATAATTGTTCCTTTCTACTTGGCATTGGTGAGGTCTCTGCTACAGTACTGTGTCCAACTTTGGACACCATACTTTCAGAAAGATGTGGACAAATTGGAGAGAGTACAGAGGAGAGCAACAAAAAATAAGAGGTTTAAAAAATTTACCAATGGGAAAAGGTTGAAAGGGAATGATTAGAGAAAAGAAGGCTGAGGGGGTCTTCAATAAGTCTTCAAATGCGTAAAAGGTTGTCATAATGAACATGCCGATCGCTTGCTCTCTATGTCCACCAACGAAAGGACAAGAAATAATCAGCTCAGTTTGCAGGAAAGGAGATTGAGATTAGATATTAGGGGAAAACTTCCTAACTAGAAGCATAGTTCAGCATGGGAACAGGTTATCTCAGGAGGCTGTAGAATTTCCTTCCTTTGAGGTTTTTAAGAACGTATTAGACAAATACATGTAGGGGTGGTCTAGTTATATTTAATACTGCCTCAGTGCCTGGAGCTGGGCTAGATGACCTCTTGAGGTCCCTTCCAGCCCTATGTTTCCATGATTTTTATGATTCTACACAGATTTACCTTTCTTAAATAACACATTAGGACCTTATTTTTTAGAAAAAATTAGTCAGAACCAGAACTTGGCAACCAGTCAAGTCAGTCATCCAGAGACCCAGTTGACTGCAACTGAAATGAACTCTCTGGGACAGAGGATATCTCTTCATCTATGTTTATAAAGTTTCCAGATCAATGGGCCCCAGTTTTGACTGAGATCTTTGGGCACTGCGGTATTGATGAATATTGTTTTAATTGTGGTAGCATATAGAAACCATTGACCCACTGTACTAGGGATTGTACAAATATATAGCAAAATGATGGTCCCTGCCCCACAGATCTCTTAATCTAATTAAATATTAATAACAGTAATCGAGAAAACCTGTGATTAGGAAAGATATGGAGATGCTGGTGCATATTGACAGATATGATTGGATAGTGCATATGTAAGCATCTTTTTAAAGAAAAGTAAGAGAGATCCTATTTGCAAAATAGAACAGGTTAGCAAGTTTATGCTGAAAACTCTTCAGCACAAAGGAATGTTCAGAAGGGCACATGATAAAATTAGGTGGCTTGAAGTTTTGTGGCAGAATTCTGGATTAAAATATATAGCTCTGATGTAGGAGAAATGGAATCAAAAGGCTTAGGAAAATATTATCCACTAGAGAATTAAAGCTTGTTTGAAAGAGAAATACAAAGGTTACATAGTCCACAAAGTCATAGTCTTTCATTCTGAATAGTGTATAATATTCTTGAATGAGGGGATGTGAATGAACCTAAAATCCCGAGTAGGATCCGTTTTGTTTGATATATCATTTTGTATTTATTCTGGCAGCAGGTGAGGAGGAGTCTAACTAGAAGATGTCATATTTTTATTTTTAATCTTTGTTTTTCTTTGTTTTAAAATTCTAATTCTGTCATTTGACATATTAACCCTCTCGGAAGCACTTTGACTGTGATCATTTTGTTTTTGTGGTTTTCGTATTTGACTGCACCCACATGTCACTGCAGCGTATGTATCAATTAATGGGCTATGTCAAAAAGGACAATGGCCCTTACCTGCTGCTGAAACTTAGCAGTGATGCTGTAAACATTAAAAGTTGGGTTGAGGGGAAAGCATCAAACCAAAAATAAAATGACAAACTCATTTGTTCTCTTCCAAGATGTCCCAGTAATGCCAGCAACACAGACAGAGAGAGAACCCTTTGTTTCTCCCCCGCCCCAGCTTTGAAAGTATCTTGTCTCCTCATTGGTCATTTTGGTCAGGTGCCAGCGAGGTTGTCTTAGCTTCTTAATTAATAGGTCAGTGGGTACTGTACCTGAATATGCTATTGCATTGGTTTGATATTCCATGTTCATATTGATGCTTATGCCTCCTGAAATACTTCCTATAAGATGAGCTTAACCTCTGTGTGTATTGCTCAAAGAGAATAAAAATAAAGCATTTAGTGTGATCTTCATGTTGATTTACCCAAGACCTGAAACATTAGATAGCATTTAAAGAATAAAGTAAATATAAATTTCAAACAATTTAAAACCAGTTCCACTGAAAAGTTCCCATTTCAACAGCAGAACTCAGTAAACACAATGTGTTTGTGTCTCTGGAACACAAAATAATACCTTTATATATTCTATGATGTTACAACAAGTTTTGCAAGAGAACATAATGTGTCTATGCATTCAGGTGGAACATAATTACAAAGAAAAGAAAATATAGCTGACAGATGGTAGAAGATATGGCCATTAGAGAGCAAGTGCTCAGCACCAGTTACAACAGTGCATCTCTTTTAGATTTTCTCCAAGTATTTCCAGCCAATAAAGGCCAGTTTCTGCCATATTTATGATAATATGACATATGCCTCCTCAGATAGGCCCATTTGTTTCAATGAAATGTAGTTCAACATGAGAAATGGTGGCAGGATCAGAATATCGCAAAACTTAAGTCCCAGTCTTGCTTAAATTTGCTTACATTGAGAGGTACCTTACTGCATTTGTGTAGAAAGGATGCTAATCAGCAGAGTTTGGCTCTTAGACTTCAATCTGGTTCTTGATCATATATTTCAAAACTCACTCTGCCATTTAAATGATGGATTATAATATTCTGCAAAACACATAGTTAAGAGGGGCCTTGTTCCAACATGGATTTGATTCACTGTTAGTAAAAACCACTACGTACTGGTGTTGTCCCACTGCAATATACAGAAAGGAATATATTTTCAGGTAGAGAAAGAACATGGAGCACTAAAGAGGGACGTTTAACTATTATAAAAATTCTGGTTTGACGCATTTTGCTATTCTATTTTGTGGGCACTTTTTAGCTCTCGTGCTTTTTTGTGAGTCTGATCTTAGAAGCCAAGTAACTTGTTGCAACAAAGCATAGGGTTATAAGAGTTTTTAAAAATATATCTGACCTAATTTTAATTTCTCAAAGCAAGTTGACAGCAGTTTTTCTCTTGTCTGCTAAAGAATGTTCTAAGCATGTTGCCTTTATTTTCTATTAGGCATGATCTTTTTAGCCTGATAAGGTTTGTGCAGAGTGACACACAATTTTACATATGAATGTTTTCTTTATCTCTATAAATAGTGTAGGGGTAAGAGGGTTGGGTGTAACTGGCATAAGAAGAAGAGAGTCACTCCCTCCGGCAAAGCTGTATAAATAATTATTTGCCTCCAAGCAAAAGAAAAGATTACCACACCTCTTTTCTCTGGGGAGAATTCATTTGATATACAGTAGATTCTTTACCAAAGTAATGGTATTAAAAGTACTGTGAATTGAAGGCCTAACCAAAGTAGCAACTGGACTCTATGGCTCAATCTTTTTCATTAGAAACAATTATACAACCATAATTTTCTAGGCAATATTTAATAAATTATAGTAAGGTGTCAAACTTTACAACAAGGCTTTTCCTTATTGCTGCACTGAACAGTAAACACCTTCAACATATATCTTGTCATAAAACATAACATACTTTAAAAGAAAAGGAGTACTTGTGGCACCTTAGAGACTAACAAATTTATTAGAGCATTATGCTCTAATAAATTTTAGTCTCTAAGGTGCCACAAGTACTCCTTTTCTTTTTGCGAATACAGACTAACACAGCTGCTACTCTGAAACCTGTCAACATACTTTAAGGCTCTCTTAAGCCATGTTTAAGGGAATGTAACATATTACACTTAGAAATATCTTTCATTGGAAAATGTAGTCCTACACAATATTTTTCACTAAAGTTAAAATACTACAGTATATATGTCCACTGTAATTAAATTATATCTGTAGACTATGGTACAGATCTGTTAATTGGAATAGTGCCATTGAAGTTATCCTGATCTCTTTATTTATTTAAAAGTGCACAACACTCGGAGGTCATGCTTCAGAAGTTAGCATTTGCCAACATTCATCACACATCAGAGGTCCCATACAGTTTTTCCCTGCATGTAATATAGTTGTACAAATGTTCAGTTTAGTGGTGACCATTTTGTGAGTGTGTGTGCGCACGTGCATGCAGAGATATATTACACACAAAAACTACATTAAAAGAATTTTAAGGTGCAAAGCCCAGCACTCAAATTATGAACTCCCAGAATTAATCTTGCCAGGTCAATCTTAATTTGACACCCTTCTGCATGAGGATTATTATACAGGTGTTAATTACATGATCATATACTATTTTTTTCCACAGAACTCTTGCCTCAATCAGTGTACAGGGTAGATGGTGCTCATTTAATGAGCAGCTATTCAGTGTTTTGTTTGTTCTATAGTTCAAAGTGTGGCCCCATTCCTTATTTACTGCACGCTATTCAAACCCGGCTCTGAAGACAGAATCAAATTAATTTTCTCATTGCTTTTTCTATGGCATTCATCACAATAGCATCTGAGTGTTGCACAAACATTAATTAATCTTTTTAACACCCCTGTGATCTGAGGGGATGGTATTACCCCGATTTTACTGATGGGGATCTCAGGCACACAGAGATTAAAGTAAATGTCCTTTTTTTCTTTTTGGATACCAATTTGCGGCCCCTCAGTTCTGATTTTTCAGAATGCTTAGCCATTTTGAAGCACTTTACATGTTAAAAAACAGCTCCTATTCATGTCAGTTGAAGCTGTGAGTGCTCAGCTCTTCTGCAAATACAACTCCCGCGTTTCAATGTGGGAATCCAGAAAATGAGGCTCACCCAGTTATCAGCCACCTGTCAAAAGTTTGGTTTAAGCGACTTAGAATCATAGAATATCAGGGTTGGAAGGGACCCCAGAAGGTCATCTAGTCCTGCCCAGCATCTAGACTTGCCCAGCATCACATAGGAACTCTATAGCAAAAGCAGGGATAGAATCCAGTTCTCCAGGGCAGAGTTCAATTGTCTAAGCCATGAGACTGTCCTCTCTTTTGCTACAATCCCCTGCCTGATTCATAGATTCATAGATACTAAGGTCAGAAGTGACCATTCTGATCATCTAGTCCGACCTCCTGCACAGCGCAGGCCACAGAATCTCACCCACCCACTCCTATGAAAAACCTCACCCATGTCTGAGCTATTGAAGTCCTTAAATCATAGTTCAAAGACTTCAAGGAGCAGAGAAGCCTCCCTCAAGTCAACCATGCCCCATGCTACAGAGGAAGGCGAAAAACCTCCAGGGCCTCTCCAATCTGCCCTGGAGGAAAATTCCTTCCCGACCCCAAATATGGCAATCAGCTAAACCCTGAGCATATGGGCAAGATTCACCAGCCAGATACTACAAAAAATTCTTTCCTGGGTAACTCAGATCCCATCCATCTAATATCCCATCTCAGGGGATTAGTCCTATTTACCCTGAATATTTAAAGATCAATTACTTACCAAAATCCCATTATCCCATCATACCATCTCCTCCATAAACTTATCGAGTAGAATCTTAAAACCAGATAGATCTTTTGCCCCCACTGCTTCCCTTGGAAGGCTATTCCAAAACTTCACTCCTCTAATGGTTAAAAACCTTCGTCTGATTTCAAGTCTAAACTTCCTGGTGGCCAGTTTATACCCATTTGTTCTTGTGTCCACATTGGTGCTGAGCTTAAATAATTCCTCTCCCTCTCCTGTATTTATCCCTCTGATATATTTATAGAGAGCAATCATATCTCTCCTCAACCTTCTTTTAGTTAGGCTAAACAAGCCAAGCTCCTTAAGTCTCCTTTCATAAGACAAGTTTCCATTCCTCGGATCATCCTAGTAGCCCTTCTCTGTACCTGCTCCAGTTTGAATTCATCCTTTTTAAACATGGGAGACCAGAACTGCACACAGTATTCTAGGTGAGGTCTCACCAGTGCCTTGTATAACGGTACTAAAACCTCCTTATCCCTACTGGAAATGCCTCTCCTGATGCATCCCAAAACCTCATTAGCTTTTTTTCACAGCCATATCACATTGGCAGCTCATAGTCATCCTATGATCAACCAATACTCCAAGGTCCTTCTCCTCTTCCGTTACTTCTAATTGATGCATCCCCAACTTATAACTAAAATTCTTGTTATTAATCCCTAAATGCATAACCTTACACTTCTCACTATTAAATTTCATCCTATTACTATTACTCCAGTTTACAAGGTCATCCAGATCCTCCTGTATAATATCCCGATCGTTCTCTGAATTGGCAATACCTCCCAGCTTTGTATCATCTGCAAACTTTATTAGCACACTCCCACTTTTTGTGCCAAGGTCAGTAATAAAAAGATTAAATAAGATTGGTCCCAAAACCGATCCCTGAGGAACTCCACTGGTAACCTCCCTCCAACCTGACAGTTCGCCTTTCAGTAGGACCCGTTGCAGTCTCCCCTTTAACCAATTCCTTATCCACCTATTGATGTTCATATTGATCCCCATCTTCTCCAATTTAACTAATAATTCCCCATGTGGCACGGTATCAAATGCTTTGCTGAAATCTAGGTAAATTAGATCCACTGCATTTCCTTTATCTAAAAAATCTGTTACTTTTTCAAAAAAGGAGATTAGGTTGGTTTGGCACGATCTACCTTTTGTAAAACCACTATACACCTCCCAAATTTTGCAAAAAATGAGGCAAGGGTCCTACAGAGAACAGACTCCTTCACTGCACAGCCCTGATTGATCCCCATAGCAAGTCCAGCCTGTGTGGTGAATGAGGCAGTGTTCCTGTGGAAAACATAGTATGATCATGTTATTAAAGACCAATTCATAATGCATACACACAAGGGGCCAAATTAAGGGTGTACAAGCAACCTTAATTCTCCATTTCCAAATATTTGAGTACTTGATGGATGATTATGCAATCTTAAAAATATTCTTCTGGCGTGGGATGGGGGTCTAATTTCCTAGTTTTTTAAAAAGAAAAACCAAGAAAACAAAAATTCTATCTTGAGGTATCACAGTGACATGCACATGAGTTATCAGGTGGGTTGGAACACCCAGACCTCTGTCACCTGAGCTAATGGAGTAACTGATAGCAATAGTAGGTTGTTATAATATGTGGATCAGCACTTGAGAGGGGGGATGAGACACCTACTTTGCTACTAGGTTTCACAAATATTTGTTGGTAACAGAATAAGACTCAGGAATTTTGGGGTCCATTCCAGGCTTTGGAGGGAAGTATGTTCCCGTGGAGACAGACTCTTCTGCCTGTCCCCTCACCGCACAAGCTTGAACCTTTCTACCCCCTCCCTGACAACTTTTCACATCCCAGTCTCTTCCCCACCTGTCTCCTTTTCCCAGTCACATTCTCCACGCTTATCTGGTCCCTTCCCATTTCTTCTTGACCAGTCAGTCCCAGTTCCCCACTCCAATCTGCTCATCCACTCTCTCTTTTCTTTCTCTCATCCACTTTGTCTCCCACCTCCCCACCTGCCTCCCTGGATGCTTGTCCCAGGTTTTTTACCCATCCATTCCCAATACACCCTCCCCCAAGCCCATTGATGGATCTGTCACCTTCCCCGCCTCCAGCTCCTAGTGTCCTTATCTAGTCATTCCCAATCCCCACTCCCTCCAGCTCCTTTGCTGAACTGAGTGTCCCACCATGACCCATCGACTGGATCACAGTTGTCCTACTCCATTTTCCTTACTGGCTCTTCCCCTCTGCATCTGAGTCAGATGGCTTCCTTCTTCATTTTGCTTGGGTGGATGCTAGCAAGGGCATCACTGAGAAAACTGGAGATTCAGGTCTCCTGCTTTCAGTTCCAGTATTGTCCCCTCCCTAACCTGGAGCAGCAATTAAACGAAAAGATCAGCATCACTCCTATAGCCCTGAGGGGGAGCATCCTCAGTTACTCTGTGGGGATGGCATATTTGCAGTCTGGTTGTACTGTGAGCTGTAAGAGGCTGGAGTATGCTCAGTAAGTATGGAATCTTCAAAGATGTTAGCTGCTAAACTCTTGGAAGTCTCGAATGAGAATGTGCAAACTATAGATTTTCAAATGGCTGCATCAGAAAGCCACCGCCAGTACAGCATTTTTTCCAAGACTAAAGGTCTGCTCTCATGCTAAGGACTTTTAAGACCACGTGTAACATCACAATCTGGTGATCCCCCTGTAACAATGTCAAACAATAAGAAAAGGAGTGCTTGTGGCACCTTAGAGACTAACAAATTTATTAGAGCATAAGCTTTCGTGAGCTACAGCTCACTTCATCGGATGCATTTGGTGGAAAAAACAGAGGAGAGATTTATATACACACACACAGAGAACATGAAACAATGGGTTTATCATACACACTGTAAGGAGAGTGATCACTTAAGATAAGCCATCACCAGCAGCAGGGGGGGGGAAGGAGGAAAACCTTTCATGGTGACAAGCAAGGTAGGCTAATTCCAGCAGTTAACAAGAATATCAGAGGAACAGTGGGGGGTGGGGTGGGAGGGAGAAATACCATGGGGAAATAGTTTTACTTTGTGTAATGACTCATCCATTCCCAGTCTCTATTCAAGCCTAAGTTAATTGTATCCAGTTTGCAAATTAATTCCAATTCAGCAGTCTCTCGTTGGAGTCTGTTTTTGAAGCTTTTTTGTTGAAGTATAGCCACTCTTAGGTCTGTGATCGAGTGACCAGAGAGATTGAAGTGTTCTCCAACTGGTTTTTGAATGTTATAATTCTTGACGTCTGATTTGTGTCCATTCATTCTTTTGCGTAGAGACTGTCCAGTTTGGCCAATGTACATGGCAGAGGGGCATTGCTGGCACATGATGGCATATATCACATTGGTAGATGCGCAGGTGAACGAGCCTCTGATAGTGTGGCTGATGTGATTAGGCCCTATGATGGTATCCCCTGAATAGATATGTGGAAAGAGTTGGCAACGGGCTTTGTTGCAAGGATAGGTTCCTGGGTTAGTGGTTCTGTTGTGTGGTGTGTGGTTGCTGGTGAGTATTTGCTTCAGATTGGGGGGCTGTCTGTAAGCAAGGACTGGTCTGTCTCCCAAGATCTGTGAGAGTGATGGGTCGTCCTTCAGGATAGGTTGTAGATCCTTGATGATGCGTTGGAGAGGTTTTGTTAACTTCGCCAATATTTGGAATCTAGTTACTTTTGATTACTTCATATTGTAAGAGATTTGGCCTTGGTACATACAGTTGAATGGGTAACATTCCTCATGTTGTGGTATTGTGTAAGCAATGAGCAAGTATCAAGTTCCTGAACATCATAGGTTTTTTGGGTGGAGGGAGAGGAGACTTGAATATTTTTACCAAGTTCTATCAAATTGCAGTACTTTATTTAACTCACACTGGGTTCATTGTAATCACATATTGTAGAATAAACAGAAAGGTTTCACCTTAGGTATATGCTACTAAAGGAAAATTTTAATTAGGAAGATTGAGGTTAACTGGTAATTATAGCTGAATAGTTCATAGCTCTATAGTTAAAGGCTGAGTCAATGTTTCCAATAGAAAGAGTTAAGTTCTGGGTGTTTATAGTCACTCATTCAGAAACATACAGGATATATCTCAGCTGTAATAGTGAAAAGAAATGTACATCAAATGAAGAAAACTCTGACATTCTGACAGGTTTCAGAGTAGCAGCCGTGTTAGTCTGTATTCGCAAAAAGAAAAGGGGGACTTGTGGCACCTTAGAGACTAACAAATTTATTTGAGCATAAGCTTTCATGAGCTACAGCTCACTTCGGATGAAGTGAGCTGTAGCTCACGAAAGCTCATGCTCAAATAAATTTGTTAGTCTCTAAGGTGCCACAAGTACTCCTTTTTTTTTTTCCTGACATTCTGGGAATGGAAAAAAACTGATTAAATGCTTTGTGTGCGTGCGCATTCTCATGCATGCATAAGCGTCTGTGTTTCAAAGACAGAAAGAGCCAAAATATTACTTATAAAGAAAAGGAGGACTTGTGACACCTTAGAGACTAACAAACTTATTTGAGCACAAGCTTTCATGATGCAGCCGATGAAGTGAGCTCTAGCTCACGAAAGCTTATGCTCAAATAAATGTTAGTCTCTAAGGTGCCACAAGTCCTCCTTTTCTTTTTGCAAATACAGACTAACATGGCTGCTACTCTGAAACCTATCAATATTACTTATGTCTCTCTTTTCGGTGATATTTAAGACAGCAGTCTATGCTGTGTTCTTCCAGTTTACCTGAATGTATCAAATTACAATTATTAAACTTGTCTGGAAAACACATTTCAGTCACTCCTGGCTTAACTAGGTTGTGTTAATTGAATGCAGTATGAAGGAAACTACTGTGATAGAAAATGTCTCCAATTCAGCAAGGCACTTAAGCATGGGTCTAGTTTTAAGTGTGTGTGGGAAATGACCCCCTAGAAGTCTCTTCCAACCCTAATCTTCTATGATTCTATGGATCAAAAGCATTGAGAGGTGAAGCTAGAATGTTTGTAATTTGATTTAGGTTCAACTAACCATCCTATGGCTCAAAACTTAACTGAATTATCTAAACCTTTTGAAATTGTAAAATTGGGCTGGAAATCTCATAGCGTTTGCTTGTAAGATTGTGAGAACTTCTCATTCCAACCACAACAGGAAACATATGTTGTGAATTTCAGTGCTTCCAGTTTTTATCCATGGTGGATTCTTAATATGAAAAATATATCCAAACATTTTGGAACATTATAAACAGTTTGGTGAGTTCAGTTGTACAAACGGGGCATGGTTTGGTTTCTCACTAATTTTGCTCATTGGGAGTCAGTCATTAGTTATGATATAACTTCATTGGCCAGAACCTGAGGGCAAGATAGTTCTTGAGGAACCATAGCACTATCAAACAATTTTTAGACTAATGTTTAGACATGTCTATGAAGACCAAATTAGGACAAATTTTAAATGAAGGATTACTCAAAGTCTCTGGAGATCACACTAATATTTATCCACACACTTGAAGACAACACTATATAGAAAAGTTGTATCAAAGATACGTACACAGATTTAAAGGCCAGAAATGAGGGCATCTAGTCTGACCGTTCCTGCATAACATAGGCCAGTGAATTTCACTCACCGATTCTTATGTTGAGTCAATAACTCATTGTTTAACAAGAGGTCATATCAATGTGAGTTAAACTACCAAAAGAGGAAATTAATCACAAAAAACTACATTAAGACTATAAACCAGTAACGTTTACTGATCTTTCACAGAAAGTATGTTCAAAAGTGGCTGTACCTTTATTCAACAGGAAAATGATAAAGCATATTATACCAGTACTTTAGAAAACACACACATTCTCTGAATTTATGAATTAAATGATCCCACTGCCCATTAAGCTTCAGGTCATTATTTGAACAGTGAGAGTCTTGGGAAGTCTTGCTCTGCCTCAGGATGGTAACAAAAAGTTATCAGAAATAGCCTGAGCAAAATAAAGTGAAGACCTTATTTTGTCCACTATGATGTACAATTATGATCAGATACATACATAGTGGAGAGATCTAATTTAAATCTCAATTTGGAAAATTGACTAAACAGAGTAAATTATTAGAATATTTTATGGTATCATATTTTAGTGCATAGTTTATTTTTACAGCTCCCAAAATTGTGGTTGGCACTTTACAGAACAAACAGAAAGATGTTATCCCTGGTCCCAAAGAGCTTTGCATCTCAATGAGTGAGGATAACAAAACATAGACGAAGATGAAGGTGAAGGAGAGCAAGGCTTGTAGCAATTTGATCATGTGGTGATTCATTTTAAGCCATGTGCACATCCGGTGATCCAATTTAAAGCTTTTGGGGTGTTTATAATTACTAATGAGTAACTTCTTGTGGTCCAGGTGTAAGAAATGAGGGCTAATGAAGTATTTGAATGCAGAGGGTAGAGGCTCTACAGCCTAGAATTTCAAGTGTAGTGCAGGTATGGACAAAGGCTTGGAAACAGTTGAGAGAGAAGTGGGAGGACAGGGCACTGAGGCTGGCATCATTGAAGGAGATGTCCACAAAGATACAAAAAGTGAGATAGATAATTGTGTGTGTGTTTTCCATTCAGGATGCCCAGAGGTTGTTTCTTAAAATGTTTCTATGCCTAATGTTCCTGTACAGAAGAATTGTTTAAAACATCCTCATCACCTATTTTATGCCAGCCTGTAAATAAATGTGAACCTGGAACAAGAACAGCTATGGAACAACCCCGCTGGGCTTACAAAACATTCTGGTCATTAGATATTAGACAGGTATTTTGCCTTCCTGGGTCTTGATATTGCAAGGTATTGAGCACTCTGGTCTGATCCACCAAAGCACTTAAGCATGTGCTTAATCTTGAGCATGCGAAAAGTTCCATTGACTACTCATCTACGTAAAGCTAACTATGTGCTTAAGCGCTTTGCAATATCAGCCAGAGAAGTTGGCATTACATAGCTGATGAGAATTTTTTTTTAAATAATTCTTCTATACAGAAAAATTAAGCACAGAGACATTTTGAGAAATAGCCTCTGGGCATCCTGAATGGCAGAGACACAAATGCAAATGTAGAGCAAACTCCCTTTGTAAATGAAATGATCTATTATTATGTCTTTTTTCTTTTTTTAATAACAGGGAAGCAAATATTAACTACTGAGTTTTCTTGCGTCTTCTAAATATATTATTTGTTTCCTTTACCCAGTTTTGCAACCTTTCCCTCTTCTTTTATCTGACAACATGCAATATTTTCCATGACTGCTCATCTGCTACTAAAATGTCCTTATGTAATGAGGAATATAGTGGAGTATGTCTAATATAGTTCACAGATCCGTGCACGTGTGCATATCAGATTTGCTCAGATATTTATCTTTACTCATTTCGACCTGTATTGAAAAAGGTTATTGGAGCAAGAGCCACTGCTACTCAACTCCCAGAAGTAGATGATTTTCTATCCCCTTTTCAGACCTCCCCAGTTGATAAAATTGAAGACTAAACATGTGGACATTTCACCACCACATGAATACGATGCTGATTAAAATGGGCAAGATTCCATCACTGGTGTTCTCAGAAACTCTGGAAGGACAGTTGCACTTGGAGTCCCTCAGGAAGAGTTCCAGCTGAGTCAGGATGCACTCCCAAGAGTATGCAACTCTAGAGCAGTAACCCCCCCCTTTGGTATGAGTGCAGCATGTTCCCCAGTTTTACACAACCATCCAAAAGTAATTCCCTTCCTTCCTATTTGTAAATTTAGCTACATGCAGGTCTAAATGTTGCCCTCTGCTAGTTTTATGCCACATAAAAAGCCATGTCAATTAGAGACTTTCTATCTCTGGACTTCATTAATAAAGGGAATATGGTGCTCTGCGGGTATTACGTTTCTTGTAGGTAATCATTCTATATGAGAGAGAGTGAGGCAAATCATGTTTTTATGATTGTACTGAACAGCTTACTAGAAAGACCTGGATCATCATCCTCAGACCCAGCTAGGATTTAGCAAGATCTCTGAAAGGCAGGAATACTGAAGAGTAGGGGTATACTGATTAGCTTCCATATAATAACACACTTCTGAATGCATGATCAGTAAACAGATCTTAATCAACGTGATGTGGAATATTAATAGGCAAACTTTACAGAAATGGCATTCTCACAGAATGTGGCTACCAATGATATAATTTTGCAGGTGTTGATCTCTTTAACAAAATGAAGAGAAAAAATCCTAAGAAAAGAAATCCATATTAAAGCACTTGCAGCCTCAGTCTAACAAGCTCAAGGGATGAATGCACAGTAAAGCTGGCAGGAACACTTTGAAGGCTCTAATCAGCTAAGAATTTGGATCTTATTCCGGTGCCAGGAAGGCAAGTAAAGAGGAGTTTCATCATCTAGCTTCACATAATGGCAGGCAAAAACTGACTAACAAAAATATCTTTCTTTGTGATTGGAAAAAATAAAATGTGTTGAATGGATAGTTGTGTGAGGGGATTTTTTTTTTTTTACAATGTGAAACCCGAAGGTCATCCAAAAACCCTCTCACATGCTCTGAAAAGCAATAGTCTCAACTTAATCTGAGTTGCTGGGTGGCTTCTGCCAACTTCATTGTCTCATAAGGCATTGAGACCTCATGATTTCACAGCAAGACCATTTCAAGACAGAAATCTGTTGGGTTTTGTTCCACAGCTCATGACTGGGGTTTCAGGTGGCTGGGATATGGAAAGTTTGCATGGCTGCTCCAGCAGCTCAAGTTATAACAATATTTTCAAGCTGATGGGTCACTCAGAAAACTGGAACCAATTGTTTTAAGGGTGATGAAGACTGGGGAAATCACATTTGAGCTTATACATTTTACCTAATTTAAACAGCTGATTAGCATCTGGAGTAAAAGTAAATATTGGTGTAAAAAGGTCACATGAAGAGCAGTGAAACTGAGTACTCTGACTCCTGGATGAGAGAGATTATTGATTAATATTTTACTTGAAACTTCTGCAAACAGGACTTTAACAATGTATTTGTATTTCTAAAAAAAGAAAATGAGTACTTGTGGCACTTTAGAGACTAACAAATTTAGTCTCTAAGGTGCCACAAGTACTCCTTTTCTTTTTGCGAATATAGACTAATCCGGCTGCTACTCTGAAACCTTTGTATTTCTAGATAGGCAAAATTTAACACTGTTATGAAGACCTCCATAATTTGCAGAGCTGAGTGAACCATTGTGGATTAAATATAAATCTACCTGAACTATGGCCCTAAACCAGTGGTGGGCAGCCTGCAGCTTCCCGCAGCTCCCATTGGCCAGGAAGGGCGAATCGCAGCCACTAGGAGCTGCGGGCGCCCGTACCTGCAGACGGTCAGTGAAAACAATGTCTCGTGGCCTGCCAGCTGATTACCCTCAGGGGCTGCAGGTTACCCACCCCTGTCCTAAACTGAAACTAATCCCTCTCTGTGGTTCAAAAAAGTTCAGTTCACTTTGGAGTTTTGTTATTTAATTTGTCTTTTAATTTTTCTCAGCTGTGCTGCCTTTATTTCCATATCAAACTATAAATTAAGGCCATGTCTACACTACAAAATTGTATCCACTTAAGTTACATCAGCATACAGCAGCCGCAGTTATTACATCTCTTGTGTGGTATGCACACTTGGCTCCTTGGGTCAGTGGTGCATATCTTCACCAGGAGCCCTAGTATTGATGCAGAGTGCAGTGCACCAGGGGTAGGCATCCCACTGTACAATTTATTTTGGAAATACTTGCAATGCCTCATGGGTCAAAATGAGTCAAGCAAGGTAACTGGAAACATGGAGTCAACTTCCCTTAAGGCAGTGTTGTCCATCCCATGCTTTTGTCTGGATTCCATAATTTTCACACTTTCTTTTCAAAATCCCACATTCCTGGTTTAGACCCTCCTCACTGTCCACCATCTTTTACTGCGCAGATCTGCACTATTGTCATGAGCATTGCAAGCACAGGGTACGTGATCCTGCAGTATTTGCAGAGCCTCAAAAGGAGCTGTGGGGAACATTGATTCCTTGAGGGGCTAGATTGCTGTGGGACATAGAAAAACAATTCAAGGTTTTTGGTGACATTCATGGAACAGCTGGAGATTAAATATCTCTGGTGGAACTCTGGTTCTTGGCCTGGGAAACAAGCATTGACTGGTGGGATCACATCATCATGCAGGTATGGGATGATGACCAGTGGCTGCAGAACTTTCAGATGCACATTCCCGGATCTGTGTGCCAAACTCACGCCAGCCCTCCAGTGCAGGAACACCAAAATGATAACTGCAGTGAGAGTTGAGAAGCAAATGGTGATTGCACTGTGAAAACTTGCAATGCCATATAGCTACCAGTCAATTGGGAATCAATTTGGAGTTGGGAAATCCACTGCAACAGTCGTTGTCATGCAAGTGCGCAGGGCCACTAATTGCCTCCTGCTATGCAGAACCATGACTCTGGGCAATGTGCAGGACTTAGTGGATGGTTTTGCAGCAATGGGATGGGGTGATAGATGGCGCACACAGCCCTATTTTAACACCAGAACACCTTGCCACAGTACCTCAACAGAAAGGGCTACTTTTCTATGGTTCTGCAAATGCTGGTGGATCACTGAGGAAGCTTTACTGACATCATTGTGGTCAAAGAAGGTGTATGATGTGCATCTTTAATACAGGATGTCAAGTATTGGGGGTAGCTGTGTTAGTCTGTAGCCACAAAAACAACAAGGAGTCCGGTGGCACCTTAAAGACTAACAGATTTACAGGAGTGTTCAGAAAACTGCAAGCAGGGACTTTCTTTCCCGAACAGGGGATTACCACTGGCAATGTTGGGGTGCTGAGAGCCATTGAACCACACTGTAAACCCTGTATGTGATGGTAACCACTGTAAGCCTGTGGGGTGCGGCAGCACCTCCAGCACCCCTATTTCCAGCACCTATGGATCTTAGGCAACCCAACCTACTCCTTGCTTCCTTGGCCCATGCAGCCATTCACTAGCCACCTTGATAGCACCAAAGAGCTCTTCAGTACCGGCTCAGTGAGTGCAGAATGACAGTTGAGTGTGCCTTGGGTTGATTGAAGGGTCACTGGCATTATTTACTTACAAGATTTGACCCCAGTGAAAAATTATCCCCATTATTGCAGCTGCCTTCTGTGTCCTGAATAATTATATGTGAAACAAAGGGGGGGGAGGGGGAATTTCCACCAGCGTGGAAGGCAGAGGTGGAGCAGCTGTCTGCTGAATTTGAACAACCGGATACCAGAGCTATTAGTAGAGCTCAACATGGAGCTATAAGGCTCAGGGAGGCTTTAATGAGCCAGAGTAGTGCGTGCTGCTATAGTGTGCTCTACCTGGCCCCTTTTGTGGTCCTCCAAAGTTTCCATGGGATAGTTAGGGGTGGTGGTGGAGTCTCTGCTGAGGGGATGGCATGCAGCTCTTTGTGAAAATGGCAGATATGAAGCTTAACACTGGATCAATTGTTTGCCTCCCAGACCTTCTGGTATGCCTGCAGCTCCTTGGTTTTCACACAGCACTCCTGCTGGTCCCTGTTGTAGCCCTTCTCCTGCATCCTCTCAGCACTCTGCTCATAGATGTCCACATTTCTACAGCTAAAAAAACCGAGGAGGACTTGTGGCACCTTAGAGACTAACAAATTTATTTGGGCATAAGCTTTCATGGGCTAAAACCCACTTCATCAGAGGCATGCAGTGGGAAATTCAGTAGGAAGATGTATACACACAGAGAACATGAAAAAATGGGTGTTGCCATACAAACTGTAATGAGAACAATCAATTAAGGTGGGCTATTATCAGCAGGAGAATAAAACTTTTTGTAGTGATAATCAGGATGTCCCATTTCAAACAGTTGACAAGAAGGTGTGAGTAACAGTAGGGGGAAAATATTAGCTTGGAGAAATAGCTTTTACTTTGTGTAATGACCCATCCACTCCCAGTCTTTATTCAAGCCTAATTTAATGGTGTCCAGTTTGCTAATTAATTCCAATTCTGCAGTTTCTCATTGGAGTCTGTTTTTGAAGTTTTTTTTGTTGGAGAATTGTGACTTTAATTTCAAAAACAGACTCCAATGAGAAACTGCATGCATCTGATGAAGTGGGTTTTAGCCCACGAAAGCTTATGCCCAAATAAATTTGTTAGTCTCTAAGGTGCCACAAGTACTCCTCAGTTTTTTGCTGATACAGACTAGAGAGCTACCACTCTGAAACTATTTCTACAACTGATTCGGAGCTGTGCCTGCACAACCTCTTTTCCCCAAATGCCCAGGAGATCCAAAATCTCCTGTCTCCTCCGGGCAGGAATATGTCTGCAGCTTATAGCCGGCATGGGTGGCTGGGCAGTTACATTCAACAATGGAAAGCGGGTAGGTGTACTTGCCAAGGCAGCCAACCAGGAAAAGGAATTTCAAAAATTTGCAGAGCTTCCTGTCCACCTGACCCCTGGGCTACAGAGTTCACAATGGTGACCGAAGCAGTCAATGTGGGACATTGTGTGACAGCTGTTGGAGGCCGGTAATGGTTGATGGAAGTACCACAATATCTACACTCTCACCACGTTGACCTGACTACATCAGCCATGATTCTGTGTTGCGTGGGGAGGTGGTGTTGTTATTAAATAAGTGCAGGGGGCACTTATGTTGGCGGGAGCCAAATAATTAAGTTAATACACAGCTAGGTCGACTTAAGCTGCCTTGTCTCAATCTAACTTTCTCGTGTGGACCAGGCCTAAAATATTCAGAATAAGTATCCAGATTGGCTCTCAAAAATGTTTAGGGCCTGATTCTCATTTGGCTATGTAAAGGTACCGTAAAGTGGGTATAAATCACAGTTAAATTCACTTTCAGGCCTGTTCATGCTGCCAGACAAAATAAAATGGCTATAGTGTAAATTAGAATTCAGCCTTAATGGCTGCATATTATGCACATAATTCTGATCACACTTACACTGGTTTATACTGGTGTGACTCCAATGGAATTACCCCTCATTTACTTTGGTGTGATAATCAGTTATTAGCCTTAGTAAATATTTGACAACATACAAGGCCTGTTACATTAAAGAATAATGGCAGAATAGTTTCTTTAAAAATTTCTAATATGCCAAAAGTTTTACTGTGATATATAAGAATATAATATTTGTAATAAAAGCTCAAGTTTATGATAAAACTCTCATTGACATCAACTGGAATTTGGAGTAAATAGGGATTGCAATATCGAGCCCTTTCTTTTTTTTATTGCTGTTATTGTTCTGACTATTTCACCTTCTTGGATTAACTCCACTGGCTTCCGCAACAAATTAAATAATCTTCTCCTCACTCTCAAGGCTTTCCACCACTCAGGCACTTCCTGCTTTCTTCTCTTCTCTCCTCACATGTCTCTCGTTCTTTATGACTCCTTCACTCCACCAATGATGCCTGCCACATTTGTTTGGGTACTGGCTTCTTTTATGACCATATCTGCACTTTCTTTCTTGCTGCACCATGCTTATGATGTGCTGTTTGTGTCCACCTCAAGACCTACATCTACCATGACATTAAGAAATCAGTCAATTCCTGATATTTAGGTTGAAGGATAGAGAGAGATAGCTCACACCTATTTTATCTATTGGCATAATACAATAAAATAATAAGACAAATATGTATGTATATGTACATAAACTATTTACATATGACTGGATCCCTTGCTCCTCAATCTTTATACATGGATTGTCTTCTTAGGTTGTCAGCTCTTTGAGGCAGGAGCTATGGGCCAGAGCTTCAGCTGATTTAATTTGGTGTATCTCCATTGGAGTCAACAGAACTACACTGATTTGCATCAGCTGAGGATCTGGCCCCCACGTCTTTGTATTTGTTAGGCGCTTGGCATAATGGAGCCTCAGTCTTGACTGGAGACTTTATTATTAGCAACTAATGTTCATTAACATGAAATAATTATGGGCACAATAATTGGTGCCCTTGTGTACCTGAAACTCCCTCTGCTTCCCCTGTCCATCAGCTGGTTATTGATCTTTGGAAAACTTCCTGGGGCATTGCACTGGTTACAAGTTTCTTTCAAGTGCTGAAAAAGGTACAAAAGTAGGCCTATTGTCACCAATGTATATAGAATTGGTCTTAGAAGAAAAAAGGAGATTGGCACATCCTTATTAAGTAGGAATCTTTTTTAAAGTTAGGAATTACAGTGAACTAGCTAATTTTCTCTTTTCCCACCCCCTCTGTTCCCTTTCTTTGTATCCTGCATGTGTGATTTTTGTAAGTAATTCATCTGTGAAAAATTTATTATTGTTTATGCAGAACAGAATGCCAGTTGCATAGACTTCTTTTTTTACTCACAGATCAAGCAATAATTTAGTGGAGATCGTGAATGAGGACCTATGTGGTTATAATAGCTTTAAAAACTTTTTTTGCAATGAGTTTTGGTTCACTACAAAAGCACTTCTTTTGATGTGCAATATTATCACAACAATACAATATCAAAGACAAATGACAAATCGAGTGAACTAAGGCAGATTTTACACACACACGTACATCCACAGCACCATGACGCTGAAAGCCCAGAGGACATGTAAATGTTTGATTCACTGCTGTGATACAGAGTAGAAGGCAGACTTCCAAAACAATGTGCCTGATGTTGAAATTGGTTCCCTGCTGACTGTCCCAAAAGTGATTCATCTAGAGATTGGCGGGGGAAAGAGGGTGGGAAATCTTTCCTGTATAACAAAGAAGACAGCAGGAACTGGCTGCCCTCTCCACCATTTGATAGGCAAAAAAAGTACAGAAAGGCTTGTGAATGACAATATCCATAACTCCCAGAGACGGCTGGTAAATCACTTTAACTGAGAGAGTCTGCATAACCTTAGAAAACATTTGGGTACTTGCAGACATGAAGGTGCTCACATACCTGAGTTTCCTACCCACCACTGAGTCACCTTGGTCTGATTTAAACTTAATATGAAGAGTGCATATTGAAATCTATCTGCCTGCATTAACTGGGTCAGATGAGAGGGAGATCATTTTACAATGTTCCTCAGTTATGGATTCCTCTGGACTTATTGTGTTCACTCTTTATGGGCTTTCAAATCTACAGGAAGGCCCAGATGAATACCCAGCAGCTCCCATTTATGCACCAAATTAAGTGGCTGGATTTCCAAAAGAGCTCAGCTTTCATTCAGACAGCAGCCTGCAGCAGCTTCCGCTGTTCTCAGTTATGAGCTGCAGGATGTTGAGCCCTTTTTGAAGATCTCCATTTAGGTGCCTAAATGGGAACTGAGTTCTCTTCAAAATCTGGTCTTAGGTATTTTCTTGCTTTTTGGATTCTCATTATGGTAAGTGGAACATATAGGAGAAAGTGCTTCTAATGGTCAAAGCAGGGTGTTGGAAGGTAGCCCGAATGAAATCTATGCCTGATTCTTCCACTGACAACCTGTCTAGCCTGGAGCAAATCACTTTAGCTTCTCTTCGAAAGACTTCCAAATGCACAAATTGCAATTAGGCGCTTAACTCTCATTGAATTTCATTGGTCTTTAATTTACCCATCTGTAAGATGGAGAGAAATTGAACTTGCCACAAAGTGCTAATGTGAGGCTTAAACTGATTATAAATCACACTGAGATCCTCAAATGAAAGATGCTATGATATATTAGTGCAAATAAATTATTGATCATTGTGTATCATCCACTGGGAAGCTGTTATACTTTAGTTTTTGGTTTATATTATTTAGGTACATGTAACTACTATGCCAAACGATATGCAACGCAAGAACAAATGGATATAAACTGGCCATCGGGAAGTTTAGACTTGAAATGAGATGAAGGTTTCTAACTATCAGAGGAGTGAAGTTCTGGAACAGCCTTCCAAGGGAAGCAGTAGGGGCAAAAGACCTATCTGGCTTCAAGATTAAACTCGATAAGTTTATGGAGGAGATGGTATGATAACATGATTTTGGCAATTAATTGATCTTTAACTATTCATGGTAAATAGGCCCAATGGCCTGTGTTGGGATGTTAGATGGGGTGGGATATGAGTTACTACAGAGAATTCTTTCCTGGGTATCTGGCTGGTGAATCTTGCCCACATGCTCAGGGTTCAGTTATCGCCATATTTGGGGTCGGAAAGGAATTTTCTTCCAGGGCAGATTGGAAGAGGCCCTGGGGGGGTTTTCCCCTTCCTCTGCAGCATGGGGCATGAGTCACTTGCTGGAGGATTCTCTGAACCTTGAAATCTTTAAACCATGGTTTGAGGACTTCAGTAGCCCAGACATAGGTGAGAGGTTTATTTCAGGAGTGGGTGGGTGAGAGTCTGTGGCCTGCATTGTGCAGGAGGTCAGACTAGACGATCATAATGGTCCCTTCTGACTTTAATATCTATTAGTCTGAGTAACGTATCAAAACTTGCTGCATATGAAAAAGATTAGTGTTACTGGGCAGATGTTGACATCACATTGTAGTATTGTTGTTTTTTACTTATATTAAGTGGGGCTGAAATTTATTGTGCAATATTCTTTTATTTTGACCAAAGTTCCCTCTAGTGCTCAAAAGTATGTATGCTAGTTACTAATTCTGATAAACATCAGTATGATATGATGGCTTGAAAGAATTACTATAGTTGAGTGAGATGCTCCTCGACACAGCTTTATAGCATCAATCAGTTTTCACCCCAATGTCTAGTTTTCACTGTAAACTAAAATCGCCCATCTATATATGGAATATTAAACATTTTGCCAAAAGGATAGAACAGAAATACTTGAAGTTGGGTAGAGGGTAGGCCAGCAGTATTTGCTGAGCTACTTCAGGATGTTGCTGCTGTGGCCAATGTGAGCTCTAACCCAATAAGGGGCCCTGCTCACAGTTACGAGTGAAGGTCGGTGGCAGATCCAGCGGAGAAAGGAAAAAATATTCTCCAAATAGTGGTGAAGGTGGATGAACTATGATCTCTGTGTGGAAGGGTTTCTGGGAAGGGAATTGGTGTCTCCAGACAAAACCCCCACTCTACATCTCCTCTGTCCCAAGGAGATAGAGTGAATTAAGGGGCATTCAATGAAATGTAGTCCACACATGAGGCCTATGATGTCCACAGTCAACTTGAGAAAATCCACCAGATTTGCTACCTGGAATGAACTAATCCTAAACAAGGTGGGGCACCAGGTTTTGCTAGGTTGAGAGTTGGAAAAATATTGCAGCTTCTGTAATAACTGAGATGAGAGTCATGAATAACGGTCCACATTTTGTGGCAAGTGCAAGTACTGTACTCTGGAGGAATCAGGCACATAGACCACCTGACATTTGTCCTCCAATCACCTTTTAATAAATCACTTGCACCATGGCACCCTAGTTCTAATTAACAGCTATATGCCAGCTTGAGGCATAATCATGGATAGCTGTCAATCACTGTAACCTACGCTCCCACTGAAGAAGCTACAGATGCTAATAAAGATTAACTCTAGCAGCAGTGATGCAATCTGTTCTTCTGCACAACATTCTTATTATACTAAGAGATATTAATGTTTACCAGGTTGTCCCAGAAATGGCTTTGAAACTATTTTTGGGCCATTTTGTTCTGAAACAATAAATGACAGCTCTGTGAGAATACTCTCCTTTTTGTGCTTCTTATAACATTACCATCACTGTGACTTGATTCAGGAGCTTAGATTATCTATTGGGAAACCTGGATGTCCAAAGATAGTCAGACATGGACCATATGATAAACTGGAATCGTAGTAGAGTAAGGCCATACTGGATCTGTGGACGTGCAGGTCTGGCAAATACTGACCATCATCTCCTTGTTGCTAAAATGGCAATTACACCTCAACTTTAACATGAGTGTGCCTGTTACAAAACATAAGGCACAACACATCTGTGAGTATTCAGCACTTACTAACAAGTATTCTGTCTCACTGAAAAACAAATTTGATGCCCTTAGTGCTCCCCTGAATGACTTAGAACTATCCTGGACAGCCATAAGCACAGGCATCCAAGAACCATTGATGCCATCCCAGAACTGAAAAACTACAAGTGATGTCCTGGGCTATCCAATGAGACATTTCACATTTTTGCACAAGAAATCTGAGGCCAGACAGTGCCATGATGACACTGAATGTAAAGACTGACAAGGTATTTTTCAAGCCAGAGCCAAAGTGGAACATGAAGCGTATTTTGAGAACTTGGCAGAAGGGGGAATAAGAGCTTATAAATTACTACCAGCTATTTAGTCACATCAATCCCAAACTGAATTTCATGTCTTGTCTATGCCAATAAACAAGGCTGATGGTAAAACACGCTTAACCCAAGAAAAAGTCCTGCAAAGATGGAAAAAAATATGAGTCTGCACTTAACCACCCTGGAGCGACTCCATGTCCAGATCTGCATGCATTAGCAGTAGATGTAGCTATGTTGGAAGAGGTTTGCTCTGCCATAAAGAAACTGTGAAGCAGGCATGCTGCTGGATCCAACAACATAATGCCCAAATTTCTTAGGTATGCCATAGAGCAGCACAAGGAAGGTGTATTCTCTCAGAAGCAGTGTCAATGGCTGATTAGAACAGAAGCATCCCTAATGTCTGTCGAAGCATGGGAGGGAGTGTGGTCAATGATGCAGCTTGTCACACTTTTAAAAAGGATGCACTGTAGTTTGCATTCCTTCCCCCAACACCCTGGCAGCAGAAGTAATCCTCCTAGCCTTCTATACAGGGAGAATCAGCTGCAGCATTGTGGCTAAACCCTGAGTGGGAACTCTGAGCTATAGTTTGATACTTTGTATTTTGTTTTAATTTAGCCTTTTATATCAGAGATTACAAGGCCAATAAATACATTCATTTATTGACACTGAAGTATGAGCTGAAACATACTACAGGGGAAGTGAGTAGTAGCCATTATAAGAAATGAATTAGACCCCAGTCCTGCAGATACTTAACCCCTTTAAGCTTTACTCATACAAGTAGTGACTATAATGGGGTGCCTCATCGGAGTGTGTTGTGTAGGATCAGGGCCTTGCTTTGAAAGCTGTAAGGTTAGTCACTCTGCAGTGCTCAGATAAGACAATACAGACACAGGACAAAATCAAGCAGGAACTAGGAAAAAAAAACCCTCCCATTATTCCTAGAAATCCTCTACAATATTAATTGACTTCAGTGCTATGTAGATAGTTTCAATAATAAGAACCAAAATAGAAAAGGAGTACTTGTGGCACCTTAGAGACTAACAAACTTATTTGAGCATATTTGATGCTCAAATTTATTTAATGCATCCGATGAAGTGAGCTTTAGCTCACGAAAGCTTATGCTCAAATAAATTTTAGTCTAAGGTGCCACAAGTACTCCTTTTCTTTTTTGCGAATACAGACTAACACGGCTGCTACAACAGCCAAAATGCTCAGACCACTGGTCCATCTACCCCAGTGGCCAATGAGGGGACAAGATTCTTTCAAATCTGAATGCTGGGCAAGGAGTTCTGTTCCCTTTCTTTCCTCCCCCAGCCTCTTGTTCTGACAGAATCTGGATCTTTCTGGGTATGTTGCAAAGCCCACCTTTTTTCTCAGGTGTCAGGGAATGAGTAGCGCTTGGGTATTCTGGGACAGGATTTGGGTGAGTATTTTTGAGAAGTAGGGTCATGTGTGAAGATTTTGGGGGACTTTTAATGATCTGAATAAGTGTTTGTCAGTTGGATGGTTTATTGAACTTTATCTCAACATTGTGATGTAGTACCAGATGACTTAAATTGATCAGAATCATAAAGACCTGAACTGATACTTAGAATTATTTGAGAAGTCCATCCAGCAACCATCACTCTACAGTTAGGACCAGATTCACAAAACTGGAGAAATTTTAAACATGAGCCTACTTTGTCAGATACCTTCCCTTTTAGAAATGTGCTCATACCAGAGTGACAGTTACCTTGCTTTAACCGTGACCTGTGCTGGAAAAAAAGGCTATCGCTAGCTTTTTGCAAACAAATGTTTTTTTTAACCTTACTGGCACAGGTGTTGTGCTTCTGTGGGATACGTCATTTTTCTGTGTCTCATGATGTTCTAGCCAAGCCAGACTGATCTGCACATGTATAAATGCCTTGTAATTGCATTGGAAACATAACTCTTTCTTGTGCACACCCTGTTGAAACCCTATGATGCCACTTAATCTGACTATATCAAGTGAAAGGATTTTATGTATAATACTAGAGGAAATAAACGTATGTTAAGTTCCTTTTTCTTGATTTTTGGTCTTTGGTGTGTGAAACAGTACGACAAAGCCCATGTTATGATCTCAGCATTTCTACTAGTAAATTGTGACTCACCCAGTATCATTTTTCTATCAAAGAATAGCCGTTCATTAAAAAATCAAGCAGCTATATCCTCAAATACTTACTAAGATTATACTCAGTCATCTCCCAGTCACTACAACATTCTTACTGTTCATTATAGAAAGATTACTATACAAACAGTATTTATCATTGTTGACACAGTATACCTTGGATACTGATTTGTTTTTAAAAAGTGTTTAATGGGAAATTTCAAAATTTCATGTTTGGAAAGAAAACAAATTTTAGAAATGTAGGTATTTTCTATGAAACAGAAATTCTGATTCCTGCACAGCTCTAGGTACAACATTTTCTTCCCAAGAGAAGTTCTTCGTTCTCTCCACCTTTTTCTCTTCCCTTCCCCACTACCTTTCAGAAACTGGCTCTGAGGATGGGTGGGGTAGGGAAGAGAAAGGCATCTTTACGAGAATACAAAACTGAATACTTTTAGAATTGACTAATTTTGGCCTGGCATCCCACCCATATTTGTTTCACTTTTCCATCTGATGAATTTTGGAGAGAGATTCATTAATCTCCAACAAAAATATCGTAGTCCTAAAAATATGACAGTTGCCTGCATTTCTGGCAGTGTTTAGCTTTCAGATCTCTGGATTGTAAAATTCCTCAAAATCTGTAAAATCAGATTTTGACTCTGTTTAATTTAATTGGATCACCTATGATACATTCAGATGGGACAGTTTCATTGAATTAAAAAGTTGAAAATTGTGCAAGAAAGTCCTCACAAACTATTTCTGGTATTTTTGGAAGGGATTGCTGGGTAAACTCCAATTACATGAGCTGTAGAAAATTAGCAAATAGAAGCTCAAAATAAGCTAAACTTCCACTACTCTAATCATATTTCTAAAAAATTTATTGAAACAAAGCTGAAAATACAGCCAACAAGATCTTAGTGATCTGCATTTATCTGTTTCATTGTCTAATATAGTTGACTTGGTTGAAACATTGCTTGGAGTTTATATCTTGGGTTCTAGTTTGATTTTTCCTCTTCTACTTATGCTTTTGGTTATTTGACAATGCTTTATATTTGGAATCCTCTTTTATTTCATTCCTAATTCTTACCAGATAGATATTAAGTTATATTTTTGGAAGTCAGAATGTTTTAATGTTGAATATGTCTTTGTTTTCTGCTACTCTAATATACCTCTAAACTGTACAGCAGGGGCCTAATCTAAATCCCATTGAAGTTAATGGGCTTTGGATCAGGCATGAGATGCGTTACCTAAGTTTTGACAGTTTAATCTATGTATACTTACAGAGCCTTGGTGATATATACTTTGCTAAATATGACTTTTTTTAAATGTAGCTAATGTTAAATTATGTAGTGGTAGTGTGGCAAGAGTTTCCTTATGATGATTTAATGGTAGACTGCTTACCCATTATTGAAATTAAATATATCACAAGCTATACATATACTTCAATCTGCCAGTGGAAAATTATCATTAAAAGGAAATTCACTCCAAGCCATTATAAGGTTAATAAACAAACAGAGACATTGCAACAATATTAGATAAGGTGTGTTCCACTGGCATGACATCATGTGAAACTATTACCCTTTTTACAACTGCCTTCTTATCCTTTCACTATATAATTGTCTTCACACAATAACATTGTTTTCTGAAAATCCTTTTACTAACAATGGAATTTCTCACAAACTTGCAAGTACTTGGAAGAGAAGACTTGTGAATTGGGTGATGAACTACCTGAATTCAGGATATATAGAGGAAGAGCTTTCAGATAGTTCATTTTAAATACATCCAAGACCTTTTCTTTTTGTGTTTTGTTTTTCTGCCCGATTAAAGTTCCATAGCAAAAATGCAAAAAGAAAGTGCATGTGAATGAGACTATAGTTTCACCATGTGACTTAATACAGCCACCTTATTTAATTGTATATGCTCCAATAACATGCATTATGGCATTATAGTGGGAACGTGAGCAGGCATAACTGTCTGACGTGTTGTGTGCACGTTTCTCCCTTCTCAGTCTTGTCATTATCAACTCTACATTTTGTGAAATAGAGAAAACAGTGTTAAAAATATTTTATTTTCCTATCAGTGTAACTGACATTGGCTAATGGGTAGGAGACTACTAGGCCTTTGATTTGATTAAGTATTCTCCTGGATACCAAATTTGACACACACACACACAAGAGACAATGAAAAGTGCCTCCTTTGAAATCCTGTTTTTAAGGAAGCATTCATTTCAGAGACTCCCAAAATAATTTTTAGATGTATTTGAGCAGCTGATTAAGTTCTCAGGATTCTCACAAATTCTCAGGATTTCATTCTTTTCATGCTCACACTATTTCAATTAAATTACTCCTGATTTACACCAATGAAACTGGGAGGAAAATCAGGTCCTTAGACTATTTCCCAGAGGTTAATGTGTTTACACTACATATCTTGAACTAGTGTCCATGGTGCACAGGGATCTTTTGAGTGTTTGAGAGTTTCAGACCCTTGTGTTTGTAATGCAAACAAAAAGATGAAAATAAAGAGTTCCAATAGCAAATGATGTCCCTCTAATGTGCTTTAAACAAGATATTTCATCATGGCAGAGCAGGAGGAAAATTTTTACTGGGGTCTCTACCTGACCACAGATGCTTGCAGTTTGCAGGGTGCAAAAACATTATTTATTTATTTACACTGAAATACTGCCTTGCAGCCTTAGCCTATTGTGCTAGACACTGTACAAACATATATCAAAGAGATGGTCCCTGCTCCAAAAGTTTACACTCTAAAATGAGAAACTTACAGATACAACATACAGACAGGCGGAGCACATAACAGTGAGAGAAAACTGGTGAGTAAAATATGTCGTGTTTTCTGCTCACCAGTTTCTGATCACAGCTGGGTTTTTTCAGGCATCATGACAGAGGAAAGTGTCTAAGATTGGATTTGAAGGAGGACATTGTGGTAGCCTTTATGGAAGCCCCTCACTTTTTTTTTTTTTTTTTTTTTTTTTTTTTTTTTGCAAGGATGCCTCACACAGGGCACTTTTAGGTGTTACATTTGCACCTAGAAAACCGAAAAAAATTCCAGCCAAAAATCAGGTGTCATCAAAAGGGCAATGTTTCATGGGAAAATGGTATTTTTGGACAGGAAATTTCAAAATGAAATGAAAATGGTTTTGTTTAATTTCAAATGGCATTTTTTGTTTTGGTTTTAAGAAAGATTGAATTGAAATAAAGCAGGAAGTTTTGAAGGTGTCACTTAATAATAAATAAATATTAATAGTAATAAAAATTGAACCAATTGAACAAAAGATTGGCATGTGAAATGTTTCACAAGAGGGAAAAAAGGGGTGTTTCAACCAGCTACATGTAAAACCCATTAACATGCAAATTCTACCACTCCTGCACACACTGGCATAGACTATTATTCACAGAAAGGGAACACTCAAGCATAGCTGATGCAATTTCATTTTTAAACTCAATGCATTGGGTGAAATCCTGGCCCACTGAAGTCGTCAGAGTTTTGCAGCTGACTTCAGTGGAGGCAGAATCTCACCCATTCATTTTCTCCCTCTCCCCTCCATATTTGCTCATTGCTAACCGTAATCTATTTCCCCATGTTAAGTATCCTCACACCTTCTTGTCAACTGTTTAAATGGACCATCTTGATTATCACTACAAAAGTTTTTTTCTCCTGCTGATAATAGCTCATCTTAATTAATTAGCCTCTTACTCCACCTTTTTATGTTTTATGGTGTGTGTGTGTGTGTGTGTGTGTGTGTGTGTGTGTGTGTATAATCTTCTAACTACACGTTCCATTCTATGCATCTGATGAAGTGGGCTGTAGCCCACAAAAGCTTATGCTCAAATAAATTTGTTTGACTCTAAGGTGCCACACTCCTGTTCTTTTTGCTAACAGATAGTAATGCTCCAACATGGACCTAATAACATAGAAAACTAAAGGAATCAGTTAGTAAGTATAAATTAACTTTTTTAATATTGATAAGTCATTTCTAAGCACACAGTTGAAACAAATGATCAATGTTCAACAAATATGTCAAGTTATTTCCTGTGGAAAGTCCCATTTGATCAAACAAATAACATGTAGTGGGTGTGTGTTTGGAAACATGCAATGCAAAGAGAAACCTGATAATGTAATTGACCGAGAAAGCCTAACCAAATACACAACACAATCCACTTCCTGTCCGCAAGTTGGGCAACAGCAAACATGCAAATATGGCATTAGTAACAATGATGTAAGTTTAAGCAACAGGCCTTTGAACATTACAGTATAAACTGTATATGAGGGGATATTTGCATGTGTTCATTATGGCTGAAATGTAGACGTTATTGAACTACCTAGAGAGAGTTTTTGCAAAGTCTTTACAGCAGGATAAGATCACATTAAAGTATTTTCTGTAAAACTAAACTGTGATGAAAAGATGCAAAACAAAAATGCTACAAATTATCTCATTTTGTAATGTGAAAGTATTTACTGAGTGGGAGTTTAATACATACACATTAATCAAAGTTTTCCTTCAGGGCCTATAAAACCAAATTAAAGTAAAATACATGTTGGAGACATGCCAAAGGGAAAAATTCTCTCTGGCTCTGCTCTTCCACAAATAATCATGGGGAAAGCCCAATGGCAGCAAAAATACATCCGGTCAGGTGACCAGTTTCAGTACTAATTACGTACATGAGATTGACTTGGAGTGTTGATCTTTTTTTTTTCCCAATGTGGCCCAACGCTTTAGATATATTATACGTTCTTGTCCTATTTGGTGTCCAACTTACCATCTGACATCCTTTACATTTTGTTGTTCTAGGAGTGAAATAGGTCAATTTAAGACTGTGTCACTTTGAGAATATTGTGGCATGATGTAATCCATCTAGAAATGTCCATACAAGTCATCTTTGACTTCTTTAGCAGTAGTAATGTACTTAAGCTAAACAGTATCCTTGAATCATTTTGGTATCACTAAATAAAGGAGTGTTGAATCTGTTTGTATGGGAAGCTTGAATTTTAGCTGTCTAGAGTACTGGCTGGCAGGCCAAGTGGCAAAGCCTGTGATTTTTCCTAATTTAATCAGAAGCTGGATACATTTCCAGAGTCTTTACATATTTTCACAAGCTTGATGAGGGTTGTTATTGGATTACTGAAGAATAGAAGGGCAGTAGACAGAAGAAAGGACGCTTCTTACAGCAAAACAGAGAAGGATTCCTTGTAGCCAACCAGCATTGCCAACTGTGATTTAAAGCACTTGATGAAACTGTAGACCAGAGGAATAAACAAGGGGGATACTGTTTAGTGGCTATTATTCATGCATAAATGGTAATGTAATTTTGCTTTTTTTTGTTGCAACCCTTCAATGCCTATGGTAATTTCCAAGTTAGATTGCACAAAGATAGCAATTTGACATCCAGTTATATCGTTTCTAATGTTAATCCATTGCATGATAATTGTTTTTTCATTATCTATTTCCAGGCATGCTAAACCAATGAACAAATGGCATTCCTCAGCATCTCAGTGTTCCAAGGTCTGCAGCACTGGCAAGTTCAAGGAAAATTCTGTACAAATGGGCTAAACTACTTATGCCAGGGACTAATAGCTGCTCTAGAAGTGGCATAAATATGATGGGGATAGGAATCAAGCCCCCACAACACTAGAGTGGCTGTATTATCACTCTGAAAAAGCTACTTCAGGCTGAACTAAACTTTTACACTCTTACATAGGGACTCTCCGGAACTGTGCCGCAGTCCTATTTATGCCATGCTTCTAACAATCCCCATGCAGGGAGCCCTTACAGAGTAGGCTTCTGTGCTGTGAAAGAGCATGTGCTACTGTTGTCCCTTTAAAATTCTGTCTCCCCACCTCCCCTGTTCCATCCTTGAGTAGTAGATTTTATGGGACCTCCCATGACTACAGGGACAGGAGCATATTGGCTATAGAATTTTAGTTCTTGGAATCACTGGAATTAAAAGCAGACTTACTGTTTTACGTCTCTCTCCTTTGATTGAGTCAAGTGTGAATGCCCTGTCTGATGATGTTCCACAAAAAAATTGTGCACAGTGAATACTCTTTCCCCGCACAAAAAGTCTGTGGTGAAGAACAGATGTCCACAAAGTCATTTTATGTAATATAACTGCCTTCCTGTCTGATCGTGAAGTTCTACTGCATTCATCTACATCAGAGGTGGGAAAACTTTTTGGGTCGAGGGCCACATTTGGGTGGGGAAATTGTATGCAGGGCTGGGGCAGGGGGTTGGGGTGCGGGAGGGAGTGCAGGGTGTGGGAGTGGGTGTGGTGTGCAGGAACAGGCTCAGGGCAAGGGATTGGGGCAGAGGAGGGGTGTGGGGTGTATGAGGGGACTCAGGGAAGGGGGATGGGATGTAGAAGGGGTGCAGAGTGCATGAGGGGCTCAGGGCAGGGGTTCAGGAAGGGTGTGGACTGCGGGAGGGAGCTCAGGGCAGGGAGTTGGGGTGCAGAGTGCAGTAGGGGACTCAGGGCAGGGGGTTGGGGTGTGGGGTGCAGCAGGGGCTCAGAGCAGGGAGTTAGGGTGCAGGGTGTGATAGGGGGCTCAAGGCAGGGAGTTGGGATGCAGGAGGGGTGTGAAGTGCAGGCAGGGGCCTTAGGGCAGGGAGTTGTGGGGCGGGGTGCAGGAGCAGTTCGGGCTCTGGGCCGGTGCCGCTTACCTAAAGCGGCTCCAGGGTGACAGCAGCGCATGCCAGGGCAGGCTCCTTGAATGCCTGCCCTGGCTCCACACCACGCCACTCCAGGAAGTGGCTGGAACCACATCCCTGTGTGGCCTCTGGGGAAGGGGGGCCACAGGGCTCCACGTGCTGCCCTTGCCACACCTCCAGGTACCTTCCCCCAAAGCTCCCATTGCCCGTGGTTCCCCGTTCTCAGTCAATGGAAGCTGCAGGGGGCGGTGCCTGGAGCCAAGGGCAACGCATGGAGCCCTCTGCCCTCCCCCCTGGAGCCCCAGGAATGTGGTGCCAGCCGCTTCTGAGAGCGACGCGGAGCCTGCGGCACCATGGGAGGCAATCCCTTGGGCCAGATCGAAAGCCCCAGAGGACCCGATCTGGCCCGGGACATAGTTTGCCCACCCCTGATCTACATGGTCCAGAGGCACGAGACATAAGTATCTGTGGCCTGGAGCAGAATCTTCTTGCACTTCATTCTGAGAGGCATTTGGAAACTAAAGGTGAAAGACATTGTATAACTTAAAAAACTTCAGCCACAGTGAATTCTCTTTTCTCCACACAAAAAGCACATAGAAGATGGTATCCTGACTTAGCTGTCATGGAGTAACTATAATCTTCCAGCAACTGGACATCAACTGAAGAGCAATCCAGACCACCGTAAAAACGTAGCTAGAGATTAATCCCGGCGGTGCTCAATCTGCAAGGAGACTACATCCCTATGGAATTTACCATGATGGAGATGATGATCATAGAATCATAGAACTGGCAGGGACCTCGAGAGGTCATCTAGTCCAGTCCCCTGCACTCGTGGCAGGACTAATTATCTAGACCGTTCTTAAAAAATCTCCAATGATGGAGATTCTACAACCTCCCTAAGCAACTTATTTCAGTCTTGACTACCTTGACAGTAAGGAATTTTGTCCTAATGCCCAAACTAAACCTCCCTTTCTGCAATTTATGCCCGTTGCTTCTTGTCCTATTCTCAGAGGTTAAGAAAAACAATTTTTCTTCCTCATCCTTGTAACAACCCTTTACATACTTGAAAGCTGTTACTATGTTCCTTCTCAGTCTTCTCGTCTCCAGACTCAACAAACCCATTTTTTTCAGTCTTCTCTCATAGGTCATGTTTTCTAGACCTTTAATCATTTTTGTTGCTCTTCCCTGGACTCTCTCCAATTTGTCCACATCTTTCCTGAAATGTGGCACTCAGAAGTGGACACAATTCTCCAACTGAAGCCTAATCAGTGTGGAGTAGAGCGGAAGAATTACTTCTCGTGTCTTGCTTACAACACTGCTGCTAATACATCCCAGAATGATGTTCGCTTTTTTTGCAATAGCATTACACTGTTGGCTCATATTTAGCTTGTGATCCACTAAGACTATGAGATCCCTTTCGGCAGTACTCCTTCTTAGGCAGTCATTTCCCATTTTGTATGTGTGTATGAAGATTGGGATACCATTATTTTTCTTTTTCACATCATGCTAAAATATCACCAGAGCAGCCACCTTGTGGTATTGTAATACTTGAGCTTCAGGACCCTGACTTCCAACCACAGGAGATGAGTAATTAATGGGAATTAACTCTTATCCTGCAGCAATAATATAGGCCCATACCATTTTTTAAAATTATAAATATTAATGGAAAACATTTTGTATGCAGCACCATAAGTCTGTATGGATAGAATGATGAAATACAGAGGTGGGTGAAAATAAATACAACTTTTAAACCGTGTCAACTGAGACTTGATTTGAGTATGGAGTGAAGATTTCAGGGGTTCTTTTTTATTTTAACTGGTACAGCCAACCATTCCTCATAATTCCCAGAAGAAAACTACATTAAACTGGAGTTAGAGTCGAGTGTAATTCCATAATTTAAGGATTACAGCATTAGAGGGGTGGTGTTGTTATACCTGTGTGAATTACTGATTTTTAGGTTCTCTGGCAATTCTGAAAAATAGAAAATAATTTCGGGTCAACATCAAGCCATTTAAAAAAATTTGGAAAATCAAAGTCAGAAAAAGTCATTTTTGGTCAAACAAAATGTTTTGTTTAATCTGAAACAAAAAGTTCTATTTGGATTTTGAACGTTTTTAAATGTTTTTTTTTTAAATGAAGGAAATTTCAAAACAAAGTCATTTCATACCAAAACAATCAACTTTTTTGAATTATCACTATTTTTACATAAACAGTTTGGCAAAACAGATATAAATTCATGAAACATTTCAGTACAACTGATCGGATTTTTTTAATAAAGTTTTGGATGAAAAATTTCTCCCAGCTCCAGTTGTAATATTCCAAAAACTAGCATTACCAGCCCAGGGAGTTAGTTAATCTTCAAGAAAACCCAAATACATTAAGATATGGAAATGCACAATTAAGGCACCTAAACAACCTTAACTCTGCCCTATCCTAATATCATGCAATAAATAGTGTTTTACAGTAGTAGTAATAGCATTTGTAGTTTCAGATTAAATGAAACTGATTACACCTCCGCTCCCCCAAATACAAGATGAAGTTAAAGCTATTTTGAAAGATAGCACTTTTGCTAAAGGCAACTGTAGCTTCAGTCCTAAGGCATGGGAGGAGGGAGAAGGGAGATGGCAGCCATTTTGAAACAGGCCCATCCTTTGTGAAATTCTCTGAAATTTTTTTTTTTTTTTTAGCCTCTGGTTAAGAAATGTTAAGTTATGAAGAACGACTCTCCGTGGATAAATATTATATGCACAGATTACTGTCAGTGCTTGGGTGCTCCAACAAGGTAACATAATACATTTGAATCATTTTAATTTGAGTTAAATAAAAAAGACCATTATACAAGACTCTAAGCACACTAACGCACAATGAATTCTCTAACAAAACCCCAGTGGCATTAGTGATTTTATTTCTTATTATAGTATGGAGAAAGCTTCAAATTATTTCATTGTGTCATGTGTTGTCTAGTGGTTAGAGAAAGGGGTTAGGATCACTACCTTCAAATTCTGTCCCTGCTACTGACTCTGTGTGACATTGGGCAAATCACGTAGTCTCTCTGTGTTTCAGTTTCCCCATCTGCAAGAGTGCTCACTTAGATCACCAGGGTGTTTTGAGGTCCTTTGAAAGGCCCTCTAGAAGTACAATAATATTATTATTAATAACTTCACTTTGTAAAAGTCCATGTGTACTCTAATGTATCACTTTGTTTGGCTCAAGAATGTAAGACCAAAATGTACACGAGAAAGCTACCTCTACTCCCACCACTTTGCAGTCTTGCCATAAGGAGCATGATGTTAAAAGTCCCTATTTTGTTATATCTTGTCATTCGTTGTTAGTTGGCAAAAGAGCTTTACCATATGAAAAGGAAAACAACCATCCTCCCTTTGCACAGAATCCATTCAATTTCCAATTTAGTACCAAATTTTTGTCCCTGCACACAGCCCCATTATTTGGGTGTGGCATGAGGCGATCCACTAGGAAAGAATCCTTCCCCTCAGGGGCATATGCTTCACTGCTGCTACCAGAGACTGTGGGCTGCAGCACTACTTGTGGCTGCTATGCTTTCCTCCAGCCTTTGTGAAGGGAGGGGCTGAACATGTGGAACTCCATAAATGACGATCCATTACACTCTCCTGTGCCCCCTTGTCAGACTACCCTGCCCTCCCAATTTCCCATGTGCACTAAGGTGGAGGGAGCTCCCAAGGAGCTGTTCTCTGTGGAGTGCATAGGATCCACAACTCTATGGTGACCTTCCCAAATCTTGCTCTGTCCATGCTAAGAAGTGCAGCAATACCTCTGTACTCAGGGCCCTCCATATCTGCAGAGGGAGTGGATTGATACTGACAATTTAGCTCTGATTTCACAGGTAACATGGGTTTTTCTCAATTATGTTAACTTATTTGAGTTAGCTCAACATGATTGAAAAGCCCCAGTAAGATAACTATGGCATTTGAAGCCATGTTAGCTAGCCATACGGTAGGTTGGAGGGAGCCTAGACTGCAGCATAGCTAGTTAACACAACTTCTAACATGTTAGCCTCCATCTTAACAGAGCTTTTCAATTGTGTCAAACTAAGACAATTGTGGGGGAAAACAACTGCACTATTTGCCTGTTAAGACATACCCTCAGGATAAAGCGTTTGATTTTCCCCACCTACACAATAATATATGGGCACTGGAGGACGTGTTTTCCTCAGGAAATTTGTAATGGGCCACAACATGGTATCTTTATCCTCTAGTTCACTAACATAAGTCAGACAAAGGTCAATAACAACCAGAAGTCATTATTATCTGCTGGCACTTTGGTGGCCTTCATTAAATGAGTTGGTGGCCTCAGTTCCATTCAACTATGCAGTTATCTACATCAGAAAAAAATCACAATTGGCACTAATTGGTGTCTTGCCGGTTGTCTCAGCAGACATGGTGAGAATGTAACAGGATGGAGACTATGCTATCTATCATAACCTGCGACATGCCCTCTGTATATGCAAGGTTTGCATTGTGTTGTCTAGGACTGGCTCAGCCTGTGGGATGAGTCTGTTTGACCCCTGAACACGGAATGAGGATGCCATTTCATAGAACAAGATGGGATCCTCTGCACAATGTGCCTTTGCATGAACCGTATGTGTGAGGTCACACTGCATGGAGTACACCATTTTGTAGAACAAAATGACACCCTCTTCCCAGCGTGACTTTGCACGCATTGTATGTGCAAAGTAATGCTGCATGGATGATCCTATTTTGTATGCAACTGTAGCACTGCATGCCTGACTAAAAATGTCACGGCACATCACTAATCATAACTCACACTTGAATCACATTGGTAGTACAGTAAGGTAAAGCCTGAGCTGCCACTGCAGTGGCTACACAAAGTTAGCTTCAGTCACTAGTTCTGTCAATCCATCAGTTTTCAGCACCGCCAATATTTATTTTTTAATAAGAAGTGGTGCTAGTAGAACAGACTCTGGAATTTGTGTGATCAGTCTATCTCTGACCAGGTTTGGCTGTGCTGTCCCAGCTCAGATGTACACACTGAAAGGAGCTGAGAAAAAGATGGCTACACCATGTTCTAATTATTTTGAGCATAGATTTCACTTTTGTTTTATTTCAAAATACATTTTTCTTCAAGGATTTTCCTGAAAGTTTTCATGGGAAGATAATAGCTGTGGTCTTAAAGAGTCTCCCTCTTCTATATTCTCTTCTGTAATAATGCAGAGAAAACATAACCCATTACGTAATAACAAACTTAGCTGCTTCATTTTGAACTAAATCAAAGATGTAATTAATATGAGACAGTTTTGGCAGATGAAAAAAAGGTTATGAAAGAAAGATAATGAATCAATCATCCCTAATTAAAAATAGCACTGCTGAAGCTTGGGAAAGCTCATCTTAAAATGAACAAACAAAAGTTGCAAGAGCTACCTTAAAGTCTAATACTATCTGGGGAAAAGACACTTACACCCTCTTCTCTCCATCTTTGCTGATGTTCAAAATTAGATATATTTCCCCCCTCCCACACACACCTCAAGAACATGGTGACCAGAAAACGTCATGAGATGAGAGGCCTGTGTACAAATTAAAATGACACAGGTCAGCTTCTTACAAAAAGGCAGTTATGTTTGCTTTATGCTGTAAACTTTTTACATGCTGGAGTGATTTTTGTTTGTTTTCCTGTGTGAAAATCCTAGCTAAGCCAGTCTGCCAAAAGAAAAGTGAAACTGCAAAATGCAAGAAAATTTGCAATGTTCACTAAATTTGGAACAGTTCTGCAGAAAAACACTAATGCAACTATTTTCAGTTCAGTCACAAATGGAAGTTTTACACAACTCTAAGCAGGAAACATATTCTCAAGGGTACCTTTGCATTTCAGCAGTTTCAGTTGTGTGTGTGTGTGTGTGTGTGTGTGTGTGTGTGTGTGTGTGTGTGCACTTTTCATCCCTAGGTCATTGGTTCAAATCCAGCCTCGCCAGTAATAACGGACTGACTAATGGCTGCCTTATGTGAAATGAGTTTGGGTGGTCCAGTTCCCATTAGACATGTGTTCACATCACAAAACCACTGCCATTCTTTACATTAACTGGTGTCCTTGTTGGCAGTTGCAGCAAGAGAACAAGGGCCAAGGAACCTTAACTACTTGTTTAGCCCTAGAGGTGGTCCCTCTAAGCCAAAATATGCTGGCAGGGTAATGTGTGGACTCTTGCACTGTTGCTTTGTATACTATACTTGTTCTGTCTCTAGGGTTGTCAGTCTGGCTCCTGTAGTAAATTCACATGAAAAAATTTAAGCGAACGTAAAATCTTTACTATAGATACAGGGGTTTTCACTAGAGGTCTCATTTCTGGTACGTGGCCTGTTTCAGCTCCACGGAGATGATTTCCCCAGCATGTTTCTAGGACAGAAAGAACAATCAGATATAGTATATGCCATCTGAGTGAACTCAGATTCATGTTGTTCTCTTCCAACTAATGGCTTTTCAAATTGAAAAATGAGCCCCATTACACTAATGTCTCATGAATGGCTTGAACAAGAATCACAGAGTGATTTGGTGACTTACAGACTTTAAAGATGTGCCCTTTCTAAACACCAACAAGTGACTGTTTTTGATCATTAGTGTGTTTTTGAGAGTCTTGTGCCTGGTTTATTTTTCAGTAGTGATTCTTGTCCAAGACTTCTCTGGGCATTGGATTTTAATCTCATGAGAGCTCTGTGGTCACCTTTTTAAAATAAACAAATAAAACTTCATATGCTCCATTGTAGCTGTTCGCATTGCCCACATAAGGAGAACACACAGAGCTTTCATTTGGGGGCTTACCATATGCTAGGTGAGTCAAGACCAGAAATTAGAGCTACAGAGGTCTTAAACTGTCTGGGCTTGCAGTAGTTTCTATGAGCCTCAGGTGACATTCTACAAGTACTTCTGGATTACAGCACAGACTCAAACTCCAATCTCGGTTATGAGGGAAGAACAAAATGAAAGGAACCTCAATTTAAAACACACTGGCAGCTGTATGTGAAATAAAACAAATCTTTCTTCCTGCACAGGGTGTCTCCTTAGGGAATACACAGTGAACAGCTCCACTCACAGCTATTTCCCATACAACAATAATCCAGCCCTAAGAGCAGCATACTGGAAACAAAAGGAAATGTGTAACGTGGTATATGATGCAAGCATGAGTGTCAATTAGAAAGTATAAGTCATTATTACATTTTGCCATTGTTGTTGCTGTTGTGACTAGATCAGTCTATAAAGTGAAACCCCCAAACCACTCGAAACTCAGAGGTTTCAGTTTTCATTACAAATTCAAAACTCAATGCAGGTTCACAGTTAAGGTGCTGAGCCCTTTTAAGTGGATCTTGACAAGACTAAAAAAAAAAATGTTTGCACAACTTCTCTGTACAGAAAAAAAACAGATAATTTCACCCACGTCTAGCTGTGAAACATAGATCTGAGAATGCTGCAAGAAGCCCCCAAACCTTGGTTGATATACACTGTTTCCAAGATGTAAGTTTCTGTTCACACTGGGCAAATTTCCCATCCTTCTAAGTTTCCTTATCTACTGCTCTCTCTTTTAAAATATCATTTGTATGGGAAAAAAGAAACATTTGTGCATAATTTTCACAAGAGACATTCTCTACCACAGTCCCTAAACTTCATGTGAGAACAGGACAATCTTCTGGTTCACAGTGAACCAGAAGTGCTATTATATTTTTTTTGAATGAGGGTGCCTAAAACTGAACACAGCTTTCCAAGTGAAATCAAATCATGGATTTATGTACTGCCATTATTAATATGAACAATTATTATATAGTAGAGCCTAGAGGTCAAACAGATTGGGGCCTCCTTGCGGTAAGTGCTGTACAAACCTACAGTATGTGAAAGTCCCTTCTCCAAAGTGTTTACAATCTAAAAGTGTTATAACATTTTCTGGATTATTTTGTTTTCCATTCCTTAATATTGCAGCATCTTAAAGTTTTGTTTCCTTGGCTGCCATCGCATACTAAGCAGATGCTTTCATTGAGTGGTCCAGACAATTCTCTTGAGTGGATTTCAATTAACTGAGAGCCAAACACCCTATATGTGTAGTTCAAATTATACCTTCCATTGTGCATAACCTTGTCAAAAGTGAATAGACTATTGTGCTGCTCATTAATCTAGCTTCATTAGGTCCCTCTGAGGTTCCTCAGAGTCTAGCTCTGACTAATCTCAATAATTGCATTGTCTGAAAATTGTGCCACTTCTTTGCTCACTTCTACTTTCCTTATAACTGATAAATAAGGTGAACAGCAAAGCAAGCCAGTAACAGGCCCTGTTGCTGTAGTATATTTGTTTCCTAGTAGGAAAGGGTGAATCTGGTAGTGTTCAGGGTTCTACAAAACACTGCAAAGTATTTCATAGGTCTCAAAGTTCTCATTAAGAAATTCAAATCTGTACAATATTTTTCCCAAATAGCTTCAACCCTTTTTTTTTTTAAAGTCAGCTTTTAAAACAAGTAAGTGCTAGATTATGCAAACCTTCCTTCAGTGAGCACTTACTCAGAGGAATAATTAATGGGACTAATTGTGTGATTAAATGCTCATCACCTTGAGCAAGGGTTTCACAATCCAGTCTCCTCATTTACCCCCTCACTAATAATATTCAGTGATAAATTCCTTAATCATTCTCTGCCCCTATCTATGATGGTCCAGAGCATGTTCAACTTATTCATTGTGGAGTCCAACATGCAAATTATATGACTTTGAGAATCAAAGATAACAAATCATTCTGTTTGTTGTCACACCTAAGAGCTAACAATCTTTAAAGCAAAATGCATGCCTATGGCACTATGTAAATAATAAATAATTATTGAACAGCCTATGTATCTTGCCAGCAATTTTAATCACAGAAAGAATCATAACATTGTTGATACTTGATTATGCCACACCATATGCCCAAAAGGTTGGAAAATATGGTCCCTGCTATAGGATGAGTCATCATATGTTATGATAAAGCAATAAAATACTGGGAGGGATCTTTGGCAACTTCTCCCTCTTGGCTACCTAAAATTCAGCATGGTCATTAAGGAATTTTGAAAGGGATATGTAAAGCCACACAAATAGACAGGTTAATCTGTTACAGCTAAAAGAGCCTGGAATTTCCATACAGTCCATTTCTTAACAGACTGGTAAAAAGTGCTAGGGTTTAATAGGAAAGCATATCTGAAAAAAATTAAAATTGATTAAAATAAATACGATCATTGTGATTATTGGCTACTAATGTGAACATAGCACTAAAGTTTTCTAATAAATATGGAGCTAATGCATATAGACCACCAGAGGTTTCAGAATACTTTAATAATCTCCAACAATAATGTCATAGTTATTGCTTTAGTGGTGGATTTTTTAAATATTAGTTTAAAGACATCTGATAACCAATAAGACCTCTCATAAAAGCAGAATTGAAAGGAGTCTGAAGCTTGTTGTGGGGATAATAGATTGTATACAATCTTCTGGTTCAAAATGTTGATAGGTAAAACTGAGGGAAGTAAAAAAGAGAGTGAAATGAAATTAATAGGCAGCAGGTTTAAACAAACTAAAAGAAGTACTTCTTCACACAACACACAGTCCACCTGTGGAACTCGTTGCCAGGGGATGTTGTCAAGATCATACATATAACAGGGTTCAAAAAAGAATTAGGTAATTTCATGGAGGATAGGTCAACCACTGTCTATTGGCCAAGATGGTTTGGGCTACAACCCCAGGCTCCAGATGTCCCTTAACTTTTGCCTGCCAGAAGCTGGGACTGGATGACAGGGGATGGATCTCTCAATAATTACCTTGTTCTGTTCATTCTGTCTGAAGCATCTGACATTGTTCATGTTTCAGAGTAGCAGCCCTGTTAGTCTGTATTCGCAAAAAGAAAAGGAGTACTTGTGGCACCTTAGAGACTAACACATTTATTTGAGCATAAGCTTTCGTGAGCTACAGCTCACTTCATCGGATGCATTTTGACATTGTTCACTGTCAGAAGATGGGACACTGGGGTAAACAGAACCCAGAGGTGCTTGAGCTGAAATTTAAAATGGGAGAGGAATGCTGGACCACTCATTGGCCACTGGGGTAGATGCGGTCCATCTACCCCAGTGGCCAATGAGGGGACAAGATTCTTTCAAATCTGGAGGGGGGCAGGGGGAACAAAGGGTTTGGTCTGTCTGTGTGCTGCTTTTGCCGGGAACAGATCAGGAATGCAGCCTTACAACTCCTTTAAAATTAGTAAGTAATCTAGCTAGAAAATGCGTTAGATTTTCTTTTGTTTAATAGCTTGTAAAATAAGCTATTAAACAAAAGAAAATCTAACGCATTTTCTAGCTAGATTACTTACTAACTTTACAGGAGTTGTAAGGCTTGCATTCCTGATCTGTTCCCAGCAAAAGCGTCACACAGACAGACTAAACCCTTTGTTCTACCCCTGCAGATCTGAAAGAATCTTGTCCCCTCATTGGTCATTTTGGGTCAGGTGCCAGCGGGATTACCTTTAGCTTCTTAACCCTTTACAGATGAAAGGATTTTGCCTCTGGCCAGGAGGGATTTTATAGCAGTGTATACAGAAATGTGGTTACCCTTCCCTTTATGTTTATGACATCATTTCATCTCTCAGTGCTACAGCTGCTTCTGGTACCAAGATGAACACATCTGGTTATAGTGTGCATCTTGTATCTCTTCTGTGGTCAACCATGAACCATTCCATCATCTTGCTGTAGATCTTTTCTATCAGCTTGATCAGTTTCTTAGGGATGCCATGTATTCTCATAACTTGCCAAAACCCTTTCTGCCAAATGCTATCAAAAACCTGCATTAAGTCTACAAAGTTGTAACAGGTTCGGTTGAGTTCTATGTACTTCTCCTTCCCCATACTTTGTTCTCCTCTACAACATGTTGGTGAATGCTTTTCCCAGCACCCTCAATAAGCTAATTCCTCTGAAGTTCTTGTACACATGCTTATCTCCTTTTTTAATAGATCGGTACTATTATCACTTTCCCCCATTTGCTCAGCCCTTTCTCTTGTTTGTAAATCTTGTTGAAGAACTTGTGCATTGCCTTTACCATGTGTTCCTTGCCAGCTTTACGATGCTGTTGTCACTTCTCAGCACCTTGTCCATACTTTATTTCCTCTTCTAAGAATCCCTGCATCTGCTCTCCCCTGTTTGTGCTAGGAAGTTTCTCTTGGGCTGCTTCATCCACCATCTTTTACACATAGACTATTTTGAAGAGCTGTACAATCACATATACTTTGCTTGTTCATTCTCAATTATTTGTCTGGTTTCAGAGTAGCAGCCATGTTAGTCTGTATCCGCAAAAAGAAAAGGAGTATTTGTGGCACCTTAGAGACTAACAAATTTATCTGAGCAAAAGCTTTTGTGAGCTACAGCTCACTTCATTGGATGTGAGCTGTAGCTCATGAAAGCTTATGATCAAATAAATGTGTTAGTCTCTAAGGTGCCACAAGTACTCCTTTTCTAATTATTTGTCTGTGCTTTCTTTCACTGTTGACATCTTCAATTCATATGTCCCATTTGTTCTCTTATCTTGAGATACAATCCCTTTGTCATCATTCTCTTCACATATTCTTCTGCTTCTTTTGCATTGTTCACTTATCCAGTGGTTGCTGTTTCTCCTTGCTTTCTATTTTATCTCTCTGGTCAGTCTATTGTACTTATCTTGTCAGAAGCTGGAAATGGACAACAGTGAATGGATCACTTGATGATTACCTGTTCTATTCATTCCTTCTGGGGCACCAATAGGGCATTGGCCATTGTCAGAAGACAGGATACTCACCTAGATGGACCTTTGGTCTGACCCAGTATGGCCGTTCTTATGTTGTTATGTACTTAGCTCTTAGACTTTCATCCTCCTTGTTGTTCTCCTGCAGCATTCTATACTTGTCTCTCAACTGCAGCACTTCATTGGTTAACCGCCTTGGTTTCTTTGTTTTGAACTTGTTGTCCAACACTTGTTCAACTGTTGTTGCGATGTCTTTGTTTACGTGGTTCCATGTCTCTTGAATGTTCATTTCTTCTTCAAGAGTTGTGATGCTTTTCTGCCTGGCTTCTTTGTATTCTTTCCTATATCTGGCTCTTTCAATATATCAACACCATAGATCTTAGTTCTTGACACTTTTTTGATTACTCTCATATGCAGCCTCATTGATGTCAGTACTAACTTGTGATCTGATCCGATATTGGCCACAAATGAGCTGCATGACAATACAAGTGATTTCCATCTGTGATTCAAAAATATTAAGTCTATCAGGTGATACCCATGACCACTTCCTTTGAAGATTTCTTTGTTGAAATAGGGTGTTCATTTTCTCAACGTTGTTACTCAGGTAGAAATTTAGTAGCTTTCCTTCTTTTCATTATCTTCACCTAACCCAAATCTGCCTATTGCTCCACTGCATGAATTCCCATCCTATCCTACTTTCATAATAAAATCTCCCATCACCAGTAACATTCCTTGTCTTGTAACTTCTTGTATTGTTTTCTGTAGAATGTTATAAAATTTGTCATTTCTATCCCTGGATGCTATTGAATTTGGCACATATACTTATATTGCTGTAACTGCACTGGATTTGATTCTGATTCTTGCCTACAAGGAGTTCAATACCATAAGAGCTGGCTTGCCTTTGGCTTTAGCACCAATGCAATTCCATCCTGGTTTCCATCATCATCTCTTCCTGGTGTCAATACCCTACATTCATCATGGGATAATTCTCCTTTGCTTTCCCATCTCATTTCGTGTAGACCAATGATTTCATGCTCATCTTTTCAACTTGGATATCATTGTCACGTTCTCCAGCCTGGTACAATGTTTTTACATTCCGTGTTCCAGTGAATGTCTTAACCTTCAAGTTCATCACATAATTCCCTGTTCTGCATGTTGTTGTTTTTGTGTTTGTTCTGATTGCATATTTTCCACCCCTACTTTGGTTTCTGAGTGGTGAATGCAGCCCCGGTTTGTCCAGGCGACAACCAAGCTGGCATACTTTCTCTTTCTTTATTTTGTATCTCTGGTCCAGTGTCGGCCAAGTGTTTGATCATGACTTCTTAGATTTGTGGTTGACCAGTGTATCATAATACATCTGCAATACTGCTTTAATCTATCCATTAGTTTGCTCCAGCACTGTTTACTCCAATGTTATACTTTGAAAGCTGTTTTGCCAACTTCATCATAGGAGACTTCATGCACTTGGACAGCTAGACATGCCCTTTTCCTAGTGATTATTGCCACTAGCTGCCTTCACCAGGTTTATCATGCCATCCAAGGCAAGGTCCCTGGCTAAATTACACACACACACACACACACACACACACACACACACAATTTTCTTTTAAACAAAATCCACAAAATGTATTTATTAAATTATTGAATTAATATATTTATAATTTTACCAAGTTATATCAGCTAGATGAATAATAGGAATTAATGCCATTTTGAATATGTTATTGGATATGGTTTATTAAATTAGTCAAATAAACTGTGACCATCCCTAATCAGAAGTGATAGTTTGTTTTCATTGTCTCCAAACCTAGCACCCACAAAAGATTTTTAAGTTCTTGTTAGAGGTGGGCCTTATGCAGTTCTTGCCCAAACTTTAGTGATCTAGCTCTGAATTTTACGACATGGAAATATTCATAATGTGACTGAATTGGAAGTCCAAATCCAAACATCCTTGAACTTAAAAAAAATTGAGCTCTGGGTCACAATGCTGCGGTGTGGGACTATAGCTAGTTATTGTCTTTTCTGTTGAGGTTGATGGATTTCCACTCCATAAGGCTAAGTTTGAAGAAGTGGTGTTTTACCCACGAAAGCTTATGCCTAAATAAATCTGTTAGTCTTTAAGGTGCCACCAGACTCCTTGTTGTTTTTGTGGCTACAGACTAACACAGCTACCCCCTGATACTTGTCTTTTCTGTAACATCCATTGGTAATTTAACATTTTATTTAGTAGTGAAGGAGGAAGGTTGTTATTACCTTATTTCCTAGGCTAATTCCTGCAATGTTGTAATTGCAATAAAGACAGATGCATGTATTTAACATGTTCAAACCCTTATTTCCTTAAGTTCAGCATATTATACTCTGTATACACTCTGTGAACTGTCAAGGGCTGGCTGATAAATTGCTAGAGAGTCAGGCTTTTAGAATCCCACTATTAGGATGTTGCACTGTGATAGCATTATACTGTCCTCTTTTTTGAGTTTTGTTGCCAAATTTAAATATAGATCCAAAGCCTTGGCTGGGTTCACCAAAAGATTTGCCAAATTTCACAAACCTTTCAAGAAAAACTGAGTTTTTTAGCAAATACAAGCCATGTGTTAAGAAAAATATGTGTTGATTTCAGTTATCTAGGTAATTTTGTCTGCATTTCCCTTTGAGTTTTGGGGTTTTTTTTAAAACCAAAAATTATATGGTATGAATCAACACAAACTGAAACCAACTGGTTTTTCACAGCATTAGTTCCTATAGTCCTTATCACAGAAGACTACTACTTCTTAATCATGAAGCTTATATAAGAAACTATTTTATCCTGATGTTCATAAGTAAATACCTACACACTTATGCTAATTACTTTGTGATCGATACTTCTGAAATGGAGCTATGTTGCATGTCCTATGATATACACTGATTACACATGATACTCTTAGGCTTCTTTGAAAATCCCAGGCTTTGATTTATCATTGAAAAGTGATATTACATTGTCCGCTGAGATGAAATATAAAATTAAATGCAAATACAGTCATGTAATCAGACTCTCCTCTCACAAAAATAATTAACCTGGTGCCTGAGGAATCTGTTCCTGTATGACAAAACACAGGGGAGTCCACTGAGAACTTGATTCCTGGAGGCACTGGCTTGTGCACTGTGTAGGTGAGAGAGAGGTGAGACTCCTTGGCCAATAGAGGCCTGTGGGACCAATCGTGAAATGCAAGGCACTGTTTGACATAAGAATGAGCAAAAGGAGCTGGCCCTTAATGTAAAATTTGATAAATTAACAGTGAAAATAGTATAAGTAAAGAAAAAAAGATACAATAAAGCAGTTGAAAGCTACAGATCACAATTTTGATAGGACATCTTCTTGGATAACCACTAATTTGTTAGCATTGTTAAACCAACCACTTGCTCCTGGTTTAATGAGCAATATCAACAAGGGTCAGTTGTAGAGAGGCCTGCAGCACATTTGGACACCTGTCATCAATAGCTGGCATCAACACTGCCACTGACAAAGTGTACTGCATTCATTAAAAAACTGAAGCAGAAAACCATAGGGAAACACGACTTTTTAGATATAGTGTTCTCTTCTTCTTTCTTGCCTAGAGCCATTCATTAACCCTGGATGGACCACCATTTTATAATCTTCCCCTTTTAATCTTATTACTATCTTCCTGTAACATACTACACCATTTTGACGCTGAGATTCAGCACAGAATACGCTGTGTCAGCCTTGCCATTGGCAGACTGTCTCGCAGGCTGTTCTACAATCACATCAGAACACATACTAGACTTTTAGTTTATAAAACGGTGGTAATCCCAACTCTCCTCTATGGCTGTGAGACTTGGGTGACCTACAGAAAACACCTGAAAAACCTAGAACACCAGCACCAGCTCTTTCTTCGGAAGATCCTCAACATGAAGTGGGAGGAACATCGCACTAATGTTGGTGTCCTCACAGAGCCCAACATCTTCAGTGTTAAGACCTTGATTAGCCAGCACCAGCTGAGGTGGAGTGGGCACTATGTGTGCATGCCTGGTGTACGCTTACCAAAACAACTGCTATATGCTAAACTCACCAAAGGAGAAAGGAAATGGGGAGGCCAAAAGAAACGCTTTAAAGACACCCTCAAGATGAATATCAAGAGAAGTGGCATCAACACTGCACACTGGGAGACAGAAGCCCAGGACAGGGATAACTGGTGAAGATTTATCAGGGAGGAAATGTTCACTTTTGAGGGAAATCGCCTTGCCCTGGTCACAGAAAAAACACCAGAAAATAGAGGAAAGACAATGTTCACACAGCAATCGTGGCCCAACCCTGTCTTCCAACACCACCTGCAATGTCTGCCAGTGAGCCTGTGGCTCAAGAATCAGACTCTTCAGTCACCAAAGGACCCATGAAAAATAAAATCTCTGAAAGAGATCATCCTCGACTTTGAGGGATCGACGATGACTCTACCATTTAACTCTATTTGAGCCAGGAATTTATTATTCTAGCTTTAATTTCACTCCCAATTACCTGGATTCTAGAACACACATACTTGAAACTTTGCACTTTCAGTATTGTCTGCCTATCTAGTCTGAAGGATAATTCTTCAGTGTTTCCATTATTACAATTTATACCGTTTTTGAAGTTAAAAGGCCTAATCCTACACTCTCTACTCACAAAAAAATCACAGTGATTTCAGTGGGAGTGTTACATGAGTATGGAGTGCAGTACTGGGCCCTTAGCATGTATCAGTGATGAACAGCTCAGTGTACCTACAGTCTAAGTACTGTAATTTTCTCATGTAGGGACATGCTACTTTACGATCCTGGTACAAACCTGTTGAAGCCTCTTTGGATTCCCCCTCGTTAAGAAGGATGAATTAATATCCATAGATAAAATATGATGTATTCTAAATCAATGCCCTAGCATATTAGGAATGTTGGCTACTATGCAACATTTAACCATTTTAGATGCATATCTCATATCACAGGTAAATATTTATAGACACACCTAACAACTATTTTTTCAGGACAGCCTTGTACTTTTTCCTTAGGCTCAGTGAGCAGCGTGTTAGTAAAATGACTGTACTTCACACCATATTTTGCTGTTCATCAAAGCTATTGATAGTCTCTTGAGTACAGGAAATTCACAATTTGGCTTAAAATAAATCTTTTTTTATTTTAAGGAGACATTTTTAAGGTCTTCTCAAGCAGAAGTATTGTAAGGGCACCAGTTAAATCAGCAAAGGTTTCAAAGAAGGATTTTTCTCTAGTTTTTCTGAATGTTTCTGAATGCTTCCTATTGCTATTAAATAACCATTGAAATATTGTGTAAGGGACCAATATTTAAATAGTTGAGACCACCTGCAATGATTTGCGTTGTGTGTTTGTTTATGTGTTTAGGCACTTATATTAAGCCACATTTGTGCTTATTCTGGAAATTATGTTGTGAATTGGTCTAGCTACACTGATGTCAACACAACTATGATAGTTTATACAGGCTGGCCTACTTTGTGCACCTAGTTACTGCAATTGTGCACACAACTGAAGCATAGTTAATAGACTCTTATGTTTATGTTGGACACTTTTTTCCAAGTGAATCTAGCCTTCTTACTCCTGGATAAGAAGGAATGCGTTACCTAGGGAGGTGGTAGAATCTCCTTCCTTAGAGGTTTTTAAGGTCAGGCTTGACAAAGCCCTGGCTGGGATGATTTAACTGGGACTTGGTCCTGCTTTGAGCAGGGGGTTGGACTAGATGACCTTCTGGGGTCCCTTCCAACCCTGATATTCTATGATTCTATGATAGTGCCAGATTCTCAATTGCAGTAAATATGTGCAGCTTCATTGATTTCAGTGGTGTTACCTGATTTACATCATCTGAGGGACTGGCTCTAGCTCATAATGTCCTCCATGTTGTATGTGTTTATGCTATTTATTAGGCAGTGTTAAACTTTGTGTTTAGGAAGATGTTTTCCATATATATGTTGTTATTGTTATTATTTAAAGTGCTAACAGTGTCTTCAATATGCACATGCTTACCCTTATGGTGTTGGTGAAATCCTGTTTCCACTGAAATCAATGGCCAAACTTTCATTAACTTCAAGGGGCTGGGATTTTGCCCTGTCATAGTCCCATTGACATGCTGAGTCCTCACTCAGCATAAAGTTAAGTACGTGTCAATCTTTGGAAGATGGGGACCTGAATTAGTAATTGATTCTCCATCACTTACTTACAATTTTTACCTCAAGATTGGATGTTTTTTTCTAAAAGATCTGAACTAGAGGTTCTCAACCTTTTTCTTTCTGAGCCCTCTTCCCCCACAATATGCCACAACAACTGCTTTTCTGCATATTCAATAGATTAAAAGCCAGAGCCAGTGCTAGGGGTAGCAAGCAGGGCAATTGTCCAGGGACCCACACCAAAGGGGGCCCCGCGAAGTTACATTGCTTGGGCTTCAGCTTCAGCCCAGGCAGCGGTGCCTGGGCTTCATCTGTCTGCCCTGGGCCCAGTGAGTCTAACGCTGGCCCTGATCTCTGGTTTATTTTTGCAGACCCCCTGAACCTGCTTATGGCCCCCCCAGGGAATCCCAGATCCCTGGTTGAGAATCGCTGCTCTAGTTCAAACAGCAATTAATTCAGAGTAGTTCTATGACCTGTGTTATGCATGAGGTCAGACTAGATGATCACAGTGTCCTTTCTGACCATATAATCTAAATTTTCTTCTATTCACTTGAAAACGCTGTACAATTCAAATAACCTTATCTTAACTATGTATTCAGTTTCTTGCATAAGATAAGCAAAAAGCATATGTCATGGACTATTCATCATCTTCTAGGAAACAGTCATCCATGGTGACTGGCAGAATGGGCTTTCCCTGGGTAATCAGAAATAATCCGTTTCACAATCTTTGCTCCTGTGTTAATAAAAAATAAGCTGCCATTGAAACTCACACATTTTAAATGTTCTTTTATGGTAAATTCACACCTTGTGCAGTCAGACTCAACTAGACTGGCTAGTTTCAAAGAACATTTGGAGAGGGTGATAGTTCAGAAGAAACTGAATTATATTAAAGGTTTATTAAGGTTATATTAAACAGAATAAAAATAGCTAAGAAGAAAATAACAGGTGCAAAACCTTAGAAAATATTTTTTTAGAAAACCTTTTACAGCTACCTTTTAGATTGTGTAAGGCTTTAGCAATAGATACAGCCCATTAGAGTGTATTATTTCCAGATCCAAGTTTTCCCCCTAAATAAAAAATCCCCCACATGAGACAGGTTATAGCTGGTATAAATCAGCATACTTTGATTTAAATCAATGGAGATATACTGGTTGATGCAACTGCAAATCACATTCCCTGTTTTGAATTTTATGTCATTCTCTCATTTATTGCAATCCCTTTTCTTTGTTACCATTCTACTATATTTAATTACGGTAACTCTGAATACCATTTAATAATACAATCTACACAATCACAAGGTGATAAGCATGATATATGGGGGAAATTTTCTAAAGTTCCTAAGTGACTTAGGAGTAGAATTAGTCAAAATTGGAATCCATTTTGTGAGAGAGATTTTTATCCAAAATCAAATCAAAAAGTCTAAATATCAAAAAATTAATAGAAAATAAAGTTATGAAATATTGTTATTTGGAAATATCAAAAAATTCTGTTTCAACTGGGCTCAACACTAAACTGTATCTGCCTGAACTGTCATGTTGCCTCATGGGAATTGTAGTTCGAAAGCCTGATGCACCTATTCTCCTCTAAGGTTTGGGCTCCACAGTTGGACTAGATGTCCTGTGATACTCTGTGGCAGTTCAGCCATAGAGAAGACTGTAGTGCATTATAGGAAATGTAGTTCAGGCAGGATCCTCAGTCCATAACAGAGAAGGAGGGCATGAAATAAAATATATTTTTTAAAAAATTTCTCCTATAGAAAATTGAAAAATTTCAGCAAAAATATAAATTTCCTTATGAAAAAAACATTTTGACAGAAAATCTCTGAACAGTTCTACTTCAGAGCCTATGTTCTATTAAAAACAAACAAGACTAGAGTATTTAGGCTCTTACAATGCTTAGGCACTTTTGAAAAGATTACTGTATATACTTTTTACGGTATATAGAACCTTTAAAAGGTGTAAAGAGATTATGCCAGTGAGTAAGCTATCATTTAACTTTGTGGGGGTTTAAAATAGGACATGGTACCCTTCTTAATAAAAGCCAAGTGGATAACTGAGAGAATTAACTATATGGATGATTTTGTTATTCATAGATTTTTATGGCAAATATAGTTGACAGCATTGAATTAAAGAATGATGTACAACATGACAGCTATTTCATACTATTGCCAATCCTATTGCAATCCTTTTTCTAGTTTACATCACCCTTAGGCAAATTGTTGCCACCCACCTATTTCTCCTTTTGTTTAAAATTATCCCTTGTAGGTAATACTCTTAAATTACAAAGAAAGCTGCTTAGTGATACATCCCTGCTGTCTATACACTCAAAGTAAATGTGAAGGGTGGATCACTGACTCCTCCTGACTTGAGACTCCTTTAAAGCAAAGGATTAAACCTTTTCTCTAGACATGGCTCCAGGCTAGCACATCTGTGAACTGACAGATTTTGTGTGTTCAAAGCTTAACAAATCTGTCATAGCCATCCACTTAACTCCACCTACAAGAACAGGATTAAGACAAGGAATTGAAACTACCAGGGTTTATGGACTGTCTGAATTAGAAAAATCAGTTTGAGACAGGACTTTCCTGCAATTCCTTTTCGGAGCCATGTCTGAATCTTTGTTTTGTGTTTCAGAGTAGCAGCCGTGTTAGTCTGTATTCGCAAAAAGAAAAGGAGTACTTGTGGCACCTTAGAGACTAACACATTTATTAGAGCATAAGCTTTCGTGAGCTACAGCTCACTTCATCGGATGCATTTGGTGGAAAATGTCTCCTCTGTTTTTTCCACCAAATGCATCCGATGAAGTGAGCTGTAGCTCACGAAAGCTTATGCTCTAATAAATGTGTTAGTCTCTAAGGTGCCACAAGTACTCCTTTTCTTTTTGTTTTGTGTGGGTAAATTGTCATTCTGTTTGTCCAGGTATTGGTCATCAGAGTTGTGCTTGAATGTTTAAGAGTTTCAGATTTAGGGATTTCAGTGCATTTATTTGTCTGCTTGAGTTCATGTGTTTTTGCAGCCCTTGGTCTTTGTTTTTAGTGTTGGGTTATTTTTTTAAAATTAAATATACATAAAGAATGAAAAACCCCAAATGAAACTAACAGCTTTGGTAAATTGGTGCATTGTGTATGAAAATGCGAAAGTTTGCAAGAATCCTGTGGTATTTGTTTGACCCAGGAGATGTATCATATGCTCAACTAACACAAAGTTCATTATATACAAAAACTAAACTATGAAACTTTGTTAAACTGTTCGTACTTATGCAGATACAGCATTCAGGGCTTGTAATATGGTTACTTTAACATGGTCATAACAAAATTTGGTCTGCTTTATTGAGGCAAAATTCTTCTAACTCTTAAAATGACTATCTCCACCATATCAGAATGTCATATACCAGTAGCAAATTGTGCAAATACCTGAGTTAAAAATAATTAACATATATTAAGATTAATTTGCTCAATGGCCTCCACCAACCTGCTAAATATTAAATTGATAGCCAAATTAATTAAATCATCTTTAAATAAACTAAATGTAATGCAGTCAAAGTTATAGCAACACTTTGAATATGTAAAGCACTGTGGGCAAACTCTTCAGTGGGACTGAGTGCCCACAAATCTCACTGATTTACAATCAGAGTTATGGGCACTCAGCATCTTGTAATATCCAGCCTCACCAAGGTGCCTAAAGTTCTTATTTTTAAAACTATTGCCACAAATTTTGTGCATACAAATACTCATTTCAATGTTCAAGTACCAGTTTTGCATGTACAATACATTAAATGTAATTGCTGTTTTATAAGTCACTTTTAAACATTATTGGAAATGCCTGTCTAATTTTATTTTCAGATTAAAAGGCAAACTATTCTCAAGTAAAACATTTTAGATAATGTTACAGGAGTTTTAGCAAAAACAAACATATATGTTTTCTGGAGTCTAATGTATGTGCCAGTTGTAAGAAATGCATAAACCAACATTATCCTTTAATTATGGCATATTGTCAGACTTCCTAAGTAATGTGGCAACAAGAGACTATTATGATCCCTATGGTCTTTAACCTGTTGCTGCTGGAAGAATAGACTGTACACAGGGAATTCACTTTCAGCGATATCTTTTTTGGGATCTTTTACATTATAAAACACTAAATATAGGGGTGTGCATAACACATAGGACAAGAAAAATCTTAAAACCACAAGAAAACCCAGAAAAAAATGCATGACTGGCTTTCTTGAGACCGTTTCCTTATTTGGCATTCTGCCTTCAGCTATTGGTTGGAAGAAGGTGGAACCTCTTAAGAAATAGTTAGCTCAGTTACTTCCTTCTAACAGCCAGTCAAAACAGCAACTAGACCTAAGTGAATAATTTGTAACTAACAATTTCTTTGACTAATTTTTCCTCTTTTCCTGTTCCATGAACAGATAACATATTTTTTAAATGTATTCCCTATTTGCAATTATTCATATGTTGGTTTTGAATGTTTATATGAAATTGGAAATCTGAAATTCCAGATGTATTGCCTAGTTATAATTGGTCACATGGTATTGTTTTTCTTCCCTGATTGGGTAATAGATTCAGATTTATAATCTGAACAGTCATAGAAAGCACATTTTAAATCTGCTTCCCAGGAGCTTTTGAGCTAGTAACACTTGATTACATTGATGTTCACAGAAAGCAGATACACCATGACAGAATGTTCAAATAATGTTTTTGTAGTAGTCATCCACTTCTATTTTCTGTACCATTTTGATGTAGATATCCAAGCCTCTATATTTCAGGGGTACATCTTTCTAAAAGGCAAAAACTCATTCATGCCAATGTAAACCCCACCAGTTTGGAGTCAAATCAGTTTTGGGGAAGCTTACCTGTTGGCTCATTAGAGAGACAAGGTGGGTGAGGCAATATCTTTTATTGGACTTCTGCTTTTTTCAAGCTCTTCAAATTTTGAACTATTTGAACCCAAACACTCAATATGTAACAGGGTGAACCTTAGGGGTTTCAATGAAACTTTCCTGTATTTGCCCTTTCCATAGGCCCTCCATTTCCAAGCTGGGATGCTGACCTGACTTGAAAAAAGAAAAGGAGTACTAGTGGCACCTTAGAGACTAAGAAATTTATTTGAGCATAAGCTTTTGTGAGCTACAGCTCACTTCACTGGATACTTCATCAGCTGTAGGCCTATGAAAGCTTATGCTCAAATAAATTTATTAGTCTCTAAGGTGCCACTAGTACTCCTTTTCTTTTTGCGGATACAGATTAACATGGCTGCTACTCTGAGACCTTATTTGGCATCCCATGGCTTTGTACTACCACTGCACATCTAAGGGGTCCCTGCTCAGGAGAACTCGAAATGGATATAAATTTTGAGTCTTGAATATATAGTAAATATGATAAAAATACTTTTGCCAACAGTTAGAACATAGTTTTCTCTTCTACTAATAGTGGTACTAACTATATGGCAAATGTCTTCTCGATCCAATAGGCCAGCCCTGAGCCTACTTACTGGATCAAGCTCACAGGCAATCTTTCTATCTTCCTAAACACCTGTCATCCCCTGGTTCATGCGTTACTATGGGGCTTAAGCCTCTGAACGTGCCTGGCATGGGGCGGCACGTGTGCACGAGCAGGAGCATAGGCATCAGGGAACTTTGACAGCAAAATTTAGGCACCAAGGGAGTTTGGGCACCTTCAGGGTTTGGTGGCAGCTGAGTGGGGTTTTTATGAATCCCAGTTGATCCTGATTCTGGTATTTAGGCACCTAAAGTGGCATCCAATGTGTTTTTGTTTTATTGGAATAAAAAGCAAAATAAATACCATTACAATATATTAATGGAGAACCTGTGGCTATTATCTTTTCTGAATGCTGTGTTCCCCAAATACACCCATCTAAGACGTGATGACTTCATAGTATTTGTGAACAGACTAGATGACTATTGTGGTTCCTTCTAACCCTATGTTTCTGATTCTGTTATTCTAACTGTGATTGGTCAATGCTATCACATTACTTTCTGAAGTATCATCATTTAGAACGAGGATAGACTATGTGCTTGTCTACACAGGGATACTTGGAAAGTTAATCTGAATTAACTAAAACTGTGAATTTAAACACTGTAGGCCATTTTAATTCTGACTAAGAACTTCCACATAGGGAATAAATGCAGTGTAACTAATCCATTTTAAAAGTTCATTTGGATTAACTTTCCTGAATGTCCTTGTGTAGACAAGCCTGAAGTATAATAAATGGCAATACAGTAATATACTAGGTTGGGTTTACAGCATGTACCTCACTGCCCTCTACAGGATGGAATTAGTATTGTGACCAAGTGAAATACTTCCTTCTATGTCAGGTTTCAGAGTAGCAGCCGTGTTAGTCTGTATTCGCAAAAAGAAAAGGAGTACTTGTGGCACCTTAGAGACTAACAAATTTATTAGAGCATAAGCTTTCGTGAGCTACAGCTACTTAAGTAAATTTGTTAGTCTCTAAGGTGCCACAAGTACTCCTTTTCTTTTTCCTTCTATGTGTGAACTACTTTTGCCACATCTATCCGTTTGCTTGTCAGAAATGTGTGGTGGTAGCTAATATCATTAGTTCTTATTTCCAGGTTGCATAGTACTTGAAATGAGCATGAAGTTATATCATAGTCAATGACTGTGTTGCCTGTACAATATGTTCTTCAAAGAAAGGGGTAGGACTGTTAAAATTGCATGTAGTTAAGGAATGAAAATACTCTGATTGAATCTGTAAATGTCATGAAAACTGGGGCCTCGGGGCATTGGATTCAAATGATTTTTTGTTGTTCTTTTCTGAATTCAGTTTTTTTAGTTCTCTTCTGCCACATTCATCCAAGTGCTGACCTTGTCACTATGAATTAATGAAAGTTCCTTATCATTTCAACTCAATTTCAGTAATGGTTATTAATAGTTCAGAAATTTAGTGGATGTCATAAAAGTTTATCAAATCTAATATCTTTTAAAAAAATTCTGGAGTGGAATGCTGCCCAGATGGCAGTGTGTGAAAGTCTTTCCATTGACTTCAATGGGGCCAGAATTTCACCCTGATTTTAGAATGGGATTGAATTACATTTATAAAGTAGCGTTTAACTATAGGAAAAGTCCTGAGCAAATCATGGTACATAAACTGTACCAAGCCAGGAGGCATTGCAACTAAGCGATGCACCTCTCAGACATGGTTCCTTCCCTGTTTCTTTCTTGTTCCTGGGGGCTAGTAATCTTTGGCTGTCCTATACTAGCAGTAAAGTACTACCCACTTCCCAATGACTCTCTCCAGAAGCAGGAGGAGTGGACCCACTCTTGCCCTGTAGCCGCCAATTCCCCACCCATCTGCATGTGTAAGGGTGATTCCTACTCCCTGCATGCTGAGTTACAATCTATGCATATACTTTGTTCATTATTATTCAGAATTTCTGTAGGAATAGGTTAGGGGGTCAGATTTTTGAGCAGTGACATGCCATCAGTATATACAAGGCATGCAATGAATGCCCCAGGCCTGGCTGTGTCTGTGGAGTGATTCTGTCCAGCCCCAAAATGCTCAAACAAAATGGCATCCTCTGTACAGCATGACCTTGAATACACCATACATGGGAGATCACGCCACATAATTGACTAAAAATGTCATGGTGCAATCTTTTTGGTTGGGTTTGGGATTCTAGTGGTTTGGATTCAAGTTCCATTCTAGAAGTATTGAAGATGGGGTAGGAGTTAGGGATGAGCATGTGACTCATGTGAATCAGGTTTTTTTGTGTGAGTGAGTTTCATAGAGGTGTTATTATCCAGTTATGAAAGTGCATGATAACCTCAGTGACATTATTCAGTACACATCTTTATTTGCTTAACATATAGCAACCTACAATCAGCTAAAAATTAAACACTATTCATTTATGCAAATAATTCTGGTTTATATCAACTTCATGATTACTTTATTTATCCTTTTAAAAGAAAACTTTGGTTCTCCCCACCCCCATCATGCAAGAAAGTATCAATACCTTCCAAGTATACCTCATTTTGGGGGACATCACCCATTTTAGGCCTTGTCTACACTGGGAGGAGGGATCGACCTAAGATATGCAACTTCAGCTACGAGAATAGACATATCTTAGGTTGACTTACCTCACATCCTCATGGCGCAGGGTTGACTGCTGTCACTCCCCCGTCGACTCCGCTTCTGTCTGTCACCACGGTGGAGTACAGGAGTCGACGGCAGAGTGATTGGGGATCGATTTATTGCATCTACACAAGATGCGATAAATCGATACACGATAGATCGATCACTACCTGCCGATTCGAAATCCAAAGCACAAATCTGGTATGGCTCAGTTTTATTGCTGAAAAGTATTTACTGTAGAAATAAAAAATAATGAAACTGAGGTTACAGAAAGAGTTATTTACATTAAAAGAAGGAATCCCACAGCATTTTAAGTTTCTTATGTGACTAATTTGTCCCTCATTATGGGGTTTTGTTCATGTTGCATCCCACATCTGGGCCTTGACAAGTTAAGGGGTATGGAAACATCCCACCATAAAATCCTTTCAGCAAATAGTAATTTGGGAAAAATGTATGCCTGAGTCTCCCCAGAAGTGTGTCTGAATATGCAGGTGAATAAAAATCCCATGAGAGGGTGTGCATGATAATGAAAATGTCTTGTATGATATGATGGAAAAAACATTAACATGCTCATCTCTCATTCAGGATTCAGGGCCCGTATCTCAGCTCTTCTCCTGGAGTTACAAGAGAAGAGCCATGCTGCTGGTAAGCAATAGTCAGCTAGATAACTTCCCACACTCCAGCAACCTTAGGTAAGTTTTACTGTGTGACTTACTACTCTACGTAACTTCTGCATGGTAATAAGTTGTGTTGATGCCTCACTACTGGTAATATATATAATACATAATAATAATAAGTAAGCAATAAGAAGAATAAGAACAGCTTGTATTTATATAGTACCTTTCATCATAAAGTATTCTAAAGTACTTCACAGACCATAGAAACTTTACAAATTATATATAATAATAAGGAAAGACATTAAACATTTCATTAAAACATTAGAATCATAAACTATGTATATTACAGTATACCATAAAATATATTAGCATGTAAAAATTCCTGCAATCTAGTACTTGTATATGTTTGTTGCCTGACAGTATTTCATAGACGCATGCCCTGGATGTTGTGCTGTGCTTGTTCTCATTAGGATTGTTTCATGATTACAGAATCAAAGGGCTTAGAAGAAACTAAGCTATAGAAATATTTTGAAAAGTTGATCACATTATTAATGGAAGAGTTCATGAGTTGAGAACTTGTCAAAAGACCTTGAGAAGTCCAATATCTCAATAAAACATGGCAAAAGTCCACGCAATTTTTTCAAATGTTTTTACCCCTTTTTTTGACCAGCTGTACGTTTCATAAGAATTACTGATTTCTTAAGAGAAATATCACACTTCTATAGAAAAATAATATTTGATGTACGCATTGTGAAGTTTTTGCAGTTTTGTTATTCTGTAAAGGATAAAACAAAAGTTTGACATAGGAAGTAACTCTATTTAGCCTTCCCTTGAGATTTCAGTATGATCTCTCTGATAAGATGGTCCACTTATCTGCAAGGCCCCTAAATTTACGACCACTGTTACTGACTGAATCAGTTTGCATAAATCATTCTGCATATAGATCAAAATATACTTCGGTAATCCAATATTTAATATTTTGTTGAAGAGGCTGGCAGTGAAAAAGGTGAATGCTGCCAAAAATTTTCAATGTATTTGTCAATGCACATTTAAATTTAAAAAATAACTTACTCTAGAAGTAATTACACCATTTTTGTGTTAACTGAGGCCAGGTCTATACTTATGGATAGATCGGCACTGCTGCGATCAATGCAGCGGTGTCAATTTAGGAGGTCTGGTGAAGACCCGCTAAGTCGATGACAGAGCACTGTCCCATCAACTTCTGTACTCCAGCTCCCCAAGAAGAGTAGGTCAGTGGATCTCCCATCAACACATGCTATGTAGACACCGCTGTAAGTTGACCTAAGTTACGTCGACTTCTGTTACATAATTTACTTAGGTCGATTTACAGCTGTAGTGTAGACCAGCCCTGACAATGAATACTTGGATAAGTTAGTTCTACTCACATGAATGTTTGCGAAATAACGAACTTTACATATTTGTACTGAAAGTTTTATATTTTAAATAGGATGTGACACTGTTGAACATCTCGGGAGACAGAATTCCTAAATCCCCTTTCCATAGCTTTGATACAAAGCCAATTAAGTGCTGGATCCAATGCTCATTGAATTAAATGGAAAGACTCCCATTAATTTCAGGCTAAATGAGTCAGACAAGAATCTGACTGAACTGTTCACCACTAGGAGCACATACACATATGCAGTTCCTTTGTGTGAATGTGAAAAGAGTAATTAACTAAACTCTGCACCCAGCCAATAAATCTTACAATAACTTAATTTTTCTAGGAATGTTGATTCAGGCAAGGCCCATTTATCCCAGGAAGTCAAAGTAATAATATTTTCCAAAATTCCCCAAACCCTGTTTGTTTGCTTTTTTTCTCATCATTGCTATGTCTTCTTGAGAGATTTAAAACCTCCATGACTTCTTCAATCCTGCATACTGAGTTATGCTCATCTGATTGGGTAATAGAAATAATAGCAACTGATGATTGTGACAAGAATTGGGTGATTGCTCACAAAAAAAGTTCACAAATATTAATTGATATAAAAACTTTGGCACGAAGGGATCATTGACACTTTTCATATTCATCTGTGGAAGTGCAGTTTGGATGACAACAAAGATTACAGAAAGGGAAAGTGTCATTTTACAGAAATGTAAACATTTTCATGTTACAAAGTCACAGAACATTGTTTTTTATTAAACTTTTTTTTTTTGGTTAAAAGTGTCTGCTATGGTCAGAAATGTTTGATATTTTATTGAACACCAAATACCTAAAAACTCAGATTTCACAGCCAAAAACTAAAATATTCTGGTTGGTGATATTTTGATGAAAAGTGAGTATTTTCCACAGAAAATTTAGAAAAAAAATTTGTTGAAATTTTCTCCAGAAACAGAACCTTTGTTTTTTTGTCACCGCTACTTGGAAGACATGAATTCGGGAAGCAGAAAAAACTGTCATTTGACTGGCCTGAGCAATCACACAGTTCTATCAACAAATTGCAAATATTGAATGCTCAAAGCAGAAGTTGTAGCAAACACTTTGGTAGCAACCTACCAGCTAAAATATTTATTGCATAAAAAAAATCTAAATTACTTTCTGTACAATTTACAAACAGAATGAAGGGTTAACTTTGTCAAATAAACTGTCCATTGCAAATAGTTTATCCACGTCTCTATGGTGCCAACAGTAACTAACCATTTACATTAAATTTTGACTATTGAATATTTGCCATTAATAGTTCACAGTTAAGCAGATTAAAAAAGCAGTTAAGCAGTTAAAAAAAACCCATGGAAAAATAGTAAGGAAATCATGATCCGACAAACATTTCACAAGCAGAAAAGAGATTAAAGTGCAGTTTGAAATCAGATTGTATTGTTTTCTTCTATTTGTTTTTTACTAGGCTCCAATAAACCAGGTACCCCAATAAATTGGACTACAAGACTCGGATACATGACTGTGTCTCTCCTGATCTCCCTTATGTTCTAATGAAGAACCTTCATTCTTCAACACACTAGATAAACTATTATTACTCATTGCTCCTACCTGGGGAAACATAGGGCCAAATTCTCAAGAATTAAAAAAATAAATTTAAAATAAACTCATTTTATCCACTCCCCTGTCAAACAAGACTAGTTCCCTATAGCTGGGATGCTAATCAATTGTACACTGACATCATAATAGCCTCCATTATGTAATGTTTCAGAGGCAGTTTAGGTTCATCAGCAGTGGTTGAAAAACTCTGTACAAACAAAATATAAAGACAGGAAAGGTAGTGTAGGCTGGATACCAGCTATGTTGTTGTTTTACCCAGTACAATTTCTTGATGGCAAAGCTGGAAATTGTTTTTAGAGGAATGTAAAATGCATCCCATGTGAAAATATCCTAAATGAGAAATTCATTCATGTAATGCTGTTCCAAAACCTAATTCATCCCCTTGTCTTTTGGCCTTAACATCTCGAAACTGAGTTCACTAAAACTGTTTACAGAATACCACATCAAAGGCAGGCAGAGAGAAAGGGAAGAATGGGAAAGGGGAAAAATAACATAAGGACTGATTTTGTATAAGCATTTCCAGTTTTCTTTCTCTTTTTTTCACATTCACAGCATATTTGTTAGGGCAGACATTCAATTTGGACCAAACATTCAGACAATGGAAAGAGGTAATACATTTGCTTCCTAAGACATTGCATCAGGTTAGTTGAATGCTGCTATAACTCATTCACAAATGATATTACATCACTCCATAAGGTGTGATATTATTCTCCAGTGACATGATGGGAAAAGTCAAACTTAATGTGAGAAAAAAATAGAAAGCGTGGCTTTGACAAACTTCATACAGGCCACATAATACTGCTTTGATGTAATTACAGTGCTGAACACTGGGAAAAATGACTTTGTTTAATAAGCATTCTCAAGGCTGGATATAAATATAATTATCCCCATTTATTATATAGTACATGAAAGAAAGACAAGGTTTAATCCAAACAGTTTGGTGCCTTTAACAAAGACTTAATATCAGAGAGCAAATGTACTGTGATTGCTGTAAAATGCACTTCTGAGAACTAATTGTAAAATTGAATTTGAGGGGAAAAGGGACAGTGGCATGACATTTAAACAGGTCCCAAAACACAATTCTGAAGTGTGCTCCTCTGCTATACATCCTCCAAGTGCTTCCTTCCCTTATCCTGCTTCCTTAAACACCTGCATAAAATGCTCCACCCACCTGAGCTGATGGCTTGACTACTGAACTCTCCAGCAAGGTAGTCGGGTCTTCTTAGTTAAGCAACCTGATTTTTGGAGTTTCCTGCTGGATTCCTAGGCTTGCAAATGGACTCTTGGGCTTCTTGCTAGGTTGCAACTGAGTTCCTAATCTGAGTTCCTTGGGCTTTCTTCTTAACTAGTGAATGGCCTTCTGGACTCATTAGCTACTGGATTCCTTGGCACCTGAAGCAGTGCCTGGCCTCCCTGATGTGCTGCCGGGGCTGGTGGTGAGTACAGGAGCTGTTTTCCCTGTCATACTGTTGAGAAGGAGGGCCTATTGTTCTTCTCTCATGAACCGGTCTTTGAGATCTCTGAAATATGCTGCCATCACTCAATTTCTCCTGTTTTGGTAATAAAGATGTCTGGCCCGGTGAGCCATTAAGTACAGTCTGGGGCACTGCTGGAAGAGAAAGTTATCATAATTTCCCCTTCTGCTCAGACTGCTAGAGGCACCTACAATGTTCTGGTACCTTTAGAGATGAGATGATTGTTTTCCATCAAGAACTGAATTACCACACTTCTGCAGAAAGACCAAAGGAAAAAAACTTATTTCACTTGAAAAGTCAAAAATAATGTCCATCCTTGAACATACGGAGTAGTGCCTTATTCTACAAAAGTGTCATTGACTTCAATGGGACTACTCCTAAAGTAAGGTACTATTCACTGGAGGTAAGAACATTGGAATCTGGCTATTTATGATGATCTTATGGACTCATCTTGGATGCTGACATAGATCAAATATAAATAGGCATTACCTCCAACTGTCCACAATAAGCAGTTTAACCAACTAATAGTCCTCCCAATGTAACCACCTAATCATCATAATCAGGCAGATGCTGGACCACAATTGTATCCGTTGCTATAATCCTTTTTTTGAAGGTCAGTCGGATAAAAGGCCTTTTTTTGAAGGTCAGACAGCTGCAGCGGCACAGGAGCTAGCAAACAGAGCTCTAAACAGGGGAGTTTGAGTGGGAGTTCTGTTGGAGGAGAAGGTAGTTGTACTTGGTTTTGTATTTTTAGTATTTGTATTTGTGTGTGTGTAGGGGTTTTGTGCTGGGAGAGCAGCTGAGCCTGATTAGGGGGTGGGGCTTTGTGCTGAGAGAGCAGCTGAGCCCTGCCTAGGGGGTGGGGCTTCTGACTAGGGGCCCTATAAAGGTAGCCAGCCATTCAGGCAGCGGCACAGACAGCTGCAGCAGCATAGGAGCTCGCAACCAGAGCTCTAAACAGGGGAGTTTGAGTGGGAGTTTGGATTGTGGTGCTTGTTTGGGGTTTGCTTTTGCTGGGGGGGGTGGTCTTTTTGGTGTGGCTTGTGTTTCCCAGATTAACAGGATTTAGGTGGGAAGGAGATGACAGATACAGAGGCAGCTGTGGGAGTGACTCCTGCAGTGAAAGACACATTGAGGATGACTGGATGTGGAAGCTGTGGTATGTACATGATCCTGGAGGGGGGAACGGGTAAGAATTTTTTCTGCATGAAATGCCGTCTGATAGAGCTGATGGAGGAAAAGATCCGAGGTTTGGAGATGCAGGTGGAAAGTCTGGTTGAGTTTAGGAAGGGGTTTGAGCAGATGATGGAGCAAAGATATGAGGTATCTGAAGGGAAAAGCTCAGACTCACAGATGGAACCAGGGCTGGGGAATTTTGAGGAGAGACTGGATGAGGAAAGTGGTCAGTGGAAACATGTGACTCAAAGAACCAGGCAGAGAAAAAGACGGGCTAGTGAAGGAGAAATAGAGCTTAGGAACAGGTTTGCAGAGTTGGAAAATGAAGAAGGGGCTCAGCAGGTACTTGTTGAAGGTGGAAGGGTAAGGAAGAAGAGAAGAGAGGCTAGCCCTATAGAAAAAGGGGAAGAGTCAAGGGAGACTACACCAAATTATTACTGAGCCCCAGGAGGATACAGGATGGGTTGAAGAAGATTATAAGGGAAAATAGGAATGGAAAGAACTTGCAGCCAGAGGGAACAGGGGAGACACTGGAGAATAGCACTGTCACCAGGAAAAGGCAGGTCTATGTGATGGGGGACTCTTTATTGAGAAGAATAGACAGGCCTGTAACTAGAGCTGATCCTGAGAATAGAAGGGTGTGCTGTCTTCCGGGTGCTAAGATACGGGATGTGGACCTGAGGTTGAAAAGGATCCTAAAGGGAGCGGGAAAGAATCCCCTAATTATCCTTCATGTGGGAACAAATGATACGGCTAGATTCTCGCTGGAAAGTATTAAGGGAGACTATGCTAGGTTGGGGAAGACGCTTAAGGAAATTGAGGCTCAGGTGATCTTTAGCGGGATCCTTCCTGTTCCTAGAGAAGGGCAACAAAGGTCTGACAAGATTATGACTGTCAACAGATGGCTTAGGCAGTGGTGCTATAAGGAGGGCTTTGGGATGTATGACCACTGGGAGGCATTCACGGACAGAGGACAGTTCTCTCGGGATGGACTTCATCTCAGTAGGGAAGGAAATAGACTTCTAGGATCGAGGCTGGCACAACTGATAAAGAGAGCTTTAAACTAGGAATTGGGGGGAGATGGATGGAAGATGTCCAGAAAATCTCTACGCCAGATTTTAGCATTGAGAGGGAAGAAGATGAAGTAAGAATGGATACAGCCGTGGGTAGGAGAATGTATATAAGAAGTGAGGGCGGTGTGGATACTAGTCTAATAGGTTATACTGGATGTAGAATGACTGTGCCTAATAGGGTACAAAATGTGAGCGAGGCCAAACAGCAAAAATTAAGATGTTTGTACACCAATGCGAGGAGTCTAGGTAACAAAATGGAGGAACTAGAGCTACTGGTGCAGGAAGTGAAACCAGATATCATAGGGATAACAGAAACATGGTGGAATAGTAGTCATGACTGGACTACAGGTATTGAAGGGTATGTGCTCTTTAGGAAAGACAGAAACAAAGGTAAAGGGGGTGGAGTAGCATTGTATATCAATGATGAGGTAGAATGTAAAGAAATAAGAAGCGATGCAATGCATAAGACAGAGTCTGTCTGGGCAAAAATTACATTGGGGAAGAAAACTAGTAAAGCCTCTCTTACGATAGTGCTTGGGGTGTGCTATAGACCTCCGGGATCTAATTTGGATATGGATAGAGCCCTTTTTAATGTCTTTAATAAAGTAAATACTAATGGAAACTGCGTGATCATGGGAGACTTTAACTTCCCAGATATAGACTGGAGGACCAGTGCTAGTAATAATAATAGGGCTCAGATTTTCCTCGATGCGATAGCTGATGGATTCCTTCATCAAGTAGTTGCTGAACCGACTAGAGGGGATGCCATTTTAGATTTAATTTTGGTGAGTAGCGAGGACCTCATAGAAGAAATGGTTGTAGGGGACAATCTTGGCTCAAGTGATCATGAGCTAATTCAGTTCAAAGTAAATGGAAGGATTAACAAAAATAAATCTGCAACTCGGGTTTTTGATTTCAAAAGGGCTGACTTTCAAAAATTAAGGAAATTAGTTAGGGAAGTGGATTGGACTGAAGAATTTATGGATCTAAAGGTAGAGGAGGCCTGGGATTACTTTAAATCAAAACTGCAGAAGCTATCGGAAGCCTGTATCCCAAGAAAGGGGAAAAAATTCATAGGAAGGAGTTGTAGACCAAGCTGGATGAGCAAGCATCTTAGAGAGGTGATTAAGAAGAAGCAGAAAGCATACAGGCAGTGGAAGATGGGAGGGATCAGCAAGGAAAGCTACCTAATTGAGGTCAGAACATGTAGGGATCAAGTGAGACAGGCTAAAAGTCGAGTAGAGTTGGACCTTGCAAAGGGAATTAAAACCAATAGTAAAAGGTTCTATAGCCATATAAATAAGAAGAAAACTAAGAAGGAAGAAGTGGGGCCGCTTAACACTGAGGATGGAGTGGAGGTTAAAGATAATCTAGGCATGGCCCAATATCTAAACAAATACTTTGCCTCAGTCTTTAATAAGGCTAAAGAGGATCTTGGGGATAATGGTAGCATGACAAATGGGAAGGAGGATATAGAGGTAGATATTACCATATCAGAGGTAAAAGCGAAACTGAAACAGCTTAATGGGACTAAATCGGGGGGCCCAGATAATCTTCATCCAAGAATATTAAAGGAATTGGCACCTGAAATTGCAAGCCCATTAGCAAGAATTTTTAATGAATCTGTAAACTCAGGAATAGTACCGAATGATTGGAGAATTGCTAATATAGTTCCTATTTTTATGAAAGGAAAAAAAAGTGATCCGGGTAACTACAGGCCAGTTAGTTTGACATCTGTAGAAAGCAAGGTCCTGGAAAAAATTTTGAAGGAGAAATTAATTAAGGACATTGAAGTCAATGGTAAATGGGACAAAATACAACATGGTTTTACAAAAGGTAGATCGTGCCAAACCAACCTAATCTCCTTTTTTGAAAAAGTAACAGATTTTTTAGATAAAGGAAATGCAGTGGATCTAATTTACCTAGATTTCAGTAAGGCATTTGATACCATGCCACATGGGGAATTATTAGTTAAATTGGAGAAGATGGGGATCAATATGAACATCAAAAGGTGGATAAGGAATTGGTTAAAGGGGAGACTGCAACGGGTCCTACTGAAAGGCCAACTGTCAGGTTGGAGGGAGGTTACCAGTGGAGTTCCTCAGGGATCGGTTTTGGGACCAATCTTATTTAATCTTTTTATTACTGACCTTGGCACAAAAAGTGGGAGTGTGCTAATAAAGTTTGCAGATGATACAAAGCTGGGAGGTATTGCCAATTCGGAGAAGGATCGGGATATTATACAGGAGGATCTGGATGACCTTGTAAACTGGAGTAATAGTAATAGGATGAAATTTAATAGTGAGAAGTGTAAGGTTATGCATTTAGGGATTAATAACAAGAATTTTAGCTATAAGTTGGGGACGCATCAATTAGAAGTAACGGAAGAGGAGAAGGACCTTGGAGTATTGGTTGATCATAGGATGACTATGAGCTGCCAATGTGATATGGCTGTGAAAAAAGCTAATGAGGTTTTGGGATGCATCAGGAGAGGCATTTCCAGTAGGGATAAGGAGGTTTTAGTACCGTTATACAAGGCACTGGTGAGACCTCACCTAGAATACTGTGTGCAGTTCTGGTCTCCCATGTTTAAAAAGGATGAATTCAAATTGGAGCAGGTACAGAGAAGGGCTACTAGGATGATCCGAGGAATGGAAACTTGTCTTATGAAAGGAGACTTAAGGAGCTTGGCTTGTTTAGCCTAACTAAAAGAAGGTTGAGGGGAGATATGATTGCTCTCTATAAATATATCAGAGGGATAAATACAGGAGAGGGAGAGGAATTATTTCAGCTCAGCACCAATGTGGACACAAGAACAAATGGGTATAAACTGGCCACCAGGAAGTTTAGACTTGAAATCAGACGAAGGTTTTTAACCATCAGAGGAGTGAAGTTTTGGAATAGCCTTCCAAGGGAAGCAGTGGGGGCAAAAGATCTATCTGGCTTTAAGATTCTACTCGATAAGTTTATGGAGGAGATGGTATGATGGGATAATGGGATTTTGGTAAGTAATTGATCTTTAAATATTCAGGGTAAATAGGCCAAATCCCCTGAGATGGGATATTAGATGGATGGGATCTGAGTTACTATAGAAAATTCTTTCCTTGGGTATCTGGCTGGTGAATCTTGCCCATATGCTCAGGGTTTAGCTGATTGCCATATTTGGGGTCGGGAAGGAATTTTCCTCCAGGGCAGATTGGAGAGGCCCTGGAGGTTTTCGCCTTCCTCTGTAGCATGGGGCATGGTTGACTTGAGGGAGGCTTCTCTGCTCCTTGAAGTCTTTGAACCATGATTTAAGGACTTCAATAGCTCAGACATGGGTGAGGTTTTTCATAGGAGTGGGTGGGTGAGATTCTGTGGCCTGCGCTGTGCAGGAGGTCGGACTAGATGATCAGAATGGTCCCTTCTGACCTTAGTATCTATGAATCTATGAATCTAAAAGGCTTCCAGAAAAATGGTGGAAGGAAGTTTCTTCTTATTTTGATGATTCCTTTCTAACCAATCAAAGACATCATCTTGTTTGTTTTACATTGTTGCCTAAAGGACCCCACTGTGCTAGGCACTGTACATATTAATAGTAATAGATAGTCTCTGATACAGATCTTACAAACTAAATAGTGATATAATATATTTCATAAATGGGGACTTGAGGCATGGAGAAATTAAGTGACTCACCCAGGGAGGTCAGACTGTGACAAAATTAGGAATCAACCCCAAATTTCTTATGTCCTAGTACAGTGTCTTACCTACAAGACCATCCTTCCTTTTTATACTGTGCATCTATTCAAATATACCCTGTCCAGCTTTAAAACTAAAAACATTAAAAATCTTTAAAACATCTAGGGGATGTGAAAGGAAATGAAAGAAAGAAAGAAAGAAAGAAAGAAATATTTGGGCAGAAAATGAGGAATGTTCCCCTTTGTGTGCTGTTACCATTTAGGAAGGAATCAACAAAGGATAAATGTAAATAGACATTTTAAAAATAGCCCATGTTCCTTTCATGTTTTGCTTAGGTTCCTCCCACTCATCAGTTATATGAAAATTGGTGTGTAAAAATTTTCATGGAAAAGAGATTTCAAGAAAAAAAAGAACTAATTAACAGCATCTTTAAATAGACCTTTCTAATTTCTTTCAGCTTTCTGTTTTTAGTTTTCCCTTTTCACTGAACAGGAAGAATTTTTTCTCCTTTATTCTCCTCTAAGTATATTCAAATGTTCATTTAAAGAAAGTCAAATGTTTTCTGATGGCTTGTCTACAAGCAAAGTTGCACTGGTTTAGTTAAACTGGCTGTGTGGATACAAAAGGCTGTGTGGACATTATTATTTGGGTTTAAACCAGTAATATATCCATTTTGCTTAATTCAGTTAGGAACAGGTTTAAGCAAAACTGAAATAAGACAATCTTACTCCAAAAAAAGAATTTGTATTAATTTAACTTAACCAATGTAAATAAATGGATGCAAATATATGTATAGAAAAGACCTGAGTCATACATTAGTTTTAAATACAGTTATCATTTTTCTGTGCTGCTAATAAGAATAATACACACATAGGAAGATCTATTTTCCATAGAAAAGACCTTTTGAATGGGTGACAATAACTGACAATTTATTTCAGAGTAGCAGCTGTGTTAGTTTGTATTCGCAAAAAGAAAAGGAGTACTTGTGGCACCTTAGACTAACAAATTTATTTGAGCATAACCTTTCATGAGCTACAGCTCACTTAATCGGATGCATTCAGTAGAAGAAACTGTGGAACCACCTGATCAACATCCTCTACAGCAAACAGGGAAAGATTCAGAATGAGCTCTCAAAACTGGATACTCTCATAAAATTTTTTCCACTGCATGCATCTGATGAAGTGAGCTGTAGCTCACGAAAGCTTATGCTCAAATAAATTTGTTAGTCTCTAGGGTGCCACAAGTACTCCTTTTCTTTTTGACAATTTATTGTTACGCAGGGCCAAATCTTCAGTTGGTAGAAGTCAGAATAGTTACATTGATTTAAGCAGACTTATGCCAGTGCACATCAGCTGAAGCTCTGGCTCCTAGTTTCTTTCAAAATGGATATTTCCTTTAATCTCAAGATCCTTAAATTTGATGATACATAGCACCCATGAAAAATAGAAAATCCTTTTAAGACATGTTGTTTTTCTGTACAATTAAAGTATGATGTATTTCAGGACAAAGCTGCCTCCCACAAGGTGTTAGTAAAAAAAACACTGGTCCTACTTATCTTCTGACTTACATCAGTTTTGCACCACTGTTATTCCAGTGGCATGTTTGGAGTTACTTATGGTTTACACAGTTGTAAATCAGAGGAAAATCAGGCAATTAAATCATTCTGCTCTTGTGACAATGTTTGAATTGTTCTTTTCTTGTTTGTCTTTTGTATATCATGTTGAGTTTTGGCCAGTGACACTTACAGATTTTTGGAAGATGAGTTGCTATTGCTTTCTAATTATACTATAATTTTCATTTATTTGATTTACTTATTAATTCATTTTAACTTGACTATGGCCTTTGGGTGCTCTGTAGAAAGGACCATAACATAACAGATGCAAATTTTCCTCTAATCCCATAACTAAAGATACATTTATATTTGAATTCAAGTCAGTCATATATAAAGATAGCATGGATTTGAAACTTTGGATAGAACATAACATTGAATAGAACTGGTAAAAAAAAAAACTACTTTTGTGAAAATTTTTGAAATTTCATAGTTGTTTTCATTTCAAAAGGTTCAGAATGGACTGTGGTCGTGGTTGTTTTCAATCCACCTTTTATTTGCATATTTCAAAATATTAATGAATTTTTTTCTTGGATTTCAATAATGTTTTTGATGATTTTTAGCTAAATACTTTTGGGGGGGAAATGAAAAAAATGACATTTTTTTAAGAAAAGAAACAAATTTTGATTTCAACAATTCTTCACAAAAATTAGTTTTGGAAAAAAGGCCATTTTATTACGTAAAATCTTCATTTGAAAAACTTCAGCAACTTTTAACATCGGGCAAACGGTTGATTTCAGTGACAACTACATGACAGTAATCCGGAAAACCACTAGCACTGTTTACTATTCTATGGAAGGGAACAAAAATGATGTGATATTGCATAAAATGTTGTTCGTTTTCTTAAAATTAAAATTGAGTTGCCCTTCTTTCAAAACAGTTGAGGCTCTGACCAGCAAGGAAGACAAATGAAATATCATGAGGGAGCATATCATAAACAGTTAATAATTGTGGAATAATCATCTATTTGTGAAGGTATAATTGAAAGAGAATCTCTCTTTTAACCATCGCAGTTATTTGATGGACAAGGTATACTTGACTTCAGTGGCTTTTAATGTGTTTCTTGCATAATGGAGAATAAATTAATGCTAAGTCTCTATATACCTATAAGATGTCTATTTATTGAAGCCAAATAAAGTGTAACTTACAAAAAAACCTACAATAAGGACCATTTGCAAGAAACAACCTCCCTGTCTAAGTCCTTGTCTACACTACTACTTTGTCAGTATAATTTTTGTCGCTCAGGGGTGTGTTTTTTCACACCCCTGTGAGATATAAGTTACAATGACAGAAGCAACAGTGTGGACAGCACGGTGGGAGAACTGCTTGTAGCAGTGGTTTTATTATGTTGATGGGAAAACTCTCTGCCATCAGCATAGAGTGGCTACATGAGCAATCTTACAGCGGTGCAACTGCATCGGTACAGCTGTGCCTCTGTAAGCTCGCTAGTGTAGACATGGCCTAAGGTTCTCAGATACCACAGTTATGCGCCCTGAGTGGCTCAGAACTCAGTACATGGGCCTGAGTGGATCAGCATAGATTTAAGGAACTACTGTAAAGTACCTATTTGGATTGCAAACACAAACTAGTTTGACTTTTAGTTAATGGAGACCTGCAAAGGGTGAAAGAATGGGCTTGTTCTTTTACTGCATTTGGGCACTGTTTGCCCTGGAGAGAGTAATTAGGAAGCAGTACCAATGTTGCCAACTCTCACTGTTTGAGCTGGACCTAGTGTCCCAAGAATAGGTAGAATTCCATCCCTCTCACAAACTTCAGGCCTGCCTTGAGGTATTACCTCTCCATCCCCCACTGTTGTCTTGTACACTTGTCTGTCTTCTGGGGATGAGCAGCTAGTCAGGATTGCTGCAGGAGGCAGGCCAAGCTCTCCCCCTTCTCTCAGCAACTTACATCATTCTCACAGGAGGGAAGGAGGTGGCTCCATCCAGCAGCTCAGGGTGGCTCCATTCCCTCCTTTCCCCACACTTTCCATGAGCAATGGCACATAACCACCGCTAATCCTCCACACCCTCTCCATCCCTGCAACACCAGAACTGGGAAGAGAAAGAAGGAGGGTCTGACTCATGGTATTTGAACTCTTGGGGTTGGCAGTACTTCAGTACCTGTGCTCCAGGGTCTGCAATTCTTCCTGGCCCTGCCTCAACCACGTGGAAAGGGGAGAGGAGAAGAATGCTCCTGACTTCCTTCCTCTCACTGTGCACCCATTTAAAAGTCATGCAGATTTAGCCCTGAAAAAAGAAAGACCAAATAGCTAAAGACTGTGGGCAAGGAAATTTAGAGGTCAAAATTGGGCTTCTGATGGGAAAAAAAAGTTAGTCTTAATTATGGATATGCTAATGTGTCATCTTAATTCCTGTGCAACATACTCTTACGCCAGTCACTGCCTGCCTTTTAAAGACAAAGTTACTATTGCTCTGATACAACAATAGATTCACGTGAGGAAAGCTGACATGCTTTTGTTTTGAAACTGAGGAGCAATTAGGCCATTAGGTTATTAATAGGGCTGATGTCAGTAGAGCAAAGCAGGAACAGTGTTCCTGTCCCTTGGGAATTTTCGAGATACCCAAACAACTTTCCCCCCAAATAGGATAAAAAGTCAAAATCTTGAAAAATGTTGCCAGTCGATAGGCTGAAGTAAATCCAGAGTGGGTCAATCCAAATATTTCATTTCAGTTTCAACCTGTTAAAAATTTTTACTTTTTTAGTAAAAGAAAAGTCATTTCAAAATGAAAAACAACAGTTTTCATTTTGAAAATGTCAAAATCAGAACATTTTGACAATTTGTAGAGCAAAATGGTGTCCTCCGTACAGTGTGACCTCACACATACAATGCATGAGAGAGTCACGCTGTGTGGAAGGTGACATTTTGCTCTTCAAAATGGCATCCTCCATGCTGTCTGGGGTCCTGGAAGGAAATAATTACTTAAAATGGGTTGTGCTAGCAAAATGTTTGGGAATCTCTGTATTAAATCTTACTGGATTGCAGAATTTTGTTATAAGAGTTACATATTATTATTGTATGCCTGGTAAGAGTACACAGCCCCTTTGCAACAAATGGGTTGTTTTTTACCATTGATTTCCATGGGAATTTTCATAGTAGGTGAACTTCATCTTCATATAGAGGTCCAGTTTTAAACTAATGCACCCTTCAATCCCGTTCATGATCTATTCTCAGGGATTAAGTTGGATATAACATCTGTAGGTCTTGTGCAGAGAGCCTGACAGCATTAGATTTAATGAAGACTTGAATTTCACCCAGAGTAAATAATGTATAGTAGCACTAAATCAAATATTACCGTAAAAAAGTCAAAATGAAATTTGAAAGTCCAAACTTTGATGTTTTTCAGTTTTCATTATTTTAGAAATTGCCCAATTTCAAACAAAACCTATGAAATTTTCTTTTACTCAAATATAGGATATTTTGAGTGAAAATTTACCCATAAACACTCAAACTACAAAATATGCAAAACATTTAATTTCAATCTTTGAATTTTTCTTTGAAAAATTTGTATAATCCTCTAACATTTTGAATTGTATTATTATTAATCATATGTAGTATGGTAAGACCTAAGAACCAACCAGTCAAGATCGGGGCCTCATTGTAGTAAGCACTGTACAAACACAGAGGAGCAGATAGTCCCTGCCCCAGAGAGTTTACAATCTAAATAGTTTTATATACTATGAAGTGAAAATGGTCATTTCAATGAATTTTTATGAAGAACAAACTTTCTGGGTCAAAAAGTAGCCTGTATAGATACTGAAAATTGTGTGAAATTTTGATAAATATTTTTGTCACATTAGCACAGAGAGCACAAATAAAATCATTTTAGGTGTTCATCTTAGATTATTCCTTTGTGAGTGACCTGGGTAAAAGATTCAGATTAATAATTGTATTGTATTTGTATATGCTAGTTAACTTCCAAAGATCTATTGAAAAATGAATGGGATAATCATATAATTGATTTCTACTGGATTTCCAATTGAAATACGTCCAAGTGTTAATTAGGGTAATGCTGCAGAGCAAGTTTACTATATTTTTAATTAATAGAGCTTTGTGTAATGAGGATGTTGGGCAATAATTTAGATGCAGTTTATTTTCTACTGTGTGATAATTTGCTAGCAGTTATTGGAATGAATGTGGTATTTGCACCATCAGTGCCAATTAATAGTATAACTGATGCTTACTAAGAGCCCAACTGTGTCAGCCTTACTCAGTGTGAGATATACCCTACTACAAGCAGTGCTGTGCCAAAGGTGTTCCAGGCGCAGTTTGAAGACTTATATCCAAACCCTCTCTGCTAATGCAAAAAATCCCCATAATCATCACTAAGTACTTTTATAAAGGGACTTTCCTAACCTTCTTTGAAGCGATCTCATTAATTAGCTCATCCCAGTCTATTCACCTTGCTTTTAAATTCTCTTTAGTAATAACCACCACATTGCTTAACTGCTCTTCCCCCGGGACATTTTTTAATAGGTCTTAATTAATTTTAGCTTGCTGAAACTCCTTTTATTAGCAGCCACAGTTACAGGAAGACAGCAAAAAATACACTGTTTTTTTTTTCTGTGTTAAGTAAACTTACATCTAAAGTCATTTTCTGAATGTAGCTAAGGAGATCAATGGGCACCATCATTTTAAAGAATTGTAAAGATTCACTTGCAAAAACTGGCAAAGAGCTAATCTTGTTCTCAAAACTCTGAGTTTAAATCCTCAGGGTAGCTGATTGCTACATTTCAAGTGTGCTTCTTTAGGTCTTCACTGCTGAGACTTTTTGTTTCTTGCCCATCAAAAAAAGGAAACCTTTTCTTACTCCATCATACTTATGCATCTTATTGTCCAACTGTGTTAATATTGTGCATTCAAAACCTTTTTTTTGTGCCCTGATGACCTTTCATCCTTTGCAGATTTGCCTGGCATTACTTTCCTCCTTCAAAAAGAAAAGGAGTACTTGTGGCATCCGATGAAGTGAGCTGTAGCTCACGAAAGCTTATGCTCAAATAAATTTGTTAGTCTCTAAGGTGCCACAAGTATTCCTTTTCTTTTTGTGAATACAAACTAACACGGCTGCTACTCTGAAACCTTTCCTCCTTCAAGATCATTTCTTTGAACTGCACTGATATTCCTAATGTTTCAGCCTGTGAAGCAGCAACAAACACAGAAGACTGTTATTCTGATAAAATGTCTGAGGCCACCAAATAAACTTCAACAAAAAAACTTCAAAAACAGACTCCAACGAGAGACTGCTGAATTGGAATTAATTTGCAAACTGGATACAATTAACTTAGGCTTGAATAGAGACTGGGAATGGATGAGTCATTACACAAAGTAAAACTATTTCCCCATGGTATTTCTCCCCCACCCCCCACCCCCCCACTGTTCCTCAGATGTTCTTGTTAACTGCTGGAAATAGCCTACCTTGCTTGTCACCATGAAAGGTTTTCTTCCTTTCCCCCCCCTGCTGGTGATGGCTCATCTTAAGTGATCACTCTCCTTACAGTGTGTATGATAAACCCATTGTTTCATGTTTTCTGTGTGTGTATATAAACCTCCCCACTGTATTTTTCACCAAATGCATCCGATGAAGTGAGCTGTAGCTCACAAAAGCTTATGCTCAAATAAATTTGTTAGTCTCTAAGGTACCACAAGTACTCCTTTTCTTTTTGCAAATAAACTGTGAGACTTTTGAATATCATGATTCAGAAATTTTTTGCTTGCAGTGTTAATTTTTCATAAGATAGTATACCACACTTTGGCCAAAACAAGAAACAAAAACTCTGAAATATTCATTTGCAAGCTATCCGTTTCTGACTTAAATTCTGGCACAGAGTTGTGTGAAGCCATGATCTCAGCAAAAGTGTCAATAATACCCTCAACCTGATTTTGTAGTAGATGTATTGCCTCTACCCTTGCTGACCATCTTGTCATGCTTTGACATTTTAATGTAATGCTAATCTGCTTTTTCAACACATCCCAACAACTAGTAGAAGTCGTAAACAGGGTATATGATCTTTGAACAACTGGAAAAAGTAGAAAAACTTGGGGAATGACTATTGCAGTAGCTTCTCCAGCAAGATTCAGTGAGTTGGCAGCACATAGGTTGAAGGATACATACTGATTTACCTGCTGAATTTGATTTTGAAGACCTTTGTATTCTGCAGCCATGTTAGCTCTATAGTCATAGCTTTGTCCCCTGCAATCAGCCACATATAAACCATCATTTTATAGATTCTCTAAAATAACCTCTGTAATACTCTCTCCTGTTTTGGTGTACATATAAATGAGATCTAAAAGGCATTAAATGGGGCACCAAGTACACCATTCATGGCACTAAAAGGGACCATGAATAATCCATTCAGGGCTATACAGGAGGCCCCAAATGTACCATATTCACTAAAGGAGGCACCAAAGTCACCAACCGTGTACCACATGTGGCCCCAATGCACCATCTGGAGCACTAAATGGGGCCCTGAAACAAGAAATATACCATTCAGAGAAGTAAACGGGACCTCCAATACAGGGCAGTAAACGGGACCCCAAATGGTCAATTTAGGGAACTAAACAGAGCCTAAAATACCATTCATTGCATTAAATGGGGCACTAAATACACCATTTGGGGCACTAAATAGAGAACCAGGGCCTTGCAATGGAAGAAAAGAGTAAGAAATAAAACAAAAAAACAAAACCACAAAACAACTCATGGCCCTTTATGGACCCCTGTCAGGCCCAGTTCCACAAGAACTGTTTGAATCCCACATTCCCATGGCCCTTACTACAAGATTACTTCCATTGAAATCAATTAAACTGTGTGTGGGTAACAAGATACTCTTCAAGCAAGAATAAGGATATCAGAATATAATAGAGAATATACCACAGGGTTAGCACTGTCACCACATATACGTAAAATGGCTCATATACCCTGAAAAAACATAGGGCTCCATTGTGGGGCATCTTAGCTCCTCTACACAGCCAGCCAGCTCTGCTGGCCAGAATGTAGGGAGTGGAGAGCCAAAGCCCTGACTCCCAACTCAATCTCCTTTGAGGCATCCCCAGAGGGGTAGAGAAGAAGTAAACTTGCTCGCTACTAACCACAGGAGCCACAATTCTTCCTGGCTCTTAGTTTTGGCCACAGAAATGCAGGGAGACTTCTTACAACATCACCCCTCCCCTTAGTTTACAAAATAAATGCCCAGAATATAAAACCTGAGTGCAAATTAAATAAGATCTGGTTAACACTACCTACAACCACCAACGGCCCAATTATACCACCCCTCTGCGTTTGCACTACAAAAGGAAGAGTGTTACTTTCCCCTCTAGTGCAGCTGCAAAGGTGGCAGTTGTCACAGTGCTCTGATGTGCAAGGGAGGGAGGTTGACCAGTGCCATCTGCAGTGATAATGGGCCTCGGAGGCTAGATGTTGTACATGAGGCTATAGATGGGATGACTGCACTGAGGGAAGTGCTTGCTATGTTCTTTCTGCCCCACCAGCACCCAGGAAGCATTTTGCCATTGAAAGGAATAATGAAGGCACCAGTAATCCAACAGTGTGTCTGCTCTCTAGCCCTACTCAGCTCAGTCTTGGGTTAGGCATAAATGAACCTGAGCATTAGTAGTAAGTATAAATACTGGGCTGAATTCAGCACTGGAGTAAATGGAAACAACTCTATAGAAGTTAAGAGAGCAGTGCACTGTGACATTCTATACCTTGGGGGAGTGTACTGTAACCCCTATATTCCCCATTTTCATATAATCATGATCTTACTTTACAAGGCATGCTTTATATGTATCAGGGGAAAAGTTATGATCTTCTGAAAGTCATGTACGTGTACCGTTAGTGCATATGAAGTTAAGAGAATTGTGTAGTATGGTTGTCACTAAAGCATGCTGTAAATTGGGGAATCAACCAGATATTAGCTCCCCAGAAGCAACAGTAACCATACTGGAAAGTAACCAATGCCTGGGTGGGGTGTCAAACAACCCATCAACAGCCATTGTCAAGCAAGGGAGATACAATGCAATGACTCACTTGCATGAGGCAACACCAAGGGAATTGTTCATCCTTTCTTGGAGAGACTCAGCAATGCCCTCCATAAATGCCTGGACTTGTGCCCCCTAAGCACCTGGACTGAGAGTATAAAACAGTTTTATACACAGGAGATTGGCCCAGGTTTAAGGAACAAACCTGTATGTTAAGGACTGCAATATCCAGTGGGGTGAGAAAAACTGCTTAATCTAGTTGCTGTCCAGTCTAATAGGATTGAGAGTTTAGACTGTGTGCTTATATTTTATTTTATTTTGGTAACCACTCTGACTTGTTATGCTTTGACTTATAATTACTTAAACTCTATCTTTATAGTTAATAAATTTGTTTGTTTATTCTACCTGAAGCAGTGTGTTTAGTTTGAAGTGTGTCAGAGGCTCCCCTTGGGATAACAAGCCTGGTTCATATCAATTTCTTTGTTAAATTGATGAACTCATATAAGCTTGCAGATTCCAGCGGGCATAACTGGACACTCAAGGCGGAGGTTCCTAGAGTTGTGTCTGGAACCGGAGCTATTGGCTAGTGTCATTCACTTGCAAGTAGCTGGGAGCAGCTTACATGCTAGTGTCTGTGCGTGAACAGCACAGGAGTAGGGGTTTTCACAGCAAAGCAGGATACGGCTGGCTCCCAGAGTCAAGGATTGGAGAGGCCTAGCAGATCATCGGTCTAGATAACACCAGAGGGGAACATCACATGCACCCACTTACATCAGAGCCCTGTTATTATTTGCTTTGTGGTAGCACTCAGAGGCCTACGTCATGATACAGGCCGGGGGACCATGGATGGAGGGACAGATAGGGAAAGAGCTTGATTAGATATTTAAAAATTGTCTCCAGGTGGAAGCTATGTCGGATTACCTGTAATACAGGCTCCTCATCCATATTAAACATCCTGGGTCCAAACAATTGCTCCCAAGGGAAAAATGGGGGGGATAGAATTTACATGAGGTGAATATCACAAAGATTTACCCCAGTTGATTCATTGAGAGGACAGAGCCCATCCCCTATACAGAATAATCTGCAGGTCCCACTCACAAACCCCACAGAATCAGCAGGAAGCTGGTGTGAAAGCCCGTGTCCCCATGTCATCTCAAAGTCTCCTGGCCCCCTTTCCATTCCCTTCCCTTCCCACTCTCTAGTAGCATATCTCCAATGGATACCTTATCTTAAAAGGTAATTTCTGCCACGAAGCGTGGGGGCATGGAAACATGATACAGCATCCAAAAGTTTTTTCCTTTATTCCTAAATAAAGAGCTGGAGGTATATCGCAGAGCTGGCAATGGGTAATACACATGCCCCCAATGCTCTATGGACATGCTTTTCCAGACTCATTCCTTCCCCACTCCTGGATCCACATCACAGAGGGAAGGTAGTGGTATGCACTGCTGTGGAGGCTGTATTGCCCCATATCTTTGTGGGAGGGGAAAGCCATGAGTACCCTTCATGCTCAGATCTCAAAGGAATAAATGGGTTTTGTTATAATTTCAGAGCGCTGAGGAATCCATCCTTTGCCGAGTCTAGCCACCCACACCCACCTGTCTTGTTTCTGACTTTTAACATACTTTCTAACTGTAAATTTAATGAAGTTTTGAGATTCTTGAAAGTTTCTGAATGTTCCATACAAAGAATATGGGAGTCTGAGACTGAATTTTTTTCCATGAACTGTACTTTGGGAGGTTGGTTTTAATTACTGATGGGATAATAACTTGTATATTAAAACAGGATTTCTTACAGGATAATTGCAACAGATGAATGAAACATGTTTATAAAGCATGAGGTAATGGAAACTTCAGTGGTGTCTTTTAGAGAAAGGCATCTCTTTTCAGAGGAGGAAAAGGAAGAGAAACACAAAGGTTCTCAAGATCGAATTATTCTGACCCCAAATCACATTCATGGAGTGTAAAATGCAGAATAGTTGGAGGTGAGTAATAAAGTAACAAGAATATAAAAAAGTTTCAGATGTTCAGCTACAAAAATGGAAAATAAGCTCCAACAGCAGAAGTGAAAACTTTCAATATCAGTTTTGTACTTTGTAGGTGCTCCAGGAAAGACAACTGTGGGTAAAATCACAGAGAGTGTAAAAAGTCAATACTAAACCAAAGCAGCTAATCAACAGTATCCCCGATACTGTCACGGCTAACCTGGTGGCTGAACTTTGTGACTTTGTCCTGACCCATAACTATTTCACATTTGGTGACAATGTATACCTTCAAATCAGCGGCACTGCGATGGGTACCCGCATGGCCCCACAGTATGCCAACGTTTTTATGGCTGACTTAGAACAACGCTTCCTCAGCTCTCGTCCCCTAATGCCCCTACTCTACTTGCGCTACATTGATGACATCTTCATCATCTGGACCCATGGAAAAGAAGCTCTTGAGGAATTCCACCATGATTTCAACAATTTCCATCCCACCATCAATCTCAGCCTGGACCAGTCCACACAAGAGATCCACTTCCTGGACACTACGGTGCTAATAAGCGATGGTCACATAAACACCACCCTATATCGGAAACCTACTGACCGCTATTCCTACCTACATGCCTCTAGCTTTCATCCAGATCATACCACTCGATCCATTGTCTACAGCCAAGCGCTACGATATAACCGCATTTGCTCCAACCCCTCAGACAGAGATAAACACCTAAAAGATCTCTATCATCCATTCCTACAACTACAATACCCACCTGCTGAAGTGAAGAAACAGATTGACAGAGCCAGAAGAGTACCCAGAAGTCACCTACTCCAGGACAGGCCCAACAAAGAAAACAACAGAACGCCAATAGCCATCACCTTCAGCCCCCAACTAAAACCTCTCCAACGCATCATCAAGGATCTACAACCTATCCTGAAGGACGACCCATCACTCTCACAGATCTTGGGAGACAGACCAGTCCTTGCTTACAGACAGCCCCCCAATCTGAAGCAAATACTCACCAGCAACCACACACCACACAACAGAACCACTAACCCAGGAACCTATCCTTGCAACAAAGCCCGTTGCCAACTATGTCCACATATCTATTCAGGGGATACCATCATAGGGCCTAATCACATCAGCCACACTATCAGAGGCTCGTTCACCTGCGCATCTACCAATGTGATATATGCCATCATGTGCCAGCAATGCCCCTCTGCCATGTACATTGGCCAAACTGGACAGTCTCTACGTAAAAGAATGAATGGACACAAATCAGGCGTCAAGAATTATAACATTCAAAAACCAGTTGGAGAACACTTCAATCTCTCTGGTCACTCGATCACAGACCTAAGAGTGGCTATACTTCAACAAAAAAGCTTCAAAAACAGACTCCAACGAGAGACTGCTGAATTGGAATTAATTTGCAAACTGGATACAATTAACTTAGGCTTGAATAGAGACTGGGAATGGATGAGTCATTACACAAAGTAAAACTATTTCCCCATGGTATTTCTCCCTCCCACCCCACCCCCCACTGTTCCTCTGATATTCTTGTTAACTGCTGGAATTAGCCTACCTTGCTTGTCACCATGAAAGGTTTTCCTCCTTCCCCCCACCCCCGCTGCTGCTGATGGCTTATCTTAAGTGATCACTCTCCTTACAGTGTGTATGATAAACCCATTGTTTCATGTTCTCTGTGTGTGTGTATATAAATCTCTCCTCTGTTTTTTCCACCAAATGCATCCGATGTAGTGAGCTGTAGCTCACGAAAGCTTATGCTCTAATAAATTTGTTAGTCTCTAAGGTGCCACAAGTACTCCTTTTCTTTTTGCGAATACAGACTAACACGGCTGCTAATCTGAAACCAAGGCTACAAAGTAACCAAGATATCTTCTGAAATATGAAATACTTTGTATATTAATGTCAAAGAGAAAAAACAAATCCAGCATATAGGATCAGCTACTTAATACATGACCAAATACTACTTTCAGCTAAACCAGAGCAACTCCACTGACTTCAATGGGTTTGCAACAATGTAGGTGAGAGTTGAAGTTAGTCTGCATTGGAATAATTGTATAATACAATCTTCTTGTCCCATGGATATTAATCTCCCTGTTATTTTGCAAGAGCCAGCACTTTCAGAAGAAAGATTTCAGCATCATCACATTCACATGGGTTAATAACAGTGAATCATCATTTGTTTAGAATTTCAAAATATTTTTCTGATGGTATGTCTCACCAGCAAAGGATTTCTGCTGACTTGTGGGGGCTCTGTAACAGCAACTTCTGTATCAGAAAATCAAGGTCAAAATGGCCACTGTGATTAATTCAGGTTGACATTTCATATAATATGCCTTTTAAAACCAACATGAGGGCGGCAAATTCAGCCCTCAGATATTGTACTATCAAATGGTTCCCTTTGAACGTGATGCCTCTGTGTTCACCATAGCTAGGCAATTCAGCAAAACATACAGATAGGACCCAGACCACAGGTTATATTGTATTAGGTAAGCAGCAGAGTACTAGTGCTTAATGCACAGAGAGTAAGAGAATTGGAGTGCCAGAAGAGTGTAATGGGAGTCTCCTGGTGGCAAAGGATGAAGAAACTGATGGATTGATTTGTGTTGTGGGAAGAGAGATAAAGGGACTGAAGGAACCAATGTTCTCTAAAAACTTGAAGTGTGCATGTCAATTGAAAGGTGGAATTTGGCCCCATTTCTGGATGGATCTGTATCTTTCTAGCTTATGATCAATTTAAATGCTATCCTAGGAGTCAAGCATTAGATATCTTTCCCTGGAAAATCCCTGGGGGCATTAGCCCACTTACTCCTTAGCACCATAGCTCTGTTTAAATGCATGTATGGAAATCAGAGCTCTAGTGTGAAATAATAAAGGTAAACAAATCTCTTAGTTCAGGATGGACACAACAAATCCTGCATCTTCGCAGGTAGTTAGACTAGATGACCCTGGTAGTCCCTTCTAACCCTATGGTTCTATGATTCTATGAAGAAGGCATTACCCTTCATGGTCAGCAGCATACAGCTGTTAGTGTTTCATTTGCAATAAGTGATGTGGCAGGCAGGCCATTTGTAGAGGCAGAGAGATTTTCCTTAAGCATGTTGATGGCCAGGACTTAAGTGTGAATGTAAGCTGTGTGTCCCGGCTTGTATTCCAGAGCCTCTGCTGCCACACCTGGTTTTTCTGAGACCTGATTCTCTTTCTCCTCTTCTATTCATCATACTACCATTAAGTACTTGACCAAATGAATTAGATGAGCTTGCTTAGCAAAGTTAAGGAGCCAGAGTCTCATTTATACTAGGGCCTATTTATACACGTCTGGCAGTGTAAAGTAGACATAAACTGTATGTTGTAACTTTACACTCACTTTACATCCTTTGTCCTTTATACTGCCAATGTGTTTCTAAATTGTGATGAAGTACTTTAGAAACTAGATTTTCTAACTGGAACATTGCAGTATAATTGTAATTATTCATTTCATGGTTAGACTTATTTAACTACTTCAAACTTAATACTAGATGTGCATAGGCACCACGGCATGAATATCAAAATAACTGTTTGTAACAAAAGTTATAATTCATAGTGAACTTTCATTAAAGGATAAATAATTTTAAAGTGTCTGAACTGTAAGGTGGTGATAGAAGAGGAATTACTGACCTTGCAGCCATATTGTTGTAATACCTATTTATACACACCAATCTTTTCTGTTCAGTTTTTTCTTATGTATGTTTCTTTCTTTCTTTACAGATCCTCAGATCATTAATCTGTGTATGATAAGAAAGTTCCGATTAAGAGTCAAGCAAAGGATAAATTTTATAATCAGGACCTATTCAATGGCTGTGGGTGCCTTTTTCTTAAGTTGTGTTGCCATATTGCTCTATACCAAGACTTTCTTTTCTGCCAGGCACTCTCCCAAGTCTGAGGGATGGTTGCAAGGTTTATTGGTTCATGCAAAAACTGCTTAGCTCCCCATACATACCTGGAAGGAAAATTGCAATCTTACTTAGAATCTCCTGCATTTCATGACATATGAGGCAATCAATTTTTCCCACTGTTGTCTGTCCCGTGCAAAATGTCTGACTCCATCATAAGTTATCTCTATGATAACAGCATCCTTTTTGATTGTCCTGCAATAGGTCATCCTTTGTCCTCAATGTCATCTCTTCCCTACAGGTGGAATCCAATCTAAGATGTACCAGTGGATGTACCAGATTATCTGTGGCCAACGGGCAGCCTAATGATATGCCCAAACCAATCATAGCCTGGTCTGTCCTATTATTCAGTCTGCACTCTGCAGGCCCAAGAGGCACAAGACTTCCAGACTGATTACTTCTTGTCTTCAATGAAACCCTAAGAGTCTTCTCAAACAAAGCTGTTGAAACACACTCAGCTTCCTCTTTTGTACTTCTACCATCTTCCTATTTCCAAGGCATGCATTAGTCTGGGGAGAATGATAGCATTGTATAATGTCATTTTAGTGTGTAATTGTATCTTCTTACTGTTCCTGATGTTTGATAAACAGAACAATGATCCACTGGCTTTGCCAGTTCTTGCCTTCTCTTCTTCAGTGAGCTGCCCCATAGCAGTCATCAGCTTTTTCGTACTCTTCTTCATCAATCACACATCCACAAGTGTAGATAGAATTCTGTCCTATCTCCATGGTCATGGTCTTCTACATAATGATATAAAGTCCCGCTTTGGCAGTTTCTGCTTTTATGCTCATAAAGAATCTTTTCATTCCTCTAAAGTTGGTATGATCATATCATCGTCTGAAAAATCTAAGTCTCACTGCTTATCTCTTGTCCAAGCAATGCCAGTATCCTTGGCAGCAGCCATCACTCTGTGACAATGAAGAGAAATGGGGATAGTACACAACCTTGCCTTATACCTGTAACAATCTTAAACCATTCCATGTCTCCCATCTCTGTCCTGATGCAGCACACAGACTCATCATATAACATTTTTTTACCAAATTAATGGTCTTTGCTGGAATTCCATAGTGTCTCAGGATCTTTCAGAGAGCTTCTCTGTGGACATTGTCAAATGCTTCCATTAAATCAAGAATGTTAAAAAACATTCCTTTTTCAATAAGTCTTCTCAAGGTGAAAATCTGATACAAACCGTTCTTACTAGATCAAAATCCAGCCTGCTTTTCCCTGAATATTTTGTCAACAGTAGTTTTCATTCAATTCAAAATGATAATGCAAAACACTTTTCCAAGATAGGAATGTCGCCCCTCCTCAGTTATCACAAATAAGCTACTCCCCCTTTTTAGGGATTTTACATATACACCTCTTCTCCAGTCTCCAGGAAGGGTCTCCTTTTCCCAAAATGTTCTGTACAACTTGCACATGTAATTCACCATCACTTCCTTTCCAGCTTTCAACGTCTATATTATCATAACCTAATGATTTACCAGTCCTCATTTGGTTTATAGCCTTAGTTACTTCCTCAAAAATAATTATTTCTCGTGATACGGATAAATCCACTATTTTTTCACATCTCCCAATGTGTGTTAGTGGTTCTGGCTGGTTGAGCACAGCCTGGAAAAGTTTAATCCAACAGTTTTGCTGCCCTTATTCTCTGCTTAAAATTGTACCATCTCGAGTCTTGACAGTGCCACGATGAATTGTGATGTCAGTTGTTTGGAAACTAAAAAAAGCTTTTTAGAATCTTATTTTTGTGTGTGCCTTGTCAGCTTCTCTTGCTTTGTTTTCCATCCATTCTCTTTTTTATCTTCTGGATGATCTTTTAACTTTCTTGTCTTCATCTGCATATTCTTTTTGCTGAATACCTCTTTTACTACTCTCTCGTTCTTGTTGAACGCTCTTCTTTAATTCTCTCTTCTCTTCACCAAACATCCACATATTCTGGGTGAAGCCATCATTTGATCTCCATATCTGTTTGTCTTCCCTTATGTGTTAATATTGTTCCCCTAATTAAAAGATTGTTATTCTCAAGGGCAATGTAAATGCACATATTGGTGATGATAATATTGAATATGAACACATTATGGACAGGCATGGTATCCCTAGGACTGACTGACAATGAAGAACATTTTGTTGAAATCTGCAGCCTATATAATGTCTTATTTATTGATCTTGTGTAGGATGTTCTGCAATCTGCAAAGTTTTTGACCATTTTATCATTATCATTTCTTGGTACTGTACAGCTGTGACTTTTGCATGATAAAGGAAGCAGTTAATATTCTCTAGTTTACAGGTTCCCATTCCTTCAGTGCTTTAGTAGCTTATTTGCTCACTAATAAGCCCATGCCTTTTCAGTGGTTGTCATCCTCTCTTCCAGAATATAAAACGATCATGCCTCCCAATAATAATTTACCTTCCCCAGTCTACCTCAGCTTACTCAGTCCACCTATACTTAGGACAAAGATTTTCATTTCTCTGATCACTTGTGTCAATCTACCTGTGCTCCGAAGAGATCTAACATTCCAGCATCCAAACCTTGTCTTAACCTTAGCTATGAAGATGTCTAGTTTCAAATGAAAAAAATCCTTGCTGCTTTGATTCTCCATCAACATAGTGTCAGCTGGATTTGCTGGTTGGCCAATACTATTGTGTGTTACATCCAGTGGATCGTGGTTCTCCAAGTTGATGTATGTATTTGCAAATCTGTGACAGATTCATCTTTTCTTTAGATTGCTTCTGTAACAGAAAGCATATTTATGTGTAAAGCATGATGCACAGAACTCCTACCCAAAAATCCCGTGGACTACTTTTACTCTGGTTCCTACCTTTCAACCTATTTGGCTTGGGTGACCCTACTAGGAGTTATACTCCTACCAGCATAGTGCTCAGGGTCAGCAGATCATGCAAGCCTTCCCACCACATCAAGGCACAGTGCCTGTGCAAAGAAAATTGCAATCACAAACATTTAAATGTAACTATTAGGAGGGGAGTGTTTTTGTATTGGTGGAATTCTAAAGGAGATTTGAGGGGTGTTGAGACTTGTGAACAATTTTGCAATGAGATGGTAAGATACTCAAGAAATTATGATAGAAATACAAGAAATCTTATGATTGCTACCAAATAATACTTGAAAATCAGATATGATCCTGGAACTTTAGTATTGTGGATTTTGAGAGAGAGACTGAATTCAAATCCCATTAAAAGCAGGAAGGAATGGTTCAAGAACAAAGAAAGATACAGTTACTGTTGTAAATATGACATCTATAAGAAATGAATTAGGGGTGTCTGTAAAGGGGCATTTAGGGGTGATAAATGTTTTATTGTTTCTCTCTGTTTTAAGTGTACTTGCTGTCCTTTCTGCCATTTCTGCATTTCATGAAGGCTCAGAATATTATGTACATCAGAAATGAAAATATTTGCCAGCATATTCTACATGATTACTGTACAGTATATTTTCTATCCTGCTTTTATTATTTTTAAAGAAACAGGCTCATAGTCCATAATTGTCCTGAAATGTATCACTTACTATCCTTACTTAAATGAAAAAGCAAGGCCAAGGTTATGGGTGCATACAGTTAGGCTTCTAAGTATATACTTAGGCACCTAAATAAGTGGCCTGATTTTCAAAATTACTGATCATCCAAATATTCCCCTTGCAGACAGGAGAATCTGTTGAATGCTCAGAACTTTCCAAAATCCGATCATTTATTGAGGTGCTTAGTTGGTTGGTACATAGAGGAGTCTAACTGTAGGCACCCACTTTTGATAATTGTGTCGTAAGGATTTTAAACCTTAGACTATTACGCAAGACACAAAATAAGGTGGTGTGGGAAAACATTAATTTGGAACAACAAGGTAAGGAGTATGAAGAGATTAAATGGTTTGGATAAGGCTGAAAAAACTTCAGTTATCTTTGCTTTAAAACAGAGATGCAGAATGTGACAGACTGAATCACAGTGATCTGAGTTTCTCTCACTGCTACCTTGGACCTGATTTTCAGAGGAGCTCAACACCTGTGGCTTCTGTTGATTTCAGATGGAGTTGTGGAGCTTAGTATGTCTTGAAAAAGCTATAGCACATCAGTTAAGTTATCTTAACATCATGTCTTTTGGGTAGAAAGTAAGAAAGATTGTGCTTATTGGGCTAGATACAAGTCCTCTCTACTTATACATCTTTGTGGCCTCTTCAAATATTGGTTTGGGTCACATAAATGTATGCAGGCTCTGCATGTCTGCTACTGTTAACCCCAAGTAGGTGGGCCTAGGGTGACCAGATAGCAAGTATGAAAAATTGAGACACTTTTTTTTCAGGAGAGGATGGGGCATAGTTGCATGTATAAGACAAAACCCCTAAGATTGGGATGCTTTGTCACCCCAGTAGGCCCAGAGTGGGGCAAAAAGGGACAAGGCCTTAATACTGTCCTCCCAATGCACCATCCAGCACAGGTGAGCTGGAGAAGCATGGGGATATACTAAATTGGTGCTGGTGACACTACTTCCAAATGACTGGAGCAAGGGGAGTGTATAGAGGGTAGCTGTTTCTCGAAGTTATGATTCCTTCCTGGAACTGCTCCGGGGTGGTGTGGCTACACTGCCTCATATTCGCTATGCTTATTCCAGCTATACACGGTGTAACTGAGAGCAGAATTTGGCTTCATATCTCTACTTTTAGACACCAGAGGTTGAACTCACAGGCCACTGGTCTTTTTCATAATGTATGGATTCTATATTATGTAAAGAAGTATTTGGTTTCTCCATAGCATGTGCAAAGATCCTCTTTTCTTAAGAGCTTTTAACCCATCATATCCAGCATAGTGCGCGAGAAGTGACAACGGATTGGATTCCCATTTACATATGTGAGAAAGTGCTTATTAATCCTGGACTTTGGGAATCAAATTGTGGACACTATTGCTCAGGTCACTAGCAGACACATACCCTTGATCCAAAGTCCTTTCAACTTGGTTTAAGACCAGCAAACAGTTATTTTCAGTGAAACGGGGAAGTCACATGTAAAAGGATGCATGAACACACATTCTCCGTGCTGCAAATCCACACCCATGATCAATCTGTGAATCAAACGTGGAATATATTGTGGTTCTAAAGAAGATCATAGCCACATACAATGATTAAACTGATCTAAATGGCCAAGTGTTCTTTCTGGAACCAGACTGCAGCTATATATAAAGGCATTTCAATGACACAGCTCGGTCTGGGGAGCTATTTGGGTTACAAGGGTATTGTGCGGCTACCCTGTGTATTACAGTCATAGATTCACAGATACTAAGGTCAGAAGGGACCATTCTGATCATCTAGTCCAATCTCCTGCACAACGCAGACCACAGAATCTCACCCACCCACTCCTACAAAAAAACTCACCTATGTCAGAGCTATTGAAGTCCTCAAATCGTGGTTTAAAGACTTCAAGGATCAGAGAAGCCTCCCTCAAGTGACCCATGCCCCATGCTACAGAGGAAGGCAAAAAGGCCTCTTCCAATCTGCCCTGGAGGAAAATTCCTTCCCGACCCCAAATATGGCGATCAGCTAAACCCTGAGCATATGGGCAAGATTCACCAGCCAGATGCTACAGAAAATTCTTTTCTGGGTAATTCAGATCCCATCCATCTAATATCCCATCTCAGGGGATTAGGCCTATTTACCCTGAATATTTAAAGATCAATTAATTGCCAAAATCACATTATCCCATCATACCATCTCCTCCATAAACTTATCAAGTAGAATCTTAAAGCCAGATAGATCTTTTGCCCCCACTGCTTTCCTTGGAAGGCTATTCCAAAACTTCACTCCTCTGATGGTTAGAAACCTTTGTCTAATTTCAAGTCTAAACTTCCTGGTGGCCAGTTTATACCCATTTGTTCTTGTGTCCATATTGGTGCTGATCTTAAATAATTCCTCTCCTTCTCCTGCATTTATCCCTCTGATATATTTATAGAGAGCAATCATATCTCCCCTCAACCTTCTTTTAGTTAGGCTAAACAAGCCAAGCTCCTTAAGTCTCCTTTCATAAGACAAGTTTTCCATTCCTTGGATCATCCTAGTAGCTCTTCTCTGTACCTGCTCCAGTTTGAATTCATCCTTTTTAAACATGGGAGACCAGAACTGCACACAGTATTCCAGGTGAGATCTCACTAGTGCCTTGTATAATGGTATTAAAACCTCCTTATCTGTACTGGAAATACCTCTCCTGATGCATCCCAAAATCTCATTAGCTTTTTTCACAGCCATATCACATTGGCAGCTCATAGTCATCCTATGATCAACCAATACTCCAAAGTCCTTCTCCTCTTCCGTTACTTATAATTGATGCGTCCCCAGTTTATAAGTAAAATTCTTGTTGTTAATCCCTAAATGCATACCCTTACACTTCTCACTATTAAATTTCATCCTATTACTATTACTCCAGTTTACAAGGTCATCCAGATCCTCCTGTATAATATCCCGATCGTTCTCTGAATTGGCAATACCTCCCAGCTTTGTATCATCTGCAAACTTTATTAGCACACTCCCACTTTTTGTGCTGAGGTCAGTAATAAAAAGATTAAATAAGATTGGTCCCAAATCTGATCCCTGAGGAACTCCACTGGTAACCTCCCTCCAGCCTGACAGTTCGCCTTTCAGTAGGACCCGTTGTAGTCTCCCCTTTAACCAATTCCTTATCCACCTTTTGATGTTGATATTGATTCCCATCTTTTCCAATTTAACTAATAATTCCCCATGTGGCACGGTATAAAACGCCTTACTGAAAACTAGGTAAATTAGATCCACTGCTTTTCCTTTATCTAAAAAATCTGTTACATTTTCAAAGAAGGAGATGAGGTTGGTTTGGCACAATCTACCTTTTGTAAAACTATGTTGTATTTTTTCCCATTTACCATTGACTTCAATGTCCTTAACTTATTTCTCCTTCAAAATTTTTTCCAGAACCTTGCATACTGCAGATGTCAAACTAACTGGCCTGTAGTTACCCGGATTACTTTTTTTTCCTTTCTTAAAAATGGGAACTATATTAGCAATTCTCCAATCATACGGTACAACTCCTGAGTTTACAGATTCATTAAAAATTCTTGCTAATGGGCTTGCAATTTCGGGTGCCAATTCCTTTAATATTCTTGGATGAAGATTATCTGGTCCCCCCGATTTAGTCCCATTAAGCTGTTTGAGTTTTGCTTCTACCTCAGATATGGTAATATCTACCTCCATATCCTCATTCCCATTTGTCATGCTATCATTATCCCTAAGATCCTCTTTCGCCTTATTAAAGACTGAGGCAAAGTATTTGTTTAGATATTGGGCCATGCCTAGATTATCTTTAACCTCCACTCCATCCTCGGTGTTTAGCGGCCCTTTCTTAGTTTTCTTCTTATTTATATGGCTATAGAATCTTTTACTATTGGTTTTAATTCCCTTTGCACGGTCCAACTCTACTCGACTTTTAGCCTGTCTCACTTTATCCCTACATGTTCTGACCTCAATAAGGTGGCTTTCCTTGCTGATCCCTCCCATCTTCCACTCCCTGTAGGCCTTCTGCTTCTTCTTAATCACCTCTCTAAGATGCTTGCTCATCCAGTTTGGTCTACAACTCCTGCCTATGAATTTTTTCCCCTTTCTTGGGATGCAGGCTTCCGATAGCTTCTGCAGCTTTGATTTAAAGTAATCCCAGGCCTCCTCTACCTTTAGATCCATAAATTCTTCAGTCCAATCCACTTCCCAAACTAATTTCCTTAATTTTTGAAAGTCAGCCCTTTTGAAATCAAAAACCCGAGTTGCAGATTTATTTTTGTTTATCCTTTGGCTCAGTTTGAACTGAATTAGCTCATGATCATTTGAACCAAGATTGTCCCCTACAACTATGTCTTCTATGAGGTCCTCACTACTCACCAAAACCAAATCTAAAATGGCATCCCCTCTAGTCGGTTCAGCAACTACTTGATGAAGGAATCCAACAGCTATCTCATCTAGGAAAATCTGAGCCCTATTATTATTACTAGCACTGGTCCTCCAGTCTTTATCTGGAAAGTTAAAGTCTCCCGTGATCACGCAGTTTCTATTAGTATTTATTTTATTAAAAATATTCAAAAGGGCTCTATCCATATCCAAATTAGATCCCGGTGGTCTATAGCACACCCCAAGCACTATCGTAGGAGAGGCTCTACTAGTTATCTTCTCCAATGTAATTTTTGCCCAGACGGACTCTGTCTTATCCATTGCATCACTTCTTATTTCTTTACATTCTACCTCATCATTGATATACACTGATATACTCCATCACCTTTACCTTTATTTCTGTCTTTCCTAAACAGCACATACCCTTCAATACCTGTAGTCCGTCATGACTCCTATTCCACCATGTTTCTGTTATCCCTATAATATCTGGTTTCGCTTCCTGCACCAGTAGCTCTAGTTCCTCCATTTTGTTACCTAGGCTCCTCGCATTGGTGTACAAACATCTTAATTTTTGCTGTTTGGCCTCACTCACATTTTGGACTCTATTAGGCACAGTCATTCTACAGCCAGTATAACTTATTAGACTGGTATCCACACTGCCCTCGCTCCTTATATACATTCTCCTACCCACGGCTGTATCCTTTCTTACTTCATCTTCTTCCCTCTCAATGCTAAAATCTGGCATGGAGATTACCTGGACATCTCCCAACCATCTACCCCAAATTCCTAGTTTAAAGCTCTCTTTATCAGTTGTGCCAGCCTCCATCCTAGAAGTCTATTTCCTTCCCTACTCAGATGAAGTCCATCCCAAGAGAACTGTCCTCTGTCCATGAATGCCTCCCAGTGGCCATAAATCACAAAGCCCTCCTTATAGCACCACTGCCTAAGCCATCTGTTGACAGTCATACCTCAGAACTTTTCCTCCATCAGCTCTATCAGATGGCATTTCATGCAGAAAAAACTCTTACCAGGTCCCCCCTCCAGGATCATGTACATACCACAGCTTCCACATCCAGTCATCCTCATTGTGTCTTCCACTACACGAGTCACTCCCACAGCTGCCTCCATATCTGTCATAGCCTTCCCACCTAAATCCTGTTTATCTGGGAAACATACATTTCATATAATTTGTAACCCTTTTTGTCGTTCTCCAAAATAATGTTTACATAAACAGTGGGTGTCTTTTATATGTACTGATCCCTATTGATTTCTATGTTATCACAAGGCATTAAAGTGATTTTTTTGACAACGTGGGAGTCAGTGCTTGACAGTTTACAAATGGATGTGGATGTGAACCAGCTTGGTGGTGTAGAAATTCATTGGAAAGAATACAACATGTGTCACTGCTACTTTTGTCTAGAATTTATTAGAAATATCATGTGACACATTCTCCCTAGAGATTAATTATACAGTTTTAATCATGAATTATTGGATAAGAAAAAAAAGAAGAGCTACAGACGCTCTTCTTGGTGCTTTTCCTTATGTCTCATTCATATCAGTGGATGCATACACTAGAGCTAATGTACTCGATAACATGTATAATGACTTTAAAGCACTGTCAGCCTGCAGTAATTTTTCTTCAGTACCTGCACATGTAAGTTCTTGGTATTAAAGCTGATCATATATTCATAGTAAACAATTCATCAGATGTTGGCCTCCTTTCTGTCCACAAACAGAACATGATGCTTGATTTTGCCAGGGTCCTGGTCTTAATCTTGATGTCTTGGACACTTCCTATGAGCTGGAGGTGTCTGCATTTTATGCTCAGGGATGTGATCACTGTACATTTAGGGTCAAATATTCACTTGCACCTTCATCAGGTCTTTTTTTTTCATCTGCAGAATTTCAAGCACAAATTACTATGTGGAGCAATTTTGCACAGGTTTGAGATTGCTTGACTGTTCCTGCAAATCAGTGCTTAGAAACCAAATGACAGTAATTGCAGGTGTAGTTTTGCACATGAAATTATTTGTGCTCACAATTCTGGAGGCACAGGATGCCAGCTTCTCTTGTCCATAGCTAACTAAGCAATTCAGGGTGACAGTCATTACATAAACATAATGCATCATATTCAAAGTATCTCAAACAGCCTTAATAAAGTATCAGGAAGCTGATGATTTCCAAAATGTCTTCCTTTTTGCATTACACTCAAATCCCCTTCTTTCTTACCCACCTCCATATACACAAGTGTGTTTATCTGGATGTCATCAGATTCAAGACTTAGAATCCATTTTAAAAAAGCACATGCTCTAAAATGTTCTTTCTTTACCCAGCATCATTATTCAAGGCTTCATTCCATATGAGGTATTTTGTTCTAAAAGTTCTACTGCTTCCTTTCATATGTGGCTCTGGATTCTCTGAAGTTCCCAGCTTCTTGAAAGCATATGCTAGTATGCTTTTTCTCCATTCTTCCCAGATCCTATATACTTCATTTCCTATCTGCCAGTAAAGATTTTGTTTGTAGTGTTGTGTGTGGTCCAAGGATATTAAATAAAGACAAGATGGGTGAGGTAATATCTTTTATTAGTCAAACTTCTGTTGATGAAAAAGACAAGGTTTTGAGCTTCAGAAGAGCTCTGTGTAGCTTCAAAGCTTGTCTCTTACTGGACCAACTTCTGTTGGTGAGAGATACTACCTCACCCACATTGTCTCACTAGTAAAGCTGTTGTTGGTTTTGTAAAGCCTATGTAAATTGCAGGCAAGACAGATACCATTCTGTATAGAGTGACCATATTTCCCTATGCTGAATATGAGCCACCTGGTAAAATTAGTCATATTGAAGGGAGTTCAATGGCAATCAATCAGAACTATGCAGTACAAATATTAAAATTAACATCAAGTTGACTGAGCCCCTGTTAAAAAGAAATACTGTGTAGTTGGATGCTTTTTATTTACCTTCTTATCTTTAAGGCTTTAGGGTTCACACGGGGAGGAGTGACACACACAATCCCATACACCTCTCTCACTTACCCGCATCTCCTGGTACCTGGTGCCACATCTTCCCGAGGCAACACATGGGGTGGCACGCAGGGTCACATGCCCCCCCCCCAGGTTTCTGCCAGGGTTCACACCAGCAAGCAGCTACCTTTCGGCACTGTGGCAAGCAACAGCCTTTTGGCACTGGGCGGGAAGGAAGGGACAGGAGCTGCTTCCAGCCACATGACAGGAGGAGGTGGGGAAGGGATGATCTGCCCTGTGTCTTTGCAGAGTTCATCTCTCCCCTCCCATCCCCCACCCTCCCATGTGGCTGAAAGCAGCTTGTCCCTTCCTGCCTGCACAGAGTCGAAAGGCAGCTAACACTTCCAGGCTGCTGCTGTCCACCGATATAACCCAGCTGCTCCGGTCCCCAGCTACAGCACAGGCACGAAGACGTTAAGCCCTAAGGATGCATTGTGCACCAGGGCCCAGGGAACCTGACTGCAGGGGCTTCAGACAATTCAGCCAGAGAGGTGGCTCATCAAGGGAGGGTGCCTAGGGGACAGGACAGCCCTGTGCTCCCTGGGGGTAGGACCTGGGAGAGTGAAGAGGGTGCTAAGCCCCTGCCCAGGAGGATGCTGTGCAGCCTGCAGGGTCGAGGCTTGAACAGGCTGGAAATCTCTCCCCCCCCGCCCCGCCCTGCCACTCCAGAATTTAGCTGAGGGACAGTTGAGTGCTCCGACCAGGGGCTGGTTCTTCGCACAGCACTGGGAACAGGATGCGCTCTGCTGGGGGGGGGAGATGGAGAGCAGCAATGCTGGGCGGGGGGTGAAGGGGTAAAGCAGAGAGAGGACAGTGAGAGAGGGAGCATGTAAACGGCAGATGGGTGGGCAGCAGAGGCGACACTTAACCAGCTGCCGACTGACACCTGCCTGCGACTGCTGCTCGCCCCATGCAGCCAGTGCCAGCCAGAAACAGGACGGGGTTGGGGCCCTGCTGGCCGAAAGCTGGCATGCAGTTGAGGGCTGTGCAGATGGACCAGCAAGGGGAGTAGCCTGGCTCTGTGTGCTGCAGCCTTGTCATACCACCAGCCTTGCACATCCACCCCCATTGTCAGCCACTGGACCCCCAACTCACCACTGGTGAGCGGGCATCTGGTGAGCAGGGATCTGGCCAGCAGCCGGAACCACCAGTACTGATGTGGGGGGAGACTGAAAATAGGGGATAATTTGCCTGTTTTTAAGAAAAAGTTGGGCCACTTGCAGGAGGACTTAAATATGGGACTGTCCCTTTAAAAATGGGACATCTGGTCACCCTAATTCTGTATGAAAAATAGTAGGGCTCTATATATTCTACATCACCAGACATATGCCAATACTTTTCCTTTCTACCCCGATTGTTGGTGGTGGACTGTTCTTTGAGCTTAACAGTGCACTCTGTGCAATTGTCAAGATATGAAAAGATGTTTACTCAAGCCTAATGTATTTTAAAAACTGCTTTTGGTGGCAGAGTGGCTTGGTGTCATCCTTTAATCATGGATCTTATGTATAATTGAGCATTAAACATAATGCTGTATGCACACAGTTTGCGATGAATGCATACTTGTAGATAATAATGTACATTGGTCTCTGCAGTAAACAGGCCATTACTTAAAACTTGAATTAATGAGCAGAGTGCAGGTTAAGACAATGCAAGGAGAATTACCTGTTATGTAACTCCTTTATAACAAATGCTTGAATATCTATCTAATATTTAACCTCTTATTTGAGCATCCAGAGGGACAGAGCCTCAGCTGGTATATGCTATCATAGCTCCATTCGATTTTAAAGCTCCTCTTGGTGGCTGAGTGGCTCGAGAGTAGGTGGAGCTAAAACAATTTGACACCAGCTGAGGATCTATCCCTTAGACTAGAGTTGTCTGGTCTAAATAACTATTCCCTTGAAAATTAGATAACTTCATTGGTCTCATAGATCTGACATGGGTTGGGTGGGACTTTTGCTTGCTTACAAATTACATCCTATAAATATTCTTGCTCATGCCTTAAAGATTGAGACTGGCTATATTGTCATCTGCCATATTGCCTAGATAGCATGACAGGTGAGAGGGGTTTAAATATCTTTACTGTTTCAAATATATCTTGACTTCATGTAATTCGTGGCTTTCTATAAGTGGTGTTCTTCATTAGCTTGAAATCTCTGAAATCCATTTTTACTTAGCATTAAATGTGAAGATACAAGTAGTGCTAACAAATTTGGACCCAGGTTCCTATTTGTAACGTGCCTAAGTTCAGTTGTGTTTAGACTCAGGGCTTCAGGCAGGTGGCTAGGCCAAACAGTGGATTTAAGCCAGAGTCCTGCACATGAAGCTGCCTTGTTTCAGGGGTGGCATCTGGGGGCATTCTACCTCATAACTCCCTGGTTGTACGGGGTGGAGGGAAGTACTTTGTGACACCTCTTTAAGGGGACACATGCCAGCACATGGCAGGTAGGGACAGAGTTATGATTCTGCCTACTCCTTACTTTTTTTCCACCCCTGTTGAGATTAAATGCTCCCATGAATAGCACCTCAGGATTAGCCACTGTGCTGCCCTGAACACAGAGGCTAAAATTCTGGGTCCCCCATTGTCCTTATACAGAATCTGTGAGTGGGACAAGAGTGGGATACTGGGGCATGTTAAAATTTCTCCAGACAGACCAAACTTCAGGGCCATATGGGTTACGCAGCCTAAAACCCCAGGGTGATGACAGAAGGGATTATTGGTTCCGTAATGGAGACGTTTTAATAGCTTTTTGAGGAATCAGCGGAGGTACTAGAGGAAAATGAACATAAACTTTTTGTTTAAGAAAGGGATTAGTGGGGAGACAAGAAACTGTAGACAAATAAATCTGAGTAACAGACGCACTTCTAATGACATCAATAAGCTTTTAATGAAAAATAAATAAAGTTTAAACAAACCAAAATAAATACTTCTATTCCAGTTGTCTACAGTAATAGTTTCAGGCAATACAAAATCCGTAAAATTCCGTTACAGTAAATTTGGACGGGTCTTATTATCAGGATCAGTTCTGTAAACCATAAAATAATAATTTCCTGAGTAACATCCTTTCCTCCTGACCCATCTTCCAAGTATCATCATATTTCTGGCAGAAGTTGCTGCACTTCCTGTGGTCTATCCAACTCAGTGGGAGTCATACACACACATATTTGGGACAACAGGACCTTCTTTTTGTACTTCAGCTTTCATGGATAACAGATCAAAAATTGTTTCCAGAGTTATACTGCACAGTGACAGAGCCAAATTCAGCCCTGGTGTAAGACTCAGCTTCAGTGATTTGGCTCACAGGTTTAATTAAGAAATAATAGAAGAGAAACAAAATTAAGAGGTGTGTGCAAGGGAAAATATGTTTAATATCTGGATTTTAGAAGTGTGATAGTAACTAATTCTTCCTGTTAATCATCACACAATAAGCAGATAGTGGGGCTTTCATGATCACAATAGACATAGGAAATGTCTGAACTTCAGAGGAATGAATATGAGTCTAATAGTGAAAAGAACAGGAGTACTTGTGGCACCTTAGAGACTAACAAATTTATTTGAGCATAAGCTTTCGTAAGCTACAGCTCACTTCATCGGATGCATTCGATGGAAAATACAGTGGGGAGATTTATCTACATACACAGAGAACATGAAACAATGGGTTTTATCATACACACTGTAAGGAGAGTGATCACTTAAGATGAGCTATTACCAGCAGGAGGGGGGGGGGAGGGGAGAAAAACCTTTTAATAGTCTAATAGTGATTTATGTTAAACTACTTGTCTGACCTGGTGCCTTAACTTCCCAAAGAATTGTATCTTTTTGATTAGAGTCTGAGTCTTTAAGGAGCCTAATCAATGGGTCCTGGATGGTTGCAAGGATGTGATCTTTTAGAAGGAAGCATCCTACTTACCCATTGTGAATGTACAACTGATTAAGCATTTTTTGTTAACTGGCTTCATAGGCCCATTTTCAGCAAGGCACTTTAGCATATGCTTAACTTTAGTCATGTGCTTAAGACCATCTTTCTTCTGCAAAATACATGCTTGCATGCTGATCTTCAGCCAATGAGACTCAAATGTTTGCTTAAAGTTAAGCACATGCTCAACATTGCTGAATCAGGGTCATAGACATAAGCTACTGTGGAATCTATTTAAATGAATTAATATGAAAGTTAGTCCAAAATATGTGGCATATCCCATCACCCTACCCTATGTTTTTGTCTTTAGACTAGGAGCTCATCAGGGCAGGGATTGTGCCTTCTTCTCTGGAAGATGCTTGGCACATTGTTGGTGTTGCCGAGACTGGAAGTAAAATACTAGTAATGAGAAGTGCAATAACTGGAATTATTTGAATTGGGCTTCATAATCTTGGATATGACTTTTATATTGCATGTTTGACATGTAGATTAATGGATTAGTATTATTAGTATTGCAATAGCATCTGTGGGCCCCAGTCACCAAGTTGCCACTATACAAGTCCCTGCCCCTAAGGGCAGATGGTCTAAGTGAAACCAAACTAAATATTCTATTGATTGATTTTACTTGTAAACTGTCACATGGAGCTTATGTTTATCACGACTCCTTTATTAAACAATTATAATCATAGATTTATAAGAAGGAAGTGGTAAGAACAGGTTAGGACAATACAACTCAAGTTGTATTCCTGATTCTTTCACTGATTAATCAAATGATCTTAACTTAATGTTTTCTGTGTCTGTTTACCTGGTAAAATGGGCATCAAAGCTTAGACCATAATTTGGGAAAGCATTCCTATGCAGGATGGCACTTAAGCATGAGGTTGACTTTAAGTACAAGTCCCATAGCACATGCTTAAACATAAGCACATGCTTAAGCCTGTCCTAAATCGGTGCTTATGGGGTTGTTGAAAGGCCTGAATATTTTATAAAAGGATCACAACCCAAATTTTATACAGTAAATGTCCTCTTTCTTCGAATAATGGATGACATTCATATACACAATCCCACTTGTATCATATATTGTATATAATTGTTCACTATATTCCAAACAGGAGAATATAGTCCAAGCCATGACTATGTACGTTTTCGAGCACATTGAATACTGACTGTTCCCTCCAGTAGGCCCTGATTCAGCAAAGCACTTAAATACATGCCTAAGTCACGTTGAGGTAAAAGGGATTTAATCACATCCTTAAGTGCTTTGCTGAACTGAAGCCATAATCAGTAAGATATTCAGACATGATGTAAATTTTTCAGTCATTTAGAGCCAGATAAAAAGTTCATTGAGGTCAATGTGAGTTTCTCCATTGACTTTACTGGAATTTCAGTCAAACTCAGCATCATTTTTATTTACAACAGGTGAAAAGTATTTCTATATCAAAATTATAACACAAAGTATAGATTCTGTTAATTTTGTTCATTCAGTATAATCAGAATAATAGTTGATCCACAATTTCTGGCAGACACATCATCATCCCATGCTGCTTAGTACAAGAAGCATGTTAGTCCTGTAATGCTAGCATGCTTCTTGGCCCAAGTTTGATGCTGAGAAGCACTTACTTATCTTGGTTGGAACCTCTAGAAGCTAATGTAATATAAGTGATAATAAAATTGGAGAATTTCCATTTGACAAGTTGGGTGAGGTAATAACTTTTATTGGATCAACTTCTGTTGGCAAAAGAGACACGCTTTTGAGCTTACACAGGGCTCTTCTCAGGTCTGGGAAAGGTACTCAGAGTTTCCATTAGCAGATTAGACTTCCTTGCTTGGTTTCCAACTGTTCAGAAATCAATTAGTAGTATTGTGCAGTTTTAGATCAAGAGTGAAAAAGAACACTATTGCATTGTAGTTATAGTTACCTATGTTCATTGTCATGGTGGTGATACCAAAAAATCTCTCTTGACATGAATAAGCTTTTAAATGTCTCCATTCATTCAGCCAAAGTAACATGTAGTAATGTAGACATTATTCCTTTCTTTTTGTGTAAAATGCATATGTCTTGTGGGTTTTTGAAAGGGCCATTCACGGTCCAAGAGCGTCTGGGAGCTGTTAATTATCTCATAGCATTCCCCACCTCCAACCGAAAGCCTAAGGTGTACCATATTAATTCTCTAAAGCCCTTTTATTCCAGAGAATTAAAGGTTTGTCAGTTTACATCCCATGGAGAAGATGACACCAAGTGGCCTGAAGGTGTCTACTACGAAGGGAAAAGTGATGATGGCATGGAAGAGGTGAACCTCTCCATGACCCTTAGACGTAAGCAGCAACAGCAGATCAAGGAGCTGTGTACTAGCTACGCGCTGACGTTCTCAGCCACACCAGGACTGAATGAACGGGCATACCACTCCATTGACACAGGTAATGCTCACCCAATTAGAGCCCAACCTTACCGGATGTCTCCTCAAGCTAAAACTGCTATAGAACGGGAGTTCCAGGATATGCTACAGATGGGTGTTATCCATCTGGCAGTGGATGGGCATCTCCAGTGGTTCTAGTTCCCAAACCAGATGGGGAGATACGTTTTTGCGTGGACTACCGTAAGCTAAATGCTGTAACTCACCCAGACAACTATCCAATGCCTTGCACAGATGAACTATTGGAGAAACTGGGATGGGCCCAGTTCATCTCTACCTTGGATTTAACCAAGGGGCATTGGCAGGTACCGCTAGATGAATCTGCCAAGGAAAGATCAGCCTTCATCACACATGTCGGGCTCTATGAATTTAATGTGTTCCCTTTTGGGCTGCAGAATGTATCTGCCACCTTCCAAAAACTTGTAGATGGTCTCCTAGTAGGATTGGGAGAATATGCAGTCACCTACCTTGACGATGTGGCCATATTTTCGGATTCCTGGGCAGAACACCTAGAACATCTACAAAAAGTCTTTTAGCGCATAAGGAAGACAGGACTAACTGTTAAGGCAAAGAAGTGTCAAATAGACCTAAACAGAGTGACTTACCTTGGACACCAGGTGGGTCAAGGAACTATCAACCCCCTACAGATCAAAGTGGATGCTTTCCAAAAGTGGCCTGTCCCAAAGTCAAAGAAAAAGGTCCAATCCTTCTTAGGCTTGGCCGGATATTATATTGTACTGCAATACAGCTAAATAGCTGACCCACTGACAGACCTAACCAAAAAGAAACAGCCAAATGTAATTCAGTGGACTGAAGAGTGTCAGAAGGCCTTTAACCAGCTGAAAGCGACACTCGTGTCTGACCCTGTGCTAAGGACCCCAGACTTTGACAAACCATTCCCAGTAATCACAGATGCATACGAGTGTGGTGTGGGAGCAGTCTTAATGCAGGAAGGACTGAATCAAAAGTTCCATACTGTCGTGTTTCTCAGCAAGAAGCTGTCTGAGAGGGAAAGCCACTGGTCAATCAGTGAAAAGGAAAGTTACGCCATTGTCTACGTTCTGGAAGAGTTTGGGGATGGTGTTTCCACCTGCAAATCGACCATGCTGCGCTACGGTGGCTTCATACCACCAAGGGAAATAACAAAAAACTTATTCGGTGGAGTTTAGCTCTCCAAGATTTTGATTTCGACATACAACACATTTCAGCAGTTTCTAACAAAGTGGCTGATGCACTCTCCCGTGAAAGTTTCCCAGAATCAATAGGTCCAAATCATCCTTAAGATGTGGAAAATATTGTTAGTCTTTATACAGTTAGTAGTATATTTAGACATGCATGTGTCTTATTAACTCTGTTTTCTGCTAGAGCTCCAGGAAGAAATCACAACCAGTGTTTCACCCTATCTGTGATTTGGGGGGGGGAGGGGACGTGTCATAAATATAAAGGGAAGGGTAACCACCTTTCTGTATACCGTGCTATAAAATCCCTCTTGGCCAAAGGCAAAATCCTTTCACCTTTAAAGAGTTAAGAAGCTAAGGTAACCCCACTAGCACCTGACCCAAAATGGCCAATGAGGGGACAAGATTCTTTCAAATCTGGAGGGGGGGAACAAAGGGTTTGGTCTGTCTGTGTGATGCTTTTGCCGGGAACAGATCAGGAATGCACCCTTACAATTCCTGTAAAGTTAGTAAGTAATCTAGCTAGAAAACATGTTAGATTTTCTTTTGTTTAGTGGCTTGTAAAAGAAGCTGTGCTGGGGGGAATGTGTATTCCTGTTTTTGTGTCTTTTTGTAACTTAAAGTTTTGCCTAGAAAGATTCTCTATGTTTTGAATCTGATTACCCTGTAAAGTATTTACCATCCTGATTTTACAGAGGTGATTCTTTTACCTTTTATTTAATTAAAATTTTTCTTTTAAGAACCTGATTGCTTTTTCATTATTCTTAAGATCCAAGGGTTTGGGTCTGTGTTCACCTGTACCAATTGGTAAGGATAATTATCAAGCCTTCCCCAGGAAAGGGGGTGTAGAGCTTGGGGGGATATTTTGGGGGGAAGACGTCTCCAAGTGGGCTCTTTCCCTGTTCTTTGTTTAAAACGCTTGGTGGTGGCAGCATACTATTCAAGGACAAGGCAAAGTTTGTACCTTGGGGAAGTTTTTAACCTAAGCTGGTAAGAATAAGCTTAGGGGGTCTTTCATGCAGGTCCCCACATCTGTACCCTAGAGTTCAGAGTGGGGAAGGAACCTTTACAAGAGCCCTTTGGAATTCCCACAGAAAGTTGGAGGCGGGACGAGGAGGATCCTCAGAAAGGAGTGCTTGAGGACCAATTAGAGCGGTTGGAGGAGAATCAGGAGAGGAGAGTGTCATGGAAACCAAGGGAGGAAAATATTTCAAAAAGAAGAGCAAGGTCAATTTGACACTGGTAAACCAGATGCCAGCTCTTGCCAAGGCTGTAGGCATGAGCTGAGCACTGACAAATTCATAGCTGAAAAGCAGACGAGCTCACCTGTTTGTTAATATTGTTCAAGGTGGGTGCTGAAGTTGTAAGGATGTATTTAGAGTCAAGCACTATAAAATGCTTATAAGTTGCTGCATGCATTAATCTTACTTGTAAAGTCTGTATCCCATGCTATAAGATAATATTTAAGATATGCTTTATAATTGTCTGCTCTGAACTTGATGTAGTAGCATTCAGCTGAGTCCTCAAGGGTTAAAACATTGTTGTTAATGTAGCCTCACATGCTACAAGGCAGCACAAATGGAGGGAGGAGAGACAGCATGGCAGACAGAGACACATACCCTGAGTGTGTGTGAGAGAGAAATGTGCATTGCACCTTTAAGTACGCTGACTTCACTGTAAGTACACTGCCTTTAAAAAGATCAGGAATAGGGGCCAGCAAGCTCTCTCCATCCTGCTTTATATGGAGACGGGGTAAGTGGGGGGCAGGAGTAGGGGTGAAAAATTTTCCTGGAACCTAACCCCCCCGCCAATTTACATTAATTCTTTTGAGGAAATTGGATACGTTTAACATCTTTTTCCTTAAAGTCACATTTTTCAGGAACATAACTACAACTTTAAGCGAGGAGTTATTGTAATCAGTTTCTTAATGTATTAGGCTTAGATTTGCATGTTTTTGTTTTATTTTGCTTGGAAATTTACTTTGCTCTGTCTGTTATTACTTGGAACCACTTAAATCCTACTTTTTATACTTAGTAAAATCATTTTTGCCTATTAATTAACCCTGAGAAAATAATTATTACCTGGGGGAGCAAAAAGCTGTGAATATCTCTCTATCAGTGTTATAGAGGATGGACAATTCATTAGTTTACCTTGTATAAGCTTTATACAAGGATTTATTTGGGGTTTGGATCCCATTGGGAACTGGGTATGTGGGTGTTGGAGACAGGAGCACTTCTTAAGCTGTTTTCAGTTAAGTCTGCAGCTTTGGGGCATGTGGTTCAGACCCTCGGTCTGTGTTGGAGCAGATTGGCATGTCTGGCTCAGCAAGGAAGGGTGCTGGAGTACTGGCAGGGAAAACGGACTCAGAAGTAGTCTCAGCAAACCAGTTGACAGTCCCAAGGATCTGTGACACAACCTGTCACAGGAGGATGCTCCAGGCATTCTGCATTTTTCCTACAATCTCTTACTCTTTGCAAAAAAACAAAAAATAATTAAAAACAACAACACCCCCCCATCAGGTCTATTGTTTTTAATTATTTTTTTCAGTATTAGAGAAAAATAAATATCAGTAGTTAAAAACACCAAATTCTTTTGTTCTTAAGAATATGGGGGCAGATCCCCATCATATGTAAATCAAAGTGGTTCTCTTGACTTCAACCAAACTGTGCTGATTTACACTAATGGAGGACCTTGCCCATGAACTACCACCATCTGTGCTAGATATTGTTCAAACTGATAATCTAATGGAGTTCATTTTCCTGTCTAGACAACATTAAAATCTCCTTACCCCATTGACTTTTATTTATGGCTCTGTATATTTCTGAAATTTAATGTCCCCTCCACTTCACACATATATATATACAAACCTCTCTCTCTCTCTCTCTCTCACTCTCTCTCTCTCTGTTTTCAACAATCTAAGCAAAATATACTTTTAACTGTGATGCTATAAATAATATATTTCTTGTTGCTTGCAGCAGAACAATACGTGACAACGGTAGACGTGACTTGAGTCACTTGTAGTTCATTGCAAACATGGCAGAAGCAAGTCCTACCAAAAACTGCTGCCAAATACTCATTTGTCATTGCTAAATGCATTTGTCTTCTTCTTACCACAGTCAATGGACCCTGACCAAAATTAAATGCTGAGTGAAACATACAGGTTAAGTTCTTTCTGTTGCATCCACCTTCTACAATGAAACAATCATCTGCTGACTGGCTTTGGGAAGAGAGGAATCTAGGCCGTCTGGGGAAACATAGGTGAGAGCAAATAACTAACACCAGCCAAGTTAACTTGGGCCAGATGAGCTAGAAGCATTTTTAATGCTGTGGTATGTTCTAAAATACCTGACTTTTTTACACTGCACTGTGTTATTCAGGTACTACTGCAGGGCCGGGAGACCAGAGCCTAATATTTACAGAAAATGGAATAGATAAATGAAGCCTCCTATACTGAGTGCTAGACACACTCATTTCATCTCAAGCGGTCATTGTGCTTCCTCTTCAAATCTTAGAACAAATAATACCAAAGACAAATAATGGGCTTTTTTCACAAAGAGCTCAGTTGCATCTTTAAGACAAAGCCCTCTGATGGGTATGGCACAGATGTGCATCACCACAGAGGGAGCACCTGAAGGCATTCTGACACAGTGAGGTGAGCTCTTCTCAGGGTTTCATTGAGCAGGGGGAGCATGCCTATTGCTACATTCTCTTAAGGGATGTAGCATACTCTTCCATGGGTGTCAGGCCAGCTCTGTGGACTGGTACGGTGCAGAGCAAGGAATAGGAACACTGTCGCTCCACCTCTCTGTTCTCCTTTGGGGCACTATGCTCCCCAGGAGAGTATGGAAGAAACAGACCCTGCATTCCAGTTTTGCCTGGTCCTTATACAGGCTATTCAAGGAAAGATAAGGTTTGTACAGTGATTAGGGTGGTAGCCTGGGACTAATTCCTTGATCTGCCACAGATTTCTATTCAGCCCAGATCCTCAAAGATATGTAGGCAACTAATTCCCATTGATTTCAATTAAAAATAATGGGACTTGGGTGCCAAAATACCTTTGAGAATCTGGGTCCTAATCTCTCTGTGCCTTCATTTCCCATCTGTAGATCAGCGATAATATTACTCCCTTACCTCACAGGGCTATGGGGAGACTCTGAGATGTTCAGATATGATGCCGATTCATAGATTCATAGATACTAAGGTCAGAAGGGACCATTATGATCATCTAGTCCAACCTCCTCCACAACGCAGGCCACAGAATCTCACCTACCCACTCCTGCGAAAAACCTCTCACCTATGTCTGAGCTATTGAAGTCCTCAAATCGTGGTTTAAAGACTTCAAGGAGCAGAGACTCCTCCAGCAAGTGACCCGTGCCCCATGCTACAGAGGAAGGTGAAAAACCTCCAGGGCCTCTTCCAATGTGCCCTGGAGGAAAATTCCTTCCCAACCCCAAATATGGCCATCAGCTAAACCCTGAGCATATGGGCAAGACTCACCAGCAAGATACCCAGGAAAGAATTTTCTGATGAAGGCCATTTAAGAACCCAAGATAGATTGGTTCTCTGTGCACTTCCCCAAAACTGCAGACATGCAGAAGGTGAGGCCCAGCCTTGCTCTATGTATCCCCACCTGGATCAGACGTCTTTCGCCTGTGATACACTTATGTTACATAATACTCTGTTAGTGGATTGGCTAACTTTGTTTATGTTCAATAGCACCTTACTGCATGAGTGGTCCTACTGGGCTCTGTGGTGGCGCTCTTACACACAGCAGAACAGTTCTGAGCAACTGTTTGCAATTTGGCCTATTCACTTCCATAGAGATTACTTGTGCTATTGTTCACCATGAGTAAAGGTATCAGAATCTGGCCAGTACTGAAGAGGGTGTCTGGGTTTTTTTGGTTTGTTTTTCTTTCTTGCCATTTTGTGTTTGTGTGGGAGGGGAACTGTTATGGAATAACAACATGGAAATTAATAATAAAGATTTAGATACTCTTGAGAAGTGTCTGCGTTATACCTTTGGAATTTACTAAATTCTGCAAAATGGCAGGTATTTTCAATGACATCTATCAGGGGATATCTACTCCTCCTATCCCTTCCCCCCAATTATCTGATTCAAATGTAGGTGCTGAAGCATGAAGACAGGCCCTGCTGAAAAGCTCAGCATAGGGAACAAAAAATCCTGTGCTACATTCAGCTGAATATTCTACAGACGGGAAAGCATAAGATGTCTTCCTAGGCAAATACAAACATAAATATTGAAATGTGTCTGACTTGGAGGTCAGTATGCAAAATTGCATGTTGTATCAAATTTACATGTATGTGCTGGCAAATGCTTCTTTAAGAGAGCTTCCCCCATTTTGCTTAGTGCAATAACTGAACGTTTACATGGTTGAGAAGATCTGTAGAGCACTGCAAACTCTGGATGTGTTTGAAGCTAATATCAGTCTCTAATACTGAATGATTAACAAAGTGTTTCATATTTAAATATTAAATATTCTTCTGCTGATTGGTAAAAAAAGCAAAGCAGGAAGCAAACTGGTTTCACAGTCATTTAAACTGGTCTTTTATGTTGTTGGCCTCACAATGGGCACACTTTTCAGCAAGATGGCTGCCTCCAGTGGGAAGCTTAGAAATACCAACTGTAGTTAAACCCTGCAAGCAGGATTGTGCAGTTTTCATAGAGCCTTGTGTAGGGGGCAGTTGGGGAGCTGTTCTTGGGGGAAGCACTTGGAGAGATGGTTTCTCAGGACGCAATCTCTCCTGTGGCTGCTCAGTGTACATGGCGTGTGCAAGCTACATGGCATCAATTAGAATGTCACAGGTTGCTCTCTGACATTAAAGATTAGTTCTGTCATCTCTTTGCCCATTTCCAAGTGATTTGCTACCTAGAGAGTACAAAGGTAGTGACAGTGAGGTGGGAAAGTTTGCAGATGATACTAAACTGCTCAAGATAGTTAAGACCAAAGCAGACTGTGAAGAACTTCAAAAAGATCTCACAAAACTAAGTGATTGGGCAACGAAATGGCAAATTAAATTTAATGTAGATAAATGTAAAGTAATACACATTGGAATATGATGGGGGCTAATTTAGCTACAGCTAATCAGGAAAGAGATCTTGAAGTCATCGTGGATAGTTCTCTGAAGACGTCCATGCAGTGTGCAGCGGCAGTCAAAAAAGCAAACGGGATGTTAGGAATCATTAAAAAAGGGATAGAGAATAAGACGGAAAATATCTTATTGCCCTTATATAAATCCATGGTATGCCCACATCTTGAATACTGCGTACAGATGTGATCCCCTTATCTCAAAAAAGATATACTGGCATTAGAAAAGGTTCAGAGCATGACAACTAAAATGATTAGGGATTTGGAACGGGTCCCATATGAGGGGTGATTAAAGAGGCAAGGACTTTTCAGCTTGGAAAAGAGGAGACTAAGGGAGGATATGATAGAGGTCTATAAAATCATGAGTGGTGTGGAGAAAGTGAATAAGTTATTTACTTGTTCCCATAATATAAGAACTAGGAAATGAAATGCCACCAAATGAAATGAATGGGCAGTAGGTTTAAAACAAATAAAATGAAGTTCTTCTTCACACAGCGTACAGTCAACCTGTGGAACTTCTTGCTGGAGGAGGTTGTGAAGGCTAGAACTATAACAGGGTTTATAAGAGAACTAGATAAATTCATGGAGGTTAAGTCCATTAATGGCTATTAGCCAGGATGGGTAAGGAATGGTGTCCTTAATCTATGTTTGTCAGAGGGTGGAGATGGATGGCAGGTGATAGATCACTGTTAGGTTCACTCCCTCTGGGGCACCTGGCATTGGCCACTGTTGGCAGATAGGATACTGGGCTGGATGGACCTTTGGTCTGACCAAGTATGGCCATTCTGATGTTCTTATGTAAAGGCGAAGCAGTTGTTGCTTACTGGGACTGCTACTTTGATTGGCCCTCATGCAGCCTGCAAAAAGTTTCTTGCAAGCCTCATCCTGGTGCTGCATGCCTTCACAAGATCCAATCAGATTCTGCCCATTCAAGCTGAAATACATTTCACACTTTGTACAGGGGATGAACTTTCCAAGCAATACTGGGCAGAACAAAATGTGTTCTGGTTTCCTCTAATAACAGAAGTGACCTGGAGTGGTAATTAGAAGAATGGTTTATAATGCTTGCTACAACGGTTGAAAAGCAGTCACCTAAATTTTATATGAAGGGCAAGCTGAGTTTTTAGAATACTCAGGTATCTTTATAGCCTAGTCAATGCCAAGAAGACACCTAGGTTCTCCAAATTTCCAGTGCCAGTAGGCGAACCCATATGGGATCATCCTTGAAATAAGTCAAAGTCCTTGCTTCAGTTTGAAAAATATAACTGGAGAAAACTGGCATGCATTTCTTCCTTTGTAAGGGTAAAACTTAACCATTCCAACTGCTTTATTGGGACGGGAAAGGCAAGGTAAGATAGATACTATACTATTATGCCATTTAATATCCTATAATTTGTTCAGTCAAAACATAAACATTTGCTCTGGATTAATGTCCTGGCAACTCTGTTGATGGTCCCAAATAAGGCATGTTCACAATGGTGCAGACTCAGCCTATTGTGCTATTCCCACCCCCCTCCCCTTCAGTGTGGCTCTTTTGCAACAGCATAGGGTAGTTTAACACAAACACCTATTCTTCTCTGGGGTTCAGTAAATCAATCCTTCTTTTCTTTTAACTTGAAGCCTAAAATAGATTGAGTAATTCCATTTTACAGGCTAATATTCTGCAGCTACAGAAAAGACTTCTGAGGCTTGGTGTATTCAATTCTGCACATGCTGATATACAAAAGATAACAGACCAAACTTTGCTTTCAATGGCACTGGCATGAAGGCCCAGTTCTTTGTAATGAGGCGCACCCACTCTCATGAACATTAAAGGCACTCCACACTTTACAACCATAAATCCAAGCTTATTTCATTAACTTAAACAGAGTTACTCTATATTTACACAGATCAGAGTCTATGGGTATGTTGTGGCAGGGTATAGAAACCCCACACTCTCACAGAACGGGTTAAGGAGCTGATTTGGGCTGGAGTGACCCAGCCCCACTGTACCTGCAGATCATGCCAGGACGGGAAGAGGAGTTCAAAAGAGGGGGGAAACTCGCTCAGTTGGAGACATCCCCTAGGAAGGGAACAGACTTGAGCATCTCCGGCCCTGCAGAGAGTTCTGATAGCCTTCAGAACCCTGCCCTCACAGAAACCCGCAAGTAAAATGGGAAAGGAACTGAGGCTTGCACTAGTGTCCAGTGAACTCTGAAGTGGCCATTGATACTCCCAGGACCCAACTGAAGTCAGAGAGGCCCATATCTGGGAGGGAGCTGCTAACAGGTTTTTCTTTACCTTTCTTCTGTTTAAACCTTTTTGCTGACCAGGGTTGTTTGGTGGCAGCATCAGGGACATGGAGAGGGGACAAGATAGAACAGAGGTCCTGGCCGGAAGGTGAGCATAAGCATGCTAAACGGACACCCCACAGCACCCACCTGAGGTGGGGTGTGTGTGAAATAATGGGATTCATGTACATGTACTCCCCATGTAGCCTAAAGGGGGAGCCCTACCACAGACATATTTGTGCCATATGCCTACACTGGGACAGTGGCATTGGAACAATTTTTATAGCAGGGGTGCTGAAAGCCATTGAACAAAACTGTGTATAATGGAAAACACTTCAAGCCAGAGGGTTCTGACACACCCCCAGCACCCTTAGTTGCAGCATTCCTGCACTAGGGTTTAAAACCCAGGGCAGTTAGTCTCAGAGCCTTGGATCTGCAGACTCAGGATCACACCATTGGGGCTATGACGCTAAAAACAGCTGTAGATGTTTGGACTCCAACAGGAGCTCAGGCTTTAAAGCCTGAGAATGGGGGTGGACTTTAGACCCCCGAGCGCCAGCCCAACCCACAACCTCTATCTTAGTGTAGACATATCATAGAATCATAGTATCACAAGGTTGGAGGGGACCTCAGGAGGTCATCTAGTCCAACCCCCTGCTCAAAGCAGGACCAATCCCTAACTAAATGATCCCAACCAGGGCTTTGTTAAGCCTGATCTTAAAAACCTCTAAGGATGGAGATTCCACCACCTCCCTAGCTGACGCATTCCTAGTGTTTCACCACCCTGCTAGTGAAAAAGTTTTTCCTAATATCCAACCTAAACCTCCCGCACTGCAACTTGAGACCATTACTCCTTGTTCTGTCATCTGCTACCACTGACCACAGTCTAGATCCATCCTCTTTGGAACACCCTTTCAGGTAGTTGAAAGCAGCTATCAAATCCCCCCACCCATTCTTCTCTTCTGCAGACTAAATAATCCCAGTTCCCTCAGCCTCTACTCATAAATCATGTACTCCAGCCCCCTAAGCATTTTTGTTGCCCTCCACTGGACTCTTTTCCACATCTTTCTTGTAGTGTGGGGCCCAAAACTGGACACAGCACTGCAGATGAGCCCTCACCAATGCTGCATAGAGGGGAACGATCACGTCCCTTGATCTGCTGGCAAGGTTTTACTTATACAGCCCAAAATGCCATTAGCCTTCTTGGCAACAAGGACACACTGTTGACTCATATCAGCTTCTCATCCACTGTAACCCCTGGGTCCTTTTCTGCAGAACTGCTGCCTAGCCATTTGGTCCCTAATCTGTAACAGTGCATGGGATTCTTCAGTTCTAAGTGTAGGACTCTGCACTTGTCCTTGTTGAACCTCATCAGATTTTTTTTGGCTCAATCCTCTAATTTGTCTAGGTCCCTCTGTATCCTATCCCTACCATCCAGTGTATCTACCACTCCCCCCAGTTTAGTGTCATCTGCAAACTTGCTAAGGCTGCAATCCACATCATCCTCCAGATCATAAATGAAGATATTGAACAAAACTGGCTCCAGGACCGACTCTTGGTGTACTCCACTTGATACTGGCTGCCAACTAGACTTGGAGCCATTGATCACTACCCGTTGAGCCCAGGTAGTGCTCTATCCACTAAGGCTCCAGTCTAAAGCCCACTAAAGTCAATGTTAGTATTTCCATTCACTTCAATAGGCTTTAGATTGGTTCCTAAGTGAGAGATCTAAGGAAATCTGTTTTCTGGATGTCCATCCTGGTTTGACATAAAAACAAAAATTAGTTCTGCTATTGTGCAATGTGGCTCTGTGAAGGGATTTCATTAAGGTTTACAAGCGTATTTCCTTTTAATGGAAGAAAAACAATATGTCTCCGGGGGCCAGATTCTGCAATCCCTAGACACAGCAAGTAGTACCTTACTCTATGAGTAGTCCCACTGACATCAGTATGGGTAAGAGGGGCAGAATATGTCCCTTTATCAATTAATTAAGACGTGTTTTATTATACAAATTCCTATTACAGATTATGAATCAGTTTGATTTTTAAGAAAATAAGTCTCAAACTTTTTATTCATAAATGAATCATTACATTGTTTGAATCAAGCCTTGAAAATCAAGTGCCAGTCTATTGTTAGGAAGGGATAGGATGAAGACCAAGAATGAGGACAATATAATTTTCAGCTGTAGCTGAAGGCAAGATTTGAGAAGGCACATGGAATCAGATATGCTGGCTAAATACTTCTGCAGTAATTACATTTTTCCTTGCCTTAATTCTTGCAATTTCATTTGGATACCACATTCTTCACTCTCTGGCCTGAGCTGTACTTTAATATTTCTGTGAACTGGTAAATATTTGACACATTTCATCTCAGAGGTAGATGCACTTTAGTCATGGCTGATGTGATCCTTTATATGATCTTTTCTATCATATTATGATATAGTTTGCTAACAGTTTGTAAAGTATGTGGAATGCTACACAGACACTATATTAATGTAATTCAGCAGCAGTGGCAATTCCATGATCAGCAAAAACGTAGGCCTCCCAGGTATAAGCATTGCCCAGTAATGGATTCAGTATAAGTTTCATTGATAGATTTTTATCCCATTACACCATATGCAAGAACTTTTCCCAACATCTCTATGCAAAGCAAGTCTTCAAATGAATGCACAGTACTATCCAGTGTATACAAAAAAATCAAACTCTAACCTATTCCCCATTTCCTGCCTTTCCACAAGCAATAGGCACAGCTTATTTTCTCAAAAATCTTCAGGGGTTCTGGTGTGAATAATGTGTAAGACATTCTTCTTCATAGATGTTGGTAATTCCTGGGTTGATAAAGGCATGGGGTTCTCAGAAATATAGACTAAGAATTTCAAATATGATAGTGGGTTTCCTTGTGAATTAGAGATGGCCCAAATCAAAACTCCAGGAAGATCTTCCAACCTGCAGAGAAGCTGGGATCCAGAAACTAATATACGTAGGAGATAAATTCTGTGTGTAAAGATTCTATGTTATACCTTGCTTTGAAACATGGGAAAAGAGAAATTAGAAAGGATGATATTGTCTGTCCTGTGCTATTGGCTGTGCATTGTTTTTCAATTGTTAAGCAACACTTACTATGAGCATTCACAATTCTAGGAGATGCCAATAGGGAATAGGTGTGGAAACCAAGCTCATGGCATCAAGCTGGAAGTAATTGACACTGAAACAGCAGATATGCTCACTCCCTCCTCCCCAGCTGAGTCCATCTGTCAGTTCTAACTTTACAGTGCAAGTCCAAATGTTTCAGAGATCACCTGAATAAACAGTTTTGTCACTTTCATCTTGACAGATCTACTTTTGCTCTACTAACCCATCTTGGTCCCAGATTTAAACGTTACCTCATACCACCCAATAGCTTTGCTGACATTAAAAAGCATCTAAGGTCAGAGCAGAAGCAGGCACAAGTTTTCCAGTCAGATTAGTCTGCCTGCTGCGCGTACCCTCCCTGATCCCATTGAAAACTCCACATGCTCTTTTATAGTATGAACCAAACGAAAACAATTTTGTGTTTATTTTAGAATACTGCTCTGCTGCAGTTTGGCAGAACTACCTATGTTCAATCATCCTTAATTCTATTTTATATATATATATATATATATTTAGGCACACTAGTTGCTGAATGACTCCAGTCTGACCTCCATGTGTGTGTTATGAAAGAGTGAGGGAGGGCATAGACTCAAACCTTCCCAAAGTTTGAGCATGTTCTCATCTGGGGTTCCAGTTCAGGACCAACTTGACATAAAAGACATGTACCTCAAAAGGAAAATCAGCACTAGGCCCTAAATGTTTATGATTTAAGGCCTAATTATGGACACACTACTAGACACAGTGCTCACTACTGAAAGCAGCTCGACAGCAAAGCTCTGCCGGCAAGCAAGCTGAAATTTAGAAAAGTCCTTGTATCTGTACTGCATGCTGTTGCTACCATTAAGGGATGATAGCTCACTGAAAATGAGCAAAGTGTTTTTAAATAACTGCTGGGTTTATTTTGAAGCATTTGCTCCATTTTTAGCATTTAGTCGACAAATGCAATACACAATGGTACTTTGTATTCCTTGTAATTTTCAATGAGCTGCCAAACTGAGTGAATGTGATCAGTTCACTGAGCAGAAACCAGCTTGTTTTCTGCTTTTGTACATTTCAAGATCCTTCTTAATCTGATTGAGTATGATGCTTGTGAAGACCTTATGCACTTGTGAGAGAAGTATAATCGGACGGTAGTTGCTCAGTTCTTCTGGATTGCCTTTCTTCATCAATATTATTGTTTTCAATTTCTTCCATCATCTGGAATGCCCTTGCTATTAATGTAGATGGTGAACTGTTGCGCCAATGCTTTGAAGAGAGTTTTGAGATATTCTGGCCAAATATCGTCCACTCCTGGGGTCTTCCTTCTCTTTATGTTATGAACTACATATTTTATTTCTTCCCACATAACATCTGGAACTTCTTCTATAACCTGCTGCCTTGATGGTGTATGCTGCACATTGACATGTGAGGAGCAGAGAATTTCGTACATATTTCGTTCATCTTGCTCTTTCCAATGTCCTTTCACGATTTTCATCTTTCAGCGCTTCTGGGATAATCTGTTTCAGCCTAACATCTCTTTGTACCTTCTTCAGACTCTTGCTCTTTTTGGCTGCCTCTCTCAATTTCTTTTTTCTAAAGTCTTTGTAGTCTTCTTTGATCTTCACATGAATTTCTTTGCACAGTGTCCTGTCTTCTTCACCCGTTTTTCCTTCTAATTTCATGTGTGTCCTCACCATCAGATTCACAGTTTCCTTGCTGATCCTCTGCTTGCATCCCAGAATTTTCAATGCCTTTGTTTTCTTAGCTCCTGAGATTATCTGTGAGATAAACTCTTCATAGTTCTCATCAATGTCCTGGTTGACCTTATACTCGAGGTCCATTTCACTCACTTCCTGTGCAAATGCTTCTTTGTTAAAATGCCATTTTTGCTTCGGTGTCTGGCACCTCTTGACTCAGTCTTTGTAGGCATTGTCAATGCATAGTTTTGAGCACAACATACAATGGTCTGAACCTGTGCAAATGATTCATTCTCCTATTATCACTACACCGTTGAAGATTCTTTTGGCATGCATCAATACATAATTAAACTGATTCAGTGTGATTCCATCCAGGCTTTTCCATGTCTACTGCCGACATTTTCCTTTTTGAAATATCATGTTCATTATGTGGAGATGATTTGCCTCTGCAAACCCAACCAGACATGCTCCGTGATCATTTCTTATACCTTTTCTGAATTTTCCCACATACTTTTAATTCTCATTCTCCTTTCCACCTACTATTGCACTGAAGTCCCCTTGGATGATTGTATAGGTGGATCTTTTCTGCATTGCCACCTCCAGCTCTTCGTAGAAATGTTCCTTTAGTAAAAGTAATAGATATGCTCTAGCTTAAAGGTGTCAGAGGAGGAAAGAATGTGCTGCTCAGAATCAGAGCATTGCTAGTGCATGGGTGTGTCCTACCTGTGGATGGGACTGTCAGTCATGCATCTGATTCAGCAGTCATCAGAGAACCCATTGGTGCATACTCCATGTTCTCTAAAGAGCGACAGTGCCATTGAGAGCTCAGATAGAAGCTATTGCTTGATGCAGGCTTAACAGAGTGAAATTCTATAGCCTGTTTACACAGGTGGTCAAACTAGATGATTATAATGGTCCTTTCTGGCTTTAAAATCTATAAAACCATGATGAGTTCCTATTAAACATACACACCACTTTGAATAAGCAACAACAGATTCTTTACTGGGATTGGTAGGTGGGAACAGTGTACACCCCCTTCAATCTCACGCTCATATACAAGAGTGAATTGTTATATAATAGTTCCTAACTCAGCCCCATCAGGCAGTTCATTAGAGGGGTACATGGAAAAGTATGCCCCATATGGCTCTTCGGGGGCTGTACCTCATGAACCTCTTCTAGTCAGGGCAATTAGGGGCTGATTTTCCAGTCCTACTGGCCAGAGTTCATTTCTGTTATCTATGGTATTAGTAGGAAGCCACTCAGTGTTACTCTCCAGTCATCCAGATTTGTAGATGCCTCATGCCTCCCTGCTGTTGGCCCACTTCCTTGGTTCACTCCCAGCCTTTTCCCTAGCCTCCTTCTCCCAGCTGTCAGGCTGTGTGCTACATGGTCTTTCTGTTGCATTCAGTGCCTCGGCTCCTCTGAGCTGTCAAACTTACCTTTCCTGAATACTAAATGCACTACAGTAAGAATTTACTAAATTAAGTTTTAAAATAAAACTCTGCATGTGATCTGGTAAATGCCTTTATTGTGTAACTTTTTCTCTGATCTGTTGGTAAATGTTTTGCTATTTGAACCAAAGTGGTTGCCATGAGGGGGGTCCATTTTTCTGAGAAGTCAGTTTAGGGCCTCATCTATCCTGTGAATACATTCTTTGAAAAACTCAGTGCCTATATTCAACTTCTGATGCAGCTACATTATGATAGCTTTATGAAAAACAGTTTAGGAATCTGGTAAGATAAAGATAACAAGGAAAAGAGTGTTTTATTACAAAATCTAATCAATAAGTATTAACTGTTCATTTCTTTTCATGTTCATAGCTTTGCTTCTCCCACTAGCAGGATACTTGTTTTTGGAAAATAGATTGGATTGTTCATGAGCTCCTCCTCGTAATGGAAAATAACGGACAAATCCTCAACTGGTATTAATTATTATAGTTTCACTGAAGTGAATGGAGCTGACAATTGAGACCAGCTGAGGATCTGTCCCAAGGTGTCAATACTGGGAATTTTTTTAGGTCTATTAGCAAGTTTTATGCAACTGATCGTGAGGTGTTGTTGACCTGTATCACACAAGTATAGATGAGAAGGCACTTCACTAGATTTGCACCTTTCCCTTTAAACGCTCTCCTGTGAACTTGCATCTCCCCATCAGAAAATTTTAACAGTTTTCAAGAGGTTCTGCTATGTGTAGTTAAGTCCTTATGATTTGGAACTGACATCTGTCAAGGAGAAATGTCATTGGCTGTTTGAAGTATCACAACCAATCAATGACAGACTGAATGAACCAGCTATGGTCCCCTCTTGATTCAGGGACCCTGTCTATGGAATTCTCTCCCACAGTGTGTCTGCCAGTTCCTCTGAGACTGGTTTCACAGCTTTGTGCAAAACTCTTACTCTTGGGTGTATCCATTTTTGACATTGTTGGACTCATCTCTTCTATCTTGGATTATTTGTTTTTGCTCCGTTTTTGATTAATAGATTAGCTAATAAATTCCTTTTGCTTGGTTTTTCTAGGCTGAGTTGAAATTCAGTTGATTAATTCTCTTTGTTTTTGTGCATCATGCCAGATGCTGGAAAATGTGCACCATAATGAAATAAGTAAATACAATGAAAATCATAAGTCAATATTCAATAAAATTCTACCCAAAGATCCTCCCCACTGGATTAAATGGAATTGAATAATTGCTAAAAACACGTGTAATACAATGAAATTTGTATCACATTTTTCATACCACAGTACTTCCTCAAAAAGTGCTTCTCATTTAGGTCCTAATCAAATGCCAGTGAAGGCCCTGGGAGTCTTTAGATTCAATGGACCTTGGGCTGGACTTCTTTAAAGCTGAACACAGATTGTGAATAGCATTCATTGCAAATTCAGCACATTTTTCCATAGGAAAAGCATTCAAAAACTTATCCTAATTTCTGAAAATGTATATCTTATTTGCTAATAGTTTAGACAAACTATTTTCAAGCTACAGGTTGTTTGCCAACTCTTCCTTTTTGCACTATTGACTACTCGCTATTTAGGGTATGTGATTACTCCCTGCTTGAATAATTAAAACTTTTTAAGCAGGAGACTCATCGACTAATAGACTTTAAGGCCAGAAGGGACCATCAGGTCATCTAGTCTGATTTCCTGCACATTGCAGGCCACAGAACCTCACCCACCCACTCCTGTAATAGGCCCATAATCTCTGGCTGAGTTACTGAAGTCCTCAAAATTTTATTTTAAAACTTCAAGTTACGGAGAATCCACCATTTACTCTAGTTCAAACTAATAAATTACCTATGCCCCGTACTGCAGAGGAAGGCAAAAAACAAAAAAACCCAAAAGAAAACCGGGTCTCCACCAATCTGAGCTAAGAAAAATTCCTTACGACCCCAAATATGGTGATCAGTTAGACCCTGAGCACGTGGACAAGATCCACCAGCCAGATATATGGCTGAACAATACACAAGGAAAAGTAATAGTGAGCAAAATATAGAAAATAATTATTAACACATGTCTAGTCCATATTTTTGGATGGCTATTTATTTGCTCTAAAACTCATTACATTTCTGGGTTTTACAAACATTTTCACATACTCCACGGCTGGCTGGTTATTCATGAATAACACTTAGATCAGCCTGCAACTATTAGCTATCCAGACTCCATGATTTCATTCACAAAATAAATTATTTTATTTTTTTAATATTCAAATAGCTCTGTGCAGCCATGCATGGAAGTCAGAGGAGTGTTGTGATAATAAATCCATATATGCTTGTGAAACTCCAATCCAGTAGTGATATGGGCTACAGATTGCTAGAAATTTTCAACAGTGCTTCCCAGTTGGATGAACACTACAAAGCTCTGCACAAGTTGTGAATTGTTGAGGGATCCTTAATTCTGGTCCTAATTATGTGTAAATTACTCTAACAGGCCATTCCACCTGTTTGTTTTTATTGTGCTCTATACTGCCTGTGCACTTCCTGATTTTGGCCAGACTGGAAATAGAAATGCCAAAATATTGCAAAATAGGCTGTTCTAATGGCATTTCTAGCTCAAGCAGTACAAGCTGTGCTGGAAATTTTGTGGAAAAATCATGAGATTACTAGTCAGGTTACACATGTCATGTCAGTGGAATCACACCCTGGTCTAACCAACTGCAGCTGCCCTGGCACCAAATTAATTATTATTGGTAGTAGTAGTTATTATTATTACTTATTTAAATTACAGTAACACAGAGTGGTTATAGGATCAGTGTCCCAACGTACAAGGTGCTGTACAAGCACATACAAAGACAAACTGATTAGGGCCAGACTGACAAAGGGACTTTAGGCCTAACTTCTAGGCCCAGTGGAATTCTCAGCCCTGAGTTAGGTCTTCAGGCTTCCCATAGTAACGCACAGGGAGAGTTAAGCCCCTATGAAAGGGATCCACAGAAGTCAGAAAGCTGGGGAGGGTTGTGGGGGAGGGGGAGAGAGAGAGATACCGACTCTAAAGCCCAGTGCTTAGAGCACTCCCCTGGCATGTGGAAGAGTCAGGTTTAAGTACTTGCATCAATAAATATTCAGTTATTTATACAAAACAGAACAGCTTCAATAGGAGCGGTATAGAAAGACACACAGAGACACACCCTACTCATGTATGCTGGTGATTAGAACACTCACCTGGGATGTGGAAAACCTGAGTTCAAGTCCTTTCTCCAAATCAAGCACTGCAGGGATTTGAACTTGGGTTTTTCATGTTCTACAGGGGTGCACTAGGCCATCAGCCAGCACTGGATACATAACTACCTACTTGCTTTCCCCCAGCTAGTCTTTTGTGCTGGTTATGCATGTTCAGAGCATACCTACTGGACAGAGCCCCACAAGTGAGATGGGTCAGGAAACTCCTAATATGAGACTCAAGGCTTAGGCATGAACTAGGTCACCAAGCAGCTCGTTAGCTGTGGCATGGTGTCAGGACTTAGCTTTGTGCATGCCCACCAGCAGACATGTGAGGATTTAAGCAACCACAGGGTTAGGCAACAGGTGAGCAGTGGTTTTAAGAATATAAGGCTATCTCTTCACTTACGGCAGCATGTAGCATGCATGCATTACATGTTTAGCTACACACCACAGTGAAAGGCTGGATATGCCCATACATTTCACTGTGGTATATAGCTACATGCCTCTGTGAAAGATCCTAGCAGCAGGGAGGCAGTAGGGAAAGGCAGCGCCTCACTGCTGGAGTCTTTCATTGTTCTCTAAGGAAAGGTTTTGGAAGGGGGGGACAGTGGGGGGAAAGGCTGGAAGCTGCTGGAGCCTTTCCCCACTTTCTCCCCATTGACAGAGCCTTTCACTGTGGTAGGAAGAGGCTCCAGGCTCAGGGAGGCAGTAGGACACTACACTGCTAAAAATAGACATGTAGACATGGGAGGCACTGCTTGGGAGTTTAGAGAGCCATGTAGGGTATTTACCCTGGGGGTTCAGTCATGTAGGGCACTCTCCTTGCTTAAGCCGTGCCTCACCATCTACAGTGCTATTTGTACCCACGCTAGGGAAGCGTGCTGTATATGTACTCTACACCATTATACATGTAGACATACTATAAATGGCACTTAAATGTTGGATTTAGGTACCTAAAGAGGCAGTTAGGCTCCTAAGTCTCTTTGTGAATATGACCCTTACAGTCTCAGGAGACATGTCATATGAAAAGTGGATGGAGAGGAATATCAGTTATTATTATTTATTTTATTATTTTAAATAGGTAAAGTAAGTGGCAGCTATACCCAATAATCCCTCAGCTAAGCTCTCCTTTATAGGCTGATTTCTTTTAGGGGGTCATGGCAGGAGAGGTCTTGGGGAAAAATTTGAAGGAAAGAAGTAGTTGCCTTACAGATCAGTTCAGGGATGGCATTCCATGTATAAGAGACATCACAGATTTTGTTGTTTCATTGTGTGTGCATGTATAATATAATATTTTCTTGCATAAACCTAATCCCATTTTAAAGTTATGTGTGTTAATATTGGCTACTCCAGGGGAAGCCTGAAGCAAACAGGAATTTTTGCTATCTTCATTTGCATATCAGTATCTGGACTCCATTTCGTAGTAGCACTATAGGGAAAAACTGAAAGATTTTGGAAAGTCTAGTGAAGGCTCTAAAGGTCTGAGCCAAAGCCCACTGAATTCAATGTGGGTCATTCCACTAACTTCAGTGGGCTCTGGATCAGGCACCAAGTTTTCAATTGTGTTTCATAAACTCAACCCTTCAGTGTAGAGCAACTAAGTACTGAGTAGTTTTCCATATTGCGTCTTTCAGAAAGGCCCATCTGCCTTTCACAAAAATTAAATGTCCCATGACACATTCTCTTACTCTAAGGCAACCTTGTTTCTGGCATTTCCTAACTGTTGAGTGCTTGACTTTGCACCCTTAAAAACGTTCTTCTAACACAGTTTTGTGTATGTAATTTCCTAGCTTTTAAAAAAGCAAACAAAAAACAGAAATTCCATAATGTGGCATCTCATGGACATCTACGTGGGTCATCAGCAGGATTGGAACCTATAGATCCACCACTTTAACCTCTGCTACTTGTGTTAATGGAATAATTGATAGCAGCAATAAGTTGTCATACTCTGTGTGGACCAGCACTAGGGGCGGATGAGGCACTTTTTCCAGTGACTTTCACAGTTATTTGCTGGCAGCAGAGACTCAGGAATCTTGGGGGTCTAATCCAGGTTATAAAGGCAAGTGTGCTGCAGTGGACATAGATTATACTGCCCAAGCATAATCCCGTCTGTCCTTGCCACCCAACCTAACCCTGTCCCAATCCTGTCTCTTTTCCATGCCAGTTCCTCATCCCAGGCCAATTATCCTTGCCTACCCAAGTCCCAATTTCTACAAAGGTGTCTTATCACAACTGCAGTTTCCTTGCACAGCCATTATCAGTTCCTCCCTTCCCTGGCTCCATAACCTAGCCTCCAGTAGCCACATCCTTCCCCACCCACAATTCCCTATTCCCACTGATTTCCAGTCCCAATCTCTATCCCTGATCCTCAGCCAATCTCACTGTTATCCCATCCCTAACCTCCTTGTCTCAGTCTCCTTGCCCAGCCAGTCCCATTCTCCCTTCTCTCCGATTCCTCCTACAATCTGTCTCCCCCAGATTTACTAGCTCTCAGTTCCACCTCCTTTTGCCTCCCGTGGTCCAAGTTCCATTGTCCTTGCCCAGTCAGTCCTAGTATCCACCCCACTGCAACTCCCAATCCCAGCTTCCTTCTCCCCCTGCCAGCCTCCAATTGCAGGCTCTTTGTCCCAATCAACCCCCCACCTCCAAGTTTGGTTCTTGTCACCTCTTCATTCAAATCAGGCATCTTCTTCCTCCATGCAACCTAGTCCTGGGGTCATTGAGAGCACAAGACAGACAGGTACCCTACACTGAGTTCAGGTACCCACACCCAGCACAGCCCACAACAGCACAGAGCTGCAGTTGCAGGGAAAGTCCAGCAGAGCCTTGGGCTGGAGCATGCTTTAATTTGGCCAAACGTAGGCAGATTTTCATGGGATGATGACATTTTAGCCCAAATAGTTAAACTTTGTTAGTTATTAGCAACTGAAAACAGGGTCTTACAATGTAAGCGTCAGGCAACCTTCATAATAAGCAGTGATACCAGATACACCTATAATATATATGTAAGTCCATATACTTATACTATATGTGTAGAATTTTGAAAAGTGCTCAGCATTAACCTTATTACTCCCACTGAAGTCAATGCATGTTTTATCATTGGCTAACAGGAGCAAAATTAGGCAAATAGTAAGCGTTTTTTTAAAATCTCACAATGTGTGTGTGAGAGAGAAAGAGATTTGTGAAATATTTTTAGATTAGTTGTGAAGAAAATTGCTATAATCTAAACTATTATTTAAAGTATGTATCAATTTACTTCGATTCAGCTGTGGATTTATGTACTGTATATCATATTTTATCTGCTTGAGTCTAATTGGGGAGTAATTTAATAGACATACAGGGGTTTGAGATGGATGTGATTGTTCTGTACTTAATTGCTTTGTTTTGGGTGATGGGCCATTTCATTGCAGAGAAAGGTTTTGGAGATCTAAGAAGTTTTACAGGGTGGTCATTGACCAAATTTGTTATCTTGCAGTGTGTTTTGTGAAAGGACAGTTTGACAAACTTCCTAACTATTAAAAGAGATAAGGAACTCTTAATTAGGTTTCTCTGCCTTCTCTTAAATCACTGTGACTCATACATCCTTCCCACCCACTTAATAAAGGTGGAGTCAAAAAATCATACTGCTGGTGCCTACATCCATTCCAATAATCCCCGTCTTACAAAGCGCAAAATCAGCTGTGTTCATTGATGCAATTAATTACATAATGTTTGAGTTGTTTTGTGATAATTGCTGGCACCTTGAAAGTGGAGCAAGTGCTGTAGAACAGTTGCAAAAACTAGTTCAGGCCATTCAGATCAGAAGATACATGAGCAAAACTATATTTTAAGATAAGAGACATTTTACAACACTGGATAATGACCATGTTGTATATGATTCAAGACAAGATAAGCAAACCCTATTGAGCCTCCTGCATGTAAAATATCTGCTGATGACCATCACATTTACATATGAGACCAGATCCCATAGCCTGGACTAAAATATGAACTATTTATGCAAAGCGTAAAGAATAAAGTTAACCAGAGAAGAGAAAGAGAGAGGTCTGTAGCGAAGGGTGGGAAGCGGGAAACTTTGTTTCTTTATGATGGATTAAGAAGGCCTGGATTTTATTATTTTTGTTTGTTTAAAAGTATTCTGCTTGTTCTTTACATTAGAGACTCAGGTCATGTCTACTCTTTTCCCCCCTAGAAATCTATATGGATAATTGGAGAACTAATGGATTTAGGACACAACAAATACTAAGGGAGTGAAACTTAATTAAATTAGAGTGAAATTTTATTATTTTGTCTGTTTAAAACTCTTTATCTGCTTTTTGTCAATATCTATTTAATTAAAATGTCTAAGAACACAGCTGGGAGAATGTAGGTAGGAAGTCTGACTCTTAAAAAACCAGTTAACAGTGATCCAAACTCACAATTCTAAGTCCTCCATGGAAGACCTCCATCAAAAAAGGGAAGATAGGACTTGACTTGGTTGGTTGGTTTTTTTTCTTTAGGGCAAAAAATATTTTTTATGAGAAAAAAAACTATTTCAGGCCTACTTTACACACCATAAAGAAACAAAAAGGCACAAAAACCTCAATTTTTTTCTTTATCTTTAATAGATGGTAGGAGAGGAAAATAGTTTCTTACATTTGTCCAGCATGCTACATAAAGAGGTAGAACTAATGATGAGTAAATCTCTCAAGGCCAGTTTCAGATAAGGAGAAAATGCTTTTCAGGCCTTATCCAAGTTACCCAAACTTCAGAAATCTGCAATACTTTGCAAGAAATCTCATGGGAATCAGGTGGTGTCATGTGACAGTCTAAACTTCCTGCTTCATGTGGAACAGAAATACTATCAAGCATTCTTACAACTGTAATACCCACCTGCTGAAGTGAAGAAACAGATTGACAGAGCCAGAAGAGTACCCAGAAGTTACCTACTAGAGGACAGGCCCAACAAAGAAAATAACAGAACGCCACTAGCCGTCACCTTCAGCCCCCAACTAAAACCTCTCCAGCGCATCATCAAGGATCTACAACCTATTCTAAAGGATGACCCATCACTCTCACAGATCCTGGGAGATAGGCCAGTCCTTACTTACAGACAGCCCCCCAACCTGAAGCAAATACTCACCAGCAACCACACACCACAAAACAAAAACACTAACGCAGGAACCTCTCTTTGCAACAAAGCCCGTTGCCAACTGTGTCCACATATCTATTCAGGGGACACCATCATAGGGCCTAATCACATCAGCCACACTATCAGAGGCTCGTTCACCTGCGCATCTACCAATGTGATATATGCCATCATGTGCCAGCAATGCCCCTCTGCCATGTACATTGGCCAAACTGGACAGTCTCTACGTAAAAGAATGAATGGACATAAATCAGACGTCAAGAATTATAACATTCAAAAACCAGTCGGAGAACACTTCCATCTCTCTGGTCACTCGATTACAGACCTAAAAGTCGCAATATTATAACAAAAAAATTTCAAAAACAGACTCCAACGAGAGACTGCTGACTTGGAATTAATTTGCAAACTGGACACCATTACATTAGGCTTGAATAAAGACTGGAAATGGATGTGTCATTACACAAAGTAAAACTATTTCCCCATGTTTATTTTCCCCCCCTACTGTTCTTCACACATTCTTGTCAACTGCTGGAAATGGCCCACCTTATCACTACAAACGGTTATTTTTTTTCTCTCTCCTGCTGGTAATAGCTCACATTACCTGATCACTCTCATTACAGTGTGTATGGTAACACCCATTATTTCATGTTCTCTGTGTATATAAAATCTCCCTACTGTATTTTCCACTGTATGTATCCGATGAAGTGAGCTGTAGCTCATGAAAGCTTATGCTCAAATACATTTGTTAGTCTCTAAGGTGCCACAAGTACTCCTTTTCTTTTTATCAAAAGTGCTTTTCTCATAATGTTAGGAGATTTCCAGCCTGGGCAGAGATACAAGAATACACAAAAATATATTAAACTAGATTAAACAAACTTCATTGAACCACATCAGAGCTTTTGTTCCTTTGAATTTACTTGTTCCCCCCCCCCCCAAGTGATATCTCTTGAATGTTTGGTCATACATGTGAAGATTATAAATAACATCAGAAATGTTGCCCCAATGTTTTACATTTCAGTAGCTTATGTGACTGAATTAGCAGGTTGAGGGGTATGATGTGTTGATCAAAGTCATTTTACCATGGACTGTATTTCAGCCTACTAGGGCTCTTGTAATATTTCCCAGTATTCTTCAATGCTTGCACATAGTGGAACTCATAGGCCACAAAGTGCTTTTCTCTTTTGTGCCATTCTGTGATAATCGCAATCAGTATGATATGATACAGTGGTGAAATGTTTGAACTTTAATTTGGTAAACCTTGATTCCCTCAAACACTTATGCACATAGTTTATGCATATGAGCAATCCCATTGGCTTCAATATGTAATGCATATGCTTAACTTTAGAAATGTGAGTAGTCCCATTGTGTGAGTAGTTCCATTGCATAAGTGTTTTCAGAATCAGGAACTTATGCAGTAAAATAGATCTTTGCTGATCCTATTGAGCCTGAATTTAAACTTGATTTAGTCTAGCCATTAGGTGGCATGCTGAGCAGAAGTCAAATGAAACGTACTGTAATGTAACATTCCATGGCATGGATTTCAGCTTAGGGTTCCAGGTTTGCTGGATTTAGTGGAAAAATGTGGGACATCAGGAAAAAGGGGGATTGAAATCAGGAAGCTCCAAAAATAGAAGCTGTATCATAAATTTGATTTGTTTCAAAACCTTCTGGGTGGTGTAAAATGAAAATAAATATAATCCAAATATACCAAAGCAGAGAACTTGAAAACTATATTTTTGTCATGGCATCATCAATCTTAATCCTCATGATGCAAGAGTCAGTTGGCAGTCATAATATCATAAACCAGTCACATATCAGTGTTCCAACATTGTAAGACTTTCTTCTTGGTAAATATTTGGATAGAGTGGTGTACTAGCTCTTTGCCAACCAAGTGGAACAATTTTTAACAAGAGCTAGCTATGAAAACTATGCCTTGAACATTTTAGGTGAAGAAGGGGGTAACTTTCCAGTTAAATTGTTGATTATTCATTTAAGATCTGAAATAACGTCCTGTACCTGCATCTTCCTTCAGAAATTCTGTCATTCAAAAGTCTGCATGAATGTTCAGACAGATTTTGAAACCTTAAGCATGGAAAAAACAAAGTTCTGATCTTGATTCAGATTCTTTAATAACAAATAGCTTTTACTACAGCAGAATTTTGAAACTAAACCAAGGTACTGAACACAAATAGAAATTAATATTCCTAGATCACAATTACAGCCTTACTTTCTTCATCCTCCACCTACATCCTTTCCTCTCTCTTGCAAGTAATCCTATAGGTGACTGGGTGTTATATCAGACCACCTTGTTACTATGTGTGATATAGACTCAATAAGACATGCTAGCCATAGAGTCCAGAGAAGAGCAACAAAAACTATTAAAGGTCTAGAAAACATGACCTATGAAGGAAGATTGGGGGAAAAATGGGTTTCTTTAGTCTGGAGAAGAGAAGACTGAGAGGGGACATAACAGTTTTCAAGTACATAAAAGGGGGTTAAAAGGTGGAGAGAGAAAAATTGTTCTCCTTAACTTCTGACAAGAGGACAAGAAGCAATGGGCTTAAATTGCAACAAGGGAGGATTAGGTTGGGCATTAGGAAAAACTTCCTAGCTGTTAGGGTGATTAAGCACTAGAATAAATTGCCTAGGGAGGTTGTGGAATCTCTCTCATGAGAGATTTTTAAGAGCAAGTTAGAGAAACACCTGTCCGAGATGGTCTAGATAATATTTAGTCCTGCCTTGAGTGCAGGGGACTGGACTAGAAGACTTTTTGAGATCCCTTCCACTCCTATGATTCTATGATGTTGAATAGTACCTATTCCTAAAGTAGCCTCACTGAAGTCAATGAGACTGTGCAAAAAATAAGGTACTATTCTGTGAGTAAAGGGGTGGGCCAGAATCAGGTCTGCTATAAGTTTGTGAACTTTTCAGTGGATCAGGAATGAGTGCAGAAAGAACCCACCATGGTTTTCAGGGAAAACTAATTCCATTCAAAATTATACTGTGAAATTTTGTACTACTTAATAGATCTGTTCAAAAGTCAATTTAAGTGAATAGAAACATTTCTATTGACTCCTGCAGTTAGTGAATCATGCCCAATCTGAGTCAGGGTAAGCAATGGGAATTCTGAATAAAAAATAAAGGCAGGAGATGTCCCTCTGTGTCCACATGGACCAGTTCAGGAGATAGATACCATATATTTATATGGTATGTGTGTATATAAACACCAGTATCAAATTGTCAATGCTAAATATAACTTTTGAGTTTTGCTTTTGCCAAGTTTCCACAGGAAACTTTAGTCCAAATTGGACTAAATTCTGCTTTCAGATGTGTGTATGCAGCTTCTACTGCAGTCAAAGAAAGCTGAATGTTTTCATTTGAGAGTAGAATTTGTAGTAATAAATTACTATGTAATATTTTGCATTTCCTTTTATTTTTCCAGAACTGTAACCATTTGACAATCTTTCTCCCAAGCAACACTTAACTACTTCATATGTTCATAATGTTTGTGGACAACATCAAGCTGGGAGGGGCTCAAGCACGTTGGAAGCCAGGATTAGAATGCAAAATGATTTTGACAAACTTCAGAAGTGGTCTGAAATAAATAGGATGAAGTTCAATAAGGACAAATGCAAAGTACTCCACTTAGAAAGGAACAATCAATTGCACAATACAAAATAGGAAATGACTGCCTAGCAAGAAATACTGCACAAAAGGATCTGCGGGTCATAGTGGATCACAAACGAAATATGAGTCAACAATGAAACACTGTTTCAAAAAAAAAACCCAAAACCATTATTCTGGGCTGTATTAGCAGGAGAGTTAGGAGTGTTGAAAGCAAGACACGAGAAATAATTTTTCCACTCTACTCAGCACTGATAAGGCTTCAGCTGAATGATTGTGTCCAGTTCCAGGCACCACACTTTAGGAAGGAGTCCAGAAAAGAGAGAAAAATGTCTACAAAACATGACCTATGAGGGAAGATTGGGAAACAAAAAATTGGGTTTGTTTAGTCTGGAGAAGAGATGACTTAGGGGAAACATAAGTCTTCAAGTATGTAAAAAGTTGTTATAAAGAGGAGGGTGATAAATTGTTCTCTTTATCCATTGAAGACAGGACAAAAAGTAATGTGCTTAAATTGCAACAAGGGAGATTTAGGTTACGCATTAGGAAAAACTTCCTAACTGTAAGGGTAGTTAAGCCCTGGAAAAAAGTACATAGGGAAGTTGTGGAATCTCCCTCTTTAGAGGTTTTTAAGAACAGGTTTGACAAACACCTGTCAGGGGTGGTCTAGATAATACTTAGTCCTATGCATACATGTTTGCAGGCTCAGGGCTTAATTTAAGACAAGACACAACCCGTGGAAATAACAACCAATCATGAAATGGACAAGGCAGAATGGGGGTAACAGGGTTATGTAGACAAGCCATTTGCTCAGCTATTTAAAAAGGAATTGTTTCTAAACTATCTCAAATTTTAATCTAATTTTTAAAAAAAATAAATATGCTGAATTAAAATATACTTAAGAAGATGTACATAAACAAATAAATAAAAAAGGATATCCAAACTCCCCATTGACCTTCCCACCCTCAGCTGTTAATCACACACACACATACACACATTCCTTTTGCTGCCAAGGACATCATTAAATTACTTTCAAGCGCTGGAATTCTCCATGCACTAAGTGTTAATGTAATTTCAATATGCCTGACCACTGTCAAAAAAGTTAATCAGATCATTTAATTCATGTTATTCCCCCTTCTGAGATCTGCATCACATCTAGCAGTGATAATTCAGCTATGGTAGCTCTGCAAGAGACCTTTCCACAATATTTGCTATTTTATTAGCCCTAGTCTATCCAGTTTGTGATACTGAAGTAAAGTTTATTAGGGGAAGCCTTGTTGGTTTTGAGTTTTCTTAAATGGTGAGTCTAAAACTGAAATTTCCCTCTATATTTTACTTGGTATAGGGTTATGGTTAAGCAAGTCTGATTTTCATCCTGTTTGTGAAAGTTTATCAAGAGCATTAGTGCTTTTCGGCAAGTTTTAAACTTTTTTGTGTACCTTCAGTCCTTAACAACCAAGCTCATGTAAATAGCATAAAATACTGGACTAAATCACATCTAGGGAAAGCAGTGATGGATACAAACATACATTACTTAAATTCCATTCTGTGGAAGCTATGTTGGCTATATAATGCTGAGGCTATATTTCATGGGTTGGAAATCAAAGGTCCTTTCTGTGGCAAGGTGGTTGAGAAGTAGGATGTTTCACAGATTTGTATACTGGCATCCTTCAGGGGAAGATTACTTTCATCCAGAAACCAGAAAGTGCTCCTTTCCATCTGTAAACACATAGTGTTTCATTATTACAGCTACTGAGGAAAAACAGATTAGCTGCAAATTTATGAATAGGTAATTCTGTTTCTCTTCACTGAGGTAATAAATTACTTTTCTCCCTCATACATACCTTGATGAAATACAGTGACATGTTTTTCTTTTGGGGCCATCTAATTTGAAATCTATTTTGCATTTAATTACCTCTACTAGTACCATGGGCAATGCTGTGTCCTGTCCTTTGGAGTACTGTAGTTTTGAAAGAAATACATACATTAATTATAATAGATCTCTTCTATACAATGTATCTCTGTCAGCATTTCAGTCCCACTTCCCACACAGTGTGGATTAGAGAGAGAGATGTTATATTGGTTCTCAGTTCAAAGATTTATTTCAATGGGCAAAACAGAGTCCATACAAAGAGGACTCCACAGATGAAGTTTTGAATTGAATTGCATGTTTTGGTGCTATGTGAGGAACTGAAGACAAAGAAAGAGTACACCATTACAGGTGACAAGGGTACAAACAAAACAGCAAATGAAACACACGTGTCTACCGTTAGAGGCCAGAAAATATATTTTCCATATAGGGATAGTAGTTCTTAGTGCTAGTGCACCTCATCTTCTACTTCTGGCTGGAGAAGAAACTCACACAAAACCCTCTCACAATATGGTGTCACATATTGTACCATCTGACAAATAAATGATTCCTTGGTGCTTCCCAACCCACTTTCAAATACAAAAAACTCACAATGTCTTTGCAGTCTATTTCAGTGAAGGATCTAATATTTCCTGTTTACTACAAGCCAAAATCTACACTGACTTTACACCCTAGACAGCTGACTGAAGTCATGGGGCAAGAGCCTCGCTTCAGATTATGTGACTGTTCTTTGTATCCTGTACACAAATGTCACAGATTGTCAGAACTTCTCATTCTACCATATGATGCCGTTAAAATAAGACAATTATTAAAGATGAATCCAACTTTGAGTACCAGATCTGAGCTCTCCCACCTCCACTGAACTGAATCCATATTGAGTTTGTGGTCAGGGCATGCATGATTAAACCTATGTTAGTATTCTCCAGCCTGACCTGCTCCTTGGTTGTGGGCTTGGGCCCTTTGTATTCTGATGCAGGCTATTAGGCACTCACCATGAACTCTGAATTTGAAGGGGTGGGAGGATGGGAATATGGATGGTCTCTGCAGCTTTCCCCCATCCCTGAAATTCAGCAGGCATATCAAAACAAGATAAGGCTGACCCCGTAAGCACTTACAACTTTTTTTTCCTCATAATCAGATACTGAAAAGTACAAAAAGGGTAAATGACTTAGAGTTTGTATAGTTTCTAAGCGCTTAAAACTCTTACCAAGCCTGGAGCTAGGAGCACACAGTGGGCCAACATTATCCAGCAAAAATCAAATATGGATAGTGATTTCTATATCAGTACCTAAAAGAGTCATTTGCCAATGATGGAAGTTAGGCTTTCCTCTTTGTGCAGTTTTGGCTGAGACAACTGTCCACTTTATTAGAAAAAATAGTTGAGGGTGGGGGAATGACAAGATCTGGGCACACATGATGTAACTATGGTCTCCAGCTCTCTGGCATTCTAAATTTTCAGATATGCACAATGTTCTTTTACTATCTCAAACCCCATTCTGAACTACGAGCCATATCCATTGCAGTGCTGAGTACTTCCTGTGAAGTATAGATGTAAGGTCAGGTCCCATTCATCTTTAACAGGGTAGTGCTCATAGGCCCAGACCTTGAAAACATACATGAACAGGTGAAAATTAAAGCACATGAATGGTCCTGTTGACTTCAAAGTTAAACACGTATGTTTGCAAGATTTGAGCCTGAAGTCTTGTGCCCCAGCAGGCATGCCCAGAGAGGCAGAAGCCCCGAGACACCCCCCTACAACCCTGCAGGCCAGAAGTCCAGAGCCACACCACAGAATCATAGAATATTAGGGTTGGAAGAGACCTCAGGAGGTCATCTAGTCCAATCCCCTGCTCAAAGCAGGACTAACACCAACTAAATCATCTCAGCCAAGGCTTTGTCAAGCCAGACCTTAAAAACCTCTATGGATGGAGATTTCACCACCACTCTAGGTAACCCAGTGCTTCAAAACCCTCCACGTGAAATAGTGTTTCCTAATATCCAACCTAGACCTCCCCTACTGCAACTTGAGACCATTGCTTCTTGTTCTGTCATCTGCCAGCACTGAGAACAGCCTAGCTCCATCCTCTTTGAAACCCCCCTTCAGGTAGTTGAAGGCTGCTATCAAATCCCCCCCCCCATTCTTCTCTTCTGAAGACTAAATAAGCACAGTTCCCTCAGCCTCTCCTCATAAGTCATGTGCCCCAGCTCTCTAATAATTATTGTTACCCTCCACAGGACTCTCTCCAATTTGTCCACTTCCCTTCTGTAGGGGGGGGGAACAAAACTGGACCCATTACTCCAGGTGTGGCCTCACTGATACCAAATAGAGGGGAATAATCACTTCCCTCGATCCGCTGGCAATGCTCCTACTAATACAGCCCAATATGCCTTCTTGGCAAGGAGGGCACACTGCTGACTCATATCCAGCTTCTTGTCCAATGTAATCCCCAGGTCCTCTTCTGCAGAACTGCTGCTTAGCCAGTTAGTCCCCAGCCTGTAGCAGTGCATGGGATTCTTCCTTCTTAAGTGCAGGAATCTGCACTTGTCCTTGTTGAACCTCATCAGATTTCTTTTGGCCCAATCCTCCAATTTGTCTCGGTCATTCTGGACCCTATCCCTACCCTCCATCATATCTACCTCTCCCCCCAGTTTAGTGTCATCTGCGAACTTGCTGAGGGTGCAATTAATCCCATTATCCAGATCATTGATAAAGATGTTGAACAAAACCAGCCCCACGATCGACCCTTGGGGCACTCCACTTGATACCAGCTGCCAACTAGACATCAAATCATTGATCACTACCCATTGAGCTCGACAATCTAGCCAGATTTCTATCCACTTTATAGTCCATTAATCTAATCAATACTTTTTTAAATTTCTGGCAAGAATACTATGATATGGCAAGGAGACCATATCAAAAGCTTTGCTGAAGTCAAGATATATCACATCCACCGCTTTCCCCATATCCACAGAGCCAGTTATCTCATCATAGAAGGCAATCAGGTTGGTCAGGCATGACTTGCCCTTGGTGAATCCATGTTGACTGTTCCTTATCACCTTCCTCTCCTCCAAGTGCTTCAAAATGGATTCTTGAAGACCTTCTCCATGATTTTGCCAGGGACTGAAGTGAAGCTGACTGATGTCTAGTTCCCTGGGTTCTCTTTCTTCCCTTTTTTAAATATGGGCACTATATTTGCCTTTTTTCAATTGTCCAGGACCTCCCCCGATCGCCATGAATTTTCAAAGATAATGACCAATGACTCTTCAATCACATCAGCCAACTCCCTCAGCACCCTTGGATGCATTAGATCTGGACCCATGGACCTGTGAATGTCCAGCTTTTCTAAATAGTTCTTAATCTGTTCTTTCACTACTGAGGGTTGCTCGCCTCCTCCCCATACTGTGTTGCCCAGTACAGAAGTCTGGGAGCTGACCTTGTCTATGAAGATCGAGGCAAAAAAAAGCCTTGAGTACTTCAGCTTTTTCCACATCATCTGTCATTATGTTGCCTCCCACCATCTCACCACAGGGCTGAAGCCCCAAGCACCATCAGGCATGGCCCAGTTTTTGAATGTCTGAAGAATGTCATATGCAGCTCAGAGGGTCAGTAAGTTTGGCCATCCCTGGAATAGCTCATTCTCCCCAACTATTCAGCCCTTGGTGCCTCTGCTCAGATTGCCACAACAGTGCTAGTTAGTGCAAACAATGATGGTATTTTTGCTGATATATACATGTGCCCTGTAGGAACAGGAGGGATCTCCCCAATTTATTTTACATACAGCACCATGCAACGTTGAGATGGGAATTACTTTGGTTGTCTTTTGACCTAGGCAAGATTCAAACCAGTGGCCTGCTCCTAGGAATGTTTGAAATGTGCATTTTGACAATAGTGTTGCTGACCTCAATAAATTACGTTCAGCCAATGAGAACAATAAGATAACAATCAGACCATTATTTGAAGACTGTCATGGAGTATTATCTTTTATCCTTGTATCAGGAATGCAGAATCGAAACATTTGTGTCTCATATATACTGCAAAATATCTTTGCCAATTATACTTCTTTGGCCTTTTTAATGTTTTGTTTGCATTGTTGTCCAGCCTTAAGATCTTTTGTTTACAATCTATAATCTGTAAGAGAAAATGCAGAGCAGACAACAAATACAAATGAAAGATATAAAAGTTTAAAGATGGGTTTATAAGACTATTAACATTTTATGGTCTTTCCTAAACTTTACAGAGCATTTATACTCTGCCTAATTCCCTTGAAGGTGATTATAGCAAGACTACAGGCTTAGCAATTTTATAGCACTTTAAATGTGCAATTAGTCATTAACTAATTACTCCACACAACACTCCCCACCAAGAGAGGTGGGTCAGGAGTGTATTATTGCATAGACACAACACGCCCATGACTAAGGTCCTAGCATTTGAAATCATGTGCGTGCATCAGAATCTCATGCTAGCTGCTGGGGTATATACTAGAAGCCTTTACTGCCACTCCTGCCTCTCTAGTGGGATGAGGGGACCCCAGCTTTCACTTAAAAGGAGGTTTCATGATGCTGCTTCTGTTGCTCCAGAACGCAGGCAGGCGGGCCCTGTGCCATGGTGATCATTGTGACCACCTCTCCTCAAATGGTAGTGATACTTGTGCCAAGTATGACAGATATTGCATGACAACCTCAAAAAGCCATTTTACTGAAATGGGCCAGACATCATCAGTTGTAGAATGTTCTTGGCCCTTTGTACCAATGCAGGTGATGTTTATGTGTGAGTTTCATGAACCACAAGCGAGTGTTTAAAGCAAATTCCTACTGCTGACTTTGAAGCTTAACTTCCTAAGAAATTGAGGGAGGGACTAGTTTACCTATTTTCAAGAGGTTGGGAGACCAATCAATACTTTTTTTTTAATTTAAAGGGCTGAATTTAAACAGATTTAGGGCCTTCTTTCCATTCCAGCAGACAGGAAGTTTTTGTTCATGGGGTCCCCAATCCTTCTGAAATGTTGAAAGAACATTGGCCTACCAGTAAGCCCCCATTGCCATCGAGGAGGATGTGAGACCCTGCCCAATGAGAAGTGAGGGCTAGAGGCCTCAGATCTGAGGACCATTCCTGGAGTGGACCAATGAAGAGGGGTTAAAGGTGCAGTTACCCTCAAAACATGTGACACCAAGTACAAACACAAAATGCATTAGTGCTCAGCAATGATGTAAGAGCCAGACTCTTTGGGGCCAGCATATTGATTTTACACAGCCTGATTTGTTTTGGTGTAATATGCACAAATGAACAGACAAATGCCGAGTAGACTACCCTGTTTCCTGCCCTCTTTGCACAGTGATGTGATGCCATTATTTTAACAAGGGTCTCTCTTATTTTTCGTCCTTAACCTATGCTACAATATCCTTTTACCGGAGGTGCACGTGCCTGCAAAAAGGAGGTGTGCAGGATTAGGACTGTGCATTAATTTGTGCTGTCATGGAAACAACTATTTTCTATCACCAAAGAGGAAGGCAACATCATGGGGCAAATAAGTTTGTTGGAAATAACATTCCTTGTGTTTGAAATCTTACACTAAATGTAAAAATAATCTTATAGCAGAATTCAGAGTAGCAGCCGTGTTAGTCTGTATTCGCAAAAAGAAAAGGAGTACTTGTGGCACCTTAGAGACTAACAAATTTATTAGAGCATAAGCTTTCGTGAGCTACAGCTCACTTCATCGGATGCATTTGGTGGAAAAAACAGAGGAGAGATTTATATACACACACACACAGAGAACATGAAACAATGGGTTTATCATACACACTATAAGGAGAGTGATCACTTAAGATAAGCCATCACCAGCAGCGGGGGGGGGGGGGGAAAGGAGGAAAACCTTTCATGGTGACAAGCAAGGTAGGCTAATTCCAGCAGTTAACAAGAATATCAGAGGAACAGTGGGGGGTGGGGTGGGAGGGAGAAATACCATGGGGAAATAGTTTTACTTTGTGTAATGACTCATCCATTCCCAGTCTCTATTCAAGCCTAAGTTAATTGTATCCAGTTTGCAAATTAATTCCAATTCAGCAGTCTCTCGTTGGAGTCTGTTTTTGAAGCTTTTTTGTTGAAGTATAGCCACTCTTAGGTCTGTGATCGAGTGACCAGAGAGATTGAAGTGTTCTCCAACTGGTTTTTGAATGTTATAATTCTTGACGTCTGATTTGTGTCCATTCATTCTTTTGCGTAGAGACTGTCCAGTTTGGCCAATATACATGGCAGAGGGGCATTGCTGGCACATGATGGCATATATCACATTGGTAGATGCGCAGGTGAACGAGCCTCTGATTGTGTGGCTGATGTGATTAGGCCCTATGATGGTATCCCCTGAATAGATATGTGGACAGAGTTGGCAGCGGGCTTTGTTGCAAGGATAGGTTCCTGGGTTAGTGGTTCTGTTGTGTGGTGTGTGGTTGCTGGTGAGTATTTGCTTCAGATTGGGGGGCTGTCTGTAAGCAAGGACTGGTCTGTCTCCCAAGATCTGTGAGAGTGATGGGTCATCCTTCAGGATAGGTTGTAGATCCTTGATGATGCGTAGGAGAGGTTTTAGTTGGGGGCTGAAGGTGATGGCTAGTGGCGTTCTGTTGTTTTCTTTGTTGGGCCTGTCCTGTAGTAGGTGACTTCTGGGTACTCTTCTGGCTCGGTCCATCTGTTTCTTCACTTCAGCAGGTGGGTATTGTAGTTGTAGGAATGCATGATAGAGATCTTGTAGGTGTTTGTCTCTGTCTGAAGGGTTGGAGCAAATGCGGTTATATTGTAGCGCTTGGCTGTAGACAATGGATCGAGTGGTATGATCTGGATGAAAGCTAGAGGCATGTAGGTAGGAATAGCGGTCAGTAGGTTTCCGATATAGGGTGGTGTTTATGTGACCATCGCTTATTAGCACCGTAGTGTCCAGGAAATGGATCTCTTGTGTGAACTGGTCCAGGCTGAGGTTGATGGTGGGATGGAAATTGTTGAAATCATGGTGGAATTCCTCAAGAGCTTCTTTTCCATGGGTCCAGATGATGAAGATGTCATCAATGTAGCGCAAGTAGAGTAGGGGCATTAGGGGACGAGAGCTGAGACAACGCTTCCTGGAGCATTTGCTCCAACCCCTCAGACAGAGACAAACACCTACAAGATCTCTATCATGCATTCCTACAACTACAATACCCACCTGCTGAAGTGAAGAAACAGATTGACAGAGCCAGAAGAGTACCCAGAAGTCACCTACTACAGGACAGGCCCAACAAAGAAAACAACAGAACGCCACTAGCCACCACCTTCAGCCCCCAACTAAAACCTCTCCTACGCATCATCAAGGATCTACAACCTATCCTGAAGGATGACCCATCACTCTCACAGATCTTGGGAGACAGACCAGTCCTTGCTTACAGACAGCCCCCCAATCTGAAGCAAATACTCACCAGCAACCACACACCACACAACAGAACCACTAACCCAGGAACCTATCCTTGCAACAAAGCCCGCTGCCAACTCTGTCCACATATCTATTCAGGGGATACCATCATAGGGCCTAATCACATCAGCCACACAATCAGAGGCTCGTTCACCTGCGCATCTACCAATGTGATATATGCCATCATGTGCCAGCAATGCCCCTCTGCCATGTACATTGGCCAAACTGGACAGTCTCTACGCAAAAGAATGTATGGACACAAATCAGATGTCAAGAATTATAACATTCAAAAACCAGTTGGAGAACACTTCAATCTCTCTGGTCACTCGATCACAGACCTAAGAGTGGCTATACTTCAACAAAAAAGCTTCAAAAACAGACTCCAATGAGAGACTGCTGAATTGGAATTAATTTGCAAACTGGATACAATTAACTTAGGCTTGAATAGAGACTGGGAATGGATGAGTCATTACACAAAGTAAAACTATTTCCCCATGGTATTTCTCCCTCCCACCCCACCCCCCACTGTTCCTCTGATATTCTTGTTAACTGCTGGAATTAGCCTACCTTGCTTGTCACCATGAAAGGTTTTCCTCCTTCCCCCCCCCCCCCTGCTGCTGGTGATGGCTTATCTTAAGTGATCACTCTCCTTACAGTGTGTATGATAAACCCATTGTTTCATGTTCTCTGTGTGTGTGTGTATATAAATCTCTCCTCTGTTTTTTCCACCAAATGCATCCGATGAAGTGAGCTGTAGCTCACGAAAGCTTATGCTCTAATAAATTTGTTAGTCTCTAAGGTGCCACAAGTACTCCTTTTCTTATAGCAGAATGTAATTGAAAGTGGATATAGGGGTGAAAACTCTATAAAGGGCTGTGTGAGGATGATAACGGGGAAAGTTTTTGATGATTCAGCCATATGGAGAACTCTCTTCTACTCCAAAAGCAGCACAATTACTCTTTAGAAGTATTTTTATGGCCTCTATGCATATGTCCATTCTTGCAGTAATTAGTAACATCCAAAGAAGAAGTGAGCTCTATTGGATATAAGAAAATCATCCTAAGTAGTCCTTCAGTTTGATGGTGGAGTTTTAACAAAAGTTTGTGATTCCCCTCTATCCCATCCCTGCCTGTGTTTAATATAATTTTATGGAGAGAGAACAAAATACTGGATGAAATCTGAATCGAGATTTGAATTTCACAAATGTCCCTTTTATTTTATAAAGGGCTGTAGCTAAATCCCAAATCTGAACACCTACACTTTGGTGTGTCTGAAATATGGATCTGAATCCAGATTAGAATTTTGCATATTGGGCTCATTTTTTATTTCCGGCAATGATAACATCATATTGATATGTGAAAGTAAATATGTACAACTTGCTGTCTATGGTTAAACCTGCATAGAGATAATTTATGATCGTCAGGATACCATACGTTCTTTGTTTCTGCAGATAACAAAATTGGCTTTTGGCTGCAAAGTGCACAAGGTTCAGTGGAATACTGGGGATAGTTGATCTGTTCAGTGCTGACCACAGCAGGAGGATTCCTGATTCTAGTATTCCCCCAAACAGTCAGGGGAGCACTCAACAAATGGATCTAGAAAGGTGGTGGCTTCTAGGTCTACCAGGTTGGGAAAGAGCTTTATGGATGCCATTTGTCACCTCTGAGAGAGATGCTAGGAACCCTGGGGAGATAAGGAACCACAAAAATCACCCTACCCTGTATAGGTGAGATGCTGGTTATCCAAACAGCCTGCACAAGGCTGTGGGTAGGGGACATAAGAAAATGTGATTCAAGGGGAATGAAGATGCTTCCTCCTCCCTAATGATGAGATCCTTGACCCAAGACTTCCTCCCAATGGCAGAGCCCTTAGCTGCCAAAATTCCCTCCATGACATAATTCCAATGGTCCCCTACTAATAGTCCCTCAACAAAGGTAAACCCCTCTTCTGGGTTGCTGACCCTGATCCTATCACTAAATCTTCCCTACAGTAGGAAAAGTCTTAAATCCTCACCCATCTCCACTTGCCAAACTTTCAAACTCACCCCACCCCACCTAGGAAAAGTTACAGTGCATGGGGTCAGTACCAAATATTCCTGCATACTGAAATTTGTGGCACTGTAAAATAAATTATATACACATTTTTGTAGTTGAATTAAATGTTAAAGCGTCCATTTTTATAGTCCTTTGAATATTTAAGTCAGTAAAAACAATCCTGCATTCTGAATGTTTCTCCATGTACTGTATGCTGACATGAAATTTTCAATTGCCACAGAATCCAGGACTCAATATTACATGCTACAAAAGTCAGAAAGACTTGGGGACGGCCTGCCTAGTCTAGTTCTCTGCCAGTGTATCTCCATTAAACCTAGGGGAACTAGCTCCTCAGCTGGTATACCTCAATAGCTCTGTTGAAGTCAATCAGCACCTGGAACCAGATGAGAATAAAAACTGGCATAATGCAGTTCTCAATCAGGCTCTCACTGTAGAATTTAGATCCAGAGTGCCACAGTGTGACTCTCATTATACTCTATGTATTGCAGCTAACCCAGCCATGTTTCTGCTACTATAGGTTCCTCTCAAAATGGACCATGTGATGATCAAAAGGACAAGTGTTTGGGTTTCGTGTGAGGGATGGACAGCATTTCAGACTCAATTTGTCCACCCCAAATATTTCCCCCTGGGAAAAAAAAAGTATGGGTGTTTATTGTACCATCTGGGAAAATGACAAAGATGGACAAATACCATCTGTATCCAAAGCAGTGCTTTTACTGGAAACTTTTTAAAGCTCTTTGGACCCTGGTTACACAAAAGCTGTGCTGAGGCTGAGAACTTCCTAATGCCTGGAGCACTGAGCAGTTTTATCACATACACTTGCACGCAAGATCACTTGCTTCAAAGTTGCTTATGATTCTTTCACTGATATGGAGAAGCTGATTTATGGTTGACTGTCTTCAAGACTCCGCAGCTACAATTTTATTCATGTTGTTGTTCTTGAGTCCTTAGTTATGAAATCTCTGTATATCAGCGTTCCAACTGTATTTGCTACCCTATCTTCTCATGAAATGTGGGTTTTAAAACCTTCCCTTCTGATCTTAAAAATGGTATGACCTTGTTTCCTCCTATCTGGCTCAGCTGTTTGCATATTATATTGTGTCCAATTGTCTATTCTTGTGTAGTCTTCCCACATATCTATATATTTCACTTTCAGTTGTACAACTTTCAGGGTATGGAGGTACTATATAGTGTTCTTAATTCATAAAACATTTTCTTTAAAAAAATAACAATACATTAACTGATGATGAAGATTCCAGTTTAATAAAAGCAACCATTTACACTATTAGATGCCATGCAGTTTTAGGACTGCCCAGTTGTAAGGTCACTTTTAATTAAAAATATTTCGGATACAATATCTGGAACAAGGAATCCTCTGCCTTTACTTTATATTCTGTCATTGCTTAGTCTTAGAAAAACTCCAGATACTCTGTTTCCTGTTAATAACAGTAGACCTGTATATAAAATTTAGGGGTAGACACTGACCAGGCCAAATGTCTGAAAAGTGATTGTGGGCACCTCAATTTCTGGGTGCCCAACTTGCTATGCTTCAAAAGGCCTGATTTTCAGAAAATCAGATGGGATCATTAGGCCTTCTTTAAGGTGTCTCAAGTTGGGTACCCAAAATTGGTATGGCTTCATAGACTTCAATTCCATTTACACCAACAGAGAATTTGGCTTCTAACATCAATAAGTGTATGCAGCCGTGGTAGAAAGGAGTTATGATCTCACTCATTTCTGGATTTAGAGCACCTCAGACACTACTGCTTGCCAGAACTTTCAGCAGTTCTAAAGGAATGCACCACACTAGGGCCAGCGCAGATCCATCTGGGTTGCCAAGTTTATTTTCTCAATGTAGGGAGGCTGCTGAATGGAAATGAGGAATCCCAGAACTGTATCATCAAAGATAGATCCCTGTCAATTATGAGCCACTTGTAGTTACCAAAACACTTCATGGTATATCTCTCTCTCTGCACCAAGTTTATCATGCTATCTGAACACTTGGCAAGATTTATAGTTAAAAACCCATCTCCCATTACAAGGCCTTCCTAGTGAACTTTCCCCAAATGACAAAACCCTTCTTATTTCCCAAATAAGCATCCCAAACCAACCAGGTGCCATTGCCCTACCACATCCTCCACCACATGACGCAATCCTTGCTACTTTAACTATTACCCTTGACATTATTACAAAACATTCACATTTTCAACCCCTTTCCCATCCCCACACTGTATTGGTCTTCCCTGATATATAGTGTAGATCAGTGGTTCCCAAATGTTTCCTCTCATGCCCCCGTCCCTTTCCAGTAATGGAATGTGTCTGCAACCCCCCTCGACCCCCAGGCCATGAGCCAGGTGAAGGGGCCAGGAGTGGGGCTTCCCCTGCAGACATTCCTCTGTGCCCCACAGTTTGGGACCACTGGTGTAGATAGATATAATATGCCTACAATATTTATGATTGATCTGTTGTCAGTTTTTTCTATCATTTTAAATTTCAGTTATACTGACTCTTTAAAACTGCTTTCTGTAAGATTACAAACAAGATGTCCATGTTGTTTTATTTAAATCTTTGCTAATTAGAATAGCCTTAAAATAAGCTTCTAGTTTGCATGAGAATGCCGAACACTCATTCAATCCTACTCAAGCGTACTTTAATACCATACAAACAATATAATGTACTGGGAGAACACTCATGCCGTTAAAACAGCAGACTTTTATAAAGCAGGCACAGTTTCAGTTCGTAACACACTGGCAAGGCTTCTGAATTAAGAAAATTCGACAAAGCACTTAAACATATGCATATCTTTAAGCACAAGAGTAGTCCCACTGATCTCATGAGCTTAACGTTACACACATGCTTAAAGTTACACACATGCTTAAGTGCTTGACTGTACCAGAGCCTAAAAGTTTCCTAAATTAAAATATTGTGGATGCCTGTACTAATGGGATATGTCAGATTATATGCCCTGTTCTTTATTTTTCTGTGTGAAAGAAATAAAAACACACAAAATGTTGGACACTCCTTTGTGCTGCGAAGAGGTAACAGCATGGTTATCCTAGCATACAGTGAGGTTAGCCTCTTAACAAGGACACTGGAATAAAGAGTGTGGTGTGGAAATACAAATGATCATAAATATGAACCAATCTTCTGGTTCCTATTTCAGTTAAAGGTTTTAGTTTAGAGAGACAAGACGGTTAAGGTAATATCTGTGTTGGTGGAAGGGAGAAACATTCGAGATTAACGGAGTTTTTCTTCAGGCGGGGAGAAAGCTTGGACACTCCAGTTTCTAATTACAGGGTGTGACAGATTGTTAAACATAAGGGGCTCACACATGTTGTCAGAGACCACTTAAAATGAAGTGGGCAATTAACACCGCTGCACTTGGAGGACTATGGAGTGTTAGTAAGCAGCAAGGTGTATTACAAGCTATTGTAATGGGCCATAAAATCAGTCTCTCTATTAAGTCCATGGTTTTCAGTGTCCTGCAGAGTTGTGAATTTAAATTCCCAGACTCATCTTTTGAAGGTGTTGTGCAAGTTTCCTTTGAGGACTGAGAGCTCAGATATGGAGTGATCACTTTGTGAAAAATGTTTGCCCATCAGTGATAGGGTGCTTGTGTGTTTTCTGTATGAGTTCATTCCAGAGTGTAGGTGACAAGTAGGTGTGTGCAGTCGGTGCATTTTTCCCCCATATTGAAGCTGAAGTATTCTGGGGTATTTGAGTGTCCTATTCCATGATGCAATCTACTTCTCTGGTGCAGTGCCTTGTTTGGTGAAGGTGGTTTTAAGTGTGTTTAAGGTGTGTATCCCAGACTTTCTCTTTGGACCATAATTTGTGGTGCTTGAGTTCCTCACTATAGACCAATTTCTTGGTGTGTTTGGGGTAGTTACAGGATCTATGGCGGTAAGTGTTTCATGGGTTTCTTGCATGTTGTTATCGGTATAGTTCGATTATTGAAGCGCATTGTGGTGTCCAAGGAGATAATGCTGGTGTGGTAGTGTTCTAGAGTAAGTTTGATGGATGGGCGATGGTTGAAGTTGTTGTGGAAATCTGAGGGACTTCAGGTCATCTGTCCAGAGGATTAAAATATCATCAGTGTATCTCTGGTATATCTCTGGTTTCATGGTGCATTTTTCCAGAAACTCTTCCTCTATGAAGAGATTGGCATATTGGCATCCTTGTACACATAGCTGTTCCCATGATTTGGATAAAGCATTTGTTAAAGGTAAAGTTGGACGAAAGGGATGAAATGAGTGAGTCTGGCAATATATTTGGAGTGGATTTCTAGGCAATGTCCATTTTCTTGGACATATTTGAGTCAGGTAGACCTGCCATCCTGGTGAGGGATGTTGGTGTATAGGGAGATGACATCCATGTTGGCAAGGATGCTGTTCTGAGGGAGGTTGTTAATGTTGTCATGTAGAGTTTCTGAAGGAAATCAGTTGTGTCGTGGCCAGATATGATGGGTCTGCCTGGGTTCCCCTGTTTGTGTATCTCATAAAGCCTGGGGTGGGTTTGTGCAGGATGATATTGTAGAGTTTCTCTTAGAGTTGTTTGCTGAAGGATTTGATGATATTCTAAAATTCCTGTGTGAATGGTGTTATGGGGTTGTCTTTGAGTTCTTTATTGTAGGTGGTGTTGGAGTATTGTCTTTTGGCCTCATTCATGTAGTCATCATGTTTGAGGACTATGATGGTGCCCCCTTTGTCTGCTAGTTTGATCACTATATATGGTGGTTGGATTTCAGGGACTGTATAGCTATTATCTTAGTGATATAGAGATTGTGGTGGATGTAATATTTGTTAAGGATTTCACAGCTTATTTTTTTGATGACACATATAATGATCCAGTATGTGGTTTCATCTCTGCCACCAACAGAAGTTGGTCCAGTAAAAGATATTACCTTACCCATCTTGTATCTCTTATCCTGGGATCACTATGGCTACAACAACACTGGAAACAACATTGGTTTAAAAATACAGACTATAGATTCAGAGAGAGTTTTTTTAAGTGTAGAAGGGACCATTATGATTATGTAGTCTGTGCACAGGGCATACTATCCTCAGGAGGATTCAGATTTTCTGTGCATTATGCATTTCTAAAGTCCTGGCTAGAATGATGATAGTCTGGGCAAGGATTTGGGGTTTTACATACGCTCTTGAGTTCACTGGGGATTTCATCCTTGGTATCAATGTGTTTCCATATCACATTTTTGTTGGCATTCATTCCTTGGAAACCTAACAGAAAAGGATTGCATTTTTTTAAAGCAGAAACATCTGCTGAGGACACAATCATGATTTGCAGGCTGGCTGAAGTGGTTCAAAATAAAATTATTGCTCCCAATGAAAATCTAAAGCTCTTTTTGGAGCCAGTTGAGGCTAGGATAGAGCTCAAAGCTTTTGATAAAGGAAATATCGTCAAAAACTCTTTCATTTCATCTGTTTGTGTGCAAGACTTATATTCATATTGTGTAACATGTAAATAAGCTCCAAAATAGTGTTCTGTTTATTACCACACATTTAACCATGGGATAAATTTTCATCTGGTGTCTGGTGTTCGCATGTGCAAAATTTGTGCTCTTGCCTGTTTGCATGCTCAAATCCCAAAGTTAGGGGTTAGATTCTCAACTGGGTCTAACTGGTGTATCTCCACTGATTTCAAAGATCAGCCTCCCATCCTTACAACCCTCGTACTTGGAGGACCCTGGTCCAGTGGATCCTGAAATCCCCCTCGCTTGGACAGGGGTTATCTAGAGGGGGTTAGAAATGAATTCCCAACTCATCCGTGTGACACTAATCACTAGTCCACCTGGATTGTCAATGGATCTATGCAGATTTGAACCAGTTGATAAACTGACCACATTGTGTGCAAACAGACAGTGGGTATTTGCATACAAATTAAGGGTTTGTGACCACATGCATATGCATAAACTAGCACATGTAAGCATAGAACAATGGCTGGTTGGAAAAAAATTTTCCGTGTATGGCTTAGCAAGTGTGCTGTGTACACCAATATTACATATCTGGAATTTTAATATTAGAAGATTAGCCCATCACAGTAGAAACAGAATTAAATATACTGAAAATGCATTGTTTTATAACTGGAATATTGGGAGAACACTGCACATTTTATATTTGATATTGCCACTCCTTAATTGGCCAGAGGAGTCACTGCTGAGTGACACAAAACAATATCTCCCAAATATCAGTAGAGACATGCCATGGAGACTTATCCATGGTACACATGTGGCTGCCGAATGCATCTCAGTGGATTCTTCTCAATCGCTGTCATCACAAATGAAAGAGTGGTCCCACTGTTTTGGATATACTAATTTTGATGGTCTTTGCTTGTGGGGAGCATTGTCCAGTGGTCAGGAGCTTAGGCCCTTCAACCATAGCGGTTTTGGTAAGGGAAGCCAGGCCCTCCCACTCCACTGGGCTCCAGCCCAGGGCCATGTGAGGACAACAAAAGGGTCTGACACCCAGGAGTGCTTTAAGATTGTCATCCCTGGGTCACTTCCTACCACCCATCTATTGTTCACAGTCTGTACAGAAAAGCATGTATGAGCCAGCTGTTTGGATGCAATTCAGATGAGCTCGAGCAGATTTTGAGACAGTTGACCAAATTCAGCCCTGGACTCAATGGGAATAAATCCAGTTCACTTCAATGAGAGTTGTCCCCACTCACCACTAGCATCAAACTGGTCCTATGTGTTAGAGCTGTGTGAATAACTGATTTATTTTGGTTCACTGGTAATTCTGAGAAACGAGTTGTGGGGAGAATGTTTCAGATTACCCCAAAACCAATTTTTTTTACAATATTTGGTGAATCAAAATGTTGAAAAAAATTCATTTGGGTTAAAGAACTGATTTATAGAAATGTAGGTCTGTAAGGGACCTCAAGAAGTCACCACGTCCAGCCCCCTGCACTGAGGCAGGAACAAATAAATCTAGATCATCCCTGCTTGGTGTTTGTCCAACCTGTTCTTTAAAACATCCAGTGATGGGGATCCCACAATCTCCCTTGGAAGAACATTCCAGAGTTTAACTACCCTTATAGTTAAAACGTTTTCCCTAATATCTAACTTAAGTCTCCCTTGCTGCAGATTAAGCCCTTTCTTCTTGACCTACCTTCAGTGCACATGGACAACAATTAATCACCTTAGTCTTATACATTACAGTGTTATGAGGTCCTCCTCAGTTTTGTTTACGTAAGAATAAATATGCCTGAGTTTTTTAACCTTTCCTCATAGGCCAGGTGTTCTAAACCTTTAATCTTTTTTTGTTGTTGTCTTCTGGACTTTCTCCAATTTGACCCATGTATCCTAAATTGTGGTGCCTAGAATTGGACACAGTACTCCAGCCCACTGAAGCCTCACCAGTGCCAAGTAGAGTGGGACAATTACCTCCTGTGTCTTACATACAACACTCCTGTTAATACACCCCATAATGATAGTAGCCTTTTTTTTTGCAATTGCATCCAGTTGTTGACTCATATTCAATTTGTGATCCACTATAACCCCAAGATCCTTCTCAGAAATACTATGATCTAGCACATTATTTACCACTTTTTAGCTGTGCATTTCATTTTTCCTCCTAAGTGAAGTTTTTTGCACTTAGCTTCATTGAATTTCATCTTATTGAGTTCAGCCAATTCTCCAGTTTTTCAAGGTCATTTAGAATTCTAATTCTGTCCTCCAAAGTCCATGCAACCCCTCCCATCTTGATATCATCTGCAAATTTTATAAGTATACTATGAGTGAATATCTATGTAAATAGGGTAGAATATGAGGCTAAAATAGAAAAAGAACAAGAATTAGTTAGATATCTTCAAGTCAACAGGATCTGATGAAATACATCCTAGACCATTTAAGGAACTGGCTGAAGAGATCTCTGAGTCATTAGCAATTATCTTTGAGAACTCGTGGAGGATGGGAGAGATTTCAGAGGACTGGCAAATGGTAAATATAGTGCCTATTTATAAAACGGGGAATAGGGACAACCAAGGGAATTATTGACCAGTCATCTTAACTTCATACCAGGAAATATAATGGTTCAAATAGTCAAACAAGCTATTTGTAAGCATCTGGAAGAAAATAAGGTGGTAAGCAATAGTCAACATGGATTTGTCAAGAACATATCTTATCAAACTAACCACATCCTTCACTGACAGGGTAACAAGAATTGTGGATGAGGGAAAGCAGTAGATATGATATACCTCAACTTTATAAGGTTTTTGATACTGTCTCACATGACTTTCTCATAAACAAACTAGAGAAATATAGCCTAGATGAACATACAGTAAGGTGGGTGCACAAATGGTTGGTAAACCATACTCAGAGAGAAGTTCTCACTGGTTTTCTTTCTGGTTTAATCTAGAAAGGCATGTCTAGTAGGGTCCCACAGGGATCTCTCTTGGGTCTGGTTCTATTTTGTATCTTCATAAATGATTTGGATAATGGCATAGAGAACACACTTCTAAAGTCTGAGGACTGTACCAAGATGTGGGAGTGGCAAACACTTTGGAGGACAGGATTAGAATTCAAAATTGTCTGGAAAAACTGGAGAAATGGTGTGAAATAAATAAGATGAAATTAAATAAGGACATATGCAAAGCACTATACATAGGAAGGAATAATCAAGTGCACAATACAAAATAGGAAATGACTGCCTAGGACGGAGTACTTCAGAAAAGGATCTCGGGGTTATAGTGGATCACAAACTAAATATGAACAAAAATATTGTACTGTTGCAAAAAAAAAGCAATCATTCTGGGATGCATTAGCAGGAGTGTTGCAAACAAAACACAAGAAGTAATTCTTCCACTCTACTTAGCAACTCAAAAGGTATCATTCGAAGTTTTCTGTCCAGTTCTGGGCACCACACTTTGGGGAAGAAGTGGACAAATTGGAGAAAGTCCAGGGGAGAGCAACAAATATGATTAAAAGTCTGGAAAACCTGACATATGAGGAAAGATTGACTAAATTGGGTTTGTTGGAGAAGAGAAGACTGAGGGGGGACATGAAAACAGTCTTCAAGTACATAAAAAGGTTGTCATAAAGAGCAGTAACTGTTAGGCTAGTTAAGCACAAACTAATTAGGTTGTGGAATCTCCATTTCTGGAGGTTTTTAAGAACAGATTATCAGGGATGATCTAGGTAATATTTAGTCCTGCCTCAGTGCAAGGGACTACTCAGTCTAGATGACCTATCAAGGTCTTTTCCAGTACTATATTCCTATAATTCTGTGATTCTCAATTCCATTATCCAATTTATTTAAGAAAATAGTCATTTATGAAAATATTGAATAGTACCAGACCCAGGAATGAGACCTGCAGGATCCTACTTGAAACACCCCCCAGTTTGAAAGTGAACCATTGAAAACCACTGGTCTTTCAACTAGCTGTGCGCCATCCTTATAGTAATTTCATCTAGACCACATTTCCTAGTTTGCTTATGAGAATGTCATGTTGGACTATGTCAACAGCCTTACTAAAATCAAGATATATCATGTCTATTGCTTTCCCGCATCCGTTAGGGCAATAACCCCATCAAAGAAGGAAATTAGGTTGGTTTGGTATGATTTGTTCTTGACAAATCCATGCTGGCTATTGCTTATAATCCTATTGTCCTCTCGGTGCTTACAAATTGATTGTTTAATAATTTGTTCCAGTATATTTCCAGGTATCAAAATTAGACTGACTACTCTATAAGTCCCTAGGTCCTTTTGTTCCCCCTTTTAAAGATAGGTACTATGTTTGCCTTTCTTCAGTCCTCTGGGAGCTCAACCATCCTTCATGAGCTCTCAAAGATCATTGCTAATGATTCCAAGATTACTTAAACTAGTTCCTTAAGTACCTAGGATTAATTTCATCAGACCCTGTCAACTTGAATACATCTAACTTATCTAAATATTTTAACTTGTTCTTTTCCTGTTTTGGCATGCATTCCTTCCCCTTTGTTGTTAATACCAATTGTGTTGAGTATCTGGTCATCATTAACCTTTTTAGTGAAGACTGAAGCAAAACAAACATTAAACACCTCAGCCTTTACGATGCAATCAGTTATTAGCTCTCCTTCCATGCTAACTAGTAGACCTACACTTCCCTTCATCTTTTTCTTGCTCCTAATGTATTTGAACTATCCCATCCTATTGCCTTTTCTGACCCTTGTTAGATGTAACTCATTTTCTCCCTTAGCCTTCCTGATTTTGTTTCTACATACTTCTGCTATTCTTTTATACCCCTCCTTAGCAGTTTATCCATGTTTCCACTTTTTGTAGGACTCCTTTTTGATTTTCAAGTCATTAAAGAGCTCCCAGTGGAGCCATATTGGCCTATTACTACTGTTCTTATCTTGCACATTGAGAGTTTGCAGTTGTACCTTTTAATAATGTCTCCTTGAGAAACTGCCTTTTGCACCAGAGCATTCAGACCCCATGGCAAAGCCTAAGTAAACTTCTCTGGTTGAGTGTGTGAAGGGAAGTGGTTAACGCATTTTTAGCTGGTATTGAGTCAATGGAATAATGTACCTGTGTAGTTTTATAGCTTTTAATACATGTGCCTGGAGGTCAAGATAAGCATATTTTTTATAGACGGGAGGAATAAATAAGTAAATCAATTAAAATTGTCTTTCAAGGTCTGCATTTCAAGTGCTGACTTGCTTTTTAATTTCTGTGAGGCTGCTTCCATGTGGCAATAATCAACCCCGACATATAGCAACTTAGTTATCTGCAAGGAAATCTTGATGCAAAATCTAGCTTGAAGCAGTTAGAAAGCAGCAAACACAGTGGAATTCTGAGTAGCAAAAGATGAGTATTTATCTTAATTACATTGCTTTGCTTTTAAGAAAGGTTTTGCCAATAAAAACGAAGGTTTTAGGGGTATACAGCTCTCCCCTTTGCTTTATCACCAGCCCTTACGTGAGTGAATTATGATGTTATTGTTTAAGAATATAGAAGAAGCTGAGGATTCATTAAAGACTGAGGAAGCTGCTTCATCTATGAATTTGGAAGCAGGGGAGAAGAAAAGAAAACAGAATAAACACTTGGAGCAATCATTCTAGGCTACAGTATGCCTAGGTGGGGAAAAGGAACCTCTCTCATCGCTTGTGTGGCCTACTTAAGGACTGGACAGAATTACAAACCCTGAACTCTGGACTACTCCCTAGGGTTAGATTTCGACTTGCCCTTACCTGGGTGTGCAGTGAAAGGGAAATTGCAGCTACCGTACAGGTACATGTAACTTTAGGAATGCTGTAGTGATTTTTATTCCCTTCCTAACCTTTCTTTTTCTCTTATTCATTGTGAGGAAAAGGGGGTAGGGGGAAAGGAGATGGAGTGTTGCGTCTACAAGGTGCATAATCATGGCAATTAACTTATATTGTTCTATGTGGGCATCATTTATGATCATTTCCAGTATTTCATTTACATAAACACATTATTGTGCACTTATGTCTGAGTGACATCAGACTTTAACGTGTTGCTTATTGATGAAAAATATACAATATTTCTATAAAGCTCTCTCTTCCCTTGTATGCATGCATGTCTCAATATATGGGGATATATATCTATGTACTATTTCCCATGTATATTAATGATTCCCAACTTTTTTGAAACCCCCTTTTATAACTGAGTGGCAGATGGGCAGCTTTCTGGCACCATGTCCCAGCAACCTTCTGCCATCTCTGTTTCATCTACCCATGTTCTCTTCCCTAATCTTCTCTGCCTGCCTTCTCCTTTGACTTTTTTTTTCTTTTCCTTTCTCTCTTGTTTCTCTCCCTCAGATCCACAGTGGTGCCAGGTCACATGTGCTCTCATGGCTGAGCTGAGTCCTTTGGAAGCAGAAGAGAGAAATCTGTGCACAACAAGATCCTCCCACTATGGAATTGGGCGAGAAGGTAGCAGCTTTCAAGTTATTTGCAGTGGAGACAGGGACAGATCCAAAGTCATGGAGTTTCATCTGCCCTCACTGCTTTGCTCTACACCTCTCCCTACTCATGGATTTGTCTGGCATCCCTTCAGGGAGACAGGCCCAGATTGGGAAACAGTGACACAGACACACACACACACACTTGATGCTTCCCACCTTCCCACTTTTATTCATGTGAGCCATCCTTTCCACCCATACTAATTTCACAACAAATTGTCTGCAGGGATCCCATCTATTCATTTAGCTATACGAACCACCAGTGACTCTCCTCTCACATTTTGGGCATCAGAGAATGAGAAGCTCTTCTAGCAGAGGCCTAATTCTCACTAAAGTATGATTCTGCTCCCATTAAAGTCTCCCCTGCATTTCAATGGGAGCACCATCAAGTCCATGGTGGGACAGGTTCCCATCCCAGGAAATTATTAAAGAGATACTCTGGGTACAATCTGCCCCAATCCCAGCATTCCTGAGAGACCTGTCAAACCTGGAGAGGGAGGATGCAAGTCCAGTGAAAGGTAATATTGAGAGGTAAGCAGAGCAGGGGCTGCTTACCAGGAGAATGGCTGAAGAGCTTCTGCCACTTGGACCATCTGAAAAAGTGAAGAGACCTTCTTTACATTGTTTTCCCTTTTTATTTAGAAACTAGGGTGCACAGCCTGTGTCCTTTGCACAACAGGGGATTAAGTGCCCAGATGCCCTCCACAAAGACTACTGATCTTTTCCCTTATGGGAAAAATTGCTGGGTGAGTCTGGACAGTTTTGTGGGCTGTAGTGTTATCTGGTTTGCCCTCACCATTTTAGATTTCACTATGCCTAGGGAGATGGCAACCCCCTTCTTCTAAGTCTTATGGTCAGAGGACTTCACCCTAAACTGGCTCTACAGCAATGCCTATGGACAGAGGAGGACATCTGTGATGAAAGAGGTGCCGGCCCTCATCCCCTGGGGGTACAATCTATGACAATGTCCTTAAAAAGCACTGAAATCTTCATACATTTGCACTGTAGGATGAGCTAAGAACTGAGAAAAATGTTCCAAACCAACATAAACTAGCCATGGGTGATCCTACTAGATTTATTACTTGACCTACATTTCTCACTACATGTTTTATAGTTCATATTTTTCCAGTGGGGTATCCCCCTTGAAGAATATATAAGGTCCTTATATTGAACAACATATGTGAATAATAAATTAGGCTGCCAAATGCAACCTTTCTAGGAAACTGAATTTTTCTATGACAGCGTTGTGGAAAAAATGTGTTTTATCAAATAGGTCTTTCAATAAATTTGTCACTGACTGTTTGTTTTGATTTTTCCCTGAAGTTTTTTCTGTCTATCATCTGATATTGCTTTTCAATAGACTTTTACGTTTGTTTTGTTTTCATTCCTCATTGTGGATTAACTTTATGAAGTCAAGTAAGGTTATCAACCATGTAAAAGTGGAGACAAATACTGAAAAGGCATGAATATTTGAGTGGTTAGACTAAAGGAGTGCAATATGTGCAATCGTGGAAGTACTATGGTGCAATCCAACATGCTATGTATGTATCCTGAAGACAGAGTAAGTCCATTACAATGATATATTTACTGTAGGGGTTGAAAGAAACAGCCCTTTCTTCCCTTGTAGGGGAAGAAAACAAAATCCGGAAAAGGTTTAAAGGTTTTTTGGAATGAGTACTGTTATAGATCTCAGTATAGGAAGTTATTCAACTTTAAGCACCTGCACTGTCCCATTGATATCAATGGGACAACTCAGGTTTCTAAAGTTAGGCATGTGCTTAATCAAGGCCTGTAATGAATCTGAATCTGCTTTCTCCACTACCTATCTGACGTATATTTATATAATCTTTAGAAATCATATATCATATTTAAGAATTCTTTGCTGATTAGCTCCTTTGAGAATAGATTGGCCTAACGTTTTTAACAATGTGGCCTCAGAGTTTCTGTACTTTCTGTAAGCAGAATGACAGAGGGTGTGGAAATTTTACTATCAGTTGATATAATAAGGACATGCTAAAAACTATCATTATTGCAATATTAAGCTTGTAAGATCAAGCACTCAAGAAATCAAAGATTCCAAAGTAAAGGCTGCTCTAGCAACATGAATTTTGTCATGTTACATATCTTGTTTCATATTATGGTATCCACTGATAATAAAGAATAATGTGCTGAAGTTTATATTTAACAAGGAGCAACAAGTTCCTGATTCCTACACTCTGTGCAGGGGGTGGGAAGGTGGGATGTCCTCTTACAGAAACTTTTTTTTTTTTTTACCAGAATGGCTTTCTGGAGCTGGCCTTTTAAATTTTATAAAGCCAAATGGCCACAGCCCTAATGTAGCCATTTTTAACTTGCATCAGGTTCTTACGGCTAGTAAATACCTCATCCATTTTTCCTCTGTTTTTCCTTTCTTATTTATTGAGGTGATACTATGTGCTCATATTAAGCAACATGGCCAAGCTAATCTTTGATGCCATAACCTTAATGTTTAGTTTTCTATACTGTTGAGTGGTTAATGTCAGAACTTTAAGGTTGTAGTAACATTAGGATTTTGCATTTTATTTTCTAGGGTTTTTTCTGTTTAGGAAAAATGGGGTGGGGAGAAGGAAATCTGGAGGTAATCAGTTTGCAAAATATAATCACTAATTCAGTTTCAAAATTCCTTAGTTTCTCCCAGCTGTTTCCCTTTGATTAAAACTCCCACTGGTTTCTTTTCACAGGGGTTTCTTTAAAAAAAGTATTTGCTTTTGACTCACAGATATTTGTGCTCCACAATTTCTGCTTTTAATTTCTGATTGCTATGAACCATAAATCTCAGCTGAAATCCTATCATTTTGATCCAACTCTTGTCAGTTTCTCACTTATTTCTAATCAGAATCCCCTTTTCCCAGAATCTCTGTGCCCTTGGCTTTTTTGTCGTTGAAGGGGGAGACAGTGGCGCACCGAACTTTCATCATCTTCAGAGGTGATTGGCTGGCTTCATATCCTCTCCTTTGCTTTCTGGAAATGTGTGGCTGTATTGTTCCTATCTCTTGCAGTTTCCAGGTACTGCAGGGAGAGCAACAGATTCAGCCCACTTTCCCCCACTAACTTACTGATGGTATCTTCACAGTAGTATTCTGCATGCCCATCTCTTCTCATCTATCAGACATGGGATTACCAATGGAGAAGGCTGTCTCACATGACTGGCCAAGAGTTAGCCTGTTCCTGGCCCCTCCACAGAGTGTGAGAAGTCAGTGTCCTTAACATTCTCAATGATACAATAATTGTAGTAAACTACAGGAAACAATTTTGGTGCTTATAAAAATGATCAGGTGAGTTTTATGCTCAATAGACATGCTGGAGACAGTTTCATTATTGTTATTGCTATCTGCATTCCAATAGCACCTATAGGCAGTGAGCTGCCAAAATCTTAACAACCGGTTCCCTCCTCACCCCACAAGGGGGTAATTGCCCACCCCCGCCCCCAGGATGGCCCTCCTCATGCCCCCCTCCCCGCCCCAGCCCCAGCTCACCTCCGTCTCCCTGGGCCTGAGCACGAAGCCGCCGCTTGCTTCTCAGTCCACCCTGGCTTCCCGCGCGAACAGCTGATTCGCAGGAAGCCGGGGGAGAGACGGAGGGGACGGAGAAGCAGAGCGGGGTGGCGTATTCAGGGGAGGAGGCAGAGACGGAGGCAGAGCGGAGGTGAGCTGGGGCCCGGGGCAGGGCGGGGAGCTGCTGGTGGGTGCTCTGCAAATTTTTCCCTTGGGTGCTCCAGCTTCCCCTGGAGCACCCATGGAATCAGCTTCCCCTGGAGCACCCATGGAATCAGCGCCTAAGGCGCCATTTTTGGCCAGTTGTTAAATTTAGAAGCCCTTTTAGAACCGGTTGTCCCTCGCAGAACAACCGGTTCTAAAAGGGCTTCTAAATTTAACAACCGGTTCCAGCTCACCACTGTCTATAGGCCCCATTGTATTAGGTGCAGCACATAATAAAAATCATACTAAGAGATGGTCCCTGCCCGCAGAGAATTTATAATCTTAGTAAACAAGACCAAGGGTGGGAGAATGGATATATGAATATCCCCATTTCACAGATAGGGAACTGAGGCACAAAGATCTACATCCTCACAGGTACTTAGGTACCTAACCCATGTACCACTGTGATCTATAAAACTCCTGCTCAGCTGCTGCCTACCCCTGTAAGTGCCTAAATGTTTTCAGTAAAAGTTCCCTCAGATCTATGCTCCTGCTTCTGAGCATCCACACTGCTGCCTCCCTCTAGGAGTCAGGGTGCCAAGTCCTAGAGCAATCCATGAACCAAGGCAAGACAGGCATTGGTCACAGTTCACAGGAACTACACCTGTATTCCCCACTCATGGTCCACAAAGAGCACCTACTTTAGTTTCCCAGGTCCTCAGCTGTCACCAATCCTGGGTAAAGACCTTCATCTTTCTCCCTTCTGAATAGTTCGCTACCTATACTGTGTTATCCTCCAGCAAGGCAGACTCCCTCAACAAGCCAGCATCTGCGCTCTGACTTCTCTTCACAGGCTATGAACAGTTGTGATTGCCCATGGTTTTTAAGTTACCACCTGGCTTTTTTTAAGCAAACACATTTATTTTAAGGTAAAAGCATTACAGAAAAAAATAGTAAAACAATAAAATAATCTACATGCATCTATCAGAGATCACCCCGACTCTTACAAAGGCTCTGATAGGTAATCAGTCCTTCAAACTCCACCGAGAGGTTTTCCTGTGGTCACAAGTTCATCACAGCTTCACCTCAAAACAGCCCCCCTCAGTCTTATGGGGTCTCAGTAGGCCAAAGTCTGCCAACTCCTCCCTATATACTGGGAGGGGGGCTTGGACCAGAGGTTCTGTCCATTTTTTGCATCAGAAAGCGGCCCTGAGTTGGTTTAAACTCTAGCTATTTATCCAAAAATCCTTTCTTTGTCAGTTGTTCATTGGGGAATCCAGTTGGAACCATAGGCGAGCCTCTCCAATCAGTGGTAATTCTCTGGGTGTGTCACAACCTTAGTGAATTTGCCTAACCACCCCCCCCCCCCCCGTTTTTAGTTTCTGGAAGGCTGTAGTTCCCTGCATACATACAGTCCCTCAATCATATATAAACGTTTTAATTTTTTTAATATAATGAACTCCTAAAATAAACTTAATTCAGTAAGGTTTAACTTAATCCAATAAGTTTGTCCAGGATATTGTCATATACATGTCACAGGCACTCAGCTGCCTAAGCCACATGCAGGTCCTATTTTGCTAGGTCTGCTCAGAGGCTGCCTCACTCCACACAAAATAGCCAAGGGAAGGTACTTCCTTTTATGGGTTATGTGAGATGTGGGAGATCCCTGGGTCAAGTCCTCCCTCTGCTTTTCAAATCCATTCTTCTCATCAGGCATAAGGGATACTTGAACCCAGCATCTCCCACATCCCAGATGGATAGCCTAACCAGTGGGCTAAAGGTTATACAAGAAGTGGTGGTGCACCACCTCCAGCTGTTTTGTGAGGAGTTACATGGCCTCTGAGCATACCTGCCAGATGAGGCAGAGGAAGGCCTACCTTTCTCTTGTTTGTGACTAGCACAGTGATTTAGGGTACCTAGAGTGAAGCAGCAGTATAGGTGCTCTGAGGCCGCAACACAGGCACGTAGGGAACTTTTACTGCAAACACTTAGGTAGTGAGTGAGCTTAGGCACCTATAGGGTTAGACGCCAGCTAAGCAGTTTTGTGGATCACAGTGATATCTGAAATCAGGATTTAGGCACTTAAGCAGTGTTCCCTCTAATTTTCCCCACCCATGTGCGGAATGAATTTTGTTATGTGCACCAATAGGGAGGTGATGTGTAACACATCACTTTCCTATTGGTGCACATAACAAAATTCATGTGGTGGAGGTGGGGCCAAAGGGTTCGGAGTATGGGAGGGGGCTCAGGGCTGGGGCAGAGGGTTGGGGTGCAGGGATGTGAAGGCTCTGGCTGGGGGTATGGGCTCTGGGGTGGGGCCAGGGATGAGGGGCTCAGGGCTGGGACAGAGGGTTGGGTGCAGGGGGTGAGGGCTCTGGTTGGGGGTGCAGGGTCTGGGGTGGGGCTGGAGAAGATGAGTTTGGGATGCAGATGGGGGCTCTGGGGCTATGGCAGGGAGAAAGGACTTCCCCAGAGCTCTCTCCCCACAGCAGCTGGGGGAGGAAGGCGCCTCTCCCCACCACAGAAGCTCTGAGGATAGGGCTGCTGGATAGGCGCCCCTTTGCTTCAGTAGGTCTAGGCCAGGAGGGGCCAATCCCCCCCAGCCATGGGTGGGTCAGGGCCACTGCGGGGTTGGGCTGCACCACCCCAGCCACAGTTGGGCCCAATTCGGTCGCCGCAGGACCTGGCTGCAGGCTGACTTGCGGCCAAGGGAGTGGGCAGGTTCCCCGAGCGCCTGCATGACACTAAATAGGCTGCTGTGCAGCCACACAAGTTACAGGGAAATTAGCACCTAAGTAGTTTTATGGATCTGGGCCTAAGTGACTTGCCAAAGGTCACACAAGAAGTCTGTGGTAACGCCAGGAATTAAACCCCTATCTCCTATGTGCTAGTCTAGTGGCCTAACTGCACAACCACTCTTCCCTTCTTGTTCCTCAGCTGATTAAAAAACACAGTTTAGGAAATTAAACACATCTTTTAATCATGTCACAAAGGAATGAAAAACATTAAACAGGCCAGAGTGGGGAAAAGATGGGGTTTGGTGCATTAGCTACTGTCCCATCAGCTATAATAAAATTGGGTTTTCTAGTGATAGGAACCTCCTTCATAACTGCAGTCATTACAGTTGAAACCACTATTAATCATGTTAAAGAAATGACAAAATATGAAAGGCTTAAAGGTGAGAGATGCAAATCTTAAAAATGTTGATGAAGTATTACTGCTAATCTGCTAAAGTGCTAATCTGCTAATCTCCAAATGTATAGACTGTCTCAAAATTTGGAACATCATACAAAGTCAATTGGTCAAAATCTGAGCATTCATCCCTTTCTGAGTTCTGCATATTTCAACGTTTCTGACATATGGAAATTCACCAAACAAATATTTACCCATGTTAGGGAATTAATCTAATCAGAGACCTCTGAAATACAGCTAAAGGTTTTTTTGGAATAAAACAGTGCCAAAACTATATTATGAGATAAGCAGCTGGGAGAACTCATTGTCAACATTGTTCATATTATTACCTAACTTAAAATTACACCTACCAGCATTTAATACAGGGGTCGGCAACCTTTCAGAAGTGGTGTGCCGAGTCTTCATTTATTCACTTTAATTTAAGGTTTCGTGTGCCAGTAATGCATTTTAACGTTTTTTTAGAAGGTCTCTCTCTATAAGTCTATATATTATATAACTTAACTATTGTCATATGTAAAGTAAACAAGGTTTTCAAAATGTTTCAGAAGCTTCATTTAAAATTAAATTAAAATGCTGATCTTATGCCGCCAGCCCGCACAGCCCACTGCCACTCTGGGGTTCCATTCACCTAGGCTGGCAGCAGGCTGAGCGGGGCCTGCGGCCAGGACCCCGGCTGGCAAGAGGCTGGCAGCCAGAGCCCCAGACCGGCAGTGGGCTGAGCGAGGCCAGCAGCCGGGATCCCACACTGGCAGTGGGCTGAGCAGCTCAGCCCACTGCCACTCAGCCCACTGCCAGTCTGGGGTTCCGTCTGCCGGCTCCTGCTAGCCAGGGTCCCGGTTGCCGGCCCCGCTCAGCCCACTGCGGGTCTGGGATCCCAGCCCTGCCCACACAGAGTGGGTACCTACCTTCTCCTTGGTTCTAGCCCACTCTCTTCCTCTCTCTCTGCACTGAGCTGAGAGTGGGAGTGCACTGAGCACAGGGCTGGGGTGAAGGAGCAGGCTGGGAGTTGGGGTGTAGGGTCTGGCCAGGAACTAGAATGAGGGAGGGGGCTCAGGGTTGGGGCAGGAGGTTTGGGTGCGGAATGCTTACCTGGGCAGCTCCCATTTGGTGCGAGGGGTGCACATGGGAATGTGTGTGGGGGGATGCAGGAGCTCCCGTTTGGTGGAGGGCTGGGGGTGTGTGAAGAGGGTGCAGGAGTCAGGACAGAGGGCTGGGGGCATGTGTGAGGGGTGCTTGAGCCAGGACTGGGGTCGTGGGGGGGTGCAGGGGTCAGGGCAGGGGGCTGGGGTGTGTGTGAGGGGTGTAGGGGTCAGGGCAGAGGGCGGGGTGGGTGTGTGGGGGGGTTCAGGGTCAGGGAAGAAGGCTGGAGGCTAGAGTCATGGGGGTACTCCCAGCCCCCTGCCCAGAGTGGCTCATGGCAGGGGGCTGGAGCAGATATGCCCTGATTTCACCCCGCTTCCCCACGGCCCTGTCCCCACCTCTTCTCTGCCTCCTCCTGTTGCTGGCACAGAGTGCCCGAGGCAGGCAACAGCTGGATTCGTTGCCCGGTGTGCATTGCCCAATAACCACAATGGGGTGGAGAAGTAGAAAAGTTTATTTGAAGCTTCAAGTGGTAGAGGGAGACAACAATCTCAAATCCTTGACATCAGTGCAAGCAGTTACACATATTTTTATACATTCTTTCTTTAGCATACTTATCCAATAGCAAGCTGCCCGGAGTACCCATCTAGCCAATCCGGTATACCAGCCAGTTCCCCTTTTTCCTCTTATCATCTACAACTCCATATATGGAGTTGTTTGTTCAGCATTATCTAACATTTCTGTCCTGTTGGGCCTAATCTTGCTTCAGCCAGTTTGCGCCTGCAACAAACTGTTGCAAACTCCTCAGCGTGACTGCTGTGAGTATCTCCGGGCAGAAAAGGGAAGGGGGGGACACCTGGGCCTAGAGCGAGGGGGCTTCATTGACACTCGTGGTCTTCCATCCCCTTGAGTTACCTAGTGGCCATGCCCGGTGTCCCCAACAACTCCCTCCTTTGAGAATACTCAACAGCCTCAGTTCTGAGTTCTCACTTGGGCTCTTATCTTTTTACAAGGGGACTTTGCATAAGCACTTTGTGGTAGCCCTGAAGGGAATGCATTACCATGTTTTTTAAAAGGGCTCTGACACATGATATCGCACAACATAACACCATCAGTACGATCAAGATAGGAAGAAAACTTTTCAACAACAGACTAAATAAACCACCAAGCCAAGATGATAAACCCCAGCCTGAAAACAAGTTTTGCAACCAATCACTCTCGGGGGCAGTGTAGGAAGCCTGTGCGCCGGCTCGGGCATGAGCCTCAGCCTGTACTACCTTATCATAAATCTCATAACTGCAGTCATTTACATATACACAACATCGGGACCCGACAAGGGCACAAACACCCCCTTGGGATGCCAAAAGGTAGTCCAAGGCCATCCTGTTTTGGAGGGAATACGTTCTGAGCTTCTGTACCTCCTTATTTAATGTTACTACTGCTGATGCTAGATCACGAATTGAGTCCTCTAATTCTAAGGCGACTTTTTCAAGCACCATTTGAAGCCTTACAATATAGCGGCCTATGAATGCTATGGCTGGCCCGGTAAACAGTGGCACAATTCCCAGTATGGATCACCCTGTAAGCTTTTCAGTTGTGAGGGGATTCTTAGCATTGCCTTCCAAAGCCGCATTGAGTCGCCGCAGGGTCTCTTCTCGTGACTCAACAGAGGTATCTCGGGCATTCCTAATCTTTCCTTTGGGCAGTGTGGTGGTTATTGAAAGATGAGGAACTCCATGAGCTATATAACAGCTACCTGTCCAATTGGCTGGCAATATCTTGTAAGCCTTTTGGCCACATACAAAATAGTGACCCTGTAGGGCCCAGTAAGGACTGTTTCTTAGAGGGATTCCTGGGATATTTAAGGCCGCTTTTCCAAACAATTCATATGCCCCCAGGGGGCTTCCCATCCTTCCGAGTGGGTACAAGGGGGGGTATTCCTAATTGTGCCTCAAATTGTTCAAATTGCACTCACCATGAGGACCGCTGCAAACCCATCATTGGCCTGCTATAGTGGAAATATTAACTGAACGGCAATTTATATTTCCTGACCCTCCTTTTGTGGAAGGATTGTTCGTAAGAGTTTCCCCAAAAGGGGAGGAACCATTACATCCACACTGCTGACCTCCCCTCTTGGTTTTTATCCAATATCCATCGGCCCACTGTGTAATAACACAGGAGCTCCTTCCCACAGGACGCTTAGAGTGATCAGATTGGTTTTGGGTAAAACAAAAACACTCCCTCAGCGAGCACTGCAACTGAATACTCCTGATCCTGGTAGGTAGCTTGCTGCAAAGAGATCTTATCCCAGAACGGTGAGTCCGTTCGGTTTCTACTTTCCTGCTCTTTGGTGGCGGCTAATTCTGCTAGGGTTAAGGGCACATTAACAAGGGGCACTCCTGTTTTGGGGGAAAGTGGAGTTGGAGCACACACCCAGCAATCAGTTTGGTTTGTTAAAGTAACTACATGGTGCACAAGTAAAACAAAGGAATTATGTTCGTGATATGCACAGTTTAGATATAACAGCATAGAAATTATTAGGGTTACATGATTAATTATTACCGGGGTCCTCCCGGTCCAGGGTTTCCAGTTTTTGAGTGGGCCCATTTTGGCACTAAGGTGCCTCCTGTTTGTGTCTCTTAAACAGTAACTTTAGCCCGAGATCGTCACTAGATGAGGAGTCAACGGGGTGGACGGTCCACTGCTCTGCTGATGAAGGGGTGGGTACTGCCTTCAGACACGAGTGATGGATCCAGTTCTTGTGTCCCTCGACTTTTGCCGCTGTATGGGAGATCAGCAGGACGATGTTGGGTCCTTTCCACTTTTCCTGGAGAGGCTCGTCTTTCCAGGTGCGAACAAGCACAGAGTCGCCGGGCTGTAAGGAGAGAGAGTCCAAGGGGAGAGGCTGGGAGTCTTCAGCATACCTGTGAAGAGACAAGAGAACAGCAGACAGGGAACACATATACTGAGACAAAAAAACATTACCCAGCTCCCACTCCCCTGACAGAACCGGTGTGCCATTCATAGGCCATATACTCCCAAACATAATTTCAAAGGGACTAAGCCCTAATCTACTCTTTGGGAGAGCGCGGATGCGGAGCAGGACGAGGGGTAAGGCATCAGGCCATCGCAGGGAGGCCTCTTGGCACACTTTTGAGAGATGTCGTTTAAGGGTCTGATTGGTACGCTCTACTACGCCGCTGGCTTGCGGTCTCCAGAGCGTATGGAGTTTCCAGGGGATCTGCAAGGCATTTGAGATGCTTTGGATGATCTTTGATGTGAAGTGTGTCCCGTTGTCAGATTCCATCCACTGGGGAAGTCCGAAGCGAGGAATGACCTCCTTAACAAACTTAAGGGCCACTGTCCTGGCAGTGCAATTGCGGCATGGGAAGGCTCCTGGCCATCCGCTGAATCGATTCACTAAGACAAGGAGATATTTGTACCCTTGGGTCCGGGGAAACTCAGTAAAATCTATTTGCCACACCCGTTCGGGGCCCGGAGTGGGTTCCAGAGCAGCAGGTGGCCCTGGATGTCCTGGTCGGGGGTTATTCTTTTGGCAGACTAAGCAGTCCGCCTGCACTTGGGGAGCCAGGGGTCGGAGTCTAGAAGTTATAAAGTATTTTCCCATCAGTTGGATAAGTGCTTACCTGCCAGCGTGAGTGGTTTGATGTAATTTCTGTAACACTGGTCAGATCAGGCCCTTCGGTAGAAGGACCTTCCCTTCCCGGGAATGGAGCCATCCCTCCTTTTCCTGGAGACTGAGTTTGTCAATTAGCTGTCTCTCCTCCCCAGAGTACTGGGGGGGTCGAAGCTCCCCCACGGATGGGATAAGGGCATGCATATGGGCATTCTCAGTCTGAGGGGATATCAGGGTGGCAGCACGCTTAGCCTCTCTATCTGCCCGAGCGTTATCCCGGCCACATCTTGATCTTCCCTTTGATGGGCTTTACAGTGCATCACCGCCACTTCCGAGGGGAGTTGTATGTTTTCTAGGAGCTGGAGGATTTGGGGCCCATACTTGACTGGGGAGCCTTGAGCTGTCAGCATTCCCCTTTGCTTCCATAAGCCAACATGAGCATGTAGCACTCCAAAGGCATATTTTGAATCGGTAAAAACATTGACCCGTTTTCCTTTTGACAGTTCAAGCGCACGGGTCAGGGCGACTAGTTCAGCCAGCTGGGCAGAGGTCCCAGTGGGCAAACCCTTGGCTTCCACAGTGTCATGGAAGGTTACAACAGTATAGCCCTCCCTCCTTTGCCCATCTGTCACAGTGCTGCTACCATCAGTATACCACTCATGATCTGTGTTTAGGAGGGGTATATCTTTTAAGTCCGGACGGCTAGAGTATTGGGCATCTATGATCTCTAAACAATCATGTTCCTGTTCCTCAGTCTCCGGTAAGAGGGTGGCGGGGTTAAGGGAGGGGCAAGACTGTAAGGTGACTTCAGAGTTCTCTAGAAGTTTAGCCTAGTACTTAGGCATCCGAGCCTGGGTGAGCCAAAGGCCTCCCTTTGCATCCAATAAGGCTCGGACCATATGAGGGGTATATATCTGTATTGTCCCTCCCAAAGTTAGTTTCTCAGCTTCAGCCAGCGTCAGGGCTGTGGCTGCAACTGCCCGCAGGCACGCTGGCCATCCCTTTGCCACTTGGTCCAGCTGCTTAGAGAAATAGGCCACGGGACGTTTCCATGCTCCCAACAACTGTGTGAGCACTCCTAGGGCCACCCTCTTTCGTTCATGTACATACAACTGAAATGGCTTAGTTAGATCCAGGAGGCCCAGAGCCGGAGCTTCCATCAACTTCCTTTTCAAGATTTTAAATGCCCTGTCGGCCTCTGGGGTCCAATAGAAGGGGTCATGATTTGCTCCTTTTACACAATCATACAGGGGTCTAGCCCACAGTCCAAATTCCGGGATCCATATCCGACAGAACCCCGCCATGCCCAGGAAGGCTCTGAGGCGTTTACGATTAATGGGGTCGGGAACCTGGCAGACAGCCTCCTTCCTTTCATTGGAAAGCTGACGCTCCCCCTGCCTTATGTGGAACCCCAGGAATTGTACCATTGGGAGGGCAATTTGAGCCTTGCTTCTTGATACCTGATATCCTCGGAGGCCAATAAAATTCAGAACCACAGTGGCTTTGAGGCATGGGAGTAGGCCCACTGTAGCAATGAGCGAATCATCTACATATTGAAAAAGAAGAGCCCCCTCCTCGTTGTTCCACTCTTCCAGATCCCTGGCCAAAGCCTGGCCAAAAAGAGTGGGGGAATTTTTAAATCCTTGGGCCAATACTGTCCAGCATAGTTGCTTTTTAACCCTTTTTGTGTCCTCCCACTCGAAAGAAAAGATTTCTTGGGACGAGGTATCTACGGGAATAGCGAAGAATGCATCTCTCAAATCGAGGACCAAAACATGGGTATACTGGCCTCCTACAGAAGCCAGTGAGGTATACGGATTCGGAACCAGGAGGTGCAGAGTTTTAACCCATTCATTAACCACCCTCAGATCCTGTACCAAGCGATACGTGCCGTCAGGTTTTCGTACGGGCAGGATGGGAGTGTTCCAGGCTGACTGGCATTCCCGGAGGATTCCATATGTTAGGAACCGATCTATAGTGTCCTGTAAACCTTCTCTGGCTTCCCTCGCAATTGGATACTGTTTAACTCGCACTGGGCTTTTTCCTGGCAGGAGCTGAACCTTAACAGGGGCTTGATGGGTAGCTTTTCCTGGGACCCCCGCTGCACACGCTAGAGGGTACACCCGGTCTTCCCACAGGCTCCATTCTGGGGCTTGCATTGGTGAGGGCTCAACTGTAAGGGTCATGATCCATGCATTTTTGGGGGGTAGGGTAAGTGTTATTTCGTCTTGAGTAAACTGCAAGGTGGCGCCTAGGCGACAAAGCAGATCCCGTCCCAGCAGAAGCGTCGGGCACTCGGGGAGATAGGACTATATCTCACAAGCTGGTCTATTTCCCAAAGCGCATCCGCTGGGGCATACACTGGGCACTTGGTGCCTCTGCCTGTGGCGCCTGCCACGGTAAGGGAGTCTGATACCGGCAACTGAAGGGATCGATTCACGGCAGTTTGTGCCGCTCCAGAGTCCACTAAAAAAATCTATTTCCGAACTTCCCACCCGCATCTTTACTCGGGGTTCCGGGGGCAGGTCCATCCCCCCTGACACCCCTATTCCTGTTTCTCCATTGCCATCATAGGGATCAACATCATGCCCTCTTTCCATTCTTCTCTGGGCACTCATTCTTCCAGTGTCCCTCTTGTCTACACAAGGCACACTGGTTGCGACCCAGTCGTCTCTCCTGCGGGTCCGGACATCCGCGTCCACGGCCCCTTCCTCCCCGGCCACTTCCTCTAGTGCTGGCCTATACTGCCGCTACCATCATTCTAACTTGCTTTTTCTCCTTTTCTGCCTCCCACCTTAGACTATAAGCTCAGTTTGTGGTCTCTAAGATTTGTGCCATGGTCATGCCATGCCATGCCATTAGATTCTCTTTTTTCTGTAACTTTCTCTTAATATCAGGGGCTGCTCTGCTCGTGAAAATTCCCTTAATGATTGCCTCAGTTTCCTGATCATCGGGGTCTGCATTGGTGTTCTGTCGAATCGCGTCCCGAATACGCTGGGCTTTCCTTTAGATCCTGCATTACCTCATACGGTTTTGCCCAGTTATTATGTCGGACCGCTGAGTGATGGAGTCCATGCAAAAGCAACTGCTTGTAGGTGGTAAGCCGGGTCATACCCGCAGGATCATTTGGGTTCCACCTGGGGTCGACTCAGGGGACCTGCTCATCCGGGTCAGGGACATTATTACAATCCCGGTTGTACCGTCTCTGTGCCTCCTCCCTTGCCATGGACACGACCTGTTGTCGTTCAACCTCAGACAATAAGGTGCGCAGGAGGACGTTGCAATCGTCCCAATCCGGCTTATAGCTGCTAAGGCAGCCCTCAAAAACTGAAATAAACCTACTCAGGTTGATGTAAAACTCCCCTGCCTGTACTTTGAAAGCAGCCAAATCCACAGGGTTAAAGGGCACATGGGTATAGACCTGCATAGTCGTGGCTGGACGCCCTTCCGCACCAGTACGGGAGATCTTAGTTTCGGTAAGTAAAGGATATAAGCCCACTGTAGGGGCCCTATCAGGCGGGGGCATGGGGGCCGAAGGGGACACGGGACCTGCCATCACAGTTGGGGTGGGGGTCTGGGGACTAACATTATTCACTACCAAGCCAGTCGGAGTCAAATTACATCGCTGTAAGACATCTGTTCGATTACACAAAGCCAAAAACAAGTGCACATACAGATGTTCATTCCATTTCCCCATTGGCTGACAGAACAAAAGTAACTGGAGGATCATATTGTAATTAATTGACCCTCCTGGTGGCCACCGCCACTGGTCCTCTAGTTGATATTGAGGCCAGTCAACTGTACAGTATCGTTTTAATTTATTCTTAGTCAACGGATCCGATACAAATACCTTCCAATGTGCTAGGATACACTCTAGGGGCGTACACTGTGCCCTCTCTCCCTAGCTCTGTCCCTGTCCCATGCCTACAGGGTAACTCTGGGCGTCCCCAGGTTCAAACAGAGCAGACAATCCGGATTTCAAAAGGTTCCTACCTTATCCGAAGGATCGGTTCCCCACCGTCACCTGCGGCGCTTCTCCACTTATCAGGCACGTTGCACCGTTGTGCCCTACGGGGCCGGTTGGGCTATGCCCCTCCGAGGCCCCCGGGAATCACACCAGTGTGCACTGTGCATCGGTCGGAGTCCTCACCTGCTGGGCCCCGCAAGGGATCCAGGCAAGGCTTGTGTTGAAGCCTCGAGCCCCACGTTGGGCGCCAAAAACTGTTGGCAGCACAGAGTGCCCGAGGCAAGCAACAGCTGGATTCATCGCCTGGTGTGCGTTGCCCAATAACCACAATGGGGTGGAGAAGTAGAAAAGTTTATTTGAATCTTCAAGCGGTACAGGGAGACAACAATCTCAAATCCTGCACACCAGTGCAAGCAGTTGCACATATTTTTACACATTCTTTCTTTAGCATACTTATCCAATAGCAAACTGCCTGGAGTACCCATATAGCCAATCCGGTATACCAGCCAGTTCCCCTTTTTCCTCTTATCATCTACAACTCCATATATGGAGTTGTTTGTTCAGCATTATCTAACATTTCTGTCCTGTTGGGCCTAATCTTGCTTCAGCCAGTTTGCGCCTGCAACAAACTGTTGCAAACTCCTCAGCGTGACTGCTGTGAGTATCTCCGGGCAGAAAAGGGAAGGGGGGGGCCACCTGGGCTTAGAGCGAGGGGGCTTCATCGACACTCATGGTCTTCCATCCCCTTGAGTTACCTAGTGGCCATGCCCGGTGTCCCCAACACTCCCTAGAGCAGCGAGGGTGCTGCGGCTCCGCTTCTCCTCCTCCCGTGCAAGGGTCATCAGCTGATGGGTGGCAGGGAGAGAGAGGAGGAAGGGCAGGAACCCAACATGCTGGGGGAAAAGGCGGGGGAGGGGTGGGGGAGGGGTAGGACCAAGCTTCTTCACCCTGCACCAGGCGCTGGGGGAGTGGGGGTGGAGAAGAGTGGGCTGGGCGGGCAGGATTTTTAATGGCACGCTGCTGCCTGCCGGGGTCCCGGCCTGGGTTCGGCAGCAGGCTAAGTAGGGCCAGTGGCTGGGACCCGGCAGGCAGCAGCATGCCATTAAAAATTGGCTCGCATGCCATCCTTGGCATACGTGCCATAGGTTGCCAACCCCTGATTTAATATATCACATTTTAAGACTATGGTATACATCAAGATGTGAATGAAATCTATGAAGTGCTTAGGCCGTGCTTCAAAATTGTCCCATTTAAATTCCATTTTAGAAGACTTCCAGAGTTTCTTTTCTGACATAATGACTGCAACTTTAAACCAGGGATTACAAAATATTGGCAATATTTTTTCCATAAACAACAGTAACAAGGTTTCAGTAACCTAAGGAAAAATTTAAGCTTTTCTCTAAAGACTTCTGTGTTTATTTGCTGACATGACATTTTTCTGATACAAATTCAGGAATAATATTACCTCAGAACTGAGAATAATTACTTTGGAGGAATCTCTCCATTGATTTGACCCTAAACGACTTCTATCAAGAGTGTACAATTTGTTCATTACAAAATACTGCTAAGACTGAACTCTGAATATTGGAACAGAGACTTGAGATCTGAAAACTACCATTGAAGGTAGGCATTGGACATACACTTTGTACAGTATATCTATATGAAACATCAATATGCAACCTTTAACAAACAGACACTGTTTTATACTTTTCAACCTCTACTAGTCAGCTTCAACTCAGAACAGAATATACCCAACACTACAAGCATATTGCCCTCAATAAGGTCAGGAGTCTCCCACAAGTCCTTTTGCTCTAGGCAGCAGTGAATCAATTTGAGAACCTCAAGTGAGTGGTCTTGTCAGATCTAGACCCAACATTACATTTTAGGGGAGGATACAAAAGCTCAATTAATCTACACATAGCACATACTCAAAAATATAATGTTATTTGTCAGGGAAAAAACTAATTCTGACATCTGTAGTCCCTACACTGAAAATGTGGCACCAAGATGCTAAAGACAGACATAACATTTTTGCATACTTTGGGGATGTGCTTAGGAATTCTTAGGAAGGCATTATACAGTTATGCTGTCATCTGTCTGTAGTATTTCTGAAATAAAAATGCATTATTTACCCAGTACAGAGTTTCAAAAATTCAATATGCTGGCCACTTTTCCATGAAAAATATATGTGATGGGGTGTACCAACAGGGGACCACCCAGGCCCAGGTGATCACATCCCCTCGCCTCTGCTGTGAATGCTGCAGGTGGAAAGGACAAATAAAAGGAGGCAGCCCAGATGAGTCTGGACTGACTGAAGAGAAGGAAGGACATATGCTGCAGGCTCCTGCAGAGGCACCTGTGACTCACCAAGCACTGGGAATCGTGGACCCAGACTATACTGCAGACAACCAGATGACGGCGGGGACTAACTGGGACACTGAGCTGCTACCAGCCAAGGAGATGCCTGAGATGAGCCTTACAATACAAAGTGACCCAGAGGATGTATTAGAAGCCAATGCTTAAACTCTTATGTAGCGGGGTGGTCACCCACTCTGGCCTTAAAGGGCTTAAAATAGCCCAAAAGAGGGCTGTGGATGGGAGCAAGCAGTTCCCAGGCTGATTGGGGGAAGCAGGCTCAGCTGTGGCCATGCCTCAATCAGGGCTCAGCTGGCCCTTATAAGAGGGCAGTGGGCCAGGAGTGGACAGTCCCCTCTAGCTATGGAGGGGACTGTCTGCTCCTGCTGTGCACCTGGAGTGGAGCAGGGCTGGGGGAAGGCCAGAGGGGCTGGGGAGCTTTGGCCTGGAAACCCCTGAGGCTGCAGGCCTAGTGTAAGGCCTAAGAGGATACTGGGGTTGCAGGGGGAAGCCCATGGGTAGGCAGAGGCAGCAGGTCCAAACCCTCCCCTTTGCCTGTGATGAGTGGCTTATATACTGCAGTCTGCCCCAGTGAATGGGGGCTAGATGGTGACTGGACAGTAGCCATATACTGAGGTAAGGTGGGGATAGGGGTTGTGGGTTCTCCTGGGAGGGGGTGACCCAGAGACTGTGGGGGTACTACCTGGGGGCAGCACCATGGATAAAAGGGGCACTGGGGTCTGGGAGGGACATGGGGGCCAGTGTGACACTGGCCTGCAGAGGGTGCTCCACAGGCTGGAAGTGCTAATTCCCTGAGACCAGCAGGAAGTGCCGCAGGGGTGAGTCTTGCACTGTTACACCTTAAGTGGGAATTTCCCAGCTTCACAGGGCCCTGAGTCAGAACCTGATGCAATAGAGTGGGCCTGGGTTCCCCTACCCCTCCCATGTTTGCTACTAGGTATGGCTACTGAGGGCTTTCTCTGCCCTGCCAGGGATGCTACAGAGTGATTGATTGTTCTGCCCAGCCCAGAACTACCAGCACCTGCCCCAGTCAGGAGGCTCAGGGGCCATAGACAGCTTGCTTTGCTCTGCCCAGCCCAGGGGCTACAGACTGATCGTTTGCTTGGCAGCACCAGGGGTCCTGAGCCCTCCTTAGTGCAACTGTCTAATCCCAGAGGGAGTCCAAATGATTGTATGACAGTCTGTACCAAGCCCACACTGGGCCAACGGGGCTGCCCCGCTCAAAACACCAGCCCTCCTCCCCCTTAACAATATATAAAAAGAATGTTAAATAAATGTTATGGGTCAACATGCTGAAAAATCTCAATAATATCCAAAAGTGGTAAATCCATGTGTGTGCACACGTGCAAATGTGTGTTTATAACATGTATAACTTAAAAATAGTCAATGATATTTTTTCAATGGTGTAAACTCCTATACCAAGATTTATCCTTGAATACAATGTAAACATTTTTTGACAATAAAGCTCAACTCCGTGCCCGCCAATGAAGTTTTCAAATTGGTACTTTTAGTGAAAATGATAATCTGGAAAATAAAAAGGAGTCAAGCAGCTATCTCAAAAACATTTTAGATGGAAAATGCATTTATTTTTTGTCAAGACACTGCTCTGTCTTTGTTTTTTTTTTATCTGACATAGAATTGCAGGATCTGGCAATAACTTTCTGAAATGAACAACTATTTTGCTCTGCAACAATACTGCAGTAACCACTTACTTGTCTTCATCCAAAATACCACAACAAAGAGCTCTCTGGCAATGTTTCCACTTAAAATACCACAAAAATGCTCTTCCTTGTGGTGTTTTGGTTTGTATAAAAACTGTAGTAGCCAGAAGAGACCTACTTTTGGAACAAAAACTATTTTTCCATTCATTCTGATAAGTCACTTGGGACTCCTACAGAAGGCAGCACCATTTCTGATTATGCTTTAGTACATTATAACTTTCTTTTCTTTTGTGTACACTAATTGCATGGCAGTGCTAGTACAGAAGAAATGTTCTATGTCATAGAAATCTGTAATGTCTTGGTGCCAGTGCTGTGAACTCCAGAGTGTCATGGTGAGAACTTTCAGAGTAGCAGCTGTGTTAGGCTGTATCCGCAAAAAGAAAAGGCGTACTAGTAGCGCCCTCGAAATTAATATTTATTTGAGCATAAGCTTTCGTGAGCTACAGCTCACTTCATCGGGTGCATGCAGTGGAAAATACAGTGGGGAGATTTTATATATACAGAGAACATGAAACAATGGGTGTTACCATACGCACTGTAACGAGAGTGAGAGACTGCTGAATTGGAATTAATTTGCAAACTGGATACAATTAACTTAGGCTTGAATAAAGACTGGGAGTGAATGTGTCATTATACAAAATAAAACTATTTCCCCATATTTGTTCTCTCCTCCACCGCCTTGCCCCCCACACACTGTTCCTCACACGTTCTTGTCAACTGCTGGAAATGGCCCACCTTGATTATCACTACAAAAGGTTCTCTTCTTCCCTTCACCCCCCCCCCTTCTGCTGGTAATAGCTCACCTTACCTGATCACTCTTGTTAGTGTGTATGGTAACACCCATTGTTTCATGTTCTCTGTGTATGTAAAATCCCCTGCATTTTCCACTGCATGCATCTGATGAAGTGAGCTGTAGCTCATGGAAAGCTTATGCTCAAATTTGTTACACTCTAAGGTGCCACTAGTACTCCTTGTCTTATTGTGAGAACTGTGAACCAAATGGTCTCCACATCAAAAAGGAAGCAGAAATTCTCAAATTACAGAATCGCTGATTGTGACTCCATACTTAAACTGAAACCTTCTGAGTCAGCCTTAACAATAACTTTAAACCTTTTTATTTTGTAGCAATTTCAATAAAATAAAACATGACAAGTAAAGATTGAGCACTATTTGAATTTTTCATCGTGGCTTGATGAAAATTGGATTGTTGCAAAGAGAATAATAAAAGTTCCCAAATGATTCTCTTTTGACGTTTTCCACTGGAGTGTCTGACCTTTTTTTCAGAAGAACACTAAAGCACTCTGGAATCTGTGTTTTGTTCCCTGTGTGATGATAAATGAAATGCCAATTATTCTTAGCACTAAGCCAAACCTACACTAGTTAGCAGTGATGAGAAAACACAACCACTGAGGCTAAGGCAGGCCTCCAAATACTGCAGTAGCCTAGGGAAAAGTTTTCTGAAACTTCCTAGGGAAAAAGTGACTAAAGTTTAAATCCCACCTATGCTTGGTATGGTTTATATTCCCATGTGCCTCACAATCCTTATTACTGACCAAGGCCATGAACCCAAGGCTAGTATGAGCTGCCACATCACTTTACAAATAAGTTCACAGTGAGGTTATACAAGGTTACTGCAGGGACAGTGAGGAACAAAAGCCAGGATTATAGCATGGTAGATCCAAAGGTTAGCCACACAATCAAAGTGAAAGGCAATCTTATCTCTAATCACTAGACCACAGTCTTCTCCCAGAGACAGAAGCCAGGATTCTTGCTCTTCAGTATGCTACAAATGTCTAGCAAACAATTTTGTAACCCACAGGGAAAATTTGTACAAGGCCTCTTCTAATGGCTAAACTAAATAGAAGCTATCAATTACTTTTTTAGCTCGCGTGGTAGAATTTTGAACTGAGGGTCCAGGATTCAATGCCTGCTGTTGACTCATGTGAGAGAATGAATATTGTATGTGACAGATTTCTACCCATCCCACTTCTCTTCTGTCCCCCCTCTCTAAGTTTTCTAAAACAAGCAAACAAAAACACCTGGTTTGTTTAATACAAACAAGGAGAACATCCTTTAAAGCACATTTGTAATTTAAGAACTATTATAAATAGTAAATACTAAATTCATAGCCATGAAAAACATGTCTCAGACTGTGAAATCTGGTCTTTTGTGTACCCTTACCCTGTATATACAGATTTCATGGGGGAGACCAGCTTTTCTCAAACTGGGGGTCCAGACCCAACAGGGAGTTGCAGGGTGGGTCGCAAGGTTATTGTAGACTGGTTGCGGTATTACCACCATTACTTCTGTGCTGCCTTCAGAGCTGGGTGGCCAGAGAGCAGTAGCTGCTGGCCGGGCACCCAGATCTGAAGGCAGCAGCACAGAAATAAGGGTGGCAATATCATACCTTGCCATCCTTACTTCTGCTTTGCTGATGGTAGTGGTACTGCCTTCAGAGCTGGGCTCCCAGCCAGCAGTTGCTGCTCTCCAGACATCCAGCTCTGGAATATCACCACCAGCAGCAGAGCAGACATAAGGGTAGCAATAGTGCGGTCCCCTTACACTAACCTTGCGACCCCCTTCTCCAACTCCTTTTTGGGTCAGGACCTCTACAGTTAAACACTGTGAATTTTTCAGGTTTAAATATATGAAATCATGAAATTTACAATTTTAAAAATCTTATGACCATGAAATTGGTAGGGCCCTAACTATAAACTTTAAATTAGGGTGTGACACACTTTAGTTATTTGCCATCTCCCCTTCATCCCTCAGCAGTTTGAAAGAATAACTTCCCCAAGTTCTGGAATGTGTGACAATCAGATGTGTCATTCTGTTGCTACAAGAACAACTGAGATTGTTGTTGAGATTTTGCACTAAAGTGAGAGTTTGATAAAGTTGAAGGTAAATGTATTTCATGCAAATGAGTTGTACAGCTGTGGCTCTTGCTATTAGCATAGCAGTACTTAGGAGTTGTGCAGCAGGGCTTTCCTTAATATGGGATCAAGTTCCTCTGCACTACCTGGCCTGTTCAACACTTTTTACTTTGTGCTTGTACATACACCAACACTCTCTGCATTTGCACTGTGGAGGATTAAGCGCCTCAGAGGCAATGAGTAGTGCAAAACTCAGTGGTTTTAGATCACAGAGGTTTGTATGATCATTTTCTTTGATTTTGATTCACATGGGTTTATATTTTGCTTTACGTACCTAGCTCAGTGGTTCTCAACCTGCGGCCCAATCAGCACACAGCTGTGGCCCATGTGATATCCTCAGGGCCATACAGATAGTATTGAATGCAGCTCATGTGACAGATGGTGGGTCGCGTATGTGGCCCATAATGGTAAATAGTTTGAGAACCACTGATGCATCCGATGAAGTGAGCTGTAGCTCACAAAAGCTTATGCTCAAATAAATTTGTTAGTCTCTAAGGTGCCACAAGTACTCCTTTTCTTTTTTTTATTGATTCTAGCTCAAATGAATTAAAAAACTCAGTGAAGTTTAGTTGATACTGTTAAGTTTCACCTTGTTTCAAACTTTTTTTGACCATTCAAACTCAAAACAAGAAGCATTGCCCCACAATATGTGTGAGTGTTTTTATGGTTCTGGTAGATGTTTATCTGGTCAAATACTATGGTCAAATATTCAGAAAAAACAAAATATAGGATTCTAGCCTTCTGTGTGCTTGCTATTCCTAACTACAAAGTGACCTGGAGAGATCACAGTGGGGTCTGAAGGGACAAAAGGGAGTATCACTAATACTGGGAAAGAATAAAAACAGAACGGTTTTTAGTGGTGGCAAAATGGTGGGCCCTAACCTGAAGCAAGCCAATTAAACAAACTTATTTTAACCTTGTCTTCTTCCTACTGACCAAACATTACTTTCTTGATATAACAATCATTATAGTTGTCAGGACCAGAACTGGGATGATGGGTGAGGAGGTGATCTGTGAAAGAGCCTCTCCAATAAGAGGTGGTCTACAACAGGGAAAAGTTTCAAAACCATTGTTTTAGATGACCTAATAGGGCTGCTGTTCTCTACCTTCTAAGAAAAACATTTTGAAATTTACTGTCAACTTTAGTTTCATGGATACATAATCATCATGCCTGGATGCTAATAGCAGGTATTACTTAATAATGGTCTGAAATTGATGCAATACAGGTTCAATCATCCTATCTCCATACCTGATATATAATATTATTTATGAGAGAGTTTTAGATTAATGCATCATCCTCCAGATAAACTGGTCCTCATTCTTTAGCCAGGCTATTTCACCTTAAATGTTCTGGATATTTCCAACTGTGCAACGATGATAGATATGTCATGAGCTTGCTCTCTCATCTCCTATTACAGTGATCAAAATCCAGAATACCATGCTGATGTCTAGTTTGATAATGTCTTTTCTGCTTCAGATGAAGATTCCAAATCCAGTTTATTTTCTTATCCACGCAGATGCATCACAGCAGATTTTTCAGTTAGCTGTAACTATAAAAATGGAAACAATCTCTACAGAATTTGTTTCCCAAATGTTCCTTTTGTGGCAATTGCACAAAATCACCTAGGGAGAGAGCCCTATAAAAATATGCACTTGAACACAGCAGGGTATCGGCTGAAGATATTGTTGATGCTTACCTTCTGTAAATTCCAAGTCCTTAGAAAGGTTTACATTTAAACTTCAAACTTCTTTGATTAGTTTTGGTCATTTTTCTAAGTACTTCAGCAGCTTGGATGAAAAAAAAAAGGAACAGGGTAGGCAAGAGAAGGACAATTTTAGGATACCTTCAGGGCAAGGACTGTCTCTTCTATGTTTCAACAGTGCCCCGTATAATCAGGCAACAATCCCAACTGGAGCTTTTGGGCACTACTATAATGCAAATATTTGCTACTGCTACTAGAAGAAAGGAGAAGGAGCTGGTCAATTTAGCAAAATAAGAATAGGATGCAAAGCACAAAAGTTTGTAAGAGAAAGAGGCCTCTGAAAGTTAAAATGAACTTCTGATATTCATTTGAATTTTCTGGAGCTTAGCTAAACCAAAGTCCTGAACCTTCTAAACTGGCATGTTAAAGGCTAAACTGTGATTGCTGATGCATAGGTATGGGAGGAGGAAAGGACACAAGCAGCATCCTCTCTACATCCCTTCACAGGCTCTGGAAATAATCCATTTGGATGCATACTCCTTCTGGCTAGCGTGGCTAGCAAAAGAAGCAAGATGGAAAAGGGGAGATGGTGGTGATCATAGTCCTTCCTCCACACTGACCTGCAGCGCTGGCCAATGTGGAGGGAAGTATATGCTGCTTAAAATACATCTATCAATTATTAGATAGCCTACCTAGATATATCTTAGATATTTTTCCTCTGACTTAAAATATATTTATAAAATATATTTTTATATAAGAGCTGTCACAAAGTATTGCACTTTCAGACATGGATTTATCATAGTCATAATTTATCAGTACAACTATTACACTGCAAACAGATAACTTATGTTACACCACTGCTTATCTGACTTTATCTATTTGCTAGTACCTACAGCACCTATCTACCTAGCTATCACTAAAATGTCTGGTAATCATCAGAAAACTTGCATCATACAATTCTCCATCAAAGCAACTGCTACAAGTTTGTATTGGAAGATGCCCAATGTTTTAAATTAAACCAGACATCTGCAGCATTAATGGTGCCAAAATGTGTTAACATTTTCACTTACCCAATTTCAAATAAGCTTTCATGTTCTTTAATGTCTTGGATATATCTCTGAAGCATTGAATCTTACTGCATTTGAGAAATGACACCATGCAGATACTGTAGTTAGGGACTCAGGTCTATGCAAGAAGGCTACTGTTTTGGAAGACGGCAGGCCTATACTGTCTGTCCTTTCTTTTACTGAACATAGTGATCATTTTGTTTGATTTATATCCACATAATCAGGACAGAGTACTCAAAGGTAGTGGAAAAGAAAAGATCTTTCTGAGATGAAGAAGGGTGAACTCAGTTCATTCTACCAGAGCTCACTTCATTGTGAATACTGCTGACATATTACATATATTAAAGTATATCTGCTAAACTAGGAGTCTCAAACTCAATTTACCTTAGGGCCAGTGCCAGTCCTCAAATCCTCCCAGTGGGCCAATGTCACTGAAGATAGTGTTCAGAAAAGAAAATGTTTATATCGTGTATTTTATTTTGAATTTCTTAGAAATAATAAAACTGTCATACAACTTTATACAATTCTTCGCCTGCCAGAGAGTTTTTAGTGTTTGCCAGACACTGGCAATGATTCAGTTCTGTCGGTTTGTTGATGTTTGGCCTCGGTGACTGAGCCGTTGAAACCTTCAGGATTGCAGCAAGGTGGGCCTCAGATGGTTGTGTTGTCTATATTCATTGTGGGGAAAAAAGTGATGCTACCTCCTGTCAAGGTTCCTTCCCCACTCTGAACTCTAGGGTATAGATGTGGGGACCCGCATAAAAGACCCCCCCCAAGCTTATTCTTACCAGCTTAGGTTAAAAACTTCCCCAAGGTACAAACTTTGCCTTGTCCTTGAACCCTATGCTGCCACCGCCAAGTGTGTTAAAGAACAGAGAAAGACCACTTGGAGACGTCTTCCCCCAAGTCCTACACTCCCTTTCCTGGGGAAGGCTTGATAAAAATCCTCACCAATTTGTACCGGTGAACACAGACCCAAACCCTTGGATCTTAAGAATAATGAAAAAGCAATCGGATTCTTCAAAGAAGAATTTTAATTAAAGAAAAGGTAAAAGAATCACCTCTGTAAAATCAAGATGGTAAATACCTTACAGGGTAATCAGATTCAAAACATAGAGAATCCCTCTAGGCAAAACCTTAAGTTACAAAAAGACACAAAAACAGGAATATACATTCCATTCAGCACCACATATCTTACCAGCCATTAAACAAAAGGAAATCTAATGCATTTCTAGCTAGATTACTTACTAACTTTACAGAAGTTCTGAGTCTGCATTCCTGATCTGTTCCGGGCAAAAGCATCACACAGACAGACAAACCCTTTGTTTCCCCCCTCTCCAGATTTGAAAGTATTTTGTCTCCACATTGGTCATTTTGGTCAGGTGCCAGTGAGGTTATCTTAGCTTCTTAACCCTTTACAGGTGAAAGGGTTTTTCCTCTGGCCAGGAGGGATTTTATAGCACGGTATACAGAAAGGTGGTTACCCTTCCCTTTATTTTTACGCCCCCCCCCTCCTCCCAAAAATCACAGATAGGGTGAAAACACTGGCTGCGATTTCTTCCTGGAGCTCTAGGAGAAAACAGAATTACTAAGACACATGCACCTCTAAATATACTACCAAGTGTATAAAGACTAACAATATTTTCCACATCTCAAGGACGATTTTAACCAGTTGACTCTGGGAAACTTTCACGGGAGAGTGCATCAGCCACTTTGTTAGAAGCTCCTGAGGTGTGTTGTAAAATCAAAATCTTGGAGAGCTAAACTCCACCGAATAAGTTTTTTTTTGTTATTTCCCTTGGCAGTATGAAGCCACTGTAGCGCAGCATGGTCGGTTTGCAGGTGGAAATGCCATCCCCAAACGTATGGGCATAGCTTTTCCAGAGTGTAGACAATGGTGTAACATTCCTTTTCGATGATCGGTGGCTTTCCCTCTCAGACAGCTTCTTGCTAGGAAACACGACAGGATGGAACTCTTGATTCAGTCCTTCCTGCATTAAGTCCACTCCCACACCACACTTGGACGCATTTGTGGTTACTAGGAACGGTTTGTCAAAGTCTGGGGCCCTTAGCACAGGGTCAGACATGAGTGTCGCTTTCAGCTGGTTAAAGGCCTTCTGACACTCTTCAGTCCACTGAACTGCATTTGGCTGTTTCTTTTTGGTTAGGTCTGTCAGTGGGGCGGCGATTTGGCTGTATTGCGGTACAAATCACCTGTAATATCCAGCCAAGCCTAAGAAGGATTGGACCTGTTTCTTTGACTTTGGGACAGGCCACTTTTGGATAGAATCCACTTTGGCCTGTAGGGGGTTGATAGTTCCTTGACCCACCTGGTGTCCAAGGTCAGTCACTCTGAGGCCTATTTGACACTTCTTAGCCTTAACAGTTAGTCCTGCCTCCCTTATGCTCTGGAAGACTTTTTGTAGATGTTCCAGGTGTTCTGCCCAGGAATTCAAAAATATGTCCATATCATCAACGTAGGTGACTGCATATTCTCCCAATCCTGCTAGGAGACCATCTACAAGTCTTTGGAAGGTGGCGGGTGCATTTCGTAGCCCGAAAGGGAGCACATAAATTCATGCAGCCTGACATGTGTGGTGAAGGCTGACCTTTCCTTGGCAGATTTATCTAGCAGTACCTCTTGGTTAAGTCCAAGGTAGAGATGAACTGGGCCCATCCCAGTTTCTCCAATAGTTCATTTGTGCATGGCACTGGATAGTTGTCTGGTTGAGTTACAGCATTTAGCTTACGGCTGTCCACACAAAAATGTATCTCCCCATCCAGTTTGGGAACTAGAACCACTGGAGATGCCCATCCACTGCCAGAGGGGTGGATTACACCCATCTGTAGCATATCCTGGATCTCCCGTTCTATAGCAGTTTTAGCTTGAGGAGACACCTGGTAAGGTTGGGCTCTAATTGGGTGAGTATTACCTGTGTCAATGGAGTGGAATGCCCATTCAGTCAGTCCTGGGGTGGCTAAGAACGTTGGCGGGTAGCTAGTGCACAGCTCCTTGATTTGCTGTCGCTGCATACACCCAAGGGTCATGGAGAGGTTCACCTCTTCCACGCCACCATCGCTTTTCCCTTTGTAGTAGACACCTTCAGGCCACTCAGCATCCTCTCCTTCCTAGGCTGTAAACTGACAAACCTTTAATTCTCTGGAATAAAAGGGCTTTAGAGAATTAATATGGTACACTTAGGCTTTTGGTTGGAGGTGGGGAATGCTATGCAATAATTAACAACTCCCAGGTGCTCTTGGACCATGAATGGCCTTTCCCACGACGCTTCCATTTTATGGGCCTGAAGCAGGTTTAAGACCATGATCTGGTCCCCTACTTTGAAGGAACGCTCTCTGGCATGTTTATCATACCAGGCTTTTTGCTCTTTTTGAGCATCCTTTACGTTTTCTTTAGCAAGGGCTAAAGAGGTTCGGAGGGTGTTTTGTAGGTTGGTTACAAAGTCCAGAATGTTAGTTCCTGGAGAAGGTGTAAACCCCTCCCATTGCTGCTTCACCAACTGTAATGGCCCCTTAACCTCGTGGCCATATACAAGTTCAAATGGTGAAAACCCTAAACTGGGATGGGGTACAGCTCTGTAGGCAAAGAGCAACTGCTGCAACATTAGGTCCCAATCATTGGAGTGCTCATTTACAAATTTACGTATCATGGTCCCCAAAGTTCTATTAAACTTCTCCACCAGGCCATTTGTTTGATGATGGTAAGGGGTGGCAACCAAGTGATTCACCCCAGGAGCTTCCCAAAAGCTTTCCATAGTTCCTGCGAGGAAATTAGTTCTTGCATCTGTGAGGATGTCGGAGGGCCAACCTACCCTGGCAAAAAATGTCCATTAGTGCCTGACACGCACTTTTAGCCCTAGTGTTGCTTAGAGCTACTGCTTCTGGCCATCGGGTGGCAAAATCCATGAAAGTCAGTATGTACTGCTTTCCTCTGGGTGTCTTTTTTTCAGAAAAGGATCCGGAATATCCACAGCTACTTGCTGAAATGGAACCTCAATGATGGGGAGTGGCTGAAGAGGGGCTTTGACCTGGTCTTGGCGTTTTCCCACTCTTTGGCACACCTCACAAGACTGGCCATAGGTAAAAATATCCTTGCCCATTCCCTCCCAGTGGAACAACTTTCCCAAATGGTCTTTTGGTTCTGTTCACTCCAGCATGGCCACTAGGATGATCATGGGCTAAGCTCAAGAGCTTTACTCGGTACTTAGTTGGAACTACCAACAGTCTCTGAGGATGCCAATCTTCCTGGTGTCCACCAGAAAGACTTTCCCTGTATAAAAGTCCTATTTCTACAACAAACCTGGATCGATTAGAAGAGCTGAGAGGTGGTGGATTGCTCCGTGCTGCCATCCAAGCTCTCTGGAGGCTTTCATCTACTTCCTGTTCAGTCTGGAACTGTTCCCTTGATGCTGGAGACATCAGTTCCTCATTGAATTGTGGACCTGGGCTCAGTCCCTCTGGAAGATGCAGGTGATGGGGCTGTTTCCGTTGATGGTGAACTGCTCTCCGCTGATGCATTCTGGGGTATTTCAGGCTCTGGCTGAGCCTTTTATGCAGGGTCATCTGCTGCCAGTGCAGGCTCGGTGGTGCCCTCTGATGTCGGAGCTGTAGACGGGATTGCAAGCACTGGACTCAGTGCTGGCAATGGTTCTGGTGCTGGTTGCTTTGCCAGTTTCAGTTCGGGGACTGGCTTGGGCTGGGTCTCTGGGACTGGATCCACTACTGCCATTGCAGTTGTTGGAAGGGGATCCAGTTCCACCACCTCCATCTGGGTCTCTGGTAACACAGACGGGGCCCTGGTGGAAGGCTCAGGAACAGAGATAGGTGTGGAAGCTTACTTAGTCTGGCTGCGGGTGACCATTCCCACCCTCTTGGCCAGCTTTATTTGGTTGGCCAAGTCTTTCCCCAGCAGCATATGAATGGGGTAATCATCATAGACTGCAAAAGTCCACGTTCCTGATCAGCCCTTTTACTGGACAGGTAACTTGGCTGTAGGCAAATCGAAAGAGTTGGACTTGAAGGGTTGAATCGTCACTTGGGCCTCTGGGTTGATTGAGTTGGGGTCCACTAAGGATTGATGGATAGCTGACACCTGCCCTCCAGTGTCCCTCCACGCTGTGACCTTCCTCCTGCCCACAGTTTCCCTTTGCTCTAAGGGTATCTGGGAGGCATCTGGGCCTGAGGACCTTTGATGTGACCCCGGTGCAATGAACTGTAATCTGTTGGGGTTCTTGGGGCAGTTGGCCTTCACATGCCCCAGCTCATTACATTTAAAACATCGCCCAGTTGACTGGTCACTGGGGCGAGGTGGGTTGCTGGAGAGTGGTGTGGTGGGAAAATAAGGTGTCTGGGGTTTTCCTTGGGATGTAGGTGGGGCCTTGGGTTGCGCCCGTGATAGGGTTTTGTTCCGGAGTTGCCTCTTCTGATTCACCCAGCTGCTACTAGTTTTTTTCTTTTCTGCCATCTCCACCCATTTGGCCCCAATGTCCCCCTCTTTGATTACAGTTTTGGGCTTCCCATCTAGGATGTATCTTTCTATTTCCTCAGGAACACCCTCTAAGAACTGCTCCATTTGCATTAGGAAGGGCAACTCTTCTGGAGATTTAACACTTGCTCCTGATGTCCAGGCATCCCAATGTTTCACAATGTGGTAGGGATGTCGGGTAAATGACATGTCTGGTTTCCACCTTAGGGTCTGAACCACCGACAGGAATGCTCAGGTGTTAGCCCCATTCTGACTCTCGCCTGGGTTTTAAAAAGTTCATAACTGTTCAAGTGTTCCTTAGGCATTTCAGCTGCCGCCTCTGCTAAAGGTCCACTGAGCTGCGGCCTCAGCTCTACCATGTACTGGTCTGTAGAGATGCTGTACCCAAGGCAGGCCCTTTTGAAGTTTTCTAAGAAGGCCTCGATATCATTGCCTGCCTTGTAGGTGGGGAACTTTCTGGGATGGGAAGCGGTACCTGGAGAAGGATTGCTAGGGTTTGTTGGTATATTCTGCTGAGCCTTTGCCTTCTCCATCTCCAGTGCATGCTTGCACTCTTTTTCCTTTGCCTCCATTTGTTTTTCCTTTGCCTCCATAGCTCTCCTATGGGCAGCCTCTTGGGCTTTTTCTGCCTCTTTCACTGCCTCCAGTCTGGTTAACTCCAGTTTGTGTTGTGCCTTGGTTTCTGTCATCCTAGCCTCTCTGTTTTTAATTAACTTTACATCCGAGAGTTAGAAAGAAAACCACAAAACAAAAACAAAAAACCTGGCTTGTAAAATTTTGCTGTGCTGTAATGTGATACCTATGTTCTCTGATAGTTGTTTTGTTTGTTTGTTTGTTTTTTAAAAAGGATTTTTCTGTAGGCTGAGAATAGCTAACCCCTTTGTCTCCATGAAAATAGACAGAAAATCCTCTAGCTGCTCTTAGCTTAAAAAAAAAAAACCCTCTTCATATCTGTGAAAAACTTGTGAATCTCCCTGCAGGAGGTTAACTACACTGCCTTAAGGCAGAGAAAATTCAAGCTCAAAAATGAAAAATCCCTTTGTTATGCCTGCTGCTCTGTCCCCCAGGCAGAGACACAGACTTTACAGCTGCAATGCTCTTTCACAAAACCTTTTAAAATCCTGCTGTGCTTCTGGTTCAAAATGATCTCAACATGATCCCACCACTCTGCCACCATGTGAAGGTTCCTTCCCCATGCTGAACTCTAGGGTACAGATGTGGGGACCTGCATGAAAGACGCCCTAAGCTTATTCTTACCAGCTTAGGTTAAAAATTTCCCCAAGGTACAAACTTTGCCTTGTCCTTGAACCCTATGCTGCTACCACCAAGCGTGTTAAACAAAGAACAGGGAAAGAGTCCACTTGGAGATGTCTTCCCCCAAAATATCCCCCCAAGCCCTACACCCCCTTTCCTGGGGAAGGCTTGATAAAAATCCTCACCAATTTGTACCGGTGAACACAGAGCCAAACCCTTGGATCTTAAGAACAACGAAAAAGCAATCAGGTTCTTCAAAGAAGAATTTTAATTAAAGAAAAGGTAAAAAAAAAAAAACCACCTCTGTAAAATCAGGATGGTAAATACCTTACAGGGTAATCAGATTCAATACATAGAGAATCCCTCTAGGCAAAATCTTAAATTACAAAAAGACACAAAAACAGGAATATACATTTCATTCAGCACCGCATATTTTACTGGCCATTAAACAAAAGGAAATCTAACACATTTCTAGCTAGATTACTTACTAACTTTACAGAAGTTCTGAGTCTACATTCCTGATCTGTTCCAGGCAAAAGCATCACAAAGACAGACAAACCCTTTGTTCCCCCCCCCCTCCAGATTTGAAAGTATCTTGTTTCCTAATTGATCATTTTGGTCAGGTGCCAGCGAGGTTATCTTAGCTTCTAACAGGTGAAAGGGTTTTTCCTCTGGCCAGGAGGGATTTTATAGCACTGTATACAGAAAGGTGGTTACCATTCCCTTTATTTTTATGACACCTCCATGGCTGACTATGCCTGGCAACTAGTAATGCTGCCTCCACGGCTCACTCTGCCTGGTGACTAGTGATGTGCATATTGTTGACTGCGAGGATAATGGACACAATGGGGCCAGTTATCAGTGCTGTTTTACCTGCATACACTAGGTCTGAATTTAGTTCAAAGCTGGGAAAGCAATTTATTATTGAAAGAAGAGAGGATTTTGTAGATATCCGTGAAAAGAAAACTTTTCCTTATGCACCATTTTGTAAAATCATCATGTAGTAAATTGCATAAGTGAACTGGCTGGAAACAATGTAATAGTGTGTTTTCACTGTGACTTAAATGAAACATTTCTGTATATCCCATGAGCATGGATTTTCCCAGGCACTAATCAGAGCTTGTAAAAGTTACTGAACACACTTTTATTGATTCCCACAAGCCATGAATGTCCAAAGATGGTGTCATCTGGTAAAATGATTAGCCTCTGAAAGAGAACTAAAGCACAGTTTTGTTGATATACTTGTTTTAAAATCACTTGTGCTATTCAAAGTCTCTATTCTAGCACCACAAAAGTACTTTACCCAGCCCCACTTCAGGGTGTTGCTGGGAGTGCAGTGGTACCTCAGTCCCCTAGATCTCTGGGAGTATGTTGCATGTGCCAAACAATTGGTGGCAAGTGTAGGTGCTCCAAGTGCTAGGCCCTTCAGGTTATCCCCCTTGGTGGGTTCCCATGAACAAATAAAGCATTACTTTATTTTGCCTTCCAGAAATAAATGTTGGAATTACTCTAGATATGGGTGCTTTAAGTTACAGCAAAAGATGAACAAACAGTTCCTAACTCAGCCCCTAGGGGGCAGGGTTATGAAAGTCCAATTTATTAGGCCCCATCTACACAACATCCCTTTTTTGCAGGCCACTCCAGAGCATCCTCTGTCACACATTACCACTGGACCCCTTGCCAATAACAGGCTGCTTCCCGGCCTTTTAGCCTGGCTCCTCAGTGTACGCTGCATAGCCAGCTCTCAGGCTGCTGCCTCCAGCCTGCTGCTCGAGCTCCCGTGCAGTCTCTAGCAGCCCTCTCTTAAGACAAGTGCCTTCTGCCATCCGGTGCTGCTGTCCCTTTCCTGTGCTGAAGGAATTATGAAGCCGCCTGCTGGGTGGATGTTGCATTTGAAGTTTACAGCAGTGTCATTACACTATTATGACATTACACAAAACCAGAATGATTTCATATCAGTAAGGCCCACTTCTGCTATCCTCATTCACACTAGGAAGGCTATAGTCAACTCATTAGTCTCATTGAAACCCAAATCTATATTACTGAGCCCTCTATTTAGTAAGAACTCCCACTTTTAAGCAGTGCCTCCAGTCATTCTGGAAGAATTGTGTGGGCAGAGTTCCATACAGAATTTTCTTGTTTTGTATTGCTCATATGATTTGTATGCGGCTCTGAGGTTCAATACCACAGGGAGTTTGGCTGTGGGGAAACTGAATGACTACTAGATCTGATCTGAAAACATCCATTGTATTTTGTGGGAAATATTGATTTTTTTTTATGCAACAGAAAGCTAAAATATTTTTGGTTTTCAAAAAGTACTTTTAGTAAAAATGTTCAGTTTCCAGTAAAACCTTTCATTCTCAAACTCTCAAAAACCCAAAACCCAACCCCAAAAAACAATGTTTTTACCATCTCCCACTCTCCTGCCTGCTTGTTTTGGGTTTCTGTTTATTTATTTATATATATGCAGAAATCTATATTTTGTGTATACACACACAATAGATTTCTGCAAAAAAAAATGTATTTGGGTCAAAAGGCCATTTTTCAATGAAAAAAATAGTTAAACTAAAATGTTTTACCATCTCTGAGTAATTAGCCAAATCTCATCATAATGTAGTAAAACAAAATGTAATAAAACAAAAATATAATTTAGCCTGGAGTCAGAACTACTGAGTTTGGTTCTTGGCTCTCTCACTGACTCACTTTGTAATCCTGGATGAGTCATTTTAACTTCTCTGTTCCTCACTCTCTACATCTGTGAAATAAATGACTACCTGACAATAAGGGACATTGGGTATGATCCTCTTTTGTGTAACTCAAGAATCATTCCTGAAATCAATAGAGTTATCCTGGTGTAAAACCAAAGCTTTACCTTATTCTTGTTTTATTTTTTAACTTAAATGTCATCTTGTAGCATTAAGACATGATTAAATTTTACTGACCTATTAACACACATCTTGGGTCTATGTTTACCTGTCCAAGTGGTGTTATTAATGAATTGGGCTCTGGAGGGAAGTTTGGACGCAGCTGCCTTGCTGTTTCTCTCTCAGGCAGCAGTTCTTCAGCATCTTTTAATTTTCACTTTGCCCAAAATTCGGTGGAAAGCATGGGCATTCATTGTAAGGATTATATTGGTAGTGCTGGCTGAAGGATTGTCCATCCCACTTATCCCATCTCTACTGCGATAGTGATAATACTTGACTGGCACTATTTCTCCAAGGATCTAATACCAAACTAGGTATCATTATCCTCATTTTACAGATAGGGAACCTGAGATAGAAAGAAATTAAGTGACTCACCCAACATCACACAGCATGGACATGGCAGTGCTGAGACTAGAAGCCAGTTTCCTGACTCCTATTCAAGTGCTTTCTTTGTAGATGATATAATAGGTAAAAGGGAGATTAAGTACCATAGTGTGCAAGCAGCCCCATAAAGTATTAATTTATCTTCCTGGGCAGAACAGAGAGGGCCATATTTACAGTCCCAAAGCATTACATTTCTGCTTGTGTTGCAGAGGATGTTCTGTTTTGCAAGGTAAATTCTATTGATGAGCCCTGAATTCCTACAAAAAAGAGACTCCAGCCATGCAGCACCAGAAAGATGTTAAGGTTCCAGGTACCATGTACCATGTAATATGTTTTCCACAAGTGATACAGCACAGAACAGTTTACCTTAGCAAACCACAGAAGTACCAGCTATCTCAATGGTGTATGGTGTGTTGCTGATGGGATGTATGTTCCACCACACTGGCACAGTGATTATGGATAACAAGTATGTGCAATTACGTCTTAATATCCTGAGGCTTCAGGTTTTATCCCTAATTTGCAGTGGTGTGCACAGTGAGATTGGCATCAGGTCAGAGTGTAAAACTTTCCTATTAAATACAGCACAGCATGTATGGTGTACAGTTAAGGAAAAGACTGATGGAACTGAAAGTAAGGTTGACATATTGGCATGTCACTATCGGCAATACCTGGATGAAGGGAAAGAGTTTAGACTGTGAAATTTAATATGAACTGCAGGATTTTAACCCATTAGTAATAGTTTCTTTATTAACACGTGTGTGTGTGTGTGTGTGTGTGTGTGTGTGTGTGTATACACGTTCACACTCAGTCATGCACCATTTTAAAAAGTAATGAAACTTCTTTCCTATTCATTGCAATCAGAGCTCCTGCAGGTGATCAGAGATACCAAACATCTGAATGCTGAAAGAAAATCGTTGGGGCTCTGCACTGAGCATGGGTGAGCAAAGAGGGAATATATAAGGAGTCTTCCCTAACTTGCATCACTCATCCAGAGGCTGGTCACAATTGTGATCCCTTGAGTTCAAGTACCAGTCCTGGTTAGAGCCATTCACCTCCCCAAAAGAGGTAGGGAAGATGTGAGGCCATGATAGTAGACCAGGCCAGTTGTAAAAGGGAAAATATCTTTAAGAATGGCACTTCCTGGGAGATGATGTGCCTTCTGGAGCTCTCACTAGGTAGACTTATCATTTGTATTAGAGTATCACTTAAAGGCTCCAGCTGAAACTGGGGGTCCCATGGTACTAGGCACTGTACAAACACTTAGCAAGAGCCAGCATCCCTTCCCTGAAGAGTTTACAACCTAGACAGAAATCATAAACAAAGGGTGAGTAGGGAAGCAGTGGCACAGAGAGTTGAAGCAACATGCCTGAGATCACGCAGAGGGTATGGGGAAGGCCTGAGATTAATAACCAGGTCGTCTGACTCCCAGTCAGGTACCTTAGCCACTAGATTATCTGTGGAAAAACATCCAATTTTTCAGGTTGTGGCCCTTGTTGGTATAAGCAGGACCCAGTCCGTGCTGCTGCAGAGCATCAGAAAACTGCATAGGAATTCTTTTAAAGTTTCCTTTTTTCTTAAGCCACCGATGACTCAGTTTTTTCACATGACAGTGACTTTTGATGATGCCTTTCAGTGATGCCAAAATAAACTACAGTCACATTAAAGTTTCAGCATGTAAAATTAATCTGGGCAGTAGAGTCACATTGTGAAGTCCCTCATGCATGTCATTGTTCAGCAGCAGCAGCAGCAAAAGGCTTTCAAAATGGATACCATACCCTGCCTGCAACACTAGCGTTGGTTCCAATCATCTGGAATCTTGTTATATGAAGAAAAAAAATGTAGTACTCGCCGCATTGGACACAACAGTTATTGTTTGCCGTGTTGTAGTAACCATGTTGAACCCAGGATATTAGAGATGCAAGGTGGGTGAGGTAATATCTTTTATTGGACCAACTTTTGTTGGTGAGAGAGACAAGCTTTCACTATGGTGTTTTTGTCTTTTATCATTTTTCTGTGTGAGTTCAAGTGCACTAAATGCCCTAGTAACAACTATGTGAGTAAAATGAGACGATCACTGCACTCTCAAATGAGCCCACACCGAAAAATGATACAAGACAAAAACACCATAACACCTGTGGATGAGCACTTTTCACAAAGTGATCACTCTATATATCTGACCTCTCAGCCCTCATCTTCAAAGGAAACCTGCACAACACTTTCAAAAGACAAGCCTGGGAGCTTAAATTCATAACTTTGCTAGACACTAAAAATCATGGACTGAATGGAGATACTGGATTTATGGCTTATTACAACAATCTATCACCTTCTCCCTCTCTCTCTCACACACACACACACCTTTTTTTTCCTCTCCTTTCCCCCCATGACTGGAGAGTTGTTAATGCACCACTTCACCTTGAATGGTCCCTTGAAATATGTGTTAACTACATATGCTAAATAATCTGTTTTACCTTGTATTTAGCTGTGATGCTCTGCCTACATTTTCCAGTCTTGAAGAAGAGCTCCATGGAACTTAAAAGTTTCTCTCACACCAACAGAAGATAGTCCAATAAAAGATATTACCGCACCCACAATAGTTATTGTCAGCTGTAAATACAGCTACATCAGAGTTCCCAGAAGCATTTCCTCCTGAAGATAATTCTATGAATTTGTGAATAAGGGCACAACATTTGCTAGCCAGGCTTCAAAAGCTGTAACCTTTCAACCCTGAAAGTAGTGGTTTTTGATGAAGACAGCCCCCAGAATGACAGACAACAGCCATGTCACAACACACCCTATGAGATGCCCATTAAGGGACCTCCAATCAACTTTGTGTCTTTAAGATATTCACACTTTGTTGCACTAATTTCATTAATCTCCAGCTGCAGTTAAGATTGTCTTGCTCCCTAAGACTGAAATTTGCATCTGCTGTCAGCTGTACTCATGTCCCAGTTAAGCCCTTATGAGAGGCCTGAATGGGTATATAAGTGGTGCATAAGCCTTATTCTGGCTCCCTGCATGAGCGTGAATTGCACCCTCTGGCAGGCACACTGTGATGATTCATGGCTGTACATACACGGAGACATCATGGCCAAACACAAGCAAGTATATAATGTTCTCCATTCAGTTAGGCAAAGCTCATCCTTGAGCATCTGGGCTCTTGGGAGTTGCCATCCAACAATCTGGAGTCAACCTGTAACAAATTTCAGGTACAACATACGTAGGGTCCATAGTCCAACGTCATCAACAGGACCACACACGAGCAGCAAAGGGATAGAATTCAGGCCAGCCAGTTCCCAAAACTCAAGCCTCTGCCATTTGAATAAAAGAAAAATCTCTGCTGCAAATTAGCATTATAGGATTCTAGCCTCTCTATAGGTCAGTCACGAGCAGGTGACAATACCTCAAAGGTCAAATCCTGATTCTTTCACTTAGCCTGAGTAAACAGGTCAAAATTGCTTCAGCCTAGGAGCAGCACAAAGAACACACACTGTAATTGCTCCTGTAGTCTGCTCTAGTGTGGAGCCCCACCTCACAGGTCAGTAGCTGTGCTGTGAAAGCTGGCCCTGACTGGCAGGAGGATGAGCAAAGCTACTGGCCTCTCCCCACTGACAGAGCTCTGGTTGGCTAGAGAGCCAGCAGGAAATCCTGCCCCACTCCCTGCTGCTAGTCTCCCCCAACTGGAGGGGGAACTGCCCAGGCTGTGGAAAAGAGCATGCATGCCTACTGCTGCAGATATAAAGCTGGTGGAGAATCAAAGCTTCTGAGCACTTGGCAACTGTGGGCCTGCAGTGCACAGGAGAATAGCCAGAGATCATAGGGAAGGAGGCTGCTGATTGGTAACTGAGGGAATGATGTTGCGGTGCACTGGGGCTGTTGGTTTGCTGATAAATTGGATAAAGTTTGTTACTGGTAGCTGTGTGGGAGTGATTTCTGGGTGAATTCCTGCTGCCGCATGGGGTGGGGGGAAGTGGCAGACAGAGTCAGAGGCCTAGCTTTGACAGCCCATCTGCAAAAGCTTTTCATGGCAGAAAGAAAAAAATAACATGAGCCTTCCAGCTGGGGAGTCCTCATTTCAATTTTTCTTGACAGAAAATTTAATTTTTGGTGGGGAAAACCTGAAATTTTCTTGTGGAAAACTTTGGTTTTGCAAAAAGGGCTTTTTTTTTTTTTTTTTTTTTAATTGGGAAATCATTCCACTGAAAAATTTGCAAACAGCTCTGGTTATAAGCATGATACAGACTGTAGTAATATGTGTTATGGCTGGTTCCAAGTCAGTGATATCAACAACCTGTTGACCTGTGTGCTCCATAGTCTATAAATGGAACCTCAACATAAAGTGACCTAAAAAGTTGTGTTGGAGTCATGGTAACAATATCATTACACATGGGAACCCCAGTTGCGGAGGGAAAATGTTTTGTAGTCACCAAACTATTTTGTAGACCTGGACTTCTCAAAACACTTGGTGCTTTAGGGCAACTTATGATGTTTTAAGTACTTATCTACAGATTTTTACTAGTTATACTATCCTTCTCACAGATGTTAATTTAAAGTTCCAGGGAACACCTTCCTGATATCTTTTTTTCTTTCATATGCTTGTTCAATAATCATTCTTTTTCTTAGGTTAGTGGCTTTCAGGTTCTTTTCCTTAGCATGTGAGGAGTATACAATCTTTGAAGAAATAATGAATTGGGTCTTAGTTTCATGGAGCAAGTTTCTTTTTAAGGGAGAGTTTGCTCTCTACCTTCATCTCTCTAACTGGATTAAATTATTGGAACACAGCTGCTCCCCGTGAACCAGGTATTGGTGTTAGGGCTGAGATACCTGAAAGAAGAAATACCTCTCTGTTGTTTGTGACCACCTCTGTGCAAAGTTCATGGTATATTTATGTAAATAAGTAAGTTACAGTAAAAATATAGCCAGATTCTCCCTCACTAATTTCTCCTGCAATGGAAAACTGACCTGCAAGGCACCAATACCTGCTACTGTTCAGACAAGGGGCAATGCTAATAAGAGTTGTCTAGTGTTCTCTGGTTTCCTGCTCTCTAAGGACCGGCTCAAGGTCTGTGCACCACTTAAGTCCTCAATAGGCTGTGTAGCAACAGCAATGGACTACCCAGGGGTGGCCAGCCTGAGAAGGAGCCAGAATTTACCAACGTACATTGCCAAAGAGCCACAGTAATACGTCAGCAACCCCCCATCAGCACCCCTCCTTCCCTGCACCTCCTGATCAGCTGTTTCCCGGTATGCAGGAGGATCTGGGGGGGAGGGGGAGGAGTGAGAGCACGGCAGGCTCAGAAGAAGGGGTGGGAAGAGGTGGAGTGGGGGCAGGGCCTGTGGCTGAACCAGGGATTGAGCAGTGAGCACCTGCACACTAGAAAGTTGGTGCCTGTAGCTCCAGCCGCAGAATCAGTGCCTATACAAGGAGCTGCATATTGACTTCTGAAGAGCTGCATGTGGCTCCAGAGCCACAGGTTGGCCACCCCTGGACTACACCTTTGGGCATGTATACCCATTAATCCCCTCTCTAAGCAAGTTACTAGAGAAAAGCAATGTGCGCAAAGCCATGGATTTATTGACCCCTTATAAGTTGGTCAACAGAACTAACAGTACATATGGGGAAAGAATTGTACACCTCAGTAAGGTGTGTAGTAAATGATTCCCCTCTATACAAGATGGGGAGCCCAAAGAAGTAATGAGTCTGCATCATAATTGGCTCCCACTGTTCCTCCTGGCTAATGCAGCTATGCACCGCCCCACATTCTGGGCTGAGTTTAAAGGCCTAATCTTGTCCTAGGATTGCAAAGTGTAGTCAGAAAGTGACAAATGACAAAGTTAAGATTCCCTGAGCTAAAATTCCTCCCCCAGTTGCCGCCATGGTTGCTGCGAGGAGGCTCTCTACCACACCTTAGTTGGAATGGTGTTCAGTTTGCACAATCAAGCCATATATTAATATTTTGACTCCAGAAAGGATTAATGAGAGAGACATATGTGCTTGATCTGTGCATGTAGATCTCTTATCTAAAAATCTAACTACACCATACTTCACTAATGTATAGCACGCATTCAACTTATTGTCAATAATTGTTGGAGGCACTGGTAGTCCTCCTCTAAAATCAAATCTCATACATCTTCTGGGAAAGAGACTTTACATACAATAATCCAGAACCTAATAAATATAGGAAGGAAAAATGAACCAGTGAAGGCTATTTCATTTCCAGATCAATGTATAAAGAGAGGTGTTATTCAAATAAAAATGGCCAACTTTTTAAAAATTTTATATTGTAAGCCCAAATATCACTGACTACTTAGAATATGACCTTTTGAATGTTCTAAATCTAAATTGTTGGATGAAAAAGCAAATATTTATTGGCTTAAATTTGTACTTTAATCTGGTTACACTTTTACTAGATTTTATTACAAAATGAGTATTTTAAAGTCCACAATCACCACAGACAATTTCTAAGCAAATGTTCTGTTTTAACTTTGCCATAAAGTGAGTGTGTGAATCATTCAGCTGTCTCAAGTACATTTTTGTCAGCCTCTATAAACAGTGATTTTGCTTTTATTAAAATCACTATTGAAGTGTCTGCATTTTTGCTACTGCTGCAAGCTATAAAAAGTGCCTCTAAAATGATTCTCCATAAACTTAGAATACTATTTTGTGCTATAAAATGTAAAACTACAGTATGTTTTGGAAAGCAGAATTTTATTGACTAACTTGGCATGTATGCAATCTTGGATCCACTATACAGTAATGTAATCAGAAGCTTACCTTCCACTAGACATTCCTATCCACTGTTCTTAGCAATGTTTATATTATAATGTTAAAAGAATATTTTTCCATCTGTAGTGATCAGTGTGTGTATGTACACACCCATGTACAGCCACATGTGTGTATGTGCTGTAAATTGGCAAGAGGAAAGGAAGAATCCGGTTGCTGATGAGAACTTTGTCTGTATGCATTATAAGTCTATCTTATCTATCTAAGAGACTTATAGATAGATACTTGTGAGGATAAATACATTTTATATACAACACCTCTGTGAGGTAGGGAAGTGCTATTATTCTCATTATCTAGATGAGAAAGTGAGGCTCAGAGGCACTAAATGACTTGCCCGAGATCTCACAGGAAGTTTGTGACAGAGAAGGGAATTCAAACTTGGATCTCCCATGGCCCAGGTTAGTGGCCTGGCTAACCACTGACCATCCTTTCTCTCAATAATTCAATAAGTCAGAATGTATTACCCAATATTCCTTCTTGGAAATCATTTTTCTCATCAAATATAACAATCAGTCCCCTCCCCCCACAAATTTAAGAGATTATCTCTACACTAGTTTTAATGTAATCATCATTTTTCTAACTCAAAAGTATTACTGACAGGCCAAAAATATCCCAGTGTCTGTCGTTACTGTATTTTTGTAAACCAGCAGTCCCTACCAAGGAAGCACTTTGAATATCTGACCATAAAGTACCAATCACAATCAAGAATATAGGCTCCAGTGTAGTGTTGGCAGTTTTCTTCCCAACTTTACTGGGGTTGTATACCATAGGCTATCTTTTGTATTGGATGGGTAATCAATCAGTTGGCCCTTAACTTAAACAACTCCTCTCCCTCCCTGTTTTTTATCCTTCCTCTTTTAGATAAGGCAAACCAACACAAGATAAACTACCAGACAATAGTACAGTTAGTGGCATATTTTATATTAGATAGTTTTCACTTCCATTAATGATGAGCCTTGAATTTAAGAGACAACTACACATCTAAACGCACCAATAACATATTTAATCATTAACACATTCCAGTAATCCAAAAAACTCAACATGATTTTAGCTGTACAGTGTCCGTTCCATATGAAATTTGGCAACAGAATGTCACTGTGGAAAGCTGATTGAAAGCAGGAAAGGAGCCAGTGCTGTCACTTGAAAAGTGAAGGCATTTTGCCATGGTGTGACTTGCCGCACAGTATCTTTTCAGGCTTCCAAGAATCTGTATTCAAAATGGCAGCTCCAGTGCCAAGTGTAACCTGATAGCAGTATAAAACTCCCTGTTTTGTTTTAAAAATTTTTTAAAAAGAGATTGGAACATAGGAATTTGGGCCTGGGTCCAAAGCCAAGGGTGTAAGACAATTTTTCATCCTTCCCACGCAAATATAGATGTATTTAAATGTCGGCTTTAAAAGTGCCTAATAAGATAAAAGGACCAAATTGTGCTCTGAACTCCAACAAATGGAAATGTGGAGTAAAGACAGTGGGATACATAACAGGCTTAGAACTTTCCCCAAAGCCTATTGAAGTCAAGGAGAGTCCTTCAACGGATTTTTTTTTAAGGGTTTGAAACGGACCCTTTTATCTTGTGCAATTCCATTGATTTCATTGGGTCTTTGGCCCATTGACATCAGTGGAGTTATTCTGGATTCACACTTTTGTGAAGTAGACTTAAGATCTGAATAGATTAAGTGAAGGTTGAAAAGACTCTGTAGTATATACATCTATTATAAATATGCTTCTCTGGCTGAGGACTAGGATAAAGAGGGCTCAAGAAAGACAGAAACAGGATAAACACCAAATTTCTTTGAGGTCCAGAAATACTGAGCCTGTTTCACTAAGGTCAATGTTCAGAGCATTTATATATTGAGAAGAGTTCCTCACCATACAACATACGAGAGTTCCGTTGAATTGTTTGGGTTTTTTTAATTATTTTTTATTAAAACGGGCATTAAGCTGATTCTGGTGGCAAACCTTTTTTCCAAACTGTCCTCATTTGTGATATGATGTAGAAAATACTGCAAACATATTTCTGTTCTCCTTTAACATGTATTTCACAATGACAGTCATTAAAATTTGCTTTAATTGCTTGGATAAAACAGGATGGATGACAAGTCAAATTATGCTGGGCCAAATGTCATCTTCATTTACACCTGTGCTATCCTACTGACATCAATGAGGTGAAACTCTTCTCTCCAGCATTTCTTTGTAGACCTAAAGAACAAGCTTGGTTCTTTCTGCCTGCTATGTAGTATGTATGTAATGTCACCACATTAACAAATATTCTCCAGTTAGGAGCCTGATGCCAATAAAGCCAATGGCAAAAACTCTGTAACTTCTATGGAAGCAGGAATGGGCCTTACAATGTAAGTAATCATGAGTAATCAGTAATCAGAATACTGGCTTTGCTGTGCTGAAAATAGTGAAACTTGTTTCTGGCGATAAGTTAAGCAGGTATGTCCTTAAGAAACACAGGAAGGGAATTTGTTGAGTGAGAAGGTGCCATTTGTACCAGACGTTGTCAACTTTCTAGCCATAACCACACTGAACTTTTTTTTTAAAAAAAGAAAATAAGAGCGTGCAAGAGTGAAGCTCTCCGTTGACGGTCAAATTAGTATTAAAACTGTTTACAGTTTATATATGATATGATGTGGAAAAGCTAAAATGTATGCTGAGAAAAATGGACACGGCTTTCTATTAAATCACAAAGCCAACAGGAACCATATTTAGGGGTATATAAATATTTGCCATTTTAGCAACAGTCTTATTTCAAATACTTGGTGACTCCACAGGAATTAGCTATTTTAGAAGAAAAGTTGAAGTTCAATCTGTAAAAAGAGGAGCTTTACTATTAAAGCACAGTTACTGAATGGAAAAAAAGACTTTAAAGATTTTTTTTTAATTACAACTCTGAGTCTTACATGGCACAGAAATGCCTTGTAATACAATAGTAACGATAGTGTCTCAAAGCCAAGAGAAAATAGAGAATTTTCACAATTATCAGGTATATCCCCTTTCCCTCAAGTTGCTTTATAACATTTAACATATTATAGGCAGCTCTAGTTTTCAGCAAGGTTAAGCCAGAATGAATGGTAGCATGATAAAATCTCTGATCTTTGTAGATCTAGCCAACAACAGCAATTAAGTTTGAATATAATGTCAGCCTATAAGAGACAAACTTTCGAGCTACACAGACCTGAAGAGTTCTGTGTAAGATCAAAAGCTTATCTCTCTTTCACCAACAGAAGTTGGTCGGATAAAACATATTACCTCACTCACGTTGTCTCTCTACCCTATAAATAGGGAAGTGAGTTTGCCATGGAAAATACAATGGTGAGTCGACAATTTTTATTAAAAACCAGAGGCCCAGTCCTGCACAATATCAAGTTCCCTCAGTTCTGGGGATCTGAGCGTCTTTTTGGTCTGGGCCCTAGAGTTTTATTAAAACATTTGTAACTGATTGAGGTTCTTTTACAAATTATTCTGTTCCTCTGTCTCTTGTGCTGATTTGTGGACCTTCCTCCACATAGTAGGATATACCAGGCTATACCATAGTAGGATATCCCAGATATACCATGTCTCCATGGACCATGGAGAGCAGTGCAACCTGTCTAACTGGCTGGGAAGCCTGATAAAACTCATGATTTTTTGATTTAACAAACAAGACAAAGCCTAAAAATGCACAGATATAGTCATACCCATGACAAAACCAGTGTCCTGGTTGTGTGAAATAATAACAAGGCTTACATGGTGGTAGCCCCTATTGGGAGGGGGGCGTGAGAGAGAGGGAGAGAGCTCATTGTACCCTCCTCCCCTAACCTCTTTGCACTCCTGAACAAAGTAAGGCACGAATTCTGTAGGGGACAAAAGCTTCCTGGTGGTTTTTTTAACTGCAAAAAACAGTATTTAAGAAAACTTCCAGACTGTCCACTTTGGACAGAGGGACATTCCCTAATGCATCTGAACTCGGACATTTTCTCATTTCTTCTTTTCAGGCAGAATTCATTTCTTTCCCTAGCAGAGGTGATCTTCATGAACAACTTACAAAACAGCCCTTCTTTAATACAAACTCATACTATAGGGGGTTTAATTTCATGCACAGTTGTCAACAATAGCCAAATGTATCTCCCATTGGCAGCTTTATAGTTACAAATTGTAGGAACGGTACTTGCTGATTTAAAAACAAAGAAGCCACTGGGAAAGAGCTCCATTAACTAAAACTTTTAACTGCAGAAAAATATTTCTCCTCTGACTTGCCAGTTATTCAGAAAGTGTTTTTATAATCCTTAATATTGGTAAATAAATTCCTGCTTCTCCAAGGGTATGTCTACACTATGAAATAAGGTTGAATTTATAAAAGTCGAAAGCGGTTTTATAAGTCGATTGTGTGTATCCCCACTTAAAACCATTAAGACCATTAAGTCGGGTAGCTATCCCGCAGTTCCTGCAGTCTCCGCCACCCATTGGAATTCTGGGTTGAGATCCTAATGCCTGATGGGGCAAAAAACATTGCCGCAGGTGATTCTGAATATATGTCATCAGGCCCCCATTCCCTCCCTCCCTCTCTCTGTGAAAGCAACGGCAGACAATCGTTTTGTGCCTTTTTTCATGTATTACCAGTGCAGACGCCGTACCACAGCAAGCATGGATCCCGCTCAGCTCACAGTCACCATACATCTCCTGGGTGCTGGCAGACTTTGGACTGCATTGCTACACAGCAGCAACTCATTGCCTTGTGGCAGCAGACAGTGCAGTATGACTAGTAGCCATCCTTGTCGTCTCCTGGGTGCTCTTGGCCAGCCTTGGTCAGATCGGTCAGGGCACCTGGGCAGACATGGGTGCTCCTGGCAGACCTCGGAAAAGTCTGCCAGGGGCGCCTGGATATAAATGGGAGTGACTCGGGTCATTGTCTTCTTTAAGTTTTGTCTAATGGAGATTGTCTTGCCTGGAATATTGGCAGAGGGATAGCTCAGTGGTTTGAGCATTGGCCTGCTACACCCAGAATTGTGAGTTCAATTCTTGAGGGGGCCATTCTGCCTCAGGCTGCTCTCTCAGCCAGCAGCACCATCTTCTGCCACCTATCCTTCCCTACCTCTGTGAAAGCAACTGCTGACAATCGTTTCGCACCTTTTTTCCATGCGGGAGCCTTATTGCTGTCAGCATTGTCATCCACCCGCTGCATCTGCTGTCACACTGCTCTCCTGCTCACGCCCTATCACGGCAAGCATGGAACCCTCTCAGATCACTGCGGCAGTTGTGACCGCTCTAAACATGATGCGCATTATCATGCAATATATGCAGCACTAGAACCTTCAAAAGCAGGCAAGTAGGTGACAGAAACGTGGTGAGGAGAGTGATGAGGATATGGTCACAGACTTCTCTCAAAGTACGGGCCCCAGCAATTTGGCCATCCTGGTGGCAATGGGGCACGCTCACGCCGTAGAATGCCGATTCTGGGCCCGGGGAAAAAAGCACAGACTGGTGGCACTGCATAGTGTTGCAGGTCTGGGACGATTCCCAATGGCTGCAAAACTTTCATATGTGTAAGGGCATTTTCATGGAACTTTGTGACTTGCTTTCCCTTACCCTGAAGCACCAGAATACCAAGATGAGAGCAGCCCTCACAGTTCACAAGCGAGTGGCGATAGCCCTCTGGAAGCTTGCAATGCCAGATAGCTACTGGTCAGTTGGGAATCAATTTGGAGAGGGCAAATCTACTGTGGGGGCTGCTGTGATGCAAGTAGCCAACGTGATCACTGAGCTGCTGCTATCAAGGGTAGTGAGTCTGGGAAATGTGCAGGTCACAGTGGATGACTTTGCTGCAATGGGATTCCCTGTCGGGGGGTGATAGGGATATGCGTTCCGTCTGTCTTGGGACAGGACCACCAAGGCACCCAGTACATAAACTGAAAGGGGTACTTTTCAGTGGTGCTGCAAGCACTGTGGATCACAAGGGACGTTTCACCAACATCAACGTGGGATGGCTGGGAAAGGTACACGACGCTCGCATCTTTAGGAACTCTGGTCTGTGGGAATAGCTGCAACAAAGGACATACTTTCCAGACCAGAAAATAACCATTGGGGATGTTGAAATGCTTATAGCTTTTCTTGGGGACCAAGCCTACCCCTTAATGCCATGGCTTATGAAGCCATACACAGGCACCCTGGACAGTAGCCAGGAGCTGTTCAACTATAGGCTGAGCAAGTGCAAATGGTGGTAGAATGTGAATTTTGGACGTTTAAAAGCGCGCTGGCGCAGTTTACTGACTCAGTTAGACCTCAGCAAAATCAAAATTCCCATTGTTATTACAGCTTGCTGTGTGCTCCACAATATCTGTGAGAGTAAGGGGGAGATGTTTATGGCAGGGTGGGAGGTTAAGGCAAATCGCCTGGCTGCTGATTATGCGCAGCCAGACACCAGGGCAGTTGGAAGAGCACAGCCGGGTGCGCTGTGCATCAGAGAAGCTTTAAAAACCAGTTTTATGGCTGGCCAGGCTATGGTGTGAAAGTTATGTTTATTTCTTGATAAAATTCGCCCCCTTGGTTCACTCTCTACTTCCCTGTAAGCCAACCGCCCTCCCCTCCCCCCTTTGATCACTGCTTGCAGAGGCAATAAAGTCATTGTTTCAAATTCATGCATTCTTTATTAATTTATCACACAAATGGGGGGATAACTGCCAAGGTAGCCCAGGAGGGGTGGGGGAGGAGGGAAGCACCGGGTGGGGTGGGGGAGGAGGGGAGGATGGAAGGACAAGGCCACACTGCACTTCAAAACTTATTGAATGCCAGCTTTCTGTTGTTTGGGCAATCCTCTAGGATGGAGTGGTTGGGTGCCCAGATGGCCCCCCCTGTATGTTCTTGGGCGTCTGGGTGAGGAGGCTATGGAACTTGGGGAGGAGGGCAGTTGGTTACACAGGGCTGCAGCGGCGATCTGTGCTCCTGCTGCCTTTCCTGCACATCAACCATATGCCGGAGCATATTGGTTTGATTCTCCAGTAGCTTCAGCATTGCATCCTGCCTCTTCTCCTCTCACTTGTCCCTCCTGTCCTTGTATTCATTTTGTGCTTTCCTGGACTCTGACATTGTCTCCCTCAGTGCATTATGCTGGGCTTTTTCAGTGTTGGAGCCCTGTGTGAGCTCAGAGAACATTTCACTGCGAGTGCGTTTTTTTTCGGCTTCTAATCTTTGATACCCTCTGGGACAGAGATGATAGGGGGAGCACTGAAACTTTGCAGCTGCGGGAGGGAAAAGGGGGAGATTAGTCTTTAAACAGACATTTTAGAAAACAATGGGTAGACTCTTTCATGGAGAATCAAGCTGTTCACATTACATAGCATGTGTAGTTTCTTTACAAGGTCGCATTTTGCCTCTTATATCGAGGGCCTGCCAGTATGGTGTGTGAGATCACACACTCAGGGCCAGCAGGCAACAGAATTCGGCTTGCAGGCAGACATGGTAAGCCACAGTCTTTTGGCTTCTTTAACCTTCCCAACGTGTGCGAATGGTTTCAAACAGCAACACCCTTATTTCACATACCAAGCACCCGTTGGATTGGCCCTTTAAAATGGGTTGGCCATTTAAAAGGAGGGGCAGCAGTTTTTGGGTTAACGTGCAGCACAAACCCAACTAATCCCCCCACCACCACATGCACGCACACACACACCCAATTCTCTGGGATGATTGCTTCACCCTTCCCTCCACCACGTGGGTAACAGCGAGGATGATTTCTGTTCAGCCACAGGCAAACAGCCCAGCAGGAACCGCTACCTCTGAATGTCCCCTTAATAAAATTCCCCTATTTCAACCAGGTGACCATGAGTGATATCACTCTCCTGAGGATAACACAGAGAGATAAAGAACGGATGTTGCTTGAATGCCAGCAAACACTGGGACCATATGCTGCCGTGCTTCATAATGCAATGATTCCAGACTACGTGCTGCTGGCCTGCTGTGGTAAAGTGTCTTACCATGGAGGACGGAATAAGGCTGCCCTCCCCAGAAACATTTTGCAAAGGCTTTGGGAGTACATCCAGGAGAGCTTCATTGAGATGTCCCTGGAGGATTTCCGCTCCATCCCCATACATGTTTAATAGACTTTTCCAGGAGCTGTACTGGCCGTGAATGCATCCCAAGTTTTCAGAGCAAATTAATCATTAAACAGGCTTGCTTTTAAACCATGTATTATATTTACAAAGGTACACTCACCAGAGCTGCCTTCTCTGCTTTCAAAGTCCGGGAGCCCAGGTTGGGAGGGTATTGGCTCCAAGGTGATAAACAGTTCCTGGCTGTCAGGGAGAACAGTTTCTCCGCTTGCCTGGTGTGCGCTATCTTTAACCTCCCCCTCCTCATCATCTTTCTTGTCCCCAAAATCCTCATCCCTGTTGAGTGAGAGTCCCCCCTTGCAAACGTCCACTTATAGGGGTGGGGCAGTGGTAGGGGCACCTCCTAGAATTGCATGCAGCTCATCATAGAAGCAGCATGTCTGGGCCTCTGACCCCGAGCGGGCATTTGCCTCTTGGGTTTTTTGGTAGGCTTGCCTAAGCTCCTTAAGTTTCACTTAGCACTGCTGTGGGTCCCTGTGATAGCTTCTGTCCTTCATGCCCTTGGAGATTTTTTTCAAATATTTTGGCATTTCATCTTTTGGAACAGAGTTCTGATAGCATGGATTCATCTCCCATACCGCAGTCAGATCCAGTATCTCCCATTCGGTCCATGCTGGAGATCTTTTGCAATTCTGGGACTCCATGGTCACCTGTGCTGAAGAGCTCTGCATGGTCCCCTCTGCTGATGAGCTCACCACACTGGCCAAACAGGAAATGGAAATTCAAAAGTTCGCGGGGCTTTTCCTGTCTACCTGGCCAGTGCATCCGAGTTGAGAGCGCTGTCCAAAATGGTCACAAAGGAGCACTCTGGGATAACTCCCCGAGGCCAATACCGTTGCATTGCATCCACACTACCTCAAATTCGACCCAGCGAGGTCGATTTCAGCGCAAATCCACTCGTCGGGGAGGAGTACAGAAACCAGTTTTAAGAGCCCTTAAAGTCAGAAAAAATGGCTTTGTAGTGAGAATGGGTGCAGGGCTAAACCAATCTAATGCCGCTAAATCCAACCTAAACTCATAGTGTAGACCAGGGCCAAGTGACTTAAGCCTATGCTTCATTTTAAGAACCTGTGTGGTTCTAATAACTCATCATGTGGGACTAATAAAGTGCTCAGAATTAGGCACATGCTTAATGACAGGTTTCAGAGTAGCAGCCATGTTAGTCTCTAAGGGGCCACAAGTACTACTTTTCTTTTTGCGAATACAGACTAACAAATTTATTAGAGCATAAGCTTTCATGAGCTACAGCTCACTTATGAAGCTTATGCTCTAATAAATTTGTTAGTCTCTAAGGGGCCACAAGTACTTCTTTTCTTTTTGCACATGCTTAAAGTACCTTAATGGTTCATGGCTTAAATTCTGAATAATACAGGAGTGTTCAGAGGTCCCACTTGTTGCCCTATATTCTAAACAGCATTTGCTAATGAACAAGATTAGAACTGCAAATCATCCCAAACCTCAGTGAAGAGCCACGTAGCTGGGCCTGGAGCTCTGGAATCCTGTCCCCCTTGGGATAGAACGTCGTTTGGCATCCTCCATGGAAAAGGTCAAGATTTTTGGTTTCCACGCTAATTCTGATCTCTGTATGTGGGTGTTTTTTGTTATTTATACCACATGTACAGACTGGATAACCATCACATAAACTGTGATGTTTCACCAACCATGGAATAAACTGTGAACCATTTGCTTTATTCTGTACTTTATGGATGTCACTAAGTTCCAACCATAGCACTGTGACATCATTGTTTCCAAAATAAAGTCCTGAAAATAAAATGGAAAAAAGCAGTGAGCGACTGAAAACACATGCCCATATATTTGTCTAATTTTTGCTGCATATATATCTAATAAAATGCAACACATTTTCTTATGTGCAATAAAGGGGTTTGTTTTGAGATTTGAGACCTTCATAAAGTAGGGGCCTGATTCTGCCACCTGTACCATATATTTAGCTGAGAGTTACTCTGACTTACACATAGTACATTAGGGCCTTATCGAAAGTTCTTATGTGTCTGTCTGCACAGCATTTTGGAGTGAGCCTGGGTTTGACAAATTCTAGTTAGCGGCACTCACACTAGTGCTCTAAAAATAGCTGTGTTGATAGCTCTCTGAAGTTGTGGCTTGGGCTGGAGCTCAGGCTCCAAAGCCCACCCCTTCTGCGAAGGGGTCAGAGCTATTTTTAGAGAGCTAACACCAGCCCAGCTAACTAGAGTCTGTTAATCCAGGCTGGGAGGCTCACTCCAAAATGCTATGTAGGCATAGCCTATATGTCCCTGGAAAGACTTCAGTGGGCTTTGGATCAGGCCCTTACTTCACATGTAGTCCCAACAAAATCAGTGAGACTGGACATGGAGTAAGTTACTAAGTGCTAGTAAGGGTGGGGAAAAAATCAGGCTATAAAAAATTGACATGCCCTCTCAAACACATTGCAAGGAAATCTTTATATCCTAGCACACTGTCATATTCTATAAGTATTTATTATATGCAGGGATTAGACACTAGTTAAGGATGAGTTTATATTGTTTTTTTTCACTGTTGGAGAGACACAAGGTCCGTTGGATTTGTTTGTTTGTTTTTCAATCATATGATGGCCAGAAGTTGCTATGCAAAGACATGGAAAAAACATACAAACAAAAGTTTTAATATTGGTTTTGTTATCATTTCAGTCACTGGAACACATGGTCTGTTGATCTATTCTATTCATGAAGAGCCAGATCCTCAGCTGGTGTAAAATGGTGCAACTCCATTTAATAAATGGAACTGTGATGACTTACATAAGATGAAGATCTAACTCTTACAGTCTTAGAATTTATCAGTTTTTTCCACTTCCTAGATGTATGCTTATCATTGAATTCACAACCATTGGGCACATCCTTCTGGGTACAGGCTGATTCGAAGTATGGCTTTGCTGAGAACAGTGCCTCCAATCTGTCACTGATAATCTTGCTGCTCAGAACCCAGACTATTTTGTATCTCTTTCACATCCATCTAGTTATGCATTTTCTACAGTGGGCCAATTACATCAGTAGTTTTGAGGGTGTGATCATTAAACCACATTTTCTTCCAAATCTCTAGTATCCACCAAATGTAAAATCCCCATATGTCGTTTGAGTCTCTTTAGGTGCGAATGAATTTTTGAATATTTGCATTGACAGGATGAACTCCCTCCTGACTTTGAAGGTACAATATTTCTTCCTCTCATAAAATACTTCCTCTGAGCATTGTGAACCCACACATACGTTCAACTAATTTTTATATATATATCATGCCTATACATCCGAATGTCTTCATTACATATTATTGGTTAGTAAAATAATATTAAAATGGCTGAAGAGGCCCGTTCTTCATGTACAGGTTTTTCCATGGGTTGGGTGGGAAAATGTAGCAGTGTTTTTCTGGTTGTATGTAACTCCTTCTCATGTGGTGCTCCACCAGTAGTCCCATGGTATGACCCAATGAGAGCGAGAATGGCAGGACTAGGCTCTCTGTTTCAGAAAAGCTCTTTTCTCTCATAGCTTACTTCCATACCTTCTGCACTAGAAATTACTTGGTCTGTTCAAGCTGCCTGACTTGCCTTGTAACCTCCCTCCTGATGAGATTTATGTCAATAGATGAAATATTTTTCAGGACAACTTTTTCCTCTCTTCTCCTGCCTGTCTTTTGATCTTTTTTTAAGCCATTAGAAATTAACTATCTGATATTTTCTTTGGGAGTTGGATATACACCATGGAAAGTTATACATTTTGAAGGTATCACTGCAGTGCGGTTTGTCCCAACTCTTTGTGGAGAACCATCCTTACTGGTCTTGTCTTGTATTCCCACTTAACAGTTTCTGTAGACCGAGCTCATTGCACTCACCCGAAGTTCCTTGAATTCTTCCATTTCACCCACGCCCACAAGCTCCCTGTGTACCACTTTCCCGTCTCCCTCTATTACAGAGAATCCCTGCAACTCCCCCCACACCTGCCTCATTTCAGGGGCCATGCTCCCCCATTTCTTCCACCACACATACCCGGCCCCCCGTTCTCCATTCCAGGCCAGGAACTGTCTGTACTTTCCATTCTCCTCCAATACCAGGGACTGTGTGCACTCCCATTCTCCCCTCCCTCTTTTCTCCCCATTCCGTCAGGGTACTGCATTCCGTTCCTACCATGTGTGAACTGTAGGATCCCCCATGCCAGGGGCTCTGTTTGCCTTCCCCCCCCAGACCTCCTTTTTCCTCTATTCCAGTGTTCCCCAATCTTTTCCCCACCAGGAGGCTCCATGTGTCTCCCACTTTCACCGTCCTGGTTTTCTGAAAAAAAAATTCCTCAAAATCAATAGTTTTGTCCATTGATGCCTAGAACTTTCCCTGAAATTTTGGAATTAATCGGATGTAGCAAACTGAGAAATGTCATCAAATTGAGTATAAGGCCTTGCGAACTTGGCCAATAAATCAAAAATAATGATAGTTTATTTACTGAAAAATTGGTGGTGGCAAATTCAGCCGGAGCTGTCTGGAGCAAAGCCCCAGTAAATATTTTCAAACCTGCAGGAGTACTGGTGCACCCTATGGCGCTGAAGCTCCAAGCCCCAGGGCTCCACGAAATACTATGTGAGAATTTAAGCCCTGATTAATATAATGATCCACTCATGAGAAGCCTGAAGCATAAACAGGTCCTTCTACAGTTGGGTGCCATCTCTAAGCAGTGCATTAACCAGTAGGATACTGGGGTGGCCAGTCTAAGCAAAATATTTTTATTAGTACATAGTATTTAAGACCTACTGACTCCTCTCTTCTTTCTGCACTTATTGAACTCTTTAAACTGCACAGCTAGCAAAAAATCTAATGGGGATGCTAAAGATTAAATCTTGTCTTATTGATTACTGGACTGGTCTTTATCTGCCAGGAAAAGACCATTACTGTAAACAGAACACAATATCCATAGCAATGTGCAGTTCAACTTATTATTAATCGCCAACAGTTTCCTTGGCGCTATACGAGACAGCATATGGACAGACACTGCCTTGAATAGCTTAAAAGATAAGGTTTCTAACTATTCAGCACATAATTACATGTTTTTCCTTTTTATATTTTCACCTCTGTCCCTCAACTCTTTAAACTGGTAATTTAATTGCTAGGAGTTGCCCTCCCTGGTAGTTACTATTGCTTAACTTATTTACCACTTTTGCTCACCAAACATCATCTCAAACAAGCTGTCGCATAGTTATGGAGAAAAGAAGGTTATGGAGGAAAGCCAAAGTCTATTCTGAAGAATGCTTTACATGCTCCTTGAACTGATTTAAGAGTCACTATATCTAAAAGACTGAAACACTAAGATTATGATGGAGTGGGAAGATGTTCCTGTGCACAAAGAGCTACTAACTAGGACACTGTCATTTTCTCAAGCACAATTAAGAAACAATATGGTTTTTCTTCTTGCTTTTTAATTTTCTCTCCTTCCCAAGCCTGTTGATTTTGTGCTGGCTAAAGCAGATGAGACAGTACTTGCAATGGCCCTAGGCAGTCCTCGTCTGAGTCCAGAACACCCAACCCACACTTGGTACCACACAGGCCAGTTATTTCAATACCCACCCATGTCTGAGTTTGCACACTCATTTCTATAAAGACTATTCTGATATCAGCAATTTTCTTTGTTCTCTAACTCTCCCTCTCCCCCTCTCCTTCAGTTACCCTAGTGATTTTTTATGTTGTGTTATATATTAGTGCATGGAAATATCATCTTTAATGAAGTCAGATTCCAAAAGGAGAATGGATGCTGTGCCAAATCCAAGTTGAGGGTTTGTTTGTTTGTTTTACTGACCAAATATTTACAGAAACATATGAACTTAATTCAGATAAAGGACCTATGAAGCTCAGGTCCTTTTCCTCCTCTATAGAATAGTAAGTGGCTTTTTCTGCTCTCATGCTTTGGCACTAGGTCGAAGATGTCAAAATGGAATGAGAACAGAACCCAAAACAAATAGTAGTTAGGTCTAGAATCTCGGGGAGAGTTCTGAAGCCATCCCCCCGACCCCCCAAAGGTTCTTTTAATTCTGAAGATTCTAGCCTCCAGACTAGTCTTTCCAACAGCCTCAAAGCAAACATTTTCTAAAAAAAGAGATTTCAGAAGAAAATAAAATTAAAACTCAAAACAGATGGCTGAAATCTGTCATATGGAAAATGCTAATTGGCATTATTCCCTCTTTTGACTTGCACAGGCAGGAGCATTAAAAAAGTGTCCACTTGTACAATTTGATATACTGTATATCCTTGAATTTTATTGAGCATACAAAGTCTAGTATTAGAAAGTAGGGCAAACCTTATTATAAATATGGCACCTTAAAGGGCTTCAGACTAGACTACTCAAACCTGAGTGCATAAAGTTAGGCTCCTAAATCCTTGTAGATCACTTTTATTTTGGTGTCTTCATTTTCAAAGGTGCTGAGCATCTGCAAATCAGAGTGGAATCAATGATTGCTGCTGGATGTTCAGCGCCTTAAATATGGATTTCAGGAGCCTTATTTTAAGCAAACAAACCTGACAATTCTGGCCCGACTGTGTGCATTGTAAGAGCTCCTGTATTATCTGGTTCTATACTGAACTAGATAAAATTATAAAGGGAAAAATGCTTACTGATGTAAAATTACTATCTGAGCATAGCTATCTCCAGTTGGTTAGGCAGCCAGCAAGTTGTTGTTTTAACAAACAGAGGCAAGACTTATTGGAGCCTTCAGTATACAAATACGTAATGAAGGGATTAGCAGACTTAACCTATGGTTCAATGGAGGACATGCTGAGGATTAGGTGTGGGAGATTTTAGATCCTTTGGTAAACAATATTCTAAAACAAATGTACCCAGTTAGTTATATGTTTGATTTTATTGTGTTTTAGCTGGAAGCAGCTCCCCAGACAGAAGTGCATTCCTGACAAGGTTCAAATCTCACATGATCTCAGGCTTCCAATATGTGCCAAGCATGCAGGGGCATCACAAACTGGAGAAAAGCAGACTATAATATTCAAAAGGAGAAGCTGTGGGTCCAGTATCACTGTAATTTTGAACTGTTGCTGGGGAGAGTTCTCAAATCTCTTAAGAGTTCTTTAGATGGGCTGGGGGTGGGGCCCAATAATCACAGGTTGGCAACCAACCTTCTCTATCAGTAAAGCAGGAAAGCATGGAGACTCCCTCCAGAAGAGCGCTGTATGATGTATGTCCAGAATGAGAGGGGCAGAGCATTTTCCGTAATGGAACCCAACTGTAGAACACTTTACTAGAGAACAAATCTTGACCTAAAGGTCAAGTGTTTACATCTAAATGAAAGACCTATCTATTGGACAAATGTCTACACATACACACCACTGGTTTGTTGTTGTTTTTTAACTTTATATGTCATTCCCACAAGCAAATACACTCAATCCCCACTTCTCTCTTCGCCCTCCAATCTCCCACAGACTTGAATTGGTGACCAGTGACAGTCTCAGACCAATGAATTTCACCTGGAAAGTTTGATAGACCCATCTCATTGATGGAGCTCCAAGTTCTGCTTGTCAGGAAAAGTTAGTGTGCCAGTTCTTCTCTCCTCTTGGCCCCCATTTCCTTAACAGGATGGAAAATGGGGATGGGGAAAGAGAGAAGTGGGGATAGCAGTGTGGGAATGAGGGAAGAGGGTAGAATCAGTACTGCCAAATTCAAGCATTCAAAAATCATGACTCAGGCCCACAAAATTAGGAAACTCTTAAAAACCCTTAGACAATAAATCACATTTTCCCCATCTTTTGATATATTTTAGTTTTTAGAATAAAATTGTCCACCACAGGCACTGACTTTTGTTTATACCAGTGGGTGCTCTTCTCTGCCCCACCCCATCCCCATGCGAGCGGCAGGCGGGGCCTCAGGGGGCAGGGGCTGAGTCGTTCCTGGGGGCAGAGCACAGGTGAGGCCTCAAAGCAGGGCCACAAAATACTGGATACTGGGACCCACAAAATCCAGCCCTGTGGGTCCTGAGCATCCCCTATTTTTTCTTTTCAGTGGATGTTTGAGCCCTGGAACACCTATGGAGTTGGCACCTACGTTGTCCACCCCTAATTCATGTGAAGGGGTTTTCTGATTAAAAAGTCAACTTTAAATCACAAACAAATATGTGAGACTTTCCATTAGCTGTTTGGAGTGGCCTCTCTAGTCCTTTCTCCTCTCATCTTCTTTCCTATGAGTCACAAGTTAATATCTAGATTGTTCAGCCATCTAACTGCTACACCATTGATGGTAGCAAGACGTTGCAGTTCACCCTCAAATCTTCTGATTGTGTACTCTTCCACTACAAGTTTGACTGTAAGCATTGCTGCCCCACTGCGAAGACTGGACTAAACCAATTATTTCTGTTGTGACGGTCACTCTGCCCATTCCAGTCTAGGATCTATGTCCCAGGTTACAAACAGATGGTATCACAGGGTGGGCACAAGTTCCCTGACTCATATCCATGTGCTCTTGTGCTTAGGCTAGTCAAAGAAGTGGTCCCAAAGAAGGCCTCTTTCAGTTGTTTCATCCATTTCTTTTTTATTTACAGTGCTTAGTGCAGCCCCAATTCCCTCAACATCGATCCCCACACTGACCCTTCCCTGGGTCTTCTGGACCCTAAGGCTTCCTGCAGTCAGTAGATTGCATAATGACAGGTTTCAGAGTAGCAGCCGTGCTAGTCTGTATTCGCAAAAAGAAAAGGAGTACCCGTGGCACCTTAGAGACTAACAAATTTATTAGAGCATAAGCTTTCGTGAGCTACAGCTCACTTCATCGGATGCATCCGATGAAGTGAGCTGTAGCTCACGAAAGCTTATGCTCTAATAAATTTGTCAGTCTCTAAGGTGCCACAGGTACTCCTTTTCTTTTTGCAGTCAGTAGAGACAGAGCTGCAGTCCCCCTGTCTTCTCCCCGGCTAGCCTCCTCTCTGAGCCTTTCCCTGGGCTTATATCTCCGCCTAGTGACCAGCCCAGCTGGCTCCACTTGGCTCAGCTGATTCCCCTGAGCCTGCCCTCATTAAGGTCTACAGCTGAACTCCTTGCTGAGTGTCTGGGCCCCTGCACCTGGCTGCTCTGCCAGGAAGCAGGGGAGGAGCCATCCCGTTTAGCAGGGCATCCAAGGGGTTTATACCCCTGCCCTGCCACAGGTGGATGTATATTAGCGCTTCTGAAATTCATCAGTATGCCTGTCTCTCTTCCACAGTGGCTGCCACTCTGCAAGGACCTAGTTGTTGGCTCTGATATGCCATTCATCCGAGACTGGCACTGGGTTGGTAGCATTGGACATGAGTGCATGAACAGTCATTGCAAAAAGATGTTGCAAAGTCAGTCATGGCAAGTCTCCAGGAACTGTATATGTTGGTGTGTTTGTGTGGGTTTTTTTTTCTGGTGACAGCAAGGTTTTCTTGTATGAAGTGTGCATTGCTTATTTTCATCTATTGGAACCATTATCAGCCTTGTGTGTGGGAAGTTATTTTCATCCATCATAGCTCTGTATGCAGTTCTAAGGGTGATGGCATCTTGTTGAAGTTCTGAAAGATCTGTATGAGCCAACACATATAAATTAGATATCAATGTGTGACTAAGGCAACAACTAATGATATTGGCAGCTATATTAAGCTCCAAATCAATGAGATGTATATTCCAGCTTCTGCTGCACAATATTCTGCTGGACTGAATGCCAGCGCCAGGACTGAATGGAATATTTGCCTCTGCTCCCCAAGAGGTTCCTGCTAGCTTCTAGATGAAGGCAATGCGGGAGGTAATCATTTTTGTAACTATTCTAGATGGGACTGGTATGTTATACTGTGGTCCAGTTTGACTTCTAAATAAGTGGTAAGTGTCTGGAAAGGGAGTGGATGAACTTCAACACCCACTTTAAGGGATTGACTGATTAGGCAATTGTTCAGATGGAAACTTGTGGTCACTGTTTTAGACTCACTTAATGTAAATCTCCACTGCTGAAGGTAAGTGACCAAGAGCATTCATACCCTGGCTGTGTGACTGTATGTAATTGTGTAAATTGTTACCCATGTCAGCAAGATAGATGTCATTTTCATATACGTACTTATCGGCTTAGTTGTTCATAGGTCATAAGTATATATGTTGAAACGGAGAGCAGCTAGAATGGATTTTTGCAGGACTTCATTGCGGAGATGCCTAAGCTGGCTGACCTTGTCTCCAACTTGCAAGATGAAGCTCTCTGATTCAGTATCATTTCCATGATGAACCTCACCATGGGATTACAGGGAATAGCCTGTAAATTTGGCAGTCAGCCCCACATGCCAGACAATATCATATGAAGTTGACAGTTTCAACAAAACTGTGCCAACTTTTTTGACCTTCTCAAAGGCATCTTTGATGTCTTGTGTTAGGTGAATGGCTTGATCTTGGGTACACGGTCCTCATCTGAAGCCAGTCTGAACAAAGGGCAGTTGTGCACATCAGAATAAGTCGCTCCGTATGCTTGCATGTGACACAAAGAAGATAGATGGATTGGTTGCTCTTGGGATATTCCAGCAGTTTTCCTGATTTCAGAATGGGTACAACCTTTGGAGTGGAGTTGTTCTGGAGACATTAGTTGAAGAACCAAAGTAGTCAGCTTTTCACTTTTGGGCCTAGGTGAATTATAATCCAGGCCTAGAACCTTTCCAGTTTTCTTATGGCCTGGTCCAGCTCTTTATCTGAAAAAGGAGCCATTGGGTTTGAATCTACATTAGGAGCCTGCCACCTCTCTGTAACCTTTTGACTGCACCGTTGAAAAATTTAGCCAAAGTCTGTGTATTGCAATTAGCCACTAGTGGGATGCAATAGCATTTGTGGTGACTGGAAATTCCTTTTTGCTGAGGCTGGAATCTCCAGAAAGTGTGTGGTTGGTTGGTTTTTTATTATAATGGTCTTCCAGGCTTTGGGGCTGGAATGAGTAAAGTCCATCTTTGTCACTGTCTTCCTCCATCAATCGTACTTGCTTTTGATCCAGCAGTTGAATGAGTTCCCTGCCCTTATTAAAGGCCTCCTGTTCATTTGAATTCCTAGTGGAGCTTAGTTGCTTCTGACTACAACACAGGGATATATTCTCAGCAATAGCATCTAGATGCCTGAAATAATCTGCCTAAAATTTGGGAGGAGTCATCTATATAGGCTGGACATGTCAAGTCCAACTCAGCCAGTTTGCTGACAGACATCTCTATTTCTGCTTGAAATACCCCACTACCACCACCTCCTTCTGCTTGCTACCTCTCTCTTTTGTCTTGTTTTACTCCCTGTGTCACCCATTCTTCTGCCCCACTTGCTCTGTTCCTCACAGACACACAGTTTCCTTTCTTACATTGTCCTCCCTTTCCCTAGGGTTGCCAGCTGACTAGTCACACAAACCCTTGCCCCGGCCATTGCCCCAAGGTCCCACAACCTTCCCTGAGGCCCCACCCTGTTCACTCCATCCCCCTCCCTCCATCGCTTGCTCTCCCCCACCCTCATGCACTTTCATCTGGCTGAGGCAGGGATTGGGGTGCAGGAGGGAGTGAAAGGTGCGGTCTCAGGAAGGGAGTTTGGGTACATGAGGGGGCTCAGGGCTGGGGCCGGGGTTTGGAGTCCAGGAGAGGGTGAGGGGTGTAGGCTCCAAGCGGGTGGCACTTACCTCAGGTGGCAGCGCAGTGGGGCAAGTCCCTGCAGCCCCTGGGTGTGGTGTCTGGGGAGGATCTGAGCTCCACCCCCACCCCCCAAATCCGCAGCTCCCATTGGCCGGGAATTGCGAGCAATGGGAGCTGCAGCAGCAGTGCCTGCAGGCAGGGGCAGCACATGGAGCCTTCTACCCCCACATCCCCAGGGGTCACAGAGACGTGCCAGCTGCTTCCAGGAGCAGCACAGGGCCAGGGTAGGCAGGGAGCCTGCCTTAGGCCTGCTGCACTGCCAGACTTTTAGAAGCCTAAAATTTCCCGGTTTGGCTTCAATAGCCTCCGGGAGATAGAGCCTGATTACGGGCGACTCCTGACAAAACCAGGAGGGTTGCCAACCTGACCTTTCCCTCATTCTTTACATTCTTCCTTTCACTCTTCTATTCCTCACCCTCTCATGCTCCTTCCTACTTTTACTATCAACCTATTTCCTCAGCAACATTTCCTTGCTCACACACATGCATTTTCCCTTTTAACCCTCCATATTCCCCTGACACCCCCACCCTCATGTGATCCGAGTCCCCACTGCACAGTATTAACCTGCCTTTTCCAATCTGCTCTCTATCACCTGATAACTTTGGTGGGGGGGCTCTTTATTACCTGATGGCAGCTTGGTTACAGATCCAATAGAATAAGTAGTGTTCAAAAAAAAAAAAAAAAGACAACCTTCCTGCACAGGTTATGGGGGGAGATGACTGCTACCTTAATAGGTTTGTGGCCTTAGTCCCTTTCAGAACAATGAGGAATGGCAGCCATTTTGGAAAAGGACATTCTTCATGAGTTACTCTGAAGGAGAAATTATTTTGCACCAGACTCTGCTGATGAATACATTTTCAGTTATAAAGAATAATAGTAAAAAAGACTTAGTAAATATTTTCTTTCTAAAACTATCCATCACACAAACCTACTCAAGATTTGTATGTCTGGCAGTTTTTATGCAGATAAATAATGTTCCAAAGACACACACAATGCATTAGAAACCCTGATGAATTTCAGACAGAGACCAACATCAACCGCTTCCATTTTTAAATGTATTATACAAAAACCAATCAAAAGTTCAATGGACACAAGAACTAACACTGTCAAAATTTTACATTTAAGTATGTATTTCCAACCAGCAACTCCATAACTTCATTAGATTCTTTTTTAATTTCTTAAATAACCTAAGATGCACAATATGTATATCAAAGATCAAGTGTACTCCTAGAATGGATCCTTTTTGTGGACATGGACCAGAGGGGCTGAAACCAACATACTGTAGGAGAAGAGATGTAGATTTATGACTGCATAATCCTTTTTCCCCCAGAATTCCCATCAATGCAGAAGTGAATGGAGTCTGAGTCAGACCATAAAAGAATAAGACCTATCACACACATACTGAAGTTTCTGAATCTCCAAGTAGCAAGAGTAGAGGCAATCTGGAAATCTGTAAGAAGGAGGGTGAGAAGGACTGGAGTCTGGCATCTCTGCAAGGGATGCAGAAAGACAAATGCTGACCAGGTAGATGGAAGCCAAGTCCGATCTGGAAATCAGTCCATGAAATCAGACCATGAACATCTCCAGCATAGTTAGCAGCAAGCTTCACACAGTCTCCCTTCTGTGGGTTTTCTTTTGTGTTGCACTTTTGTCAGCACAGCAACAAATTAAAATAAATATTTTATAGAGTCTTCCTTCCAAGGATGGCAAACACCAACTAGTAATTAATTTGACCTCACAAAACTTTTTGAAGGAGCGAAATATTAACCTTTCTTTGCTAATCTGTCTTTAAGTGTCTTGCTCAAGTTCATAAAGGAAGTCTATGGCAGAGCTGGATCTAGTATCCAGGATTCCTGGCCCTCAACTATAGACCATCCTTCTTCCCATATATGTCACGTACCATATGCATTGTGAGGGACATTGTTTTATATGGCATGAATAACATCATCATCATCATCAAACATGCAAAGTCTACTAAGGACTGTTGTGCCAGCCAAAGTGATCACAGTCGATGTTTGTCACACCAGGCATTGTGTTGCATGGTTCCCAGATCTTGCACAAGCCTGCAAATCCATGAATCTCTAGGGCAGCCCTGCCAGTGGCGCCACATAGGGTCAGGGCACGCACCCTTTTGTGTGTCAATGGAGAGTTTGAGAGCATGATGCGCTGGGGTGTTTTTGTCCATCCTGGGGACACAGCCAAAGAGCATGCTATCCCACTTTTCAATATTATGAATGATTTGAAGGAGGACCAGATCTTTGACATTTTGCACAAAGTAAAATCACTTTATGCTCAGGATTTGGCACTGATTTCATTTATCTACAGCATCTTCAATATGACTTTTCACCCAGAACAATTTACAGAATGAATGGACAGAGTTAAATAGATTAAATTGATTAAAAAATGTGCACGTCTTTAACCACATTTCTTTTATGCATCCAATGTGCATTGCGGCATATGCCAAAATCACATTGGTTCCAAAGTTTCTGTGCCTTTGAACCACTTCACTTATGCTTGAGGAATGAGCTGGCCAAAGTGAAAGACTGAACTTATTTAAAGTTCTTAACAATAAAAATAAAGAATGGGCCTGTTTGTTGCTAGAACTGCAGTCCCACAAAATTCTTAGAAACAGACACTTTTTTGTGCTGTCATCCACACTAGCATTCTTCCAAACTGGTTTATCGTAGGTAGCAAGAATGCTACATTTGAACACCTCTGAGGTAAAAATAGTCAGATTTCAATGGGCATCACAAAACAATCTGTCCAACTGTTGGGTTATGTGGTCTAATAGTAATGCAAGCAGTAGCGGTGGTATATTGGCAGATTAAGGCATTTAAGGAGCTGCTTTATTTTCTCATTCATTTTCTTCTCTTCCTTTTTGAAGGCCAAAATTGTGAGGAAAGGGCCAGTGGATTGGAATAACAAAGAACCCAAAAGCTCTTTCTTGCAGAGAAATCTCGGTGCCTGCCATTGAAGAATCCATGCTATTCTCACACAAGTTCACATCTTTCCATTTTGCTAATGATAATACTAGCCATTTTAATGGTCAGCTCAGCCATGCTAGTCATTCTTGCTTAGCCTAAACTTCATTGTTGTAATTTACTGTCAAAGTTCTTCAGCTGGTCCTTGAGCCAGGCATACAAAATCTGATTTTTCTGTGCACCTCAGACATTAGTATACCAATTAGATATTAGTGTTGTGGCAACCAAAGGAGATCAGTGAAGTAATGACTACTTTACCCAGCACATGAAGTTCTCTTAGGAAGGCACAGCAATGATGATGACATGAAGGGATTAGGAGGAGTAAATCTAGCTGCTCTAAACAAATTGTTCCAAAGTTAAAAATCAAATCTTCCTATAGTACGCAGAGAGCAGTGGTGGGGGAAAAGTGGAGCCTCTGTTCATTAGAAGCTTATATAAACGGTACCTCATCCATGGAAGTATTATCTTTATTTACCCCTGTTTCCATTCCATATTATGGAGTGTTCTAGGTTCTGACCAATAACTATTTTTTTAAAATGAAGTATCGTTAAACTACATTTAAACCCCATTAAAGAACCTATGACACTATATTTCAGGTTATTATGGAGTACCATAATCTGAGAATATATGAGTATAGAGCTGATGGAGGAAAAGATCCGAGGTTTGGAGATGCAGGTGGAAAGTCTGGTTGAGTTTAGGAAGGGGTTTGAGCAGAAGATGGAGCAAAGATATGAGGTATCTGAAGGGAAAAGCTCAGACTCACGGATGGAAGCAGGGCTGGGGAATTTTGAGGGGAGACTGGGTGAGGAAAGTGGTCAGTGGAAACATGTGACTCAAAGAACCAGGCAGAGGAAAAGACGGGCTAGTGAAGGAGAAATAGAGCTTAGGAACAGGTTTGCAGAGTTGGAAAATGAAGGGGCTCAGCAGGTACTTGTTGAAGATGGAAGGGTAAGGAAGAAGAGAAGAGAGGCTAGTCCTATAGGAAAAGGGGAAGAGTCAAGGGAGACTAGACTAAATATGAGCCTCAGGAGGATACAGGATGGGTTGAAGAAGATTATAAGGGAAAATAGGAATGGAAAGAACTTGCAGCCAGAGGGAACAGGGGAGAGACTGGAGAATAGCACAGTCACCAGGAAAAGGCAGGTCTATGTGATCGGGGACTCTTTATTGAGAAGAATAGACAAGCCTGTAACTAGAGCTGATCCAGAGAATAGAAGGGTGTGCTGTCTTCCGGGTGCTAAGATACGGGATGTAGACTTGAGGTTGAAAAGGATCCTAAAGGGAGCGGGAAAGAATCCCCTAATTATCCTTCATGTGGGAACAAATGATACGGCTAGATTCTCGCTGGAAAGTATTAAGGGAGACTATGCTAGGCTGGGGAAGACGCTTAAAGAAATTGAGGCTCAGGTGATCTTTAGCGGGATCCTTCCTGTTCCTAGAGAAGGGCAACAAAGGTCTGACAAGATTATGACTGTCAACAGATGGCTTAGGCAGTGGTGCTATAAGGAGAGCTTTGGGATGTATGGCCACTGGGAGGCATTCACGGACAGAGGACAGTTCTCTCGGGATGGACTTCATCTGAGTAGGGAAGGAAATAGACTTCTAGGATCGAGGCTGGCACAACTGATAAAGAGAGCTTTAAACTAGGAATTAGGGGGAGATGGATGGGAGATGTCCAGGAAATCTCCATGCCAGATTTTAGCATTGAGAGGGAAGAAGACGAAGTAAGAAAGGATACAGCTGTGGGTAGGAGAATGTATATAAGGAGCGAGGGCGGTGTGGATACTAGTCTAATAGGTTATACTGGCTGTAGAATGACTGTGCCTAATAGGATACAAAATGTGAGCGAGGCCAAACAGCAAAAATTAAGATGTTTATACACCAATGCAAGGAGCCTAGATAACAAAATGGAGGAACTAGAGCTACTGGTGCAGGAAGTGAAACCAGATATTATAGGGATAACAGAAACATGGTGGAATAGTAGTCATGACTGGACTACGGGTATTGAAGGGTATGTGCTCTTTAGGAAAGACAGAAACAAAGGTAAAGGGGGTGGAGTAGCATTGTATATCAATGATGAGGTAGAATGTAAAGAAATAAGAAGCGATGCAATGCATAAGACAGAGTCCGTGTGGGCAAAAATTACATTGGGGAAGAAAACTAGTAAAGCTTCTCCTACGATAGTGCTTGGGGTGTGCTATAGACCTCCGGGATCTAATTTGGATATGGATAGAGCCCTTTTTAATGTCTTTAATAAAGTAAATACTAATGGAAACTGCGTGATCATGGGAGACTTTAACTTCCCAGATATAGACTGGAGGACCAGTGCTAGTAATAATAATAGGGCTCAGATTTTCCTAGATGCGATAGCTGATGGATTCCTTCATCAAGTAGTTGCTGAACCGACTAGAGGGGATGCCATTTTAGATTTAATTTTGGTGAGTAGCGAGGACCTCATAGAAGAAATGGTTGTAGGGGACAATCTTGGCTCAAGTGATCATGAGCTAATTCAGTTCAAACTAAATGGAAGGATTAACAAAAATAAATCTGCAACTAGAGTTTTTGATTTCAAAAGGGCTGACTTTCAAAAATTAAGGAAATTAGTTAGGGAAGTGGATTGGACTGAAGAATTTATGGATCTAAAGGTAGAGGAGGCCTGGGATTACTTTAAATCAAAGCTGCAGAAGCTATCAGAAGCCTGTATCCCAAGAAAGGGGAAAAATTCATAGGAAGGAGTTGTAGACCAAGCTGGATGATCAAGCATCTTAGAGAGGTGATTAAGAAGAAGCAGAAAGCATACAGGGAGTGGAAGATGGGAGGGATCAGCAAGGAAAGCTACCTAATTGAGGTCAGAACATGTAGGGATAAAGTGAGACGGGCTAAAAGTCGAGTAGAGTTGGACCTTGCAAAGGGAATTAAAACCAATAGTAAAAGGTTCTATAGCCATATAAATAAGAAGAAAACTAAGAAAGAAGAAGTGGGGCCGTTTAACACTGAGGACGGAGTGGAGGTTAAAGATAATCTAGGCATGGCCCAATATCTAAACAAATACTTTGCCTCAGTCTTTAATAAGGCTAAAGAGGATCTTAGGGATAATGGTAGCATGACAAATGGGAATGAGGATATAGAGATAGATATTACCATATCTGAGGTAGAAGCGAAACTGAAACAGCTTAATGGGACTAAATCGGGGGGCCCAGATAATCTTCATCCAAGAATATTAAAGGAATTGGCACCTGAAATTGCAAGCCCATTAGCAAGAATTTTTAATGAATCTGTAAACTCAGGAGTAGTACCGAATGATTGGAGAATTGCTAATATAGTTCCTATTTTTAAGAAAGGAAAAAAAAAGTGATCCAGGTAACTACAGGCCAGTTAGTTTGACATCTGTAGTATGCAAGGTCCTGGAAAAAATTCTGAAGGAGAAATTAGTTAAGGACATTGAAGTCAATGGTAAATGGGACAAAATACAACATGGTTTTACAAAAGGTAGATCGAGCCAAACCAACCTAATCTCCTTTTTTGAAAAGGTAACAGATTTTTTAGATAAAGGAAATGCAGTGGATCTAATTTACCTAGACTTCAGTAAGGCATTTGATACTGTGCCACATGAGGAATTATTAGTTAAATTGGAGGACAAGGGGATCAATATGAACATCAAAAGGTGGATAAGGAATTGGTTAAAGGGGAGACTGCAACGGGTCCTACTGAAAGGCGAATTGTCAGGTTGGAGGGAGGTTACCAGTGGAGTTCCTCAGGGATCGGTTTTGGGACCAATCTTATTTAATCTTTTTATTACTGACCTTGGCACAAAAAGTGGGAGTGTGCTAATAAAGTTTGCAGACAATACAAAGCTGGGAGGTATTGCCAATTCGGAGAAGGATCGGGATATTATACAGGAGGATCTGGATGACCTTGTAAACTGGAGTAATAGTAATAGGATGAAATTTAATAGTGAGAAGTGTAAGGTTATGCATTTAGGGATTAATAACAAGAATTTTAGTTATAAATTGGGGACGCATCAATTAGAAGTAACGGAAGAGGAGAAGGACCTTGGAGTATTGGTTGATCATAGGATGACTATGAGCTGCCAATGTGATATGGCTGTGAAAAAAGCTAATGCGGTTTTGGGATGCATCAGGAGAGGCATTTCCAGTAGGGATAAGGAGGTTTTAGTACCGTTATACAAGGCACTGGTGAGACCTCACCTAGAATACTGTGTGCAGTTTTGGTCTCCCATGTTTAAAAAGGATGAATTCAAGCTGGAGCAGGTACAGAGAAGGGCTACTAGGATGATCCGAGGAATGGAAAACTTGTCTTATGAAAGGAGACTTAAGGAGCTTGGCTTGTTTAGCCTAACTAAAAGAAGGTTGAGGGGAGATATGATTGCTCTCTATAAATATATCAGAGGGATAAATACAGGAGAGGGAGAGGAATTATTTCAGCTCAGCACCAATGTGGACACAAGAACAAATGGGTATAAACTGGCCACCAGGAAGTTTAGACTTGAAATCAGACGAAGGTTTTTAACCATCAGAGGAGTGAAGTTTTGGAATAGCCTTCCAAAGGAAGCAGTGGGGGCAAAAGATCTATCTGGTTTTAAGATTCTACTTGATAAGTTTATGGAGGAGATGGTATGATGGGATAATGGGATTTTGGTAAGTAATTGATCTTTAAATATTCAGGGTAAATAGGCCAAATCCCCTGAGATGGGATATTAGATGGATGGGATCTGAGTTACCCAGGAAAGAATTTTCTGTAGTATGTGGCTGGTGAATCTTGCCCATATGCTCAGGGTTTAGCCGATTGCCATATTTGGGGTCGGGAAGGAATTTTCCTCCAGGGCAGATTGGAGAGGCCCTGGAGGTTTTTCGCCTTCCTCTGTAGCATGGGGCATGGTTGACTTGATGGAGGCTTCTCTGCTCCTTGAAGTCTTTAAACCATGATTTAAGGACTTCAATAGCTCAGAGATGGGTGAGGTTTTTCATAGGAGTGGGTGGGTGAGATTCTGTGGCCTGCACTGTGCAGGAGGTCAGACTAGATGATCAGAATGGTCCCTTCTGACCTTAGTATCTATGAATCTATGAGTATTTTGCAAATAACACAGTAAGGGATGCAGTGGTAATGCCCAGGAGAGACTTGGGTTATCGTAGATTTTTCACAAAGTGCAGAATGTCTGTCTATTGATGCAAAGTGCTCTGCAATCCCTCAGAAGTTCTATACTCCACTTCTTATTTTAAAAAAAATATTTAGTTATGAAATGTCTCATTATGTCTTTGCACGCAATTATCCATGCTATGGTGCAGCTGCAGAATTCATCCAGTCCTAGGGCATTAATTGGATGTGAACATCTCCTGAATAAGTACTGTAGCACTATAAATATAATACATTATTAGTCCAGGAATGTCTCCCTAAACCCCACAGCTCTGAAAATATGGCACATCACATTATGCAGGGCTCTGTCTTGCACTGTTTAATATCAAACTTTTTTCTTTTCTACAGGTTTCCTTATCATTCTTATCATTTAATACTTATATTGTGGAAGAAACCAGGGAACTCAGTCAAGATCAGAATCCTCATGTAGTGGGCATTGTCCAAACACAATTGTAGGCATAATCTTTGCCCTGAAGATCTTACAATTTAAATGGCAAAGGGGACAAAACAATATATACAATACTTTTTAATACAAATAAACCATATTTTCCTTTTTTTTGTTTTTGTATTCTATTAACAGATAAAACAGCGGCTATCTCTAAAGGCCGCCAAGTCATTTGTTGACTTTTTTTTCCTAACCATGGCGGAAATGTATATGATTTGAACTGTTATTTCTGGAACAAATTTTGTCTAGGAAATACTGCAATGAATATATGGATCATTTTGAGGATGTGCTACTATTGTATTTGAAAAGGGAGGAACTGCCAGTAGCAGGTAGCCAGGAAAACACTGTCCTCTTTTTTGGTACATGGACTTCGGGTTGCTGTTGTCTTTTCCTGACTGCTTATTTGAGTCCAGAAAAGAATTTTACTGATTCTTAACTTTTATTCCCACATATCCATATCTACGCCTATATATATATAGGCGTAGATAATTGCCTTCCTGTCTCATGAAAAATGTTGAGATTTTGAAACTTTTTCCCATTCTGTATCAGGATGGCACTGGATGGTTGCTTCAAGCCAACTGGGTCAGCTGCGAGTCCTCGGTTGCTCACTAGTGGGGTGGAGCTAGCTGGTCCCAGGCTCAGTTGCAAGCTTTAATTCCTGACATGGATGAAATTTTCATTTACATTGACCCTTTCTCACAAAAAGTTTATTCCAATTAATTGGCATTTCATTAAGAAAAAACATTTTGATTAAAAATTTCCCAACCAGCACTAATATCCATATCTACAGTTATTTATATATCCATATCTATAGCTATCTATATTTCTATATATGGGGTTTCTTTACAAGCATGGTTTCACTTCCCTCTTTTAGAATTAGAAGACTAGCTGGTGGAAGGTGAGCATGAGGAAGGCATTATTATGTTAACATCCTTCCAAGACCTCAAATCCAGCTTCTCTAAAATCAGTAGCTTGAAAACCTGGTGAAGACAAAGCTAAGGTACTGAGGGAACCCTACATGGGAGCTTCCATACAGTGCAGACTGAAGGATAAGCTGTAGAGATATGTAGAACGATGAGTCAACAGGCAGAACCGCCCTCTGCACCTTAAATATTTGATGTCAGAAAGGAAAAAGGGAAGGTAATAATTTCTTGTCATTCATCTACTCTGTTTGCTTCCTGAGTCAATGACTTCAAAAGGCCTACAAGGGGTCACAAAAAACAAGGAACTGATTAATTGTTTGCACCATTTTCCACATCTGATATTTTCAGGTGGAATAGTTGGGAATTTCATACATTAGGACACCTTTTTCCTCTAAATACTGTGCAACCTGTCCAGAAATAGTCTTGGGAAAGAAGTTAAGCATAGGTCTGTACTGTAACTTACAATGGCTGCCATTAAAAACATAGTATGTCTAGGTAGCATAAAGCCCTACATCTCTGTACCACATAACCAGGACCAGCACATAGGAAAATCAAGAATTCACTGAGATATGTGTAACCAAATTGGCAGTGAGCTTGAGCAAAAGCTTGGAAGCCAAAGCTTAGAAGCCAGGGGAGAGAATATAATATGGGAAAATATTCTCAGCTATCATCAGACTGAAAGGAAAGAAATTGGAGCTTATAGTTGTTCTTTGCAAGCACGGAACAAACTGATGATTAAAAAAATATGGCAACTTATCTTTTTACATTCATTTTTTGGCTCTTCAAGGTAGGAGCCAAAGACCCTAATGAAGTGCTGTTTGACAAAATATGGATTAGTTCTCATTCTTCAGAGAAGACTGCAATAACATCATAAAATGTTTGCACACAAAATCACACATGCTGATTAGGAGGTATATGTATGTACAATATTCACCCAAACAATTAATTTGTGAAATGTAAGAAAAGATGCATCAGTACTCAACATGTGTTCAATCAAGAACCAGAAAAAACATGTTCATGCCAGTGTGAAGTACAGTTCAAAGAGCTGGAAAATTCAAAAGACTGCCTAAAAGTTTCTACTATTGTTTTTACTAAAAAAAAACCCTCCATTTAAACTAGGGGTTTACCTTTTATAATATAGACTATTCCATTTGTTCTTTTGTTTTAAGGAGATAAACTTAAAGATCATATTTTTCTACATACCATTAACAAGTTGTAAAAGGCTCTAATTAGAAAAAATAAAAACTTATTGGACTCTGATCTCATCGCATGAGTTTAACAATCTTTCCTTAAACCATTAAATATGTAACCACTCCTCATTATTATGATGTGTGTCTCAAGTGTTTTAAATCACCAAAGGACAAATGTGATTTCTAAATTAGTGGGAAGTCTTCGCTGGTTTCAGAAAAGCAAACAACATGCTGTGAAAGTCTGAACCTAACTATCTCCTACCACAGCAACAGACAAATGCAGAGAAATTTTTTAAGTATTTTAATGGCACAACCCTCATTAAAGTCTGTTGGAGTCATACAAATAAAAGAGAAACAAACCTTTGAAAATCTCCCCTTTAAAGTCTACCGATTCTAATGTATACAAAACCTAAAAAATAAGAAACTTCAGTTCTCTCTCACACACACATCCCTCTCTACTGAGGGTTCTTGGGACAATATCCTGCTGTGCAATATACATACCTGCTCCATGTAAATACCATACTGGCTTCCAAGGATTTCAGAAAACTTGACTTGTTTGATTTACATAGTTAAACATTCAATCTATTACAGATGGGGTGTACAGAAGACACCAGTACTCCTGGACTTAGGTGTAGTTTTGGAAGTCTGCTTATGGAGTGTATGTTTTCTTGTCCACACCGATATTTCTTCTACAGAGGACAAAACTGTGTTTTTCATGCCATTCCCTGAAGTATCTCTTCCGGCAACAATAGTAGTATTGGGTTGGGATAGTGTTAGTGTTGGAAAAACAGATGGACTTGGCACTCTGATGATGCCAATGTAAGACATAGTGGAGGAAACTTAAAAAGATGTTGCAGGATAGCAGTTCCCACATATTTTGATTTTGGCCTTGTCAAGTGTAACCAAGTGTAACTTCCTTTGGATAGTAGAAAAAAAAGAGAAACCCAAGCTAGGAGCATGTTATAAGCAATTAAAAAAAATAAAGGAGATTTTGCTTGTTTTCATGCATGTAATGTGTATATGTGTAAGTGTACATGTTTGTATATATGCATATTTATGTGGTATGCGTGTGTGGGTGTAAAATGAGGATATAGCTCTTTATCGGAATTATGCCTTAGGTGTAGTGGAAATTAGTAGCTTTGTAATGTGGGGTTTTTTATATTTAAACTACTTGTCTACATTTTATTACAAAACTGCAGAGAAATTACTTTAAATATTGGCCCAGCATAACTGATCTGAACATCTAGGCAATGTGTAAAGCATAAACTTTTTCATTTCAGCACTAAGTGTAAGCAAGAGTATATCTATGAGAAACAAGGTTTTGAAATAAAACCAAAAGCAATTAATTTCTGTAAACACCACAAAACAGGTTCCAAAAACTCTGAGCTGTAAATCGCTTAAAAACAAGGACGGTGCCGAGTTAGGTAAACAAAGAAATATTTGAAATCCATTCTTTCCACATTTCCTTTAAATCCAAACTCCAAATGGAACTTGAAACTTAAAAAAACAGAAACTATTTTACAGCATTTTACTGTTGGAAGGTGGTCAAGAGGATGTAGCCTAGCCTTAACAGGCTAAGACTGGCACCTGAGGTTAGATCTTCAAAGAATAAACCATTGGCAGCAACGTCTAGAAGACAAAAGTGAAATGTCTAGTGTAGGGCTCTGGATTATAATGATTTACTAAGTATTTTATGTCCAAAAGGGGAAAGAAAAAAATTAAATGTACTTAGTGGACTCTCACGTCCATGGTATTTCCACTCAAAATCTGAATTTGCTTTCTTAATTTTTTTAAATAAATAAATAGGAATGTTTCCCAACTTGAAACTTTAATGAAAAAACTGTGCTGCTCTCTTTATTTTATTTTTTTTTTAAATTTCCTTATGACCTCTGAGAATATTAATTGTACATTTCCTTGGTTTTGAAAGTTTGCTGTAGTATATGTCTGCTACTTGTTAGCAGTTACACAGGGAACTCTGAGAGAAATGTGAATTCATTAAAGGATAGGCACACATGCTCTGGACTCCCACAATGAGTGGTCTGAAGGTATGGTATTAGTAGGCTGCACTAAAGATCTAGTTGTCAGGTTATAGGAGGCTGTTTTATTACAGGGCTGACTAGTCACATGTCAACTGTGCTTCCCCTCCTGTGAGGTTCTCCATGTCCTTGGTGACGGTTCTCAGGAAAAAAGCCCACCACACTCTGCTTCTCGGCAAGTCTATCTTGCCAGTTCTGTGGGGAATGGAAGCTTCTCTTTGGCCGATGCTGTATGTTGTTGTCTCCATTTCCTGTAGAACATCCCAATGGCAGGACAGTAGCAGCTCCTCCCTCAAGGGTAAGCCCTCTCAAGTGGGATTTTCCTTGTGGTGGCTGAAAGGTTTTATGGGATCCCTGGGGAGTGCTGATTGAGGAAAAAGTGGACTTCATCCTTGGGGTGAAGGCAGGGCCAGTCTGGAATATTGTAGGGTTGCTGTTGATGGGAGGGAGGGGGAGAGAGGCTTGGACTTGTCCCATCTCTTAGCTCAAGTCCAAGCTAGGGCTGGTCTTCCCAAGAAAGGAACTATCAGGGTGAGATGAGGGCACAGATGTTTCATCCCTTGCCCCAACATTCTCTTCCTCCTTCATCGCCTCAGGGGAGTCCTCTAGGGCTGGATGAGGTAGTGAAAGTCCTGGGCTCATAAAGCCTGAGTAGTGATGGAGAAGGAAGGGTGCTCTTCTTGGCTTGTTGTTCCTGTGGGCAAGGAAACAGTGAGAGTACAGTTCAAATTGAACGGTCACCCTGCAGAGTACAGCAATGCTAAGAAGACCCTACACCATATCATCAGCGAGACTCTATCTGCAAAGCTCTGGAAGAAGAGGAAGGAAAGGAAAAACAGAAAAAAATTCTTTCAGCTAACTGATTCTGTCTCCAGAATCAGATAACCACTACAATGCGTGGCAGCTATCTGTGAAAGTGTGTTCTCATGGTGCCAAGGCACAGTGGGAGGAGAAGGAAGGCTGGGAATTGGAGAAAGGAGGGGAAAAGAAGGTAGCTGCTGTAGGTAGGACTGCCCTCTTTTTAAAAAAAAAACAGAAAACTTAATTCTAATGCTAAACTTTTCCACTTCAAGGTCAGGCTAATGTATCAGATTCCCACAGTCCTAGAATGGCCAAGAGTACTGCAGGAAGCCCTTGCTTGGTCTGGCCCCACCTGACAAGAGACAGTCCCTGTCTAATCTCAGTTTTTTCAACATTAAGTATCTGCTTGACCAGCTCCAGGGCAACAATTATCCAAAGAGTGTGATTTTGTAAAAGGTCTTGAGGGAGTTAAGTGCTCAGTTCCCATTGAAAGTGTATGGGAGTCAGCCATTAATTCCAGTAGGTCCTTTTGGAAATCTCATTTAAACTGTACAGCGGATTCTGGGCAGTAAGTGGAATGTTCAGCACCATTATTGCATGTGACTGGTTTCCTTGGATGTTCCTGGCAGTTTTATTAGTGTAAAAAAGAGGAAATTATTCAGAGAGCCGTTCCTGTGCATGCCCCTGCTGCTGCCTCCTTGGCTGTCAAAGAGCAAGCACAGCAGTCAAAGTCCATGTCCATGGAGGTATTCTTGCAAGTTCAGTGTATATTTGATCCAGGTATCAAAAGACTGCTTTTATTGTAAATAATCCAAGGAATTTGGAATGAAAGCTGTGTTTCTATGTACTTGAATGCCAGCCCAGCAAGTTATCTTTGAAAACCTTCCAATTTAACAATTAAACTGCAAATTACTAAATGGCAAATTAATATAAAACTCTGTCCAAAAACTGGGAAGGTTCCTCCTTAGATTCAAAACTTGATTACTACACTTGAATTACCAGGGAAGTTATGAGTAGCCGAATTTAAAGCAAACGCCCTTTTGAAAATCCTATTTCTTGTGCTCATGCAACTACTCATTGGCAGCCAGAGTGTCCTGAAGTGTTCAGACAAAATTTTAAACCAAAAACTTATTTGAAAATCCCTAGGCAAAAACAACTGTACTTAGTTCTGGGTATCTAGCAGAAGATGTATGCACCTGCTTATGGGGTATTGAAAATTCTGGCCCATGTGTCCATGCTGATCCTCTTAGAGATCCCAGAGAAAAGTGCCGAGGAGATGCTCATTTTCCCTGAAGGTTCTCTGTTGCAAGATACTAGAGTTGTATCATGTTGCCACCTAGTATCCAAAGTGGACGAGAGTCCATTAGGTGAACTGGTAAGGGGATATGGGCTAAGGTGCCTTCAGCAGGTTGAAGACACACGTCTATTTACTCTGACCCTCCTGGTGCAGTTGAATGACTTATTATTAAGGCTACGATTTAGTCACAGGTATTTTTAGTAAAAGTCACGGACAGGTCCTGGGCAATAACCTGTCTGTGACTTTTACTAAGAATACCCCTAACTAAATATTACCTGCCGGGGGGGTACTCCAGCAGACGCTGCTCCTGAGGGTAGGAGGGTGGCCTGGGCCCTGCTGCTGCTCCTGGGGGGTGGCCCTGGGCACACTGCCACCACTCCAGGCCTGGGGCCCTGCTGCACTCCAGGCAGGGGGCGGCCCAGGGCCCCACCACTGCTGCTTCTTCTTTAGACAGGGGTGGCCTGTGGCACTGCTGCTGCTCCGGGACCGCTGCTTCAGGGCCACCTTAGGTGTGGTTGACCCCCAGGGCCACCCCAGCTGTTCGGGCGGCCCTGGGGTCAGCCACTGCAGCTACAGAAGTCACAAAAAGTCACAGAATCCGTGAAGATTTGCAGCCTTATTATATTTATTATATGAGACTGACCTTGGATCAGAGCTAGCTGGCTGAAGCTCAGTTTAGACAACACTCGCGTAATATTGGTAGTGTGGTGACAAGAAGAAGAAGAAACAGGAGAGATAAATATCAGCCACTTAGTAGGCATACTCCATCTGCTACTTGGGCGTCCTGTCAGATCCTGGGCTGCTCTTGGCTTATTATGTACAATCTGTGGCCAGGATAGCCTTATGTCAACTTGAGATTCAGACTACTATAATATGCTCTGCATGAAGCTACGTGGTGGGGCAATTCAGAAACTTAAATCAGTGCAAATTGCCACTATTATAATGTGGTAGTTTTCATGTATAAAGCTCTAAATGGTTTACAGCCTGTCAAACTGCAATACTTCTTCTTTCATACTGATACACTTGGGATCAACAGAGAGCTAATGTTAAGTGCCCTTAGTTTGTAAGAGGAGGGGCTGGCTACAGAGCATTTTCCATGAACGGTCTTTGACACTGAAGCTCACTCCCACCTGGGTCTGACAGAGCCTGAATTTGTTGACATTTGAGGCATGCTACAAGGTTCATGTATTTTTCCAGGTTTGGGGGAACAGGATGAATTGAGGAATATGAGGGCCAGATGAAGCTGGTAATGCTTTTGGAAATAGTTATTATTTGGAAGGGATGGTACAGTGAGCCATGGCCTAATACTTAAGATTTCTATCTTTTGCTGTATTTAATTTTTTTGTAAGGGTGCTTAAAACTTTGCATAAATACTTCATTGAAATAAATGTGAATAAATAAACATGTGGTGGTGATACACAAGTGATGAACTGTTTTTCTCATACACCTTTGACCACTTAGCCGGGTACATTTTGCCCATTAATCCATCTCCATTTTAAGACTCATTCCAGCATTACAAACCTCTGAGCAACTTCAAACAGCTGCTGGGGTTTTTTTTAAGCCAGAAAACTATTTCCTTCTTAAAACCTAGAATTCTCTCCCCTAGTTCCTTCCTAAAGTTACTCTGGTCTGAGGCAATGTTCAGTCCTTGACCAGTGTCAAGTTCAAAGTCTTCAAAGTGGAGGTGCAAGTGTGTTGTATTTTCTATTAGTATGAAATATTATTAAATGATTTGAACTAGTCTGTTTGTTTGTTTCCCATAGTACCACATAAAATATTGCTTATTGCTGCAGTATCTTTATGCCCAGTTTTCTCCCGCAGGAGATAAGTAACCTCCAATTAAATTCAATGAATGCTATGTGTGGGGTTAAATAAATGAAATCATAAACGACACTGTTTCTATGAGCAGATTTCCAAGAATATTTTTCTTGCTATTCTTCTTTGCAATGAAATTTTTTGAACAGAAGTGATTTATGATTTAAGGTCAACTTTAATTCTCCTTTGTGCTGTCAGAGAGCCACTAAGCAATGACAAGACCTGGCCCACTGGATAGTGTGTTTCTGGACAAACTTAGTAAACGAGATTTCTTAAAGTGTTTTATTGCATTTCTAAGAGCACTGAATGTCATTGCCATTGGAAAAGAAAACCCCAAAATATTCAGTGGACAAGATGAGGTAAACAGCAAAACTTCATTCTTTATACACATTCCCACCAAATTATTAGCTCACTTGAGAGTAGCCCACTGTTCAATCAGAATTTGTCCATATCTTCTACCCTATATTTGATGGGAGCAATAGAACATCTATTGGCCTATGTATAGTACATGCATAAAAGCCCTCCTGTTTTCCATGCAGTGCACAGTGCCCATTATGGCTATAGTCTTATTCCCAACATTTCCACAAAATGCTCAACATCTATGATCTTAAGAGGAAGTGGCAAGCATCTTCTAGAAATACATGTTCAAAGTATGCAAGAATATGTTGTGAACAGCAAAAACAACTCAATAGCCTGGTTTGTAGGGCTTTCCCTTTATTCCTGAAGTTTATTTATGTATGTTTTGCTGTTGTGACATTGTTTTGAAAGCTTACTGATAAGTATTTGGGAAAATGTAAGTTGATATTGGTTGGTTATGGGATAGATAATAGTTACTGAGCTACTGTGTAGTGAGGTGAAGTGGCCTCCCACTGAGCCTGAGGGACAACTCTCAGCTCCCTTGCGGGTGGAGCCAGGCCAGGCCCTCCCTGCATGCCGGAAGCTAAGGGGGTAGGACAGGAAGTATAAGAGGCGGGGCCTCTAACCCAATTGAGCTTGAGCCAGGGAAAAAGACAGATGTCCAAAGCCTGCTGCAGGCCTCATTGCTACCTCTACTACTGAGCTGAGGAACACCCTGACCCCAGAGGAAGCTGAAAGCAGAGAGGAGCGACTAGGATTGCCAGCGGCCAAATGCCCTGATGAGACCGAGGACCCGTGGTCTACAGAAACCTTCACCCAGACTGTGGTAAGAAGTAGACAAGGGAAATCAGATGTTAGTCTAGTATTTCTGTCAAAACCTGAGTCATTATGTTCCAGTGGGATCCCCACTGAGCCAGTGGCAGAGCCTGCCGCCACTGTCAGGACCCTGGGTTGGGACCCAGTGGAGTAGGGTGGGCCCGGGTCCCCCTATCCTCTGCTGCCAACCCCACCCCTGAGATGGCAGCCTCCCCACCTTAGGCCAAATAGACTGTGTTTACCTGCTTTGCTGCTCTGCCCTGCCTGAGCTCCCTAGACTTTTGCTCTGCCCTGCCTGATGGTCGGAGAGTTATCTAGACTGGTTTCCTGTTCTGCCCTACCCTGCCAAAGGGGTCTTGAACACTTGATTCACTAATTCCCTGATACTGGGCAGTGCCCCAGTGATGCAGAGTGGCCTCCCACTGACCCGCAGGGGGTGGGATAGCATCACTAACCCACTACATACTGTGACGGTTTCACAAATATGTAGAAAGGATGGGTGAACTTCAAAAGGTTGAGAGGTTTGATTCAGTCTACACAAGCATCCCAAATTCTATGTGCATATTTGAACTCAACAAACTATTTAGGCTTTGAAAACCTGATCTCATGATATTGTAAGAAGAAACTTTCCTATGATATTATTAATGTCAGCTTTCACTCAAGTTAGATATACCATGCTGTCTTATGAGATAATGGAAGTCCTGATTCTCAAAGGTCCAAAAAGTTTCAGTTCAGTTTGAATTTTCAATGAAAATTTTGGTCGAAGTTCATGAGATCATGTCTCTGTATCAAAACACATAGGCACGAGAAGTAGAATGATATTGTGCAGGCCACCTACATTCTGGTACTTTCTAACCTTTTAGGGTTTAACTGCAACCTAAATAACATTCTTTTAATGTAGTTATTTTTGTACGTAAGTTCTCAGTTAGTTGTTCTTCTATCATACACTATCAATAGGGTTTGAAGCCTGCACCTTCCACACTGCAGCACAGCTTGTACTATAGGTCTAACTTCATTAGCTGGCAGCAGCAGAACGCAAATTTGATCCTGGGTGGACAGGAATGGGCTTTGTAGACAGTCGTGTTGGATCCAGGGTGAGGTTTGGGGGAGTCTTGTCTGGCTGGGGTGGAGGGTGCTTTTCCCATATAGTGCTTGCAGAGCTACAGGGGTTATGTGCTAGATCCAGGGACAGAGAGGTTGTTGGGGAAGCAAGGACTCCCCACCATCCCAGAGAAGCTGTCTGATCCCAGGGTTTCCATGTGTGCTGTTGCATGTTGTTATTTTGGCATGCTGTCAGCATTTTTGCTGACAATGCAAGTAACAGTAGGGAAACGGTGATTTTCAAAAGTTTACATCTCAGCCAAGCTTGAATGGAATTTCAGGGGACAAAGAAATTGCACATCTCTGGACATAGGGCTTTTCCCCTGCCAAATGCCAAAGACCTACTGCAAACTATGGAGGTATTCGAGTATCATAAGAATATAAGAATGGCCATACTGGGTCAGACCAAAGGTCCATCCAGCCCAGTATCCTGTCTACTGACAGTGGCCAATGCCAGAGGGAGTGAACCTAACAGGTAATGATCTAGTGATCTATCTCCTGCCATCCATCTCCAGCCTCTGACAAACAGAGGCTAAGGACTCCATTCCTTACCCATCTTGGCTAATAGCCATTAATGGACTTAACCTCCATGAATTTATCCAGTTCTCTTTTAAACTCTGTTATAGTCCTAGCCTTCACAACCTCCTCAGGCAAGAAGTTCCAAGGTTTGACTGTGTGCTGAGTGAAGAAGAACTTCCTTTTATTTGTTTTAAACTTGCTATCCATTAATTCCATTTGGTGGCCCCTAGTTCTTATATTATGGGAACAAGTAAATAACTTTTCCTTATTCATTTTCTCCACACCACTCATGATTTTATAGACCTCTATCATATCCCCCCCTTAGTCTCCTCTTTTCCAAGCTGAAACGTCCTAGCCTCTTTAATCTCCTCATATGAGACCCGTTCCAAACCCCTAATCATTTTAGTTGCCCTTTTCTGAACCTTTTCTAATGCCAGTATATAGTTTTTGAGATGAGGGGACCGCATCTGTACGCAGTATTCAAGATGTGGGCATACCATGGATTTATATAAGGGCAATAAGATATTCTCTGTCTTATTCTCTATCCCTTTTTTAATGATTCCTAACATTCTGTTTGCTTTTTTGACTGCTGCTGCACACTGCGTGGACATCTTCAGAGAACTATCCACAATGACTCCAAGATCTCTTTCCTGATTAGTAGTAGCTAAATTAGCCCCCATCATACTGTATATATACTTGAGGTTATTTTTTTCCAATGTGCATTACTTTACATTTATCCACATTAAATTTCATTTGCCCAGTCACTTAGTTTTGTGAGATCTTTTTGAAATTCTTCACAGTCTGCTTTGGTCTTAACTATCTTGAGCAGTTTAGTATCATCTGCAAACTTTGCCACCTCACTGTTTACCCCTTTCTCCAAATCATTTATGAATAGGTTGAATAGGATTGATCCTAAGACTGTCCATTGGGGAACACCACTAGTTACCCCCTCCGTTCTGAAAATTTAGCATTTATTCCTACCCTTTGTTTCCTATCTTTTACCCAGTTCTTAATCCATGAAAGGATCTTCCCTCTTATTCCTTAACAACTTAATTTACATAAGAGCCTTTGGTGAGGGACCTTGTCAAAGGCTTTTTGGAAATCTAAGTACACTATGTCCACTGGATCCCCCTTGTCCACATGTTTGTTGACCCCCTCAAAGAACTCTAATAGATTAGTAAGACATGATCTCCCTTAACAGAAACCATGTTGACTTTTGCGCAACAATTTATGATGTTCTATGTGTCTGACAATTTTATTCTTTACTATTGTTTTAACTAATTTGCCCGGTACTGATGTTAGACTTACCAATCTGTAATTGCCAGGATCACATCTAGAGCCCTTCTTAAATATTGGCGTTACATTAACTATCTTCCAGTCATTGGGTACAGTAGCTGATTCAAAGGACAGGTTACAAACCATAGTTAATAGTTCTGCAATTTCACATTTGAGTTCCTTCAGAACTCTTCGGTGAATGCCATCTGGTCCCGGTGACTTGTTACTCTTTAGTTTCTCAATTAATTCCAAAACCTCCTCTTGTGTCACTTCAATCTGTGACAATTCCTCAGATTTGTTACCTATAAAAGGTAAGCTTAGGGAATCTCCTTAAAATCCTCAGCTGTGAAGACTGAAGCAAAGAATTCATTTAGTTTCTCCGCAATGACTTTATCGTCTTTAAGTGCTCCTTTTGTATCTCGATTGTCCAAGGGCCCCACTGGTTGTTTAGCAGGCTTCCTGCTTCTGATGTACTTAAAAAACGTTTTGTTATTACTTTTTGAGTTTTTGGCTAGCTGTTCTTCAAACTCCTTTTTGGCTTTTCTTATTACATTTTTACATTTAATTTGGCAGTGTTTATGCTCCTTTCTATTTACCCCACTAGGATTTAACTTCCACTTTTTAAAAGATGCCTTTTTATCTCTCACTGCTTCTTTTACATGGTTGTTAAGCCATGGTGGCTCTTTTTTAGTTTTTACTGTGCTTTTAATTTAGGGTATACATTTAAGTTGAGCCTCTATTCTGGTGTCTTTGAAAAGTGTCCATGCAGCTTGCAGGGATTTCATTCTAGTCACTGGTTTCAGAGTAGCAGCCCTGTTAGTCTGTATTCGCAAAAAGAAAAGGAGGACTTGTGGCACCTTAGAGACTAACAAAATTATTAGAGCATAAGCTTTCGTGAGCTATAGCTCACTTCATCGGATGCATCCGATGAAGTGAGCTGTAGCTCACGAAAGCTTATGCTCTAATAATTTTGTTAGTCTCTAAGGTGCCACAAGTCCTCCTTTTCTTTTTGCATTCTAGTCACTGTACCTTTTAATTTCTGTTTAACTAACCTCCTCATTTTTGCATAGTTCCCCTTTCTGAAATTAAATGCCACAGTGTTGGGCTTTTGAGGTGTTCTTCCCACCACAGGAATGTTAAATGTTATTATATTATGGTCACTATTTCCAAGTAGTCCTATTATAGTTACCTCTTGGACCAGATCCTGCGCTCCACTCAGGACTAGATCGAGAGTTGCCTCTTCCCTTGTGGGTTCGTGTACCAGCTGCTCCAAGAAGCAGTCATTTAAAGTATTGAGAAATTTTGTCTCTGCATTTTGTCCTGAGGTGACGTGTACCCAATCAATATGAGGATAATTGAAATCCCCCACTATTATTGAGTTTTTTATTTTGATAGCCTCTCTAATCTCCCTTAGCATTTCATCATCACTATCACTGTCCTGGTCAGGTGGTCGATAATCGGTCCCTACTGTTATATTCTTATTACAGCATGGAATTACTATCCATAGAGATTCTATGGAACATGCGGATTCATTTAAGATTTTTATTTCATTTGATTCTACATTTTCTTTCACATATAGTGCCATTCCCCTCCCCATCCCCTGCAAGACCTGTTCTGTCCTTCAGATATATTTTGTACCCTGGAATGATTGTGTTCCATTTATTGTCCTCACTCCACCAGGTTTCTGTGATGCCTATTATATCAATATCCTCCTTTAACACGAGGCACTCTAGTTCACCTATCTTATTATTTAGACTTCTAGCATTTGTGTACAAGCACTTTAAAAACTTGTCACTGTTTATTTGTCTGCCCTTTTCTGATGTGTCAGATTCTTTATATGAACATTTCTCATCTGATCTGGCCCATACTTTGTCCTCTTTCCCCTCCTCCTGCCTAAAACCTAGAGAATCTCTATCAATACACTCTCCTCTAAAAGAAGTCTCTGTCAGATCCATGTGCGCCTCTGCAGCAATCGGCTTCCCCCCATCTCTTAGTTTAAAAACTGCTCTGCAATCTTTTTAATGTTAAGTGCCAGCAATCTGGATCCACTTTGGTTTAGGTGGAGCCCATCCTTCCTGTGTAGGCTTCCCCTATCCCAAAAGTTTCCCCAGTTCCTAATAAATGTAAACCCCTCCTCTCTACACGCATTGAGACTCTGAAGCTCTGCCTGCCAACCTGGCCCTGCGCATAGAACTGGTAGCATTTCTGAGAATGCCACCATAGAGGTCCTGAATTTCAATCTCTTTCCTAGCAACCTAAATTTGGCCTCCTGGACGTCTCTCCTACCCTTCCCTATGTCATTGGTACTTATATGTACTATGACTACCAGCTCCGCCTCAGCACTACACATAAGTCTATCTAGATGCCTCGAGAGATCCGCAACCTTCGCACTCAGCAGGCAAGTCACCATAAGGTTCTCCTGGTCATCACAAACCCAGCTATCTGTTTCTAATGATCGAATCTCCCATTACTAACACCTGCCTTTTCCTAATGACTGGAGTTCCCTCCCCTGGAGAAAGAAAAGGAGTACTTGTGGCACCTTAGAGACTAACAAATTTATTAGAGCATAAGCTTTCGTGAGCTACAGCTCACTTGAAAGCTTATGCTCTAATAAATTTGTTAGTCTCTAAGGTGCCACAAGTACTCCTTTTCTTTTTGCGAATACAGACTAACACGGCTGCTACTCTGAAACCTCCCCTGGAGAGGTAACCTCAGTGCGAGAGGATACCCCAACATCATCTGGAAGGAGGGTCCCAACTATGGGAAGATTTCCTTCTGTTCCTGTTGACTGCTCTCCTTCTCTCATTACAAGAGTCTTTTACAATGGAAAATGTCTGGCATCCTAATATGGGGATAGTTACCAGGTCTCCCTATATAATATATATATAATAAAATTGGCTCCATTCAAAATGACCAGACCTGGAAGACTTGTGAACAATTCGGAAATGTTGCCAACTCTTATGAAAAAATTCTCATGATATTTATTTCCCAGCTTTTGAAATCATGTTGCTATATGACAACCTCAGCTTTCATTTTTTTAAGTAAGTTTCTAGTCCAAGAGAAAAGCTTAAAACAAAAACTTAAAAGTTAAAAAAACAAAAACAAAAACAAAGAACCCAACACAAAAAAACCTCAAGATTTTTAAGCCATTCTCATGATTCTTGGAGGACTGAGTTATGATTTTTTTTGTGCTGGGGCTGGTTATACTGCTTCAGTAATATGCATATACTAGTATATACTAGTATATGCATATACTAGTATAGTGGAATTACTGAAAAGTTCAGATTTTTGTTGAAAGACATCGTAATGTAATTAGTGCTTGTCAGAAAAATTGTTTAATGTCGTCTTTTCAACCAAAATCAGGAAAAAGTTACCCCAAAAAGGTTGTAAATTTTTTCCCAGTTTTTAAACCAGCTCTGCTAATCATAAATAAAACTTTTTGAAGTGTCTTCTACTTTAACATTTCTAGATATGCCTGCTAATTTTTCTAAAACTAGACAAAGTACCTGGATGCACTGGCTGAAATTCACCCTATGCAGAGGGCCAACACACCGCTCTGAATCAACTATCCTCTACGCTCTAATGAAAATGTTCAGAAAGAAAGGAATGGTTAACTCTTGATGCAGTTGGTTCATTTCCAAACATACATAGGATGTTTTTTTACATATTTGCCTAGGTGGCTTTCAAAAAAAGGGCATAGCCAAAAAAGCTGTGCTATTGGCAGTAGGGGTCTGATTCTGTTCACACTGAACGCAAAAGGAGCAGGTTTTGGACTGCTTGATTCTTTCTCCATTCAAGTCAATGGTGAAGTTCCCTTTGTTGCAGGTAGGTCAGACACTGAGTATAGATGTTGTCTCTTGTTCTTCACACAGTGAAAAAATATGCAGAAGCCACAGAGGTATAGTTGGGTCCTAGGTAACCATATTTATTAAATATGAACAACATGCGAGGCCTAGCACCGTACACACTGCTGCTTTGCTGGATTTCTAGCAGTTTCTGAAACATAGAGCACACTGAGTGCCACCACAGTCCTCTCAAGCTGTATCAAGAGGTGCTCTTCTGTATCAATAGTGAAAGATGCAAGCCTGGGGAGAAGTTAGGCCTTCGACTTATGTCAGCTTTAGTAATGCCATCTGTTGTCCAACTAAGGAACTACAGCAAAAAAAATACTATTTATTTAGGTTTCAGAGGGGTAGCCGTGTTAGTCTGTATCAGCAAAAACAACGAGGCATCCTTGTGGCACCTTAGAGACTAACAAATTTATTTGGGCATAAGCTTTCGTGGGCTAGAACCCACTTCATCAGATGCATGGAGTGAAAAAATACAGTTGGCAGATATAAACATACAGCACATGAAAAGATAGGAGTTGCCATAGGGGTAAGGCATATATGTTTATTTCCAAAACACATCAAAATGAAAAAACAAACAAAACTAAAAAGTTAAATTGCACATGGCTAGCTTTAATTTTCTTAACCCCTTATACCATATGTTGCCACAGAGAAATTTCGGGGGTATTTCTGCCTCCAATCGCAGTCAATTATATCACTATCAATAATATAGCAACATCTCCATTGATTCCAACTCATGCTATAGTATATTCCTCTATTATTTATAGAATAATATTTCTACTAATAGAACAAGCAACAGATTGTCTGTCTAAGGAAAGAGTGAGCTCTGACCATTCATCGTGGCCTCCATTTTGAGAAGAAGCCTCAGACATGGCAGCAATACCCATGAAGTTATGGGAATTTGACCCTTCTCCCACAATTCCTGGGACCCTATTGAAATCCCTCACAAGCCACTGGAGATACTGGGTAAGTACCCCAAATGCAGTGCCACAGCAACAGCAGAAAGAAAAGGAGTACTTGTGGCACCTTAGAGACTAACAAATTTATTTGAGCATAAGCTTTCGTGAGCTACAGCTCACTCTCACGAAAGCTTATGCTCAAATAAATTCGTTAATCTCTAAGGTGCCACAAGTACTCCTTTTCTTTTTGCGAATACAGACTAACACGGCTGCTACTCTGAAACCTGTCAGCAACAGCAGAGTGGAGGCAATGTGGACATGCAGTTCTGCTAGTTGTCACTTATGTTGCATGACACTCAGCCTGATCAACTGTTGTGGCTGGGCTGCAGAAATGGCTGAAACTATAGCTCTAAGCTACAATAGGACACTGTGGCACCTGCTGAGCTGCAAGCCTCTGTCTCACTGCATCCCTGCTGGACCTGAGGAGGAAAAGAGATCTCTAGGAGGGTATAGGACAGTGGTGGTAGTGGCAGTGAAGGTAAGGGGAGCCCAGGACTGGCCCTGGGCCCACACTACTGGGCACTTCACAACTTCCACTCAGTCCCTCCCCAACACCCACTCAGCAAATCCCATCTCTCAGATATCTGCCCAGCTCCCACACACCTTCTTCCCCAGCTACAAGCCTCCATCAATTGACTTCTGACCCTCATAAACTTCATGTTATGGTTACTGGGCAAGCTGAATTTTGTCTCTTGAGTGCCAGGCCTGGCTTCCTGCTCCTCTCTCAAGGGATCAACTACCTCTCCAGGCTGCAGCCCCCTTCTTTCCCAATCCTATTAATGTAGAAAGCCCAGCTGTGCTTGCAACCTGTAAACCTTTTTACTCCAGGGCCCTGTGATCAGCGAGTTGATGTAAAGCATTTCAAAAGCAGCTTCTTCCAAGCAGATTATTATTTATCCATTCACTCAAAGGTACAAAGCAATCAGAGACACAGGTTAAAACAATAAAAGACCTGTGCTTCTGGTTCTTACCTACACTTTTGTCACTCCTTGCCAGTATCGGTTAAGTTCCACTAAGCCCACTTCCTGGGTTTGGAGTGACAGACAGACCCTGCAGAATTCTCTGCGTGTTTTTCTGACAGAGATTCTTCTCCAGCTACTGCTGCCCAAACATCTCCCCTTCTTTTTCAGACCTGGAGTCCTTTTATGATTTAGCATCCCCTTTAATCCCAGGTTCAGGTCTGGGAAGAATAAACCTGGTGAATCTGGTTGGAGCCAGGCAAGAGCTTTCTCCAATTAATAGCTCCCTTCCAATTAATAGATCCCTGAAGGTACTTTATCTCTGCCATTGTTTTGTTTCTCGTTGCAGCCTCCTTTGATTTAACTCTATGCACTCAGGCAAGGTAATGCCAAATAGGTAAACTGAAGTCTACACAATATCCAGAAAAAAAAACTACACATAACTCCCTCATTCACACCCAGTTACCCCAGCTTACTCTCCCACAGACCTCTACATTCTACTTTCCTAGCCACTGAATTTGACCCAATCTTCCCCTCCCCTGGACTCTGCCATAAACCTAGCATCCCCAGCTACCTCCTGGGCATTCCCCCAAACTCACCTCTTGGTTACCACCGAACTTACCCTATCCAATACCCTCTTCTACACAGTCATCTCCACAAACCATCTGCCCTGGCTTCCCCAGCACCCACATCCCCAGACATCCTTCAGCAGCCAGCCAGCCAGCTGCAGAGTTTGGTTCTGCTCCCATGTCCTACCCCCACCAGTGCTTGGAGCAGAGTGTATTGGACTTAAGATGGAATGTACAGACATATGCAAATAATATCACGTGCATGGAGCTATTTTGTCATAGCACAAAACCTGGTAGTTTTGACTATTTAAGCATTTATCCACAGTGGAACAGTCATTGGGCTAGAGAGAGAGCAAGAAGGAATGACGCAGTAGACCAGTGATCCAATGGTCTGGGAACCCACCTAGGAGGTAGGAGACCCCAGTTCCCCTTTTTCACTCCTTTTAATATTTCTCCACAATGGAACATATAAAACAGGAGAGATTGAAAGAGCCTCCTCCACCCCCATGAATAAGACTGTCCCATACCCCAGTGGCTAGAGCATTCTCCTGAGAAGTGGGAGACTGCTATTCAAATCCTTTCTCCCCGTTTAGCAGAGGTGGGAATTGAACCTGGGTCTCCTGTATCCTGGTGAGTGCACTAATCACTGAGCTAAAAGTTATAAAATCAGCATGAGAACTACCTCCACCTCTAGCCAGATTTTGAAGGGCGACTGATACAGTAGGTGGCCTCTGAGCCCATCTACCAGATCGGCCCTGCAGGAAACTTAGGTAGACAACTCCCCTGGTTCACAAGTCACTCTGGGGCTTAGGCAGGAGATAGGAGGTTGGTCAGCTAAAGGGAGGCTGCAGTGTACATGTCCAGAGACAGAAACATAGGTGTCCAAGGAACTTTTTCCCTGAAAAAGTAAGTACCGAGTGAGTTTGGGCACCTGTAGAGTCTGTTCAGAGATTTGTGCATCGCAGTGGTCCCAAAACTGTGACTTAGACGCCTGCAATAGGGTCTTATGTTTCTAATTGCTTATGTACATCTAGGCCTATGTATCTTTGCAATGTTGGTAATAATAATTTTTATTATAAACAAGGGTGGTTTTAAATTATAGCTTTGCTTTTCATCAACTATACTATTTGTTTTCTTTGCACTTCAGTCAGTTTGGACATTGGGCAACAGCTGAATCAGGCTCCCTTTTGGTTGCGATTTCAATGCTGGCTAGGGTGTTTAGCCACACAACTCACATTAATTACAATTAATCAGACAGCTTTGAAAAATCTCAACCTTTGTTTCTAGTCAGTTTCACTTGCGGGTTCTCAATGCTGAAACACTTTGATTTCAAACCCTGAAAGGCAATGCTTAAATTCAAATGAGAACTGTTTTCCTTGGACATATACTATTTATATGAAATGTTAGTTTCATATTTTAAAAAAACCTGTCTGCCAGTAAATGTAGGACCTAAACTACCTGACAATGTCCCTTTAAGCCAAATATTTTCAATACAGACAAATCAACAAAGGCATTAAATACAAAAAGATCCTAGAATTTCCCTCAACTTCACATTCCTTATTTTTTAGTACATGATCTACCCTATCTTGTTACACAAAATCCAAAGACAACTCAAACCTACACTGTAACGTAGTCAGAGATCTGACTTGGGAGTCTGCAGTGCTATTTTTCCAGCATGCCACGTCTTCAGTGTATCAGCATTTTTAACATATCAGTGATTCAACAAGAATAGTCTCATGAAACTGCAGTGATTAATAACAGCCGATAAAGCTTCAACTCCCTTTTTATTTTGCAAATAAACACAGACCCCCAAGAGAATGAACTACAGAAATATCGATTTTAAAATACACCCTTTTTAGGAACCTGTTTGCCCCCTCCTTCTTAAATGAAGAGAGAAGCTTTCATGTCACTTGCTGATTTAAAGGTGAACCATGGTTTGGCACAACTGGCAGTCACAGCTGATGATACTTCAAGGACTGGAATAGCAAGGCTGTTGCACAGGAAGTCCACTGCTAGATGTGTGGCAAAAAATGAGATAATAGGAGGCTGTGCTATACCCAGCATTAGCTAGCGCACTGTCTTTCACTTTCCTCAGATATAAAATTTATGCTGTGCTTATAAGAGAGAGAGAGAGCATCAACTTTATTGAGGTGCATTGCATTTATATCAACACAGTGTTTCAATGCACAAGATTGAACAATTGATATTTTTAATATTCTTTAAAAAGCCTATATAAAGAAATATCTACATACTGTTTAGATGAGTTTGAGCACTCTTGATACTTGCCTAACCACCAGCACTACAATGAAGCTCTCTGTGAATTATTCATCACAATACTCGACATAATTGCAAATTTGATGCATGCAGAGCTAAAGATTAAGGTCCTCATGTAATTTTTATTCTGTCCTTATATAGGTAAACTCCCACTAATCCCTGAATAGCAAACAAGAAGAGTTTCTCTCCAAATAGTAAAGCTAATGCTTTTTAGAAGCTACAAAGGCCCTAGGCCAGTACCTGCAGTGCTACAGCCCACTACAAAACCATCAGATTGGTGAAACTCTGCAGTATTCGTCCCACTGCTTAAGGTGGACAGCGTCTCTTCACCTTTTCTCATGGGGTTACCTGCTGCTGCAGTCTTGTCAGCCTGTCCCAGCCATCCTTTGGGGCTTCAGCTGAGGGGAATAGAAGAGGCAATGTTACCTTGGGAGTTGCCAGGAGGTGCCAATCCCACAAGTGTGAATGCACAGAGATAACTCCCAAAGAATAATAGTTGCCACTAAGTAACCTTTCTTTAACAGTGCACATACCACACACACCAGTACACTGTAATGAACTGGCTAATGGGTATGTGTAACATTGCCTTCTATCAGATGCAATCAGACTGCCCAATTGTGTGCCCTATAGGCCAACAGTTCTCAAACTCTGGTCTGGGGACCACTGGTGGTTTGTAGAGAACTGGCTGATCACTCTTGTTTACACTAAATCATATTCAAAGAAGCTTAAAGTACATTCCATACTTATTTAATATTGCTTTTCAATGTTTCCAGTTGCTGTAGTTGCTACAGGAATGTTATGTGAGCGTGAATGGAAGGGGGAGCAGTTTGCAGGATTACAAATAAAGCAGAAGATTGAGAATAACTTGAAATGATATAAAGACATGTAAGGCCAGATCCTCAGTCAGTGTAAATCAGCATAGTCCCATTGAAGTCAAAGTTAACTTTGAGTATGTCTACACTGCAATTAAAAACCCATTGCTGGCCCGTGCCAGCTGACTTGAGCTCCTGGGGCTCGGGTTACAGGGCTGTTTAACTGAGGTGTAGATGTTTGGACCCTGCGAGGCGGAAGCTCAGGCTGCAGCCTGAGTCCAAATGTCTACAATGCAATTAAACAGCCCGTTAGCACCCGCCTCCACTAACTGCAAGCCCAAGTCAGCTGGTGTGGGCCAGACACAGGTTTTTAATTGCAGTGCAGACATACCCTTTGAGCTTTCAGTATTATCTCTGCATTTCTTGAATGCTAAGTGCTTGCTTTCTCAAGCTTTAACATTTCTTTAATGCTAATCCTTTGACATGGAATAGATATGGGCATTTGGTCTTGCCTCATGAATATGCCATTCAGATTAATCATCCGAGTGGAGCCAACTTTTCCTAATGTTGCAAGTCACCTAGGAGGCAACAAGGTGGTTTTGACTTTTTTTCCTCAGTCAAGTTTTCTCTCTGCTTGCCTGGTCTTGGGGGAAGCAGGGCTGGGGGACGGGAAGAGGAGAGAACATTTAGAAGAGCTCTTTAGAAATTCACAGGAAGTTGAAATAAGTTCCTATGGGTGACATTTTCAGCTGATATAGATAGGCATAATTCCATTGATGATTATGGAGCTCTGCCAGTTTACACTAGCTGAGGATCTGACCCTGTAAAAGTACATTATGCAGGGATGTTTGGGAGGGCGTTCTTTTTTAAATAAATCTCTGTCTTTAAAATAGCAATATCAAACAGTCCAGGCTGACTTTCTTTCCCTCTGAATTCAGTCGTCCTCCCAGAAGAAAAGGTCATGATGTGAGAATCTCATTCTGAATTCTGTGTTTGCCTTGCATTATAGCATCAGTGCAGACAGCTCTGACAGCTTGCAGCAACAGTTCAGATTCTGGAGCATGGTGTCAATTTGGTGCCATTGTCAAAAGCTTTCAGGCTTGAATTTTCATTACAAAGCAAACAGCAGCATTTTCATGCGCATTTCCATGTAAGCTTGGAGCAGCTTGTTTCCCCAGAGTTATAATTTCTGGCCACTAGTTAGTTATACCTCTGTTCTCTGAGCCATTTGATTTTTACTCAGAGATTTCTCTTAGTTTTTGCACAAGGAGGTCTGACTGTCCTTAGACTCTTGCATTGGCAATGGAATGATTCAGCAAACTTAACAGTGCTGATGGCACTGATGGCTATAACGGTTTTATTTACTCTACCCAAACCCATCCATTACACTTTGTTCCAATGCCACAATAGAACATAATTCTCTTATGTTTTCTTTTTAATAGATTTTTCCCCCTTTTGCTACTTTCTTTGGCATATTACTTTGGTAGCAGTGGGGGACTGTCTGTAAGTTCCATCAAGCCACACTGAACAAAGAGAGTGCTCTTTCCTCACACAGTCTACATCGGGGTGGGCAAACTACGGCCAGTGGGCTGGATCTGGCACACCAGCTGTTTTAATCCGGCCCTTGAGCTCCTGTTGGGGAGTGGGGTCTGGGGCTTGCCCTGCTCTGGCACTCCGGGAACTGCAGCCAAAAGGAGCTGCAGGGGTGGCGCCTGCGGACAGGGCAGCGTGCAGAGCCACCTGGCCGCAGCTTCGCATAGGAGCCAGAGGGGGGACATGGCTGCTGCTTCTGGGAGCTGCTTGAGATAAGCGCCACCCAGAGCCTGCACCCCTGAGCCCCTCCCCGCGTCCCACTCTCCTGCCCCAGCACAGAGCTTCCTCCCTCACCCTGAACTCCTCATTTCTGGCCCCACCCTGGAGCCCACACCCCCAACCAGAGCCCTCAACCCCTCCTGCCCCCCAACCCCAATTTTGTAAGCATTCATAGCCCACCATATAATTTCTTTTCCCAGATGTTGTCCTCTGGCCAAAAAGTTTGTCCACCCCTGTTCTACATAGAAGATATAGTTTGGCTTCTCAGAAGCTTTTGCAAACCTTGTATATCTTTTCAAACTCTCTTTTAAAAAGCATTTAAACTCCTATATTGTAGCATTGCTACCATGTAAGAAAGATTCAGACAAAATAAATGTAAATGTGGTTGATCAGCTAGTTAAGAGGCAAAGCTTTAACTTTTTATATTTCCAAAGAAAATGGGCTAAATTTAGACCATTTTCCATTTAATAAAATAACGTTATTATAAGAATGGATTTTTGTGTTTTTATAAGAATAATTTTTAGCTTTTTATTAAAAGACCAGACATACTGGAATTTCAATAGTTTATATTTTGCAAACTACTAATTTTGGCCCTGATTCTGCTCCCCTTCCTCATGTGGAATAGGGTCTTACTCTGCAAGGTTGATCGCAGTACTACTGAATGTGTATAGGAATGAAAGAATTGAGTCCCTGATGATGTTTGGTATTGGACATTCTGTTTCTCATTGTATTTATGTAACATTTGGTTGATACTGAAATGATTATATCTCTAGAGCTTTGGGTATTAAGAACAAAATTAACAATTATAAACTGCTAACCACTGGCTACATTCTGCAAAAAATTAGTTTTGTAAATCTGGCCACAGTTTCACTGCTACAGACTCTCAGTGAGTCAAGGGCTAGAAGTCTCTTCTCGGATGACTCACGCAGAATACAGAGTCCAGGAACTAGCATAAAGTTTCAATTTCCACTTCCATTTCAATTTTGCTTATAAAAGGAGGATAATCCTTTCTAATGACATAGCACTGACTCAACTGAGCATGCTCCAACAAGACTGATTTTAGCACACCAGGAACAGCATAGAAAGACCTACTGTCAATATGTCTGCAAGTGACTGTCCTCAGAGGGGAATGCACTGTGTATCTTTTCTGCCTAGTGTATACCTGACTGTGCTCTGCTATATCTAAGAGCTAGGTTATGCAACTCTTATTCATATTGGTAGTATGGGACTTCTCATCTGATTAAGGGTAGCACAGTCTAAGACAAAGATTACAAGGATCTGGATTTGGATGTTTGAAACCAGCAAGTGTAATTTATTCTACCCTTAGGATGGAGGTGTGTTACCTATGTCAGTGCTTTTACTGTGCCTTTTCATATGCTTCATATCAACATATACAACATACCTAATGTATGAACTCTCCTTGCTCCTTTGTACCCTTTCCCCAAAGACAAAAATTTGAGGGCTGGCAACCACTAGAAAAAATCTCTGTAGATAGATATATATATATATATATATATATATATATATATATATATATATATATATATATAAAGGCTTACCATGTTAATTTGAAAATTTACCAGCCCGGGCATAGAATCTACTTGACCATTCTTTACCATGGTGACTGATGTTAAGACAATGAATGTTTTTTAATTAATTCCTACTTACTTGCCCAGAGTGAGTAGATTTTTGCAAATCTGCCCTGTCCCGCTGCCATATGGCCTTTAGAGGGAAAGCTAGTAACTAGCCAGAGACTCCAGCCAGTACGAGCAGCTGAAGACATGTTGTGTTATAATATATGACTGATGTAATATACTACTACTGCTGCTGATATGCCTTGGTATAATGTAAAAAAAAAAAGTAGTATATATAAAAAAAGAAAAAACATAAAATAATCAAACTGAACATATCATTTTAAAAGGAAATGTACAACATTTTCAGAAATGAAATTTTCCTAAATAGAAACTTTTCAGAATTTCCCTTTCATGGGAAATTTAAAAAATTACTGTTTTCATTCTAATTTATAACGAAACCACATTTCAAAATATAGAAATTTCCCTTGAAACATAAAATCTGAGTTTCAATCAGCTCTACTTGCAATACCATACAAACAAGACTAAGCACTTTTAAGTCATATGTACATTTACTATTGAATATTTTCTGATAAGCAAAGGATCATATGATTTCAGACAGAGAGACACAGGCAACCCAGAGACAGAAAGGGTCACGGACAACTACAAAGGTGGGGGGAAAAAAACCCTGACCCAATCAATGAGATTTCAATGGGGCCAGGATTTCACTCAACTTGTTTGTTGTTCATGAAGATTTACAAATGCAAATGTGATTCTTCAAATAGCAAGAGGTTGGCCATCATCTGTCATGAAAAACAAGAACAAAAGGCTCCCATCATACTCTTCAGCTTCCTGAAAACACAGTCTATTGGTCACTGAAACATGACTGGGGCCACACATAGGTCAAATAGTTATAAATGGAAAGAATCTATGGGCCTGGTTCTTTTTCAACTTTCCCTGGTTTTAGAATGGTGTAACTTCACTGATGTCAATGGGTATCTTCTGATTTACAGTTATGTGAGAGATAAATCAGACTCCTTGACCAAAAGTTGCATTTGTGACAGTACAAGATTCTGAACTCTGCTTATCAGAGGAGTATCCATGTTAGTCTGTATCCACAAAAACAACGAGGAGTCTGGTGCACCTTAAAGACTAACAGATTTATTTGGGCATAAGCTTTCGTGGGTAAAAAACCCACTTCTTCAGATGCATGGAGTCTGAAGAAGGTTTTTTTTTTTACCCACAAAAGCTTATGCCCAAATAAATCTGTTAGTCTTTAAGGTGCACCAGACTATCATTGTTTTTGTGAACTCTGCTTGTTACCATTGGTTAAGGCAAGACTGATATATAGAGAACCCCAGGTATTTTATCAATATCTTCATCTATTATGTACATTGGATAGTTAATAAATCTCATTTAATTTCTTGCATTTCCTTTCTACCAACACAACAAGGGAACATTATAGATTCATAAAATCATAGAACTGGAAGGGACCTCGAGAGGTCATCTAGTCCAGTCCCCTGCATTCAAGGCTGGCCTAAGTATTATCTAGACCATCCCTGACAGGTGTTTGTCCAACCTGCTCTTAAAAATCCCCAATGATGGAGATTCCACAATCTCCCTAGGCAATTTATTTCAGTGCTTAACCACTCTGACAGTTAGGAAGTTTTTCCTAATGTCCAACCTAAACCACCCTTGCTGCAATTTAAGCCCGTTGCTTCTTGTCCTATCCTCAGAGATTAAGAAGAACAATTTTTCTCTCTCCTCCTTGTAAAAACCTTTTATGTATTTGAAAACTGTTATCATGTCCCCTCTCAGTCTTCTCTTCTCCAGACTAAACAAACCCAATTTTTTCAATCTTCCCTCATAGGTCATGTTTTCTAGATCTTTAATCATTTTTATTGCTCTTCTCTGGACTTTCTCCAATTTGTCCACTTCTTTCCTGAAATGTGGTGCCCAGAACTGGACACAATACTGCAGTTGAGGCTTAATCAGTGTGGAGTAGAGCGGAAGAATTATTTCTTGTGTCTTGCTTACAATACTCTTGCTAATACATCCCAGAATGATGTTTGCTTTTTTTGCAACAGCATTACACTTTCACTCATATTTAGCTTCTGATCCACTATGACCCCCAGATCCCTTTCCGTACTACTCCTTCCTAGGCAGTCATTTCCAATTTTGTATGTGTGCAACTGATTGTTCCTTCCTAAGTGGAGTACTTTGCATTTGTCCTTATTGAATTTCATCCTATTTACTTCAGACCGTATCTCCAGTTTGTTCAGATCATTTTGAATTTTAATCCTATCCTCCAAAGCATTTGCAACTCCTCACAGCTTGGTATCGTCCACAGACTTTATAAGTGTACTCTCTATGCCATTATCTAAATCATTGATGAAGATATTGAACAGAACCGGACCCAGAACTGATCCCTGCGGGACCCCACTCATTATGCCCTTCCAGCATGACTGTGAATCACTGATAACTACTCTCTGGGAACGATTTTCCAATCAGTTATGCACCCACCTTATAATAGCTCCATCTGGTTGTATTTCCCTAGTTTGTTTATGAGAAGGTCATGCGAGACAGTATCAAAAGCCTTACTAAAGTCAAGATATACCACATCTACCACTTCCTCCCAAGTACAAGGCTTGTTACCCTGTCAAAGAAAGCTATCAGGTTGGTTTGACATGATTTGTTCTTGACAAATCCATGCTGATTGTTGTTTATCATCTTAATATCTTCTAGGTGTTTGCAAATTGATTGCTTAATTATTTGCTCCATTATATTTCCAGCTAGAGAAGTTAAGCTGACTGGTCTGTAATTCCTCGGGTTGTCCTTATTTCCCTTTTTATAGATGGGCACGATATTTGCCCTTTTCCAGTCTTCTGGAATGTCTCCTGTCTTCCAGGACTTTTCAAAGATAATTGCTAATGGCTCAGATATCACCTCAGTCAGCCCCTTGAGTATTCTAGGATGTATTTAATCAGGCCCTGGTGAGTTGAAGACATCTGACTTGTCTAAGTAATTTTTGACTAATTCTTTCCCTATTTTATACTCTGATCCTACCTCATTTTCACTGGCATTCACTATGTTAGACGTCCAATCACTACCAACCTTCTTGGTGAAAACTGAAACAAAAAAGTCATTAAGCACCTCTGCCATTTCCACATTTTCTGTTATTGTCTTTTCCCCGTCATCAAGTAATGGGCCTACTCTGTCCTTGGTCCCCCTCTTGCTTCTAATGTATTTGTAGAATGTTTTCTTGTTTCCTCTTATGTCTCTAGCTAGTTTGATCTCATTTTGTGCCTTGGCTTTTCCAATTTTCTCCCTACTCACTTGTGTTATTTGTTTATATTCATCCTTTGTAATTTGAATGAATTTCCATTTTTTGTAGGACTCTTTTTTGAGTTTTAGATCATTGAAGATCTCCTGTTAAGCCAGGGTTGTCTCTTGCCATACTTCCTATCTTTCCTACTCAGTAGGATAGTTTGCTCTTGTTCCCTTAATAATATCTCTTTGAAAAGCTGCCAATTGTCTTCAATTGTTTTTCCCCTTAGACTTGCTTCCCATGGGATTTTACCTACCAACTCCCTGAGTTTGCTAAAATCTGCCTTCTTGAGATCCATTATCTTTATTGTGCTGTTCTCCCTCCTACCATTTCTTAGAATCATGAACTCTACCATTTTGTTATCACTTTCACCCAAGTTGCCTTCCACTTTCAAATTCTCAACCAGTTCCTCCCTATTTGTCAAAATCAGATCTAGAACAGCCTCCCCCTAGTAGCTTTCTCCATCTTCTGAAATAAAAAATTGTCTCCAATACATTCCAAAAACTTGTTGGATAATCTGTGCCCTGCTGTGTTATTTTCCCAACAGATGTCTGGGTAGTTGAAGTCCTCCATCACTACCAAGTCCTATGCTTTGGATGATTTTGTTAGTTGTTTAAAAAAAGCCTCATCCTGGTTTGGTGGTTTGTAGTAGACCCTATCATGACATCACCCTTGTTTTTTACACCTTTTATCCTTACCCAGAGACTTTCAACAAGTCTGTCTCTTATTTCTGTCTCAACCTCAGTCCAAATGTATGCATTTTTAATATATAAGGCAACACCTCCTCCATTAGTCTCTATTAGAAGACCCCATTACCACCAAGTTGAGTCTCAATTTATTTGAGTTTGCCAAAAGATTCTGCCACTTTCCTACCTAGATTAAAGCATACCTAACAAGTTCTGCTAATTTTGATGCTGGGAAGGTGGTACCCTTTCTTTTTAAGTGAACTTAATCAAATACAAATGAACACTTGTCACAGACACTATTTCAATGGTCTATGGATCCAAAAACCTCCTCTCTACCCCATTAGCTTGTCTACAGGTTTGTCACCAGTATCAACCATCTTTTTTCATTTATGTTTCATATTCCAAGTATCTTTGAAAAGGCTGTCTGCGTTACCTCCATCTTCCTATTTTCTTTTCTCTCTGAAGTGATTCTTGATTATATCAGATCTCCCTTCATTGGTTTGGTATTTCTATATGGATTATAATTAGTCTGAAATGGCACAATGTTTATATTTTTATGGTAATATCATTGAGATGGCATCATACTATACTTACTTTTCTACATCTGGGCTACACATGTCTCAGTCTATGTTCCTCACTCTTGAATCACCATCACAATTACTTGGCCTTTCCTTTGGGTGACTCCTTTTCTGTGCTCAGTCAATAATTGGGCTTCTAAACTCCTTTGGGATTCTCATAGTCCTTTCCATCTGGGCCTCGTTGAGGTATAGGTAGAGTTCCATGGTAGCATATTTAATTGGCTCCTGTTTCTCTACATCCTTTAAATACCTACTGGTTCTTGAGGCTATATTCCTTTATCTTCTGTCATTTTTCAACTGATTTTTCATTCCGCCTGTCGGTGGTTTCACTTGCTGTGGTTCATTCCCTTGTGGCTAATTTCCTGCAGAATTGCAAGCATAAGCTCAATCTAGTCTTTGGTTTTCTATATATCTCTTAGGGATTATAACTGCTTTCAATTGTGTGTTCTTATAGCCCATGAGTTTGTGGGCAATGCAGGATATTTCCCAATACTTGAACTCCCCCAAAAGACACAATTCTGGGTAGAATTCTGCAGTATTTCCCTCTGTATGACATGTGAGAGCTGTGGCTCAGTTGTGGGTTCCAAAAACTCTGTATTTTTAAAACAGCCCTTAATATTGCTCATCCAGTCAACTGTGATCGCAATCAATTCTGGACACTTCTGACGGAGTATAAATGAATTGCCTGATCGTGTCCAGAAATTCAGATATTTTGGCAACACTTAACATGTTTGGTTTCAGTTTCAGCTGAATTTTTCTGGAAGGTTTCAGGACAATTCATTTAATCTATTTTCCTCCTGTTTTTTGCTTAAGCAAGCAGGAAGAAAATATACTATTTTACTTAATTTTTCAGAATTTGTGCACGCTTTTTTTTAAAAAGCAGAATTTTAAATGTCTCAAACATAGCGGAGACTATTCCTCAGTAAGGATTAGTCAAGTGCAAATGTTGACATTTTTTTAAAATAAAGTTATTATCAAATTTTGTTTGCAGTTTAAGCTTCGCAGGGCAGGGACCATGCCTTTTTTGTGTTTGTACAGTGACTAGTGCATTGTGGATGCTACCAAAAACAATGTATTAATAATATAGGCAAAACAAGAAAATAAAAATACATTTTCATATATAGGTACTAAGAAATTTCACTCAGATTTTAGTTATATATTTGTATATGGCATTATGGACTTACACAAAACAAATTCTTCAGGTTTTGTACAACTCCATAGTAGCACAGTCAGATTTGTGTGTATCTACTGAGAGGCACTATTGAAAACTTTTGGAATTAGGAAAAATATAATTGCAGCATTCTATATTGCTAGGTTCCATTTCTTTTTCATATTTCTTTTCCTTCCCCATCGTATAAGAAGGCACGTAAGTATACATGAATTCATTAAGGCTACACAGTTTAAAACCAGAAGGTCAGAAAAATGCTTTTCTAGAAACTATAATCCACTGACATTATATTCATATGTAATGTTTACCTTTACCTCTTAAGCTGTTAAAAATTTATCTTAATTCCCAGGCAAAAACTACACTAAGATGTATTTAAGGTAGAGAATACTTATCGGTAATTTAAGGTAAAATGCATTAAAGGGATAATGCAATTACTCCACAAACAGGTATCGTAAACCCAGGAAATTCAGAGTTAAGGTTAAACTTAAAATAAATCCAAATATGTCAAGATACGGAAATGCACAGCAGGCATAGGTGCTGCCCTGTAGCAATACTATCAAATAATCATCCGATTCTGTTTAAGGCATTTCAGTGTTTGTTTCCAAGATTATATTCAATTGACTTTTAAAATATCTATCAGATTTTTTTGCTTTTCTTTGTATTCCCTGCAGAGAAGCCGTTCATCTGCAGGACCCCCTTACTTCTCCTTCCCATATCCCCCCCTGCGCACAACTATTCCTAGTGTACCCCTCACTCAGGCCCTCTGTGTAGATTGGAACTGGTACAACTGATAGTTTTACAGAGAAACATTTGGGATTAATGGTAATTGTTTTCGTGACTGACAGTTTATCTTTCTGTAGAAGCTGGTGCTTAAGATATTCTCCTTCAGAGAAACTCAGACAGAACTGCTCTCTTTCAAAATGGCCACTTTCTCCCACAGTTCCCAATGTAAGTGAAGACACTGTCTTCAGAGAAGATGGTAGCTCTCTCTATGCTGCCAGGAGATGGAAAGGAGGAGATGAATAGAAGCAGCTATCAGCTTTGCCAAAGGTAGCGTGTGGCCCCAAATCCCCTTGATGGCTGCGATTTTGAAAGAGGGCAATTCTTCATGGAATTTTCTGACAACTATTTTTCAGCCTCCACTGAAGGAGAAACTTTCAGTTACGAAGAATAATGGTAACAAATGAATACTAATCCTAAAAAACAAACAAATAAACAACCTTCAAATGTGGTCAATACACAAGATTTCACTGAGTTTTAACTATATAGGAAGTTTGAAGAATCCATCATTCAGGTCAAAACACAGGTCTGCTAAATTTCTTCAAGGGATATTTTTAAATTGATTTTTAATTCATAAATTAATTAACAGCTTTATTGGAAAATTTTCACAACACTCATTCTGTAGTCAAAAAGTTCTGTAATTTTAGGAAGGATATGCTGTATTATTCATACAAAACAGAGAGGTCGAGTCCCTGCTTTAAGTGCAAAACTACTTGCTCTCATTTTCAGTGCTCTGCACAAGTATGACCTCTGTTTACATCTCTTCTCTCATTTTCCTCAACATGCCAGCCTGTTCCTCGTCTGCTCTATTTCAGCAACAGACACACACCCATAGGCCCACCTGTTGCATAGAGCATTCCAGCTTTAAAAGTCCACACCCTGGCTGTGTTTGTTCTGTTCTGCATTGTTCTGCAATGTACTTGACTTGTAGACTATGTTCCTTCCAGCAGGGACTCTGTTATCTGTTTGGCAAATGTTCCCATGGTTCATCCCCATGCACCCTAATGGTGTTGCATAAATAATTATTAATAATAATAAGGATCAGCTTGGACATACTTTCTTTGATTTTCGATGATGTTTTCAAGGGTTGAAAAGAATTTCACACCCTTTTGAATGCCACTTCGCTGCAGGTAAAGACTGTTACTCTTGTGGGAGTGCCAATTAGAGCCCATTATAACTTAACTAACTTGCCTTGGCATGAAAACCAGTGGAACTTGCTCTGCCTTGGCAAGATGGAGATTTTACTTCTATGTACATGTCTGAATTTGGGATATTGTTTTATGGGTCTGGATGTACTGATGTTTTGGGTATAAGGATCAAAACAGGGTTGCTAAAACTGACACCAGGGTTCCACAGCAGTACAATACTTTACTCTGCACAGTGCAAACTGTGTCACAAAATGCTTTACAGATTTTATAAAAATGGTTTCAGAGTTAAATAAAATAACAGCTCATGAAAGAAACTGAGAGGAATCTGTAATGCAGGAAAAAAGTACGACTAAAGATGATTGAATAGATTCTGTCAGCACTAAGGATATTTAAAAAAAATATCCTGCCATTATCAGTATGGGTTCCGCAAAAATGGGAACCTTCATGTAGACAGGGCTCTAGTATTTTTAATCACACATCAGTTACCCTTTTATGAACAGGATTTTGTGAACCAGTGTTAAAAGCTCTGACAGCAAACTGTCCACTCTAGGGCTACCAGCATTACTAACCTCAGTGGAGTTAGATTAATGTTTAGAACATATCCCTTATGTACATAGAGTAATAAACAGTTCCAGTGTTGTCTAGTGGTTGGAACTGGGGATGAGGACTCCTGCATTCTGTTCCCATCTGTAGCAAGGTCACAATTGGTCCGCCAAGCCACTGCGGGGTGGTGGGGAGCTACTGCCTCACCGAAAGGTCTTGGTCACACCTCTCCGATGATGGAGAATTAGCAGAGGGAGGTGTGCTGTCGTAATTGGTACGACATGGGAGTACCGGCTGGAGTCCGTGGCACGCCCCTCAGGCCAGGGAGTGTTGGTAAGAGGCACTGACGCACCCCTCAGGCAGCAGAGCGCCACAACAGTCAGTGACGCACCCCACAGGCAGGGGAGCACCAGCAACAGTCAGTGACGTGCCCCTTAGGCAAGGAAGCACCAGCAACAGTGTGGAACGCACCCCTCAGGCAGGGGAGTGCCAGCAACAGTCAGGGACGCGCCTCTCAGGCTGGGGAGCACTGGGAAGAGTCAGTGGCCCTTCTGACTCCCAGTAGTCAGTGACTCCCACTCCTGCCATGTGCTCTGAGCTGAAAACTCAGCTGATGAGGAGTCCACTTGCATCAGTCATCTTCACAGGGAGGAGAGGAGAACAATAAGAGTCTTTAGACCCTTTGTTGATGGCTTCTCAATACAGATGTAGGTAGTGTCCATTTGCTAGGTGCAACCACAGCCTGTCTGGTATTGATGGGTCTCCTCTTTCAGCAGGGGCATAACAATTTCTGTAGGAGAGAAGCTCATCACACTAATTAATGCTCCTCTCCTGAATGGTGATACATACATTCACAAGGGCTCACAATATAACTACTCAAATATTACATTACAACATGGAACACAGATACTACAAGTAAAATTAAATCAGGAAACAATTCACAGGCATTCAATAGATTTTAAACCCTAAACACTTTCTTATCATTCTAATACCTATTTTATCGATATGAACCCACAAGTGAGCCAAACTGAGTCCAGTTATGTATCTGTTAGTATCCAGTTGAGACACAGGGATCTAGGCATGATCTGGCACCTGACCTACCAGTGTCACAATGAACATTATGGGAGATAAAAACTGAGATACAGAATTAAGAGGACTTCTCTAGATAGTAGGCACTAATGAGGAGCTCAAGCTAATAGCAGAGAGAGTGTTTGAAGGGCTAGAGAGGAAACTTGTGCTAGATAAGCAAAGGAAGATCATGCTAGAAAATGCTACCATAATTTTTGTATGGCTTGTTTTATATTAAAAAAGCCAGGTGCTGTGGTGGATGGAGACTGTTATGTAATTTATGTTCAGGCTATCTTAGAGTTTGGACAGATGGACTGTTGTATTTATAATGTTGTAAGCATAATTTTTCTACATGTTTATTAACTTAAGTATCTTTCATGTACACATGATTAAAAACATTTTATCTCAGACCACTGACTCAGTGTACGAAAGGTTCCAGCTTCTATTACATATTTAGTTGTATATTAAACATTATTAGTCAGAAGTTCATCAAGACAATTTGTTTAAGGGGGGAGAATGAGAAAAGGAAAACTGTGCTGCTTTGTTTACCAAAACTGAGAATTGTGAAATTAATACTCTAGATTAAAAATCTACACACTTTAAATGTTGCTTTGCCATAAATCTTGACTAAAATGTGTCTGCAAAATAAATTAATGCTAACTTACCATCTAACTAATAACAGTGATTCTCAGATATTCTTACCCTGATTTTTTTGAGGAATTGTTCCAGACATAATGGACTTGAGAGTTTTCTGTTTGATACATTTTAATATATACTGGAAATATTAAAAAAGGAATAATGCCACCGACTTAAAAGTGTTAAATCTTTGTTGCTTAAGAAGAGAGGATAACCTTTGTTTTATATTTTTTTCACTACTGCAAGTTTGTTTAGCCTTCTAAAATTATACATTTCTACTAGGGCTGTTGATTAATCACAGTTAACTTACGTAATTATCTCCAAAAAATTAATCGTGATAAAAAAATTGATTGTGACTAATAGTTGTTTTAATCTCACCATTAAGCAACAGAATACCAATTGAAATGTATTAAATATTTTTGGTTTTTTTTCTAAATTTCTAATATATTTATTTCAATTACAACACAGAATATGAAATGAGAACAGGGACTTTTGTAGCCGGTAGTGCAAGGTATTTACATGCCAGATATGCTAAACATTCGTATGCCCCTTCATGCTTTGGCCATCATTCCAGAGGACATGCTTCTATGCTGATGACGCTTGTTTAAAAAATAATGTGTTTAATTAAATTTTTGACTGAACTCCTTGGGGGAGAATGGTATGTCTCCTGCTCTGTTTTACCCGCATTCTGCCACATATTTCATGTTATAGCAGTCTTGGATGATGACCCAGCACATGTTGTTCATTTTAAGAACACTTTCACTGCAGATCTGACAAAATGCAAAGAAGGTACCAATGTAAGATTTCTAAAGATAGCTACAGCACTTGACCCAAGGTTTAAGAATCTGTAGTGCCTTCCTAAATCTGAGAGGGATGAGATGTGGAGCATGCTTTCAGAAGTCTTAAAAGAGCAACTCTCTGATGCGGAAACCACAGAACCCAAATCACCAAAAAAGAAAATCAACCTTCTGCTGGTGGCATCTAACTCAGATGATGAAAGTGAACATGCATCGGTCTGCACTGCTTTGGATCGTTATCGAGCAGAACCCATCATGAGCATGGATGCATGTGCTCTGGAATGGTGTTTGAAGCATGAATGGACATACAAATCTTTAGCACATCCGGCAAGTAAATATCTTCCAATGCCAGCTACAACAATGCCATGTGAAAGCCTATTCTCACTTTCAGGTGACATTGTAAACAAGAAGCAGGCAGTATTATCTCCTGCAAATGTAAACAGACTTGTTTGTCTTAGCAATTGGCTGAACATGAAGTAGAACACAGTGGACTTGTAGGCTTTAAAGTTTTACATTGTTTTATTTTTGAATGCAGTTATTTTTGTACATAATTCTACATTTGTAAATTCAACTTCCATGATAAAGAGATTGCACTACAGTACTTGTATGAGGTGAATTGAAAAATACTATTTCTTTTGTTTTTTACAGTGCAAATATTTGTATTAAAAATAAATACAAGGTGAGCACTGTACACTTTGTATTATGTGTTGTAATTGAAATCAATATATTTGAAAATGTAGAAAACATCCAAAAATATTTAAATAAATGGTATTCTGTTATTGTTTAACAGTGCAATTAATCACGATTAATTTTTTAATCGTGTGATTAATTCCAATGATGTTTTTAATTGCTTCACAGCCCTAATTTCTACAACAGGCAAGTATAACTGGCAGTTGTCCAAATCTCCAAAAATACTACATATAAAGCAGTTGACAGCCTAGTATCTTAAAGACCTCTCATAAACAACATACAGCATGTGAACATGAACTTACATGAGCTGTGTATGTTTATGTACTTGAACAGTATGTATGAACTCACAGTCAGTTCTATTAAAAAAAATCAAACTTCTTTTTTGGCTTGCAGCACAAAGATCTCTGGTTTTTTGTTCAGTTTCTTTTTCAAAGATTTACAGATTTCCAATGGTGAAATGCCAGTGAGAAACTTCCCCATACTTAGTAGCAAAGTGGATCAAATCAGTATGCGTTAGTATGTATGTTCAATTTTTCTTGAGTTCACATTTATAAGTATATTTTAAGTTATCTTGGAAGTGAAATCTCCTAATCTATTCCATTTTGTGTTGACACTACCAGTAAAGATTTTAAGCAAAACATGCTTTATGCCTTCTTTATAATAACCCATTCAGGGTGACTGAAAACTGATTTCTTTCCCTAAAGAACCTAGTCCTGCATCATTGCAGTCAATGGGAGTTTTCACATCAGGCTCTGAATGATTAAAATGTTTGTGTGTGGGGAAGTATAAGTCAAAACATTCCACCCTCTACTTTAACTTACAGTTATAATTGATAATAATGTCTGATGATGATGATTTATTTCCAATGGCACCCAAACTGTGTTAGCTGCCTTCCAAACCAAGGTAGCCCTGCCCTGATCACAATTTAAAGTCATATTAAATTAACCTCATTTTAAATAATCTGAAAGGATTTTGGAGGTCGGTGGGTAGTTAATTACATGTTGTGATATTTGATTACCATAAAGTGCACAGCAGCTGAAGGCAAACCAGGGAGAACACACTGAAATGTGCATACCACAGTCCCAGATAGCCTAATCCATGTGCGAGTATCTCCACAGCAAAGTCCTACCCATGTTATTGTGTCCTCACTGTTTCTGAACTCACTTATGGGCAAATTGGGGGCATATCCCATTATTCTGTGTGCTGAGATGTACTAGGATTCTCTCTCAGTCAGCTGTGTCAATTGAAGGAGGACTTGGAAAATGTGTCTGTCCTTCATGGAGAATTGTGGGGGGCGGGATTTTGAAGACCATCATAATGATTATTGTTAATGATTTTGCCTGCATCCTCATGCAAAGTGCATGGGCTAATACCCAGGTAAGAGCCTGGGTTAACTGTGCAGTATAGACATAGCTTACATAGATAGATCCAGCAGGGCTTGTGGAAGGCCAGCAAAATGTAAAAACACCTTTGGCCAAATTATGTGTAAGGGTTGGATTCTCAACTTCACTTATTTTTACATTCTGCACAACTGAGGAGGACAATGAAGAGGGAGGGAAAGGTGGCTCTAAACTAGGTAGATTCATTCCTATATCCTGGGTCAGATGGGTACTAATATAGCCCTTGGTATTATTTAAAGCAGTGTAGTGCTGTGCGCCCTGCCCTGATATGTGCTCTTCAGATATGGTGGGGAGAATGGGTTGTGTAGAGTAGGCATAGCCACACACAAACTCTCCTGACTAAGGAACCCTCCATTGCCCCCTTCTGGCTAGCTTTCTGCCTGCTTTGGTTGATGAGGAAAACTGTACGTTAAGTATTGAGGCAGCTGTATATGAAGCATTCACTTAAATTCATTAGTCTGTTTGTTTATTTTACCACAGAACTCAAATTCTGATGAAGGCTTATGATCAAGATAGATCATGAGTCACAGGAAGTAGCTGCCCTGGGCTCATTTTTGCTCTCTGATACTAGTGCAGTGCACTAGTTTAATGTAATTGTCAACATCTATAGAAGTTAATTGCTGGAGACCAGCAGTAAATAAGTCTTTACTTAATGACCCTAAGGAGGATCAGCAAAGTTACAAAGCCAGGTCTGTTTCTACTAAAGGACAAGGGAAAGAGACAAAGTGATTTTCATTTGCAGTGTAAGTAATTCTGCACTGCCTTTGCCATGGCCACTAGAAGACAAGGATTTGGGCTCAATCCAAGATGCTTTCAACTTTTCTTCCCCAGCTAAGTATGTTTAAAGTGCAAAGACCAACTAGTCCATTGAAAGGATTTTATTTTAACCTTTCACCACAAACTCAACTCTGTCTGTCCAACCATAGTAACGAAAAAAAAGTTTGTTTATAAAATAAATTTTGCTGAAGAAGTTCAGTAATATCTTATTAATTCAGGCACAAAAAAACTTACAATATGTTAACAGTGCCACAAAGGAACAGTAGAGTTAAGACAGCTGAATGTTTCTGTTATAAATCTTGTTATTTTTTTAACATCGGTTACATGCTGAACAAAAATACATGTACTCTCATTGGACCAGATTCTCGTTTACACTAGTGCAAATTAGGAATTGCTTCAGTGAAGTGGTGTAAAACTGGAGTAAGAGTCTGATTCAAAATCCACTGAAGTCAATGGGAGTCTTTTCTTTGACTTCAGTGGGCTTTGGAACAGGCCCTAAATGAGACGCAAATAAGGCCTTCTGTCTCATTCATCCATTATTCTCTCTTTCTAAATGCATCCGATGAAGTGAGCTGTAACTCACGAAAGCTTATGCGCTAACAAATTTGTTAGTCTCTAAGGTGCCACAAGTACTCCTTTTCTTTTTGCGAATACAGACTAACACGGCTGCTACTATGAAACCTCTAAATATAGTGTAAGCTAGTGCCCAGAAATTATGTAATACCAACACAAGCTGGGCAATATTCCAAGCCTAACGTCATCACATCAAACATCCTGCCTGCCACAGGTGGGAGTCTGTTAAGTCAGCTGACCTTGCCATTCTTTTCCATGTGTATCCTGCTGGAAACAGAGGATGGCATTAGCCACTATTTTCAGAGCATCTTCTCATGGGTTCTCTTTCCGTCCCCAAGCAAGGATATTCTTGGAATGTGGAGTACAGGCCTCTGGTGCTTTTTTTTCTGTTGAGGGGACAAAGAAGGCCAGTTAGGTCCTCCTAATGCAGATGACAGAGGAAGGGCACAGGAGTTTTCCTGTCTCCCTTAAAGCAAGAGAGGTTGGAAGGGGGGTTAGCAGCTTCCCCCAAAGCCGGGGCTCACAGTATTGCCAATTGCAAGTATTCAAATATTGTAAGTAAGGCCCCAAGAATCATGAGATTTAAAAAAAAATAATTCACTTTGTATTCTTTTTTCTTGCCTTCTGTTTTTTAAGCCTTTGAGCTCACATTTTCAATCTTTTCTCTGTAACCATGAGGGCTATAATCTTTCTCTTTTAGAAAAAAATGAAAGCTGAGCTTTGTATGTAAGCACATGACTCTGGGAGCTGGGGAATCTAAGAAAAATACCGAAATTAACAAGACTCTCAATACTATCATGAGTATTGGCAACATTATGCTTATAACTTTGAAACTGTACCTGGAATCTTCCCATAATAAGCAATCAATTAAAACAGAAGGTTTAACAAAATAAATACCAACAGTCTCCAAGTATTAAAAAAAAGAAGCAATGCCTTCATATTAAAAATGGTCCTGCAGTGGTTCAGCTTTAGATAATATAACATGGATTCAGGAGCCATTATAACCCTTAGGCAATATTTTACTGCTATTTTGTAAAAGAGCCTGTTTCAGTTCTATATTTTTTTCACACTCCTGTATGGCCCCTTCAAGCAGGCATCGACCCTTGCCCATTATTAGAAATAATCCTTGTACATTAGGTTTTTTTCTGCCGATAAAATTCATCCATGTGCAGGGGTGCGGTAATACAGGGGTTAAATACAGGGGACACAAATGTTATGCAGGGCCCTCTGTGTTAAGAGCTGATATTAAGGGCAGCACAAAGGAAGCCATTTGCATTACACACAACAAGTTTTACTGGTCTTACAACACCCAGGAACTATGCTAAATATTATTGAGCGTCTTCTACTGGCATTTTATTAACTAACATTTTCCATATATACAGAACTCTTCTGTAATTCTCTGCACATGGATGAATTTCACCCACAGCTAAATTGAATTTACAAGAGATTTCCATTTTTATAGTGAATACTCTGAAGCCCAGTGGGTATAACCTATAGAAAGGTACAAAAATGGCATTTAGATAGTTATCCCCAAGGATATTATCCCACCGGAGGAAAAATCTCATCATGGCAATATCACAAAGAGTGTCCTATATAAAAAAATATTTTTACTGTCCCCTGTTAAGTTCATATATTTAAAATGTAGATCATTTTTCTATCTTACGATTCTTCTTAAATATGTGAAGAAGAAAAAAACAGTGTATCTTGAGACTGGCAACTGTTGACCAGATTCTAGAGATGAAGTAAAGTCCTCAGTGTTGTGATTGTACTTGATGTGGGTGCAGCCTGTACATTGGCCACAGCAGGATGCTGGAACTGGGTGCTTTATAATGGCCAGTGTTCATTTAGTTAATAGTAGAAGAAGCAAGAGCATTCAAAGAATGTTTTGCGTGTTGTTAGTTTGGATACGTTTATCATAGGAGGCACTTTCCTACCATGGATGTTCAATTCAGCAAGGTCCATCATCTTATTTCATTTGCAACAACTCTATGAACAAATAGAGGCTTTCACAGCCTCTAGTGTTCCAAGTGCACTGCTGTGATCTCAGTCTCTTTCAAAGTGGTGTTATGGCTGTGATGAATCCATTCTGCAGAGAAAGGCCAAAAAAAAAAAAAAACCCTGAGGATCTCTGCCAATCTGAGGGAAAATTCCTTCCTGGCCTCAAATATGATGATCAGTTAGACCCTGAGCATGTCAGCGAGACCCACCTGGGAAAGAATTCTCTCCAGTAACTCAGAGCCCTCCCCATCTATTGTCTCATCTCCAGCTGTTGCAGATATTTGCTCATGGCAGTGGCGGATGAGCTATATGCCACGGTAGGCCATTTCATCATACCATCCCCTCCATAAACTTATCAAGCTCAGTCCTGAAACAAGTTGAGAGAAGGCAGGGAAACAGGAGACGATAACCAGGTAGTCAACGATGGCATCATTGGTACTCCTTTCTTACACACTCACAGGAGGCCCTGGTTTTTATAAGTGTATGATCAAGATGGGGCTCAGATTTTCTCTTTAATTAGAGCCAAGTTTGCTCAAAAGTTTTGCAAACCTTTCAGCAAAACCAGGGCTGCTTAACTTTGTATTAACGCTAAAATCCAATAGATTCGGCATGATGGATGTTTCAAACAGCTCTAAAAGAAATCTTGAAGAGCCATTGCTTTGTCTAGAAGAGGGAAAACATTATTTTTGCTAGGGTGGATAGCTTGCCACACTGTTCCCAGACAGACACTTATGGGTCAGTCTGGCCCCATTGAAGTCAATGACAAAACTCCGGCAGACTTCGATGGGGCCAGGATTTAGGCCCTGAAAAAGCAACATTTCAGAAACAACCTTCTTGGTAAAGTAGAGTCTACAAAAACAAAAATCTACCTGCTTTCCAAGTAGCTGAGGCACACAACACATTACAATTAATTTTCATAAGCTGTAGCATACTTTATACCCAGTATTGCAAAACACTTAACAGAAAAAGTAGTTCCGCTAAAGGGGAAAAAAAGAGAGAGAGTGTCCATGGGGATTTTAAAAGGTTTTATTGAAAGAGGGGAAGTGACTCAGAAGAAGGGAAAGAGTTCCCAGATAGAGGAAAGTAAAAGAGTGGCGTCCCCTTCCCACCTCAAACTGTAGTGAGTCAAGGGAAAGGAACCATCAATCTAGTAAATGTTCTCAGCACAGTTGGGTGCTGGTCAATTGCTGAGATTTCAGGTCAAATAATTGCAGTACAAATAATTAATAATAATCATAACCTATAAAAATGACAAATTCTGTGCTGCTGCATCACCAACATTCATCCAAAATATTGATTATATTCATGGTAGAATATAAACATAGGTACTATCATGATAGTAAAATATCTTGGCATCAATATATTTGAAAATAAGAGGTTTCAGCTTCACCTCAGTATTTATTTCCCTCCAAGCGCCTCCTCAACTTTGCCTCAGAATTTGTGCAGCAGCTGAGGATTTGCTCCTTCTGTGGCAATACTCTATTCCATTCGTATTAATTTTTCATCATGTAGCAAAATCAGCATTCCCACGGACTTCTAATTTTGACAGGGAAAATAAAGGTCAGAAGTGTTTTTCCTCTTGACTGTAAATCATCCTTCAAGGAGTTTTTGTGTCTCACAGTGCAGCTTGCCAATGGCTGGCATGCCCTTTTGTCACACTGCCTGTGAGTTCATCAGTTTTCACTGTATAAAGCAGGTCTGACAGACTACATTTGGGTCACTTCAGGTGAGTGCATCCAGTATCACCTGAACACCTCATCAGCAAATGACTTGACATTGCTGTGAACTGACTGTGGTGTTCAGTAGGTAACATCCCGAAGAATTATGGCTGATGATAATCACTGTACAGATTGTGAACACCCATTGAATCACGTCCTCAGCTTGTTGACAAAAATGTCAGGTGCTCTAATTTACTGTTTAAATATTATTAAATGAATTGGTGGTTTCACCAGCTCCTAGTCAGCAGGTCTCGTATCACACACATATGCAAAATATCACAATTGTTTGTAACTGGCAACCTTGTTGACAATCTCAGCAGAAGCAAGTATAGAATTGGCACAGAGACTGGCCCATCCTCTCAACTTTCTCTGGGACACAGATGAGGCACGTTGGTAGGGAAATGTGGGGAAGTTTTCACAGCTGTTATCCATGCTATATCTGATCAGTGCATAAGTCTTCTGCCCATTAAGCTTGAAATTTGGATCAGGTCCTAAGGGGATCTAAAGTAATCTAGACTTGGGTAGCACCTCTTCTTCCAAACCTCTAAGCATGTAAATTAAATCAATTTAAACTTGCTTGGGCTCAGTTAGATTCCCCCAGACTTGCATCCACTTACTGATATGGATCTTACATCCCATTACACTTCACCTCTAAATTTGGCCATTCAGTCTAAGGTAAATTAAATCAATTCACTTCTCTCTCCTGAGATGCAGAGAACACTGCAGCAGGAAAAGCAACTAACAAGAAAGTACGTAAGTTAAACTAGTGGGTGACTCTTGGAATCAAAGCAGACATCTCCTGTAGATAGAGGTTTTATTTTTTTTAAAGTGTATCACATTGTAAAGTTTTCCCAGATTAAAAATATGAGAGATTGGTGAACCATTATTTTAAGAATGGTTTAATGACTGGTGCTGTTATCAATAAGCATGCAAGGCTGGTATACAGCAATTCTGAAATGCTGACACTAATTCTACACATTTTGTATAACAAGCTGATTGTAATAGTTTTCATTTCCTGCCAGCACAGGGAGCTGGGGGGAAGTGCTGACTCAGGTCTATTTTCTCCAGCTGCTGAACATGACTCTCTGAAGACTTACTTAAACAAATAAATATACTCATATGGCATAGAAGGTGCTTTGTTTATTGTTCTTTTTCAGTTGGGTTACCCTAGGAGCAAAGTATTAATAAATGACAACAGAAAATTTAGCAGGGAGTCCAAAAGGAGGGTGCTCTTTGTTGTTTTAAAAGGCACAGCAATACATTGAGTTATTTATTTATACAGACTGCCTATTATTCTGTTTATTACTTTATTTTAATGTGCTCTGGCTGAGCAGGCACATGGTAGTTGAAAGAATAAAAAAATCTGCTTCTGAACAGTCTGTCACCATAGGTAAAGTGCAGGACAGAGCCTGTTCATAAGACTTGACCTCAGTAAAGCAGTCTCTCTGGGAATTACATGAGGTGATTTTACCACTGTACTCTTTCAAGCCTGTGTTCTGTTTAACAATCAGCTGAAAGCTTGGCGAATTTGGTAGCTTTGCTTTAAAGAATAAACTCATTGCTTCTGGTTATTTTATTTTTTTTTCATGGTTTGTAGCTGAATTTAAAACTAGAAAATATTAATGAAAACAAATGGCTGTCATTTGTGACACACACATTTGTCTTTTTACTGTTCCTGTAAAAGGAATGATACTATACTGGCATAAAGCTCAAAGAAGAAATTGAGATGGCAAATTGAATTTATAATACCGGCATCTATTTCCTAAAACTTACAAAAGTCAAGATAAAGTGGCTCATTGTTAAGACACTGAGAGCTAGACTGTGATATCGTTACTCGTGCTGAGTGCTACCTTACTCCACAAGTAGTTCTGCTAATTTCAGTGGGTTTGCTTGAGGACTAAAATACCACAAAGTAGGGGTATCACAAATACAGACTGAAAAAGTTATATTTAAGTTACCCGTTCCCCCTTATCTATGGCCAGATCATGGCATGGGATAGCACTGATTTTTAGATAATAAATTCAATGGGAATTTCTGCTTTAAAATCAGTGGCTTGACATGGCCCCTAAGCTTTTCAGGTAGTTTAGGAGCACACCAATCTTTTTATATCTAAATTCTGATTCTAAGGGTATGTCTACAGTACGAAATTAGGTCGAATTTATAGAAGTTGGTTTTGTAGAAAGCGTTTTTATACAGTCGAGTGTGTGTGTCCCCACACAAATGCTCTAAGTGCATATAGTTGGCGGACTGTGTCCACAGTACCGAGGCAACCGTCGACTTCTGGAGCTTTGCACTGTGGGTAGCTATGCCACAGTTCCCGCAGTCTCCTCCACCCATTTGAATTCTGAGTAGAAATCCCAGTGCCTGATGGGGCTAAAACATTGTGGTGGGTAGTTCTGGGTACATATTGTCAGGCCCCCCGTTCCCTCCCTCCCTCCGTAAAAGCAAGGGCAGACAATCGTTCCGCGCCTTTTTTCTATGGAGACGCCATACCACAGAAAGCATGGAGCCCGCTCAGATCACTTTGGCAATTAGGAGCACATTAAACACCACACGCATTATCCAGCAGCATATGCAGCACCAGAACCTGGCAAAGCAAAACCGGGCGAGTAGGCGACGTCAGCATGATTACAAGAGTGATGAGGACATGGACACAGACTTTTCTCAAAGCACATGCCCTGGCAATGTGTGCATCATGGTCCTAATGGGGCAGGCTCATGCAGTGGAACGCTGATTCTGGGCCCAGGAATCGTTGCAGGTCTGGGACGATTCCCAGTGGCTGCGAAACTTTCGCATAAGTAAGGGCACTTTCATGGAACTTTGTGACTTGCTTTCCCCTGCCCTGAGGCACAAGAATACCAAGATGAGAGCAGCCCTCACAGTTGAGAAGCAAGTGGCAATAGCCCTGTGGAAGCTTGCAATGCCAGACAGCTACCCGTCAGTCGGGAATCAATTTGGAGTGGAAAAATCTACTGTGGGGGCTGCTGTGATGCAAGTAGCCAACACAATCAAAGATCTGCTGATATCAAGGGTAGTGAGCCTGGAAAATGTGCAGGTCATAGTGGATGGCTTTGCTGCAATGGGATTCCCTAACTGTGGTGGGGCCATAGACGGAACCCATATCCCTATCTTGGCACTGGAGCACCAAGCCGGCGAGTACATAAACTGCAAGGGGTACTTTTCAATAGTGCTGCAAGCACTGGTGGATCACAAGGGATATTTCACCCACATCAACATGGGATGGCTTGGAAAGGTACATGACACTCGCATCTTCAGGAACTCTGGTCTGTTTCAAAAGCTGCAAGAAGGAACTTTCTTCCCAGACCAGAAAATAGCCGTTGGGGATGTTGAAATGCCTATAGTTATTCTTGGGGACCCAGCCTACTCCTTAATGCCATGGCTCATGAAGCCATACATAGGCAGCCTGGAGAGTAGTCAGGAGCTGTTCAACTACAGGCTAAGCAAGTGCAGAATGGTGGTAGAATGTGCATTTGGATGTTTAAAAGCGTGCTGGCGCAGTTTAGTGACTCGGTTAGACCTCAATGAAACCAATATTCCCACTGTTATTACTACTTGCTGTGCGCTCCACAATATCTGTGAGAGTAAGGGGGAGATGTTTATGGCGGGGTGGGAGGTTGAGGCAAATCACCTGGCTGCTGGTTACACACAGCCAGACACCAGGGCAGTTAGAAGAGCACAGGAGGGTGCGGTGCACATCAGAGAAGCTTTGAAAAAAAACAGTTTCATGACTGGCCAGGCTACGGTGTGAAACTTCTGTTTGTTTCTCCTTGATTAACCCCCCTGCCCCTTGGTTCTCTCTACTTCCATGTAAGCTAAGCACCCTCCCCACCTCCCTTCGATCACCGCTTGCAGAGGCAGTAAAGTCATTGTTGCTTCACATTCATGCATTCTTTATTAATTCATCACACAAATAGGGGGATAATTACCAAGGTAGCCCAGGAGGGGTGGTGGAGGAGGGAAGGACAAGGCCACACAGCAATGTTTTAAAAGTTTAAAACTTATTGAATGCCAGCCTTCTGTTACTTGGGCAATCTTCTGGGGTGGAGTGGCTGGGTGGCCGGAGGCCCCCCCACCGCGTTCTTGGGCATCTGGGTGAGGAGGCTATGGAACTTGGGGAGGAGAGAGGTTGGTTACACAGGGGCTGTAGCAGCGGTCTGTGCTCCTGCTGCCTTTCCTGCAGCTCAACCATACGCTGGAGCATATTAGTTTGATCCTCCAGCAGTCTCAGCATTGAATCCTGCCTCCTCTCATCACGCTGCCACCACCTTTCACCTTCAGCCCTCTCTTCAGCCCACCACCTTTCCTCCCGGTCATTTTGTGCTTTCCTGCACTCTGACATTGTCTGCCTCCATGCATTCGTCTGTGCTCTGTCAGTGTGGGAGGACAGCATGACCTCAGAGAACATTTCATCGCGAGTGCGGTTTTTTTCGCCTTCTAATCTTCACTAGCCTCTGGGAAGGAGAAGATCCTGTGATCCTTGAAACACATGCAGCTGGTGGAGAAAAAAAAAGGGACGGGGGTATTTAAAAAGACACATTTTATAGAACCATAGATACACTCTTTCACAGTAAACCTTGCTGTTAACATTACATACATAGCACATGTGCTTTCGTTACAAGGTCGCATTTTGCCTTCCCCCACCCCATGGGTAACAGCGGGGAACATTTCTGTTCAGCCATAGGCAAACAGCCCAGCAGGAGCGAGCACCTCTGAATGTCCCCTTAAGAAAAGCACCCTATTTCAACCAGGTGACCATGAATGATAGCACTCTCCTGAGGATAACACAGAGAGATAAAGAACGGATGTTGTTTGAATGCCAACAAACATAGACTGCAATGTTTTGTTCTACAATGATTCCCGATAGGTTTCAGAGTAGCAGCCATGTTAGTCTGTATTCGCAAAAAGAAAATGAGTACTTATGGCACCTTAGAGACTAACAAATTTATTAGAGCATAAGCTTTCGTGAGCTACAGCTCACTTCATCGGATGCATTTGGTGGAAAAAACAGAGGGGAGATTGATATACACACACAGAGAACGTGAAACAATGGGTTTATCATACACACTGTAAAGAGAGTGATCACTTAAGATAAGCCATCACCAGCAGCAGGGGGGGGAAAGGAGGAAAACCTTTCATGGTGACAAGCAAGGTAGGCTATTTCCAGCAGTTAACAAGAATATCTGAGGAACAGTGGGGGGTGGGGTGGGGGGAGAAATAACATGGGGAAATAGTTTTACTTTGTGTAATGACTCATCCATTCCCAGTCTCTATTCAAGCCTAAGTTAATTGTATCCAGTTTGCAAATTAATTCCAATTCAGCAGTCTCTCGTTGGAGTCTGTTTTTGAAGCTTTTTTGTTGAAGGATAGCCACTCTTAGGTCTGTAATCGAGTGACCAGAGAGATTGAAGTGTTCTCCAACTGGTTTTTGAATGTTATAATTCTTGACGTCTGATTTGTGTCCATTCATTCTTTTACGTAGAGACTGTCCAGTTTGACCAATGTACATGGCAGAGGGGCATTGCTGGCACATGATGGCATATATCACATTGGTAGATGCGCAGGTGAACGAGCCTCTGATAATGTGGCTGATGAGATTAGGCCCTATGATGGTGTCCCCTGAATAGATATGTGGACAGAGTTGGCAACGGGCTTTGTTGCAAGGATAGGTTCCTGGGTTGGTGGTTCTGTTGTGTGGTGTGTGGTTGCTGGTGAGTATTTGCTTCAGATTGGGTGGCTGTCTGTAAGCAAGGACTGGCCTGTCTCCCAAGATCTGTGAGAGTGATGGGTCGTCCTTCAGGATAGTTGTAGATCCTTGATGATGCGTTGGAGAGGTTTTAGTTGGGGGCTGAAGGTGATGGCTAGTGGCGTTCTGTTATTTTCTTTGTTGGGCCTGTCCTGTAGTAGGTGACTTCTGGGTACTCTTCTGGCTCTGTCAATCTGTTTCTTCACTTCAGCAGGTGGGTATTGTAGTTGTAGGAATGCATGATAGAGATCTTGTAGGTGTTTGTCTCTGTCTGAGGGGTTGGAGCAAATGCGGTTATATCATAGAGCTTGGCTGTAGACAATGGATCGTGTGGTATGATCTGGATGAAAGCTAGAGGCATGTAGGTAGGAATAGCGGTCAGTAGGTTTCCGATATAGGGTGGTGTTTATGTGACCATCGCTTATTAGCACCGTAGTGTCCAGGAAGTGGATCTCTTGTGTGGACTGGTCCAGGCTGAGGTTGATGGTGGGATGGAAATTGTTGAAATCATGGTGGAATTCCTCAAGGCTTCTTTTCCATGGGTCCAGATGATGAAGATGTCATCAATGTAGCGCAAGCAGAGTAGGGGCATTAGGAGACGAGAGCTGAGGAAGCGTTGTTCTAAGTCAGCCATAAAAATGTTGGCATACTGTGGGGCTATGCGGGTACCCATCGCAGTGCCGCTGACTTGAAGGTATACATTGTCCCCAAATGTGAAATAGTTATGGGTGAGGACAAAGTCACAAAGTTCAACCCCATGTTATTTCTCCCCCCCACCCCATCCCACCCCACCCCACTCCCACTGTTCCTCAGATATTCTTGTTAACTGCTGGAAATAGCCTACCTTGCTTGTCACCATGAAAGGTTTTCCTCCTTTCCCCCCCTGCTGCTGGTGATAGCTTATCTTAAGTGATCACTCTCCTTACTGTGTGTATGATAAACCCATTGTTTCATGTTCTCTGTGTGTGTATATCAATCTCCCCTCTGTTTTTTCCACCAAATGCATCCGATGAAGTGAGCTGTAGCTCACGAAAGCTTATGATTCCCAAGTACGTGCTACTGGCCTGGAGTGGTAAAGTGTCCTACCATGGTGGATGGAATAAGGCTGCCCTCCCCAGAAACTTTTTGCAAAGGCGTTGGGAGTATATCCAAGAGAGCCATGAATGCCAGGGCAAATTAATCATTAAACATGCTGGCTTTTAAACCTTGTATAGTATTTTAAAAGGTACACTCACCAGAGGTCCCTTCTCCGCCTGGCGGGTCCAGGAGGCAGCCTTGGGTGGGTTCGGGGGGTACTGGCTCCAGGTCCAGAGTGAGAAACAGTTCCTGGCTGTCAGGAAAACTAGTTTCTCCACGTTTGCTGTGAGCTATCTACAACCTCATCATCATCGTCTTCCTCATCCCCAAAACCTGCTTCCATGTTGCCTCCATCTCCATTGAAGGAGTCAAACAACATGGCTGGGGTAGTGGTGGCTGAACCCCCTAAAATGGCATGCAGCTCATCATAGAAGTGGCATGTTTGGGGCTCTGACCCGGAGCGGCCGTTAGCCTCTCTGGTTTTCTGGTAGGCTTGCCTCAGCTCCTTAAGTTTCACGCGCCACTGCTTCGGGTCCCTATTATGGCCTCTGTCATTCATGCCCTGAGAGATTTTGACAAATGTTTTGGCATTTCAAAAACTGGAACGTAGTTCTGATAGCACGGATTCCTCTCCCCATACAGCGATCAGATCCCGTACCTCCCGTACGGTCCATGCTGGAGCTCTTTTGCGATTCTGGGACTCCATCATGGTCACCTCTGCTGATGAGCTCTGCATGATCACATTCAGCTTGCCACACTGGCCAAACAGGAAATTGAAATTCTAAAGTTCGAGGGCCTTTTCCTGTCTACCTGGTTAGTGCATCTGAGTTGAGAGTGCTGTCCAGAGCAGTCACAATGGAGCATTCTGGGACAGCTCCTGGAGGCCAATACCATCTAATTGCATCCACAGTACCCCAAATTCGACCCAGCAAAACCAATTTCAGTGTTAATCCCCTTGTCGGGAATGGAGCAAGGAAATCAATTTTAAGAGCCCTTTAAGTTGAAAAAAAGGGCTTCGTCATGTGGACGGGTGCAGGGTTACATCGATTTAACGCTGCTAAATTTGACCTCAACGCCTAGCGTAGACCAGGGCTAAGTGGCCTAACCATCTGCAAGTGAAATCTTAATACAGGTCACCACAATATACACTATTATTAATTTAGGGTAAGTCCACATTGCAAACAGGAGTATGAATGGCTTGTGTATACATACCCAGGCTTGTTATGCTCTAGCTAGCTCATGAGAAATAGAAGTGAGGATGCCGCAGTGCTGTCTGTCTGATCCTTTTGAGTACATACTTGCTTGTACAGCCAGTGCTAAAGCCCACATCATTGTACCCTCACTTCTATTTTTAGCGAGCTAGCTAAAGTACAGCTATTGGGGTTATGTCTACAGAAGCGGCTATTCACAGCTCTGGCTGCAGCATAGATATACCATTAGAGTTAGCTGATCTCATACCCTGCTGAATTCTCTCTCTCGCGCGCGCGAGCTGTGGTTCATTTCCAATGAAACTAAAACTCAGATTACTCTGCCAGTGGGGATTATCAAACACTCTCTTGGTGACTTGACCTTACTGTCCACCATTAGGATGAGAGGTTTTTTTCAAGTTAAAGGAGATGAATAGTGATTTATAATGCCTTTATATAGTTAAATGTTTACTAAATAAAAGTCAGACTGTAGTACCCTTACTCACATTGAGCAATAACTTACCCCAAAAATCAGTGAGGCTACTTATCAAGGGAATGCTTCATGTGAGTAAGGATATCACAGTCTTGCCCTCAGTGTTTTATGCTGTGTGTCCCCTCCATTTTTCATTTCTAGCAAATATACTACCTCATTGTCTAGTTGCATTTCCTGTCTGAACAGTATCCTTTCTTTTACAGGAACAGTACAAAGACTATATAAGCATCATAAAAGACAGCTATTTGGTTTCACTGAAACAAAGTGTATTACATTCTGGCCCTACATGTGGGGGTGGGGGTGTCTGTGTATTTAGACAGATAGCTGACACAGAGAATGAGATTTAGAGAAATTCCCCCATTATTTTCAGAGAGATTTAACAGATACAAACATATAGGGTGTCATGTACTTCTGTACCAGATATGAACTGGCTACCAAACTTGCTTATACATACCAGATGAGTTCATCAGAAGATCCTTTAATGCTCTTCTCGGTATGGCTGTTAGGTTTAAATAAGGCATTTTATACACAGTGCCACCTACTGGCTAAACAGCATAATACAATTTAGGATTCCATTACATCTCTTCCTTTATGTTTTACATTCCTACCATATACAACAGGGGTGGCCAATCTGTGCATGCAGCTCTTCATAAGTTAATATGCGGTTCTTTGTATAGGCACCGACTCCGGGACTGAAGCTACAGGTGCCAACTTTCCAATGTGCCAGGGGATGAGCACTGCTCAACCCCTGGCTCTGCCACAGGCCCTGCCCCCACTCCACCCCTTCCCGCGCCCTCCCCTAAACCTGCTGTGTCCTCGCTCTTCCCCCTCCCCCCCAGAGCCTCCTGCATGCCACGAAACATCTGATTGGGAGGTGCAAGGAGGGTGTGGGAGATGTTAATGGGCGGGGCTGTTGGTGGGTGGGAGTCGCTGGGAGCAGGGTGGGGGAGCTGATGGGGGGCTGTTGATGTATTACTGTGATTCTTTGGCAATGTTCATTGGTAAATTCTGGCTCCTTCTCAGGCTCAGGTTGGTCACCCCTAATATACAACATTTAAAACTATCACAATACATTTTGAAGTTCAGTCCGTATGAGTCTGTTAAGTGACTCTGAATAGTACTGTTTTTTTAATTACACAATTTGACCGTATAACAACTTGGTCATCTGCAATGACTGGTTGTGGTTGCTTTAAAATCCTTGAGTCATCATCTTCTTGTTCTGCATATGTCATCCATAGAGTTTGCTGTTTGTTTTTTGGGGGGTTGGGTTTTTGTTTTTGTTTTTTGAGGAACAAACTGTAGATGTTGATGGTTTCTGTTGAACTCTCCATTGTTGGTCTTGATCACATAGGATCTGGGTGCTGAATTCTTTTTCTTCATGACATCTGGTGTTGTCCCTCCGTTTTCTTCATTCAATTTCACATGAAGATGGTCACTAGGTTCTAGATCTGGTAATTCTCTAATGGAGTGATATTTGTTGTAAAAGTGTTCATAAGCTCTTTTAAACTTTTTATCCAGTTTGGCTACACTCTTCATGTTTGGTCACTTTGGAGACAGATTCTATTCCAATGTTGGAACAGTAGTTCTGAGTTGTCTTCCCATCAGGAGTTGTACTATGACCAAATAGAAGACTAAATGACCTAGAAGCACCAGGCAATCATTACAAGTGACTGTCCTTTTCACTGTGCTGTTTAATCATATATGTAACCCTTCTGCCCATCAGAGTTGGCAGCAACAAGGGCCGGGTTCAGTATCTAGGGGTTTCGTTTCAATAACACAATACAAAATCGGATCGAGCCCCCACCTAGTGACCTGGGACAATTACATACCACCCTTCTGGGTGCCTCTAAGAGGCAATACTTCCCCTCTTGCAAGTACAGAGTCTGAGTGTAGCAAAAGCCTTTTAATAAAGGAGGGAAGCAATGCAGCATTATGTTGGGGAAACACCACAAACAGGATTCATAATACCAACCGTGAGCAAAAGACCCACCACCAAGTAAGTTTGGCAGTGTCCTTTTCCCCACAGGGTCTTAAGTCCAGCAACTCAATAGTCACCCCCCCCCACACACACACACAGAGTTTCTGCCCTTGATAAGTGCAGTCCCCCAGAGTTCAGAAGTTCATCTGCAGAGTTTACCTCCCAGCCTGGGTGGAAGTGGAGGGAGGTATGGGGGGCATCTTACATGATCCGCTGCTCGAGTCAATGGCCGAGTGTCACGCTTCTCCATGGGGTTCTGCTGCAGTCTTCACCGTCAGCTGCATCTCTCCGCCAGCTATCCTGCTGGCCACTTCTATCCACCAGCCACCCAGCTATCCACTCCACTCCTCTCTGCTCTCCGCTAGCCATCCTGCTGTCTGCTCCTCTCTACCAGCTATCCACTGCACTCTGCTCTCCCTGCTAGCTGTCCTGCTGTCTGCTCACCAACTTGTCTTCAGGCCCCCCACACACACACTTAACACAGCTCTCAGGGATCTCAGCTCTTAGTAATTTCAGCTCTTTAGTGGTTTCAGCTCTGCAGCACATAACAAGACTCCTAATAGAGCTAAAATTAGCTCTATTATTACACAGAGGGGAGTCAACATAGTATTTTGGCCCCGGCCCCCCACAATTCACTGGGTTTTGGAACCCATGTCCCTTGCCTAGCAAGTGCTACTTAGTTGAGGGCGAGTCCCTCCGTCATAAAATGCCAAGTACAATTCTACTGTCCTTGATTCACATAACCAGGATAACAACCCTTTACTACTCCTGTCCCAATAACAAAGAGACTGGGATCCCAGAGCAGCCAAAGTGACCATTTGGGCAAGCAGTCCATCATGCTAGGCAGGGTGGGTGTGCCCATGCAAACGAGATCAGCCCCTAAAGTCTTTTTCCACAGCTCACCACCAGATGTCAGGGTAGAGCTCATTCTGACTCTGCTTACCCAAATAGAAGTCTAAATGACCTAGAAGCACCAGGCAATCATTACAAGTGACTGTCCTTTTCACTGTGCTGTTTAATCATATATATAAAACAGCAAAATATCCTGAAAACATTTTAAACATAATATATTCCATGTTAGCTGTTGTTGATCTATAACTCAGAAGAGGAAGGAATGGATCTTCCTGCTGTAGGATTTTCTTGGCTATCTGTACAACTGTCTGTCTCTCCATTTGCTTGTAGGCAATGTGGGCTGCTGGTAATATGACCGAAATCATATTTTGTTCAGAAGGACTTAAATTTTACTGCAGTGAATAAATTAACAAATAAATTTGTTAGTCTCTAAGGTGCTACAAGTCTATTATCCATCATTAGTTGTTCTGGAATACCAAAATGAGCAAAAGTGAACTTGAGTTTCTTGATAACCCTGTGACATGTTATGTCTTTAAAGTGCATTATTTCTACATACCTGGAAAATTAGTCCACAACAACCAGATAATGATGTCTTCTGAATTTGCAGAAATCTGCAGTTAGTCTGTTCCAAGGTCTATCTGGTAGAAGTATTGTTATTAAAGGTTCTTTGTGTTGTGTTGTGTTGGTCTGTTAGTTCTTCAATGTTCACATGCAGATGCTTATTCTTTATGTCCTTGCTGATGCCCAGCCACCACACTGACTGGTTGACCCATCTACAGTGTTTATTTTTTTCTCTCCTGCTGGTAATAGCTCACCTTACCTGATCACTCTTGTTACAGTGTGTATGGTAACACCCATTGTTTCATGTTCTCTGTATATATAAAATCCCCCCACTGTATTTTCCACTGCATGCATCCAATGAAGTGAGCTGTAGCTCACGAAAGCTTATGCTCAAATAAATTTGTTAGTCTCTAAGGTGCCACAAGCACTCCTGTTCTTTTAATCCCCAATGTCCTTCATGGAGGAGATTTAGGATTTCTCTTCTCATTTTGTCTGGAATTACAATTCAATTGTCTTTAATCGTGAGTCCATTTGATTGGCTTAATTGTCCACGTGCCACAAAACGGTCTCTTGTTGCTTCCTTAGTGTTCTTTAGGTACTTGGTCCAGCCGTCCCAATGTATCTTAGAAATTTCTTAGAAGCTGAATGTCTGTCAAGGCTGCTTTTTTGTAGCTGGTGTAGACTCTTTTCTGACACTGGTCTGTAAGTATCCACAGCAGCCGCCAAAGACATATGCATCTGCATCATCTTCAAACTCACGGGTTGTTGAGAGCAATGCTGGGCTCCGTGAGTGTCTACTGCGGGCGGCGAGCAGCAGTGGGCAGCTGGCGGGGGGCAGCCAAGGGGAGTGGCGGAGGAGGAACAGTCAGCAAGGTGCAAGTATTCAGGTGGAGCAAGATAGGTGTCTTCTTCCCTGGGTGGGAGGTGAACTCACACAGATGCACCTCTGAACCCTGGGTCCTCACTGACCAAGGACAACCACTGTGAGTAGGGTATGGTGAGGAAAGAGAGAGGGGCACAGTAAAGGAACTTTTGGTTGTAGAACTCAAGAACATGAGGTAGAAAACACTGTCCCATGCACTCTGGGATAGGTGTCCTGCTCACAGTTTTATGATTATTAATCCTGCTTGTGGCCTTTTTCCTAATTAATGCTGGGTGATTTCCCTTCTTTCATTAAAAATTTTCTTTTCTACACTCAGATTCTGTGCTTGCGAGAGGGGCACTGAGGGGTGGCGTGTAATTTCCCCAGGTTACAGAGTGGGGGCTTGAAACGGCTCTGTGTTGTATTTTTGAAAAGGAACCTCTAGATATTGAACCCGGCACTAGTTGCTGCCGGCACCAGCTGGCAGAAGGGTTACACTTTTACTGTCTCAGGCTTAACACTGATTCCATCTTTGTTTATTATCGGTCCCAAAAATTCCATTTGGGGTAGGCGGAAAATGCATTTTTCCTTGTTTAGTCTGGACTAAAACTGACGGATTAGGCTCAGGACTCTGTTGAGAGTTTTGTTATTCTTCCATTGAAAATTTTTATGTCAGAATATCATCCATGAAAATGAGAGCTCCATTTCTATTCCTTAACAATTCTGTCATCTTTCTTTAGAAAATTTCAGGTGCACTGATCAAATATAATGTTCAAAAGCAAAATCTATCAAAGGGTGTCATAAATGTAGTCAGTTTAGCACTTTTTTTGGCTAAAGGAATTTTCCAGAATCTGCTTGAGGCATCTTGCTTAGAGTATACTGTAGCTCCTTTCACTTTGGGGAGGAAGTCATCCAATAGTAGAAGGAAATATTTTTCTATTACAACTGCTTCGTTAAATCTTTTAAGATCCACACAGATTTGTATTTTTTTCCATTTTTCTTTATAACTGGTAACATTGGGACACACCCATGTTGTTGGCTCAGACATTGGCATAATCAAGAGAATCTGCTCCATTCTCTTTAACTCAGTATGAAGTAATGGGATAGGAATCCTATGGGGTGAATGAACACTACATGGTTCTGCATTGTCTCTTAATGTTATTTGTACTGGATTGTCTTTCAAAAGTCCAATATCACCAAATATTCTATTGAATTCTTCCACCTTTCTCACTAGGCCCATTGTGTCTGCCACACATAGGGCCAAGAGGCTGTTGGTCTGTGGTCCTTTGATCACATAGACTCTGAATCCATAGCTTTGTCTTTGTAAGTTGTTTCTGTGGTGAACTGGCCTGGGCAGTGCAGAATACCTCTAGGACTAGTCAGAGCTGTGGCAGGTGACTTCAGCTCTGGAAGGGGTTGAAGGAGACTGGATATGACTGTGACATCAGCTACTGAGTCAATTTTTAAAGTCAGTAATCTTGCCATGAATATTCAGTTTCACTTTCCAGGAAGCCTCTATGTCAACAGTAATAGATCCCAGAAACGTCAGCTCCTGATTGTCTGCAATATGAATCAACTCCTTGACTGACTTGATGTGGCAAACAGAAGCAAAATGTCCATATTTTATGCATTTATTACAGTGTGTGCCTCTGGTTGGACATGCATCATCTCTTGGGATGTGACTTTTTCTACACCTTGTGCATGTAGGCTGGAATTTGTCCTTTGTCCTTTGTAGTCTGTGAGTTCTCTCTCCTTGTCTCAGGGGTTTTATTATAATGACTTTTAACACTCATGTGTTTTGTGTACAATTTCTTAGCCAGTTTCAGGTTTTTTAGGTTTGTCAAGTTGCTCTAGATTTTGCTGTCTTACCAGCTCAGACTTTTTTGCTCTCTATGTAGCTGTTGCTGGGGTTAAATCTCTCTTCAGTTGTAGCGATGTTATAGGTTTTTATCTGTTAATCCAGTGAGCAGCCTGTCTCTGATATTTTCATGTTTTGCATTCCCCAAATCACAGTTTTCAGCCAATTATGCAGAGCTCTTAGAAAATATTCAACATTTTCCCCTGGTTCTTGAATTCTCTGGTGGAAACATACTGTTATATAAACCACATTTCTCTGAGGTATAAAGTATGCATCAAACATAGCCAGAGCCCTTTCATAGTCATCTTTGTGACTGTCTTTGGTAAAGTCAAAAGATTTAAAGAGATGCTCTGCCTGCTTGCCCATAGCATAAATTAAAGAAGATACCTGTATATTTCCACTTCCTTTTTAGAGCACAGTGGCAATGTGAAATCTTGTTTCCAATCTGTCCATTCTGAAGGTTTATCAAAGCTGAAGTTCTCTGAAGCATTTAAGAGTGGCATGTTGATGAGATCTTGCAAGCTTTGTTCCTTCTGTTTCTGTTCTTAGTTTACTCCTGACACCATGTCATGTACTTCTGTATCAGATGTGGACTGGCTACAGGGCTTGCTTATACACACCAGATGTATTCATCATAAAATCCTTTAGTAGTCTGCCAGGTATGACTAGACTTTAAATAGGGTATTTTACACACAGTGCCACTTAGTGGCTGAACAGTATAATACAGTTTAGCATTCCATTATATAGGATAATTGCTGGGACAGTGTGGGTGAGATAATAAAAATGTATTGGACCAAATTCTGTTGTGAGATGGACAAGCTTTTGAGCTCTTCTTCAGGTCTGGAACAGAAGCTGCTTCAATAAAAATATTACCTCACCCACCTTGTCTCTCTAATATCCTGGGATGAACATAGCTATAACACTGCATAGGATAACTGCAGCATTTTAAATCACTATACACACAAAAGAGGCCTGATTCAGAACCACATGATTCCAGTGTTACTCTGCTTCAACATACTGAGTAATGCAATGATCAGGCACAAAAGATCCTATGAGCTCTCCTGGTCCTACATAACTCAGGAGCATAAGCCAGAGCTCATTTCTTTAGAATGGGGAGTGGAAATGAAATTTTGGATTTATCAATAATTCTTAGCCTGCAAGAGCCTATGTATGTGACATTGGCCTTTAAGACGTATGAGTAATGTCTGCAAAGAAGGAAGCATGGCATGAAATAGCTGCGTTTGACATTAGATGAACACTTTTAACACAGATGAAGCTTTTACTCCTGAGGGCATTCTGCACCAAAACATTTAAAATTCTGCGACAAAAAAAAAAAAATTCTCTGCACAATATTTTAAAATTCTGCAAAATTCTGCAAATTGTATTTGTCAAATAAATGTGGAGGCTCCAGCATGGCAGTGGGGAGCACAGCCCACTGGCTGCACAGAGGTGGGAGATCACTGTGTCCACCCACACCCGGGACATACACTCAGCGGTGAGGCCACACCCAACCCTGACACAGTGCAAGGACCAGGCCTGCCCCAGAAACACCCCAGGGCCCTGCCCCTCCGTGCCAGGTGCACCAGGTGTGGGCAGGCAGGCTCAGCAAGGCAGGATGCAAGTATGCAGGGGCTTAGTATCGGGTGCGGGTTGAGAGGGTTCTGTGTTGGCTAGTCTGGGTGCAGGTGGCTCAGTGGGGGATCTGGTTGCACAGGGGCTTGTTGGGGGGGTCTGGGTGCAACGGTAATGGGATTCTGCAGGGGAGTCCACATGAAGGTGGTTGGGGCTCAACAGGAGAGGGTTTGGGTGTTGGGGGGATAAAGCTTGGCAGGGTAGTCTAGGTTTGGGAGGCTCAGTGAGGGGTCCAGATGCTGGAGGAGTGGGGCTCAGTTGGGTGGGGATCCAGGTGCAGCTGGTTGGAGCTTGGTGGGGTGGGAATCCAGGTGTGGGTGGCTTGTCAGGGTGCTCCAGATGCAGGGAAAGTGGGGCTCATGTGGTGGAGGGGTTCTGAGTGCAGAATGGTGAGGTTTGGCAAGGGTCTGAGTATGAGGGGGTCTGGATGCATGGGGATTGGGCAGATGGGGGAGCAGCTCCCTGTACATGGATCCTTCCCCCTGCAGCTGAGGAGTAATGGGTGCAAGAAGTGGGGAGGGGGAGAGTTTGCAGAGCTTCCTGAAGCTGGGTGAGAAATCTGGGGATGGGTCTCACCTGGCCCTGGATGCCGTGCAGGGAAAGAGGAAGTCCCATCCTCCCCTGCCCAGCCGGGACTAGCACCTGAGGCCAACGCAGGGTAGGAGCCCCAGCTGGGTCTTCCTCAGTCCCACACCCTGCCCCTTAGTGATTTACCTCTCTGCCACTTGCTCATGGCATCTGAAACATACTGCTGAGGATTGCATGACCACTCTTGTGGCTTCCCCATCAGAAAGTCATTTTTCTGCGGAGAAGCAAAGAAATCTGTGGGGGACATTAATTCTGCGCATGCGCAGTGGCACAGAATTCCCCTAGGAGTGAGCTTTTATCTTTCAACACATGTGATCCTGATTTACAGAAATGAACAGTGGAATAACAGCAGTGGTAAATTATGGTGCAAAATGAGTGACAGGCCTTGTATCCGTGTATAGCTGAAAGGTACATTTAGTCCTGTAGTTGTCACTGGCATGCAGTATAATAAAGTTTGCCATTGTATCAGAGAAGTAATTCATTCTTAACTACCTTTTGTAATAATATATCGGCTAAAACTTTTCACTTGAAATCTTCTTAGGCAAATATCGTTGATTACACTCTTGACATGGGGAATAAACAGGGGAAGAGAGAGGAGGCAGTATAGCATAAGGTGGCAATCTGCTGACTGCAATGAGCTCCAGGAGATCTCTTCAGAGGAAATAAAATCAGAAAGAAATCACATTGAGTAAAATTCACCCCTGTGCAGAAGGCAGTGGTCCCAGTTTTAAACTTTTAAAGGTCATGAGTCAGGCCCCAAAACATCATGAGAATTGCATAAAAACCATGAGATTATAAAAAATAATAAATTAGGGCATTTTTTTTTAAACTTGCATGCTTATTCTGAGTCTTTATCATTTCAGTTTCTTAAAAGTTTCTGTCCCTCAGAGTTGCAGAGAAAAGCTTGTTAATTAAAGTTGGGATTCTCATGTAATCAAAAGACTCCAGGAGCTGTGGATATAGAAAAACATGGTGAGATTCTTGATAAAATCATGACTTGGCACATTGAGAGAGCCAGCAGAAGGCCTATGCATGCTGGAATCACTTCAAAATAAGATTTAATAGGCCTCATGCTGGCTCCTTGCATGGGGGGAAATTTCATCTGGTCTGAGTGGTTGTTTACAGGGCTAGTAGCTGACAGTAGGGAATATTGGTAGAGATGTCAGTGGAGGTCCCCAGAAAGATCCATGCTATTCTGGCAGTAACTGGAAGGGGAGAAATCATTTCCTGAAACAGTAATGGTGTGAATGGTAAATAAGGCATTGGCCACGGTGACAGAGAGGTGAACTTTCCTAATGCCTGGTGTCCAGGGGTTTCACAAGTATGTCCTCTGTAAGCAAAGTCTGGGTAATCTGATAAAGCAAACCCTGTTTAGTCTTTGTTTTCCGAATAGGGAGATAGTAGGGAGATGAACCACTATTTTTATACTGTCATCATTCAACGATAAAAACATAAAGGTAAAATAGCATCTAATTCAGGGGTTCTCAGGACAAGTTATTTGGTGGCCTCAGAGTGCAGCCACCAACTCTTGCTGGTGGCCGCTCTCACACTTCTTCCTAAAATACTTAATTAGCTTCAGAAAAACAAATAAATATGCACATATACACGTCCAAGTCACTATAATTTATTTATTGGCTAGCTAGTAAGTCTACTGTGAAAAGTGACATTCACATACATATAACATATCACTTTTCACAGCAGACTTACTCAATCCCAGCAAAATCTGCTACAAAGGACCACTGAAATAATGGTTAGGAAGAGAGTTAGTCAAAAAGACAAAATTCAACATGAAATAGAAGCGCTCCCCCACACCACCCTGCACTCCTTTGAGACAATTTAAAAACACTAAGGTGTAGACTGAGCCTTAAGGTTCAGTCCTAAGTAAGGGGTTGGACAAAGCTACTCAGTCCCAGGATGAGACCAAGAAAGGAATCATAGGGTATGTCTGTTCTGCAATTAGACACCCATGGCTGGCCCATGCTAGCTGAATTGGGCTAAGGGGTTGTTTCATTGCAGTGTAAGCATATGGACTCAAACTGCAACCTGAGGTCTGGATCTAGGGTGACCAGACGTCCTGATATTATCAGGACCATCCCGATATTAGGGGCTTTGTCTTATATAGGTAACTATATCCAAAATGTCCCGATTGTTCACACTTGTTATCTGGTCACCCTCTCTGGGACCCTCCCATCTGGCAGGGTCCTAGAGCCTGGGCTCAAACCCAAATGTCTTCACTACAGTTAAACAGCCCCTTAGCCCAAGCCTCACTAGCCCAAGTTAGTTGGCAAGGGCCAGCTGCGGGTTTTTAATTGCAGTATAGACATACTTTCTGTCACAATTCCTGTCCAGCTCCAAGGAATTTGCTATTTACTGCAGTCCTGAAAAAGACATAACTTGCTACACCTTTTATCCCAGCTCAGCTCTGCTAGCTGGCACTTTGATGGGACAGGGCCAAAGCTCTAACCCCCATGCCCCTCCCACAACTGCAAAAGTTAGTAACACTGATTTAGTCATTCAGCCATTTTCCTGCACTGAAATTAATCACCAAGGGTCACATGACAGCTAGCCTGCCATGATTGTGCAAGGCAGTGAGTGAAAGAAGCATACTCATCCTTGCATCCCTGTACCAGGGCAGTCACAATCACATTTCTTGTGCTCTCTAAATGCAAGGGCCAGAGAAGTATAAACATCACTATACACCCTCAAGGGGGAAAAGCAGAGCCAGGACTCCTCCCATTTCTTTTCTGCCTTGGCAGAGTGCAAGCAGCACACGTTGAGCATAGATCAGGGATGGGCAAACTTTTTGGCCCGAAGGCCACATCTGGGTGGGGAAACTGTATGCAGGGTCGGGGCAGGAGGTTGGGGTGTGGGAGGGAGTGTGGGATGTAGGAGGGGGTGCAGTGTGCAGGAAGGGGGTCAGGGCAAGGGACTGGGGCAGAGGAGGGATGCAGGGTGTATGAGAGGGCTCAGGGCAGGGGTGCGGACTATGGGAAGGGGCTCAGGGCAGGGGGTTGAAGTGCAGGAGGGGTTTGGGGTACAACAGGGGGCTCAGGGCAGGGAGCTGGGGTGCAGCAGGGGCTCAGAGCAGAGGGTTGGGGTGCACGGGGGTGCAGGGTGCAGCAGGGGGTTGTAGTGCAGGAGGGCTGTGGGGTGCATCAGGGGGCTCAGGACAAGGGGTTGGGGTGCAGGAGAGGTTTGGGCTCCAGCCCAGTGCCGCTTACCTAAAGCGGTTCCAGGATGACAGCGGTGCACACCAAGGCCAAGAAAGTCTCCTTGCATGCCTGCCCTAGCCCCACGCCGCGCCGCACCACTCACCACGTCCCTGCGCGGCCCCTGGGGGAGGGGGGACACAGGGCTCAGTGCCTTGCCACGCCTCCAGGTACCTCCCCCAAAGCTCCCATTGGCCGCAGTTCCCCGTTCCTGGCCAATGGGAGCTGCAGGGACGGTGCCTGGAGGCAAGGGCAATGCACGGAGCTCTCTGCTCCCCCCCACACACACCCGGCCCCAGGTACGTGATGCTGACCGCTTCTGAGAGCGGTACGGGACACGCAGCAACACGGGGTGCAATCCCACGGGCTGAATCCAAAGCCCTGAGTGGCTGGATCCACCCCGTGGGCCATAGTTTGCCCGCCCCGGTATGGACCATATCTTCAAAATGGAAGAGGAGGAACTACCATGATGGCAGTCTGCTTGTCTGTTTGTTGTGTTGTGCTTTACCTGTGCACGTGTTCCCTTTGAAGGCTGCTTCTTATAAAGGCACAGAAAAGCTGCAAGTTAAAAATTAATTCACAATTTCACTATCTCCTCTCCTGCTTAGGGCTATTGATTTCTTAGGGCTTATCTATACATGGAAATTCACTGCCATATCCCTACCACTGTTATAGTTATACTGGTATAACTCCCATATGAACACATTTGCTGAAACAATAATGCCTTTTCATGGTCAAGAGTGTAACTCTGGAGAGGTTTGGGGCCCTAAGTTAGGCCAGAAATAGGTAGAGAAAGATGTAACCTTACCCAAGTCAAACCTCTAAAACTCTGGAGCTTTGCCCATCACTAGTATCTTCTCAGAGAGAACAACAGAAAATTGTCTTTTTAGTACAATAAAACCAACAAATGTCATATGTATCTATTCTTCTCTGTTTATGATTCAGGAGGAGTGATGCAGACTGAACAATCTGTGTGAGCTTAATGGTGCCAGGGTCAGCTGAAGACATGCCTTTTTCTATTAAAATATATTGTACATACATATATTTCTACTTCCTACTGAATCTGGTGAGGATTTGATGCTCATGAAGGATGCCAGAGTGACAGTACTCAAGGCTGAAGTCATATTTATTCATAGAGTATGCACAATATGGATATCAGCATAAACAACCCTAAATCACACAACACTTGTGCCTCAGCCCTCTCCTGGATGAAGTCTCATTAGTGTCCAAAGAGTAGTTCAAGTTCCATGACCATTCAATTATTGTTATCTGTGGTACAAGATACCAGTTAGTGCCAGCTGTTGGAATGTTGTCTGTGACATGGCCAGGTGTCTGCTAGAAAATAGACTAAGACCACCACCTCCTTTCACACAAATCATGAAATTATCTACTTTCAGTAACAACTTCTGACATGAGCTAGGCTAAAAACAATCCAGTGATGAAAGTTTCCGTATCCTATTATAAAATCCTTTAAACCATTCGGACCTTCCCCTCCCAAGTTTTGGATATAGAGTTGCAAGGGCTTCTAGACCTATATGTTACCACGACATGGAGTGTACACTCTGCTGCACAAGGGATGAAAAGGGGAGAGGTTCATACCCGTTAGAGATTGTAGATAGGAAGGGGATGGTTGTTACCAGGCAGCCATCTGCCCTGTAGATCTAACGGAGAAGGCAGCCCACCAAAGAGAAGGAGGAGGAGCCTCTTCCACAAAGACAGTAAGGGTGTGTGCAGTTTGAGGGCCCCGGTTGAGATGGATGTTGCCTAAAGGAATGGACTGGCTGGGTGGGAAGAAGGGTGCTGAGTGCAGTGGAGGGTGTGTCAGGTGGGTGCTAGTCTTGTATGGGAGGCCTTGTCAGGTCAGGGGAAGTAAGAGCGCCAGGTAGTATAGACATACGTGGGTGGGTTCTGAGAAGAAGGGATGCCACCTTTCTGTCAGCCTTCATATGATTCCTGGGGGAGGGGGAGAAGGCATATTGATGAAGTTTACTTTTTCAAGACTGATGTGAGACTTTACCAGTCCAAAAGTGTTATAGATATTGTGCTGTCTTAGAAGAGGTAATGGTTTGTTTGTTATAAGGAAGCCAAGGAAATTGCCACCCCCATCTCCTGAATTTGGCTCTAAAATCTCCACTAATTTCAGCCAAGGAATGCATTTTTCAACCCTCTCCGTAGTGTTTATCCATAGTTTATATTATCATTTGCTAAATATATTACATCATGCTATTTACTTCATTCTGCAGCTTCAAGACCTTTGTGTGGCTTTTCAATGCCCTACAAATTTGACATATAAATCACTGGAAAAAGGCTGACATCCCATTGTTTGCCTGTTTAGCTTTCCAAAGACTTCAGTAGGAAAAAAGCCACAAATTGCGACTGTTCACTTTTCTGCCACTCATCCAAATTATTTCAGCTAATAGGGCTGAAAATGACAAAGATCTGCAATAGGGCTAAAATGTTCAAATTTACATGTTAGGTACTTAGAGTCAGATTTTCAAAGGTATTTAGAAGTCTAAAGCTTCAGATAGACTCCTTGTGGTATTTTCAAAAGCTAGGTGCCTAACTCCCTTTGAAAGCAATGGGAATTAGGCACCTAACTTGCTTAGATGCTTTTGAAAATCCCACTAGGTATCTATATGCAACTTTAGGGACCTAGATAACTTTAAAAATCTGGTCCCTAACTTTGTATTTAGGCACCTATACTTAAGTTGCCTGGTTTTCATAGCTGCTGAGCAGTAGGAACTGAGCGGTCACAACACCTCTGAAAATCAGACTACTTATTTAGGTGCTTAAATTAATGCACCTTAAATGAATGCAGGTTTGAAAATGTTGGCCTGTATATCTACTTTGTACACACACACACACACACACATGCTTATTAGGAAGCATGTTTTTAACTGTTTAGAGTATACTTACTGCACCATATCATTATGTTATAAAGCCACTTCACCAGCCTGTTCACAAACAAAGTCTATAATGATTATATAGATTTCTTCTCCCTGGCACAACCAGGGCATATGGAATGAAGTGAAGCATATTAAAAGTGAAAACAAATTACAGTAATGTTGTTAAAATCACACTAAGGTTTAACTGCTTGATTAAACTCTCTTTGGAACATGTCTGTTCCTAAACATTTATGGGATCTATTCTCCCTAGGAGTGCACAGCATGTGACTGTATAGAGAGATGATGTCATCTCACATTAACTCTAAGGGAAGCACTCTGTCACCTCAATGAGATGTTGCTGAAGAGTGGCAGGAGCAGCACTTGCTCCACATGTTTAAGTCTAAGATTTCCAAAGGGTCCTTTGTTTGGGTTAGTCTGACAGACAAGTTTGGTTGCTTATAGGTGGAGGGTCTTTAGTTTCCATAAGAATGCTATACTGGGGCTTAACAAACCATCCATGATACAATAGATTCAATTAATTTAGATTAGAGATATCAAAATAAATAGGTATAGCATGGACTAAAGAATCCATCTTTAAAGCCTAGGCCAGAAGGTTTTCAAAGAAAATTACAGAGAAAGACAAAAGTGAGGTTTTGTCAAGAAATCACTGGGAACTGGTAGAAATAAAAGGGCAGATAATGAAGAAGTGCAATCACCAGCAGTTACAGGATAAAAGTTTAGGGGGGAACTTCCTAAGGGGGAAGTTAGGGAAAATCCACTGAAGGGGAAGGGGAAAATCCACTGAAGTTAAAGCTGATGACCATTATTACTTAGGGATATGAAATGATTATGCTGTTGTTTGACCTGTAGATGATATAAGGAATTGAAGAAGAGCAATTTGCCAGTTGCCCTTCCTATCAGTGACCTTCAGCCACTTTTAACACAGAGTTCCCACATGACTACTCTAACTCAAATTTACAAAGTAGGTAAGTGTTAAGACTTTGTTTTCTCTTTGGGTTTCACCTTTAAATTTCCAAGAAATCTACTATCTGGAGGGGTAGCTGCCATTTTGTGAGGCAGAATTAATGCAGCATATTGCAAAAGAGACATTCACTATGCTCTCTCAGGAGACACTACTAGGCACTACTCTTTTGTTGTTGCTGTTTTTTAGTTCCAGGGAGCTATGCTGATTTACACCAGCAGAGGTTCTGGCCTAAAGTATATGATTACTTCTTGTATTGAAAAAACATCCACCCACACAGTTAAAAACCTTTCATCCAGGCTCTCATTGCAATTTTGCAACATCCTCTTCCCTGGTCTTGACAAATGCAAGCTTGCTCTGCTCATATCTGTTCAGAATGCTGCTGAAAAGGTCATTAGGAAATTAAACTGTAATTCTATCCCCCGCTTCTTCTGGGAGGTGTTGCACTAACCTCACACTCCTAAAGCCAAGTTGCTGCCCAAACAAGTGTCAAAAAGCCACTTCAGACAGTCAGTGTAATTGAATTTTTATTCACTGTTTGTTATTTTTATTATTGTCATCCCTGGAGGGGATGACTTAGTGTTGTGAACATCAGATTTTACATATCTTGACACTCTGGAACAACAGATTCCACAAATAGTGGCATGGCTAAGTCAGTCCTTCACCCTTCTCTGTAAGATAAGCTTAATATCATGCATTTTACTGGTTTCAGAGCAGCAGCCGTGTTAGTCTGTATTCGCAAAAAGAAAAGGAGTACTTGTGGCACCTTAGTAGCTCACGAAAGCTTATGCTCTAATAAATTTGTTAGTCTCTAAGGTGCCACAAGTACTCCTTTTCTTTATGCATTTTACTGTGGCCCCAGTTAAGTACTGGGATATACAGAAGAAATGGCTGTGTAGCTCCTGAGATGGGCAGTGGCACTGCAACAATTTTTATAGTGGGGGTGCTGAAAGCCATTGAACAAAACTGTAAACCCTGCATCTGATGGAAACCATTTCACCCTAACACCTCCAGTTCCAGCACCCCTGAAGATGGGTCAAATTTGTGCTATTTCCAATTAAGTTCAGCAGTATCTTGGAGAACAAAATTAACTTCATATTCAGTACATGGCTCTGAAGCAGCTTCTGCAGCCCCTGTACAATTGCAGTTTCTTATCACTGTAAAAAAAACAACTGACTGCCCACAGTAAATTATAAACAAAAAAGTGTGTGTAAAGCTTTAAGATCTACACATACAATCCCTGCAAAATATACAGTGATCCGAGTGACCATCATTCACAGTTATGTTTGCATACACAAAGAGCAAAGTCTCATTCTCCATTAACTTAGGCCAGTGTAAACAAGAGTAAATCCGTGTACATCCATTGGTCTTCACTGCTGTAGGTGAGAGGATAATTATACCCTTTCAGAATAAATAAAATAATTTTATTTTTAAATTTAAAAAAAAAATAAGAACAAAAATAAAGTCTCTATGAGACTGATGTAAATTGCAGTAGTTCCACTGAAGTCCATTGGATCTAAACTGATTTACACCAGTTGAGGTTCTGGCCCAGAATATGTAGGTCCTCTGTAGCAGGCAAGAGCAATTTTGAGAATAAAATAGTTGTTGTCTTCGTAGAACTGTGAAGCTGCAGTACTTAGTTTGGCATTGGAATAGTTGTAGACTTACTTTACACAAAAAGAAAAGGAGTACTTGTGGCACCTTAGAGACTAACGAATTTATTTTGAGCATAAGCTTTCGTGACGCATCCGATGAAGTGAGCTGTAGCTCACGAAAGCTTACGCTCAAATAAATTTGTTAGTCTCTGAAGTGCCACAAGTACTCCTTTTCTTTCTGCGAATACAGACTAACACGCCTGCTACTCTGAAACCTTACTTTAGTGACAGTGTCACTAGTCAGTCAGGGGGAAGTTTGAGGACTTACAGTGTCATTAATCAATACATATTAATTATTTGGGGGTGGTTAGGGACTTATGCACAGCTTCATTTATTATCAATTATAATTTTGGGGTGATTGGGGCAAGGATTTTATGTCACAGAGTCATTAATGTTTAATTATGCGAGGAGAGTTGGGGGGAGTTAGCAGTGGGTCATATTCTGCTTTCCTGTACATGAGTTAGAGCAGGGGCGGGCAAACTTTTTGGCCTGAGGTCCACATAGGGTTTCTGAAATTGTATGGAGGGCCAGTTAGGGGAGGCTGTGCCTCCCCAAACAGCCAGGCGTGGCCCGGTCCCCACCCCCTATCCGACCCCCTGTGCTTCTCACCTCCTGATGGCCGCCCTGGGACTCCTGCCCCATCCAACCCCTCTGTTCCCTGAGGGCCTCCTGGGGACCCCTGCCCCCCCGCTCCCTGCCTGCTTACTGTGCTGCCTGGAACACCGGTGGCTAGCAGCGCAGTTGCACCAAGATAGGCAGCTGCGCCGCGCAGCACAGAGCACCGGGTCAGACTGGGCTCTGCAGCTGCGCTGCCCCAGGAGCTTGCTGCTCCACCGCCCAGAGCATTGCGCCGGCAGAACAGTGAGCTGAGGCTGCGGGGGAGGGGCCGGGGGCTAACCTCCCGGGTCAGGAGCTCAGGGGCTGGGCAGGACGGTCCCGCGGGCCAGATGTGGTCCGCAGGCTGTAGTTTGCCCACCTCTGTGTTAGAGTGACTGGGCGTCCCACTATTACCAGGACCATCCCGATTTAGGGCTCTGTCTTATATATGCAACTATACGCCTCCCATCCACCCCCCAAAAAATGTCTTGATTTTTCACACTTGCAGTCTGGCCACCCTAACACCAGTATAAAACCTGAGTAACCCCAAATCACTTCAGATTTACACGAGATTAACACAGTGCAGAATCTAGCCCATTGTCCTTCACAATGAACTGCTAACGAGTTGGGAGTAGCTGGGGTCATTAATGATCCCTTATGATTGTTTGGGGGCAGCTGGCTGGTGTACAGTGTTCTTGTTAGTTAGATGTATAGGTTATGGGCCCAGCCAGAGCAATCTGGGGCCATGTTCACTGGAGCCAACCCTCTCCCATTTCACTTTATTTACACCGGGGGAATCTCAAACTGGGGGTTGAGACCCCTCAGAGGGTAGGGAGGTTATTAAATGGGGGTGGGGGGGGGCACGAGCTGTCAGCCTCCATCCCAAACCCCGCTTTGCCTCCAGCATTTACAATGGTGTTAAATATATAAAAAGGTGTTTTTCATTTTAAGGGAAGGGGGGGGGGGGTCGCACTCAGAGGCTTGCTATGTGAAAGGGGTCACCACTCTAACAAGTCTGAGACTCACTGATTTACACGGAGGTTTTTTGGACGGGGGTGCTGGGGGGGGGGGGCTGATTATAGGGCCCTGGTGCAATCGCCCCCCCCCCCTTTGCTCCGCACTCCCAGCACCGCTGGGGCCAGTGACTCTCCCCAAGGGGGGCGGTCTGCAGGATCGGGGTGGGGGGGGAGCGATCCCCTCCGCGCCGCGGCTGCGGCTCCCCCGCCCTTTGGGTTATGTGCTGCGGGCCAGGCACCAGCCCGGCAGCGAGGGAGGCGGCGGCCGGGGCCAGGTGGATGTTGTGTGTCGGGCTCTGCGTCAGCGGCGGCGGCGGCAGGACGCGGGCTGGCGTCAGAGGCCGCCCGGTGACACATTCTTCCTCCGCCGGCGCTGGGCGGAAAGCGCGGGGGGACGTGCGGCTGTGCAGCGCTGCGCGGGGGCCGGGGCGGCGGCCACGGGGAAGAGGGGCAGCCTCACCCCGGGCTGACCCGGGTGAATCATGCTGCTTCCAGCCGCCTCCTGAAGGACAAAGGGCAAAACGCCGCGCTCTTTGTTCAGCTTCCCGGGCCTCAATGGGGCGCGTCCTGCCCTCCCCGCTGCCCCGCGCACAGGCGCTCCGGGCCGCTGCCTACCTACGGCCCGGCCGGGTTCCCGCCCTTGTCCGCTCGCTGGGGCGATGTGCGAAACGTGCGGGCTGCTGTTGGCGCGTCCCGGGGTTTCCCTTCCGGCCGGGCTGCGAGGTGGCCGCTCGCTGCGGATCCTCGTGCTCGTTACGTGCTGAAATGGAAAGGGACTGGCGAGAGCCTTCAATGGCACAGGCTTCTCTCCTGCTACCCCTGCCTGGGGCGGGAATACATAGCCTGGGCAGCGTCCGACGGCGGACGGGGCACGTAGCCACCCAAAGACAGGGAACACACAATGAGCGCGTTGTTGTTATGTGTTTATTCTCTTTCTACAAAGCCCCCTCCTAATAACACTTCGCGCCCGAAGGGAGGGTCGTGCGAGGAGAAGCAGGTTTCCCTGAGCCACACGTCCCTGCTCAGCGTGCTGCTCTGCTTCTGTCGCTAGCCCTGCAAATACTTGATGAGCGTCCTACGCTAAACTCCTCTAGTTTACTGGAGTTTTGCATCGCTGAAAGAGCGTCGGTTTTGACATGCTTAGGTTAAACAAGGTACCTAAAAGCAGTCCATTTTTCAAATGGAACATCAAACCTTTCCCAAGTGATAAAAGTGTTTCAGCCCTAGGGCAGTGTTGTCCAGGACTGAAAAAAGTGAAGGCTTCTCTGGCTGCTTTTATAAAATGTTTTCTCTCTCTGTTTTCAGTTTCATATCATATTTCTGTGTTACCCAAGCATTTAATCCCTCTGTTTTTTCTTGCTCTCAATTTACAGTTATTCTTCAGGCACATTACAAAAGATGGGTTTTATTACAGATGAGTGAAACAGCCTGAAATGCCCTCTACATAATCCTGTGGGAAACTCAATTAGGCTCAAATTCTGGGGATCGGCACACAGCTGAGTCCAGAAAGGTGTACTGTTCTCCAGCTCAGGGCGCTCTGGGAGTCATTTCAGGGCCCTTACTACTGAAGTCCTGAGGCTGTAGACATAGCGTGACTCTAGCTGCAATATGGGCCGTCTCTAGGAGGGGGAGGATGGGAAGATCCAGGAAGCAGTTATCCTGTCACCCTGTCCCCTCCTGTATTGGCATACAAAGGTCCCCAAGGAACTGAGCTTTGTGCTGTATGTGAGGACTAAGTACACTGTGTTCCCCCTGGAATCTTGCCTCCTCAATATGCCGCTGGTAGGAAATCCTCCATGGCCTCAGTGCCAGGAGCTAGATTTCCCCTTTTAATCTGATTAGGATCTTTAAAAAGAGTTAACTAGGCTTCACTTAAAATAAATTGACTATTCACACATTTTTTTGAAGCTGATCAAATAAAGGGCTGAATACAGATACAGGTCATTTTTGGAGGCCTATTTAAATCTTGGAGTTGTGGGTGCAGCTCACCAGAGCAATGAATGGGTCCGCCCCTTGAGGTAAGAGAAGGGCCAACAGAATCTTGAATTTTAGTGATTATGGAGGACAGTTATGGAGGTTGGAATCCTCCCTCCATAGAATAAGTAAAGGCATTGGTGTTGGGGGTGCTACCGTACCCCTGGTTTGACGTGGTTTCCATTATATACAGGGTTTACAGTTTATTTCAATGGCTCTCAGCACCCCCATTATACAAATTGTTCCAGCACCCCTGAGTAGAGGGTAAGGTAATTGGTAAGTACAGGCAAAGCAACAGCTCTGCTCCACTAATTTACCTCAAATCTGATTTGGAAAGGTCACTGGGGTAAGAACATAATGGCCATACTGGGTCAGACAAATGGTCCATCTAGCCCAGTGTCCTGTCCTCCAAACTTGGCCAGTGCCAAGTGCTTCAGAGGGAATGAACACAACAAGATAATTCTCAAGTGATCCATCCCCTGTCGTCCACTCTCAGCTTCTGGCAGTCAGAGGCTAGGGACGCCCAGAGTATAGGATGGCATCCTTGACCATCTTGGCTAATAGCCTGTGATGGACCTATCCTCCATGAATTTATCTAATTCATTTTTGAACCCAGTTATAGTTTTTGCATTCACAACATCCTCTGGCAACAAATTCCACAGGTTGACTGTGCGTTGTGTGAGAGAGTATTTTATTTTCCATATCCACTCAGTATTTGTTCCCTGCGGTGAACTGCCAACTAGGTTGCCAGTTAGTGGTAGTTTTCCATTATGTGTTTACAGGCTGAGGGCCTCAGTTTGCATATAAATTTCCTGGGACAAATAAATGGTCAATCCATTCGCCCTTTGTCAGATTATAAAAATGTAGCATGTTGTTGAAGGTGGCTCCCTGTTAGATTACCTGTCTCTCAAACTCTCCCGCTTGTCATCTGTTTTCTCTGTTGTTTTCCCTTTTATTTTATTTTTGTATAGCTCTCTGCACAGTGGGGTTCTGATTCTAAGTGGGGGCTTTGAGTGTTACTGTTATCACTATTATTTATTATTAGTAATATAATCCCATTACAATCTACTGTAACTATAATCACAAAACTCGAGAGAATGATAAGCTATAATTTGATTATACATTATTTTATGATAACCTTCAAATCCATAGCAGATATATTTGAAAATAAGCAGAAATAATATTTATAATAAAGCAAATACATTCATATACAGTGAAAGCTGTGTTATTGGGCCCTGTACCAACCAGCAAGCTCTATAACCCAGGATTTCTAATCTTCATAGAAAGTCTGATCTATAGTCCGGTTGGTGTGGGGCCAGCAGGCTCCCTACTGGCTTCGTGTGACTACCTGGAAGCAGCAATATGTCCCTGCTGCTCTTAAGTGGAGGCGCGGCTAGGTAGCTCTGCGCACTGCCTCCACCCTCAGGCACCGCCCCCAGAGCTCCCATTGGCTGTAGTTCCCAGAGCCAGTGCTTGGGGCAGGGTGGGGGCAGCGCGCAGACCAGCCTAGCCGTGCCTCCACCTAGGAGCAGCAGGGACAGGTCACCACTTGCAGGGAGCCGCCCGAGGTGAGCGCCGCTTGAATCCAGTACCCCAAAAACCTTCCTGCATTCCAACTCCCTGCCCTGAGCCCACTCCCACACCCAAACTCCCTCTCTCTTAGTTAATCAGAATTTTTCACTTACTGGCACCCCCCCATTCCCCAAACATGCCAGATAAAAAAGCTTTTACTGTACATGAGACTATACAAACCAACCAAGTGTCAGATGTCTTTAATTCTAGATAATCTAAGGTAGAGGAGGCCTGGGATTACTTTTAATCAAAGCTGCAGAAGATATCGGAAGCCTGCATCCCAAGAAAGGGGAAAAATATCATAGGCACGAGCTGTAGACCAAGGTGGATGAGCAAGCATCTCAGAGAGGTGATTAAGAAAAAGCAGAAAGCATACAGGGAGTGGAAGATGGGAGGGATCAGCAAGGAAAGCTACCTTATTGAGGTTAGAACATGTAGGGATAAAGTGAGACAGGCTAAAAGTCAAGTAAAGTTGGACCTTGCAAAGGGAATTAAAACCAATAGTAAAAGGTTCTATAGCCATATAAATAAGAAGAAAACAAAGAAAGAAGAAGTGGGACCGCTAAACACTGAGGATGGAGTGGAGATTAAGGATAATCTAGGCATGGCCCAATATCTAAACAAATACTTTGCCTCAGTCTTTAATAAGGCTAAAGAGGATCTTAGGGATAATGGTAGCATGACGAATGGGAATGAGGATATGGAGGTAGATATTACCATATCTGAGGTAGAAGTGAAACTGAAACAGCTTAATAGGACTAAATCGGGGGGCCCAGATAATCTTCATCTAAGAATATTAAAGGAATTGGCACCCGAAATTGCAAACCCATTAGCATGAATTTTTAATGAATCTGTAAACTCAGGAGTTGTACCATGATTGGAAAATCACTAACATAGTTCCTATTTTTAAGAAAGGGAAAAAAAGTGATCTGGGTAACTACAGGTCTGTTAGTTTGACATCTGTAGTATGCAAGGTCTTGGAAAAAATTCTGAAGGAGAAAGTAGTTAAGGGCATTGAAGTCAATGGTAAATGGGACAAAATACAACATGGTTTTACAAAAGGTAGATCGTGCCAAACCAACCTGATTTCCTTCTTTAAGAAAGTAACAGATTTTTTAGACAAAGTAAACGCAGTGGATCTAATTTACCTAGCTAGATTTCAGTAAGGCGTTTGATACCGTGCCACATGGGGAATTATTAGTTAAATTGGAAAAGATGGGGATCAGTATAAACATTGAAAGGTGGATAAGGAATTGGTTAAAGGGGAGACTACAATGGATCCTACTAAAAGGTGAACTGTCAGGCTGGCGGGAGATTACCAGTGGAGTTCCTCAAGGATCAGTTTTGGGACCAATCTTATTTAATCTTGTTATTACTGACCTTGGCACAAAAAGTGGGAGTGTGCTAATAAAGTTTGTGGATATTACAAAGCTGGGAGGTATTGCCAATTTAGAGAAGGACCAGGATATCATACAGGAAGATCTGGATGACTTTGTAAACTGGAGTAATAGTAATAGGATGAAATTTAATAGTGAGAAGTGTAACATTATGCATTTAGGGATTAATAACAAGAATTTTAATTATAAGCTGGGGACGCATCAATTAGAAGTAACGGAGGAGGAGAAGGACCTTGGAGTATTGGTTGATCATAGGATGACTATGAGCTGCCAATGTGATATGGCTGTGAAAAAAGCTAATGAGATTTTGGGATGCATCAGGAGAGGTATTTCCAGTAGGGATAAGGAGGTTTTAATACTGTTATACAAGGCACTGGTGAGACCTCACCTTGAATACTGTGTACCAATATGGACACAAGAACAAATGGATATAAACTGGCCACCAGGAAGTTTAGACTTGAAATTAGATGAAGGTTTCAAATCATCAGGAGTGAAGTTTTGGAATAGCCTTCCAAGGGAAGCATTGGGGGCAAAAGATCTATCTGGCGTTAAGATTAAACTCGATAAATTTATGGAGGAGATGGTATGATGGGATAACATGATTTTGGTAATTAATTGATCTTTAAATATTCATGGTAAATAGGCCTAATGGCCTGTGATGGGATGTTAGATGGGGTGGGATCTGAGTTATCCAGGAAAGAATTTTCTGTAGTATCTGGCTGGTGAATCTTGCCCATATGCTCAGGGTTTAGCTGATCATCATATTTGGGGTTGGGAAGGAATTTTCCTCCAGGGCAGATTGGCAGAGGCCCTGGAGGTTTTTCGCCTTCCTCTGTAGCATGGGGCACAGGTCACTTGCAGGAGGATTCTCTGCTCCTTGAAGTCTTTAAACCACGATTTGAGGAGTTTAATAGCTCAGACATAGGTGAGGTTTTTTGCAGGAGTGGATGGGTGAGAATCTGTGTCCTGCGTTGTGCAGGAGGTCAGACTAGATGATCATAATGGTCCCTTCTGACCTTAGTATATACGAATCTATTAACCATAATAATCAATAGACCCATTTGTCTGACAGATGACACTTAGATCCTTTTAAAGTGGATACATGGGTACCTGGATAAAGTAATGAATGTTGTTCTTTCCCAGTTTCCTATTTGTCTGGCATGGTCTCAGAAAGAATTTAAGTAACTAAAGATTCCAATATTCTACCTCATCTATATTCTATGGATTTAGAAGTCCAAGGTTCTCCATAATAAATCTTATCATCAGTACCTCTTCTGAGTTGACACAGTGCAGTGATGTCCAAAACATAACAAACAATCACTGCCAGATCCAAAGCACATGAAAGAGAACTGGAATCTTCATTTCTGATTTCACTAGACTGAAATATGAAAAAAAAATACCCGACTCCATCATCAGTTTCTCCTTCTAACAGAAATAACCCATAAGACTCTGAATATTAGTTAATTGTTTGGGAGAAAAGGGGTAATAAGTATGCAGGATAAAATAGAGGGATACTGAAGTATCTTTCCATTGATTCAATTGATGTTGGATGTGGCCTCCAATCTGTTATTTGTATGGATCTCAGTTTGAAAAAAATAAAAAGTAATCTTCACGGGCACACACTGCACCTTTTTTTTTCTTTTCAGAAGGTTCAATTGATACTTCTGTGCAGTTGCCAACTCTCGCAATTTTATTAGAAGTCTTGAGATAATTGGTTTCTTAAAGCCCCAGCTCCTAGACGCATTTGATTAGGTGAAAATTTCAACTTTTATTAAAGAAAAGTTTCTAGCTGTCAAACTTTGGGGAAAAGCTTGAAAATGCAACTGAAGTGCACTGTAAAAAGCTCAGAAAGCAGAAGACAAATGTAAAGAACACGCACATTTACAGTTTTTTTAAATCTCATTATTTTTAAACCAATGTTGATTTTTGGGCCTGACTCATGATTTTTAAATACTTGGACATGACAGTACTTGCAATATTAGGGCCCAAACCTGAAAACTCTTATTCACGTGAGAAAATAGGCATATAAGGACAATGAATAAGGATCACACATATGAGTGAGTGTTTGGAGAACTGGGTCTTTACTCTTCTGTTTTTCCAGGACTGAAAGCAGAAAAAACTAAAAAAACAAAAATCAAAACTGGATAATTTTGTGATAATACTTGTACTTGTGAGATTTCTATCCTGATTTCTAGACCAAAGAATATCAGATAATCTTTGCATAAATTTTCAAATCAAACTTCTGTAACTTTTAGGTTCACACTAATTAGTGTTTTGCTTATACTTTGCATGAGTTTACAGTTGCCCATTGGTATTGTAAGCAGGATCTGAATGAATGCTCCCCTGACAGCTAGCTGGGAGGGGGAGAGACTTCAGGAGCAAACTGTATTTACATGAACACATTACTCTGCTTAGATATCCAGCAGATAGAGCGGTATTTCTCAAAGTAATCAACTTTGGCTGGGTTGGGTTACAAATCACTTTAGTACTGAATGCAGGGGTAGTGAAATGCTGTTACCAATGTTGTTATCATTATTGTATGAATAAAGGGGAGCCGAACTGTGCTTAACCTGTTCCAAATGAGGGAGTCACCCTCAGCTGAAAGGACCTCATTAGGCCAGGGGCTTGAATACCGGAGCCCTATGAAAGTAAGAGGGGTGGGAACAGGTGTCCTAGTCAGGAGATGTGGATTCTCTCTAAGGGTCCCCAGTCTGGTTTAACCTTTTCCTCTCCACTGTTCAAAGAAAGAGCTAAATAGGCTTCATTAGGAGCCTTTTGTTACTTTAAAGTGCTCAAATGAGGGCTAAAATCACTTGAGATGGAGCAGTGTTTCTGCCCAGCCTGCAAAGAGCTGAAAATCATTAAGAGACTGATGTGCAGAGGTCACAGCAGAGAGGCAGAAGGAGACAACAGTCAGCTAGGGAAGGAGTGGCTGGCAAGGCGGTAAGCAGAACTAGTGCCTGGCAAGGCAACAAGAGGCTGGTGGGGCAGCCAACGGAGAGGAACCACGGCTGGCGGGGTAGCCAGATAATGAGGAACAGCAGCTGGCGGGACAACCAGCCAGAGCAAGCACAAACAAGGTGCCTTCTTCCCTGGGTGGGAGGTGAACTCACACAGATGCATCTCTGAACCGTGGGTCTTCACTGGCCAAGGACAACCACTATGAGTGGGGTATGGTGAGGGAGCAGAGAGGGGCACAGAAAAGGAACTGTTGGTTGTAGAACTCAAGAACATGAGGCAGAAGGCACCGCCCCATGCACTCTGGGGTGGGTATCCTGCTCACAGTTTTATGATTATGACATTTATGATTGTGGCATTTTCCTTAATTAATGTCAGGTGACTTCCCTCCTTTCATTAAAAGTTTATTTTCTACACTCAAACTCTGTGCTTGCGAGTGGGAAAGTATTGCCTCTCAGAGGTGCTCAGGGTGGTGTGCAATTTTCCCAGGTTAATGGCTGGGGGCTCGAGCCAGTTCTGTGTTGTGATGTTGAAAAGGAACCCCTAGATACTGAACCCTGCCCTGGTTGCTTCCGGCTCCACCTGGCAGAAGGGTTACAGTATTATACGAAAAACTATGTCACCGTTACAATATCAGGAGACTAAACAGCTACAATTATGGAAATTTCTTCCACCTTGAGCTGACCAAGTAAAATCCAGCCTCCCATGTGCCGAGAATCAGTTTCCCTCATGCCTAAAAACACCACAGGCTGACATAGGAGAGAATTATCTATCCTGAATAAAGGATGGCTGTTTCCCTGGGTTCAGGAGGTTTTGCCCAACCCCCTGAATATCAAGTGATACTTACAAATGATGTTCTTTGTGTCTTCTTCATTCCTCTTACAACAATATGAGTTAAATAATATAAAAATGGTTAACCTGGCACCCATTTACCAAGAATTTGATCCTGTAACTCTTATATACACTTCCTTTGGAAGACAATGGAAATTGCATACACTGCAACTTCAGGATCAGTGTTTTATTAATAAAATATTACCATTGTATGTTATTTAGACACATCTAAAACAATAAATTTAAGTCTGAACAGTTACCATGACAAGCAATGTTATTGTGTAATACTATGAAGGGTATTGCACCATATGGAAATGATAATATCTTCAAAAAGCATAAAATATCCCGTTCATTTTATTACTACTAGCATATTTTAATGTACTGTTGAAAATCATGGTTCTGTTGCTTATGCAAATATAAAAATCAGAGTATGACAAATTAATTCCAAATGTAGATTTATTCTAAGAATTTGTTTTTATGTCTTCTGTTATTGCCACATGTTGCTGATCCCACAACATAGGACAGCAGATGACTTAGTTGAAATGGTTCTTCACTGTTTTTAATATCTTTAACATCCCAAAGGGCTTTTTGTTTATATGTGTAATAATTTCCAGATTTTTGAACTGTCGGACTGTGCAGTGGTCTGAAAAATCTAGTGGCTATTATACATATTTTTCTCTCGAAAGATGGTTTTGGAGTGTGGGAAGATGGACCTTTGGGTTGGATTATTATAGTAGCCATTCAATTTTGTTAATGACTATTTTCAATTTTTGTTTACATCTACTTGGGAATTACTAAATAATTTCCTTTTTTTAAAAAGGCTACATTTTACTGATTCCTTTCTTTCAGTCATTTGGGACATAATGAGCCAAATTCAGAGGTAATGTGTCTAAGTCTTAGTCTAGAGGGAGTATAAAGTTTATGTAACTTAGACTTTCTTCTGACCTTCTCTCTCTCTCTTTCTCTGTCAAACCAACTTAGACTCAGTTTGACTCCCTTAGCATTGCTTTCTTAGTACCAGATTCAGCCACTATTACACTGAATAGCATATGACTACACAGGGTGTCCCACTGGTTTCAACAAGACTATATGCAGAGTATGGTGCTATTCAGTATGAGAAAGAGGACTGAAACAATGCAGTTACTTAGTAGTGAATCCTACTAACACTTAATACTGAATGTACTAGCATTTGAAGTTAATGGTGTCATTAGAAGAGGTTTTGGAACAAACTGATAAACTAAAAAGTAGTAAGTCACCAGGACCAGATGGTATTCACCTACGAGTTCTGAAGGAATTCAGATATGAAATTGCAGAACTACTAACTGTAGTTTCTAACCTATCATTTAAATCAGCTTCTGTACCAAATGACTGCCAAGGATAGCTAATGTGACGCCAATTTTTAAAAAGGAGTCCAGAGGTGATCCTGGCAATTACAGGCCTGACTTCAGTACCGGGCAAACTGGTTGAAACTACAGTAAAGAACAAAATTGTCAGACACATAGATTAACATAATTTGTTGGGGAAAAGTCAACATGGTTTTTGTAAAGGGAAATCATGCCTCACCAATCTACTAGAATTATTTGAGGGGGTCAACAAGCATGTGGACAAGGGGGATCCAGTGGACATAGATTTAGATTTTCAGAAAGCCTTTGACAAGGTCCCTCACCAAAGGCTCTTAAGCAAAGTAAGCTGTCATGGGATAAGAGGGAAGGTCCTTTCATGAATTGGTAACTGGTTAAGATAGGAAACAAAGGGTAAGAATAAATGGTCAGTTTTCAGAATGGAGGTGTCCCTCAGGGGTCTGTACTGGGATCACTCTTATTCAACATATTCATAAATGATCTGGAAAAAGAGGTAAGCAGTGAGGTGGCAACATTTGCAGATGATACAAAACTACTCAAGATAATTAAGTCCCAAGCAGACTGCGAAGAGCTACAAAAGGATCTCACAAAACGGGGTGACTGGGCAACAAAATGGTAGATGAAATTCAATGTTGATAAATGCAAAGTAGTGCACACTGGAAAACATTATCCCAATTATACATATAAAATGATGAGGTCTAAATTAGCTGTTACCACTCAAGAAAGAGATCTTGGAGTCATTGTGGATAGTTCTCTGAAAACATCCACTTAATGTGCAGTGGCTGTCAAAAAAGCAAGCAGAATGTTGGGAATCATCAAGAAAGGGATAGATAATAAGACAGAAAATATCATATTGCCTCTATATAAATCCATGTTATGCCCACATCTTGAATACTGTGTGCAGATTTGGTTGCCCCATCTTAAAAAAGATATATTGGAATTGGAAAAGGTTCAGAAAAGGACACAAAAATTAGCTATTAGCCAGGATGGGCAGGGCTGGTGTCCCTGGCCTCCCTTTGCCAGAAACTGGGAATGGGCGACAGGGATGGATCACTTGGTGATTACCTGTTCTATTTGTTCCCTCTGGGGCACCTGGCATTGCCACTGTTGGAAGACAGGATACTGGGTTAGATTTTTTTTTTTATGCAGACCCCACTAATAACTAAGATGCTTCTCACTTTCTGTCCATACAGGCTGCTCTTCAAAAATTTTCAATAAGTGATTCTACAAAACCCATATTTTCAAAATTGCTTCTATTTATTATATAAGTAACAGATTGTCCTTTATAATACCAGTGTGTGGTCCCAGTGCTGTTTCCATTGAAGTCAATAGTAAATTTCTCATTTCCAAAGGGACCAGTGTTGGACTTACTGTATTGTTATGCATTATCACATCACGCTATAAAATACAAGGCCAAACCCTGGTCAATGGGAGTTTTGTCATTGACATCAGTGGGAGCAGGATTTGATTTGGCCCCTTCTGCACAGATTGTACTCATGTATTAAAAATAGATTTCTTGCATCATTTATGACATCAATGTTTCTGGGAAACTGCTGGTTTTCTACTGTACACTGAAGGATCACAATGTTTGTTTATGTATTGTGCTTTAACTTTCCAAAGTCTCCTAACAACTGTTTGTGGCATATATCCAAAAGCTGAGATGTACAACACTCCATTGAATTGCATAAATAGGTTACATTTTGTGCAAAGAAAACTATGCTGAAATTTGGAATCAGTTTATTTACAATTTGTTTTAAAATATCATAAGAATTTGCTGGCTAATTTTTTTTTTTTTTGAAGAAACTGGATAACAGCAAGAAGCACTAGACAGCATGAATACCAAACATGCGCCATCCAATAGCTCACAAGTGTTTCTGTTTTTCTCCTTCTAGGTATGTCTTCTAATGCTGGAGCACGTGGCTGCACTTTTCAGAAAAAATATTTTGTGCTGATTTCCTGAAACAGTCCTCCTGTCAATCTGTAGCTTGTGTGTGAAGTTTAAGACCTAGTCCTGCATTCCCCCAAACTCCCACTGCCAAATTCATGTACTTAGATTTGCTTAAGCCAAAGAGACTCATCTACAGCCCACTAAAGTCCATGCAAAGACTTCAGTTGACTTTGAAATCAGACTCCTATTGGGTTTGGAATCAGACTGATTCAAAGCAGTGTTCAATACATTGTGCTGACCTTTTGGCACCTACATATACTACGGCCTTTTTGAGATATTTATTGTTTCTATCAAAGAAGAAGCTTGAGTCCTGTTTTGCTTTTGCTACTAGTGTTTTGGATGGAAAGGGTGAAATGTCCATTGTAATTATCATCTATCTGTGTAGTCAACAAAGACAACAAATTAAGTGAATCTTTCTTTCTGAATACAGTCAATCAAGCCATTTTTATTTATATTTATTTTATATATATCCATAACTGAAAATAATTATTTACACATGTAATGCACATACAGTGAAGAGGTGGGCGCCCATGAACTCAAAGAGGGGATGACATAGTCACAATGATAGGCCAAGAAGATTATTTTAGCAACAACTTTTTCTGCATGCTAAATGGCAGAAAGACTTTGAAACAAAATCTTTAATTTATGATTATGTTTATTTCTTCCCTTCTCCCGCCTCCCAGCCCTGCTTTATGATTTCCAATTTATTTTGATATAGAGTCATTTTAAAGTATCTGTTCAAATTATATTTAGTATTATTTTTCACCTAAAATTGGCCCTTGGTTGATATGTTGTATTACCAATATGTAAGTGGCAGTAATCTATGATTTTTTTAAAAAAATAAATCAGATTTCTTCATTTCAATTTGATTTTTTTTAATTTAAAGAAAATATAAGTTTATTTTAAAAAAACTATTGAAAATTAAAGTTGAAATTGACAACCTATGTTAAGGCTTAAATTTATTATAATCTATTAAAATAATTTAAATTAAATCCAAAAATAGTATTAAGCTGTACATGTTTGCTGCCAAGTTTTAAAGAAAGTCCAGTCACTGAACCAGTGAAAGTCACCGGCCAAACATCTAAAACCAGAGTTTGTTGAAGTGCTAAACCAGCTTTTGACAGTAGAAGCCTCTTCTGCAGGTTCAGAGAGAATATCTTCTTCATTTCCATTTATTCAAGTCAATGACTAGTTCATTCAAGTTAAGAAACTGACCAGGAGTAGAAAAAGCAGGAAATATAATTTTCCTTTTCCATGCTATAAATAAAAACTAGATTAGAGAGGATGAGATCTACTAGTTCTAAAATCTTGAAGACCTGGAAACAACCAATTTAATTTACTAACTACAGAGAATACTTCTTTTGCTTATTGAAACTGTTTTAAATGCATATTTTATTATGTTTTATTATGCACTTTTAATTAAATTTGAATTTCCATCCAAACAAAGCTTGACACAAATCACAAGTAAAAAATTTATCATTAACTAGTAAATAAAAAATGCATCATTTGCTATTTTCTAACATAATAAAAATTTAAAAATTAAGAAGCTGAATAAATATTATTTAAGCTAGATGATTATTTAAATAAATGTGTATAGATATAGTGTATCCTCTTGGTTTGCAAAAAGAAGCACCACTTTTAGTTTAAAAGCTATATTTCAATGCAAATCAATGTGGTTTAATGGTTACCAAATAATGAGAATCAGCCTTTGTCAAGGTTCCTTCTCCACTCTGAACTCTAGGATACAGATGTGGGGACCTGCATGAAAGACCCCCTAAGCTTATTCTTACCAGCTTAGGTTAAAAACTTCCTCAAGGTACAAACTTTGCCTTGTCTTTGAACTCTATGCTGCCACCACCAAGCGTATTAAACAAAGAAAAGGGAAAGAGCCCACTTGGAGATGTCTTCCTCACAAAATATCCCCCCAAGCCCTACATCCCCTTTTCTGGGGAAGGCTTGATAAAAATCCTCACCAATTTGCATAGGTGAACACAGACCCAAACCCTTGGATCTTAAGAACAATGAAAAGGCAATCAGGTTCTTAAAAGAAGAATTTTAATTAAAGAAAAAGTAAATGAATCACCTCTTTAAAATCAGGCTGGTAAATACCTTACAGGGTAATCAGATTCAAAACAGAGAATCCCTCTAGGCAAAACCTTAAGTTACAAAAAAACAAAAACAAGAATATACATTCCATTGAGCACAACCTATTTTACCAGCCATTTAACAAAAGGAAATCTAATGCATTCCTAGCTAGATTATTTATTAACTTAACAGAAGTTCTGAGGAGTTATGAAGAGCATTCCTGATCTGTTCCTGGCAAAAGCATCACACAGACACAGACACAGACACAGACCCTTCCCCCCTTCCCCCCCCCACAGTTTTTAAAGTATCTTGTCTCCTCATTGGTCATTTTGGTCAGGTTCCAGTGAGGTTATCTTAGGTTCTTAACCCTGTACAGGTGAAAGGGTTTTGCCTCTGGCCAGGATGGATTTTATAGTTCTGTATACAGAAAGGTGGTTACCCTTCCCTTTATAGTTATGACAGCCTTTCTTTAGAAAAACTTCTAAAAAGTACAAATGCAAAACACAATTAAAATTGATTATTTAAAGCAAGATTTCCTACTTGATTATTTTAATCATGATTAAAATTGGTATTTTAAATTGCTTTGATTTAATTCCATCCACCCTGGTTAGTGGAAATTATGTGTTCGGGTTGTAAACCCCTAAACATAACTTTGTTATTTGAAAATGAGTGTTACCATGGAGTAATGCTTCTAGCCAGCTCCTAGGCAGTAGTTAGTTTTCAAGTAACATTTTATTGGGTGTGTCTCTGTCTTTTGATCCATCCATCCATCTACCTTTGCCATCGTTCCATCTATTTCTTTGCCTTTCTACATTTCTAAAACATCCATCACCATAATATCTAAGGTGCCTAAGTATCATTGAGGATCAGAGCTTAAGTGCTTAGGATAACTTAAACACATTTTGTGTTGACCTTAAAGGAAAGAAATTATTACAAATACATAAAAATGGAGAGGAATGAGAGTGAAGGAACTATAATTTAAACAATTTAAAACTCTTACAAAATTCAGAAGGCTGTATATAAATCTATATCTAGATATCATCCCTCTCTGCAAATTGCCCCAGAAATGTTTCCTTCTTTTGCATTCCAAATGTACAATTTTCTCCAAAATTATACCATCCAGAAGTCTAAGATAAGTAATATGTCATCTACAGTGTTGTTGTAGTCGTGTTGTTCCCAGGATATAAGTGAGACAAGGTGGATGAGGTCATATCTCAATTTCTGTTGGGAAAGGGACAAGCTTTCAAGCTACATAGAGTTCAAAAGCATGTCTTTTCCCCAACAGAAGTTGGTCCAATAAAAGAAGATAAATAATAGCCAGTTCTGGACCAGTAACAAGTTTTCTAAAATTATAAAATGTAACAGTTTTAAATTACATTATCACATGACCCTGCAAATATAATAATGAAAATGTTATACTATTGGAAAGGAGAAATTCCCAGCTGCTCACTGGGGTGCACTCCTACTACATACTTTTAGCACTGGATCAGTCTGTGATAATAGACTTTAAAACTGAAATTTTTGTATAGACATATTTCTAGAGGGGTTTTAAGAGGCTTTTGTGACTCAGTTGAACTTGTGGTAACTAAAGCACCTGACTTTGAAAAGAGGTGAAGAAATACCAATTATTTTTTTAAAAAAACCTCTAAAACATTTTAAAACCTTTTTTTCTGTAAATATATGTGATATATATTGAATCTATCATGGGCTGGGGGAGCGGTATAAAAGAAGAATGCTATAATTTCACACTCATGCTGATAAATACTTTGTACATCAGTGTGTATATATATATATCCTTTATACATCTCTGTGTTTGTGTACACATACACACACACACACATACACGAACTTTCCATGACCCAGCAATTTGCAGAATGTTCTAAAAGTAAATGTGTCCAAGGACAGTAAGCTGCATTTCTGGAGAGTGTCAGTACTCCTTATTTCCCTTGTATTAACTGGAATGTCTTTCTTTTTTTTTGGCAACCTGGAGTCAACTGTCTTTCTACCTCTCCTCCCTTTGAGATATAAAAGCAGAATCTGATCCTTTCTCCTGCTATTCATGAACAGAAGTTCATGTGTGTCAGTAAACGTAGCTCTGAGCACATCTATGCACTCTCAAGGCAGCCACAGCAGCATTTCTCCTGTTATTATTTCTTTTGACACCTGCATCTCTGAATATTACACAATAGCCAGATTGCTGGTGGTGGAATGGATACGGGAGATTTCTAGCCAAAAAGCAATCTTTGCTGCTCTTACTGAAAAGTCTTTAGAGTTAGCTTCTCCTCCCCCTTCCCCCACCCCACAATCTCTTTCGGTTCTGTTCAGTAAGACTTTATGGACATGAAGAACTATACAAGTATTGTGAAAGCATAAAAGAGACAGCCTCCTTCAAGTGTCTGAGGTAGGCACAATCCACTCAGGAATGTGGAGGTTGAACAGTGTTACTACTTCAGTTCTTTGACTAGGAATACCCATGAGCTAGCTTCCCTATTTTGATTGCAGTAACTGGAAGGATCACTTAGTAAACAGTAGTTGGAAAGATCACCCTGCAATACTGCTGATGTATGTTTCGTTCATATCAGCCTTTGTTGCCAAAGTAGGGCCCAATTCTATAAACCAATGCCTGTGAATAAAGTTACACTTCAATGAATTACTCACATGAAGAACTTTATGCATATCTGTAGATGTTTGCAGATCACACCCTTTATCTAGATAAGCATTCTTCACAAACACACATCCTGCCTTTGTTATCCCCCCCCCCATTCTTCCAACTTTTTTGTCTATTTAGAAGCATGACCCTTATTTGTTGTGTTATGTTGAATTTAGATTATATGGTCTCCAGAGCAGGAACATTTTTTACTTGCATTTGTAAGGCATCTGGCATATTTTTGAGTCTTCACAAAAATAGTAACTAAGAACTAGAGGGTAGTGCACTTTGTTGCTTATGTAGGCCGAGCTGGCAGGTGGTGGGAGCTCTCTATCCCTGATTCTGTAGCAATTTTAAAGGTAATTGCCAGTAAACCTAAATTTGCTATAGACAGACAGAGAAATGCCATTGAATTGAGTTTTAGGCCTCACTTCTGTCAGCCAGTTACCTACAAAGAATCATGTAAATTAAAACAAGACATTTTGCCAAAATTTTCAAAAGTGCCCATTAATTTTCGGTACCTAACTTGAAATTTCGAATGCCTGATTTTCTGAGGTTCAGAGTACCTACAGCTCCCATTGACTGCATTTGGAGTAATGGGCACTCATTATTTTTTGAAAAATAAGACCCTATAAGTGCAAGCCTTGGCCTCCACTGAAGTCAACAGTGAAACTGCCATTGACCTCAGTGCAGGTCCAGATTTCACCCCAGGTCTTTAAAGTTTGGGAACCCGAAACCAGAAGCACCGTAAGACTGGACATTTTTTAATATTTGGGTTTTTGTGTTCAGCTCAAGAATGACTGAATTTTAATACTAAAATGTTACAGGAGCGTTGATTTCAATGAAGAAGAGTTGCCGTATAGATCTGGAAAAGAGTAATTGCAAAGTTTTATGTGATTTAAAAATAGTTTTGTGCACGCACAATAACTTTTTTAAAATTAAATTTTATGTGGCAAAATTAGTTTCAGTACATTGGAACTGCACAAAAAACAGTGGTCTAGATTGTCATTAGCCCTATTGTGACTGTACAATAGAATGAGAAGGAGTAACGGATGCCTCCTTGTACAGCCACATGAGAGCTACCAAGATCAAGGCTTCAATTCCCATGCAGAATGCAGTCCGTGGCACCACTTCAACCAGCAAGCAAGTGGGTGGGGAAGAGGTGAAATGAGTGGACTCACCCAGGATGCCAGTTAGCAGAGGTGGCTGGGTGCAAGGGATGAAATAAAATGCATCTTTTTTAGGGCTTCAATAAAGTACTTAGCCCTCCCAGAGCAAACAGGTGGGAAGTACAGGAGAAAATAAGACTCTCTCAGGCACAATTCCTGCCTTGTGCTCCTCCTGGATGGTGCAGCTGTGCATCCCCACCTTCCTGATTAACGGCTGTGTCTAAAGTTTCAATGTAGGTATGTGCAACTGTGAGGTAATATAGCTTTTGTTGTTTTCTCTCATTCCTCTCTTCCCCCTTTTTTCTTTCTGTCTCTGAAAATAAAAACAATCAAACAAAGGAAATTAAATGCAAAAGTTATATTAATGCAATAAAGTTACAAATGTAAACAAAGGAATGGCAATGACAATTTAATAGTTCAGGATTTTATAAAGTTTTATAAACATGGCCCTTCCAAATTCATGGTCCATTTTCGTAAATTTCACGGTCATAGCTAAAGCCCTACCAAATTCACGGCTGTGAAAAATGTATCAGGGACTGTGAATTCTGGTCTCCCCTGTGAAATCTGGTCTTTTTGTGTACTTTTCCCTATAGCAGAGTTTCTCAAACAGGGGTTCCAACCCCAAAGGGGGTTGCAAGGCTATTGTAGGGGGATCACGCTATTGTCATTCAGCTCTCCAGCTGCCCAGCTCTGAATGCAGTGCAGCTGCCAGTGGCAGCGTAGAAGTAAAGGTGGTAATACCATACCACGCCACCCTTACTTTTGCATTGCTGTCAGTGGTGGCTCTGCCTTCAGAGCTGGGTGTCCGGCCAGCAGCCGCCACTCTCCAGCTGTCCAGCTCTGAAGGCAGCGCAGAAGTAATCACAGCAATACTGCAACCCCTCTACAATAGCCTTGAGACCCCTTTTTGGGTCAAGATCCCATTTAAGAAATGCTGCTATAGGATAAAACTACACAAAATACCAGATTTCATGGAGTGTACCAGATTTCACAGTCCGTGATGAGTTTTTCATGGCCGTGAATTTAGAACGACCCTATTTATTAACCTTGCCATGTTTCATGTTTTGCCTTTGGCCTTGTCCACACACCAATATTGCACCAATTTAATTAAGAACTGGTCTACACTGAAAAGTTTTATCAGTATGATTATGTCAACTACAGAAGGGATTTTTTGTCTACATAATTATACCATGGAAAGCCCCAGTTTAGACACAGTAAAACCAGTATATAGGTGCCTTATACCAGTATAGCTTATTTTGGTCCCAAACTGGAATAAGCTATACTGGTACAAACACATTTATACCATTGTACCCCCTCCCGTGGGGTTATACTTTCTAGTGCAGATAAGCTTTAATTTGGTTTAGAAACTGAATTAGCAAAATTGGTGCAACTCCCTTGCGTAGACCCTCTTAGATTGATTTAAGAGGGTCTAGTTTCTAAACCGATTTAACTAAATCAGCTCAATTTTTGTGTGTTGGCAAGACTTCTGACTTTAATGGAAGCTAGATTGGTGGCCTCAATGTGTACAGGTGCTATTATTGATTGCTGGTTACAGCCAAATTCTGCACTGATTCTAATCCAACAATCCAATTTGTTGGAAAGGAATTGCACTGGGTGTATATCAGTGCAGAATGATGCCCTTAAAATGGCTAGTTTAATATATGTTAGGCCAAATTCAGTCCTGGTGTAAGTGGGTACAACTACATATCATTGGATCTATACTCACAATAGAGCTAAATCTGACCTGTGGGTGGGTGGGTTCTTTAGTAATAGAATCTTAATTTTTGCATTTCCTAATTTTTATTCAAATGTAGAACCTTCAAGTTGCCTAGATTTTATTATTCAATTGGCATATAAGCTAATTTCACCAAAGGTAGTTTTTTTAAAAAAAATTCTTAAAATACTTTTATTTGGTGGCATTGCAAATATTTCCTAGTGTAAAAAGTGAAATAAATAATAACTGTAAATCTCTGTAATTGAGGCGTGAGGGTAGACTGACAGTGGGGATTACATTGCTGGTTGATGGAAATGTTCATAAAGCAATATGAAGAACAAGTTACTTCCACACATAAACTGAGAACAATTTATGTGTGTTTTTGTGGCAAGGGAAGGGAATTGCTATTTTTGTATTTATGTATTTATTTTGCGCGGTGTCTCCTTTACCTTTTTGCTTCAATTTTGAAACCAGTAAACTATAAAAATTGTTTGTGGCTGAAAATGATGCTTTTATACATATTTAATCTGCTGTGCTACCCTGCAGTGCTATTGCTGGGACAGAAAACAGGAAGGTCTAATCCTTCTGTTGGACCTAATCTTTGAGCACTGTTGTGATCCTCCTGATACTGACCCTAAAATGATCCCAAAGCTTTTCAGACTTCGCCATCTATAAAAATATGGGGGTGACGGAAGGCAGCAGAAAGCTTTCCTGAGATAGTGTCTAAACAAAATGCATTCAGTTTAGAGCAAATTCATCAAGCCCCTCTTTGTAAATGGGATCAATCAAGTTTATTCATTCCTTGACTCAATCCTGGGCAACCGGCGACCTCTGTTGGTGAATTTATAAAATGAGCCGGAGGACAAAGAAGTCTGCAAGTCATCGTGTATTATGCATGGGGAGATTAAAGGAAGCAGACCACTCTCTCCGTACACTTTAAATTCCTTTTCCAATTTAAAATCTCTAATAAAGAACTCTTATGCATATTCTTTAGGATACAAAATCAGACCTAGTTTAAAGTTGTTAAAAGGGCCACCTTCAGGACTGTAGCAGAAAAGTATGGGCGCCGAATAAAGAACAGGGGAGAATAACTAGAAAGTTGACCTCAATGCTGAAAGCATTTGATTTTAAATGTGCAGTGTTCTGAATACACAATCTATGTAGGGTGGCAATATATTGGGTAATAAAGTAAACCTTTACTCTTTCGTCTGGATTTAGGCAAACGGATTGACAAGAATCACTGAGAGGGGAATCTCAGTGCCAAGAAATGGTTTGGAAACAAATTAGTATTTATGGTTCACTTCGTTTCCATGACAGGAAACAGTTTTGCTAGACAGTATTTTGGAAGCGCTATTAATTTTCACTTGTGAGGAAAAATGTTTATGAGTGAAAGGCTATTCATATGTACATAAACAAATTAGAGTCGTTTTAAGTGTCTGTTGTATGTAACATATTTAGATACAATATACAGAAACATTGGCTATGCTACTTTAAAGTGTTCTTTATTAGGGTTATAATCAAACACAACGGGACGTTAAAAAAAAACCCAAGCAGAACAGAAGTTGCAATTTCACTGATAAGAGGCAGTTTAAATTCACTGTGCAAAATCCAGTTTTGCCTTTCAGAATTGGAAAAGGAAGTAGTTATGTAAACTGTTTTGTCTTGGCAAGGAGGTAAAGTCTTAAGAGTTCAGGGAGCACTTTAAAAAAGATACTTCGGAGGAACATTCATACATCAGCTGCACCGAAAGTACCGTGTTCCAGTGCCAGAGAGAGAGAGAGAGAGAGAGAGAGAGAAATATATATTCAGTTTTCCCAAGAACTTGCAATTGTCATGTGAGATGGAAGCTAGTCCAAGGTATGTCCTAAACCCTGACTGTGTGTGTTAACAGGCACGCCTCCCAGGTTGTCTTGGGCTATCAATCAGCTCCAATGTGGACAGGGTTGTAGACAGGAAGCCAAAAAGGGCACTCTCGTTTAGCTTTGCTCGTGTCTCTTCTCACAGTGCCAAGGGGAGAGGGGGAAGGAGAACACTTTTCTTTGAAACACAGCGCATACGATGTAGCCTCTCTCTCTGCCCAAAGTCAGTCCCAACGCATCTCTCTCTCTCTCTCTCTCTCTGTATCTGAATCTTCTTACTATATGTTCCATTCTATGCATCCGATGAAGTGGGCTGTAGCTCAGGAAAGCTTATGCTCTAATAAATGTGTTCATCTCTAAGGTGCCACAAGTCCTCCTGTTCTCCTCAAACAGGGATTCTCAGAAAGGCACTTAAACTCAACTCACAACCAGGGGGGTCCCCCCTCCTTACAGTACTTTCTGAACAGAAATCTGGATTTTGATAGTCACTCCCCTTCTCCTGGAGTGCCAGAGTTGTTCATTATTCATAGTCCGGGGCGTGTCCTAAGCAGGAGTTGTATATAGGCAAGAAGTTCAGCTGAATGAGAGAACAGATGGGAGCCCAGAGTTACAGAGAGTAGAAGCCAATAGCAGGCAACAAAGAGAATAAAAAGAAGGGAACTTTGCTCTCTCTTAATTTATTTTTTCTCCTTCATTTCCCCTCTGCTCTCCTCTCTTCCCGTGACCATTTTGGGACCACGTTTCCTCCCAGCCAGACCATTTTGCTCGGTTTGGGTATTTTTTTTTTATTGTTGTTGATTTTTTTATTTATTTATTTTATTTTCAAATTTGTGTCTGCGGCAAGAAATCAGTGTCAAAGCCAAGTGACCTGGGCGCTATTGGAGGGGAGGAAGCAACAAGCCGTCTTGGGTGCTAGCTGCTCTTCCTTCTCGTCTTCCTGCAGGGGTGCGGGCGGTGGGGGGGTCCCGGCTGCAGGCAGGGGGTGACTGTAGCTTTAGCCTGCTGGGCTCGCCTCCTCTGTTAGGGGGGCGGGCGGCTGGGGCTTGAGCCTTCTGCTCCGGACCTGCGTGGCAGGGGTCTGTCCCGGTCTCTTCTCTCTCCTGTGCTGGGGGGCGAGTGCCTGTGGGGGGGGGGCGGCTCTGCCCGGGGCTAGGTGCGCGTGTGGCTGCGGCTCTGTCCCTCTCCCGCTCTCCCTGCTGCTGCTCGTCCCCTCTGCAGCCCCCCCCGCGCCCGCCCCCCCCTGCGCTTGTTGCTATGGTGGCGCGGCTCTGCGTGCTGTGGGCAGTGGCAGCGCTGGCGCTGCTGAGCCGGCGGGCGGTGGCGGTGGGGCCGGTGGTGCGGTGCGAGCCCTGCGACGCGCGGGCGCTGGAGCAGTGCAAGCCGCTGGCGCCCGGGTGCTCCGAGCTGGTGCGGGAGCCGGGCTGCGGCTGCTGCTTGACCTGCGCGCTGCCGGAGGGGCGCCCGTGCGGGGTCTACAGCGAGCGCTGCGGGGCCGGCCTCACCTGCCAGCCGCGCCGCGGGGAGCTCAGACCCCTGCAGGCGCTGCTGGAGGGCAGGGGGCTTTGCACCAACGTGACCACGGGCAGCAAGCTGCGGACCTTCCTGCTGCAAGGACCACATGTTCCAGGTAAGGCGAGCCGGCTCCAGCCGTTCACTCCGGGTGGGTGGGGGTGCGTGTGTGCGTGTTGTTTAATGCCCCCCCCCCCAAAAAAAAAAAGTTTGATGCAAAGCAATCTGTCAATCCGTTGCCTTCATGCAAAAGAGAAAAAAAAAAGTTTAGTTGGCCCACACCAAAAAACAAAACAAAACGAAAACCCACTCCCTTGCTGCAAACATGTTTCTGTGACGCGCCACCCAAGCATTGCAGCCAGCTCCTAGCGGATGGGCTCTTCAACAAAACTCCAGCCCTAGTGCACTGTTAAGACTGACGTGGTAATTCCTAAAAAGAACAGGAGGACTTGTGGCACCTTAGAGACTAACAAATTTATTTGCGCATAAGCTTTCCTATCATAGAATATCATATCATAGAATCTCAGGGTTGGAAGGGACCTCGGGAGGTCATCTAGTCCAACCCCTGCTCAGAGCAGGACCAATTCCCAATTTTTGCCCCAGATCCCTCAATGGCCCCCTCAAGGATTGAACTCACAACCCTGGGTTTAGCAGGCCAATGCTCAAACCACTGAGCTTTCGTGAGCTACAGCTCACTTCATCGGATGCAATTCCTGCTCTTCAAAATAAATGGTGGTGTTTTCTGATCTCGTGGTCAAATCTAGGGCTGTGTGGCAAGTTTGGGATCGTTTGAATGAGGAATAAGAAAAGAAAGGTTCTTTAATCTCCCGTTGTTGCAAAATCCTTCCTTTCAACAGAGGTGAGGATGCTTTTTTAAAAAATATGGGTCATTCTCCCTTTGACTGAGGAGGCAGGTCTGCCAGGCTGAAATATTTAAAATGAGTGAATTACTTGTAAAATTCATAGAAAGAGGAAAGGAGTACATAAAGAATGGGATAAATATTTTTCCAGCCTGGAAAGTTATTGCCTATTTAAAATAAAAAGACTGGAAGTTTTAAAAGGGGTGAATATTGTGGGTACACTTTTGCAAATAAACGATTGGTAAAAACAGACCTTTCCCTTACTCTCTTGTAAATAAAACCATTTAGAGTGTGTTTCTTTAAGAGGGAGGGAAGAAAGGTTGGAACAACTTCTGTAAGCATCCACATTTTGCAATGTTCAGAAACAAGGGAAGTTGGGATTCAGATCAGGAAAGCACAATTAATATTTGCACAAATTTCATTAGAGAGTTTACTAACCAATATTGAGGATGTAACATCTACTTTATAAGACAGCATGTTAAAAGGTTTGGCACTGTTATTTTTAAAGCAGTGTGGAGTTTTTCTTCTGGGTTGCAGGCACTCTTTGGCTGGCCTCTCCTTAGCTATGTGAGGGGAAGTGGCTGCCAGTGTGCTCTTAACCGGCTGCTGCAGGAGCACAAAATGCCTTATTATTATTATTTTTGTGCTGCTCACAAGCAGTGACAATTTGAAAGAGGGAGAGTTCAAAACATGCTGAGTGAAGATTTAAACCTCATTGAAACACATGGCAACATCCTTCATCATGAGAGCTTGATGCTATTAACTCTACCTTAAAAGGAATCCTGGATGAGGGGGGGTATCCATCTAAATGGGTGGAAATTGGAAACGGCTAATTATCAGTTGTTATTATTATTATTATTATTATTACTATTATTATTATGTAACCGTAAATATTAGAGGAAGGGAAGGGGTAGATGGCTCTGGACTTTCACTTCTGTTCTGGATCTCCTACTAACTTCATCCCTAAATAGTTTAAATACTAAAGCCCTATTCTTTCACTCCTTATTCAGACATAAAGCCTGTTGAAGTCAGTGGGAACTTTGCTCCTGTGTATAAAATGAAAAGTAGGCCCCTTCCTGGGGAATACAAGTTGAGTGCTTAGTTTTCAAGAGGGAAGAAATCTGCTGAACCAATGCCATGCATAGTGCCTGCCTCTTTAAGGGACTACTAGAGTTTCAATCCTAAATCCAAATTTCCAGTACAGATTCTAGCATACAGCAAACTCTCATAATAAGATCAAATCTGTTCTCACACATACAGATAGGCAGAATACCAAGTAAAATTGTTTTTGTCATTGTTACATAACAGCAAGTGCTAAAAAAAGTTTATATGGATTTATATTTTAAAATGTCATTTTAATGCCAGATTTAAAAGGCCACTAACTTCTAGAGCATACTAGATCTTTCTGGCATTAATACAGTTCACATTTTAAGGGACTATTATTATTAATAAAAGAAAAAAACAACTCTCCCTGTGCTTTTTTCATGATGGTTTTGAATGTGTTAGGAATGGGTATGTAACTAACATGACAACAGCTCCATAGAATAAACTGGTGCAATACAGTATGTCTTGACATTATAAAAAATTGTAGTCATAACTCATAAATCTGATTTGAGAACTGCTTAAGAACAGATTGCCATGATTAATTATATAAACTATGAAGTGGCCACTGTATTCTGTTGGTTACATAATGCTTGTTAAAATACTTTCTAAATCTATATGTACATGGTGAATAAAGTAGAATGGCTGCAAAATACTATCGGAGAAATAATTTAGATTTAGGAGATCTAGATTATTATGTTCTATTGTATCAACGCTTCCAAACATCATTGAGAATGAGAAAAAAAATACTACTGTAAAAAAAAAAGAAATTAAACCACAAAAAATATGTTCAAATACCGCTGAGAGTCTGAGTTAAACCCACAAAAGCCAGGAAATTCAGAGTTAAGACTTAAACTTCCTTAATCCATTTGCGCTGAGAGTTGGATTTTCCTGGTCAATTATGTCTACTGCCAGCAGTGGCTACACCAAAACCACTGGCACAAGATGTTAATTCTGATCCCTCCTCCTCCTCCTCCTCCCTGTGCCTATGTATTGCAGGGGCCTTAGTGCCATATGTGCTTAAATTGTTGGACTCAGTGGCATATGTTAGCAAGGCTTTCGGTCTTAATGTTGAATTTCTTGGCTTTGGTGCTTTTTAGTGAGCCTTTTAGCACTATTTTAAAATAGATTTTGTGCTTTAACTTTAGTATAGCATTGAAGCAACGGTATTAAAAGTAATCTGTGCCCTGCACATCAATTGTCATTTTACATTCCCAATGTGATTTCCGTTCCTTTTTTAAAAAGTTCAGATAGCCTGCAGCCACAGGGCTGAAATGCAGCAAGCAGTCTGATTTAACTGATAAAGAGATATAAACTTTAAAAATGTCTCAGAGGAAATGCAGCCATCTGCATTTACACTGGAAGGGTCCTGTAAGGTATAGTATAGTATAGACACATAATCTTAATCTGGAAACCTTGTGCCTGCACAATATTCTGGGGCACTTTATTTTCTTTTACTTTTATTGAAAGTAGATAGAGAAGAAAATATTTTTAAACTCTTCTGACTCAGAGTGAAAAGCAAATAAGCAGGATGTTTGTTTTTTGATACTATGGCAGAGTGGATGGCAATGTTGTGTTCATAATCTGAAATGTGTTTAATATAAAAATAGAATCAAATTGGAAAATTCTCTATCAACTAAGTAAAATTTAACTTACCAAATTTTTGCAGTATGTGGGAGAAAATTAAGAAATAACTGTATTAAGGTCCATTAAAATTAACATGGTAGTATTACTTCTATTTAGTAATACCTCTTTGTTAATTCCCTTCCTGGAGAAGATATAAAGGAGAGACAAAAAGAAAAGGAGTACTTGTGGCACCTTAGAGACTAACAAATTTATTTGAGCATAAGCTTTCGTGAGCTACAGCTCACTTCATCGGACATGCATCCGGTGAAGTGAGCTGTAGCTCACGAAAGCTTATGCTCAAATAAATTTGTTAGTCTCTAAGGTGCCGCAAGTACTCCTTTTCTTTTTGCGGATACAGACTAACACGACTGCAACTCTGAAAGGAGAGAAACTACCTTACAGAATATTAACCATTACAGGAATTCATTATCACTACTAAGTGATAATAAAATCAATTCTAGGACGTAAATAAATTATTTGAATTTTTTGCATGTCTTCCATTGCTAAAGTTGATAACAGATTTCTGATTCAGATCCAAACTCTGGATATGATCAAGTCCCTGTGCAAATCTGCCCCCTTCTGGTGGGAAAAAACTTCAAATTAAGGGAAGCAATTGACTGTATACTCAGTTTAAATTGCAGTGATTTAAAAAATCAAATTGATGGAAAGTATAAATGAAAATGTTCATACAATTAAGTAGAAAAGAAAGATGTATAATTAGTAGCAACCAACAGTGACAGTGGAATGGCAGAGTTTAAAAGAATTACTAGGAGTTTACGAGATATTTCAATCATGAGAACATTAGAATTCTTTCTGTTCAGGAAATACAGACATTGCTGCTCAGAGAACACTATGTCATTTAAGGCTCTCTGTGTTTTTTAATAAAAAAGAAAAAAAAGAATCTCTTAAAATAAGCTATTGTGCTCCTAGGCTTAACTGAATAATTAACTTTGTTTCTTTGTTTAATTTATTTTATTTGAAGGAAATTCCAGTGATTCAGAAGAAGACCAGAATGCCAGTAGCATAGAGAATCAGGCCATCCCTAACTCTCACAGGGTGTCAGATTCCAAATCACATCCACATCACACCAAAATAGATATCATCAGGAAAGAACAAGCCAAAAATACACAGCGGTACAAAGTGGAATATGATTCACAAAGTACAGATACACTGAATTTCTCTTCTGAATCCAAACAAGAGACTGAATATGTAAGTGTTTTTATAAGTAGAAAAATAAATACATTCTCATGCTTGCTTTTTTTTTTTTGGCATGCTGTATTTGACAAGATAAATAGAAAACCAGATGGTGGTAATTGTTTAGCCATTTAAGGAGTTCTGACTGTGTGACCAGTCAAACTGTTGGAGATGCAAATGCAGAGGGTCAGCAGGCCAGACAGATCACATGTGGAAAACACAGAGGTCTAGTGTTTGTTTTTAAGCTGATTATCAATAATAATCCTTGGACAGTAAAAAAAATTAATCTCACCTATAGTTTTCACATATGGGTGTGAACAGATTCAGACTAGGACTAATAACAGCTTGATTAGATTTGATTACCTACTGGCAAGAAAGAAAGGGTAATGCAAAAAAGAAAAAGGCCTTACATTCAATCCAAAAGTCTGAGTCTGTGCTCCAGGAAGCAAATTATGGAAAGTGCTCTAGCATGAAACTGAGTACCAGCTTTTGATTGATTATCAAATGTACCTAATGCACACAAATCTGTGTCTAGATTTGTAGTGATTGCTCTTTCACACTGAAAATGTCTGCAGGTAATGACCATAGAGATAAGAGCTGCCACTGTTTCTTATTCCTTATTGACAGTTTATGAGCAAGATTGCAGGGCAGTCTGGGTATAGGGAATGTGTGCAGGTAAAACTATGATTCATGTACTGATCTTGGCAGACAATCTGGTTATCCTCATACTCGTGTCAACAGGCATACAAAATGTTGCTTGGGTATACTTTGGCATTTCATCAAAATATTCATAGGTGATCCAGACGTATCTTTCTTCTACAAAAAGAATGTTTCAAAACCTACAAAAAGTAGTGAGTTCCATGTAGAGACTATATGGCAGCTAAAACAAATTAGCAAGGTTAATTTTCCTGCCTGTTCAATGTATTACTGAAATCAGACATTCCAGTTAAAGCACATCAGAGTCTGAGAGGTTCAGAATGTCCTTCTTCCAAAAAATAAATCTGTGTATAGCAGAATTATCATTTTAGCTAGCTGTGAAGGCTGATGAGAGATTATGGGGCACTGGCCCAGAACTAGGGCTTCTAGGGTATGGCTACACAGCAGCTGGGAGCATGCTTGTCAGCCCCAATAGTCAGACTTGTGCTTGCAGGATTCAAGCTAGCATGCTAAAAATTGAAGTGTGGATGTTTCTAGTCATTTCTGGTCAGATCCATCACCCTGTTTTTACGAAGTTCTTTGGTTCTTAGTGCTTTTTAATGTCTACAGATTTACTGTTTTTAAGAATATAGGAGACAGGGTTTGAGCGAGAGGATTTCATTTGTGCTTTCTAAAACATGATCATTGACAGGGTCCCTGCCGTAGAGAAATGGAAGACACATTAAATCACCTAAAGATCCAGAACGTCTTGAGTCCAAGAGGATTCCATATTCCAAATTGTGACAAGAAAGGATTTTACAAGAAAAAGCAAGTGAGTAATATTTCTTGATCATTTCAGTAAGCGTATTTCAGCTTTTCCACATCGTTATCTGTTAATACGAAGTCATATTTAACATTACTAGTAATGTTCATGTGCATTACATAGCACTTTACTGAAAAATTAGTTTAAGCCCAATTTCAGGACATGGTGGCATAGCACCAAGCTATGTCAGGTGTGGACAGTGTTTTTATTTGCTGTCGTTCCTGACAACAGATTAATTTGAGAAACTTCATACCCAATCACACATGGGTTGGCCAGAGCCCTGGATATCACTGCCCATCAGTTTAAAAAAAGCATTACCTCTGTAATAACCCACAGTGCTAACTGTTGGAGTCACCATATGACTGTAATAGATCAATGCTTTGAATTGTACATAGCTGCTTGAGAGTTCCTAGAAGAATTGGATTAGGTCACATTACAAAAAGCAACTTGAGAAAGCCATATATCTGTCGTTTATACACTGCAGAGATCACTTCCAAAATCTATGTCGTGTTATAGTGAAAGTGATACACTCAGTATTTACTCGTCAGTAATGATGGTCTCTCAACCACTTCGGTTTTCCATTTGCATTCGGTTACGTGCTTGTGGCCTTTCCTGACAAATGCAAACACTGCCACAGCTATTCATGCCTTTGTTATCTCAATATTGAACTATTGCAACATGCTCTACTTAAGGGTGCCCGTGAAGGGCTCTCAAGAAACTTTGGCTAGTGGAAAATAAATATCAGGGCCGTTGTTTAGTGTTTTTCCATGTCAGAACCCATAATTCCAATGTTTAGTAGATTGCAATGGCTCTGAATTAGTTTCTTGGTGCAATTCAAGGTGTAGTTTTAAATTTACAGAGCTTTGTATTCGGTGTTCTCAAGCTTTTCAGTGAGCTGGATCATGTCTATAAAGAGAATTTGTATTGTGGGCCACCTTCCCCCTCCCTTTCATGATTACTCAGGCCCATTTCTCCCTTCACATCCATGTGGTAACCACAGCAGTGGTTCACACTGGAAAATAATATTAGAAAAGCATTCAATGTATTTTTAGTTGTCTTCTACTGTTTTTTATCAGATGGAAATTAAAGTGAAATGAGCAGCCAACCCAACTTGGCTATCACGCATCGATAGGCTTCACTTTAAATCCTGCTGCTCTCTGTTGCTTAGATCATGGATTTCTTCAAGTATGTCTACTCTGCAAAAAAAAAAAAAAATGTGTTCTTAACTTGGTTAGCTTAGCTCAAGTTCAACCCCAGGCTGCCTCAGAGTCTTTAACTCAAGCTTCTAACCTGATTTAAAAGCCAAGTTGTCGTGACATCACTGCTGTTTTAACCCAGGTTAGCTAACATGAGTTAAGAACACACCTTTTTTCAGCACCTTCCTCTTATGTAACATCTCAACAACTGAGATCAGCAACCTCTGCAGATTTGATGATGGGCACTCACAGTGGGGGCTCCTGGCTCTAGAATACACTTCTTCCACTGATCTGACGGTGCGTGTGTTTGTTGACCTTTAGGGTGTGCTGCATAGCTCATCTATTCACTCTAGCTTTTCCTGAGCAGCTGGTGATTTTCTCAAGCAGGGCAAGTTTCTTTTTTTGAGTTGGAGGTCTCATTTAAGCTGGTGTGAATTCTTGTTCCATGATATTTTAACTTGATGTAAATTAATGTAGGGCCATATGTAGGTTGCAGCCCTCAATCTGCATTCATTCCAAAATGCCATTGATTTCAATGAAAGTTATTCAATGGACTAAGGACAGCACTGACCCTCTGAGTGGGAACCAAGATTGTGTGTTTGTTCCTATGACATAGAAGTGTTTAGCTTATTTAAAGCAATAGATATTTTAACAGAGTTCCAAGAGATATGCTTTTTGTTACATACTACAGTCCTTGTGTTCCTTTAGCTATTAAAGAAGACCAAAGAATATGCTCTACTTTGTCCACTTGCAGAACTTGTCTGCAATAGTTTTGTCAACTTGCAGCTCAGATTGTGAGCTCTTTATGGAATGGACTTTCTTTCTTCAGTGTTACTCTATGCTATGCGCTTTCCTGGGTACTACCGTAAATAAATAATAATAAATGCACCAAAATGTTGAGGTGCATTTTTGAGCAGTGATAATTCTGCCATTAGGAAACCTGGGCACTTCCCCACTCCAAAAAATGATATTAAAATAAGTGTACCTTGATGTCAATTCTAGTCATCATTCAAAGCTATTCATTTAATAGAACAAGGTGAAGATCCTATATAAGGGGAGCACTCTAAATTCTGTCGTGCATGTTCCACCAGAGGCTTTAAAATTGCATCTGCTGAATTTCAGAGAGAGTTCCTGCACTACATGTAGTGGCCTATCATGGTGGTATCTGTGGCAAAGGATATGCCCAGTCCTGCCAGATGCCATGCCACGTGCCTGTATGTCCCACTGGCTTCAATAGGAATTGAGGGAAGCTCAGCATCTTGCAGAATCAAGCCCTCAATGAGCACAGGCAGAGTCTACACAAGCAAATACCTGAGTGCTGATCTAGTGCCAACACTTAGTACTGCTATCAAACTGCAATGCAGGCTGTAACTTTAGGGTGGGTGTCAAGGGTACAGTCTGCAGTTCACAAAAATGCAAAATATGTTTACAGTATCTTTCTAAAATTAAATACCACAATAGGTATGAGAAATAAGTACATATATAATAAACTGCACTCACTGCCCTATGGGAAAGGTAGTGATTGCGCTGGTTTTTGCAGCATTATAAATCTAGGTCTGATACTTTAGGAACTGAGAGAACATATCTAATCCGAATAACATAAAGCTAGGTTATTCTATTATTTCCTGCATTGCTGCTATTAACATCAATTAGCATTTGTAATTCCACATTATGACAGAAGAATTCAATGTGTTATACAGTACTAGGAAATAGTAAATCATCCTAAATAATTTTCACTGTCTTAGAAGGCAGGCATTTTTAATAATGGAAATATCGGCTTTCTTCTGGTACCTCTAAAGTAGCTGAATATGCAGCTCAGTGCACTACGGTGGCATGCCACCTCCAAAGAATGCTGCCCCGGGAAGGTTAGCAAAAATTAGGTGTTTGCATATTTTGTAAAAGTAGTTCATTCTTTACCAAAGCAGTTTAGCTATCATATCGGAGGCTGTGTGGTATAATGGTTAGAACAGTGATGTGGAATCAAAACTCCTTCAGTGTTTCTTTTTGCTCTGCCACTGATATGGACCCTGATCCTGCAAGCTGCTCCACATAGGCAAACACTCTCATGCCTAAATGGATCCCCATTGAATTCATGGGCATAAGCATTTGCTCATACAGAGCAAATTGCATGATTAGGGCCTTTTTGCTTAATATCATATTAATATCCACCTCATAAGGTGCTGTGAGTATCAAATAAAATGTTAATAAATGCTCTGAGCTCTTAAGAAAATAAAGGTACTTTATGAGTGCAATTTCTATGTTGTCGATACAGATACAGTCTAGTAGTACAGTGTATTTCAGCACAGTGCCAAGCTATGCAGTGCAGAACTAACACAAAGAAACAATATGGTTATAAATAGGGCCTTACCAATCCCCCATGAAATCTGGTCTTTTGTGTACTTTTACCCTATTCTATACTCCTTTATACTATAAGGTAAAAGGATATACAAGTACACAGTGTTTCTCCAGCTGGGGGTTCCAACACAAAAGGGGGTCCCAAGCCTATTGTAAATGGGTTGCAGTATTGCCACCCTTACTTCTGCGCTGTTGCTGGTGGCGGCACTGCCTTCAGAGCTGGGTGGCCAGAGAGCAGCGGCTGCTGGCCAGGAATCTAGCTCTGAAGGCTGCACTGCTCCTGGTAGCAGTGCTGCCTTCAGAGCTCGGCACCTGTCCAGCAGCCGCTGTGCTTCAGCTATCCAGTTCCGAAGGCAGAGCAGAAGTAAGGGTGGCAATACCTTGATCCCCTTCCCCACAATAGCTTTGCCACCCCCTTTTGGGTCGGGAACCCCAGTTTGAGAAATGTTGACTTAAGGGCTTTACATATTTTGCAATTTTTCAATAAATATTCATGCTTTGTTACAACTCTGTGAAATTTAAGATTTAAATATCTGAAATAGTGAAATTCAGGATTTTTAAAATGCTATTTATGACTGTGAAATTTATTAAAATGGACCATGAATTTGGTAGGGCTCTAGTTATAAAGGACCAGCATTTGTCTACAGATAAGTGATAGGTTTGGGATAAATCTAGTGAAGTATCATGATCATCTAAAAGAGCCATATAAAGTCTTTCATAAGAAAGTTTTCCTCTTCATGTTCACGTGAACTACCTCTTTTCCTCACTGACTAGCTCTTCAGGAACATGTTGAATGTAGTTGTTCTTCATGATTTGATTTGTGTATATCAAGTAATTGACTTTCCAGACACCCTCGGGGTAGTTTTAATGAGTGAGAGGTTTGCTCTAAAGGAAAAGATACATCATATAAAGCAATTTAAAGTATTTATATATTTTTTAATATTTAATTATTATTAAATCAGGAGCACGGGGAAATTATCAAATAAATGTGGTTGCACTTATCATCTTGCCAAGCCATGTGATGTACAACATGAAATCAAATAGGAGAGTCAGTGGTACTGGAAGCTACATGAACAGTTCTGAAAGGAATTCTGCCCTCCGCTCCCTGTCCATTTAAATTAATATTTGTTATTTACTTTACTTTTCTTGCCCGATGCTTCTTGGTAAACATTGATTTAAAGGTAAAACTGGAAGTCTGGCTTTGTGGTTGTTCTAGAGTAGAGCGATCAGAGTTTGAGTCCCTAATTTAATTTTTGCTCCTAGATCCTCAGAACCTGGAAACATGGTACAGAGTCATTGTCGTCATGCCCTATGGAAGTGAGGAGCAACACTGATGAGCTCTAAAGAAATCTGTGTTCAGTCCTCAAATAAATTGTATAAAAGAGAGGAAGTGATAAAGAGGAACGTGGAGGGACCCCTTCAGAGCATAATAGGACCCCTTTGTTTATTATATACCGCAACAGATCTATTAGACATTGATCCCTACTTACTCATGCCTAAGTCATTTATGTAAGGTTGTACTATAGTACTGTGGTATATGGGTATAGTTTCATGGTGCAGGAGTATATCTGTCTCAAGCAAGCAAACAATTTTTGATAGAATTAAGATTCTCTAAGAATTATCCCAAATCCACATAAATGGCCAGCTTTTCAGTAGATATGAATTGACATAGCTCCATTTAAGACAAAGCTCCCCCAATCCTGGGCCAGCCAGAGGCCAAAATAACCTTTGCTGTAAATTAGAGCTTTCTAAAGGCTGCTCTCAAGTTATGCCAGTTGCAGTCCCATAGGAATGACTGTACTGACCAGGAATTAAATGGCACCCCTTATGCTTTGCCATGTCCCTTCTACACTCCTCTGTGGAGGGGACAGAGCAGGGAGCAATAGAGCTGGCATCTGGCCCCTCTGTCAGCGGAAATCCTCAGCTGCCCAGTTTAGGGCATTATTCCAGCTGTTTTGCACTTCTGAGGCAGCACAAAGCAGCTGGAGCTGGGCCCAAGAATCTGTCCCCACGGTATACAAAACACAGAATAAGAGATGTCTTTCTGATATGCACTGTCTATCATTTCAGTTGATGTCAGGCCAAGAGAATGCAAAATATGGAAGTTTTAGAATAAAACCATCCCTTTTGGGCCAGATCAAACTATTATGGGAGATATGTTTGTCCCTTGCCCCAGTGCTGGGCAGTCAGTGCAAATCCTTGTTTTGAACTTGAGAGATCTGAAAAACATTTCTGTGTTGCTTTGGAGACAAAGCATTATTTTTGCTGCTTATCTCTAAGGCACACAGCAGATCTGAGAGTTTTTCTCAAAACAAGAAATGAAAGGTGGCTTCTAATTGTATTTAATTCTGAAAGTCAGTGATGAGAGTGAGGAAAGTAAAATGACATTAAAAATGAGACCAATTTTTTAAACTGATAATTTGGTTTACATATGTATGTCTTTGACAGTAATCAAAGTCAGTTCCTTTGAACCATTGAGATTTGTGCAGCACACTTCATACAGTACCTCTGAAAGCAAGGAGGATATGTTACAGATATTAGCAGAGGTACAATTTAGTGAACTGAATACCAGGCTGGGAGTTAGGAAATCCTAACTCTAATTCTGGGCTCGGACACTGACTGTGTGTCCTTTGGAAAATCACTTAAGAATTTCTACCTTAGTTTCCTGATCTTTGAACTTGTTATAATAAAAGAGATGTTAACTGTGGATTAAATTATTTTGACGCCAAAGAGTTTTAAGGATTAAACATTACCAGTTCAGTTAGGTCCTGATCTAGTGGCCGTTAAAGTTAATGGAAAAATTCCCGTTGACTCAATGGCCAGTGGATCAGGCCATTAATGGGCTTGTTAAACAATGTAAAAGGATAAAATCTGTTGGTTTCATGTTTAAGGACAACTAACTGAATGGCTAACTTGTAAATCAAACAAAGATAATCAGATAATTAGGCGAATTACTAATGCAACTCTTTTTTTGATTGGCCAGTGTTGCTTTTCCTCTCAGAAAATAAGCATTTGTTTACTTTGGACCTGATCTTGTGGACATTCTTCTGGCATAACTGCCATTGAAGTGACTAGGATTGTTGAATGCAGTACGACTGCAAAACAAAGGTTCTGAAGAAGAGAAAGCTTTGTGTTATTTCAGCAAATGACATGATATTTGGTCTTCCTGCCCAAAGATATAACAAGAATATAGACTTAGATAATCATCTTCTGGCCTTTGGAATCAATGAATCTAAACGACTGCTTATTTTCAGTTAAAGTGAGTTCTGTTAGTTCATGTACCATAATAAACATGGTAAAAGCAAACATTCCTCAGGGAGAGAAGTCTGTCCAACACAATATCCAGCTTTCTGAACCATGCAAGCTCTGAAAAGCTGTGGGTGATGTTTGCTTCATGGCAGGATGATGGAATCCAAAGAAAATTTGCCAACTACAGAAACCACAAAGAGATCTCTTCCCCCAGAAGTCCATGGTGGGGAATTGTGGAGTTGGCTAGGGGTAGGGATAAAGGAGCTCCCCACTTTCCACAGTACTCAACTATTAGGGACTGTATGTACTGCACTGTGTGGCCTTGGATGGGTAAATTAGTGGCTCCTGGCTCCTGGACCAATCAGCTATGTTATAAGGGTGAAATGGGCTCCAATGCAGAGGCCTGTGCACCATTTAAGTCCTACTTAAAACCTTGTTTTGAGGATTTAATTAGTGCCTGCATAGGCCTTCTACAGACTCTTTCAACCTGGATAAATTTCATCCTCAGTGAATAAAATACATGAGCTGGAAATGTACACAGGCCACCCGCCTTCTTTGGAGGATGATTTCTCTTGTTCCCTCCAAAGGAGGTGGAGGTAGGCTTCTTTTTTTGTGTGTTTTTATTTTTGGTGGCAGAGGGCGGGCGAGGTCTTCAGGCTACGTGGCTTCTCTGTTCTTGTTCCTAGTGATATATCTGTTGTAGTTGTCATCTAGCAAGAGCCTGATAAATTTGTGCCACAGACTCTTTAAAATTCTTCACCTTCTAAATGGTGGTCATTTTAGCTCTGATGAACATGTCTCTGCAGTAGGGCATTCAGTGCGTCTACAACCATAAAATCCCAAAGTCCAGTTGACATAGATTGTGACTGCATCCTGGGAAGGAGGTTGACTGTAGAATGCTTAATATGACATTGCATAACTATTAGAGAGGGGTGCTTCCCCTTATAATAGAAGAAAACCTTCACAGTTACGGAGGTACCTTTCAGCTGGACTGGGCCCAGAGGTAGCTGAGGAATGTTATATGCAATATGTGATCAGGAACTATGTATGCTCCCTTAGATTCTCTTTGTATTTCTTGGAGTCTTTAGAAGAATCTCTTTAGTGTGCTTGGTTTTCTGTCTTTCCTGTACTAAATTATTATTTCTAGGGAAAGTTTCAGCTTTTATTTAGATATATAAATAATTTATAGCAAAAGCATACACACACACTATGTATTACAATTTCAGGTTGGCTTGTATTGATAACTAGTCTTGCTAGGCAAGTGCTTTCTCTAGAAATTATTTAGGTTATGGATTAATATGCAGGCAACCTTATTTATAGGAAATTATATATGTAAAGCTCTAATATACCTAGCAGTTGTTGAAGTGATAACTCTGTTGCAGGGTATTATATATCTATTAATAAATGTCAGCTACAGTACTGAAATTCCTCTGGCAAACAGATGCAAGCTGAGGTGTTATTGCTGCAAGTGCAGTCTCTGCCAAATATGTGCTCCCTTAGTATGGTAAGAGTAATCTGTTGAGTTTTTTTTCCCAAATAAAGGACTTGATCCTACAACCTTTACAGTTGCAAGTAGTGTCATTGAAGTTGATTTTGCTCAATAATGGACAACTGTGCTGTGTAATATCATGTGGAGTGGTTTATATAGCTGCCTTTTTGTGCTTCTAAGAATAGTTTTGTTGTAGGATGATTAGATCCCTAATAGTTGGCTGGCAGTAGAAATAAAATATCATTATAATAGTTTGTGCTGGTAATTGGAATTTCATATACTCACAGCACGAGCAGTGTTGATTTGGCCATGTTATATTACTGAAGCTATCAAAGAGATTAGAATTAACTGGAACTGTACCCAAAAAAATTTCATTAACTGAATCTTACATTCATTTTGTTGCAGTGCCGCCCATCCAAAGGCCGAAAGAGAGGCTATTGCTGGTGTGTGGATAAATATGGACAGCCACTTCCTGGATACGATGGGAAAGGAAAAGGAGATGTCCACTGCTACAACTTGGAAAGCAAATGAGGGGCAGGTGCCATCTCCTGTGGAAACTGTTTGTGGCAGTTCAACCCATCAGAGACCTTGGAGGGACTGGGGAAAAAGCATGGACTGCATTGGACTTGGAGTTATGAGTTCTGCCTCCTACTGATACTGGGGGATTCACTGACTCTATGGACTCTGCAGCTGCACCCTGTCACTGACACTTCCCGCTTTCTATAGAACATAGGGAGCTCTGAATTTCCAATTAAATCTGCACTATTTATCCCCAGAAAGAAAAAAAGGCACTTCAGAATGGATTCAGGGAGTCTCCACTGACTTTTTAAAATAACGGCCTGTGACCAATTTGATCCCGAAAGATACTGTGTTTTATTTTAAAGAATTTATAGATTGTAAGCTTGTAAAAATATTAAAAAAACCCAAGGATTTAAAGTTTAAGCTTTTTCTATACAGGTCTGACGGGAAACTTATCTTCACGGGTAAAATGTTTTATAAAAATCTCAAAGAACTTTTTAAAGAAACGTGTTTCTAAAATAAAGACATGGCTATTTTTTTCTGTAAAGTATATTATGAATATTCTGTTAGTCTGTATTTAATATAATTGTTTTTTAATAAACTTTATTTAAATGTAACATGTGAATACCAAATGTTACACATTCATTTTGGTGTATGCTACTGAATACATGCAAGTCAAAAACAAAGGGGATTGTAAATAGAACGGCATATATATCTTTACTTAATGTGGATGAGCCAAAATAAATTTACTGGCTGAAGAAAAAGTTTCCTAAAAAAGGCTTTTTCCCTATTTAAAGTAGCTAAAACCATCAAAATAACTTTTTAATTAATCTTTCTATTGGTTTTTCTAGTGCATACCTCACTGTAGTACTTAGATGTTAGATAAGCAATTAATAGTTGCATTGAAATTGACGATAAATGACTCTTCTCTCCTATTTGTTTCAGCTACTCTAACACAATTTTTTCCCTTCTTCTCCTCTTTTAAAACTGTTAACGCTAGATTAATTTTCTGTCTGTGGATATTCTGCCTTCCTCTTATGGCACTTTTTTAAAACATAAGCTTGTATCCATTTTTAATTGTCTTACTACAAAAACCTAACTAAAGGCCATATTCTACCTTCATTCTACATGAGGGACTCGTATTAAATTCAGTGCCAAACATATACAGAAAATAGGATATAGACCTAAATTTTAGGACTCTCCAAGCTCAATTCTTCTATTGCATGGTCATAACTTCCACTGACTTCATTGGGAGTTGTCTGCTTGCCTTTAAGAGCAGAAGAGTAACCATCCAGTTCTGAAAAATATGTCTCTCTGTCATGAATTCACTTAGATTTTCAATCTGAAGAGAGGTTTTATGTTCTGAGTTTGTGGTTCTTTCAAATATCTGGCATATGGTATCAATTGGAGTCAGATTCCCATTAAAAATAATGGGAAGGTCTACATGAAAATCAGTTGTGGGATGTGGCCTATGGAACTGAGCATCTTTTCCTTTTTGGATAAGATTTGAAAAGTAATAATATTTTATTACAAACTGCATATAAGTAAGGGGTGTAACTAAAAAAAAATCACCATTAATTGAATGTCCTATTGAATATTTAGCGAGTCAGGAATTAGGTGATTTTTGTGACTGCAGCCACCAGCCTTGTATTTGGCTTGGGTTATCTGAACAGCTTTACTTGCATCCCATGCAGTTTCTCAGTTTATAATCTAATAAAATGATCTTGCATCATCATTAAAACTGAAATCCTAACCCAAATCCTAATCCAATCTCAGGTTAGTGAAGTAGTTGTTACTCCAAAATGTGTACAGTCCTGAATATTTGAGTTTCAGACAGATTTGTGAACTGATGAAAATACTGCAATTGTAAAAGTTTTACCAAGAAATCATTGAAATAACACTTTTTTAAAGCTGTAAACAATATACCCTCGTACTATCACATGAACAAGAAATTGTATACAGCAGCTTTATGTCATGTAACTGTAGACATGAAACTAAGGGCTAGATTCATGAAATGGAATCAATATTTAATAATATTCAATAATAATAACAATTCTTCTTTGAGTGCTTGTTCATGTTGATTCCAATCAGGTGTGTGTGCATGGTAGCTGGAAGATTTTTCCTTAGCAGCATCCATTGGGTGGGCCAGGATGGCCTCTGGAGTCATGCCTTCATGGCACTCAATATAGAGCCCTATTGACCTGCCACCCCTCAGTTCCTTCTTACCGCCTGTGACGGTTCTTCCCTGTGCTCTTGTCTTACATTGTTTTTCATTAGTTTTCCATTGTTTGTTAATAGTGAGTAGTTAGTAGTTCATTAGTGTTAGGTAAGTTTCTTTTGTGGGGGGGAAATCCCCTCCTATGCTCTCCCGACGCCAGGGCATTCCAAGGTCTCCGGGCTTCAAAACCTGCGAAGCCTGTGGCAAGTGTATACCCAGAAGCAATCCTCACACCTCATGTCTAAAGTGTTTAGGAGAGAGCCATCAGAAAGATTGTTGTGCCATTTGGAAGACCCTTTGGCCCAAGACTTTAAAAGATAGAGAGCGGCGCCTGAAGGTCCTGTTGATGGAGGCAGAACTTCGCCCCCAGTCCAACTCTGGGTCAACGGATCCTGTGCTGAGTACCTCCTCCTCGGTGCGGAGCACTCCAGTGCCATCAGCATGAGCACCGGTGTTGGGTAAGGATAAGGATTCATGGCACCGTCCCAGCTCCACTCGCGGCTCATATGTGGTACGCAGGCACTGTTCGCAATCGCCTGTGCTGCAAGAAGCCAGAGAGGGGTCGGTCTCCCGCTGCTAGGGCTAAGGAGCCTCCCGCTGTTATACCCGAGTCAGGCCACACTAATGCTGCTCCACCAGGGATGGTTGCGCTGACTCCTGCCCAACCGTAGAAGGGCGGTTGAGTCCGGGTTCTCCTCACTCACCGAGGCTGAGCCGTGAGCTGCACCTCCCTTTGATACTGGAGGCGTTTGAAGTGGCTTAAGACCTGCTTCACCTCATGTCACCATTCTCTCCTCCCAAACAGGACAGGTCTACAGCAACGGTCGTTCACCAGGCTCCTTCAAGGGGAAAGCCCACTATGATAGCCTGCTGATCTCTGACCTCGGCGTGCCACTCCCCCACACCGGAGCACACCCAGCAGCTGTGCTGATCCCTGAGCCCTCAGCACAAAAATTCGGTGCTTAGAAGTACTGCTCCCCCCGTGGTCATTGTTTTCAGACATCTCGGAGTCAGAGTCGGGCTCCTATCTGTCCCGGAGGAGCAGGAGCAGATGGTCCACATGAACTCGGGACCAACACTCTTACCCAGCACCTTGGCCTGCCCAATGGCAGCCCGCGGTGCAATGGCCCTTTTGGACTCCCGGGGCTTTTCATCAAAGACAAGGTCGCAGCGAAGGGTCTCAATCCAGGGTCATGTCAGTAGCCTCGGCCTTCTTTGTACCCCCGCCAGCATTGCCGGCACCAGCAGGGTTGGGGATAGGCCCCTTACCACCCTGCACTACCATCTCGATGCCTCCGGAGCAGCCGGCAGTGGGCCTGGGGATCCCGGCGGCACTGGCACCGGCGGGGACTCCAGCACCGGCGGCAACGTCAACTCCGTCTCTGGAGCCAATAGCAATTCTGGCACTGACGGTGATTCTGATATCGAGGATGACTGATGGCACTTTTGGCACTGGCGGTGCCTTTTTCGGTAGATGCAGCCCCTACACTGAGGGGCACAACACCATCTGGGTCAGCACTGGCCCTAGAAACCCAGATGCCGCGGGACCCCTTAGGTGAGAAAGGAAGGGAGCAGCCACCCCTCACAGGGGTCTCTTCCTGACCAGATGAGGCATTGGCAGGCACAGCGACAGCCCCAGCCCTGGAGGACAACGGGGTTCTGCAGAAATTGTTGTGGAGGGTTGCCGAGGGCCTGGGCATTCAGGCAGAGGAGGTAGTGGAGGATGCACATCCAATGGTGGACATCCTCGCTCCCTCTGGACCTGCATGTATTGTCCTGTCCCTCAAAAAGACCATCTCTGACACCACGAAAACTCTGTGACAGACCCCAGCTTTGTTACCCGCTATGGCTAAGAGCAACGAAAGACGCTACTTTGTGCCATCCAAGGGTTATGAGCATTTATACACGCATCCCACACCTGACTCTCTCGTGGTCGATGCTGCCAACCAACATGAGTGTCAGGGTTTCCAGGGACCCTCCCCAAAGAATCAGGAGGCAAAAACGCTTGACTTTTATTGGAGAAAAGTATGCTCCACTTGAGACTTACAGCTCCACATACCCAACCATCAGGCCATCGTCAGCAGGTACTCCTACTATACCTCCTCAGCGATGGAGGTATAAATTCATGGAGTTGCTGCCCTCGAACTCCCATGCCGAGTTTCCTCTCTTGAGGAAGAGAGACTGATCTCAAAGGCGTCCCTTCAGGCAGCACTTGACAGGGCAGATGCGGCCATCAGGGTTATGGCCACAGGAGTGGCTATGAGAAGGGGCTCATGGCTTCAGGTTTCTGGCATCCCCTACGAGGTACAGCAAACTATTCAGAACTTACCTTTTGAAGGTGATACTCTCTTCTCAGAGAAAACTGACAAAAGACTAAACAGCCTTAAAGACTCCAGAGTCACCCTTAGGTCCCTGGGTCTCTATACGCCTTCAACGCAGAAGAGACACTTCTGTCCGCAGCCTCCTCAGCGGTTCAGTCATCAGAACTGCCAGGAGGGCTCCAGAAGGAGAAATCAGAGTGGCAGGAGAAGTCTACATCAACGCTCTGGCCAGGGCTCAGGACAATCCAAGCCCTCTTCAGGGGCCAAACCAACTTTTTGAAGGTGCGGTCGAGGACAGCGCACTAGAGCTAGATCTGGATTCTCCCTGCCTTACATTTTCATCTGACTATCCCCTTTCTACTGTGCATGGTCCCGTATTACTTTGGACTGCTGTTGCACCACACGATAGGGAATTCTCCATCCAATTCTGTGCCCTCCAGCCCTTCCACCCCCCTTCCCCATCCCTCTTCAGGGTCCCCTCTTACGAGCAACTCCTTATACAGGAGGTGCAGTCACTCCTATCGCTAGGGGCAGTGGAAGAGGTTCCTTAGGAGCAGAAGGGCAAGGGCTTCTATTACCAGTATTTCCTAATACCGAAAATCAAAGATGGCCTCAGGCCCATCTTGGACCTGCGAGAACTCAACAAGTTTGTGAAAAAACTCAAGTTCCACATGGTCTCTTTGGCCTTCATCATCCACTCACTGGATCCAGCAGACTAGTATGCCGCCCTTGACTTTAAGTATGCATATTTTCATATAGCAATCACTCAGTCCCACAGAAAGTACCTCAGGTTTATGGTGAACAATACCCACTACCAATTCACAGTCCTTCTGTTCGGCCTGTCAGCAGCACCTTGAGTCTTCATCAAGTGCATGGCAGTCGTTGCTGTGTTCCTGCGCAGGCACCAGTACAGGTGTTTCCATACCTCGACGACTAACTGATCGAGGGCCGCTCCAGGACCCAAGTGGAAGCTCAGATCGGATTCATCAGAGCCACCTTTGACAACCTGGGTCTCCTTCTAAACAAAGCAAAACCAACTCTGTCTATCCAGAGGATAGAGTTTATAGGGGCAGTACTGGACTCGACCCAAGTCAGGGCATACATGCTGGAAGCAAGGTTTCAGGCCCTGACAGATATCATTTGAGGCATCAGACAGTTTCCCATCACCACAGCAAGAAACTGCCTGAAGCTTCTCAGACACATGGCTGCCTGTACCTACGTGGTGCCAAATGCCAGACTCAGGCTTTGACCTCTTCAGTCGTGCCTCATGTCAGTGTATTGCCCAGCCGGGGAGAGCTTGGACAGGATCAACCCTGCCTTGCCCAGTTATCGACTCCCTCATCTGGTGGCTTGACCTTCAGGACGTGTGCTCAGAGGTCCCTTTCACCAGTCCACAGCTATCTTTCTCGCTAGTGATAGACTCATCATACTTGGGCTGGGGAGTTCATCTGGGAGACCGCAGGACTCAAGGACTCAGGTAGACCTGGATCTCCCCACATCAACATCAGAGAGCTGAGAGTGGTGCGCCTAGCATGCCAGACCTTCTGTGCACCCTTAAACGGGACAATGTGTATCAGTTATGATGCACAATACAACAGCAAAGTTCTATATCAACAAATGGGGGTGCATTCTCCTCCCTGTGCCAAGAAGCCCACATGCTGTGGGATGTCTGTGTGAAGTATTCAATACACCTGCAAGTGTCGTACCTCCCCGGAGTACAGAACGAGCTGGCGGACCACTTCAGCAGGTCGTTTCATGCCCATGAGTGGTCCCTTCACCCAGATGTTGCATTCTCAATCTTTCAGAGGTGGAGCTTTCCCTAGATAGACCTATTTGCCATGCAACACAACAGGAAGTGCCAGCAGTTCTGCTTCTTCCAGAATCACAGCCTGGGCTCCAAAGCGGACGCATTCCTCCTTCTATGGGGAGGCCATCTCCTTTACACACATACCGCTAGTTCACAAGGTACTCCTCAAGATCCAGAGGGAACGAGCTCAGGTCATATTGATAGCACCAGCCTGCTCTCATCAGCACTTGTACACATCTCTCCTAGACATGTCTGTGGAAGCCCCGATCACTCTTCCCGGACCTTCTGACACAAGATCACAGTCATCTTCAACATCCAAACCGTGACTCGCTTCACCTCACGGCATGGAAGCTCCGTGGTTGAATCCGATGGAGCTTTCCTGTTCAGACCGGGTTAGACAAGTCCTCCTTTGCAGCAGGAAACCCTCTACGAGAGCCACCTACCTGGCCAAGTGGAAGAGATTTTCAGTGTGGTTAGTGCAGCACCATTCGTTCCTGAAATGAGCCTCAGTACCGCTCATTCTGGACTACCTCCTCCATCCGAAGCAGCAGGGGCTTTCGTTGCCTTCATTAAGGGTGCACTTAGCTGCCATATCAGCCTTCCATCTGGGCGCGGCAGGCCGCTTGGTGTTTGCTAACCCTATGGTCAGCTTATTTTTAAAAGGACTCAACAGACTGTACCCTCACATCCGTTAGCCTGTCCGCACCTGGGACCTCAACCTGGTCCTCTCTGGCTCACGGGACCACCATTTGAACAGTTGGTGATGTGCTCCCTGCTCTCCTTCTCTTACAAGGTGGCATTCCTGATAGCAATAACCTGTCCAGGAGGGTGTCTGAGCTCAAAGCCCTAACATCAGAGCCCCCTTACACCGGGTTCTATAAGGACACGGTTCAGCTCAGATCTCACCCTGCTTTCCTCCCAAAGGTTGTGTCACAGTTTCACATCAACCAGGACATTTTTCTCCCGGTGTTCTACCCTAAGCCTCATTCCAGCAGCAGGGAACAGAGATTCCACTCACTGGAAGTCCACAGGGGGCTAGCCTTTTAAATCGAGCGAAGGAAACCATTCAGAAAATCGGCCCAGTTATTCGTGGCCGTGGTGGACAGAATGAAAGGTCTACCCGTATCATCGCAATGCATCTCATCATGGATAGCATCCTGTATTTGTGAGTGCTACAACCTGGCAGGGGTTCCCACACCTCCGATCACTGTGCACTCCACCAGGGCGCAGGCTTCATCAACAGCGTTCCTGGCTCAGGTTCTCACTCAGGAACTCTGCAGGGCAGCGACGTGGTCCTCCATCCACACTTTTACCATGCACTACACGATTACCCAGCAGGCCAGAGACGATGCAACCTTCAGACCTTCAGAGCAGTGCTCCAATCAGTGGAAGACTCTGACCCCACCACCTACACTTGGGCTTGTGAGTCACCTTGGGCTTGTGGAATCAACATGAACAAGCACTCAAAGAAAAAACAGTTATTCACCTTCTCGTAAGTTGTTCTTCGAGATGTATCGTTTATGTCCATTCCAATACCCACCCTCCTATCCCTCTGTCAGAGTAGCTGGCAAGAAGGAACTGAGGGGGTGGCGGTTCGACAGAGCTCTATATTGAGAGCCATGAAGGCGCGACACCAAAGGGCGCCCAGGCCAACCCAACAGATGCTGCTAGAAAAAATCTTCCAGCTACTGTGCATGCGCATGCGCACACACCTGATTGGAATGGACGTGAACAGCACATCTCAAAGAACAAAAGTTACGAGAAGGTGAGTAACTGTTTTTTCACACATTCCTTAGCTGCTGGGAATGTAAGCTAGTATCTTAACAGAAAAGGAGGATGGCTGCCTTCCAAGCAACATTCTTCCTGCATGCAAGGAAAGTTTTAAAAAACTTAACTGCCTATGGTAACATTTCTGGTTAGCTTTTTAAGTCCTTGAAAGTTTATGTTTTGTGCCTTGACAGCAATGAAACATATCTAAATATAGGCAAAATGGGATGGTTGATTAAGGTTCTTTAATGACACAAAGCCCTTTAATGGGCCATTGATAAGGCTGCGATTTGGTGACTTCAGCCAGCAGCTGCTGGGAGCTGCAGGGTCCCCTGCTGCCTACAGATGCATGGAGCTCTGGGGAATCCCCACAGCTCCCGGCCACCTCAAGTGTTAGGGGAGAGCCCCACAGCTCCCCGCTGCCACTCCCAGCCACCACAGGCAGGGTGGGGAGCATCAGGGGGTACCTGACGTCAGGGGGAATCCCTGCAGCTCACTGCCATCCTGGGCAGCCGGGGGGACCCCACCCACCCACCGCTGTCCCAGGTAGCAGGGGAGACCAGGCTGCAGGGGGATCCCCACTGTTCTCATTCACTGCAGGCAGAAGTGGGGAACCCCTGCTGCTCCTTGCTGCCATGGGCAGCAAGAGAGACCCCCGGAGCTCCGGGCTGCTGTGAGTGGCAGGGGGATCCCCGGCAGCTCCTAGCGATGGTGGGTGGCAGGGAGGATCCCCAGAACTCCCTGCTGCTGCAGGAAGCAGAGGGGACCCCTGCAGCTTGGAGCCGCCAGCAGAGGGGGACCCTGAGCTCTCCCTTAGCTGCCCAGGCTACCTATTTTGTCATGGGTGTTTTTAGTGAAAGTCAAAGACAGGTCATGGGCTTTCGTGAATTTTTCATTATTGCCCGTGACCTGTCCGTAACTTTTATTAAAAATATCCATGACAAAAACTTAGCCTTAGCCATCGATACTTTACAAAAATGCAAAATCTTTGCTAGCTCAAACAAGCTCCTTAATTCATTACGGCAACCTGGGAAACATAAATTATTTTAAAAATATGATTCATTGATTAACTTGCATGCCTGTGCAATGTTAATTACTCTAGTCTTTTTGTGACATACAAAACACATAACCTTAGCAGTGAAAAGGATTTTATGGCTATGCACCAGCCAGTCAACTTTATTAAAAAAAAAGGTTAATGTGTCTAAAAATAGTAAATAAAATGTTTCTCTTGTGTGTGCATACATATATATATATATATATATACACCATTTCCTTGATGAGTAGTTGACTGCTATATATTTCACATGACCATGGTATACTTACTCTAATACCAGACACTGCAGTTTGTGTATACAAGTATCCCAGCAGACAACATTCTTGGTGTGAAACACAAAGGAACCTTATTGCTATCACAAAAACACTCGTTAAAATGAAGATGAACTGTGCTTTTTTCATGTTACTATTTCTGTTAAGACAAGGGTTCAATTCAACAAACACGTTACATGGGCATGTAATGATTTTCCCACGGAATGTTGCATGGGAGTTGGACGGTATAATGAGTGCCCGATTTAAACACAGAATATTTGTGGGTTATGTTTGAGCCGTAGAATGTGGGCAGAATCAGGCGAACATGCAAATATATATAGGTCAATCAATATCAGCTTAGGGAAAGCTCTCCTTTCACCCCACCCATATGTTAAAAACTAGTCCTGTTAATAGCTGTAATTAGTGGAGGTCTTTATTCAGTAAAAATGCGTTGCTGTTATTGATGGCAGAAATAGAATCAATGCATTAGATAGATTGCTGTTGTTTTTTATGCCTTCCCTATCTTCAGCTCAATATTTTATTAAGCAAATATGTATGAGCTAATATTTTTAAAAAGCTATTCTGAGAATTACAGACAGTGCAGATGAAAACACTGTAAATTTTTCAAGAAAAACATGATTATTTCTGACTTTTTTTTTTCACGAGGTTGTGCAGAGAAGTAAAAAAGTTAATCTTAATGTCCATATTGTGAAGGATGGCTTTTCTGAAAGATAATTCATCTCTAGATATTACATAAGTACCATATGTAGAACTTATTGAGGCAGTAAGTGTTTATTTTAACCAGAGTAATAAATAGCTGCATAGTAAGTCCCCATAAATGACCAAAATGTAAGTTAAATCTGCCTGCAGGCAGCTCTATTATCTTTCAAGCCATTTGAGAAAGTTTTCTTTTTAAATAAACATACTTTGCTATAATCTTTTGAGCTCAGAATATCCTTGTCCACCATTTTGGCACGCACATCCTTCAGGGCATAATGTTAGCTATTTGTGACAGGGTAAAGGAGGCTTCAATGAATACCAGAACCACAGAATTAATTAGTTTTTAGTACAGTCTGAACCTTTTTATGACTAAATTCCATAGAAACAGTAACACAGCATAATTCTTTATTGAACTGAGCCCTAAAATTAAGTAATGGTTTTACAGATCTTTTGGGAAATCGTTTTTTGATATCTTGAGTCACTCTTTAAAACTGGGTGTCCATGGATGGCTCCAGAGATTTTACATATTAGCCATACAAATTGTAGTTAAAGTATGAAAAGTGCTGAGCAACTTTGATGAATGCCAGAGCTTCATATTTAAAATGACATGTTTATAGGGGTTGCTGTTTTGTAACCAATGTAACCATTTTGTAATGGACAAGTTGTGCATTTTAAAATTGTTGGTGTCTGAATTATTAATATCTATCAAGACATGTTTGCTTCTTATAAAATGATCCTTGCTCCCCTTTGTTTATTTATTTATTGATAAATAATTCTAAAGACTGAGGATGTGTGACTGTTCCAGGGTGGCTGGGTTTTTTGGGGAAGGAGATGGGTTGTTTTTTTTTTTTTGCTTTTAGTCATCACTGCATGTAATAAGACTGTCTGCAAGTATGGGAAGTTCATTCTAGGTAGTACTTACTATTAGGAGGAAAATGTTTTTGCATATCCATTGGGGGATAAATAACTTCTTTCATCTTGAACCCATTTAATCTATCAACATGTGGTGTCTGGGTGACCATTGTTCCACTGCATTAGATCAGCTGAATGAATATGATGTATCTTTCTATTAAAAGAAAACAGTCCTAGGTGCACTGGTAAGAAACATAAATGTGTTGTTCATTAGGAGAAGAACTTTTTTAAACTCACTGCCGGCTTTTTGTGCTGCGTAACTGCGGCTGTCCTGGTGATAATTCCACAGGAAGTTAAAAAAATCCTTCTCAAGCTGTTGTTTTGCCCTAGTCTTACTCTTAACAGGTGAGAGGGCCATGAGGTATGGTCTGAAACCCTGCAGAACACAACCACCAAGGCAAAGGATAATGCTCCAGCTCCCAGCTCATCCTTGCAAAAAGCCTGCCCCTTGTATTACTTTTCTGGCTCTCCATTTATGCTGGCTAATATGGCATCCTTAAGCAGGGTTGCCAAATGCAAGCAGCCCTGTCATGCATTTCCATAGCCCAGCTGAAATGCCAGGCACCCAGCTAGTCTGTAGGAAGGGCTTGCAACTAATGGCTGCTGTGGTGCCAAATAAGCTGCAGTCCCCTCTCCCTCTCTTCTCCCATTGGTAGATCTAAGTGGAGAAGGAACAGCTAATGGAGGTGTCAGGAATACAAGGCAATGCACCCACCACGGGTCCCATGCTCACCCAGACACCCCAAACCAGCTAATTCCCACACAACACACACAGCAGCCAAAGCACCCATTTATGTACCCTAACACCTCCCAGCCACTCTCCAGCACAGTGGCTGCATCAGGGTGTGTTGATTAGAAGCTGAAGGTGATAGTTATAACCAAACTATTGTAATATGCAAATTGGCTGATTAACTTATTTGCATTCAAAGGCCTCCATGGAGCACCACAGAACTTGTCAGCGATGATTTACATTGAGTTTTTGGAGTACTTTTCCCATGATAAGAACATGATCAGTCTTTCCTTAAACCTGTTTACTACTGAACTAACTTGGGGGTAGAAGCACCTGCAGCCCAGGTACCACTCCAGATGGGGGGAGAGAGTGAGTGAGCCAGGGGAACTGGTTTCAGCACACACGTGTGTCCGCACATGCACGCTGCCCCACCCAAATATAGTAATCAAACTATGCCTACAGCACCTGCCCCTGCGGGTCCATCTCGGCTCTTGCTGCCCTTTAAGCAACGTTTCAATCCGCGGCTTATAGGAGCCACTCCTCCCCCATCATAAGAACAGCCTACTGGGCCAGACCAATGGGCCATCTAGCCCAGTAGCCTCTCTTTCAACACTGCTCAATGCCAGGTGCTTTAGTGGGATTGAACAGAACAGGCAATCATCACGTGATCCAGCCCGGGTCACCCATTCCCAGCTTCTGATAAACAGAGAGGCACACTCAGCATATGGTGTTGCATCCCTGCTCAGCCTCGCTAATAGCCACTGGTGGACCTCCTCCATGAACTTATCTCATTCTTTTTTGAACCCTGTTATAGTTTTGGCCTCCACAACATCCCCGGCAAAGAGTTCCACAGGTTGACTGTGCGTTGTGTGAAGAAATACTTCCTTATGTTTGTTTTAGACCTGCTGCCTATTAATTTTATTGGGTGATCCCCCCCACCCAGTTCTTCTGTTATGTTAAGGAATAAATACCATTTCCTTATTCACTTTCTCCACACCAGTCAAGATTTTATAGACTTCTAGCTTATCCCCCTTAGTTGTCTCTTTTCTGAGCTGAAAAGTCCCAGTCTTTTTAATCTCTCCTCCTTATGGCAGCCGTTCCATACCCCTAATAATTTTTGTTGCACTTTTCTGAACCTTTTCCAATTCCAATATATCTTTTTTGAGATGGGGCGACCACATCTGCACACAGTATTCAAGATGTGGGCATAACATGGATTTATATAGAATCATTATACTATTTTCTGTCTTGTTATCTATCACTTTCCTAATGGTTCCTAACATTCTGTTATCTTTTTTTGACGGCCGCTGAACATGGAGCAGATGTTTTCGGAGAACTATCCACAATCTCTCCAAGATCTTTTTCTTGGTAACAGCTAATTTAGACCCCATCATTTTGTATGTATTGTTGAGATTCTGTTTACCACTGGGCATTACATTGCATTTATCAACATTGAATTTCGTCACCCAGTTTAGTGAGATCCCTTTGTAATTCTTCGCAGTCTGCTTTGGACTTAACTATCTTGAGTAATTTTGTATCGTCTGCGAATTTTACCATCTCACTGTTTACCCTTTTTTCCAGATAATTTATGAATATGTTGAACAGCCCAGGGCCCAGTAAAGGTCCCTGCGGGACAGCACTATTTACTTCTCTCCATTATGAAAACTGGCCATTTATTCCTACTCTTTGTTTCCTTCTTTTAACCAGTTGTTGATTCATGAAAGGACATTCCCTTTTATCCCATGAAGGCTTACTTTGCTTAAAAGCCTTTGGTGAGGGACCTTGTCAAATGCTTTTTGAAAGTCTAAGTCCACTATATTGTCATGGAGTCCCCACACGATGCTCTGGAACTACTCCCTATGAAGCCAGTCAGGACTCTGGTGAAGTCTCCTCTCTGTGAGCAGACTGTTTTCAGGGCAAGAAGCTCACACGGCTTCCACCCTCCTGGGTCTGACCTTGGAGCATTCAGCATCCTCTGCCCCTCGGTGCACTTCCCACAGCGAGTCCGCCCAGGTGTGGTCCTGGAGAAGCCAGAGGGTCCTGCACCCCAACTTTGCAGTCAGACGTGACTCTCAGCCAGCCAGTAAAACAGAGGTTTATTAGATGACAGGAACACGGTCTAAAACAGAGCTTGTAGGTACAGAGAACAGGACCCCTCAGCCAAGTCCATTTTGGGGGACAGTGAGCCAGACAACCACGTCTGCAATTCACTCCATGTCCCTAGCCAGCCCAAACTGACTCACTCTCCACCCCCTCCTCCTCTGGGCTTTGTCCCTTTCCTGGGCGAGGAGGTCACCTGATTCCTTGATTCTCCAACACCTTTAGCTATCACCTTGCAGGGGGGAAGGGCCCAGGCCATCAGTTTCCAGGAGACAGAGTGTCAGCCATTTATGTACGCTGGCCCTTTGCTCTGCAACAATTACACCCCCTTATCCCACCACCTAGAGGCTTAAGAAATGCATAGGGGAAACTGAGGCACCCCTACAGTATTCAGAGGAAACATTAAGAACAGTCCCACTCTACCATATATATCCATTGGATCACCCTTGTCCACATGTTTGTTGACCCCCCACCCCAAGAATTCTAATAGATCAGTGAGGCATGATTTCCCATTACAAAACCCATCTTGACTCTTCCCCAACAAATTGTGTTCATCTTTGTGCCTGATAATTCTATTCTCTTCTCTATTGTGAACTAATTTTCCTGGTACTGAAGTTAGATTTACTGGCCTATAATTGCCAGGATCACCTCTGGAGCCTTTTTAAAAATTGGTATCACATTAATTATCCTCCAGTCATCTGGTATAAAGTTGATTTAAATGATAGTTTACTTACCATAGTTAGTAGTTCTGCAATTTCATATTTGAGCTCTTTCAGAGCTCTTGAGTGAATGCCATCTGGTCCTGGTGATTTATTATAGTTTAATTTATCAGTTTGTTTCAAAACCTCCTCTAGTGGTACCTCAATCTGGGACAGTTCCTCAGATTTGTCTCCTAAAAAGAATGGTTCAGGTATGGGAATCTCCCTCAGATCCTCTGTAGTGAAGGCTGATGCAAAGAATTCATTTATTTTCTCTGCGATGGCCTTATTTTCCTTGAGTGCTTCTTTAGCATCTCAATTGTCCAGTGGCCCCACAGATTGTATAACAAGATTTCTGATTCTGATATACTTAAAATGTTTTTGCTATTAATTTTTGTGTCTTTTTCTGGTTACTCGTCAAATTCTTTTTTGGCCTGCCTAATTCTTTTACACTTGACTTGCCAGAGTTTATGCTCCTTTCTCTTTTCCAATGCCTTTTTGCCTCTAACCACTTCTTTTACTTGGTTGTTTAGCCGGGTGGCAGCTTTTTTGTCCTCTTATTATAATTTTTAATTTGGAGGTATATATTTAATTTGAGCCTCTATTATGGTGTGTTTTTTTAAAGTTTCCATGCAGCTTGCAGGAATTTCACTTTTTATTTCTGTTTAACTAACGTCCTCATTTTTGTGTTGTTCCCCTTTCTGAAATTAAATGCTACCATGGTGAGCTGCTTTGTTGTTATCCTCCGACAGGAATGTTAAATGTATTTATATTATGGTATTTATTACCAAGCAGTTTAGCTAAATTCACCTCTTGGACCAGATCCTGTGCTCCACTTTGGACTAAATCAAGCATTGCCTCTCCTTTTGTGAATTCCAGGACTAGCTGCTCCAAGAAACAGTTATTAATGGTGTCAAGAAATTTTATCTCTTTTATCCTGAGGTGAAATGTATCCAGTCAACATGGGGATAGTTGAAATCCCCCTTTATTATTGAGGTTTTATTATTTTTATAGCCTCTCTAATCTCCCTGAGCATTTCACAGTCACCATCAACATCCTGGTCAGGTGATCGTTAGTAAATCCCTGTTGCTATATTCTTATTATTCAAGCATGGAATTTCTAACCATAGAGATTCTATGGCACAATTTTGTTCACTTAAGTTTTTTTACTACATTTGACTCTACGCTTTCTTTCACATGTAGTACCACTCCCCGATCAGCACGACCTAGACTGTCATTCTTATAGATCTTGTACCCTGGTATTCCTGTGTCCCACTGATTATCATAATTCCACCAAGATTCTTGATACCTGTTATATCAATATCCCCATTTAATACCAGGCACTCAAGTTCACCCATCTTAATATTTAGACTTCTAGCATTTGTATATAAGTACTTACAAAATTAGTCACTTTTTAGCAGTCTGCCTTCATGTAATGCATCTGAATGGAAATCCTTTTCATGTGATGTTTCTTATCACATACTGCCGTTATTTATCATCTGTCATCCTTTCCTCCTTACTAGGATATAGAGAATCCCCATTAATAGACCCTCCCCTCTGAACCAGGTGCTCATCTGCATCTGTCAGCTTTCTCCCAGCCTTTTGTTTAAAAACTCCTCTATGACCTTTTTAATGTTACGTGCCAGCCGTCTGGCTCTGTTTAGTTTAGGTGGAGACCCACCTTCCTGTGTAGATGCCTCCTTTTCCAAAAGGTTCCCATCAGACTCGGCCCACCAGTCAGCACCCAGGCAACCCAGCAGCTTTGGCCTTGGTACACCGTCCTCCCCCCATTTGTACAAAGGTTCCAGCACCCCAGGCTCTTTCCCACCCTTCCAGTCATGGTGGCGGAGGAAGGACTGAAGGGGGAATAAAGGCAGCTTGGAGGGGGCAGGGATTGTTAGTGGGTTATAGCTTGTTGTAATAAGCCTTAAATCCATACCAAGCAAGTTAATATTTCCAGCCATTCACTCATGTACCACAGACTACACTCCGAGGAGAAAGTCCGGGATATATCTCTTAACACACTCCAAACCGCCTTCACAAAACAAGGACAGTCCACCACAGAAGTAAACTGCATCATGCAACAGGCCCAAGAAAACCTGCTTCAATACGGAAATCAAACCCACTCCATCTGCGCATTCCTAGTTGTCATCTACCACCCCACACTGGAACCCATACAGTGTATTATTAAACAATTACAACCCATACTCAATGGGACCCACATCCTGAAAGAAACCTTTCCTGAACTCCTTCATCAGGCCTTCACAGACACACCTCCTGCCTTGTCAAGCTCATCATCAGAAACAACATTCCCATAGACCACTAAACACCAACTCAAAGCAGCAACAGACCCTGCAAAGCAACAGATGCAAACTCTGAAGACATATCTCATCTACTACAATGATCAGCACCCCCCCATGACACACCTTTCAAGATCCATGTGTCCTCACATACCTATCACAACATGTGGTGTACCTCCTCCAGTGTGCTAATGGCCCCTAACAACAACGATGTGGTTGAAACTGGACAATCACGATGCTCTTGAATGAACTCACCCAGGAAAGTGATAAAGGGCAAAAACACCATATCACCTGTGGATGAACACTTTTTACAAAGTGATCATTCTATATCTGACTTCTCAGTCCTCATTCTCGAAGGAAACCTGTACACCTTCAAAAGATGCGCCTCGGAGCTTGAATTCATCACTTTGTTAGATACTAAAAATCATGGGCTGAATAGAGACACTGGATTTCTGGCTTATTACAGCAATATGTAACCCACTTACACCCCACCACCCTCATGCTACCTTTTTTTTCCCTTGCCCTTCCTTCCCCACCATGACTAGAGAGATGTTAATGGGCCTACTTCCATAGGTGCCGACTCCATGGGTGCTCTGGGGCTGGAGCACCCAGGGAAAAAAAATAGTGGGTGCTCAGCCCCCAGCAGCCACAGCTGTTTGGAGGCCCCCCTCCCAGGCACTTGGGGGAGGACAGAAAGTAGTGAGCTGCTGGGGGGGCTTTGCGAGAGGGGGTGGAGTGGGGGAGGTGGAGCAAGGGTGGTGGGACAGAGCAAGGATGGGAAGAGGCTTAGCATGGACGGGGCCTTGGGGAAAGAGGCAGAGGGGTGGGGCAGAGCCTTGGGGAGGAGCAGGAGTGGAGCACCCCCAGGGAAAAATAGAAGTCAGCGCCTATGGCCACTTCACCTTGAAATATGTATTTACTACTTAGGCTAAACAAGCTATTTCACCTTATAGTTAGCTGTGACAGTGAGTACTTTTCCCAGACTGAAAGAAGAGCTGTGTAAGCTCAGAAGCTCTCTCTCTCTCGCCTACAGACCCTGATGCAATAAAAGCTACCTTACCCACCTCGTTTCAGTAAGGCCAGGTCTACACTATGCACTTTGGTATAACTACATCCCTCAGGGATATAAAAATGCATGCCCCTGAGCAATGTAGTTATATCGACCTTAGCCTCCTGTGTAGACAGTGCTATGTTGGTGGGAGAGCTTCTCGCAGAGCACCAGGCGGACGGCATGGCCACCAGCCCCGGAATGGCAGATGGGTGGAAGGTGCAGCCTCTAGTCCCAGAGCGCCAAGTGGGTGGGTGGTGCAAGCGTTGGCTCCAGCTGTCCAGAGTCCCTGGCCGCAGGCTGGTTCCCCCCCCCCACACACACACTAATCCGGCCCCAGAGGAAGAGCCACAGAGCGCCGGGCAGCAGGAGGAGGCCTGAGTGAGGAGTGTGAGTGGGGCCATGCACGACTGTTTGTGATGGCTCAGCCTCCCCCAGCCTTTGATACCCACACCCATGGCTACCACCTCTCACGGAGGTGGAGTTATTAAGCCGATGGGCGAGCTGTCTCCTCTCGGCTTAGAGCATCTTCATTAGATGCTCCAGTGCAGCTACTCCAATGCAAGTTTGTAGTGTAGAGCTGCCCTAAGCCGACTCTAGGTGCATTTTGACTGAACAAGCAACCCTTCACACAATTCCTGAAGCTCTAGTTGAAATATGAACGAGCTCAGAGGGCAACTTTTCAGTTTATAAATGGTTCAGGGCCTTTGCAGAACTTGTAAACTAGGGTGTGGTTAAGTAGGGCTGCTGCCTGCTTTGCACGGTTTGTTGGCTCATTCTCATGCACTTACGGAAGTTAGCAGCATGTGTTTTCAGAAGTGCAAGCTTTTCGTATAGTCTTCTGAATTGTGCATGGAATAGGGTGTTCTAGTTGTGGTTATGGAATTTACTGGTACTGTTGTGGCCAATTTTTTGCAAGCCAGCAAAGAGTCAAAGGCCGGGTGAGGGAAAGAAACTTCCTTTTTAATGTCCTTTTTCCACACCAACATTTTTAATTAAAAATTTATCAAATTCCTTACAAAAAAATTTATCTAAGACAACCTTATGGGTGCACATTTGAGTATTAAAGCATCAGGCAACAACACAAGATTGCATGTGTAACTGTAACTGTCTCCTTTATGTGTATGCATTATGGTAATCATTAAATCAGTGGTCCCCAAACTTTTCACCGTCATGCTTCCCCCCACCCCACAACAGTGCTGCTGGGCCATGGTACAGCTCTGCTCCGAGCCACAACTCATTAATTTGGGGGGGGGGGGGAGAATCACCAATTCCTAGAATATTGATGATTGTGAGATTGGGGACGGCAGTACCAGGACACAGCTGAACTCCAGATTTATCATTCAGGTCAGAAATGGGGCTCTCCTATTAAAGGGCAGAGGCTTCATCATCTGTGGGCACCTCTCCAGCTCACCTTTCAGGAGGGAGCAGCCTTCATCTATTTTTCTATGAGCTTCTGTTTAGGTTCTTATACCATGCCCATTACCATGGTCTGTGTGTGCCTTCAGCAACGTGACTAGCCTCTGTTACCTGTGGTTCCTTCCCTAGTCCACTCCCCCGGGGGAAAGTCATGTGTGGGTTTGATGTTTGTTTGATGTGTTCGGAGTTTTTATTAGTGAAAACAGGGTCCAAGGAGTGCATTTTGCTCTTGGAAAGGAAAGTGGTGAGGTTTGAGGTAGTCCTTAGTTCTTGCTGGCGTCTTGGACCAGCCCCAGAGAGAGCTCTGCTCCCTGCACAAACAAACTTTGCAGTGGACACTTCTATTGTGGAAGCGAAGCAGAGCTGATGCTGTTGTCTTTCAGTCCCTCCACTTTGCTGCCCCTCCAAATTCTACTACGAGACACAGCTGCCGATACCCCTCTAGGTATGTGAGGCATAGGCAACATTGCCTAACACTTAGCAGAGCCCAGTATTAGGAGGAGACTTGTGGTTGTACTGGACTTTGGGGGTTAAAACAAGAGTGGGGGGAAATTCACTCCTGTGCTAAAGCCAAGCCACTTTGGGGTGGGGCATGGCTGAGAGGTGGTCTGGCTAGAACACACTTGGGTGCCTGTGATTCCCTGCTGCTGCAAACCCAGCAAAGCTATGGCAGCAGAAGGCACAAGTTAGGGCAGCCCCAGGACTGGTGTAGAGTCTTTCTTGGCTGGGAGCAGAAGCAAAACAGGGGAGATGCAAGCAGCATATTCTCCATCTCTGCATTGGCTCTACTCCTGGGGCAGAGATCAATCTAGCTAACGCCTCGCAAATGCAAAGTCTATAAGGCAAAACAAATAAGATCTTCTGTTAGGCCAGCTTCTCCACCCCCATCAAACCTAAAGCCTTTTTGAAGGAACTGCAGAGGATTTTAGGCTGAGCTCCTCTACCATTGGGTCTTGAGACAAGGTTATCATCTCCTCTCTAGCCTGTTTCTAAGTGGAAAGCAGATTTGCATGGTTCCCCTTCCACTTTTGGCAGTGGTTAAAGTAGATTGAAACCGGATCTCACTGCATCATCCATTTGGGGGGTGGGTAGGGTTGCTGGGAAGTGCTGCTCCCACAAGCCATGGAGCTGCAGAATGGGAGCATGACATTCTGTGCAGGAAGCATTTCATTGTCACTCCTGCAGGTCCCTGTATTGTCTCAAACACACTCACGCTGCCTCTCTGCATGTTTTGGTCAGGGAATGTATCCAGCTGTTCTATCCAGGAAGTTTAATAACTTAAATTATGGGCTTTCAGTTCACTCAGGCCAAAAGGTACAAGAAGATACTGAAAGAAAGAAAGACCCAACAAGAAAAATGGATTGCCCTTAAGGAGACAGAACTTTAGGAAAAGACAAGATTGGACTGCAGATACATCTAATTTGGAAAATGTCCCCTGGGATGGGGCAAATATTCTGAGCTTCTTGCATTGTCTGGGCAATGACAAGGATAGGGAGGAAAGAGCACCCATTACCCACTCTCCTTGAGATCCTTTTTGCTTCCCTGGGGGTGAGGGTGGAATCCTTAAGGAGTGGGTTTTTTTCTGTATCTTACTCCCTCTTGAGGCTTGCTGCTTTCATCACATGCCAGCAAACAGCACAAGGAGCCTGTGACCTCTTTGCAAGCTGATACCTGCCTCCAACTATACTGCCCACCTTGCTTGTCTGCTGAGAGCAGACTGCAGTTTCACTCCTGCTCCACTGAAAGGATTCCATTCTGACTCTACAGCTTAGAGTTACAGTACAGTATATCTCTGAAAGCAACAAGCCAGCAGTGTCCAAAGGAAATTTAATAACTCATTTTAAATAACATGACAATGTCAGCATGTGAACAATTTACACCTGTTAAAGGGTGTACAATATTTCCTGTTATTTTTACAATATATCCAGTGCATATGTTTGGAAAATATAAACTAATATTCTCCTGTCAGTGTTTCACTATATATTCCAGAGTCAATATTCCTTAAAAAGCAAAAAACAAAAACAGATTGACATTGAAACAGAGGTGCAAAAGCAACATGATATACAAACGAAATGCGTTTTTAGTAAGTTCCTAAGCCTGTTCTTTTCTAGCAGCTTTTTTTAAAAAATTCAGCTTTACAGCTGCAATCTATAAATACATAATACAAAATGCAAGTTTTACATGCCATTTCCCTCTGATATTTAGTGTTATTCCAACTGAAGTTTAACTAGCAGTGCTCTTCTAGAATAGAAAAATGCATATCTTTAAGAGCAATAATATTATGTATTTACATATAAAGTTATGAAGTGTTTGAGAATATAAATTAACAGACAAAAAATAAATTTACTGTGAAATAAATAATTCAATGGGTTTACATACCATGGAATCTGTAGAGTACAAAAGCAGTTCATTATAATATATATATAATATACAGGTTATGGGGCCCAATTCTGCAATCACTTAGACATGTGTGACTAGTCCCGCTGAATTCAATGGTACGCCTTGTGGGAGTGAGCACTACCAACAGTGGGTCTGCTCATATGCTTAAAGTTGACACATATTTAAGTACCTTGATGAATCAGGCCTAAATGATGGCAGAATCAGGCCCTGCAACAGACTTCATATGAGCAAATGGAAATGCTGTCATGTGTTTGGTCTTATTCTTGTGAGCTGAGATATTGTTGGCATTCAGGGTCGCCTTTCAACTCAGGAGATCCAGGAATTCTTTTCCCACTCCTTGGATAGACACACCAACATCCAGCAGGCTCTCCAGCCAGTGAAGTTTCACACTAGGATGATTGGGGTGGGGAAAAAAAGGACTCAATGAAACTAATGCCTAAGTATTTGGAAATTGCAAGAACTAGAAATCAGGAAGCTGCACTGCACAGACTTTTTGTATTATCACACCCTATTCTTACAGAACTTCTCACCCTCCTCACTCATGGCTTACGTTTTAGAAACTATATAGCAACTGGGCCTATGACCCCAAGTGAACTATGCTGAGTGAAATCTTGCAGCTTACTGGTATTTAAAGCAGTCTGCAAAATTTGGCTTGCTGACTTCCCAACAGAAAGTCATACATTTCTCCTGGGGGAGGGGGAGGGAAGGCAGAGTGTAGAAGCTGGGAGTAAGAACATTGATGCAGGGGCCTGATTCTCACTCCATTGAAGTAAGTGGGAGTTTGGACGTTGATTTCAGATGGTGTGCCTAAGACAACCGCATGGCACTGTGTGTTAGAATAGAGCAAGAGGGAGAACTGGGTTGTGGGGGTATGAGGGAATGATGAAATCAGGAATGCAAACAGTGGAGACTGTGGGCATAACGTAAATTTAAGGGCCCTCGAATGGACTGGTAATTTTTTTTTTGGCAGTTTTTCAAGGTTATATTAAATCATGAGAGATCATCCAGAATTTGGAGATTCATGCTAGTCTTAGCCATGAAAAGGCAGATATGGATTAAGCAGGCATGGGTGGAGTTTCGCCTAAAGTCTGAATTTCTTCAATGTTAGATTTAATCTGGACTCTTATTATCTGAATATAGTGTTGTGATTCTTCTAAAAAGGGGAGAAACTTAACCCATGTACATGGTCATGCATACAAGACTTCTGCGAACCTGATATAATAGCCAAAGTTTGTAGATTGTTCTCAATATCCATTTGTAATACATCGCATAACGGCTTCTTCAGATTAACTATTCTCTTTATAGATTTCAGAGTGGTAGCCGTGTTAGTCTGTATCAGCAAAAAGAATGAGTACTTGTGGCACCTTAGAGATTAACAAAAATTGTTAGTCTAAGGTGCCACAAGTATTCCTCATTCTTTATACTATTTATGAATCTGAACAGTAATATCTTCCCTATACAATGTATTCAGCTGTATTTTGTGTTCTATTCTTAGAAGGATAATCTCATCTCAAAACATGGAGGATAAAATCCTGACCTGATGTCCATGGGGCCTAATGTCATCCACAGTGCATAGATTTCCTTCCTTCTACATAGCCCTTATTACACAATCACCATGCTGACTACAAAGCATATTGTGAATGTAGATCAGTTATGAATGCCATAATGGATTAGGAGCACAGAGTTGGAACTTGTTTGAGGATAGGCAGGAGGTTAAAGTACTTTGGAGGGGCTCAGTACTGCATATGTTTTATGTATAACAAGAGGACTTTAGCCTCCTTTTCTGCCAATCTGAGCATTAAGATCACATATAAAGAGAAAAAAGAAAAGAAACCCAATTTGCTCCAAATCTGAAAACTCAATATTCTTACTTTCACCATCAATTCATATAGCCACTGAAAACTCTGAGTTTGGGGATGGGTGATTATAATGGAAAGTTGGCTGTAACTGACCACTAGTCACAGTAGTGTGAGTGGGCAATAAAAACAAAAGTACCTGTTTGCTGTGGTAAAATCCATTCTTGTTGCAGTTTGGTAAATAGAATTTGTATATGTCTTCTCCAGTTCTCTGTTGAGCTTTAGCTAATTTATCCAGTGCCCTGTAGAGATCTTTCTGGCAAGGTCCCTGAAAGAATATTTATATATGTAATATAAATGCTGACTTTAAAAAAAAATCTATAAAAATCAGCATGAAGTCAACTAAGAGATGAAGCTGCAATTTGGGCCTGAAATCTTCGTTTGGACATATTGCCTGCAGTTTCCATTTGTGTCACCAGGAACCAAAATGGAATATTCAAGGGGATTTAGCCCTTTGTCTTTTAGTCATTAGAGTTATTTTCTGATCCCCAAAACATGAGGATTTATGTTCCCAAATTCCCATGCATTCCCCTTACTAAATAATCATGTTAACGGTTAGACACTATTGGCCATATCATCAGCTGGTATAAATCAGGATAGCCCTGTTGATTTCAAAGAAGGATCTGAGGATCTGGCTTTACATTTTTCAGGCATGTACGTTTCCTGTGTTATTTTTAATGTATACAGAATAGACTTTTTGCAAAACTGAATACCATAATGTTTGTTGCCCTCTGTATGTACTGTATTGACATTGCAGGAATAGATTGCAAATTCAGTTAAATGAATCATTATTCCTGATACATTTTCGATGATTCTTACTTAAAAATTCTTTTCTGGTATTTATTTTTGCAAATAATTATAATACAGTTAAACAATTGGACATGGCTGTCAACCAATCCTTAAAATGTACTGGACAGTAATTTTATAGCAAAGGATCACGTCACATCAGTAATAACAACAAAATCCAGAAAGTGTAAAATTGAAGGTAACATACTCTGTAATTCTCACTGTTGTTTAAAAAATAAAAAGCATAACTGTATGAACAAAGAACTGAACAATAGCCAACATGTTTTATGTTGAATAATGGTAAATAGGGGTGCTATGATCAAACTAATATTTTTACTTTAGCAAAACAAAAATAACCTTAGTGTGTGATCCTGAAAAACTTCACACAATGGAACCATCATGTAAGCACTTCTGGTCCCAATTCACGAAAGCACTTAAGAAAACAAACATAAAGCTTAACTTTAAGCTCTGAAGTCAATGGGATTTAAACAGAATGCTTAAAGCTAAGCATGTGCTTAAATGCTGCCCTGAATAGCAGCAGATTAAGCGTGTGCTTCTGTGCTCCTTTGAACTGGGGCCTATACAAGTAAGGACTACTACTGTAAGGCTTGCAGGACTGGGTCCATACTACGTCTCTATCTAGTTTAGCTCCATCCACATTATACAAATACTCTGGATGACGCCTCCTAACTTCTATTCTTTGGTGCCCTCAAGTGGTACTTTAAATTACTGATATATACACCATGCTGATTTTAGTAGTCTGGCAGAGTCAAATGTAGAAAATGAATCATTATTATCAGCATTCCTAAATGTTTTATGTGCACCTGTTTAATACTATTTTATTGTGATCATAAATAGGCAAATATATGTGGTTTTAGCTAGTATCTCATTATCAGTGTCTGGACTTCCTGTGCATTGGAGAGCTATGACATAATTAGGTATTTATCATGGGATAAAATTTACCTCTGTGCAGGGGCTTACATGGGACTTAAGTAATAGGCAAATTAGAAGTAAATGCAAAAGGTCTCTATCACTTAAGCACCTGATCAAGACATTCCAAAGGAAAAGGGCTGTTGGCTGGATGCACAAAATAATGTGAAGTCAGTGGAGCCACTAGTCTCATATGAAAATTTCATTCTGAAATGCAACTCAAAAGTTTATTAATAAAATGCTACTTGAAAGCTTGTAGGAGAACCCACCTGCTCCTTCCATTTCTTTAGTTCGGTGATTCTCTTTGCTTTCATGTTTTCATAAGCACTTATGGCGTTCCAAGGCGGAGACTTGTCCTGGCCAATGGGAAACAGTTGATAGTTGAACCGCTGATCCTGTGCTATTTCAGTACTTTCTGGAGGTGCATCCTCAGGTTCCAGAGAGTCTATATGGGAACAACAGTACCATTAAAATAATAATCTATGATACAGTAATCTTCTGCATTTATTTGACCAAACCAATCAAATGAGTCTAAGAAAAGTCAATTAATTCTAGTAGCTCACACAGGAGTTAAACTTTACTTGTGTCTCACAGCAAAATAAACTCCTGTCATAAATTTTCTTTTTTTCTTTTTTGTGAATACAGACTAACACGGCTGCTACTCTGAAACCTGTCATAAATTTGTGTCAGCACAAATATGGCAGAGAGTCTTTCATGAACCAATTATTTTGTTATCATTTAGAATGCAAACTACTAGAAATGAATGATCTCACCCAACCGTGGTATGCAGTGCAGGTGGGGGGCTAAACTTCAGGAGACTCCAATCGAAACTGTAACCAATTTGGAGCCTTCAGTAGTGTGAGGAGGTGTGGTTTTCAGTTTTGGAAGGGATGGCCCCAAACATGTACTCACGATATGTTTCAGTGAATTCCAGGGCCTAACTAACACATGTCAACGAAATAATTCATACAGATAGGCAACAGATCTGGCCAACATGCAGTAGATCAAATAAACAGGGACTAGCCCAAACAATGAAGCACTCAGGCCCTGATTCAGCAAGGTACCTGAACCTAACTTTAAGAATGTGAACAGTTCCACTGAAATCAACAGAGGCTGTTAATACTAATTGAGACTACTCATATGGTTAAAGTTAGGCACATGCTTAAATATCTTATTGGATCAGGGTCTTAAACAGTAAAACAACAACAACAGCAACAAAACTGAAAAAAAAATAGCACTTAGTACTTTTCCTGTGATAATATTTTGGGCAAACTGGGGGGTGGGGCGGGGGGAGGGAAGAATGTAAAATCACCAGGATTTCAATCACAAAAATTGCTGAAATTCTGCAATACTATCCAAATGCATCTCTCCTTGAAACACTTGAGCAACTGTAAGTGGTTTTGCCCTCAGAGCAAACACTTTATATCCACTACCATCTAACCATTTGTTATGGTTCAAATCAAGTTTTTCCATGCGCTTCTGACCTGGTCAGCTATGACCATTTAACACTAAACAAGCAAAAATCAATAGATTCCTCTGCATCCCTTTCCAAGGAGATATAGCTGATTCTGGCTCTTGCACAACCTATGTTTTGGTTTCTCCCTTGTCCTGCCTTCTCACCTTGGTAGGGTGTCTGAACCTTGGAAGGGGATGCGTCTCAGGGAGAGTGGGAAAGTTTTGCTAGAAAAAATTGCCGATTCTTCCCCCAGCCCCGTTTCGCATCAACATTTTTTACTTTTCTAAATTTTCCAACCAGCTCAACCGGAGCCGACCATTGTCAATGCCCCCTCCTTCAGTGGTGCTGGAACTAGGGGCGCTGACTCACTCCCCTGGTTTGAAGGCGTTATGACAAACACCAAATCTAGGAAAAAAGAAAAGGAGTACTTGTGGCACCTTAGAGACTAACAAATTTATTAGAGCATAAGCTTTCGTGAGCTACAGCTCACTTCATCGGATGCATTTGGTGGAAAAAAAACTTATGCTCAAATAAATTTGTTAGTCTCTAAGGTGCCACAAGTACTCCTTTTCTTTTTGCGAATGCAGACTAACACGGCTGCTACTCTGCAACCAAATCTAGGGTTTCCATCAGCAGCACCCCTGCTCTCCTTCTATCACTGCTTCTTCCAGGCACCCTGATCCCACAGTATCATCAACAGCAGATAGGCTTGAGTTCTGTACAGCACCTGCCATAAGAAGACGGGCATAACACCTGCAGTATATGTCGGGAGACACAGTATTGAGATACCTGCAGCCTCTGCCATCCGCATCCCTTCTGTGTCTGCTGCTGGCAGGCAAGCCCCTTGCCCATGGGTCAGGGCATACAGGGGCCTGAGCTCCCCTGGCCGCACCTGGCAGCTGAGCCCCTGGCCACAGCGCGCGGTGTACACCCCGCAGGCCTCCCCCAGCTGGAGGGCACAGGTCGGGCAGCAGCCACAGCCCGGCTGATGGGCCCTCTCTGGGCAACCGGCCGCCACCGGCGGGCACAGCGCCAGCTTCTCCTCGGCGCACGGGGCACAGTGCAGCGGCTGGAGGGCGGCCCCGGAGGCGAGGCGCGGGCCGAGGAGCAGCAGCCAGCAGCCGCAGATCAGAGCCCTTCTGCTGGTCATGGTGGCGAGGAGCCAGGCCTGCTTCACCCAGGGGCTCGGGCTGCAGAGGCAGGTTACTCAGGGGCGAGCCCAGGCCCGGCCCTTTATACCCTGCTTTGCTCGCCTATTAATCTTTAACCCCAGGTTAGCTATTATCTGAGCGGGAGGGTTGGAGAAGCATCCTGCCATTGGTAGTTCGGACCCCCTGCCTCTCTCGCCCCCATGCAGGTCTCCCCCCCCCCCGCGCGTTATTAATTTTTCTCTTTTAAGTTGCAATCGTACTTTTATTTTTTTCCGCTCTGCCCCCAGCCTGCTTGAAAAACAGGCGTGGGAGTGAGCAGAGGGGAAACGGATGATGATGGGCTGGTGTTTTTCCCCTCTCTCTCCTTTTGTTTGTCAGCACTCTCCTTTTTCTTGACGTTCAATAAAGATTTAAATGGAAAAAGGAGGGGGGGGGACCTCTTGACACAGAAGCAGCTGACCTAATAGCTCCAGAGCAATGAAGGAGGAGGAAAAAACACAAAACCCCTTGTTTAATTTTCGTCATGTGGCTGTAGGTTATGAGGACTCAGACATACCAAGCGAGAGGCCAGGAGGCAATAAAACTATCAGGATCCGGTAACTACTGAACGCATGCACGTAGGAGCTCATGTCATTAACCTGTTGGGAAGGATTGTTTAGCCAAGATTGGGCTGGTTTCCTGTGGATGTGCTCAATTTCTGCTGCTCTTTGATGAAAGTTAAGGGGGGGCTCTCAGCCATGAGCACTTGCTGTTGTGGGAAAACAATGCTTGTCAAACAGATAGAGAAGAAATGTATCTTTCCTGCATCTCTCAGCCACTTTGCTTCCCCATCTCGTCTCAAATCTCATCAGACAACATTTGTCTTCTCTTTTGCATACAGTGGTTGTCACTAAAATAAAGGAAAAAGAAATCGACCTTTACTGCTGTACCACAGTAAAGTAAATTCATCATGGCATTTGCACTATGTCCTAGATTTGAAATAGCAAATTCTTCAGTAAAGCCAGCTGCTGCAGTGTGTGAAATGGTCTCCTTTTTGTTCTTTAAACAGAATTCCTCTCCCCCTCTGCTCCTGAAAAATGTTGAGATACATTTTGCATGAAAGAAAGTGAACTAAAGATGAATTGTACTGTGAATTGTTTTGCATTGTGTCCTTTGGTCCTGTCTTCAAACTGAAGACATCCCTCATTTACAGCTGGAGGGCTACGTTTTCAAAAGTAACTAGTAATCTTAGGTACTCAGCTTGACATATTTTGATGAGGCCTGGTTTTCAGAAAATGCTAAGCACCGCTCCTCTGAAAATCTGGTTCCTTTAAATGTTTTCAGTTGCATACCCCAAAATCAAAGCACTCTAAATCACTAGTCACTTGCAACAGTTGTAAGGCAGAATATCTCCAGTGACTTTAAAAGAGTTACTCTGGATTTATATTGATGGAAATAGGAGCAGAATTTGGACCAAAGCCCTGGCCAGGAGTTCCCTGGTAAAAGCACAGTACTTGTGTCTTTCCCACGTCTGATGCTTATTTTCTCATGAGCTTATACATTCTTCTCCGCCTGCAAACCTTGCACAGAAAGAGGCTAAGGAGTCCCCACGCAGTCTGCTGGGTGAGGAAAAACACAATTTTGTGAAATTCTCTTAAATAAAACTAGTTACTGGAAATGATAAAAACCAAAGATCATATATGTTTTTGCTTTGAAGTGGACTATTTTGCGCAGAATTGAGTATAACTACTGACTGTTCAGCATCAGGAATCTCCTGCATATCAAATGACTGTGTAGCACATATTTTAGCAATCCTAATTGCTATCTCAAATTCCTTGAAGCAAAAGGGGGACATGGAAAGAGGTGAAGCACTTTCACTACAACAAAGTGCAACCCTTTCTAAACTACATTATTGAGTGGATGGTTTAAAGGACGAAAATGCTAATGCCCCTCCTAGTTGAGCATTACTGACAATAGGTTTGATCTGCCAAATTCTGATTCAAATCTTAATTCTTCCCAAATTCCCTGGTGTTCAGGTCCTTGGAGTTTGTTTTTTTTTTTTGGTTTATTATGTAGATAAGAGACAGTGGCAAATACCTGAGCCAGATCAGATTTTTTTTTCTATTAGTTGGAGGAAGGTGGATCTGGGATTTGTTCAGACTCACCTCTAATTATGAGCAAACAAAATAATGAATTATACAGTATCCTGAGGAATTTTTTTTCTACAGTTGCTGGTGCACATAAAATTACAGGCCTGCTTCTCCACGGCTTTCCATCTTCTGTGGTCATTTAGACCTCTGCATAGAGAGGGTAAAAGTCTGCTAAACCAGATGTTGCATGGGTTTAAATGACTGCCCCAGGGTTAAGGTGGTGAGGAATCAGGCTCTAGCTGTCTTTTACTATGTAAGTAGTTTACTTGCTTTAGAACAGAACAGAACTACCTAAGACAGCTGTAATCAATGAAGTGATGCTAGTGCAGCTGTTTATGTATGCTCTGTTTGATGTAATACTACAACTTCCCAACCCAGCCCACATCCCTGACCTTGACATAGCTTTAAAGAACACAAACAGAGCAGATAAGAGTCATAGGATAAAAAAAGTGTTCACCGTGTAAAATTGTGTTTACTGAAAACTGTTGACAGTAAGTTTTAGGTGTTCTGTTACTAGTGTCATCTTATCTCAGCCACTCATCATGGAACAGCACATGCATCATAGTCTCCGTGTACTCGCATGCACTCACCAGTCTCTCTGTTATTTCATTCGGTGACCTCATTCTTTTTCCCTATTCAGCAGAAATCCAGTTGTCTTGTAAAATAATTTCCTGCCATTTCTGTTGGCCGTTCCCCAGGTTGTGGAATCATTGTTATAATTTCCCTCTAGGTGCGATATTGATCCTGAGTTCTAAGTTTAATATCCTAAACTGGTCCTTGTGCACCAGAGAGCAGCAAATAATGTATTCAATCAACTTAGCCCTTTTTTCTGGTTGCGAAACTTATTCAAGATTATGATTTTTCTCAAATGTATTCATCAAATAATTTCTAGGAATAATTGTTGGTCTGTAGATTGCTCACAAGCCGTTTCTAAAACGTGTCTGAAATTACATCTGTTGTTGGTTAATTTTGATTGAATACATAGGTCACATGGTGTTGTTTCTTACTCAGAATGGATAAGTGTAACTCTTAGGGTATGTCTACACTAAACCTATATTAGGTCAGTTTACAACCACCACAGTAGTTACTGTGATGATGCATGTCCACACAACCTGCCTTGAGTCAGTGGTGCGTGTCCTCACCAGGAGCACTTCCACCAACTTAAGAGGGGTAGTGTGGGGACCTGAGAGGCTGGTCTCTCAGCTACGCTAGCAGTTCCCTCCCAGAAACGCTAAGTCACATTGGCTCAGCTGCCCCACAGGCTCCCAGGTTCTTGGCAGTCTGCCCTTCTGCTCCCTGTTCCCGCTGGGAGTGCACTTCTTGACTCCTTGTTCCCCACCTGGAGTGGGGTCCATTCTCACCCTCGCTCCTAGCTGGAAGTGGGGTCCAGCCAGCCAGCTCTCCAGGGAGCAGGGGGTAGCTGGGCTCTAGGTTCCAGCTTTCTTGTCAATTTCACAGATCTACTAGAACTGTGAAATTGACAAGTGAGATAACAGCCAGTGTAAGTAACAGTGTCTACACGAGCACTGGGTTTCCCTAACTACACTGACATAAGCCCTACGGCCTCTTGTGGAGATGAAGTTATTATGTCAGTGTAGTAGGGAACTTACATCAGCAGGACAAGACTGTAATATGGACACTGACATAATTAAGTCAGTATAAGCTGCCTTATGTTGACCTAATTGTGGTTTGCAGACCAGGCATGTGAATCAGAGCAAATACTCAAGGTTATGTGTTCAAAATTTGCTTTTCACAAATATTTTCTAGCACTTGCTTAAAATTTGCTGTTTCCATTTAGTTTCCAGCAAGTAAATTGGTTTGCTAGAATATTTGTGGGCCTGCGGGGGCGAAGCCTGTGGGCAGCATGCAGACCCCCCTTTCCCCCCCCCCGCCTAGGCACCAGAGGGACATGCTGGTCACTTCCTGGAAACCGCCTGAGGTAAGCGCCACCTGGAGCCTGCATCCCTAACCCTCTCCTACACCCCAAACCCCTCATCCCCGGCCTCATCCCAGAGCCCCACCCCCCAGAAAGAGCCCTCACCCCTTCCCACACCCCAACCCCCTGCCCAAGCCTGGAGCCCCTTCCCAAACTTTGAACCCCTCATTTCTGGCTCAACCCTGGAGCCCACACACACCCCTCACCCCCTCCGGCACCCCTACTTCAGCATGGTGAAAGTGAGTGAGAATGGGGGAGAGTGAGTGACGGAGGGAGGAGGGATAGAGTGAGCGGGGATGGGGCCTCGGGGAAGGGGCAGGGCCTCAGGGCAGGAGTGGGACAGGGGGCAGGGGGCAAGGCAAGGGTGTTTGGTTTTGTACAATTAAAAAGTTGGCAACCCTACTCCTAAACCACTTTGGCTCAGATGCTCAGTGGAAGTTATGTGCCTAAATACCATTAAAAACCTGGCTCTTAGGCTCTTTTGAAAATGCCAGTTATTGACCACAAAATGGGGCAAACACAACTCCTAGGCCACACAACAATGGTCCTGCCTGCCCCTTTCCCATGTAATTCAGAAAGTGGCAGGTGTGTGCAAAAAGCAGAGTACTTGCACATTTAAAGAGGAGACATGCAATATGTTTTTCTTTTCTTTTTTTTTTTAAGAGCAATTGCTTTTCATTTTCCGCAGGAATCCTCCTAGAAGCTGAACTTTAATGTCCAGTGTGCCCTCTACTCAAAATTGAATTAATCACAATAATTCACTATTAATTTACTATGTACTGTACATCAATAAATGAATTCATTGACCAATGATGACATCCCATGTGCCAAGTTATGGCTGCACGCTGCAGCTAGGGGCATGCCAAAGAAAGGGAGGACAAGATAGAAGCCTTCCACACTGTTTTGTTCTCCCAAGCCCTCCCTGTACCTCTCACAAATACAGGAAGGCTTCTCTTCAATCCTTTGTGACTTGGGACAGTCCAGGGTGGGGCTTAAGGTTCAAAGACTATTTATTAGTATTATTTATTTGTGCTCTGGTAGCATCTAGTGTCCCAGCTCATGCCTTACGACCCCCCTGTGCAAGGGGGTGTAAAACCCAGTACAAAGAGACAATTCCTGTCCCAAAGATCTTAAAATCAAAATATAAGATGATACTTATGCCCCCAGTTTGACAACTTTAAGCACCCCCAGGATTATCTGGTAACATAACAATCTTCATCTATTCTGGAACATAGAATGACAGATGCCTCTGCCATTAGTCCTGCTGCAGGCATTTATTTAAAATTGCAGTGAACAAAAAAATGAATGATATCTCCTTTCAGTTACAGGGTTACATACCTCAGCAGGGCCCTATAATAAGAGTAATTTGTATAGGCAGACCATTTCCAGTCACAAAATGGGAACATACCATGACACTGCCTTTTCTACCCTCCTCTGGCACAAAGAAACTCTCAACAATGAAAGCAGAGCTCACCTGTGTGGAAAAGAAAACTTTCTTTGGGGCTGGTCAAAACTGCGGCATGAACTCCCCCCAGGAACTAAGGACCATCGCAAAGCTCCCCACCTTCTGCTCCAAGTGCAAAGCGCATTTCTTTGACCTTTCCTTCTCTCACATAAACACATAGCAACAGGTATATTTTAAAAAAGCCAACACCTACCGAAACAAAACACTCCACTGCACATGCCTCTTCCCTTAGGCAGAAGATAAGGGAACAAACAACACATGACAGGTGTGTAGTCACATCTCTCAATGCACTACTGGAATGCACTCAGCTATTCCTGGTGGTGAGTGTGGTATAAAAACCTATATAGACTAGACTAGAGTGTGCATGAGTCCCTATGGGAGAGCATTTAAATGGGAAGGAATGATGCATCTATTTATTTTTATTTCCTAAACCAAAATTTCCAGTCCTTTGATGAAACAAAATGACAGAGGTCCAGATCCTCAAAGATAGTTAGGTGCCTAGCTGTCATATAAATCAATGGGAATTAGACACCTAAATATCACTGAAAGTCTGGGCCAGCTGCAAAATATGATGACCTGCTTCACAGTTCATTGGAGTCAAGGAGGTATGCTTTTTGCCTTCAGGATCTCATTCAAATACACCCCAAAGTTGGTAGTGACTGAAAGATTTCTGCTAGCTGACCTAGATCCCTTAGTGCAGTGATACTTAGACTGTGGCTCGTGAGCAGCAAATGGCTCTTTAATGCCTCTCCTGTGGCCCTCTGCAGCACATGATATTAAAACACTGTGTGATTTAATTATTAACCCCTCAGGATGCTTTTACTATGTTATTAACCAATTAAGTTATCAATTTGCACTAAGTTATTAACTTATTTGCTATGAGAATAATATACTAAACATTTCCCCTGTCATATTATTTAACTATGAATATCTAGTACTAGAGTAAAGGAAACAGTTAATTCACACTGCTGTGTCTCTTTTAGGTAATATTGATGGCTAATTTGGCTCCTGAGCAATTGAGGTCTGGGTATCACTGCCTTAGTATGAAATGATTTTCTAGCCTCATGTTGCATTCCTGGTGAACAAGTATCCAGATCATAAACTAATCATCACAACTAGCACAATTGTTAGCAGCCTAGTAGAAGCTAAGGCTATGGCTACACTACGCACCTCTTAGCGACACAGCTGTGCTGCTACAGCCGTGCCGCTAAAAGGTGTACAGTGTAGCCGCTCTTTGTGGCAGGCGAGAGGTCTCCTGCCGACAAAATAATTCCACCCCCAACAAGAGGCAGTTGCTTTGTTGGCAGGAGAGCTCTCCCACTAACAAAGCACTGTTCACACCGGTGCTTTTCATTGGTAAAACTTTTGTTGTTCAGGTGGCTGTGTTTTAAACACCTCTGAACGACAAAAGTTTTACCGACGAAAGTCCAGTGTAGACAAAGCTTAAGCTACCATCTCTCCAGGCCTGCCAACAGCAATTCCGAGCCCCAGAGCAGAACAGTCAATCGCCCCCCTAGAAAGGGATCGCTGAGGTTTACAACACTACGTTTTATCCTATTGCTAACACATTCAAACCCACTATGTGTTAGCTGTGGCATTACTTGATCTAGGAAACTTTTTTTTCTAGTTACAGCATGAGTATTAAACAAATTGTGAGCCTAAATATAAGCTGTATGATTTCTTATTTTGAATTATATAGTTAAATTAAATAAATACATTATGGAATGAAATTAATTAATATATAAAACATTGAAAGAAGCACAAAGTAAGAAAACACCTGAAGTATCAAGTAGGCTAATTAAACACCTAATCATGATTCATGTGTAATCTAAAGACAAGGGAAAAAAAACGTGATATACAAGGTGTAAATGAATATGACCAACAAAGTTAAAAATACACAATATAAGAATTGCGCTGCTAGTGCTGTGGAACATCAACACCCAGAGCAATAAGGGGACGGCAGCCATGGTGCGCCATATCTACTGGGAGATCTCCACGGAGGCGGCCAGTGGTGAAGTCGGTGGTGAAGGCATGCCTCATTCCCTGGCTGAGCGGTGGAGGAGGCCCCTTATCCTGTGCTCCTGATAGCGGCTCGTCAGCCCATGTTAGCGGCTGCAAAGCGGGGGCTAGCCTAAGCTGCCTCTCGGCAAACTTGGGGCAGCTTGATTGGGTGCGTGAACTTGCTGGCTTGTGTTTGGCAAGGAGTTGCCTCCTTGGGAAGGAAATCTGGAAGCACAGAGGGAATTTATTCCCCTTTAAAATCTCCCTGTGTCCTTAGCCCTGCCGCCGGAGAACCAGCATGGCACCGCGGGCACAGCGGCTCCCGAGCCGCCAGAGGAGGCAGCAAGTTCTGCGGTTCCCCAGGCTGCTGTTGCTGATGCTCCGCCAGCCAGCAGGGTGCAGCAGCGCTCTGGCAAACTGTTCCGGACACAATGAGGGGCGGCACTCGGTACAGAGCCGCAGCAGCAGGCAACTGGATTTTTTTTTTTATTCTTAATTTTTATCGAACAAACACGTATCTATCCCATCCACCTGGGCCCTTTTAAATCGCTGGGCCCCTGGGCAATTAACCCCTTTGTCCCCACCCAGCTGCGGGCCTGCCTCTCTCGCTAGGGGCACTGTTAGCTGTCAGGACAGAGGCCCATGGACTAGGTAGTGTAGAGTAGCTTGGCTGTTGTCACCTGGGTGGTAAATATTGAGTACACAGAACGTGGCCTTGAGCCTCATGGACTGTCATTCCAAACCCTTTGCAAGTGCTGCATTTTTTTCTTTTTTTTAAAGTTTGAAATTCTATGCAGGTCAAACAAACACATTCATCCCTGAGTTATTTTCACAATTTAAACCCAGTAGCTCTTTCAAACACACATTAAAACGTCCCCTTCAAATTACATTTGAATAAAGAAAAGGAGTACTTGTGGCACCTTAAAGACTAACACATTTATTTGAGCATAAGCTTTCGTGAGCTACAGCTCACTTCATCGGATGCATCGGAAGTGAGCTGTAGCTCACAAAAGCTTATGCTCAAATAAATTTGTTAGTCTCTAAGGTGCCACAAGTACTCCTTTTCTTTTTGCGAATACAGACTAACACAGCTGCTACTCAGAAACCTGGCTTTGAATAGTAACAGAAGGAGAATTGTTTAACTTAAAATAAAGTCAGAGTCCATACCGTGGGCCAGATGCTGCCAACGTTATGGAAGGCCCCCCCGGTCTGAGCTGGGGAAAAGACATATAGAAACTATATGGGAAATCTCGACACCCTGGTGCATCATGAGGCAGTATAGTGCATCTCTCCATGGTGAGGATAGGCTATAGGATGACTTGAGCATCTCCTTTGCTGCATTGATTTACTGTCCCATGTACAGTAGGGTGATTAGGAGCACAGGAACTGCCCTACCAAATCAGTCCAGTGCTCTGCATGATCTGGTATCCTGACTCAGACTGTGGACAACACTTTATGCTTTAAAAGAAGGTGCAAGAATCACCTTAATGGACAGCTTCCTGACCACAGGGAAAGTTTTTTCCGAGCCCCATCAGTTCATAGTTAATTTATGCTGCTCTGCAGTATGTCAGAATGACTTCTTGGAGACCTGAAGAAGAGCTCTGTGTAAACTTGAAAGCTTGTCTCTGTCACCAACAGAAGCTGTTCCAATAAAAATTTTTACCTCACTCACTCTGTCTAGCTTTATGCATTGAATGCAAGTGTGGATGGTCTCATTCACCATATAAGACTGGGATTTTCAAAGGAGCCTAAGGGAGGTACATGACCTGCACCCATTTAAATTCAATGGGATTTGAGCACCTAAGTCCCTCAGGCCCTTTTCTGAATGCTGCTAAACTCTGCCTCAGTGATACCTTTTGGCAGCGAGTCCTACAGGCTGATTATGTGTTTGTTTCCTTACAGTTTTAAATGTGTTGCCTTTCAATGCCATTGACCATCATGTTCTTGTATTAGGAGAAATGGTAACTAGGAGTGCAGGATTTATCTTCCCTATACAATTTATTATTTTGTGAAGTTCTGGTATGTCTCCTCAGATACATCTTCTTGCTAAACTCACCAGACCCCAATTTTCTCAGCCTCTTCTTGGACAGAAATCTGTCTGTGCCTTTGGTCACTTTTGTCACCTGTCTCTGGACACCTTCTAGTGCAGCCATATCATTGTGAGATTGCAGAGATAGCAGCCACTATTACAACTCCAGGGCATAGGCTAAAGAGCCCATTTCCTCTGGGTCCCATGGAGATCCTTTGAACAAAGCCCATTTACTCAGGCTGTGCACAGGGGACTAGAATTTTTGCATTATATATTTTCAGATTCACGGTCTTCTATTTCATTAGCTCAGTTTTATTAAGATCAGAATCTGGACCCTGATCTTTGTCTAGTAGATCAAAATTAATTATTCCTGTTTACCATCTTAAGCTCTAACACCATAACACATTTGCTTGGGGTAGGGAAGCACTCAGAATTGCAGGGGTTAACCCAACCTGTTAATATATCAAAATCACACTGGAGTCCAGACTAAATGTCACACGAATATTTGCCTGCCCCAACGTATAAATAATCTGAGCCATCAGGCACAGAGATCGCATAGAGTTACTGGATAAAAAAAGAATCAATATCATTAATGTATAATGAAACAAAACAGAAGGCTAAGATTAGATTGTTGAGCTACTTCGCTAAAGATGAAAGCAGAGTGCCCTCTTTTACAAACAGCTATTTGACTGCTTTCAGTAAATGAGCACTCTTTTGCCCTCTGTGACTGAAGCATGACATGTAACCTTTGGTACAGGAAAATAACAAGATTTTAGTGACCTAAAATCAGTGACTTAGGGCCAGCTTTTCAATGGTACTTAAGCACCTAATGATGAAGACAGGCACCGTAGGATTTTCAAAAGGAGATTCACAAAGGAGAGCCTTGCATGCATTACTTAAGTATTCATGGAGGTGGGACTGGAATATGGGTCTCCCAGGTGAGTATCCCTAATCACTAGGCACTAGTGTCATGCTCACATTCTCTCTGGACCAATGCCAATTGTAAGCATTTCATACAAATAGCAGTTAGGCAGCTAAGTCCCTTTGTGGCTCTGCTGCTAGGTGCTAAATCTGGCCCCTAGTGACCAGTTAGTGGTGGTTTTATGCCCCGAAGTATTAATTTAAAAAAACAGATGTTTTAAACCTATTTAACTGTAGATATTCTCGTTCCATAATATAAATGTCTAATCTTTTTCTGAATCTTACAAATTCCTTGGCTTCGATGATATCTAGTGGCACTGAGGTCCACACATTAATTATGTGTATTATATATTATATTATATTATATTATGTTATATTATAACAGTATTATATCAGTTTTAAAACTGACTTATTTAAAAATGTCTTTCAATTTCATTGATTGTCTCCTTGTTCTTGTTTTATAAGACATAAGAGTGTCTGATTTATCTTTTTTCTAATCATTCATTATTTTCTATACCTCTATCATGTCCCCTTGAAACTAAGCAGTCCCATTCTTTTCATTTTCATGTCCCATGGAAATATTTTTTCTTTCTTTTGTTTTTTTGGGTTTTTTTTTTTTTTTTGCCACCTCTCCCTAAATCCCCTCTCATTCAGTTACATCTTTTTTTGCTGTAGGGTGGCCAGAATTGGCCACAGTATTCCAGGTCAGGCCATACTCCTGATTTGTATAATGGCGACATAACTTTGTGGTATCATTTTCTATTCCATCCTTTATGCAGCCTAACTTTTTCTTTGCTTTTTTGGACCATCCATGCACATTGAGCTGAGGATTTCATTGAGCTACATTGTGTCACTCAAGGCTTTATTTTTTTTTTTTTGGAGCAGTCACAGTTAACATAGCTCCCAACCACGTTTAGGAGTTCAAATTAGTCCTCCTATTGTGTTTTATCTCCCATTGGCACCAATGAAATCAGCAGTCACCATATTGCCTATTTTTGTGAGACTCCTTTTTAAAGACAGTCAAACATTTGCTACGCACTAGTCTCCCTGCATAGTTACTTGTGAGGAACATTCTGTTTGACCTACTTGCCAATTTGATCATGCAGTTAATTGATCAATGATCTATTAGCTGGTAATTACACATCTAAGCCTACTTTATCTATGTTTTGTACTTTTTCCTGGCAAAAGATGCATCAGTTTGAATGTTTAAATAAGTCTCAACCTTCATGTGTGGTGGTCCTGAACTGTTTTGTTTTCCTAGGGAATTTTGATAGCAATATTGCTCAATTCTTAGTTTATTTGTTCCCAACTTACTGTATCTGAACTCATGTGACTCCTCTCTCCCATTCCAGGGAATTGGATCATCCTTTTTCAGGGGGACACACACTCTTGTCTCTCTCAAGGTCATGTGCAAGTTCTTTCGCAGCTGCCATGTTTTTCTTGCATCGTTTAGATGTCCTAAGGCAGCAGCCAATGGGTAAGTGGCACATGAACAATTTAAAGAGACAGGACTGAAAGAAGATGAACAGACATAAGCGAAGACCTTGTAGAAGAGGAGCTGGAAGAAGTAGAGAGCCAGGATGGGGCAGGAGGTGAGGACGGGGAATAGAAAAAGCTGAAAAGATAGTGGCAGTTAAAGAACATATGAAGAGATAGAAGAGACAGGGGTGCTTCTGAGAGTAATCAAAAAAAAATTCTGTTGAGACTGATTTTAGGTCACTCAGATACTTTATTGGATTGAACAGAGGAAGAGCCCAATTTGCTGCTTGCATCAAAAGGCACAATTCTATTGACTTCAGTAGATTTGCAGTTGTTTATGGGGTGAATCTGGCTTACTCTCTTGTCTTTCTTTCAGTCAGTTAGCTTTATAGCTCTGCAGCAGTCAGTAGGTGGAATTTTGAAAAACAACTTATGCAAAGCTCCTCAAAGGTATTTAGGTTCCTATCTGCTGCTGTAGGCACCTAAGTCCTCCATTTAGGTGTCACTGACATTTTCAAATGACTGCTCAGCTGCTGCAAAACACCATAGGTGCCAAAGTCTCAAAGGCAGCTAATTTCCACTGGTTGGCATTCACAAAGCCACCAAAGCACTGAGGATTCTGCCAGCAGGACCCAATCCCCCCAGAGGCAAATTCAGAGTATGCTGAAGACCTGATAGCTGTCACATTAGGAGGGCTACATGCAGGCCACCTATAGGCTGTGGGGGCCCCCAGCCCTGTGGTGCATCTATAGGCTGTGGGGGGCACCACAGGTCTTGCACAAACGACACACAAGGGCACAGGGAAAGGTAAGGCAAGCATGAGAGTGGTATCGAGTAGGAGACAGAGACATGGTTTTGGCTGCCAAGTCAAGGGCTATCTAAGCAGCTGACCTAACTCCATAAGAGGATTTGTGGCTGAGAATGCTAAGTGGAAGAAGGCACCAATCTCTGGCCCATCAGCCAAGCACATCAGGTCTAAGCCCTTCTCCCAATCCCTCTTCTCAGCATTTTCTACTGACTAGCTTAGGTCACTCCCCGTTCAGCTTGCTTGCTTCTGTGAATCCCTTTTTAGGCACCTAACGTTCACTTGGGGCTGTGCATTCCATTATGCTGCAGCGGGTCTAAAAGTTAAGATTTGAACGGCTGAGCCTCAGTCCCCTCTGCTGAGCTGGTCCCGAGTCACTTTTGAAAATGTTACCCTCTAGCTTCAGTTCTATCCGCTTCTTTTCTTGTTATATGGGAGACCACAAGAGCTGTCCAACATTTTTCAAGTTTCAAGATTTTGATCAGATTTTGCAATGTCATAATAAATAAAAATAAAAACACAGGGAATAATGTTGAGGAGCTTTCCCTCTCCCTCCCCAATTTTTCCCTTCCTTTTTCAACCAGCTCTTCAGAGTACAGATACTCCTGAGCTGAGAGAGAGTCTCCAAGCAGAATGAGAAATTGAATACAAGGGAGCTTAGACTGAGGCATTGTCTTCACTAGGCAAAAAGGTGGAATTTTAGCATGTGTTATCTCACATGGTAAAATCCTAGTACGGACAAGGCAGCTGCAGTTTTAACATGTGTTAACGGGTTGAGGTAAACACTCGTAAGCCACCCCAAACATGGCAGCTCCCAGGGGATCTGTGGGCAGTCAGTGCCATCCAAGTGGAAGCCCTGTCAGCTCAGAGCAGTCTGTCTGCTCGTGTCTCAGCGCTGGTGGTGACACAGATTGCATGCAGCCATGCTACCAGGGTCCCTCTCTGGCCAGGATTTGCAAGGTGTAAGGCAACATCTGTATTAAATTTAATACAGCCTGGGCCTGCGCGAACACCTTTGGAGGAGGTGGAGGTAACGTTGTGCATCCCTGTTACCACTCTCAGTCTGTCCCTTTCTCCCCTGGCCCTCCCTGAGTCCACCCCATTTTTTCTACATGGACCCTTTAGAGGATCTATGGAGGGAAGCAGAGAGGGGGGTGCCGTAAGGCACATGAACCTCATTTATGCATGGAATGGCTCGTCCATGGGTGATCTCAGGGGGCATGATCTGGTTCTATGGTCCTATGTAATCGTATATACCAGACCACAGTTCAGTAATACTGTAATTAATAGTACCACATTGTCCTGCTAGTAATTTGCTACATAGTATTTTTTGTTTTGTTTTTATTGGCTATGAAATTGTACTGTGATTTCAGAGGAAATAATTAATTACCAAGTAAGTTTTTCCCCCCTCAAATAACCATTAATGCATTAAGTGAATCATTAAAGAGAGAAGCTAGACTAAATATGGCAAATTATTTCTTTACCATGAAGATATTTTAAAACAGATATTTTAACCTGTCTCTTTAAAATTATCTCTATATAATAGTGCTCTAGATGTGCACCCAACAGAAGTATTACTAGTTCTTGCACCTCTGATGTAAGTGGCAATTTTGCCATTGTTTTCAGTGGAAGCAATATTAGTCTCCTACGCTTAAACTGAATTCAATCTATGTCATTTGTTTTCAAGTAACCCACTTCTATAGAGTCTTTGTTGTATTTTGCACTTCTCCATTCAACATCCTGCTTAGTCACCATCAGCAGGTAGATTGTGTAACAAATGAACTGAAAAACAATGTTTGGGTCAAGGTCACCATTTAACTTCTAAAGGAAAAATATTGTAATGAGGGGAACCCTCCAAGGGGAGGTTGTTCTGAACTTCAGAAAAACACATCCTTTGTCACGTTTGAAAGGCAGCCGGATAGCATGATGCAAGAACCTGTTCAAACTCTTGTTTTCACTCAAGTCCTACGAAAGGCACTTTTCAGACTCTTGTGGAAAGAGATGAGGCCCAATGTCTACCGTTCAAAAGGTGCTTACGGGAGATAGCCCATTCCCCACACTTACTGACTTTAGGCCCTTTTGGAAATGCCATCCCAAATTTTCAAATCTCATTGTCTAAAGTTAGGCCCCTAAATCCACATTTAGGCACTCAACTAAAGAAGGCTTATATTGAAAGGTGCTGGGCACCCGCAGCTTCCATTGACTTCAGTTGGATTTGTGGGTGCTTAGCCACGCCGACAAGCAGGGTTTTTGTTATGCAGCAGGCCCTGTCATAGTGCAAAATAAATAATAATAATATACAAAAATAACCTTTTTCACAATGTGTAAAGCAAGTAGCAGAACAAACCAGCAATTCACCTTTGCTGCCACTAGAGGATGAAAATTATAACATTGAAATGCTGTGTTGTTGGTTCCTCTGGCTACTCTGGACCTGCATGCTACGGAGGAGAAACAACTAAAAGATCTGGTATTTAGCTCAAATCATAAAGTGAAATCCTAAATCCCTGTAACCAAGAGAAATGTTGGGTTGTTTTTCCTTGGATATTGTACTCAAATATACATTTGTTTAATAATAAATTAGTCGGCACATAGCTCTTTCTTTTAAAATAGTTGAACTTATAAGACACTAAAGAAAAGGAGTACTTGTGGCACCTTAGAGACTAACAAATTTATTTGAGCATAAGGTTTCGTGAGCTACAGCTCACTTCATCAGATGCATTTGGTGGAAAAATAAGACACTGAAATAGCTCTTTGGGCAGTGTCTGTTCTTGACTATAGGGCCATACGTTGCCTAGCACAATGGGGGTCTTGACCTGGTTGAGATCTCCTCATGCTATCTCCACATAGATCATAATTAACAATAATACTGTTATCACGCATTGTTCCCTGTCAGCATCTCAAACTTTGCTGAAATTTAGTTTGCTTTGATGAGACTTAAGTGAGAGACTAAAAGGGGTGATAATTGAGTGTGACTTTTTTCTAATCCACAGAGACCTGAATTACGACAAGGAAATGCTTTAATTGTTACCATTTATCATTTTACAGTCATAATTCAGATAATTTAGACTATTCAATTGTACTTAAAATAAGAAAAAAAATCCATGGATAAATCAAATGCTTTTTCTCACATGGAGAAGAAAATGAAAGTGACATGCAACATTTTGGAAAGGACAAGTATAAAGGGTTAGTTCTTTCTGTCTGCTGCAGTTTCAGGAAGAATACAGACTCTGCGTGAAATTCAGCCCTCACTAAAACACATGCAATCTGCTCCCCCCATTGAGGAAATTCCAGTGGAGTTCATTAGAATCTTACAGCTGGTCTGTATAGTTGCTTGCTGATCACTGTTAATTTCTACTGAATGTTACTTATTACTTTGTATCATGGTACTGCCTAGAGGGGCTCCATTGTACAAGAGGCTGTATATACACATAATGTGAAAGTCCTTACTCAATAAAGCTTACAGTATACATAGATAAATCAGAGAGAACAAAGTATTATTAGTCCCATTTTACAGACGGGAACTTGCAAACAGGGAGGTTACATGACTTGGCTAAGCTCACACAAAGTCTGCAGTAGAGCCAACAACTGAACCGAAGTCTCCACCATCAGAGTCCATAGCTTTAGCCACAAGACAACCTTAGCCTCAGTGACTAGTGATTAGATCCACAAAATAACTTGGGTTCCTAAATCTAACATTTCAGCACCACTGTGAACCTCAAACCCCACTGCTGCCTAACCCTGGAGGCACTTGAAGTCCCTAGGGTGCCTAGATTTGTGCCAGTAAAGTCCCCTAGCCACATATGTCCTGATGCTACTGAGCTGCTCAGAGCCTTAGCAGGATTCTCAGATTGGGCAATCCCTGCCTATCTCACCTGTGTGGCCTTATCTGGTAGGTATGCTCTGCCCCCTTGTACCAGATTGGGCCCTGCACAAAAGAAAGCCAGGGATGAGCAGGTCAGAATCCGGGGTGCATGTGTCCTGTTATGCTCAATGGACCAGAGGTTAGAGCACTCCTTTAGGTTGTTGGAAAACCAGGTTCAAATTCCCCCTGGTTGATTTGGAGCAGGAACTTGAAGCTGACTTTCCTACCTGCAAAAGGAATGCACTAACTACTCTGCCATAGAGTCACTCTCTTACTTTTTTGCTCTCTGGGTCAATGAGCATTTGTTTATTTCCCACAACGTGGAACAGCTTTACCAGGAGAGACAGAGAGAGCCTCACACAATAGCTTAGTGGTCAGGGCACTCTCCTGGGAGCTGCGAGACTTTGGTTCAGGTCCCTGCTCCTAAACGGGCAGAATAGGGGATTTGAAAACAGATCTTCTGCATTCCAGGTTAGTGTCTTAACCACAAGGATAGTGGCTCTAAGGAGTGGTGAGGAAGGCTGACCGGTCTGAGGCACCTAGCTCCAAGAGAGGACTCATGACTGCGAACCCTGAATGAAGGGAGGTGCCTCCCTTTGCCTGGAGTTAGACACCTATCTGAGTCCTGCCTCATCCCTTTCCTCAGGCAGCTCCCCACTGAGTTGCTGGCCTCCCTTTCTTAGACAACTAATTCTCCCCATGCAATTCATAGGGAGCCTAGGCACCTAACTTGGGCTACAAATTTCACTGGGCAGCAGGGTGCCTAGAAGTTAGGCACTGCAATATCTAATTTCCCTTTGTGGATCTAGCCCCAGGAGACTAGAAGATCCATTGTGTTCCAAACCCTAACTGCCAATAGGAATAGGACCAGACAGCCCTTCCCACGATTAAAGATTAATTAGGAAGCTCTTGCTATTAGTTCCTGGAGTGAAACTCTCCAGGACAGGCACTAGATTGATCTCAGTGGAGTGTCTTCTTTGGAGTACATGCTCCTTGGCAGTGTGACAGAGCCTGGGTGTGGTGGCCATCAGGTCATGATCCAAGGCATATTCATTTGGTTTAGTATGTAGTTAATGATCTGGTGCTTGTTTGTTTGTCCATGCTACTTTAGCTGTTGATCAGGCCTCCTCAAGTTTCCACTTGAAAAAAAAGGAATCCCTCCCTGGAAGAATTAGAATCAGGGCTATTTCTGAGAGGAATTAGGGGTAGCTGCATAGTCCTCATGCCCCAGCAATCCCCCTGGAATCATAGGCAACTGGGCAGCTGCAGTCATAGGCACCGTCTCCGTGGGTGTTCCAGGGAAGGTGGGTGCTTAGCACCCACAGGCAGCCCCCATATGAGCGTCTTCCAGTCCCTCCCTCCCGCCCCTCTAGCATCTCCCGCGGCCCTGCCGGTCAGTGCCTCCCCCTCAGCACCTCCCACCCACGTGACCAGCTGTTCCACGGAGTGCAGAAGACACTGGAGGGGAACAGTAAGGGTGGGGCACACCCGGGGGAGGAGGTGGAACAGAGCAGGAAGAGGCAGGGTGGGAGTGGCGCCCTGGGGGAAGGGGTGGAGTAGGGGCTGGGCCTGGGGCAGAGCCAGAGGGGAGCACCCTGCCAGCACATTAGAAAGTCAGCACCTAAGGCTGCAGTAATTTGCGCCAGAGACAGAATTAGGAGCAGGCAGCTAGAAGGATGGTATAAACTCCCCTATTCCTGGGCTCCGTACAAATTGGTTTGAACTCTGCAAGCTCAATTCCAGCCCCCTTGGGCATACGTGTTAGGATACAGTCATTAATTGCATGGTCACATGTTATTTTTTTCCATAGGACCTATCTTGTCTCTTCCCCACTCCAAGCTCCTGGTCTCAGTTTATTTTCCTCACCTAGCCAGGCTCACTCCTCAGGGCTCTCATCCCAGTCTCCTTGTCCATTACATCCTAGTCTCTTCCCTTCAGACTTCTAGTCCCACTGTCCTTGCCCAGCCATTACCAGTTCCCTCTCACAACTCCCGCCCCAGCATCCTTGCCCAGGCAGTCCCAGTCCCCCACTTCCATCTCCTTATCGAATCTCTTTCTTCACCCTCGCCTCCAGTCAGTCCCCCCCGCACCCTTCCGTGTCCCCACTGGCTCACATTCCCAATCTTCCTCCTGGGGCAGGGACTCTTTGTCCAGTCTCAGTGTCTGCACACACCCCTTCCTAGCTCCCTTGTCCAAGTCTCTTCATTCATCCAGTCCCAGTTCTCCCACTTGAGGGACTTGGCTCCTTATCAGATCGATCTTGCCCCCTCTCTCCCTTGTTCTCCATCCCAACCAGTTCAAATCTCCCCACCCACCCCTCATCTACTCTCAGTTTCACCCACACCTACTGGCTTCCTTCCCAGCTCCCAGATTCTGCCCCAATCCCCCACCACCGCCACAGGATATTTGTCCTAGTGTATGCCCCATGTGGACACCAGTCCAAGTTCTTCATGCTGCCTGGGACCGGGGAGTTGGGGGGGGGGAGCGGGAGGGGAGAAAGTTCATTGGGAGCTCAGGAGAGACAGGCTTCCTGCTCTCAGTTCCACTTCTGTGACTGGATGTGGCACAGCCTGCAATCACCCAGAGCTGCAATTGCAGGGGAAGCGCTGCTTAGTCCCAGGTTGGAGCATGCCCAGTGCAGACAGAATTTAGTGGCTAAAAATTTAAGAAGTTGCCGTTGAGCATGTGCAAAGTGCCATTTTGCAAATACTTACGACTTGACTGAATTTTCACAGGCACATTCCCCTCCGCACTCCTGCCAATCTCTCCTCTAACATGAGGGCACTAGAACCAAGAAATACTTTAACATAGGGACAACAGCATAGTTTGCCCTAACTTTGTTTTTGGAAATGGGTGAAGCATTTTGGCTGACACGTCCACAAATATTCTGCTTGAGTAGACATACTACCTGTAAAATTTCAAACCAACAGTTAAAAATTGTCGAAGTTATAAGCAACTGAAAACAGGGTCTTATAATGGGACTGTCAGGCAGCCTTAATAATGCGTAGTGCTACCAGCCTCACCCCTAATAATGGCATTATAAACTGTTGGTTGGAATCAGAGGTGTATTAAGTGGTTTATAATGGCATTATAGTCTCTACATTACCTAGTGGCCCATTATTAACATAGTGGAATGTCTGCAGTGAATTAAACAGTGAATTAAAATTGTGTCTTTCAGAACAGGTTGATTTTTTTCTGGGTACAGTAGTTCCAGTGAGCACCCAGAACAGCAGGAAGTGCTTGGGGCAAGTGGCAACACCGGAAGAGTCAGTCAAGGCTATGTGGTGCACTTAGCAGAATATTAAGGGCTAGAGCAAGTTCAGTTAGAAACAACCCTTCAAAACAGACTGTAATTAATTAGTAATCTCCAGAGGCTGTCCTCCCTCCTTTGTGCCTCTGGCTATTTCCTCATATCCCCAGCCAACAGCAAGAATGCTCCTGATTGCATCAGCACTGATTACTCTATAGATGAAGAGATTCTTCTCTGGCTAACAAGTTGATATTGCAAGCAGCCTGGTGAAGCAGTTACTCATGTTATTTAAGCTACATCCATAGTCCAAGAAGATTTAGGCTATGTCTACACAACAAATTACTTTGGTATAATTTACATCGCTCAGGGGTGTGAATAATCACACCCCTGAGCGACATAAATTATACTGACCTAAGCGCTGGCATGGACAGCACTATGTTGGCAGGAGAGGCAGGAATTACTAAGCCAAGAGGAGAGCTTTCTCCTGTTATCTTAGAGCATCTTCACCAGCAGCCCTACGGTGATGCAGCTGTACCACAGTAGTGGAGACATAGCCTTAGATATTACATGAAGAAACGTGGGCTCTCACAAGGTGAAGTATAACCCTTATCGGGGCAGTTTTCCACCCTCTGGACCTGCTCTTAAGCTGGTGTAAGTGGCCTGGGAATCTACTGAGAATCGGCCCCTTTGGTATCGGGCCTCTTAATGCTCTGGAGGTTCCTTATTTAAAAAATTTGCTACAGGTTTGCTTTAATTCTGTCCTTTCTTTCCCCCCACTCCCCCCGTTTGCCACACAGTTACAGCAGACCCAACAGCCAAATCTATAGTTTAATGGAACCTCTTTTTCCAGTTGTACAGCGTGCAGCAACACTCATTTGGGAATTCATTACATCAAATTTCTTCAATTGTCAGCTCATGTCTCGTCGCCTCTTCGATATTTTTAAGTTGACGTAATTCCCATTCTTGCTGTTTTGCTTCCTATTTTAAAGAGAAAAACGTTTAGCTTAGCAAACTGTTCTGTACAACCAACACAATAGGACTTTCTTCTGCAATTAACAAACCAACCAAACATCTGCTCTATTTAGTAAAAGCCTGATTCTTCTTCCATACTACCTTACACAGCAGTTTTACTGCACTAATGCTAATAGTTACTATGGATTTACACTGGCGTAACAACTATCAGAAGTTGCTGAGTTTGAGCAAATCGAGAGCCCATGGAAGTTAATAGAGAGACTCTACTTTGTGACACCTAGTAGACGAAATTGCAGGCGTTGGAGTCAACACTTAGTGGAAAACCTGGAGGAAGAAATGCATCTTATATAGGCTTTTTCGACTCACATTTCCCCAGAATTCAAAGTAGGTCTAAGGTTTAACTAAGCCAGATGTTTAAACAAATGAATAATGAAAGGTTCCAGTTATTGGATCCTTTCCTACATCAGGTTTAAAACCAGCTTGAATTGCTGGGAGAGTTTTCCCCTGTGAAGACAAAGGCTATGGGTGTTCCAGAAAGGAGTAGGATTTGACATGTTTTCATTAGAAGCAAATCCCAGAGATGAGGGTCTAACTTTAAGCAATGACCTGCAGTAGCTTCATTCACACTCTCCAGCTTTCTACAAGGAGTTAAATCTTTTGTTTTGTTTTGTTCCATTGTTCTTTTGGCTTGTTTATAGTTTGATCTTGAAGCATGATAAATGTAATGCTTTGAAAACTCAATTCATGCAGCCTCCAACCAAGAATCTGTTGCTTCATTCTGCATATTTACCAGTGTATCTCCAAAACATAATCATTTTAAGCATGTTCCCAGAAGAGGTTTATAGAAGACAAATAGTCATTGCAAAACAGAGGCAAAAATATTAATTAATCCACCAAATGTGAGCAAACTTTGCATTTGAACTGTGTGGAAGTTTTCCAACAGAAAATACTTATTTTATTGAAATAGAAACATTTAGATTTTGATTAAGCCTGACATAACCCAGGCTAGTTTCTGACAGAAACCTGACAGAAACCTGCCTAGTTTCATGACAAGTTATCCACCTGTCTACTTCCCCAGCTCCTTGGCAGCTGTGGTTTCCAAGAAGCATTTTTTTGTTGTTGTTTCCTAAACAAAATATTGTAGAATTTCACTTCAGCAAGAAATTGAAGGGGGCGGAGGGGTGTTCCAAATCAGGATGAAAAGCAAAAACCTTGACATTTTTCATGGAGAAATTCAGGTTTCCAGTGAGCAATACTTAGCATTAATCACTATTAAAAGGACATACATAAATGCAACACAAGTTAACCCTCCTAAAGATTAGAGCTTGTCAAAAAATGGGATGAAGATTATCTGAAAGTTTTATAACACTCCCCATTGATGTTCATATTAAAAAGGGTCAGGGTTTTGAAGTTTCTGGACCAGGTCTATAACTGAACAAAGCATTGGACATACAAAAAAAAAAAAAAAAAACACAACAAAACCCTCACTTTTAACAAAGAAAATCACCTTCTCCCCCCAAAAATTGCAAAAATATCCCCCAATTGCTGAATTTCAATTTTGCTCAACAAGCTTTACTAAAATGTTTGTATGGAAAGCCCAGTTATAAGGGAGGCTACTGTGTATGTGCATCATAGCCTTTTTCTGGATGAAATCTGAACTGCTTATATTGGTGTTGTGGGTAAGGCTACGATGTAGTCATGGGTATTTTTAGTAAAAGTCATGGACTGGTCACGGGCAATAAACAAAAATTCAGGGCCATGACCTTTGCTATAAATACCCCGACTAAATCTTAGCTGGGGAGGCCTGGGGCACTGTTGCTCTGGGGGGCCTCCAGAGAGCTGCTGCTCAAGCGGTCCCTAGGGCCAGCCACATCAGCCACTGCTCGGGCAGTCCCTGGGGCCAGCCACACTAGCTGCTGCAGAAGTTATGGAGATTGCAGAAAGTCATGGAATCTGTGACTTCCATGACCTCCTTGACAGACACGCAGCCTTAGTCATGAGCCATTTAGTGGTAACAATCCATGGAGAGTCTCCTTTAATTCAGGAGGTAGTGCTTGTTACGGGAGAATGTGGGTTCTATTACTTAACCATTTTTTTGTTTGTGTATTGTCTTCACAAAGATTGAGAGAGTCTCAAATGTATTTATCATTTGAAATTAATCACTAATTTCTAAAAGCAAATAATTCTTGGGCTGCAAGTTGTTCTATTAAAATGGAATATACATTTTGCAGTTCAAGCTAGTTAGTTAGCTTGTTATATATTTGAGGGTACATTACACAAGTCAAAGTTGATGCTGTATTTAAATACGGCATTTAAGAGAGTAACACAGGTTATCCAACCAGGGAAATGAAACAGAACCCCATGATTTATATAACGAACCATCAACATCTCATAAATAGAATTATATGTTCAAAAATATTATTTGAACTCTGCTGTTGGCAGGTAGCTGAGCATATAGGCTACACATTTACTTGGTGAGTATTCATGGTAGTAGAGTTCAAGCAAAGAATTTAAATTACACAACTTTTATCAGTAGATTTAAGACTGTCCTGAACTGTCACTGAAAATATTTAGATTCATCCTCCAGATATTGGTAGAATGTCATGCAACTTAATCACCTCAAAAAATGTATGAAAAGTGTATTTACCAAAAGTTTTTTTTCTAATTTCCTTTTTCTTCTTTTTCTTACTGAGGGATCTTTTATCCCAGGAATTTCACTAACCAGCCATGCAAATACACTTTTAGAAGTTACTTTGGCTGTCTTCTTAGATGGTTCAGCAGGGACTTCAGCTGCTGCACTTACTATAGAGGGAACCATTGTCTTGAAGCTTGGCTCTTCACTGGATTCCTCTGAAGCCAACACTGTTGAAAGTCTTCTTCTGGGAACTGCAGCCCAAGAGCTGTGGCTCATCTCTTCACTTGATTCCTCTGGGTCCAATACTGTGGAAAGCTTTCTTGGAAAAGTGACTTGAGAAATGAGCTTGTCAAGGTGCATTAGTTGTTCTTGGGACGGTGCTTGTTTCTGGAAGGATGTTTTTGGCATTGGAGACCCATAGACTCTCTTACTTATATTTTGTTCTCTGATGGATTGATTCATCATATCCACCAGAGATAACATACTTTGAGAGAACATTGAATCCACCGGAGTGCTATGTTTCACTGCTGCCTTTTTCAAAGATCTTTTGACATTTAAGAAAGAATCTTCTTCCGCTGACATTTTCTAATTTGGTTATGTGTTTTCAATGAAAAAAAAAAAAAAAAAAAAAGTTAGTCTTGAAGGACTATGGAATCTATTACCATGTGTAACATGATAGCACAATAGGAACGAAACAGCCACCATTAGGGCGATTTCATCGTAAAACTCTATCATGTTTATTCTCTGCCACAAGCAATGCATTTGTTTGTTTGTTTTTTTAAAGGGGAGATGATGGCAGTTTAAGTCACCCAAGTGCTTTTATTTGTGCTCAGAAGTTACATGGAGTTACTCCTTTTTGAGGACTAGTACACTGGAAATGTTTGAAGAAATGTCATTTTAAAATGAAAGGAAGGAGCATTAGAAGACTGGTTACTGCATAACTGATATATGCAGTTTTCTTTCTTTTTAAAAAAAAAAGAAGAGAAGGAGGAACTCTCAGGTGTGGAGTTCTACAGTAGGACCTTCATTTATTTATATATATTTCAGGCTACCTGAAACATTCATTAAAATAATGGTGGTTGGGATAATCAGGTTCCTCCTAGGTTAGTATAGAGAGCTAATAATCCACTTAGATTGCAGAATTTCAGTAGTAGGGGATAACTGCTGCATTCCAAGTCAACCAGTGTAGTGTAACCTATAGAAGTGAAACTTCACTATACAAAGGGAGAAAACCCAATCAATTAACAATCTGAGAATATTCCACTCCACTCCACTCCACTCCGAGCAAGAGCTCAAAGTCACTGGCAACACTCCCATTGATTTCAGTGAGACAAAATCAGACCACATGCAGCATTTAGCTATGCTCAAATTGACTATAAAGTGATTCCACTGTTTTTGAAAATAATTTCTTCTTTTACTCACCTGCCAGGCCCTAAAGTCAGGTTCCTGCAAGATCTGAAGACAATACAAACACCTAAAGAAGAATCAAGAAAGCAGCTCTGATCTCTGCTTTAGGGGTTCTGGCCAGATCCTGTAGTAGGAATCTGCCCAGGCATAGCCATGTACAGTAAATATATGGGCCTTAATGCCACAAATGCTTGCAGAGGAACAAAAAAACCTTTGACTTTTTAAGAGAAAAATCTGTCATTTTAAGATGTATTTTTTTTTAAAGGTCATGCAAGTATTGAGTAACTGTTCTTATAAATATTGTATTTTATAAACCAGTTCTTTTTTAAAATTTGTAGTGTTAACTATTTAAATGGCTGTTTAAACTAAACCAACTAATGTCTACACTCCAAACAGAATAGAGCAAAAAGATCTTACACCAACAAAACAATCAGTTCTTCTACTGAAGAAGTAGGGCCTGATTCTCTGCTGCCTGCCACTCTTTGCACCTGTACCAAGTACTATCATTTGGGTTTAGTAGAGTTTTACACCCATCTTGCACAGGTGTTAAGAGACACAGGATGAGAAGACCTAGAGAATCAGGAACATTAACACTTTAAAAACCACTAAAACATCCTTTTAAAAATATTTCTCATCAGGACTACTTTCATTCAGGTGTATCTTTTAAAAAGAAAATTAGTTTCTGCTGCATTGTAATGTAATTTATAGATTAGAGGAGCTGTTTTTTCTTGCCCTATGAAAGATATCTGTGGCCACAGATTTTTTTCCTTTAATTAAATCATGACTTTAAAAGAAAATAATCTTTGTTTCTATAGAAGCCCAGTTCAGGTAGTTACAGAGCTAGTGCTATTAAGTGGGCTTCTTTTTAATTAATAAAACTTAGGGGTAACTAGCAGCTAATTTAAAAAGCCTTCCCTGATAAGCTCTTTAATTAAAGAAATAAAGTAATCACAAGCATTGGTTAAAGCTTAACTATTAAATTGAACATTAGTTCTCTTCTAAAGTTGGAGTTCTGTTTTAGGCTTTATTTCCAATAGAAGTGTCTGATGAGGCTAGCCATAAAGTATGGTAAGTCCTTTGCTACATTCAGATAGATTCCCTCCCTCCAGGTCACTCATTTTAACAGATAAACAGGACATAAAAGAAAAAATAATCAAAAACAACACATACTGGAACATTAGGGTCTCAAGTGTGAGGACCATTCCATAGCTTTTAATTGTTTTAGCAATAATGAAGCCAGCTAGACAAATTTCATCTAGACAAATTCAGAGTGGAAATAAGATGTAAATTTTTCACAGTGAGAGTAATTAACCATTAGAACAATTTACCAAGGGTCTTAGCAGGTTCTCCATCACTGACCATTTTTAAATGAAGACTAGATGTTTTTCTAAAAGACCGGCAATAGGAATTATTTTGGAGCAGTTCCATGGCCTGTGTTATACAAGAGATCAACTAAAGGATTGCAGTGGTCCCCTTCTGGCCTGGAAACCTTATCAGTCCGACTGGACCCACTCAACACAAATAGACTTCCTGGTTCCAAGTCAGATGTTTTAGGCTTCAGCTACATTTGGGCTCTTGTAGCCGAAATAGCTTCTGAGAATCCTTTGTTGTAGTGGGGGATGGTAATTCGTCCTCTAAATTCCCCTCATCACATACTTGGCCACTGCTAATCGGCTCCAAATTCCAAAGAGAAATAAAAACAAAGACAAAATGAGGCTCATCAGAGGGAACTGGGGATAGAATCTCTCTAGAGTTTGTAGGCTAAGGACATGTTCAGATGTGGAAATGGCATATCTTTGTCTTGAAACAAATGCCCCCAAAATATCAGTGCCTAGATGAGAAATGTGCAGAACTGAAATGATATAGTCCACATGTAGCACCCAATTTAGCTTTCAAAGCCCATTAGACATTTATTAAGGCACTGATTTTGTCACGGAGGTTGCGGAAGTCACAGAATCTGTAACTTCCAGAAACTGCCGTGACTTCAGCCGTGGTGGCCAGAAGCTGCAGAGTCCCCCCACTGATGGTGGCAGGCCCCCCCCCGAGCTCCCAGCCACCACTGGCAGCAGGGGCACCCGCTGCTCCCAGCCACCACGGTGGCAGGGGCCTCTGGAGTTCCGTGCCGCCACAGGCGGTGGGGGTACTACGCTGCACCTGGCTCCTGCAGTTGGCGGGGTATCCTGCAGCTCTTGGCCACTGTGGGCAGCAGGGGGACCCCAGAGCTCCCGGCTGCCATAGGCAATGGGGGACCCCGAAGCTCTGAGACACCACGGGCAGTGGTAGCCCCCGGAGCTGCAAGTGGGGCCCCTGCAGCTGCCCAGCCGCTGAGGAGGTTGTAGGGACCCAGCAGCTCCCCGTAGATATTTTTAGTAAAAGTCAAGAACAGGTCACGTACTTCCATGAATTTTTGTTTATTGCCCATGACCTGTCCCTGACTTTTACTAAAAATATCTGTGACAAAATCTTAGCCTTAGAAATTATATATGCACAGTGGCACCACTGAACTACACCTCTGAGGTGCAAGGTGGTAAACAACTTATGCACAGGACATTGCAAAACAAACTCGGTTGGTGGGGTCCACTTACAAGGACACTGAGGCAACTCCTTCCTCAGAATGTGCCATAAGATCGATAATATCCGGACAGCACAGCCAAGACCTGACCTCATTTTAATGTCTTATCCAAGTGACCCCCCCACATAGTAAAGTGCGTGGAACATATTTAATCTATGACAGAAGGAGGAAGTGCTGAGTTGACCTTGCTGGGATTTGAACTTGCAGTTCCAAGGAATCTAGGTATAGCAAACCTAATCTTAGAGCACTAAGTCAGCCCTTGTTAGCTGTATTAATAATTGCACTATGAATAGAGAACGAGGAGGTGCCATTTAGAAATAACAGTCTGTAAGTATATGGGGCACGTTGCTTGGTTTAAGTTATATGCCCCACAGGAATTGAAAGAGAACTTGAGAAATGGAGGCACACAATCACATGGGTTGCACAAATAAACATCCTGAAAATAAGCAGTTTGTTCAGAATAAGCTATTTATTTCATAGACTCCCAGTGGAGGTTCCTGACAAGAACATTTAGAGAACTGAACAAAAGCTATTTTGAGATATTTGTGGCTGAGCAAAAATCCCAGAGTAAAGCCCTCAGTTCTTTACAAACATAGGAGAAAGTAGACCAGACCATTTTGAATATTAGCAGTTAGCTTTTCAAACCAGAGGTGGTGTGGCTTGGTGAAAGAACCAGCTAGGTTGTTACTGTACCTTGCAGATCTGGAAAGTCAATTCCTTATTTAATGAAGAGCAGAGAGTGATGTCCTGACATAGCATTGGCGTGTTTTCACTGTCATGCTGTGTCACAGTGGGCCACAACATTGTTGCCTGTTTCAGCAGGACTATGATGCAAACATCACTGTGTACCGCTGTGTAGTTGAGGCAGTTTTATTTTGTGGCTCTGAGTAATTTTGTGTCACCTCATTCTATGGGTACGTCCACACAGAGCCGCAGGATGGAACGAGGAGGACACAGCATGGGCTAGCAAGCCATGTTCATACACAGGGTCTGTGCCCCACTTGTACTACTTGCACTGAAGCCTTGGCTGTGCTGTTTTCTCTATTAATGTTACCCATACTAGTTGGATTCAAGCTAGCTCAGGTAGGCCAGTTTGTGCACAGCTTTTGCTGTGTATACATGCCTTATGCATCCCTTTACTGATTTCTTATTGTATATCAGAGCAAGTTGAAACTTTTCATCCTTGCCTCAAGCCCCTGTATAACTCTGTCCTGTACCTGCGTCTTTTTCCATACTGCCTCCTAGGCATAGACCTCCATTTCACAAAACCATTTCCCTTTGCTTCTTTCTAATTCCTCTTTCAGGGCCTATCTTTTCTGGAATGCCCACAAGAAGGGAGTTGTTAATGTAACAGGTTTCAGAGTAACAGCCGTGTTAGTCTGAATTCGCAAAAAGAACAGGAGTACTTGTGGCACCTTAGAGACTAACACATTTATTTAAGCATAAGCTTTTGTGAGCTACAGCTCACTTCATCGGCTGCTGTAGCTCATGAAAGCTTATGCTCAAATAAATGTGTTAGTCTCTAAGGTGCCACAAGTACTCCTTTTCTTTGTTTAATGTAACAGTAATTTTGGTGCTGATTTGCAGGTGAGTATTGCTATTAATCTCAGCTGTTGGTTAATCTGCCGATTTGTCTCTTTTGAGGGAAATGGAAGCAGGGGTTTGTGCGCAGAGTAGGGCCATTGTGATCTTTGTCATGACAGAGGGGCTAAAGGGGGATGGTTTAGATTGGCATCTTTACCTAGCATCTATACATACATTTCCAAACACATAACAATGCCAGTGGGCCCCAGCTTTCATGAAATGCGTGTATTAACTTCAGCGATTCCTGGGAGCTTGCGATAACTAGATTGCTTTATGTGGAGAGAGCAAACTTGGGATGCTTTAGCAACATACCAAGGAACAGCACATGCCACCATTGTGCAAACTTCCCCACCCTCTGTGCCCAGGTCTTGACTTGTGTGACCACCTCTTCAGTCTCCGCTGACAATGTGTGCCTTTTGCTGGGCACTCATTAGTGATAGGCCAATACCCGGGCCTGGGTCCAAGACTCCCCTAATGAGTGCCTTGTTGGTCCAACCGGAGAAGTCACATGTTCAACTCACCTCTAACTTTGATCCTGATACAGTTCTAAAAAAATACCTATTTCTTATTTAATGCTTTTTATCAGTAGCTCTCAACGTGCCTCACAGTCTTTAATGTGTTTATTGTCACAACACCTCTGTGGGGCAGGAAAGTATTAGCTCCATTTTATAGGTACTTAGAGGCTAAGGCCCAGATTTTTAAAGCAACTTAAGTGTTGCCACACTCAGCCTCTCACCCCCTAACTAATTTAGGAACCTAAATCTCATTTTCCAAAGAGATTTAGACACTTAGGCATCTGAATTCCATTGCCAGTCTATGGGCTTTTGAGTCCTAAGTGCCTAAATCCCTTTGGAAAATGAGATGTATGTTCCTAAATCAATCAGGTATTGTTATGCTGAGCACAGCAATGCCTAAAAACCTTTAAAAAATGGGTTTAAGTGATTTACCCATGGTTATATAGGAAGCTTTTGGTAAAGAAGAGAATTGAACCTACCTTTTTTAAGCTCTAGGGTGGTGTCCAAACCACTGGAGCATCCCTCATCTACTAGAAAGTACTAAGTCAGGTTCTTTGACTGTTAAGCAAACGGTCAGACCCCCCAGAATGGTCCTTTCACTATTGCTCATGCTACCATTCTGCTGGCCCTTGGTGAGAAGGTTCCAGATCCCAGGGAGAGCAAAATCTGCCATACAGCGGGAAAAAAAAGACTCTTGCTTCCATGGGGTGGGAGGGATAGCTCAGTGGTTTGAGCATTGGCCTGCTAAACCCAGGGTTCAATTCAATCCTTGAGGGGGCCATTTAGGGATCTGGGGCAAAAATTGGGGATTGGTCCTGCTTTGAGCAGGGGGCTGGACTAGATGACCTCCTGTGGTCCCTTCCAACCCTGATATTCTATGATTCTATGACTTCCTCCTGTCCCATTCCCCACGGCCACCTTCACCGTCTATCTGTGGTGTGATGTCAATGGACACTCTTCGGTTTGGAAATCAAAATGAGGTTGGGAGAAGGGTGAGCTTGATGGAGAACATAGCATGAACACACACAGTGCAATGACAGCTAGAATAGAAATTTTTTTGTTTTTTGTTTTTTTTAATAATAGAAAGGTTATGGTCCTGCTTCCGGTGGACTATCTCCTATTGAGGACTAGTGTTGACCCTTTTCTGCCAAAGGTGAAAGCAATAGGTTTTGTAGCTGCTCCGAAACCTTGGGGACAACCCCCCACCCCTGCCCCCCACTCCTTAGTTAAGAGCCAAAATATGGCATAAACATAGCAGTACTGGCATAAACATAGCATTGAAGAGCACATAGGTGAGATATATTGCATAGAAATGGCTATGTGGGGGAAGTAAAAATTCATGTGCAAGCTCAGAAATGAATATTTTGCTACCACCTAGATCCCAATGGCCCAATATTCCCCTCAAATATATAAACTTTAGAGGGATCCCCACTTGTATCTGCAAGAGGAGAATTGGGCCTTATGTATTTAAAGATTTTTTTTAAAACCTTGAAACATTTTCAGTGGATCATGGGATAAAATTTCTATGGCACTTTTTAATTTATTAAAAGGGGATTGTAATACATAGGGCGTTGTTTTTAAAATGTCCCAGGGAATGCCAATCAAGGGAAAATATTTATTTTGCCCTACAAGTTGGCTAAAGTGTTTGACCTTTTTTGTCTAATTACCTTGCTGATAATGAACTAGGTACAGTTTGATAGTTGTAAAGGTCATTAACCTTCTGAAAATCAAGACATCATCCACTTAATAGTGATGTCAATGATTCCTCTGCATAAACTCCATCTCACTCATACATTGTGCCCATTCAGTTCCATCATAGCTGCATGCCACATAGTGCTCTGTCTTCACATTGTTTGTGTGTTACTTGGCCTCCTATACAATTTCTACATGGTTCTACAGAGTTGAAGTCAACCCAAGTTAATGTTCAACAGGAATCCTTCCTCTGTACTTGCTGTGTGTATTCGGATGAGACTGCTCCCTTCTAATTCTGTTGGCAGTGTTGCTAAGTAGCACAGGATACTATTGCCAAAGTTCAATGAACATTCACAGTAACTATACGGTTTGAGGGGAAAACAGTCAGTGATGATTCCAAAACCTTTGGCAACAATACGAGTGCAGTTTGACCAATGCCAAACAGATGTCTAAACTCCAGCTCTCTCAGTGATCAGTAAGTGATGGATTTTCATTACTTTATTCCAGCTACTAATAAACAAAAAAGTTTGTGTCTCTCATTTGCGTGGTCAGACTGTAACCCAGGTCTAAACTGCACCAGATTGTTGAATAGATGCAGGAATTACTGGGTGACATTCTATGATCTGTGTTATGTAGGAGATCAGACAACATGGTCATAATAGTCCCTTCTGGGCTTAGAATCTATGAGCAAGAACCTCAGCTGGTGTAAAATGCTGTAACTGCAATGAAGGCATTGGCGTTATACTGACTAAACAACCACTGAGGCTCTGTATCTGTTGTAGTTTACCACCACTTAGTATGCCATGTCAATTGCTAGAACCGCACCAACTGTTCTATTGATGCACCCACTGGTATATTCAGATCATGTCTAGCTAAGAACAAATGTAAAGTAGACATCTACAATATTCAATCAATATTCATTCCTATATATATAGTAAACTGTAATAATATTGGGCCAATGTCTGGCTTCAGGCATGAAAACAGCATAAACCTGTGTCAAACAGTGGGCTCAACTGATGCCTTCTTAATGTAAGCATGTATTCTGACTGTCCTTGGCCTCATACACAGTAAACCTATAAACATTACTACTGCTGTCAGCAGCAGGAATAATCTACATGGGACTGGATGTGTATAATCTGTTCAGGATTCATATGCACCAAACCATGTGAGCCATGCTCCCTAAGTCCCATCCTCAAATATACCCTCCACAACTCCATGGGTCTGATAGGGAGCCAGAATCACAGTGGCAGTTTTTGACATGTGGCTCCCTTTCCAGCGGTAGCATTTTGGGTATGTGTGTGTGGGCAGCCAGAATATGGGCCATGATCAGTACATGTATAACTGTTCCAGTCCATTATGCAACAGCACATCACGTTCCACCATCAGCAATGGGAACCCAATTGACCTACTGATTCAAGAAGTGGCTGCAGAACTCTGGATGAAACTGGCATGCTTTGACATAGGTATAACCCAATGACAATCAGCCAGTAATGCCCAGCCAATGCACAGAATGGTCTCTTTTATTTTAAAGGTATAAAACTATTTCATAACAGCAAGACGACATTCCAGAGGCTGCATTTCTATAGTGTTATCTCACTCCTTGGGTGGTTTGGCCTTCTTGTCCCAGAATATCACTCGAGGCTATGAACCAATTGCCTGTACACTGCCTGTAGTACTTCATTGCTTAAGCAATACAACAATCTCAGACCGTGTGATTATGTTACTAACCCAGCTCAGCTATGTGGGGGGATGGGGGGCGGGGGGGCACAAGAGGAAACAAACTGTTCCCAAGGTTCAAGGTACTTGAGCAAGGTCATTACTCAGCACAGATGCATGAGCTAAAGTGTCTTACTGAGACTGTTTAAAGAGAAACACTGTAAAAGTTACAAATTTTAATAAAAAAAATGGCATTAAGTACTTATGTGGGAAAGAATTCAAACCACAAAAGGCCAGTTCTTTAGCTAGTGTCTCCATTGACATCAGTGGAGCTCCACTGATTTACACCAGGTGACAATCTGCTCCATAGGAAAAATGAATGAAAAATAAATGGTTATTTAAAGTCTCTCACTTATACCAGGGTAAATCAGATGTAATTGCATTAACATTCAGTGTCATTGTGATCACTGTGCAACATAAGCTGTGTTCTTTAAGCTACAAGTTAGAGTGTCTGGGAACTACAGTCCAGCATGCTGAATAAAGAATCCTTCACATGAATCCTGTCTGGTTTCCATCACAAGGGGACTCCACAGTTCCAGTCTCTCCAAGGTACCTATGAGATCTCCTTTTCTGCAGTGCTAACCTCTGACTACAAAACCCATTTCCCAAAGCCAAGCGGACTGACCATGACACTCAGCTTTCAGATCAAAATGCAAAACCTGCTTTTTTGCTATACCTTTCCCCTCATCATAACACTAGGAAGAAAGAAGAGAATGGTGTTTCATTACCTATCTCTTGCTGCCCATGCCTTGGGCTGAGCCCCTCCTGCCCCCATTGAACATATGTGAGAATTATTTGTATATATCAGTGGGCAGAATCTAGGTCTCATTTTGAGTGAATGCAGCATGAATTTTCCTCAAAGCAGTGTAAATTCTTTATGCTTATCTTCTCAATAGCTTCAGACTTTCCCTCCAGGGGATGATCAACACTCCATCGCAGTCAATGGGAAGACCCCAACTGCTTTCAATGGGCTTTGGAACAGGCCATTAATGAATAAAGCTTTCTGGTAGTACCCATCGCTTTTTCACACCCTGATCATCCCATCAAGCCTTGTCTTCACACATTTTAAGCACTGCCACCACCTCCTGTGAACACTCTTATTTCAGATTAAAAGTCTGCCTTATTTTGGGCCTTAAGTCTGTCAGTGACTGATTTAAGCACAATCAATGTAAACTACAGTTTAAGAACATCCACACAGGGGTTTTGTGCTAATGTAACTACATCTGTTTTTAAACCAGGTCTGTTTAACCCAGTGCAACTGTGTGTGTGGACCAGCCCTCTGTCTTCATGCAGCATTCACTCAGCACAAACTTCCTTTGGGAGCTGCCATACATAGCAGCTGCTCTACCCCTTTTGAACATTGTGTGGATCCCTAAATACAGGTTACTTGCATGGATGATAGCTCAGTGGTTTGAGCAATGGCTTGCTAAACCCAGGGTTGTGAGTTCAATCCTTGAGGGGGCCATTTAGGGATCTGGGGCAAAAATTGGGGATTGGTCCTGCTTTGAGCAGGGGGTTGGACTAGATGATCTCCTGAGGTCCCTTCCAACCCTGATATTCTATGATTCTATGACTGTTGTTAGGTTGGGGGAAGTGTGGCAGCATATGATCCAGCTGCCATTCCCCTTCTGCTCTTCTCCCTGGACACACGCGGCCAGTATTTGAACTTCCCTCTGCATAGCTCCATAATTGGGAGCATATGGCCGGAGCTAGCTCCGGCTGTAGTCAATGCACAGACTCCCATGGACTAAAATGGGAGATGGATTGGGCCCAGAGGATTTTGTAGTCCCAGGCAATCCTGAATGTACAATGGCAATCCTCGCTATGAGTTCTTAGACTGCAAATGTAAAAGCAGCGTTGTGAACCCTCTGAAGCACAGCTTAGTGCGGTTACTGTATAGAACGTAGTAAAAGAAATAGCAGCTGTTTACTCAAGCAAAGTTTTCCTTTATTTTTTTTAGTTAGATTTCAGAAATTATAATAGTGCAAACACTCAGTATAAAAGTTGCAATAAGAAATTTACATTCACATTTAACATTTCAGCCCATTCACTTTTTAACATAAAAATAGGACAAATATTCAATTGCTCTTCTCAAATTTAACAATGCTGAAAAAGAGTGGAAGATACTCTACAGTATTCTATTTACATAAAAATAGACCCGTATTTATGCAAATCTAACATTAGATGTTACCCAGTGTTGTTATTGTATTAATATTTTATATATATAGTATATGTGTATGTGTGTGTGTATAATATTTCTTTGAAGCATCAGTGGGCTACAGTAGTTGGAAAACACTGACATCTTGGCCCATTAGTCCATTCCTCAAAGCTATGAATATCTATGTTGTTTTACCTAGAGATGTTCTATTACAACACAATGAGTCTCATTCTATTTGCATGGAAGTCAATGGCAAAACCCCCTTTGGGGAGCAGACCCTTAATATAAAACCTGATACGAATCCCATTGAAGTTGATGCTTCCATTGATTGCAGTGGATTTTGGATCAGGCTGACAGTGTCTCTTATACCAATACAACTGAGGAAAATGTCTGATTGTCTTCCCATAATTAAGGATGGAATTACATTATAAGAAGTGATAATGAACTCAAATACTTTCATTAAAGTATGCAAGTTAGTTTGGAAGCCACATAGAATTTACTGCAGTCATCTGTGGTACAGGTAAAACAGCAGATAAGATTACTGTAACATGGTCTTCTTACTGAATGGCTGGATTCAATTTAGCTCACAATAAAGTATAATAAATGAAGTTTTAATCCAAAAATTGCACAGTTCAGAATCAATCTTTGCTCTGATTTTTGGAGAAAAATATCCTGATAACACTCAGACTAAATGATCATTTCTGAAATTACTTTACCTATGTTATGTATTTTCAGCAGAAGAAAAAAAAAATCAAGTTGCTTTCACTATATCATTTGGGCCACATTACTGCTTGCCTAATTCCCTCTAATAACATACATATTGTGTGTCAGCCGCATTAAAGCATGTATTATCACATATATCTTAATACACAAAGCAGAATTATGTTACTGTCTGAAATGTGTGTGTGTTGGTACCTGGCTCTTTTTCTTCTTAGCATCACTCTATTTGTTGATAGGAGTTTAAATGTCTTTGGGTCACTTTCAAGCATTTCATGGGGCTACAATGGATAGCACAGCTGGCTGTCATCTGACGACCGACAAGTTTTGATTGTGGAACATACGCTCCATTTTTGCTATCCACCTGCTTGGTGCTGGGACAGTTTGTGGTAGAAAGCAGAGACACAGGAGTCAGGGAGAAAAGATAGTTCATCATCTCTACCCTTTTCTATTCCGCCTTTTATAATTGTTTGTTTGCTACGAGGTGAAATCAAGCCCATGGAGAGGCTAGCACAAAGACTCACCAACACTTGAGAGTGCAGTAAGCCAAACCCTTAGTCCTACTTGAGAACCACGTAGGTGGTGGATAGTCCTTGGGTGAAATCTCGGCCCCACTGAAGTCAATGGGAGGTTTGCCATTGACGATAATAGGACCAGGCTTTCACCCCTTGTGCTGGCTCTCCGCAGAGAGCCAAGCTCAGTGTTTAAACACACATCTAGGACACTTTAAAGGACCCATGGAACATACTGAGGATTTCTCAGAGGAGAAACTTAAGTTAAAACAAGGCATATTAAATGTTGTAGGCCAGATCTTGCAGAATTTGGCTGTGTTTTGTGCTAAACACCCAATCTTCCCAACGGCCCAGGTAGTAGGAGATGGGGACAACCCATAAACTCAAATTATGTTTAACTCAGATTGCATTTTTGCTTTACAGTTCAAATCAGGGGATGAAATCCTGTCCCCACTTAGGTCAATCCATAGAATTCTACAGAGCCCAGATTTAACTGAGTGTCTTTAATCAGGCTGTTGAAATTAATAAACAACAATATGAAATGGATTATATTTTAATAAAAGGAAAGTTGAAAATTAAAATACATGCAGCCTGCCATATATTAAAAATGCTTTAGAGTAAGGGAAATGCAGCAAAGGAGCATAGTAGTACGTTAACAACGCCATATGAGAGAGTCAAGCAACTACTGTGCTTCTGAAAAGGACAATCTTTCTATAAATGAGAACAGACATGGCAACAAAGCTTACTGATGTCAATAGCCTCATTAACTTTAATGGGACTATTTGTATGAGTAAAGTGAGCAAAATTTGGCCCACAGTGTGTATGCAATAAGTAGACTTGTTCATACTTAAACCAACACTTCTTTCAAGATCATGGAGGAAAAAATATGTACAACATTGTGATGGGGTTTACAGACCTGATGCTAAGACTAAGGGAGTGAAGGGGCAGTATTGGACCAAGAAGGCCCTGCCCCTCAGCAGCCGCAGAGCATGCTCCAAATGGAGGATATACTTAAAAGGGGACTTGGACAGTCAAGCAGCAGGGAGAGTGAAGGAAAAACAGACTGTCTGCAGCTTTTGGGACACAGGGATCTACAGGGGAAGGATCTGGAGTGTGAGTAAGACCTGACTGGGAGAACAGGGGCCTGACCCCCTTCACCGACAAGGGAAAAATGGGGATGCTGAAAGTGAGATGGAAGCCCCAGCTGCTTATCTGAATTGTTGACACTGTGATCAACCCACTTCTGAGAGGGAAGCAGAGTGCTGGGACTATGCCCCAAACCGAAGAGAGAATCAGGGAGGTACGAAGGGGCCCAGGGGAAGCTGGTCTGGTGAATCAGCTAAGAGGGGGCTGAGACTCTCCCTCCTCTCTTTCCCCTGGGGCCCTGGGCTGGGAGCTGGTGGAGCAGAAGGGCCTGGGTCCCCTTACCTTTCCCTCCTCCTCTGGCTGATTGCAAGAACCCCCGGAGCACCAGGCTGGCTGTAACTTGGCTGCTGGGCCCTCAGATTGCCCAGCAAGGCCATCTCAAGACTCAGACTGTTGAGCTGTGACCTGCCCACTAGGCCTGCTGGCCCCCCAGTGAAGCCTGCTACAAACATTGAAAGGAAATCACTTGCAACATAAAATATATAGTACAAACTCAAAACGTTAAGGGCATGGTCACATGAACGTGAAAGCAGGCAAAAGATCTGTAAATCTGCAACATTTAAAAACAAGTTACTATAGCTCCTGTACTACTAACTCCTGTTAAAAATGTTTACATGAAAAAAATATGTACACACACATACACTGCTGTAAGACTTAATACTAAGGACCAAATTCTGGTAATAAGCAAAATGATCCCCCTAAATGAATATTTATTGTAAAAGCAACATTAATATGCACCTGTGTTCTGACTGATAACAGCTTCATACCCTGCTGTCAAATGGAGGCATAAATCTGTGCAAGGGTATGTGCATAGGACCATTGCTGGATCAAAGCTGTAAATGCATCAACAAGTGAATCATGCCTCCTGACTGAAGTACAGATTACACCTTGGCAGTTGTCACAGAGAGATTGTAGAATGTCTTCTCTCGAAGGCCATACGGGGCCAGAATAAGGGTTGTTGGTACGGGATTTCTAGCTTGCTAGGTAAAATTTGTCCCCAAAAGCTGTAATTTTGAAAGGCATATTTTTCTTTTTTAAATGTTAAAGTGCCTTATATTCAAAATTGCATGCTTACTTTGTGTGTGCAATTACACCAATTCTATGCAATAATTGGTCATTTGCACATCAATACCTTATGGAAAAAACATATAGAACTTAACAGAAAATTATACCTATCTATAGAATTTCTGAACCATCAATAGAATTTCATAGAGAATTATGTCCATGCTAGTTGCTATGGAATTCTATAGATTGGTTTAAAGTTCTAAAGAATGGATGTTCTCTATTGAATTCTGTTTTTAGAGTAGTTTCTATAGAAGCTTATTGGCTCCATCCCTATTAAGTTCTATAGGGCTTTCCATCTGGTTGCCTATTTGTGAGTTTAACTGCCTGTCTGGATGCACAGATAACTCACTATCTGCATATGCTGAATCCAAATCCGTAAATGCAAATGTTAAAAATTTGTACTGTGTGCGTGCAAATCAGGCAGTCAATTTACCATTACACAGTTTTGAAAACCAGGCTGTAAATGTTCAATGTGGTTATCAAAGCAAAAGCAAGAGTAACAATGGGAAAAGGTTTTTATTGGGGCTACTCTTTAAAAACATTAAGTACTTTTCTTTAATAGTAAACACAATTAACCTTAAATTAATCTACATTTAATCAGAACACGTTGATGTATCACTTGGATTTCGAACTGAAAGCGAAGGAAAAAAAAATCTCTAGGCTGTCTAGAGAATAATACAAGTTTTACAATAGCCTAAAATGACTTCAATTTGCTAATTCCAATTTGTCATAACTGCTCCCAGCATCAACACATTTGGGGTAAAAGTCATGTGCCAGGCACTTTAGCAGCAAGACACAATGGAGTGTGTGATAGCAGTAATTAATGCACACCTTGACCTAGTCTACAATGAGAATTTTTAGCAGTTCTAACACCATTGGTTTAGCACAGATACAGTTCCGTTGGAACTAATAAATGTGATAGTGCTACTGTAGATTGGAAATAGGTGTTTTTAATCAAGATATCTGTTCTGTACAATATAGGGCCAGATTTAAAAACAAACAAACAAACAAAAACCCCCACTCAGCTCCCCCATTTAGGCACCAAAATAACTAGCCAGATTCTCAAAATAAATTGGATGCTGAGGATTTAGGAGAATCTGGCCCTTATTTAGCTTTCTAAATGGGAGCTGAACACTTTTTAAAAGCAGGCTCCTTAATGATAAACAACAATAATAATGGTGGTAAACATTCCTGTGTGTGGCCTACACACGCACTTCCATTCCACCACTGATGGCACTGGTGCAGTCGTGTTTGTGCTAGATCAAATTGGGGAGGAAGACGTAAAAATGCTCTATACAGATACAGCTCTGGGGCCTGACTCTCCATTTTGTTCCACCAGTTTTAAGATGATGTGACTTCTTTGATTTCAGTGGAAGCACAGTGGATAAAACTGGAGTAGCGAAATGGAGAACCAGTCCCCTAAACCATATGGTAAGGCACAAGCAAAGCCAAGTGCTTCAGCACATCGGCCATGTACATTAATCAGTGCTAAGCCACATTCTGAAATATTGTGATTATAAAACAGACATTTTTAAAAAAAGAAAAAAATAACATTCCAAATTAGTTTAAAATTCTGAATACAGGTAAAAAACCAGCCTATTAAGAGATCTTACACTTTATTGTGAAAATGTAAACAAACAATACAAATTTGGCCCTGATTCAGCTAAGCACTTAAGCAGTTGCTTAACTTTAAGCACATGCCTAAATCCAATTGAAACTAGGCACATGCTTGAATATCTTGCTGAATTGAGGGCCTAAGCATTGAACCCTGCACCACTCAATCCATTGGGAATTTCACCACTAACTTCAAAGGGTGCCAGATCAGACCAGTACTATTCCTTTTCCTTACCATAGATTTTTATCCCCTTCAGTATTTTGGACCCCCTGCTTTGTGCTTTTTAATTGCCCTCCCAGTCCTTGCCCTTGCTGCAATCTGGCCCATTCTAGGCTAGTCCGCCTACTAGGTGCTGTTTGGTAGTTCAAAAAGGGAAATAAGGACCAACAGGGAGCTCCCAATTAAAATGACACTACCAGCAACATGGGCTGTGATGAGGCAGGTTGGATAGCTGTGATAGGAGAATGTGTGTAAGGTGTAGTACAAACACTAGGTAAGGAAGGGGACAAAAATCGAGAAAGAGGGAGAAAATTAGATGGAAAGGAGAAAGCAATATATGAAAGCAAAGAGGGTTAGGGTGATGATAGGAGTAGGGGAAGAGATAGGCAGAAGTGTAAGAGTCTAGATTGTCATTACTCATAACAAATACATCACATTTACAATAAAAATGTACTGAATTTGAGATGAATTAATCTATACATACTATTAAATGGGTTTAGAAAATCCTTAATTGTCATATGAAGCCAGTCATTCAATAGGATGTAATGATTCATGTATGAAGCCAATTTAGATACATGGATCAATGTCTGCATTTATGATTAAACACTAGTGTTAATTAACCAGGCAGTCATGTGAAAGGATTTCAAGCCCTGTAATAATACTAGATAAAAGTCTGCAAAATGTAAGAAGTCCATGTTAACCCACAGCATAAGTTATGTATACTATACATAGTGCATACACTTTTTCTACTTCCATCAGCCTCAGTGCTGTTCTGTGGTTAGTGGTCTCAAATATATTATTGAATTATTATGTAGCAGAATTGCAGTTGTGTAAATAGTTTGTCAAATACTATTAGCTATAGTAACAGATATTACAACACAACATTATAAGGATTTAAAGTTTTAATGAGATATTGAATAGGAGACTGGCTTTGGAATAACTTTCCCATCTTCCCTGCAACAAATGGGATTAAATTGCTTTGAAGCATAAACTACAATCAGTTAAAAGGACAGATTCCGATCGGTTATACAAGTGCACTTGACATCAGAATCTGGCTCAGGGTCCGATACTGCACCATTGCAGCCAATGGGGGATTTGCCATTGACTTCAGTGGGAGTACGACTGGGGCCTTCTACAGGAGGTCCCAGAAAAACCAATATAAAAAAGCCAAGTTTACATTTTTTTATTTTTAAACACAATTATATGCAGCACTCTTATATTTTGAACTACGGTTCATTTTGCAACAACAGGAGTCAAAAAATAAGGCCATAAAATGAAATGTTTATTATAGACACACATATATATATATATATTTATATGAAAATGATGTATTTGTATAGTGTATTTCTCAGATACAATAACTGTAGTATTTATTACTACATTAAAAAACAATCTGGGTAACACCAATGGGCCAAATTTACTTTCTTTCTCTTCAAATGAATTGTGCCTGCTCACTGCACTTATGAATTTGACAACGGCTTTTTCTCCCTTGATGCCTGTCCTAAATCAAACAGTACCTATTGAATGCCAGAATTGTTACACTGTTAGACACTAATATTTCCATTCATTTTTATTTTACAGTAAATGGTGTTTAATTTATTGCTTCTAATGACCAAAAGGTACTTTTAAAAAGATAGCATAGATGTTGATAGCACATTTCATATACCATAACATGGATTTAGCAACACTGAGGTTGGCGTGATTATTAGGTTACAGTTTCTCTTTGTTTTGCTGTTTGTATTTTGAATTTGCTTTGCAGAATGCACATGCAACGTATGGATTAAACTCCGTCAAAAGTGATATGTCAAAAATATTTAGGAAAAACTTACTGTTTTCTTTTGTTTTACTGAAGTCAGGCATGTGTGGCATGCAGTAGATTGCAAGGAAAAACAAAAGGATGTCCATTTCCAAAGGATTTATAATCTTCATGCGCATGTAAAACCTCTGTTACAAAAATCATTAACATTTGTTAAAAGTGTGCCTTTTTTTTTATACAAGTGTACATGCAATAATCTGTCATAGCTAAAACTATTTACAAAATTTCATACAATACCTCTTAAGTGAATAATACATGAAAGGCCAATGTTTAACACTGTACAAGATTACAAATAAATAAGGCATTATAATACAGTTTTATCACAAATTAAAAAATGTTTGTTGTCACTGCAATACAAAACTGTAACTTGAAAGAACATTATGGCTAAATAGTCCTCCTGACTGGACAGAACATGTGCAGAATTCGGACTTGCTGATGGTAGAGTAAATGCTTAACTTGTGCTACAAGCAGACAATCAAATGAATTAAAATTATTCATATTGACCACTTATTAATAGATTCAATTCCTAAGTTTTGAAATGGAACAGGACAGACACACACAGATGTTTCCCAAGTACTTTCTTTGCCTTATAGTTACAATACAGGCAAAAATGAGAGATATTTAAGTCTGTAATCCATTCTGTTACACTGTTCTAAATAAGGAGCAACTTTGATGGCGATACTGGAGAGTTACTTTAGTGTAACCAAAAGCACAATCTGGCACGCACTGGGCCAAGTACTAAACTTCTTCTACACCCCATACATTCATTGATTTCCATAGAACTTTTGGGTGCATAAAGAATACAGGTTCAGGCCTGATGAGCTGAAAGTTCAGGCTCTCCCAAAATCTCACCTAAAGGGAGCAGAGCTAACTATTATAAGTGTGCTTGTATTTCAGGTGGTGGTAATGGAATGTCAATACTCACAGGTAAGAACATCTACAGAGAAACAATGCACTTTACCTGTTGGGTAAAATTGCTTTTTAATCGATCAATGTGTTAAATGTTTGGAAATATCTAGCCAGTAATTCAGCTGAATGCCAGTTTGTAATCATGGTAGAATAAAAAAAAATCATTTAAAACACAAATGTAACATGGGAACATTTTGAAATTAGTTCCCAAGAGAGAAGGAGGTTTGAAGACCTCTGATGCTTATCTGCTTATGTAAAGAATGAAAGACTTTAAAATTATTACTATTATCTTAAGAGAAAACATGCAAACTGATGTGAAATATTGTGCTTGCAATTCACAGACATTAAAGACATCTTGCCAAAACTGGAACCAGTATATTGTAGGGCTCCTCCCAGTTAACTGTTCAAGCCAACAGCTACACAAGAATAAATGTAACCTTAGGACACTATTCTGCCCATGATGTGTCCATATAACTTCTCTTAATTAAAATGGGAACTACATATATATATATATATATATATATATATATATATATCAAATGGCAGCATTGACCCCTTAATGGGGCTAAAGCAAGATCCAATGCAAAACATTAATTGAAAAAATAATAAATCTAATATAGGTGAAATGCACCCTGATCCAAAGCCCACTGAAATCAATGGGAAGCTTTATATTTACTTCCATGGCCTTTGGATCAGGCCAATTATTATCTTCAGGCGGTTGCCGCAAAGAAACACAAGGACATTTCTCAAATTTGTCAAGAATCACATGCTTTTGTAGGCTGAGCAGGTATTACCTCTATTATCTTTCCTGCATAAAGCTTGCTAAAGGCATACATGGGAATGTAGAAGGGTGGAGAGACTACAGAAATATGTCATTTAAAAGAGGATACAAAAATGTACACAGAGAAATGAAATTGGAAAAGTCAGACAAATAGGAAACGAGAGCAGAAAGGCGAAAATATACTTTCACTCTAACATTATTAGAATGGGTGCCTAGTAGTGTGTTCTGTAATGGCTGCAAAACAGGTAACTTTGTTTTAATTTTTAAAACATCTGTTTTTTTCATTGGGAAGATGCAGCCATCACAATGTAAACAGATGTACTGCTGCCTTGTTAAACCTGCATTGCAGAACTGACCCCAACTATAGCAACAGCAAGGGGAGGAATTCACTTTTCCTCAGTTTATCGCCTCAGTGACATTAGATGCCAAGGCAATTTCCCCTTAATATTTCCTGTTTTTAAAAACCCTAGACAATTATTTAGATTGTAAGTTCTTGGGGCCAGGGACCGACTAATTGTTCTATTTGTACAGCACCGAGCGCAACGGAGTCCTGGTCCGTGACTGGGGCGCCTGGTGCTACAGTAATTTTACTATTAATAGTAATTGTAAATGCAAAAAAAATGGTTTTAATTTGACATAACAACTGTAATTGTAGTAGGAATGAATGACCCTAAACTCTACGGTTTAACTCACAAAGTAAGTAAGTGCATAAGTTAACCGATGGTATTGCACCTATACAGAATTTTCCATTTTGGTTAAATGTCTAGCTTAACAGAGGTTGTTTTACTTCATAAAATGCATATTATAAAACATACAGGATATGCAAAGTTTATAGACCAGGTTCTCATAGCTCTTGGAACCTCATCCTTTGCATTTCCTGACAACTTTTTATTTCAACAATACAAGCTCAGTGTTGCATTAATACAGTTTGCTTCAATTTAAATTATGCAATTTTTTGTTCTTGCTAACGTGTGTGATCCGTTTACTTAGAGGGCCCTCATCACCATAGTATTTGAATTAATGATTTTACTCCCAGCAACACCTTTATGAGGCAGGGAACTATTATTATCCCCAATCTGAAGATGGAAATACACACAGATGAAGTGACTAGACCAAGGTCACACAGGAAATCTGTGGCAGAGCCTGGAATTGAATCAGATCAATCTAGTTCAGTGCTTTAACCGCAAATCTAGCCTTTCAATCACTGTACTGACACACTGAAAATTGCTACAGAACTGAATAAAATAACTTCTACAAATCCATGATACACAATATAGCATTGATTTGGCTACCTGGAGAGCTGAAAACAAACTTCATCATGTTTACTCCCACGCGCTGCAACTGTTGGGACAACATTTGTCCATAAAGAGACCCCATTAAAAAACCCTTTAAAATAAGAACAAAAGAGCTCCTATAGTGGGCAGGCCCAATATTCTGTCTCCAAGAGTGATCCATGGCAGAGTTTAAGGGGGAGTGTACAGAAAGGGAAATTGTGGAGTGATCCACCCATCGTCCACTGCCAACTTCTGGCAGTCAGAGATTTAGGATTGGCGTTCCTGACCATCCAGGCTAATAGCCATCGATAGACCTATCCTCCCTGAAGTTACCCTGTTATTTTTTTCACCCAGTTATGCTTTTGGACATCACAACTTCCCAGGGCAATGAGTTCTACAGATTAGTTGTGCAATGTGTGGAAAAACTACTTCCTTTTCTTTGCATTAAACCTGCTGCCTACTAATTTTATCAGGTGACCCCTGGTGTTTGTTTTTTTCCACAACATTCATGATTTTATAGACTTCTATCATATTCCCACTTAGTCATTTCTCTTCTAAGATGAACAGCCCCAATCTTTTTAGTTTATCATATGGAAGCCGTTAATCTTTGTTGCCCTTCTCTGAAACCTTTTCCAGTTCCACTATATCCTTTTTGAGATGGGGTGACTAGAACTGGACACAATATTCAAGGTGTGGGCATACTATGGTTTTATTAGTGACATTATGATATTTTCTATGTTATTTTTTATCCCCTTCCTAATAGTTCCTAGGATATACTTAGCCTTTTTGACTGCTGCTGCACACTGAGCAGGAGTTTTCAGAGAACTATCCAAAGCAACTCCGAGATCTTTCTTGGGTGTTAACAGCTAATTTAGAACCCATCATTATATATGTACAGCTGGGATTATTTTTCCCAAGGTGAATTATTTTGCATTTAGCAACATTAAATTTAATCTGCCATTTTGTTGCTCAGTCACCCAGCTTTGGGAGATCCCTTTGTAACTCCTCAGTCTGCTTTGGACTTAACTATTTTGAATAATTTTGTGTCATCTGCAAACTGTGACACTTCATTATTCACCCCCTTTTCCAGATCATTAATGAATATGTTGAACAGCACGGGTCCCAGTACAGATGGCTGGGGGACCCTGCTGTTCATCTCGCTCTATTGTGAAAACTCACTATTTATTCCTACCCTTTGTTTCCTATCTTGCAGTTACTGGTCCATGAGAGGACCTTCCCTCTCATCCCATGGTTACTTAGTTTCCTTAAGAGCCTATGGTGAGGGACCTTGTCAAAGGCTTTCTGAAAATCCACATACACAATACTTACTGGATCACTCTTATCCACATGCTTATTGACTCTCAATAAATTCTAATAGATTAGTGAGGCATGATTTCCCTTTACAAAAGCCATGTGGACTCTTCCCCAACAAACTGTGTTTTTCTATGTGTTTTTGTTCTTTACTACAGTTTCTACCAATTTGCCTGGTACTGAAGTTAGGCTCACTGGCCAGTAATTGCCAGAATCTCCTCTAGAGTCCTCTTTAAAAATTGGCATTCGATTAGCTACCTTCCAATCATCTGGTACAGAGTGATTTCAGTGATGGGTTACATACAACAGTTAGTACCTCTGCAATTTCATATTTGAGTTCCTTCAGAACTCTTGGGGGAATGCAATGATCATTGCAAGCACACTGGCCTATGGACGGGCAGTTTACGAAAGATGTAGCCTATAGAACTTGACTGGGTGTATGCCTTAAGGCTTAATATAGGTGTTCGGATACCACAGTAATGGGTGTGGTATAAGATGAAATACAAACTTATCCATGAGATCATGAGAGCAGCTGAAAAATGTTCCCTTTTTTGCAAATGAAGAGCAGCCCTCAACCTCTGGGGAAGTTTACCAACGTGATCATCATTTGGAGAAAGTTTGATGTGCTCGCCTTTCAGAGTCCTATCTTCAAAAATAGGTATATACTTTCTGTAATCGTGTAACTAAGAACAAGAAGCCTGGTGTTGAATCACGATATATAATAAAACAGTGGCATCAATTAAAAAAAATGTTGGCTAATGTACAAATATAACAATACCAACAGCACATTTGTAACTGATACTGGTCAGCCCTTTGATCGGTTCAAACAGGCCTAAATCTTCACTGAGCAAGAAAATCTGTGCTTTCAGTGAAAGTCTGCTACTGCAAAAAGAGAGTGTCCCACTGTTCTCTACCTTCAATACAATTCGCAATGTGCTTAAAACAGGAAAAACTGTTCTATATTTCATAAGCATATTGCTGTACTTGCAGGATGGCACCTCTGTCTCATACAAGGCTAAAATGTCCTACAGAAAGACAGTATTTTAGCAACCTTCTTTGTCAATGGAAAGAACATTTATTAGTATCTGGTCAAATTCCTAAGCCCCGTCTCTTGTCTACCTCATAGCATTGTGTTGTAATTGTAACTGGAAAGCATTCAAAGTTACTGAACATGCAAATAAAACTTTAAAAGATACAATTTGGCAGTTGGCTTTAATTCAACCTTCATTTACCAATCGCTGACGAATTCTTGTTTCCTTATTTCAAGCAGTAGAACAAGGTTTCCATAACTCTTGCTATAGCCCCAAATTATTTTCAATCATCTCACCCTCCTTTCCTAATAGCAGCTTTACTAACCTCAGACCCAACAATACTGGATATGGTGGTAAGAGAAATCTATCCCTTATGCCATTGCAGGTGGATGTGTACATGAATACATATTTTTATATATATATAAATCTCTCTTATCTATCTCTATATAGGAGTGTTTGTATATGTGCATATATAGATTTAAAATATATATATATTCACACACACAAATGCAGTGTCATGTGTACACTTTTTTCAATTATAGCATTTATCCTTTAAAAATGCCAAGAAAATAGTCCATATTTCCAAAAAATTGGCTTTAGACTTTTCCTAACAGAATTGCTAGCCCTTATTTGTTCCACTCCAAGAGTTCATTTATGCAGTTCCCAAGTTCTCTTTGGTTGGGTTGTAGTGATCCTTGGTTGACGCCATGGCCTATGATCCTTGACCTCCTGGTGAAAATTCAGACAACCTCTGCTCTCTGAGTTCACTGCAAATGCCATAACCAAATTTTCTTTGCTCTATACTTCTTTCACAGCTGGCACAGAAGGAAGGTAATGTAATGTTTGATTTGTATGGGTTGTTGATGCTTGAAGTGCTCCAATCCCAGCTTTTACAGTAAAGCTGGCGACTGAGGACACTGATGGACAACTGGTGCCCAGTTTGGTTTGAATGTTTGTTCTCCCGTTGGAGTACATTTTCCGCTCTAAGTTTAAAGACCGTGGTTGTGAACTATTTCCATTGGCCTTTCCTTCAAGAAAATAGGTCAACATTTCGCCTTTTCCCTTTACACTGACTTTACCTCGGCACACAAACTCGTAACTGCACCTCTTTAATATCCGCTGAACTTCTTCTGTCACCTGTGGGTAAGAAGAGCCAGTATTATATTTTACCATTCCTATCAATTAGCTAGGGTTAATCCTAGAGTAAGAAAGCAGAATTATACTTCTCTATACTTTCTTTAACTGGGATGAAAGATGCCCCATGGAATGAATGAATAACTATTGGTTTTGGTTTTCCCTGGTACGTGCTTTGCTGGCAATAATTATAATAATTAATAATGACATGGGCCCTAAGGAGAAAATTTCCGATCTAGAACTGAAGGACTCCAAAGTTCTGGGGCGTTCAGATCTGGGGGTTTGGTTCTACTCATTAGAAACATAGGGCCTAATTCTCTGGTGGTGTAAGCTAGCACTGCTTCATTGAAGCTAGTTTACAGCAACAGAGATTTTGACCAAATGTGAAGTTCAGATACAGGCTTCCCCAAAGTTCAGTCCATGCTGGGAGCTGGAGCTTTGGTTCAGGACAATCTCGAAGTTTAATAATATTTTTACAAGAGTGTGGTGCCTTTCATCCAGAAGGATTCTACAATCTACACAAGATGTGACTGAATGTAATCTGATATGGGTCCTTATCCTGTAGTCCTTACTCAGGCAAAATTCCCGAGTGAAGTGGAAGTTTGGGGGTGACTGGCCTGCGTAAAGACTGCAGATTCAGGCCTATAATCCAATGGAGTTCAGTACAGCAGAAATTTAAAGGTGAAACCTCTCTTTGTGGTTTGTTGATCCTTTGATTTCACCACTTCAAAGCAATGGAACAGATAACAGAAGAATGAATACACAGCAGGCACCTGAATCACCTTTGGGACGTTGCTGCCTTCATAAGAAACATGAAGAGATGAGGCTAAGCTTTCTAAGCAGCCTTGAAAATGTAATCATAGGATTGTTAATATACAGGAACTTCAAACTGACAAAGAGTGATTGGAATGTACTCACCTGAATTTTACCCTGCACTCCAGTACTATCCATTCTGCTGGCAACATTTACAGTGTTGCCCCAGATATCGTATTGTGGTCTTCTGGCGCCAATAACTCCTGCCACTACAGGCCCAACATTAATACCTAAAATCAGAACAATGGCTTTTATTTTGTTGTTGCTGCTTCAAGTGCTGTGACACAGATCTAAGAGAAACAGTCGCTCTTTCCAACTGTTTCGCCATAAATGACTTCAGTGTTTTTACCTGTCATAGTATACAATAGCATCGTATTATATTAGAGCTTTTCAACACCCAGGATCCCGAAGAGTGTTAGAAATTGACCTATACAGGCACACAGAGCACACCTGAAATGTAACATTAATTTAACTCAAATTTTAAAAAAAACTGTTCTAATCTCATGAGGGAGGAGAGGAAGAATCACTTCCCGCATAAAATGTGTCCAGCTGTTTAGTAGCATAGAGCAAGACTCTAGAGGTCATGGCAAGAGGTTATTGACCCTTGATTACTTCTTATGGGCTCTATTGTGCTTTTTAAGAGACAGCCTTCTAAGCAGGAGTGCACCAACCCTGCACCGCCATTGGGCTGGGAAACATCAGGAGTTGGGGCAAGGGAAAGCAGGTCACAGGAGAAATTCTGATACCAGCACCAGACTAGGGATATATTCTGCATGCAGAGACACACAGGCTTCTCTGGGAGCGCTATCGGGGAGAAGCACTCAGAACTGGCACATACATTTCCTTTTTGGAGGCACAATATTAGCTCCCAGCCCCTATGCTGATTCACCAGTTAGTGTGGAATTGGGGAGCAGCATGACCGTACCCCCTTTTGCGGTGTCTTGCACAGTTGGTGGTTCTAATGGTCTTAGCCCCTGTGCAAAGTCAAGAATTATGGCTTCCCCAGGAGAAGTTGCACAAGATAAGTGGGGAGAGGGATTCTGGTGTTCTGTCTGCCCCTTGCACACTTGTGCATGGCCAGCCACACTGTAGTCTTCTAAGGACACTTTGGGAGGAAGGCATTGTACCAGTGATGGAGGAAAGCTTCCAGTTGGTGGATGATGAGGGAGTTCAGGACTGTAGCATGACTTGCCTCTCCTCACTATTGATGTCATGGTCTATGACCACTTTCACCACTTGGCTGCTAGTTTATCTGCTCCACTTTGAGCCCACAACTGATCTGCTCTAGTTTGAGCGCACAACTGAACCAATGGGCTAGGAAACAAAAGGGGATGAGGGTGGGGGAAGCATGTCAAATTAGAGGATTTCACTGAGATGAGAACAGCCATGGAGTTACCGTTGGGGAAGGGCTGGAAGGAGAGATGGCACTGAAGCAATGAAGGCTGCAAAAGGGAACTGGATTTCAGGGGTGAGGATCACAGTGCAATCCTACACGTGGAGGAGAGCATGTGTGTGTGTGGCACGAGAGGCTAAAGGAGGGAGCAGGGGGGTTGATTTGTTGGAGGAAGCAGAAGCTGCAGCAACTAGGAGAGGAAGTGGGGCTAAATGCAAGAAACCTGTTGATAACATAAGAAAGGTCTCAAGGATTCCAAAGAATTGTACAATCTATATCTGCACACAAAACATTTACACACACCAGTGAAGTACAGCCAGCTTTGGAGTGGAATGCTGCAGCAGTTTAACAATGCACAGCAATATTAGAGAACGGAGAATGACAGGGAATGAAAGCGAACCATATGCAATTGAAACTCTAAAAGAATTTTAACTAAGCATCACATAACTAACCAAACTGGAACTGATCCTGAACATAAGGACTAGCACCCTTAATCTTGATGTCTTCATTCTCACCTTCTGCATGTGTAACTCCCCTTAAATTAATGACAAACATGCTGATGATAAAATGGCCATCGATCTAGACTCTTCTGGCTCCAAGTTTCACTCAAGAGCATGAATATGAGCAATTTTCATTCAAATATATAGGCAATTCTCTATTACTGAACCTCTTCAGATAAAATGGTGAAGGCAGCCAACAGCAATGCTACATTTTATAGACTAACTCTAGAAACATAACTTACCAACTCGGAGGACAAAGTCGTTGTAAGACTGATAGTTGATTTCATCAAGAACGTCAAACATCTCTATTGCAAAATCTGCCAATGTACTCAAGTGGGAATAAATTGATTTTTTAGCCTAGATACAAAATAACATTTTACATTACATTTACACAGTAGTTTGAGCCAGATAAAACACTGCCATACCCCTTCATTCTCAATTGCATCTAAACTGTTTTGCTAAACGTGAAATGGAACTTTCAATTGTGTTTCGAATGTTTGCATTATTTTCTCCAGTGCTGAATTGTTTTGGTTTCTCTTTTTGACTTCTGGGAGTCATGGGGACAAATCTGGAGATTCAGACACAGACACTCAATGGGAAAAAGGGATCACAACAACAAGTCAGATGTGGCCAAAGCCTAAGGTTATATGAAGCTCCTCCTTCTACATTACATTAATTGAAAATCTTTATCTATTTATTATGGATTAGCATTGCAGCTCTGGCACATGACTTACCAAGGACTTACTATCATCTTAAACTTCAACACAGAGCTGTCCTTACTTTTGATCATTATCTTTTCTGTCTGAAACTCAAATGCTCTGGATTGCTGCCTTCCTCAGGTGTTGTTGAGAGGAGAAACAGATGAGTAAACAACAGGAAAGCAAAATTACTATGGGAAAAACTGTTTCTGTTGCTGGGCAATAGCTATTTGTTCAGGGTTGTAAGCACTGCTTTCTGTGGTAACTGATAACTATGTGGGTTCTGGGGGCTTCATGCTGTTCCTGTTGACAACATTCCTGTTGACCTGAGTGGTGCAGGATTGGACTCAATCCTGTGAGGAATGGAGAAGACTTATCTCCCTTGCTTTCAGTAGGAGGTGAAGGTTGGTTGTACCCTTCAAGGTCTAGGTCCTTTGTAGAGATTAAATCTGAATTATGTCAAGATTAAATATGAATAGGTAGAACAGATTTTCAAAGTGAAAAACTTGGAACAACTTTAGAGAGTGGGAGAGGGGCCATTGCAGGCGGATGATTTTGGTGGGGTGGCAGGAAGGCTCACACAGGACAGCTTTGGTAGCTGGGATAGGATGAATCGTGGTAGGTGAGCAGACAGCTCACTGGGTGGGCTCATGATGGTGAGGATGTGACACATCTAGCTGGGGGAAGTCCAGAGTGGTCCCCAAAGAGATGCGTTGTATTGCTGCTCTGTTGTCCAGCATTATTCTGATGGGGTGGCCCTTGATGTGCGGTGAGAACTATTAGTGAGCATAACAAACTGCTCTGAGATTCAGTATGTTGACATGGAGGCTCACCTCCTGAGGGGTCCATTTGCACTGTGCTGTCAGTTTCTGGAACTGCGTGCTCCAATCTATCAGGGAGCATCTGTGATGATAATCTTTGTGGGAGGAAGCTGTAGAAGGGAACTCCCACACACCCATTTTGTGGGTCCTTCCACCAATTTAGTGAAGCGAGGACTTTCTGAGCAACGGACACCTGCTTGGATAGACTGTGATTGTTGGGGGTGTAGATGTTTTTCAACCATGCTTGAAGACAGTGGTTTGTGAACATTGTTGAATTGTGAAAACAAGGTTGGACATTGTGGCGAATCTGTCCTTGAGGAAGTACACTCTGGTAGATAGAGTCCAGTATGGCTCTGATGAAATCTATACATTGTGTGGGTGTTAGAATAGGCTTTTCCACATTGAGGCAGAAGCCCAGAGAGTGAAGCAGAGAAACGGCCTTGCTGATTGCTGTCTGTGCTTCAATAAGTAAAAAACCTTTCAGAGGCCAATTTTCTAGGTAGGCGAAGATGATTATGCCCATCTGGTGAAGATAAGCTGCTGTGGCTGACAGAACTTTGGTAAGAATCCTTTGGGCAATGGAAAGGCCTAAGGATAAGACATAATACTGGCAATGATCCCAGCCTACCACAACATGCAGGGATTGTTTGAGGGATGAATGACAACATGAAAATAGGTTTCAGAGTAGCAGCTGTGTTAGTCTATATTCGCAAAAAGAAAAGGAGGACTTGTGGCACTAAATTTGTTAGTCTCTAAGGTGCCACAAGTACTCCTAACATGAAAATAAGCATCCTGAAGGTCAAGGGAAACAGACCAATCTCCCAGACCTAGGGAGGGAATTATCGTTGCTATGGTTACCATTCTGAACTGTTGGGAGTGGGCAAAAGTGTTTAAAATCCTCATGTCCAGAATTACTCTACACTGTTGGGGGGAGGAGGGGGGAATGAGAAAGTACCAGGAAGAAAAGCTTTTCCCAACCAAGTCTGGTGGAACAGATTCGATTATCCCAAGAGCTAGCAGGGATTACACCTCCTGCCTTAAGAGGACTTTGTAAAATGGGTTCCTGAAGAGGGAGAGAGGAGGCATAGGGGGTTGTAGGGAGCTGAACTGGATGGAAAAGCCTGTAGAAATCACTCCTAGGATCTGTTTCTGACACTGGCAGACCAGCTGCCAGCTCACGCCAAGGTCCCTAGGCCCTGGAATACTGACAAATGGATAGCTGGAAACCAGTCTGGCTCACCTGTGTATTAGCAGCGTTAAAATAGATATTAGAGTTATAAGAACGTGGTTAGTGTTTAGACTTTATGAAATGCTTGTAGGATGCTAAATGTATTAATCTTACTTATAATATCTGTATTTCATGTTACAAGGTAATATTTAAGTGTTTGCTCTGCAACTATAAAAATGTTTGCTAAGGCCTTGGCTACACTTGCAAGTTACAGCGCATTAAAGCAGCCCCGGGCGCCCTAACTCCCAATGTGTCCACACTGGCAAGGCACATAGAGGGCCTGGACTCTGCAGCTGAAGCACTCCTGGTAATCCACCTCCACGAGAAGCATAACGCTTGCTGTGCCCTGGCATCAGTGTGAACGAGGTGTTGCATTACTGTGCTGTGACTGGCCTCTGGAAACGTCCCATAATTCCCTGAATTCAAGTGGCCACTCTTGTCATTGTTTTGAAATTGGCTACAGGAATGTGGATATGCCCTTTCAAAGCTTTGTTTCTGACAGCCGGCATGCTTATCTGCTCCGGGACAAAGCAAGCCATTAGTGTGGAATGCTGCTGTTATGAGTGTGGGGGGAAGGGGGAGTCTGCTGTTGTTTGAACTTACAAGACAGCATGCTGACACACTCTCAGCCCCCCAAAAACCCACTCTCTCTCTCCCACATACACACAACACACTCCCTGGCACACTCCTCCCCCCACTTGAAAAGCATGTTGCAGCCACTTGCATGCTGGGATAGCTACCACAATGCATTGCTCTTTGTGAAGTTGCAAGAGCTGTTAATGTAGCCACACCACTGTGCTTGCAGCTGACAGTGTAAACACATGGCACCGTTTTCCCTGCTGTGGTCTCCAAAGGCTGGTTTATCTCCCAGCGCTCTATATCTGCAAGAGTAGCCATGCCCTAAGACTGAAAACCCCACAGTCAGGAGAGAAGCATTACCAAGTGTGAAATACTAATTTACCACAAGAGAAGTCATCTCCTTCCCAACAAAAGAAGGCCTATAGGCACCAGACAAGCCATTATGGAACATCAGTGGACAAAAGACTTTATTGTTGGCTTCCCCTATACCCACGAAGAGGGTATATGCACAAGCCCTTGTCCCATCACAGCTTGAATGCTGGGGGAAGGGAATAAAAATCCCCATTAAAGAGAAATTATCATCACTATGTTGCTTGGGATTTGGAGAAGGCAATATTTCTAAGCATAAGCAAGGGATTCCCAAGCTGCTTAGTTTGGGTTATCCCTAAAGGACATACAGAGCTTGCATATAGAGCAGCTACTATCACCTTTTCAAACCTAAGACTAACTCATTTATATGTATATGTTTACCTGCTTTAACCTTGTAAATAGCCCTTATTTCTTTTCTTGGTTAATTAGTTAGTTTGTTATAAAATTGTCTACAAGGTTTGTGTTTGGTGAGAGATCAGGGGTGCAATTGACCTGGGGTGAGTGACTGGTCCTTTGGGACTGTGCGTAACCTGAATATTGCTGTGATTTTTGGTATAAGGGACCATTTATCACAAATGTAAGCCTGTCTAGGTGGCAAGACAGACTGGAGTGCCCAAGGGAACTGTCTGTGACTCCCTGATAAGGCTTTTATAAAAAGAAAAGGAGTACTTGTGGCACCTTAGAGACTAACAAATTTATTAGAGCATAAGCTTTCGTGAGCTACAGCTCACTTCATCGGATGCATTTGGTGGAAAAAACAGAGGAGAGATTTATATACACACACACACAGAGAACATGAAACAATGGGTTTATCATACACACTGTAAGGAGAGTGATCACTTAAGATAAGCCATCACCAACAGCAGGGGGGGGAAGGAGGAAAACCTTTCATGGTGACAAGCAGGTAGGCTAATTCCAGCAGTTAACAAGAATATCAGAAAAAGAAAAGGAGTACTTGTGGCACCTTAGAGACTAACAAATTTATTAGAGCATAAGCTTTCGTGAGCTACAGCTCACTTCATCGGATGCATCCAGTTTGCAAATACTGGATACAATTAACTTAGGCTTGAATAGAGACTGGGAATGGATGAGTCATTACACAAAGTAAAACTATTTCCCCATGGTATTTCTCCCTCCCACCCCACCCCCCACTGTTCCTCTGATATTCTTGTTAACTGCTGGAATTAGCCTACCTGCTTGTCACCATGAAAGGTTTTCCTCCTTCCCCCCCCTGCTGTTGGTGATGGCTTATCTTAAGTGATCACTCTCCTTACAGTGTGTATGATAAACCCATTGTTTCATGTTCTCTGTGTGTGTGTGTATATAAATCTCTCCTCTGTTTTTTCCACCAAATGCATCCGATGAAGTGAGCTGTAGCTCACGAAAGCTTATGCTCTAATAAATTTGTTAGTCTCTAAGGTGCCACAAGTACTCCTTTTCTTTTTGCGAATACAGACTAACACGGCTGCTACTCTGAAACCAAGGCTTTTATAGTGTTTGTGGAGTTCACACTTGGTACTTGGTTGATGAAATCTAATGACAGAACACCCAACCTATTTGGGGATTGTGCCTCCTTCTTGACAGTCTGTCCAGAGCTTGGCTCCCATGTTTGTGATCCTCTCCAGACTGCTTGACACCATCTGTCTGAGGTGATGAGCTCCCAGGAAGTTAAGAAATGGGAGAGAGGATCCTCATAAAGATGGGGGTGGAGGGGATAGGTACAACATAGGATCTGGGGTAAAAAGTTTAGTGACCCTTGACCAATGGGTCAAAATGGGCATTTCAAGGCTGTTGTTGACTAAGAGGTTGCTGTAGAAGAGCCAACTTTCTTAGTAAATCTGGGTGATTTGGACCCTGTGATCTCAGAGAGTGCTCCATAGGCAGGAATTTAACTCTGACCTCCCTCCATTTTTTACATCTGCTTTTAAATCCTAAGCAGATCTTACATTTGGAGGGGATGTGAGTCTCTCTGATGAATGTCTGTTGCTGGTAGGGTTTGAGGCCCGGGGTCTTAGGCAGAACCTGAACTTGAGGAAAAAAATACAAAGCCTGTACCACATGAACACCACAAAGGGAGCAGAGCAGAACTGAAAATCTAGCTCATTGTCTAAAATTTTGGCCTTTGCGGTCTCTGTTTTCATGGCAAAATAATTAGGATATTTTTGTAAGAGAATTTCTATATGATTTGAACCATTGCGCTTGGCTATACTTCACTTTATTTAGCTTTTCTCTTAGTCTTTAGTTACTTTTTCTTTATTTGTTCCGTTATTTAGCAGAGTTTGTGCTTTGAGCGGTGTTTTCCCCCTCTGTCCTTGTTTGCCCATCTTGGGCTTTGTATTTTTTCCCTCAAGTTCAGGTTCTGCCTACGACCCAGGGCTTCAAATCTCTACTATAACATTTGAGTGAATATTTTCAGTACTGGACTAATTCAAATGACTCCTCTGCTAGCAAATATACAATGCATGAGATAAACATATTTAGCTTTTGGAACATACACTGCTGGAGTTACCCAATAACACACTTGTTTTTGGGATTCTAGTTCAAAGAGCATTTATACCAGACATATTGGTATGCCGTTGCTTGTTTGCCTGAGATCACACTGATACAAAATTCAAGTGATCAATTTTTGCCTGTCTCAGGACCCCAATTAGAGTCAACAATTTTACCACATACAAGTATTTTAAAAATACATCTCTGTATGTTTGGATTTACGTTCGTTTAACAGTAGCACAGAAATGAAGAGAATTAGGAATGGCAAAAAAAAGCAACAATCAGAGGCACAGAACACAATCACAGAATATTTATTATCTGGGATGTATTCCAAACTGATCCCAATAGTTGATTCAGCTAAAGCCTTGTTTTTTATTTATTTAACGAGGTTAATTGTCTCCTTGAAAAGTTCATGGCTCATTCTAGCCCAGGGGTTCTCAAACTGGGGGTCAGAAACCCTCAGGGGGTTGTGAGGTTATTACATGGAGGGTCACAAGCTGTCAGCCTCCATCCCCAAACCCCACTTTTCCTCCAGCATTTATAATGGTGTTAAATATATAAAAATGTGTTTTTAAATTTATAAGGGGGGGTTGCACTCAGAGGCTTGCTCTGTGAAAGGCGTCATAAGTACAAAAGTTTGAGACTTTCAGCCCCCTGTTCTAGCCCTTTTGCCCTCCAGTGCACTGTTATTCTGCAATTCTATTTCAGCTCACTCAAGGGTGCCTCTATGATTCATGGACATGAATATCAGATCAGGCATGGACAAATGAGGGGGTACATCCTAAAATGCATTGACCAGGGCCTCTGATATAGAAGTCCAACTCCAAACTTGCTGTGATTATTCTGATTTATACTGTGTTAGTGCCCAAAGGATCCCCCATTGTGCTAGCTTCTGTACAAACACTTGGAAAAGCATGATCCCTGCCCCAAAAAGCTTACAGTGTAATTTAAAATAAGACAATAAATAACAGGAGGAAAAAGGTGGAGGGGAGAGGACAAGGGTAGCAGTAATAAATTCACATGTCTACACAGACTAACTGTGCACATGGGGAGATGCTCAGAACTATGCTTAGAACTTGATGGCTCTGAAGTCATTTAAAATTTAAAAAGGAAAAAAGTTTAACTATGGGGTTGGGGATAGAGAAAGGATGAGGGGAAGGATGGAAATGGATGGGTTTTGGAGGAACCAGGATGGCAGTTCAACTATCATACCTGAAAAAATGAGGAGTACTTGTGGCACCTTAGAAACTAACAAATTCATTTGAGCATAAGCTTTTGTGGGATAAAGCCCACTTCATCAGATGCATGCAGTGGAAAATACAGTAGGAAGATATATAAGGTTTTAGTTGGGTGCTTCAAAAACAGACTCCAACGAGAAACTGCAAACTGGACACCATTAAATTAGGCCTGAATAAAGACTGGGAGTGGATGAGTCATTACACAAACTAAAAACAAATTTCCTCATGCTAATTTTCCCGTACTATTACCCACACCTTCTTGTCAACTGTTTGAAATGGGCCATCCTGATTATCACCACAAAAGTTTTTTTTCTCCTGCTGATAATAGCCCACCTTAATCGATTACTCTCATTAGAGTTGGTATGGCAACCCCCATTTTTTCATGTTCTCTGTATATATCTATATATATCTATACATATATCTATCTATCTTCCCTACTGTATTTTCCATTGCATGAATCTGATGAAGTGGGCTTTATCCCACAAAAGCTTATGCTCAAATGAATTTGTTAGTCTCTAAGCTGCCACAAGTACTCCTCATTCTTTTTGCTGATACAAACTAACATGGCTACTACTCTGAAACCAATCATACCTGAGTTACCCTCCCTGTTTCTGGGTTTTTGTCTAGAAATGTAGACCAATGTCTACATTTGGCCTCAGACTCGTTAAACATTGATCCCTAAGTTATATTCTGGTGGAACTGTCATTGCAGGACTTCCTGCTTCTCTGTTGCACTTATGGGGCTGACACGAGTACAAAGTGGGTGTAAAACACTTCCATTCTGCTCGGGTAGCTTTCACACTTAATTTGCACTTCTGAAGTTAACTACATAGGGTGCAGGGGAGCACAGAATCAAGCCCCAAGTCTTAACCATGTGCCTAATGCTTAGCACACCATGCTCACATTGTATCTCTAGAATCTTAAGTTATAGTTTGTTTTTTAGATGTAAAGAAGGTAAATTGTTGCAAAGAAATCAAACTGTTATCAGTTATATTTCTAGACATATTTTTACTACTGATGGTGTTTAGTAGTTCAGTTAGAGACTGAATTAGCATAATTTGCACATGGAGTACACCGAGTCTTTCATTATACTGTGTGACCAGCTTACCTTAGTTCCTGTAGTTGGTACAAGTCCTACCGCTGCCATATATGTACTGCCAATTGTCTTGATCTTTTCTATGTCCTTATAACATTCTTTGTCCAGAAGCTTTGTTTAAAACATAAAACTGTTAAACGTTACATAATATTTTAGACAACAAACCACTACTATCTGAAAATATGTGCATATTAAAGTTGATAAACGACTTCAATCTTTATAGGCCCAGTCTTGTTCCCATTCAAGGCAGTGGCAATATTCGCAGTGACGTCCGTGGGAGCCACATCAGAAATAAATGTTTTTAAGGGCATTTTGGGCCAGATTTTATAAGATATTTAAGCATGTAAAGAGGCAGATAGGTGCCTATTGGGATCTATAAAAGCACCTAGGCTCCTAACTCCCACTGAAATCAGATGTTTACAGAGTCACATTATTAGATAGCCAAACTAAGAGGAATTTTCCACAAATAATCTTGAATTGGCAGAAGTCTGGTAGACTCAGTAAGATCAAATGACAGAGAGTTTAGACCTTACCTCATCAAAATCGGCAATAATTTCATTTAAGAGGCGTAAACACTCCACTCCCATGTTATTGCCATCCAGTTCAATGTAGAAATCGTTGAAATTTGGGATGGAAGCAAACATCACTCCCACTTGTGAATATGACTGGTAATAAAGGTCCTGCAATTTTTGAATTATATGGGTTTTTAAAATTCGAGATTGATATAAACAGGCATATCATCCTTGTGATTTCTTGAGCTCAGCTTTACTTTTGTTAAAGAGAAATTTCATAATGTTTACCAAGCTCTGTCCTACAAATGAAACAGGTCGTAGAATGTTGTTTTATTTCCTATGACATGTCCTACCTCATTTTCCACCCACTCCCATAGAGGGCCTAAGATGCAGCACAAACAGTGTAATTTTGCTGTGCAAAGTGGGATAGGATTTAGAGAACTCCTAGAAGGCTCCATGCTTGAGAGATGGGAGCTTGAAACAGGGTGTGTGATGAAAGCAAAGAAAGACTGTGAAGGTTCACTGGCCATTCTTTCCTGTAAAAGAGGAGCAACTATGGCTGTATGGGGCTATTGCCGCACTGAACATGCTGCAGCCACTACAGAGTGGCTTTCCTACCACAGAGCAGGCTGAGGGAGGAAGGGACAGCTTCTTCCTGTTACAAGATATTACATATAGAGCCAAGTCCTTCATACAACACGCAGCCAGAGTATTGAGACTGTGAGCTGGGGCAATCTGTTTATTTGCTCCACCATCTTCTTACTGCGAGACATAAATACAGTCCATGCATGCATTGCATTCGTACAACAAATAATTATAAAGGCTCAATCATGCCTCTCCTGAGGCTTGGCCAGGCGGGGGATAGGCAGCAGAAGTATTGCTGGAGCACTGGTGCCTGTGGGAGAGCTGCTCCTTTCTCCATTTAGTCAATATGAGTAGTATGAGCCCAGCGGGGCAGCTGTCTGGGATGGGGAAGGGCAGGGCCTTGGACTTACCCTCACACTGGGCCAGAACTAATGGCCAAGTGGGGTCCATTAGTTCTGTCTGCAGCTTTAGCACCTTCCCCCACACCCACATTTCCCTACAGATGTGCAATGGAGGTGTGAGGGGTGGGTAAGGAACTCTCTGCACAATCCCTCCACTCCCTCCATGAAAGCTGCATTGGGAGCAACCATAATGTAGTCCTAAACATTTTTATGAATTTCACATTTACTATCTAGCCTAGTGGGATGCTGACCTCAGACTGGGCCTTCTAGGTGCTATTGCAACACTAACAACAACAATAACAATTCATAGTGTCATTAGTTGGTCAAGTGGTCCATCCCCCGCATTACTACAGGATTTAATTACTCCCACACTCTTTCCTTAACAAATAGGTGCCTAGATATTATTATTAATAATAATAATAATTATTATTATTCTACTCTCAAGTATTCCCAGTTACTATGATTCCATGATATCCTGTAGCAGTTTGTTCCCTTGCCTAAACTTTGAGATTAGTTTTCACCCTCAAAGTTACTGTATCCTTCTAGAATGTGTAGAATTCCTTATTTTGACTTTTAAATTTATGTTTTTGTAAACGAGGCACATTTCAAGAACATGAGTGCCTCAACTGGAAGCGTCTGACATTTCACACTATATTCTATTCAGAACCAAACTGATCCCAGTGGAAGATTGTAATAAACTCTGATCTTTTGACTTGATTGAAAAAGAAATTGGTTATTTGCATGTTGGCACTCAGTGCCATTGATGCGGAATGACACCTCATTCGCCTGAACGATATTGTACTGAAGTCCTTCAGAAAAGGTGAATGCTACCGAGAAAGGGAAAATAACCCGGACCTGACATCTGACAATGGCTTTTACCAGAACTATTCGCTTTAATGCATATGAAATATAAATGTTTCAAGCTTTGAAGAAACTATATAATTTCCCTGACCTGGCTGCCACACACAAATCATGCGTATCATCATGTGCTTACTTCCCCTCCCCGGCCTTACCATGTTCCTGGGGTTAGACATAAGAAAATGCTGTGCAACATGTGCTGGCAAGAGATTGAAGAGAATTCTTTTATTATCCAGCTTCACTCTCTCCATATCATCTCTCTCTTCCTCTGCCTAAGGGTGAGAGCAGGGAAAACTCTTTAAAATGACTGTTTTGTAATGAGCATAATATTAATTCAGATCCTCAAATTGCTTCGTCTGGCTCCAGGCTTTAAAAACCAGCTTGCACGGCAAAATAATAAATATCACCCTTTATGACAGTTGCAAGATCTGTCTGCTTTTAACATACAGGGCAAATTCCGGAACTCCTTATTAGGGCAAACTCCCACTAAAATCTGTGGGCCAATTTCTGCTCTTAGGTCTGGATCTGATGTCCGCAGAAGTCTCCCATTGCCTTCAATGGGCTTTTGATCAGGCCCTTAGTTAGAGGTGTAACTCCACTGACGGCAACTTGGTCCAATGGGAGTTTGTATGCACAAGGATTGAGTCAATACTTCAGGATTTGGCCCACAAAACCTTCAATGCCTTTTTAAAATTTCAAGTATGCAGATGACAGTTTCCTAAGAAATATTTACATTCTTGTATGATTTCTACATTATACAGGAATTCTTTTTGCTTCTGTAGTGACTTTATCACTTGCAAATGACAGAATTTCTCCAAATGGGGCTGCAGATTCCTACACATTCAGGCAACAGATTCTATCACAGAGGTGGGCAAACTACAGCCTGCGGGCCACATCCGGCCCGCAGGACCCTCCTGTCTGGCTCCTGAGCTCCTGGCCTGGGAGGCTAGCCCCCGGTCCCTTCACCGCTTTCCCCCACACCCGCAGCCTCAGTGTGCGGCGCCACCAGCACAATGCTCTGGACGGTCGGGCAGCGTAGTTGCAGAGCCGCGGCCTGACCCAGTGCTCTGGATGGCGTGGCTGTAGTGCCACCAGCCACTGGTGCTCCTGGCAGAACAGTAAGGAGGGCAGGGGTTCCGGGGGTGGTCAGGGGACAGGGGATGGTGGATGGGGTAGGAGTCCCAGGGGTCTGTCAGGGGACAGAGGGGGTTGGATGGGGCAGGAGTCCTGGGGGAGCTGTCATGGGGCAAGAAGCGGGAGGGGCGTGGGGGGTCAGATAGGAGGCTGGGGACGGGCCACACCTGGCTGTTTCAGGCCCTAACTGGCCCTCCATACAATTTTGGAAACCCAATGTGGCCCCCAGGCCAAAAAGTTTGCCTGCCCCTGTTCTATCATTTGCTATAGCAGGTGATAATGCTCAAAAGGACATTTTAAAACATTTGTACTGGCAAGGGTGACCATATGTCCTGATTTTATAGGGACAGTCCCAATTTTTGGGTCTTTTTCTTATATAGGCTCCTATTATCCCCCACCCCCATCCCGATTTTTCACATTTGCTGTCTGGTCACCCTAGTACAGGCTAAGGAGCATGCGCACAAAGAGCTTGGATGTTGCAAGCTAATCTGACTCTGGGTGCCTAAAGTTAGATTCCTGGATCCATATTCAGGCATCCAAATATAAGTGATTTGATCTGCAGAAGACAGAAGGAACTGCGGATTTTCAGCATTTTTGAAAATCAGACCACTTTTATTTAGGTGCCTAAACATAGACTTAGAAATCTGATTTTAAACACCTTGGTTTGAAAATGTTAGCCTCCGCTCTGAGCGAAGTCTTTTCTCAAGACACAGTACCAATCAGATCTTTCATCCAAATGCTCCTAGTGAATCAGACAATTGCTGATCAGGAGGATAAAATTCAGCCTACGGAAATCACAGCAAGTAGAATTTATTCTTTTAACTTCAACCCCCTCACCACGCTGTAACACACACTACATTTGTCATCAAGCACAACATAATTCTTGTTTACCTATTTGCGAAGTCAGCAAAAAGGTGGAGGGCCATATTCTCAGGTATTATAAATCAATATATCTCAACTGAAATCTATGGTGGATTTACACCATCTGAGAATCCAGCCTAATATTTCCCAATGTCTTTTTTTAAATGTAGACCTTGTCATACTACTGATATTGCAAAATCCTTTTGCTCTTCTGACAAAGACTATGCACATACTGACTAAGATGGAGGGTTTCCTGGTACACATTTGCCTGGGAGAAAAATCAGCATGCTATCTCCCATATACATACAATCTTATGATTAGAAGAAAAGTTTTCATGAAAACTCTCCCTTTTGAGGAGAAAGCAGGTTTTGTTGTTTTTGATGAAAAGTTTAAATTTTCAGTGGAAACTCCCTGCATTTTTTTGATAATCTCTACACAACAGTCATTGTTCAATTATAGATAGCTTTGCTTAGCAGCCATTTTCTGCACAGTGTTCTTTGAACTTCTTAAAAAGAAAAGGAGTACTTGTGGCACCTTAGAGACTAACAAATTTATTAGAGCATAAGCTTTCGTGAGCTACAGCTCACTTCATCGGATGCATTCGGTGGAATGCATCCGATGAAGTGAGCTGTAGCTCACGAAAGCTTATGCTCAAACAAATTTGTTAGTCTCTAAGGTGCCACAAGTACTCCTTTTCTTTTTGCGAATACAGACTAACACGGCTGCTACTCTGAAACCTTTTAACTTCTTGTCATTCTTTAAAGAGACACAGAAAAAGAAACCTAAAAAAACCTGATTTCATCAAGTTGACCTCTTTGGGAATCATCACCCCCTTTGGAAATACGCATTCAGCTTCTGTTCTAATTTGGACTGCGAGAATTTATTATAATTTATTCCGGATCCCTTACTCAAACTAAGCCCTCCAGTGACTCTGAATGCAATTTGCAGTCCACCCAAAGTCTCTATTTTCCATCTGTGAAGTATTTTCTTGACACTTTTTAATGCTTAGCGTTCACACTCTGTCTGCTTTCTCAAAACAGCCTCACCTCCTCCTATTTTAGAGATGGAAACACTGTGTTTCTTTATCATTATCTACAAGCATTTGAATATGTGAATGATGACAATCTGCAGCCTTATTGGTGGAGTCTGAGTATTTTATAGTAAAAACAAGAAGCTTTCCTTGAACTGCAAACTCAAACTGAGTTGCGTACATCCTGGTTTGTGTTATACTCAACTCATGAAGCTAGGGTTCTGAGAACAGCAATGGGAGTCCTGTACTCCTGAATTCTTACTCTATCTATGGGCTTATCAAATGCTTCTATTCCTTTATTTTTAACTCCTGGGAGTGTTATGATGATTAGTTAGTAATGGTCTGATTTTTGAGGAGTGGAGTACTTGCAGATCCAATTGAATGGTTGCTACTGAGAGGTCAGCATTTTTGTTAAGGCCACCATTTTCAAAAATAGGAACCTATGAAATCTAGAGAAATTCTTGAAGGTCAGTATGGTAGTATTATGCAGGAGGTCGGACTAGATGGTACTCTCTGGCCTTAAAAATCTGTAAAAGGATACTTGTTAGTTAGCTGAGTCTTTAGCAAAATTGAAGTGTGAATGATAAACAAGAAATACACATCAATAAACCAGAATACAAAAATGTATAAAGTTAGGTGTGAGAAACATCCCATGTAACCATCAGGTAAACATTCTGTGGGGATGTGCACACCATGATGTAAGACAGATGTAATGTTATCTTTTGGGAGCATTTCCAGTTTTGGCCTTCTTTCTTGTTAGCATTTATTAGGATCAAGATACCTTTAAATGGTGAATATGCAGTCATGTAGTCACCACACGCAGTGAACCACAGGTGTTATCATATAACTGTGTATGAAGCAAAATACCCTCCAGATTAACATTATGGGGCAGAACAGAAGTTAAAATAATTGTATACCAAATTCTTCCAGTCATGTAACAGATGTGTGGAGACATATGGTCAAATTAGAGTAGTCTAACAGTAGGGCTGGGTAAGTGGAGTAGAAAATTTGAAGCACAGCATGGATATTAACGCTATTCAATCACTATGTGTTTGGCCATCTGAGGCAGGAGTGCATGATTAGCATTCCTCTAACTCTGATTTGTCCAGTTTTAGGCCAAGCTTCCAACTCCTGGGAAAAATAATTGAGCAAGTACTAACCATCAAACTTCATCAACATGTGATATCAGCCAACACCCTGGAGGACTCAATATCAGGGTTCAGACCAGGGCACAGCAGAGACAGCTCTAGTGGCACTAAAAAAGGTAGGAACCACAAGGTATTAACACACCTACATGACACAACAGGAGTAGATAGCCCAGCACTACAGTGGCTCCAACCACTCCTCTCCAACAGAACTCAGAGTGGTGTTCTCTTCTTCAAATGTCCTCATCTGCGGGGCCTTGCAGGGACCCATACTATCCCTGCTGATCTTCAATATATACATATCTACCACTCGGAGAGATAGTGATATATAGTGGGTTCAACTGCCACTACTAAAATGTCAGAATGCCTGCAAGAAATTAGTTCTTGAATGAAGAGGAGCTCCTCAAGCTGACCCCAGGCAAGACCAAAGTGATGCTGGGTGCAAAGGGGAGACGCTTCCAAGAGCCCAAACTGTCCAAGATGGTATCTCCACCTTTCACCAACGTCATGTGGTCCCCATTAATCAAAGTGGTGCAAAGCCTCGGGGTCTTGTTTGACTTTTCACTAAACTTGGATGACTAAGTAGCATCAGTTTCCAAAACTGCCTTCTTTCACTTCCACTTTGCTATGAAATTTCATCCCTTTCTCCCCAGTGAGAAACTGGCCACAGTGATCCATACCTTTGTCTCCTCCAGACTGAATATGAAGACAATGCACCGGCTCCAGCTGGCACAGAATGCAGCAACTTGCCATTTCCATGCCTTAGCCACAGTGGGCACATCAGGGCTATGATCAAGACTCTCCAATGGCTCTGTCACGTTCTGATGCCAGCTTAAAGCTTTGGTCCTAATTTTCAAGCTAATTAATGAATTAAGCCACAGCTTCATCAAAGACTGATTTTCGATCTATGAACCCCTATGATATTTGGCACAATGCAGATCACAAAGTCCTGGAGGGAAGCATATGAGAGGGGGCACAAAGCATTCCCTATCCCAGGGATCCAGCTATGGAACAATCTTTCAGAGGAGATAAGGTGAATCCAGAGCCTGACCATCTTTAGGAAATACTGCAAAGCATTTCTCTGAGGAAGAGTTTCCAATATAAAGGACACTCACAATATGAAAACCCTCTACTATTCCAAAGCCCCTACCAATTCCACAATTCTACTCCCCTCCACAAAAACACCCATATTTATGTAAAGCTTTCACTCAAAAAAGGACAGGTGCCAGAGACTCCATGAAGTCCACTAGGGACTTTGCTATTGCTGTTGATTTTACATGGAAGGACTCAGATACTAGGGTGATGACAACAGTATAAAACCCTAAGATAGATAGCAAAGCTTGGGGCATGCTGGTCATACACTCTTAGTTCTGCCTGTGTTGGGCCCAAGCAGAACGTAGTGTTTCAGCTCATGCACTCTCCTCTCCTCCCCACCAGATAGTGGGTATGGGGAATAGAACCTCCTTCAAGTCTCAGGGGAAAGGGGAGTAAAGAATTCCACAGGTTAGGGAAGAAGACTAAAAATTCTGCGGCTGCTAGGCTCTGGAGATCCTTCCTCCCCATACCTCTCAAGGTAGCACCCATGTTCATCTTCAAGAAGTCAGCAGGAAGGAGAGAGAAGATCTCCTTGCCTCAGTGGCAACTGCAGACTTCCTACCAGGCGCCAATGAATGAAGATATATCCCGAGTCTCAAAATGAGATGAGGAAAGACTTCCTTTGATTTTCATCAGCAGAGAGAACTCCAGTACTCCCCTCCTCAAGTGTCTGAGGTGAGGGGAGTTAGGTAGTCACTGTTTCCCTTATGGACCCCATTATGACTCTAGCTCCCCTCCTTGGGCCTCCTGAAGAGGACAGCAAAGACTCCTGTTGCCCTCCCTCCATGTAGCTGAGATGAGACAACCTGTCTGGGCCCTGTCCCTGCCCAGACAGAGGCTGACAAAGAAGGGAAAATGGTGTGAGGGCTGCAGAAGGAGGAATAGACCCATACTCACAGGGGATGATATTTACAGCCAGGGACTGAATATTATCTATATAGTTCAACGCCTGAATATTATCCAAGCATTGGGCTGCATGCCCCCTCTTTCTACTGGTTAATTCAGGATAGCTGACAGCATGCTGTTTATATAAGTATTGGCTCCAAGAACAAAGCAAATTATTGAGAAAAAGTGCGAGACAGGAACTCATAGGAATAGCAACAAGAAAAGTGACTGTCATATGGACCACAGCAGTTTGGTAGTTATCGCATTTTGGTATCATTTTGGGAATTCAAAATTGTAATATTGTAAATCAGGACTTTTCCCCCTCTGATAAAAGTAAACAGTTCTCTGATGTCATGTTTTCTAATGTCAACATGATACCTGGGTAGACTTATAGCTTTGCATTACATAGTTGCATAACAGCCAGACCTACAAAAAGCTAAGGCAGAGAGGGAGTAAAGTCCCTTTATCAAGTAAACAATATGTACAAGTACGTACAAATTCTCAAGATCTGTGTTAAAGAGATTATCTGAAATGTTCTATGTAATTAGTTAATAGACAAAGAATCTGCTTTGGTAAGGTACCTCACTAGGTAAAAATTATCACATGAAGTTTCACTATCTGATGATACAGCTAAAAATAAATTGTGCTACCACTGTTCCTTTACCAATACATTCATATAACCTGAAGGGGGCACTAAAATCACAAGAAAGAGACAGTATATCAATAAGCAATTTTATGAACATGGAATATACAGGGCCAGGTTTTCAGCATTAGGTATGTAAAAAACTTTGAAATTCTGGCCTACAGACTGCAAAACTGCATTAGGACAGAGATTCTAGCTTAGAAAATTATGAATGGCTGAGATGCTAGTATTCTCTAAATGATTCAACAAAAGAAACAATCATACAGTACGATTACCCTTATTTTCCTTCCCAGAAACACAGGCAATTGTCAGAGGTGGGCAAACAATTCACAATGAATAATTTATCTGGTAAGTTTAACCTCTTTTTCAGGTTCCTGATATTTTAAATTAATTTGTTCATTATTTGTAACAGTTTGTTGAATCTTTTGTATAAGCAAATTTTGTGATTACACATACTGTTAAAGTACTTGTGTGAGTATTTGCAATTCGCACTTATGATTTGTCATATAAACACATAAGGGCTGTTTGAAAACTATATCAAAATTTTTTTTTTTGGGATAAAAAAGGCTTTTTGAGAAAATGGAAATTTTTGTAAGAACTTCTTTGGTTTTTGGTTTACTTTAAAGTTTTTTTCAGAAACGAAAATACATTTTTTTTTTACCAGCTCCATGCTGACTAATCACAAGTGCAAACAGAAAATACGTACACAAATATTTTAACTGTTTGTAGCAATCACAAAGTTTGTTCATACACATGATTTGACATATTATTTGTTATTAATTATTATTATGGTATTATTTCTGTTCCTTGGATACATAACCTTAAACTTTGTGAACTACCTTCACTTCTGCCTGAAACAAATTTTGTTTATTTATTTAATTTTGGCTACAGGCCCAAAATTTGGTTTCCTCAAACAAAACTTCTTTTGATGTCACAATTGGAGATAAGAGATCTGAGACAGCCATTGTGTTAATGGGGTTATCATATTACTCCTTCCTTAGCTCATGTTGTCAATTTTTATCTAGCTCTAATGATTGCCTATGTTTACTGGAAATTACTGAAGAAGAATCCTACCATGTGATACTTTACTTAATTGTTTCTCTTAGGCAACGCTATAATGTTATTAAACAATATTCTCTTTCCTGTTTCTCAATTGTTTCAATAACACTCTTCTCCAAACAAAACTGGCCTAATTCATGTACATTTGTGGTAGCAGAAGTTTTAGGAGCAGTGGATATTCAGCAGTTCTTGGCACATGTGGTCTACACTGAGAATTTCTTACATGTCTCAGACCGTGTTTCCTGGTTCTTTGTGCACACCCCTCACCCCAGTCTTTCACCAAACTCAAATGTATGAAAGAAATTGGAGTTTCATGTGAGTTTTGCCTGTTTTAAGAGAGCAGAATTGAACCCTCAGTGAAGGAAAAAAACACAAGCTTTTCATTTGGGGTCACATTTGTAAAGGTATTTAGGCACCTAAAGATGCAGATAGGCACCTAGTATAATTCTCAGAAGTGCCTACGCACCTGACTTTCCATTAGTGCTGTGGTACCTAACGTCAGCCTAGACACCTCACTTCAACTTCCAATGGGTGTTAGGTGCTTACGCACTTTCAAAAATCCCACTAGATGTCTGCCTGCATCTTTAAGAGCCTAAATACTTTTAAAAAAAAGAAAAAGAAAAAAAAAAGAAACCTGTCCTTGTGTCACCATTTTCTATCTTTAAGACTCAGGTATTTAACTGTCAGATAGGTGTGCTGCCTGTGGAATTTGCATGATATAATAGAGCTAGGTTGCGGTCAATTAGTAAACAAAGAAAAACAGGGACCAAATCCTTAGCACCTATCACTCCCACTGAAGTCAATTAGAGCTGTGGATACTCTACATCTTTCAGGATTTGGGCCAGACTTGTACTGCTGGATTTTCCATGTAGTATAAACCCCTATACATATTAATCAGTGGTAGATAGCCATCTTATACAATCTCTGCCATATGCTGTATCATCTTTCAGAGTAGCATCTGTGTTAGTCTGTATCCACAAAAAGAACAGGAGTACTTGTGGCAACTTAGAGACTAACAAATTTATTTGAGCATAAGCTTTCGTGGGTTACAGCCCACTTCATAGGATGCATAGAATGGAACATATAGTAAGAAGATATATATTAGCCTCTTAAAAAGAAAAGGAGTACTTGTGGCACCCTAGAGACTAACAAATTTATTTGAGCATAAGCTTTCGTGAGCTACAGCTCACTTCATCGGATGCATCCGATGCCACAAGTACTCCTTTTCTTTTTGTGAATACAGACTAACACGGCTGCTACTCTGAAATTAGCCTCTTACTTCACCTTTTCATGTTCTCTGTATGTATATCTATATCTATATATCTTCTTATTATATGTTCCATTCTATGCATCCGATGAAGTGGGCTGTAGCCCACGAAAGCTTATGCTCAAATAAATTTGTTAGTCTCTAAGTTGCCACAAGTACTCCTGTTCTTTTTGCTGTATCATCTGTTAACTCTGTAAAGTATTAGGGGCAATGATGAAAATCAGGACAAGAAATTACAGAGATGGGCACTGTAGAAACGTCTAAGATACATACACTATCCAAACAAATAAGTAATAAACACTCTGTTTGAGTTGTGACCTAATATTATTTTGAATATTTAAAATCTATCCAGAATGCTAACAGGAAATATCTAAATTTTAAATCAGACTTCAGATAGTAGAAAGATTATAAGTAACTAACTGATTCATCTTTATATGCTTATTAACAGTGGTGCTGCTCTCTGGATGCCTCTGTGATGTTTAAAACATGGTTTTATTAGGACTAGATTGCCATGCAGCATGGGGTAGGCAGGATGTGGTTTATAAATCACTGGGCAGTCAGTTGGAGCAGAATTAATTATTGGTACAAATGTAAATAAAATATTGAACAAAAAGAAAATCCTTCACACTGCGGTGTCACAAATGGGGCTTCTCATGTGGGTAAGGTCCTATAGGATCAGCCTGATGGCGAGCTTGGAGAGAGGAAGCAACGTGAAAGACAGTGTAAAGTATATTTTGGGAGTAGTGAATCTCCACTGGTGTAGAGTTTTGTCATTACACCCCATTTCATTTGTCATTATTTGTGATTTCTTTGCCAATTTGAATGTAATAGGAGGCTACAGAACACACCACTTTGCAAAACAAATATAAGAAGATATCCAAATAAAAGTTTGGGACACTACAGCCAGCGGAGTCAGCACCACCTCTGGGAAGAATGAGTCCCCATAGTGGCTCCAAGGATGCCTGCCCAAGTTCAGGGGGTGATTCTAGAAGAATGGGGACTTGGCCAGGGTGCCGCTATCCCCAGCAAAGTTCAGCTTCTGGAATGGTCCCTGTGGACCTTGGGCTTCTGGGGATATGCCCCCAACACCAGGGAAGCACATGACACTCCAGTTTCTTTCATATATTTGAGTTTGCAAAATTATAAAAGTAAGGCCTTTTAAGTTTTAACAATCACATTCCTTAGGGATGCACAATTCTCTTCTCCAAGCAGGGCAATTTTTTTTGAAAAATTGTGGAAATTATAGGAATATTCTGGATATTCCTATTTTCTATGTAAATGTCAAAACACTTTGAATCTTGCCAAGTTCTTGGTCTCAACAACTTCCTGTGGCAATAAGTTCTGCAGTTTAATTAAACATTGTATGAAAAAGTATTTCTTTTTATCAGTTTTGAATTTGCCACTTTTTATTGCAGAAAGACTGAGGAGTACTTGTGGCACCTTAGAGACTAACAAATTTATTTGAGCATAAGCTTTCGTGAGCTACAGCTCACTTCATCGGATGCATGTTACTCTAATTTTGATGTATTATTGTAAGACATTAATGCCCACAAGATTCAGTTCTTTGAGGAAAAAGATTGTGCAGTTGCATGTGGAAAGAAAATAAGGGACTCCTTTGCTGGTGAGCCACAACAAATATGGAGTTTTGTTTTACCTCGTCAATGCGTGCCATATGAATGGTTTTGTTTTGCCTAGTCAATGTGTGCCATATTAATGGTTTTGTTTTGCCTAGTCAATGCGTGACATATTAATGGACAGCATACAAAACAATTAGACATTGTGTGTGTTTTGGAAAGAAAAATAAGTGCCTTGCCTGCACAGCCCAGAGGTAGTCCAGACGTAACTTCAAGTCCACCTGTCTGGAATGAAGCGCCAAAGCACAAGAAAACAGCAAAATGGCTAATATAGGTTCATAGCCACGCATATAAAAGGAGCCACCCCTTTAAAAAAAAAGAAAGCATAAGTTAATACAGACCTTTTAAAGCAAAAACCTTGATCTAAATTCTCAAAATTGACTAGTGATTTGGGTGCCACACTTGAAACACACTGAAAGGGTATGATTGTCAAAGTGCTGAGTGTTCATCTTCTGAAAATCAGTATCCTTTAAATTTAGGCACACACAAATGGAGGCACCCAAAACCACTAGCCCCTTCTCAAAATGCAGGCTCTCTCATGCAGATATGTCAGTGTACAGGCTGACACTGCTGTAAGTATGATCCCTGCACCATGCCCCAAAACAAAGTGTGCCCAACTTCTTCAGGGTCTTACCCAACAAGAGCATAAATGTAGATAACATGCATCATATACTAATATGCACCATATACGTGTGTGTAGCTTTGTTTTAACATTATTTGAGCATTTCAATTACACATAAGGGCTTCATTCACTGCTCTGTTAACACCATTTTTAAACCAGTGAGTGTGACTCCAATATAATCAACTCTGTTACATCAATGTAAAACTGGAGTTACACAATGCGGAATCAGGCCATAGCTGTTAGTTCACAAAAGCAAATGTCCCACTCATGAATATTACCACAATAGCCAGATCCTGCAAGGTACTGGGAATTGAGCATCTCTTAGGAGATGCTGAGAGCCCTCAGTATCTGGCCTGAATACAGCACTGCAGTGTTTTAGGACAACAGTAGTAAAACAGAGTTGGCAATGTTTTGGATCATCCATAATGCTACTACTTTCCTTAACTTTACAGTGTACTTACCCTACTGCTTTTCTGTATCCGCTGAGTTCCAGAACAACTATGTAGAAAATAGTAACAAAAAGCAGGAGGATCATTTTTGGCAAGGAAGAGACACGTAGAAATATTGCCAAGGTAAGAGTCCCCACAATGCAGGAAAGGAAAGCATAATGGGCTGTATCACATGGAAGTTCATTCATTGTTTTATTCATTCCACCGGGAGAAAGGATAACAATGGAACTGCTGGAATTTGTACTCCATACCCAAGGCATGCAGCCAACCTGGGGAAAACAGCAGGGTTTAAAATGAAACACTTCATCAGAAGTTCAGTAGCTCTTGGGCCTGGTTACAGCCCTCTTCTCTCAATCAGATTCTCAAGCCAGAAACAAACCTCATATTTCCCAAATCCTAGCCTTACTTCTTAACAACAAGACTATTCTTCCTCTCCTAGCACCTTTCCACCTCTACTTGAGGTAGGAATCATGCTCCCAGTCCACTAGATGGCAGCGAAGGTGGAGAATTAGAGTTTGAACACAGTTTAAAAAAACCCTCTCCCTTTTCAGTGCTCAAGCAACAAAAGGACACAAGAAAATATCTATTTATTAATATTTTAAAGTATTTTAATACCCATATGAAGTGGTGATTTTGCTCGAATAGTTCTCACACACATCAGAGGAAGAAGCATGTTGATTATACACACACTTACTAAACTCTAACAAGTAAAAAAAAATCAAGTCACAAATGTAAAACAATATTTAAATCTCTGATGGAAGAGAAGAGGTATATAATTATTCTCTTTCATCTAGGGAGCTAAACATGAATTATGTCAATAACCATAACAGATTCAAATAAGACAGATATGGATAAACAGGAAATGCAGAGATCCATAGATAATTAAGGATAGGGATTCTATCTCCCTTTTTTCTCTAGTCTAACCACCATTAGTTTGGCACTCATCCTCCAACTGGGAGGAAGGTTGATCACATTCTTCCAAAGCTGATGTCAGTGACACATCCCAATTCCAACAGCCTGGAAAGTGAGGAATCCCAAGTGTATGATCTACTCCCAACATTTTTGTGATTATAATCACACATCAGCTTTTATCTTACATCATTGGAGAGGACTAGAGTTAACATTAAATGGGAGAGTGTGGTGGTAATGTGGGTTCAGGAGGACATCAGTGTTACTAGGCACCTACAGAAAGCTCTACCTGTACTCTCCTTCTATTCTGAAACCTATTATAGTCTTCTAAACAAATATTAACCACCGATAATGAAATTTTATAGTGTGCCATAAAATCAGTGATTGTCTGAAAGGTGATGAAGCAGTACATTTTATAGGCAGTTGCAATCATTTCAGAAGATGAGACTATGAGATAAATACTTCTTAGCTAATATTGTGATACAAAATCAGAAAGAGGGAAACAAAAAATTGAACACAATTTTGTTCAACAGCTTAATTAAAAATGTCACTTGCACTACAGAGCAGCCAACATTTCGAAACTTAGGAACACACAAGAGTTTGTAGATGATACGCAACTCATTTAGGAAAACACCAACTGCTCTGTAACTACCTAGGGTGAAACCTCAACATCTATCTGATTGTGAACAATTCTAGAGGGTGTTTTGCAGGAACTTATTCTACTGATTAAGCAGCTCCCCATAACGTTTGAAAGGTTACAAGTTATTGCTACACTAAAGTGTAAAGCTACAGATGTGAGATGCAGCATGGTGTAGTGAAAGAAACAGAGGATTGGGGAGGTCAGGACTCTTTGAGTTTTAGCCCCCACTCTTCCATTGACTTGCTTTGTGGCCCTGGACATCATAATTTCTGTATCTCACTTTCCTCATGTGCAAAACAGGGGTAATATTTATTTTGAAGGGGACGGAGAAGTGAGCCTTTTATTAAATACATTGAAGATTTAAGGTGGTGTGTAATAGCTGCTTCAGAAATGCTTACAGATATATACAAATACAAGTAGATATTCTTATATCAGGATGGGATTAAATTCCTGGTGGCACTTCTTGGAACAGCACTGTAATTTCTGTGAGAAAGTCTGTGTCGTTTGCAATTGTTATTCTACTTTAGGGAGTAGCCAAATAGCAGGATGTGAAAGTAGTGATTTAGGTTATTCAAATACCTAATTTTCCTGCAGATATCTAAATACCTCTTGGGGAGGGAGGATGCCTGTGAGGAGTCAAATCTTTTTTTTTAAGCCATAAAAGGTATCCATAATACTTGGCACTATACATCTTTAAATGCTTTATAAACAGTAGGTAATCAACCCTCACAACACTTCTGTGAAGTGGAAAGGTAGATATTACTATGTCAATTTCAGAGGTTAGGAAACTGAGTCGCAGAGAAGTCATGTGACTTGCCCAAGGTCAGACATCAATTTAATGGAGGAGCCAGGAACAGAACTTAGAAATACAGAGCTTCTAGCCTCTGCTGCACCACTCTGCTTCTCTAGCTTGGCTTTTAGTTCCAGAATGCCATATTGTGACACACCACATTTAACTGACAGCATCAGCCATCTTGTAATATATTCAAAGCCTAATTACGTTAATGGCAAGACTCTCTTTGGCTTCAGTGGGATCTGGATCAGGCCCAGTGTTATTTCTCTTGCTTTTTATATATATTTGTGTCCACATTTTCAAACCTGGGATCCTAAATCCCCATTTAAGCACTTAATAAAAGCGGCCTGATTTTCAGAAGTGCTGAACACCTATAACTCTATACCAGAGCAATTACACAGGCCTAAGAGATAGATGGATATTATGACCAAGATATTTATATACCTCCTTTCATTACATAATACTGTCGTGATTTCAAGATCTGATCTCTCACGGTCTATCAGGTATAGAAATAAATGTGTTATTCCATTTGAAAGTGTGGATTCTCTGACAAGTCACAAAATATCAGATGTTCATTTGGTCTCTGGTCCAATACTGAACATTTCAAACATAATTCTTCTGTAAAGTATGTGACATATGCAGAACATATGATGGTGTGGTTTGATATGAAGATTATTGTGGCACTAATTTGGAATAAACTATATAGCTTACTAGTGGCTTCCACTACTCATAACGAATATAGCCTTTAAATTATACCACATTGCTATATATACTTTATTAATATATTTACATATTTTGTGCATGAGAGAGAAAGAAAATGGGATGAAGTGGGGGACTAAATGCGATCTATAACAGATCGTTCTTAAACTTAATGTTAAACTTTATATACTTGGCTTATAGTTGTATACTCACCACGCACCCTTGAGCCACAGAGTAAATTAAGATCACAATAAAAATACACAAAATGGTTCGAATTTGTATTGTCAGGCACCCTGGAAAACACTGAAGGAGAAAAAAAGATTGTAAAATAAGTATATTTTAAATCCAAATAATGTAAAAAATGGATATGTTATTGTTTACAAGGATAGGATGTCAAATAAAAATAGGGAATAGATATGTGAATTCTGCCTGTACTGTAAATTACAAAATGATAATCATAAAATAAGAAATGTGCACGAATATTTTAAGGACCGTCGTATTTTCTGTAACAAAAAGGAAACAGATTTGTAAGTTATTTCTCCCTATAATTAAAATTGGCTTTCATTTTATTAATAGGATTTCTGTTCACAATAAATACAACAAATCAAAATGCTCAAATTAGCATTCTATTCTGTACATGTGAAGAAACGAAAACAAACAAACATTATAACTGTATCGTTTGGAAACTGTTAGTTGCAGACAGCAACCCAAGATTCCAGACCATACATACCGCACAGAATTTTGTAGTGCTATTTCAGTAACAGTGAACGCCAGTTGAGTTTTAATTAGTAGAGCCCATGTTTAAAAAAGTAATCTAATTTGTCAGACTAGGAAAAGCAGTATGGAGCAAAGATGGTTAATGAAGGCAGAGTCTTGAGCATCCCTCTCTCATCATTCAAGTTCATCTGAGTATCTGAGCACTAGCCCTCAATATAAACGAAGTTCTGGGGTAGAAGGTTGAAAAGGGAGGATAACAGTTTGTGCACTCATGCTGGGTTGAGTTATACTGATTTACTTTGGTCCCATGGGGAGCTGCTTGCTTCCTTATCCCCTTGGCTTGCAAATGAGTGGCACATTTACTATAGCTAGGGGCTTGATCCTGCACCATTCAAGTCAACATTTTCCCACCTAATAACTTGAACGGGAGCAGGACCAAGACCTAGAAGACACAAGAGTTTCAGTGGGGGAAAATCAGTGTACTTCTAAGAGAAGGAAAGTGCTTAGCCCCACCTGGACTTGATTTGGCTTAGGCCAGTGACAATGAGGGAGAACCAATTTTTGTATGCCTGTTAGTAAACATATGTAAGCCCTGCTTGCTTGGTGTGGCACTCTGTCCCCCTCTAGTGGTGGCTAGGCCATCTAAGATTAATGAGCCTGCTACAGCTTTGGCTAAGAGAAGTGCATCTTTTGGCTCAGGCAATAGAGGGCCATCTATTAAAGATTCAGATGTCCCATGTTTGATCCGAGTTGCTGCTGATTCATCCACAGGTTACAAGTACTGGCCTGTACTGGGAATTGAAATGGGTAGATACTGAAGCTGAGGATGGTTCCCCCTCTAATGGTGGCTAGGCCAACTGGAGATTAATGAGTCTTCCCAGTTCAACTGGCTTACACATGGTAGCCTCCTAACTGCATGAGGAACAGAGAAAATACCATATACACCTCACTGCAGGGTACTACAAAAGGGCTTCTGTAGGAACAGGTATCATGCACTGGAACTCCTGCTCTCCCTTTCACATGTGGAGACATGGACTCACTGGATTTATGTCACCCCTATGCATGGCAGTGACAGAATGTATGGCTGGTGATTGCAGGTGGACTGTACTCATTTATATTGCAAAAAACAGGAATACCAATTCTGTGGCTAATTAATTACACCAATAGAGCAAAACAAATCTCAGTGTGTATTATGTGATCTTGAAATACATCCTGGCTTCGATGTGAACCAAGGGATAAAACCCACATGGATGTAACAAGAGAAACCATTATTGTAATATCAACAGTTGATTGCTATAAACAACATGTTTAAAACAGAATGCAATAAACTGATCCCTAGTGAGTGCAATAAAGTTACACCAGGAATCAATTTGATTATCTGTCGATATCATTAAAATACGATAGACCATCTGGGATGTAAACACAGTATCTTCACACATTGTCCACTATGAGAACAAAGTGTTGAAAATCTACTGTGTCACAACAAGGGGAAAGGGTCAGCATTGTGAAAATACTACAAAGTGCAGCAGGGGACAGAATTCATAGCTGGGAACAAAGTCCAATATGGCATCTTACACAGGTGATGTGATTCAGTACCTAACACAACAAAGGATAACTATAATCCCATCGTATCACAGGAAACATTTTTTCATTGTATAGTGAACGATGCAGTTTGCAGTGGAAGTAATTCAAGGATAATTTCCTTGTTCTTCACAAAAGCAGTAACAGCAATAATGAAATGCAGAATATTCTGTTAGTACAGTGATAATGTTGCATAATTAAAATGACAAACAAGTAACAAAAGGTTCCAACCTCAATCTTGCCACATTGTATATCCTGTACATTTTATGGTTTACATACGGTATGAAGCATAATTAAATAAGCAACAAATTTAACTAGAAAAACCAAGTTTAAGTAATGCATGTAAGACTTGGTCAAGTTAAAAGTTTCACTTAAACTTTTACATTTCTTGCCTTTTTCTTATGATTTTAATATTGCAACCACTATATTAACATAGGTTTTTGCATGTCATTGCCTTTATTGACATTTATTTTCAGGACCACTGTATAGTAATTAATTAATTAATCACTCCCAGATTCCCTAACAAGGTTGGTAAATACCTGTATTATTATTTTTTCCATTTTATATGTGAGAAACTGAGGCACAGTGAAGTTGAGTGACTTGTCCAATGTCATACAGCAAGAGAGTGTGCCATAGCCCGAATTAGAATACAGGAGTTCCTGGCTTCCAATCCCACACTCCACAAACAAGGCTAAGCTGCTTCTCTAGACAATTGCTGATGTTATATATGGAATTGTCTACTTCTCTGTTTTCAGATATAGAGTTCAATCCAGTGAAGTGATAAACACCCTTATAGGGGCTGTCATTTACTTTAACAACAGCAGGAACATATCTTAAGTTTACATTAGCCTCAGAATTAGCCTTAATAATGGGAACGATTTCCTACAAACTGCATGAGTATGAACTACTGTGCCTTTTCAAAACAAAAGAGACTAACAAAATTACTCCCAAATAATTGTATATGTTTGAAAATAAAGATTTGCTTTTTACCAGATACTCTGCTAATTAAACTATTTATGTTTCCAAGAAAACAATTCCTCTCCTCTAACCAAAGGGCATTTTTCTTAATTTAAAACAAATCAGCAGAGCTGATTAATTGTGTGGGTATTTTCTCCAGCTCTTTATCTGAGAATACCAAATGATGACTAATCCAGTGAGGACTTCTTTCACCACAAAAATTAGTCTCTGCAGATCCCTGCTCTGATTTTCTCCTTCGACAGTGTGCAGAATGTCCTTCTGCTTTATTACCATTTTGAAAATCTGCTCAAAAACATGTCTAGGAGAGGGAAAGAAATATCTTTAAAAAGTTAGCCAGCCCCAGATTTGTTGGTTCTGTTTGGAGTTTCTAATGCATTGCTTTGCTACAAATTAGGCAGGTTAGAAAATTACACAGATTACATCATGCTATGAAGTGCACATAGGTGTTACCAGGTTCCAAATAACTACCACCAAATAAAACTCCTGAAGGAAAAGGTATCACGAAGACTCAGATCACTTACTTGTACTCGTGTGACATGTAGATACATAATACAAGCCACTAGGAAGCATATGCAGAACACCAGGAGGACAAGGACTAGGGTACTCCTAGAAGAAAAAAATATAGAAGTAAAGCAATGCAACTAAAGAGTATATCTGAGCTAGCTGGATTGGTGTTTTTCTAAGGCCATTTGATGGATCAGAGCAATGCATGTGGGATTTTTCCCCCCATGTAAAACTGACAGACACAGAGGGAGTTTTCACTTTTTTTTTTAAACCTTCTTCCTATTGTGCTGCCTGAAATCCTTTAGTGAAATTCTCAAGAATGACAATTCAATAACTTTTTTTATATAGTATCTATCAGGAACCTAGTAAGGGGATCACACAATCTCAGAGCCTCAGCTGTATTACGTCTCAGGGGTTTATATTATTTTTAATTGCAGGTTAATACAGGATATCCTGCACTATGTCCCTTATAAATAAAGAGTTTCTCCCAATTACTTAGCCTTCAGGGCTTGGCTAGGGGTCGGTAACATGTGCGTAAATAGACACAAGTGTCCAAGATAAACATTTTGAGGTCCGTGGGGGCAACTCCTCAGAAGTGGCTCCCCGTCCCTGCTGTTGCTGGCAGAGGTGCAGCCAGGCAGTTCTGCATGCTGTCTCCGTCCTCCCTCCTTCCCCGGCCACTGACTCCGCGGCTCCCAGCCCATTGGCCACGAACTATGGGGGGAGAGCGCCTGCAGACGAAGGCAGCGTGCCTGCAGAGCTCCCTGGCTGTGCCTCCACCAGCAACAGCAGGGACGGGGAGCCGCTTGTGGGGAGCTGCCTGAGGTGAACCTCCCCACAAGTGGCTCCTCATCCATTTTGTTGCTGTCAGAGGCACATCCAAGAGGCTCTGCACGCTGCCTCTGTCGCCCCTCCCCAAGCACTGACTCCACGGCTCCCCACCCATTGGCCGGGAACCACGGCTAATGGGAGCCATGGGGGCGGCACCTGTGGACAAGGCAGCACGCAGGAGCTGGAGCGTGGGACATGCTGCTGCTTCCAGGAGCTGCTAGAGGTAAGCGCTGCACGAAGCCTGCACCCCCCATGGCCCCCCCCGCCCTGATCCCCCTCCCACTCTCTGAACCCCTTAGTCCCAGCCCAGAGCACCCTCCTATACCCCAAATCCCTCATCCTTAGCCCCACCCCAGAGCCTGGACCCCCAGCTGGAGCACTCATTCTCCCATACCCCAAACCCCTGCCCCAGCCCGGAGCCCCCTCCCACACTCTGAACTCTTCAGCCTCAGCTCGGAGCCCCCTTCTGCACCCCAAATCCCTCATCCCCAGTTCCACACCAGAGCCTGCAACCCCAACCCCCTGCCTCACCCCGGAGCCGGCTCCTGCACCCTGAACCCATTTCTGGCCCTACCCCAGAACCTGTATCCCCAGCCCAGAGCCTGTACTCCCTCCCACACCCCAACCTCCTGCCTTAACCCAGAGCCCCCTCCCGCCCCCTGCCAATGTCCATCACTAAGTCCAATAATTTTGTCAAGTGTCCGTCGTGCAACATGGTGGTGTTGACCCCTGGGCTTGGCTGATATACAGTGGTTATCACAGTTCCTCTCTCTTTAATTCTTTGTGAGAGAAAGAAGAGTTATAAAGATTAGAGGTTTGTCCACTCGATCACTTATTCAATCAGATCTTAGCTGCTCCATTTCAGCTACTCCATGCAAAGCAACCAGAAATTTAACAGATCTCAACCCTGAGAATTCCCCATGCATAGAGAAAAAATTGGGTACTGCACAGTCGCTACAGTAACTCCTGTATCAAATTTCCTTTCAGCCCCCAAAGCAGGATATGAGGCTAGGAGAAAGGGGATATGGCCAGGCATTCCTACACCTTGAGGATCCTTGTCTGCTGGACTAGTCGCTTGGGTATGTGGCTAACCAGGCATAAATTACAGCATACATGCAGGTGTGCTAATTTATACATGGGCCAGGCTAGCCCTCGGTAAACCCCAGGATTGCGGGAGCATATAAGTGGCTTAACTTTTTTATAGGCCATTGTGTCTATGTCTGTGCTCTTTACTGTTACTACCAAAAAGTTCTTGCTCTTATAGAGTTTTAAAATCCAATAGTGCAAGAAGAAGAGAGTGACTGCTTTACAGTGGAATTTTTCCAAGTCACTATATGATCCCAATAAATATCCCTGATTTAAAATTTAGAGAAGTCCTGCAGCACTACTGAGACTTTTTTTAAAACTGTGTGAGACTCTAGCTAGGGGTAACTTCTTTAGGACAGGAATTACTGTTTGCTATGTGATTGTACAGAGCCTTGGACAATGGGGCCGTTGTGACAGATATTGCCTTTTCCTGCAACATATCTTTGGGGGCCAAAGATTGTAAGTATTTCCATGGATGGGGGAAACCACCAATCTCCAGAAACTAAGAAGTGGGCAGGGAGGGGATTAGGCAAATTCACTCAAGCTGTAACAGCTTTCAAGAGGTACCACCACCAGGCGAGGCTCACATTCACTGGATTTTCTAGAGACCAACACAGGAAGAAAGGACTTTTGGATAAATAGCCTGAGTTTACACTGACTCAGGACTTGCTTTCTGATTCAACAAGTGGACAAAATCTTCTGTCCAAGGGAGGACCCAAATCATTCCTGGGAAGTGTTGGAAGGACTTGACATATTCATGGGGTATTCTTGTTCTGAGGAAAACATGCTCTAAACTTGTAACCACAGAAAAAAAAAACAGTGGGGGGTTAAAAGAACTGTTCACCTGCGAGAGCCCATGCTGGAGTTGGGATGATCTCTGGTAACCTTATTAGCATGCGTGTATATTCTTTTATTGCTTGTAATATGTTTTCTCTCTAATGCTTTTACCTTAAGAATAAATGTGCTTGTTTAGAAAGAGCTGTGTGGTAACTTAACTATGGGTAATTATGCTGGTTATAGCTTCTGAGGAGAAGGCAAAACAGGCTTGCTGAAGCATTCTGACCTGCTCGGGAATTCACAGTGTAGGCAAGGAACTGTGCAACCTGGAAACAATCCAGTCAGGAGAAAGAGAGAGATGCACGTCTTCATCCAAAACAGATGATGGCTGATGAGCCAGGAGCCTAAGACTGGGTGCCCTTGCTGGACCACGGAAGGGGAACACAGGTACAGTTGCCCTAAATTGTGACATCCATGACCTGACTGGCCTGTAGGTGCTCCCGCAATATAAATATTAATAATACTAGTAGAATGCAGGTGCTATCATGCTTTTAAGGCACTGACTTGTGTGTGGTACAGCCTCATACCACCTTAGCTAGGAGGGGCGCATCTGCTGCATCACCCCAGAAGGGGGTGAAGCATACAGTCTCCTCCATAGTAGGCTAGCATAGGAAGACAGGATCATGGCCTAACCTTCCCCCACTCCTTTTGGGGAGGCAAGCACCACTTGGTCTCTGCAGTCCTTTAGCTCAGTTGATCACAAGGACTGTGAAAGTGACAGAGCCTTGTGATGGTCTGTATCCCTATGTTCACCTTTTCCATAAGACTTTGATAAATTTGGTTCAAAGTATGCCTTGTGAGGTATCATTTGAAAACTCATAATCTGCTGAACATTACTGTCCAGATAAAATGTGTGTGGCAACACAGTACGTAAAGTTATTCAATTCTACTGTATAAGACATGTTCAAAGTTTAGAAAAGTAGGCACAAAGCAATTCCTTAGGGACAAAAGGCAAACTAACACCTCCATTGGGTGTTAACCAAAATCAAAATCAAAACTGCTAGACCATGTGGTGACAGAGATCTGCTGCTTTGAATTCACTCTTACCTTTGTGTTGTGTTTTACCGATATTTTCTTGTAACCAAATTCTGACCTTTATGCCTCATTACTTGTAATCACATAAAAATCTATCTTTTGTAGTTAATAAACTTGTTTATTGTTTTTAACTAAGCCAGTGTGTGTTGTGTTGAGGAAACTCCATTTGAGATAACAAGATTTGTGCATATTAATTTCTATTAATGAAATGACAGACTTTATATGACTTTGTACTGTGCTGGATAGTACAAGACACACATTCTGGGGGAAAGTCAGGGACTGGGAATTTGCTGGTGTCACTATGCTGTATATTTCAAGGGTGGCAGACTGGCTGATTGAAGCATTCTTGCTGTATAACTGGGGGTAAATTTATATGCTGGAGGCTGTTCGAGAGCAGAGAACTGAGGGGGCACAGCTGCCCAACAGTCCAGATTGTACCCTGAGGAATGTCACAAACCTTTATTGACAGCACAGTGAGCAAAGGCTCCTTCCCCTTTATGTGCTCATGCAATGACTGACCAGAGTCTGGCTTTTAACACGGAGAAATAATGTGAAGGATTTTGTTGTTGTGATTGCATGTTCCCTCTGGGAATATTTCTCCTGTTTGAGTCGTCAAGCTTTTTGTTGCTTTGCTATATTTTCAGTCCTGTTGCAATAACATGACCTACATCCTTCCTGACTGTCTTTGTCTCTATTGACAAGAATCTCTTTCATCACCATATGCGGCTTTCGGCAATTTAAATAGTATTTCCAAGTCAAAAGAGTTGTGGGCAAGGGAGATCAGGACTTTCCTAGCAAGAATTTGCTTTTTCCAAGTTTTGGAATATGTGGGCTGTGATTTTGTCACAACCTTCAAAGGAACTGCCTAAATCAGTACTCAGAAGAAACACTGTTCAAGAACCCGTCCAGTGGATCCTGCAGAGAGTGGTACTAGTTATTTGGGAAGTGCAACTTTCCTGTCTAAATCAGTAATTAACCAGTGCAACAGCATGGTGTTCAGTAGTGCTGATCAGCTGGTGGTCTGTCAGATTAGATGTTAACCTGACGGCCTGACCAGATGATCACTAAATAACTATGCCCCTTTTTACAAGAGTCAATTTCCTATTACCATATTTTTTTGTCCCCTTAAGTTCATTCTCAAGTTTCAACTGCATCTGCTATACTTTGCCACTTCCTGTCCTGAACTTTTATATGCTGCTGCTGGGCTTTACCTTGAAGGTAAGTGAAGCAATTCCTAACTATGTTTTGCCTACTTCAGGAGGCCCGTTGGGGGTTAATTCCCTGAGTTTTGTAATTGGCTTTGAAATCCACACAGGAAAGATGCCATAACCCTTTAAAGTATTATTATTATTTCAACAACAAACACATGGCTCAAACTTTCGTATTACAGAACCTTCTTAAACTACAATTTAGTTTAAACTACCAGGAAAATTTAGTAGAGAATCACTGAATGAAGAGTTAAGGGTGGGTGTCATAAGGCAGGGTTTCTCCCCAGTTTACTAATGGCTCACTCACACCCACAGTCTCTTTCAGGTAAGATTTTATTGTCCAAACTTAACCGCCAGCCAAAAGCACAGTTTCTCACCTCACCCTTCACATCTCAGGCTCTCATTGCTTGGCATCCCAGGGGACTCTGGCAGTCCTGCCACGCCTGCTTCCTTTAGCTAGCTAGCTAGCTCTAGCTCTCGCTCTTGCTCTTGCTCTCGCTCTGCTAGTTCTGTTCTCACAACCAGCCCTGCACTGGAACTCTTCCTCTAATCATTTAGAACCTCAGATGCAGCCCTGCCCCCTTAATTGGCCCAACTGGGAACACCTGCTCTTGCACAGACCTACTTCAATTGCAGGGGCCAGCCACTCCATGACAGTGGGATTTTTAGCCATGGCCTACCTCTATTCACATCAAAGTCCTAATGACTTGGATGGGAACAGAGTTAGCCTAATATTGAGTGCTTCTGAAGATCCCACCCTAAAAAGGATATTGTCAGCAAATTAAAAAACAACAACAAAACTCTAAAAAGTAATTTCCCCCACTTGCTGACTATAATAAATCCTTGGAAACTTGACACTTGATGTCTGCTTCTTTACCAGTTAGAACCAATTCACGTGACTCAGTGCTAATTACTGAATTATATGAATTAGCCAATAAGCAAACGTACAATCAAAAGACAATGATACTGCATCACAAAATATTCCTGGCTCTGTAATTTCTCAAGTGCAGCTTAGTTTTAAATACTTATGATTAGACTTCATAGAAAACTAGTAAATATTCTAAAAGTTAAAAGTATTAGTAATATGAGACCTTACTCCAGTGCTGCTCCACTAGTAAACCTTTGCAGAGGATTGGGAAGAGATCAACATTTTGTGTGTGAGAGTTCTCAGTTGCAGGGCTAAGCAATGTCCCATTTAGCAAGTTTCTATTGTATTCTTCTTCTGCATGCATACTTTACTTGTTCGTTATTAAAGGGGTTGAGCATCAGAGGTAAGATGCTGGCAATGTGAAAAAAACCCAAAGATGAGCACTGAAGCATTTGTTTTGAAACAAGCCAGCTACAAATAATTATATGGTGATTTTATAGACAGGTGGAAGGGACAAGGCTGGAGTTTGGATACATTGTTTTACCATTGGATTCAAAGTTTACCAACCTTGTCTGTATACTTTCAAAATATCCTTTCAAATGCCTTTTGTTGTTTGGGGTCTCATTTTCCCTGCTTAGTTACAAGATCTAGTAAACTGATGCTAATAATATGTGCTTCAGTTCTTGCTCCAGAGCAGCTAATGTTGGAATCTGTGTACAAGATCCTTGAAAATAACGTGCTTTGAATTTAAATAGCAAGAGATACTTACTGTGGGATTATTAGAAGGTAGACAAGGCCAAATAAGGCAGCCAGAATTAGTGAAAGAACTACAGCACTGGTGAAGTATTCATCCTGAAGCTGGTGGTACTGTGAATGAGAGGAGATGCATAAAGACAGTTAGTGAGGCATCTATACCATATTTTCTGACTCTAAACTAGGAACAACCATGGTTTAAAATAGAGTGTGCGCCTATATCTCCACATATTTACAAACGTTGGAATGAACATGTTTTAATTCACACCCAGAAAAGATCTTTAAATGTGAAATTGCAGAACTAACTGTAGGCTGTAATCTATCATTTAAATCAGCTTCTGTACCAAATGACTGGAGGATAGCTAATGTGATGCCAATTTTTAAAAAGGGCTCCAGAGATGATCCCTGCAATTACAGGCCTGTAAACTTGACTTCAGTATCAGGCAAACTGGTTGAAACTATAATAAAGAATAATATTGGCAGAGATATAGATGAACATAATTTGTTGAGGAAGAGTCAACACGGCTTTAGTAAAAGGAAGTCATGCCTCACCAATCTATTAGAATTCTTTGAGGGTGTCAACAAGCATGTGGACCAAGGGGATCCAGTGGATATAGTGCACTTAGATTTTCAGAAAGCCTTTGACAAGGTCCCCCACCAAAGGCTTTTATGCAAAGTAAGCTGCCATAGGATAAAAGGGAAGGTGCTCTCATGGATTGGTAACTGGTTAAAAGATAGGTTAGGTATAAATGGTCAGTTTTCAGAATGGAGAGAGGTAAATTGTGGTGTCTGTTCTGGGACCAGTCCTATTCATAAATGATCTGGAAAAAGGGGTAAACAGTGAGGTGGCAAAATTTGCAGATAACACAAAATTACTAAAGATAGTTAAGACCCAGGCAGACTGTGAAGAGCTAAAAAAGGATTTCTCCAACTGGGTGACTGGGCAACAAAATGGCAGATGAAATTTAATATTGATAAATGAAGAGTAATGCACACTGGAAAGCATAATCCCAACTATACTAATAAAATGATGGGGTCTAAATTAGCTGTTACCACTCAAGAAAGAGATCTTGGAGTCATTGTGGATAGTTCTCTGAAAACATCCACTCAATGTGCAGCGGCAGTCAAAAAAACGAACAGAATGTTAGGAATAATTAAGAAAGGGATAGGTAATAGGACAGAAAATATTATGTTGCCTCTATATAAATCCATGGTATGCCCACATCTTGAATACTGTATGCAGATGTGGTTGCCCCATCTCAAAAAAGATATATTGGAATTGGAAAAGGTTCAGAAAAGGGCAACAGAAATAATTAGGGGTGTGGAACGGCTTCCGAATTAGGAGAGATTAATAAAACCGGGACTTTTCATCTTGGAAAAGAGACAGCTAAGGGGAGATATGATTGAGGTCTATAAAATCATGACTGGTGTAGAGAAAGTAGATAAGGAAGTGTTGTTTACTACTTCTCATAACACAAGACTAGGGGTCACCAAATGAAATTAATAGGCAGCTGGTTTAAAACAAATAAAAGGAAGTATTTCTTCACACAAAGCATGGTCAACCTGCGGAACTCCTTGCCAGAGATGTTGGGAAGGCCAAGATCATAACAGGGTTCAAAAAAGAAGTAGATAAATTCATGGAGGATAGGTCCATCAATGGCTATTAGCCAGGATGGGCAGGAATGGTGTCCCTAGCCTCTGTTTGCCAGAAGCTGAGAATGAGCGACAGGGGACGGATCACTTGATGATTTTCTGTTCTGTTCATTCCCTCTGGGGCACTTGGCACTAGCCATTGTCAGAAGACAGGATACCAGGCTAGATGGACCTTTGGTCTGGCCCAGTAGGGCCATTCTTATGTTCTTATGTTCTATTATTTGGTATCTGATATAGTTAAAGCTGCATGACACTTTCCTTTCTTACCCTCTGTGTCTGTACCCCATATCTTTCCCAAACATTCACCTTTCAGTCTGCAATTATTCAGCTTTGATCTCAGCCCAGAGGTGAATTGATTTTTGAAAGATCAAGCAAAAAGAGTTCAGCTGCTTTGTGGCAGAATGGGAAAGAAAAAATACACTTTTTCCATTATTAAGAAAAATCTTTGCTGCTTTCAAACAGCTCTTTGGCTGAAACAGCTGAGGGAAGAAGACTGATTTGTGGCCTGAAAATACCTCTTGTTGATAGATGTGGGTGAATCATTGGTTTTGAGTCTGAGAAAACAGTATGCCGCACAGGTAAGGAAGAATTTGAATGATTCCGATCTCAGTTTCACCAGCACGGACTTGAACTCGTTTCACTCAATAGACTTATTCAGGATTTACACCAGTGTAACTGAGATTGGAATTTGGTGCTAAACTTAGAAAGTGTGCAGCTACATAAGACTGCATGTGCACCATTGTAAAGTGTGCAGAGGCTGAGCCTAGGGTCCCACATGCTCAAACCCTGCGAGTTTGTAAGATGTAAGTGAGCTTTGGACAGTGCATAGGTGACAGTCCTGCTACAAACAGCTCAGGGGTTGTCTTCTGTGGAATTCTTAGGGGCAGGGCTCATCTCATGGGGTTTAGCCCCAAAAAATTCCAGGTTATGGAATTTACAAACTATTGCTTTTTTTCTCTTCTCCCCAAATTAATGGAACTTTGAAGCTCTTTCTATGGATTTTTTTTGTTCAACCTTCCCCACCCCCATCTCCTGTCGGCACTCCTTCTACATGGAAGTGAGGGAGTGGGAGGTACAGGGCTGGCTAAAATGGCTTCACATGACCTGAGGATTCCGTTCGCTCCAGTGGAATCCTAGGCTCCTACTTTAGGGCAGCTTTGCAGATGCTTTCTGCAGTAAAGCACACAAAATCACCAGCTAAACAAAATGTCTTTTTTAAAAGTCCTAAACATATATTTTCACAAGATTCCAAATACCTTTACCCCAAAAAAGAGCTGTTCCATTTTCTTTGGTAAACCTCACTCTTTTTAGAGTTATACAGGAAGGGCTTGTTTGCTTTTTAAACAATGAAAATTAAATGATTCATCTGTGGCATCTTGAAATGAATGTTAATGGGTAAAAATTCAGTTTTGTGTGTGGGACACTGATCAGAGGTGACAATGTACCCTTGACTATATCGCTTACATCTGAGAAAAAAAATAAGGGCTATTGCTACATTAGTCTAAAATCAGACCACTGCTGCCTTCCTTCACAAAAAAAATAACCATGTGAGTTAAGACTATTCTGATCTCATCTCAGTGTAACTACAATAAAATCAGTGGAGTTACTCCAGGTTTATATCCACATTCATGATGTCACATTGCAGTTTGGCCTAGAGAACATAAGGTTGTAATCCTAACATGGGATCCTCTACCAGCTCCGTGAGCAGAGGGAAGCTTCTGCATGTGATGCTCCCCTCTCCTGTGCAGATGTGTAGTGGTTAGTGTCTCCCCTAACTCCAGACTCCAAAGAATGGATCCACAGTTGGGGACATGGCAGGGACTGGGCAATTTGGGGAGTAGTGGGTAGGCCAGGGCTGGGTCCAGGAAAGATGAACATCAACCCCCAGCTCCAGCTTTACAGAAATTCTCCAGAAAAGATAATGTGGCCTTCTTACACAAGGTAGGCTACTAGAGGGAACCACAGAACCAGTGGGGGCAAGTGCCTTTTCATGGGTGCCTGAACCCCCTGCATATGTCCCTACATATGGACCTTGCAGCCTATTACGCAGGGCAGGAAATGGAATGGAATGATAGGGGAGGAAATCCACAAAGGAATCATCACTGGGATTTTCTCCTCTTTAGCCCCATCTTGTGAATTTCTGCAGGAGCGGGGAGTTCAGGCTTCATAATATTGTTTAAAGATAATGAGCAAAATCTGGACCTTGTCTAAGAAGGCACAATTCCATCTGTCCAATTATCTTTGGTTAGTGAACTTATTAAAATTCTCACTTACTTTATGCTCACGTTCAATTTGTTTATACTTGAGGGTAATGAAATTCAAGTCAGCCATCTCGGACTCAGTTTGCCGGGCCTCTATCAAACGGCTGATGTATCTGTTTACTCGAGTTCCTGGAGTGGTGTATACCACATTCGTAGAAAAAGAAGAACGATTCCTGAGTTTTTCAGAGGCTGTCCTTAATGCTCTCCTCTGCAGCAGAAAAGAAAACAGGAGAATGACTGCTATTCACTGCAATGACATTATCCATGACTGAAAATGTCTCATCATTTGTATTGCCAAGTCCCCAGTCAGCATCAGGAATCTGTTCAGCTAAGCAAATACAAATTTGTAGACAAATACATGGAAAGACATAGTCCTTGCCCCTGTCAAGTTACAGTCTAATTACAAATTAGTTACAATTTCTCAGGTAATATCCTGGCCCCATTAAAGTCAATGGCAAAACTCCCATTGACTTCAGTGGAGCCATGATTTCACTCCTCATCCTTAAAAATCCCTCTACATATTGTCCTCGACAGCATTCTATTCTGCCACTGTGGTGAAAGCCAGCTCAGCCCAGATCAGGGTGACTTGATCAGCAGAGTAACAAGAAAATTGATCACAAATGAGAAAAACTCATTTTTGTGACTTAGCAGCGACAACTCAAATTAACCCTAGACTGTCCATGCCTCTGAACAGTTTTGCTGTTGAGCACGACATGGATGGGATAGTATTTGCAAAGCAACCTTTCTTCACCTTCTCCACATCCACAGCATAAGACTTTGCATAATTTTACTCCACAAATTTAGCCACAAATATAGGGCTAATGAAGGGCTAATTCCCTTATAATTATATTTTCTCTGTTACCATTTCTCTTGCATTACTAACTCCTCTGGCTGCTGTCCTGCAAGCCTGGGCCTGGCTCCCTGCTCCAGGCGTTGTGACCTGATGCATGGGATGACAGCGCTGCTCAGATTTGGCCTGGCTGTGCCCCTGTCATGAGCTGTACAGAAGGGCTCAACCTGTTTCTACATAGTCAGAAACATATTTCTTTTATGAAACATTTGCAGGTGTCAGGGAAGACCATTTAATGCATTAGGTTATGACTGATCAGCTTGGAAAAAAAACAAAACAGATGTCTACCACCTAGGATATAATAAGAAGAATCTTTGCTGTCCCTTGTTACAAACAGACATAAGGTCTCAATGCAGTGCTGTCAATGCTACTTTTTAAAAGGCTATAGACCAAGAAAATATCTTTGAGATTTTACAATTTCCTTTCAAAGTCACAGCTCAGGGGACAAAGGTGACCAGCTAAATGTATGCAGAATGAATAGACATTTCCCTTCTCACTGTGCGTGAAACAGGAGTGGCAGCTCTTCTTAAAATCAAAACACAACACACAAACAAACACAGATCAGTAGTTAGTTGACTAACACACATAAACAGACTTCCCTGTAAAGTAGATATGTGAAACTAGTGATCAGTCAGGAAATACTACAAACCAGTGGCTTGGTTCAGGAGTGGTCCCTGATAAGTACTGGAAGAGATTCCATAGCATAGATAAAATGTCTTTTCAGTTCTCTCACTGTTTTCTTGTTCTCATATTCACACAATAGTGCTGGTGCTAAATGCTTATGACACAGCTACAATACCTGCTTGAGTTTTGCCTTTTGAGTTTAATATATTGAATAAGCATGTAATCTGAAGGGCCACTATGTTAACATGTACTTGAAATTCCAGTTAACACACACAAATAGATTACTACTCATTTCAGATGCTTATATTTTGGTGTCTCATAGTTTTGCTTTCTAAACTAAAGTTTGCAGGGCGTTTTTTCAATTAAGTGACCGAGGTTTTGTTTGGGTTTTATGTTGAAGAGAATTAAAATGGAGTGAGCTATTAGCCCATAAAATCAGCTACTGTCCACATATAACTACTTTTTCATTTATTTTCTAATATGCACTTTACCTCTTTTTTCATGTTACAGACTTTCATGATGTCTCAGGTTTTTGCAAGGTAAAAGTATTCTTGTCAGATAGTTTTTTTAACTTTATTGTGGCACAGATGCAGATAATACTGGGCCAGCTTCAAAGAGTTTTGAGCTAAATATGGCTTTCATGATTAAGGAATAATGATATCTGAAGGAAGCCTGGAGAGCAGGCTGGTTTGTACAGATTAAACTCTTAATCATTTTCCCTGAGATAAGAGTCCCATCTGAGTTGCAAACACTTGACACACAACTAGATAAGTTAAAGATAACATTATAGCAGTGACTTTGAATGTTCTGACTTCGGGGAATTTAAGCTAGTTCCCTAACATACTATAGGTTTTGTATGTGTACTATGTATACATGCACACACACAAAAGGCTAAATTGTCATATAACTTTTATAGAATAAACAGATTTTTTTCAAAATACTCAAAGAGCATTTAAAAGACATAATTCAGAGCTATGATGTCATCTGTGAGTTACATGCTATTTCTATAAATGGTAAATAAAGTCTGCAATAAGAGATTTGAGATTTAAACCAAAAAGGGCTGCTTTTTTACTTTTTTGTTTCTCTCAGTACTGACAGAAACACAAAAGTTTCACGAACAGGAAAGTTCTAATACTGCTAGAAAAGAAGATTTGAAGTTTCTCAAAATGTAGCTCTTATATCAGAGACAGTCCAAGACATAGTTCACATCCCAGTGAATGAACCTCCTGTTGACATTCAAGCAGCAAACTATGTAACATTGCCACCTACTGGCAAAATAAATGATCTGACAACTCTTCCAATCTTTTGGTTTCAACACCAAATCAGCTTTATGATTCATGGTTACCATTCACATTTTCATATAGAAATGTATAGGCATACAAATATACTTACTTTCTGTATGCTACTGCATGTACAGTGCTGTCAGCTGAAAACTGTGGAGGACTCCAGGGATTTGCAAAACAGGTTTTGAAATTTCTGCAATGGCCTCAGGGACTCTTTTCTGAATGTAAGTGGGGGAATAGTCCCGCTCTTGTGGGGAACTCTCCTGGCTTCTGCACTACCCCGGTGAAGTGGGCTAGTGAAAGGATCTGAGTCCTCACTCCCACTTCCTTTACCCAATGGCCTCCCTGCCCTTGAGGACTCCCCTTCCACTCTCCCATCTGGCAGAGTCCTTGTAACCACAACAAGGCTGGGCCCAGGACTCCTGGGGGGCTCAACCCCCAACCCGGCTGTGGTTACCTAGGACAGGGGCTAAGGTGTCCCCTCTCCGGGGTACTCTCTCTGCACTGGGCACTTCTCTGACCCACTGACCATTTCATACAAGTTAAAGCAAATGCAAGTTATTTAATCAACAATTAATTTTAAAAAGAATAAGGAAAAATGGGAAAGGTTACAGGAAACACATCAACCCGCTCTGTGGCAGGGAACATCACAAACAGTGTCTCTGGAATGTCAGGGCAGTTCACAGTCTGTTCCTTGTAATGGGGGAGGGATAGCTCAGTGGTTTGAGCATTGGGCTGCTAAACCCAGGGTTCTGAGTTCAATCCTTGAGGGGGCCATTTAGGGATCTGGGGCAAAAATTGGGGATTAGTCCTGCTTTGAGCAGGGGGTTGGACTAGATGACCTCCTGAGGTCCCTTCCAACCCTGATATTCTATGATTCTAAGTCACAGGCCTTCTTCTCAGGCCATGGCTTTGCTGCAGGAATGCTGTGGATTGGACACTTGCTCTGGTGGTCTCAGGCTCTAAGTGGTAGGACCCTTCTTCCCAGTGTTGCCCCCGCCCTGTCAGGGTTACGATCCAAGCCTGGCCTGCAGAGCCTCTTGGCTGAGGTGTCTCCCTGTGCTGGGCCCGCTGCCCAGGGTCCCCCTCGGTCTCCCCAGCTGCTCACCGCACCCAGCTCCAGACTGCTCCAGCCTCAGCTGCACCTCTCTGTTTCTGCACTTCTGCTGCTGCTGCTCTGCCTCCAGCTCCCTGGGCTGCTTCTTTGGCCCCTCTGGCTCTGGTTGCTGCAGTTCTGCTCCCAGGACAGGTCTGCTCTGCAGGCTGCTTCTGTGACTCTGCTCCCAGCATGACCTGCTTCCTGGGCTGCTTTTCTGGCCCCTTTGGCTCTGGTTGCTGCAGCTCTCCTCCTAGGACAGGGTCTGCTCTCTCTGGGCTGCTTTTCTGGTCCCTCTGGATCTGGCACAGCTCTGCTCTCCAGCTTAGCTTAGGCCCCTGCTTTCTTCTTAGCTTGGCCCCTCTGTCTGACCCAGGAAAATCCAGCTCATACAGAGGACGGGACCTCCCTGGCCTCCTGTCTCTTTCATTAGTCTGCCCACCCTGTCATTCAGGCTGATCTGGAGCATTGGCCTCTCCCTATTGTTCCTGGGGACTATTAGTCTCAGGGTCCTGGTTTCCCATAGACCCTTCCCCTTTTAGTACTGGGAGCTAGCCAACCAAAATACCCACTGAATGTTAGTAAGGGGGCAACAGTCCCCTTACATGAAGGACAAGTCGCAGATGGTAGCCACTTGTGAGATGTGTGTGTGCACACAGGTATGGGTGACTCTGCACCTGAGATCTGCTACACTTAAGCTTTGTCTATAATGGGGAAATTCTGCAAAATTTTTCATCATTGCTAGCACCAGTTCAGCTCCAGCACTAGTGGGAACCCTGGGATTCCTAGCACAGACAGGATGCCTGGTATCATTTGCCTTTTCAAGAGCCAAGTCAATTTACTATGCTCTAATTTACATGGTGCTTGAAATGCACAGATAAGGCACTTGTGGGTGCCTCAGGATTAAAGCTGCTATTACCTACTGAGCAAAAACCATATTAGCAACAATGGGGATTTTTTTCTAGACCAGGGTTTATTATATTGACAGCACTTATGTAGTAACAACCTGTTTTGGTTTAGTTTGTGAGACAACATGGATCAACATACATTTTAAAAGCACACATCCAAGGACCTCAGAGAATCCTTATTAATTACCTTATCATCATCCTCACATGTCATGACATTGGAGAAAGGTATCTCAGCTTTGAACATCTTACGACAATGCATGAGCTGGACCAGCAGGTAGCAGACTGTTTTGAACTTCATTCTTTTGGCAGGCTTTATGTCTGAGAGAATCAGTCCTGGAAATATCTGTCAGGCAATTAAAAATATGAAAGAGATACACACAGATTTACATACCTATAGACATACCTACATATACATATACCATCCAATGATCAGAATAAGCATGAAAACATTGTAAATTAATATTGTGATCAAACAATGTATTTTATTACACATTTTTTACATTTAGTACCTATTTTTTTGGGGGTAGAATACTTCTTTTTATTTCAAATATATAGAATATGTTTAACATGTCTTTAAGCACAACATAACTAATATTTCAAAATTGAGTTTCTATAGAAACTACGAGTACCAAACCCATTAGCGACTGATGTAGAAGAGAGGCATTATTTGTATTTTTTCTTTTACTTTATATTCATTTGACTTAACCATTTTTTTCTGAAAATAAAAACAGCACATAAGAAGTATAAACATAAGTGAACTTTTCTGTTTATTCCTTTTCTTTTTATAACATTTCTGTCATGTTTTTCTTACCTTCACTCTCCCATTTTATCAACTAGAGTTCTGGCTCCAGGATACAGGCATGCATCCATGGAACCATGGTCAAACAGGGAGCTGGGGACCCAACTATTATACTCCACACCTTGCTTCTTCAGAACTGGGGACATTGAGCCATGGAGAGGAATTCTGGGGTGGATGTTTATGGGTCCACTTCTTTCAGCACAGAGGCCCTGATTCAGAAAAAACACTTGCTTAACTTTTAAGCATGTGTTTAACACCCACTGAATTTGATGGAATGTAAGATATGCTTATGTGCTGTTCTTAGATTAGAACCAGGACTAGAACCCCTTGATCTATTTTCAGGAGCCATGCAACCACCTCTGCTTGGATTATTTATGCTTCTGGCATATGTCATCTGTGAAGGAGGATCTGCGAGAATTTTGAAAGGCCACACTACCTGATAGCACTGTAACACAAAGAAGTACCATAACTCTCATCAAATTACTATGCACCCTTTTTAGGAGCAAAAGTGAAGAGACCCAGAGTTCGGTGCATAGTGCTCAGACACCTGAAACATATTCTCAACCCCAAACAAAGCTCAGATCTTTGTCCTTGGGAGCCAAGGAATATGGCCACTGAAATGAGTAAAAAGGATTTGGTTTATAATTGCCATTAAGAGTCGAGAAGTGTGATGGCTGTTCACTGCAGCATAAGAGGTCTACCGCATGCTCACAACTGGGAGTTGCCCATGCCTATCAGGATTCACGGAAACAATCCCTTACTTCACCAAAATCATTTCTTCTATAGCTCCCCTCTACCTACACCAACCATGGGAAACGTTAGAGAAAATTTTTTGAACAAATTAAAGGGAATCCAAGAAAGTGATTCAGAGGAGTGTGCTGCAGATGAGTGAGATTCCCAGCATACATGGAGGGTTGAACTTCTATATCTTGATAGCACAGATCCAATGTACTATGGCAATGTATCAGCCAGATACAATATACTAAACAGAAATGTCATCTTGGTTGCAAAAAGTTCTATCCATAAGAGAAAATGTTTAGTCCAGGCTTCCATTATTGGTTTATATCACTTTTTTGGGGAGTGCTCAATTTAATGGTTGGCATTTAGGGTTTGATATCTAATCAACATGATGCAATGGTGTCATCTGCTTTATTACATCAAGTCCTAATGAGCAAGGTAGAAAGGAGGAAGTAAATCAGAACCGTTTGTTCACATACTAGGGTGAACGTGTACATACTTGGTTTTCTGAATTTAGAGCAACTGGGACAAATTTTCCTCAGTTATACACTCTATATTAAACACAGAGTAAGTCAGTGTGGAATTTGGCTTTATATCCAGTTTAAAATATGTGTATTTAGGTATTAAGAAATGCATTGCGTTTTATGGTGCAATACAGAGCTTTTCCTACCGAGTTGTATGGGTACCGTTCAGCAGACTACATGTTGCATTGCGACAACCAAACACAGAAATCAATTAGTCAGTTTAAATATCTGCATAACATTTAATTAATGTGTTACACAACCTATTATTGAACAGGAAAAAATTCCTGAATGGGCACAATGACTATATTGTGCACTTCAAGGATGATTGAAATAGATTAATACTATCTGCATTATACAGCACATCTGATAGTACTTCAATTTAAAGGACACTAGTTTACTGTGCATGTTATTCTGCTATATAAAGAGTTGATTATGTGTAGGTTCAAAATAGTGAAAAAATCTCTCTTAAGTGGCTTCCCATATAATCTCTCAGTTGAGGAATTTCTGGCAAGTGACTCACTGCTGGAAAGCAATATTCTGCCCAGAGGACATTGTACAGTGACATTCACTTCACTAAATATCTTGAACACATTCCTTAGTTGTTCATACCAAATAAAATATTTTTAGGCATAGATAGCCCTTAGGTCAGAATATGGCAAATGAGATCTACCTTCAGCCCAATGCTCTGCAAGCTAGAACATAGCCTTTGGGTAAATAGTTGTGATGTTACTGATTAATCCGATCATGTTTTCTTAACACAGCCATAGCTCTTCTAGAAATATAAGTATTTTGTTGCATGCCTTTCTCTAAACCCAACAAAAACGTAGCAGCTTTTTTGGCAATTAACTCCCAGTAGTTTTGCTCTATTTTGCAAGTTGCAGTAATAGAAAGGGAACATATAGAAGGCACAAGGTGAAATAGATCTTAGTGTCGCCACTGGATCTCAATTCCAAAACAACTAGTCCCTTTTCCTCTGTCTGGCAGACAAGGTCATTCCTCTCAGCTGGAAGTCACATTGAGCAGGTCAGTGATTTTGCCACACCTCTTCATTTTGGGGGCGATATTAGGCTGATTCTGAGTTGATCTTCTAGTTAAAGAACGAGAAGCTCCTTTGCAGCTCAGAATACCCACAAAAGAGAAACTGTAATATAGCTGGGTGTGCTAATGGAAATTTTTGCTAGCAGAGCCAAGAGGGCATATATGAGAGAGCAGCAAGAACAGGGGCATGGTCTCTCTCCCCCTGGAAGTGCTCGGAGGAGTGCGCTTTGGAAAGTACAGTCTAAACTTCCTTCAGTGTATCAAATCTCCTGTGAACACTATGCTTCTCTGACTGCCCAGAAGCATTATGACTTATAGAAGAATGTTGCCTGACAACTTTGCTTAGGCAGTGTATCTCCTCCCTTTCTCCAACTTGGCGCTCCCTCAGAAGAACCCTAAAGTGTGCAGATAATTTTTTAAAAGGTAACTTCCAGAGTTTATAACAGCTTCTTTAAAATATCTTCAAAGCAGCAGATGGAGCAAACCGTTTATTTACCAGTCATTGGGCATTGTTGGGCTCCTGCTAAAACACAGACAAATTGTCATTGCCAGGCATAATTCTCTTTATGCCACACTTAAAAAAAAAAAAAATTAGGCCATCCTTGACAGGCATCCCACTGAACTTGCTCATGGCCTGCTTTATTTTATTTTGGCACTTCTTTTTTAAGTGCAGCTGAATTGATGCCTATTCATTTGCAACATCATTTTAGGAAAGGTTCTTTGGAGTAACATAGCCAGCAAATCAGGATAAGAACAGGGATGTTCTATCAGACCCCTACAAAGGGCAGCCAGCCTATTTACAGCTCCGAGAGTGCATTGAAGCATGTGGAATACAACAATCATTGATTAAAATTCTGAGAAAACACCCCTCTGTTTGCATCTCTTGTAATACTCTGGTAAAGGAGCCACTGCTGCTTATCTAGGCTCCTCAGAAACAGCATCAGACTGCAGTTCATTTTGCTGTGGTCAGCTAGGGGCATGAAAAAAAAATCACAGAAAAGGAGGATATCGTTGATATTCGAAGTGCATTCACAGAACGCTTCCATGCTGTATTCTGTGTGTGTCTCTTGCTTATGCCTTCAGTCAGTCAGGTCTAAGCTTCTTGGTATTAGCATCTCTCCTGTTATTATTTGCAAGTTACTGAGCTTTCCTGTGGACTTTTTTTATCCTGAGATAAGTAAGCAAGTTTTATTTCAGGTTCGTCTTTTCACAGCTATTGTAATTAGCAATTTTTAGACAAATCTCTCATATGCCATATTATACTTATTTATAATCATTCCTTTACTAATATACTAAAGTCAATTTTACTTAGTGGTCAAAGAATACAACTTGCATAAGAAAAAAATTCTCCATAGTTCAAACCAGTTTATCTACCTATCCAACACAAATACAGCAAATATTTCTAATGTTTGCAAGTGTTAAAAGATGGCTGGGAGACCAATAAAATAGATACAATCATTCTCTAAGTCCATCACCTCTCTCGTCTCCAAGTGCCACATTTTTGGGGGAGTAAAATAAAACGGGAGCAACAGAACATAAAGCAAAGGCCCAAACCCAACTCCCACTCACAGTGATGGAATAATTTCAGACTGGGGGCCATCAGACTGACATTTGTGCATTTCTGTTCCTAGCACTATTCACAGTGACAGCAGGAGTGATACTGAAGTGGTACACCAACACATTTTGCAACAAAAGCATCATTCCCTCGGTGACCCTGGCAGAGCAGGTCAGATCAGGACAATAGGCCAATTCACTTGTGTATTAGAGTAAATCGAAGAGAGCAACATTTTAAACTTCATGAAAGCTAGTAGAATGTTACTTGTATTGTTTTCACTTATCTGTTTTTGTTATAATGTAGTAACAATTATTTACATTGTATATACCCCATGTAACTCAATAACACATCAAAGAATTCTTGTGAAATGCTAATGAAGGAATTTATTATATAAGGTGCTAATTCCAAAGCAAATGGCCATAGTGATGATGACTGGAGGTCAAAAGACTAAGTGTCATCAAAGGAAAAACCCATGTGGGTAAAGACAGTGTCCGCTTGCTTTCTGCATGAAGATACCATAAATATGGAGTCAAAGAAAGATCCTTTATCTCTGACTGTTTGGACTTTTACATGGAAGCGTACCAGATGCAAACAGAGATCTCCAGAGACAATCTGGGTATCTTGAAAGACTTTTGGGAAACTGGCAGTTTATTACATCACTGCTACTATTTGGAGTTAAAAACTGTGATTCACCTGTACATTCATTTTACCTGCTTTAATCTCTCAATAACTCTCATTCTTTATTCTTAACTAATAAACTTTTAGTTAATTTACTACAGAATTGGCTGCCAGCATTGTCTTTGGTGTAAGATCCAGAGTACCAATTGATCTGGGGTAAGTGACTGGTCTCTTGCGACTGGGAGAAACCTGATTTGTTATTTTTGGTTGACGTGACCCTTTTTCACAAAGTCCAGTTTGTCTGGGTGGCAAGACAGGCTGGGTACTAAGGGGACTGTTTGTGATTCCAAGGTAAGACTGGGATCCCAGAGTTCACATGTGGTGCTGGCTTGGTGAAATCTAATTATAGAATATACTACCAGTTGGAATATCAGCCCTTGTTTTCTGACAGTCTACCCTGAGGTAAGCACTCACAGTTGTGAGCCACTCCAGACAGCACAACGCCCTTATCTTCTTCTTTGGTCAGAGGTAGCACAGAGAGGCTACTCCCAATGTTAGCTGTGTGTTTGGTAGACCTAAAAATAGTGCTCTTCATTGTTAGCACATTTCTGTGTACAGTTTTTGAACTAATACAGATACCCTTATAGTGGAAGCTTTGAACTGTAATTATATCCCTTCACTTTGTCAGATCTGCATAAACAGTGGTTAGAATTTTCAAATTTAGGTGGTTAACGTTAGGCATTTACATTCACATTTAAGTGCTGAAATAAAAGTGATCTGATTTTTCAGAAAGTGCTGGACACCCATTTCTCCCACAGACAAGCAGACACTGGGAGCTGTGGGTGCTCAGCATCTCTGGAAAAAAATATCAGACCACATAATTAGGTACCTAACTATGGATTTAGGTTTCAGAGTAGCAGCCGTGTTAGTTTGTATTCGCAAAAAGAAAAGGAGTACTTGTGGCACCTTAGAGACTAACAAATTTATTAGAGCATAAGCTTTCGTGAGCTACAGCTCACTTCATCGGATGCATTTGGATTTAGGTGTCTAACTTCAGGAACCTAAGTTTCAACATTTTGGCCTAATGTGTTTGTTTTGTGGCTTCCTCTTTGCTTGCACAGAACACAAGCCACAAAAATTTCACCTGTGCTGCAGGAAGAGAGTGTCTTTTCTATAGGGACACACTATTATTCAATGGAATGCACCTTCCTGCAAGGAAGGTTATCGCAAGCAAATATAGATGGAAATTTAAGACTCTGTTAGTATATAGATGGACATCAAAAAAGAAAATAAAATGACTGGAATGCTAATTTTAGTCCTTTTCCTTCTCTTAATTTATTCCCCCCCCATTCCTTTTTTGTTTTTTTTACACATTGCTGACTAGCAATATTTCAGCTCATCAAGTTCAGATTTATTTATTTATTTTTATTTTAAGACGAATGAAAATCTAGTCCCCACCGTGGTAAAGTTTCTTTGGTTGGTCTGACAAAAACAACAACAGCCTTCTGTCAAAAATCCTATTCCAATAATAATCATACACATCAAACAAGCTACAGTTGATTAATAAAAGTCACTTGAAAGCCTTTGCAATATAGAATGAAAAGCATCCAGGGACCACATACACAAACCAAATGCACTTGCTAAATCTGAAGAATGCAAGCTGCTAACAATGATTCACTGATAAAAGCTGAATTGTAAAAACCACGCAGTAATTGTATATTCTACCTGTTCTTTGACAATGCTATCACTCTTTGATATTGAGTGTTAAATTCTATTTCTGGAGGCAGCTTTACGGTGGGGGAACTACCAAAAATATTGGTAGGCTAACTGAACTGATATTTTGGGGGTACAGGGATATGGGACCCCTGGTATGTCCTCTTAGTTGTTTTTACTGAAAGATGGAGCCAGGAATGGAAGGGTGGAGATCTGAGGGTGGGGAGATACTATAATTAAATGAGGAGAGAAAACTTGAATTCTCTACTCCCTCATACATGAATTCTCAGTCTTTTTCATACTCTAATCCCACACTCTGGTACCTGTAATCCATCCTTTGTACTGGTTTTCACACTGCAGTGGGAATTAGCGCAAGGCTTTAGTGTCTGCTTTCAGTATCTTTTTATATGCACGTGTGACTAAGGAAACTGTTTCAGATGAAAACCAGAGACAGAGAATGAAAGCAGATTCCTGACTATTATATTTGGACCCAGCAGAGGAGACAGAAACACAGCTCTATGCCGTGCTTGCTTTATTCTTCTTACAGCAAAACTGAAACCAACATGAAAGTGAGGCTTTGCACTGGGTGGGATAGGGGAGTGCTCAAATATTTAAAGGGACAGGACATCACTTTCAAACACCCTATTTAAAATTTTTTCCCAAATTATATATATATATATAATTTACATTTTCCACTGAATGCATCCGAGGAAGTGAGCTGTAGCTCACGAAAGCTTATGCTCAAATAAATGTGTTCGTCTCTAAGGTGCCACAAGTACTCCTTTCCTTTTTGCGAATACAGACTAACACGGCTGCTACTCTGAAACCTGTCATAAAACACTATATAGCCTAACTAAAAGTTGTGGGTAGACTACCAGAGATTCTCAAATGGCAAGGGATTATACTGCCCTGTAATAGCAACTCACTACCATATAAGATGAGGCACACAACTGGTTTTCACACTCTCTTGGGATAATGTGGTGATGGTTAAGTGACAGTGTCCTGAAAAACAGGAACAGTCGGTGGTAAGGAATCTAGTATGGCTCTAGTATGGAATCAGAGTCCTGTGATCCCTTTGGGTGCAGATGCACTTCTCCTCATATCATGGTGTGAGCTGTGGCAACCTGCTGCAAATAATCCTTGCACCAGTCAACACAGCTGTCCCCTGCTGGAATTGGAGTACATGTGAATCAATAAGAGAATACAGTTCTGTGGGGGAAAATAAAAAACACATAAAATGGCACACTTACTTTGTCAGTCCTTATGTCTGCTTATTATAGTGCAGTCTTCGCTGAAGCGTACTGACAGTATATCCCCACTGGTTCTGGGGGCAGAGTTAAGGTTGCATGGCATAGCTTGTGCGTACCGTAACTCTGTATTTCCTGGGTTTTAGAGATTTAAGTACAGGTGCACTCGACATTCAGGAAGTAGATGGAAAAGGAATACTTGTGGCACCTTAGAGACTAACAAATTTATTAGAGCATAAGCTTTCGTGAGCTACAGCTCACTTCATCAGATGCATTTGGTGGAAAAAACAGAGGAGAGATTTATATACACACACAGAGAACATGAAACAATGGGTTTATCATACACACTGTAAGGAGAGTGATCACTTAGATAAGCCATCACCAGCAGCGGGGGGGGGGGGGAAGGAGGAAAACCTTTCATGGTGAGGAGGAAGTAGATGGTCATACTTAACTCTGCACTAATGACATTTTAGGGCAGTGAATAATCAAGGTTGCCTCACATTTACCCCTGTAAGACTCTGTTTTCAGTTACTTATAATTTCCCCAAGTTTTAACTGTTTGGACTGAAATTTTCCATATGGGGTGTCTGCCTCAGGTCAAGTATTTTTGTAAAGTTTGGACAAGTTCAACAACACTGGTTCAGTCATTTTTGAGAACAGGGCTAGAGAAAAACAGATTGTTTTGCCAATGTTATTTTTTTTTTTACAACTGTTTAATTGACAATCTCTAGCACCCCATGCTTTGTAGTGGAGACTTTAAATTTAGCTGGGGTCAGAGAGATGCTTTTCCCCCATCCCTGTAAAAATCCACTCACATTTGGCAGTTATAAGCCTCTGAAAATTGCCATTTGCACATGCCTGGTAGAGGTTTGCTAGAAGCTGGCTGCTAAAGAGTGTCTGCATGCATGAGCACGCTCCAGCCCAAACTGGCACAGATGAGCAGGATTTTCTGTGCAATTTTCTTCTCTTACAGGCTGTAGTGCTGGACACTGGAACTGAGAGCGGGGAGACTCTCTCCACTGTGCACTCAATGCCCCCCGATGATCCAGGCAGCCTGGAGGAGGAGGAAGCATCCCACATCAAATGCAGAGGAGGACAGGACAGACTGAAGTCATAAGAACATATGAAGGCCATATTGGGTCAAATCAAAGGTCCATCTAGCCTAGTATCCTGTCTTCCGACATTGGCCACTGCCAGGTGCTTCAGAGGGGATGACCAGAACAGGTAATCATTAAGTGATCCATCCCTTGTTGCCCATTCCCAACTTTTGGCAAACAGAGGCTAGGAACACCATCCCATCGAGATAAATGGGCGCTGTAGTTTTCGTGCATTACTGAACTTAGAGTGTGTGTTGGCATTAATGTATCATATTCGACAATTCATGTTATGCGACCTATCGTAAAATGTTTATTTTGGGCTTTGTGGAAAAGCGCTAATACAGAACTTGCTTTTGGGTGATGTTGGTGAACGGTTTGTAGTGAATAAGTGAACAGACATAGCCGGTTTTTACTTTTTGTGAGTTATCTACAGACAGGCTTTGATTTTTTTAAAAATATGCTATTTATTCAAAATTATTTGGCGAATGCTTTATGCAAACATATATCAGTCTATCAGCTAGTCCAAACTATTTGATTATATCTTCAAATATTTACTGTTCTTCATTAGTAGTGTATGCCTGGTCATCTAAGTTACCAGATGTTTGTATTTCTGCTCTCTCTGAGAGGATGACAGTGTTCTGAACAGAAGATTTTTAAGATGGTTACCATAAAGAATTCTGACATGAACTTTTGCGCAAATATACATTTGCTTGAGTACTTCCCAGACTTGCAGCTTCCCCACAATGAGTATTTCATTTTCTTTCTGAATGTTAATTGAAAAAACAAATACTAAACTTATTTCATATTGTTTGCACATCACAAAATAAGCCGCATAATATCACATTGATTTCCTCTTCACCCTTCCTAATTTCTTAGAGCCCAATCCTGTAATCTGTATGTGTGTCACTCCCATTGAAGTCAATGGGAGTTTTATGTGAAGATAGATCTCACAATGGCCTAGACAGAACATTTGAATAAAATATCAAAAATGTCTGTGTTCTTCACATAAGAGTGGGAAATATACTAAATGCTGTTAGAATCTGAAGTCTGCTCTCTGCTGTTTGCTCTGTGCTATAATATGCAACGTTTGCTCTATGCTCATTCCCAGTTAGGGTGACCAGATAGAGTGAAAAATTGGGATGTGGTTGGGGGGTAATAAGCACCTATATAAGAAAAAGCCCCATATATCAGGACTGTCCTTATAAAATCGGGACATCTGGTCACCCTATTCCCAGTAGCGGATTTAGAATTAGTGGGTCCCTGTGTGCAGCTCCATTTTCAGGGCCCCCCCTCAGGACCCAGCCAAGAAAAAGAACATTCTCTCTTCCCTGCCCCATTTTTCATTTTTTCTTCTTCATCCTCCTCTATATTATAAGTAGTGGGAAGTAAATGAAAATAAAGTGAGGTTCCTTGATTGGGGCAGGAGGGGTGCGGGCTCCGGGAGGAAATTTGGTTGCTGGATGCGGGCTCTGGGCTGGGGTGAGGTGTATGGGGTGCAGGCTCTGGGCTGGAGCAGAGGGTTGGGGTGTGGGAGGGAGGCAGGGGGGAGGCGCTTAACTCGGGCAGCACGGCTCCCAAAACGACTGGCACACACACCCTTCCGGCAGCGGCTCCTAGGCGGGGGAAGTCAGGGGGTCTCCATACACCACTGCCTGCAGGTGCTGCCTCTGCAGCTCCCATTGGCGCTCAGGGTGGGGATAGCACACAGAGACCCCGCCCCCTCAAAGGGCCACAGGGACATACCGGCCGCTTCCAGGAGTGAAGCGGCGTAGAGGGAGGCAGAGCGGGCAGGGAGCCGCCTTAGCCCTGCTGCTTGCACATCTCTGTGTGCCCCTTGGGTGGAGTGGGGAAGCAGGTCTCCGTATACTGCCCGGGGCGGGGCAGCGCACGGAGCTGCCTCCCACCCCCCACCAGATATTTGTCCTGCATTTTGGGGGCCCCATGCCACCGCATGGGTTGTTTCATGGTAAATCTGCTCCTGCTCATTCCAAGCTGAACAAAACCATCAAATCAGTTGCAGATAAGATACATTAAACAACATTCATTGTTTAGTGGTGGGAAGGCATAGGGCTCAGTACAACATACAGGGACAGGTCTTCAGCTGATGTAAACTAGCAAAGCTCCAGTGAAGTCCCTGAAGCTACACTGATTTACACCAGCTGAGGATATTGCACTGTGTCAAAAATAGTTTCTGATATTCTTCTGAATCATCAGAATTATATACAAGCTGTTTACTTACTCACTTAGTGACAGGATTGCAACTGCAGGAAGTTTAAAATCGCATCTGTTTATGTTAGGTGAAACAACAGGGTATGACAGTGATGTGACAGCCATCAACACTTCTCCTGCAGCTGCTGTCACACATTTTAAAACAAATTCCAGGTTACTGAATTCCTGCCTCACCTTTTGAGCTATCAAATGCAATTGTGGTTTATAGTAAGTTTTTCTCAGAGGTGTACTGTAGATAATTGCTCTGGATCTCTCCAACACTCAAGCCACCTGGTAAATTTTAAGCATTTAGTGCTATATATTCCAAAAGATGATCCCACTGTATCTCATACGGAGAAGAATCCTCTACTTAAGTGTTTTGAACAGGTCTCTTCTAAAACAAACAATTATTGATTTCCTCTTTATTTGCAGATACGTCATTGGTAGCAGGGTTTGGCTGGAATATCTCCTAGATTAGAGAAACATAGGAAGTGTAGTTCTCTGCAGTAGAAAGTGTTTTGTAAATGATTTCCTTCACCAGAGTAGACCAGATTAGTAACAGAGATCCAGAATCCATCTAGCTCTCACTTCCTCTTATTAGGAATCCTACACGCTGGACTTCAGAGAGATTAATGAGGGACTAGTGAAATGTTCAAGTATAAACTAAGCAATATTCACTCACAAGAAAGCCAAAATCCATGCTCTCTCTGTGATGATGAGATCCATGTACGTTGACTTGCTGCCCCAAAACGAAATCAAAAGGGAGAAAAAACAGGAATTGGTCACTGACCTGAAAGGCAGCAGGAAGAATCACCTGACGCACCTCACCCTCAGTTATGAGCATGTAAAACTGTCACAATACCAGGCCTGACTACTGAAGGATCTGAGATAATCATTTACATGAGTAGGCCCTTATATCTGTGCATAGTCCTACAGAAATGAGAAATGAGAGCCTCGCGAACCCGCTGAGCGGCAGCGAACCAGCTGAGCAGCGGGGACAGCAGAGCAGCTCACAGCAGGAGTTTGCCTGGGAGTTCGCCTGGAGTGAGCCCAGTGAGGCTTACATCTTGCCAACGTCTCTGAGGAAGCTCATAGTAGGTAGGTGATATGGAAGGGGGGGGGTTCAGCTGTTGTGACCTGCACTGGATGTGCCATGTTTGTCTTTCTTCCACAGGACAGAAGCGACTTTGTCTGTACAAAGTGCAAGCTGGTCTCCATATTGGAAGAGAAGATTGAAGGTCTGGAGCAACAGGTAACGACCCTGCATTGTATACAAGAGACTGAGGATTTTCTGGACCAAACTCAGGATAGGCTTCTAGGGGCACAAAGCTCTAAAGATATAGAGCAGGTTGCACAGAGGAGCCAAGAGGCCAGTGAAGAAGCTTAGCAACATGTGACCTCCAGAAGAGGTAAGCGGAATGTCCGGGTTCCAGTAACACAGACACAGGTAACTAACCGCTTTCATGTTCTCTCCACAGGTACCATTGCGGAGAGTGGACCAGATGATAGGTCTGGGGGGAGAAAGCAGAAGGAGACTCCGCTGGTTGGGAGGCATGAGATGCGATGTCCTGAGGTTGGGGGTTCCACGACCACCACTCCCAAGAGGAGAAGGCGGGTGGTGGTGGTCGGGGACTCTCTCCTCCGGGGGACTGAGTCATCTATCTGCCGCCCTGACCGGGAAAACCGAGAAGTCTGCTGCTTGCCAGGGGCTAAGATTCGTGATGTGACGGAGAGACTGCCGAGACTCATCAAGCCCTCGGATCGCTACCCCTTCCTGCTTCTCCACGTGGGCACCAATGATACTGCCAAGAATGACCTTGAGCGGATCACTGCGGACTACGTGGCTCTGGGAAGAAGGATAAAGGAGTTGGAGGCGCAAGTGGTGTTCTCGTCCATCCTCCCCGTGGAAGGAAAAGGCCTGGGTAGGGACCGTCGAATCGTGGAGGTCAACGAATGGCTACGCAGGTGATGTCGGAGAGAAGGCTTTGGATTCTTTGACCATGGGATGGTGTTCCATGAAGGAGGAGTGCTGGGCAGAGACGGGCTCCATCTTACGAAGAGAGGGAAGAACATCTTTGCCAGCAGGCTGGCTAACCTAGTGAGGAGGGCTTTAAACTAGGTTCACCGGGGGAAGGAGACCAAAGCCCTGAGGTAAGTGGGAAAGCGGGATACCGGGAGGAAGCACAGGCAGGAATGTCTGTGAGGGGAGGGCTCCTGCCTCATACTGGGAATGAGGGGCGATCAACAGGTTATCTCAAGTGCTTATATACAAATGCACAAAGCCTTGGAAACAAGCAGGGAGAACTGGAGGTCCTGGTGATGTCAAGGAATTATGACGTGATTGGAATAACAGAGACTTGGTGGGATAACTCACATGACTGGAGTACAGTCATGGATGGTTATAAACTGTTCAGGAAGGACAGGCAGGGCAGAAAAGGTGGGGGAGTAGCACTGTATGTAAGGGAGCAGTATGACTGCTCAGAGCTCCGGTACGAAACTGTGGAAAAACCTGAGTGTCTCTGGATTAAGTTTAGAAGTGTGTGCAACAAGAGTGATGTCATGGTGGGAGTCTGCTATAGACCACCGGACCAGGGGGATGAGGTGGATGAGGCTTTCTTCCGGCAACTCACGGAAGCTACTAGATCGCATGCCCTGATTCTCATGGGTGACTTTAATTTTCCTGATATCTGCTGGGAGAGCAATACAGCGGTGCATAGACAATCCAGGAAGTTTTTGGAAAGCGTAGGGGACAATTTCCTGGTGCAAGTGCTAGGGGAGCCAACTAGGGGGAGCGCTTTTCTTGACCTGCTGCTCACAAACCGGGTAGAATTAGTGGGGGAAGCAAAAGTGGATGGGAATCTGGGAGGCAGTGACCATGAGTTGGTTGAGTTCAGGATCCTGACGCAGGGAAGAAAGGTAAGCAGCAGGATACGGACCCTGGACTTCAGGAAAGCAGACTTTGACTCCCTCAGGGAACAGATGGCCAGGATCCCCTGGGGGACTAACATGAAAGGGAAGGGAGTCCAGGAGAGCTGGCTGTATTTCAAGGAATCCCTGTTGAGGTTACAGGGACAAACCATCCCGATGAGTCGAAAGAATAGTAAATATGGCAGGCGACCAGCTTGGCTTAATGGTGAAATCCTAGCGGATCTTAAACATAAAAAAGAAGCTTACAAGAAGTGGAAGGTTGGACATATGACCAGGGAAGAGTATAAAAATATTGCTCGGGCATGTAGGAAAGATATCAGGAGGGCCAAATCGCACCTGGAGCTGCAGCTAGCAAGAGATGTCAAGAGTAACAAGAAGGGTTTCTTCAGGTATGTTGGCAACAAGAAGAAAGCCAAGGAAAGTGTGGGCCCCTTACTGAATGAGGGAGGCAAGCTAGTGACAGAGGATGTGGAAAAAGCTAATGTACTCAATGCTTTTTTTGCCTCTGTTTTCACTAACAAGGTCAGCTCCCAGACTGCTGTGCTGGGCATCACAAAATGGGGAAGAGATGGCCAGCCCTCTGTAGAGATAGAGGTGGTTAGGGACTATTTAGAAAAGCTGGACGTGCACAAGTCCATGGGGCCGGACGAATTGCATCCGAGAGTGCTGAGGGAATTGGCGGCTGTGATTGCAGAGCCCTTGGCCATTATCTTTGAAAACTCGTGGCGAACGGGGGAAGTCCCGGATGACTGGAAAAAGGCTAATGTAGTGCCCATCTTTAAAAAAGGGAAGAAGGAGGATCCTGGGAACTACAGGCCGGTCAGCCTCACCTCAGTCCCTGGAAAAATCATGGAGCAGGTCCTCAAAGAATCAATCCTGAAGCACTTAGAGGAGAGGAAAGTGATCAGGAACAGTCAGCATGGATTCACCAAGGGAAGGTCATGCCTGACTAATCTAATCGCCTTTTATGATGAGATTACTGGTTCTGTGGATGAAGGGAAAGCAGTGGATGTATTGTTTCTTGACTTTAGCAAAGCTTTTGACACGGTCTCCCACAGCATTCTTGTCAGCAAGTTAAGGAAGTATGGGCTGGATGAATGCACTATAAGGTGGGTAGAAAGCTGGCTAGATTGTCGGGCTCAACGGGTAGTGATCAATGGCTCCATGTCTAGTTGGCAGCCGGTGTCAAGTGGAGTGCCCCAGGGGTCGGTCCTGGGGCCCGTTTTGTTCAATATCTTCATAAATGATCTGGAGGATGGTGTGGATTGCACTCTCAGCAAATTTGCGGATGATACTAAACTGGGAGGAGTGGTAGATACGCTGGAGGGGAGGGATAGGATACAGAAGGACCTAGACAAATTGGAAGATTGGGCCAAAAGAAATCTAATGAGGTTCAATAAGGATAAGTGCAGGGTCCTGCACTTAGGATGGAAGAATCCAATGCACCGCTACAGACTAGGGACCGAATGGCTCGGCAGCAGTTCTGCGGAAAAGGACCTAGGGGTGACAGTGGACGAGAAGCTGGATATGAGTCAGCAGTGTGCCCTTGTTGCCAAGAAGGCCAATGGCATTTTGGGATGTATAAGTAGGGGCATAGCGAGCAGATCGAGGGACGTGATCGTTCCCCTCTATTCGACACTGGTGAGGCCTCATCTGGAGTACTGTGTCCAGTTTTGGGCCCCACACTACAAGAAGGATGTGGATAAATTGGAAAGAGTACAGCGAAGGGCAACAAAAATGATTAGGGGTCTAGAGCACATGACTTATGAGGAGAGGCTGAGGGAGCTGGGATTGTTTAGTCTGCAGAAGAGAAGAATGAGGGGGGATTTGATAGCTGCTTTCAACTACCTGAAAGGGGGTTTCAAAGAGGATGGCTCTAGACTGTTCTCAATGGTAGCAGATGACAGAACGAGGAGTAATGGTCTCAAGTTGCAATGGGGGAGGTTTAGATTGGATATTAGGAAAAACTTTTTCACTAAGAGGGTGGTGAAACACTGGAATGCGTTACCTAGGGAGGTGGTAGAATCTCCTTCCTTAGAGGTTTTTAAGGTCAGGCTTGACAAAGCCCTGGCTAGGATGATTTAACTGGGACTTGGTCCTGCTTTGAGCAGGGGGTTGGACTAGATGACCTTCTGGGGTCCCTTCCAACCCTGATATTCTATGATTCTATGATTCTAAATGAATGGACTTTCCACAAGAACAAGGGCTCTCCTGCACAGATCCCTTCACAGAATCAGGGTCTTCATTGTAATTCCTTTTTAGACAGGGTTTAGTAAGCTGTGCATGTGTTTACAATTAAAAGTGCACATCATTGTAATTCCTTTTTAGACAGGGTTTAGTAAGCTGTGCATGTGTTTACAATTAAAAGTGCACATAATTGTCTTGTGAATATACAGTTTTTACTGTTTCCCTATACTAATTTCAGTCACACTTCATATTAATAGAATATTTTAAATGATTAGTAGATGTTGTAAGCATGTTACAGAAATGAATAGCATGCATTATGGATGAACATTAATGTCATCCTATCAGAGAGCAGAAATAACCACCATTTGATTTTGGTGAGCAGTCACACACCACAAATAAAGAATAGCAAATATTCAAAGGCAATTCAAATTGTTTGTTAATAATCCATAAGCACATTAGTATGTGTTATAGACAGCTGTAATAAAGCTATTCACCTTTTGGACTCTAACAATTCATTACAATTTAAAAATTATTAATTAAAATATCCATGATGTATTTATTAACCCTTTATAAACTATTTATAAATGTACATTTGTATTTAGGTATGACCATTATAATTCCATAGAATCATTTGGCCTCTTCTGTTTGTCAGGGTTATCTGTCTTTCCCAAAAAGTACTGAATCAAGCAGGAGAACTTAACCAGTCAAAGAGTGACACTGATGGCATGTACCATCCAGGTGACCACAGAAGTTGAGACTTCCTGGGATAACTTTTTGTATGTTTCTGGACTATCTGGACACATTACATCATCAAATGTGTTTTGTTGTTTTCTTAGCATGTGAGATAATGAGGCTTCTTAAGAGGCATGAAAAGAACTAACACAATGGATACAAAGGAAGTATACCTAAGACCATAACTGTCTGGATATTACCAAGGCCAAAGACCAAACCTCATAGATGTAAATGTGCCAACTATACAGCTGGGAACTAGCTGGAATCCACGTTTCAGCTGTACAAATGAAGCAACGATGCTTTGACTAACTGGCTGTGGTGGTTATGAGGATCAGTGAATCAGAGAAGGCAGTCCGGTGAAACAAAGGAAGTTAGTCACACGCTAAAATTTAATTTTGAATGCAGAACAACATTACAGTTGGAACAGTATAAGTCAGGAAAGTTACTAGGGTAATTATCAGATCCAGAGACTTAGCTGGGGCTGGGCAGACATACTGAGCTCTTGCAGGGAGTTCCACTTCTGCTAGGAACTGGCCTGGAATTTTCTACAGGGAGTTGAAGTACAGTAAGATCAGCAGTACCTCAGAAGGCCAAAAACATCTTGACAACTGGGGGTGTCCCCATGTGTCAAGCTGAAAGCTCAATAGTTAAGCCAAAATTTTAATTTGACTTCAGAGGGAAAGGTCCGTGCTCAGCACCATTGAAAATCAGATGAATTATTTAGGTGGGTTTAGGAGCCTAATGTTAGGTCACCAAGTTTGAAAGCGTTGGCTATAATGCTTGCTGATTAAAAACAACAACTATAATTAATCAAACCCTATAATGTAATCTCACGCTTCCATGGAAATAATAATTGTAATGAAGCAAAACAAAATAAAAAATGACTCAGTGGCTTTCCAATAAGCACCTCTCCACTTGCTAATGTGCATTTTAATCACACCAGACCTCTAGAGTTGGATGTTAATGGGCCTCAAATAAAAGATTAAAAAGTTGTGAATATTTTATAATCTGTTCTCATTTAAAGTGCAACTGGTACATGAAAGGGCTTTTGTGTGTTATTATTCTCATTCTTGGCTTACAAAATCATTGTGACGATAGATTGTTCCGACTGACCAGATTTTGAAGAAAGTAGGGAATATATCTTCCTCTTAATTAAAACAAAATATTCCAAACTGCTCCTATTTACCTTTCAAATTGAACAGATTCTTGGCCATCTGTTGCTGATAACATTGATTTTCATTCCTCTTGGCATCGTACCTGCTAAAGTCAGTTCATATTAATGTCAGAGATGATGCATAAAGAATAAAAAAATGTGACCATGTTTCAGTGATTGAGGCTCAGGAGGAAGGAATACAATATTAAACCAGTGGACATCTGAACTCAGCAAAACGTATCAGATTTTGTCCAAGCTTTAGGGACAGTCTTCCCTGTATCTGTCTCTAGAGATTTAGTGGTTGATTCAAGAGGGGTGCGGACACTATGTGCTTTGTGTTGAAGGTAAAGATAATATAAAACATTTTTTGTCAATGTTTTATGGTCCAGTGATAAGTATGCAAGTATACAATGACTATGGAAAGGTTTGATATGCTGTGATGAACTGCAAAGTGAGACATTGATTGATCTGTGAGCCCAGTGAAGAATCAGTCGATACCAGTAAAATTCATGAAGTGTTTTTCTGCCAGTTTCACAGACACTCCATTGATGCATACCAGAGAGCTAATGTTATTAGCTAAGTTGTACAGGAACATCTGGCACTTCCATAAATCAATCAGTGACACAATAATGGGGAAGGTGCCATTTGCTTTTTGCAGCTGATGACAAGCTAATCATTAGCTTCTCGCTATTCAACACACCCCTTGCAAATATAAAGAACCGTGTGCTCACTTATTATTAGCCCTTCATCCTTGCAAATAAAATGCATGTTGACCTAGTTACCATAAAATTTAAAATTTATTTCAATTCCTAAATTTTGCTTTGCCAACTCCTCCCTCCTTTTTTCATTTGTCTGTGTGCATCAATTTAGCTTACTCTTCTCCTTTAAGTGCCTCCTAAAAGCTCACTTATTTTAGTTAGCCTTCCTTCTTCCAAACCACCACCATCAATATAATAAATTAGAGATATAATGCACCAGAAGTTATATTAAAATAATGGAGGAAAAAATCTATAACCAAGAAGCAGCATTTTTAGCCTAAATAATTTCTCCTCCTGCCCCTTCCTGTGTCTCTATATTGTTTAATTTAGGGACTAATCCTGCTTCTATGGAAGCCAAAGATAGAACTCCCTCTAGCTGTGGGAGCAAGATCCAGCCCCTTGATTGTAAAGGGGCAAAAACTTCACGGCAAGTTTATATCGGACCAACAACCTTTACAGAAAAGGGCTCTTAGGAAACATAGGAATTGCTATATTGGATCAGACCAGTACCTCATCTAATTCAGTAATCTCTCTTCAACAGAGTTCAATATGCTTCAGAGAATGTGCATAACCCCTACAATCACCATCTGGTATAACCAGCCTTAAGGAAAGCTTCCTCCAAACCCGCAATACTAAGAGGGAGGCTAATGCCCTGAATCGTGGGGACTTGCATCTCTTCCACATCTCATTTTTTTTTCATATTTGCTCTTATAACTCTGGGTTACACATATAAACATCCAGTGCCTGAGAAAAACTTGTTAGGACAGACTAGGAGGGCCAGGTGTGAGGAGGTCTGTATCCTAAGTTGTCTGATGTGGTGTGATGGGGCGCACTCGCCCAGCACTGAACGGGGAAGGGTTAACCGAATCCCGAAACCAAACAGGTCCATCTGGTTTTGTATTGACTTTAGAAAGGTGAACGATATATCCTGATTCGATGTCTACCCAATACTGTGGGTTGAGGAACTGTTCAAGAGGTTAGGGGGAGCCAAGTTCCTATTGACTTTGGATCTCACCAAGGGATATTGGCAACCCCTCTGACCCCGAACTCATGCTCGAAGATGGCCTTCCCAACCCCCTTTGGCCTGTATCAATTTATAGCCATGCCGTTTGGGGTACATGGGGTCATAGAGTCATAGAATATCAGGGTTGGAAGGGACCTCAGGAGATCATCTAGTCCAACCCCCAAAGGTAGCAGCCACCTTCCAGCAACTCATGAATCGGATATCACAACCCCATGGGCAGTAGACCACCGTTTATATCAATGACATTGTCATATATAGCACCATCTTGGAAGACCACCTTCAACACCTCTCTAAGGTGATACACATGCTCAGGGAGGCTGGACTCACGAATCCAACAAAATGCCATCTTGGGCAGAACGAAGTAACATACCTAGGTTATAAAGTTGGGGGCAGAGACCTGCGACCCTTAGTTGGGAAGGTACAAGCATTGCAGGACTGGCCTGTGCCGACAACCAAGAGACAGGTGCAGCAATTCCTTGGCCTAGCCAGATAATGCCGGTGTTTTGTACTGGATTTTGTGAATTTGGCAGTCCCCCTGACTGACTTGATGAAGAAATCACAATCCCAGAGAGTTCAGTGGTCTAGGGAGTGTGAGACAGCCCTGCTAAGAGGGGCAAACCTATTGACTCTGGCCACCATTCTGCACTGCCCAGCTAACGGGGGCAGAAGCAGTGACTTTGGTCCCCAGGCCTTGCTGCCCTGCCTATCGGGGCAAATGCATTGACTTTGGCCATTGGGCCATACTGCCCTGGTAAGCAGGCCTAATACATTGACTTTGGCCATTAGGCCACATTGCCCTGCTAGCAGAGGCGAGTATATTGACTCTGGCTATGGAGACATAGACGTAGGTTACATGCACCCTGCCCCTGCACCCTAAGGGAAATGAGGTGCACTCTCCCTGCACTGGATGGGGTCTTTCTTACCCCGTCACACGTGGATAAAAAGTACCAAAGCTCCTTTTGGCCTGTAAACATGTATGGAAAGATGGTATAAACTGGATGTGTTTAAACTGTGAATAGGGAATTTCAAGGCTTCTAGTGAGGTCACAAACAGTTTTAGTAACAAACCAAGACACCAGGATGAGAGGAAGCTGTTGTAAAGGAACTACCTGATAGTTGTTTTGACTATTTAGTTCTTATGGGATGGGCTTCAGCTTTGTTTTTGGGGAACGCTTGTCAATCTGTTTTAAAAGGAAGGAGTGAGGGATGGAAGAAGAAAGGTGTTACTACATATCAGCCAGTTTCAATATCATGTTTGTCACCAGCCCTGCCCTGCTGAGGTCCAGGAATTTCTCATCACAGTACAGACCTCCACTTTCCTTTCCTCAAAGACCTGGCGAAGAGAGGGAACCAGATTACATCAGTGTCTCTATCAGAATCAGCTCAATTGTTAGCAACATCAGAGATATGAAGTGAAGGCTCTTGCTATCATGCCTTCCCTAGGGTGTTAATTTCCTCCCCACCTTATCTTTCCTCCATAACATTCAGTGTTGGCCTTCTACGGGGGCGAGGGGGGGGGGAGAGGGAAAAGGGTCAGGAAAGCACAAGTGCCTCTTCCTTGCACACAAGCCGGCTCCTCATCTCCCCTCCCCCACCTCTCAACAGATCTGGCAGGGGGCAGAGGAGGGGAACGGAGATAGGGGGAGCAGAGTTTTGGGAAGGCCATGGATTGGAGTGGGGATACTCAAGGCATATGGGGACTGTGGCTGAGGTGGATGAATGAACAGAGGCAACAAATCTGAGGCCTCAGGAACAGCTCGGCTCATCAGGAGGAGGAGAATGAACACACTGGGCAGAATATTGAGTATTTGCTGTGCTACCCTTATAAGATTTGTTCTAAGGCAGCTTGAATGATTAGCAAACCCTGATGCAATGGTCTATGGACTAATTAACTTCAGCCTCTTCCCCTGACCTATATAACTAGGCCTGTGCTGTAGAGCTCACAGTACAACTTTTTCAAACTCCCACGGTATGTTAGGTCAATTATGGCTGAGTTCATTTCACTTACTTTTCTGCTGCAGGCAAGACATGACTGTAATCACTATTTTTGCTGATTCTATCCCCTGGGGACTCCTTCAGGCCTAGTAATGGGCCATTAGTATCACACATTATTGTAGGAACAGTTAGGGGAGCATGATCAAGAATGTAAACATGTCCAAACGTGGACATGGGAGAGGGGAGAATGACCAAAAAAAAAAAAAAGAAGAAGAGTACAAAGATGGAAGGTTTGATGTTCAGAAATGCTTATATAAAAGAAAAGAGGGAGAGAAGAATGAACTTCAGTAACTTGGGTGATATTTTGTCACATACAATTTTAGACAGTACAATTGCAGGGTTTGAACGAATCATCTGCTTTTCTGACAGTTCATACTTAAAAATAGATTATTTTTCAGAGAATAATCAATTTTCAGAACTAATCATGTATGATATCCCCCTCCCTCCAAAATAAAAGATCCTATTTTCATGGATGGTTTGAAGAACTGTTAATAATTAAGACATTGCTTGCAGGGTTGTTGTAGCTGTGTTGGTCCCAGGATATGAGAGAGACAAAGCTGAAGAATTGCTCTGTGAATCTCACGAGCTTGTCTCTTCCAGCAACTGGAGTTGGTCCGATAAAAGGTATTATCTCACCTACCTTGTCTCTCTCAATAGTTAATATATGCAGATATTGCCTCTGTTTTAAGGGTGGTTTCACAATATAGTTGTTAAACTATGAAATTACACCATGGAATAAGCTAGAATTAGTGAAGCCTACCTTCCTCCGATGGGATGGCACAATAAAAAATGTTTCAATATTATGCTTCTTCAAGAAACTGTTCCTTTCATGGCCATACCCTGGTTCTACCTCATAGTCACCATTTAGGCACTCTAAGGTGGTCTTTGTAATGTGAACTTTCCTAAAGAGAAAGACAGGAAAAAAGAATTTAATGCAATGATACATCATGAGCCAGGACCTATTCATTGGGGTGAAATCCACCCCTGTGCAGAGAGCCAACACAAAGGTGAATTACATGCACAAACAGTAGGTGACTTTGTTGTATGGCAGCTAAATTCTTGCAACCAACCAGAATGGAGAGGTGTTTTTAGCATATAAAACTTCCTACATGTAGCAGATGCTTTGAACAAATGTAAATAACTATAGAGTACCACCTCAAATTGCAGTCTTGTTGATTTTACAAAGTATGCAGGCATACATGTTATATTTCAAGTACTCTATCTTTCTAAGTATTTATTAAAGCGCTTGCTAGAGATACTGGCCCTCTGTTTGATGCGTGCCAACCCACTCTAAATCTTTCTAGTGGCTGTTCTTTTTCTGCTATATAAAGATCAGGCTTTTGTTTTCACTTTCCCATGCATTTACAACTCTGAGGGCTTGTCTGCATAAGTGTAAATGGTAAACTGAACCTCAATTAACTTTCAAAGTGGATTAGTTAAACCACATTAAGACTCTGGGTGGATACTCTAAATCAGCATTAAAGTGCCCTTAATTCAGTTTAGTTTAATTCACTTTGGAAGTGAAATAAACTACACTGAATTACAGTCACTTTAATTTTGAATAAAAGAGGGTCCACACAGGGGTTTAATGAAGTTTAATCCACTTTACATATACACAGTTGATTAATTTGGATTAATTTTCCTGAGTGTCCCCATGTAGACAAACCCTGATAGTCTTAATTTAGCCAACCTATTTTATTAGCTGCCCCACCCATTCTGTTCTCCCAACAATGCCAGCTAGGTTTCTCCCCTATTTTTCCTATAACTCTCTTTATACTTTCTTCTATGCCACCCTTTACACATTGAACATTTTCATAGAAATTAACTGTAAAGGTATTACTTCTCTTAAATATATTTTCAAATTCTTTTTACTGTGATGCCTTAAGATAAGCGAGTTTCCAAAGCAAACTAAACTAAACTACCAAAATCATGTAAAGTAAACAAATGTCATCCAAGTAGGAAATTTTGCATATTAACCACAAGAATTTGCAGGCCCCACCTCTCCCTGTTCAGCAGAACACAAATAGTTTTGTAAAAATCCAACAAATCTCCAGTTGATACAGGGGATTCCGTTCTAACACGTTTGCATGCACTTAACTTGTACTCAAGAATGCTCAATGCGTTCTTGAAATTTCAGTACCTGCTTGTGCCCATATCCAATTAAATTATTAGTTGTCCAAGAGAACATGCAAATACATGATTTGCACACATATGCTGAGTATTTGGATACAGATATTAGGCACAAACTAATGTTTGCATGGCGTTGGGCATGACTAACTTTGAAAATCTGACTTTGTAATGATAATCCTAAGCCACATATTTGGAGGCAGAGATGGGCAAATCCTCCCCTCCATTACACTGAGGTAACTCCATTTTACTGAGAGGAGTATTTAGCTCTTTCTTGACTGAAATTTTATCATTGTCTCATTCCTACCCGTCATATTTGGCAGTTTCTAGTGAAAAGCTTATTAAAAGAACATTTACATTTTAACAGAATTTTGTTCACAGTTACTTCTCTTAATGATTACTAACAGAGATATGCAGGTCACTCAATCCTAGTGTTCCTTAGGCTGTAGTTTTTTCTCTCTGAGACTTACCCAGGCAATCCTCCAGTTTCCATTACATTTGCTAGAGTCACGTCATTTGACCAGACATCATATTGCCATTTGCGGAGACCTAGGACCCCACAAAGCACCCTGCCTGTATGTAGTCCAACTCTCATGTTGAGATCCACTTCAGTGGCTTCTGCTACAGACCTGCAATAGATGGTATCAGATCTTCAGAGAAGAACATTCCTTTCCGTCATCTTCCTGTCTCTTTCTCCCAAGACTCATAGTTGCTGCTCATATACACATTGCCAACTGCAGAGAAATGATCTTTAAAAATTTCAGACAGTTCAAACCCTGATTCATATCACTAATTAAATAGATTTGGTGATCTCATCCCAGCCCCAGCGAATCAAAATTTCAGTATCCCATAGTGGATTTTCACCTAGAATCTGGCTACTTCATGCTAGTTGCAAAATACAAACTCAAACAGCTCTGTGCTAGATGGGCAGTTACACTGATAACAGAACAGGGAAGAGAAATGATCCCAGCAGTAGAAAAGTTGCTGCACCACAATGTTCCCCAGTGGTGGATTTTCCATTGTCAGGACCCCCTATGTCACAGTCTATGGGACCCCCTATGTCAGAGCTGATTTATTTTCTCTTATTGCTCTCTTTGTTTTATTTCCTTTCACTTTTGCTCCTATAAAAACTTCCCTTTCTGGTCTCTCGGGATAATGGCAAGTTTACCAAAGATCTAAACCATAATAATATAATGTTTTGTTCCTTACAAAGAGTGAGTGTTTTAATTCCTAACTTTCAGCACCAAATGAAGTTTTGATTTGACTTTCAGGTTTGAATGAATCCAAACACTCAAAGCAAAATTCAGTCAAACATCATGTTTCACCGAATTTTATCCAGAAAAAAATTCAGGGTTAAAGCAGATGTTATACATGACTTCAATTTATATTATCCTGGGGTCATTTGAAACTGGGTTAAAGTTCATTTGAAAAGTCTGCTCCTTTTAGCAAACCTTTTTGTGAATGTGGTCCGCGATTCAAGTTTTGCAAACTGTACTATGTAGTTCTAGTTGCCGCCTTCACAATATTTGCTATTAAATTCCTTGTGAAGCTTAGATCTCCCATCAAGATAAACAAAATACACTCTACTTGTAATTCAGCTGATCCAGTGACAGCCAAACTACAGCACTTGCTTGTTTATCTTCTGTCTCCACTTATTTATCCACAGTTTTTTCTGTCATAAATTTTCCTGTTTCCTAATGCATATTTACTTTAGGCAGCTATGACAGCTGACAGCAAACTGATGGTGAAATCAAAAGAAAATAGTTGAAACTATCTTATTAAGTGTAATTTTAACCTGACATGCATCCAAGCAAACATATTTAAATACAATATTAAAAGGAATAGCTTTCAATTGAATATTAAAATGAACAATATTACTTTTAGAGTTCCTTCATTGCATAGAAAGCATATCTTCTATTTATACAGCCTGGTTTTGTGTTAGAGACTGAGGAATTTTGCCTGGTAATTCATCTCACACAAAAACCATGGGATTTATATGGGTAAAGGGATTTCACCATAACCATTCATACAGGGCACTGAGAGGAAGGTTGGTCTTGTGGGTAGAGCACTAAACCAGGATTGAAGAGCTCTGGCATCAATTCGTAGCTCCACACCAGACTTCCTGTGTGACCTTGGGCAAGTCACTTAATCTCTCTGTGTCTCAGTTCCCAGTCTGCCAAATAGAGATAACATTTCCAAGCCTTTGTCTGCAAATGGCACAGTGGTTGGCCTCGGTGTGACTGCAATACAGTTTCATAGAAATGATAATAACGTGATACAGAGGAGATGGTGCTAACCCTCTGCACTAAGTTGAATTCCATCCACTGTTTTATCTTTGTGCATCAGAGAAAGTCCTAAACAATAAACATCAATAAAAATGTTTATCACCTCTGATTTATTTCCTTATTCTGGAGTAATGTATTTGCTTGGCATTCTATCATTAGTTTTACTATCTGATGAACAATTCCACTTCATTTCATTGATTTGAAACTTACTGAAGTAAAAATAATTTTCTTCTAAGCATCTCTGATTGTTTAATTCCCTCCTTACAATGATGCCTATTTAATACATCAGTAGTCATTTTCTTGTATTAATTTGCTTACTGCTCTCAAGATTTCAGATTCAAAATCAGTAAGCAGGCAAGTTCTGCCCTCCCCGCCCCCAAACATGATAACATGATATTCTAGTCCTGATCCCTGTGCACCTGCATGTCCTTGGGTTAGCTATTCATAAATACATAGGGCTAGATTTTGTCTAGTCCCCCCAGGGAAGTAGGGTCCCCCTGACAGCCACACACCAGCTTCTTTTATTGAGGCCCAGGGAGCAAGGCTGTGCACATAAGACTTTCCCCTCACTTTACCTCTGTGAGCAAATGGGCATGAGGAGATGCCAGTGGGGAATAGCAGGGATGGGGCAAAGTCTTGGTTCCACCCTCCATGCGTCAGGCAGCACAGCTGGCCAGACATGAGGGTGGCGGTAAAGGGTGAAGTAAGGGTGAAGTAACACATTGCATAGGAAGGTAGCATAGGAAGGTAGCAGGGGAGGATTTGTGACTGAGCCCTAATATCTTTCCTCCTGTAGTAGCATAGCTATTCACTGCCCCATATGCAGGGCTGAGCCTGAAGGCTCAATCTAGCCTGAGGAGAATTACATTTTATACATGCAGGAACTGCAATTAGTTGTTAAAGTCAGTGTGAATGGCCTCTCACTCGGGGCAGCATTAAGAGGATTTTTTATTTCTAACAATTGACAATCTATTGCACTGAAACTGCAAAAACTTACACATGTGCTTAGCAGCTATCTCCACAGTTAGGATTGCATTCTAAGATGGGGCATAAATTCCTATCTCTCTCTAGAAGTAGGTGGCCAGCTGGGTGAAATTTCACACAGGGTTAATTTTATGCTGTTTGAATTTTCCATGTAGGTTTTAATTTGAGTTCTCCTCATATATTTTTGATCAGAAGTTTTGAATTTGGGCTGTGGGTAAAATTTCCCAGCAGCAACTGTTCATTGTTGACTGATATCTCTTTGAAAACATTGTCTTTTTACACATAACTTTAGCAGAGAGGCAGATCCTGAGGAAGACTGATGCAAGAGGGAGTTTGTTTTTGAAAAATGCTGAATCTAGGATAATTGTTAGCACTTATTCACATTATAGTAAAAAAGTTTATGTGCTGAGCACACAAACCTGATGGGGGCCAGGAATACACAAGTCTGAGTGGTAGATGGCGGTGGTGCCAAGTGTATACAAGTTTGATTGATTGGGGGTTGGAGGATGGCCAGTTCATAAAAGCTTCTCTAGAAGGAGCAACATTCTTCTATAAGATTTTTTCCTACAGCAGGGAAGGGCTAACATGCAACTGCCAAGGGATGAAATACTCTCTTGTTGCATTTCTATCCCCACATAGGTCCACCCCCATCCAATACCCAACCCAGTTAAGTAACACCCTACAAAATTAATACACAAAAAATTGTTGTGGAGCAGTTAGGATGCAACACACACAAGCTACCTGACACTAACCCACAAAATCAAGGAAATGGAAAATTAACCTATCTAACAGTACATACCCTTTACTCCCACCCACAAGCACACACCTTACCACAGACCATGCATTATGACCTTAACTCTGCCCCTACAGAGATACCAGCCTTCCATCACCTCCTTTAACTACCCATCTGTGCACAGCCTTTACCAAACTAGCTTTTTGCAATACAATAATCTACTATGCCAAACTTCCACAACTGTTAGGGCAGGGGAAAAAGTAAAGTGTGTATACAAAATGGCAAAAAAAGGGCAAAGCTAAGATTGCCGTGCATGGTCTGTGGTAGGAGTGGTAATTGTAAAACATGTGCTTGTGGGTGAAAGAATGGAGAGTATGTACTATTAGGTGGGTTAATTTTTCATTTCTTTGTTTTCACGGGCTTGCGTCAGGCACATTGCATGTGTTGCATTCACAATGGAAGTCATGTATTAATATTTATTGTATTTATGTCCTATTCTGTGAACTATACTCTTCTTCCTGGTAAGTGGCACTTCCTTATTAACTTCAGTGTTGCCTGCTTTGAAGAATAATTTTTAACATTTGTTCCTATGTTACAGTGTCAGGGCAGCTTTACAATAGTTAAAGTTGAAAAATCCTTTCCATTCTAACCCCCTAATTCTAAACTATCATTACTTTCTCAAAACTATACCATTTGGGTTATAATTTCTTAAGTCAGGCCTTAGCCCAGAGATGAATTTTCACTGGAAATTTGAAGATAATCAGTTTAAGATATTTCTGAATTAGGTAAGAGTTAAAAAGAGAAACACACTTTTTTAATTAAAAAAAAAACCTCCAGGGAGCGAGGTAACCGTGGATGTTTGCACATTCTTAACTTTGCCTAAATATTTGAAAAATAATTCAGCTTTTACTCTTACGTTATAGTGTTGTCTTATGGTATAGCTCTTATGGTATAGTGTTTTTATTTAAAAAAAAAAGCCTTTAATTTTTGTGCTTAATTAATTCAAACTGATCATTTTGAACATTCAAACCAAAGTCACAATCCTGCACACACATATGCATGTACTTCCCTTTACTCCTATGAGCAGTCCCACTGATGCCAGCAAGACGATTCACGTGGGTAAATATAAGTACATTCCTGAGTGTCTCAAGATTAGGGCCTTACTAGACTTTATATAGTCTATCACATAACACAGTAGCTGTATATTATCTGGAGTCACGTACATGCAAGTACATGTGCATGTGCATAAATTATTATTTTGTATACACAAAATACTAAAAACCCTTTCATATTCCAAAAAAGTATGTTGAAACTCACATTAAATGTAAAGAGAAGGGAAAGGAAATATCCCCAAAGAGGGAAAAGAGTCACAATCCGTCAAGACCTTGAAAAGAAATCTGTTCTTTCCTCTGTCCTAAATGTCCTCAAAGGAAACCAAAAACTCATCTTTTAAGGAAATATGCTTTTCAAAACGGGAAAATTGTAACAAAATTTGTCTGCAAAGTTCTAGTTAGAGATCGCAAAAGATAGAGTAAAACTACATTACTGATTACTACATGTTAAGGAAAGTGAGCTTTGCAATATATTCATGGATCATGAAGTAGAATCTGAAGGCATTTTGTGCTTTATTCAATTAATACAAAATCTAAATTGCAAGTGTATTTCTACCCCCTTCCCAGAGACTGCAAAATGTGTCAATGATATTTGTATCATTATTAAAGCCAAGCAGAAAAACAAAAAACACTGTTCATGTATATTTGTTCAAATTTTACAATTCCCAATTTGCTTTGGGTGTGTTTGTTCCTCTTTTGCAATTAGTTTCCATGAATTTTCTAGCAAACAAACATATGAAAAATGGGGAATATTAAGCAACTCTTAATAAATACAGTGGTGAGTAAGTTTCAGACACAAAAAGTGTCAGCGTGTTCTCCCAATGTCATGGCATTTCTGTCTAATCAAAAGAAACCAAAATTGTTCTACGTGAATTTTAGAAATTTACTTTAAATCTGCTTATTAAACAATCCATGGGCCAAGAACTATTTGCCAAAAGTATTCAGTAAATAATTTCAAATTATGAATACATTTCTGAAAGTCACCAGCTATTCAAGGACAACCATATTACTAGAAAAGAAGTTGAAATTTGTTAAATTATTCACTTCATAGATTATTTCTGTAGCTAATGATTCATTTTTTTGCTTTGCAAACTGGACCCAGAAACAAACTGAGGCTGAAATTCACTCTACCCTCACAATCCTTGTGGGATTATGGCTCTGTGTAAATGGCCTAGGGGTAGATGAAATCTACTCTACCAGCCCAGCCTCTGCTGCTTCTTTAATTTTAAGAAGTTATGTACTTAGCTACAATTATTTCACATAGCTCTTACAAACTATCAAACTCATTTTAAAGAAGCTGCTGAACAGTTATCAGATGGAAATGCATTTCAGAATAGATCAGTAGTGACTGAGTTTGAACTGACAGCACTGAAGTAGGAAAACGCTTTTCATCCCATTTCCCACAAGTCATTCAGTTCCCACCTTCATTTACCATGTAAGTCCAAAAGTGTCTGTATACAAGTAGATATTTCCTGGTAGCCAAATATATATAGGAACTCTGCTTTCTAAGTCTAAAGAATTCCCAGCTGGTGGTCCTTAAATATTAGGAACACAGTATGTCCCTTGAAGTTTTCCTAGATAAATTGAACTACCATCCTAAAAATAAGAACCATCAGGAATCCGTTAGCTCTTGGATGCTAATGACAAAGACTGTCTTACTATGAATTGCCTCCAGATTAGCTGGATGTTTTTGAATAACCGTTATGACAGATGCCATGTCTGGGAGGACCACACACTATCATATTCTTCTGTTGTTTAATAAGGGTGTTTAACTGGAGAGTAAAGAATACATAACCATTAAGTGCCATTTGTATGATATACAGTGTATACGATGGAACAGTCTTTGAAAGGCAAACATCTTAATTGGGTCCCTAAATCCCAATGCCAAGATTTTAAGACATAGAAGGCAAAAATTAGGCTCCTAAACCCATGTTTAGACACCTAAATAAATTGCCTGATTTTCAAAAGTACTAGGCAGTCAGCATCTCCCATTGAAATCAATCCATCTGATCCCAAGTGTTTATAAGACTTAATTTATTACAGACCCTCATCAGTAGTAATGGATAAAGAAGTCTGGGTAAAATATGGGCTGAAATGTTACCATGCTCATGAACCAAACACAGAAACTTCTATGATCCATGTCAAAGTCACACCTGATTCTGTATTGCAGGCAACAGCCTTCTGAGAATGCTCCTCAGCTGACTTCGAGCTGTTGTAAGGGCCGTAAACTAGCCACGCTCTCAGGCCCCAGCTTAGGGATATATCTGCTTAGGGAGAAAAAGGGTAAAGGCAGGCAAGGAGTGAAAATGGAGTACATCTGTAACATACTATACAATGGCACCTTAGAGACTAACAAATTTATTAGAGCATAAGCTTTCGTGAGCTACAGCTCAATTTGTTAGTCTCTAAGGTGCCACGGGTACTCCTTTTCTTTTTGCGAATACAGACTAACACGGCTGCTACTCTGAAACCTGTCATACTATACAATAGCCATTTTCTGCTTGTGTGAGCTCATAGGATGCCACGAGAAGCAGAACATAAGTAAGGCTGTGATTTAGTCACAGGTATTTTTTAGTAAAAGTCACGGACAGGTCATGGGCAATAATCAAAAAGTTACTGCTGCTCCAGGGCAGCGCCCAGAACCAGTTGCCTGGGGCCGCCGGAGAAGAGGTTGGTGCGGCTACAGAAGTCACAGAGGTCCTGGAATCCATGACTTCCATGAAAGATTTGCTGCCTTAAACATAAGAAAAAGCAGCTTGAGGTCTGCCCTAACTTACCCCAGGGAAAAACAGGCTCTTTGCTGACTCAGAATATATAGTGGGATAAAATGGCTTAAAGCTGCTTTCCTTCACATTCCCATCTATTCTTGCCCCAAATGCAGGGAAGAACCTTACCTTATCCTGTTAGCTCCCACAGTTAAACAAAATTGGACCAGGTGAATATTTGGATGGGAGACTGCCCAGGAACACCTAAGTGCTCCTGGAAGTGCTATTAGTAATTCAGCTATGGCATGCTTCCCTCTGTATTGAACCTGGGCCCCAGCATGAGACTGTAGTGTGATATGTGCCATCAAGCTAAGGAGAGGGATACCCAAGGATAGCGATTAAAGATTCCCTAACACTTTTCATAAGCTTATGAATGTTAACCTCAGTGTTCTGGCCACATTCCAACTGTAATATTTATCTCCTCCTTACCCATATTGCATCTTCATTTTCAATTGGATACATTACATTTCATTTCCTGCCCTGTGGCACTGCTGGGTACGATTAAATAATTCCCACATTTCATCCCTGAAGAGGCTGTATTTCCACCCTAAGCAAAGGAATTCTTTATATGTAATTAGTATATCAGTTTTTGAAATACTTTTGAATCCTTTGGGTTGAAAGATGCAAGTTATTATTTTCTGTTTAAAGACTCATAAATCTCCCACCTTTAAACGAGGCTGAGGCTCCCACTTCCACCCACTCTATTGGGGAGTAGCCAGCAGCTTGGAAAACTTGAGTTACATAATAAATATACCCTGGCAGTTACATAATAAATATACGATTTTTGAAAGTAAAATACCCTTGTAAATAATACTGACCACTGAAACCTTCAAGGTGTGACAAGCAATTTAAATAAAATGAAGAGAAAGAATCCCTGGCTTAAATACTATTAGAGAGTGAGATGATGACACCTGCCACATACTGATGAGAAGCTAAAGAATATGGGCACGTTTAATTATGTCACTAATGAATCTGATAAAGAAGATTTATGGGCAGAATTCACACCCATGCTGTGGGCCAACAAGTTCTATGTAACACTTAACTCCACCTCCAGTCTCACTTAATCCATCAAGGCAAGACTTAAATGGGGCATACACCTTGTGCTGTACCCCTGCACAGTGGTGAATTTTGCCCTGTTACCATAGGGCTACATAGGAATTCAGCGTGCAGAACAAGGATAGGATACGGTAGCCTAAGCATTTTACTACTGTGAAAGAGATGCCTCACACACTGACTGTAGTCTGACTTGGATTGTGAATTTGAAGAGGTTACTCTGAGGAAAGAAGTTGGGACAATGATAGGAAATTTTCAATAAGTTTCTTAGAGAATCTCCCAACCCCTCTTGGATCACTCTACTGGTAACAAGGAGAAACACCATCAACTGGAACCTAAATGCAGGGCCATATTTAGGGCATTTAGAAAAGGAGCATCTGCATGGACATGTTAGAGAGCACATACCATATTGTCCTAGGGACTATACAAAAATGTAGTAAAAGACAGTCCCTGCACTAAAGAGCTTGCAGTCTAAGACCCTGTTACTGCAAGCACTTGTGCACATACTTAACTTTGCACATGTGAGTTATCCCATGAAACAAATAGAACTACTCACATGTGTAAGTGTTTGGAGGATCAGGGGCTAACACTTAGGACTTTTTTGTCCATCCCAAAGAATGCTTTACTCCTTGCGTTCCTGTAAATTGGAAATGTCTATTGTGAATACCTAATCATTAAACCCTTCCAGAAGATCCACCAGGTGAATATCAAACAGCTCAAACAGATGATTTTTCATTTCATTGTGTAATGTGACAAGGCTGATACTAGGGATGAAACCTTTCTCCAGACAGGGATTTATACCAGCAATACATGTCTTCTGCAGTGGGGCAAGACCTTGAGAAGCCCACTAATTCTACAGATCTGATGTTGCCTGAAATGAAAGGTAATTTAAATACCTAAAATGCTTCCACAGCTCATGGAATTGATGAATAGCAGCATCTTCACATATGGAATCACGAACCAGACCAATGGACAAATAGTTAAAGTTGAAATTCAACTTCCATTATAAACTGTGCCTTCATCCCCTTTTTCATTTGCTCATTACACTCTCAAACTAAATTCCTTTGGAGTCTGAAATTTTCCAAGTTTATTCAAAATCCAGTTAGCAGGCTCTTGAGTTCTGTGAACGTCCGTTGGCTTGGCTATACATTCCAATCAATCTAATCTTGGCACACACAGCTCAACAATGTCTGACTGGATGATGCTTCCTGTCACAGTGTTATGTACTGGGCCTGGATCCAGGCTAGCCTCTGCCTCAGTTTCCCCTTTAGTTCCAAGGCCAATTGCTTGTCTGCTTTTCCCCAACCTTCCCAGGAAGGCCTAACTGCCATGCCCAGAGCATTTCAAGCCCTTCTTTCAGGGCACCAGTTTATTAATTCAATCAAACCTCACAATCAGTGCAGGCTGCTGGGACCCAGAGGTCTTTCATTCTACTCCCATATCTTTCTGTGCCAGGGCTAGTCATAGGAGCCAACCTCTCTCCTGCAGCCCCCCGCTTTCAACTGAGGGATCTCAGCTGTTTGCAAAGCTCACTTAGCCCCCTCCTCAGCTGAGTCTGATAAACTGAACAGGACTGGTTGATCCTAGGTTCCTGGCCCTTAAAGGGGCAGGCCATCCTGGTACACCCATATTAAAGTGAGGAAAATTTTTGCAGTGATTTCAAAGGCAACAATAGCTGTTCCCTGACCCTTTTCTGATTTCTGAGATGATCACAGTTTTTATGTTAGTTAAACTAACAGAAAGCATATGTAGCAGGTCTGGGTCTTGCAATCCTTACTCACACAAGTAGTTCCATTGAAATCAATGGATTACTTAAATGTGTGAAAGATGAAGGATTGGCCTCTGCCAATTTAACTCTCTCTATAAATCTGACACCATCAATTACTGCTCCGTCAACCTTGACTCTTTTTCATCTTGCCCTCTCCCACCATCTCCTAATCTCCAGTGCACACACTGTGCTGTCTTTTCCAATTTATTAAACCCTGTCAAAAAGAAAATGCTGAAGTTGCCTGTTACTTATCTTCCACCATGAGTTCTCACTGACTGTGCCTAGATAATACACAGCAGCCCATCTGCTTCATTCCCTCTTTTCTAATTTGACTTTTTATTGATGTTTACTTTATCATGATAGCAAACAATAAACGCAAACATGAAAGAGAGTCCAACTAATGAAATTATAGATTAATTTTCATATTTAAAAATAGATAAGAGGCAGAAGCAGTGCCTTTGCATACATTTTAAATGAAGTTCACAGAATTTGTAGAAGGTCTATATGTCTAACTCTACTTCTCCCCAATTCAAGGACTTTCTATAAGTGGAACACCTATTTACTACAGAAGGAATGCTGTGCATGGATGGCTTTGGAGGATACATTTATTTAGTAAAGACAATATTAATTCTGATCCTAGTGTATATCTGAATTGCTGAAATATCCCTTGTTACTATGTTTTAACTGTATTTACATAACAAAAATATCTAAAATAATAATAATTATTACATAGTAAAAGAAATAATAATAGATCTTTAGGTTTGTATATCACCTTTCACCCTAAAATGCTTTACAGATTTCACAATATATACATACACAACAGGAATTTATACTGGATGAATGGATGGCTGAAAATGGGACAAGTTTAACCAAACCTTTTAAAATTTTGGTTATTTTGATAAATGGGACATAGAATCAAATCATGCCTGAGCCAGTGTACCACAAGGAGACAGAAATGGGATACAGCCACTAGCTATATCAGATTCTTCCCTGCCTTTCTCTGCACTGTGGAATTCTCCTTAAAGGAAGTCTAATAGAGCCATGCCACCACAAAGCTCAAGAGCTGGTATGGAGATACAGAATTGTGTGTCTATTGCCATGCATCTCCAAAGGATCTGCAAGGTTTAGAAGACACAATCCTTGCCATGACTTCAATGTAGACAAACCCATCTCTCAAAAGAATTTGGAATAATAATAATTATTGAAGAGAACCCCATACAATTTTCCACAGCTCCAAGCCCCTTCATGTAGCAGCATGATCTGGTTCTTATACAGCTATTTTATATGAATGGAATACACGATGGTGTGGTGTATACATCAGCATGCATTTCAGGATCTGGAAGCGTATATTTCAGGCTCTATCAGCATGCATTTCAGATAGTCACATTGCATACAGGTGGCAGAGTCACTTTTGAGTTATGTAGGTTGCAAGTGCCAGTAAGACTTTTACAACACAGCATACCATCATGTATGGTAGAGATGTCACATATGATAGACAAAAATATTCATAGCAATGTTTGAGAGAGTTTTTTCAGACGTTATGAGGACTATTTTTCATAATGCTCTGACTGTGAAACTATGGCCTCAATTATCCTGTTTGCATGTGCACTGGTCTAATGGCTTTAACTGGACATTGCACATGTATTACAGACAGCATGCTCTGGCCCCCAGATTCTTCATCCAGCTGTTCACGTCTCAGAAATATAACTAATGCATTAAAAATACCTCTAAAAAGTACTTAATATCTCACCAATTTAAACCTGGCATTCAGAGCCATTCCTAGCCTAGAAGTGAAAGCTAAGTCCCCCACATAGGGAAGTTGGAAAGTCCCATTTCAAGACTTAGAGGTTTGTCAAATATCTGTCCTTGACCAAGAACTGAATTTGCCCATTCTGCAACTTGGGCAATTAGAATTCTGGGAGCAGGGAGGCCTGCAAATTTCACCTTTGGACTGTAGAGGAAACATTTCTTTGGCAAGGTGGTTTAAAAAGTAGACAAACATGGCAACTGTGCAGAAACTACCCAATAGTGACTGAAATGTTAGGCTAAGTCCTGAGAGAGATGGATCAGTGAGCAGAGAGGAGGTGAAATGATCAAAGTTACAGGCTAATTCATTTATCACGTGGCTCTGCAAGATAACACATGGATATTGCCTCCAAATATGTAGGATAAATAAAGACTAAGACGGAAAGATACTACATTGTAAGGCACTATAGACCCTTCATAATGTTTCTTTAAAATCAGTACTGAAATGTTACTGAGGACTACAAATGCATACAAATTATGCTTTTCAAAAATCATACAACTTCCAGTCATTGTAAGTTTTTGATCACTCTACATAAAACTATAGCAGAAAATGTTTTACTGCCTGCTTTCAAATTAAAGGCTAGATTGTACCTTGATCTATGTACTTCTGCTGGGGACTAAGGGGCTGCAAGCGTGAAAGGATCACTTCTCTTCCTCTCCCAAACAGGTAAGTAATGAGGAGAGGTGGAGCCTTGGCTCTGGTCTCTCTCCTGTAAATGGGATGGCCAATGCAAGGGGCAGGGGCAGTAATTAGCTTCTCGTAAGAACTAATAGCCAATTGCTATCCCCCCTCAGAACAGGGCTCCTGGAGAGTTGCTCCCGCAGGGCTTGTGGCAAAGCCTTAATCTGTCCAAAGGCACTAGCATTACATAACTCAGTGTGTATTTATATGTAGCATGACTATGTGTCAGTGTGTTCACATATATATTGTCTGTAAAATATTGATACATGGTAGTGAAGAAACCACACAAATTCTTCTCCCACTTCTCCCTCCCCAGTGTCAGTATATGAAATACATTTCCAGCTCTTGCTTAGTAACTAGCAGGTCATTCAGAACTCTCTCACATTCACACTTCACCTTTTGGTAAAAAGGCAATCAGTTCAGAGCTCTGAAGCATAACGAAAACTTCTCTGAGACGCAAAATGAATTTCACATTGCATGTCTGATGAAAGGCAAAATAAAAGTTTCAAAATGACATACAGAAAGGCAAAAATCAGAGTGAACAATTGATTTGGGAATATGAACACACACAACAGATATACATCAAAGTCTGTTTGGCATTTACATACAAGTGGGTGAACTCAGAGGAGTTTCCCTGCTTAGAATTAGATTCCCTGCTTACTGGTTCAATGCACATTGCTATGGCAAATAGTAATAGAGGTAGTTCATGAGTTCCCCTTTTCTCTCTCCCCCTCACTGCGTGGCACATGTGCATGCATGCACAAACTCATTTTTTCTCATCAAATTGATTAAATGAAATAGAAAAGCAGTACCTAGAATGCACTGTGTAAAAACAAGACTCTCTCATGGTAAAAAAGTGTACCACTGTAAAGGTTTAAATGAGCATAGTTCCAGCAGAAACTGCCACTCCCTTAATAACACACATCACAAACATAGCAGGAATAATACTGTTTCCCACTGGGCACTGAAGCCTGAGTACCGTGACTGAGATACTTACGTGATGGTGTCAATCATATCCAGCCCCATTTCGACACAGCAGTGGGCATGGTCAGTTTTGGGCTGTGTCAATCCAGATACACAATAGTAACAGTCCCCTAGAATTTTAATTCTTCTGCAGTGGTTTTCCTTTAATAAAAACAGACAGGAATAATAGATTTTTAAAAATATTTACAATAGAAATCACATACTGCATAACAAACTTTTTTCATATAAAGTTTATGTGGTCACAGTAAACAATCTCCAGTACAGAAGCTATGAGGTCATAATGCTGAACTGTCACCTTCTGTATATCAAATAGGGTAATCAGTTCAGCTTTGTTCAATTGGGCAGCATCATAATTCCAGATTACAATGTAACATTGTGACTGTATGCTTTCCAACAGAGATGCCTCAGATCAAACACTGCATCTTAACAGTCACAAACAGTACATAAGTTCGGATCCAAACTTTGCATCTGGACTATAATGTCTATAATAGTTCAAACCAAAAGGCTGGAACCAAACTACCTCTGAACATTGGGGAAGTTTGGATTCAGATGAATTTGTGACTCAAACCCGTCTGTAATTTATAAGGCAGGTGTTTTTTGTTGTTGTTGTTGTTGCTATGGTGGTGGTATTTTGTTTCTTTTTTTTTTTTAAAAAAAAAGAAGATGCTCATTGGGCTGTATTAACAATACATAAATTGATAGGGCAAACTCATTCTCAATTTAAATGTGCAAACATGACATATGGGCAGAATAGAAGATGCAGTCATGTACTGTTACTGAATTTGCCTCTTATTTACATGGGCTGGCAAGTTCTTCAGTAGCAAATGTATGACTAAATCTTTCATGATTTGAAGAAGAAATGATGGGAGGTGGTGACAGCTATATTATTTTCAGTAGCACCTCCACCACTTGCAAACTAGAACACTGTTTAATAATAATGCAGCATCATAGGTTGCTTGTCAGATCTCTGTCCAAAGCCCTGACATGGAAGGTGTTTTCCAGTGATCCAATGCATGGCTGCCAGCTAGGACCTCACACATAGAATTATGCTGAAATTGTTACTCATTTGTTTGGGACAGTGACTATGTTGAAAGGTGAAATCTAACAACAAATTGGAGATCAGGAAATTCAATTAATGTAGTTGGTACAGGATATGAAATATTACTATACAGTCCTGACCAACAACCCAGGACAATGTAGGTAGGGACTGTTTTCCTGAAGCCCTCGGTTAGGGTCTGGCAATAACATAGTTAAACAAGAAAAGATGGTGATGGTATCCGTTGCAAGAAGGACTGCACAAAGCTCCTGGCGAGAGCAGTGAAAGAGAGTACTTAAATAAAACAGATTAAAGGATCCCAATTTTATGTCTGGGACTATGAAGGCACATGCCTCATGAGATTAGTTAGTATGAATACGAGGAGAAAAAGCTTAAAATTATTCTGACCAATTTTTCCTATAGTGATGTCCCAGGTAAAGCTTAAGTGGCCCAGAAAAAAAAATTTAAAATGTCCAACAAATTTCTTAATCTGACTGGTTCAGCTCCTCCTAAATCCACATTCTGAGAAAATCTAAGGCTCAGTTATTTGATCACAGCTCCCCCACAGGTAGGTCTACACTTAAAGCAGCATGTAGAATACAGACGCTGTATGGATATAAACAACAATGTAAACAGTGAGGCACAGCTGAGGAAAGTAGCACAGAGTAGAGTGCCTGAACCCAGGGTACATACTGTACACGATTCTCTACATGCCTAAGCAGTGCCTCCCACATCTACAGTGCTATTTTTGGCAGTGTACTGCCAGAGCCTTTCCCCACTGCAGTGAAAGACTCCAGCAGCTGGGAAAGTCTCTGGTAGCTTCCCACTGCTGGAGCCTTTCCCTGCTGCCTCTCCCTGCGTAGGAGCCTCTCACCCCTGTGTGTAACTACATGCCACAGTGTGGAGGCAACTCGCTTATGCCATCAAAAGTGTAGGCAGCTGTAGACCAAGTTACAGTGACACTGATCCAATCAGGGAACAGAAACAATAACACATGGCTCACACCAACCACCATATATTCTTGTAACAACCAATAGCAAACAACTTGATAAAAGTGTTACGACTACGAGCTGTTTGCTGTGTTTTCATAAAATATATAAGTATTTCTGACTAGTGAATAGAAGTACTTGTGGCACCTTAGAGACTAACAAATTTATTAGAGCATAAGCTTTAAATGCATCCGATGAAGTGAGCTGTAGCTCACGAAAGCTTATGCTCTAATAAATTTGTTAGTCTCTAAGGTGCCACAAGTACTCCTTTTCTTTTTGCGAATACAGACTAACACGGCTGCTACTCTGAAACCTGACTAGTGAATAAGTCTGTATGTATACACCCAAATATATATATAAATTATATGTACATATAAAATCAACATCTGTCCTTGAACAGAAAAGAGGGTGAAATCTGTAAAATCAATGGTGAATAGTTTTCCCAACTCCTTTTACACAGAGCATTAATTAAAGAGGAACCCTATACAGAAAATAAAAGAGTAGGCCATTCTTCCCAGGTATGTACTAACAAGCAGCATAGATATTTTAGTAGGTCAGGTAACTGTTTAATATGCCATAGGGCATGATTTGGAATGTATTAGTCTTTATCTTTGTCCATATTTTTGTTATTAATTTCATCATTAATTGGAAAAGTCAAAATAGCATTATCATGCAAAATAACTTCTGTTAAAGAATGTGTGTATTTGGCAGTTATTCTTCAAAATTATGCTTTATTGCCTAGGAACCCAATATTGCAAACACATATGAATGTGCTTAAGTTTAACCTCAGTTAGGATATTCCTTCAGCCCATACTCAGGAAAATTCTCATAGATTTTATTGCAAGTTTTAAGTAAGTAAGGATTGCAGACAAAAGCCCTAAGTATTTTGAGATCCTTGGCTGAATGACAGTATTAATGGAAGGTATTATTACTAGAAACAAAATACCTATGAATATACAATCCAGGAAGTCTATCCTGACATGAAACACCTCTTCTTACTCCATGTACTAACTTTTGAACAGGGGCTGCTAAATTATGGTGACAAATTAAGTATTTTTCATGGAGCAAATTATGTACCAGTAATAGCTGCTGCGCAGTAAAGACTGAAACCCGCTTTTTGTCCTACCCTACATAAAGTTTTTTTCAGCTTCAAATTTGATATGTGTGGTCTGTGACCAACAGATGACTGCTTGACCTAATCAGAAGTTATTTGAACAAAGCCACTTAGAAATATGGATGCAGAAAATTAATTGCGCCACATTGCTTCTTCAATGCCTGCCTACAAAATGGCTTGAATGAAAGACTTAGTTTTATTAGAGAGAGCTTGGTGTAGAGTATTGCATAAACCACATATGAGATGATGTCAAGGGACTGTACTAAGTTATTAGGATCATCACAGCAGCAAATCAGAATCCAGCACATTTAAGGATTGTTGGGTAAGATAAGTCAGAGTTTTTATTATAATTATGTGTATTACCATAGCGCCTGGGAACCCCTTGTACTAAGCATTGTACAAACACAGAACAAAGGATGTTCCCTGCTCCAAAGAGTTTACAATTTAAGTAGAGGACAAGAGAAAACAGATGGATAAAGGCAGACAGACCAGGAAGAACAATGAGACAACGTTGGTCAGCACAATAACTGTTGTCAAGATTTTTGTAAGCATCATTGGAAAGGAGAGTTTTATTATTTTTATTATTATTTTTTTTCTATCTTTGTAATTTTTTAAAATCTATTTTTGTTCCCCTCCTTTCCCCATCCCCAGCTTGGACATAAAATAAGGGAGAAATCAGCTGCCTTTCCTTCAAATAAATATGGTCGATAACTACTCTTCTTACATCAGCTGTCACTCAGACACTCGTATAGAGAAAACCACCCCACTCTGAAATTATTCTTTAAGATTGGTTGAGATTTAACCACATGTTCCATCAAATTTAATGAAACACACATGGTGGTTGAGGTAGTATCTTTTATTGAACCAGCTTCTGTTAGTGGAAGAGACAAGCTTGTGAACTCCACCCTCATCCCTTTAGTCCCCCCCCCAAAAAAAAACAACAAAACAAACACACTTATAGAGGACCTGGAGCTAAATCATCTGCACTGCTTTGAAAAATCCCACTATATTTTTATCAGCTTTTTTCCCCTCACTCATATCTATTTATAGCAACTGACTAATGCATAGTGATCTGTAGGAGCTTGTTTGATTTTCTTCTTGCTGCTCACTCTCTCTCTCTGTGTGAGGTTGATTTCAGTGCTAACAGTGAATCTATATGTGAACAATCACTTTAACTTTATATGCAAGTTAACCAAAGAAACTCTCTTTTCTCTTTTGTTTTATCAAAACTCCCAGAAAAACCTGAGTCAACACAACTCCCCAACAGCAATAGTTATAAATTCAAGTCACCATAGCTCCTGTAATAGTTGATCATTTTGGCCTCATAAGCGTAATAGAAGACACCAGGGTCTGCCAGTATTTCCAGCCCACTGCATCCACCAACCAGACCGTCCACCTGCAGAGTTTAATCAAAATACTTCCAAAATGACCTGCAGAGAGTTCCCTCCAGACAAGAGAGCAATTTGTTGGTATCAGGTGGAGGCCTAAATCTACAACTTCACAGATGGCAGACTTTTTCAAGTTGCTAAGTAACCTTTAAATTTTCAACCAAAGTGGCTAAAAAATCCGTTGGTCTCCTCTGAGTGGGGCAAGGGGAGCTTTCTTAATTCGGAAAGGGTTCTGCTGTTTTTACATCTCCAAGTTCTCTTGCAAAAGTCGTGGTTGCCACCTTGGGATATGGAATACAAAACTGGAATTTCAGATACATTAGATCAAGCCCCTTGTACCACCCGATCCAAATTATGTTTCATGCTCAGTGGTTAAAGATTTTTTAATAAAATAAAGGGAACAGAATTCACAGAGTAAGAAAGGACCATGTAACAAGGTATTAAAGTTTTGACCTTGAAGGAACTCTTGATAAATGCTTAAGTCCCTCTGGAGCCAATGCTTTGCTGGCTCAGCACTTAGGACTATAACTGAGAGACCTTCTCAACTGCCAAATTCTAAAAAGGTCTAGAATTACTTTTTGTTTGTCTGCTGCCAGCAGAGGAGATAGACAGATGTTGATGGGCATACAGCTGTGTGTTGCCTGGGGTTTATTGTTCTGGCTGCAAAACTGAAACTAACATGAAAGTGAGGCTTTGCACTAGGGAGGGGGGAGACCACAGAGCTCCCTGAACATTTAAAGAGACAAGGCATCATATTGTTGATCAATGCAACTCCCTTTTTGGATAGGACTGGTGAGAAATTTTGTTGTTAGGTGAACAGATCTAGGTCAACACTTTGAAAATATTGGGCATGTCTACACTCGAGACATCTTGCTTGAGCTAGTGCATTGAAAATAGAAGTATAGCTACAGCAATATGGGAAGCAGGAAGGGGTTGCCACCCCAAGTGCAATCCTGCCCTGGACATCGGGTACATACTCAGGCAGCTAGTCTCTACTAATGCTCACACTGCCATGACTACACTTCTATTTTAGTACACGTATGTCTGCCCAAGTTGCAAATTACACCTCCAGCTCAAGTATAGGTGTAACCACTGATGCTTTTTCTAACATCTGTAAAAATAAACTAAGTAACTGCTGCAGGGAACAGATGCTTCTCTATTTAGAGCACAGTGGAAGCTCTAGGGTTGTAACTAGCTATCTGGACTACAGCATAGCTTCTGCGCACCAAAAAACAAGAACAAAAAATGAAGACTAGTTAAATATAATTAAGACGAACAAACTTTTAAAATCTAAATGCCAAATGTATCCCTAAGGTAACTCCATTAACTTCAAGGATAAATTTGACCTTATGTGACTTATATATAGTTAACTCAGTGTTTGACATATGGATCCAACTTACTTACTGTAGGCCTATTTTAACCTGTTTTGCAGTTATGATATATAAATTAGTTTATTGCTTAACCCCTCTGGAGTCACAATCCATGAATGGGGCAGGAAGGAAATCTGTTAAGTAGTAACATTTTTTATTAGTAGAAAAAGTGTGGAAATGTATATCCGCTGAGCTATAGAAAGAGCTCATTCCCCATAGGAGCTAGATTTGGGCTCAGATCTGCTCTGCAGAGCTACGGGAACGATTAAGAAGAACTAGCAAAAGATGCAGAAGCAGGGCTCCCATCTCTTCCACCACAGACTCCAATAGCCCTACTCCCTCTCCCAGACAGCTCATGGACATGATAACTAGTAATACTTAGCTCTTATACCAGCTAGACAGAAGGAACGTGAATTCAGTTACTGCTTAAGAACCTATTTAAAATGATTACAAGAACCAGAGTATTTAAAAAAAGCAAACAACAAAAATACCCACCCCCTCCCCACATACATATTCAGCTATTTAAATTAAAAACAGGAGTCAGTTTGTGCCTGATAGGCACAGGCCCGCATTGGAGATTGTGCTGAGTTTCACCCTCTCAGGGAAAGCTCCTACCTAACCTTAGGCTTTTGGCCAGAGACCCAAGTTTTTGTGAGATTTCTCAGTCCTGCCTCCATGGTGCTGCAATCATGAGGCTGGCCTCGCATAGAACAGAGGAATAGGCATATGGGTCGCGTCTGGGCAGGCTGCAAAGACAACAGCTCTTGGGCTCTTCTTCCTCCATACACACATTTGGAATCATCATTGCCCTGATCTTTTAAAAAATACATTTCCTTTGCGTCCATTTCCCCCCTCACATGTGGAAGAGGAGAGGGAAACTGCTAAAACAAACATCTCTGGCTTTTCAGTTTCTCACTGAAGCCCCAGGAGGGATTGTGCAAGAGCTCAAGGGAGTGCAACAGAAATGTACTCAGCATGGTGCAGGAAGCGCCTCTCTCTGTGGCTTGCCAGTGCAGAAGAGGAGGATGACTGCAGGGCCTCATCTCCCCTCTATTATCTTTGGGGTGTCTTCAATTCATGGTGGTCACAGGTGTGATCAATGAGTAACTGGTCCTTGACTGAGGGAGCAGTCTCTTTGCACTCCCTCACTCCTTCCGTATTTTCCTTGCTTCTCTCTGTTCCCTATTTTCACTTCTCTCTGCTACCCCACCCTTCTCCCCGCATTTTTCTGTTCCTCTACACCAGTCCCCAATGTCCAGAATAGCCACAAACTTTGTTGGAAGCTCTGGTCCTGCAGCCTTTATGTGAGTAGCCCACTGTAGTTATTCACACGAGTTAGGGACATGGGATCAGATTTTTAGTTGCAGACAAATGGCATGGCACCACTGCTTTCAATGAAAATACACTGATTTACACTAGCTGAGCATCTAGCTCTCAGGATCAAGCCCTTAACCTATTTAACGCAGGTTGAAATCATCATAGTTGTATCCTTGTTTTAGGGTCTAAATATAAAATGTTTGTTAGATCAGAAACAAAAATCCCCCACAATATCATATCATTGTAAGACAAAAAAACAACCCCCTCATTATTTAATCTGTTTTCCCTAATTTAGGGCCTAATTCTGCTCCCACAGAAAACCAATGGAATTTTTACCATTGACTTCAATGGGAACAAGATAAGGCCCCTATTCTTTAGTTAATGGCTGTACAGACCTTTGAAGATGTGACATAAAAATTATAAGTAATATTGCTATTGTTATCAAGTCTAGCTTCTATTCAGTTTAATAAACATGTCCAGCTGTAAAGCCCTCTGAAGCTTAATAGAAAATTAAAATGGTTTTAGAGGATTTTTGAAGCACCCTATAGAATTTAATAGGGAAGTACTATACATCTCTACTACAGATATATATATAGGATAACTTAAAAAAAGATCTATAGGTCATTACTAGTTTCATCCCTATTAAATATTATAGATTTTTCCATTAAATTAGAATATTTTATACAGAGGCAGAACAACAGATTATCTTGGGCATAACACTGCACAAACATTCATTCACACAATGCTGTACACTCAAATATTCAGCTTCTGACCTACAATTCCTTACGTTCAGTTATTAATTAAGGTTAATGGTAATAACTGTAGGATGCTTTGTAAAAGCCAAATTGAATAAAATGTATACTCCCATACCACATTAAGTTCACATTTTAAAAAAAACAGATCTCTTTATTCTTCTTGCCTACTTTATTTCTACTTCAGTCCAGGAAAGAAACATGCCAAAATAGAAAATAAAAAGGAAATAAAAAACAAGAATAATAAAGGATGGGTGAGTTCCCTTCCATAACATTTTCTTAAATTATTAGATTAAACAAAAATCCTGCTGCTGCAACTCACTTCAATGGGGCAATGTGCAGGTATAGGGGTTTGCCTACAGGAATGCAGTTGCAGGATCAGCATCTCAACTTACTGTTTTATGCATTCTATGTTGTACTGTATGCAGCTATTGGAAATTCTGAAACTATTTAAGTTGGTAATGGAAAAGTATGGGTATTCAACACAACCTGAGTCTAATAGGTTTTTGTCTAGATGCTAACCTAAAGTTGTTTGTTTTCAGGACAATATCCCCTACTTCCCTTTCCTACATCATATATGAAATGTGTTCTCTCACCAGTGGATATTATTTGGGATAAACTACTAAAAATGTGAAATATGAACATAATGGAGAACATAGTTGGCATTTGATCAAACAGAATAATTATTATCTGTACTGTGTCGTTCATAAACCTTTGCCTCCCCCTCCACAAGAAAAATATTTTTATTTCAATTAGTAAATCAACTGACCACTTGGTAGCTCCAAGGAAAATCTGTAGTCTCTAAAAAAATACAGCGCTTTGAAAAGACTGCAAAAGAGCTGCTGACAAGTTATATACATTGTTTGCCGTGTTGTTGTAGCTGTGTTGCTCCTAGGATATGAGAGAGATAAGGTGGATGATGTAATATCTTTTATTGGACCACCTTCTGTTGGTGAGAGAGACAGGCTTTCGAGCTACACAGAGCTCTTCTTCAGGTAGCTTGAAAGCTTGTCCCTTTCACCAACCGAGTTGGTCCAATGAGAGTTATAGAAGTGTTATTTATTCCAAAATGGCAAGTGTATAAGCAGCTCGTTTTAAGCCAACAATATTGAAGAGCTCTTGACGAGCATGGAAAAGTAATTACAAAACCAACACCTCTTTGTTACTAAATCTGTTCAATCCATGAGTGCTGAAAAGAGCACATTTCTCAATAACCATCAAATGCAGTTATGAGATCACTTGAACTTTGTTCAAAATGAGCATCGGGAAGAATTTAGAAGCTTATCAGGCAGAAGAGTCTTCCTGTCCCTGGAAGATGGATGGAGAAGGTACTCTGTGCCACCCCCTGCAATCCCATCCACCCAAAGGAACTGTTGTCTCTGAAATAGCATGCAGATACTACAGCGATTATATAAAGTGGATCAGCCCTGAAAGAAGGAGTTGACCTTCAATGACTCTCACATGAAGTGGTCTCTGGAAGCAGGAACATGCCATAGGTGGCTTAATCATTACAATACTTTTGGCAACAAAATATCTGAGGCTCATTCTCCCTCAGGTATCTCTTGTAATATAGGTCTCTCTAATTTTTTGTATCTTTGAGCATGACAACAAAATAGTGGATAAAACATAACTGGCTCACACAATTGTAGAGTTTTAAAAAAACCTTTGACAAAGTCCTTCACAGGACGGTCTCAGGGAAACAAAGGGCATGTCCTACCTTGCAATCATGGGGTGTAACTAAAGCACATATATAGACCTACTCTAGCTAGCGTGGGTATTGGTAGCAGTGAAGGCATGGTAGTGCAGGCTTCCGCACAGGCTGTACAAGCCCACCCAAAACCCCAGGGTACTTACTCAAGTGGCTGACACCTGTGCTGGCACAGCTGCACTGTTACTGGTACCCAAGCTCACTGTATTAAAGCAAGCTCAGGTATATCTACACACACTGCAATCGCACCCTTTGATTGCAATTCAGACACTCCCTAAAATTGTCATGAGGTGAAAACTATGGATTAGAAACTGGCTAAGAGAGTCGGCAGATTAGAAATAAAAAGTCAATTTTCACGATTGCAAAAAGCTAACAATGGGATGACTCAATGTCCTCTACTAGCATGGGGGCTGTTCAATAATTTATTAATGATCTGGAAGAAGCAGTAAACAGGCAGGTGTCAAAAACTGCAGACTGCACCAATTTACTTAGGTTATTCATGCCTAGAGATGGCTGTTAGGAACTTTAGAGGGACATAAGAAAACTAGGTGAAAGGGCAATCCAATCGCAGATGAAGCTCATGGTTCAGAAATGCAAGGCTATGCACATGGCTATGAACTACTCTGTCATGTCACTGGATTCTTAAGTAACCATAGCCACTCGGAAAAGAGACCTGAACATCGCTCTGGACAGGTCAGTGAAAATCTATGCGCATTGTGTTATGATAAACAAAAAGAATATTGCAGAAATGTCAAACAGGTGAGGAAAGTGACCCCCATGATTAGATGAATGGAAAGAAGATGGGGATTGTTTAGAGACTAGATTAATAAAAGAAGAAGTTTGCAAACTGTAACGAATGGTGAAGATAACATCAGTTGAATGCTCTTATTTACTGTTTCTCATAAAACATGGAAAAGGGCCCCATCAACGAAACTGAAAGGCAACAAATGCAAAAATCATATGAGAAAAACTGTTTACATAATGCTTAACTAGCCTGTGGAACTCACTGCTATAAGATATCGTTGAGATTAGCAGGATTCAAAAGAGGACTGGACATTTATCTGGATAAGGAGAACATCACTGTTACACTAAGTAGGAGTAAAAACAAAACAGAACTGCAGCAGTTACATACATTCTCATGCTTCAAGACATAAGCCAACCTCTAACAGATGAGAGCAGGATATTCTGTAATTGTTCACTTTGAGGTTCCTGACAGCTTCCTCTGAAGCATCTCGTACTAGCCACTGTAGGAAAGAGGATGCTGGACTAGATACAGGTCTGATACAATATGGAAATTCCATATTGTGAGTAAGGGAAAATGGCTTATGGAACATGTGAGGCTTTCCAAACCTCTATATTTTGTGGGTGGCTGTCAGGATAGGTGTATACAGTAGAAGATGCTTATGAGAAACTGATTCACTGTAGCGAAACTCCCACTATAGTGAAGTAGCATGAGAGTTATAAATTGTTTCAATGCACTGCAGTGTGTCAATAGCACTTCTAGTTAGAGGGAATCTCCACTTATGAGAGAAGTAATGTTGTCTAAAACAAATGACTTAATTATAAGTGGATTTCACTATGTCCTGTCCAGTACAGTACACATATTTAAAGGATATTTCTGCTGCCTTTAATTTTTAACTTTACATTAAAAAATACTGCTCTGGAAACTTTTTGGCTTCAGTGCAGTCACATTCCTGGAATTTAATGTCGGTAACAGTAACTTTACAAAGTTACACTAGTTTGTTTTCATTCCATGGTCCCTTGCATACAAAAAGCTTAAGAAGGAGCAGCATGCAAGACCCTACTGAGTTCAATTTAGCTGGGTAATGGAGACATGGTCGTAGCAATAATAGGGAATGTGGGCTTAAAGGGAAGTAAGGCCTTTTACAACATGAGAGGAATAATAGAAAAGGAAAACAAATCTGACTCCAATATAGAAAGTCCCACAGCAAACAGCTTGGATGGCTTTGATGGCAGAAAATTGGTTGTCTCCAGTCAAGCCTACATAAATTTGCAATTCAGTGATGTGTTCGTGAGGATGAAGTGAAGTCATAGTAAATGCCCTACCATCCTGGGAACTATATGACAGATGAAACAAAGCAGAGTTATTTAGAGTAACCATGAAAGGGAAGACACATTTTGTTTCATATCATTTTACTTATGTTAAGTATGTATGTTAATTTGTAAGAGTCCAGCGGCTTCTCAAACTTTTTTGTATGGGGAACACCTCTCCCACCTTGGAATTCCCCTCTAATCTAGTTGGATCTAGCTCTAATTTAGCAATATGAGAATGTCAAAGTGGTCGCAACAGCTGGGTTGAGAACCAGTTTAATAGTCACATATGTTAATTTACATGCTTGACTACTATAAGGCATATTGGTAAGAGCGATTTAACATGACAGACTTAGGCAAAACTTTTCATTGCCACTCTAACTGTTGTACAGTGTGGCATGTACTGGTCTTATGCCTAGCTTTCTGCCTGTGTCCCTAGGAGGCTGTACTTCAGTCATGCTCTATGCATGTCCTATGCAACTACTAACACTAATGCAACATCCAGGTTGAAAAGCCAAGTGCTGAAGAAAGAATAAATAAATCAGAAAAAGCAAAGGATTTCTTTCCCAGTCTCTCACCCCACAAAAACCACCGAACAGCTTTTGTTCAAGCTTTCCAAAAATAATGTCATTTTAAGCAGGCACAAAACATGGGAAAATTAAGCCAAACCCCAAGGTGAATATTTTGGAAAACTATGCACGTGTAAATGCCTGGCAATGGCAGATGACTTTGCATAATAGACATTACTGAAATATAGTGAAATGAGAAAAATCAAAGGGCTGCTGTAATACCTGGCTATAAACTGAACAGGTCAAAGGGTGGTGGGGCGGAATAGTGTTGTATCTATCAGATACCACAGAATCTAGGGAGATAAAAATTCTGAGTGGAAAGGACCACAACGGAATCTGTGTGGATACAAATCCCATGGCAGGGTAAGAATTTTGACTATGTTCTACTAACAGCTTCCAGACCAGGGCAAGAATTGCACAGTGCTCAGAAAGTACAACAAGGCAATGTTTAATGAAATGACAATCATTGAGCAATTCAATTATCTGTATATATTAACTGGTCACAATAGGATAATGTTTACAAAACCAATTTCTTAAATGATTGCTTCTTGAAAGAGCCAGTTCTAAAGCACAAAAGAGGAGAAACTATTCTTGATGTAGTACAAAGGAAGAAACAAGAGTTGGTTCAAGAAGCAACTACCGTTAAACCTCTGTGTAACAATGACTAGAATATAATTAAGTTCAAGGTCTCTGAGGGAGGAAAGGTACCACAAACTAGCCCTTAATTTAGAAAGAGGGGAATTTAATAGAAATCACAGAATATCAGGGTTGGAAGGGACCTCAGGAGGTCATCTAGTCCAACCCCCAATTTTTGCCCCGAGATCCCTAAATGGCCCCCTCAAGGATTGAACTCACAATCCTGGGTTTAGCAGACCAATGCTCAAACCACTGAGCTATCCCTCCCTCCAAAAGCTAGTCAAAAAGTTCTTAAAGTCAAGAGTAAATAAATTAAAATACTTAGATTTAGCACGGATTCTATTGACACAGAGTCTCATAGCATATATAACTCTAAACTGAAAGGGAAATAGGAAGACAAAAAATAAATCAGTGCAACTAAATGGCAATATCTAAGACATTATACAAAGCAATCAGAGATCTTTCAGCATATGGAAGCGCAATCCCAGTAAAGCCGATAGGCAATTTCTAAGAAGGAAATTAGGTGTAGGACTAAGGTGGAATTTGAAAGGCAGATAATTGAAGGCATACATACAAATAGTAAGAACTTATCTATGTATAGTAGATGTAGGAAGCCTGTGGGGAAATTTTGGGTTCAGCACTGTGATAGGGAGTATAAAGCCCTCACTGGACGGGAGGGGATTAAGGAGGAACTCTGAGCTAAGGAGGCCCCGCCCCTCTGCCCGTGCTGAGCATGCTTGGGTTGGAAATGGGATTTAAGAGGTAGCCAGACAGCTCAGTCAGGGCCTGGAAGGCCAGGGAGAAGGACATGCTCTGGGAGCACCTGTGAAAGATATGAGCCAAGCCAGGCAACAGGGGAGACACAGCACCTGGACACTGAGACCATGGCTGGAAGCCCTGAAGGCAGTGCTCCCTAGGGGTGGCTGGCAGGGATGCAGAATGTGATAGGACATGACCCAGGGAAGCTGACTTGAGGCTGAGAGAAGACACCACAAGGTGAGTGAATTTGAACCAACTTTTCAGGGCCCTAGGTTGGAACCTGATGGGAGTGAGAGGGCCCAGGTTCCCCTACCAGCCCCAGGACTGCACCCGCTAGCAGAACTGCTGCTTGAGAGCTGCACCCACTAGGCTGAACTGCTGCTGGGGATGAATCATTGGGTGTGTCTGCTGCCTTGGGCCCTAACTACTAGTGGGGAGAACCTGCTCCAGCTCACAACCATTACAGGGAACAATTAAAGAAGACCAGAATATTTCTGAAAAGCTAAATTGTTTTTTTTTTTGCTTCAGTCTTCACTGCACAGAATGTTAGGGAGATACCTACTCTTTTCTGGTAATAAAGATGAAGAACTATCCACAAATTAAAGTGTCAGAAGAAGGGGTACTGGAACAAATGGGCACACTAAGAAGCAACAAGTTACCCAGTGCAGATGGCATACGCCCAAGAGTTCTGAAGGAAAGTGAGGATGAAGTGGCTGAGCTGTTAAGAAAAATACACAATCTCTCATTGAACAAGTTACCACATGTGACCCAAGGGTCTCTTGATGCCAATTGGCAGAGGGCACAAGGATACATAGGGATCCCATGGTTTCACCAAGAAATGTCATATGACATCTCCGATGAAAGCCTCTGTCATAGTGGTCATCAAAATCATTGTAAGATGTATGTATGGAATAATATGTGAAGAGTTACATATATATGCTGAAAATTGCATTCTCTAGGTCTTGTAGTTAAAGCCAGGTTACTCAAAGATAGCGTGCTTTGAGACAGGAGGTGGAATAAGCTTATCTCCCTGGCAGACCATTGTGTGTCTTACAACAGAAGTTGATTAGTATACCGAGTCAAATGCTAATGAAGGGCTTGTGGAGACTTCAGAAGGAAATCAACAAGAAGAGGTAAATAGTGGGGAGGGAACGCTGTTTTCAGGTGAAGTTCAAAGGTCTGATCTATCTGGGGATGCAGAGAGTTGTTCTGACATCCTTCCATCTGTGAAGACAAGCTGCAGTGAATTTCATCCATCCTGATGGAAAGTGCTAGGAAAAGGACTTGGGCCAAGCTACCCTGTAGGAGACAGGAGAATGTCCTGAGAGTTAAGTTTAGGCTCTAGAAAAAGTTTTATGACTTAGTTTTATACCTTACTGTTTGTTTCAAATATTCTTGCTTACTACCATTTGAATCTCTGTTCTTTGATAATAAACTTATTATTGTTTCCACTATAAAGATATCTAAGTGCTGTGTGTTAAGCAGAGCAGTGATCCTGAGTTAAAACTAGTAAGGTGGTGTATACTATTCCTTTGGAAGGAGAGATCTGAGTGTTCAATGAGTCAGGGTCTGGGCACTCCAGAGGGATGCTTGGAGGACTCGGAGCTTAGTCTGTGCTTATTACTAACTGTATAGAGACAGTGAAGTCTGTGAAGGACTGGAAGGTTGTGCTTGTGTTGCCAGAGGCTGGTGGATTCAGGGAGCTGACCCACAGCAGGTGCAGTCATTACTTCCTCTTGCTAAGGGAAGGTGGTATCGAGGTGCCTCATAACCCTAGGAGGCATCACACCATATAAAGAACTGAAGTGCAGCAAGTATCGTACCTAAATTTTAATAGGAGTGATCTGAGATTTACACACCAGTAAGACTTTCGGTACCTGGTGAACTGACTGAAGTTATAATTAAAACTAAAATACCTAGAAGGCACATTAGCTTCTAACTAGCACAGCTGCTACTAAGAAAATTGTGCCTCTCTTATCTCTCAGAAATTATTTGAACATGCCTATGAAATAGTGGATAAAGGAGAACTGGTTGATATAGTTTATTTAAACTTTCAAGAGGTCTTTTTGACAAAGTCCTAAACAAGAGGCTGTTAAAGGAAATAAATAGGTATACCGTAAGAGGCACGGTGTGAGAGTGCGGTCATGGATCAAAACCTGACTAAGAGAGAGAAAGAGTAGGAATAAATGGTCAATGTTCATCGTTAAAAAGGTTAACAGCAGGGTACCAAAAGAGTCCATGCTAGAACCTGTGCAGTGTAATGGATTTATTAATGATGTGGAAAACAGGATGAACAGCGAGGGGACAAAATTTGAAGACAAAGTAATACATGCTGGAGGGAATAATTTTCCCTGCTCATACACCTTACTGGATTCTAAATTAATTGCATCAGCTCTAGAAAAAGGCATGGCATCATTGTGTACAGTTCAATGAAGATCTTGGCTCAGTGTAAAAAAGGCAGTCAAGAAGCAAGCAAAACATTAGGATGCATAAGGAATGGGATGGAGAATAACAGAAAATATTACAATGTCATTACGTAAATCAGCTGAGTGCCCTGTGTGTTCAGTTCTGGTCACTCCATTGTAAAAAAGGACTTAGCAGAAATGGAAAAGTTAAAGACTAAGAACTTGAAAAAAACTCTTATATGAAGAAAGATTGAGAAGACAGGGACTATTTACCTTAGAGTGGAGATAAATAAGAGGGGACATGACAAAAATATACAAAATAATCCATAGCATGGGGAAGGTAGGTCAGGAACTTCTATTCACACTGTTATAATACAAGAACAAGATGACATTTAATGAAATTGAAAGGTGGGAAATTGGAAACTGACAAAGACACTTTAAGAGAAAACACAACACAATTTACCTGTGGAACTCACTGCCTTGAGCTATCACTGAGGCCAAGAGCCTAGCAGAATTAAAAAAAGCATTAGCTATAGATGAATAAAAAGAATATCCAAGTTTAAATAGCAAATAGTAAACAAATAAATCAGAGTTTAGGAATGGATATTAATCCTTGTCTTCAGAGCATTAGACATCTTCTCTAAGTATTTTGGGTTAGTAGCAAGTTTCTGTTCAGGGCCTGATTATCCCAAAATTGTCTCCTGCAGGGTTCTTGCCCTTTCTCTGAAGTACTTTGTGCTGGTCACTTTCAGAAGTAGGAACTCCACAGGATCACAGGAATTGCCACACTGGACCAGATCAATGTTCTTATGCAATAACAGGGCAGAGGAATAATAAGAAATATTAGATATTGTTTTGTAACCTTTCCAGAACTCCTTTCAGGGATGCCCAGCTACATGTCACCCAATACTCAGTGCTAGGAACAAAGACTCAATATAGCCCCTAATGATTATTATAATAGATTTTAACATAGCTTGGGATCATTTGGGATGAAAGGTGCTATTTAAAATGTTTTTTAAAAAAACCTTACTAAAATGTTAATGCTGAGAAACATTTAAGCCCATCTGTTTCCATAAGATTTACTAACAGTAAGTAAATGCTGTTTTAATATTTGCCCTTTCCTCCTACCACATTTACTGCAGTGGTATCTGGGATCATTTTTCTGTATTACCTTTGTAAGACAGGGCAATTATTTTACCAAGAGGGGGTACAAGTTGCCACTTCCAATTGATGTTGGCTCCTAAGCACCAACAACAAACACAATGTACAATCACAGATCACACTTCAGTAGTCACAGGGACTGTACACATCGCAACTAAATGACCGTAGATTTTCTTTGCATTTCTCCCCCCTCCCCCGGGACTGTTAATGCACACCATTGTTCTTAACCAATACAGATGAGGATTTTGAACTAATCAGGTACAAAACACATGCAGTAGTTGTTCTAATCAGCAGATCAGAATCCCTGTGAAAAAAAATCATGTATTGCTGTGCACATTTCATCTGACTGAAAGTGACATGATTACAAGACTCTCTTTACTGCAGAAAAAAAAAGACAGATTTTGTCCTCTTTCACGCTCTGCTGCTGTACATTATAAACTACTGTCACATGCAAATACTGGTTCATGCCTTTGCATCGTTAAGAGACAGGAGATTTCATTTCATTCTCAAAGGAAAACAGTGTGTAAGATTTTAGAAAGTTGGGGGAGTTCACTGCTCCAATCAGAGGATGAAATTTACCCTTGAAGTGAAGCTCGGAGGGCAAGAACTCAGCAAGGTACTTAAGCACATGTGTACATTAAAGTACATGGTAGTCCCATTAGTTTCAAAGTTATGCATCTGCTTAAGTGCCTTGGGCGTTAAGCCCCACATTTTATCTGGGCAGGGATACCAATGATGGATTGATCTCACAGAGATTTGTGTGCAACCCCAGTGTGCCATGTAAACACTTTCACCATTGGCTCCACATGTACTGACTCAGGACACAATGGAGCTGGAATGGGAAGGCGCCACACATTCACGTTTATGCAGCTCCAATAGTGCTAATACTCAGTGCAAGCAGCTCAACTGGGCTGTTCTAGTCCATAGGCTACAGTAGCAGCCCTGCACCCTGGCCCTGATTTGGGCAGTGGATTTAATCTTTCCAGTTGCTCCACACTTTACTCACATGCAGCCTGTCGGATTTATGTGCAACTGGCTATCTTGCGAGTGCATAACAGAGTCACCATGTAGTTTTAAAACTCTACCATACACCTCCTTTAGTGTTTTTATCTGGGTTAGATTTCTGTTCTTGATTTCTTTATTGTTACCATTTTCATGAACACACTGCATGCTGCTTCCGTGCTAGAATGATGGTGTGGAATGTCCTAGAGTAGACACACCATGAGAGGAGAATCAGGCCTATCATGTTCTCATTAGTTGCATAGGCCCCAGTGCAGAAACAGACTTACTTCAAGGAAATAAATCATAAGAATTAGATAGCTTTCTGTTATAGCATAAATGCAGCCAAAGAAGGAACAAGATTTTGATGAGCCTTCCTAGAACAGGAAAGTTTATCCAGTGGTTAGGACATGAGCTTGAGGTTCAGAAGACCTAGGTCCAATTCTCTGTTCTGCCAGAGGCTTCCTGTGTGAACTTGGAAAAGTGAAAGTCTCTCTATGGCTCAGTTCCCCATTAATGGGGAATGGGGATAGCTCACAGGGGTGAACATAAATGCATTAAAAAGTGTGAGCTGTTCAGATTCTACACATATGTACCTTAGATAGATAGCCTTCTATGCCATTCTCTCTCTCTTTGGGGTATCAAACACTTGCATCTCTGAGTTCTGGGAAAGAAAGTGAGAAGGATGAACAGCTGTGTCAGAATAATTATGATCCACTGACAAGAATCCGACTCTAATACTGAGAAACACTTTAGTGTCTCCTCATGCTGTTGTAAGGAATTGCAAGAGAACTTGCTCACTTAAATCATGCCTGGCTCTCATGGTCTTCATTAAAGGATTATCTGAGTCTTCTGGCTGGACCTCTATGGCACATTGAAAACTTCAGAGGATGAATCTACTTTCTCATCTGGTTTCTCATAGGATGTCCATGCTTTCACTACATTACTCCGCAGGAGGGCATCCTGCCACTGGGAAAGGGAGCCCAGACAAGAAATACCATGCAAGAAATGAATGATATATAACAGGGAATAGGTAGGAGCTACAACTGCTGGAGATAAAGTGTCAACAAGATGAAATGGAGCAAGACAGGATGGTGAGAACTCAGAACAGGGAAAAGAGAACTGGTGGCAGCGACAATCCCTTTCTCATGATAATCATATATTCAATGCACATGCCCTACAAAAGGGCAATTTTGGGTCCTCCCAAGGCATTCTTGTACAACCCAACTACTTGGCTCATCTTTGTCTCCTGACACTGGCATTATCTGCATTCTGATCTCCCCTCTATAGCACCCAGCATGCAATAGATTCCTCTTATAGAAGTCATAGCAACCAGAGGAAATGCAAGCATCCTTATTAAAATCTGAGAAAGACAGGCTAACTCACACCATAGATATATCACTGCTCAATTAGAATGCACCCAATACAGAGATATCCTATCTGGCCAAAGGCGAAGGATACCATTGCTGTAGGCACATTTTATAAATAAAATAATAAGTTCCACTGAATTCCTGGAGTTTGAATATTTGTTTTTTTTTTATTTTAAAATGTTTGTTCTTATTAGTTCCTAAAAGAAAATGCAGAAGTCATCTTGAGCTGAATGTCTGGTCAAGAGCTAGGACCTGATCCAAAGACTCCCATTGACTACAATGAACTTTGCCCCATAGCGATTAGTGTTTTTTTTAATTGTGAAAAACATTCAAGCGTAAAGGGCATCGGGAACGGCCCAAATGCTTATTTATTGTCACACAAGGTTGACATTCATGGAGCTGTGCTGGCATTTAGAAATTATGCAAAGCTTCCCACCTAAATCCATTGTCATTTGGCATCCATCCCGTAGGCCATCCATCTAATCAGCTCTGCCTGTGCTAGTGTTTGGTGCATATGGCATCCCTAAATGCAGCTCTGAGGTTGAATAAATTTTAAAGATAATTATAAAAGCTTCTGTGGCTACATGAGGCAAATTTTTAGGCTACACTGATCTAAAAGAAAAAGTGAATTTCTCCCTCACTTTTTTTTACGGTATAGGCAGCCCCTACAGAAACAGCTAAAAACACATGGGGAGGGCTTAAGGGATGCTAGAAGCCCTGCCCCCCAATCATACAGGCTAAGAAAGGAAGAACATCTCCCGAGGTGGGGCCAGATCCCTGGGAACAAACATGGCATCAGCAGAAACTGTAGCTGCTCCACTTGCAGAGCGAGGAATTGAGAAGCCCAGAAACGGCCACTGTACAGAGGGATGGAAAGCACTTCAGCTGGAATTGCTGCAGCAATGGGGTAGGGGGGCTGCAGCCCAGCCAGAGCACCTCTTTGGGCCTGAACACCATTGTGTGTGGGGACTTTAAGGGATGGGAGAGAAGGTTCAGTCACAGTTTCTGGACTCCTGTGACACAGTTTGGCCCTGATCACCTGTGATGACCCTCATGTAGAAGCTCCATTCCCTTAGACAACTGAGAGAAAAGGAGGGCCCAAAAGTCACCACACCCTCCGGTATTGCATACAGCAGGAGACTTCCTCCTACCCAGGAGACACTGCCAGCTGTATTATCAGCAAGCAGTTTGGCAAAGAAATGAGGGGATGGAAACTGCTCATCTGTCTCAAAGTTTGACATCAGAGTAATATACAGGGACAGAGGATTTGTACTGAGGAAATTAAGAGAGGCTAATCCATCGGTGGTGCAGAACTACACATGCTAGGTTGCTGTGTGGAGTCAGGAGAGGAGATAGTAGGATGGTGAGAGCACAGTGCATGGGAGGATATTTTTGGATGGTGAGTGCCCTATGGGAAGGAATGGAGAGTCTTAATTAAGGGATCACTATATATTGAAAAGGACGTTTGTTGAGGAAACGTATTGTACATAATATAGAACATAATTTGGAACAGGACATGGGTGTCACACACAAACACCACATGAACTCATTTGATTATTTGTAACCACCCATCTTCCAACTTCCCCACCAACTGTTTGTATCTCTCAAGTGCTATGTCTTTGTACCATTAGAATATCAGATCTTATGGGCAAGGAATGTGCCTGTCTTTTTATTCTATAAGGCATCTATCACTCTGTGGATGCTGTGACTAGATAATAAATACTTGTAATCAGAATACATCTATTACATCCATAATAGCCTCTCTGATGAGCCATCACAGTTTCAGTGACATGGGCAACTGTCAGTGAGGAACTGAACTGAGGCTCTGAGCTCTTGTCACCAATAGATTTATACTATAGATTCAATATTCACATCTTCCACTATACTATTTCTTTTCTATGAATGGTAAAAATGTACAGTTTTAATAGTTACCTCCATTATTTGTAACTAGGTCCAGTCAAGAGCACTGGGAAAAAGTATTTTAAAAATAGCAACTGCAGTTTCTTTTCTTACCATTTAAATGGATTGCTTTATCTCAAAAATATGAATCAATGAAAAGAAACCTTAGCAACTCATGATTTATGGGCCTCACAGTGGAAATGGGGCTAGCGATCAATCTATTTCATGTCTCTAACATATGTAATCCACCCAAGACATCATTATTCAAAAAGCAATTCAAATTAAATAGGAAAAAAAAAAGAAAAAAAAAAGAGAATGACATGCTTACTGTAGCTAATTCATCAAACTTGCCAAAGAGTTCATTCAGAAGCTTCACCAGCTCTTGAGCAGTGCACTGTGATGCCAAACTAGTGAACCCCACAATGTCTGCAAACAAAATGCTGTAAAGAGAAGGAAGGAAACATGGAAACATTAGTGCAGAACACACCTTCTTAATCCAATTATCTTTTTCTATGCACTGAGTGCAACCCAAAACACAAACCCAGGCAAACCAGGATTGCCACCATTAAAGTGCTATGCAGAGCACAAATATCAAAGATCCAGGATCATCTTGCATTTAAAAGCACAGACTATGAGTCGGGGAATCGGCGTTCTGTTTCTGGCTCTGCCACAGGCTTCCTTGGACCTCAAGCAAGTTTTCTCTTAGGTACTTATATCATTGTCCTTCCTCCTCATCACTGTAGAGGGTCTGAGTGCCTCAACACCCCTTTGTGGTAGGACAGTACTATTATCTTCATTTTACAGATGGGAATTGAGCCATAGAGAGGCTGAAGTGTCTTGCCCCACATTAGAAAGGAAATCTCTGGCAGAACAGGGAATTTAACCTGGGGCTCCTAAGTCCTAGGTTAGCACCCTACCACTTAACCATCCTTCCTCACTTAACTTCTAAGATGTGTAAACTTTCTGTGTTTCAGTTCGCCTACACAAGAAATGGGGATAATTTAAAGTACTGTGAGGCTCAACTGATTAATGCTTACAAAACACTGAGGAATTAAGGCTGTGGACCAGGACTCGAGAGATCTGGGTTCAATTCCTGCTTTGCCACAGACTGTAAAACCCCAGGCAAATCAGTTAGGCTGGAATTTTCAAAACATCCTTAGGGAGTTAAGCACCCAAATCCCACTGACCATCAGTGGGACTTGTATGCCCAGCTGCCCTCTCTGCCTTAATTACACTTCCCTACCTCATAGGAATGTTGAGAGGATAAATCTAAACATAGTTGGGAGTTACTCAGATACTGCATTGAAAAGGGCCATATAAGTACCTAAGTAGATCCTTGAATGGAGCGGCTACAGAAGTATTAATTATTTAGATTTACTCACCTGCTGGTCCAGGGCCTGTGGCAGCTGTAGAAATGCTATGGATCTACTCACAGGCAGTACCCAGCCCAAATAACATGAAATAATCATTTATTTAAGTTTATAAAAATGCCACCTAACTATATGCTCTAGATGTGCTTGCATGACTTAAAATACATCTTGAGAACAGGTTTCAGAGTAGCAGCCATGTTAGTCTGTATTCGCAAAAAGAAAAGGAGTATTTGTGGCACCTTAGACTAACAAATTTATTAGAGCATAAGCTTTCGTGAGCTACAGCTCACTTCATCGGATGCATTCCACCAAAGTACTCCTTTTCATCTTGAGAACAGCAATTTAAGATAACCCAGCACAAATCTCCCTCCTCCAAAACAATTCTCTACTCTTACAATTGCAACTCCTCCCCTCCCAATTAATGTAACAGATGCTAGATGCTAGAAACACAAACCTAACAGTCCCCCATTCTTGCTTCCAGACAAGGTCACCAAATTTGATCCCTCACCCGAAATCCCAAAAAAGGGAAAATATAACCTTCTCAATTCCCAGCCCAGCCCCTTATCAAAGGCACATAAGCCACCCCGCTGCCACAAATCCTCCCAAAACCTAATTTGATTCCATGCAATTGATAAAAAAACATTTCTACCCCCAAAATCCTTTTCACTCCCTAACCTAGGAAACCTAGCTCAACACAACACTGAGTCTTCTAAATTTCAACAGTTCCAAACCTTAATACAGATTTACAAGCATGTGTATGCTGTCATGAATATCCTTAGAGCAACTCCTCTTTACTTCCTAGAACATGCTTTCTTAGAGCATTGTTTAAGCATACTACACTCTGGAATTTGATAATTTACATCATTCATGTGTTTTATCATCATAGTAAAGACTTTTTAAATATAAAATATGTACAGTTAGATTAATCTCTAGTGCCTTCTGTCTCCAGTGTCATAACCATGAGATGCCATGGAGATGGCACGGTGAAAGACTTAAATAGAATAGAAATAAATATGGTAGTGCCAATAAGTGCTCTTCAGATTTACCCACAAAGCTCTGCCAACGTACTTCATTTTGGACCTAGAACATCTTTGCTTGACAGACCTGGATCTGTCTTTCATGAAATCAGTCCGCCAATGCCAAATCATCATACTAAATTCCCTGAAGTTTTTGAAATACACTCAGGATGAGCATTAAAGATTTCTAGAAATCGACCCAAACACACACTGGAATTCAGCTACCCAAGGGTAAAAAGCAGGGACTGTTACAATCCAATGTACCACCTAGTTATCAGATTTCAATTATATTCAATGAGACATCACTGGTATTTTCTTTCATGAATTATTTTACTATTCTATTAGAAACTCTATTTGGTTTCTCTGTCACGCCAGAAGTTCCTAGGATCTACATAAGCATATGATGAGTTTTTCTGTTTATGCCTGATTTATTACTCTCTGTGTTTTCCTATTCTGATGCAGCCAAATTTTCAGCAGTGGTCACTGATTTTGGATGCTCAACATGAGACAGCCAAATGTCTCATGAGATACCTCACGCTGGGCACCCAAAACTAGTGGCTACTATTTTAGAAAATGTTAGCTTTAGAATTTTATGGTTGTTTGTTTTTCAAATCTGGAAACTTCTTTAAATCTTTCAAAACATAAGACAGTAAAACACAAATATTTGCTCATCAAGAAATTTTCAAATCAGCACTCGGAGCAAACAAATACGTAATACAGAATGCCATGTTTTAATGGAAAGAACATAAATGCTCAAATACTTAAAAGTTAAATATAGTAGGTGACCTACAGTTACTGTTAAGAACAGGTATGTTGTAGGCAATCACATCTAGAACTCTTAATTATTTAACCATGGCCTACAGTAAAGGTGTTCATTTATTAGCTGTGTGCTTAAAGGAGGGTTATTTTACAGAATCGACATGAGTTATACAACAAATACATTCATTTAAAAGGAACATTATTTGGCATATATGTTGATCCTCATATTTCACCATTTGGTCTACAGGGTTTTCATTTATTACCAATAGGCCAAATTGGGGATGTATAAAGTGACCTATAACACATACTTGCAAACACTTTCATTTCATACATCACTAGTTTATGCATAACTAACTATATAAAATATATAAATAGTCGTATGTTAAGAGTTCTGAAGTGTATGTTGTAGGTCACAGTTACATTTGTTTGTGAAATCTGAAAGGTGAAGTTCTATATATCAATATTGTTAATTGAATGTAGATATTTTTTAAAGTTAACAAAATCTTTATATATGTTATCTTACCTTCTGTTCATTTCGATTTAAGGTTTATGGTTTTTTAACAACTTCAAGTTCTTGAACATTTTAATTGTAATGTTCTGATTATACACAGTTGAGTATTATTACAAATTTATAATGTTCAAAAATGGCTGTTTTGAGTAAAAAGGCAGTGAAAATGGCAAGTCAAAATTGGATCCAAAACTAACTCTGCCCTCTTGTGCATATGTCCAACAATGCAGTCTAATTATATGATTTCAAATAACTGCAGGATACCTGCCTCATTCCATGTATAGCTTGAACACCACACAGTGAATAAGACAGAGGTCCTGTGGATCTGTGTCTTATGTTGGATTACATTATATTTTTCCATTACCACAGTGAAAACCTATAGCAAGCTATAGATTTATTCTGTAAAATCATATTATTCATTCTATAAGTCATATTATTTATTATTTAGGCATGGATTTATTCTGAATAAGTGATAGCAAATGCTGAGTCCTCAGCACAGAGGACAGGCAGTATACAGTGAATGAAGTAGGGGTCTTCCAAATCCCCAGGCCTCTACTGTATTGCAGTCTCGCTCATTCCATGGTTTGTTGTTGTGCAAAGAGTAGGGTGCATTTAGGCCTATATTCTACTCAGGCAAAAAAAGTATTTAACACACACAGAAGTGGAATGAAGACTCATTTTCCAGTTCAAAAATATTTAATACCATAAAAGTTAGTAATGGTCAGCAAGATGTTTCATTGGTTCCATGTACTCCCCATCCGTCAATATCGATCCATTATCTTTAGTATTATATTTAGGTTGTAGGGTCCTGTGGGCACAGACCATGTTTTTGTTACATGTTTGTAAATGACTTGGCACAATGGGGTCCTGGTCCATGACCGGGGCTCATATGGGCTACAGTACTACAAGTAATAAACAACAGTAATTTCATTTTGTGTGATAAACACATCGCTTTTCATGATGTCCTTCCCCATTTGTTGGAATGGAAGGACATTGAAAGGAGAAGGAAAAATGCATCCCTATTGTAAGAACATGAGAGGATTATATGCTTTGCGTAGCTACAGGATTTATAAAGTTGTTAAATAGAGTAATTACAAGAAAATAATACACTAGAGCAGGGGTGGGCAAACTTTTTGGCCCGAGGGCCACATCGGGGTGTGAAACGGTATGCAGGGCCGGGTAGGGAAGGCTGTGCTTCTGTGAACAGTCTGGCCCCCACCCCCTATCCGCCCCCTCCCACTTCCTAGCCCCTGACTGCCCCCCTCAGAACCCCCACCCCATCCAACCCCCCGCCCCACTCCTTGTCCCCTGACCGCTCCCTCCCAGGACCCCCATCCCTAACTGCCCCCCCAGGACCCCACCCCCTATCTAACCCCCCTACTCCCTGCCCCCCCTTGACCCCTCACCCCCATCCAACCCCCCTGCTCCCTGTCTCCTGATTTCCTCCCCCAAACCTCCGCCCCATCCAACCACCCCCTGACTACCCGCTCGGGACCTTCTGCTCCTTATTCAACCCCCCCGCCCCCTTACCATGCCGCTCAGAGCGTCAGGACAGGCTTATTGGAAAGCCTGGGAGGTGGGCGGGCACAAGCCGTGCTGCCCGTGCGGCTGCAGAGGAACAACAGGGGAGGGGCCCAGGGCTAGCCTCCCCGGAGGGGAGCTCAGGGGTCGGGCAGGACGGTCCCGTGGGCCGGATGTGGCCCATGGGCCACAGTTTGCCCAGCTCTGCACTAGAGCTGCTACGTTGTGACATTCTAATTATCTGCAATGCAACTAATATGTGAATTGTCCAGATCCCTACCTGGTCCTCAACAGGGCACACCGACCCTGAATTAACATCCAAATTAACTCCCTGCCTGAGGTTTGGCTTTATTGTTCACTCAAAAATAATGCCTAAGCCTCCCTCGAGGATCTTTTCTGCCTTAGCTCCCTCCCGCTGCCCTTATAGCCTGGATGGCATTAATGAGCTGCACCTGCCACAATGAGTCAGCAGACCTTCAGCAGTGCGCCTCAAAAAAGTGCGCCTCAAAATTCTGCTGCATAGCATAGCAGATCTAGGCTGCTTCCCTACAGCGAATGCCATTAGAACGGTTCACTGCCGTATCCCATTCTTTATATAGCATCCTCAGTTTTGGAAGGAAAATACTGCAAATACCATAGCAAATTTAAATACTACAGATGACAAATGTTCACTTTGTAACCGTGTTCATGCATATACTTTATTCACATGAAAAGTCCTATTAACTTCATTGGAACTACTCACATAAGTAAGTGCTCAGCAGTGTGAGTAAGGATTGCTAACTGAGCCCTTAAGTCGCCTTCAGTCAACATACAATAAGAATGATTTTCTAGTATAACATACTGTCACAGGAAGGAATCTATAACAGTTTGATAAATAAAACTGTTTCTACGGGTACATCTACATTTGAGCTAGGTGGTGTGATTCATAACTTGCATAGATGACCCAGTGTTAGTTCTAAAAAACAGAAGCGTAACCAGGATAGTGCAGACAGCAGGTTGGTCTAGCCACCCAAGTATGTACCCAAGGGCTCTGGGTGGATACATATTCTAGGAGCTAGCCTGAGCTGCCACCCGTGCTACCCAGGCTATGCTACTATTTTTAGCATGGTAGCTCAAGCACAGCTGGCATGAGTATGTCTATGTGAGCTGAGAATCATTCCTCCCAGCTCCAGTATAAACACATTCTAAGTCACCAAGATCTACAATAGGCTGTGTGAATTATGAACTTGGGGTTGTCGGAGTGATCATGAAAGGAGAAAATGTATTCTTTATGTTTTTAGAAATTTCCTTAAAATCAATTCACAAGGAACCATCTGCCTCAGGAGCATCACACAGCACAAGCTTTGAAACCTTGCTACAGGGTAAATTAAGGGAATTTTTAAAGTCATCTTGACATTTCATAAACATCTGATTTTTAATGAGACAGGTATTTCTGGTCTGATCTTTCTTGGGAATGAAGATGCCACTATTAATCTTGGAAATTTACTGTTTGTTAAGAATAGTAGCCTCTATTTAGGCCTTGAATGTCCAACCCTTACATGGTGGCAAGCATTTACACGAATAATCCCAGAGATTTTCAGTGGGACTACTTTCACAAGTAAATGTCAAAAGAACTGAACCCATAGGGTGCCTGCTGAAGACAGTGAATGGGCTTTGGATCAGGTGCTCAGTTTGTAAGAGATCAATATTTTCAATTTCGTTGTCTATTGTTGCCTGCGTTTAGTTGATTACTTGTCGCTTATTAACATTAGGCTAAACTAAACTACCATAGTAGAAACTAGAAAATTTGGAGTATCTTGAATGCTCATTATCCATTTATAGCTTGAGGAATCTGACTCACAGAGCAGAGTGAGTACTTGTCTGTTACATTCTAAACTGGCCACATTTCTGTAAATTGCATATATTAAAATATCTTTATTAACACCTGATTATGAGTGGGAAAAGCTAATTGCAAAGTAGAGTAACAGGCAGATTCTCTGCAGGCCCCATATACACTGTGCAGATGAGCAGATTATGTTATTTTTTTTTAGTCTTATAAGCAGCACCTAGCCACTCCAATCATGATTGGAGTCCCATTGTGTTAGGCACTGTACATATATATAGTAAGAGATGGTTTCTGCCCTGAAGAGTGCATGATATAAATAGATAAAACAGACAAAAAGTGGGAGAAAGCATTATTATCCCCATTTTACAGAAAACTAAGGCAAAGACCAATCATCTACCCTGATCCACCCTCTTTGTGCCACTCTAAACCTGCTTTTCAAGACCATCCCTCCTCCAATGTCTTTTCCACATCTTTCTTGATGCCATGATCATGTCAGACACACAAATATAACCACACCTTTCCTTTCTGCTTTCATCCATTTATTCTACGTAGAACTTTTTTCAGGTAACCCATGGCATTTGCATCTGTTCCTATTGTTATATCGAACAGCCCCATTAAAAACAAAACACAAGCAAGCAAGCAAACAGTTCTGTTGCTTTCTTGATAACTGACATAATTGTTGCCTCTCTGAAGTCGAGGTCCATCCATTAGATAACCACTAATTATTACACACAACATGTAGGAAGAGGAAACAGAGCTACCCAGAAGAGTACAGATTTCATCTGCACAATATTGACTCCCATCAGATTATGAAAAGTCCATTTGACCTCTTCCCTGGAAAGCTTCCAAAGATCAATGTTTTCTGTTTTTAATCACAATTTTTTATGCATCTCGGTCCACATCCTAGACATAATGAAAGTTTGCCTTGGAAAGATTTCTTCCTCCCCACCCACACATATAAGTAAATACACACACAGAAGCCTACCGTAACATAATATTTTCTTGTGCAATTATTTGGCTTCTAAGTCTGTGGTCAATCTTAGGCTCATTGATCTTTCTCTTTTGATAGGAAACAGAGCTCAAACCCAGAGTTTTCATGCTGTTTATGGCTTTAGAGTAACTTCTCATGATATAGGTAAAAAATGTAAAGCAGTTCTTAACATACTGGTTTTTTTAATTGTAAATAATATAAAAAGATACTATGCTATAAACAGCCATGTACTTCAGTTATAAGAAAGCAAGCAAGGATAGCTTATCACTGCTCTGACTGCGATTATGATGGGGAAAACAATGGCTATAAGTAACTATCTGAGAACCCATTTAACCATTTAAATTCAGAACGATATAGCTAGAGTGATATAGACAGAAAATTAGTGGTCTTCAAAGAAAAAAAATTTGTAAAAATATGAATGATGATAGGGAAAGAAATGCAGCACTGATAAGGACCAAAGAACACTTTAAATCATAATCAATACTAACATTCTAAGGTAATTTATTTAGCACCAACAGTTAGCACAGCACTGCATGAACAAGAGCCTGATTCTGCTCTTTCTTACACTGGAGTATCTCCATTTATGTGACTGAAGTTAAAAGCAGGATGATCGGCGTATCAGCCTCACAATCTCCATCTCATTACGGGTGGCACTTCACATATAATAATCATAACAACGGTTCCTTCCCAAGGAGTTTACCTTGATTTCTCCCCCCAGGTAAGAGCTTGTGACTGTCTTCCTGTCTAGTCTAACCTTCTCTGTGGAGTTTGCCTATGAGAGAAGGGGAGTCAAGATTCCTGGGTATTATAACTAGCCCTACACTTGGCTAGGTGAAGACACTTAATCTTTCTGCCTCAGGCTATTCATCAGTAAAACGGTTAAAACAAGACTTACTTTATCCTCTTTACTCACAGAAGTGTTAAGAGCTTTAATTATACTATGTTCATGGCTGAGCGTTTGTGACATCCTTGAATGCAATGTGCTGGATACTACAAGTGTAAATTACTATTTAGTTGATATGATTATTAATGACAGATTTATTGCATTGTAAGACCAAGTGAAAATTCCTTTGAATAAGCTTTTAAAATTTCTTATCTAAAATTTATTAATTTTATTTTCATTTTAGAATCACTTGTAAAAGAATTCACTACAAAATTACTGAAATTGCGAAAGTGCTTGTAAGTTTCTGGGAGGGCAGGATTTACTGATATCCCTACAGTCGCAATTTAAGAATGTAACGGTGTCAGACTTAAGGAAGAAGATAGCTTGTTCTTTGACAGGGCGAAAGGTTTAAAAGTGATCCTTTGAGGTTTATGGAGCAGCATCAAGTTAAAAGCAAATGTAGTTTAAAGTCTTAATCTAGCCCCCACTCCACACACAAGGTTTCCACTGATGTTAAGGGGAGTTTAATGCTTTGAACTGCTGAGCAAGAATAAACCCCTACAGTATTAAGAAGGAAGCTTGAAGTGACTTACTGCTGGAGAGATTCATCTGTGAACAGATGAGAATACAGGGAGACAAAACTCACTGAGAAACATGCTGGAAAAACTTTCTGGAATAAGCTAAGAGGTACATTGTTAACATTTCCAGCTTGCTCCACAATGGTGGCCAAATCCAGACCAGAGTGGGTCAAGGACACCCAAGAACTCAAGATGTGACATGTACTGTCCTCACTTCACTTTCTCAATAACCTTCCCTGAAAACATTAGGGTAGAGACTGGTAGCCGGCACCACACTTTAATAACTCACTATTCAGTGAATATGATGCATCCCTCGCTAGTGAATGCGAAGGATAGTCTGACAGAGGCTCACACTTCTTAAGCACTGGAGGTCCCAAATTCAATCCCCGGTGATGAACAGTTATGACAATCATTACACTTTCACTAAGAAAAGCATTAACATGTCTCAATAATTAGCCCCAAGCTTTCTTGTTTATTTTCACATGCCAAGAAGTGCAGGTCCCTCCCAGTTAACTGGCTGTAATTACCTCAACACTGAAGATTTCACTGAACAAAATTGTACAAAATCCACCCAAGATGGTACTCCATTGAAAACATCCTGGTGACACTGATTCCAAGTGTCACCCACTCAGCTCAGGTAGATTGTTGCAGCAAAGTAGATTGAAAGCTTGTAGATAGATAAAAAGGGTTCACTACAGAGCCCAACATGACTGGTTCTGCTGGACAAGGACTTGCTGATGGTATGTCTGAGGAAGAGGATGTCTCCTGCGACTCTGCCACAGTCACAGCATAGGAATGTAATACAATCTATCTGGTTTAGCAGGTGTTTTCTTCAATCAGTTCTCCAAGCTCCCATCATTATTACTTCATCATTTGTCAGCTATCTGTAAACTATTATGAGTTGCAAAGATGATGGGGAGCATGTTAGCTAGCCATGACAAATAAAGGGAGGGGGCAAGATTTTTAAAAAATAGGGACCTAAAGTTAGGTTCCTAAATCCATTCTTGTACCCAAAGAAATGGCTTGATTTTCAAAAGTAGGTAGTTCTTATTTAAAGGAAGGATTTTTCAAAATGTGTATAAAGTGATTTAAGAGCCCAAGTCCCGTTTACTTTGAATGGGACTTGTGCTCCTAAATTGCTTAGGACCTTTGAAAATCTCATCCTAAGTGTCTAACTACAGGCACCCATTTTTGAAACTCTCAGCTTGGGTTTTGCGAAATCCAAGATGAATATAAATGCAGCATTACCAACCCTAAGCATTCAAAAATCATGAGCCAGGATCCCAAAAATAATGAGACTGGCTTAAATCTTACCTGCCTTTTGATTTCTGAGCCTGTAGGAGGCACTTGGGTCACATTTTCAAGCTTTTCTCTGAAACTTTGAGAAACTCATTTAAAAATAAAAAGGAAAAGCTGAGATTCTCATATAATTACAGGATTCCGGGAACTGAGGCTTTAAGAAAACCAAAATCTACCATGAAACCTGCACTAAAATCATGAGAGTTGGTAATACTATAAATGTGAACTTCCTGACCCGAGTAAAAAGGTTTTTTATTTGAACTTTCCCGCAGAAGTGTTTGGAAGCCAAATATTTTTTTGAGGTAAACCCAAACCCTGCAGCATTGTGCTTGTGCAGAGGAAACAAAGTGAAACAGACTAGAAACAGAGTACAAATTTCAGTGAAAGTAATTTCTCTGTTTTCATTACTCAAGCTGATTATTAGAAGCAAATGAAAACAAAGAGCATTAATGATGAAAAGCAGTGTTTTTAAAAAGGTTTTCAGTTTTTACAATGTCAGTTTCTGCTAAGAACACAATTAATAGATAAAGAACTTGAACTATTGGATCATTTAACCAGGGCTTTGCGGTAGTAAGAAAAGAAAATGACTCTTTGTAGAATGGAAGGCCCTGTGCTCCTGAGCACTAGCAGGGCCAGATCATTCGAGAGGACAAGGGTGGTGGTGGGATTGAGAAGAATAGCAAGACTGAGATAACAATTGATTTTAGAGGGCGTGTTCATGGAACAGCATGCTACTTAACATGAGAAGGGTGGCAGAAACAGGCCCTCAGTCAATCACCTGTGAGGCTGAATGCTCAAGTGATGGGGACTGATATACATTTTCCTAGGATGACAAGTGGGTGCACTGCACCGACATTTACTTCCTTCCCATTGTCCGGATAAATGAGCTATTGCACAACCAACCAACCAATGCTTCCTGTTTGTAGGGAAATATAGTCTGTTACCATCACACAAAATAAATATTCATATCCACCACAAATATAATAGACTATATCAGATGACTACTAGGTCATAGAAATTTTGGTTCCTCCTAGCATAACTACTCTAAATTATTTATCAACTCAAAATTGTTATCCACAGTCTCTATGGACATGTTACCACTCAGCCATTCCAACCTCCTGCAAACCAACACAACACATCTCCATTGGGCTTGCTTTCTTGTGCTGTAAGATCTCAAAGTCACTGCGTGTCTTTTGCAGTGCATGTTATCTGCTTTACATTATTTTGTGAGCTGGTGTCACTCCTACCTAACATTGTCATGCCTCTGTATGTAAATCTTGTGAAAAATCCTTTCAGGTGGCTTCAGGAAGTCTTCCTTCATTTCCATGGCAACGTTCCTGGGCAAAAGACTCATCAGGAGACGCTCCTAAAAGAAAATGCAAACCCATTAGTTTTGGGGTGTCACTTTTTCCCCATTCAGCAATTCTAAATAATATCAAACCATTCCCCCTATTTTAGCATATGTCCTGAGAATTTTGTTTCATAAAGAACATGAACCCTTCCCCTCTTATATATCTGCTGCCTGTAGGAGAGTCTTTTCAAATGTCTCTGTACAACAAGAGAGACCATACAGTAAGGAAAGAGCTAGTTTCAAGAGCAGATCATTGTCCATAATTATACTTATCATCATAAAACTAAGAATAACAACTTACTATATCACCAGTATCATTTACCTGTGAAGCAATTCCAGGATCATTTGCTATGCTTTTGTATCTACTGGTTTGGAATTAAAGTGTTATCTTACTTGGTCTATTAAAGCAGGTTTTTAAACAGTGTAATCTGCCATATATTTTTCCACACAGCCTGAATCAACTGAACAGTAATAAAGGTACATTTTTATAAAATATGGGCCAGCATGGAAAGGTCTAGTTCTAGCAAGCACAATAGACAACTCCAGGTTTAACGAAAGGCCTGCCACGTCATTGATAGTGGTTTTATCATATGTCACTCTCCCGCTCACCCAAAATCCCATATTTCCAAAGGTTTTGGATCCCTCTGATATTGGTTAAATTATATTCTCCAAATGGTGACCTACTCATAGGCACTTTAAAAACTTGTGTAGGTTACCCTATTTAGATAGTCCCAGAAGTCCTCAAAGAGATCACAATCTGAGTATCAGCACTTCTTCACATTTAAAACTCAAATAATGCCAATTTTTGCCCTAAGATGCATTTGAATTTAAGGACCCAACTCTGCAATCAGATCTGCTAGCATCCCACATGGAAGATGGAATCCAGGCTGCCATATCTGACTGCAAGGTTCAGAGCTAAAATAGTGGGAGTTGTGAAGGACTGCCCAAGAGCAAACTTTGGCCCAACATTTCTCCTTATTTCATTTGGCCGAGAAAAATAAAGGGGACAACAATTAAAGAAAATGAAATAAACAGTAAAAGAAAGACAGAGAATGGAGAAAGAGAAGTGGTTAATATGAGGTTTGATCAGAATAATGCTCTGCATTGCTCGGTAACATTTTACAGCATACTCCTTATGCACTAGCCATGAGCTCGGGACAGTGCTAAAGCACAACACAAGTCTTCCAACTTTGAGTTCTGACCTATAGTGTTGTTTCCAAAGGTTAATGTTTCAGATATTTACATCATGGAGGAGTGAGTTAAATTTTGCAAGAAAAAGATTACTGACCCGATTCTCATTTACAGTAAAGCCCCTTAACATCCCTGTAGCAGCGTAAATGGATGCTAGCATAAATGAGAATTAAGTCCCATTAATTTTAATTAGGTCTCTTAATGTCCAGGTATAAACTATAGTAAATAGAGTCATAAAGAACATGCAGAAATTAAATATTTGTGAATTCCCTTACAGAAAAGTCCTAGAGCATGTTAGGAAAATATACTCTTACTATAAGTTTCTGTTTAATTACTTGTGTAATTTTATATTCCTGCTATTGATGGAACTGGACAACAGAGGATCTCTTACTCGACAAGCTGTCCTGTTCTTTTCACTCCCTCTGAAGCACCTGGCACCAGCCACTGCTGGAAAAGGGGATACTGAGCTAGATTGGTCTGGCCCAGTATGGCCATTCTTATGTTCTTAGAATTTTACAATGTGGTTCAAAAAACCCCAGTGGTCCAGACTATGACAGATCCTTACAAAGGTGAGTGTGGGGATGGAAGGGATATCTTGTGTAGTCCCTATCCTCACTAAGGAACATAGGGACAGCTCCCACAGTACACATCAGAAATGTACAGAGCTCCATAAAGTGCAGAGAGGGGAATGTGACAGCTGCTTTGTAGGCTCGATGGAATGCAGGCTGCATCACCTTACAGCTGATCACCTGTGTTAACAATAAAGGTACACATCTGAGCTGGAATTCAATTGGCTATAAAAAGGAAGTATGTTTTAAAATATTTTTTTCATGGTAAATTTTATTTTCACAAAAATTAGAGGCATTGCCAAAACATGTCATTAGCAATCACACAACAGCCACACAATTTACACAAACAAGGTTAGTTGCCTAGAACTGATTAAATGAATAAAGTCCAATTACAGTACATCCTTGGAAAGAGGACAGACATTGGTGAGCTTCCAGGCCAAGGAGGGAAGTAGCAAGAAGGGTTGGGTAGCAGAAAAATTAAAAGGGAGCCTGGCAACTATAAGAAATTATAATTTTCTAGAGAATAACACAGCAAAAAACAAACAAACAAACTAACAAACAAACCCAGAGATGCCATCAAAAAGTTTGTCTTAAAAAACACGAGAAAAGCCCATTTCCTTTTGGCCAAAATTTTAGATCCTTCAAGCAGCATGGTATTGAATTCCAGATTATCTGAGTAAGGACTGGTTAAGAAACCCAGGATTTGGACCTGTATGAATGAAATAACAGTCCGAGCTATGCAGAAACATGATCAGGTTTAGGAAACAGCATTGTCTGGATCTCCATTAAGTGAGCCCCACTGCGTTGCATCTTCATTTGCAAAAAAGGATGACAAAAAAGACCCACACAAGAGAAAAAAAAATGAGATCAGCATGGCTGCATAGAAAACTGAATGGGAACAAGAGACAGAATAGCAAGCAACATTTGTGTTGACATTTATGCTCGAGCAGCTGCTGCCATTGAGGATGACAGAAAAAAGTGAAACAGGTAGAAGAACAGGGAGTACCAACCTATTTGTAACAACTTTGACAAGGAAAAACCACACACATTGCAGGCCTCCTTTTTAGTGACAAGCAGCCTTGTCTCCCATAAATCATCAGGATCTCTAGCGTATTATCATATTGGATCCAAACAAAAGAGAGATTCAGCCAGTACACAGAAAAATATAAAGACATATCTGGCTCTCTTGCTGACCTTTGGAACTCTTTAAACATACCCCAACACTACAGTGTAGCTGGACACTGCAAAGAGGATGAAATGCTGGTCTCATTGAAGACAATGACAAAACTTCACTGACTTCAATGGGACCATGATTTCAGCCAGAGTAATTTTATTCTGTATTCAATCTATTCACAACATGTCAATCTTCCACAAATATTAATGGGATTTAAAGTGTGTTCATACTCTGCAAAAATGATCATCTCAGGATAACATTAAAGGGTTCCATGTTTATGGTCTATCCAAAAAGAGGAATCAATCTGGCACTCCTGGCACAAAATCTCACTTAGGCCAAGGAATGGCAGAATAGGCTTCAAATATCCTCCATTAACAATGTTGCATTATGTTTGTATTTTAATTGCCATTTTACAAACTCAACCTGGAATCTGGGAATGTCAAGCTGGACTCTTTCTGCCTAATCTCTCACCATTAATGAAAATTTCTGTGAATGGAATTTAGTTAATTCTAATGATAATGCCTGAGTCAGAATAGAATCCAGAGTTCACTGTCTCGCAGCTGTATTGGTTCCGCATTGCTAAGAGAAGTAGTAAAAATATTTTTCGTACTAAAGTCAGCAGATATGACTCAGAATATACATGGTAAACAAAGAAGGAAATAGAAATTTTTATGTTGCCACTATTCTGACCAATAGAACACTAACTTTAAGCAACCAAAAGGAAAAGATATATACAAGATCGCCATACAATAAGGTCCATTGCATTGTTATTGTCTAATCTGGACATTAGCTAAAAAAAAATTCTCTCAAAATAACTGCTCCAAAAACCTCAAACTGTACCTTTTTTGTTTGTTTGTTTCTAGTCTTTATATTCTAGCCCCACAATAAATTTCACTAATATAATGGACCAATTCTGACAGTATACACAGAATATATTTATTTGGAATGCACAGTCTGTCTTCATCTTCTTCTCCTTGCTACTCTGATAATATGTCATTGTAATCATAAGTATGGTATTGTTCAGACAAACAATTCCATTGCCGTAACAGATATGAGGAGAGCAAAATAGTATTTTATTTTGCACACTGTTCAACACAGATTGAGAATACAAACTCTCACATCTTTAGTAAGTTATTGAATATGGTGATTTCCTACTCTGCTTGCACCAAAACAGATATTTCAAATGAATGAAATTGATGGCAAAACTCCCAATAACTTCAAGATGGACAGGATTTCACTCAAATGTATTTTTGGTACCAGTACAGACCAGTACAGAGCGGTGTTATTGCATTAGGAAAATCTAATATTTTAGTACATTGGAACTATAACTTTCATCTCCTGCATATTTGTATTTCCAAACTTAATTTGCCATTAACATAATTTTTTTTTACTTTATTACTTAAAAACTGAAATGGTTTATATAACCCCTTACATGTTGTACAGTACAAAGAATATATCTTACCATGTTCAGCTAATACTGAATGATTTGTATTACTTCTTATTAACCTATATTAAATTTACAAAATAAACTCATTTAAAAAACTGAGCTTTAACTCACCCAAAAAAAGCCATGATGTATACTTGCCACATAAACAGCCAAGGAAAGATTTCAACTTCCAGAGTTTAGGATTTCCTCGATTCTGTGATATTAGACTTTTGGAAATGATAAATTCTCTGATCTAGAGCTATTCAACAGCCTGAAATCAGCCATCCTTATATCAGGTTTCTTGAACCCAGTCAAACTTAACTCACTTGCATTCTTAACTGAATGACATACTTAACTCAGATGTTTTTATTTAAACTTATTTTTCCAAACGTTCAATACTTTCTCAAACAAATTACTTCTAAAGTTTCTATACTGATTTATAACACTTTAGGCAGCCCCCAAACAATAACTTCCAACACAATATAAGATGCTATTATTTTTCTGTGAAATTATTTGTATCAGTGTCCATATGGGATATGACTGTGACACATTTTTGAATCCTTTCAGCAATCTGTAAATCACTTATGAAACCAAAGTCTCATCAGCATACCAGCCTCAAAACAGCAAATTCCATAATGTTCTTGGACAACGTTTCTCCTCTTCCTTCTGTTGCACACTGCGCTGTGCAATGATTGGTTACAACTGTCTACCCACAAACTGGCTGCTTTTCCATTTAGGCTTTTCATTTAAGCTAATCTATTTCTAGTGCACCCATGAATTCATAAAATACAATGAAATCTAGGTGCCAGTAGAACAATTAATAGTAGCAGAAACATCACGGTCCGAACATGGACCGCCTTAGCTGCCCCTCACTATGTCAGGACATATTTTTAAGGATCATCAAAGGAGAAAAATATATTTAAGAAAAGGGAAATCTCATTTGATAGTTTTGTAGATTTCTTTATCGAGAGAAGAAAAGGAGTACTTGTGGCACCTTAGAGACTATCAAATTTGTTAGTCTTTAAGGTGCCACAAGTACTCCTTTTCTTTTTGCGAATACAGACTAACACGGCTGCTACTATGAAATTTATCGAGAGAGGAAGTGTCCTCCATTATGCTCTAAAAAAGGTAAGACAAACTGATCTTCAAGATTGATAAGTATGTCCCACAGCCAAAGGCCTTCTATCTAGGCTGCCCTTTCCCCACCGCCATTGAGTTTCACCTTGGGCCCCATTAGCAAAAATATCCCTGTGCTGTGTGGTATTGTATATATCTCCAGTAGAATCCAGACACAGCATTCAGTTACAGTGAAACACTGCTTAGAATGAAGTAGCGTGAATTGCTGCAGTGCAATGCAAAAAACTTCCAGATCTCTTATACAGCCCTCATTATGAGAGCATTTAAAGATGTATGCACAACAATCCTATTGCAGCAGCTACCTGCTCGGATTAAAAAAATATATGGTTTTCTTGACACCTTCACAATTGCTAGATCCCTTGCATTTTCAGGAGGTAGAAACAGCTGGCATCACATCCATGGTGAAGGAACAGGAATATTTTACTCGTCTTTCTCCTGCTCTAGTAAAACTCTTTATGTTGACAATTTGAGAGGAGAAGTTAATAGATATGTAGATTTTAAGGCATGAAAGGACCATTGGGAGTCTCACCTCCTGCACAATACGGTCATAGAACCTCACTCCGTAATTTCTGCCTCAAGCCCATAACTTCTGTTTGAGTTCTAGATGTAGTGAGTTATTTCACTATAAGGTTCCATCACAGTTTTTATTTAATTAATTTATTTTAGGAAAAAAGGCACTAATATTATCACTTTCTACACAATAAATGCCTGCATAAGGTGCATGCCTGCATCGGTTTTAAGATAAAACCACTGACCAGCGGGCTCTCCGATACCCCCACACTACATTGCATAGCTATTTTAATTCCTTCTAGAGCTAAACTATTGTAATGCCCTCACAGTAACTTTATGTAAACTTTACTGAGAGAGTCAAGATGCAATATATTTTATTACAACAGCTATGTGTGTGAAACCAATCACTACCCTCTTGAATGAGCTCACACACAGAAAAGTGATTAAAAAAAAAACAAAAACAAAGATACCCCATCATCTATGGGTGAACACTTTCACAAAGTGATCACTCCATATCTGACTTCTAAGTCCTCATCCCTAAAGGAAACCTGCACAACACATTTATAAGATAAATCTGGGAACTTAAATTCATAACTGTGCTAGACACTAAAAGCCAGAGATACTAGTTTTATGGCCCATTTCAACAATTTGCAACACACCCTGTTGCCTGCTAACATTTAATTGCCCACTTCATTTTAAGTGATAGCCTACAGCATATGTGAACCCCTTATGCTTAACAATCTGCCCCAATTTGTATTTAGCTTAGACACTCTGGTTGCCCTCTCCATACCTGAAGAAAAGCTATGTGAAGCTTGAAAGGTTGTCCCTTCCACCAACAAAAGTTGTTCAATAAAAGACATTACCTCACCTATCATCTCTCATATATTCTGGGCCAACATGGCTATAGTACAGTGCAAACAACCATGTGAAGTTTACTACCATTCATTCTTGTAAGTTGTAAAACAAAGGCAGAAGACTTCATTTATACATTGTTTTAAATTAAATTATGTTGTGAGCATAGTGTTATTGTTATGTATTCCCTAAATAGTGTTAGAGGAAAGAACTACTATATTAAGATGACTTTGCTTTTTTTAAAAAAATGGCCACTAGATGGCAATGTTTCAGAGCATTACTGTAATGTCTCAAAAGTTATGATAATTTGTTAATGCTTTATTATTGAAATCATAATTGCTGAAGATCATTAGTGATGCTGTACTGCAACGCATGGGTTGTGAATATCAGAGAAGCTAGTGGCTCACTGCAGTGTTATGCTAGAAGATGATCAGTTGTTAAAATGCGGATTTTACATCTAGCAGTTGGTTTGTCATTTGAAGCTATCAGATGTAAATCTGACAATCAGGCTAAATGATAGCAGCATCAGCCTCGCACAATCCTTCTTAACACTCTCCAGAGAGACATTCCCACACCATTGAAACCGAATTGACAATGGCCTATAAAATGATCAGTGGCCTATCCCAAAGCAGGTGTACTTTAGATGCAAGAGCAGTCCCCTCCTTAGGCCTGGTAGGGTAGAGAACATTCTACACACAAAGCATTGTTGATATGTAAGAGGCATCTGTGGAGATTTTGCTGGTGAATTTCTGACCTCATAATAGCATCTTCTGGTTCAATTTCTAGCAATAAAACCAACTTTTTAGTGAGTCTGCTGTTTTGTAACACATTAGCAGCCCACAGAAACCTAAGCTGCAAGTTCAATGTCAATAAGAGGATCAGAGCTGTGTTGACAGGAAAAAGAAGAATCTTTCCTAAGTTCACAGAGAGCCCCCCCTCTTGGAAACAAACAATATGAAATTAAACTAGATTTACATAGCCAGCCAGCTTACACAGAAAATGACATTGTTTGCCCCAGCCTCTCTGACACGGTAATGGCAGTAAAGAAATCTAGCAGGAGCTATACACAGAGCGAGTCACTTGTACTGAAATTCTGCTCATAATGAGATGGAATGAAAGCCCCACTTGATTGCATTTCAGTGCGCTGTTACTCCGTTGAGTCCAAGTTTCACTCTGCTACAAATTGGTGCCATCCTGATAATCTCCTTGAAATGACGCAATCACCACTTACCATAGCAGTGTGGAATGCTGTATTTCACCTCCCTTTCCTCCTCTGTTCCCAGAGAGAAGAGGCAAATGGGAGGAAGAAAAAAGAAAGCACTACTAAGCAGCAAGGAGCGTGGGAAAAGAGAGGCTGTTAATATTTCTACAGTGGCTACCAATAGGGAATGCAAAGGAAATGGAACAGCATAACTGCAGCTGTTTCCTACTACAGATTAAGATAAGTCTTCTTTCCCCTCAAACCTATCAGTGCCATATTATCTACAAAGAGTGAATTGAGTTCCTACTATTGCTACTGGAATGAGGAAGAAAAGCACTTTTACCCTCTCCCTGTTATAAAGAAAACCCCGCTTATATTGATGGGAGAGTTTTCAGACAAGAAAAAGACATTTCACAGTAGGAGGGTTTCACTGTTCCTATTTTATGGCAACAGAGAACTTCAGCCAAATTAGAGAGAGGTGAAACTGTCCATCCAGGGAGTAGTGCCCTGGGACGAGAGGAGTTATCATAAGATAGATCATCTTACCAGACGTTGTATGTCAGGGCCCTGACAAAGTCCTTCAACACCAACACCAGTGCCAGGATGTTCAATAATTATGGAAACAGTGTTACTTAAATTCTGCATTTTCATACAGTCCTTATATCAGTGTTCTCCTCCCAAGGACAGAATGACTGAGGCAATGTGGTAAGCCTTCACATTTACCACAAACTGTTCGTGTCAGTCTTGTTCATGTCATTGTTCAGTAAACATTTTACTTTATTCAAAGAGTTTGAGGCTCATCAGAGACTAGGGATATCGATGATATCAGCTGTTCAGAGAAATACCTGGGAAGCTTCCAAGGCCCTTTGGAGGTGAGAGTTCAAACTCATTTGTGGTTGAGGCTGACATACTCTATCAGTAAATGTTTGTTAGAAGTTGTTAAATTAAAAGTGTGAAAATGTATACTAATTAAGAAGTTATTGTCTTACAGTCCCCACATTAAGGGCCACACTCCTTCCTTTTTTTGGTTGTACGTAACTCCTATCAGCTCAAGTGGGAAGCACATGTGTAAGTCCCTGAGGGCATATTATGTACTGTAAGGCACTCACATACTCTGCTAATGTGTGTATGTGGGGGGAGGGTCACATAAGTACCTAAGATACATAAATACCACCCTCTTACATAACTCCAAATCTTCATGTTTGTGTTCTCTACGGCAAACTAAGAATATTCTGTCCTTCTATTACCACTGAATCAATGGTAAAACTCTCAGTGAGTTTAATAGAAGGAGGATTAGACCCACCGAGTTTGTGTTTGCATTTAGATTAATTATCCAGACATACCGGCAGTGCTGTCCAAATCCTGCTACATGTGCTAAACAGATGTAGAAAAACAAGTGAGATATTAAAAGCACAGCTTGAAAAGTTGCTTTACTTTACACAAGGCTGGTCTCGTTCAAAAAAATAAATGAAACCATCAGAAGGAACATGGCTAACGTGCTACTATAATTCTTAATTAGGCAAGTACCTGGAGATGTGTCTGCTAGTGGCTGCTCTACACTGAAGCGCTCCATCGTCATGGCGTTGTAAATCTAAGCCTCACTTGATAATCGCAGCATTCTATTGTCATTATGAAATTGACAATAATACTGTCATTGTGATCCTCTCTTATTGCTGCTGCTAAGATGATGGCATTATAAATGGCATCTTCACCGATACTGATCATTTTCAAGAGAAATGGTAAAGCAGATGGCACTTCACAAATAGTGCAGCTCAGAACAGAGAAGTTTCCTTTCTTGCTGAAGGATCTCTTGATTTCTAACTTTGAACCATGCCTTTGTTGTTAGTCACACCAAGCTAACATTAAACCCCCAAGTAAATACTCTTAGTCCTGTCTCAGTGAGCGATAGGTCCTTCATGCATATGATATCTCCACCATCTGGGACAACTACCATAATTTTATATATCTATCTGAGTGCTAGGAATTATCATACATGGAGACATTAAAATATTAATGCGAGTTAGGGCAGGGTAAAGGAGGCAGGGGAAAAATCAGACTTCAACTCTGCAGGTTAAAATAAATAAACACATATTTAGAGGTGAGGCACCTCACCACAACACATCACGGGACAGAAGAAATTGTTTTGATAATTCTGTCCAAATGTACAGAAAGAAAATAAGTATGTATGAAAACCTCGATCTATAGATTCTTAATAGTGGTAGAGCAAGTGGGCACTCCATAGGAAGATTTACCTTTAGCTCAACAGACAGCAGCATTGTGACTGATCATGCTACAACTGATCTAGACGTCAGGAACATAAAAAGTACACTAGACTTCTAGTTTTGAAAATCTTGATCTTAAAGTTAGGCTCCTAAAATCAATATTTAGGAACCCAAATAAGTGGTTAGATTTTCAAAAGTGTTGAGCACCCAGCACTCCTTATTGAAAAATCTTGGCCTAATAGTCAAACCACAAGAACCCTTATACCTATGCAAAAAGAATCTCATTGCATAACAGAAAACCAGAAAATCTCTCGAGACTATCCAAAAACCAATCTGGGGATCAAATTTGGGAGTAAAACCATAAATAACTCAAGGCACAGAAAACCAACTGATATGTTTCTGAACAAATTATACAGATCTAGCAACACTTGTCACTGGCTATTTGTCCATGTTATCTCTACACTGGAAAGCAAAGCAATCCTAATCATGCAATCTGCCAAAAAAATAAAAAATGGATTGCAAAAGAGAAAGAAAGAGGAAGGAAAACAGCCTGGAATAAACAAAGGAACCTGTGAGGGAACTCACCAATTTTAAGCAATCAGATTCACTTGATGCTAATCTACACTTATCATGTACAATAGAGATTTTCCAATCAATACTAAGACAGAAAAAGAAATGAGACCACATAGGAAAATTAGCACAAGTCAAAGATGTACTAGATACCTGTTTCTTCTGTGAAATCTGAAGGAATTTGGAAATCTGAACGAAATAAAAAAAATATCCCCCACTCCAAAATGATAAAATCTAAACAAAATACTCCCACAACAACAACAGCATACAAAATGCATTATATTACAAGAAAAGGGGAGAGGTTACTACATTGTCTGGTATCTTTCTACCAGCAGAGGTGCGGTCTGCTAGTTTAGGACACATGCAACTCTCTAGTAGGGCAAAACATTCCTTTGATGTCCTATTTTAGATCCAAAATAAAGCACATCTGCCATAATACACATAGCTTGCTGAATTAAGGGCAGGATTCATTTCCTGCAAAGCCCTGTGATAACACATGAAACACAAGTAGGGCCCAATCTTCAACTGCTGTAAACTTATGTTGCTCTACTGGACTCTGTGGAGCTATCAGCACCTGAAGATAGCCCATGATATTTTAAAGACAGAGATGAGAACATAAGTTAACTTGCACTAAAGAGCTGGCTGGCTTTCAAGATGCACTTATGGATGAACACATTTGTAGGGACATCAGTGAGGGGGAGGAAGATTTGATTTAGAAACATTCAGGAAATACAGCCCTATAAGAGTATTCAGGATATCAGTCTTCTACTGCTGAAATAGGAACAGCCCAAGCCACACATTCATAAGGATGTACTATTTTGCACAATGGTTTGTTAGTGCCTCCCCCGAGGCAACTAACTGAAACACACTACAAATGCTTCGTTGACTTGAAACTGTCTCCCTGTATTTTCATACTACAAAGAACCCAGATCACATCCATGAACATATGAGAATGCACACACAAGGTTACATTAGAAAACAGCGCTTTAGACTTAAAAGCCAATCTTGACAAAATGCCTTCTAAAGTATCTGTTTTCTTATTTAACTTCAGTGACATATGGTCTTACTTTCTAGAGTTCTGATGCATGATTATTTGCTCTAACAAGCGTGACACAAGATGTTATCTACTGAAAGCAATATAGTAGCCTATTCTTAACTATGTAACAACAAGTTTTATATCCTGGATCCACAAAGGTACTTAGGTGCTTAAGTCCTGTTTTTAGATGCCATTGAGATCCACAAAACTCCTATCTGTCTACCATCGACCCCTGTAGACACTGGGCGATGGGATGTCCCTCAATCTCACCTATTGAAGTGGTTCCACTTTAATCAAATAATTGAATAATTAAATATTAATTGGGCCAGGAAACAAGTGAGAATGACTCTATAGCCCAGTGGTTAGGGTATTCACCTGGGAGGTGGAAGATCCCTGTTCAAATCCCTTCCCCACATCAGGCAGAAGTGGTGGTTTCCCACGTTCCAGGTGAGTGCTGTAACCACTGGGCTAAATGTTATAAGGAAGGCCTTCCTCCTCCTCCCTCTGCTTTGTGCATTTAGGTGGCCTCTGAGCACACCCACCGGATTGGATCCCACATGCAACGTAGGCAGAGAAGCACCTATCATCCCCTGGTTTGTGGATCACTAGAAAAGACAGGTACCTTCCTACAGTATGGACTTAGGTGCCTATCTCCATGAGAGGATAACATACCCCTCTCATCGGATTCTCTAATTGGCTAGCTTAGGTGGCTTTCCACCTAGCATGCTGGCTTTATGGATCACATTCTAAGGTGCCTATCTCTCGCTGTTCACTGTATAGGAGCCTAGATGCCTGATTCAGACTTTGTGAATCACAGCGTTGTTCCTGTGACTTTCTACGTGTCTAAAAGTTAAGGGTTGCAATGCTCAGCGTTCTGTATTATATGCCTAGTAAGGAATCTATTTGTCAAAAAACATTTCCTGAATCATACTTGATGACAGGTATTTTGAAATAAATTACCAAAATAATTGAAACTGGCATGATTATACTGTGTCATTTTGACAAATAAAATATGTAACATTTTTGCAGAATTTTAAGATTGGGAACAGGAGCTGTGACATGGTGCTCAGTACCAAGCCCCATCCATCCCAAGAGCTCCGGGGGTGAGTAAGGGGTGCTGTCTAGGGTCTGGGAGGGGGGCAGGGGGAAGAGTGGGAAAAGGGAGGGCAGACCCTGCTACTGCTGCTGGGGGAGCATTGAAACAGTAGTGGCCTCCTATGTGCCTATCAAGGAGAAGGTGGTTAGGGGGTATCATATCCCCGCTCTAACAAAAAGTGACTGATAATTCTCCAACTTCTTATTAACCGAGATGATCCAAACCCCAACCACCCTCCCACCCTGGTGCCACCCACCATGATGGTGATCACTGAATCCCCCTTAGCTGCTGAAGTTTCAACAGTTTTTAGAATGCTACAAAATGGAAAATTTTAATTTAACTGTTTTTGTTCATCTCTTCAACCTACCATTAATGAGCAAAGATTCCATTAGGATAATTGAGAGCTCATTTCATTTTAGATGCCTTAAATATTTCGACACATCTATGAGAAAGATATACTGGAATGAGGAATAGTTCAAAACCTCTCTCCTACATTATATCAATTATTAATAACTCGAGCCTGCCCTATGCAACTGGGAAGAAGTTAATAGAGACATTAGCTTAACTGAGACTTGTGCCTGGGAACCAGGGTTCGTGTACTGTATTTTATAGGCTTTAAAATCGGTTTACTTGGCACAGCTCTGAGACCTTGTGCCAGATAATGGAAATGGCTGAAAGCTGATTTTGTTGTTTAAATGTCAGTGTGCTACTGGGATGGAATTAAACTGTAAGTGCAAGGGTTGAAGTTCCTGATATGACAGCAGGTATGAATAATGTTCTTTTATGAATTTCTTAGGTTTTCTGTATTTTTAATATGATATAATGAGGTTATAATTATTCTGTAATTTATAAAAATTCTTATAATGTAAGTACAATTACAATACAATTAAAGTGCATAGATAATACAGTTTACAGACCTATAGTCTGCAAGATGCCTTGGGTGTTTTTGTTTTGCGCTTCTAGATACCAAATGCTAGATGAAAACCCCACCTTCTGCTATTAGCCACATTCAGCTAATTGAGACATTTCTCTGCCTAACAACGGGTCCTCAGAGACCAAATTCTATTGTAAAATGAATGCGGGTATTAATTCAGCCACATGCACCTTCCACTGCAGGTTGCAGAGAGGAGCAAAATGGGGTAGGATAACCAAACCTGCAGAGGGAGGAAGCAGCAACCTAAGGCCCCACTCCTGCAAACACTTATACACATGCTTATCTTTACTACTGTGAGTAATCTTAGGATTCACTTGGATTTACCAGGTACTTAAAGTTAATCATGTGCATAAGGGATGGATTACACAGGAATGGGGCCTAAGGGATCTTTGTAATTACTACTGTGTTGACCAGCAATCACTCCCCCCTCTACACCTTCTACTTTGGAAAGGGGAAGGGAGACAAGGAGTAGGGCAATGTGGTGGAGGCAGCCAACAGTCTGCCTGAGATGAAAATAAGATAAACGTTTAAATGGTCAACTGGAGTGGAGAATGGGGATGTTCAAACCTTTGGTGCTTGTTATTGCTTGGCAAGAGACTTTTGCCCCAGAAAGCCTGGGTTAGCAGGGCCTCTCAGCACATCAGTTTACAGTGCAAGGGCTCTTTTCAAAATGGACAATGATAAAGTCCAAATTAAAATAAAAGAAACCGATTTTTCAGAAAACTGAAAGCTACAGCAAAAACTTCAGTGAGAGCCTGCAACTGTGAACATAATTTTCTCCTCTCCCTGATGCTAAGAAAGGGTGTTCTGTTTTCATGGATGCAGGGATTTTAAGGCCAGAAGGGACTATTAGGGTTATCTGTTCTGACACCCTGCATAAAACTGACCATAGAACCTCACCCAAATGATGCCTGCATCAAGTCCATAATTACTGGTTGATCCAAACTCAAAGTATAGCTTTTAGACACAGAGTGTTTTACTTTTTTTGGAGGGAGGATTGTACTGTGTACGTCTCAGTGATATATTTAGGCTTCGATTCTGCAGGGCCATGTATACAATGTTGCAATTATAAATTCAAGTCACAAAGCGCTAAGAAGGACAGGAAGTGTCGGGGAAACCAATTATCCATTAACTAGAGCACAGCTGGCAAGTTACGCCTGCCTAACTGCAAGAGTAAGGCATAAGGGAAACAAAAAGCTGATCCCTTACTAGCATGATTCAGAACATACCCCAATCCTGCAAACTCTTTTATATACGTACAGTCGTATGCATATGAATCATCCCCTTCCACTCAGTAGGAACACTTACATGTATAAAGTTACACTGAGGTGTGAAGAAAAAGAGGACTTGTGGCACTTTAGAGACTAACAAATTTATTTGAGCATAAGCTTTCATGAGCTACAGCTCACTTCATCAGAGGGATTCCGATGAATGCATCCGATGAAGTGAGCTGTAGCTCACGAAAGCTTATGCTCAAATAAATTTGTTAGTCTCTAAAGTGCCACAAGTCCTCCTTTTCTTTTTGCGAATACAGACTAACACGGCTGCTACTCTGAAAACTGAGGTGTGATTGCAGGATCTGGGTTAATAAGTACTTTACCTTTCCTCAGACATACTCGTACTCCAGACATACTCGTACTCCATCCATACCAAACTTCATTTTTTAATCCTGTTCACTTGCAAGTTAATTGGTTCACACTTCTATTCCTTGCTGCCCTGAGTAACATTACTAAGGGCCTGTCAACAGGACAAGTCATTATGCAGCACATCGGGTTTGAATCTACCGTGCACCAGCTTGCCACACCATAGTGTCATCCGAAGTCGACACTGCCACAGCACACTGTAGCAGTGGCCATATGGGATGCTGTTACTGCATAGCAAACTGGTGTTCTACAGATTCACACCCTGGCTTGCTGCGCAGTAATCTGCTGTGTAGACACGTCCTAAGAGTCAAACCTGCACCTCTCCATAGCAAAGTAGAGACTTAACCCGAGACCACTAGGTAGGGCTAGAAATCTTTTTTAATACAATAGTCTACATGAATTAAACACAAAGGTGCAATGGACACATGAAGGAGTTAAGAGGTATTATGTAGAGTGGTGGGAGATTGTCACTAAACTAGAGAAAAATCCTGAGCCCGACTTACCCTCATTGACGTTAAAGACAAAACCCAATATGATATTAGGACTGGTCCCTGAGATTCGGCAAAAAGTCAGACATTTTTCACCTTTTTTGGGAGGAAACAAAAAGGCACTTTTCACAGGTTGGTAATGCTGCAGAAAGTACATCATTTAGCTGGTGGAAGTGATGCACTTTCACCCTGGATCAAACTCAGGAACACGTCGCCCCCTTCCCCAAAATCACTGGCAAGTGAACAAGCACTGCTAATATCACACAACTCTAACTAGGAAGTGGGGGGCTAGTTGTATCTTTACAGTCTGCCCATGGTTAGGAACACCAGGTAGCTGCCCCACCCCAAACGCAGACCAGGAAGGGAATTATTACTCACCAAGTCACAATTACCTCCCTGGTTCCCCCTTTGTTGCAGTAGCAGATTAGTATCTTGTCTGCACTGGCCAAGATTTCACTCACTCCCCACCAACCTGCAATGGAGGAGAAGTAGCAGCTCCAGAAAGCTGCTCTTCCCACTGTGCTGTGACTTCCAATGCAAGTAGCTCATGCAGTGTAGGGGAACGGAGCTCCTTGCACACTAAGCCGGTGACAATCTCAACCTAAATTAATATTTTCTTTGTTTTCTTGATTGCAGAGCAGAAAATATGGGTAAAACAGAGAGAAAAGAAAAATTGAGGTATTTTGGTTGCAATTACACGTTCTGGGCACAAACCCTGCTCCTTTGGGAGTTTGGCCATTCATTTCAATAGCAGCAGGATGGAGCTCACAATAGTTACATTAAGCCGCTTGTTCTAGAAAGGATAGTATTGCTGCTGAGATTTATGAATAACGGGAGCAGCATGCTTTTCCCAAGAGGCTGACCACAGTTATTCTCTTATGCACACAGTCTCTCTTGGCCCAGAGCCTTGGATTCAGTGGTTGTTTTTGAACCTTAGCCTCCCATCTGGCAGCATAATGAATGCATGCTGCCATGCCAATCAGATAATTTATCTGTCTTAACTGCACGCAGCAAAAAGTTAAAAAAAAATTAGCATTTACATCACCCTGCTTCAAATGCCTTCTTGCGTGCTCCTAATATAAGGGATGCTGACTTTCTGAACATGTGATATACAAAAAAAGAGGGATCTTAGCGTTCCCCATTGTAAACAAATTTACCACAATTACCATGTGTAGCTGCTAAAGGAAATCCAGAGAGGGGGAAATGTCCCTTGCAGATAGATACAGCTGCAGTCTCTGTCTTCACAAAATCACCATTTTAAGTCTAAAAGATTGTGTGTTCAAAAGTCAACAGGGGTCTGCTTTTGCTGTTTCATTAATTACATGCATAGAAACATCAGGGAAAGGGTTTTAACATTTTGGTTTGAAATTCTTAATGTAAGAAGGCTACAGTATTTGGGTCAGGGCATTTACATTAGAACAAAAACGGATTAAAAATATCAGTACTTTTCTTTTTTTACATTTAATATTTGTAATTCACCAAACGAAGTTACCAGGATGATTATACATGCCCAAGTAATTCACTGATGTCATTTTATCCCCACCTCTCCACTTTTCAACAGCCCTAGAGTTCGCAGTGGGACTAAAATCGCATGATAAATAGGCCTCAGAGTGTTATCAACTGGAAACTTGGGCTACATTAGGCCATAATGGCCTGATAAGAATATTGTAGCTTGTAATCAGGTCTTGGTGGGGTTTTGGAGGGAAGAGATTGGGGTTCCCCCTTCCCTGTTTTAGAAGTGTAATTTAGTTTAAGAGCAGGAGTGGAAGTCACCAAAAGTTGTTTGAAGGTACTGTATATTGATAAATCAGTGCTTTTCACCATTGCATATTGTACTGCATAAAGGAATATCTGCCAATGTATTAAAGTGAAGAATGTAAGGTGCTCAGTGTACTGGTGTACTTGCATATTGGATTAGAAAAATGTTTATCACGTGTATCTTACTTTAAAAATTGTGCAAAGTGCCTCTCTTTTGTTTGTTGTTTTTGGGGGGGGTTGCTTCTTTGCTTTTTTACAGATAGGTATCAAAGACACCTTTCAAATAACTAGAGATGGGCAAAACAAACAGTGCTTTGGTTTGAGAACACAGAAGTAGATTTTCAAAATACAGAAATAAAAGTTAGGTATCTAAGTTCCACTGAATATCATTGTGATTTGGATGCCTAAATGCCATGCACTTGGAAAATCTGCTCCCTTGTCAATTGTGTTTAATCATAACCAAAACAAAGAGTGATTTGAATGAAGGTTACTTTTTATCCAGACTCCCAAAGTTCAAAGGCAAGGAAGTCAGAGGTATCTATGTAAGTGTTATATAAATACACATGCACATACGCATGCACACGGTACATCTATCTATGGCTATGCAAGGAGTATGGGGAATGAACAGAGATCACTAGAAATATTAGTACATAAGCTAAATTATGACTTAAATAGCATCATCAAGACTTGGTGGGCTAAGTCTCATGACTGGAATATTGGTATCGAGCGGTATAGCTTTTTCAGGAAGGACAGGAAGGAAAAGAGGGAAGAGACATTATATTATCCAGCAAGAATATATACACTTGTTCTGAGGTCCAGAAAGAGATGAAAGACCAGTTGAAAGTCTCTGGGTAAAGATAAAAGGGGGAGGGGGGGAAATAAGGGTGGCATTATGGTAGGGGTCTACTATAAATCACCAAATCAGGAACAGGTATTTCTAGAACAATTTATAAGCTCCTAGATAATAATTGGGTTATATGGAATAGCCAGCATGGATTTTTCAAGAGCAAATAATGTCAAACCAACTTAATTTCCTTCAGGGTTACTGGCCTAGAGGAAAGGGGGAAGGAGTAGACTTGATATACCTTGATTTTAGTAAGACTCTTGACACAGTTCCACATGGATATTCTCATAAGAAAACTAGGAAAATGTGGTCTAGATGAAATTACTATCAGATGGGTGGCACAAGTGGTTGAAAGACTGTACTCAAAGAGTTGTTATCCGTGTTTCACTGTCAAACTGGGAGGCCATATCTAGTGGGCTCACAGGGGCCATACTCTTCTAGCCATAGATGTACCATGTGGAGAATAGGATTAGAATTGAAAACGACTTTGAAAAAAAGGATAATTGATCTGAAATCAATTAGATGAAATTCAATAAAAAGTGCAAAGTACTTCACTTAGGAAAGAACAATCAAATGCACAGCTACAAAATGGAGAATAACTGGCTAGATGGTAGTACTGCTGGGGATTATAATGTACCACAAGTTGAATATGAGTCAACAAAGTGATGAATTTGCAAAAAGGCTCATATCATTCTGGGACGTATTAACAGCAGTGTCGTACGTAAGAGATGAGAGGTAATTGTCCTGCTCTACTTAGCAGTGGTAACACCTCAGCTGGAGTGCTGTGTCCAATTCTGGGCACCACGCTTTAGGAAAGATGTGGGCAAATTGGAGAGAGTTCAGAGGAGAGAAACAAAAAATGACAAAATGTTTAGAAAACTTGTCCTATGAGTAGGGCCCTACCAATTTTACGGCCATGAAAAATGCATCACAGACTGTGAAATAAGCCCTTCCCTGTAAAACCTGATCTCCCCCTGCTGCTAGGAGTGCCCCAGCCAGGGGGCTCCTAGCTCCAGCGAGGCTGGGGAGGCACAAGACTTGTCGACCCCTGCACAGCCACTCTCGGGCAGAGCTTAGACCCACCTCCACCTCCGGGAACCTCCTCTGGCTGCAGGAAGCTCCATGGTTGCTGCCTTCAGAGTCCAGCTTTGAAGGCAGCTCAGACATGAGGGTGGCAATCCCTTGATCCCCCTACAACAGGTTTGCGACCTCCCCAAAATCCCCTTTTGGGTTGGGGCCCCCACGGTTACAACACTAAGAAATTTCAGATTTAAACATCTGAAAATGTGAAATTTACCAATTTTAAAATCCTATGGCTGTGAAATTAACCATAATGGACCGTGAATTTGGTAGGGCCCTACCTATCAAGAACACACTTAAAAAAAAAGAAAAGAAAAAAAAAAAGGCATGTTTAGTCCTAAGAAAAGAAGACTGACATAGGGCCTGATAACAAATCTTCAAATATGCGAAGGACTGTTATAAAGATGTTGGTGATCAGTTGTTCTCCATGTCCACTGAAAGAAGGACAAGTAGTAATTGGCTTAATCTGCAGCAAGAGAGATTTATGTTTGATATTAGGAAACACTTTCTAACTACAAGGGTAGTTAAGCTCTGGAATAGGCTTTCAAGGGAGGCTGTGGAATCCCCAACATTGGAGGTTTTTCAGAACAGGTTGGGGAAACACCAGTCAGGGATGGTCTAGGTGTACTTGATCCTGCCTGAGCACAAGGGGTGGACTAGATGACCTCTCGAGGTCCCTTACAGCCCTACATTTCTATGATCTATGGTCCCTGTTTTGGACTGTGTTACAAAAGGAGATAGACAATTACAGGGTTGGGGGAAGACCTGATTTTGCAAAATCTCACCAGAGCGGATTTTGTTTCACAAAACCAAACCTAGGATCCAAACCACTCCTTGGTTTAAGTCCCATTTTACCCAACTACCCAAAGTTGTTTAAAGAAAAGGCCCTACATATTCGTCATAGACTATGAACAGTATACCACAACGAAGACCTGATCCAAACTCCACCGAAGTCAACAGAAAGACTGACTGACTGCAGCCGGATTTGGATCAGGCCTCAAGTAAGTGATAACGAGTTTTGCCACAGTGATTTTCCTTATCATACCTTATTTCCATGTCAGTGTGGAAGGCCGATTGCTGTAGTTTTAAAAATAATACTGGTTTTAGTATATTTCACTTAAATGAGTGGAGGGATGGATTGTGGTCCAAACTGTTTTGCTGCAACAATGGAGTCTATTCTCCCTGTAAAGTGTGTTTTTACCATAACGCTCATTAAGATTAATAAGAAGTGCAGACATACCCCTAGGCGAAGAGAGATTTGTACAGGATGTCTAAAATCCACCTTATATTCAATATGCAAATAAAAATATGATTTCTATATTGTCTAATATGTTACCTTTCTCCCCGGCCTAGAAATTTTCCACTTCGGTGCTTGAGTTAATGCTAACTCCTGCATGCTGTGTTTTTGTGGCAGATCAAGACTAAAATGCAAAGCAGAGAAACTCCCCTGGCAATAAGGTAATTAAAGACCTTTCCTCATGAATTAGTCTCTCAACTTACAGTGCATGTATCTATAACGATACCAAAGAAAGAAGAGATAAAGCAAGAGTGCTTTTAAACTGACCTGTTTTTCATTTTCATCCTCCAGCTTTAGCCTGTCTTCTATGCAGTTCCTGGCCTGAAGGAACGCCTTTCTCTGAGCCCTTTCCGTCAAAATCCTCACAAAGATCCCATACAAATTTACACTGACAAACAGGATAGCATTGGCCATGAGCTGTAAGGGAAGAAGAAGAAGAAAAAAAGACAAAAATAATTTAATATGCAGATTTTTTCACATTATTACTCATGAATGAAAAAGTGAATATTTAAAATCCGGCCCTATAGACTACATTGGTGAAACACTTTCCTGTATTACAACATTATAGAAGCAAAGATACCAGCTGTCATGCATCTAGGCAGGCATACATCACAGTCTATAGCTTTTAATATGCTACATGTACCTTCTCTTAAGGTGACCTGTGAAGTACAACCTTAAATTCATCCCATGGTCTTGAGCTGAATTAAGAAGTGAGGCCCTGCTCCAGCAAAGCACTTAAGCATATCTGTAATTTTAAGGATATGAGTAATTCCATTCTACCCTAGTGAGAAACTTAAAGATGAACTGCAAAACACCACCACCACCGTCTGTGCCCCTACAGCTCCAGTTTTCTGTCTACAGGAGACCGCACTTTGCTACTGATTTCCTCCTTGGCTTTAAAATATTAAGTACTGGCTTCCTTTTTCTTTGGAGCGATTGTCAAAATGACAGCGCCCCAAGATCAGAACTGAAGTACAGGTCTTACAGCCCCTTCTTGAGAGAGGAAGGAATGAAGCTGAGTCTTAGGTTGCCTTCTTTACACAGGCACAAGATTCTCTATGGCCTTGGGCAAGAAAATATATGGCCCCTCTCCCTCCATGATCACATCTATAAAATGGTGATAAACATTTAATTATATATCCAGATCATGGGGATGAGTTACTGCTTGTACAGCACTTTGAAGATGAAAAAACATGAATGTTTATTTAGAGATATAGAGGGCACAGAGAGATGTCTCTGTTCTTGTATTGTAATAGAAAGCTGTTCATGGTGTTATCAAATTTCAGCACAAATAAAAGCCATTGAAAATGTACAACAGAAATTTCAATGGAGCCTAATATTTAGGCGCATGAATGGTGCCACTATCACCGAATGTCTACATTTTATCATACACTCTGCATGATCTAATGGTTCTGACTATTGCAATACCAGTGTGTTGTAAAGCTGATTTGTACTGGTCCAATGGCAGCCAAGTCTGGAGGCAGCTATCAAAGACTACAGAATGAACAATCAGAACTATTATGGACAATGCAAATGGCATGACTTTGCTCAGAAGTGGTTCTAGCAACATGACTGTGTTATCAAATGGTGTCAAAACCTAATATTCTTCTTTGGATATTGATATTACAGTGAGATGGGAGCTGGATAATTGTTTTTAGATGGAATAAAAAAGCTTATTCAATTTCTATTGGAAGCAGTAAAAGAGCATATATTTTAACAATCTTCCAGCTGTTCTGGGGCTGTCATTATGGATTTCACTCAAACTCTGGTGATCTTCTGGACCCTGAGCAACCAGTAGGTGGGTCATTGCAATCATGCAGCCACTTTCAAACGCAGCAGCGCAAGTCATTTTCTGACAAAGTTTTGAGCAGTGCACGATAAAACAGGGGTTTAGTTGTCAGCGTTGGCCTGCAGGGAATCAGGAAAAGCGATAAAGCAAGTAAAAGTCACGGAATTAAGAATGTGAGAAAAGAAAGTAGGGTAGATTGCCTCCTGATATAATATTCTCTCCCTCCCCTCACAAGGCCCTCTAATTTATTTATTTTTCTGACTGCAAATGCTGTATATTTCTTTCACTGTTGATTTCTTGGATGTATGCTATTTTGTGGTCCCAATATACATGCACTATCTGACATATGACCTAGGAAAGGTTAGTAAGGTTTTCAGAATTAAAGCCAATAATGAAATTAATTTTGCCAACTAGATGGACTCAAGCAAGAGGCCAAAATTAGGCCAAGAGTCTTAAAAATGACTAGTGACTTTAGGTGTCTGAATTTCTGGGTGCCCAACTTGAGATACCTTAAAGGGACCTAATTTTCAGAAAGTGCTGAGAGAAGTTTGAAAATTCAATGCTTTTAAAAGGTGTCTTGGGTTGGGCACCCAGAAATTGAAGCATCAGAAAGAAAACTGCTAGTTGTGTCCAAAAGTCGTTGTTTAAATCCTTGCTCATAAGATGCTAAGTTCTTTGGGGAAGGGACAGTCTTTTTGTTCTGTGTTTGTGCAGCGCCTAGCACAACAGTGTCCTGGTGCATGACTAGGGCCTCTACCTTCTACAGTAATTCAAATAAATACATAATAATACGCAGAATATATGCCACTTATTACACTAGAGGGTAGTAACAAAAAGGTGGTATTTTCTATTTGCTTAAAAAGAAACAATGCTTTTTTGTTTACTTAATGTGACAATAAATTGCAAAGAAGCTTTTAGTTTTGCATGTTTTCTTAATACAGTAGACCCTCAGAGTTACAAACTGGCCAGTCAACCACACACCTTATTTGGAACCGGAAGCACGTAATCAGGCAGCAGCAGAGACCCCCTGCCCCCCCCCAAAAAACAAAAAAGAAATATAGTACAGTACTGTGTTAAATGTAAACTACCAAAAAAAAAAAATGAAGGGAAAGCAGCATTTTTCTTCTGCATAGTACAGTTTCAAAGCTGTATTAAGTCAATGTTCATTTGTAAACTTTTGAAAGAACAACCATAACGTTTTGTTCAGAGTTATGAACAACCTCCATTCCCAAGCTGTTCGTAACTCTACAGTAGAATCGCAAATAACTGATGCCGTTCTTAACCAGAAAGAAAAGGAGTACTTGTGGCACCTTAGAGACTAACAAATTTATTTGAGCATAAGCTTTCGTGAGCTACAGCTCACTTCATCGGATGCATTCAATGAAGTGAGCTGTAGCTCACAAAAGCTTATGCTCAAATAAATTTGTTAGTTTCCAAGGTGCCACAAGTACTCCTTTTCTTTTTGTGAATACAGACTAACACGGCTGCTACTCTGAAACCGTTCATAACCAGGTTACCCACTAGCTGGAATAACAAGTTCCTCAGTAAATTCTTTCCTGAAAACCATTTTCTGTTTTTGATTAAAAAAAAACAAAAACTTTTGAGGTTTTGACAGCTAGCCCTTCCCACTGGACTATAACCTGGTACATGACACAAACCTGAGAAATCACAAATGCTAAAAGGGTTTCTTGATTACTCGGAGGGCCTCCTATGTAATGGCTCTAATAGGGAAGATCCTAAAGTACACAGCTGGAATAGACTAAATGTAAAATGAGGGATGTAAATCACTGTGGAACAGTTTTTAAAATGAGAGCCCCAAATCAAATGAAATTTTGCTCTCTGAATGAGAAAGTCAAGGTTGTGATCTCATATAGGATTGAAGACTGATTTCAATGGCAGTTGCAGATGTTTGGCATTCTCTGGATGAGGCCTTAATTGCAAATATCAGTTACTTGAGTCACTCCCACAGTGGCACATTGTCCTGTGGGAGGTGGGGATGTAGCAGAACGGAATAGTGAGGGGTTGCTGTCAGCAACTCTAGTAGAAGGCCAAGATCTGCAGAAAATGCTGGTCCAGTTCTTGCAGATTCTTAGGCAACTGTGGCCAGCTGAAAGAGCAAAAACTAGTAATCGGAGAAACTGAATGGTATTCCCAGTTCTTTTCATTGACTTGTTGAGTGATATGGGGGCAAATAACTTATCCTTTCTGTGCCTCAAGTACCCTGTTTGTAAAACTAGAACAATAACATTCACTCAATCTTGTAAAATACTTTGAGATGTATGGATATTATCATCATTTTTACTACAGGCAATACATTTTCCATTATAACTCATGCATCCATGAAAGAGCAACAGGCTACACAGAACATTGGTAATAAGAGTCTTACTTAAATGAGTTTTAGGCCTGGTCTACACTGAAATTTAGGCTGACATAGCTACATTGCTCTGGGATGCGAATAATCCACAACCCTGAGACATATAGGCATGCCAACTTATTGTGTATGTAACTAGGTTGACAGAAGAATGCTTTCGTCGTCTTCATTACTGTCACTAGTGGGAGATGATGTTCTTATACTGATGGATAAATGTGAAGACTGCATCTACACTATGGGGTTATGCTGTAGCGATGCTGGTATACTCCCCATAATAGAGACATGACCTTAACATTGACATTATAGCACAATACCATTGAAACTTTGCTGAAAAGTGAGACAAGACTGTGTTTTTTTGAGTGAGAGAATTAGAGAGGATGTAAATGATAAAAAGAAAATGAACAAGATTTTATCAGCATTTTAAACAAGAGAGTGTCAAATATTTTTCTTTTTCCTTCTATGGGATATGTTAACATTAGAGCACCTCCTTTATTTACAACACAACAGACAGCGTAGAAGAGAATTTCAAGATGCCGTCAATTTCTAATATTTCCCGATGCACGATTGCCTCTTGATCCTAATGTGGCTTTGTTAGGTCTAGTAATTCACTTAACTCATTTTACAGCCTCTTGAGAACACTTAATTACTACATCTGCTACCTCCTTGTACTGAAGTGTCATCACACACAGGAGCAGAGTCCTGACAATGTTCCTTTAGTTCATAACTGCTTCCCAAACAGCACTCCCTGGTACCAGTAAAGTCAAGTCCAGCCAAACAGATGATCTATAGATTTAACATTTATTCCCAGTTTGAAAAAAAGTCTTCCCTTATTCTTACTATTATATTTTTCCATTGGATTATGCCAGTTATTAAGCAGATCTTGTGCTTTTGTGCTGATCACTCTTTCTTCTTCCTTTCTCAGATTCAAGAGGAAAGTAAATGGTAGTAATGTGGCCTAGTAGGGGACTAGCCATCATGGATATTTCAATGACCCTGCAGGTGACCATAGGCAAGACAGCCTTTAGAAAGTGCACATGCACAATGCATGATCTGCACATATAAGTCAAAGACTTGCACATACGCTCATTTCTGTGTGCATGTGTATTTGACCAGGGTTAACATAGCTCATGAGCACAGTTTTAGAAACCCAAGTCTCAGAACTTATATAATCCTGGAAATTTTTAGATGAAAGATATACGATGAGAACAAAGGATTATCGTCAAGTGCCATTAAGTCTTACATCTTATTACTACTAAAACCAAAAGAAGATTTTTGTGGGGAGAAAGAGAGCTTTGAGGAATGCACTTAATATGTTTACTTTTTTCTCTTTCATTTAAGGCATATAGTACAGGGAGATTAAATATATTTCTATTTTCATCAAGGCTTTCATTGAAAAAAAATCACACTTTTTTTGTTTTTTTTAGCAACTGAAAACCATTTTTTTTTCAGATTTAAACTAAAAAATTGAAAATATTTTGGTTTTCAGATTTTCAAGAAAGCCTCCCCAAAATGTCAATGAAAATAAATTAAAAATTTCATTTTCCAACCAACTTTAATATATAGGCATCTAAACATTTGGCCTCATTTTTAAAAGTGAGGACCACCCACTAACTGCTAGGTGCTCAACAAGCTTCTTATTTAAGTGCTTAACTATGGCTTTATGAGATTAACTTGAGGTTTCTAATTTTGAATGTTTTGACCATTGTAACTATTTACAATTCTAAATAAAATTTAGTACTGAACAGTTACTACCCCTTTTTTGTATTACATGAACAAAAGTTACACAAATATTTTCTTTAAGCATACACACGTTCATGGAAAGCAAATTTCAAACTGTAGCAAGGGTTCACTTCATCATGAAGAAAGAGTTGTTTCATGGCAAAATGAAATTCATTTCACAAGGAAACAGCAGTCAGTTAACAGTTTCAGTCATCTGAACAAAGTGTGGAGAAAAAAAAAATCATGTGTCCTAGGGGACTAACCTACATTCTAATATTAAAACCTAAATTGCAGCTCAAATATAGAATTGTGCAGATGAAATATAGGAAGGAATAATCACAACAAACATTTTGCAAGCAACTCACAGGCTGAAGCTTGTTCAGTCATAACATTCCAAAGATTGCAAAGAGTGCAGTGCGGACACTGTTTATTATGAATAGTTGGCCCAGCTCTACTTGGAATGCTATAAGCTGTTGCCAAGTCCAGAAGTGGCCTGCAAAGTCCCAGCTATAAAAACACAAAACAAAACAAAAAAAATAAAATGCCAATTTGTTTCCATTTCAAGCCAATTTCTTACCCATCCCAATATACTCTAGGTCTCACTCACTGGATTTTGAACTCATAATATTTTAATGGATTATTTTTCTTGTTTTCTTATCGGCACTTACTCAGTCATACTGAAGTTAAATACCAACCATATTTCCATACGTGTAGTCAGGTCTTATCCAAGTGCAAATGGAGGTTTCCTTTTTTAAAAAAATTGTGCAGGAACTACAATGGATGGATAGCAATATTTGAAGGAAAGTCAAAAGCATTTCCTGCACCTCAGAACAAGCCTGGCAATTCTGAGAACCTAGTTTAACACCTCTCTCCCTTTGCTTTGTAACGATATAGTGAGAAATTCAGATAATGGTGGTAATTATTGAAAACCATAAACATTATACTAATGATTTTGAAATGTAGCACTCTCACTTAGTGGCAATGTTGTATTAGATGCCTAAATGTTACATTCCCACCACCTTAATATAGGTGAGAATTCTGAATATAAGCGTTCTGAGCAGAACCACATCCCTTTACTATAATTATAAGGCCAAATCACTCCCCTTCTATGAAAAACCTGCAGGAGTGGGCTACAGGGGAGGAAAGCTTGGGGAAGTTCCCTTTCTGGAGTTTCTTGCAAACGTTTACATGCAAGGGAAGGAATGGACAGGGGTTGGTCCTATCCACTTCCCCAAGAAACTGCTGGATCCTCTTGCTCATATTGGGGTCCATTATTGGATATCACTTCTCAGGTAATCCATAATAATAATCCAAATAAATAATAATAAACTATTTAGCATTTCTATAGTCTTTTTACAGGGTGGGTTTCTTTTTGACACAGTTATTCAGGCTGGACAGAAATAATTACAAGCAAATCCTACACAAAAAGTATGGTTTCGTTTTCACACAAATCAATATACAATGTGTCACTAGAATGGTTTGCTGCCATTTCCACAGAAATTATGACCAGCATACCTTTTTCTATTTATGCACAATTGCTTTCATTATTTGTTAAAGTTCTGTTAAAGGCAGTGCCAATTGGTCCCTGCTTGCTTCCCATCAAAATGGGAAAAATCACAGCCTCTATCTGCCACACTATGTAATGCAGTGCTGGGCAACCTGTGGCCTGCCAGACAGTTTGTTTACATTTGCATGGCCTCCCGCAGCCATTCCCAGCCAATGGGAGCTGTGGGAAGCAGCGGCCAGCAGGTCCCTACAGCCCATGCTACTTTCCGCAGCTCCCATTGGCTGAGAACATAAAGGTGGCCGTGCAAATGTAAACAAACTGCAGCCAGTGGATTACCCTAATGGGGCCACACATGGCCCGTGGGCTGCAGGTTGCGCACCACTGATGTGCTATACAGGCTACATGAAGTGGGTTTTGACAATTATAGTAAAATAGACAGCATTGCTGTCTTAACATTTGTTTGCATGTATTAAATTCAGCCACTTAGTCCTTTGACCACCTCCGAGGCTTGTCCCTGTGCAACAACTCATTGAAAAGTTGAAAGATTTTCTAAAAGAGCCACAGTAATTAAAACACACTTAAAAATAATGTCTTCAGAAAATATGTTTTCCAAGCTATTTGTGCAGCTTTTGGTGGAGGTAGAGTTGTTAGGTGAATGGATGTTTTAAGCATTTAGCCACAATTTTACTGCATCTATGTTCCAGACACTCCTTGCATGGTTGTAAGAACTGACATACAGTCAGCTTCACTAGGGCTCTATATTGCTCTAGGTGGGTAAGCATTGCTTCCTGAGACTGCACTTCTTATTCTACAGAGGTACAGGGATAGACCATGGCTTCAGTTCAGATCTGCCCTGAGCAAGGGAGAGAACATTGTACTGCCTGTGGAATAGCCTAGGAAGGGAGATTGTCACTTGGACCTAGATCCACAAATGTACTTTGGCACCTAAAACCCAGACTTAAGTCCCACTTTTAGGAACCAATGCTATCTACAAAATTCCCACTGAACTCTGTAGGTGCCTAAAGTCACTCACTACATTTTTTCAGTAAAAGTTCCCTCAGTGCCTATGTTTCTGCCTTTGCACATCACACTGCTGCTTCCCTATTGGTGCCCAGACACCAATCTCCTGCATAAGCTTCAGAGTAATACACAAAGCAGGAAGACAGTTGTTCAGCTGCCCAAGCCGTATGTGGGGCCCACTCCAGTAGGCGCCCTCTGAACACACCTACCAGATAAGGCCCCTCAGGCAAGTTCACAAAGAATAGTCAGGGGAAGGACCTCGCTCAGTGGTCAAGATGCTTGTCTGGGGATATGGGAGACCCCTAGCTCAAGTTCCTCCTCCATCTGAGTGGTAGAAGGGATTTAAAACAGGGATCTGCCACTTTTCAGGCGAGTGCCGTGGGCTCCATAAATCTTTCCTATTAAAGCTGTCCCACTGTGGATAAATAATAAAAGACTCATTGGGCCTGAGAGAGAGAGAGAGAGAAAATGACCGTGAGAACAACAATGTAGCACGATGATTAGACTACTCATCAAGGATGGCAGAATCCGATGGTCCAGTACTCTTGCTCCAGTGACTATTTATCCACAGTGGAAAAGCTTCAACAGGAGAGACCGATGGAGCCCCCGCGTCGGACTATCCCACAGCCCAGTGGTTAGGCCCCCACCCAAGAGGTGGCAGATCTCCTTCCCCTCAGATGGAGGGAGGACTTGAACTCTTATCCCAAGTGAGTACCCCGACCAGTGGCTAAAGGTTATGAAGGAGGTCTTCCTCCCTTGCCCTCCACCACCACTTCTTGCAAAAACAGCATAGGCACTTAACTCCAAAGAAGGTCCCTGGCTGTAAATCATTAGCAGCACTGTCACCTCCCTGCAGCCCAGCCTGGACACAGCTATCTCTGTAACTAGAGTGGGGCTTAACACACCCTACTCTGGTCAGCATCTCCTGTTGATTAACTTAGGCAACTCCCCAGCAATGCTTGCTTTGGTGAATTGTATTCTATGGCACTCATCTCTCCTCAAGCTTGGATAGGGAGTCTGAGGCCCACCTCTGACTTTGTGTATTCCATTGATTTTCTAGGCGCTGTGATGCTCAGCATCACAACACCCAACTCTTTTTGTGCCTCCAGGCCTTGGAGGCTAACAATCTCCCTGTTTACCCACTGTTCTGGGGAGGGAGTAAACTGCACTGTGTCTTTACCTGGTACAGTACAAACGGCCTAATGTGCTGGTAGCAGCTGTGTTGCTGGCCACATTGCCTCAGTGGTGACCATATATTCAGAATATAGGTTTGGTATTACAATTGGTACTGTCCAGCGACTTCTTTCCACCTTCATTGTCACCTGACTTCATGGACATTATCAGCTCTTGGTTCACTGACACTTGGAGTGTCCAGTTTCTCTCATTAGGTTTGTGAGATAATAGCTGGGCTCCAGGGTAAAATCTACCTTTTTCTTTAAGGTTTATAATGGGGGGGGGTCCTGGTACCCAGTTCTTTGTCAGTCTTGGATTCTTTCACTACCTTATCCTGGTATATGAGGAAGTTACTCCCCTTGTGCAGTAACAATGGTTTTTTGACTAGTGTCCCCATGGGTGCTCCACTATAGCTGTGTCTGTCCCCCTGCATCTCTAAACTGGAAAATTTAGGTAGCAGAATCCATTCGGCCTGCACATGCGCCCTCCCTCCCTTGTGGTCTGCCTCGAGGCTATCTAGCATCGTGTGGGCAAACTGCCCTAAGTTCCTTCTCAACCACCCTTGGCCTGAGACAGAGCGAGTAGCAGTCCAGTTTATTTAATTACCTCGGTTGCGTTTGTTAAAGATGTCCCCATCTCAGAAATCTGAGGGCAGCAAGCTGGTCCTCTGCCCACACTTATGCAAACACTATGCGATTATTCGGGACTCAGCCTTGGATGCCATCTTCGGCTTCACAATCCTACTGTCAATAACGGACTGCACTCCGAAGCCCCAGCCTTCCATGAGAGATACGGCTGTGAAGTCACCTACAGTGGAGCACCCATAGAGACACTACTCAAAGAAGAGGAGGAAGTTACTCACCTTGTGCAACAACAATGGTTCTTCAAGATGTGTGTCCCTATGGGTGCTCCACAATCCACCCTCTTCCCCTCTGCTTCGGAGATCTCAACTAGGAACTCTGCAGTAGAGAAGGAACTGAGGCAGTTCTCATGTGTGGGCCAAACAGACACGGCTACCTACATTCTCTGATTAGAGGTGCAGGAATGCAGACAGCTACAGTGGCGCACTCATGGGGACACTACCTGAAGAAGAAAGTTCTGTTTTGTCCAAGTGAAAGACACTGGTTCAGTTAGATACAGCGGTTTGAGCAAGTAAATCAACCTGTACAGTTATTTAACTATAGTTTAATCTTTTCCTCGCATTTAACAGGGACTTTAATATGGCTTATGACAGGCATTTATTACCCAGGAAGCGTGACAAACATTGTATTGAACTGTATGCTGGCAGAACAGTGAGCCAAGCGTATTTGAACATTTGCTCCTGTCTCGCGCACCATCTCCCTGACTGCAAACACCATAAATATTCCCAAATCATTAATTCCCAAAGAAGCAGGAAGTCACTCTTCAATATGTGAAAGCATTGTCTAGATTTTGGGCCATATTCTCTCCTGAGCCAAAATCTGCTCAGTGGAGGGCATAAAAACAGTGGACCATCAGGGAGCCAGTCACAGCTCCTTGATTCACTAGCCATATCTGCTTCTGCTCCAGCAGAAGGAAGGACACAGAGTAGCCTGTGTGAGTACATTGGAGGTAAATGCTTTATTACAGAAAATCAGGAAGTGTCACAAAAGAGTTATCACAGCTTCTAGGCACAGCGAGATCTACAAAGTTGTGACCTGAATCCTGCAAACAGACACTCACAAAACAGATATAGTCTTGACTTTCAACTAATTACTGCTTGTGTGGGCAGGGACATCCCTAAGGGAGTGCGGGGACCGGGACACACACACCCCTCTGTCCCAGGTGCCGCCCCCACTCCACCCCTTCCCCAAACCCCTGCCCCGCCCTCACTCCACCCCTTCCAAGCCCCGCCCCTTTCCAACGTACGCCCCTCTTCTCCCCCCCCCCCGAACGACACCGGGAGCCGGGGTGGAGTGGAGTGGGCTGGGTCGCTCCATTTCCTGCTGGTGAGTGTGGGGGCGGGCCCAACCCCTGCTGATGGCACCAGGCTAACGCTAACTCCCCGGTCCACCCTAGCCCCACGTCCCTCTGAAGCACGGGGCCCCCCCAAGCACAGAACCTGCAGCTGTTGCCCCATTCTGGCCTATGGTGAGGATGGCTCTCTGTATGGGTAAATTTAAAGCATTTGTGTGTTTGCAAATCAGAGACTGTCTAAATGGGTCATCTTGATTATCACTACAAAAGTTTTTCTCTCCTGATAAAAGCTCATCTTAATTAATTAGCCTCTTACAGTTTGTATGGCAACTTCCACCTTCTCTGTATGTGTATATATATCTTCTTACTATATGTTCCATTCTATGCATCCAATGAAGTCGGCTGTAGCTCAGGAAAGCTTATGCTCTAATAAATTTGTTAGTCTCTAAGGTGCCACAAGTACTCCTTTTCTTTTTGCGAATACAGACCAACACAGCTGCTACTCTGAAACCTGCCTTAAGTGCATAGTCCATACATTTCAAGTTTCAAAATGTAACTCTTTATTCTAGAGGTCTAGTAACAAGTACAATCAGAATGCTTCTACATGAAAAATGGGTTGGCTTTTTTTCCACCCTTATGCACCAAAACAGCAAAAGGGATTTTGGTCCTTCCACAGACCAAAGCTGAGAAATTTCAACTCATATTTGTGAATTTTTCAGAAGTTGTGTTTAAAAGCAAGGAGTTACAATAGACAACATTTTGCAAGTTTAGCAAAGGAAATGTAAAAGTAGAGAATTGTTGCAAGGGAGAGCAATCTGAGCTTTTTTACTTGTTAGTTTTCTGATAGTGGGATATACTGAATTATACTGCTGTGTTTTAGTTGTATTTGATTATTAATGTTGTTGTATGTTTAAGTTATGCCAAAGCAACTAGAGCACAGGGCTAGGTGATCTTTGGTAACATAGATAAACATGCACTTTTTAAGGAGTGTGCAATCTAACTAAACAAGCAGAAGAAGGGTGGGTGAAAGCAAGGATTATTGCTGAGGCACAAAGAATTAAGTGACTTGTGCAAGGTCCCATAGGAAGTTTGCGGGACAGACAGGAATTGAACCCACATCTCGAGTCCTTCTAATTTACCTAAAAATGATTATAGACATTTTTACAGATTGGGAAACCAAGGTACCAAAAGGTTAAAGTAGTGGCAGATTTGCGAATGGAAAGTAGAAATCCTGCCTCAGTACCCTGCTTTAAACACCACACAACGCTCCTTTCCAACTTGTGCATTTCTTGTTACCCAGTCTGTGTCAGACAGAGATTTTAAAAATACACCACCTGGCTTCACATTTATTTTATGCTTAAAAAAACCCCACCAAATAAATGAAAAAAAAAAAAAAAAAAAAAAAAAAAAAAAAAAAAAGAGTCCTTCTAACAACTCACCCACAAATTAAATTGAGTGACTAAACACCTGATCCCTTTCCAACTGCATGAGGGCAGTTTGGGGGAGGGAAAAGACAAAGGGAGGGAAAGTAAATGCACTATTGCTCTGACTGCCTGCGTATTGCTAAGTGATAGCATGACTGCATTAGGATTAAACTGGTCTCAGTCAGTTTTTTCTCCCCCAAAAAGATTGCTTAGTCCTGACAAATGTTCTCTTGTTCTCACTCTCTCGGTCTCTTTCCCCCCCTAGCCCCCCATACAGATATCAGAAGCAGTCAGTGAATGATGTTAAGTTTGGTCAAATGTCCTCGAAAGATGAAAGTGTTTGCCTTGAGGAAACTATCTCGAACATTGATTTTTTATGTTTTATTACACTGAGTCGGTTTACTTTTCTCCTATTGTGCTTTATGACTTGCAAGAGCTGTCACTATAGATAATAAGATTTTCATTCTGCAGGGTCATTTAAGGTATGGCTTCTTCTGTCAGCCTTGGTACTTGAGAGCTTTAATACTGACAAAGTGGCTGAACAGTAATTTAAACTGGGAAAATAGGAGGAGGATAGTTTTAAGTAATTTTCTATATTTTTCTATCCAACTTTTAAAATCATTTTTCAAAAGAGAAACATTCATACAGCATATCGGCACACAGGTGCTCAGAAACTATGATGCTGATACTCACAAGTAGGCACATAGATAAGAGATAATACTTTTTATTTTTGTTTTAATTTTTTGGGAGAGAGTGGCAACTTTGGGCTGTAGAATGTCTTTAACTTGAGAGACCTCGAAGCAAAACAAATGGAAATATTTCCGTTGAGGATTAGATTCTTCATAGAAATCATAGGACTGCAAAAGACTAAACATTAAAGGTTACATATTTCTTGGGTAACTCCACTGATTTTAAGGGACTTTTACCAGAAATTAAATTTGACTGTAACCTAATCTTCATATACTAATAAAAAGGTCTGGGTGACGAACAAATGTAGGTCCTGATTCTGCAAATGTGACCACATGGGTAGAGTCACAATCGGACCCGTGCAGATACAAATGCTGGACCAGGGCCTTACAGAGACTAACATGCCATTTAAATGAACAGGATGAATTTAAAAAAAAATATTCCTTTCATGGGAATTTGATTAATTCTTTCTTGACTTTTGCAATCTTCCTATACTGTGTAAAGATTTTTGGTTTGTTTTTTTTAAACATCACCACCATTTAGTTATAAAGTTTATTCTGGAAAAACTGCATGATAGCACCGCAATTGCCAAACATTAAACAAATCAGGAGTTGGGCTGCAAACATTCAGGATACTGACTTAAAGATGGTGAGGATTTTTGGTTTTGTTTTTTAAAGTACAGATTTTGTGTTTGGTTATTTGCCTTCTGGTTTGTGAGCTGTTAGGGTTCACATGTTCAAGATTTTCTCTTCAACCAGAGAGGCTAAAATCTTTTCTTTTTTTAAATGAAAGTTGGGATTCTCACATAATCACAGGAGCTGGCAACACTGGAATGAGATCCAACTGTACCTAACCGGGGGGAAGGGGGGTGTGTGTGTGCATGTGAGGGGCATGATGCAGAGCCATCAATCTGCTATGGTCAAGCTCCTCCCTCCTCACTTGCTCCATGGGGGGAAAGGGGGAAGAGAAGAAGCAGTGCTGTCATCCCCAGGTCCCAGTGGTAAGATCCAGGATCACAATAGCTAAGCTGCACTGCTTTCATATCCAGACTGCTGTAGCTGCTGACCAATTCACATCCATGTTTTCTCTCCCAAGAGCTTGTGTGATGGATGTGGAATGGGGGAGACATTTCTGAGTCTGGGAAGAGAAAGGCAGAGGACTCAGAGTGAATAAGTGTGCCATTAGGTAGGAGGAATGGGCAAAGAAAGAGTAAACAAAAGCATACAGACTAAAAGAAGAAAACCACAGGGAGGGAGGGAGGATAATGATTGAAAAGTAGAAGAGGAAGAATTCAAGCATGACCTGGAGGAGAGGAAATTTAACAAAATAAAGGCACAGGCACAATGTGTCTGAACTGAGAGAAAACAATAAAGGGGTGCAGAAGGATAAATGCTATCATCACCATCTTTTACTGTGCCGTGTTACACTTTTAATTTTTTAAGGCGAGAGTGGGGCCAGGAATGAGTCTGGAGGAGCTGTTGCTTGGCTGAACATGGAGGGGTTACCCTCTTTTCTTTCCCCTCCGCCCCCCACTACCAAAAGCCATCATTGTATTGATTCCTGACTCTCACCTAAATGATCACATGGCCCATTCCCTCCTACATGTGACCGGTATCTCCGTTTTTCACTTTGAAAATCTGGTCAACTTTTCTGAGACTGAAGCAGTCACAAAAAAGGGGAATGTAGGTAGTTAAGAGAGAGAGAGTGATATTTTCATATATGACATATTACAAGAGATTGCAAACACAAGGATTGTATAACCTGGTAAAAAGAATGGGACTTAATTGAGGTATCGAGAATTATGAAGGCTATAAAACAGATTAGTCCCTAGTTCTTATCATGTCCCATAACTAGAGAGCAAGAGGACACCCAATGAAATTAATCCCCATAGCATGTGGCTTCATTCCCAGAGGAGGTAATTAATGGAGTCAGTTGCTATGACTAGACTGTAAAAAAAAAAAAAAGATATTGGAAAATTTTATAACTATTAACGATGCAGTTTATAGTTATGAAACTAAGACAGGAAATCAAAGATCCTGTTTCAGTTCCTGTTCACACCAAGTTCAGGAAGCAATTCTCTGCACCCTCACATAGAGCACTACACTGGAAGCATGGTTGCAGGCAGGATATTGGAATTATAGGTTGATTCTGTAGATCTCATTCAGACAAAACTCCCACTTAAATCACTATTCTTGAAAGCAACAGAAATTTTGCCTCAATAAGGACTACAGAATTAGATCCTTGCTCTTTTCTAGTATAGCAAAACCTATGACTATCTTTTTGAAAGAATCCACTAATTTGGGATGTCTCAAATTTCAGGCCATGATGCTATGGTTTGAGTCACAAAGACTGGTGCCAAATCATTAACTGCAAATCCACTTGATCTGATAATAAAGAGGTTATATAATAAATAAAGCAACACTGCATCATTCATTAATTAGGCTGGAGTTCTCTTTATGTATACAAGAATTACATTATACAAAAAAATGAGTCAAGGTCATTACTACTCCATGTGAAAGCTTTGCTACCCATTGAAAGATTGAATACATTAAACACTTACTCATGTATCTATTTTATCAATCCTTTCAAAAATTTCTATGCCTACTGAATGATCTAAAAAGTAACTCAGTAGTTCCTCAATCAGTATAGCATCAAGACAACCACAACATTAGAAATTATTAGTCAATACCACAGAAGATGAATGGATTACAGCAATGATATAGGTAGCCTCAAATTAAGGCTTAATAATAACTGTGTGGATATCTATGGTCTAGACATATTTAATTCTAAACACAAGCAAAATATAAAATATATCACAGTAGGCTGTATTTATCCCCTCTACAGCTCTCCTTCCTTTTCCCTTTGTGTGAAGAACAAAATGAAAAAAAAATTCTTGTAATAAACAGCAGAATCTCAGTTATATTCCACCTTGCACAGTTATAAATTGCAGTTAATAGAGATCAGCTTTCATTGTAAATTTTACAAACAATTCTCATAATGGTCTTTATTTTATTTTTTTTTAAACACAAAAAAGTATTTGTTTTTTCAAAATCTGTCATGTCATTTGAAATCTTCACTTTCCCAATGGCAGAGTGCTATCCTGTGAGGTTCTCAGCATCCCCTGAGGGCACAAGTGCTCTCAGCTCTATTGAAAATGTAATGCCGTTAGCCTTTCAACGTAATCAGTCTATCCCAAAAACTTTACATGAGTAGCCCTTACAAAAAGACAGTTACCTTTTCCATAACTGGTGTTCTTTGAGATGTGTTGCTCATGTCCATTCCATATTAGGTGTGTGTGCCTGCCACATGCACCGGTGCCAGAAGTTTTTCCCTTAGCAGTATCTGTAGGGGACCAGCTTTTGTGTCCTCTGGAGTGGTGCCTGCATGGCACGGTAGAAGGGGCGCCACCAGTTCCTTCTTGCCAGAAACTCCGACAGCGGGAAAGAAAGGTGGGTTGTGGAATGGACATAAGCAACACATCTCGAAGAACACCAGTTACAAAACATGTAACTGTCTTTTCTTCTTCTAGTGCTTGCTCACGTCCATTCCATATTAGGTGACTCCAAAACAGTACCCCTGGAAGTGGGTAGGACTTCACGGATGTGTAAATTACAACACAGCTCTGCCGAACCCAGCATTGTCTCTGGCCTGCTGTGTGATGGCATAATGAGAGTTAAACATGTGAACAGAGGACCACCTTGCAGCTCTATTGATGTCGTGGATAGGGATGTGTGCCAGGAAAGCTGCCGAAGACACCTGCACTCTCATCGAGTGGGCTCTGACAATCGGCAGCGGCAGAAGCCCCCCAGGTCGTAACTGGTCCTTATGCATGAGATGATCCAATTGGAAATCCTCTGTGAGGACACTGGGTGATCCTTCATCCTATCCGCTCTAGTGATAAAGAGTTGAGTCAATTTTCGGAAGGGCTTGGTATGTTCTAAGAGGAAGCCAAGGCCCTCCGGACATCCAAGGTGTGAAGACACCTCTCCTCACTGGTCTTGTGCGATCTTGGACAGAACACCGGGAGGAAATGTCCTGGTTCATATGGAAGGTGGAAACCATCTTTGGCAGGAAGGCCGGGTGGGGCCGCAACTGAACCTTATCTTTGTAGAAGACAGTGTACAGAGGTCCTGAGGTGAAGGCTTTAATTTCAGAGACCCGTCTTGCCAACCTCACCCCACTAGGAATGCGACCTTCCATGACAGGTGGGAAAGGAAGCAGGAACCCAGTGTCTCAAAGGGACCAAGTTAAGATCCCACTGTGGGACAGGAGTCCATACCTGTGGGAAGCATCTCTCGAGGCCTCTCAAGAATCTGACCGTCACGTCAAGAGAAAAACACCATCTGGCCCTGGATTGCTGGGTGAAAAGTGGAGATGGTAGTGAGATGCACTCTAATGGAAGAGTGTGCAAGGCTCTGGTTCCTCAAATGGAGCAGGTAGTCTAAGAGACTGTATGGAAGTGCGCAAGGGAGAGATGCCACACTCGGACACCCAGCAGGAAAACCTCGTCAACTTGGCCAGGTAAGTCGGTCTGGTTGAGGGATTCCTGCTTCCCATGAGGACCTATTGGACCTCATCCGAGCAGGTCTGCTCCTCTGGGTTCAGCCACGCAGCATCCACACCAAGAGATGGAGGGACATGAGGTTGGGGTGCAGGAGCTGACCGTGGTCCTGTGACAGCAGGTCTAATCAGTTGGGCAGGGAGGGGCCGCTGCCAGGTTCATGAGCTTGCGGAACCAGTGATGGTGAGGCCATGCCGGGACGATCATGATAACCTGTGCCTTGTCTCTCTTGATCTTTGCCAGCACCCTGCTGATGAGAGAAATTGGAGGGGATGCATACATCAGGTTCCCTGATCACAAACAGGAGGAAGGCATCGCAGAGGGAGTCCTTGCCCTGAAAAAAAACAAAAACAAAAAAAAAACGCCACACTGGCATGTTGTTGTTTAGCCTAGTGGTGGACAGGTCCACTTGGGGAGTTCCCCACTTATGGAAGATCATGCAGGCTACCTCCAGGTGGAGCGACCACTCGTGGTGAGAGGAGAAGTCCCTGCTCACATGTTCTTGATGCCAGGGAGGTGACAAGCTTCCAGATGGATTTTGTGGCTGATGCAGAAGTCCCATAGACAGAGTGCCTCTTGACAGAGAGCTGACAAATGTACTCCCCCTTGCCTGTTAATGTAGAACATTGAGGCCGTATTATCCATCAGGTCTCCCACCACCTTGCCTGACAGGTGAGATAGGAAGACTCTACATGTCAAGCTGACAGCCCCGAGTTCGTTGACTTATTTGTAAGTCATCTCTTTGGGGGAACCACATACCCTGGGTCTGGAGGTTGCCGAGATGTGCACCCCAGCTGAGATCCAAGACATCAGATACCAACTCGATGGAGTGATGTGAGGGGTGTCTAATGGAACCCCCTCTAGGCCGGTTGTGCGATTGGTACATCTTTGCAGTGAGGCGAGTACCGTTGGGGGAATAGTAATGACCTTGTCCAAGTGATCTCTGGACTGGGAGCAGACTGTTGCCAGCCATTGTTGCAGGGGCCGCATCCAGAGCCTGGCACGGTGGATGACGTATGTGCACATTGCCAGGTGACCTAGCAAGTGCAGGCAAAGAACTGGGAGACCTCCACGATGAGGTCTGTCAGTCAATGTCTTTAACCTTTCTAGGGGCAGGAATGCTCTGGCACAAGTTGAGTTGAGCATCGCTCCAATGAACTCTGTCTTTTGCAGCAGAACTAAAGTTGGACTTTGTCGTTCACCAGTAGGCCCAGGGAGCGGCACGTGGTTTGCAGCACACAACATCCTCTTGGACCTGAGACCTGGAGTTGCCCTTATGCAGTCATCGAGGTACGGGTAGATCTGGATACCCCGACACCTGAGGTAAGCAGCCACCACTGATATGCACTTGGTAAATACTCTGTGTGCTGTTGCCAGGCTGAATGGAAGGACTGCAAATGGGTAGTGGTGGGGCCACACCATAAACTGGAGGAAGCATCTGTGACTTTGAAAGATCACTGTGTGTAAGTATGCATCCTTCAAGTTGAGGGTGGCATACCAGTCTCCTGGATCCAGGGAGGGGATGATAGAAGCCAAGGAGACCATGCAGAACTTTAGCTTCTTTAGATACTTGTTGAAGCCCCTCAGGTCCAAGATGGACCACAGACCTCCTTGGGCCTTTGGGATGAAGTAGTACCGGGAACAGAACCCCTTGTTCCTGTACTCAAGAGGAACTTCTTCCACGACACCCAATTGCAGCAACCCCTTTACCTCCTGTGCGAGAAGACTCTTTTGAGAAGGGTTGCTGAAGAGGGATGGGGAAGAGGAGTGGGGTAGAAGTAAACTGTAGGGTATTACCCTCTACCACAGTATTGAAGACCCAGTGGTCTGAAGTTATAGCTGTCCATGCCGGGAGGAAAAAAGAAAGGCGGTTGGAGAGCAGCAGGACAGATGGATCCAGAGTAAAGTCTGGTAGGTCACCCTCGAGTGCACCCTCAAAATACTCTTGCCCTCCTGCTTATAGCGGGTCAAGCCTGACTTGGCAGAGGGAGGTGGGTGGGTGGATCAGGCGGTGCTTGTAGCCCCTACTCTTCTTATGGGGGAGGGGGGCTCCTGGTGGGGTTGACTCCCTTGGCCCTGAGATTGCTCCAGTTTGAACCGCTTATGGGTTGGACCTGGAACATTCAGCCCCAGAGTTTTCACGGTAGTGCGGGAATCCTTAAGACCATGCAGTTTACTGTCTGTCTGCTCTGCAAACAAGGCCTGGCCATTGAAGGGGAAGTCCTGCATCGATTGCTGAGCCTCCATTGACAGACCCGAGAGAAGCAGCCAGGACGCCCTTTGCATGGAGATGGCAGAGGCTATGGTGCGAGCGGTGGAGTCTGCTGTGTCTGAGGCTGCTTGAAGGGACAGTCTCACTGCAGCCATGCCCTCTTAAAGGATTGCCTGGAATTCCTTCTTGGACTCTTCGGGCAGCAAGACCTCAAATTTGGTCATAGACTGCCACATATTATAGTCTTAGCAGGCAAGGAGAGCTTGGTGGTTGGCCACACTCAACTGAAGGCTGGAAGACTAATACATTTTTCGCCCAAACAGATCCAGTCTCTTTGAGTCTTTATTCTTGGGCGTAGCCCCGGGTTGAACCCGCCACTCCATCTGGTTAACTAGGAGGGAGTTTGGGGTGGGGTGAGTATAGAAATACTCACAAAATACTTTTGAGATGGGGGGCTGGGGGTTTGCCATAGGGCATTATTATTTTCAATACCCCCTCATGTAGGGGTAAAGCCCTCTAGCAGGTGGAGCAAAGGATGTCAAACAGCTCCTCTACCTGGAGCCCCAGGTTTCCTTCTTCAAAAGCTCCTGATGAGCCTTGGCGTCCAGCGATGAGGAGCACGAAGCGAGCACTGAGGGATTCACCACATCCCCTGGTGATCCAACTGGCTGCTCCCCTAGGTCCTTATGGGCCTCCAAAGGAGGGCGGGATATTGCGGCTGATGGCCTATCTGAAGCCCCCACCACTGATCGGGCAGGCTGGGAAGGCTGGGTGAACCCACATGGATACCAGGGGTACCATGCTGCTGGCCATTGGCCCAGAGGCTACTAGATCAGTTGTGGTGCCGATGAGGTTGATAGTACCATTGGTGCCGGAGTCTATCCTGCTACCAGGGACTCCTGATAGGGGCTCTCATCATTGTCCGGTGTGGCAAGCATAGTATGGGAGGGTCTCAACAGCTCAATATGAGCTGGGGCCTGACTCCCTGATGGAGGTGTCGAGCCACCCAGCACAGATCTTCGCTCTCCTCCAGCCCTCTATTTCCCCTTATGGGAAGTGGGAGATCTTCCACTTGCAGGCCTCTTGGGCTTCTTGACGAGGGATCGGTGCTGGCTCGTAGATGGCATGGCAGGATGCTCCGTACTGACACTGTTGTGCTCAGGGCCAAGTCGGACCTCTGCACCTGTACCAGGGTCAGCACCAACTATCAGGAGTGCCCTGAGACAGTTGTCTCTCTCTTTTTTTTGTTCTGGGTTTGAACGACTTACAGATGCGACACTTGTCGCTTATGTGTTCTTCTCCTAGACTCTTTAAACAAGTAATGTGCGGGTTGCTGATGGGCATGGGCTGCTTACAGTGATAGCATGGTTTAAAGCCTGGGGATCGGGGCATGCCCCGATCCCCAGGCTAAGTCCCATCTGGGACCAACTAACTAGAACAAGGGTCGGCAGCCTTTCAGAAGTGGTGTGTCAAGTCTTCATTTATTCACTCTAATTTAAGTTTTCGCGTGCCAGTAATACATTTTAACATTTTTAGAAGGTCTCTTTCTATAAGTCTATAATATATAACTCAACTATTGTTGTATGTAAAGTAAATAAGGTTTTTAAAATGTTTAAGAAACTTCTATTAAAATTAAATTAAAAGGCAGAACCCCCCCCCCCCCGACAGGTGGCCAGGACCCGGGCAGTATGAGTGCAACTGAAGATCAACTCATGTGTAGCCTTTGGCACATGTGCAATAGATTGCCTACCCCTGAACTAGAACTAATACTAAGGGTAAACACTAAACTATATTCAACTATTTTACAAAGAAATGTTCATGAGATACAGTGAACTAAGCGAGAGCCGAAGCAGCAGAAGTTCCAGCACTATCACTGGCGGCAAGAAGGAACCAAGGGTGGGGGCGCCAGTGGCGCCCCTTATACCATGCCATGTGTGTACCACTCCAGAGGGCACCAGAGCCAGTCCCCTATGGAAACTGCTAAGGGAAAAACTTCCAGCACCAGTGCATGTGGTGAGTACACACACCTAATATGGAACGGACATGAGCAAGCATTTGAAGAAGAGGTGGGCTCACTTGGCACAATCTCATTACCTTCAGAAGCAAACACTACGGACCTGATTGAAAAGCTCAATGAAGTCCATTTGGAAGACTCTCATTGACTTCAGAGGACTTTGGATCAGGCCTTATGTCTTGTGGTGCTTGCAGGATCAGCTCCTAATGGAAATTTAAAGTGACTTCATTAGAATAATTCATCTGGGGTGAAATTCTGGCCCTACAAGTCAATGAGAGTTTTGCCACTCAAAAAGAAAAAGGAGTAATTGTGGCACCTTAGAGACTAAAATTTATTTGAGCATAAGCTTTCGTGAGCTACAGCTCACTTCATCAGATGCATTTCAGTGGAAAATACAGTGGGGAGATTTATACACACACACACACACACACACACACACACACACACACACACACACACACCCCGAACATGAAACAATGGGTATTACCATAGACACTGTAAAGAGAGTGTTCACTTAAGATGAGCTATTACCAGCTGGTAGGGAGGATGGGGGAAGGAAGAAAACTTTTTGTGGTGATAATCAAGATGGGCCATTTCCAGTAGTTGACAAGAACGTCTGAGGAACAGTGGGGGTGGGGGAGAAATAACATGGGGAAATATAGTTTTACTTTGTGTAATGACCCATCCACTCCCAGTCTCTATTCAAGCCTAAGTTAATTGTATCCAGTTTGCAAATTAATTCCAATTCAGCAGTCTCTTGTTGGAGTCTGTTTCTGAAGCTTTTTTTTTTGGTTGAGGAATAGCCACTCTCAGGTCCATAATCGAGTGACCAGAGATTGAAGTGTTCTCCAACTGGTTTTTGAATGTTATAATTCTTGACGTCCGATTTGTGTCCATTCATTCTTTTACGTAGAGACTGTCCAGTTTGGCCAATGTACATGGCAGAGGGGCATTGCTGGCACATGATGGCATATATCACATTGGTAGATGCGCAGGTGAACGAGCCTCTGATAGTGTGGCTGATGTGATTAGGCCCTCTGATGGTGTCCCCTGAATAGATATGTGGACAGAGTTGGCAACGGGCTTTGTTGCAAGGATAGGTTCCTGGGTTAGTGGTTCTGTTGTGTGGTTGCTGGTGAGTATTTGCTTCAGGTTGGGGGGCTGTCTGTAAGCAAGGACTGGCTTGTCTCTCAAGATCTGTGAGAGTGATGGGTTGTCCTTCAGGATAGGTTGTAGATCCTTGATGATGCATTGGAGAGGTTTTAGTTGGGGGCTGAAGGTGATGGCTAGTGGCGTTCTGTTATTTTCTTTGTTGGGCCTGTCCTGTAGTAAGTGACTTCTGGGTACTCTTCTGGCTCTGTCAATCTGTTTCTTCACTTCAGCAGGTGGGTATTGTAGTTGTAAGAATGCTTGATAGAGATCTTGTAGGTGTTTGTCTCTGTCTGAGGGGTTGGAGCAAATGCGGTTATATCGTAGAGCTTGGCTGTAGACAATGGATCGTGTGGTGTGATCTGGGTGAAAGCTGGAGGCATGTAGGTAGGAATAGCGGTCAGTAGGTTTCCAATATAGGGTGGTGTTTATGTGACCATCGCTTATTAGTACCATAGTGTCCAAGAAGTGGATCTCTTTTGTGGACTGATCCAGGCTGAGGTTGATGGTGGGATGGAAATTGTTGAAATCATGGTGGAATTCCTCAAGGGCTTCTTTTCCATGGGTCCAGAAGATGAAGATATCATCAATGTAGCGCAAGCGGAGTAGGGGCAGTAGGGGACGAGACCCGAGGAAGCGTTGTTCTAAGTCAGCCATAAAAATGTTGTCATACTGTGGGGCCATGCGGGTACCCATCGCAGTGCCGCTGATTTGAAGGTATACATTGTCCCCCAATGTGAAATAGTTATGGGTGAGGACAAAGTCACAAAGTTCAGCCACTTGGTTAGCCGTGACATTATTGGGGATATTGTTCCTGATAGCTTGTAGTCCATCTGTGTGTGGAATGTTGGTGTAGATGATTGCCGAAAACCAAACGCCCTTGCCCGGCCCCTGCCCCAGCCTTTTCTGAGGTCCTGCCCCCCGGCTCACTCCATCCCCTGCTCCCTCACTCACTTGTTCATTTTCACCAGGCTGGGAGAGGGGACTGGGTTGCAGGCCCTGGGGATGAGGGATTGGGGTGCAGGAGGGAGTGCTGGGCTGGGGCCAAGGGTTTCAGAGTGCGGGAGGGGGCTCAGGGCTGTGGCAGAGGGTTGGGGGGCAGAAGGGAGTTTGGGTAAGGGAGGGGGATAAGGGCTGGGGCAAGGGTTTGGGAGGGGGTTCGGGCTCCAGGCGGTGCTTACCTCAGATGGCACCTGGAAGCAGCAACATGTCCCTCTGCCTCCTAGGCGCAGGGGTAACCAGGGGGCTCGGCGTACTGCCCCATCTGCAGGCACCACCCCCACAGCTCCTATTGGCCATGGTTCCCAGACAATGGGAACAGCAGAGCTGGTGCTTGGGGCGGTGCCTGCACCGCGGGCAGGGACAGCATATGCAGCCCTCCTCGCCGCCCCCGTGCCTAGGAGATGGAGGGACATACTGGCTGCTTTTGGAAGCCATGCAGTGCCAGCCGCTGCAGCCAGCCAGCCTTATAGCAGCCCAGTCAGCAGTTCTGAGAGGAGCTGCCAGAGTCCCTTTTCGACAGTGTTCCGGTCGAAAACTGGATGCCTGGCAACCCTACTTGAAATATGTTTAACTAATTATACTAAACAATCTGTTCCACCTTGTATTTAGCTGTGACACTGAGTATGTTTCCCAGACCTGAAGAAGACTCTGCATAAGCTCAAAAGCTTCTCTACATCAACAGCAGAAGTTGGTCTAACAAAAAATATTACTTCACCCACCTTGTCTCTCTAATATCCCTTGTTTAGGCAGAACTCCACCTTCTTTGGTAAAGATAGCAAAGTACCTACTTAATAAAGAGGAGCTCTTCACTCTATTATTTATGCCTAAGGACCCCAGTCACAGGCCAGAGCACCACAGTGCTGTACAAACAAACACAGAACAAGAAGACTGTCTCTTTGCTGCGGTATCCTTTGCGTGTAAAAAAATCCTTATTATTAATGTTGTTTGAGATGTTTTCTGTAGTTTGCTAGCAGATTTACTGCTTTTTGCTCTTCTAATATTTCAGTTTACTTTATCTACTTATTTTTAAACTTTCATAATCTCAGTCTTTTTTCTGGTTTTCAAATGCTTGCCTTTTATGTTGCTCTTTATTTCCCGATCTAGCCACTTTGGTTTCTGTTGCCCTTTAGTTCTGTTGATTTTACTGGAATTAATTTTGCTTGTAGCTTCTCCACCTGTAACCTTAAATACTTCCCACTGTTTCAGTATTGATTTCCCATGTGGTTGAATTCCAGTCAGTCAATTTTCTTATTTCATATTTCTTTACATTCTGCTCTTCTAATGCTGAATATTTTTGTGTTCCTGCCCCTTCCATATACTCTCAGAAATATTAGACACTAAGAAGTTATGCTGCTAGTAGTTTTCCAATTTTGACATTATATCTAGCTTATTTCCTATTATTACACCCAGAACAGCCTCTGACCTAGCTATCTATTCAACATACTCTGTAGAGAAGTTCTGTGTATCTCTGGGTACAAACTTTCATCTTTAGATTTTTACATGCAAAACTCTGAGTCTTTCCCCCCCCCCAGGACAAATCTTAGTGTCAGACACATGGGTATTGCTTTTACTGATTTTAAAGGGACTAGCGAGACAGGTCCTGTTGTATGTTCTTCAGTCATATATGACTAGCTAAAAGCTAATGTAGTGGCCACAAAGGATTTCTTAACTGAACTATCACACAAATCTGTCACCTGCAGGAACATTTGTTTATCTTTTTGTTCTATCCAGGAATCCTCCAGCAGTATCCAACCGTCTCTATTGTCATTCACTCCAGAAATGCAACCACCAGTGAGTGATCAAATCAGCACATAAAGGGGATGCCATCACAGATCTCAACCATGAAGAGAGCAGCTCTCCGGCACCACCTACTATAAAGAACTCAAAGAAAATCCCATACCACCATTCAAACAGGAATTTAAGTATATCCTCAAATCCTTCCCCAAACACTCAAAGAGAAACTCTACAAACTCCTCCCAGGAGCCCACCCCAGGGGCCTTCTACCTGCTTCCCAAGCTACACAAACAAGGGAACCCTGGCAGACCCATTACATCTGGCTATGGCCCACTTACTGAAGCACTATCAGGACTCATAAAAACCATTCTCAGACCACTCACACACAAAGGTTCAGCTTCCTCCAGGACACAACCAACTTCCTCCAGAAACTCTGCAACATTAACAACTTCCCTCAGAACACCATCTTTGCCACCTTCTTAAACCCCAACATCTATCATGACAGCATTGCTGCCTCAAGTATCTACAAGAACATGGACACACTCAGATATCACCCCAAACACATTGCCAGACTCATGCATTTCATCCTCACCCACAACAATTTTACATTCAACATGGTCCAAACCATGGGAACAGCATTGGGTACTAGGATGGCTCCCCAATATACCAACCTCTTCATGGTTCACCCCGAGGAAGAATGAACCATGAAACCAATGATGTACCTGAGGTACATCAATGATATTTTCATCGTCTGGACGCACAACCTAAACTCTGTTACAGAATTCCACCACAAATTCAACAACCACCACCCATCCATCAAACTCTCTCTAGAACACTCCCAAACTAGCATCAACTTCCTGGATACCAGGATCAGCTTCAGCAATGGAACCCAATGCCAGAAATCCATGATCACCACACTTACATTCAACTATCCAGTAACCACCCCAAAACACACCAAGAAATCAGTTATCGACAGCTAGGCACTCAGATACCACAGAATATGCTCCAAAGAAAAAGTCAACTCTAGGATACACACGTTAACACTTAAAACCACCATCAGCAAACCAGGCACTCTGCCAGAGAAGTAGATTGCATCATGAAACAAACCACTCAAATACCTCAAGAGAACCTGCTTCAATAGGGAAGTAACCTCCCCCACACCCCGCCCGACTATACACCCCTAGTTGTCATTTACCCCATATGGGTTCCAGTCTGGGGTGCTATCATATTTGATGGGGACCACATCTTGAAAGAAACCTTTCACAACCCCCCCCCCCCTTTTCTGGCTTTCAACCAAGCCCTAACATCACCAAGCTCATCATCAGAAGCAAGCTCCCTACTGACCAGGGCACACCAACTCAAGGTGGCACCAGACCCTACCAGAACACATACAAAACCTGCAGACATCTCCACTGCTACGATGATCAATACCCTCCACGACACAAATAGTTGTTAACGGGCCATTTCACCTTGAATAGTCTCTTAGAATATGTATTAACTATTTATGCTAGACAATTTGTCCCACCTTATATTTAGCTGTGACACCGAGTACCTTTCCCAGATCTGAAGAACAGCTCTGTGTAGCTTGAAATCTTGTGTGTTTTTCACCCACGGAAGTTGGGCCAATAAAAGATATTATCTCACCCATCTTGTCTCTCTAATAGTCACTCCATAAATCTGAATAGTTTCTATAGTGTCAATCAAAACACAGCCTTCACTCAGACAAAGTTCTCACTCACTTTAATAAGATTAGGCCCCATATTTTTATGCTAATTTGATATCCTCTCTCACCAATAGTACAATCACCCTTTTCTTTTAAAGCTCACAAAAGTAAATTCTATTGTCACTAGGCTAAATTCTACATTAAACCTGTGCCATTTCATGGACTTCAGGGGAATGAACAGGTATAACTGAGAGCAGAATTTTGCCCTGATAGATTCAATCTCCCAGTAAGTATTCTAAATTTTAGTTCTTACATGTATATCACAATTCTCCATCAACACACAGGCTTTTAATGTAACTGTGACAGGTTCCCCTCAGGGTGCCACCTGGAACTTGGGTATCACTAAGCCTCCCTGACCCACCAGCCTGGGCTCCCTCTCACACTGTACTGCTGTGATGAGTTGCTAAGCTCTCCAAGCTTGCTCTTTCAATCAGCATACACACAGGTAGGGACACACCCAGCTGTGGTAACATGCAGACAGGCTTTCTGACCAGCCCCTGAATGGAAAGGTTATACAGCTAGGGCACTTACCAGCTTCTCAAGCACACATCCCCTCTGGAGGGTAACCCCAAAATTATACTGTTTTGCACTGCACAGAGATTTGTACAGCGTAAACTCATGAGATTTGCCCCCTCCCTCAATGTGGAGAAGAATATACACAGCTTTCTGCCCCAAGTTTCCACACACTGATTTTAGACAAAACAAAAACAAATTTTATTAACGACAAAAGATAGATTTTAAGTGATTGTAAGGGATAGTAAACAGATCAAAGCAGATTACCTAGCAAACAAAATACACAATCTAAATATGCTAAAGAGATTGGATACGAGTAGCAAAATTCTCACCCTAATTTAGGCAGTTTGCAGAGATTCTTGAAGGCAAGCTGCACTTGCTTGCAGTCTAGAACCCCAGGTATTCCTTTCACAGGCTAGAAATCCCTAGCCTGGGTTCTGCCCTTCTTCCCCAGTCCTCAGGAGTTTTCAGCAATCTTCTTGGGCAGGAAGTCAGTGAAGAGCCATGATGATATCACTCCCCTGCCTTAAATAGCTTTTGCATATGGCAGGAACCCTTCGTCTCCAATTTTAGTTCCCACGCCTTTCAGTGGAAAAAACACTTATATTCCAAGATGGAGTACAGTACCCGGTGATCTGGTCACATGCCCCTGTAGCATTATAGCAGCCATGACTCAGGCTGTTTGTAGCATTCTCAGGAAGGCTCCCTGGTGGGAGATTAAAAGAAAAAGGAGTACTTGTGGCACCTTAGAGACTAACAAATTTATTAGAGCATAAGCTTTCGTGAGTTCATCGGATGCAAGTGAGCTGTAACTCACGAAAGCTTATGCTCTAATAAATTTGTTAGTCTCTAAGGTGCCACAAGTACTCCTTTTCTTTTTGCGAATACAGACTAACACGGCTGCTACTCTGAAACCTGGTGGGAGATTAGGATCTTCTAAAATCTATTGTTCTTCCTAATGGCCCTTCCCAGCCAGCCATCTAGACTGATTGCATTCTGCCTAGTGGGCATTCCCCAGGTGTAAGCACATTTGTAATAGAGGCATATACAATATTCCTAACTTCAGATACCAAAATGATAAATGCATACAAATAGGATAATCATATTCAGTGAATCAAAACCTTTTCAATTATATCTTACATGACCTATTTTGCATAAAATACATAATAGTTATGTCATAATCATATCAGAATAATATTACTGTGAAGAATATGGGGCATAATCCCACAATAACAATCTTATTTGTCTTATTTCACCTTCGTATCCCACTTTCCTATCTTTTTCCTGTAGCATTTGCTAATAATGTTTATGGATAGCTGTCCTTTGTACTCTTCCCAAACTCTTAGTGTAAAGAAAAAGACTAGTCTACTAAACAATCCAATGAGGAGATAGCTTTGCAATATAGAAATTTAGACATTTTCATACTATGTAATATTAAAATGCTTATGCAGTATAGTCAATATGTGGAATGAATTGATGCAGATGAGCATTGAGGTAAATATTGTAGCTGGATTTTTATAAGTCTAAACAATTTTCTGACCATTAATAAACACAACATCATGTCCTTGGAGGCATTATGTGATAGCCATCGATGACCAACATGACATTTCTGCCTCCCCTCTCATCATGTACTGCATTACTCAGTTAGCTTTGTGTGTGGAATATATCAAGTAATTGCATTTTGCCTATTCAAATTACCCGTGAGTTTCAACTGGATTATAGAAGCCTACTAGGTGTTAAACAGCTTCAGTATTTCACCTAACCAGTGATTGTATTTCAGTGGTACAATAGGCAAAGTGATCCCACTAAGTCTGTAAACTCTCTTGATGCTTTTGAAAGAAGAAAAGAAAGTAAAGAAATAAAACTGAACCTATCTGTAGTATTACAAAATTAACCAAATCCATGTACTGCCTTTGACCGTATTACAACATTGCACACTTGAGCTTAACATTGTCAGTAGATACTGCAGTACTTGAGGTTGTTGTTGTAGAATACTGTAGTATTTGTATAAGACTTAGTGCATGTACAATGCTCTGCATTAGTCCAGTGCATCAAATTGTGGTTAATGACAGACGTGGGATATAAAAATAGATGGATTAATGATCTGACCTGGTAAGGAAACTCCTTGGAAAAAACGCATTACATAATTTTAGGGAATTTAAGGAATCTGAAAACCCAACTAGTCAGCCTAGGCTTATTCCCACACTCTATAGTAAAAAGCCAGATTCTCTTGTTCAAAAAAGAATAAAAGCAGTCTGCTGTACTTTTCCGTTTACTATCCAGACACATCCCTAATTATTATTATAGCCCCAAGATTATTTTGATTTGGAATACGATTTCCAAGCATCTAAGTGATTAAGGAGCCTAAATGCCATTTCCCCCACAAAAGTGATTTAGGCACTGACAGGTTTCAGAGTAGCAGCCATGTTAGTCTATATTCACAAAAAGAAACTGAGTACTTGTGGCACCTTAGAGTCTAACAAATTTATTTGAGCATAGGCTTTCGTGAGCTACATTTCACTTCATCGGATGCATCTGAGGAGCCTAAATTCCACTGACTTTCAATCACAGGCACTTCTGAAAATGTTATGCATAATTTACAAATAATTCCACTTTCTGAATGTGTGAGCCTTGTGAGATTTAGCACTTTGGAGCAGTAAGTAATGTGTCACATACCACAATGTATGTCTGTATTCCAAGTGGCAGTAAGATACAACTGATCCTACTGTATTATAAAATGTTCCATAGCCTGTTTGCACGGGGAAGTAGGAAATGGTTGTAAACATGTGGACCTTAGAGATACTTAACTTTTGTTTGTGAAATAATCGCAAAAGGGGACCGACAGAGGTCTTTAAATTATCAAGGCTATTTAACAATGGAACAGATACAACATGGCAACCGAAATTTGAGCTTCCCATTAGGGCAGCTCTGACCAGAGGAACAGCCTCAAAGTGAGGGCGGATAGTTCAGTTTTCACATTCAACCAAAAAAGCCTCTGTGCCTAAATCTCTAGCTACAAATTAGAGACACACTCACTAGTGAAGCACTTCTGAAAGGTCCTGGAAGCTGAATACAATACAATTAACAATAAATAATAAGCATTGTTTGAACTGAGTGTGGGGAAGAACTGCTCGAGGGCAGAAACACATTCTGAAGATGTCAAGCGCTACAAGATTTGCAGCAGGAGGTTGTACAATATAAGAGCAAGAGGGTAAGAGTGTGTAAAATTGAAAGGTTTCTTCATTAATGAGAAGATCTGAATGGTGAATGTGATATTACAGTGCCCTACAAGGGGTATATGCTTCAGGAAAGGGAACATGGAGAAGATAGGTAGGGTTCCATTTCTAGCACCTCCTCCACCTAACGCTAATGGCAGTTTTACCATGGACTTCAGTGGAAGTAGGATTAGGCCCATAGTAGAAATAAATCAGGTTTCAAAATTCTGGGTACCAACTTGCCCAGGGAGAGCAAACCATTTCAGTCTCTTGTTGACAACAACAGGGTTTTCACTGGAATTGTGATCATGATAAAGGGTGGGCCAAGCTGATTTTGTGATTGGGTTGGTAAACAAACTAGGATGAATTAAACAAAATAGTAATGTATATGGGATTAGTTTTCAGATCTACAGACAAGAAGTCCCAGAAGAGAAGAGAGACAGGGAGGGCTATAAAAATTCAGAAATGTTGATTTTAATCTGCTAAACCCACAGATAGGCAGACAAACAAGAAAAGCGACTGGCTGCTTTTAGGTCTGGAAGACAGCAAGGCAGACAGAAGAGAGGAAAAATTGGCAGTTAACTATTTATCATCTGGGAGATCCAGTCAGGCAGCCAAAAATTCAGTAACAGATAATCAACTTATGCACCATACAGAGTAGAAATGTTAATGGTAGCAGCCATCTGTAAAATGAGCCAGCTAGCTCTGCAGCTAAATCAGTCCCAGTTCACTTATGGATAGCTGGTAGCTAACGTGACCAGAGAACGAACCAGCCAACGTTAGTCTCTAAGGTGCCACAAGTACTCCTTTTCTTTTTGCGAATACAGACTAACACGGCTGCTACTCTGAAACCTGCCTACTGAAAGAGAGTCTGATTACTGCACAGTAGGTGGCTATTTCAGGGAATTAGAGATTGCAACAGTCAACCTAAGGTACCAAAATTTCAATGATTTTTCACTAAACACAGGTGGGGGATGAAGCTCTAAACCAATACATTTTCAACAGCCACTGGAAGTTAGTGACTTGTAGTGACATGTAAGTATGCTGTGCTTTTGTAGCTTTTATCATTTAGATTACATTCCCCATGAATGGAATGCAAAATATCTGCCCTCTCTTGTTAATTTATCCCTCAAAAATCAATTTAATTTCATTTACAAAAAGATTTGGTATAAATAGCCTTGGATTGATTAGATTTTTGTAAGTAAATATTGGTAAAGTTTGATTTCACTGTACACACACAAACCAACAATACAATATTTCCATCAATAATCACCAAAATTTACACACAGGGAAACAGTACTCCTTGAAAACTTGTTAGAATATGCTGTAATGATATTTGCTTTATATATCTTGATGTGAGGTTGACAATCTGTGTTTTAATGGTTACAAAACGTAACTTTTTCAATCTTAAAGTCTACTGTCATTAAATTATGATTGTCTGTTTCCCCCCACATTATTCCCCACAGCTGTGAAAAAATGTAAACCAACACAAATAAAAATAGAGATTTATTTTTAAACGTTGATATTATCCATTACAATTATAAAATATAAAAATTAAATTCCGTCAACCTTAGGTATAAATAGATTTTATTTAGATAAATAAATAGGTTTTATTAACACCCTTTATTGATTTTAGAGTGGAACTCAGCTAATCAGTGCAAAAAGTCAAGCCAAGACTTATGGATCATTCCTGACCCACTTAAGATCTGTTTTGTAGTTTTAAATGGGACTTGAATAGGCCTCTTGTAGGTTTAAATGGGAGTGGTGTAAAGACCTTTCTGTGCTAGCCTCCACATATGGGAGACGCACAGCCTCAGTGTTATAACATCGAAGTAGCACACCGACAAAGACGATGAGGAAAAAAATGACACAAATTACTGTAACCTCTCCCGATTGTTCTGCTGATATATAGAGAGACTTAAAACAGATGTTAAGGTAAGTTACTGGAAAACCCAGCTTTGCACGTCCTGCAGTCCCACAACAAACAAACAAGTCCATAGTTTTCTGCACTGTCTGACAGAAATGACAGTCTGTGCAGAAATATTTCATTATTATTGTGATTGTGATTAAATGTGATCATAAATACCTGTCAATTTCATAAATGAGTAATGTGCTTGACTTCTAAGATGGCATGAGACTGTTTCCACACCCTCACCTCCAGGGTATCAGGTCAGTGATTATAACTCATGGAGAGTGAATGTGTCTGTCTAACTGCTCAAACAATGGAGCAGCCATCATGGGGCATTCTCCTGGATAGGCCCTAATGGATGCGTCTCCTGACCGGAGGAGGAAAAACACAAAACAAAAACAGTTTGAACAGTCTGACTGAGGACCCTTAGACTATCACCAGCACTCAGAAGGCGGAGAACAGCAGAGCATGCTGTGAGTGATAACCGGTGTGGAGCGTGGGGGGGGCACAGTTACAGAAGGATGTGGGCTGCTGGGAGAGAATGTAAATAGGGTCTATCCTGTTCCTGTAACTTAAGTTATCTATAGGTTTCAGAGTAGCAGCCGCGTTAGTCTGTATTTGCAAAAAGAAAAAGGAGTACTTGTGGCACCTTAGAGACTAACAAATTTATTTGAGCTCTTGTCCCCTAATGCCCCTACTCTACTTGCACTACATTGATGACATCATCATCATCTGGACCCATGGAAAAGAAGCCCTTGAGGAATTCCACCATGATTTCAACAATTTCCATCCCACCATCAACCTCAGCCTGGATCAGTCCACACAAGAGATCCACTTCCTGGACACTATGGTGCTAATAAGCGATGGTCACATAAACACCACCCTATATCGGAAACCTACTGACCGCTATTTTTACCTACATGCCTCCAGCTTTCACCCAGATCACACCACACGATCCATTGTCTACAGCCAAGCTCTACGATATAACCGCATTTGCTCCAACCCCTCAGACAGAGACAAACACCTACAAGATCTCTATCAAGCATTCTTACAACTACAATACCCACCTGCTGAAGTGAAGAAACAGATTGACAGAGCCAGAAGAGTACCCAGAAGTCACCTACTACAAGACAGCCCAACAAAGAAAAGAACAGAATGCCACTAGCCATCACCTTCAGCCCCCAACTAAAACCTCTCCAACGCATCATCAAGGATCTACAACCTATTCTGAAGGACGACCCATCACTCTCACAGATCTTGAGAGACAGGCCAGTCCTTGCTTACAGACAGCCCCCACATCCTGAAGCAAATACTCACCAGCAACCACACAACAGAACCACTAACCCAGGAACCTATCCTTGCAACAAAGCCCGTTGCCAACTCTGTCCACATATCTATTCAGGGGACACCATCAGAGGGCCTAATCACATCAGCCACACTATCAGAGGCTCGTTCACCTGTGCATCTACCAATGTGAGATATGCCATCATGTGCCAGCAATGCCCCTCTGCCATGTACATTGGTCAAACTGGACAGTCTCTACATAAAAGAATGAATGGACACAAATCAGACGTCAAGAATTATAACATTCAAAAACCAGTCGGAGAACACTTCAATCTCTGGTCACTCGATTATGGACCTGAGAGTGGCTATTCTTCAACAAAAAAAAAAAGCAGCTTCAGAAACAGACTCCAACAAGAGACTGCTGAATTGGAATTAATTTGCAAACTGGATACAATTAACTTAGGCTTGAATAGAGACTGGGAGTGGATGGGTCATTACACAAAGTAAAACTATTTCCCCATGTTATTTCTCCCCCACCCCCACTGTTCCTCATACGTTCTTGTCAACTACTGGAAATGGCCCATCTTGATTATCACCACAAAAAGTTTTCTTCCTTCCCGCACCCTCCCTACCAGCTGGTAATAGCTCATCTTAAGTGAACACTCTCCTTACAGTGTGTACGGTAATACTCATTGTTTCATGTTCTTTGTGTGTGTATATAAATCTCCCCACTGTATTTTCCACTGAATGCATCTGATGAAGTGAGCTGTAGCTCACAAAAGCTTATGCTCAAATAAATTTGTTAGTCTCTAAGGTGCCACAAGTACTCCTTTTCTTTTTAAGTTATCTATCTAATTTAGCTTCTAGTGAAGCATAACATTAGATGAGATTAAATAGGCTGTTTGTTTTAGATTCCTCTGCTCTCAGATACTTTGTTCCAATTGCAAAATAAAAATAAGTTGTTTTAAGAAGGCTTTTTGGTCATTATCACTAATCACAGGTTCCCAAAGGGAAGAAAGGCCGAGGCCCAAAACCCAGTTAGACCTGGAGGGGGATAAGCACTTGGTACACACAGGGTAGCACACCTGCTCCAAGAACTGAAGAATCACAAGATTCGATTTAGGGCCCAAGACCTAGAATCCAGAGAGACCAGAAAGGGTCAGTTAGCCCCATTACTGTGTCAGATATCCAAAATAGCATGGTAGAAAATCCCTAGTTGACCTATATCCTGGGCTGTCTCATTTCAATTTGTAATGATCTAAACGTTTTTCTACAGAACTTAAATTCCTCTGTGGATTATTTGATAATTGATTACTCTGAACTATTCAAAATGCAAATTGGGCTGACAGATCTGTCTCAATTACAGGAAATATTCCTTTTCAACTAAAACTCCTGAGTACTACATCACCTATTTTTTAACATTACAGCTTCATGAATGTAGGTCAGAAGGCAGCAACTATTTTTGACCGATCATCTGACTAGAATTCCCAGTTAAAGCAGCCTAAATTTAACTTACTGGAATATACCATTTTAGAAGTAAGAAAAACATTCCTAATGCCAAGTCAGAATAACTAAAAAAAAAAAATGACAAATACCATTATAAATTCAAAACACATAAAGGTGTACATGTATATTATGGCCCAGATCTCTCTAGTTACAGTGTACACCAATTTGCCATGTTTCTCTGACCAGGCTGTTCCCTCCCATGACACAGAGCTGAGCTTCCAGGTAGTGGCCATGCAAGTGAGAAAGCGATGCTAACACTTTGATACTACTCAGTTCCAGGTGGCCCTTGACAAGCTTTACCCATTGTGTGATTATTTAGCTCTCTCCATCCCTGCAGCATATGGGAACACACACACGCACACAGAGTCTCTATCTATACACACACAACTGTAGATCACATATATACTATTCGTATTAGATTATACAATGAAGGAACTTGCATGTTTACTATAAGGCTTTAATACTTTCTAAATTTGTTTGATCACAAAGTAAATAATAAAATCTAAAGCACAATGAGCAATGTGTTTACCAATTAATAACAGAAGTAAGATGTATTAATTGCACAGTTTTGATGAAACAGTGTTCTAAATAGTTACTGTGTAGGTATAACTATTGCCAATGTATTGGTCATGTAGTTATCATAAAATAAAGTCCACTGCTATGTATTCATAAAGTCCAGATTACATTTATCAAATTAGCTGGTGACAACCAAGTACATTCTGGTCTTAAATTCTGCCCTCACTACTGCCATTGGAGTAAATGGATTTATTCCAATGCAGCTGAGAGCAGAATTGCTCTATAGTTTGGTTTTTATAGTTGTATTGGTTTTGTTTAGGTGTTGACCCTTTGGATTAGTTATTGTGGAATTTAAACAGAATGCAAGGCACAAAGTCAACAAACAAAACTTTTAGTGCTTTGGGAGTTAACTGACCTATCTATTAGCCACAGAACATGGATGATTTTGGCTCCACCAACTACCTCATTGTGCCCTAGAGGAATGGCCTCCCATAGTGAGAAGGTAGTTCATTTTACTTGCACATTACATTGCTAGACACTCTGCTGAGTCTGGCAGCAGTAGTGCCACATTGTGAGGTCAACACATGTCCACTAATATGGACAGAGCCCACCATTTCATTGTATTTAACCGACTGAATAGCTGTCAAATGGTAATGATGTGATCACTACGGACCGGAGATTAAACTGAAGCAGCGATCTGGATGTGAAAACTCCCTACTCCTGTCCCCAGTTCTTGAACCATTCAGTCACCCTTTGTGATTTGGGTTATATGGAACTGTACCTTCTGCTGGGGATGGAGGAAAGTGGGAGGAGCACAAAATATCTGGAACATATTTCTGGAAGGTGCAAGATTGAAACGCAGACTATTTAGTGCCTTGATGTACGTCTGGAGTTTGTGTTTATTATTCTCTAGATGTGTCATGCTAAAATAGTTGTGTGGGGAGTTTGTGTAGTCAGGAACCATCTTAAACAAAACTGGGATAGAAAGAGGAAAATTTTGTGCACATTTTATTCATGCTTGTTACTTTAATTGTTACTTTCACCCACTATTGTTTTTTATTTAAAATTGTTATTGATAATGTGGATGGGGTGGCTTCACTGACAACGTGTTTGACACTGTAGGTTGTTGTTATCGGTCTTCAGATTTAGCTGCTTACTTATGATTGTGTCTAAGTGGGTAACATGATATGTACATTGACTTGGAATTTGATGTTATCCTTGTACAACACAATACGCTGGTTCCTAGAGGAGTGTAGTCAGAGGCAATACAAGTACCTGAAATAACTTCACTGTGAGTCTCTCATTCTGCAGCAGAATAGGGGCCCTAGAGAAAAAGTATAGGGATCTCCCAGGCCAATTAGCAACAGCAAAGGGTATCAAGGAAAGTGAGAGATTTATCATTGAGAGCTTCAGTGGAGTGAACATGCCACAGGCAGTGGGAATGGAGTGGTGAGGCCCATAAAGCAGAGCATGAAGTGACAGAGTGACAGCGCACAGAGTAATAAAGAGGCTTTTCTGACAAGCTGGCACACCCTGCTCTTGACTTAATATATTATCAGAATCTTGAAGCTAATAGCAACGTAAAGGATAATATCTGGGCACAAAAACATCAGATAGCCTGCGTCTTTAAGAGTAAATAAATACAATAGGGCTTCCCTCAGCGACAGTCCAACGTAAATATGTATAGTGTGGCTCAGTTCAACCAAGCTCCAAGGCGAAGAGTAAAACACTCCAGTTCTTCTCTCATCTTCAGCCCCTTTCCTGGAGGCTTTTCCTTTGTGAATCTCACTAAGAGATTCAGCTTCCCTCAGCACATTCCTTTTACAAGAGTATTCCAGGAAGGGGGGGGGGGGCGGATTGGATAGTATATGAATTAATTAATCCCAGCCCTCTACCTTGCCCTCATGACAGGCACATATTGTTGTCCCTCTAGCTTGGAAGAGGGTTAATCCTTCTCTAGCAGAGGTCTATGGATGGGTTCTAAACACCCACCTGAACATGCAATACGGTGTTCCTTATGTCAGGAAGTGTTCCACAGACGATCTTGTAATTAGGAATGATTAGGTGACTGAGGACACACTGCAATAGTAAAAGATCAGAAAGAAGAAATTAAGGAACAGAGCAGCATAGAGACTGGTAATGGATATATTTTTAGGAGACTAAGAAGGTTAAGAACATAGGTGACAAATCTGGTCCGTTCCTCTCACTGAAATAAAGACCTTTCTTAAATCCATTGTATTGAAATAGGTATTTCATCCTTTTCCTTACGCCATCAGGGTGGATATCACTTGTTATTGACAAGATCAATATTAGGCACCAGTGTCCAAAGATCACAGGTCATGTCCTACTCTCTGGGACAGACACGGACTTTTTGTTGTGCTTGGCCAGCACCTAGCACAGGGGAGTTCTGGTGCAGGAGCAGAGCTCCGAGGCACTACCACAAAACAAACAACAGCCGCTAGCCTACAATGAGTGTAGCGTGAAGATTTACCAACCCACAAGAAGCACTGGCAGGGATTCTGACCTGCATGCAGGCAGACCTGACAGGATTCACCATCCATGAAGATGACCTCACTTCCTCTGTGGTCCTTCTGGGACAAAGTGCTCTCCAGGAGGTCCACTGAGGCCACAGTCCCTGTACTCCCCTGCAGAGACTGCAATTACAAGTGGCCATTGAGTAGAGTACACATACATGGGGACTCCTTGTTCACCATTACCGGGGCCACTCCCTATCTGGCCCACAGCGCTTTGCTGCATTCCCTTTTTACCATCACTGGTCTTCCATGGGCTCTTTTCTTTTAAGCTCATTATCTCTCTATGGGTAATGTGATCATTGGCTAATACCTACTGAAATAATATCAAGGGTAAAAGGTGTGAGTGACTGTTCTCAGGGTACCCAAGACTGTGACTCACCTTGCTACTCCCTGCTCTAGAAAGAGGGAGTCTGTCTCGTGGTAGCAGGGTGTCAACTCCCTGACACTTCCTGCACTTCAGCCACTCAAGCACTCTTCTCTGGGCTATGCCAGCCTTTCCTTTGTCTTGCAGGTTAAAAATAGTTGCCAATCACCAAATCTTGTTGAATTGTTCCCCTGTGATATCCAGCCCCAGACACTGGTTACTGATGGAATTTCTATGAATCCCCTGCACCCAACGGTTCAATGTAACCCAGTTTAGCAGTTGTATCTTGGCTTACACCACCACTCCCATAAGCACACAGCTTATTAAAGAAAGAATAAAGATCTACCTAGAAAGTGATGGAAACTGTTACAACACAAAACAAAATCATAAAAGACAAACCTGGGTCTACACTTATCAATAGTTACCTTTCCAATCTCATAAAGTAGGTTTCCTCCCAAAGTTCAGTCCATTGCAAAGCTGGCTGGTTTCACAAGAACCAGATCCAAATGTTCATGAAAGCAACCCCCTATTCCACCAAGGCTTTTCCTCAGGGAGTGAATCCAGAGTGCCTTTCCCTATACTCTATTATACTGAAAACACTTGAGTTTCTTTTCTACCTTTAAGCGGTTTCAATTGTTTGTCACTGTCTCTGGTGGTTTTCCATTGACTGGGGATATGGCACGGGTAGACTATAGAACCTTGTATTACCTTGCCATCCTGACTAAGGGTGATAACTCCCTCTTGATTGAATGGATCATCACTGAGACTCCTGGTGACTGATTTCTACTCAGAAATCTATGAAGCATACATTCACTATAAATACATTATTCCTTCAATATCATCCATCCATCCATCTCACAATGATTAGGAGTCCTGACAAGTTTTGAGTTTTCGATGGATACTTTATACGTTATTTATCCCAAAAGAATACCTGTAAAATGTGTTTGGTGTAGCGAGTTTGTCAGGTCTGATATGAGAACTGGTTGCAAAGAACTGGGGACCGTTTGCCAAGGGGTCTCTGTGTCACAGTACGTTAACTTGAATACAAATTGTTTGGTCCCTGCTTTTTATTTTCCTTAGTTCCTAACATTTTGATTAAATAAAATGAGGTCTCAAATTACCCAGTGCCTGAGCTAAATGGAAGTCACCATAGCATTCCCATTGCAGTCTACAAAAGCATAATGTTCTGGGGTTATAAACAGCTGAGGTATATACAGTGGTGAGCTAGAGCCGGTTTGCACCGGTTAGCTAGAACTAGTTGTTAAATTTAGAAGCTCTTTTAGAACCGGTTGTTCCACGAGGGACTGCATCTCCATGGGTACTGACTCCATGGGTGCTCCAGGGCTGGAGCACTCAAGGGGAAAATTTGGTGGGTGCAGAGCACCCACCAGCAGCTCCCCACCCCACTCCCAGCCCCAACTCATCTCCGCTCTGCCTCCTCCGAACGAGCCGCCCCGCTCTGCTTCTCCGCCCCCATCCCAGGCTTCCCGCAAATCAGCTGTTCATGTAGGAAGCTGGGGCAGGCAGAGAAGCAGGCCACGGCTTCCCACTCAGGCCCAGGGAGGCGAAGGTGAGCTGGGGCGAGGGTGGGGGGCGTGAGGAGGGCCGCCTGTGCCGCAGCAAGTAACCCGGGGGAGGGGGGCGGCGCAGGGGAACCGCTCCCTGCCCCAGCTCACCTCTACCACCCTCTGCCTAAGCGGGAAGCCGCCGCCTGCTTCTCTGCCCTCCCCGGCTTCCTGCCGAACAGCTGATTCGCGGGAGGCAGCGGAGAAGCAGAGCGGGGCAGTGTGTTCAGGAGGAGGAGCGGAGGTGAGCAGGAGCCGGGCAGGGAGCTGGCGGTGGGTGCTCTGCCTAAGGCGCCACTTTTGATGTAATCAGCTGCTCCCCGTTCCCCCCCCCAGCTACACTCCCCCACCCCTAGGAGCCAGAGGGACCTGCCGGATGCTTTCTGGGAGCTGCCCCCGGTAAGCACCTCCAGGACTCCCCACCTCTTCCCCCGGCAGGTGCCTCTGGCTCTTAGGGGCAGGGTGGGCACCCACTACAGAGGCCCACGAGACCCTCCTACCCAGTTCTGGGGGCAGTCAGGGAACAGGGCAGGGGTCCTGTGGGCTGAGGGGGGGGGGCGCGCAGCAAGGAACGTGGGAGGGTTGGATGGGGCAGGAGTCCCGGGGGGTGGGGTGGGCAACGACCCCCTTGTGGGGTGAGGAGGGAACCCATTGTTAAGATTTTGGCAGCTCATCACTGGGCATATACAAGTTAACAGAACACATTTTGTAGGAAGCAGGCAGGACAAGGACTGATCATGGGCAGCGTTGATTACATTAGTACAGCAACCCATTGCAGCAGTTAACAAGGTGCAAACCATGCTAATAGGTAACACTATGCCTACTTACAGAGTTGCTGCACTGTGGCACAGGGGTCAAAATCTCTGTTAAGTAACACGTTAGTTCTGTTGTAGATACTGCAGCTAAGGTAAGTTAATTTAAGCAGCCCTAGTGGTAAAGCATGAGTGGAGCACACAGGGCCTAAAACGTTATCCTTGATCGGGGGCTCCAAGTCACAGGCCATGGGCCATCTGCGGCCCGAGAACCTCCCCAATGTGGCCTGCAGAAACTTTTTAAAAACTTCTTTCATCTGGCCCTCGTGGCTGCCAGCCAAGGGCTCGGGGGGAGGGGAAAGGGGAGTGGGCCGGAGAGACCCATGCACCCATGCTGTGGGCTCTGTGAGCTGCAGGCACTGCCCCCCCCCGCCTTGCCCAGCAGCTCCCGTTAGCTGGGGAAGAGGGACAGAGATACTATCACTAGTCGCCGGGCAGAGTCAGCTGGGGTGGCATGAGTGACCTTTTTGCAGGCCAATAATAACAGGAGGACCTGTGGCACCTTAGAGACTAACAAATGTATTTGAGCATAAGCTTTCATTGTTAGTCTCTAAGGTGCCACAAGTACTCCTGTTCTTTTTGCAGATACAGACTAACACGGCTGCTACTCTGAAACCTGACATTATTGGCCTACTGGGAGGATTTGAGGACTGGCACTGGCTCTAAGGTAAATTGAGTTTGAGATGCCTGTGCTAGAGCTTAAAATGAGACTCTTGGGACAACATTAGAAACAGCAGGCCAAACTTTCAGATTTAGGCATGCTCAAATCTGTGCCTATATTGGTGTATGCCTAACTTATCCCAGAAAATATCAGATGTCTATGCACATATTGTGCATGTCCATTGTACTTTTTATACAGATTGTCTATACACTCAGAGCACTGGATAGACATTTTTTCTATAAATCAGAAATGGAGGAATATAAAAACAGATTAGGCAATGATTAAAAGAAATCTGAGAGAGAAAACAAAACAAAAGGTAAGCACCAAGTAAATGTCTTTGCTTATACCTCATTGAACTCAATGGGACTCCACACTGGCACAAAGATCCCAATACAGGACCAGTGCTTAACTGAACTAATTTACAGACAAGCTGGAGAGGGAAAGGGATAGAATAAAAAACTGAAAATATGATTTGATCCTCTGCCTAATTCCCACTTTTCATTGTCACACATCCCAGACCAAACTGCAGTGATTTCTGTTGTTTGTTATTCCTCCAGTTAAAATGGGATATTTATAACATAAAAGCAAGCAGGGGGGAACACATATTTGGGGGGGGGGGGACATAACACCACATTCTAGCCCATCTTTATACAATGCAAGAAGCCAAAATGACTCATCATCTTCTGCAGTTCACCTTCAAAATGACCTGCCCAAAGATTAAACAGAAAGTCAGGGTAAAACCGGAATCAGAATTAAGATCTCAGCTTCCAGCCCTATGGTCTCTCCAGCACACCGGAGGTTCTCAAACTGTAGTCTATGAATCATTGTTAGTCCATAGAACACTAACTGGTGAGCCTTGGAGAGTCAGATAGACATATGTTAATGGCTTCCCTCTTTGTGTCAAGCTGAGAGACACAGAGCACATGGGAAGGAGAGATGAAAGAAAGATCAAAAGGAGATACCAAGATTAACTTTTTTTTCCCCCTTTCCCTAAAAAGACAGACCATTTATCACACTAAAGACAATGAAAAAAACCCATCAAATACTTTCTTATCTATCTTAGGGTTTTATACAGCCACCCATCACCTTATTATCTCACGCCTTCCACAGAAAATAGACAGCAAAACCAAAGTCCTCCATGGACCTTGAAAGAGACTGTGGTGGTTTTCCGTGTTGGGAATTAAAAAGCTGCTTGGAGTAAAGAATTTTTGTTTTGACTGATTGGTTTATTTGGTTCAGGGTTTGTCTGTTTGCCTGCTAATGTTGCTCTCAAGGAAAAGTAACTTCTGTAGTTTGATTAAGGATGTTACTTAGGAGGACAGGTGAGGTGCCACAACACATTTACATGTGAGATGGTCCGGGAGACAATCTTTCTATTAAGATCAACTGCAGGCATGTCACCTCTCATATATCACAAGAGCTTGAAAAGCGGAAGCTTTCTCAAGCAGTGGCCTAACACCAATAACACCAGTGACCTGAAGACAAGCTCTGTGTAAGCTTGAAAGCTTTTCTTTCTCACCAACAGAAGCTGCTCCAATAAAACATATTACTTCACCTAGCTGGTCTCTCCAATATCTTGGGACTGACATGGCCACAACAACCCAACACCAATAAAATCACTTTTAAAATGAGCGCAAGTATTTCCTAGGAACATTTGTCTATTGGTTGCTTTGTGAAGGAGCGGCTTTCCTGTACCTACCGAGCTAGCATTGGTCTCCAGCTGCCGCAGGCTCATTAAACTTCTTAGCATGAGAACACAACATATGCATCTCACATGCTCTGCCTTCAATAATTGCTAAGTGCCTGAAAATCCCCAGCCTTGATGCTATATTATTGTGCTCATCAGCATGATTAGAAAATAAAAATCCTAACCTGTGCACTAACAAACACATGCTACCTTGGACACAATCCCTCCTAGCAAGGCAGAAATCACTTATCTGTGTGGTTCTGTCTGTGTTGCTCTCTCCTCAGACTGATGCCACACACAATCAAGCTGTATTCTTCATCTGTAGTACGGTATACTCCCATTTTCCAATTATCCAAACCTCTGCTTCACCCGAATTCCTTTTTTGTCCCAATGCATGAGATACATGCCCTCTGTAACATGCATCTTATGCTGTGGGATAAAGAAGGGATTCAGATAATGAGGAGGTTTGGATAATAGAGCACAGACTCCCAGCCAGGACTGCAAGGAGAACAGCGATGAGGATGAGCTGCTGGGGAGGCCACACTGCTTCATGAATGGCTCCTGCGGCCGCAGGGAACCTGGTGCAGCCCAGCTGTCATGGGATTGAGTGAGTAGGACCATGACAGCGCAGCTGCAAAGGGCTCTCTGCTCTGCTGCAGGACCAGTGATGCCCAAGTCTTGCAAGCACCAGGTGCAGGGAAAGATGACAAGGCAGAGGAGAGCCCCCCCGCCCCAATCACAACTGTGAGGAGGCTAAATGACTCCTTCCCCCTCAATTTTCCAAACTCCTGATTCTCCAAATAAAATCCATGTCCCCGTGCTACGTGGGAGTATACTGTATATCCCTTGTTTGAGTGTATGACTGGGGGGGAGACACAATTAATATTATTTTCTTCCTAAATTCTTCAAAGTACTAGTTCAGTGATGGTAAATGTATTATGGCCTGATCCTGTAAGTGCCTACTACCAGGTGCAGTGCTCAATGGACTTACTCCATTGTAATTAGTACTCTGAGGAAGATCATCAGCTGGTGTAAACTGACATCAATAGAGCTGTGACAGTTTACACCAGCTGACGATCTGCCCCATGCCTGGTAGTAGGAGTTTTCATGATCAGCCCATGGGACTCAATTCTTATTGAAGGAATGTATAATGAACTCACAGCTGTGAGTTCACCTGTTTGCTCCGGCTTACATAATTAAATGAAGCACCTAACTAACATTACATTATTTTGGGAAAGATCATAAATTGCAAGGCTAGAAGGGGCCATTGTGATCATCTAGTGATGATCTAGTGTGATCATCATCTAGGGGTGGGCAAACTACAGCCCAGGGGTCACAATGGGCCCTTCAGACATTTTAATCTGGCCCTTGAGCTCTCGCCAGGGAGCGGGGTCCGGGGCTTGCCCCGCTCCCCATGTGCCGTGGTTCCGTGCGTCTCCCAGAAGCAGTGACACGTCCCCCCCTCTAGCTCCTACACTTAGGGGCAGCTAGAGGGCTCAGCTCACTGCCCCCGCCCCAAGCACCACCCGCGTAGCTCCCACTGGCCGGGGTTCCTGGCCAATGGGAGGTGCAGGAGTGGCACCTGCAGACAGGGCAGTATGCAAAACTGCCTGGCTGCACGTCTGCATAGGAGCCAGAGGGAGGACATGTTGCTGCTTCTGGGAGCTGCTTGAGGCAAGGGCCACCTAGAGTCTACACCTTTGAGCCCCCCTCCTGTGCCCCTGCCCTAGCTTTAATCCCCCTTCTGCCCTCTGAGCCCCTCAATCCCAGCCCAAAGCACCCTCCTGCACCCCCCAACTCCTCATCCCCAGCCCCCCCCAGAGCTCACACCCCCAGCTGCAGCCCTCACCCACCCCAACCCCTGCCCCAGTCCAGAGCCCCCTCCCACACCCTGAACCCCTAATTTCTGGCCCCACTCCAGAGCCCTCACCCCTTTCCGCACCCCAACCCCTAATTTTGTGAGCATTCATGGCCTGCCATACAATTTCCATACTCAAATGTGGCCCTCAGGCCAAAAAGTTTGCCCACCCCTGATCTAGTCTGACTCCAGCATACCAAAGGGCAAAGGACTTCCCCGAAATAACTCCTAGAGCAGATCTTTTTGGAAAAAAAAACCCCTCTTATCTTGATTTAAAAATAATCAATGATGTAGAATCTACCACAACCCTTGGTAAATTGTTCCCATAGTTAATTGCCCTCAGTATTAAAAATTTACACCGTATTTCCAGTCTGAATTTGTCTAACTTCAACTTCCAGCCATTGGATCATGTTATATTTTTATCTGCTAGAATAAAGAGCCAATTAACAAATATTTGTTCCCCATGTGAGTACTTACAGACTGTAGTAATCAAGTGACCCCTTAACCTTCGCTTTGTGAAGTTAAATAGACTCACGGAGCTCAGTCACTATAAGGCAGGTTTTCTAATCCTTTAATCATTCTCCTGGTTCTTCTCTGGACCCTATTCAATTTATTAACATCCTTCTTGAATTGCGTACAGCAGAACAGGATACATTATTCCAGGAGCAGCCATACTCGTGTCAAATACAGAGATAAAATAACCTCTCTGCTCCTACTCAAGATTCGCCTATTTATGCATCCAAGGATCACATTAACCTTTTTGGTCACAGCATTGCACAGGGAATTAATGTTTAGCTGATTACCCATCCCCAGCACCAAATCTTTTTTTAGATTCTTGCTTCCCAGAATAAAGACCCACATCCCATAAGTATGGCCTATGTTCTTTGTTCCTAGATGTAGACATTTACATTTAATTTTTTTAAAACATTTATTGTTTGCTTGTGCCCAGCTTACTAAGCTATCCAGGTCGCTCTGTATCAGTGACCTGTCCTCTCCATTATCTACCACTCCCCTAATTTTGGGGTCATCTGCAAATTTATTCAGTGATAAACTTATGTTGTGTTCCAGGTCATTGATAAAAGTGTTAAATAGCATAGAGAGAAGAAACAATCCCTCCAGGATTCCATACACCCACTTGCTAATGATTCCCCCATTTAAAATGACATTTTAAACCCTATAAGTTGGTACATATTATAGTGATTAAAAGTTGGCTAATGTTATATCATTCTAGTTTTTTAAATCAATGTCAAGGTGTGCCTACAGAAGTCTAAGCCTATTACATCAATATTATTATCTTTAGTGAGCAAACTTGTAATCTCATCACTAGAAGGCATCATGTTAGTTTCACAGCATCTGTTTTCATCAACCCATGTTTATTGGCATTAATTATGTTACCCTCCTCAAATTCTTGATTAAGTCCTATATCAGCTGCTTCATTATCTTGCTCAGATCAGTGTCAGACTGACAGGCCTATAATTACCTGGGTCATCCCAATAACCCTTTTTAAAAAAAGGTTTCTGGCATAGGCTATACAGGAGGTCAGGCTAGATGATCACACTGGTCCCTTCTGACCATGGAACCCACAAAAGGCACCATATTAAGAGCCTATACATGGTTGCTTTTACTGCCACAGCACCACCTGACATTAAGAAACTACATTGCAGAAGACTTTGTCTTTCATGCTCCCTGTTGACCATTTCCTTGGCCTCATGATGGGTTTCACTGTCTGATTATTCTCACCTCTTAAATTCAGCCCCCTTCTAGGATAAGAAGAGGTTCAACTGAAAGTCCAAATAAATTTCCAAGTAGTAATTATTCCATCCCATTGGGCTATGCTGAAGTTCTCCACTTTTTGACACCTATTTTTGGGCCCTGCAGAATTTCTCTCCTTCCTCTTAGCAGGTTTTCCCCCACTGCCTCTCCTCCCTAGGAACTCCAGTAGCATCTCTTAGAGGACTCACCTTGTAGGCCCCAGCTCAGGTCTCCCCCACAGGAGTTGAGCATACCCTGCTCCAGTGGGAATTCCACTTAATCATCTCTCTTGGGTCTCCACACCCAGAGGGAGTTCACAACTCAGTTTCCTCTGATTCTCCCACAGCTGGGGGCAGTCATTATAATTAATTCTCCATCACTTGCAGCTGGGATCATTAATCATCACTATGTTGCTCGATCACCAGTGAGGCTGAGGGATAGCTACAAAGTCACAGGCAGGCTGAGCCTGTGAAAGGTACTAATCCTGTGAATAAGCTCTAGGCTAGATCCATAACAAAGACTTAGGTTCAGCATTTCAATGTCTAACATTTGAGAGCCCTTTCTCATGAATTGTTGTGGTAGTCCAACTACTGCCTCCAAACACTATAGCCCCAGTGGCTAGGACGTTTATCCAGGAAGTGAGAGATATCAGTTCAACCCTGCTCCAAACCAAGCAGAGGGTGAACTTGAACCTGGTTCACTCACATCTCAGGTGAGTGCTCTAACCACTGGGATATAGAGAGTAACAGGGAGGAACCTCCTCCTTGGTTGTTATGTGCAGGGTCTGATGCAGTAGGTGGCCTCTGAGAATACCTACTGCATCAGATCCCACAGGAAAGATATGGAGGGATACTTAGCTTGAGCACCCCACTGGAGTTTTGAAATTGAGCTGCTCAGCAGCATCAAAAGTTAACGAGCTTTGTGTACACGCACTGGCAGACGCTTAAGAGTATGCCTATAATGGAACGTATGCTCATGCCTGGACTCAAGTCCTGGACTCTTGTGTCTACGCAACAAGTGTGCTAATCCAGGGTCCACACTCAAATTAAGCTAGGACCCAGGGCCTGAGTCCTATTGCTTTGCAGTGCAGACACAGTCCCACTTGACTCAGATCCTAGGAGTCAGCCAGACATAACCTACAATTCCATGGGACATCTTCCTTAGTCCTTTCTATCCCAATAGTCTGCAATCACTCCATTGAAAACAGAAGCCACTCCACCTTTGCAAAACAGCAGCAGCTCAAGTCAGCATTAACCCATTCTGTTCTGATCACCAATCTGCAAGCACAGTATCAGAGGACCTCCTGGGTTTGCAATGGAGAGCGAACTGATCAAGCCTTTTCCAACATGAGCTGTTTCCTGGTAACATGCAGGGCAGGCAGTAAAGTTTTACTACTGTGCACCGTGGTCCTAGGGCTAGAGCAGCCACATTCTGGTGGGGGTGTGTGGAAGAGTGCTATGCTAGGGACTCTGGGATAGGGTTACTTTGACTCAGGTCTGCACATTGCAGTGTGAATGCCAGAGGCCTAGGTTCCAGCACAGGTTAGAAAATCTTAACCTTGGGTTAAAATACAGTGTAGATCCTCAAGCCCAGGGTTCCCTAACATGGGTCAGCTGACTCAAGTCCCATTAATCCTGGGCTTACATTGCAGTGTAGACATACCCTTAGGTGCCTATAGGATTAGTTGGGACCTAAGGATCCAAATTTTGGATTGAGACATTTTAAGTGGCAATTAGGCACCTAAATCCCTCTGTGGCTCTAGCCCTATATGCTTTCTGTAATGTACTAATAGTGGAATTTTCAAAAGCATCTACTCAAATTTGGTGCACAATTTCCATTGACTTCAGTGGGGAGTTAGATGCCTTGCCGGTTTAGGTGCTTTTGAAAAAAAAAAATCATCCTGTAAGTGCCCTCATTTCCTACTGACTTCAATAGTAGTGAAGGGCTTTCTATAACACACTGTACTATTTCATATTGGCAAAAAAACTATGCTAAATATTTGTCTCAAGCACCATCCTGCCAAATACTGAGGAACTAAGCCCCTCTAAATCTCACTGCAGCCAGTGGGGTCAAATCTTGAAATCTTTACTTCCTTTTTTCTTAGGACCTAATTTGTAAAGATATTTACAAATATCTGGCTAAAGATGCAGATAGGCACCCAGTGCAAATTTCAAAAGGAACTAGACATCTAACACCTATTGATTTCAGGATCAGGCCCTTAAAGAATAGAGTCATGGGGCCAAATTCTGATCTCATTTACATCAATGTAAATTTAGAATAATGCCACGAACACCAGTTGAATTGTTTCAGATTTAGACTGGTTTAAAGAGGTCCTAATTTAGCTCATTGATCATATTCTATCATTAGATGTGCTCAAAGCAGTTTTCCAAAGAAATCAATAGAATCTGTGCAAGCACATCTGAGGGCAGAATTTGGCCCATTTTCCATAATTACAGCAGTTGTCCTTAAAAATCTTCAACTGCCTCAGATTACTGTAAATGCTGTGGTAACTTTATTTCATTTTCTCCAGATATTTCCCAGACTAATCATACTGTAAATACCATGGAAAGGTTATCTAAGGCAAACCTAGAAAGCTTTTGAGCACAACTACTGTATCTTTGAACTGAATGTGATTTCTGATATAACAATAAACCTCTTAAATCTTACTGAAATCAATAGGACTTAAGCAGGCACTCATATTATGGTGATGACGATAGCATAAGAACCTATGTAGTGTAGAATAAAGTGCTTTACTGAATCAGGGCCAAATAAACTGAGCCAAAAGACAAGCTTGTAACTCCACTGACTTCAGTGGGGTTGCATACAATGTAACTAAGACCAGGATTTGGTCCAGTCCTTATTGTTCAATGGCAGTGGTACCAATGACTTTTTTTTTTTAAAGAAACAACATCCTTCCTAGAATGATTTAATTCAAGTTATGGAGGTACATAATGTTTGTTATGTACATGATGTTTCTGTATGGCAACATTACATCTTTCTCCTCAGTTCAATAAAGTGTGTGCAATCTTCTCAACCAGATTTTGTCAACAGAAAATTATGCTGCTTATTTTCCCAACTCTAAAACCCATATATTTTCTGCCAGACAAAGCAGTTTCCATTCCAGTGAATTAATAGCAACAAATTTAATCTGGGATTTGAAGATCATCAGATACATATTACAAACAATGCAGCATTTTGAGGGGGTTGTTTGTCAGACTGCTTATTGAACTCAGTGAAGATGATACTGGCAGCACAAGGGAAAATGTGTCAGGTTTCTTTTAGTATAATAGTCATATTTATAGTTACAAATGCAATTATATAATAAATTTTAAAGCCTTCCTTTCAAATAATCCTGATCTGAATGAGTATGATAAAAGACACATTTTTTCACTGGGGGATATGATTTTCAAGATGAATGTGCTTAAATGGAAAATAATCTTCTAGCAGACAGGCAAATGTTTCTAGTTGAAAGCACAGTGATTATGAAAGAGTAGACCCTTTAGTTGCCCTGGAAACTATATTTGTAAAGGGCCACTATTTATATTGTCCCAGAAGCTTTTAACATCTGCATCAAAGATTCAGAAGAAGCGAACTGTCAGTGAGTATTTATTCACAGAAGAAAAACTTCATTTCAGGGCGGTGGAGTGATGCACTTCCCTCCCCCCCCCCGGTTCATAATAAATTATCTCTCTTCTTGGGAGGTAAAAAATGAAAGTTGTGGAGTTGTGACATGTTCATGGAAAGACAAGAGCAACATATTTTCATTGTTAACACTTGCCGGCTTGGGTTACACAGAGAACCTTCACAGAAAAAATGAAGAAAAAGGAACACTGACAACGCCATAGTTTTAAGTAGTGTCTGTGTTTCTATGTACTCTTGTTATACAGTTATACTAAAGTTGCACCAAGAGGCCTCAACCAGGTTGGGACTCCACTATGCTAGCCACAGTACAGTTGCATAGTAAATTACATTGCTCCCACAAAGAGTTTACAGTACAAAAAGGCTGACACGTTGGCAGTAACATTTTGATTTAGTCTGAAACTTAACAAGAAGTCTCAACATTAAGAACAGGGGAGGATTTCATTTTTAAAAGGATTATTTCTTCAAAACTTTTCAAACGTATTGGTTTGTATTATTTCTGTCTTACAAAAATAAAAAAGAAATCTACTTGTCTCTAATACCTACCTTCACACATATTAACAAAAAGCGGCTTTGGAATGAATCCTGAAGTCCATGGTATAAGGGCTGAGTAAAAACTTAAGGATTTTACCCTTCAATTTAAGACATTTCAGGGACTATTTTCTTTACCCAAAGATTTTGGCTAATATCCATTCCTTTGTGAGTGTGAGGAATAGTGACATGAGATGCAATTTGCACCATAATTTACGAGGAATTTCCAGGGTAGAACACTGCATATAGTGACTATTTCTTCAGTTCTTGCCCACTTTGACAGATCATGCTCTCCCATACTTCCTCATACAGAGCTGAGTTTAAAGGCAATAGCCAAGGAAGTTCTAGAGGAAGCTACATGGTCTGGATATGTTACCAAATAGTTCAATTTCTGAACTCTCCATCCAGACCTCAATGCCTCTGCCCACTTTCATTTTTTTATGGTTAGTTTTTGTTCTGAAGGAGCTCATATGCCACAATAACAGTAGTTTCACACAATGAGGGGGAGGTGGACATCCCTGGCCAGAGATTATTCCATAATTCCATAGTCCTCCCAAGCCAAAGGGAACTTGGAAGGCTCAATAAACCAATTTCTGTATAACTATATTTGCCTCACTTGCTCATAAGTGGATCAGACCAAAGTTCCATCTAGCCTACTATCCGGTCTTTCGACAGTGGCCAATGCCAGGTGCCCCAGAGGGAATGAACAGAAAGGTAATCATCAAGTGATGCATCCCTTGTCACCCATTCCCAGCTTCTGACAAACAGAGGCTAGGGACACCCTCCCTGCCCATCCTGGCTAATAGCCATTGATAGACCTATCCTCCATGAATGTATCTAGTTCTTTTTTGAACCCTGTTATAGTCTTGGCCTTTACAACATGCTTTAGCAAGGAGTTCCACAGGTTGACTGTGTGTTGTGTAAAAAATACTTCCTTTTGTTTGTTTTAAACCTGCTGCCTATTAATTTCATTTGGTGACTTCTAGTTCTTGTGTTCCTATTGTATAAGTCTGGTGGACAGTGGAAATCTTGCAGGCTCACATAAATGGTAGCTAAGTGGACCGGTTTCCTGTGGCAAGATGGGAACTGGAAAGGGACAACTGGGGAAAAGGTAGGTAAAAGTAGCATAAAGAGGCAGATCAAGTCCTCAAGCAAGTCCTCCACCACACACATGGAACTCCATGTGTGAAGCTGCAAAGGAAACATCCCTCTTTCCAAGAAGCCCTCTATAGCTGCAGAAATAGAGATGAGACTCCATCACTTTGAGTCTTTAAAATGAAGACTGAATGTCTTTCGAAGAGATATGCTCTAGCATTCAACCAGAAGTTATGGGGTGGAGGCAGGGCGAAGTTCTATGTCATGTGGTATGCAGAAGGTCAGAGTAGATGGCCATAATAGTTCCTTCTGCCCTTAACTATGGTTCCTGTGGAAATGCATGGAGAGAAAGTTTGGGATAGGAGAGAACTTTGGGGAAGGAAGAGCATGAGTAGAGCAAGAATGAGAAAGAGAGACTGAGGGAACAGAGAGAACTAGGGACCTTCGGCCTGTTTCCTTCGCAAGGGAAGAAAAATGGAAGAGGGAAGAGAAGAAATATTAAAGAAAACTGGCCTGATTCTCCTCTCGCTAATACTGGTTAAGTGTCACAATAACGCTCCTGACTTACACCTGCTCTCTCCTGGTATAGGTGAGAGAAGACTCAGGCCCAAAGCATACAAATTGAAAAAGAACTACTGTAGGGTTAGAGACATTAAAGGACAGAGGTACAGTAGAGGTACAGAAAAGCAAAGCAAAACCTCACAATGGGGAAATGATAATTTTGTACATACTATTTTATTTAACTAAGTTTAATTATGATACTGTATATATTACTGACATGAAAAGCCATTTTATGACTACTGATAAAATATATGATGCAGACAAAAAGTCCTTAATGTGAGTCATGTGTCTCCTTGTGCTGTTGAGAGTTATGATTTCAACCACAAGACTACAGCTAAAATCTACCATCCTTCCAGGCCCATGAGACTTGGCAGAATTCATTTCTGAGCCCATGATCCCATCACAAACTTCTAAAGGAACGGCTGTTGAGCAACACAGATGATAAAATGAGAACAGCTCCCCCTGCTCTGCCTGGCTCGGGTAAGCAGTGCTCTCTTGTAGCTCCCCCTCTATCTTGCCTGATGGAGTGAGAGCTTTCCCTCCTCCCTGTTTTCATCTACTTTAACCACTGTAGTAACATAAAGCCAAAATTCTCTCCAGGGGGTAGCAGTAAGATGCTGCTTCCAGGCTGTTAATATTCCTTTAAAATATCATTCATAAAAGAAAAGGAATTCAACATAGGGTTTTTTGTTTTTTTTAATAGCATTTAAGGACCTTTTTTGGTTCTTTCTTTTTACAGAATCAAACACAATCAGGTCCTGGTTCATCACTGGCACTCTTAGGCACTTCTACTAATAATGCTCATGGTGTGACACAGACTAGAAAGAGTTCCTTGATCTGTATTCCTGAATCCTCTCAAAATGGCTGCTGTGTTTAAACAATGAATGTTTTTGTATAACATGTTTGTTGCATCTAGGGTGACCAGATATTTAGTTGTTTGTCCCACGTCCCAACCGATGTATGATCGGGGTGCCATTTGTCCCAACATTTTGCTTCAGCGGCCCTCTGGCTTTTTTTTTTTTTTTCCTTCAGCGGCACTCCAGCTTTTTTTTTTTTTTTTGCCTTGGGGCGACAAAAAACCTAGAGCCGGCCCTGGTGGGAGGATGAGCCTGTGGCTGCCCCCCCATGTGTCCCGATATTTTGTTCTTGTCATCTGGTCATCCTAGTTGCATCAGATAGACCACAGAAGAACAAATTGTAAAGTGAAACTATCTCAGCTATTAGAGGATAAAAACAAACTAACATGAATAAAATTATTCTTCTTGCTTTCATTCATTTTCAGTCTTGCCTGGGTCAGACAAAAACAACATTTCAGGCAAAGTTTATGCTGTTAATAATCAAGCTACTGAGGCAAGTACATTTTTTTAAAAAAGTCTAAGCAGCTCCTAAACATGCTCCATTTAACTGTTACATGAAATTCCTCATTCTTTTGTGAGCATCCTGCCCCATGTCAGAATGCTGACCCAAGAGAGGAAAGTGTTCATCTCAGCGTAACTGGAAAGAAGAGGACATGACAGCATAGGATAGCCCAAGCCAAACTGAAATATTTAAAAGTAATCCTAGGGGGTTTATGACCCTCAAGACAAACTCTTATTTATAACATCCTGGTCTAGTAGGCAGAACGCTGAACAAAGAGTCAGGAACATGGGTTCTATTCCTCATTCTGCCACTGACCTGCTCTATAAGCTTGGGTAATGACTTGACTGCTTTGTTCTTTTGTTTCCCTTCCAACTCTGACTTTCTTGTCTATATAGAGTGTGAGATCCTTGGGGCAGGGGCTGTTTCTTAGGTGTTTGTACAGCACCTAGCACAATGGGGGGGAAATCTGGGTTATGACCTGTAGGGTGGGGGTGCGGGAGGAGGCTCAGGGCTGGGGCAGGCAGGAAGTGCAGAGCACTTACCTGGGGCACCTCCTGTTTGGTGCAGGGGGTGTGCAGGTGGCTCAGCGCAGCACAGAACCACCCCCATGGCCACGATTCTGGGAGCTGTGATTCTGGGAGCTGCCCCCCCCACATCAGGCAGGGCCACCCGGAACACAGGGGCTTTAGGGGCTTCAGGGCCCTAGGCTAAGGGGGCCCCGGGGCGGCCTACAGCTCTAAAGCCCCTTTCGGAATGCGGCCCTTCGAGCATGGGCTTGAAGACTCAGAAGGAGCAGAGGCAGCCACACAGCCAGCGGCCAGAGAGAAGTGGCGCTTTCCCCTTCAAAGAGCTGCTTCTCTCCGGCCGGCTGTGAAATGAAAAGTGCTGCTTCTTTCCGGCCGCTGGCTGCATGGCTGCCCCTGCTCCTCCATGGGCCGGAGGACTCAGGGCCGCCCCCCCTTTCTCCTCCCCTCCCCCCCCGGTAGCGCTCCTCCTGCCACGATCTCCAATTGATTGTCGCACACTTTAAAGATCTGGCCCACTGTGTATAAATGGCTAGCGGATGCAGTGAAGAGGAATTGCAATTTGCTTAGCCTTTACACGTATCTTCTGAGATTTACTTCTTGCCAAAGCATCTGGATATGGATTAAAAATACATGTGCTTGGATATGAAATGAAGAGTAAGATGATGAGAGGTTGCATTTTCAAAAGCCCTCAGCATCAGCTTAACTCTGCGCCCATCGAAGGTCAATCAGAGCTTTACCACTGACTTCAGTGGGAATAAAGTTAGGCAGATACTGAGCACTTTTGAATGTCCCACTAGCTGTTTGATCTCTTTTACCCAATATGTCAATGTATTGCAGTGGTCTTGGAACCGTTTGCAGTTTCATGATAGCACAGGCAAAATTAAGCTAAAATGAAAGCTGGAGGGAGGGACTCTATGGTGTAGTTCGTCAATATGCCAGAATTCTATCAGCAAGTTAGTTTACTAATGCACTAGCCTTTCACCTCCCAAGTTTCAGATCCCAATCCTGTAGGGCCAGAAATGAAAATCCAGTAGATTGAGTTGGCATCACATTTACTGGGCATTTATACACATTACGAAAAACAGCACAGCCTTTGTACACAAGGCCAAGAACTGGAACAGCATTTGTTTTGCTGATCAGGACTGAAGTGCATTAGCAGACATGTGCAAGAAGTTTACTTAGTGCCTCTCAGCTCTATGTCTGGCACTGTCAGTGCTATTTGTCCATCAGTTTAATAAGCCTACGTTAATCCATAAATCTGAAGGCAGGATCAAGCGGTTAGCATTTACTAATTGCAATCAGATGATAGTCTTACTTTTATTTATGTGTAATACCCCGCTGGGGATTTAGTTTAAAACAACTTCCAATGATATTTCCCTTTTAGGAGGGTATGTATTAGAAGAATTACTGTATTCAATTTATGTAATACCAAAATAATCCTGTTAGATTGTGGACTAACTAAATAGGTTAGGCTTCAATTAAGTTACAGCAGTAGAAGACCCTTCAGGGGTAATGTGTGTCTGTTGCACAAACAACATATGTTTCAAGATCATTACTGTTAAAAATGTTAACCAACAAAAGACCAAGTTAATTTTGCCCATAAATATTTCTCTCTCTCTCTCTCACTCTCTCTCACACACACACACACACGATGCGCAGATGCACACAGCTGCACTCCTAATATGAACTGGGATTTGCAGCTCTGTCTTTGAGAGACTTTAGAGATTTAGTTATTTTAACAACTGCTTCATGAAGCTTTTCCATAAAATTCTTTAAAGAACTTACATTTTTTTATATAGGCACAAATTACTATTCATATTTGAGACCTCAGTCTTTTATTTCTAGATGCCTTATATTTGGGGCTTCTGATTTGAGGTTTTAACCAATAAAATACCAATAAACCACTCAATAAAAAAAGGAAAAAAACCGTTTATCCAATAAACACCAGAAAGAGTTAGCTGTATCTATGGGCTTGTCTACACAGAGCAGTAACGCAGACTACAGGGGTGTGATTTCTAAAGCACACAATCATGTTGCGCATAATGGGTCCATGCAGACCCAGCAGGTGTACACTAAAGTTTTCCTCGTGCACTTTAAACACTACTACATTAACGTCCGCTAGAGAACATTACAAGGAGATAACTTATTACAGCAGTACATTCTGCAATGAGTAATGTAAATAATATTCATTACGCATTACAGTGTATACAAAGAGAAAGCGCCAACAAAATCAATTTTATGGGCATCTACATAAAACTCAAACCCAACGCCCTAAAAATAAAATTAATGAACCCTCTAAAAAAGAGAAACCCTACTTATATTCTATACCTAACCTGAATAACAAATTATATAAAAACACAAGTTGGCCAAATCCTGAGGTCTGCTCAGAGACAGATCTTGTCCTCTGGCTCCGCATGAAGAGGGCACCTTACACATGCAGATATCCCATCCCCCAGATAGAAAAGGGGGCATTCAGTTGCCTCCATAGAAGCATCCCCCTCTCCTCTATAACTCACAGAGAATTCTATGTGAAGCGGGATAAGGAGATAAGTGGATCAAGGATGAGAGATATCCTCCACTGGACCCAGTAAGCAAACATGGTGAAAGCTAAGATGGCTAGAGGCTGACTGGTCTTCTTTGTGGAGCTTCCTCCATGGGAGAGAACCTCCATAAAATGTGGTACCCAGGTGCTGCAGAGAGTCCAAAGGCACAACAAAGAAGACACTAATGTCTGAGTGGATGGGGCCATGCCAGCAGCAGATCTCTGAGATCCATATTGATTCCAAGGGACTTCCTCAATAGAAGACTGCACAAGAAACTTTCTGAGGGGAATTTCATTAATTTTTTTAGCCCCTATGCAGGTACTTCTGTAGAGACAAATGATCTAGACCTGAGTTTTCACTTGATCTTGACTTAGAGTCTATGTGAATTTTGCCTGAATAAGGATCTCATATTTGGCTCAACACATTAAAAAACAAACACACAAACCCCAACAGCAGTCTATATGTTTTGTTCCTTCCACTTTGATTTATTAAATAAGTTAATACTAGCAATGGGCAGTAGTTTGGAAGGTCTGGAGTAGTTACATTATCTGCAAACCTAAACCTTAATAATCTAAGATGTGCATGTTAACTCTGAGCAATTTTTGATACTTCAGAAAAATGGCTCTCTTCTGATCAATAAACCAAGTAAACAAGAGAAAAATGGAGCAATTCTGGTTTAAAAACTCCAACCACCTAGTAACTATTCCTATATGCAAGTAGCTACTATGTCATGGAAAAAGTAGTGTGTAAATCAGAGGTGGGCAAACTACAGCCTGTGGGCCACATCCGGCCCACGGGACCATACTACCTGGCCCTTGAACTCCCGCCAGGGAGGCTAGTCCCCAGCCCCTCCCTCGCTGTCCCCCCTCCCCTGCAGCCGCGCTGCCAGCGTGGGAGTGGGCTGCACTGAGAGGGCGGGGAGAGCAGGGAGGGAGGCTCATTTGCAGCCTCAGGGGAGCAAGCGGGCGGTGTGGGTGGCGGGAGCGCAGCAAGCGTGGGCGGAGGACACAGGAGGAACACTGGGCGGCCACGCAGCCAGCCGGAGAGAAGTGGCGCTTTGAAGGGGAAACCGCCGCTTCTCTCTGGCTGCGGGGCTGCCCCTGTTCCTCCCGAGTCCTCCACTCATGTTCCCAGGGCCGCATTCTGAAAGGGGCATTGGGGGGGAGTTGAATAGGGGGTGGGGTCCCGGGGGGGGCCTGTCAGGGGGTGGGGTGTGGATAGCGGTTGGGGCAGTCAGGGAACGGGGGGGGGTCCTGGGGGACAGTTAGGGGCAGGGGGTCCCAGGAGGGGGCAGTCAGGGGACAAGGAATGGGGGGGGTTTGGATGGGTCAGAAGTTCTGGGGGGGGGGGGCAGTCAGGGGGCAGGAAGTGGGAGGGGGTGGATAGGGTTAGGGTTTGGGGAGGCACAGCCTTCCCTACCTGGCCCTCCATGCAGTTTTGGAACCCCGATGTGGCCCTCAGGCCAAAAAGTTTCCCCACTCCTGGTGTAAATCATAACTTGTGAATTGTTGTCTTCTGGTGCACTCTTCATATTGAATCATGTCTGCAGGCCCTCCCTATGATCTGCACAGGATGACTTGCATGACCAAGGATTTATCTGAATTTTTTAGTTTCTGATTAAATGTGGCAGATCAACAGGCCTAATCTGCTGTCCACACAATAGCCATGGTACAAGTGGCCATGGATGCTTCCTCCACAATATTCATTAACTCTGATCTGGAGGGGCCATCTCTAAGTCTGCATAGGCATGGGGAATTAAATCTTTGGCCACTCTTTGCTGAAACTGCAAAGGATGCCGGTTAGCGCTGGTGTATTTTTGTGTCAATTGTAATGATTATTTGTACATGTGCCCAGCACGAACTGGACTAACACTATCAATCCACTTTACACGCCATAGGGCATCACAAAAGATATTAGATGGTAATGGCATTCAGGCCTTGTCAACCTAAATTAACTGGAGATGCTGACCTAGGAGACGAAAAGCTCTTTGTCACACTATTCCTCTCATGAGCTATGTAATTTAAAAAAAAAACAAACCCTTTCCAGGACTCTGATGGTGGAATAGAACAGTCTCTTTTAAAGTTTGTACTTAGAAGATCTATAGTAATTTAATGTAGCGGCATACTATAAATCAGCTTTATAGTTCTTTGTTTTATTGCCAAAGGACAGACTCAGAAACAAGAGCCTTCAGTTGCAATGTCTTGTACAAAGTAGTTCTAGCCTTGGAAGTAGAATTCCCTTATCTCATCTCTTTCTTCTGAGCGACAGACCTATTACTTGTGATCATTCTGGATAAAGATGAGTTTTGATTTCTTTTCGTTGGATTAGTCATTGCCGAGATGCATCTCCTTCCCAAATCAAATGCTGCTTTTCCTTCGACTTCATGGCCCTGTACTTCCCCCAATTAGCACATCATTTTTTTTCTATGCAATTGCAGCAAATGTCAGAAACCATGCAAAGCAAGTCTGCATACTATTTGACTCCTCTTTTTCACTATACAAAGGATCTATTAAGGTGGGGTAGGTGATGGGTTTTGTGTATGAGTGAAAGTCATATCTGTGCATTGATCCAGGCCTATTCACATCAAGTCCCAGCTAATCCCCTCAAAATAGATCTATAAGTGGGATTTTCGTAGTGTGTAGGCCTCATGCAGACAGTGTGTATAGGGGCTGATTTTCACTCACTTTAAATATTGTTCATTTCATTCAATAAAGGGTAAATTCCCTGAACTTATGCTCTGCAACTGAACCTGACTCATCATCATATCAGTGCACTGGGAGATGGGGGAGACTGGCTCAGAGATCATGCTATCTCACTAGGCTTTGTGGAATTAAATCAGAATCTTTTGACAATAAGGTCCAAACACCTCTGAATTGGAGCTTCCAGCCACAGTGAATGAGCCAGAAGGTCTCCGATTCCTGGATAGCGAGAGACATCTCAGCTCTTGCCCCAATCACTTCCAAGGCTTCCTCATCCACATGGGAATACTCTGTCTTCTCATCCCTGGTCCATTCTCTCACTTGGAGCAGATCTGGTAGGAAAACTGTTATAACTACCAGGGAACCACAATTTTCTTATGGGGGTATTCCAGCTCCACTGAAGTCTTTGTGTTAATATACCTTGCACTTCACTGTGTGCATTAATGACAGAAATACCATCAGAGTGAGCTCTGTGACAGATATTGCAACCACATGCAATATCTTTGGAGGACCATATTGTATTAAGCAGTGGTAAAGTGCATAGGGGGATAGAAGTGGCACCTTCCCCTCAGCCGTTGTTAGGTGTACATGTGGCTTTTCAAGCCAAGAGGTGGCATGAATTGAAGGTGGCTCCACCACTGCTCAAAACCCAGCTCTACTACTTACATTAAATTTATGAACAGTTTATGTATCACTCTGGACCAGGGATTATATGCAACTCCAGTGGGAAGAAGGATTGCCACAGCTCCACCAGAAACTAAAAAAAACAGGTGATTAAGGTAAATCACTCAGGTTGTAGACACGCCCAGACAGGTACCACCCACTAGGAAGGCTTGAATATGCTGGTTCAAGCTGGGTTTTTCAGAGTTCAACAGACAACAATAGGGCATTTGGATTTAAAAAAAAAAGGCTGCATTTAAGCTGATCCAGCTGTCTGTCCAAGAGGGCTCCCAATCCTTGTGGAAGGGTTGGAAAATTGTTGGCCTACTAGGGCTCCATAAGGTGTTGAAATCTCTAGTGAATTTTTAGCATGTGCAGGAATGAAGATCAAAAAATCAAATAGAAACTTCCAAAGTGGTAGAATAGTGACAGCTGCTACAGTCAGTTCATCTCCTCCCTTACTCAACTGGGGGGGCTCCATTCACTCTTTCAACATGAAGATGACATTGATTTCAAAACAACCAGAAACTACATTTCAAAGCTTAGTTGAATGCAAGTAGGGCAGACTTATCGCCCCTAATGCAGACATAGGGAACTAGGTTTCTTCTGACGTCCGTGTCTACCCTGCTACAATCCTATGTACAGAAAAAAGACAAGGATAAAGATATAAAGATAGGCAAATACTATGTTGAAATACAGTGGAACCCTGGCCAAGTGTTGCTGATGTCATTTTTTGTTTTACAGACGAGTTTCTCTACAAGCAGAAACAACAAGGAGTCCAGTGGCATCTTAGATTTATTTGGTCATAAGCTTTCATGGGTAAAAAAAAACACTTCTTCAGATGCACATAAACACACTCTGACCTCCTTAGCAAGTCCCATTAAATGGAATTCCACTTTATTTGGGCACTGTGAGTGGAATTCACCCCAGTGCAGAAGACCTATGCAGGACCCACACACCCCATAAGTCTCCACAAAGCCCTGTAATAAGGGCTTAAGTGGACCATAAGTGGGATGACGGCCTTGCCTGGTCCCTCTGGATTGAGACAAATGCTGCTCTATGAAGGGGTGCATTTCATGGTATCAACAAAACCAAACAGCATGGCAAAACACAACATTACTCATTTTAAAGTAGTTTTTATGAAAATGTTTTTACCTAAATTTATTAATTGTCGCTTTTAGCTTGTTTTCCTCCTCAAACATGAGACCATCCAACATTGTGTTCAACCAAAGTAACAGGCATCATGGTACAGGAAGAGGGAAGTCTTCACTCTGAACTAGAGGATCTAGTTGGCAGTTAATGCCATAGCGAACATTAGAAGCACTGGCCCATTCTCAGCTTTTAAGTAGGAAATTACATAAGTACTACTCAAACACAGTATTTTTTTCTGGCTTGTCAATACTTCATTCTATGAGTATATTTTAAACAAGGCTCTATTCTAAATGTGTTTATTAATGTTGCTTTATTTCCTAATTGTGTGTGGGTGGATAATTACTTATAGTCCTCAGAGCTTCATAAGTGAATTATACAAATCTAAAAAATGTCTCTGCTATTATAGTATATGAATGAACAACTAAAGTACACTGTGAAAGAAAGGCAGACTAGTAGATCTGCTATAATTAGAGACATTTTTCTTGTGGCAACAGTTGGAAAGGACAATTAATTGTAAGCTTTATGTTTATCTCAGAAGCTGCATAACCATTGTTAGCAAATTCAGTAATGCACTCCTGTGTGCAAAAAGGCAACTTCTGGATTGTGTCAATAGCACTTTCTACCATAGCTATATTTTAATGCATCCAGGTAGTGTGCATTTCTTCTTTCCTATGGAACATTTTACAGCTCTGCAATTTCTGAAACACCCAAGAAAATAGTGTCTTGGGCAACACCGGATCTTTATTTCTGTTGTAATCTACCTGGCCTGGCCTAAATAAGTTTTCTCCTTACATCACAATTTACTATTTCACTCTGTACAAGAATTTTTGGGATACTGTTTGTATGAAAATGCTACTCAGAATAAATTTGCATTGTATTGTTACATTTATCCACACTGAGATGAGAATTTGCCCCAGTAATACTAGTGTAAATCCAGAGTAACTCTACTGAAGTCAATATTTCCCTCAGATTAGTACAGATGGATGGACAGTGTAGTAAAAATGCTGTTTCCTCAAAACTCCTGAACTATGTACTTCAGATTGTAAAAGATTTTGAGCTACACCATCTTCTCTGGAGCAAAAGTGGTCCTGTGGTTGGGGGTGGGGTCACATTTCTGCAGCTTAGAAGTAACAGAAAACAGGAGCTACTTTCCCTTCTTTGGGGACAAGGGGTTCACAAGCCCCTCCAACCATGCTAACCCAAGGATCTAGTCCCCAACCCTAGAGATCTTGGAGTATCAGCAAAGAGGACCTGACCTCTGTGTTGCTCTCCAGTCTCCTACAGTTCCCAGCAGCAGTGCTCCTTCAGGAGTTGTACTCCCACTGGCTTCCTCCCCGATAGCAACATTTCAAGGGAAGTAGAATACAGCAGCATTAAGTCCTGCTGGAATTTCCTTATGATATTTCATTAATTTGCCAGGGAATAAAGCTACATAGAATGGCATCACCCTGTCCCCCTTCTATACCTCCTCAAAACCTAGAGATCCCAACAACTTAGTGTTCATGCAGAAAAGCAAACATGAGCTTAGGAACAGTGAAGGATGATGCTATTAGCCTCTTCTCCTGCCTTCCAAATGTGCCATCTGCATTTGGCTTTGATTCGTGCTACTCCCATTGTCACTACATCTGAAGTAAGAGTGAGGATCTGGCCCTCTGAATTTAAAAATCACAAGACTGCCAAAAGCTGTTGTTTTATGTTTGCCAGCTGTTTATGGAAATGAAAGCAGCATAGACCACTATGAGAGAGAGAATAATTTACCTACATTGACAAGCAACAAAACTTAAGAAGGTTATAAATGAAACTTTTCACCACAGCCACCCTAGTTAGAAAGGATCATATCACACAATGCAAAGACACACTGAAACATGTAGAGATTAATGATTGTAGTTAAATCTGATCAAACCAATCTGAAACCCTCAATATCTAGACACTGCGCTATACCAGATATATACAGTAGTGTACTGTATTACAACTGTAACTGGGAAATTCATATTGAGAAAAAATAAAATAAATAGTTGGAGCCAAATTTTGCACTTACACTGGGGGGAAATATCTGCCCCAACCTTAACTATGCTGCTGTGACCAGCTCAAGCCTAAATTATAAAAATATAATTACACATACACTCTATGTGATGCTCCTACCCAAATGATGACCACCTTCTCTGTCTGCATTCTGCCCACAACTCCTCCTCCCTCTGCCATACCTGGGCTACTTCTATCATTCCAAGGCATCAGAGCTTGAGACAGGTATGTTATATTGTTAGAAAGCCAGAAGCTTTTATTCTAATGGGACATTTGTTTCTAGTCCTGGTAGAGCTCAAGATATCCAACCTTTGAATGTATCATTATTATGTGTTGGAAAACTATTTTAGTTAATTCTGTAAGTTTCTAAACTATATTAGTATAACATTTCCATTCTGCTTTGAGCAGAGCGTTGGACTAGATGACCTCTTGAGGTCCCTTCCAACCTGGATATTCTATGATTCTTTCCTCTGAGGTCTCTACAGTTGTACTCATGGTTCTAAATGAGTTTACTATTCCCAGAAACAGGATATGAAAAACAAAAACCCTAAAAGAAATTTTTTCATTCTCATCCAATCAGCGGACAAAACTGTAAGCTCTTTGGGGCAATGACCATTTTTTAAAATACAGAACCTAGCACAATGGGAGTTCTTGGTCTGTGACTGGGGCACCTAAGGACTGCAACAATACAAATAAACAAAACAAACAAATAAAAAAATCTACGTTATTTCACCAATCACAACTATCCAGCATAGTTTAAATAATGAATACTTGTATAGAAATGTAAACAAACAACTTGGAATTTTTTAAAGTGAAAAAGAATTTGATAAATATATGTTTGAAGAAATGTGAGGGAAGCACTGTCTGCTCACAGACATTCTGTAAGCAGAAAAAAGTAGCTAAACTTATCTGAGAAATTATTCATTGTTAATGATTTCCTCAGCTCTATGTGATTTTTGTCAGTTTCACTGATGCCCACTGGTTCTCAAACATAGTGAGAAACTCACTAGTTTTGAAACTGCATTCTGTTGCTGCCTAGTCCCTAAGCAGCAACAGTAGTACAATACTAAAGATACCTGTCTACAGACTTAAGAAGCCAAAGCTATTAGTTTATATTTAGTTCACATGGGCAAAATCATCTTCACAACTGTAGCCCTTCATGTGATTTTTTAAAATGCAACTCTACACTCTGCAGAAACAAATGGCACCCTGTCTCCAACTCACCAGAAACTTACCTATTCACCACTTTTCAAGATATGTTGTAATTGAAGACTAAAATTCTACTTTAACTACAAAGACATCAGTGTCCTTCACCCTTCCAAAAATAAGTTTCCTTCAAACACAAGGTGAACTTCAGCTAGAAGTTAGGCATAGAGGTTGAATACACTACCAATATTGGCCCCAATCCTACAAACACTTTGTAAATTTAGGCATTTGAAGAATCCCATGGATTTCAATGGGACTACTGATATGCAGAAGCATTTGCGAGACTAGGGACATACTTGGCACTTCTTATACATAATGCTTTCCAATATTAACTACTGCATAAATGTGGAAAATGCAGCAGAGGAAGTAAGCAACTAGTCCAATGCAACAAGACAAGACTGCATCAGATACTGGATTAAAATTTAGTAGCTCTTGACTGCCACTCCTTTTATTAGACCACTAGACCTCACCTCTGTTTTGCAAAGGGAACAGGGGGAGCAACAGTCCTGTCAACAATGTGGTTAATTAACTGCCTTTTCCACATTAGCAGCAAAATACTAATCATATAAAACACAAAATGTGGACAACACTGTGTGATATTGTGGATTATTTTGCAAGTGGCCTGGGAAGTGCTACATTAACTTAATCAAATTGTAAATGTTAAAGAGCATAAAAATGTGTTATTTCAACATTTTCTGAATCACCAGCCTCCCTTGCGGCTGCTCTTTCCATAATTTACCAATTCCCCTCTACTCATCCATTTTCCAAGCTGTCACTATTTCGTTACTGGCTTGACCCAATAAATGTTCAGCTTGAAATACATTTAAATATAAAATAGATTGAAGGGTACATTATAAAAATATTGCTCTGTCCACAGTGTTAAAAACAAGATATATTTATGGTAATTTAAAATGGCATCCCTGTTTCTGCTTTGTTCTGTTAATTTGTGTTGCAGTTCTTTGGTTTGCATACACAATTCTGTATCAGCAGGGTGCTACCGCATGCCTACTACTTTACAAGTACTCACCTACTGTACTTGCAGGTTGTGTGTATATATATATATATATGATAGGTATATGGTATACCTATAGGGTTTTTTTAATACTATATATATGCTTTTAATGACCAAGAGATCAAAATATTTAAAATGTTATACAAAGTTAATTTGTTCAACAGCAACTTAAGACATGAAGATGAGCCCACACCACGGATAAGTAATTACAGTAACCCCTGCTCACCCCATCTGCCTTTAGTGTCTATAATGCCCACTCATTGAATCTCAACATAAATTAGACTAAGCTTTTGGAGCAGGGATTATATATTTTTATCTGTGCTGTTAAGCACCTAGCACATGTTTGGGCACTTCATAAATAAATCAAACTAGTGCAAATGTCATTAAATCTTCCTTTGTAGGTTCTACCTTTTCCAGACACTTCTTTATGGTTTTGCTCACAAAAATGCTGGTGGCGAGGGAGAAATAGTCAACATGCAATATTTTATTTCAAGTCTCCCACTGCAGTCAATGAGAGTCATATGGCCAAAATGCTATTGATTACATATACTATGTAGACCTTTATGACTATGCTGTAGCTATATATACAAAAATAGGTGAAATCCTGCTCCCAATGAAGTCAATAGGAGTTTTATTATTAACTTCAATGTCAGGATTTCACCCTAGGTATGTTATACATAAGTAACATTCAATTTTTATATTTTATTTTACTTCAATTATTCAGTCAACATTGGGGATTGGGTTCCCCCATTTAGTCACAAACAGGTACAGAACGGACAGCTACAGTGCAATTTTCTCCATCTTACCCTGTCAATGTGATTTAACCCTGACTTGGAGGGAACACCTCGAGTGGTGTAGAAGGCTATGTGAAATAAGCCAGGGAGTCCCCATAACCAACTCCCTGAATTACTAACCACAATCACATTTGATCTAAATATTCCTGAAGTTCACTTAAGGCTGAACCTCATTAAAAGCTATTTTCACAACAAGCTAGTCTATTGGTTTTAATATGCTAAATTGTTCATACTTTTATATGAATGCAAATTTTATGCATACAGAAGAGCCCAATTAGGGACTGATCCTGCACCACTGAAGTCCATGGGACTTTGGCACTTCAATGGGACCAGGATCAGGGCCTGATGGAGGACTTGGATATAAAGAAACTCTGTTTATAATGGAATGAAAACCTTACGGCCAAAAACTTTTCAGAAGTGACCTCTGAATTTGGGTGCCTCTGTTTTGGCGAGTCCAGCTTCAGACACATTGGGCCTGATTTTGCTGACAACTCACTTCAGTGGGAGTTATGGGCACTGAGCATTTCCAAAGATCAGAGCCAATGCATGTCAAGTTGGGCTCCCAAAAGCTGAGGCACCCAGGAGTCAGAGGCCATGTTTGAAAAAGCTGACCTTAGTTGTTCTATTGCTTTGCATGTCTGGTTGCAAAAAATCTCGGTTTACAGGGCCCAGGCAAACCCTTTTATTCGGTTGCAGCTCTGCACAGCTCCACAAGCCTGGACAATGGACTGTGTCCTGCATCCATACAGGCTGGCACAGAAGGAAGCACTGAGGGCAGGCTGAATTAAATCCTGTAACTAGAGCACATCCCTTGCCTGAGACACAACTGCTATTGCAGCTCATGCATAGGAGCAGCTCCTACAAAAGGGCTGTGCTGCCCCCAGGATGCCCACATAAGATGCAATTACTCTGGTATTATGCAGGCTTCAGAATTTCGACAGTTGTGAAAATATTGTGTGAAAAACCGACAACTTCATCATAAGAGAGCACAAAGTGTTCCTGTTCAAATCACAAGGCATTTTGCTTGCAAACAGGGGACGAATCAACACACATATCTGTTAAATTCACAGACCGATTAATTTGCTCGACTTCGAGCAGGTTTCTGCCTAACATTCTCACCAAAGCATAATGTCCATGGGACTTTGTATAAATGACAAATTACTTTGTAAGGGGGAAAATGTACAAATGCTATACCAGCTCTAGCAGGATTTTTTAACATTGTCTGTTGATTAGCTGAGGAGAGATCAATAAGAGGACAAAAAGCTTATCAAAATGTTTATCGTCAAGCCCTGGGTAAGATAATACCATAAACAGACGTGTGGTGCAAGTTAGATCCTTTGTGTAATTCTGGTGGAACAGCAGGTGTCACACGTAGCTGTAACCCAGTATCAATGAATATCTGCCTCCATGTCATAGGAATTAGGATTGCCTGGGCTCCACTTGGGAGTAAAAGGTTCCCGTCTTCTGGTACAAGAAGCTGTCTATAACCCCATTCAAAGCAGAGTATTTTAGTGTTTTTCTTTTATCTTTTTGGATGTTTTCAATGGAGACCCCCTGAATTTCATCAGCACTCCCTCTTTCTCATGGAAATTTTAAATCACGCACTTAAAAATAGACCCATCAGATTATCTGGGTAAATCATAAAGCTCTGTTTATCTCTCTCTTCCCCTTCAAAACATACAATTTATTTTGTCCACCAGCATCAAGCCAAGAGCAATCCAGTAGTCCCAGCAACCTCACTTCCTTGGCTATCTATTATATCCATATATGTGTGTGTGAGATTCTAGGTGAAGGTGTATGAATGCATGCCTTGGTGCATGTGACTATGTGTTTGTTACTGTGTCTGGGGGTGTATGGTCTAAGTGTCACAACGCAGCCTGATATGACCAAGGAGAACATCATCAAAAATCAAAAGCAGTAAAGTAGCAAATAATCTAAACAAGGAATAAAGTATCACTAAATATTAATCTAAAACCCCAAGACCCATTATTGCTCCTGTTAAGAGCAAACATAACTAACCCAGTTCTAGAGAGAATAAATCAGTCTTTCCCAGTGGTTCAGATACACAACATAATAGAACCTAAACAGACAATCCTGACTCCTAGCCCTACCGCCTCAAACATGCACATCTCCCTACTCTCTTCCCCCATTCCCAGTATAGCCCATCAGGCCATGGGAGCTGGAGAAAGCCCTGCAGGGCTATAAATAGCCCCTCCTGGGAGGAGGGCACAGAGGATGGAGGAGAGTGCAGCAACACATTCCCAAAAATGCTGCAGAGGGAGGCATCACCGGATTAATGCTTGTGGGGGGAAAGACTGCTAGGAAGTTCAATAACATCTTAACTAATCTGCAAGGGGAGGAGGAAGTGGCTGGAATTGGGAAACTAAGCTGGGAATGCCATGCATACTGGGAGAAGAAAGAAGTGGGATTTCCATGCCTGGCTTCCCACCCTCTTCCAAGGAGTTTCTCCAGCTCCCCAGAGTTCTGCGATTTGGGGTCGAGGGATGGGGAGGGTTTCCTGGGGGTTTGAGCCTGTGGAAAAAATAAGAATATCAGTTCATGGCGATCTCACCAAACAAATCTAGCTACCTATTCCAAGTCAATAGTGAGTCAGATGGGATTTCTTTATGTTCATTGACTGCATCTCCCGCATGGAGTGTCCTTGTCTTTTCCCCATTGAAGAAGTCCTGCTGCTTTTTATTATTTACTATTAGACAAAGTCAAAAATCTTCTCCTTGCCTTTTCACCCGGCAGCCAAATATCTCTCCCTTAACTCTGACCCCACATCTGCCCTACATCTCCCCTTCAAACTTTGTGAGGTTGGGAGCCAGCAGGCAGACGGCGACATGCCTTCTCTAAGAACACACGTCCCAACACGGATTATTCAGCATCTACCGCTTCCCACTAGCCACTCCACATACCTGATACCCCGATATACTGTTAACACGCCAGCCATAGGCACTCGCCGTGCGTCCAATACGCACCACACGGGCACCGTATATCCAGCTTCCACACTCACTTCCCCAATACAGACACCTCCTCAATACAACTACAGACAGATACACGGCAACACACACACACTCTCCCAATGCATAAACACACGCCCCGCATGCCCCACAATGCACACACTGTCCCTGCAATTCTATACACATCCCAGGTCCAACACACACACACACACACACACACTCCCAATGCATAAACACACGCCCCGTATTCCCCACAATGCACACACCGTCCCTGCAATTCTATACACATCCCAGGTCCAACACACACACACACACACACACTCACTCTCCCAATGCATAAACACACGCCCCACATGCCCCACAATGCACACACCGTCCCTGCAATTCTATACACATCCCAGGTCCAACACACACACACACACTCTCCCAATGCATAAACACACACCCCGCATGCCCCACAATGCACACACCGTCCCTGCAATTCTACACACATCCCAGGTCCAACACACACACACACACACACACTCTCCCAATGCATAAACACACACCCCGCATTCCCCACAATGCACACACCGTCCCTGCAATTCTATACACATCCCAGGTCCAACACACACACACACACACACACACACACACACTCACTCTCCCAATGCATAAACACACGCCCCGCATGCCCCACAATGCACACACTGTCCCTGCAATTCTATACACATCCCAGGTCCAACACACACACACACACTCTCCCAATGCATAAACACATGCCCCGCATGCCCCACAATGCACACACCGTCCCTGCAATTCTATACACATCCCAGGTCCAACACACACACACACACTCTCCCAATGCATAAACACATGCCCCGCATGCCCCACAATGCACACACCGTCCCTGCAATTCTATACACATCCCAGGTCCAACACACACACACACACACACACACACTCCTAATGCATAAACACACGCCCCGCATGCCCCACAATGCACACACCGTCCCTGCAATTCTACACACATCCCAGGTCCAACACACACACACACACACACACTCTCCCAATGCATAAACACACACCCCGCATTCCCCACAATGCACACACCGTCCCTGCAATTCTATACACATCCCAGGTCCAACACACACACACACACACACACACTCCTAATGCATAAACACACACCCCGCATGCCCCACAATGCACACACCGTCCCTGCAATTCTACACACATCCCAGGTCCAACACACACACACACACAACTCCCCACGCTCTGGATCCTCTAATCTCCCCCCCCCAGCTCACACAGCAGCTGCAGTGGGACCCCCCCCCCCCGGCTGCTCCCTTCCTTTCCCGGGGACTCACCGTCCTCCAGAGCCGCTGCCTCTTGGCGCGGACCGAGCTGGCGGTGACGATGAGGTGGGAGACGGCCACCAGCAGCCCGAAGGCGATGGCGAGCAGGGTCCGCACGGGCAGCAGCGAGTAGGAGACGAAGGTGACCAGCATGAGCTGCCACATGCCCTGCTCGGGGGCGCTGGGGGGCTCCAGGCCGTAGGCGCCCAGCGAGAAGGGGCAGCAGAGGAAGGAGAAGGTGAAGCTGAAGAGCAGGGTGAGCTTGACGATCTGCTGCAGCTGGGTGACCTGCAGGTACTTGACGTTGGTGACGACGAAGAGGGAGAGGAAGATGATGCAGTGCACCGGCTGCGAGCCCTTGGAGATGGTCAGGCTGGGGCCGGAGAGCAGCTCCACCAGGGCCAGGCTGGCGGTCAGCACGATGAGCACGGCCAGCGCCTTGAGGGTGGAGGTCTGCTCCAGCTTCAGGTTGTAGCTCTGGAAGAGGGACTCCAGCTCCTTGCAGGCGAAGTCGTCCTCGCAGGCGACGGCAGCCAGCCGCCGCCGCGGCGGCGGCGGGGCTCCCCCGAGCCCGGCGCCCGCGGCCGGGGGGGAGCAGCAGCAGCGGCAGCACTTCTTCCTCTTGGTCTTGACTTTCTGAAACCGTATTTCCTCCATGTCAGTGCCATTCATAAACCCCGGGGAAGGAATGCTCCTCCTGGCGTCCCCTGCTGCTGCTGCTCCTCTGCCTCTCTGCTCATGGGGCGGGGGGGGGGGGGAGGAAGGGGGGCTGCGAGCTGGAGCAGCCGCCGCCGCCAACTAGGAGCCGGCGAGCCCCAGCTGCAAAGCCTCCTAGGAGCCGGCAACCAGAGCCAAACCTACTAGCAACCAGAAGCAGCCCTAGGGAGGGATCCAGCCAGCCCCAGATGCAACCTGGTAGCCAGAGATCGCTGGGATGGCTGCAGGACAGAGTCAAACTCTCAGTTGTGTGTTATTACTCCAGCCTCTTCCCCCCCCACCACCCACCACCCACACACCCACAGCCCCTCGCTGGAGCTCCAGGGATGATAATCTCCTAATGACACCAAAACACCACCCAAAGGTTTGAAATCAAGCGGAGGAGGGGGGGGGGGAGTAATCAACAGGCAGAACTGGCTTCAGATAGCCTGGGTAGAGGAGTGGGAGCTGGGGGGATACTGTTTCCTAGGGAGTAGGCGACGTTAAAAACAACAAGGGGGCCTGGACTAAGCAGAGGAACAGAGAGACGTGCGGGGGGGGGGAAGGAAACACAGACAGGGAAAGAGGGTGATCCCCTTCCTACGTCCAAGAGCATTTCACTGGGGCTCGGGAACGATATGCGCCTGCGCACTGATTGCTTGAGCAGCCAGACACGTCTCCCCAATCGGAGCAGATTGACAAGAAGAAAACACAGATTTGACAACAGGACCACGTTTGAGTCTGCTTTGCAGCCCCCTCCCCCCGCCCGCTGCCTGCCTCCGGCCATCGGAACACACACAACCAGCCATCGCTTGCCCAGAGCCAGCCCTGCCTTGCTTCCCTTCGGGCTTTGATCAGGCTCCGCATTTGTTTCATGTCCCTGCAAACGCACCAGCGTGTGGACCAGCCACATCCTGCCGGCGGCAGAGGAGGAGAAGCCTAGCCTTCTTGGTACAAGTCTAGGAATAATACGAGCCACGAGAAAGATGAACAAACTTTTCACCTACTGCCTAGTTAGTCTGCAGACCTTCTGTCTGATGTGGGAGAAATATAACCCATTACAGTAGGATGCGAAAGAGCGTAATTTGATTTTAATGGGATGTGTAAAAGAAAGATTGCAAGTTTGAGTAAAATGTAGAGCCCACTTAATGCTTGTCTCTGCCACCGCTAGTCAATTGCACATCAAATCAGTCCTTAAACGATGAAGAGTTTTACTTTCGTGTGCACCGTTATATATTCTGCGCCAAATTCTGTCCATGTTTCCATTTATGCAATGCGATTGACTTCACAAGATGTCATTTATGCAGAAGTTCGTCGCAGATCTGTATTTAAATTGAAAAAAAGTGATATTATGAAAGTGCATGTTTCCCAAAGAATTTATACACCTGGGGTCCATAGAAGGATTAGATTTTTAATAAGTGTCAATCTCACCAGACACAGAATATCCGTAGATAATCAAAATGTTTCGATAGGCAAAATAAGAAAAATAGTTTTGAATTAGGCTTATTACAAATAAATTAGCAGATGAATAGTAAAAACAGGTATGCTTTGTTGATTTAAGAACACTGACTTTGTGTATTTTGATATGTGATGTTGACAATTTGGGTTTCAACCATTTATAAAACTAACTTTTTGAATGGCAACATCTCCTGTCATTAAATAATTGACAATCTCTGCTCTTAATTTCCCACATCTGTGACAATTTAAAATCAATGACCATCTAAAAATGCTTACAAATAGATAGACATTATAAAAAAATAAAAATCAAATTCTACCAAGCGTATTATATATATAATATTGTGTGTGTCCTGCTTCAAAATGTGTGCAGATATTAAAGTAAGTTAAAGGCAACAAAGAACATAGAAAATTATCTAAAAATCTCAAACATTTCTGTCAGCACTTCTGACTTTTTCAGGGAACAAATCAGGTCAGTAGCTGTGGACAGATATTCTTATTATTTGAGTTATTTTCCATTCGACATAGGAGTATATTGTGCTTCAGCAACATTTTTTTTTAAACTTTCAGTGCTAACATTACAATACTGCATAGTAATATTGCCATGTTATCTCCAGTTTTAAACTTCTGTAACCCTTTTACTCAGGTTTGAGGCTATCGGCCTGATTCAAAGCTCATGAAGTCCAGGGGAAAGACTCCCATCCACATCAATGGGCTTTGGATCAGACTTTAAAATGCTTTCCTAATTATTTTCTTATAAAGAGCCAGAACAACGTTATAAATTGTACATGTGGATGATATTTTTTGTCTGAAAAAGACCATAGGATTGCTTTAATGGTCTTGTGGGTACAATAAAGTCTTGATGGCCTAATCTCCCTCTCATTGATGTCACTTAAATCTTGATCATCAGCTTCAGTGGTCTGATGGTTTGCATTGCTTCCTTGGTGTTTACATTGCTTTTCAGGATGCTATATATAATTTCTGAATGGTAAAAATTGCTTTTTAAAGTCTCTGATAAATGTTCTAACGTAGTGTCAAACATAACAGAAAAGATCAAAACATGAACAAGGTTGTCTGTTATATTCCTCTAAACAATGTTATTTAAAAAATGCCAAGAATTCAAGTAGCTTTGACAGGTTGGCTATTTTGTTTAAAACCTTGGATTTTACCCAAAGTCCTTGATGATCCGAGTTTTAAAGCGTGAAAAATAAAATTTATGATATTATGACCACTCGTTGTGTGGTCTACATTTGAGAAAATAGCTACAGTCCTGAAACATTAAACAGATATAACACTGTTTATAAATACTTTGCAATTTGCTTTGCCTGAAAAAAAAAAAAACAGCTGGGTTTGGATAACTTCTCTTAGCTGCAAAGTGCACCTTTCAAAGATGGAACTATAAAGGTGATACTGCAAGTCACTAGGTAATAAAAGATATGCCTAAATTCTATTAACAAGAGTAGTGGTATAAATCAAACTTGCTTTAAATGAGTTTGTAAAAGAACCTGAAAAACTGTTTTATTTCTTTTACTGTTATAGTTGTATACTGTACCAAAGAATTAAATCTCTCTTATACAGAAAGGATAGCTAATTGGTACTCCTCATGCTGCCCAATAATAGGGAGAGAGAAATTCTTTGGCCAAGAACATCTAACTAAGCTCCTTCTCCTTAAATATCTCATTGCCCCTTTGTTATGTACATGCAGGAGCAGACAGGAACTTGATTGTTAAAAAAATGTCTCATTGTCTAGACTCAGTATAAACATAAAAAATATACTCTACCACAATAGGGTTTCATTTACTTCTTTTCCCTACGTCTACAGAATTGAGTATCCATGCACATCAGGGTGTCTTGAACTTCAACTCTCGCTTCTCGTCTAAGCTTTCCAGGACAGCATGATGCTCCTGTGACCTACTGAACTTCTATGTTAATACTAATGAATCATTTCAGCAAGCAGGCAAATACTGGCTGCTAACTTTTCAGCCAACATGATTTATGGCAGGTCAGCTGGATCCTCCTTGCTTTTGACAAATCATTCACCTCCATCAGTACCATATCCACAATGATGTATCTGTTCTTCAGTTAAAACTTAAATACACCTAAGAGCTGTTTAATAAGATAACACTAAGCCCTGGTCTACACTGCAAATTTATGTTGGTATAACTACGTCACTTAGGGGCGTGGAAAATTCACACCCTGAGTGATGCAGTTATACTGACCAAACTCCCAGTGTAGACAGCGCTATGTTGATAGGAGGGCTTCTCCCATCAATATAGATTAACTAAGGCATAGAGTGGCTACACTAACGAACTTACGGTGGTGCAGCTGTACCAATGCAACCTCTCTAGTGTAGACATAGCCTAAGATTATTTAGTGCTATTTACAGGAAGAATCCACTGATTGATTACCTGGCTTCTTTGGTCTTTTCTATCATTGTTCCTCTTCAGGTGCCTTCAGAAAAAGGAGCAGGATAACAACATGGAGGCTGAGCTGCCTAACGAGTCTGATACCCAGGTCCCATTAATGGGCATCCAGCTCCCCAAGGCACCTTTAAAAAAATCCATCAGCCTTAGTTTTAAGACTAAAATGTTTTTGTGCGTCCTAGACTTATTGTCCACTCTATCCTACAATTCACATTTTAGGATTTTAACAAAATGCTGCATCACAGGAAGGCAATAATATTTGATGGTTGTGTATGGGTCTGATCATATTTCATCAAAAGAAATGAGAATTTCACCATTAATTTCAGCTGGATCAGGCCTGAGGTGCTCTGCACTTTAAGCAACATCCCACTCTTCTCAGGGAAAATTCTATCTGCATCTCTTTGCTTTCACATTACCCTGTTTCCATGAGCTGAAAAGATTAGTCCCAAGTCCTTGGGGGGGGGGGGGGAGAGACTTTGAAAAGAACTGTCTCATTTTGTAAGATTTGTAATTTACTGTACCAATTTCATTTTGGATTTTTTCCTTCTCTTGTGTATGTTTTCCTTCTCTGAAGTCTTCCCTCTTGATACTATTCATTATCAATTATTCTGAACAGCCACCTGAAGACCTCAGATTCCATCCTGGACTCCTGATTCAGGCAAGATTCCTCACTGACTTCACGGGGGAGATTTTTATCTCAGTAAGGATTACAAGAGCGGGCCCCTAATGTGAACATATTTTCATCTGGGAAATTTCGTGTCTTATTGGAATGAAAAGTACATTCTCAGTGAGATCATCATCATCAAAAACAAAACTTATGTTTCAATTCCTGCTGGAGAAAAAAATATGTCCCTCTTTTATGGCAACACCATGGTGCTTCCTGTTTATAATTAAAAAGCTAATAATAGCATCACCTGGTTTCAAAACCACTGCAGCACATAATAAACTCTTTTTTTTTTGTAAGCCTAAGCCAAAAGCCCTTTGAAATCAATAAATAAAGAGTCCTACCCTTTTCATCAGGTACTAAGTTACTGACTTCCAATAGCCAGTTATATGTTTATATTGCACCTAGTACAATGGGGTCCTGGTCCATGATTAGAGCTCCTAGACACTACAGTAATACAAATAAAATAATAAGATAGTGATAAATGCTGATTTACAAATTTTCACACAGAAATTTGGAGCTCCAGCTCAGACATATGAAACATTAATCAAAAAAACACTTTAGTGTGCATTGGGGACAAGAACAGGGACCTGCTCAGCTTCATTTAAATAGATAAAGCCATTGAATTTCCCTACTAATTACTACTGACACTGTCACCCATGAGATAAAAAAGGTTTATTCCTTTGCACCTATAACTACAAACATAAATAGAGTATCCACATACGAGGGCAAGACTTTTAAAAAAATCTTAATGATACTTTTCAAAGAGAAAATGGTAGATGTTTTCTAGAAACTTCAACCCCACCCACTCTGCCAGTACTGGACATCATACCCAGACAGAAGATGTATCCGATATTTACTGACACTACTTTTGATCTTTGCCAAAGGCCAAGATTCTATCTATCTTACATCTAACCTATATAAGGAGATTTCCATATAATTCCAGGAACTAGTAACAACTAATTAGGTCAAATTAGCTGCACATATGTTACTGGTTCTATTTTGAATTTAACCCCTCAAGATGGAGCTACCCTCTTCTTTGAGGTTCAAATACTGCCCTGCTCAGATGACAGTAAAAAGCGTATTGTGTTTCCTATTCCCTTAGTCAGACCATTACCCATTTGTAAAACAGATTTCCATTGGTTTTCAATACTAGGCTCATTCTCTTGTCTTTTACTGTCCCACCCTTCACCCTAAACAATTTGTATAAATCCACTTAATGCTATTTAGCTTATGTCCCCATTGTTACTATAAATAAGTGAGCTAGAGCTGCGGCTTAGTGAGACAATTCTTTTCTTGTCTCTTTCTTCCTTCCTTCCTTATGATGTCTGGATAAGTGTGAAAATTAAGTAATAAATGTTGTTATGCTCACAATGAGAAGTCAAAGCACAAGTCTTTTGAGGTAATACAAAGAAGAGTAGCCCTAAAAACAACCCATAATATTGTAGCATTTCTTTTGTCTGTTCATGACATAGGATTCAGTGATTTTTTTAAAATTCAGAACAGGGAAATATTTTAATCTTTTCTTATCAGAGAAGCTGACACCACAAGAGAAGAGACCTGTTTACTGAGGTAAAGAACATTGCTAGAATCTCATCTAATATATTTCTTTAATGTAAAGAACACATGCAGAGTCTACACATTGACAGTTCTCATAAAATAATTTGTGATCTCATCTTTTTGACTATCATGACCAAGATTGTCTAGTATCAGTGTTTGACAATCAGGCCATTTCTTTAAATGCCTACATATGAGCTTAGAAGTCTATTTGTAGACACACATTTTTAAAAATCTCTGCCAAGGCTCTGGAAGTGGGAAGGTGAAGATTTTAAATTCTTCAACCATTGATGCAACTAACCATTTCTCACTTCTCAGAACAGTTACAGAAACCACACTGGTTTATATAGAGCACTTCATGCCTATGGAATGTATTCATTTCTGGAAAAGCTATTGCCATGGCACCTTAAAAGTTAATTCCAGAAAAACCTTTCCCCTCCCCAGTCCTGGTAGCAAGTTACAACACAGAGATATATATAAAATGAGCTTACAAGTGCTTTTAACTCTAGACTGAATACCTACAAGCCCTAATGCATCTATTGTAGAGTAAGTATTATCCCTTAGCCTGAAGTGTACCTCACTTGTCACAACAAGGCTAAGTGCAGTTTTTCCTCTTCTAATCCTGATTAGGACGACAGCTCTAGTAGCCCAATTTAATGGGACAAAGGTCACATTTAAGATTATTTCAAAGACATCATGTGGCACCAAAGGGGGACTGCTTTTTCCTAAAGGATTTTTGCTCATTTAGGTAGAACACAAGATCAAGAAAGATGACAGAGGAAAGAACATAAGAATAGCCATACAGAGTCAGAGACCAATGGCCCATCTAATTAAGTATCCTGTCTCTGACAGCAGGTAGTGTCAGATGTTTCAGAGGGACTGAAGAGAACAGGGCAATTTCAGAGATCCTGTCATCCAATCCCAGCTTCCAGCAGTTGAAGGTTTAGGGGCACCCAGAGCATGGGGTTGCATCCCTGACCTTCCTGGCTAACGAAAGGAAGGAAAATATTAATATTGAAAAAAATGTAAGAGAGTTCAAACATTTCAATAGTGATCTGTGCTAGTGGTTTAGGAGATTTTGTGATTAGGTTTTGGAGTTTTATACAATGTACATTAGATTCTTGCACTTTTTTAGTTCTTAACCCAACTCTCATTGAAATCAAAGGGACTCTTCCATTTGACTTCTGATCTGATGTACTGCTCTAAGCTGCCGAAGAAGGTGCACTAATATGCGATAACTGTAATTTTGGAAATCTGCTACAAGAAGAATTAGATGGCTCAGAGTACAAGGAACAGACTACTTATCACGTCTAGTTCAAATCCAGCCATGGTCAGTAGCATCTAGAAGCTGTTACCATCTAATGGCTTTTTGGCACAAGTGCAATGAGTTTGATGGATTAGTTCACCAGACTGATGTCCATATTACAAAACCCTTCACCATGTGCCGATGCTAGCCCATTGGGGGTCCTAAGCAGGAATATTTTGGGGCCCTGCCCCACACAGCACATACTAATGATTAATAGGGGGCCCTATCAGCCAGGGGCATAATTGTACGGCATACACAAAAGGGAGCCCTGTGCTCTTATCTTGATAACTGAAGTTTTCACAATGGCTGAACCTTTAGGACACCTCCCCCCCAGCACACACACACAGTGTTCCCTAGAGGATGAACTAGGCGCTCCTAGACACTCCCTACTGTTGCTGGCTAGGGTTGTTGTGGCATGGAGGAAACATTTTATCCGAGCCCTGTTTCATACAGACCCTTGAGTATCTCTGTTCTGCATTATAGGAGTGTACTGTAAGTTTATGCTTTAAAGAGTTCTAAAACATTTATTGCCTACATATAAAATGGTTTAAAGTGCTAGGAATATGTTGGTACAGAAAGTAACTTGCCGTCTGTTTTGCTCTGTTGGGTCAGGCCTTGAACATTATGTACTGTAAAGGAGCAGAAAAGCTTAAACTACACGGCTCATTGTTAGGCTATTAAATCAAGTTGTCCAGCCACATCAAACTATGTTTGAGACATTTTAATATGAGCCCTGTTCTATGTAGACCCCTGAGTCTCTCTCAGCTCTGTATTACAGGTGTTTATGCTATTTAAGATAAAGAATCTGGTGCCTTCAAAGAGGAGAATCTGAATTTGAAGTGTGTTACATAATCAGCATGGAGAATTAACCAACTCCTAGAGGGAGTTTCTTCAAATCAGGCTTGAGGCACGCTCCTAGGGAAGCATGAAGGAATGAGTATTGTCACTGCATATTTGAGCTGGTTGGAAAGATAATGTGTTTTCTTCCCAATTCTCTGACCACCTCTACTGCCATGATGTACCTGCTCTGTGGGGCGAGGACTTCATTCTCCTGCAGCTGGCTCTCCTCACCCTGAAGGATAGGAGTAACTCCCACCAAGTTTAATAGAAATTATTTGTATAGGACTTGATTCAAAACTCACTGAAGTCAATAGAAGTTTTTCTATTGACTCACTGGGCTTCAGATTGGGCCCCGAGTGTCTACATTTGTGTGTGTTCACATGAGAGAAGGAATTGATTCTCTTACTCTTAAGCCAACATTTTTCACAAGCACTGAAGTATTCTCTCTCTGGATACCAAATTTCAAAATGTATTTTTTCCAAAGTTTTCATTTCTAATGCTCTAATTGAATAGCCTTTGTATTGTAGTTTCTCCCTGCCCCCTTTTAACTACTTCATGATTTCCATGGCTTTTTGATTGGCAGTATCATTTTTTTCTCATGCTTGCATGTTCACTAGTTTATATGATTAAATTACACAATAAAACCAAAGGAAAGGAATTGCCGACTGCATAAGACACTACTCAGCTAGTAGATCTGCACTGAAGGCCATTTGTCTTGGTTCATTAACATCCTTCTGTGTGTCCTTTTTTGGTATTCTTGTGACTGTGGTAAAATTCTTTATAGACCCTTTATATGCAACATTTCCTTTCACCTAGTCTGCTAGTTGAGCTATTCTGATTAGATGAAACATAACTCTGAAATATTATTTTTCTTTTAAATGGATCAGTCTGGCTTTTAAATAGATTCTCCGAGGGTTGATAGATTTATCAAGAGGTATTTTTGTTAATGTAAGCGGTATTATGCATACATTTATGGTAATGAGTACAAGCTATTATACTAGTCATAATACCCAGCAATTCATCTGATATTATTTTCATAAAGAAGATTTGAGACAACACACACCTACAGTTTAGATTAGGTGAGAACACTTACCACTTCGCCCTGCCAGGTGCACCCCAGACTCAAATGACATTCCTGGCTAGATGAGACAAAATAATGACTATAGGATTCTATAGGTTCAGTCTGGGGATAATGCAGTATTTGTAGACTCAGATGGGCATCACTGGGATAGCATTTGATTGCCTCACCATTGTGGAGCCCTGTGTATGGGGTGGTGCATTATCCCATGGAAGCACCAGGGCAGATAGCACCCCAAGAAACAACACTCCTTCTTGGGGTTCCTTGGGGTGCAAGAGGGAGTTAGAATCATAGAATCATAGAATATCAGGGTTGGAAGGGACCCCAGAAGGTCATCTAGTCCAACCCCCTGCTCAAAGCAGGACCAAGTCCCAGTTAAATCATCCTAGCCAGGGCTTTGTCAAGCCTGACCTTGAAAACCTCTAAGGAAGGAGATTCTACCACCTCCCTAGGTAACGCATTCCAGTGTTTCACCACCCTCTTAGTGAAAAAGTTTTTCCTAATATCCAATCTAAACCTCCCCCATTGCAACTTGAGACCATTACTCCTCGTTCTGTCATCTGCTACCATTGAGAACAGTCTAGAGCCATCCTCTTTGAAACCCCCTTTCAGGTAGTTGAAAGCAGCTATCAAATCCCCCCTCATTCTTCTCTTCTGCAGACTAAACAATCCCAGCTCCCTCAGCCTCTCCTCGTAAGTCATGTGCTCTAGACCCCTAATCATTTTTGTTGCCCTTCGCTGTACTCTTTCCAATTTATCCACATCCTTCTTGTAGTGTGGGGCCCAAAACTGGACACAGTACTCCAGATGAGGCCTCACCAGTGTCGAATAGAGGGGAACGATCACGTCCCTCGATCTGCTCGCTATGCCCCTACTTATACATCCCAAAATGCCATTGGCCTTCTTGGCAACAAGGGCACACTGCTGACTCATATCCAGCTTCTCGTCCACTGTCACCCCTAGGTCCTTTTCCGCAGAACTGCTGCCGAGCCATTCGGTCCCTAGTCTGTAGCGGTGCATTGGATTCTTCCATCCTAAGTGCAGGACCCTGCACTTATCCTTATTGAACCTCATTAGATTTCTTTTGGCCCAATCTTCCAGTTAGGGGACCTTAACTTTGGAACTTACTTCTCCCCGTCCCTGGGTTCACCAGAATATTCAGATTTGTTAACCTTCAAGTATATTGCAAAGCCCATTATCTTCCTGAGGCTACTGCATACAGGGTGAGCATAGGTCAATTAGCTCCCACACCCAACAGCCTTGAATGGGCACCTCTACATATATATGAAGCAAGCCATTCTTCCCATACTATGGCTCCAGTTGCTCTGAAATCATTGCCGTCTCCTGTATGGATTGAGAATACTCCATTAGCAGCTGTTGCTCTATTCTTGCTCTAAATTAGTATTTGTGGAGTTTTAGTATTTAGTAATTAGTATTAGTATTAGTATTAGTATTTGTGGAGCTCTTTAAAGCAGATGGAGGCTTATGGACCTTTTCATGACACACTTCAAGAGATCTGGTACTCTGTTTGGAATTTGCCTGTCTGGCTGTTAAGTTTAAAGACTCTGAGAAAATGAGGAACTGTTTTAAAGTATCAAGAGGGTGGAATTCCTCCACTTTTCTTTGTTGTTCCTTGTAGGAGTAATGGCGATAAGGAAACTCCTTTATGTAGTAGCTGCTTGGGTATGGTGTGCCATGGCAGATACACCAATAATATCTTGTGTGGTGTGCCAGAGAAGAATGAATGAGAATGTAATTTACTGATTAACAGTTTGGAGGTAATATCTGTAATAATGCCATGTTTTACCAGGATTGGTAATTATTTGTATTCTGATAGCACAGTGGAGCTCTGTTTAGAGCCTCTAGGTACAAAGTGCTGTATAGATACCTAGCAAGATACAGTCCCTGTGCTGAAGAGCTTACAATCTAAATAAACAAGACAGATGAAGGCTGTAGGCACTAACAGACATGAAAAATACAAGGAGAATGTCTTAGGCAGAATGTCTTAGGCAGACAGATCTGGGAAGAAATGCTGTGTTAGTTGCGAGACAATTCTTTTAGAATCTATTGCATCCACAGGTAAGATTTGTTCACTGAATCAGTTTTTTCTGATCAGAATCATTTCTCCAGTCAGAGATGCTGCTTACAGAACACTCACACAAAGGAATAGAGGCTGATTCCCAACTGTGCCATTAAGATTGTTTTCCTTTATGCACAAGTCCTCTGGTTTTATTTCTCTGTCTCCATGCAAAATGGCTCCCACTGCACATGCCATAAAAAACTATCCAATACGTTTAATGTCAAACAATTAATAATGGCTATGGGGCTCCCCCCCTTATTGGCTCTCAAAGTGTTTGCATTTGTTTTATTTATCCATATTCTTACTTGTTTACTCTTCCACACATGAAGAGGCTCATTGCTTATCACCAAAAGAAGTTCATGATCCGGCTGTGACAGCCCATACCCCTGTGTTCACCCCTTTTATAAGACTCTGATCAATTTCATACAAAGTATGCTTTGTGAGATATCATTTGAAAACTCAATATACTGATCAATATTGTCCTGGTAAAATGTGCAAGGCAACATTGTATGTAAAATTATATGACTCTACTAAAGAGGTTATAAGTCTGGGGAGGAGTCACAAACCAGTTTCCCAGAGACAAAAGATTAGCCAACACCTCAGCCAGGTGTTAAAAAAATCAAATGGATTATCACCTGGTTAAGTGGCCATTCTTTGGAAGGAAAGAGGATGTGGGTGAAAATCTACATCTTGACGAACACACAGCAGGGGGTTTCTGTCCACACAGACTAGCTGTTTCCTGAACCTCAGTAGGAGATGATTCTCAAATAAGTGAAAGAGCTATAAAATGGGGGAGCAGATGCCCAAAATCATTCCTCCTTTCTCTCTACCCACAGCATCCATAACATGTGCAGAACAAAGGGAACAGCTTTGGACTGGGGGAGGGATCCTGACTGAAAGATTCAGCGAGTAAGACTGCTAAAACATGAGCGAGAGATCTTTGCTTTGAATTCACTCTGGCTTGTTAAGTTAGGCATTAGTTATGATTTACTTTTATTTTCTTGTAACCAGTTCTGACTTTTATGCTTCATTACTTGTAATCACTTAACATCTATCTTTGTGTAGTTAATAAACTGGTTTTATCTAGACCAGTGTGTTTGTACTGAATTGTTAGGGAAGCTCCATTTAGTATAACAGGATATGTGTATATCATTTTCTATTAATAAAATGACAGACTTTATATAAGGTTGTATTGTCCATTTCTGAGGGGAAGTCTGGGAAATGGAATTTGCTGGTGTTAGTCTGCCATGTAATTCAAGGGTGGCTGGTATAGCACTCTTGCAGTATAACTGGGATTAATTTATGTGCTGGAGGCTGTGTGGAAGCAGACCAGGAGTGTGAAGCAAAGCAGTGAGAAACAGTGGTTCTCAAAGCCGATCCACTGCTTGTTCAGGGAAAGCCCCTGGTGGGCCACGCCAGTTTGTTTACCTGCCGCGTCTGCAGGTTTGGCCGATCGTGGCTCCCACTGGCTGCGGTTTGCCACTCCAGGCCAATGGGGGCTGCGGGAAGCGGCGCGGGCCAAGGGACGTGCTGGCCGCCCTTAGGGCTTTTCCATTTTAAAGCCCATTATGAACTGAAACTTCCAATATTCTGTCTCAGGAAAAAAAATGGATATACCCCTAGGCATACACTATGCTTCAGGTTCCAAGTTCACCTGTATAGACTGAAACTGAGACAAAACCTTTCCATTTGAAACAACCAACTACAGTCTGATCTTAGGGGTCAGACATATAGCATACTCAGTCTTTTCCTTTCTCTCTCCCCCAAAAGGTATATATAGCAAATCAGCCCAAACCTTCTAATGAAATAGGTGTTATTCATCAACATTTCTCAAAACTGAATAAGTGTATTACTCCTTTAAAAACTGTCAAATCCCAAAATCCCAAGTCATAATAGGAAACACTACCTTCAAAAATATTGAATATAGAAAACCACCAGTAAATGTGTCAAAATATCCAAAAATGTTTTGCTACATTTGTTAAAAAAGTAACCAGACCAAACATGTGATATGATAATTAGAGTCTTCAAATTAGTACAGAAAAAAAAACTTTACTACACACAATGTAAGAAAACTGCATTAAAAATGTGTATTTCCAGGGACAGATATAGTAAGCATAACAACGAAGTTAGCAATATGAATTTGATCCAACTCTCAGTGAAATCCATACAGTTTTCATTTAATTCAGTGGGAGCTGGATCAGGTCCCATTTGTGTAATTTTAATCCCCTTTATAGAATTTTGTGCTAGAAAATAAACTGTAAAGGAAGAAGATAAAAATCAACAACATGCAGTTTGTGTTATAGGTGGTAAAACAAGGTTCCAGAGTCTAATGGGAATAGACACTGCCTGTAAATCTTGTCACATATAATGAAAAGCAAGAGTATAAAAATCTGAGCAATCTGTTAGAGTATGCTTAGGTCATACATGTTTTAAAATACCTTAAATAACGTTATCTAGATGCCAAAATAGCATTTTCTATATCAGTCTGCAATATCCAATATTGTTTAAAGAGACAACTGGTATCCTAGTCAATTAGAAAAAATTATGTCCTCCTATACACTCCCTCTCCCCTGTCACCTTTTTGAGCCTTTAAAAAGATATAAAAAAACCCCATGAATGTTTTTTTTCTTGCAGCAACAGGAGAGAAACTAACACAAAATGGGGTGGGGGCAGCTGACCAACTAAAGTCCAGACATGCCTGAAGTAGCTTATACCATGATCAGTGAGACTCTTTGCAGAGGAAATGACTATTTAGTGTGACTAACAGAAGTAAGGGGAGAGAACCTGGCTGTTATTAGGGTGACCAGACAGCAAATGTGAAAAATCGGGACAGGGGATGGCCAGGGGGCGGGGGGGGGGGGCGGTTAGGAGCCTATATAAGAAAAAGACCCAAAAATCAGGACTGTCCCTATAAAAATTGGGACATCTGGTCACCCTAGCTGTTATTGATTAGTTGGAGGAATAGGGAAACTGAGTTCACACAAAATCCTGTGGAATGCACAACACACAACCTTTATTCAGTTATACTTCCTAGAGTTGATCAAAGACATTTTAGATGAAAAGTGGCTTTTTGACAAAATGAATATTTTTGCAGAAAGTATCATAATTCCTCATTTTGTTCAGTGAAAAATTCAAAAGAAAAATATATATTTCATTTTGAGGGTTTTTTGAAAGGGCCCAATCCAGGAAGAAATTATTTGTTGGTAAACCTCTGCACTGACACAGCAAATTCAGTGGGGATCTATATGGGCGCAGGGCCCACTTTTGGGCAACAATCTGCAGGAATACCACCTCTACCAACAAGTTCTTATTCATCAGTAGATCTCAAAGAACTTTACAAAAAGAGGGCTGTCCCCTCTTTACAGAACTGAGGCACATATAAGTGGAATGACTTGCCAAGGTCACCCAGTAGGCTACTTGCAAAGCTAGGAACAGAACCCAGGTCTCCTGAGCCCCAATCTAGTACTCTATCCACTTGAGCACTCTACACCAGGCTTTAGTTGAAAGTAATAAAAAACATGACTGGAATGGTAAGCTCTTGGGTTCAGGTACTCTCTTTTTGTTCTGTGTTTGTACAGCACCTGGCACAATGCAGTCCTGCTCCATGACCTCGGCTTCTAGGCACTACTGCAACAGACAGTAAACAATACGAATTACAGACAATGCTTGGAAAAAGATTGGTCATGTGTCCATCATTAACTCTACTATGCCATCATAGAACCCCAATCTTAAGATTTCAATCCTTGATACATAATATTTTTTGGGGGGGAGGCAAAGTAGAAAAGTTAGTAGAATAGAATGTGTTTACATATCACTCTTCATATTCAAAATGTCACAAACTGATTTACTAGCATATCAGGTTACGTACCCAATTCAGAGTCAACTTTTCCGGTTTTTAAAAATTCTCCATGGACTCTCTGCTCCCTGTTTTTGTTTTCTTGTTTCCTTTTCCCCTATTTTATGGTTATACAAATCTTTGCCAGAACCAGAGATCTGGAAACAATGCTTACAGCCAGATCAACATACTCAGGGATAGGTCACAAAAAAGTAGTCTGTGTTGCAAATTGTGCTGCACATAGATACAGCTATTTTGAGCCATTTGGAGGAAAAATGAGCCCTTTAGTCCTTTGTGCAAGATATTTTTTTGATTCATATAATGCAGAACTGTTAAAAATGTATTCTTCAAAATGTGAATTATTTTACTAACAATAAAGAGACACTTTTCTCTCAGACACTCACAGTTATATAAAGGATATCAATATGGATATGTCCAGCCCTATCATTTTGGTGCATCTCTGGCAGTTCGCACAGAAAAACAGCCTCTCTCCAGAATAGCTACCTTTTCTTTTGGCACAAATATGAATATGTTATTACTACCACTATGATTGGAGGTCTCATACAATTAAGAGCTGACATATTGGGTGGATTACTGTGTGTGAATTTCCCAAGGTCTAAGACACTGACAGTTTTTATAATCACATCACATAGGCAGAAACAGCAAAGGAAATGGTGTCCCCCTGCCAAAAAAAAAAGGGGGGGGATTTCTTCTTTCCTTTTTACAACACTTCTTAAAACTACCACCCTTTAATAAAAAGAAAAGGAGTACTTGTGGCACCTTAGAGACTAACAAATTTATTGGAGCATAAGCTTTCGTGAGCTACAGCTCACTTCATCGGATGAAAGCTTATGCTCTAATAAATTTGTTAGTCTCTAAGGTGCCACAAGTACTCCTTTTCTTTTTGCGAATACAGACTAACACGGCTGCTACTCTGAAACCCTTTAATAAGAATCCATGATCCCAAAAGCACCGACACTGTAACAATCTTCTCTCTCATGACAATGCTGGGCACGTGGAGAATGACATGCTCCCTCCTCTCAGGAGCCATTCTGCCTCCCTGATACGCTGAAGTCCTCTTTGTCCAAGACTCAGAAACCTGGTGAAATCCTGGTCTTACTGAAGTCAATGGATATTTGGGCATTGACTTCAATAGGACCAGGATTTCATCCTGGACTTTGGATTCTCTCCTAAGGGCAGTGCATTCATTGTTGTGGTGCCACTAAGATTAGTGGCCCAACCCAATAGAAAAGATCTTAACAGCCCAACCAATTGCTTAAAGCCAAACACTATCTATAGTTGACATTTTAAAATCTGGATCAGCTCTCCTGTGGCTCCTTATTGTACCTAGAACTATTTAAGAAAGAAGTAAAATTTCATTCAGTCAGCACCTTGTTAAAAAAAACAAAACAACAAACAAAAAAAAAACCCAGCTGACTGACAGCCCTTGCCAGCATAAGTCAGATGAAGATTCAGATTGTGAAGCTAGTTTTATAGCAAAATTATATAGCTAAGGCCTGTTTGCCTCACTAAATTGAGTTAATCATTCATGTATTTGCACCGGTTGGCATACAGCCAGCTTAAAAATCGACACTCCTAGATTTTAACTTTTCAAATTTCTACAGCTTAATTGGTAAACAAAAAACTCACTAAATTTAAAGTTGAAATAAATTCCAAATGATATAATCTTCATAACTTTAATAATTTATCTGGCAGGAAATTAAGTAAGAGCATGTCCAAGAGTCAGTGGAGTCTGGTATCTGGAAAGGGCAAGGCATGCTTATGAATTACACAATTGCAGTGCTAATTTTTCTTTGGTTTTATTACAGCAAATATTAATTTTTTAATTAAAAAAGTGTTCACTCCCTCACCAAGCCAATCTCACCGAAGAACAGAAATGAAAGAAAGCAGATCTTGGTTTTGCTGGGGTTGTTTAAACAGTCTGAAGCAATAAAAGGCAACAACTCTCATCTAGATTTCAATTAACCCCCTGCAGACATAGCTACAGGTATTTACACAGCCGTAATGAGATGGAGCTACCCCATTCTAGCTGATAGGGCATAGCTGATTGGCTACTTGGAAGAGACCCCGACAGTATAATTCAAGGTTTCAGAGTAGCAGCTGTGTTGGTCTGTATCTGCAAAAAGAAAAGGACCAATTTTATTTGAGCATAAGCTTTCGTGAGCTACAGCTCATTTCATCGGATGCATGCAGTGGAAAATACAGTAGGGCGATTTATATACACAGAGAACATGAAACAACGGGTGTTACCATCACTCTTGTTACAGTGTGTATGGTAACACCCATTGTTTCATGTTCTCTGTGTATATAAATCTCCCCACTGTATTTTCCACTGCATGCATCCGATGAAGTGAGCTGTAGCTCACGAAAGCTTATGCTCAAATAAATTTGTTAGTCTCTAAGGTGCCACAAGTACTCCTTTAGTATAATTCAACTCAGCTTTAAAAGGATCATCTGAAAATCTTTGGCACTGCAAATGCCACCTACAACAGGACTGTAACACAAACATTTATATGCTAACATCTATGGCATTCTTCCACCAGAAGAGACTCACAATGACCCTGTTTCCTTTTTCAATTTGATATTGCTTGAAGAGCATTTTATTTACTGTCCCTACAGAAGATAGATTGAATGGAGAGGTGGGTTTTTGTTTGTTTTTGTTTTTAATTTTCCATCGCTCTGGGAGGCAGTGTGGCTGGCAATTAAGACAAAGATTGGGAGACAAGAGTGCTGGATTCTATTCCCAATTTTAAATTACAATTTGCTATGTGAGTTACTCAAGTGACTTATTGTTATAATCTCTCTCTCTCTCTCCAGAGAGACAGACAGACGCACGCTGTGCGGCTTAGAAGAGAGGTGAATAGTGGTGTCCCCCAGGAGTCTGTACTTGGACCAGTGCTGTACAACATATTCATAAATGATCTGGAAAAAAGGGTAAACAGTGAGGTGGCAAAATCTGAAGATGATACAAAACTACTCAAGATAGCTAAGTCCAAAGCAGACTGTGAAGAACTGAAAAGGGATCTCACAAAACTGGGTAACTGAAAAGGGATCTGACAAAACTAGGTAACAAAATGGCAGATGCTATTCAATGTGGATAAATGCATAGTAATGCACATGGGAAAGCATAATCCCAATTGTACATATAAAATGATGGGGTCTGATAGTTCTCTGAAAATATCGACTCAATACGCAGTGTCAGTCAAAAACGCTAACAGAATGTTGGGAATCATTAGGAAAGTGATAGATAATAAGACAGAAAATATCATATTGCTTCTATATAAATCCATAGTACACCCACATCTTGAATACTGCATGCAGATGTGGTTGCCCCATCTCAAAAAAGATATAATGAAAGTGAAAAAGGGTCAGAAAAGGGCAACAAAATTGATGAGGGGTATGGAACAGCTTCCTATGAGGAGAGATTAATAGGATTGGGACTTTTCAGCTTGGAAGAGAGACGACTAAGGGGGGGTTATGATTTAGGGTTATAAAATCATGACTGGAGTGAAGAAAGTAAATAAGGAAGTGTTATTTACTCCTTCTCATAACACAAGAACCAGGGCTTACCAAATGAAATTAATGGGCAGCAGGTTTAAAACAAACAAAAGGAAGTATTTCTTCACACAACACACAGTCAATCTGTGGAAATCTTTTTCCAGAGAATGTTGTGAAGGCCAAGACTATAATAGGATTCAAAAAAATAACTAGATAAATTTATGGAGGATAGGTCCATCAATGGCTGTGAGCCAGGATGGGCGGGGATGGTATCCGGCTGTTTGCCAGAAGCTGGGAAAGAGGATGGATCACTTGATGATTGCCTGTTCTGTTCATTCCCTCTGGGGTACCTGGCATTGGCCATTGTCAGAAGAGAGGATACTGGGCTAGATGGACCTTTGGTCTGACCCAGTATGGCCATTCTTATATATTCAGCAGCCTTCCTGACTTAGTTCTTGCTGATCCTCAGAGTTGATAAGTGCCACCAATACCCAAGCCTCAGCAGCATTCTCTGATAAGCCTGACAATAGTCAACGGCTGGTGGCTCTCTCTAGGTAGCCTCTAGAGTTTATAAATGCTACTGGGGAGCCTGCAAAATGTATAAACTCTGCAGATTCCTTGACAGAATAATTCTCAGAATGTAAAAGGAACCATCAGAGAACAACTCAAAAATGCATCGTTTGAAATTTGATACTCCAAGTTGTCAGGAATAAACAAACACATTGAAAATTGACTTTGCAGGTCAGCTTGTTTTAGAGATATGAAACCTAGGTTTCATATAATTTTAGGAGACTTACAAACAGGAAGTCTCTACATTTTCAAAGCTCAACTCTCATTAGTGTCTTGTCTGATTAGCTTAGTTTTCTCAACATACAGTGGCATAAGACTACACATTAGAAATGTCAGGCAGAATGGCACTCTTCTCATGAAGTAATAGAAAGGGGCACATGTCAGAGAATGAGAGAAAAAAGAAAAGCAGAAATCTTGTTAAAGTCCTAATTGTGGGCTTACTGTTACGGTTTCATAGCTTTTTTAAATGTCAAATTTATGGTCAAATGAGCACCTTTGAGACAACAAACAGCAAAGTATGTTATCTCTCTAAATCAATCATATCAGAAGGCAGATAATTTGTCTGATCTTGTGAATATCTGAAACTGTTAAATTGCTTCCAGTAGTTCTCCAGTTGCCTTAATCAACCCATGGCCTTCCCAGCTCTCCATGTATCCTTGTCTGCAGAGGATTCTTTAACTACCTCTGGAGCTTCTTTGATTCCCCCCTCCCCCTCACACACACACACACAAAATACCTTCAGCCCTCTAACCTTCTTCTACTATGTACCAGTGCAATCCTCACCCATAAGAACCAGCATTTTGTCAGGATCTTTTAATTGGTATTTGAAGTTATTTTGTAAAAGGAACCGGATTAAACATTTGTCTGAGATTTAATTTTACCATGGGCACAATTTGCATGTGTGCTTGATTTCCAGGGACTGAAACGTCCTACATCTTGTTGACTAACAACAAAACAGATGCCATTTCCACACCCACCGATTACCACCTGGCATCTCATTCTGCAAGATCTCTCCTTTGGGTTTTATCTTACAAAGCACAGGTACATCTGTCCTGTGGTGATCTCCATCTTCTTGTGACTTAGCTCTCCAGCAAGGTCAACTTACAGTCTCATCCCTTCTGGGGTATCGTTGTCCCAAACATAGACTGGTAAATGGTATAAGTCTTCCTCCTCTCCAGGGCTCATCTTCGATTCCGCTCTGTTAGAGTAGTGGTCCCAGGACTTCTTGCTGGTGTCCTTCAACCAAACTCAAAAGCAAAACAAAAACTACAATGAAAGCAACTTTTACCATCTCCCTTGGACTAGAACTTTTAATGCATCCTGGGTCCTCCACAGCTGTACGTTCTTCTCCAAAATGTTGACTCCCAAGAGTTGCCTCACTGCAGTCTACTCCCAATGCTATTTGCCTGGTGGTTGGCCTTCTCTAAGGCCCACTTCAGGAGTTACTTTAATTTCTGCTGCCCTTTTTCATCCAGGCCTGTCCCCAGGTATAAACTCCCTCCTGAAGCGCCTTCTCAGTTAAGCACCTTCCTGAGTTTCTGCCCTGAAGGTTCAGGCCGGTCCTTTTGTCAGGACTCACCATCAGAGCATGCTCCACCCTGCTGGTTTCTCTGTATCTCTCCAGGTATCAGTCTCTACTGCTCACTCAGAGAGGGACTGCAGAATTCCTCTTCCTTTCTCCCTGCAGCCCCCTTCTACTCTGGGCTTCCTCTCTTTACAGAAACTATCACAATTCAGGGCAACTGCATTCCCTCTCTATGATCCAACCCGGGCACCCACTCTCAGGCTTCTAGATCCCCAGTCATCACCTACATTGGATGGAGAGCTGCCTGACCGGGCTTTTTCCACTCTGCAAAGTTCCTTGCCTACAATGAGATCCGTAGCAAAGTCCAATTGCCTAAGCAGGTCTGCTTGGATGTCTCCTCAGAGGCACAAACAGCACAATTGCCCACAGGTATATGTTACCACTCACCCCTTTTTAAGCAAGCACATTTATTCTTAAGGTGAAAACATTACAGAAAAAAACATATTAAAACAACTACCTACATGCTAATAAGCTTACCAGAGACCACCCAGCTCCAACAAAGATTCTGGCAGGTCATTCAAACCCCACCAAGAAGTTTTTCTGTGGTCACCAGTTCATGACCACAGTGGCTCAGAACAAGAACATCAGGAATCTGGTGGTCCAGATTTGGGCGTCTACTACAATTTGGGCCTCTAATATTGCCCTCATATAACAGGTGATCAACAGACAAAGGTACCTTCATCAAAGTGAAGCTTCAAAACGCTTGCCTAACCAGAGCGTGTACATTTGCATATACCTCCCCCTATAGATTTCCTTGGAAACTCATTTAACTTTGAAAGTTCATCCTTGTCTGACCCATTGTTTCAAATATTGTTTGAAGCTTATAACATTTTCCATGATTTACATTAATGTCTCCCCCTAGAGATGTTACATGCAATGCCACGATAAACATTTGTGTTTTTAAACACAAAGAGTTCCTAGACACAAACTGAATTCAGTACGGGTTGCCCAGGATATTACAAGATATTATCATATCTGTCACAGAAATTACCCAGCTCTCCTTCTTCAGGGACTCCTTCTAGGTGCAACTGGGAGCCCTAAACAAGCTCTTCATCTTCAGTTAACTCTTTTAGAGCCAGGATAAGCTATACACCCCATCACAGTGGGGTTACACTTTCATGAAAAATCTTGCTCCTCCCCCCCCCCACTCCTCAGTATCCGATCACACAATGTTCAAGAGTAATGCTATGATATTTTTACATCTTTGATTACAAAGCAAAGCATAAGGAGTATTATTAATCTAATTTTGTTTGAACGTAAAGGATGTATGACCCTCATCATCTCAGATATGTACTACCCAAGATCATTACAGATGAAATTGTTTTGTCCATAGTAGGTGGGCAGAGAAGTGAACCACAGGCCTCAAAATAAAGGGACAGTATTTTCTCTTCCAAAGAAAAATTGAAAGGGCTAATACTGAAGTGCAAAGTTAGTGTCTCTTAAAGTTTCATATGCAGTTATATAAAGTTACATCATATGCTATAGGCAAACACAGAAAGGACACAATATCAAAACATCTGGACATGTACTTTCATGTATTTAACTGTGACACTCGGATTCCCAGGCCCAAAGAAGAGCTCTGTGTAAACTTAAAAGCTTGTCTTTTATCAACAGAAGTTGGTCCCATAATAAAAGGTATTACCTTACCCACCTTGTCTCTCCAATATCCTGGGACCAGTACAGCTACAACAACTCTGCTCTATATTGGAAGATATTAGAAATGGGGCCAAGCTACGTAGTTTGGACAAAGATTCAGGCCTAAATCTGAACTTTCCTAAAGTCTGGAGAGGTTTGGATCCAGGGCTCCAATTCAGGCCTTTTTTTAACTGAAAGGGGTTAAACATCTAAATGTCCTTAGTTCCCTTATTTAAAATATGTTCTCTTCTTTCTTCCTTTATGAAAACTGTCATCCAAATAAAACAAACACTTTGCTCCTTAAGGGAGCAAGGAAACAAAGACTAGCAAATAAAAGTGACAAGGGAAAATATTGCTATAGCTCCTGTGGTCCAGTTGTGCACTTGTATTGAAATATAAAGCTGTAGCATTCCATGCCAAATCAGGAACAGTTTGTTCTTCATGGGAACAAGTACTGTGGGGAGGTAGAGTGATAAATTTAGTTACAGTACCTTCTTCTATACTAGTGCAGCATGTTATGAAGGAATAGGCACATAACGTAAGTAGAGAATCTTCTATAACTTAAGATGCCCTTTGCCTGCTAGCTTCCTGAACTGCCCAACTGTAATTCTGAAAGGTGTGGACCAGAATATCTCGGCATATTTATTAACAATCCATTGACTGCTGACAACACATTGATCAAAAAAAGCCACAGAAAAGACAAAAAGAAAAGAAAAAAAATCCTTAGCTACCCTGGAAAAAAGTCCTTTACAAAAGTCAGGTTGTGCATTTTAGTGTCCCAAAAAAAGTACTCTGCATGTCATGATAAGTACCTCATTTCTGAGGGAACACGGGTGGAATTTACAGATTTCTATAGAATATTTCTGATGTGCTGCTTATGTCTGGACAATCACCAAACAGAGACCAATCAGATTCCTCTCTCAGTGCCAGTTAATCTAAGGTATTCATAACAACCAGGAATTTTGAGATGATCAAGGATCCCATTTTCTCCTTTTTCAGCAGTGTGGTTTTGAATGCTATCCATGTGAATAAGATCAGCATTCTGTTTTATAAAATGAGCCAGCAACCTCAAGGTATCAGACTGTCTGCTCTACCCAAGCTTCACTCAGCACAGGAAAGAAGTGTGTGCAAAAAGTGTGAGGAGGTAGGTGCCATTTAGTCACCTTTGTGCCCCACCATGTATGGGAGTTGTGCAAGGCCAGTTCAGCCCTCAAGCAATTAGGTTTAGTCAACCCTATGAAGGTTTGCCAGCATTGCTATGTCAGGTCGGAGTGTTAAAAATAAATTGCACCCTTTAGCTGGCACAGCTATGCCAACAAAAGGTATAATGCAAATGCACTTATACAGGCACAAGAGGCCATTTTCTTAGGTCCTTCAGGAAGGTAGTTTAACTATGGCAGCAAAAGAATTTAATTTTGTTGGTTTAACTGTCTCCACTAGGGGTATTTGCTGGCATAGCTCAACTGCGGTAGTATTTGAAGCATAGATAAGTCCTTCGAGCAACCTCAGGGCCTCTAAATTTCACCTTATGGGCCACAAAGCCAGTCAAGAATAGCCATAGTACAGCATGTTTGGCCACACCTTCTCTCCAGCCACACCATCTACACTAGGGGAGGAAAGGAGAAGGAGTGAAGAGCTACTTCACATGGGCAACACCATGTATATTTTCCCCCAAATCTCATTCTTGGAAACCATTTAGCTGAAACTTCACAAATAAAATAGTACTCAGTGTGAGGAAGACTCCCATCTTGGACAATTTCAGCATGAACTTTTTAAGTTTGCTGAAGTTATAAGCAACTGAAAGCAGGGTCTTTATGATGGAAAATATCAGGCATTCAACAACAGGCAATGCTGCCAGCTCTGCCTATAATACAGAGATTATCTAAGTAGCACTAGTCCCCTCTCTAATTGCACAAATTAGATTCCAGTTGCAACACAATACCTTGAAGGAGGGATTATCATTTCAGATCCAGCTCTTGTGCCATGCACATAGCACAAAAGAGCTAATTTTTGCCAGTAACTAGCCTGTTGAAAATTTCCCCAGCAGGTGGCAATGCTCAGCTTGTGGAGCTTCCTTCTATGCAAACACTTTACGCTCAGAGATAGGGGTGTGCTGGGGGTGAGGAGAGTGGGGGCTACACTCTGCTGATGTAGGGTCCCTTATAGACCATGCACCACTAGCATAACTCATTGCAATCTCCAGGCCTAGGCTGCTAGAAGTCATGCTGGAACTAGGGCTGGCACAGACCTGCTCACAGAATCAAGGATCTATATCCACCCCCATATGTAGCTAAACTTGGATGCAGAAGTCCTGAGTGTTGTACTGAATACGGCTTTTGTTGAAAAAAATTGTCAAGTTCTTTGCAATTACCACTCTTTAACATCAGCAATTTAAAACAGCACAATACCACTACACAGGGATATTTGCTAGGGCAAGAAACAAGCTCAAGAAGGGAAATCATATACACTATATCATTAAGTAATTTTTTTTTGCATAGTGCAGTCAATAAAAAATTTCCATGCATCATTAAAAATTCTGTTTTATTCTCAACCCCAAATATTGTTCTCATAACCCGCAGCCTAGGAGAATAGGGTAATCAACTCCATTCTCTTGTAGGCAAAGCATCTGTTCAGTGACAGTGCATGCTGCATTCTAATACTTCTGTTTGGTGCCGTGATGACAGGCATTAATGACTCTCACAAAGGGGTCCCACGAGATCCTTGCCAACATTTCTGTATTAAGCTGTGTTATGCCAGTCAAGGCGACAACTACATTTTACCACGATGGTTCCACATGGACTCGTTAGTGTTGAGCAATCTTGCCCACTGCTAACTATCTCAAGGAGCAATGTGTATGTAAAGCACGGCCTTAGGATCCTATTGGGAGTTCCAGAAGGCATCAAGTCATGTTCTGGCTACAAGCCCCAGCACCCCAATCCTCCTGCTTTGCATTGCCCTCAGTAACACAACATAGTCATAGAGCTGATTAATGACCCAGGAAGTTGAGTAAAAGGAGAATTGCCTGGAGTGACAGGGCAATACCTGCTCTATGCCACCTTCTGTGCTGGTCTTGGTATATAAAGTGTGCCTGGAACATGATAATTGCTACACTCTGGCTATTCCTGGCTGCTGGAATGATCTCTTAAGGTGACAGAGAGCCAAATGTAAGTTAGAAGAGACAGAGGGGTCTAATTTGTGCAGAGCACTCTGGACCAGTTCCCAGCCAGCCTCAGGATACAGGAACTGCAACAAGGTGATTTGTTGTCTCCTCCTTCCAAGCACTCCAAAGCTGCACTGAGTACAGCACAGCCCAGCCATTGCTGAGATTTGCAGCCATTGTGTCTCAAGTAGGCACTCATGAAATTTCATGGGCACAAAAGCTGCTACACCTCTGAAGGCTACCGGCCAGCTCCTGTAAGATAGCACAGCGAAGAGGGGGGTATGGAGTTGGCCAAAAAATTAGTAACAAGGAGAAACATTTCAAATTTGTTTCACAGGAGTCAAGAGACCCATTTTCATGAAATTCTTTTTTAAACATCCTGATATTTTTTCATTTCTCCTCATTTCAATTCCTCCCCTTTTTCTCCCACCCCCTTGTCATTTTTCAAAAATATAAATATGGAGCTTCAAAAATGACTGGAGAAAAGAAAGATAAAATTGGAAGACAGAAAAAAATGACAAAATAAACATGATAAAAGAAAAAAGTGAATAAAGGAAAAAATAGTGAAACAAAAAATATTAAAAATTTGGTGAATTCTTTTTAATGGGGCGGGGGGGGGGGCTTTTTTGAGAAGAAACCCTTTTCATTTGAAAAACATTGACCAGCACTAGTAATTGCCAAAATAGACTGATAGTAACAAATAATACCATGTCCCCACTGTGATGCACTGTACCTCAAAAGTAGCACCCTGTAATCCCCATTATTTATCATTTGTATATGGTTGTGATATTTCACACAAAGCATGCCTTGTAAGGTTCCATATGTAAGGTAACAATTTGCTGAAACTCATTGTTTTGTTAAAATATGTATATTGTTATTGTGTATGAAGTTATGAGATTTTGCAATATGGATGTTATTGAAATATGTTGTGATTCTGGGAGATGCCCACAGCTAGCTCTCCAGTGACAACAAAGGAGGTGACCACACCCAAAATGGGGTTGTGACCAACACGAGCCATTGACTAGCAGGGGAATTGTAAACAAGAGATTTACAATTCTGTAAGAGGTAGGTGCCCAAGCACCAAGCAATGGAGATTGCTCAACTCTGACTCAGCAAGGCCCACCTGGACACGTCTAGGCCAGTATCTTCCCTGAGACGTGAACTGAGATTACAAAATAAGGGACAATGGCATCATCAGACCACCTTTTTCCTCCCCCACCTATGCTGAAGGCAACAAGAATGCTGGGAAGACTTTGAACTGAGGAGGTTGGTCGCAGGCCAAGAAGGAAATTCAGCCTGTATATTAAGAACTGTAAGCTACCTGCAACATCCACTGTGGGGGAGAAAAGCTGTTTGATTCAAATCTTTCTTAGTTTGATAAAGTTTAGAATTTAGACTGTGATTTTATTTTATTTCTTTTGTAACCATCTTTGTCCTATATGCCTACCACTTATAATCACTTACAATCTTTCTTTTAACATTTTATCCTTACCAGTGAGATTGCCTAAAGTGCTTGGGGAATCTGATCAGATTATAAACTTTGGTGCATGTCCACTATCATTTGATGAACTGACAAACTAATTAATGAGTTTGCATTGTTCAAGAGAAGGTCTTGAGCTGTGTAAGAGGGTACATTTCTGGGGTGCAAGGCTGGGAGGATTTACTGGTGTTTCCTGTTCATGAGTCACTTAGAGAACATTCATGTAATTTAGCTGTGGGAGTCTCTACATGCTACTGACTGAGTGACTACAGCACCTGGAGAGGTTTGATGGTTGTCAGTGTCAAAACATCATCAGAGACAGCCCAGGCTGTAGGGGGCACAGTGGTCCCCCAGTTCTAGGCTGTACCCTGGAGATCCTGTTCCACCAACCTTTCTGGAGAATCTAGCAGTACTAGCTCAGAACCAGGTTGTGACCAGATGACATGTTGAGCCATAGTGGCGTAGAGGCTAAGGCTCTATGACCACTCATGATGCAACCAGCCACCACCTGGCACTAAAACCAAAGGGGAGTTAAATCTGAGCAATAAAAACAGAATCCCACCCACAGTTTTTGGTCACTGTGCATTAGGACATCAGCCTACTAAAGCAAGAAAAACTTCAAGTAGCTATTTGCCTTAACAAATAGGCAGATATCTGTTGTATGGCTAAGAGCCCAGTCTTGAACATTCTTACACACAAGGGCCCATCTTCAAGGGGATTACTCACATGCATAAATGCTTGCAGGATCGAGCTCTGAGACCAACCACTGATATTACAAAGTCCTGTTATCATTCTGATTTAATATTTATATGATTGTAGCAACTTAGCATCCAATTAGTATTGGAACTTCATTACGTTCAGTACTATACAGATACAAAGATACTAGGTCTTCAGAGCTAGATAGTTGTATTCATAGAGACAAGGGCAAAATCATCATTGGTGTAACTGATTTGATTTCAGCTGCCACCTACTACTGCCAAGAAGCCCTGTGAACTCACTCTTTCCTTGGCTTTGGCAGCCACATTTTCCAGCAGGTTTTTTGGTTGTATTGTTCATCCAACCATTTGCACATACCATTTTTATACACTATCACAGACTAATGACAGACTTCCAACTATTTTATATGCATAACCCCCCCTCCATATTTATACATACACCTCAAGCACAAATTGAATGTAAAGAGTATTTGCAGGCCTCTCATTTGTATGCTTGAGTCTTAGTCTGCAATAGCTGTGCACAAAAGAAAATTGAGTTGAGGATCTTTGATAATATGGGGCTGGCTGTCTTCAGAAGCATCCTTTGGCTTGTTTCAGGGGTGGGGATAGAAGAAATAAGTTGGCTGGGTGAGGGAGATTCACAGGCTTTTCTACTACATTAACAACCTTGTGAGCTGGTGTCTTTCTCAATCTGCCTCCTCCCACCCCAAAAAAAGGGAGTCCACACACTGTGCAATCAGAAACTCATCCCCTTCTTGGGGGTTTGCTTGAAAGATATTTAAATAACCAGCTATGAATTTTAAGGCCAGAGGGGATCATTAGATCATCCAAGCTGACCTTCTATATACCATAAACCATTAAATTTCACCCAGTTATCCCTGTACTAGGAATAACTTGTGTTCAGCTAAAGCTTATCTAATAGAAAAGCTCCAGTCAGAATTTGAATGCTTTAAGAAATGGAGAGTCCACCACTTCCATTTGTAGATTAAAGTATTAAAACAATCACCCTCAATTAAAATGTGTGCCTTATTTCTAATTTGAAAGAGTCTGGCTTCAGCTTCCATGTACTATGTCTTGTTATGTCTTTCTCCGCTAGATTAAAGAACCCTTTAAAACCCACTATGTTCTCCCCATTGTGATATTTAAACACTGCAGTCAAGTCACTTCTCAATCTTCTATTTGATAAGCTAAACAAACTGAGCTCTATGTAAGGTATTTTCTCCAGTCTTCAAATCATTTCTGCAGGTCTTCTCTATACTTTCCAATTTTTCAATTTTTTTTCAACTGTGGACCCCAGAATTATATGCAGTATTCTAATATCAGTCTAATCAATTCTATAGAGAGAGATTAAATCACCCCCCTACTGTCTACTTCCCTGTTTATATGTCTAAGGATTACATTAGTCCTTTTTGCCACAGCATCATACTGGGAGATCATATTGAGTAGCCCGTTCACAGTCATCCCTAAATCCTTTCCAGAGTAACTTCTTTCCAGGAAAACATTCTCTGTATTTCTTGTTCCTACATGAATAACTTTGCACTTAGATACATTGAAACACATTTTGTTTGAATGGGACCAGTACCAAATGATAGAGATAGCTCTGTGTGTCTGCGCTGTTATTATGTACCACTCTGCCAATCTTTGTGTTGTCCACAGATACCATCAGCAGTGATTTTATGTTTATTTTCAGGTCACTGATGAGAATGCTGAATAACTTAAGGTCAACTTCTGATCCCTGAGGAACCCTACTAGAAACACCCCCTTTGATGAGGATTCTTCATCAACTACTTTGAAATCTGTCAATTAGCCAATTCTTAATCCATTTAATCCATGTTATTGATATTGTACATTGCTCTTTTTTAATCAGAATGTCATATGGTAAGTCAAACACCTTACAAAAGTCTAAGTATTTCATATGTACAGAGTTCATTTTATCGATCAAAGTCAAAGCATGAAATCAGGTTTGTTTGACAAGACTTATTTTCCAAAAATCATGCTGGCTAGCATTAATTATATCCCTCTCCTTTACTTCTTTGTTAAATTGGATCCAGTATGAACTTTTCCATTATGTTGCCTGGGACTGATGTCAGTCTAATCAACCTATAGATATCCAGGTCATCCTGCTTGCTTTTTTTGATTATTGGCACCATATTAGCACTCTTCCAGACTTCTGGGATTTCCCCATGATTCAAAGTTTAGTAAAAATGATCATCAGCAGGGCAGAAATCTCAGCCATCTCTTTTTAGACTCTTGGGTTCAAAGTTATACAGGCCTGCCAATTTAAAAATGTTTATGCCTAGTAGATGTCTAACATCTGCCTTACATGCTAATGGATTGGAAAGTACTTTATCATCCTCATGCACTATGAGTACATCATGTCAAACCAACCTAATACCTCATCAAAGAAAGCTAACAAGCCTTGGGGATGAGGGGGGGGGAAGTGGTAGATGTGGTATACCTTGACTATAGTAAGGCTTTTGATACTGTCTTGCATGACCTAGTCAAAAACAAACTAGGGAACTGCAACCTAGATAGATCTACTATAAATGTGGGTGAGTAACTGGTTGGAAAACCATTCCCAGAGAGTAGTTATCAGTCGTTCACAGTCATGCTGGAAGGGCATATCAAGTGGGGTCCCACAGGGCTAAGTTCTGGGTCCGATTCTGTTCAATATCAGTGATTTAGGAAATGGCAGAGAGTACACTTATAAAGTTTGTGGATGATACCAAGCTGTGAGGGGTTGCAAGTGCTTTGGAGGATAGGATTAAAATTCAAGATGATCTGGACAAACTGGAAAAGTGGTTTGAGGAAAATAGGATGAAGTTCAATAAGGACAAATGCAAGGCACTCCACTTAGGAAAGAACAATCGGTTGCACACATACAAAATGAGTAATGACTACCTAGGAAGGAGTACTTCAGAAAGGGAACTGGGGGTCATATCACAAGCTAAATATGAGTCAACAGGGTAACACTATTGTAAAAAAACCAAACATCATTCAGGAATGTGTTAGCAGAAGTGTTGTAAGCAAGACATGAGAAGTAATTCTTCCGCTCTACTCTGCACTGACATGGCCTCAACTGGAATATTGTGTCAAGTGCTGGGTGCCACATTTCAGGAAGGATGTGGACAAATTGGAGGAAGTCCAGAGAAGAGCAACAAAAATGATTAAAGGTCTAGAAAATATGACTTAGAAAATATGAGGTAAGATTAAAAACAATTTGATTTGTTTAGTCTGGAGAAGAGAAGACTGAGAGGGGATACAACAACAGTTTTCAAGTACATAAAAGGTTGTTACAAGGAGGAGGGAGAAAAATTATTCTTAACATCTGAGGACAGGACAAGAAGCAATGGGCTTAAACTGCAGCAAGGGCGGTTTAGATTGGACATTAGGAAAAACTTCCTAACTGTCAGGGAGGATAAGCATTGGAATAAATTGTCTAGGAAGGTTGTGGAATCTTCATCATTGGAGATTTTTAAGAGCAGGTTAGACAAACACCTGTCAAGATAGTCTAGATAATACTTAGTCCTGTCACGAGTGCAGGGGACTGGACTAGATGACCTCTCGAGGTCTCTTCCAATCCTATGATTCTGCTTCTTTCCAACTAGAGAACAGAAATATTTATTAAAAACTTTTGTCTTTTTGGCATTAGTAACAATCTTACCCATCTTTATCTAATAATGGGCCTATACCACTGCTAGGATTTTGTTTGTTCCTAAGATACTTACATTTCTTCTTGTCCTTATACCTGCCAACTGTAAAGGTAATTTTTTTTTCCTGATCTCTTTAGCTTTCCTTATCAAACCTTTGGATCAAACCTCCTCCCTATGCATGGCTGTTCCTAGAGAGGCTTCCCACCTCAGCCCACTAAAGAGCCACTCCTAATTCCCTTTTGGTCAGGCTGGGTCATAAGCCACCTGCCTCAATGTGTCAGCCAAACAGGCAGAGCTGTCCCGTCCATAGGGGAGACTGGGACAACCACCCCAGACCCTCACTTTGGGGGGCCCTGCACTTCAGGGAGATGCGGGGGCGGCAGGGCAGCCCAGGGAGCTAATGGGGGGCCTGACGCTGGCAGCAGAGGTCGGGCCCGTGCCCTTCACTCACCGGCCAGGGAAATTATTTATTTTTTTTGGCCTGCAAGACTGGTTCCTCCATCCATCTGCTTTTCCACCTCCCCTACCCCTCCCAGCCCCCAGAGAAAACAGATCTTAGAGCCCCTCCTCCATGTTGGAGAGTCCTGTGGTCCCCCAGCACTAGGGCATATATAGGCCCTCCAAGAGCCACCTAGTTCCTGAGACATGGGCTCTCAGTGTTGCATATGTGTAATTACATTAAAAAAAATCCAGTGGGAGTAGTGAGACCATATGAACCCGGGAAGTGAGTTTGCTGCAAGGAAGTCCAGGAAGGTAGATTTCAGAATGTAAGTGGCGTGACATTGATCATGATGAGTGAGGTAGGTTTTTATTTAAATTATGTAGGTTTATTTAAATTATATGAACTTCATTATAATTATAAAAAAGAGCTACAATATAACAACATAATTATAAAGCTGGGTGCTACTAATATTTAACCTGAGGCCAGCAGCTGCCCTTGAAGTTCACTATAACCAGATTTCACCTGTATAAAAAATGCAAAGGGGGCCCCATACAGGCTGATTTGCCCCAGGTCCTGCACCCCTCTTGGGATGGCCCTGCAAACAGGATGTGTTAACAGAGTTTGGTGTTTCAGGCAAACACTGTCAGCTTCTTCCAAACTCTCCATCCACATTAGCCACACTCTCTCAAGCAGAGGCTGAGCTCAGGGAACAGATCAGATCACCAGGAACAAAAGGCCAAACTGCAGTGGGTCTGAGGTTCAATGAAAATCTCTTGCCCAGCTCTGTTGTGTTGGCTTCCATTTGAAAACATACACCCGCTTCCCTGTGTTTTCTTTTGCTTAAAGTGCATTCTGCCACCATATGTGTAAGAGCACAGACTGTTCCTGGAAGCAGCTGTTCTTTTTTTCTTTCTGGTCCACATTATTTACCAAAGTACTCCTAGCACAGAATTAAAAAGACACAGAGTTTAGTTGTACAATAGGGACTCTCTCCTCTCCTCCCTCTTTCCCTTCCCCCACCCATCTCTTGATTTTTGGTTCACTTGCAGAGGCATATGATATCGGGTGTATTGTTTGAGAGGGGAAGTACTTGGTGAATTTGGTCAGAATCGTCTGTTGCCCACAGCAACTCCTCAGTTTAAGAATTTTTATTAAAAAAAAAGCGTTAGCCATACAGATTACATAAGCAGGCCAAACACAAGGAAAACAAACCCTAGAGATCTAGTCACAAGATGCAAGCTCATTTACCAAGTCATCTTAAAAAAGGACCTCGGGGCAAAAACATCAATTGCATTTTCTTCTTTCTGTAGGTGTTTTCATTAGTTTGCAGCTCTGACAAGTTAAGTAAACGTCAGATTTAGGGACAAGTGAGCACATGGAGCTCTGATTTTTATTATATTACAGGCCATATTCTCTGGAGTAGAGGGGCTCCCCCCGCCCCAACCCACAATTGGTCAGAAATTAAAGGTGGCCTATTTGAACTAATATAGCTCACTGCCAAAGCTGGATTTAATAGAGATTTGGGTTTCTTATCCATGGCCACATGCATTGCAGTTTCCCTTGGGTTAGGAAGCTAGTTTAAAACACATTTTGTGACACTAGTTTCCATGAATGTGGCTAAGTCAGCCAGTTTCACAAAGGTATAACTTCATAAGACAGTCACCAAAGTCTGGTGAAGAATTGTTTCATAATAGATTTTACAAAGCTGTGCCCTTCCAGAGTCTACCCTACAGTACAGGCTACCTGTTGGGATTCTCTCCAAAACTCTTTCCACTCGGCTTATCCAGAACACCTTATTCAGTTCTTGAAGAACACTTCATCCAGTTCTCTGGGATCCAGAAAACTCAGTATGACTTCAACTCGTTACTCAGGTTACTTTATTAAGTATGAAACAACTCTTTGCCCAAGTTGGCCAGGTGCAGATGCAGGGCATTTAGGTAAAGAGTGATACCATAATTCCAACTCAAGCCATGCACTATGCAGTTTATATACATCATTCCTAGCTACTAATACCTATACTTTTTGCATGTAAGGACCAATTGCTTTGCAGATTGTTAAGGTAAGCTTACTTTGCCTATTTTGTTTACTATAAACATACCCAGAATAGTTAGTTTCTGCCTCCCTTATTTACTGTAAGCATATTCACAATAGCTAATTGTTTCAGCGATTACTTGTTCACTTTTTTTTCAACAGTTACTTGTTCAGGCAGGGACCTGCTCATGTCAGCTAAGTTAGTCCTAAGTTAGAGGGTAGCAGAGAAAACCCAAACATCATGTTGCCAACTCTTATGTTTTTATTGCAAATCTCATATTTGGTGTCATCTTAAAGCCACAGCTACTGGAGTCCGGTGATCATATGGGAACCCCAGCTTTCATTTAAAACAAAAAGCATAGAGCCCTGGTGGATGCAAAGAAAAGCTTAAAAATGTGAGCTAGGTGCACCCTTAAGGTAAGAGATTAAAATAGAGAAAGCCCCCCCCACACACACCCAATTTACTATTTAAGACTCTCGAGGTTTTGGTGGGGGGGTTGTGGTGTTGTTGTTGTTTTTTGGGGGGTAGTTATGACTCATATTTGAATGCTTCAGATTGGCCATACTGAAAAGGAGACAAAAAAGATAAACCATTTTTTGCTTCAGCTTCTTCTCTTTACCCAGCCACAAACTTTGGATCCTACCTCTGTTCTCCTTTCCTTCATTTCCAAGCAGGCCACCATCCAATCCCATTTCCTGTGCTCCCTTTTATGGCTCCCTTCTCCCTCAACACAGGTTTATACTCATCATTGCCGGACAGCTTGTTTGTATAGTCATTAACACCATTGCAAAGCTTGTGTTAAACTACCGTTCTGAAACATGATTCCAGAGTGAGTTAGAATCTGATGATCAGCGTCATCCTTTTTCTGCACAATAGGTGCAGGGCAAATGGCAAATCAAGCTCAGAGGTTCCAGACAGTCCCCTGTAGAGCAGTTGATTGCAATGCAGTTTATTTAATTTGGTCTGAGATTAAATGATACAAAAACAGCAGAGTCTTGATGAAGGCAATTTGTTTGGAGACCCAGCTCAATGCTATCCTCCCTCTGGGAGAGTGGTGAGGGAGGACTTCCCTCTTATTGTAGCCTTTGTTAGAGGAGGAGGAGAAAGAGCTTCCCTTGGGTAAAGAGCCAACTTTTCTTCAAAGTATATTACAATAGTTCTCCATAAAGGCCTCTCAACTTTGAATCCCACTTGCTACCTTGATATAGCACAGCCTGGTCTTGTTAGCCTTTTTCCCCCACAACAATTTAAGGGGTGCATCTGTGTGTGTCAGCATCAATGTCCTTGACATAGGGGGTTAAACTGGCTTTTTTAAGGCTGTTCAGATAATTTATGAAGGTGCATTTCTGAACTGGCTAATATATTTTATGTGGAAGCACCACAAGCATGGACAGGCTGGGGAAGAAAGGGGAATTGAGTTAGTATTTATAATCTGTTTTATTAATGTGTCTAGTTAATATTTTGCACCAGATAGTTATTTTTAGTTTTGTGAAGGACAATTCTGAGATATGTGCCATATTAACAAAATACATTAAATGATCTCAAACAGCAGCTTGATCTAAACATTTAGAATTTTGGAGCACCACTAGCCCTTCTATAGTAGTTTAGAGTTTAATGCCAGAAGGGACCCTTAGATCTTCTAGTCTGACCTCCTGTACAATCACTGGACATTAAATTTCACCTAGTTACCCCTTTACCGAGCTAAACAATCTATTGACTAAAGCCTGTTCAGTTGCAAGCAGCATTTGACTATAAAGCTGATTTAGTTGCCCCTTTCTACTATTCTTAATACTTTAAAATTCTCATATTTCTGCTTCATATTTGTATGACTGATCTTTGGACAGAGGCAAATCTTTTAATCACATTTAAAGTAAATCTAGCAAGCCATTTCTGAAATATTGGAAACAGCTGGCAAATTCTGGTTTTGAAAATTCTTTTTCACCCCATCTATCCAGAATGGGTTGACTTAGAAACATCAAATTTGGTGTATTCAACATTACCTGGACAAAAGTGTACCTTTCATCTGTAAAAAAGTGACCGTGGACATTTGGTAAAATTATTCATTACTTACTTAGGAGTGTTAGAACAATCTTCAGGGCTCAGTTAGAATTTTATAAAGTTGACTCCGATTGACAGGTTTTGTCAACTCTCCAAATAAACGAAGAGCTTGTGTAGTCTAAGTGGCAGGAGACTATCATCAGTATTCATTCACTGAGGCTCAAGGAGACCCAAGCCGGGGCAAGACCCGGGCACCACTGAAAACCTATTTTGTGTAACAAGTGGTGCCTTCCACCGGCCTTCTGCACAGGGGTGAATATCAACCTCTGGAAGCTACAGCTACAGGGGCAGTGTGCAGTCAGCATCTTGAATCCCCTCTGTGCTTACTATATCTGAGTCTTACAGTGGCCAGCAGGATGGCCACTGTATTTGGAACAAGGAGACAGCAGTAGCTAACGAAGAAAAATATTAGTTGTGTCCTGATTTTCTGTTTTGTTAGGGTGTGTGTGTGTGTGTGTGTGTGTGTGAGTAATGTCAAAATTGAAAATCCAACCCCAAGAAGCTGCATATAAATGGACATCAAAACAGGGCTGAGAGGGAGGAGCCTTAAAACACATACATTGCAGTAGGTTTAGTTTAAATCAGACACTGTAGCCAACTAACCCTGTCAAACTGGTGGCACAGGGTGCCCTAAGTTTCATAAAGGCAAAACTGTCATACACTGCGAGGCTTTTTGTAATTAAACCCCTAATATTGTAGGTTTTTTAAAGATACATGAGGAGAACAGATTTTTTAAAAATGATTAGGGACAGGAGCAATGGACTAGAGTTCTGGTGACCTTTGTTTCAGCACTACAATGCAGGCAATTATTATAGCCCAAGTTCAAAGTTTCCAGAATTCCGTTTCTTGTTTCCCTCCTCTACGTTTTATATTATACAGGTACCTCCAAAGAGCAAATATTTTAGTGTGAGTATTGAGGAAAGGATATAAGTTAAAGATTATTATGCTGTTCACACTCTTTAAATGTTGGCAGGCAAGCCATGACATTTGGGAGCCCAGCAGTGTTTTGTCCTGAGACATCTAGCAAGCGAGCTGTCCATGATCCCTTCCAGAAGGCATTTTAAAAAATTTTCTCTTTGTCAAGTTCTTTTGGTTCTGCCACTTCTGTAACCAATAAACTTCAGGTCCTAGGTCTCTATTTAGCAATTTTTGACATGCATGATATCTATTTATGTGGAGTCAGACAGGGCTTTTGAATGCACTGCATTCATCAGCTCCCTATACCTTTGCTACATGCAGTACCTATCCCATTTTTTCTCCTTTGCTGTCTTGTGCCCTGACATACCTAGAGAGTTTTCTAGTAATAAAGTTACACTCTGCTTACAGTTCACATAGGCAAACATTTTTTAAAGGTGCCAGGCTACTATCATCATCATAGAACTGGTCAAAAAAGGGAGGAAAACCGATGTTTTTTTAAAAAATCTTTCCCCTTCCACTTAATTAAAAAATAATTTAAATGAAATTTCATAGAACAATTTTGACCAGTTCTACACCTTTATCATTATCGAATACAATCCTTGCTCCAGTGTAAAATACCATGTCCAGTAGCCATGCCCCTTAAAACATGAGTTGTTAAAGGTTGGGTAATTGTCTATCTACCGGATCCCCAGACTCACTTCCTGATGCTTGCAGGGGTGTTCGAAGATGCTTTTAACCTTCAGGTATCCCCTTGTGGTGCAGTTGGGTAACACAGCAACTCTGCCTCAGTTTCCCTCCTTTAATGGACTGAACACCATCTAGACCATTTTGGTTTTTTAATATGACATTGGACCTCTGTCCTGCTGATGTTCTGGACTGTTTATCACCCCCAGGGGAATGGACTACCAACGACTAGGCCAATCACCCTAGAGGAAGGGTGTGCAGTCCCTGCTCTCTTCAAGTATGGCTTATTTGTTCAAGGCTTTAATAAACCCCCTTACTGGGTTTGGGTGGGGGAATTCAGGCCTGACCACTTCTCTGAGTTCTAGGCAGTAACCATTTAAGAAGTGGTTGGCATCAGTCTCTCCCTTACTGTTTCCCTAGCATACTCCATACCATACCTTTCTTGCAGGCTGTTCTCCTCAGGATCATGCCTTCTCTTCCAAGAGGTCCAGCTTGCTAGGTTGTGTCTGACCAGCCTGTGATTGGAAGGTCCTGCTCTGAGCAGCTCCTCAGTCTCTCAGGCAGTGTCCTGGAATCCTTTTATGCTTCCTGACCTCTCCTTTCAGGGCCAGTTCCAAGGGATAAGCTCTGTACTGCAGCTCTCCTCTCAGTTCTTCCCTAGTGGCTCTGCAGTCCTCTCTTTATAGGAACCACCCAGTCTGGTTCACCCCACCTGAGTCTAGTACTTAATTACCTATTTTCTCTCCAGGTGCCACAAAACAGGCTAACCCCTTAACCCCATCACTGACAGTGTGGGGGTCTATACAACCCATCACAAGGAAATTCCTAAAAGTCTCTCAGCCAACAGTGCTCGCCTCCACTCAGCTAGTGAGATCAGCCAAGGTCACAATAAACATCTACACACTAGATGTCCTATGTATGAACAGGTAATCAGTTCTAAAAGCATACCGGTTTTGTCGTGTTTTTTGAGTCTCTGTATTACACACTAATATAATAAAACATGATTAGTAAGGGCCTACCTAGAATTGTGCCCCATTGTGCTAGACGCTACGGAAAGAGAGTAGTAGACAATCCCTGTCCCATAGAGTTTGCAATCGAAATAGACAAGACAGACACAAGGTAGGGGATAGGGTATATATGTGCACGCCTAATTATATCATGATCAGATGATTGCAGTGTTTTCAGAATGTTTAGTCAATATTTTTGCAATATGGAGAAATGCATACAATATTAAAAGAAATATAGAGAGAGCACTTATCTCCAAAGTACTTTATGAGCAACTTATACTACGCTGATGAGTACAGTATAAGAATCTATATCTAAGAGAATAGAATTGGTCTCTTTAGTGTCATTCAGACTCTCTACAGGCAGAGACTTGTGGGGGAGGAGAGTGAATCATTGAAGGCTGAATCAGAAGCTTTGTGGGGGCAGGAGGGGTGGAGAATCTATTAATTATCTCTGAATTGGAAATCTCAAAGGCTCATTTTAGTGTTCTGATAAAAGACAGTGCCTTTTATACCCAGGCATGGGACAGATGGAAATTAAAGCTGGAGCCAATAGGCATCAAGTCTTTCAGACAGAACAGATTATTCTTACTAAATTTGGGACTGTATCTCAATCTATATTTACCCAATCCTAATACAGATGGTTAAGGAAATATTATATACTGTATAATTTCTCTGTTCCCTGCTCTATACCACTTTCTGCTGACATCAGGACATGCCCAGTAACTGGGCAGAAACATTTTTTTTAAAGCATGTTGTATAGATTGAGCTTGGTCTTGCATTTGAATCTGCGTGGGAGCACCCCTGTGAACCTCTGTTCACTTCCGTCAGGTTCCCCCTTGCACATTGTGGATTGCAGGACTGGGGCCATAGTGCTGACATATTTGATATGTTCTGTCACCAAAAATACGTTAGTGGCGGGGTTTTATTCCCGTGCAAGTTAGGAAGTGAGGGACAACAATTATTCAGCAACAATCTAAGATGGATTTTGTTTTGTGTATTCTCTAATAAGAATTACTTGCATGCACAGATTTATGCATTTAACCTTTGCTGTAACTAATATTATAAAGAAACAGACAAAAAATACACATCTTACACAATGGCTTGCATTTCTGTTAGCACCAGTTACTCTATGGTGATATTTTCTATTTGGTATTCAATAGGTGATGTTCTAGAAAAATACACCACAGTGTGCCCATCTAGACTACAAGCCACTTGACTAACATCACGGAAACTTTGTTCTGACCACAGGTGACCATGGGAACATGTTTACATAAAATGTTAATAAGATGCTAATGAGAATAAGGAGAACTCAGAACAACCTATGGAAAGAAAAATAACCCAAAATTTATGGGTTGTGAAAGTACAGATGAGGAAAAGGAGGGTTGGAATCCTTAAAGTCGTAATAATGGGATAAAAGGGGTTCTCTGGTATGGATAGGGTGGAAAGATCCTGAAGGAAGACCTCATTGGGAAGCTCCCAGCAGGAACCACCCCTCTATTGATGACTGCTTGTTGAGAGCTTCACCAGACTCTATAACATATGTGAAGTAGCAGCTATTGCATTGGCTCTCTCAGGTTTTGTATACTAATGTGTGATTGTAATTGTAGTCATCTGCTTAGTGAACGTATAATACAGACAAGACTTCTCACTTGTAACTGTGTGTGTAGTCACCGTCTTTGTTCTTCGTGAGTCCCTAGAGCTTCCAAATCTATGGAAGATTTTCACCCTGTTGATCTTAAAACTGCAGCAAATGCAGGAGCTGGACTCATTATGACTGAACACAGAACTATCAGTTCAAACAAAGTCTACAAAATAAACTGTCTTTAGTATCACACATCTGTAGGACATGCACAGGAGTCTGCTTATGCTTGTGCAAGATACGGTGTAATGCATTATTAAAATGATTTGACTTAGAAGCATTTGCTTTCTAATCATTCAAACCCTACTAAATAACGGTGGCAGATTTTTGCTTTCTCCAGAATATCTGCATTCATCCCTAGATTGTAAGATGAAAGTACGGCAAAGGCTGAAGAGAGTGTATTGAGAGTCATGCAGCTCATCCCTGACAGGTCTCTAAAGGAAGCAATCTGTTCCCTGCAGAAAGATGAGCAGGACCTATACTTAGCTCTGGCAGATTCACTGCAGCTCTAAGAAAATAGGTATGTTTTGTTGCAATGGGTCACTAGTGTGCAGAACCAATAAATGGCTCAACCTCAAACCTTGCCAGATATACAGGTACAAGAGAGTCACCAAATTACAGATTTTGAGAACTGTAGGAGGTGTGGCCACTATAGCTTGTAGTCTGATTTCTGTACCCACTGTCCTGAGTTCTGTATCATAGGCAGAATTATTGTCAGTCTGTATTCTCTGTGCACTTTTTAGTGCTCATTTCAATTATCTACCTGAAATTTCCATTTATTTTAGTGGGAACTTCATACACAGAACAAGGACAATGTGGATGTCAATAGAGAATTTTGCCCTTTGAAATGTAAAAAATAAAAAGAATCCAAATGTTATAATTTTGCTGCTTCAAAGTGGCAAGGGTGTCATAAGACGAGATAGTTTGTCGTTTGATTCTGGTCTTTCTACTGTACCTTTTTTGCTAGTTAATCTAAATATCGGAATATTCTTTTCAGCTTTTGGGCTAGACTGTGCCTTTAAGCACCACTCTGAGCAAGGGATGGTGGGCAGGATACACTCTCCCAGAAAAATGTGTACCTGGGGGGGCCCTTCTGAAGCAGAGTTCCTTCAGTGCTTCCCTCTTTCACTGGGAAAGCACTTTACAGAGTACAACATACTCTTCCTCCAGCTTTTACAGTCATCTCTGCTGGATGGTACCCCAGGGGTAAGGAACCATGCCTCTCACTCCCTTCTCGACCACCACTTTGCAGTATTGGACATTCAGCCCCTATGCTTCTACCTATACCCAGGGCAGGGCTGAAGTGACCATTCAATTGTGTGGGACTTTACTCCCTGCACTAGAACCAGGCCAGTCATGCAAGATGGGGCAATGTGACAGATTTCTGTTACCAATCTGCCTGAGGTGTCAGGTGATCAGGCTGAGGCCACAGGATCTTTAGGGAGGAGATGACAGAACACACCAGGTAACTGAGTTTTAAAGCTTTATTGGTAAAATAATAAAACAACAATGGAGAGTGCTGGGGGCGGGGGCTCCCCACATCACTCAGGAGAAAGAAAGAAAGCATTAGTGCCCCAAGCCCTCACATGCACTACCTGAGGCTGGCCAGGCTTGGGTGTAACGTAAGAAGAGGGGGAAGGGTGGACGGGAGTTCTGTCCTGTGCACAAAGGTCATCCAGGGTCCACTGTGATCTCCAGCTCTCAGGAGGGTTTTAAGTCCTGGGTTCCTTTGGGGGTGTTCTATTCCACAACCTCTATTCCTGGTGCTCCTTGTGCCAATCCAAACCAGCTTTCTGTGGTCTTCTTCGCTTTCCCAAAACACAACAGCTCCAGGGACGCGAAGCTCTGCTCCCCCCCCCCACCTCATCATCTTGCCTGTGTTTTTAATCTCTGCAGCCCTGTTTTTTTCATGGCTGGCTGTGGCTGGGTGAGAGATAAACTTCTTGTCTAGCGCCGTGACCTTGGACTGGGGCCAGCATCTTATTGTTGGACTGAGCTTGCTAGCTGCAGTGTTGAGTTAACCCATTCTCTGCTCACTTTCTCCTTCCCCCTTTGGCATCTTGCAGTCTGAAAAAGAATCTTTCACTCTTCACTCACACCTTTGACCCTCCCCAAAATGCTTTGCGATGCTTGCAACAGCATTAGCATCATGCAGTGCTGATCTGCCTTCCCCAGGGGAACCCCTGAGGTTGTGAGAGCAACAAGGTAGCCTCTGAGGGGTTCTTTTCACAATGGCCAGTTAAATCATTACCCATGGCCAGATTTCACACTAAGTAGCACCTTATTTTGGGAGTAGTCCCATTAGAATCAACAGGGCTATTTGCAGAATAAAGGCCCAGTTCACCATTGCCCTGCACCTTGTACAGCCATTTACAACAACAGTGTGAGGTGGACATAGAGCGCTGCCAAATCAAAGCAGTAGTGTAGCTAAGTGCAAGACACAAAGTGCAGGATAGGTTTCAGAGTAGCACCATGTTAGTCTGTATTCGCAAAAAGAAAAGGAGTACTTGTGGCACCTTAGAGATTAACAAATTTATTTGAGCATACGCTTTCATGAGCTACAGCTCACTTCATCAGATGCATGATAGTCACAAATCAAGACCCAAGGAGTCAATAGAAGGTTCAGGATGTTTTTGTAGCATTAATACAAGTGAATGCTAACAATCTATGGTGCTGAAGACAACTCCCAGGCTTTCTTAAGTCTCAGATCACAATATTGACTTTGGTGCATCAGGAGGAAAAAAATAATATGAATTTCAAATAAGATGGAAAATCACTAACATGATTGCAAGTTGGTGACAATGCCCTTCTTCTCCTCCTTCCTCCCCCGGATCATGTGCTCTAAAATATCAGCAGGTGTCTGGAAACCTTCCCCTGGATATCATACAAGCCTTGTTGACAGAAATCTTTGGCAGATGGTATGTGAGTGGAAGGGAGGATGAGCTAAAGTTTTTGGGCTAACAACCAGTTAAAAGTAAATGAAGGTATGGAAAATTCAAGAGGCCAACTAGTTCCCCCTTGATGCACACACACAACTCCTACAAACACTAAAGGGCACCATGGGCATGCAGCCAGGAGAGAAAAAAGAGTACACTTAGTACAATTATTAGTACATTTAGCATAGCAAGGAGTATACACCTAGCGTAGATGGAATGCTAAGAGAGTTAGAAATGGGATGTCTTTACTAGCAAGCTCCGAAAGAAGCTGTCCATGTGCCTCCTGTTTAATTTTAGTATGGAGGCCAATCCTGCAAGTCACTGCTTCACAGAACTCCCGTTGACTTCACAAAGTAGGCAAAGAAATAAGAGGAAAATTTTATGCTCTTAAAGGAGACATATTACTCAGATAGTTATTCCCTGTGATCATCAAACAAAAAGGTCCTGAGTTTTGGTTCACTGAGTTCCTTTAGGGCCTTATCCCACATGGCCAACTAACAGAGAACATCCAGCGATATTCATGGGAGTTCTACATGAAGTCGGCTTGCAGACTGAGCCATTGTCATCTCTGAGTTGGAGTATCCAATGACCAAGCATTGGTGCTTAAGAAACAGGCCAGTGCCAGGAAGACATCAAAAGTAGGCTTCTTTCAGATGAGGAGCCACGCCCATGTGATTTTCTCCAGATTACAGCTTCCATTTATCAATTATTGGCTTGTCTACCCTCAAGCTTTTCCCTGTTCTCCAGTCATCAGGGGCTTGCTATCCGCAGGAGCAAAGACCTTATTATTCTATAATTTCCCACTAGACGTTTTCAACTGTGACTCCTTTATGTTGTTGGAAACTCTATCCCACATTATGGATTCTGAGTGTACCTGACTAACTCAAACCAGAGTGACAGCCTGCCCCTTTCCTGTGTGTGTGTGGGTGGGGGGGAGGGCGGCGGAGGAGGCTATAAATCTAGTCACATTCAGAAAGGGACAATCAAAATGGGCTCTGGATCCCCTAATACAGGCCACACTTCCGTGGCCCCATGGACAGACTTTTCCTCCCAGTTCCTTATCAGGCTCATTCTTATGTAGTCACAGCCAGTCCTAGATGGAGCCTCCTACCGTCCTGGTTTCCCCTTCCTAAACTCTCCCTATCTATCATTTTTCACTATTACTGCCCACAAGCAGGGGAAATTTGAAGAGTCAGCAAGATACATATAAAGGAACAACAAAACAGAGATTAAGAAAGAGGGGCAGGTGGGAGGAAAATACATAGAAAAGTGGGGAGAGAAAAGGAAGATTGGGAGGAAACAGAAAGAGACATGACGATGAAGACAACGACAACAACAGCAGATTTGAGGTGAGCAGCCCTCAGTGGTGAAATAACAGGTTAAGGACTATTTAGTAAAGCTGGACATGCACAAGTCCATGGGCCCAGATCTAATACATCCAAGGGTGCTGAGGGAGTTGGCTAATGTGATTGCAGAGCCATTGCAGAGCCATCTTTGAAAACTTGTGGTGATCAGGGGAGATCTTGGACGATTTGAAAAAGGCAAATATAGTGCCCATCTTTAAAAATGGGAAGGAGGAGAATCTGGAGACCAGTCAGCCTCACCTCAGTTCCTGGAAAAATCATGGAGCAGGTCCTCAAGGAATTCATTTTGAAGCACTTGGAAGAGAGGAAGGTGATCAGGAACAGTCAACATGGATTCACCAAGGGCAAGTCATGCCTGACCAACCTGATTGCCTTCTATGATGAGATAACTGGCTCTGTGGATATGGGAAAAGTGGTGGACATGATATATCTTGACTTTAGCAAAGCTTTTGATATAGTCTCCCACAGAATTCTTGCCAGAAAGTTGAAAAAGTATGGATTGGATGAATGGACTATAAGGTGGATAGAAAGCTGGCTAGATTGTCGGGCTCAATGGGTAGTGATCAATGGCTCGATGTCTAGTTGGCAGCCGGTATCAAGTGGAGTGTCCCAGGGGTCAGTCCTGAGGCCAGTTTTGTTCAACATCTTTATTAATGATCTGGATGATGGGATGGATTGCACCCTCAGCAAGTTTGTGGATGACACTCAGCTGGAGGGGAGAGGTAGATATGCTGGAGGGTAGGGATATGGTCCAGAGTGACCTAGACAAATTGGAGGATTGAGCTAAAAGAAATCTGATGAGGTTCAACAAAGACAAGTATAGAGTCCTGTTCCTAAGATGGAAGAATCCTATGCACTGCTACAGGCTGGGGACTGGCTGGATAAGCAGCAGTTCAGCAGAAAAGGACCTGGGGATTACAGTGGACGAGAAGCTGGATATGAGTGAACAGTGTGCCCTTGTTGCCAAGAAGGCTAACGGCATATTAGGTTGCATTAGTAGGTGCCTTGCCAGCAGATCGAGAGAAGTGATTATTCCCCTCTATTCAGTACTGGTGAGGCCACATCTGGAGTATTGTGTCCAGTTTTGCCCCCCCCCCCCCCCACTACAGAAATGATGTGGACAAATTGGAAAGAGTCCAGTGGAGGGCAATAAAAACGATTAGGGGACTGGGGCATATGACTTATGCAGCGAGGCTGAGGAAACTGGGCTTATTTTATCTGCAGAAGAGTGGGGGCGGGATTTGATAGCAGCCTTCAACTACCTGAAGGGGGGTTCCAAAGAGGATGGAGCTAGGCTGTTCTCAGTAGTGGTAGATGACAGAACAAGGAGCAATGGTCTCAAGTTGCAGTGGGGGAGGTCTAGGTTGGATATTAGGAAACACTATTTCACTAGGAGGGTGGAGAAGCACTGGAATGGGTTACCTAGAGAGGTGGTGGAATCTTCATCACTAGAGTTTTTAAGGTGCAGCTTGACAAAGCCTTGGCTGGGATGATTTAATTGGGGTTGGTCCTGCTTTGAGCAGGGGGTTGGACTAGATGACCTCCTGAGGCCTCTTCCAACCCTAATCTTCTATGATTTGTTAGGACTTGAAGCCCCTCCCCATGTCACCTTGCACCATTTGCAAGTCCATCAAAATGGAGACTTCAACAAATAAAGGGGGGGAATTGCTGACTCATTGATGTTGACCTCAGTGGGCTTTGGATCAGGATCTTAAAAAAAAGTAGCTAAACAAACCCCCTATAAGTAAGATTCTTCTATTTGTCTGATTTATTTTCTCTTTAACTTGTGCAGTTTTCATTGAAGAAAATGGATCCAAGAACATCTGGCTTTTACTAACATCAGGACAAACTAACAGAAAATGATGGGGTTTTTACAAAAATCAGAATGACATCTTTGTATTGCCATTGTATAAAACACTAGTTTCCAGTGAGGCAACTTCACTGAATTGGCTAGCATCTTATTGCCCAATGGAAATGCAAATTGCTAGTACCTCACCAAGTTACTTAAGCCAGAGTAGTGTTCTAGCTTCAAAACAGAAGGTTACTATGGACCCGATTTCACCACCTTTATTCAGGTTAAGTAGCAACTTACTCCACAGTTAGATCTACTGAAGCCAATGGATCTACTTGTGGAGCAAGGTACTACTCAGCCTGAGTAAGTTTGGCAGAATCTGACCCAATATGTTTTAAAGTGGCTTGTAATTTATTGGAATACCAAGTACAGTGGAGGAAAAATAAGTCCAGCTTAGTTATCAAAGGAAGCAGTTGCTACAAAGATTCTTAAATTCATTGTATATCGATAAATGTACATTTACCATGTGTTTTTTTAAACTTAAGTGGAAAAATGGACAGTATCATTTATAGCAGTTCACAGTTCACATCATAATTCAGAAGTGCTAATGAGAAACAGATGTGTGCCACCCTCTCTTCCCTCCGTGACCCCCTCCCCCCAGCAGTTTAATTCACTTGGTTACGATCTTTGGATTTGGGGGGGGGGGGAAGGATGAAGTGCACCACAGTCTCGTCAAAACCATTTTAGCACGTGTCAGAGCTGTCATAATTGACATGTAAAATACATTATGCTTCTTCTATTCTACAATTTGTTAACAATTAGTAAGCTCACATTAAGCATAGTGAGTAGCTTCTGTCAGAATTGCTCACAACTGTCATTGTGTTCAGTTAAGCTCCCCATCACCACGTGCTTTAATGTTTTGCCAATAAGATGTCATAATAGCTTTTAAAAATAATGAAACTATTCTCTTTCTACTTAATGAGTGCAAAATATTTGACAAATGCTAATAGATTAAATTTCACAAAATCCCCTGTGAGGAAGTGAAGCATTATTCTGAGTTTTCAGGAAGGAAAACTGGGGCACAGAAAGGTCAGGTGATTTGCTCAAGACTACATAGTAGTGTGTGGCAGAGCCGGGAACAAAATGCAGATCTCCACACTCCTACTGCTATACAAGACAATGCCTCCTTTGTAGAGGCCTGATCATGTCCCCTAGATCCTATGTGTTAAGGTGTTCTATGTGAAAATCTCCCTTCTTCCACCGGAGGTTGGGTGCCCCACATGGCACTTCCTTCTCTTCCCTTAAGCCTGCAGAGGGTGCTCACACCAGTCCAGGGACTTCATGTGTGTGTGTGGGGGAATAGTGGGCAAGTCATCCTCACTGAGGCCCATAGAAGATGCTTAGAATAAAGTTAAAAAATAACTTTGTGTATTAACAACCATGGATCCCCTGCCGCACAGCCTGGGACCTCAGAAATCACTGTGGCCAAGGGGGTCTTTGGTATTATGGAACTGCCAAGCTTAGAGGTGGCTTCTCTGTGGGTAGACTAATCCAGGTGCAGAAGAACACCTACAGAAATCTTCAAGGAGATTTTCCATGCAAAACTCCCCTTTAACACATGTGGGACTATATGAACCAACAAGAGCATACTAGGTATTGGAATAAGTCTCTCCCTTTAAATTTTGTCAAGTTTAGCATTTTACAATTGATTTTTAACTCATTGCAGTAGTACATTGGTAGTTTATCTGCTTTGTTTCAGCCTTATTGTTGGATCCAAAGATCATTGAAATAATGGCAATTGACGAGCAATTTAGATCAGGAAAATATACCTCAAGTTCTACCCCACCTCCTTGATGAAGCATCAACGTTTCAAGGAACAACAGGCCCTTAAAACGTAGGAGGCAGTGTAGTCTTGTATGCCTCCCTAGCTTCTCTGGCTTTATTTTCTGTACATTCACTTATTGTAGTTTCAGTTTAGTCTAGAAGATAGGGCAGATGGAGAGAATACAATGTATGCGATGAACTTTGAAATATAAAAGATGGAAAGCAGCAGGGATGGGGAGGTAAATAATAAGCCTTATATGAATTTATCTTCTGTAAGTTTTTAGTCTCTCATCGGCAGTTCTCAGTAAGTCAAGTATCCATTCTTTATCCCTTCTTTTCACAGAGCCTGAGAAAACCCTGGACTCTCCCTAACAAGAGGGCTGTCTGGAAAAAAAAAAATCTTTCACTCACTAACAACCTCCCCCCCACCCAAAAAAAGCCACAACCCCCACAAACCTAGCATTTTCCCTGAAATACTGTTTCTGTCTGCACTGGAGGAAAAGATTCTACACAGTCATCATCACAATCGATCCTGCCACAACCACAGCAGGACAGATCACTGGGGGAAGTGGCCTCACTCTGGGAATAGGAAAACTACTAGCGTTAGCTGCAATGCTACAGAGGCTGAATAGATCTCTAACCTACTAGGGTGTCAAATGCCCTGCCTGAACAGCCAGCTCAGGCTTGTCAGCCATTTTTATCACCTCAGTATTTCAGCATAGAAGTTAGGAGAATTATGTCTTCCTCTCACCTCCTTGTTGCCAACAGAATTTCCAAATGAACAGTTAATCCTAATGTTATTAAAATATCCAGATTGAAAGCCCTGATCCCACAGCCTTATCCATGCTAACAAAATCATCTGTGTAGAATCCTACTGAAATCAACAGGGCTCTGGTTGAGATCAGAGGTCTGCCTGCCTGGCTCAGATAGCAGGGTTAGGAAGACATTCTGCCATATCACATGGAATAAGCAATTATTCAGCAACTAGGAGTAATCTGCTTTTTTTGCATTCTGAGACTTCTATATGATTAGCATGGCAAAGTTGTGTCACTATGCCTTTAGCTACTCATTGCTATGCTCATGTCTGTTTTTAGAACTATCATGAATTAGCTGCATTTTACACCTCCCCCCCCCAACTGCATTGAAGGGTATTACTGTGACGTTGTATCCCATAATGCTTTATGGGAATATGACATAACTGGAACATGTTTTATGCTACATATGCCACATAATATATCTCTGTAAAGGTTATGATCTATTGAATCTATTAATCCTATTTGTATGCATGTATCATTTTTGTATTCAACATTATGAATATTGGCTGCATACTTATTTGATTCTGAGTAGGTTTCAGTGAAGCAGTTGATCAGCTTCCTAAGAAAAGACTGTTCTCAGTAAGTGCCCAATCAAGAAGCCCTTAAGCCAGCAATGAACTTGGAGACACCAATCCACATCTGGGCTTTCCTAGGAATGTGGCTTTGCTGGTAAGGAACTCAGTCATGCATGGACATGTGACTTGCCCAGGTGACTCTCAAACTCCATTTTGCAGCTGGACTTTGCATAGAAGAGAGGAGGGGGCCTCCACCCACAAGAAAAAGTCTATTTAAACCCCTGGGAGACCCCTGCATGTTGTCTTCAGCTGGCTGAAGAGAGCCTCTCCACCTCCAAAGATACCTGAAAGAAACTGGAACAGAGGACAGTAACTACAGGGGGTGTGAGTGATTGCTGGACCCAGACTAGAAGGAGATTAGTCTGTAAAAGAAAGCTTACTGGAACTGGTGAGATTTTTACCTGTATTCAGTTTGATTAGACATTGACTTGCATATTTTATTTTATTTTGCTTGGTAATTTGCTTTGTTCTATCTGTTACTACTTGGAACCACTTAAATCCTACTTTCTGTATTAATAAAATCACTTTTTACTTATTAATTAACCCAGAGTATGTATTAATACTTGGTAGTGGGTGTCAAACAGCTGTGCATCTCTCTCTGCAAGTGTTAGAGGGCAACCAATTTATGAGTTTATCCTGTATAACTTAATACAGGGTAAAAATGGATTTATTTAGGGTTTGGGCCCCATTGGGATTTGGGCATCTGAGTGTTAAAGACAGGAACACTTCGGTAAGCTACTTTCAGTTAAGCCTATAGCTGTTAGGGGGCCTGTTTCAGACCTGGGTCTGGCTCAAATCAGGCAGGGCACTGAAATCTTAAGCTGACAGAGCAGGAAAGCGGGAGCAGAAATAGTCTTGGCACATCAGGTGGCAACCCCCAGAGGGTTTCTGTGATCCAGCCCATCACAACTACTATGTACTAAGCACATTAAACGTGTAGAAGATGTTCCCCCTTAAAAAATATTGATTTTTTTAAAGTGGTATTGTACCAAAATGCTAAAGATAATGCTTAATATTTTTCAACAGAATTTGTGCTGGAAGCACTCTTATGGTTATGAGAGTGCCTCTTCACACATTTGTAGAGTGTTGCATCTTGTCAGCTTAACTGCATGGTTCTCTCTCCATAAAAAAAGTGTGAAGGATGCACTCAAATAACCATGAGTGCATTCAAGCACTCTCACATTCAGAAACATTCTCTGGAAATATAACTGGCATCATTTGGAAGTCAAAACCACTATGCTTCAGTCTCAGACACAGATATCTTTTCAAGTGTATTGCTGCTTCTATCTCTGTGGCAGGGGCAAAAGAGAAGCAGGGACTCATTTTGTGATGTTACCATTCTTCTAAACTTTCTTGATTGACTAATGAATGAGTTTAAATCCATTCCCATTGTAAGCAGGGTCTCAATGAACTCTCCCTGACAGCTAGTTCAGGAGAGGGAAAGACTTATGAAGTGAGCTGTAGCTCACGAAAGCTTATGCTCTAATAAATTTGTTAGTCTCTAAGGTGCCACCGGTACTCCTTTTCTTTTTGCGAATACAGACTAGCACGGCTGCTACTCTGAAACCTGTATTTACATGAACACACCTCCTCTTGTAGGTATCCAGCAGACAGGACTTGTGTAGCTCCAAGTGATCAGCTTTGGCTGGTTTTGGGTTACAATCACTTTAGTATTGAATGCAGGGGTAGTGAAATGTTATCTTAATTGTATGACTAAAGGGGAGCAGAACTGTGCAGAGCTTGTCTCAATGGAGGGGTCACCCTCAGATGAAAGGAACTGGCTAAGACAGGGGCTTGAATCCTAGATCCCTGTGAAAGTAAGAGGGGGAGGGACAGGTGTCCCAGCCAGGAGGTATGGCCTGTTCCTCAGGGTCCCCAGTCTGGTTTAACCTGTTCCTCCCCACTGTTCAAAGATAGAGCTAAATAGGCTTCATTAGGAGCATTTGTTATGTTAAAATGCTCATGAGAGTTGAAATCACTTGTGTTGGGGAAGTGTTTCTTCCCAGCCTGCAAAGAATTGAAAATCACTTGGAGACTGATGTGCAGAGGTCTCAGCAGAAGGTCACTGGCTGGCGAGATGGTGAGCAGAATGAGAGGCTGGTGGCCAGGGGGCGAGGAACCGCAGCTAGCTGGGCAGAACAAGAGCTCAGCAATTGCTCAGTGCTCAGCAAGCAAGACGCCTTCTTCTCTGGGTGGAAGGTTAACTCACACAGATGAACCTCTGAAACCTTGGTCCTCACTGACCAAAGACAACCACTGTGAGTGGGGTATGGGCAGGGAGCAGAGAAGAGCACAGAAAAGGAACTTTTGGTTGTAGAATTTTTTGAATTACACATCACCTCTGGGCACCTCTGAGAGGCAATACTGCCCCAGGCAGCCTGGAAGCATGGAAGGACCGTGCTCATCTGAATAGAACTTTTAAAAAAAGACCTCGAGCTTATCTTGGCAGGTCTCTCACTTTTACTTACATCTGTCCATGCTTTTCTACCCAGCCTTTAACTTCTTTCCCATCTTTGTGGCAGGTGATCAGATTTTTTCTTCATAAAGTCATTGACAGCAAACTCAAATAGTAATAACAGGTTTCAGAGTAGCTGTATCTCATGAAAGCTTATGCTCTAATAAATTTGTTAGTCTCTAAGGTGCCACAAGTACTCCTTTTCTTTTTTCAAATAGTAATAAACTCAAATAGGAAGACTTCCTCAAAGCGGAAGTAGGATTTTCTCTCCTCATCTCTACCGCTAGGCTCCATCTACACTATGATTAGTCAGAACAGTGAAGAGCTCATTTAATATCATTCACAATATAAATAACTTGCAGTAAAACAGACATATTTTGGGTCTGAAACAGTTGCAGTGCTCACTATCACCAAAAAGTTGTAGATACTAAGGGCCTCTGGAAAATTAGGCTCATGAGAACCCAATCTTTACAGAGGCAATCATAAAAGAACAAAGCTGTCCGTCAAATGGACCATCAGCCAACAACTTTTTGTAGTATACTTGATCTTTCATTTTTAATCATCCTTCTTACATATTTAATAAATATACTTTGAAGTTCTGTTCAGCATTCCCTCTGAGGAGCTCTTGGCATGTTACAAACATTAAATGAATTAAGTCTTAAAACTAGTCTAGCAGAGTAGGTCAGTAAAACCCACATTTTACAGATGAGCTGTTCAGACAGGAATAAAGGTTCAGATTTGGGTGCATAAAACTAAGCATTCAACCTCTATATTTCTATTTATAAAAAGTGTATAAAGAAAAAGGTCGTTTATCCCAGGCTTGAGATGCCTTTGACAAGAGTTAAAAATGCAGTCAATTAAGAAAAATAAAGCCATGAGGCTGCTCCTCAACCCCAAACCAAAGAGATTGACCAACTATAATAAATCAAGTTCAAACAGCATCCCCTTCTCCAACAGACATTGGCCATTAGTGGGTCCCTTCCTTCCAAAAATCTTGGGTAAAGCGATGGGCTTTGGTGTACGAGCTAGGGGCCAACAAAGCTGGGCTATTTTAGAGCAAGCAACAGGAGTAGGCTTTACATTTGAATAAATTATCCCTCCAAGAACTCCCATGCCAAGGGAGGTCCAATTTTGGCATGGGGTCTCAAGTAGGCATGTCCAAAGCCACTGATGGCTTTACAAGAAGCAAACACTGTAAACCCAGAAATCAATAGGCAGCAAGAGCACACCCAGAACTCCAACAATGTGTGCTCTCACACAGACACCCCAATAATAGGTAGGCTGCTCCATTTCATGCCAACTTCAGTTACTGGGTGGATTAAAGGGACAGCCTCACAAACAGCACAGGGGAGTAGCGTAATCTCAAAACGACAGAGGAATGGATCATAATAGTAAGGTCTGCATCTGAAGGAAATCATGAGTCACTATAAAAAGAAAAGGAGTACTTGTGGCACCTTAGAGACTAACAAATTTATTTGAGTCACTATGAAGGAGATAAAAACAAATTTAGCGCCTCCCCCCCCTCCTCCCTTAGAGAAGCAAATATAATCTTTGCCACTATATCTTATTGCTTCCTATAATCTACCAGCAGCAGCTCATTTTAATCCAGATTGAGCACCAGTGAGCTAGCTGTCATCCATGCCACAGTCACACCTAAATTTATGCTGATTGACTTTCAGAAGAGCTAAGGCTCCACAGCCCCAGTTGATTTCAGTGAGAGTAGAAAATTAGACCATTTTTAATAAGGTCCCTAAATTCAGGCTTCCAAGTCTGAACATTTTGGCTTAAAAATGACTTGCCCAAAGTTTCACAATGAGTTTGTGGATGAATCTGGAGCAGAATCCACATCCTTTGACCGAAGTCTGTCTTGTTCAGAAGAGTAGCTTTTCCAGCTATTTTTTTTAAAAAAGAATTAACTCCCCTCCCCCCATATTGATTCATGTGTCATACTAATAAAATACAAAAAGACACAGTATATAGGTGCAATATCACCACGTCATGGAACCCACTAGTTTAATGGACTGACACCCTAGTTTGTTCTGCAACAGAAGGATAAACATATTTTTCCTCCGGGGGAAAGGCTTATAGCTTCTGCCTGACCATAACTCATGGAGTTCCATGTCCAAGGGGATTACTCACACAGGGGATGAACTGGCTTTTATTACTAGTATGTGTTTGTTGGTAAACTGCTCTTAATTTTTAAGTTAAATTGAATTGATTTAAGCTAATTTTCTGAGTGCTTTATTGTGGAGTAGGTACTCTCAAGGCCATTGGAAATAGAGTAATATAATTAAAATGTGAAGCTGTGTCACAATGGCTCCAAGGGAAAAATCCCCTCAATCAACTACACTACTAACAAACAAAGGAGCTGCAGCTTGATGGACTTTGTCAGAGAACCTGTATGGTTATAAACAACACAAGCTGACAAAGCACAGGTAAGGACCTAGGAAGCTAGGGAGAGCTGCAGCACAAATTCAGTTGCAAAGGGACTGAATGTGCATTCTTGCCAACAGATGTGGGGAGGTTTTACGGAGATGGTGAAAGGAGAAGCATATGTCTGTGTAGAGGGGGAAGAACAAAAAGACATGGCCAAATCCCCAGCTGGTGTAAATCATTGTCACTCCAATGACTTTAATGGAGCGGTGCAGATTTACACCAGCTGAAGATAAATGTAATTAAGAACGGCCATCTGTAAAGAAAGACATTCTAATATTTCACCAAAAAACTAGGTTGTTCAATAAAACAGTGTAATTTTGTTTTCCTTCATTCTTGTTTAAGTCCATATTAAAAAAAAATCAGTTTAAAATAGTTGTTTGCTTAAAAAAGTTACATCTTTAAAATCTCACCATTTCTAAATGAAAGCCTAAAAAATGTGACGTTCAGTTTAATGGCTCAAAGCTCAACTCAGGTTGTAATTATTAGACTATTAGTAATGGTGCTTGACCCAGTTGTGCTGTTTCTTTCCTCAGTCGCCGTAAACTTAGCAGTTAAAGTGCTATTAGTTTTGACTTTAGCACAGGGGTGGGCAAACAATGGCCCACGGGCTGGATCTGGTGAATGACTAAGAAAATCTAGATAGATACTCAAATGCACAGTGGATTCAGGGAGAGGTGAGTGTGGAGCATCCCTCTATCTCGTGCCTGGTCCATGTAAGGGCTAGCCAGGCTTGCCTCCCCTGTGCTTTGGGAAGGGCAAGCTGCTTGGAGGGAGTTCCTCCAGGGGAGCAGGAAGTACACAGAGCTCTGGTTTTGCACTCACACGCAAACATTCTCCTGCACACTAGCCAACAGAGCTTGCTAGGGAGGGAAAGGAGAGCATGTTGCACTCCTTAAAGGGGTGTAGATGTTTGTATTTCCCCAGCACATTGGGGTGCTCTGGTACTCCCTCTGGGATGGAGCAACTAAACACAGGACAAAAGTCTTCAAAGGTACAAACTCGTCTGTAGTGAATAAAGTCTATTTTGCTGATGGAATCAAGTTGATGATTTTTCCACCTTGCACCTAAGACACTTTTGCACACATGGACAAGGTCTAACTGTTCTCAGTAGCCAGTATGGACACAACAACAAGCAGTATTGGCCTTAATCTTCTGTGCGGCAAGTTTTTGACTATTAGTTTACTAAACTTTACAGCTTAAAAGCTTTGCTAAGCAGAGAACAAGCTGCCAAGAGGGGTTATGGAATAACCTTTATTTGAGGTAGTAAAGGCTAGCTTTGACATACAAACACTAGGGACAGCTCCACAATTCAGGAATGAATCAAGATACTCCTTCCAAACAAAATAAATCATGTAACATATCTGCTCAATATTAACACTGGGACATTGTGCTGTTACATGCCCACACAGGAGCGTAATTGCAATCTGTTTGAATCAGACCATATGAACTCTTGTTTCTAAGTACAGAATGTGTGTGTGTGTGTGTGTGTGTGTGTGTGTGTGTGTTGGGGAGAGGGGGAGGAAATGGAATCTTACTAGTTACTCCAGTTGTGGTTATTGCATAAAAAAACCCTGCAGAGATTTTTGTGCAAACTATAAATACAATACATTTTAAGTACCTCCTTTGAGCACTGGCTGTTGTGTGTTAAGATGTTTTAGCAAAAAGAAAAGGAGTATTTGTGGCACCTTAGAGACTAACAAATTTATTTGAGCATAAACTTTCGTGAGCTACAGCTTACTTCATCGGATGCATTTGGTGGAAAATACAGAGGGGAGATTGATATACACACACAGAGAACATGAAACAATGGGTTTTATCATACACACTGTAAGGAGAGTGATCACTTAAGATAAGCCATCACCAGCAGCAGGGGGGGAGAAAGGAGGAAAACCTTTCATGGTGACAAGCAAGGTAGGCTATTTCCAGCAGTTAACAAGAACATCTGAGGAACAGTCGGGGGTGGGGAGGGGGGGGGGGGAGAAATAACATGGGGAAATAGTTTAACTTTGTATAATGACTCATCCATTCCTAGTCTCTATTCAAGCCTAAGTTAATTGTATCCAGTTTGCAAATTAATTCCAATTCAGCAGTCTCTCGTTGGAGTCTGTTTTTGAAGCTTTTTTGTTGAAGGATAGCCACTCTTAGGTCTGTAATTGAGTGACCAGAGAGATTGAAGTGTTCTCCAACTGGTTTTTGAATGTTATAATTCTTGACGTCTGATTTGTGTACTTTCATTCTTTTACGTAGAGACTGTCCAGTTTGACCAATGTATATGGCAGAGGGGCATTGCTGGCACATGATGGCATATATCACATTGGTAGATGCGCAGGTGAACGAGCCTCTGATAGTGTGGCTGATATGATTAGGCCCTATGATGGTGTCCCCTGAATAGATATGTGGACAGAGTTGGCAACGGGCTTTGTTGCAAGGATAGGTTCCTGGGTTGGTGGTTCTGTTGTGTGGTATGTGGTTGCTGGTGAGTATTTGCTTCAGGTTGGCGGGCTGTCTGTAAGCAAGGTCTGGCCTGTCTACCAAGATCTGTGAGAGTGATGGGTTCTTCCTAAAAACACCATCCTGGCCATTATGGATGTAGAAGCCCTCTACACCAACAGTCCACACAAAGATGGACTACAAGCCATCAGGAACAGTATCCCCAATAATGTCACGGCTAACCTGGTGGCTGAACTTTGTGACTTTGTCCTCACCCATAACTATTTCACATTTGGGGACAATGTATACCTTCAAATCAGTGGCACTGCGATGGGTACCCACATGGCCCCACAGTATGCCAACATTTTTATGGCTGACTTAGAACAACGCTTCCTCAGCTCTCGTCCCCTAATGCCCCTACTCTACTTGCGCTACATTGATGACATCTTCATTATCTGGACCCATGGAAAAGAAACCCTTGAGGAATTCCACCATGATTTCAACAATTTCCATCCCACCATCAACCTCAGCCTGGACCAGTCCACACAAGAGATCCACTTCCTGGACACTACGGTGCTAATAAGCGATGGTCACATAAACACCACCCTATATCGGAAACCTACTGACCGCTATTCCTACCTACATGCCTCTAGCTTTCATCCAGATCATACCACTCGATCCATTGTCTACAGCCAAGCTCTACGATATAACCGCATTTGCTCCAACCCCTCAGACAGAGACAAACACCTACAAGATCTCTATCATGCATTCTTACAACTACAATACCCACCTGCTGAAGTGAAGAAACAGATTGACAGAGCCAGAAGAGTACCCAGAAGTCACCTACTACAGGACAGGCCCAACAGAACGCCACTAGCCATCACCTTCAGCCCCCAACTAAAACCTCTCCAATGCATCATCAAGGATCTACAGCCTATCCTGAAGGATGACCCATCACTCTCACAGATCTTGGGAGACAGGCCAGTCCTTGCTTACAGACAGCCCCCCAACCTGAAGCAAATACTCACCAGCAACCCCACACCACACAACAGAACCACTAACCCAGGAACCTATCCTTGCACCAAAGCCCGTTGCCATCTCTGTCCACATATCTATTCAGGGGACACCATCATAGGGCCTAATCGCATCAGCCACACTATCAGAGGCTCGTTCACCTGCGCATCTACCAATGTGATATATGCCATCGTGTGCCAGCAATGCCCCTCTGCCATGTACATTGGCCAAATTGGACAGTCTCTACGTAAAAGAATGAATGGACACAAATCAGACGTCAAGAATTATAACATTCAAAAACCAGTCGGAGAACACTTCAGTCTCTCTGGTCACTCGATTACAGACCTGAGGGTAGCTATCCTTCAACAAAAAAGCTTCAAAAACAGACTCCAACGAGAGACTGCTGAATTGGAATTAATTTGCAAACTGGATACAATTAACTTAGGCTTGAATAGAGACTGGGAATGGATGAGTCATTGCACAAAGTAAAACTATTTCCTCATGTTATTTCTCCCCCCCACCCCATCCCCCACTGTTCCTCAGATGTTCTTGTTAACTGCTGGAAATAGCCTACCTTGCTTGTCACCATGAAAGGTTTTCCTCCTTTCTCCCCCCCTGCTGCTGGTGATGGCTCATCTTAAGTGATCACTCTCTTTACAGTGTGTATGATAAAACCCCTTGTTTCATGTTCTCTGTGTGTGTATATAAATCTCCCCTCTGTATTTTCCACCAAATGCATCCGATGAAGTAAGCTGTAGCTCACGAAAGCTTATGCTCAAATAAATTTGTTAGTCTCTAAGGTGCCACAAGTACTCCTTTTCTTTTTGCGAATACAGAGTAACATGGATGCTACTCTGAAAGATGTTTTAGACTTGGTACACAATTCTATACCTTAACCCAAAGAGAGTTTCTTTTTTAAAAAAAGAAAATCCTGTATTCTTAGCATATTTAGGAGCATATTTATCTTCTTTATTTTAATTCAGTGTATAAAATCACAAGTGACTGACTGGGCATATCAAATATTTTATAAAGTGCAATAAATCAGTGTAGCAAAATAAATAGTAACCCTTAACAGGTGAGATACTTTGACAATGCAACACAATAGTTTAAAGGATGTGCAAGAGTTCTATTTGGTATCACAAGCCATAGGAGGATTCTATCCTCCACTCTTATTTGCCTTGTGCTCTTTATCAAGATTAAATTGAAGATAGCTGACAAAACTGTTTTTATATATAAATCTGAAGATTTGATCCAAGGCTGTGCATTATTTGATCGAATTCGGTGCAATGTTAAAATGTATCAGTCCTATCTCTGGAATAAAATTAATATAGAAATAGACTTTCTGGATTCATGGCACTAACACTGAGTCTGTCAACATGCCTAAGCTTTTATTTTGTAGCACAGATACCAAATATGTATATTGAGGCATCAAAATCACTGTCATAAACGATTAGGCCATTTATACTTCCCTCACAATTTGCTAGTTCATTTCAGATTGCGGCACTTTCAGTTTGTTCTTTTGCCTGCCATTTGTGCGTGATATCTTGGTAATTAGCGACATTCTGAGGATAAAATTTCTCAAAGTGGAAGATAAATCCCTTAGATTTCCATCAGATACAAACAAATAGGAAAGCACTAAGAGTTTAACTGGAACCCCAAAAAATCAGATTAAGATGGCCCAAAAGCTTCATTTTTTAGCACAGCCAAGGGAAACATTCATTTCATAAAATTACCAACATGTACAGAGATCACCATTAAAAACAGTATTTACCAGCATTTCTCATATACCAATATCTAAGGTATATATCTAAGGTATTGGGCCAAATTCATTTTTGGTGTAGATGCTTTCTATTGCTGAACGATACACCAAGAATAAATTTGGCCTACTGTAACTCCACTGAGTGCAGATTCCCATGTCTTTTCTGCAGTCATATACATCCGACAGAGGTTCCCAACTGCCTGATAAGCTGGCCTGATGCCATTCCTGACAGGACTTGAACCCACTAAGCAGGGTGAGGAGAAGGCAGCAATGAACAGCCCTTTGATTTGTTATAGAGAACTAGATTGAGTATATGGAATTCCAACTAGATTCCAGATATGAGCCATTTCTAAACACAGATACTATGCACATTAAGCACAACCTCACTACATTGTGTAGAATTTTTAAGCACTGTTTTAAGAAGGGAAATGAAAAAGGCTATATACAATATTCAGCTTTCAGAGCCTGTGGACCAGCAATTCCTTTTAAAATCAATGTGCATGCTTATAAAGATGAATTTTGACGCTTTTGTATGTCATATTCACATATAGATACTGGACTAAAAAAAAAAAAAAACTCAGCCAGCTCACACAGATTGCTTCTTTTTCCAGGAATTTCTCCCTGAAAATAGCCAGCAGGATTTGGCCCAAAAGAGACTTTTACTTAAAAAAATATATTAAAATGACACAATCCAGCATCTCTCATTATTTATTAGCAACTAAAAAACCTTATGTTGTGTGCACATACACATTCTCCCATACATTCCCACTGTGCTGGAGACAGACACTCTTGTGAAATGTACCTGAATCAGAAAACCAAAACCAAAACACTCTAGAACTTTGAGGCACACCCAGATTCAGACAAGCAACTAGACCTGAAGCAGAATCCAACCTGTGACTCAGACCTATAATGTACAAAGCAATAATATATATATCAGTGCTCAATTAATATAACTGGAAACATACAATCATTACATTTAGTGGGTCAACTCTTCAGGGCAAGGACTACTAACTACTCTGTTTCTTGGTTGATGATTAGGAACAATAATACACATGAATAATAATTGTAATAATTATCATTTCAATACTGCAACTTAGAGTAGTGAGAGTCCAAAACTGAAAGGTCAAAGGCCTTTCCAGAACAGCATTTAATATTTCAACTTGAGTAAGTACAAGTTTTTTTAAAAAAAATCCAAGTCTTTCTGCATTATCAGATACATCTGTGATCAGAGCAGGTATCTTCAGTGTGGCTGAATAGTCACTTCATGGGTACACTGCTGAGCAGAGCTCCTACTAAAAGACATTGCAAATTGCAGAGAGAAAGCAATCAGACTTCCAAAGTTGTTTCCACCAGCACATGAGGTAATCTGTGCTGGGAACACTGAACTCAGAGGTAAAAAGATAGCTCCTACTCCAAAGCATTTTAATGTACTGACAAGTTTGTCAGAATCTTCTCCACAAAGCAACACACACGTGCACTGCTGTATACATGCAGGTTTCCTTTACAGGTGGCTGAACTTAGTTACTTTCTTCAGTTTCGTTTTTCCCATCTCCAGTTTGTGCTGTTTATTATTTTTGTCCTTCCCCCACTGAATAGCAATTGTCCCCTTTGAACTAAATGGCTAAGATTTCAATGTAAGATCGTATATGCAGGCAACTGTGGAACTTCACTCACTGAGACCTGACATGGCTAAACTGGCCCCAAATAGTTCATAACAGTTTTGCTGGAACATGGTTTTGGATAGGTAGCCAGTGCACAAAGAGTAGGGAACGCTACAAAATTGTCAGCTAGGCCAGAGTTTCTCTTAAGTCCACCCCTCAACTATTTAGTGAGCTTAAATCTCCGTCTTGGAGAGACTTCACCCATAACAGAACCAGTGGGCTGGCATCAAAACCCTCAGAGCAGATGACAGCGAACATGAAACAAGAATGTCCTTAGAAATGGCAGGCCACCTTCTGGCTAGCTGTGACTAAGTCTACCATAGAGGGCTGCTCTTGATGCAGAACGTGTGTGAAGCTTCCTAAACTGTATATATTACAGCCACAAACACCTTTTGGGTTAGCTTCATTGTCTCAGAACACCATATGGAGGATATCTGTGGCCACCTGCCATTTATCAAGCATACCCAGAAATGCCTACTAAACAGCATTTCCATGTGATGTTTTTGACAACACACACAAAGCAGGACAAAAGTGGAGGCCTGTTGCATTCACACCTGCCTACCTGATTTCTTATGAATGTTAACTGTCCACTGACAGGACCTGCCAGAGTTGATATGACATGACAGTGGAGGAGTACCCAACACCTGTTCTTTTCAGAAAGATTATCCTAGCGATTCAAAATGTTTCACTAACAGGGCAATCATGTACAAATCAAATCCAAATAAGAGTACATTGAATCTTGAGAACTGAAGGCTACTGCAGATTTATTTGCTTTATTAAAATGCACCCCAGTCCAGAGTGCATGTGCAGACTTTTCCAATAAAATAAACACAATATTGTTGTTAATTTTTAAAGATCAGCTACAGCTAGATGGAAGCTAGAGGGGAAATAAAGAATTCATTGTAAAAGATTTAGGATTTTTTTTTTTAAAAGATTAATCGGACTAAGTTTTCCTGGTAAAATATACACACAGTTGACTAAGGTTCCCATTCTAGAAAGTTATTTCCAGTCATCTGATGTACTGCAGGCTACATAGTTAGAGCTAATCATTACCTGTGGTGAGCAGCATAATCCACTGCCAACTAATTGTAAGGATTCTTAGCACTGTATCAGAGCAAGCCCTCAAGGTGTCTGGGTTCTTTAAAGCTGCCAGAACTCATCTGCTACAGCAGCAACTTATGCTATGCTATTGCCAACCTAAAAATACATTGGGAGAAGGAGAAGTAGGTGTAATTTATCTACCTTCTGATGGATGTCATCTTGTACTCTAAAAACAATTTGAAATTCAGCATGACATATCAAAAAGTGGCATTTAACATTCTGCAATATAAACCTTGAACAATTTTCACCCTGCCATAGTGTTAGCTTGCTGCTTTTGCTATATACTGTACATAAAGCAGGTGGAATATTTGTATGCAGTTCCTTTATTAGTTCATTTTATTGTGCCAGGGACTAATATGATTAGTACTGGGGAATATATCAAGTACATGTGAATAGACTTAAGTCCCAGGAAATACTTAGCTTAATCTGCAAACAATAGGCTGCCTCTTATCTATAACTAACCTCCAAAGCTTAAATTCTGTCTTTAGATGCACACACTTCCCACTAAGGCTAATGGCTGCAACAGAAACAAGAATTTGATTATAAGGTTTTATTTACCCCAAATTTCATGCAAAATTTCATTTTCCCTCTGAATAATATTATGATATAAATAATTAGGAAGGGATCCTAAACTAAGATGAGCTCATGAAAACAGTCCTTATTTTACAGTACTACTGTCTCACTAAATTCTTATTAAATGATACTTTAATTGTTTTTAGAAAACAAATAAGCATATGTGCACATGATATAAAGTATAACAAACTGACCAGTATATTCATACAGGTATCTTGCTTTCCATGTGTATCTTTGAGGAGGGATGGAAGAAGCATTAGTGGTAAGTAATACAGCAGCTTTTAAAGTTCTTCCTTATAGAAAGTGGTTGCATTGCATGCAATTATCCTCACTTGCTAAGAGACTACGAGAGACATGGTTCTTAACTGTATGAATAAATGTAGAACTAAAATAAACTCAGCACAGCAGGACACAGAATTCTAGTGCCTAAAAGACACTGAACTACAGGGTGTCTGAAGCCCAGTGCTGGGAAACCCTTTAAACAAATGAGAGACTTAAGAGACAGTACAGTTTATGGAGGAGATGGTATGATGGGATAATGGGATTTTGGTAAGTAATTGATCTTTAAATATTCAGGGTAAATAGGCCAAATCCCCTGAGATGGGATATTAGATGGATGGGATCTGATTTACTATAGAAAATTCTTTCCTGGGTATCTGGCTGGTGAATCTTGCCCAGGTGCTCAGGGTTTAGCTGATTGCCATATTTGGGGTCGAGAAGGAATTTTCCTCCAGGGCAGATTGGAGAGGCCCTGGAGGTTTTTTTGCCTTCCTCTGTAGCATGGGGCATGGTTGACTGGAGGGAGGCTTCTCTGCTCCTTGAAGTTTTGAACCATGATTTAAGGACTTCAATAGCTCAGACATGGGTGAGGTTTTTCATAGGAGTGGGTGGGTGACATTCTGTGGCCTGCGCTGTGCAGGAGGTCGGACTAGATGATCAGAATGGTCCCTTCTGACCTTAGTATCTATGAATCTTTCATTCCCCCATCTACAGTACTTTTATCATTAAAACTATTTCTAGAGTGCCCGCCACATTAGGAAATTAGCTGAGAGAGCCTGTCATTATGAAATTCAAACAGAAAGCCAAATATTGCCTTTGATCCATACATTCAACTCCTTTGGATGTCAGAGACCTTTTCAATGGATCAGTGTCAGCAAACAACTAGCAATATTTTAAAATAGGATTCCAGTTACAGGAAGCTCCACTGAAGTATAAATATTATTTTATTTTCATGGGAAGAACAAGTCCTTGGATTCTATAAAAGCAACCATAAAACAAGTCATTGTGCATAGCTGAAATCCTGTTCCAAGGAGCGTCACAGATAATTCTGTGAGGGGAGGAGGAAAGTTAAATAACCAGTTACCATATGACTACTGAATTTCATGGAGAGGTACAGGACAAATAAATGTGATAAACTGGAAATCCCAGGAAGCTACAGGGTCTGTTATTCCTGAGATGTAGGAAGAACAGGACACCTTACTGGAATTCTGGTGCCATCGATCCCTGGAGATCTAGGATAATCTCTTTCACAGGTTTTATTTTTCATGGGTCCTTTGGTGACCGAGAAATCCAATCCTTGAGCCATAAGCTCATTGGCAGACATTGCAGATGGTGGAGGAAGATAGGGTTGGGCCTCGATTGCTGCATGACAGTTATCTTTTTTTTCTTTTCCGCTGTTTTTCTGTGACCAGGGCAAGGCGATTTTCCTCAAAAAAATGGACGTTCCCTCTGACAAGTCTTTGCCAGTTATTCCTATCCTAGGCTGCCATCTCCCAGTGTGTGCTGTCAATCCCATCTCTCTTGATGTTTATCTTGAGGGTGTCTTTAAAGTGTTTCTTTTGGCTTCCCTGTTTCCTTTCTCCTTTGGTGAGTTGGGCGTACAGCAGTTGTTTTGGTAAGTGTACATCAGGCATGCACACACAGTGCCTGCTCCACCTCAGCTGGTGCTGGATAATCAGTGCCTCAATATTGAAGTTGTTGGCCTCTAAGGACACTGACATTAGTGCGATGTTCCTCCCACTTTATGTTGAGGATCTTCTGAAGAAAGTGATGGTGCTGGCATTCCAGGATTTTTAGGTGTTTTCTATAAGTCACCCAAGTCTCACAGCCATAGAGGAGAGTTGAGATTATCACCACTTTATAAACTAATAATCTATTATGTCTAGTAAGTCTAGTATAATCTAAAAGTCTTCCAGGAACTCTTGAGTAGAACTGGCTAGAAAACAAGAATTCTGTTTCACACACACACAAAGGAGGTTTTGAATTTTGTTTTTGTCCCACAATGGAACAAACAAACAAAGAGCCCTTTTTGAAATTTCTCAAGAGAAAAAACTCACCCCAGAACAGCTAATAGGTGATCATCCTAGCCAATAGGCAGACATGTGAGAGACCCAAGTTCAAATCCCTATTCCAAATCAGAGACTTGAATTTGCATCTCCCATACGTCAGGTTAGTGTCCTAACCATTGAGTTATTGGCTGTTGTGGGGTGGGAATGCTCTCCCCCCTCACACCTCAGAAAGGTGTTAAAAGGATTAAATCCATGAATGATTGTGAGGTGCTCAGATATAATGGTGACAAGCGATTTATAAGTCCCTAGATATGGACTGAGATGTCACTGAAGGGCAGCACTTTCAGGAATTAAGATAATTCAGACCAGTAGTATCTATTTTGATCTGAAGGATAGGTGAAGTGATTGAATTTAGGTGTGCACATGTGGATTAAAGATTACAAAAAGGGAGTTGCCACCTGTTGATCAATCTCTAATAGTTTTTAAAAGGTAGAAAGATACTTTGGAAACCAAGTTCTCTGTTGGAAAGGGTTTGCTTTAGTAGTGTGTTTTTTGTACCCAAAAGAACTCTTCAGTAGCTCTTAGGAGGACTAATGAGGGGATTTTGCTGTCACATATATGGTGAGAATATATCATAGGATCATCACTGTGGAACTGAAATGGGGGTTACTGCCCGAGGTATTCCAAGCTGTATGTAATGGTAGATAGATGTATGGAACATGGGTATGTGACAGGAATGGGGACTGCCTGCGAGTAATTAAAGCCCCTCTTGAAAAATGAGGTAATTAAAATAAAAGATCTGGCCAGCTAAAAAATTTCCGTACAGCCAAATGAAATCAGAACTTCAGAGAATAGTCAACTGTGGCAATGCAAGCCATTGGGGAGAAGCAAGTGCTGCTGCAAGTTTGATAAGACAGCCTGGGATAGCTGTGGGACCTTCCAGGACAAGTCTGTTTTGTGTGTGATGCATGAGTACAGTTTTAGTCTATGGACTAGCACTATAATGGCTGAATATTTTTCTAGCTCAGTTTTTCTTGTCCCTGCCTTATCATGGTTCAGGGGCAGGAAGCAGAGCCAGATCATGGGACAGATTTGGATTAAAGCCAGGCTAGAACTTTGATTAACTCACCCACCTCTAGGGAAAGTATATTAAATAAAGTTACAGGAGAATAGCAAGAGAAGCAAAACATTCTTTCATTTAAGTATATGAGACAAATGAATATTTAACTTTACCTCCTACAAACTTCTGAGCCAAGGATTTTCTATTTTAACAAATAAAACCACATCGCCACAATCCTTTCTGTATACCAGTGATTTAACATGGTACTGTAACAATGCAAGGTCAGGCTTTTCATCTTTAGATAGTGAATGTAGTCTCAGTCATATTGAACACCCATATTTCACTTGGAAAAAGAAACATTGCCTGACTATTTATTTGGTTTAAAACAAATTTAACTGGACCCTTGAAATACCAAACCTAACTCAAGTCATTAACATTTTTAATTCATTTCCTCCTCCCAACCCACACTCACACACACTTTCCCCCCTGCTGCCTCTCCTTGTTAACCAGTATTAGGACCCAGCAGAGCTGCATGTTAATTACTAATGACCCACCTAAGCAGAGAGACTTGTTAGACTCTACCCATGGAACTTTTTGCCAGGAATGTTATGAAGGCCAAAATTATAACAGGGTTCAAAAAAGAACTAGATAACCTCCATGAATTTATTTCCATCAATGGCCATGGATGGGCAGGGATGTAACTCCATGCTGAGTATCCCTAGCCCGTTTGCCGGAAGCTGGGAGTGGACGACAGGGGATGGAGCACTTGATTCCCTGTTCCATTCATTCTCTCTGAAGTACCTGGCATTGGCCACTGTCAGAAGACAGGATATTGGGGTAGATGGTCAGACCCAATATGGCCATTCTTACATAAAAAAATTATAATCAAAAGTTTAGTACAGAAATGCCCCAAAATAATGGCCTCTCACATCAACTCTTCTCTCAAGAGAGCCACCTTGGCAAATAATGCATTTAAAAAAACTTGGCCTACAAGGAAATGTGTATTTATATACATTTCCCCACTCACAAATCTAAAATTCTGAAGTGAAATCACTAAAACACAGTCCAACAAACAAATGCTCTGGCTGCAGTAGTTCATTGTGCCACTGTTCACTCCACCGCTCCAACCCCAATGGCTCTGCACTGTTACCTTCTGCTGCCACCTGCCACTGTAACCTCTGCAAGTCGGTCTCTTGAGGTTCCACCCAGCTCTCGGTGACTTCAGCTCTCAGTGGGGAAACCTCATTGCTAGTGCAGGCTGGGCTGTCTCTTCCACAGAAATCCTGTCCCACAGCAGGTCTAAGTACTTAGACCTGATTATCTGTGATTTCAGCCCTAATAGTCACTTAAACCAAAAGACTCTCTATGGAACCTAATCAGCTCTCTCTCTCTCTACAGGAGAGAGGGGCAGGTCAAATAGTGTCTGCGACTCTTAGGCAGAGCCCATACCACCAAGAAAAACACCTGTGCCCCACCCTTGCTCTCTTCACTAGGATCTGGCATCCACCCTCCTGCTTAGCGAGGGCCGTTCAGTTGAGGGTGACCGGTGCTTAATTTGTAACGAAAGAGGTGCTGGGGCTCAAGCAAGTTTGTTACTTTCATAACTGATGTGGCAAGCCCAGAGGTGTCGGGGCTATGACCTGCCAAGCCTAGAGGTGCTGGGGCTCAGCCCTGACAAGCCCTCGCACAAATTAAGCATGGAGGGAGACCCCCCCTCATTCAGGCAGGCTAAGTACAGTTCTGCTGCCCTTTACCGCTACAATAAGGATAACATTTCACGACCCCCACATTCAATACTAAAGCGATTTATGACCCAACACCAGCCAAAATTGATCATTTGGGCAGCACAGCTCTGTCTGCTGGATACCTAGGCAGAGTAGATGTGTGCATGTGCATACAGTCTGGTCCTTAAGCTTTTCCTCCCCACCCCCTGGCTCATCACTAGCTCTTAGGAGAGACCTCATTCAGACCTTGCTTACAAATCATAATTTGAAATTATTAGGAAGGCCAATATAGTCAAAACAAATGCATTGACATTGTGATAAATGAAAGTTGTATGAAGAAGTTAGTCTTTGTTCATACTTTTCAAACCCATTATGCTTTCTCAAGTATTTTTGCATATACTGTATATGCTTTTAAAGTGTGTATTGATGTTTCAATTTTAATTCAAATTTCCAACTGACTAAATTGGCAACACTACATGCAACACTGCCTGACCGCTGGGGAGGGAAAATTCGGGGGGGGGGGGAAAGGAGGGGACATAGGGAAATCCCTGCAGATAGTGCTGAACTGTTAGGGGGATAATCATTGCATCTTCCATATTACAATGAAATATTTCAAAAAAAAAAAAAACCCCACAGTTGAGAGAGACCTGTTTCTGGCTGGTGTTTATCAACATAGCAGAAAAATAATATGAAATTCATTTATGTCTATGAAGCAGAATTTGAATGCTTATCTAATAGTATGTTCCATCCTACGTGACACCTTTAAAGTCAGCTCTTTCAGGAATATTAGACTGGGAAGAAAGGCATCTTACTGACTTGCAGAAGGGAAAATGAGGCAGATTGTGAGGTCTGTGTTGGGATAGATTTTACCTACGCTGCAGAAATTGTACAATATCAGCTCTTTAAAATTACAAACATGTGCTGCACCTGGATCCTGAGCAAACAAAGCACAACATGAGATTCTCTCTTGATGACTTACTTTTGATGAAATCATTGAGCCAATTCAGAAAAAGCTGGAATTACAAAAGCACGAGCCTCAATAGGTCAGTTTACCTCTGCTACAATTACTTTTTCCTCAGTGAAGGCTGCCTATTTTATCAATAAAAAGAAAAGGAGTACTTGTGGCACCTTAGAGACTAACAAATTTATTAGTCTCTAAGGTGCCACAAGTACTCCTTTTCTTTTTGCGAATACAGACTAACACGGCTGCTACTCTGAAACCTATTTTATCAATAGCTCTGTCAACAATTGAAACCCTCTCGGGCTCAGCTTGTTGAATGTAAACAAGCCACCTGCATTTAAAGATCAAAACAAGATTTATAAAGGTAGAGATGAGTTCCTGGATGTAAACAAATACCATTCCCAGGGCCATCCCTAGCTATTCTGGAGCCCTATGCAGCCCCCCCGCGGGGGGGGGGGGAGGGGAGAATGCCGGTGAATGCAGCCCCAGCCCTGCCGCAGAGCTCAGGGGAGTGGGGGTGGGGCAGGAAGAGGTGGGGCATAGGCCCTAGGGAAGAGCTGGAGCAAGGGCTGGAGCAGAAAGAGCTGGGGCAGAGTAGGGATGGAGGCCATGGGGAAGAGCCAGAGCAGAGGCTGGAGCAGCTACGCAGGGCACCTGGAAATTTGGTGCCCCAAATTTCCTGTTGCCCTATGCAGCTTCATACTTTGCTTATAGGTAAGGATGACCCTGACCATTCCCCTTTGCTTTCCTTAACCTACAGTTGTGGAAAATGTAGACAATGTTCAAACTGAGGACCAGAATAAGAGACACCAAGGGAATAATAGTGTATATATAGGTTTCAGAGTAGCAGCCATGTTAGTCTGTATTCGCAAAAAGAAAAGGAGTACCCGTGGCACCTTAGAGACTAACAAATTTATTAGAGCATAAGCTTTCGTGAGCTACAGCTCACTTCATCGGATGCATCCGATGAAGTGAGCTGTAGCTCACGAAAGCTTATGCTGTAATAAATTTGTTAGTCTCTAAGATGCCACGGGTACTCCTTTTCTTTTTGCGAATACAGACTAACATGGCTGCTACTCTGAAACCTGTCACTTAAGATAAGCCGTCACCAGCAGCAGGGGGGGGGGAAGGAGGAAAACCTTTCATGGTGACAAGCAAGGTAGGCTATTTCCAGCAGTTAACAAGAATATCAGAGGAACAGTGGGGGGTGGGCTGGGGGGGAGAAATACCATGGGGAAATAGTTTTACTTTGTGTAATGACTCATCCATTCCCAGTCTCTATTCAAGCCTAAGTTAATTGTATCCAGTTTGCAAATTAATTCCAATTCAGCAGTCTCTCATTGGAGTCTGTTTTTGAAGTTTTTTTGTTGAAGGCTAGACACCCTCAGGTCTGTAATCGAGTGACCAGAGGGATTGAAGTGTTCTCCGACTGGTTTTTGAATGTTATAATTCTTGACGTCTGATTTGTGTCCATTCATTCTTTTACGTAGAGACTGTCCAGTTTGACCAATGTACATGGCAGAGGGGCATTGCTGGCACATGATGGCATATATCACATTGGTAGATGCGCAGGTGAACGAGCCTCTGATAGTGTGGCTGATGTGATTAGGCCCTATGATGGTGTCCCCTGAATAGATATGTGGACAGAGTTGGCAACGGGCTTTGTTGCAAGGATAGGTTTCTGGGTTGGTGGTTCTGTTGTGTGGTGTGTGGTTGCTGGTGAGTATTTGCTTCAGATTTGGGGGCTGTCTGTAAGCAAGGACTGGCCTGTCTCCCAAGATCTGAGAGAGTGATGGGTCGTCCTTCAGGATAGGTTGTAGATCCTTTATGATGCGTTGGAGAGGTTTTAGTTGGGGGCTGAAGGTGATGGCTAGTGGCGTTCTGTTATTTTCTTTGTTGGGCCTTTCCCGTAGTAGGTGACTTCTGGGTACTCTTCTGGCTCTGTCAATCTCCGATAATGTCACGGCTAACCTGGTGGCTGAACTTTGTGACTTTGTCCTCACCCATAACTATTTCACATTTGGGGACAATGTATACCTTCAAGTCAGCGGCACTGCGACGGGTACCCGCATGGCCCCACAGTATGCCAACATTTTTATGGCTGACTTAGAACAACGCTTCCTCAGCTCTCGTCTCCTAATGCCCCTAATCTACTTGCGCTACATTGATGACATCTTCATCATCTGGACCCATGGAATTTCTCCACCACCACAAAAAAACACACACCAAACCACAAAACATTAGTAGCATACCTCCAAAGACTGAAAACTTCAACCTCTTCATAAAGCTTATTATTAAAGCCACAAAGAAGACTATCCTCCATCATTACAGGAGCTTCTTTATACCATGCTGGAGCCCAGATAGCAACACTCTAAGGGAGTATGAAGCTTCTGGTGACCCAAACATAGCCTGTTCTCTTGGAATCACTGGATTCTACATGACAATGATGGACAGAAATGGAGGCCATAGACTTCACAAACTCAAGCCATATAGCATGGGCCATTCTGCGGAGGTGGAGCGGCACCATCAAACCCACATACATTTCAAGTCTCTGCTAACAGCACTGCCAGCCTCCTACTAAGAAATTCTAAGATGACAGTAAGCCAACAAATAAACTGAGAGGAGAAATAGCTCTTAAGGAATCCTGTGCACAAAGTACCCCTACTACACGGAGCCCTCTTCCTTCCCTCCCGAAGGGGCTGCAGGACATGGTGCCAAACGCTTCTGGGAGCGGTGTGGGGTCAGGGCAGGCAGGCATGGAGCCTGACTTAGCCCCGCTGCGTGCTGCTGCCACCCCAGAGCTGCTCCAGGTAAGCGTGAAACAGATTTATGTTACAGTCTGCCTGGGGCATCAGGTGATCAGGCTGAGGCCACAGGATCTTTAGAGGAGAAGATGAAGGAGCACACCAAGAGACTAAGTTTTAAAGCTTTATTAATAAAATAATAAAACACTGGAGAGTGCTGGGGGTTCCCCAAGTCACTCAGAGGAAGAAAGAAAGCGTTAGTGCCCCAAGCCCTAACCCACTTTCATACTCACAAACGCACTACCAAGGCTGGCTAAGCCTGGGTGTAAAGTAATAAGAAGAGGGGGAGAGGTGGATAGGAGTTCTGTCCTGTGCACAGGTCATCCAGAGTCTGCTGTTGATCTCCGACTTGCTTCAGCTCTCAGGAGGGTTTTAAGTCCTGGGTTCTTCTGGGTGCTCTCTGTACGAGTCCAAACCAGCCTTCCCAGGCTTCCTTGGCTTCCCCAAAACACATCGATTTCAGGGTTATGTTCCCATTCGCTGACCTTTGCATTCTCACTTATTTTTGCAATCCCCTGCAGTCTTGTTCAGTTTACTGCTCTGTTCTCATGGCTGGTCAAGGTTGGAATCCAGGCCCCCATCTTTCTTGGCATCAGAGACTCTGCTTGGGCACGTTGGCCTTGGATGGCTGGAGTCAGCGTCTTATCTCTGGATGTGGCTGGAGCGTCAAGTTAACCCATTCCCATCTCTCTCTTCCTCTCCCCTCTCACAACCTGCAAAGGAATATTTCACGGCACATTCACACCTTTAACCCTTCCCAAAATGCCTTGCAATGCCTGCAACAGTGTTAGCAACATACAAAGCCAACCTGCCTCCCCAGGGAACCCCTGAGGGATGGGGGCCATTGGGTTGTGACAAGCAGCACCGGGCCAGAGCCCACACCCCAAAACCCTTCTGCACCCCAACCCCCACCCTGAACCCCTGCCGCACCCCGCTCTCCCTCCCACACCCCAACCCCCTGCCGCAGCCCTACATTCATGGCCCTACATGCAATTTCCCCACCCAGATGTAGCCCTTGGGCCAAAGTTTTCCCATCCCGGTCTATGCAAAGGACTGGCTGAGGATAAGGGCCTTGTGCATGAGCTCAGGAAGGCTGACTATGCACAGGGGGCAATATAGTGAAAGTTTGTATGCGAGCGATGGAAAACATGGGTAGTCGAGTGTGGGAACATGAGTGGAGTCTCCTCTTCAGCAAGGGAGGTCGAATCAAAAGTTAAGATCTGGCACTAGCACTCTGTGGGTGCACAGCCCAGACAGTGTTCTGCACTTAGCTGAGCTCTAGAGGATCCATGAGGAGATACCACCACTAGGGCAGCAAGCCCAGGGACAGAGGCTTCACCCTTGCTCTAGCAACATGGGCAAAGGGGAGCGATGACTGTGGGTAGTGGGGGCTATTCCTTTAAGGGCTGTACTTCACAGCCAGAGTCTGGACAGGGCACCATTGTTATGCAAAGCCATTTGGAATCAGAAACCAAATAAAGCAGAGCTCTTGCAAGCACTGAGTGACCATGGACATCACATGGTACCAAGAGTAAAAAGGAACCAAGACTATATCTTGAGTGGAAGAATGGAACAGTTAAAAACCACACGGGAGCTGAAACTCAGGAAATGTGGAAAACTGGAGGTTTAATGAGTGCTTGACTTTATATTTCATTGCGTGTCAGCAAAGAAGAGGACAGTCAGAAATAAGGCTACTTTTGACAATAGCTGGCTCTGAGGTATTTGATGTTTTACAATTTTAAAGTTAATTCAGACAGGGGAGGCTAATTATGAAACTAGTACAGAAATTTGAGAAGTACTAAACTCCATGTATAAATGAGAGAGATGTTTTTAAAACAGTATGAAAAGGAGATGAAACCACAGGAGACAGACACTCCTGGAAGACTTAGAATTAACCTTAGATAAACAATTTAGAAGTTGCCAAGCAAAAGAAGATACCCAGTCCAAAATAAATCTTACAGAGGGGTAAGATTACATAAGCAACCCCAAAAACTTCATCAGTTCTCCAAGTCCTAAGTATAGGAGCTATATAGAGCCACTTCTCCCACCTCCTCTCCCGTCCATGTTTTGGCATATCCTGCCAGCCTCAGAACTGGGCAGACCAATGTAGAGCTATCCTGCACATACAACAAATTCAGAATTTGGTGCATTCATCTTAAACCAAAAGTTAGTTCCAAGTTCTCTGGAGTTCTTCAAATTTTTGACAGCTAGCTTGATTCTCATTAATCAGCAGGAAAATGGAACATTTAATTTTCACCTTTCATTATATAGGTGAATTCAGTATACCAGATAGAAAATAAATGTTTTGAATTCTCAATAATTTCCTTCTGACTTACTTTATCCGTATAACATTTTCTGACTTGGGAGATCAGGAGTTTTGTACAAGCTTATCCAGAACTGCTTACCGCTAACAGTCCCAAACCTACTATCACAGATGGCAATGGGAGTTTTGCCTGTGGCTTAAGTGATCACAGGTTCAGGTTCAATGTCCTTAGTGCAGGAGCTCCTTAAAAACGGTTGGTTTTTAAGACAGCCTAAATATGGTACATGGGGAAAAAAAGTTATATTGACCAACTTCCAATATAAAAATGTTATTGGTTTCCATTTGTTAGGGTGTTTTTGTCCAGATTTTCTAAGAACATGGACTTTAAGAGCATACTTTCTTAAACAGGCTTTCTATATAGCAGATCTGTTCTCTCTATCTCTCTCGTTTCCTAACATCTCCATTCATGTATTGTCAAAAATGTAAGATTTCAGTGAGGGTACATGTATAAACAACTGATGGTCTGATTTGTTCATTGCTTATTGCAAGTGTGGCCAAATAATGCCCAATAATAAAAACTCATGCAAATCCAAAATAAAACAACACACCTCACCCACAGACACCAAATCAGAAGGGTGGCAAACTCAAAAAGTACCCACACCGATATCCCACCACATGCCCATTTGTTCGTGTGGTTTAAAATTGATGTTCTGACATTTCCACCATCCTACATATTTTGGGCCATGTTCAAAATACAGAGCCAGAGCTGCACATCCATAGACACAGCCAGGCTTACATGAAATAGGGGTGTGGTATACTGGAAATTGATTTTTAGTAAAGAAAACAGTTTCAGATTAGTAGCTTTAGTAACTTTCAGTAAGGGTATGATAATCTATCTAGGGAAATGGACCACCCATTTTACAAAAAAAATGAGCAGATCGTTCATTGGCACATCATTTTTTCTTTCCTCCCATCTCAGGGTGGGTAGGGGTAGATCAAGGAGTGAATGTTAGAGAGCAGTATTTTGAAGGAAATCTAGAGCACAGACTGGTCTTTTAGCTGGCACTAAATGCAACCAGGTTCAAAGTCTCCCACCAACTGCAGTCTCTCAGAACGGAGGAAGGCAAGTTATGAACCTGCAGCTGAAGGGTTTTCCGTACATATGACAAACAAACCTAATACAATAAAATGAGGTCAGAGGAACTCTTTTCCCATCAGGTTCAGAATTTGGTGCATTCATCATTCTCTGCCCATCTGTCAAACTGGGGCTTTAAAGCTGCCATTAAAGGAGGGGCAAGTCCACTAGGCATATACCATAATCAGAGTTTGAAACCTTTGTTAAATATCCCACAGTCTGTTTGGTAGTTTTAGGTGACAGATACTTGGACTTCTAATAATCAGAAATTAATGATGTATTACTGCCGCAAATTCTGCCTTCTAATATACTTGTACAATTCTTATTTGAATTATATCCAAACTTTAATCAAAAAAGGGAAAAATAATGCAAGGCTATGTGTGGTTTTTGATACATATGATGCAAAACAATTTAGCTCAGTCCAATGCTGGAAATTCTCAGAGCCGGACAAACATCCAATGATCAATAGTTAACTTGATGGATCCAGCATGTTTTTGATGTGATTTTCTTCAGTGAATTAGTTATTTGAATTTTTTTCCACTAGATACTCTTAAATAAATGGGGAACAAGAAAGGAAAACTCAAACTTTCCCACATTCAGAGCCTAGAAGCCCAAACTCTCCAAGTTATATAAAGCATTGTCCTTTTAAGGAGGAGCAATTGGACTCCACTTCTGTGCAAATGAAGCTGGTGGCAGCCCAAAGATTTCTGAACCTAATGAGACCATTAAGTTTGGGGGTCAGGCATAAGGAGTCATTTCACTGACTCATCCCAAAATCCAAATAGAGATGTGACACAATGGACAGACAGAACCTGGACAAGTTAGGAGCATATGTAAAATTGTTTTATAGGCCCACCCTAAACAGCTTAGAACAGTGGGAAAAGAGCTACTCCTTCCTTGGGTTGGATCCATGGGGGCAGTGGAGTCAGAGTACATGAGGCTTCAGCAGCCTGGAGGAACTGAAGGTGCCAGTCACTGGATAGCAAAACAGCAGCAGGATGTGAAGGTGGTTTCAACCTCAGAACTTGCCTGTTTTGAGAAATTCTGGGTTGCAAATCTTCACAGAGAACTGGGGGCTACCTTCACGTGAATCCCTGTGGAAAGCAAGCACCAAATTTGGCATGATTTTATGCATGAGCATGTGGAGGTGCCATAAGAGAATGTGGGAGACACAGAACAGTAACTAAAATGAGATCAGCGATTCCTCTTTGACCTAATGAATGGCTAAGACAATAGATATTTTTGCAGAAAAGATGGTTGGCCTTAGTGTGCCCACAGAAAACAGCTTTTAGTTTATCACACCAAATGGAGATACAGCAAGTAGTGCTGAAGGGCCAGATGGCCTGGGTTTTTTATTGGCTTATGCAGTTGTTATTCTTGCAGATTAGATGGATTTCCATCTTCACATAATAAAGTGCTATTTCACACGGTTACTAGGACCAAATAATTCTTCAGCAAGACGAGATGGTACAATTACTGTAGGTGCCATGGGTTATTTATTTATTGTCATTGGTTTACACCCACTAAAGTGAATCCTAATGAAGTCAAGTCAAACCATTTGTCTGATCTACTGAGCCTGAGTCTGGAAGGAACAGAGATGGTTCAATGATTTTCAGATGCTTTTGGAAAGTCTGTATGCCCTCCGGTATAGCCTGATCTATAGATTACATATTGATTATATTGATTACTTAAGAATTCCCAGTTATCTCTTTGAGGATTGACAGGTTCTTTTCCCAAGATCAACTCCAGTATTATTAAAATTACAATATTAGTTGGGAACCCTGATGTTTACAGTTACAACTCACACTATAGGAACTCTTCTATATTTACAAATAGTTTATTAATCCATTTAGCAAAGTCAAACATTCTAACTCAGTAAGGTAGAGTGAGACACTACAGAAGGTACATTTGAACATCCATATACTCACACCATCCCTTGCAGGACAACCTGAAGTGTTAGCCATCATCTTCCTCATCACCGTCACCTTCACTAGTGGCCATCATTCTGGCACCTCCCAACGGCTACGTCTCTCTCTCCCCTACTGCCTACAGGCTGGGATGCCACTTTTATAATATGTTACTCACATTACTATGTCTAATACATATTCAATAGGGGTTTCTCTCCTCTTCCTTATTTGTATTGCCTCACCTTCCTAATGTTGAAGTGTCCCTCTATAAGTTAGTATATTAATGATCTCAACTTATCATCATGTACATCAGTTCGTTGCCATGGAACTCTTGGGGTTGGATGTTCTTTCCAAAAGCTGGTGTTAGCTCATGTTTCTGTGGTTGGCTGATGTCATTATGGACAAAATTCCCTCCCTTTCACACTATTTCAAGTTCCCCAAAAGTTAGGAGTTACTGTCGGGCCATTTATCTGTGCCAAAGTTTGTAGGGCTCAAGCCAACTGCTTGTGCTAATGTCTTACAGGATACAGACTGTAGGTTCTTTACATTATAGCTGAAAATAATAATATTGATAAACTTGATATAATAAACGCAAGCTAGCCCCATGGGCTACAAGAGGAAGTCAGGAGGAAGCAGTCCCTGCTCACAACTGCTTAAATAGGTTGCACTGCAGGAGGAGGAAAGAGATATTGTGCCCTCGCTCTTTGGTACGCCTACCTAAGGCCCAGACTATCTCTGAGGGGGGGCTTTATAGAGGATAGGACAGGTGAAAAGTACACAAAGACATATTGAAAGTGTTCATGGGCCTGAAAGTAAAGTGAAAGTTGAGAATGGCTGTGTTTGCTTGAAGGTCTGATGAGCAAGGACAGTTTAATGTTCAGACAGGCTTTCTGACCGCAGGTCTTTGCTTTCTTGGTCTCATTTTCAGTTTATTTATTTCAAAGATTTGGTATGATTTTGGTTGTTAGGGTCTGATGGGAACTGTGTTAGACTGAGAATACTTGTGTGTGAGGGCATGAAATACTTATATGTAGCTAACTTTCACACTCTATTTCTTGCTATCAGGTCACACTATATAAATTAAGAACAAGCATGACAATAGCAATTTTGTTCTTATCCGAGTCATAGTGTAAGGGAGGAAGGGTGAAGTGTTGGAAGTTATGGGTCAAACCAGAGGAGGATGCATGATTCTGCTGTCTATGTCTGTCTATCTTTCCCTACTAATAGCATAGAGAGAATTTTTTAAAAAATAGTAAAAAAAATGATTAACCACATACTCTAATGGATGGGTGCACGTGTTTATTCCCCCAATATCTTGTCTTGGGGAGTACAATGTTCCAAAGGAAGCCATTAGAGAAAACTTGACTTAAGCCATCCCGATTTTCCTGGCACTATACAGGACCTCTTCTATACACACACACACACACACACACACACACACACACACACACACACTATATAAAGAGATATAAAAACATGCCTAAGTCTGAGCCAGCCCTCAATGAAGTCAACTGAACTTGTATTACCCTCATTGAGCTCCCAAAGGGAATTGAATTGGGCTCACTCACTGTGTTGTGGGTAGGGCTGTAAGTACTACTGTTCAGAAAACAAAAAGGAGAGTTGACATGTTTTCCAAAGCTTGGCTGAATGTTATGGGGCTTTTGGTTGTCACTAAAGTCCTCCATCTGGAACTCTTACTCCATTCAATTTGGTTGGACTGTAGATATGAAACTCTTGCTGACAGTTGACTTTATAATGAACCATCCAATTCCCCAGTCTCTCCTTCCTCTTACTAAGAAGGCCAAAATGCCATGGGTGAAGATAGTGGCAGAGTGTGGATAAGATAAGATACTATACGATACGAATCATTAGCACTCCAGATTTTTCCACAGCCAAATTTAAAACAATATCAGCCTTTGCAGTTTTTTCACATCAAATATTTGAGACTCTTAGTTTTGCCTTCAGGTGCAAGTAGTCTACTAGATAGACCAACCACACCAGTATTCTGGAATAGATTCTCTCCTGCAACCAGAAAAGCAAAACTCAGCACAAGATATGAAGGCTAAAGGCGGGTGTCAGGAAGCTGGATGCAGCTCTTCCCTGACACATCTTAAAGCTGTAGCTTAGTTGTCTGAGTGGTCAAGATTGGCTCTGCCCACTTCTGACATGTCCCTTCTGCTTCCCACAGAGTCCCTTTCCTAGTAGTATACGTACCCTCTCTGCTTAGGTGCTCCTGCTTTGTTTGCCCTCCTCCTTCTCCTGCCTTGCCTTCCTCTCTCCTTTTAGCACACTCCTCTGAACTCTCTCACTCCATCAATTTCACAATTGTTCATATTCTGGGTATTCAGATCTGTATGAGAGCTGGGTGAATAATTACAAGAGTAATTAATTTCTTTTTTTGAGTAAATTTAATCTAATACATTATTCAACCAGCTCTAGTCTGCACAGACACAGAACCATGGTTGCTACCAGATGCTAGATTTCTGCCTTCATAAAAATTAATGGCAACTATTACAACATCTGAAAAACAAAGCACATTTTTATTGCATGCATGAAAAGGAGTGTGCACATTAGTGGATGGCCAGAATGGTTTTTGCACACATTTTGCATATTGTAGCTCTGTGCTTTAATGAAATATAGTTCCCTACACATCAGAAAATATAGAGGAATTTTGTGGGTTCTGGGAGATAGAACAGAGATAAAGCAGATACACACTGAGGACTAGTCTACACAGAAAAAAACCCCAGTTACACACTATTTATATAACTATTTCACTTAGAAGTGTGATTTTTTTTTAACTGATAAGGTAAGAAGCTCTAGTGTGGACAAAGTTATAAGGGTGTCTTATACCAGCATAGCTTATTTCCCTTCCTGTACAGGGACAAGCATATTGCTATAACTGAGTCATTGCCAGGGTGGAAGTTGTACCGCTGTAACTAGACCACTCTAGTTAAACCGGTACAACTTTTTGGTTAAGAGAAGGCCAAAGTCAAAGAAAAGTAAACCTGTTCACACTTATATGTAGAGCTGTTTGAAAAAGGTGCAGAACATTTTTCATGGAAACGTTCTCAAATGTTTTGATCAACATTTTGAATTTTTGAAAATGTTTACACCACTCTGAAAGGTCATTTGGGAAAACAACAACAACAAAAAACACCAAAGATTGTGGAAGTAGAAGTTTTTGAACAATGTTGCAAAAAAAAAATCAAAATTATAAAAAATTTCAACCACCTCTATTGTGAAAGGAGTTTACAACCTAGGCTCTGATCTGACAACATGTAGTATGTGGGCACATTGTTATGCCCACATGCTATGAATTGCAGGATCAGGGCCCAAGAGTCATTTTATATAGGCAATATTCAGGGTCTTTAAACACAAGTTTGGAAAAAAAGTATGTTGTGTTTTTTTCTACTTTGGACCTCTCAGTGAGTCTGCTTTGATTTTGCTTTTAAGATTAAACAGGAGGGTTTATGGGAACCAGAAGTTCTAAATTAGTTAACCAAGCTGTAAACAGTAAACTTCACAATATAGACACGAGGGTTGCCACCTTTGAGATTTAATAATTCACTTGACAAATAAGAGCTAAAATGGGCTTCAATAGCGGTCTACAGGAGAATAATTTCCAGTGAAGGAGAATAAGTAATTAGCATGCTCTGAAGGGGTATAGCTTGTAGAAATAAGAAATTGGACACTGGACATCAGAAAGACTTCCAAGTGTTAACATCTATTAGATTTTCTCCCCAAGGTAGCGATGGAAACCCCACCTGAGTAAGCTCTTGGATGGTGGCATGCACTTTCCTTCTCAGCAGCCCTATCTCCTACCTGCCCTTTATGGAGCCACAGAGTAATACAGAAATTGTGATGGCCCCTGGCTGTTGCACAGGGTAGATTCTTTGTATCTTGTCTGCTCTTGAGAATCCATCCTAGGTACAAGAGAAATCAGGTCTGATCATTTTATGCCTTTCTTATTTTAATACCTGTTATGTCTTTGATTTGACTATATACATACAAAGCTTGTGTTTGTCTTTTTGGAAAAGCCTGGCTTGATAAATGCACTTGCAGACAAGTTAAAATGCAAAGGGAACCTCAAGCTCTGAAAAAAAGATAAACATTACAGCTTGGATGCTTTTGGCATTGGATACTTTGTCCACTTCCTTAACCCTACAGACATGGAAGCTCTAGAATGTATAAATAATTTCTCTCATAAGTACAAAACACAGATATGTCTTATACCCCCCGGGAGTCATCGACTGTCAAAAACAAGCCATTGACCTACATAGTGCCATGATAAAGGCACCTCTGTGGTGAGCTGCTGTCCCAATGCTTTCATCATGCAGTATGAAAGTTACTCTTAAATGCAGCCATTGTTTCCCTATGGAAACATCAATGCAAACTGCAAAGTCTTCAGAGCAGACAATAAATTCATGTTCAAGTCACAACTGGCTTAATGGGCTTTTATTGTTAATTGTGGATGGGGGTAGGAGTTTCTCTTGAACATCACATTTTGCTGCACCCCAGATTGTGTCAGTCATATACTCATAAACAGAATGAGTAGGAGCGAGGGGGGCATTTTGCCAGCCAAAGCATACGGAGCTATGATTAGCTTCATTTCATGAAGCTAGAAATAATGAGATGGATAGGATATATTTATTAAATATTAATGACACATTTGCTTAGCTGCAACTTCCTCCTACATGCCTAAAAGCTCAAGGAGCCTTCCCAGTTTCTTCCTCACCCACCTTTCTTACACTAATAATCTAGATGGCATTTAGAGAGAACACCTCCTTTCTGGGAAATATTGTACTTTAGTTACTAAGGTCTAACTTTATGAGTTTATACGGCATTGGTCTCAGACATTCAAATGTTTCTCTGCACCACCCTCTTGGGTCTGTATGACAGGCTCCCTTCTCCACCCTTTGTGCCAGCAAAAAGATGATCAATGTTTTCAAGTTGATAAACACCAGTGTGTTATTTATTGGGCCCCTCCACCAGTATAGCCTTGTGCAGCACCATAAAATTAGAAGTAAACTTCCCCCTTACCTACTCTGTACAAAGCTCTCCTCATACTGAGATGCTGTCTCCCTTAGCTGCTACCAGCCTTCTTCCTTGTACTGCCTTCTTGTCCTTTAGCTGTTCCCAGCTGATGAGTTGATTACTTTCATTAGCTCATCCATCTCCTGACTAGTTGTCACTAAGCATCCATCTCCCAGTTAAGTCCACTCCAGGAGGAAATAGCTAGTACCTTAGTGACCAGGGTGTAGGGTCAGGTCTAGGCTCCTAACACTCTATTAGACTGAAAAACTGGGTAAAAAAAATCTCAGACGATCAAGTGTCTCATGAAATTACTGCTATTCCTTGCTTTCAGTAGGACTGAAAACGTTATAATCAGCAAAACCACAATGGCTTTACAAAACTTCTTCAATCAGGGATAGTTTGGATTCAAGTCCCATTTATCTGAACCACCCTCTCAATAAAGGTTGGATAAATATCTCTGGTTTTGGTCCATCTCCTATTGCCAGAGTAGTTATCAAGCTCCAACACTACATCTGCCAACATCCTGGAGGTTTTGTAATCAGGCTTCAGACAGGATGCAACATGTAGAAAGCAACAGTAGCACTAAAGGATACCCCTTTTATTGCAATGGACAGCAGCAGTTTCTCAGTACTTATGCTAATCAACCTCTCCACAGTTTTCAACAATTAACCCCTGGGGTGACTGACTCACCTTAATCGACATGTCAGGCAGATTAGCCATTGTAGTATTGCACAGTCTTTATCTTTCAAGGACCCAGAGAGTAAAAATAATCAGCTGCTCCTAATCCAAGGAACCTGCAGACTCAAATTGGAATCTGCTCTAGATTTCTTTTTTTTAAGATTGTGGGGAATCCTGTTCCAGTTTGGTGTGGGTCACAATTAGAAATGAATGTGGTGGTCACAGGTACATGATCTACATCAGTACTATCACACCATTTCCAGTCTCTCCTGAAAGCCAGTTTAGTTAATAGGATTGCAGATCTGGGTATGGAGAAGCTTACATCTATGAGGTGTTGAGTACCTTCAACACTTGACTTTAGTCAACAACTGTAGCTATTTGGTCTATACTAGAATTTTTTTTTACTTCAAGTTAATTGATTGCCAGGTAGGACTGGCGGTAAATCAAGAATTTAATATAGTGATTTTTTCCCCCCACAATAAGAGTACATAAGTGTGGTGAGAATTCCTAATCCCATCATGTCCAATAGGCTAGTGGTTTTAAATCAGGGGTACATGTACCCCTGGTAGTACGCAGAGGTCTTCCAAGGGGCACATCAACTCATCTAGATATTTGCCTACTTTTACAACAGGCTACATAGAAAGCATTAGCAAAGTCAGTACAAACTAAAATGTCATAGACAAGGATTTATTCATACCACTCTATATACTATACACTGAACTGTAGGTACAATATTTATATTCAAATTGATTTATAATTATGTGGTAAAAATGAAAAAGTAAGCAATTTGTCCGTAATAGTGTGTTGTGACACTTCTGTATTTTTATGTCTGATTTTGTAAGTGTTTAAGTCAGGTGAAACTTGGGGTACTCAAGACAAAATCAGACTCTTGAAAGGGGTACAGTAGTCTGGAAAAGTTGAGAGCCTTCATTTAGGATATAGGAAAACCAGGCTAAAGTCCCTTCTCTGCCTGAGGTAGACAAGTAGGGACTTGAACATGCATCTCCCAAATCCTAGGCTAACCCCATAGTCACTGAGCACACACACACACTCTCTCTCTCTTTCCCCTTCCCCAGACCTGAGAAAGTTTAGTCAAAACCAATTTGTTTCTGTGAAAAGTTTGTTTCAACAAATTTCATTGAAAAAATGCCTGACCAGCTCTATTGCCGAGTGATTTGCAGTATTTAATTCATTTGTGAAGGCTACTCTGAATACTCCTTAAAGGTTTGAACCAGGCTACAGACATTTGTGGTTTACATGTATCCTGAATCAAGTGGTTAGAGGGTCCAGGCTAACCTTTACAAATATGTTAACTACCATGAGTTACTCAGCAGTCAATTAATGCAAGGTTTTAAAAAAAATCGTGTAGCTTAGACAATCCCTTAAAATAACTATGTTTAAGGATTTTAATCACTGAAGTGCTTCTGAAAATTTGACCCTTATGAGCCTGATTCTGCAAAGTGCCCAGAACCTTCAATTTGAAAATTTGACCCTAAGCCATTATTTTCAGTCTCTCATTTTCAAAATTACAACTCATACCCAGGCCCAAATATATAAATTCTCCTACAAATGAAGATGAAATAAACATGTCAGAGTTCAAAGATTTTTTCCTCTAAACATAATTTGAAGAATGTGTACATCATGAAATACCTAGAAGCTCATGCTTCACTATGCATTTTATTTTCCTTTAAACTTTAAGAATCCTTTTCATTTTTGGTACAAAATTTTGATCATTCTAAACTCCGATTCCAGCAATTGCTTAATATGTAGTTAGATTTTGGCAGGTCAATGGCAAAAATAAATAAGATCACTCTTTTCATTTTTTTGGCCAACACTGTCTCCTGTACACACAAATATAGATTATATCTTACAGTTATGAGGGCTATTTTAGTAGCGCATCAGAGGTACATAGACTCCTGCCATTACAAGAGACAGCAAAGATAGAGATCTTGTGGTTTAGGTGTTGAACAGGAGTGGAGGAGCTCTGGTACAGACTACCTTGTGACTTTGGGCAGATCACTTAACCTGTCTGTGCCTCAGTTCCCCATCTGTCTAATAGCAATAATGTTTACCTCTCATCTTTTAGGCCACAATCCTGCAATGGTGTATGCACATTGTTAACTTCACACATTTTGACTAGTCACCTTGAAGTAAATGGGACTATTCATGAAGCATAAAACTAAGCACGAGTGAGGACTGGGGTCTTAGAACATAAACTCCGTAAACTGAGGAGGTCAGGAATTTTCTGACTGTGTACAGCATCTATTGCAATGGGGACCCAATCTTAGCCAAGGCCTCTACGCACTACTGTAATACAAATAATAAATATAGGAAAAATTACGGCACCATTATACAAACCTATCAAAAGGGATCAAACCTTGCTTCAAAACACTACTGCATTAGGACCTAATCCATAGCTCACTGAAGTCAATGGAAAGACTCCCATTTACTTCAACAGGTTTTGGATTAGGTCCTAATAAATGTCTAAACCTTCAATCTGCTGTGTGATCATTTTAATTCTCTATTTAATAACACCATTAAATTACTGAGTACATGAAAGGTTACTGTCAAGCACAAATATGGAATTTACCACCACAAATTTGCCCTGAGTAGTAAGCTGCAAGGTCACTTCCTTATTTTGTCTCTTTATTGCTATTAGCATTTTCATATTTCAATTTTATGGACAGTGGATGGATTTTTTATCCTTGACCTCCACAATTCTACAATGCAGTTTTTACGAATGATCTTTCCCTATGTAGGTTTTTCTTAGTATTTATTTGTATTGTGGGAGCATGTGGGAGCACTGATCATGGCCAGCACCCCATTGCACTAGCCAGGATATAAAGGTTTCTTATTTTATTTCAAACTTTAAACTAAAATAGCATACTGCACAGTGAGGAGGAGATGCCTAGTTTTCATATGTTTATCCTTATTTGATGAAGTGTGTTTTTACAGATCTTTTGATTAAGTTTAGGTAGAGTCACATAGTGATTGACCCACAATAAGTTGATGGAGACATTGTAGATCAGATTTCTTAGCAGATCAAACAAAAAAAACAAAAACAAAACCACAATTTTTTTTTCTCCTAATCTGATTGCATGGTGCATTATGCTAGAAGATGCAAGAAATAATGCGTAGGGGACCTCCGTAAGCTTGTCACTGGTATTAATATATCCAGAATTCCAAGACAGAGGATGAATACATCCATTTTAAAAAACCAAAATATAGTGCAAACAAGTGAACACAGCACTGGATGGGGGAAGAGGGGGGAGTAAATTTAAATTCTAATCTAAGCTCTGCCAGTGACCTGCTGTATGACTATGTCCAAGTTACTTCACTCCTCTGTTTTGTATATTTAGACTAAGTTCCGTGGGTCAGGGACTATGTCTTTATATGGCACGTTTCACAGAGAGGCTTGCACTTCAGTTGGGACCTCTAGGCACTACTGTAATACAAATAAATAAATACAAGACTGTTCATTAAAATCCTGCTTTGACATTCATATTGGGTCAGTCAATGTGCAGACTGCCCACTAGGAAGCTAGAAAGGCATAAGCAGCTTCTAAAAATGCAATCACCTGTTTAATAAAAGAAACAAGTATCTAAAGGAGTTAGAGAAAGGATAAAGTCACTTGCAAAAGACAGTTTGGAATAATCATACAATGAAAAAAGTTGTATAGTTCACTAGGGAGAAATACAATCTTAAATTATTACAAAGAAACTACATCAAAGGATTGTGACGATTGTAAGATAAGGGCTCAAGAGTTAGAAAACGCCAGATTTAAGGTTACTTACAAAATGTGACAAAATGTTTTGGTCCTTATCTTTTCTGTTGAAAGGCCTCTGGCCTCCACATAACATCTAATATATGAGAGAAAAATAAATAATTCTGGTGTAGAACATCATTCAATAATCATAAGTCAATGGGAGTTTTTCCTGCATTAAGACTCAAGATCAGATCCTTAAATACACAAACTTTGTAGAAATTAAAGATGGAATGGGACCCGGGTTCAGAGACTGAATAGAATACGCTAGCTTCCCATCAACAAAGACTTAAGGTATGCTGATTTAAATGTGATATATTTAAATCATGAACCAGTTATAATGGACAGCAGATAGAATGAATAAAATGGTACTTCTTGTGTTAGCATCATTCATGTACTCAGTTGGGAGTTGCCTAGCATGCTAGTGGCTGTGAGTGAACACAGCCTGGAAGGGTTAGCGGTTCACTAGAAAGCAGTGTAAAAGGCACCCTAGGATGGAGAGTTCAGGGGAGTTCAGCAGTTCAGGTTGTACCCTGAGTAATGTCACAGGTAGGTGTTACTAAGGGAATAATCTGAAGACAATAGGGTTGCATAGAGGTAGTTGAGAGTCTAATTTAGTCTGCAGATCCTTTATTACAGATGAGGCATGAGGTGGAAAGCATCCAGCTTGCAAAGTAACTCCCAGCTGAATACATGAATGCTATGCCCAGCCATGCATAAATAAAAACTGGGAGACACCTGCATATTCCTTAGTCCCAGTAGTTCTGCCCCCCCAAAATATGCGACTTGTACTGTTCAGTAGCCCACTGGACTGTACAAGCTCATAAATTACTCAGTCATTCCAACAAAGGGTAAAGAACATGCACCAGTCTAGCTGTCTCAAGTGGAGGCCTCCCAAGCACTTCAACCAAACACACTGGTTTAGATAAAACAAGAAACAAGTTTATTAACTCGGGAAAGAGATTGTAAGTGGTTTGCAAGTGATAAGGTATAAAAGTCAGAGTTGGTTACAAAAGAAATAAAAAGATAAACATGCAAGCTAATTCCTAAACTTTACCATGGCTAATAAATTTAAAAGCAAAAAAGGTTTCTCTCACCCAAACACTTTCAACAGTCTGTACTATCTGGAAAAAACCTCCAGGCCAGGACCACTCCCCCCATTTCAATGACGTTTTTCCAGTGATCTTACTGACCGGAGTAGAGATGGAGGAGGAGAAATGATGAGGAGGTCAGTCACTCTCCTGTTTTATACTCTGATCCCTTGGAAAAGTCCTTCAGGTGAATTGTAAGTTTCTTATTTACAACCCCCTGCTGGAGAATCTCCATTTAACTTTTTGGCATCTGGCTGGCATGCCAGTACAGTGTCTTTGAGAAAATGGTCTGAGTGCGTTACCCAGAACTAAATCATATTTCAATAACAATTATATAGTAAAATCTCATAGCTCCACGTACAATGTTGATACATGCATTTTAACAGGGCACTGATGTTCAGTAGACTACGAGTTGTCAAATACCACCTCACATGGCATACTTTGTACAAAATATAACTATACAAAAGTGGTGAACAGGATATCACATTGTGTACAGTATGTCACACTGCTTCACTTCATTGGGTTTGCACAGGGCTGACTAATTGGAACTTATTGAACAATTCTGTTTGTGTACAATGTAAAAAAAAAAAACACTATTGCCACAAAACTCATCTTTATGATTCAAAACAAACACCAAATGTGTTTAAAAAGGTATGTAGTGTTTTTGTAGCCATGCTGGATATTAGAGACAAGTTGAGAAGTCACATCTTTTATTGGACCAACTTCTTTTGGTGGGAGAGACAAGCGTTGGAGCTTACACAGAGCTCAAAATCAAATAATCATGAAAAAAGTGACCATGGTGGAAACTAAACTACACAAAGGGCTGAACTTGGCCCTAAATTGTAAACGCTAATAACTGAATTATGCTTCCAATATCTGAGTATGCATTACCACTGTTCCTGTAAAGTCAGATATTGCACTTCCATGAGCATTTATAGGTGGAGATTTTACACAGAGCTCTGTGTAAGTTCAAAAAGCTTGTCTCTCTCACTAACAGAAGTTGGTCCAATAAGAGATTGGACCTCACCTACCTTGTCTATTTAACAAGGTGACATTTTTACATAGCCAATTTGCAGAGTACAACTGTATTTTAATCTGAGGAATTTAATATTTCTACAGATATATTTCAGTTGATGCCCATCTGTGTTGTAAAATCTCCAACTATATGTGCCTTTGGAAATATAAAGTCAGATATTGTAGGAACTTTCCAGTAGGAATGTGCATTACTATAAGCATAATTCTGTTGTTAGAGTTTACAATTTAGGGCCACGTTCTGCCCTCTGTGAGGCTTAGTTTCCACCAAGGTCACTTTTTTCATGGTTGTTTGATTTTGCTTAAGATACATAATAGAAACTAAGATAGTATTTTCAGCTACAGTATAGGTGATTGTGGTATAAATGATATTCATCCAATACTGTAGGGAGCAAATACATATGAAGAGCTTTTAATAGCTTATTTACCCAGTAAACTGAAATGGATCCTTTGAGACTTTTCAGTCTACTAGTTTAATCAGCAAGAAAGTTTTATATAGTTCACTAACAGTTATTGAGATAGACTCTTTGCATGCTGTTCCAGGCTACAGATTTACACAAAGCTATTTAGGAACTAGAGCAGGGAATGATGAAACTCTCCTAACAAATAGGCAGTGCGGCACGTAGAGATTATTGCTCTTCTCTAGCTGAGAGGCACCTCAGGCCACATAAACTTTACACATAAGCCCATTTTAGTTCATGTGGAGGTTGAATTGAAACACCTTACACAACGTTGCATGCTACTCAGTCTAGTTGTATTTAGGAGTAAATGAACTGGTTGAAATAAAATAAGAACATCCTTCCCCTTGCCCTGCCTTCCCCCAGAATTGGAACCCAACCCAAATTGAAAATGTCTGGAGGTTTGAGAAAATTCAGCTAACATTTCCCCCCTACCCCCACTTTTTTCATTTTGTATTCCTTCTCTGTTGAAGACAAAGGGCATCACATAAAAATATGGAGTGAAATCCTGCCCCATTGAAGCCAATGGCAAACCACCCCCAGAGTTCAGTGGAAGCAGAATTTCAACCAGTGTATCTAGTTGCATTTGGTTTTGCCATCTAATTTTATTGATTTTCCTACAATAACTAAATAAAGAATGCTAACACTTAACAAGAGTAAGGGGAAGGAGAACAGAGCCTCTACCAAAAAGAGCAAGCAATATTGGAGGTAAGACACTAATTAAATTATATTTCTAACAATTTTGCCTACAGCCATAACTAACCAGAAATGCCAAAAGAATCCCAACAGAGGCAAATCTTGTAGCCTTTCAGATTGGAAATAGAAAATAGTTGCAGCCCACATTTGCTGAACCAAGAGATTCAGTCAGTTCAGATAGATGTAATACCAGTGCCACTAATTACCACTAGCCAATATATTCAGAGGAACCATTCAACCACTGGAACAATTTACCAAGGGTTGTGGTGGATTCTTCATCACTGGCAATTTTTAAATCAAGATTGGATGTTTCTCTAAGAGATGATTTAGGAATTATTTGGGGGCAGTTCCATAGCTTGTTTTACAGAGGAGGCCAGACTAGAGGATCACAATGGTCCCTTCTGGCCTTGGAATCTACAAAAAAACCTGTGTTCACAGGTCAGGGTGGTGTTGATCTGGCAGCCTATCTAATGGCAATTGGATCGGATATAATCAGTTGATTGAGTCAAAGCATCCAGCACTTGTCAGATGCACTGTGCACATTTCCTTGTAGTACCTCTCACTGCTCTGCTTACTGCTTCCTAACAATCTTAGATTAATACAAATCCTCACGGTCCACAAAACTAATAGGATCTATTTAAAGCAGCGAGATTTTTTCTGACCTAATTAAATTACATCCATGGCCCTTTCTACATAGAAGGGCAAATATTACCATCAACATGCAAGTGGACTATGTATATTGTTTTATCCATAATGGGAGTGATATTGCCAGGAAGTGATCTGAATTTAGATAAATGCCAAAGATGATGGCAAATTCATTGAGCTACCTGTTCCCAGAACAGGCACTGGGAATCTATTCAGAGCAGGAAGGATGGCCAGAGAGCAACCTGAGGCAGCTAAGGTGTCAAGGCGCTCGTCTACAGTGGATTCAGTGCAACTAAGGAACTTTCAGTGCAAAGCTGCAGGATTCACATGGGCCAGTCAGTGAACAACATACTTGTGGTCATGGGAATTTACACCCCTCTTGTGCAGATTAATGCACTATGCAGACAACTCAAAGTCTTTTTAGAATCAAAATAGTGGCAAGTTAGAAAATTGTGATGATCCCCCAGCAGTAATCAGTCCAAGTTTGGCAGTTCTTTAACTGCAATACACAACGTGCCTTTATTCAAATAAGAGGTTTTAGATTATGTCTCGCTGGCATATCATGTTGAATGTCAAATTGATTTATTTACTTGTAATTAAATCAAATATTTGCTCCAAAAATGGGGGGGGGGAGAGAGAGAGAGAAAAGATTCCCTTATAAAAAAGTGTAAGCGCTTTGAATGATAGCTAGAGATGGAGAGAAAAATATTGACCAGCACATTTCTATCGTATACATAAAGTGTTCTATTTGTTCAGATGTGAACATTGAAGATCAGTGTGATGCTATGCTAAATCATTCATTCATTCTCTCCAGGATTTTCTACTAAAGTATGATGCCTTATTTCATGACTTTATATAAAGCAACTGCAGTTCATCCCTTCCCAATCTCATGATCACTTATCAGAGTCATATGGGACTTCTACTAGTTAACCTTTTTTTCCAGTGACAGATTTCCCTAGAGTATTTTTCTAAATCTTAGATGATGCAACACAATTAAACTGTATAGAACATTAGGTAATATTTAAAATTATTCAGTACACTGGAAGCAAAGCATTCCCATTCCCCATATACACCGTTTGGTTTAATATTAAAAAGACCTGTCTACCAAAAAATAAAGAGAAAGTATGAGACAATATAGAAAGACAATAGACTGAAAAAAGAACATTTGAAAAGGATATTTACTAAAGCATTCCTGCTGCAAAGTAATCTATTTCAATTTTTCCTCCACCAGCCTTATGACATGTACATGTCAGTAAACCCCATATTAGCTGAAGACGAGAGACAGAGATGGTTATACAAGACAGGAATTTAGTTTGTCACCAGTTCACTACAGTTGAATGAACTATCCACAGTGAACAACTTAACTGATGAATTTCACCCTTTTTCTGCTCAAAGAAATGTTCCTGAACAGATTTTGTATTTGTTTGTTATTCAAAATTCATAGGTGTATCATGCAAACAAATAGAAGATCTTGCTTGTTGCATGTGTGTGTTATTTGAGCAGAGTGAATGTAGTCATATAGTGTTGTTTCCTTTCCCCTGTTCTGATGAGTGTAACTACTAAACAGAGAATGGGTGTGATTAAATGCTGTGTTTTTGATTCCCTTGGGGAATCAGATTGTGGAGAAGCTGGGTTGGTGGAATTCAGGGCTGGTTGGTTTGTTTTGGATATTCTAAAGAAAGAAGAGGAGTGATAAAAGAAAAAAGGGAAATGAAGAAGCAAGCAAGCAAACCCATAGCTCTATAAGGGGAGGAAATTTAAACACTGACCTATTTTAATTTTCTCTAGAGAGATGCTCACATACGACAATGGTGGGCAGGGATATAAGAAAACAGATATTACCTTAATTCTAAATCTGACTTTGTTCAGTTTCATCACATTCACACGAAGCAATTACATGCAGCATGGGCATGCCTGGTCCTTATAGCAGAGAGTGATTCCAGATCAACACCTGGCTCATTCAGTTGCCTGTATGCCAGGGCTCTGGCCAGTGGTTTTGCAGAGTCCTCTCTGTAGAGGCTGGTGTTGGATACCTTTGTTGATCTTGTGTTACTGCCATGTCTTTGGGGAATATTGGCTTGGCTTACAGTGGAGTGTGACCCATTTCTCAAATTCAAACCCACTTGAATATCATGGGTCTGAAGTTAGACTCAAAATGGAATGGCATTGGGTTCTTGCTCTGCTTAGGAGAAACAGAAAAGAAGCCTATGAAGAAGGGAAGGCTGACAGAATAAAGAACAAATGTGGAGACAAAAGAATCAGGAGAAAAAACTTCTAAAATGTGATTGCAGTAGACTGAATATAGGGCAACCACTAGTGTGGGGTTCTATCCCTCAGGAGAACACTGGTTCTCTTAAGATAGAGAAAGCCTCTTTTTGTTAAAAAAAAATTGAAATGTTGATTAACTAGTATTGTAGATGAAAAATATAATTAAGAGCTTTGCCAAACTTCATGCTTTACTCATTGGTCCATCTCTGTAACCCTATTTTGGAAAAGGACACTAGAACAAACAGGTCCCAAATCTGCAAACACTTACAGGTGCAAATCATCTTACCCACTTGAGCCTTCCCATTGATTTTTATGGACACCTGTGTGAGTAAAGTTACTTGCATATGCAAGTGTTCGCAGGATTGTGGCCTTTGTTATTAACTTTTACAACATTTAGCATATCAACTTTGTATTATAAGCAACCTATGCTAGTAGTTTGTATTCCTGCTGTCAAAGTGGAAGATCAAGACAGCATCCAACATTAGTCTATGGGGTTTAACAATATTTAAATATCGTTCTGGATTAGACCAAGACATTACATACCTATGACCAGATTGGACTATACTTTACACCACATAAAACCCTGGCCAATTTACATGGTCAACAAATGTACTCTTAAAATAGGACACAAACAGTTTTCTACTAGGGGACAAGTGTTGTACCCTTTTATGAGCTTATTCATACCTTCATTAGTCCTATAGGGTAGGGAGGGAAGTTGAAAGGGAAAATACAGGATTTTTTCGCCTCTTAGGTTGTTTCTTTTGGCTTCACCTGGTGAGTGGGGCAGTGGCAACGAGATGCTATAGAGCACTACAAGTAGTGCAGGACCTACAAAAGCATAATGTGAGGATTTGATCAAATTAACATACCCTCTCTACACACATGCTCATCAAAATTCTTTGGAAAGCTTATTATGTCTACTTTAAGATGGGGTATGATGTGGAGCTATCAAGTCTGCTGTTACTATAGAAACGGGATAAACAATGACCTCATCAACATGTGAAAATCATCATTTTGAAATATTTGCATGTTAAATGACTATTATTTCAAGACATAAAACTGGATTTCTTTGTGACCTCAGAGCATCACAATGACAATTTAAAGGGTAAAATAAAATGTACTAATAAATGTGTACAGCTATCATTGAAATGTAAGAGCTGGTGACATGTCTAGTTAACATCTTGTTTATCATTATGATTTCTGTTGAGAGAACGTGGGTTACCACAGTCTTCCTTTTTTTGGCATGTTCAAAGTTCTGTGCAGGGAAGATTGTTCTGGCTAAAGACAGTTGATTGTGCAGTGACTCCTACTGGTACAGTCACAAATAAGATAATGTAGAAGCTCTGATGCCATTGGACCTTGGAAGAATACAGGAAGTAGTTGGTCATCCACATTTTTCTATCCATGTTGCAATGGTGATCCAATATCTGGTTTGCCTCTGTGCAAAGGAATCCAAATCTTTGGCAAGATGCTCTTTTGACATGTTTTTCAAAACTGTCCTCACATGATGAGAGTTTGGCTAGTGGCTTGACCTTTTTGATGGTTAGATTCAGGCATCAGCAATCCAGGTTTCTGTGGGTGTCAGTTTCTCTCTCATTTTGGTTATACACCACTGCTACCAACTTACTTGTTGCAGAAATTGTGGCTCATCTGTCACTCTCCCCCAATTTGGCAAGATATTCGAAGTGACAAACTCCCTTTGTTTTGACAATGTGTTGAGGCGCTGAAGTGAGAACCTGGCAGCACCACCCAGCAGCAAGAGCCAGTGGCCATATTGCCCCGCAGTGATAGGCAACGGCAGGGAAGGGAAACCTGGGCCCGCCCTGTTTGACCGAGTTCCAACCCAGGACACTGTGACTAATAGCTTCGATATGTGGCTTAGGGCAGGTGCCCTGAGGCCTGTTCCCTGGGCCACTACTTACCCCAACTTCAATTTTTCGATCAGTGCCACTGCTCTGTTTCTGGATCCCCTCTGGAGTTCTCTGATCATGCTCCAGAGGTCTCCAGCTCCATCCCGTACCTTTTATTTTCAGAAGCTAACCCTGGCAGAAAAAAAAAAGCCACCCACCTGCCAAACCTGGCCCCCTTCAAGAGTATAAAATGGGGAAACACAGTGGCTTTCAGACTACAGCTACCCCAAGTCCTTGAAGATCCACCCTGTCTTTGACTTCTCATTTTTAAAGCCCTCCACTGAAAACCCATACCCAAACCGTGCCAACTCACCACCATCACCCATAACAGTCCATGGAAGAGTACATGGTCCATCTAGTCCTTGATTTAGAGTTAGGGGAAGGATCCAGTACCTGATGGACTGGGAAGGCTACAGTTCCTATGAGCAGTCTGGGATCTGGTAAAGAACATCCAGGCCCTGGACCTATTACAAGAGTCCCATTGGAAGTACCCTGAGAAACTGGGCTCCAACGTGGCACACGTGGTGGTGGTGGGAGGGTAGTGCTAGGAATCAGGGTCTCCAGCAGACCCATTCTCAGAGCAACATAACAAGTACACCTGGCCTGTAGAAGGCTACCTGATTGGCTATACTACCTGATTGCTGGGAAGAGTTAGCTGACCAGCTCTTAACCCATCAGCAGTATGAGTTTGGTGGCTACTCAGAGCATTTGCCCACACCTATGACAGTTCTTGTGCCTGCTTGTTCCTGCCTTGGACTCAGCCCAGATAGCCCAGACCTGACCTGGGGGCTCCAATTTCTGGCATCTGGCCCCCGATTCCAGTTCTGACCCTCAGTGCCGATTCCTGATTACCAACTCCTGCTCTAACCACTAGACCTGTCTCCTGCTCTAACAACGAGGCATGACTGCCCACATTCAAGCTTCTGACATTATGCTTGTTTCATACTTTCAACTAAATTTGCCCGAGTCCTTATTAACAAGTTTATCCCAGTTGTGTGACTTCTTGATATTGATCACTGTAGAGTCAGATGTCCTTCTTTAGGTATCATTCCTTTTCCAGGTCTTCAATCCTGCAAACATTTGAGCCCAGATTCTCAAGTTTTAAGCATTTAACTCCCATAGATTTCAATGGGAGTTAGGCAACCTAAATACCTTTATGCATGTGATTAAGGTCCAGATCCTCAAAGGTATTTCTAACTCATTGAATGGGTCAACAGGACCTCTCACATGAATAAAGTTACACATATGCTTAAGTGGTTATCAGAGCAAGACCTATGTTTTCTCTCTCATTTTATACTTTAATATCACAGTATGTCATGTTCATCTTTCAGAGGGTTCATAATCCAGTGCATCATACCTATTGTATCAATCTTCTAATCTCTGTATTCACACATAGCAATACATTTGCAAGACTATTTGTTTCTTTATATTTTAAATGCATTAAAAGAACGTATTAAAAGAATCATTTAAAAAAATCTTGAACCACACGATTAAAAAGAAAACCAACTGATACTATTTTAGTTTATAGCATCCTCTGGTTTGCTATTTTTAAGAAGGCAAAGAACATTTATCAAAAAAGCTTGTGCGTGTCACATTCTGGCAAAGTCAAGATTTACATTTGGTACACCAATTGAGATTATACAACATCCTTTTCTCTGAATAGTCTTTATTCAATTTGTAAATTCTATTAGATCTAAAATACTTTTGTTTTTTTTCTCTTTTAACTTTCGTACCCCGGTAGGTCTAGTGATCACATCCGAAGGTATCACAGTATAACAACTTCAGAGCACAGTATAACAACTTCTTGAGTCTAAAGTTATTTATCCTTTGGACATATCACCACTGGATGCAATTCATGCAGTATGACAGATTGATTAATTCTTCTTGTGCCATCGATGGAACACCCTCCTCTCTATGAGGCTGGGACTATATATTATGCATTAATTTTATACAATGTAAAATCTGCTTGACACTCTACAGTACAATTAAATGGCATGATTTCTCTTCCCAGAGTGTGCAGTTTAATTATAGATATAACTCAATGGGTGCAGAAAACAAATATAGGGCAGTTCCTCAGTTGGTAACTTATCATAGCTCCACTGACCCACACCATACCAGCTGAGGATCTGCCCCCATGGGGGAATGGGTGAGGAAGGCTAAGGGTTACAGTAACATCACACAGTTACTCAGTTGTAGCATATGATCTTATTAGTTCTGCTAAATATATATGCAGATATGCATATATGTATATAGGCTTGTGTTTATACATATATGGAAAAGCACTGAAGAGTGTTTTAGAATGCAGAGTGCCTCAAACGTGTGTGTAATCAGATAAACCTCATAGCTGATTAGATTTAATCAGAAACATTTCAAGGTACAGCCTAGATTATGAATTCTGAGCATTTACACAGTCTGACAGCTTTTCCAAATGATCCCACTGTAATCAAATGCATACAACTGCCCCTTTCTGACTTCACTAAAAAAAAAAATGCATCATCCAGAATGTCTATTACTTTCTCCCTTCCCTCTTTTGCAAGTCCTAACAGCGTTCCCACCCGACTGCTTTTTTGTCCACTTCTTGCACAATCGCCTCTGTGCATTTTCTATACATGAGTTTGTGTGCAAATCCGATGCCCTGCCCACAGTTAAGTCCCTCTTACAGACCCACTTTCAGTGAATCATGGGGACATGTACAAAAAGGAATCCCCATTTATTATTCCCCTCTCTACTTCAGTAGCTTGTCCCTAGACTGAACTTCTTGGTGTAGAGACCATCCTTTCTAGAATGTCTGGAAAGTGCCTAAGAGATCTGACACTACCATAAGCAAATTACAATAATGTCAATATTAATCTTAGCAGTGGTAACCGGCTGATGGATAGTGAAGGAATTTTATTGAGTTCAATTTCAAGAAGGATAATTGCTAGCAATAAAGTATGACCTGCTACATTTTGCAGGCCTTCATAATCACAGGCAGGCCCTTAGGTAGGTGTGGAGGAAGGAGCGTGGCATGCAAGTATTGGTCAGAATTGCTCTCCTTGCTCTGAGGAGCACTGCACCTGTTCCCTCCATGCAGCGCCAGAGAAGCATATTTCCTCAAAGGGGTCTGGGAGTAGTTAAGACCATGGCCCCCTCCCACCCTCTGCAAGAGGAGGTGGAGCTGCAGAGTCATGCAAGAAGGAGAATATACTGCCCCCTCTGAAATAGAATAGTAGTGCGCATGGCCACTCTGAGCCAATTCAGGGGTGTTCTTTAAAGGTGCATTTGCTTTAGGTAGCACTAAATAGTCATCCTAAATAAAAGAGAAACATGAAAACCAGTTCAATAAAATTATAGGTGTCACACTCCATAACAGTGGGCATCTCAACTATAACAATTAAAAAAAAAGCCTCACAACTCCCCGCTGCCTGCAAAATGTAACCCCCCACCCCCCATTAACACAAACAAAAAATCAAACAACCAATAACTAAGTTTGGAAAGTTTACCTCAATTCAGTCTCTTCTGCTTGTGTCCTAATATATGATCTTTTTATATCATTAGTCAGTTAATGTAATATATAAATAAAAGCTAGATTTTTTCATATAGTAAATTATAGTACAGTATTCACTTGCCTTGATTTTTATAATCTCAATGAGATCTAAAAAAACCAAGCCAAATTGAAGAGCATTGCTTTGGTAGCTTTTTTAAAACAAGTTGACATGCATCATGTTCATGATGTTCTACCACAGTGCTTCATTCAGAGTTCATACTAACTTTTAAAATATAACATATGATACACAGATGAGGTAGCTAGAAGGGTCTGGATTATATAAACATCTTTTACCTCAATGATGGGATTAATCAAAAGCCTGCAGGAGCTAAGAGGATTCCTGGGTTATTTTATTTTAAATTACAATAAGTAGACTCCAGTAGAATTAAACAATATTGTTTATTAAGTTAGTTCACAAACTAGCTGCCACCCATTGGGGTGTTTTTTCCTCACCTTATGGTAAAGTCTCTGTCACAGTTACAGGGCAAGCTACCTCTCTGTCCTCTGCCTGGTCTCTGACCAGAGCAGTGGGATACAGCAACCAGACAGGTTTCAGAGTAGCAGCCGTGTTAGTCTGTATTCTCAAAAAAGAAAAGGAGTACTTGTGGCACCTTAGAGACTACTGCTTAAAACCAAAATATTACTTAATAGTCAGACTGAAGAATAAGAGAAAAGATGTTAAACAAATGCTCTGTGCATGTGTCTATCTGACCTGTAGGTTAATCCACCCCCCCCCACTGGTAACTGAGGCAGTCCTAACTGCTTCAGACACTCCCATGGGTGCCTGGATCAGTCTGCTTTTCCAGACAATTCCCACCCACATCCAGAGGGAGTCCCTTTTAAAAATGTTATAATCCTTTTGATTTCTGGTTACCTGGCCTTTTCCCAGCCTGACAATTACCTGTTAACCTTGAGTGTTTGTTGAGAAGTGGCTTAAATCTTGACTTAAGCCATTCCTTTTCCTTCCTGCTTGTTTTTCCTTAAAGCCCCCTATTAAACCAAGCAAATATATTCATACAGTGAGCATCCCAGTAACCAGGTCAACATACAGTATTCATGAATTACAGAGCAGCTCCACTTCTATTGCAGTCCTATAGAATTTATTTGTATTCTATTCAATTTCTGTGGAACCCAACAGGAGTTTGAGCAGATGATGGAGCAAAGACATGAGGTATCTGAAGGGAAAAGCTCAGACTTACAGATGGAAGCAAGGCTAGGGAATTTTGAGGGGAGACTGGGTGAGGAAAGTGGTCAGTGGAAGCATGTGACTAAAAGAACGAGGCAGAGGAAAAGACGGGCTAGTGAAGGAGAAATAGAGCTTAGGAACAGGTTTGCAGAGTTGGAAAATGAAGAAGGAGCTCAGCAGGTAGTCGCTGAAGGTGGAAGGGCAAGGAAGAAGAGAAGAGCAGCTAGTCCTATAGGAAAAGGGGAAGAGTCAATGGAGACTACACCAAATATGAGCCCTAGGAGGATACAGGATGGGTTGAAGAGGATTATAAGGGAAAATAGGAATGGAAAGAACTTGCAGCCAGAGGGAACAGGGGAGAGACTGGAGAATAGCACTGTCACCAGGAAAAGGCAGGTCTATGTGATCGGGGACTCTTTATTGAGAAGAATAGACAGGCCTGTAACTAGAGCTGATCCAGAGAATAGAAGGGTGTGCTGTCTTCCAGGTGCTAAGATACAGCATGTAGACTTGAGGTTGAAAAGGATCCTAAAGGGAGCGGGAAAGAATCCCCTAAAAGGTGTTACAAGATTATGACTGGTTTCAGAGTAGCAGCCGTGTTAGTCTGTATTCGCAAAAAGAAAAGGAGTACTTGTGGCACCTTAGAGACTAACAAATTTATTAGAGCATCAGCTTTCGTGAGCTACAGTGAGCTCACTGTAGCTCACGAAAGCTGATGCTCTAATAAATTTGTTAGTCTCTAAGGTGCCACAAGTACTCCTTTTCTTTCTAAGATTATGACTGTAAACAGATGGCTTAGGCAGTGGTGCTATAAGGAGGGCTTTGGGATGTATGGCCACTGGGTGGCATTCATGGACAGAGGACAGTTCTCTTGGGATGGACTTCATCTGAGTAGGGAAGGAAATAGACTTCTAGGATGGAGGCTGGCACAACTGATAAAGAGAGCTTTAAACTAGGAATTGGGGGGAGATGGTTGGGAGATGTCCAGGTAATCTCCACGCCGGATTTTAGCATTGAGAGGGAAGAAGATGAAGTAAGAAAGGATACAGCCATGGGTAGGAGAATGTATATAAGGAGCGAGGGCAGTGTGGATAGCAGTCTAATAGGTTCTACTGGCTGTAGAATGACTGTGCCTAATAGGGTACAAAATGTGAGCGAGGCCAAACAGCAAAAATTAAGATTGTGAGAAGCCTAGGTAACAAAATGGAGGAACTAGAGCTACTGGTGCAGAAGTGAAACCAGATATTATAGGGATAACAGAAACATGGTGGAATAGTAGTCATGACTGGACTACAGGTATTGAAGGGTATGTGCTGTTTAGGAAAGACAGAAATAAAGGTAAAGGTGATGGAGTAGCATTGTATGTCAATGATGAGGTGGAAGAAGAAGTGATGCAATGGATAAGACAGAGTCCATCTGGGCAAAAATTACACTGGAGAAGAAAAGTAGCAGAGCCTCCCCTGGGATAGTGCTTGTGGTGTGCTATAGACCGCCGGGATCTAATTTGGATATGGATAGAGCCCTTTTTAATGTTTTTAATAAAGCAAATACTAATGGAAACTGCGTGATCATGGGAGACTTTAACTTCCCGGATATACACTGGAGGCCAGTGCTAGTAATAATAATAGGGCTCAGATTTTCCTAGATGCGATAGCTGATGGATTCCTTCATCAAATAGTTGCTGAACAGACTAGAGGGGATGCCATTTTAGATTTGGTTTTGGTGAGTAGCGAGGACCTCATAGAAGAAATGGTTGTAGGGGATAATCTTCGTTCAAGTGATCATGAACTAATTCAGTTCAAACTGAACAGAAGGATTAACAAAAATACATCTGCAACTAGGGTTTTTGATTTCAAAAGGGCTGACTTTCAAAAATTAAGGAAATTAGTTAGGGAAGTGGATTGGACTGAAGAATTTATGGATCTAAAGGTAGAGGAGGCCTGGGATTACTTTAAATCAAAGCTGAAGAAGCTATCGGAAGCCTGTATCCCAAGAAAGGGGAAAAAATTCATAGGCAGGAGTTGTAGACCAAGCTGGATGAGCAAGCATCTAAGAGAGGTGAATAGGAAGAAGCAGAAAGCATACAGGGAGTGGAAGATGGGAGGGATCAGCAAGGAAAGCTACCTTATTAAGGTCAGAACATGTAGGGATAAAGTGAGACAGGCTAAAAGTCGAGTAGAATTGGACCTTGCAAAGGGAATTAAAACCAATAGTAAAAGGTTCTATAGCCATATAAATAAGAAGAAAACTAAGAAAGAAGAAGTGGGGCCGCTAAACACTGAGGATGGAGTGGAGGTTAAGGATAATCTAGGCATGGCCCAATATCTAAAAAAATACTTTGCCTCAGTCTTTAATAAGGCTAAAGAGGATCTTAGGGATAATGGTAGCATGACAAATGGGAATGAGGATATAGAGGTAGATATTATCATATCTGAGGTAGAAGCGAAATTGAAACAGCTTAATGGGACTAAATTGGGGGGCCCAGATAATCTTCATCCAAGAATATTAAAGGAATTGGCACCTCAAAATTGCAAGCCCATTAGCAAGAATTTTTAATGAATCTGTAAACGCAGGAGTTGTACCGTATGATTGGAGAATTGCTAATACAGTTCCTATTTTTAAGAAAGGGAAAAAAAGTAATCTGGGTAACTACAAGCCAGTTAGTTTGACATCTGTAGTATGCAAGGTCCTGGAAAAAATTTTGAAGGAGAAATTAGTTAAGGACATTGAAGTCAATGGTAAATGGGACAAAATACAACATGGTTTTACAAAAGGTAGATTGTGCCAAACCAACCTGATCTCCTTCTTTGAGAAAGTAACAGATCTTTTAGATAAAGGAAACGCAGTGGATCTAATTTACCTAGATTTCAGTAAGGCGTTTGATACCGTGCCACATGGGGAATTAGTTAAATTGGAAAAGATGGGGATCAATATGAACATCAAAAGGTGGATAAGGAATTGGTTAAAGGGGAGACTACAATGGGTCCTACTGAAAGGTCAACTGTCAGGCTGGAGGGAGGTAACCAGTGGAGTTCCTCAGGGATCACTTTTGGGACCAATCTTATTTAATCTTTTTATTACTGACCTCGGCACAAAAAGTGGGAGTGTGCTAATAAAGTTTGCAGATGATACAAAGCTGGGAGGTATTGCCAATTCAGAGAAGGATCGGGATATTATACAGGAGGATCTGGATGACCTTGTAAACTGGAGTAATAGTAATAGGATGAAAATTTAATAGTGAGAAGTGTAAGGTCATGCATTTAGGGATTAATAACAAGAACTTTAGTTATAAGCTGGGGATGCATCAATTAGAAGTAACAGAAGAGGAGAAGGACCCTGGAGTATTGGTTGATCATAGGATGACTATGAGCTGCCAATGTGATATGGCTGTGAAAAAAGCTAATGCGGTTTTGGGATGCATCAGGAGAGGTATTTCCAGTAGGGATAAGGAGGTTTTAGTACCATTATACAAAGCACTAGTGAGACCTCACCTGTAATAATGTGTGCAGTTCTGGTCTCCCATGTTTAAAAAGGATGAATTCAAACTGGAGCAGGTACAGAGAAGGGCTACTAGGATGATCCGAGGAATGGAAAACTTGTCTTATGAAAGGAGACTTAAGGAGCTTGGCTTGTTTAGCCTAACTAAAAGAAGGTTGAGGGGAGATATGATTGCTCTCTATAAATATATCAGAGGGATAAATACAGGAGAGGGAGAGGAATTATTTAAGCTCAGTACCAATGTGAACACAAGAACAAATGGTATAAACTGGCCACCAGGAAGTTTAGACTTGAAATTATACGAAGGTTTCCGACCATCAGAGGAGTGAAGTTTTGGAATAGCCTTCCAAGGGAAGCAGTGCGGGCAAAAGATCTATCTGGCTTTAAGATTCTACTCAATAAGTTTATGGAGGAGATGGGATAATGTGATTTTGGTAATTAATTGATCTTTAAATATTCAGGGTAAATAGGCCTAATCCCCTGAGATGGGATATTAGATGGATGGGATCTGAATTACCCAGGAAAGAATTTTCTGTAGTATCTGGCTGGTGAATCTTGCCCATATGCTCAGGGTTTAGCTGATCACCATATTTGGGGTCGGGAAGGAATTTTCCTCCAGGGCAGATTGGAAGAGGTCCTGGAGGTTTTTCGCCTTCCTCTGTAGCATGGGGCACGGGTCACTTGAAGGAGGATTCTCTGCTCCTTGAAGTCTTTAAACCACGATTTGAGGACTTCAATAGCTCAGACATAGGTGAGAGGTTTATCGCAGGAGTGGGTGGGTGAGATTCTGTGGCCTGCGTTGTGCAGGAGGTCGGACTAGATGATCAGAATGGTCCCTTCTGACCTTAGTATCTATGAATCTAGGAATTACTCTAAAAATCTAGAGAATGTAAGCAAGTAAGATCCTTTAGATACATTTTTAAACCATACTATACAACAGTTAATACCTCCCCTATGAATGCCCTATCCACTGGGCTAGAGTGTCATTCTCAGTGTCTTTCAGGCCCATTACACTGTACTTTCTGCATTACCAACAATTCAACACATTTTTCCTAGAAGATAGAGGCTACACAACTGCAATGTTTTCTAGTCATGAATGAATGTGAAAACAATTGGCATTCTGTTATTTAAACAAGAGCAGCATACTTTTTTTGCAATAGAACAACGTGAATAGTGCACTAACCTTTTATGACCTAGCATCTAAGCATTTGAAACTAAAAGTGTAAATAAATTATAGACTTATTATCTACAGAGCAGACACTAATCAATTAATCATTGTTTTTTGGCTGGCATAAGTGCTCCAAAAAATTGGTTTTATGAGATATTTATCACTTAGCAATCAACAATTACCCCATAGGATTAGCATTAATTGTTGTACTATTTGCAGAGAAACAGCTTATGCACTTCATCCTAGGCAATAAAACTAAATTGCTATATAGTGAGGTTTTCGCCTAGGCTTTGTTAATTTTAAATGCAAGAACACTGCCTGGAACTCTTATAGATTGAAGGCATGCAAGGTGCATGGGCTTTACTTTGCTAAAGCAAATACAAATCAGAAGTATATTAGGCCAGATTCGTCTCTGGCATGACTTCATGGAAGGAAATGAAGTTATGCCAGCAAAGAACTTGGCTCATAGTATAGAAGCATAGGAATTGCCATACTGGATTAGATCAGCGGCCCATCCTCTAGTCTATCACCAACAGTGGTCATTATCAAATGCTTCAGAGAAAGCATAAGCACTTTTTAATTACTGTTATGAGTTGGTGTTATAGGTTGAGTTAAACCCACACCTAAGACAAAAGAAGTGTTTTGTTTTGGGAAGGTGTGTGCAGAGGGTGAGGGAGGAAGGAGGCAGAACAGAAAAACTGGGAGACTCTCTAAAGGGAGAAGATGAAATCATGGTGGCTGGCCTTAGAAGAAACCTGGGCGGAGGTTTTTGGGTCAAAGGAACAGTTTGAAAAGATTCTCTCGGTGCTGTGAGCAAAAGAAGCTGTTTCCTGCCATTTTGATTCTGCATTCAGAAATACAGGATTCGGTACCTTCTTTGTAAATAAACAAAACTGCATCAAAGAAGATACCAGACACCATCAACTTCTACTTCTATGGGAAGGTCACCAGAATCCTGAAACTTTGACCAACTGCTCAGATCAAAAACGGCAACACATTTGATAATTTATTAAAGGTTCATCTTTATTGCTTCAAACACTATACTGATGAGATATTATTATTAATTATTATATATATATACAATATTATTAATTTATGTTGCAGTAGCACGTAAGCTCCCCAGTCATGGACCAGGACCCCAATATGCTAGGTGCTATACAAACAGAAATGAGTTGGTTCCTGTCCCACAGAACCTACAATCTAAATATAGTCAATCAGCTGCATGAATGTCTATGTCATTATGCAACTGATCTCTGACTTTAGGAGTTTGTTCCAATGAATTCATGGCCCTATTAAAGTCAATGACAAAACTTTCATTGACTGAATTGGACGCAATGGGATAGTTAGTGTCCTTGCAGACTAGATTGGCCTTAAAGTTTAATGTCCAGATCTGAGAAACCCTCTATATAGACTAACTGAATTCCATGCAATTTCCTATCTCAGAAAAATGAATAGGGGCTGTGACACTGCTGGAATTTGAGCCTACTCTCTACGAAATATGGCTGCAAACCTGAGGTTTAGACCATTGAGAACTTAATCATACAAGGTTTTTGAGCACCTTACCTTCCATTGACTTTGGTGTGAGTATGCCGAACACCTTGCAGGACTGGGGCCCAAGTTTTCCTTTCTACTCTGTATGAATTTACCTCTACCATTTAGTATACTCTAAATGGGTTACCTGGAGCTCATAAAGGCCACATTTAAACAAACAAGCACACACAAACAAAAAAAAAAAAAACAGGGGCCTCAGTGTCAAATGCAAAACATGTGAGGATCAAAAAGGTAATTGCATGAACATCTATTTGTTCACCAACTTATCCATATCATCATTGGTTATATTACAAGAGCATGTGTTGGGCTCTTAGAGTTTATATAGGAGGGCACAGTCCTTGTCCCAAACAGCTTGCAATCTTTTTTCCTTCTCACACATATTATACATTCATAATACTAGTACCAATTCTTGAAAAGCTGGTCCTCCCAAACAGAAAGCTTTCAATGAGACATTTTGTTAAGTCCTTTGTAAGCCAGTTTTTAAGAAATCAACCCTCAATTTCTTTACTGGGGTAACAGTGTAAATCCTGGAAAAAATATTTTTTTGTTCTTAAATTCATTCAAAATCCTACTCCTATTCCCAGATGAAGTTAGCAACTATTAAGTCAGATTCTCAGCTCATGTAATCAGTATAGCTTTACTGATGTCAGTGGAGTTACTCCAAAGCACACTGGCTGAGAAACTGGTTCAGAATGCCTCCATCTGATATTCTCACTAGCCATTACTTTTCTGGTCACTTTTAGGATGATTTGTTTACAGATCCAATATATGCTTGTAGCAGACCGTAGACTCACTAGTGTAGCACCTCCTGCTGGTTGCCTCAGGCATTAGCTCAATTTCAGTCCCCGCCTTCTGGTGGCCGGTGTTTTGCCTGCTACAGGCCTCACACCCCTCCCAGACCCCAGTGCTCCTTAACTTGGGGTTCTGTCCCATGGCAGTTCCCACACTCTGGGTCTTCCCTCCAAGGGGAACCCCAACCCCACTATACCCACCTTGCCTCAGTGGCTACTGCCAGTTCTCATCTAGCTCCCTCTCACTGGGGCAAACTGCAGTCTGTAATGGTCACTCATCATTGGAACCTCTTCAACCTCAATACCTCTTTAGGCCTTAAACAAGGCCTCAGTTTGGGGAGTTGCCAGGCTAGACTGCCTCTTACCTTTCCCCAGTGCTGCTCTGCACTAAGTACCCTCTGTTCCCCCAGAGCTAGGCTATTCACTCTCTAAGACTAGAGAGAGACTCTGACCCAGCTCCTCCCTTAGCCCTTTTATCAGGGCCTGCTGTGGCCTGATTAGGTGTGGCTTCAGCTATGGCCACTTCCCCAATTAGCCTATCTTTTCTCCCAGGGGTGGGGTGACTGCCCTGCTACAATGCTAGAGCAGTTGGAAGCACATTTCTTTTTGCCATGATTTCTGAAGTGACCTTTTAATGAAGGGTGAACTGAATTTCAAACCCAATTATGTTGTTAATTAAACTTCTATTTTCTCCTTCACACAATATTTTAGCAACTAGCTCCACACTGCTCATATGCCTGGTTTTTGTTACAGTTTCTGGTGCATTATGACAGTTACCTTTACAAGAACCTTTGAAATAACACATAGGGCATTAGCTTTAGTAGATAATTCTTGAAAGAGTAAGGAGTTGATTTCAGCAGCTCTGTTCCACCTCCTCATCCAATACCATCCACGCAGATGTATATTACTTTCCAATTATATCATGGAAGTTAACCAACAGTTTAAAGTGATCTCACTTTTACCTCCCAATGAATGTGCCAGTTGTCTTGAATGGGGTTGCTACAAGATTCTTTGTATGGCTGGTGAATTGTTCACTGCAAACAACTTGTCTTATCAACTGTAGCCCTTTTGCTTGTTCATGAACAGAGCACAATTTTGATATGTTTGCTCCCTATTAAAAAAATTGGCCTCACATTAGCTATCCTCCAGTCATCTGATATAAAGCTGATTTAAATGATAGGTTACATAACACAGTTAGTAGTCCTGCAATTTCACATTGGAGTTCCTTCAGAACTCTTGGGTGAATACCATCTGGTCCTGGTGACTTATTACTGTTTAATTTATCAGTTTGTTCCAAAATCTTCTCTAATGACACCTCAATCTGGGGCAATTCAAATTCTATCCAACAGTAAAGTCAAACACTTTTAGGAGTAAAAAATAGAAAATTAGGTCAATTTTTTATTTTGCTTGGCTCGAGTCTTTCTAGATGGAAGGCATGCTGTTCTTCTAGAAGTGTATTTTTCATTTAAACATTTGCTTGTGCCTTGCACTACAATACATTACTACAAGCCATTAGCAACGGAGAGAGAGAGGGACAGTATTGCCATCCTCAAGTGTTGGAAAGTCACAACTCAGGCTTCAAAAATCACTTGGCTTAAAAATTACAATATTAAAAAAATTGAACTTTTAAAATTTGCTTTCTGTGTTTTGAACCTGACTCCAAGAGCTGGGTCTTAAATAACACCCCCCCACACACACACCAACTATGAGGAAAGTCATGATAAAATGATGACAGTTGGCAACAGAGGAAGTGTGATGATGAAAAATGCTCTGAAAACCCAAAAGGGAAATGACACAAAACCAAGACATGTAGCAAACGCTGCTTATCCATAGCAACATGATGCCATACTACACTGTGTAAGCAGAGTCAGGATGAGCTCCACCCTGATATCTGGTGGTGAGTTGTGGCAAGTTGTGGAAAAGAACGTCAGGGGCTGATCTCATTTGCATAGGCATACCCACCCCGCCTAGCATGAGCCCATAGCTGCCCAAATGGTCACTTTGGCTGCTTGGGATCTCCAGTTTCTCTGTTTTGGGGCAGGAAGAATAAATTGTTATTATCCTGATTATGTGAGTCAAGGACAGTGGAACTGTACTTGGCCTTTTGTTATGATGGAGGGACTCGCCATCACCTAAATAGCACTCGCTAGGCAAGGGACATGGGTTCCAACTCTCAGTGACTAGAGAGAAAGGACAAATATTAATACTTGGTGGTTTGGGTCACTTGGAGAGGGCCTTACATGCTAATTATACTTCCTTCTTTCTCTACTGTACAATATCAGAGCTAATTTTGATTTTATTAGGAGTCTAGTTACAGGCTGCTCAGCTGAATTCATTTTGGGCCAATGGTGTACTAGCACTGAGGCTATCCTACTACAAGCTGAAATCACAAAAGAGCTAAACTTATTAAGAGCTGAAATCACTGAGTGTTGTGTTAAGTAGCGGGTGAGCATGAAGGTATATTGTGGGGCAGCTCTTGCAGCAGAGTGGTTTGTGGGGTGCCTGGAGTGGCTCATGAGATTGTTGGCAGAGTGGAGCAATTTGTGGGATGGCTGATGGAGCGGAGCGGAGCCCCATGGAGAGGTTGGGGCAATTGGCTTTGGACCATGTAAGGTGCCCTTTAACCCCCTCCCCCCATCTCCACTCAGATTGGGAGGTAAAACTCTGCAGATAAACTTTCGAACTCTGGTGCTGCATTGACCAGGGACTTTTGGGTTGTTGGACTTTTGTGACTTTGGGTTGCTGGACTTAAGAACGAAAGGGAAAGGTCATGCCCCAATTTGCTTTGGGTGGGTTTTTTTTGCTCATGGGTTGTGTTATGAATCCTGTTTGTGGTGTTTCCCCAACGTAATGCCACATTGTTTCTCTCTGTTATTAAAAATCTTTTGCTACACTCAGACCCTGTGCTTGTGAGAGGGGAAGTATTGCCTCTTGGAGACGCCCAGCGGGGGTATTATATATTTGTTCCAGGTCACTGGGTGGGGGCTCGAGCCGGTTTTGCATTGTGTTATTGGACTGAAACCCCTAGATACTGAACCCAGCCCTTGTTGCTGCCAGCTCTGATGGGCAGAAGGGTTACAACTGCATGACACACAACTGCTCTTGAACATTTTCAAAATAGGTATTTCAAATTATCCAGAAGTACTGTAAGGGGGAAAAGGACGTGCAGGTAATTTTAAGGCTAAACATTCATCCTATTGTGTTACTTGACCACACAGCTACCAGCCTCATTAGTGCAATGATCTCCTGGTGATTTTCTCGTGGATTAATCAATACTACATGTTATTTTCTATTTTATTTTGCCCTTTTATATTATCAGTGTCCCTTTGTTCTGCCAATTGCTTTCAAAGCTCGTTGAAGAGGCAGAACCCCTTGTTTAACACATTGGAAAAAAAATAAGAAGTACTTCAAAAACTCTTTTTTCAAATGGTTTATCCATTTGTGAAAAGGACTCCTATGAAGGCTATTAGGGAACCTGGAAGAAAATTTAACATCTCTTTTATCACCCCTCTCTCATTTCCACTTGCTATCTAACTGAGTGAACAGACATCTATGGGAATAATCTGAGCCATCAAAGGTAAAGATAGAAAAGTCACCTTAACAGCTTAATGATCAGCCACTGTAGTTCTACAATGTTAGATTTTACTAATTTGGGGCTTTCAAAAAATGGAAAGACATTGCATTATAGGGAAAAGGCACCATCATAGGCTAAAATCAAGTTTAAAAGAACATTCACAGAGAGACTGACGTGTGCTGTCAAGAGCCCAATTTAAATTGACGGAAGCTGAGAAATCCAAATATTAGGCTGACCGCTGTAACTCACATTGTTTTAGCATGGTTTTGTTTTGTTTTGTGTGACTTAGGGTTCCAGGTACTGAGTGCCCTGAATTTCCATGGAAGTCAGTCAGAGTTAAGGGTGCTCAGCTTCTTGCTGGATCACTCACCCTCATACAAGACTGAGCTTTTAAAGACACAATTTCAATGTTAACCTTTAAGGCTTGATTTAACTCAGACCTTTAATATTTAGATTTTTTTTAAAAATTGAAATGTCTCTATACAGTTCTTCCCCCATCTCTTCAATTGCTTCCATTGGTTTTATGGATCTGCATTTTAGCAGACTGCTTTTTGGGCCTACCTCTGCATCAAGCTTTTTAAATTTGTGCACTATTGGCAAGATAAACTAGAACAGCATACCAAGTTAGTGAACTTTGATAGAACATCATGGTTCATTTTCAGCCAACATTAGACCCTCTGCTGCACTCTGACTGGCTGTCTGTGATGATAAGTAAACTGTAACTCTGTCATTCTCTTGCCATCCTTAATGGGGTAACATTTCTAATGGTGCTCAAAGCCCCAGTAGATTTAACTTCTGTCAGAAGATTTGTAATCTATACTGCTTGAGAGAATTAGTAAGTGTCTAGAATTTGTTCCTCTGGTCCCCATTTGGGCTTTGAAAATAGTTCAGTTGACCTATTTCTTCTCCTTTCAAGCTGTTTTGTCTGTGCTGATTTACGGGGCAGACTCCCAGGTTGAATAAATTGCCATAGCTCCACTGACTTCAGTGTTGCTTTCATCAGTTTAAACCAGCTGATGATCTGCCCCGAGGTGTGGAAAGAATGGCCTACAGATTTTTACATATCAGATTGTATCCTTTAACTTTTAAAACACTGATGACAGTTGGATATCAGAGGTTCCAATTTATTCTAGAAATGTCCATAAGCATGTTTCCCTTTTTTGTGGGGAGGAAAGAAAGAGAAGCAAAATAATGCTCCTGTATTTATTTAAATCTTCATAGAAACACATGTAGTGAAAAAGGAGTAACAAATAGTGAAATAAAGGACTAACCAAAGCAAATGTAAAGAATTTTAGTGACAGATTTTAAAAGCAATTGCAAGGAGTCATTGGAAGAAATTTCAGTTCATATATAGTACAGCATTGTTTGAGCAACACATTGAAAGGGGCTTCTTTGTCACACACAGTTATCCAGAAACAAAAATGCAGCTAAGAGGAAGGATGAATAATTCCCCAGGTTTTGCTGGTGTGTGTGTGTGTGTGTTGGTGGAGTTAAATGAGGGGTTCTGCATTAGCCCTATAGTCTGCAATAGAAAATATATCTCAATGTTTCGTAATGAAAGCACATTTTAAGTATATTATTCTTGGTCAAGTACAGTAGAAATATATTCTGCCCTGGAAGCACATGTAACTGCTACTGCTGTTCACAGAAGATATATTTGCAGGATTGTCATCTTTATTTTCAGTGCTAGTGGATTAAAAGCTAATTCTCTACAATGAATATAGGGCATTCTTTAAACCAGTGAAACTAAAAATACAGGAGACAGTTTTCAAATCAGGATGCCTAACCTTAGGTCAGCTAAACAAGAGATCCAATTTTCAGAAAGAAAGAAGAAACCACCAGGGCTGAGGGAAACTGTGAGTATTCAGCCAGTTTTATGTTCAAGCAGCTTTTTTATCTGGCTACTATGGATTTTAAGTGCATAGCTTTAGGCACCCAAGTCTAAGAGTAGCAGCACAGCCAAGATGTGAACGTTTGGATCTGGAAGAAGTAGGGAAAAGCAAGCTGAAAGAGAAAGTCTGGTTTAATTATGCTTTGTGACAGGGCTGTAATCTCAGTCTGGTCACTGATTCTCTGTACGGATAGATATCTAATTTCAATTAGCTCTTCAAAACCAGTAAAGAAACTATTGCACATGTTTTAATTGTCAAATAAATTGTGGTGCTTGTGAAAGGTGTTACCTGGTATTTGGAAAAAGTGAGCGGAGCCCACCAGGACAAAAGGCCCATTGCCTCCACGTGCAGGAGTGAAAGGTGCTTGGATGACAATCCTGTGGACTGAAGTTCCTGGAAAAGGAAAAGTGCAAGATGGGCAGCAGCAGTGTCAGTTCCTGCAAACCCTCTCTGTCATCGTTCCTTCACTGTCACTTGGAATAACCATCTGTGGGGGGCAGGTAGTTCAGATTACATCCCCTTCATTCCTTGGCCTCTTTGCTGAGGCCTCCACTAGTGCCAATTAACTACTGTAATGGTAGTTTTTGTGATAGGAGCACCTTGTCATGTCCTTAGCAGACTCATAACGGATCTGGTCAGGTGAAATACAGTTAGCTTATGTAATAGTATAATTTATGTCGCTGTATATTACATTGTATTGCTCACTTCATAATAGCTTGAATTAAAGCTGAGAGAATCCCTAGTGAACAGCTCACTGCAGCGTGAGCCTAAGTATCTTGCCTTTATACTTCATTGCTTTGTACTGCACTGCCAGAAAGCTATTTTTAGAGATGGTTCTGCATTTGCACAGTTATTGCTTATGTCTTGCCTAAAGGAAGTAAGGTTGCTTTTCTGAGACTTTGCCCTTCTCTCAAGGGTAAACTAAAATACATTAAATTTAAACACATACTGTACTGTAAACCCTAATACATTAGTGGCTGCAATGGAAATATTGTGTATTTATTTATAACAAGATACCCATTTGGGAAAGTGAAATAAATAGGTGTATCTGCAAATTGCTGCCTTTTTGTTCTCTTTTTAAAGTCATTATCTTTGCTACTTCAGCCTGAAAGTTTACTCAACTGGCAATAAGAAAAAGCAAAACAAATATATCTGCAAAAAACAGATCATAGTTTCCCACAATTGCTCACAATTAATATTTTATAAAAAGTTGCATCTGTTCCATTGGGCCAAATTCTACTCTGCTACTCCAGCATAAATCCAGAGCAGTACCATTGACATCAGAGAAATTGCTCTGGATTTAGGTGCTCAGATATCATGGTTAGGAGGCCCATAAAAGTATCTGGTTAAATACTGGTGGCAACAGAGCAGAATTGCTAGCCACAGTCAAGGTTTCTCTCCCTTATTTTGAGCTTAAAAAGTTACATTAAAAGTCAGCTAATATTACTTATAATACACCTAATATGACTGTATCAGCAATTGTTGTAATTGACTCAGAGATAAGAGATTACAAATAAGGTAATAGGGAGTGGTGGCAGTTTGTGCAATGGCGAGAGGAAGTGGCAGGTATCCTTGAGACAATAAAGTGTGGTCCATGCTATGAAAAATTATGAGAACCTCTGAACTAAGATGAGAAACTAAAAAATCCAATTTGACCGTCATGTCTGGATGTATGTTGTGTGTTTGAATGCATTCAAATTAGAGGAAAAGTACTGTACCTAGAAAGAAGGACTGGTGATATGCAATGAATACCTAGCTGAGGTCTGTGGCTTTTCTTGTGATTCTTTGGAGAGATCCTGTAGCAATCACATATATCCTACTGTAATGAGATTTACACACACATCTGAGTGCAGAAGTTGACCCAATGAATCTCTCTCTTTTTCAAGTGAACCTTAATCATCTCAAGAGTGAGTGCTTTATAACTTTTAGGAGAACAGCAGAAAATGTGCCAGATAATTGATCTTGTCAGATTCAAAGAGCTTCACAATCAAATAGATGTCCTATAAGAATGGTAGGAAAGTTACCATTGTTAAAGGCTTAGCAGAAAGAAGTAAAGAAATTTGCTTATGTTAACCTCATAGTTGTAATTATTCAGACTTTAGATTCTTTGCAACAGGTTCTTTTCAGAGAAGTCACAGAAGAAACAAGAGACATCACTAGAGCTCTCTTTTACATCCTAAGTCCTAGGTTTTTGATAGAACACTTGCTCACTAACTTGAATACATTCAAATCTTTGACATGTTCTGAGAGGAGAAGTCAAACTGGGGTCTTTTGCTTAGTTCCTTAGTATAAGGCAGAGCAGGCACTGTGAAGAAAAATGTCTCTGATCCATGTCCATGTATAGGGCTACTCAAATATGTAGTCATCCTCCTTTCTGGAATAATTTATTGATATTCTTCAATCTTAATTACTTTCATTCATTAATTGCATTATATTCATAAGCATTTACATTTGCAATACGATTTAAGGCAACAAGTAACACCAAGAGGGTGATATGTTGGCTAGCAGTGAGATGGCTTTGTTCTATAATAGGAAGACAAATGAGTGGAAGAGATGCCACTTTCTTTGTTCTACAGTCTGCCTCTCCCAGCCCATCTTTGGTTAGCAGCTATATTCTTTGGCATGGGACCATTTGAGTGGGCATGCTGCCACTTGAGCAAATGGGCAAGTATGTAGATATGCAAATTAGCTAGTGTGCACATTCATTTGGAGGATTGTGGGCATAAATCAGTCAGTCCATACAAATCTCCACACCCAAGATTATGGCAATGATAAATTGCATAAAACATAGGGTTGTCCTGAACCAGTATAATTATTAATGACACACAGATCTATTGTTCATGCTGTCCAAGAACAATATTAAAAGGAAACATATTTGTGTCAATTTGGAAAATGGAAGGGGTCATTTCTTACATACAATAAAATCCTATTTGTTTCTAGGCCTACAGTGCTCAGTGGCCAGGTCAAAAGACAAAGAGGTGCTGTTAAATTCTTCAAATAGTTGCCATTTAACAAACTTACTTGTATATCAGGATGGTGAAGTGTACACAGTAGATAGAAATACCTGGGAGATCACTTGCTTTAAATTCAGTGCACAATCCTGTCACATTTCCATGACCACTACAGTGGCTGGAAAGTACCGAGTCTATACATAAACAAAATCCTCAAGATTGTCTCATTTCACTCTGTCTGACAGGTGAGCAGGGACCAACAGGACAGCAGGTGTTTAAGAGATGCACAGAGAAAACATCTCAAGAGGTAGAAAAAGTTAGATAGTGTCAGCGCCTATCCTACTTTACAAAGCACTCTGAATTCAAATAAGTTACAGTATACAAGTCACATAAATGCACCAGAACAAGCAAACAAAATTGCTTGTTTGTTTGTCCTTTTATGTAGTTAATTTACTATTGAGGAGCAAAAAGAAAAGGAGTACTTGTGGCACCTTAGAGACTAAAAAATTTATTAGAGCATAAGCTTTCGTGAGCTACAGCTCACTTCATCGGATGCATTTGGTGGAAAAAACAGAGGAGAGATTTATATACACACACACACACAGAACATGAAACAATGGGTTTATCATACACACTGTAAGGAGATGATCACTTAAGATAAGCCATCACCAGCAGCAGGGTGGGGAAAGGAGGAAAACCTTTCATGGTGACAAGCAAGGTAGGCTAATTCCAGCAGTTAACAAGAATATCAGAGGAACAGTGGGGGGTGGGGTGGGATGGAGAAATACCATGGGGAAATAGTTTTACTTTGTGTAATGACTCATCCATTCCCAATCTCTCTTCAAGCCTAAGTTAATTGTATCCAGTTTGCAAATTAATTCCAATTCAGCAGTCTCTCGTTGGAGTCTGTTTTTGAAGCTTTTTTGTTGAAGTATAGCCACTCTTAGGTCTGTGATCGAGTGACCAGAGAGATTGAAGTGTTCTCCAACTGGTTTTTGAATGTTATAATTCTTGACATCTGATTTGTGTCCATTCATTCTTTTGCTTAGAGACTGTCCAGTTTGGCCAATGTACATGGCAGAGGGGCATTGCTGGCACATGATGACATATATCACATTGGTAGATGCGCAGGTGAACGAGCCTCTGATTGTGTGGCTGATGTGATTAGGCCCTATGATGGTATCCCCTGAATAGATATGTGGACAGAGTTGGCAATGGGCTTTGTTGCAAGGATAGGTTCCTGGGTTAGTGGTTATTGAGGAGCAAACTCTATTCTCTTCTTCTTGGTTAGGGGGGACCACACAATATTTCCATTGACGTAAAGATCCATTTGCCTGATGCTGACTCCTATTCTTCCTCACATAGTGTACAGCATGTTTTGTGTGTCCTAGAAAACCCGAGAACTACCTTACACATTCATTACCAGCTACTGACATCAAAAAGGCGGAATCATGAAACTGAAGTCACTGAAAGTGTTATTCACACTAATGTAAGGGATGCCACAGAACTGAGTTTTCTGCATGAATATTTTTGTGCCTCTTGTCTGGGGTATTTGTCAGACATCACATCTCACATTTGAGCTATGGCAGATGGAGAAATACATGGGAGCGTAGTGGGTGGGCCAGAGGAGGAAGCAACAGGTTCTGACAGATGTCACAAGGCAAATCTAGGGTTATTGCGTTTGATCTAGGAATCATCTAGGTAGAGATATTTTAACAAATAAAAAAGCAAGCAGGGCAATATGAACTAGTGTGTATCAGACGCTGATCTAAAGAGCTATATGGAGGAAGCCATTTGCAGAGCACAAGAAGTTTCGTTGATCCTACACAACTAAAGAACTGCATGACACATTCTTGAGAGCCATCTATTGGCATCTTGTCTATTAACAAACCATGTACACAAAGCACTCTCATAACACCTTGAACCAGTGGGACAAGCTTTGCCTCTGGAGCAGAAAGATGGCAATAGTAGGGGAAGGCAGCTGTATGCTCTAGTTGTAGTACCATAGTAGCCCAACCAGTGGTGATTGCAAGTGGGATGCACTGAATAAGTTCATTTCCCAACTTATCTAGCCATGCCACATCCTTGCTGGCCATGTTCACAGAGAGAGATAATTACTGTTAAAAAGAGACATGGGGATCCAGGACTAGAATCTTCTTCAATTAAAAATAGATGATAGGAGTAGTAATCTCTCATCCTTTTTGTGGGCCAGCTATATGAGAGCAACATAATACAAATACACAAAATCTGTACATTACACACTAACCAGACATGGCATCAGACATATCCTTGAGGAGGAGGCATGAAATCAGGAACCATAGGTGGTGACTCCATGGGTGCTCCAGGACTGGAGCAAACCTTTTCCCACAAAAAAAAGTCAGATTCAATGAATCCACATTTTTCAATAACAACAAAAAGGTTTGCAAAAAAGTTCCCAATCAGCTCTACTTGAAACCTCACTAGTGAAGGCTTCACATCACTGTTGGTCCTTTACAGCACCTTCTTTATCTGTCCTTTGTCCTATACAGTGTTGTTGTAGCTGTGTTGGTGCCAGGATATTAGAGAGACAAGGTGAGTGAGGCAGTATTTTTTATTGGACCAACTTCTGTTGGTGAGAGAGACAAGCTTTCAAGCCACGCAGAGCTCTTCTTCAGGTCTGGGAAAGGTACTTGGAGTGTCACAGCTAAATACAAGAGGCCAACTGACACCTCTCCAGCACAACCTACTATAAAGAACTTAAAGAAGACCCCACACCACAATTTACCCAGGAATTTAAGGATATCATCACATCCTTCCCCGTACAACTCCAAGAGAAATTCTACAAACTCATTCCCCATGTACACACTCCGGAGACCTTCTACATGCTTCTCAAGATACTTAAAACAAAGGAACCCAGGCTGCCCCATCATATGTGGCCATGGTACTCCTATTGAAGGAATTGGACTCCTATTGGGACTCACTGAAACCATCCTCAAACCACTCACTACACAAAGGGCCAGCTTCCTCCAGGATACAACCAACTTCCTCCACCAAACTCTGCAACATTAACATCCTTGCCACCATTAATGCCACTTCCCTAGACCAGCATCCCTCACAATGACAGTATAGCTGCCTGCTTCAAATATTTACAAGACAGTGCACAATCCTCAGACATCCAACCTCAAATACATAACCAACTAATCCATTTTGTCCTCATCCACAACAATTTTACATTCAACAACAAAACACTTCGTCCAAAGCATGAGAACAGCCATGGATACTAGGCTGGCTCCCCAATATACCAACCTCATTATGGACAACCTGGAAGAAGAATTTCTGGACAAATCAATGATACACCTGAGATACATCAATGATATTTTCATCTTCTGGACAGATAACATACACTCCCTCATAGATTTCCACCACAACTTCAACAACTACCACCCATCCATTAAACTCTCTCTGGAACACTTCCATACTAGCATCGATTTTCTGGACACCACAATCAGCTTCAACAATCTGTGACTGCTAGCAGCAAATATCTCCTATGGCTGGTGATGGGACACCATTGTAGGCAATGCCACATGCCATAGTAGGCAATTTCATCATACTACACCCTCCATAAACTTATCAAGGTAAGTCTTGACACAGGTTAAGTTTTTTCACCCCACTTCTCCCCTTGAAAGGCTGTTCCAGAAATTTATTCCTCTGCTTGTTAGAAACCTTCATCTAATTTCAAGCCTAAACATTTTGATGGCCAGTTTATCAATTTGTTCTTGTGTCCACACTGGCATTTAACTTAAATAAATCCTCTCCCTCCCAGATATTTATCCCACTGATGCATTTATAGAGAGAAAGCATATTTCCCTTCAGGCTTCATTTGGTTAGGCTAAACAAGCCAAGTTCTTTGAGTCTCCTTTCATAAGGTAGGTTTTCAAGTTCTCGTATTATCCTAGTAGCTCTTCTCTGCACCTGTTACAGTTTGAATTCATCTTTTTTAAACATGAGAAACCAGAATTGCACACAGTATTCCAGATGAGGTCTCACCAGTGCCGTGTATAATGATACTAACACTTCCCTGTCTCTATTGGAAATACTTCACCTGATACATCCTAGTACTGTATTAGCCTTTTTCATGGCCGCATCACACTGGTGGCTCATAATCATCCTGTGATCAACCAATACACCCAGGTCTTTCTCCTTCTCTGCCACTTTCAACTGATAAGTCCCCAGCTTAACACAAAAATTCTACCAGACAATCACTAAGCTCTCAAATGAACTCACACAGGAATATGATAACAGACAAAAACACCATATCAACTGTGGGTGAACCCTTTTCACAAAGCAATCAGTCTATATCTGACCTATCAGTTCTCATCCTTAGGAAACCAGCACAACACTTTCAAAAGACAAGCCAGGGAGCATAAGTTCATAACTTTGCTAGATGCTAAAAATCACAGTCTTTATAAAGAGACTGGATTTATGGCTTATTATAACAATCTTTAACTCACTAATCCTCCTTTTAGTCCTAGGACTACAGGAATGTTAATGGATCACTTCCCTGAATAGTCCCTTAGAATAAATGCTAAATATTTATGCTAAATAATCTGTTCAATCTTATATTTAGCTGTGAATCTCCTTTTCTAGACCTGAGGAAGAACACCCTGTAGCTTGAAAGCTTGTCTCACTCATCAATTGAAGTTGGTCCAGTAAAAGATATTATCTCACCCACCTTGCCTTTTGTCCTGGCAGAAGTGTGGTTCCTTTGGAGAAGGAAGGAAGGGCATGTCTACTCTTGCCATTTAAAATTCAAAAAGTCCCTTTTTTTTGCACAAAAACCGTGGGAGCGTCTACACTTGCCAATGACTTTTTGCAGTGAAACTCAGAAGTTTCACCGCAAACAGAAAACAACCTCCACGAGAGGCGTACAGCTCTTACAGGTGATACTTTTGTAGTGATGTGCAAGTGAAGACAAGTTCTTCCTGTTTACACAGCTTTTAGCCACTGGAGGATATCCCACAGTGCCTAGGGGACCACTCTGGCCAGCAGCTCTGCTGCTGTGATGCCAAGTAAACAGATGTCTGCCCTTCCCCCTGTAAAGCCCCGGGGAACTTTGAAACCCCCCTTCCTGTTTTCTTGGCAAGTGCTCACTTATCATCTGGCCAGGTGACAATGCCTGTTCCATGGAACAAACGATCCCCTGCTTGGAGCAATGCTGAGCTACTGGAGCTGATCAGTATTTGGGGAGAGGAGCCTGTGCAGGGACCCAGGATGACCTGTGATCTCCCCTCTTCCCTTTCCCACAAGACCTATCCACAAAATGGAGAGAACTTCACTATGGGATAGCTACCCTCAGTGCACTGCTCTCATCTTGATGGAAGTGCTGCAAATGTGAACACGATCTGATGCCTGTGGAAGTAAGTGAGAACACAAACCAGTGCTTCTCTTTTACTGGTCCCCTATCACCAGTGAAACTGACAGCACAAAAACACTGCAAGTGTAGACAAAGGTGAAGATACACCCAATACCCCAATGCCTCATTCCAGTCCAGTCCCTTGAGCACTATAACAGGGTTTCTGGAGGACACTGGGAGGATGGATGGCCTGAGCTATTGGCCCTCTTGTCACAATGGGGAGCACAGCTTAGCTTTATTGCAGGCTTCAATGATAGCATGGTGGGGCAGGGGGAACCTCTCAGCACATCCACAAATGACTATCCAATAGACCAGAAAGTGTTCAGGGGTGGGGTCAGCTGGCTAGGTATGGGCACAGTGGAGATTGCAGCCACTGTGGCAGTAGCCCAATGCACCCCCTCAGCAGCCTGCCTCTCTGAAGTATAAAAGACTGCTGTAGTGAGGGCTGAGATAGGTAGCAGGACCATGGTGGAGGAGGCCTCAGGAGTCACTCACACAGGGAACGCTTATTAGCTATCAAACAGTATAATGAAGGTGTGGAGGATGGAGTGCAGGGAAGGAAAAAGGCCAGACTCCTGAGGAGGGACTACCTGACAGCTGCTGGAAATAAATTTCTAAAATTGCTTCCTTTCAGGTGGGAAGAAGAGGGTAAAATGACATGGGTACTTGCAGTTCCCTACCTGAAGGCAGGCTTCCTCAGTGTGCTGGCCAATCCGGCTCTTTATTCAGGGCCAGTGGAGGCAGCCATCCAAATGGTTTGTGAAATAACGGGCCATTGTTGGCTAGTGGGATAGGTGGCCTGACTGTCCAATATTCCTCAGGTGACCCCAGCAGCCCACTAGAGGAGGAGACTGGAACAATATCTCATGCATTCAAATACTGAGCACCGCTTCTGTTATGACATCTAGACGTGCAATGCTGCAGTCCTTGCACAGATAAACTTCCTAATGATATCAATTCTGGATTTCATCTACTCTTTCAACATTCAGACACTACCCCATTTTTTCCCATCCCCTCATTTTCCAAGTTCCAATTACCACCAGAAACAGAAGGACTGGATATCTTATGAGAATCTCCTTTTGTGAGTTTACCAGTGGCTTTGATAAGTATCTGAACTCTTGTGAGTTTCTCTAGGTTTGCCATCACAAGTAAACCTGTCTCTTGCAAGCCCTGTGTTTCAGGACCAGATATTACTGGGCCTTCTATTTTGAATGCTATTTATTATTTAAAGCTCCCCGTATGCCTCCCATTACATTTGAGTCTGATTCAATGCCTATCAGTTAGTAATAAAACAGCAGTTGGCAAGAGAGGAGTTATTAGCACTTAAAAAGGTTACAAATCCTTTAGCTTCTGCCTGTGACAAAGTACCATATGCATGAATTTATTGTACTAAAAACAACTCTGCTCTTCATTAATGAGTATTATTATAGCTGCTCACTCTGACATGAGACTATCACACACTCACTATATACATAAAAAGCACCAGTCACAAATAAACCAACAATCAAAAACAGCAACAAAACTAACCTGTCATTATTTGTATTAAACAAAATGCTTAACTGCAGTTGGGGAATTCCATTACTTACATGACCGTTTCAGGACTCGTGGTACAATGTGAAAAATATTTGTACTACAGCTTCGTAAAAGTACAAGGCATGAATTGTTGTGTATGGGGTTACTGCAGGGGGAATGGTAGTCAGCATGTCTGGGATCTGGTTCTGCTGTTCTACTGATTTACTGTGTGACTTCAAGCAAGAAAATGTGGCGAGTATTTTCAAGTGTCCACTAATTTTTGGGTGCCTATTTTTAGATACCTAATCCCTTCATATCTAATGTTTCCTTATCTTAAATTAGGTGTAAATTGTCTTTTGGGCTGTGAAAACATTCATTCATTTACACATGAGTGGTAAACTGCTCCCATGCAATATGTGTTTGCAGGTTCAGGGTCTTAGATGGATTGTAAACTCTCTGTGGTAGGGACTATGCCTTCTGTTTGGTTTGGAAAACATCTACCGCACATATATGTACTCCTGAAAAGCTCTAATTAACAATAATAATGTTTTTATAATAACTCAGAAGTGGTGTGAAACTTGACTAATTAGTATTGCAAAGAACTTTGAGAACCCTAGGTAAAATGCTGAAAGGCACTATATAATGTACATTCAGAGTGGTATTGCTTTTACTGCAGACACTAGATAACAATAACTTGCAGCATAGCTAATAAGCATCATCATACACTCATAGTTCTCTTTGTGATCACTATTGTATCCTTTTCCCAAGGCTATACTTAGGGAAATTATGAGCCAGCTTGAAAGGTTATTTGATTCATGAGCAATACTAACAGTTATTGGGAGGTAATGTGGTATAGGGGAGCCACGCTGGATAACTGAATGCCACACACCTCTTTACAAAAGGCAACTGATCAAAGTATAACTCAGTCAGTCTTGGCCATGAGTGCTTATTGTGGAGAATGCCCTTTATTGCATGAAGTCCCTGTGCTATGCTTAAAAGAAATAAAACAGAAACAGTGATTCTTTAGTTAATAGCAAGGTATAATTGAATTTGGAAAAAACAAAATTTAAAAATATCTATCTTATTTAGTCAAAAACAATCACATTCTCTGTAAGTATAAAAAACGTACTTCATATTTTATAGAAATATGTGACAGCTGTCAAAGGTAGCAAAAGCCCCATACTACCAGAGGGTTGAAAAGTACCCATATGCTTTTGTTACCTGTAATAATAATTGGTATTTTGGCAGCACTTGTGAACAGTTGTTGTTTTGTTTCTTTGTTAATGAAACTTTATATTGCAAGATCTCTTTGTGAGCAGCTGTAGGAGAGATTAAACAGGAAAAAACGTCCATCCTCATGGCACTTGATGAAAACCAATGTTTTGTGGTTAGATGTTTTGTTCAGATGGTAGTAAGAATAAATTGTTTCTACCTTTTCTTCCCTCATTCAAGGTTTTATCACAAGAATGGACCATGTGGGTTGGAGATTGTGTTATCATTACAATCTTTGTCATAAAAATAGTTTTATAATTAGAGATACCATGAAGTTTCCCCAAAATAATTATTTTTGGATCCTCTGAAGATGCGATAACACATCTGCAAAACATGCTGACGGGATACATTTTAAATTACATTGATTTAATAAGTTAAGTGGGTAGAGGACTGAACTGGGAGTCAGGAGATCTGGGTTTGGTACGTGGCTCTGCCACTGACCTGCGGAGTGATCTTGCACAAATTATTTCCCCTCTCTATATCTCAGTTTCCTCACATGTAAAAATTGGAATAATGATACTGACATTCTTTGCAAAGCACATTGAGATATTCAGAGAAAAAGTGGTATATGGGCATAAGCCAATGCCTATTAAAACCAACAAGCTTACAAATAAGATCTTAGCAATGTGGCCTACTGGATAGAGTATCAGACTGGGTTTCAGAGGACTTAAGTTCTATTCCCAGCTCTGCCAATGGCATGCTGGGTGACCTTGGGCAAGTGACTTCACTGCTCTGCACCTCAGTTTTCCCACCTGTAAAATGGGAATTATGATCTAATTTGTAAAGAGATCTACCGCTGAAGAGAGCTAGGTATTACTACTATTTTGCTATTATCAATCAGACTATGTTGAGCATTGGATTAGGTCCCATCACAATTAAATCTTATTCAGGTCACAAAAATTACCAATCCCAAGCATTCAAAAATCATGAGTCAGCCCTCCCCCCAAAATTATGAGATTTGGGGGTTTGTTTTTAAAAATTGGCTTCTTTTTATTTACCCTTGGGTTTTGGAGCCTCTATGGAGCGCTCAGGTCACATATTGAAGCTTTTCCCCATAACTATAAGGGCTACAAATTTACTTCTGTTTTTTAAAAAATGGAAGCTGAGAGTCTTACAAGATAATAAGATTTCAGTAGCTGGAGCTTTAAGAAAAATCATCACATTTCATGAGACTCGGGACAGAGTTATTACAACTGGCAACACTAAGAAAGGGGCAGTTGGTGATAAACACCTTGGATTCTAAGAGGTAGCCAACCTATGGCTCCAGAGCCGCATGTGGCTCTTCAGAAGTTAATATGCAGCTCCTTGCGTAGGCGCCAACTCTGAGGCTGGAGCTACAGGCGCCAACTTTCCAATGTGCTCGGGGGTGCTCACTGCTCAACCCCCGGCTCTGCCCCAAGCCCCTCCCCCACTCTATCCCTTCCCCCAAGGGCCCCGCTCCTTCCCCCAAGCCTGCCATGCTCTCGCTCTTTCCCCCTATCTCTCCAGAGCCTCCTGTATGTCGCAAAACAGCTGATTGCGATGAACAGGAGGGGAGGGAAGGTGGGGCTGTTGGTGTATTACTGTGGCTCTTTGGAAATGTACATCAGTAAATTCTGGCTCCTTCTCAAGATTAGGTTGGCCACCCCAAATTAGTAACACCATGGTACAAAACTGTAATCTTGTGGCTCCTCATGACTTTCCTGAGAACTGAACAAGAGCAGGCTGCAGTCTCATCTGAAGAAAAACATCTCTCATTTTAACTTACAACAACTAGAGTTCTAGATAATGGACATCTTTCTCCCATGGAAATGAACAAACAGACAAATTACCTGAGCTCAGGAAATGTGCTGTACCCTCGGTATGACATCATTACACAGTGTGCTAGAGCATATGCTGGAGTCTCTTCTAGTGCAGAGTCTCACCTTGATCTCTCCCTGGATGATGTGGGTGACTGTGAATGTAAAACTAAACCCCACATTCCTTTCCTTCTTGGACTAGTGTTGTCTTTTGAGCCATTTGTTTTCTACATCATAAAGAACTCTAAAAGAAATTCACCAACTTAAAAAAAAAAGTGTTCTATGAACATAATAGAATTGCAGGAATCCTCCTATCACTTCTTAATTGGATAACATAGAAATATTTATTTGGGAGAAATGTATCTTTAATCATTTTCCATAGAAAGTGTAGGCAAAACAATAGGGTTACCATACGTCCGTATTTTCCTGGACATGTCTGGCTTTTTGGTTCTTAAATCGTTGTCTGGAAGGAATTTTTAAATATCTAAAAACGTCCAGGATTTTGCCATCATTTTTCCCCAAAGAAGAGTTGATCATTCAAGAAAGCAAGTGAATGTTGATCATTCAAGAAAGAAAGTGAATGCTGATCACTCGAGAGAGTGCCTGCTTTCCCCCCCCCCCAGCTCCCAGCGCCTGCGCCGCAAAACAGCGAGGAGGGGGAACACGGCACACTCAGGGGAGGAGGCGGGGCCAGGGCGGGGATTTGGGGGAGGGGTCCAATGGGGCAGGGAAGGGGTGGAGTTGGGGCAGGGCCAGGGCCTGGGGGGGGTGCGAGTACCCACCGGCGCCAGGGAAAATTGGAGCCTAGCCCTACGGTTCCAGACAGGTATGATCATTTTTCCATAGTGGGGATAGTGCAATGTCGACAATTTCAGTGTCTTTTCTGAGTTCGTACCATGCATGGTAGTGTTTCCTCAAGAGCTCTTTATTTGATATTTTATTTTACTACCCCCAAATACAATGCAAAAACGAAAGTGTAAATTCCCTGCAGAACTAAAGACGAAATTCCCATGTTTTCAAAGTGGTAGAGAAGAGTGGGAAGCTGAGTGCTTGGTGTGTAGACCTGGTACTTACGTCTCTGTGAAAAATAAAGGTGCTAATGATTTACAAACTCAGGTGGACTCAGACAAGCACAAAAAAGCAGTTCGAGGAGAGAGCTCATCAACAAAATTGACAGGTTATTTTGTAAAACCAGGCAGCAAATCAGAGGATGCTGTTACTGCTGCAGAGGGTGCTTTTGTATTTCACACTGTTAAGCATCATAATAGCTTTAAGTCAATGGATTGCACATCTGTGTTGTTGAAGAAGACATTCCCTGATTCTGAAGTAGCACGGAAATTTTCAAGTGCTAGAACCAGGACAGAAGCAATTGTTATCTCTGTGCTTGCACCACATTCTGTTGATGTTGTTCTGAAAACATTTGAAGAAAATGACATAGCTTACTGTGGAGTTGCTACAGATGGAAGCAATCATGGTTCAGTGAAAATATTTCCAGTAATTATTCAGTATTTCAACTGGAAGAATGGCGGTTTGCAGTCAAATTTGATTTAGGTCCAGAACACACCTAATGAGACTGCCGACACGTTTGCTCATTATGTGAAAGAAACACTTGAAAAAATGGTTTGTTTGAGAAGTGTATTGCATTTACAGGTGACAACTGCAATACAATGTTTGGAGGACTCCGGCGTGATGAAGATGGAAAGAATGTGTTTGCAAACTTAAAGAAGTTGTTGCAGAAGAGAACATTAATTGGTGTGGGTTGCCCAGCACACATTTTGGACAACTGTGTTCACCGTACAGCAGAAAGAATGAACATTGACATTGAGAACATTATTTTTAAAATTTACCAGTACTTTCATATCTACACTGTCCGAACTGAGAGGCTGAAGGAGTACTGTGAGTTTGTTGATGTTGAAGGCAGAAAGCTGCTTTCTCATAGCAAGACATGATGGCTGTCATTATTTCCAGGCATTACAAGGCTGATAGAGATGTTTCCAACCTTGAAGTCATTCTCTCTGTCACAGGACAAATCGCCCACAGTGCTTAAGACATTTTTTGAGTATGAATTAAGTGAGATTTACCTCTGGCACATGCTTCACTCATGAGTGTATTCCAAACTTACATCCAAGAAATTGAAAGGGAAAGCAATTCTGTTGTGGAAGTGCTGAAAAGTTTGAACTCCGTTCACAATATCCTTGTTGAATGCAAGACTCACAACTTTACATCCCTGAAAGTTAAGGACTACTGGCACAAAAGCACATGAAAGGAATTGATGAAGAGTGTGACAAATTCTGTGCTGAAGTAGATAATATGTACAGCAGATGCTTAGAATATTTGGAGAAGTGGCTTAGACCCCTGGAAGACTTCTTTTGTTTCATGTGGCTTACCCTCAGTGAGATACCAATTGGAGTGATGTGGAATGTTGTATCAAGTACCTGATCGATAAGGGGGTGCAAATTGATGATGTGAAGTGTTTTGATCAGGTCAGCAACCTGAAGAAGTTTACAGAAAGTTGCAACAGTAATGAAGAGTTCAGTAATTATTTGCTAGCACACCAGAAATGGACCAAATATTTTGAGAAATCCAAAAACATTGAGTGTCATTCAGAACTGTTAAAAATTGCACAGTTCTTCTTTGCTATTTCTTCTCACAATGCAAATGTAGAGCGAATTTTTTCACTGATGCAAAGCCAGTGGACAAAGGAAAGGAACAACTTGAATGTTAAGTTGCTGAAAGGAATTCTACTTGTACGGTACAACTTCAGACAAACTTCTTGTAAAGACTTTCATGCCTTCTTAAAGAACAATCAACCACTTCTGAGAAAAATGTGATCTACAGAGAAGTATGTGTGGGCACATGAGGAGAAAGAAAACTGAAGAACTGGTGAAAGGAAAGGACTCACTACATATAAAGAAGTACAGTAAACTTTAAATAAGTAAACTTCACTTTTGAGGTCATATCACTTTTTCTGATATATACTCAATATAGACGACATGTAGCGCATATAGCATATATAACAGTATAATAACACATTAATACAATGCAAGTTGTTAGATACTGGTGCAAATCCTCCCCTCCTCCACCCCGTGGAGTGTCCTCTTTTTTGAATGTTCTAATATGGTAACCCTAAGAACAATCTTTTTCAAGAGGCATTTTTAATAAGAACTACTATCTCATCACAAGGTATATTTGCTAAAGACATAGGAGTCCTTAGAAGAGCTAGGACAATGCCGCTATTTCCCTCTCCCCCGTAAATGTTTGTAACACATCTTTATAATAAATGTGTTGTGGCCATAGTCACATCTTGTAAAATGAACTTTCTGTGAACTTTTATTGGATAAATATAATATCAATAGGATAAATATTTATATAATGAAATTTCTACATGAACTAAAATTAATAACCTTAAAGGATAACAATGATAGTTTAGTTGGGGGTTCAGATTATACCAGCAGAGAATTTTGGCCTATGTTATGGTAGCATCCAAGTGGCCCAATCAGGATCAGTCCCCCCATCTTCTGAGTGAACCCTTTTGGTCAGGGATTGTCTTTTTTCTATGTTTGTGCAGTGCCCAACACATTGGGGCCCGAATGCCAACCAAATAAATATTTACTACTACTTATAAATATTGTGGTAGGTGCTATTCAAACACAGATGAAGAGACAGACCCAGGATCTATGTGAGCAAGTAGTTACAGAAACAATATTTTAGATTAAGAGGGGTCAGAAGAGCTTGCTCAGTCAGTCACCCAGTCCAACACCATGTGAATTGTCTGACTAATCACCAATAACCAACACACCTTGAATAGCGAATATGCATACAAAACTGTTTATGATCAATCTGTGGAATTAAAACAAATTCACAAACTTCCTTGGCTTTACATTTACTTTTCCCTTTTGATGGTCTTTTATTAATCTGCTGAAATGCCACTGAAAATTACCAATAATTAAGTACTTCAAAACTAAACAGAGCAGTATCACAGGAAAATTTCCCACTGATTTCAGTGGGTTTTGAATCAGGCCCTTAAACAATTTTTGTCTTAGTTTCCATGTGTATAGAATGAGGATAACAATTACTTACCTCACAGTGATATTGTAAAGACTAATACTTGAAAAAATGCTTTGAGCACCATGGATGAAAGATGCTATAGAAAAGTGCAAGATATGATTACAGTCAGTTTGATGTGCAATAAGTTTTAAAAAAAAAATTGCATCTCCCACAGTGTTTCCTTTCATAGTAAAATAAATGTAGATGTTTTGTTTGTTAATTTCTCGTTATAACGGTAGGTTCTCGTCTCCATTTTTTTTTTGGTCTTGATTCAGTGTATCAGTGTATTTCGGTTGTTAAGCAGATGTATGTGATGAACATGTGTGGATGGGATGCCAAGAGAATCATTTCTCCAGAAATAGTAATGACAATAGAAGAAGGCAACATTATCTTCCTCTGCTTTCATAAGATGTTGTGGGCTCAACTTTCAAAAGGCACCTCAGAGCTTGCAAAATTGCATGCACAAAATCTGCACATATGCATTTACACAGGGCAACACACATGCATATCTGGAACTGCAGCTTGCCTATGCAGGTACCAGTTGACATGCATAGATGCGAGCAGCCGCAACTTGTAAGAGCATGGGTTAGATGTTTTTTTTGTAAATCGGTTTTTAAAAATGCCACCTCCAAAACTGCACCTTCAAAAATACCTTTCTACATTTGTAAATGGAAATCTGATTTGTACATGCAAATGACTACTAGTACAGGCAATCAAGGACAGTCTACATGAAAACAACTGTGTTTTCAGTTATTCTGAATACAGTTAGGAAGGATCAATGACACCTTGACTTTCTTTGTTCCATACTCAAGGTGTGAGAACTGAAATAGGCCAAGTACAGCACTCACCTCAAAATTGCTACAAACAGAAGAAAACATTTTTCACAGATTTTTCACTTTCCTTATCAACGTACGTATTTCCCAATCTGCCTTTTATAAAGGGCAAGATCCTCAGCTGGTGTAAATAAGCATAGCTCCTAGGATTTCAACAGAGCAGTGATTTACAGAAACTGAGCATCAGGCTCAAAATATTTTTGTAGACTTTTTTTGATTACACATATTGCTTGTGCTTTCTTCTGTGCTTTTGAATTACTTCAATTATTTCCTGTACTGAAAGTGAAAAGAAAAAGCAATAGTAAATAAGTATGTCTATTGACAAGACCACATTAATTCTAAAACCCTACATTTTATTTTATTATCTTTGTATATGTCTTTTTCTATCCAGAATATAAAACCAAAACACACTGCTGCCATAAACAATTAGTCAGCATCTTGCTGTGTTCATCATATTTATTATTTTATAGTATTCTGTTGTGTATTATCATGTTTATCCTCATCTATTTTTTGCCAGCTAGACCACTAAGGCAATTTTCTTCTCATTACCACAGTATGATTTTTATTACTCAGGATTACACCACAAAAATTATTGATATTTATTTTTAAGGGAAGGCAATTTCTCTTCCAGGATTCATTTATAATGATGCATAATAAATTAAAAAAAAAAAAAAACAAAGCCAAACCTCTCCAAATTTAAAACTAAATCCAGCACTAACAATGATACTTGTATTGACACTATATTGGTAAAAATGCAGATATTATTATATTTTGTACATACATTAATCTTACAGCAAGAAATCAGCCATTTATTGTTAAAGTTCATATGTGATTTTTCAAAAATCAGCAGCACGTTGCAGTTAAATTTATTTGGACAGGTGACTGAGGGAGCTGATTTAAACTTAAGAAATGACCACATCTCTGCCTGTCACACTATTTTCCCTTATTGTGTCAAGTGGCAGATACACAACACATTATGTTCAGCATCTATAACTCTGAAAGAGAGATGGCCATCTATTCACCCAGCCTTTTTCCTGTAATCTGTCAGCAAAGAACAGAGAGGAGAGAAGGGAGGCAATGTATATTTAATAATATTTAAAATATTGAGGTAGCATTGCAAAAATGTTGTTTCTGCATTGTGTCATTATCTGAGATGCATGCCACAGCTACATTTCAAACTGTGAACACGAGTTTTCCCAGGCGAGAGAATAATGAAGAGGGGAATCAAAAAACCAACATACAATAAGTATTCAATAGGACAGTTGGGACTGTATCTGATGGGCCATATTCTTCTCTGACTAATCCTCTCCCACTATTTGACTCCACTGAAGACTCTGGGCAGATTCAACTCCCAGTTAATAATATTTAGCACTTACATAGCACTTTTCATCTGAAGATCTCATATGCACTTTAAACAGGGGGTAAGCATTATTATTTCCACTTTGCAGCTAGGAAACTGAAGCACAAAAAAGTTAAGTGACTTGTCCAAGATCATTCAGCAAGTTATTGACAGACCCAGCATTAGAAACCTTGAGTGAAACTCAGGTTCACTGACTTCAGTGGGAGTTTTGCCATTTTCTTCAGTGGAGCCAGGTTTACACCTCTCTTCTCTTTAATAATAGTCCCATCTGGTAGCTAGTAGCACAAGCTTCCCCACACCTGTCCCAACCATACCATAGGCAGGACTGGTAGCAGCACCTATTATTAACATTGCCCAACGTTTCTCATTTTAAGACCTTTTTTTCAATGACTAATACCTTTGTTACATTTTAACCATTTTGGCTGAAATATTCCATTCCTGGTGTCTGCTTTGGGCTGAATATTTTTTGAAAAATTTCAGCCAATATCGTTCAGTTGTTTCCAAAAATAAGACTACTGAAAATAATGTTGTATTGTCGATTTTAAAGGTCTTTGCTTTGAAATGCTCTGGTGCCCCCATGTTTTGGAGCATGGACTTGAAAGTTAGCGGGGGACTGGTCTTGAGTCGTGATGTACCCTTTGATGTCCCCTTAAAAAATCCAGGAATCTTGAGTTCCTTCCCAAGCTCTGGATGGGAGTGTGCTTTAGTAGGGACAGACTTCCTCCCAAACCTTCATCCCTTCTGCTCCATCCCCTCCAACCTGTTCCTGTACTTCTGTCTTCTTCTCCACGATGGCTCCTTGTCGCAGTTCCATTCTCCTTGTCCAGTCAGTACTAGTTTTCCCCTCTGGTCTCTGTCAGAGTCCCAATCTCTTCCTCCATTCACTCACTCTCTCCTTCCCCACATCTAGCCCAGTTCTCTTGCCCAGCTAGTCTCAATTCCCTCCTCCTAACACTCCCTTTGATCTGTCTCTTTTGTCTCCCCACACTGGTTCCCAGTCCTGGTCTCCCTCCCCATCCCTCATCCAACTTCAGTCTCTACCCCATTCTCTTTCTAGCTCTTTGTCCCAGGCTTCTTGCCCAGCCAATCACAGTCTTTCTCCTTTCCTCTCCTCATCTGTTCACAGTGTCCTCCAATAGGCAACTGTCTCCCAGTCACAGGCCCCTCATTTCCCTCATCAGCATTTCCCCAGTTTTCTCCCCTTCATCGCTCCCTGTCCCAATCTCCCTGCTGAATCAATCCCAGTTCCCTCCTCCACTCCCCAGTGGCTCCCAGTCCCTGTCTACTTGCCCAGCCAGCCACAGTTTTTCTTCCCCTCCCTCCAGTCTCAGCAGGCTCCTTGTCCCACTCCACTCCTTTCCCTTCCCCCAGTCTGTCTTGTGTCCCCTCTGCATTTGAATCAGATGGCTTCCTCCTCCTTCTTGGGTACCAGCAGGGGTCCATTGAGAACACAGAAGAGATGAGTCCACTGCTCTCAGTTCCAGTGTCCAGCTCCTCCCCAGCCCAAAGCAGCCATTACTGGAAAAGTCCACCTTTGGTCCTGTTGCCATGACTGAAGCATGCTCATTTGTTCTGTGGAAATGGCTATGCATAGTCTGATCAGTATTATGAGCTGTGAGGGGCTTGAGTATGATCAGTGAGGCTGGAATAGTCAGAGACTTTCATTGTTTAGCTCTAGTAAATCTCTACTTTCAAAAGATCTGGAACAGAGATAGGGGAAATCTGGGATGAACCTCTGGGAGAAAGTCTGTCTCCTCTGGAGCATAATCCCATCCAGACCTAGAAAGGAATCCAAGGTTCTTGAGTTTTAGATTGGACACTAGGAAAAACTTCCTAACTGTCAGAGTGTTTGAGCACTGGAATAAATTGCCTAGGGAGGTTGTGGAATCTCCATCATTGGAGATTTTTAAGAACAGGTTAGACAAACCCCTGTCAGGAATGGTCTAGAAAATACTTAGTCCTGCCACAAGTGCAGGGGACTGGACTAGATGACCTCTCGAGGTCCCTTCCAGTTCTATGATTCCTCATCTGTCAGCAAATATTTCTGAAACCCACTAGCAGAGTGGGTGGGTCATCCTCACTAGTGCTAGTCCATAGAGAGGATGAAACCTACTACTGCTATCAGTTAGTTCATTAGTTCTAGTGGCAGAGGCCCGAGCAGTGGATCTAAAGATTTCAATCCTGCAGATGAACCTCATAAGTGTCAACAGGATGCTACATGATGGAATTTCTGATTTTTCCGTTTGCTTTTTTAAAAATCTAGGGAATTACACACACAAAAAAATGTTAAAAGCACATTATTCAGGTTGCAAAGTCAATCACTCAAATTTAGAAAATGCCATAATTAAAGTTGCCCGTGCAACCATAGTTCAGCCCTCTGTGCATATGAATTATGATACAATCTCTAATTACATGACTAGACTAATATTTTTAAATGATTTTAGAAAAACTGGTGTTTTTTATGCCAAGAGCCTTGGTTCAGTCCTTATAAATGTTTTTATTATTTGTATTACAGTAGCACCTATAGGTCAGGGACCCATTGTGCTGGGTGCTATACAAACATAAGAAAAAGACAGTGGCTATCCCAAAGAGCTTAGAATCTAAGTGGAAGAGCTGACAAACTAAGTGAGTTCATTACCTCTCCCTTGGTTTTGGTTGTTTTGATGAAGAGGGACAAAGTATATAGAATTAGAAATGTGAAGTGATAATCATATGATTATGCTTTAAATGTCACATTTCAAAAATATATGTGATTGCAGAAGCCTTGCAAACTTGCCATGAGCGTGTAGCAGGAAAGACAAAAATCTATTCCTCTACAATTTGCAATGATGATAAGGAGGGGGGGAAATAATATCTTATTTGTCTATTAAAAATAAAAGGAAAACCCCCACACTCACCTCAGGTAAGTGGATGAATAGAATTTGAGAAGGTTGAATTAGAGAGCATGTTCAGCATGATATGAAAATGGGATATTTACAAATCATATTGACAAGGAGAGGATAATTTTCAGAGTACTGTAAATATCAAATACACATTCAGATCCAGATCCAGTGAGAAGCAAACCTCAAAGGATTTGAGAGGTCAGTTTGTAACTTTCCCTTTTCATTGAGGGTCTGATCCAGCTCTACTAAAGTCAGTGGGAGTCTTTCCAATGGGCTATGGAGCAGAACTTTACATAGCATCTTTTGCCTGAGTATTTCAGTGTGTTCTACTAACACTGATTAACTGAAGCTAATTCTAGGGCTGATGTAAGGGAAGACGAGCCTTTGAAAATAAGGATTTACAAAAACAAATCTGGGATTTGGGATGCCTCCATTTTTTTGTGCCCAACTTGAGAAACTTTGAGGTTGACTTTCAGAAGCACCGAGCCCCCAACAACTCCAGATGAGACCTGTAGGTGCTCAGTCTATTTAGGCCACATATTTAGGTGTCTAAATATGGAGTTAGGAGCCACATTTTAGGCCCCCAGGTTTTAAAACACTGGCCATGGAAGCTGGGTTAAGACTGTGCTGAAAATGAGATACTTACTATGAATGTCAGCCTAACTTTTGGAACTACTGGACTACAAGTATACTTTAGAATGCCTTTACAAAAGTTGCAGGCAATATGTAGTACATTCTCAATAGTTATATGATTCCTCTGTTGGGAATAATAAAAATTCAACCTTGGGCAATGCAATTAAATTGATTTTTTTTAAATGACTGAGGGGCTTTCTGATGTGGTTCAATAGTGGTACTGCCAGAGGCAGGAGGAAATGGTTTTATCAGTATCAACAGGAACTGGGGAATAAGTGTAAGCAAACACTGGGCTCTTTAAATCAGTATCATATGCAACTTTTTAAAGCATAATACAGAGGCAAAAAGTATCATAAATCTTGACAAAAGCTAGGATAGGTTTCTGATTGAGGGTTTTCCTAACCATAGGCTTGATCCAGTGCCAAGTAAGACCTGAGGGAGTATTTCCAATGACTTCAGTGGTCTTTGAATCAGGCCTGAGTGCAAAAAGGCACACAATTCAGCCAATGTAGATAGCTCCCCACAACCTTTACACTAACCACAGACTAAGTCTTTTTGGGGTATGAAAATGTGCAGTTTCTAGCTATTAATTAAAAAGAAAAGGAGTACTTGTGGCACCTTAGAGACTAACAAATTTATTAGAGCATAAGCTTTCGTGAGCTACAGCTCACTTCATCGGATGCATTTGGTGGAAAAAACAGAGGAGAGATTTATATACACACACACAGAGAACATGAAACAATGGGTTTATCATACACACTGTAAGGAGAGTGATCACTTAAGATAAGCCATCACCAACAGCAGGGGGGGGAAGGAGGAAAACCTTTCATGGTGACAAGCAGGTAGGCTAATTCCAGCAGTTAACAAGAATATCAGAGGAACAGTGGGGGGTGGGGTGGGAGGGAGAAATACCATGGGGAAATAGTTTTACTTTGTGTAATGACTCATCCATTCCCAGTCTCTATTCAAGCCTAAGTTAATTGTATCCAGTTTGCAAATTAATTCCAATTCAGCAGTCTCTCGTTGGAGTCTGTTTTTGAAGCTTTTTTGTTGAAGTATAGCCACTCTTAGGTCTGTGATCGAGTGACCAGAGAGATTGAAGTGTTCTCCAACTGGTTTTTGAATGTTATAATTCTTGACGTCTGATTTGTGTCCATTCATTCTTTTACGTAGAGACTGTCCAGTTTGGCCAATGTATATGGCAGAGGGGCATTGCTGGCACATGATGGCATATATCACATTGGTAGATGCGCAGGTGAACGAGCCTCTGATAGTGTGGCTGATGTGATTAGGTGATGTGTGACTACCGCTATTCCTACCTACATGCCTCTAGCTTTCATCCAGATCATACCACTCGATCCATTGTCTACAGCCAAGCGCTACGATATAACCGCATCTGCTCCAACCCCTCAGACAGAGACAAACACCTACAAGATCTCTATCATGCATTCCTACAACTACAATACCCACCTGCTAAAGTGAAGAAACAGATTGACAGAGCCAGAAGAGTACCCAGAAGTCACCTACTACAGGACAGGCCCAACAAAGAAAACAACAGAACGCCACTAGCCATCACCTTCAGCCCCCAACTAAAACCTCTCCAACGCATCATCAAGGATCTACAACCTATCCTGAAGGACGACCCATCACTCTCACAGATCTTGGGAGACAGACCAGTCCTTGCTTACAGACAGCCCCCCAATCTGAAGCAAATACTCACCAGCAACCACACACCACACAACAGAACCACTAACCCAGGAACCTATCCTTGCAACAAAGCCCGTTGCCAACTCTGTCCACATATCTATTCAGGGGATACCATCATAGGGCCTAATCACATCAGCCACACTATCAGAGGCTCGTTCACCTGCGCATCTACCAATGTGATATATGCCATCATGTGCCAGCAATGCCCCTCTGCCATGTACATTGGCCAAACTGGACAGTCTCTACGTAAAAGAATGAATGGACACAAATCAGACGTCAAGAATTATAACATTCAAAAACCAGTTGGAGAACACTTCAATCTCTCTGGTCACTCGATCACAGATCTAAGAGTGGCTATACTTCAACAAAAAAGCTTCAAAAACAGACTCCAACGAGAGACTGCTGAATTGGAATTAATTTGCAAACTGGATACAATTAACTTAGGCTTGAATAGAGACTGGGAATGGATGAGTCATTATACAAAGTAAAACTATTTCCCCATGGTATTTCTCCCTCCCACCCCACCCCCCACTGTTCCTCTGATATTCTTGTTAACTGCTGGAATTAGCCTACCTGCTTGTCACCATGAAAGGTTTTCCTCCTTCCCCCCCCTGCTGTTGGTGATGGCTTATCTTAAGTGATCACTCTCCTTACAGTGTGTATGATAAACCCATTGTTTCATGTTCTCTGTGTGTGTGTATATAAATCTCTCCTCTGTTTTTTCCACCAAATGCATCCGATGAAGTGAGCTGTAGCTCACGAAAGCTTATGCTCTAATAAATTTGTTAGTCTCTAAGGTGCCACAAGTACTCCTTTTCTTTTTGCGAATACAGACTAACACGGCTGCTACTCTGAAACCTGTAGCTATTAATTGTTTCCATTATTCAACCATTCCAGGTTCTGGCCATGGCAGAGATGAAATACCATGAAAATGACACCCCATACTCTATTTCCAGACTAAGTGAAAGCAAGAGGGACTACTGTTCCAAATTTCATCCCACTTTTGTGAAGGCCAAGAGGCTTCTGCTAGCTGCAAGGTATAACATACAATTAAAGCCTGTAAACCCAGGTTTCAGAAACACTGCTTTCCACTGTTGTAATCTTGAGTTTATTACCAGGCAAACTAGTTACTAAAAAGCAGTGGCTGGATTAATTAAAATTCAATTAACCTGAGTCACTAGGGGATTCAGTTGTCCTATTTCACGGAGACCTGAGTAGCTGAAATTGCATTTTAAACACTACTCACACGCTCCCATAACCATCTCTTTCAGGTCAGATCCTGACTTGGCAAGCAAATATATCCCTGGATTTTAGCTTGGCTTTGATTTACAGTTTACACTATTTGGAAACCTAACTTCTTAGTATCAGATTACTGTTTCCAATTTATCATACCCCAAAATCAAAGAGAAAACTTTTCCATGCTACACAATCTACTTTCTTACACTGGCACCTTGCTTATCCTTTGCAAAGGGAATCACTATTACAGGATCAAGCAGGCAAAAGGGATCTGAGCAGAAATTAAAACAAACAAAAAAAACCCCTAACTAGTAAATATAAAATTTGACAGCCTGCTGTAATCTTTTATGACAAAATTGAAACTGAGGCTGCATGACTAATTAATTTGGGTCCCAGCTTAGGAAATCCTCCCTAGCCAACAACACTTAATCATGTCCTTAAGTCCCATTGAAGTCAAGGTTCTTCTTGTACTTAATTGATTTCCTGAATTCAGCTCTTAGTTGGCTGTGAGTGCTGTGAAAAATAGAACAGAGGCTGCAGAAGCAATTATTCAAAAATAGAAAAAAGGGAACTTTAAGCTATCTGGGAACCCTGAAACTATAATTCGAATGATTTCATAGAAAAAAATGTACATGAACATCTCCCTAGACAACAGAAATAGTTATGTTACAATCAGGTAGGTGTATGCCTCCTTTAAGAGCAAGGTCATGATTGCCCCAGTTAAATTTTTTCCAACAAGCACCTTACACTTTTTCTCATGGCACTCCTTATGTATGGGAAGAGCTCCTTGTAAATGCCAACAGAGCTGCCTCCTTCAAGTCCCTCTCTGCCATGGTGCCTACAAAAATACTCATCAATGGTTAGGCAGCTGATTTGCTGCGATCAGTGTACTTCATACTGACCAATATCACCCCAATGTTCCCTGTACTCCCCTCATCTGTTCATTTTATTCACCTGTTATTCTATGTCTAAGACTATAGATATGTCTACACAGTTAAGCAAAACCTGAGCCTGGAACTCTACACTACAGTGAAACAGCCCCACAACCCAAGCCCTGTGAGCCCAGATTTGAATCCCCTCTCTAGCTCAGGGACTTGAGCTCAAGCCTCTCCCACCATGTTAGTGCTCTTACCCTCAGGCTAGAGGCTACTGTGAGATGGGGCTCTTGCAATCTCTCCTACTGAAGCAGTTCCAATTTGTAAAACTACTTAAATTTTCATTGTGCCATAGACTGAGGGTGAGAACAACTCTATAGCCTGGTAGATAAGGCACTCCCCTGGGGATGGGGGGTTGATGCTATGTATAAGAAAGATGACCATTTGTGTAATTGTTGCTACCACCATTATACAATTGCAACAAATCTTATACAAAGTATGTCATGTAAGGTTTCAATGGAAAAGTTACAATCTATCAAATGTAATTATCCTGTTTATATATGTGTATCATCTTCATATGTAAAGTTATGAATATTGGCTATGTATTTGATCCCAAATGTGTTTGTTCCTGGGTGACAGATAAGATTTACATTAGAGCGAGGGAGCTATGTGTTGATGGTTCATTAAAGGACACTTCACTCTAACGGGCCATAGAAGAAGCTCGTCCCACCCAGTGTGTCTTCCTGTGGGCTCCCCAGTCAGAGTACGGATAATGGCTGCCTCTGTGAGTCAGCAAGCCATGTAAGGACATGTGACTTGCTCATGTGACCCTGGACTCCATCTTGTGCCTGTAACTTTCCACAAACTGAGGCTGTGGCTTTATCTGAAACAGAAAATTATACTTTTGCCAAATGCCCGGAAAAAGACACTGGAAACATCTCCATCTTGCTTCTTTCCTGCTATGATTCTCTGGATTTACTAAAAAGAGCACACTAATCTATGGACTGAAGACCTTCCAATCTTTTGGAACCTACCAGAGACTTCTCAAGCCAGCAGTCTATCATCATTGCTACAAACCTGAGACAAGAACTTTGCAATGTTTGTATGTACATGATCTATTAACCATTTAAACTTTCTTCTTTTCTCTTATAAATAAACCTTTCTATTTCAGTTACTAAAGGATTGGCAGAAGTGTGATTTTTGGGTAAGATCTGAGTTATATACTGACCTGGCTGTGTGGCTGGTCTCTTGAGATCGAAGAACACTTTGTTTGATGAAACTGGTTTTCAATAACCACACATCATAAAGTCTAGTGTCTGGGTGGTGAAATAAGGGATGGGATGCTTAAGGAGATTGCATTTTTTACTTCTTATTGATCAGTGTGGTGAGACAGAAGTTAACTTGTTACTGGCTTGGTATATTAATGATAGAATAACCACCAGTCTGGGGGGTCACTCTGCCCTACTTTTCAGCAGTTTGTCCTGAATCTGGAATCCTCAGCTGTGACCCACTGAGGCATGGTGACAGGTGGTTGGAGCTGTAGATTCAAATCTTCTCTCTTCCTGATTCAAACAACAGATTTGAGTCTCACATCTCAGCTAAGTCCCCTCCCTACTGAGCTAAGTTTATAAAATGGGGGCTGAGCGCATGCGTACACACACTTTATTGGTCCTTGCATCCGATGAAGTGAGCTGTAGCTCACGAAAGCTTATGCTCAAATAAATTTGTTAGTCTCTAAGGTGCCACAAGTACTCCTTTTCTTTTTGCGAATACAGACTAACACGCCTGCTACACTGAATCCTTTCCTTTTCTTTATTGGTCCTGAAATCTTTTCCCCAGTTGAAACTAATCAGCTCAAATTAGCAAATAGTTTTGGGTTGGCCAAAATTGCATTTTTTGATGAATAAACTGTTTATGTCTCCAAAAAAGTTGTCTATCTGGACTAGAACTGGACAATACTCATACTCGAGAGACACCAGCAACAGCAGTGGTGCAGTGTGCCCTGCTTCTAACTCTCTTTAACCAGCAAAACCTGTATAAATGGGACCCCACAAGGGTGGCTGTCTTATTAGTGATTTCCCCTTTTTACATTTTGCTTGACATTTTTGAGATTGAGATTTGTATTGACTAGAATCCTATGACAGAGAGCTGAGAGATGAGTCTTCAGTGATAGAGAATGTATAGCAAAGAAAGAAAACAAGCTAGAAATTGAAATGACAGCTAAGTTAATAGCTTGCTCTTGATGTTGCTTATTGTGCAGTGATATAGTCAAGTGAACTATATGTTCCCAATGTACCTGGAAAGAAATTTCAAACAGCAGCAACAAATTGCTATTTTTTTTACTATTATTAAGAACATACGTCTTTAGTGGTATTACAACTTGTATAAATGAAATTGGTAGTGAATGCTCACAATAATACAGCTAGTCATAACCAAACATTTTTTGAAAAAATATGTAACTTGTAGGAAACCACAAAATGCTTCTCTAAGAAAAGTTTATTTGTGTAACTGCTGTCCTCCCTGGATCTAATCCCTTATTCAGTCACTTGTTCAACTAGATCAATACTTCATGAAACTAGAGATGTGCCAATCTGCAAATTAAGTTCTGAATCTGGATCCTCATTTCAAACACCCAAACTCAGGGGAATATAGGAGGTGTCATAGATATGGAAGTTTGTTTCAAGCCATTAGAAATAGGGACCAGTTATTACATTCATATCTGAATTTACAAAAAGAAAAGGAATACTTGTGGCACCTTAGAGACTAACAAATTTATTAGAGCATAAGCTTTCGTGAGCTACAGCTCACTTCATCAGATGCATTTCATGAGCTGTAGCTCACGAAAGCTTATGCTCTAATAAATTTGTTAGTCTCTAAGGTGCCACAAGTACTCCTTTTCTTTTTGCGAATACAGACTAACACGGCTGCTACTCTGAAACACATCTGAATTTAGATGATCCCCCTACTCCAAATTTCAAGAGATCTTGCATGAGGAGTTTGCTTTGAGTCCATAATTAAATAACACCGAGATAAAATACCTGGGGTTCCCAGTTGCCATCGGTAGCTTTTTATAAGAGGGAAAGTGGGGAGGTGGATTGCAAGCTGGAATAAAACTGGAAAATCAAGATGGTGAACAACAGATAGCATACAGAAAGCACAGCTACTAAAATAACAGCAGAGACTACAGGCAATCACTCTGTTGTGATGGCACAGAAATTAAACAAATGATGGAGTAATACACTAATAAAAATGGACCAAATGAGAGATGGAACAGCACAGACATAAAAGAAATCTCTTAAATCATTTCTCTGTAAATTATTAAATAAGGATAGTTATAAAATGTTTTACTTAGTACTGTGATTTTCATCCTAAAGCTGTTTAAAGCTGAGAGTATGGTAGTAAGTGTTCAATTTTTCTTCCATCAGATGTCATGATGTGACATTATTGGAGTGATGGGGGCCATATAACCATCTAGTCAGATTGGTGTTCGTTTGTGGGAGTTCTAACACTGCCCTACACTGACGGCGATAGGGAGCTGCCCTAACACAGGAGGTATTGTGCCTGAGGACACATTCCCTTTGGTTATCCTCAGTTCATAAGAGCTCTTATGCACCTGGTGTGCTACCCTTAGAATGATCTCCTTCTTGGATAGACAGCTATTCTAGACATTGTGGAGATGACAGTCTGAATCGTCATCTTGGGCTGGCTTTTGCCTCACAGGTTGCTAGGAAAGAGAAGTTTGTGAACTCAGGGGAGCACTGGGACTGTTGTTCCTAGCTATTTTTGCCAGCTTAGAGAGGCACAATCTAGCCCTTAACCTCCAAATGCCACATCTGATCAGGCTGATTAAATGTAAACTGTTCCATACATCATCATCTCTTGTACAGAACAGCACATTGCCATCATGTCATTTTATATTAGCATGTAGTAGAGTTGATGGCCCAGGTCCCAGATATATAAATCTCTGCACACTGTATATACATCTGAAATCTGAATGAGGTATTTGCCCAGTGATACTGAATGTCATGCTGCCTAGCAGGTGAGACACTTTGGAAGAAGTTATAAAGCTCTACTCCTCTAATGTAATTGTTATTTACATAAATCTGAGCTCTGGTACATTCTGTAACTTCAGTAGAGAGCTACATCAAAAACACACGCATTGTTTTTTAATGTATAAAGTCAAACTCTATTACAATTCATGCACAAACATTTCACTGAACATTCAGAATCTTGTTAGATCAGTACATTGTGATAAGCAAAAAAAAAAATCAACACAGTAACTTGAAAGAAACTTGGAGCCAAATTCACGCCTGGTGTTAGTGGATATAATTCCATTGAAGACAGTCATTTCTCACTCACCAACGTGTGCTCTCAATCCAATAATGCTTAATTCTTATATAACACTTATTTTCTACAGATCTCAAAACACTTTACATAGAAGGTCAGTATCATTATAGCCACTTCACATATGGGGAAACTGAGGCCTAGAGAAGTGAAATGACTTGTTTAAGGTCACACAGTATGGCAGTGTCAGAGCCAGAACTTGAAACTAGAACTCCTGTGTCCCAGTCTAGGGCCCAGTCACCTGGACCACACTCTCATAATGTCGTATCCAATGACATGCAAGAGTTTGGCCCCTTAGAGAAGGACTTGAGATTCCAGGATATATATTGCTTTATGTCTTGGGAACTTTTTTTTTTCCAGAATGCCAACTTTGTTTTTTTTTTTAAACCCTACCTAAACTACTCTATTGTTGCTTAGTGCTACAGTATTGCAGGACCAGATTTTTGTGCAGTAGTCAAAATAAGCATGCTCTGGAAAGTTTAATTATGAATGTATTGGGATCTGTTAATTTAATTTATATCTTTGAATATTACTTGAACAAAAACTTTTATTCTGAATGAATAATGTTAATGCTTTACTGTAAACCAATCATGTGAACTAATTTCAGACCTGCCATTAAACCTTGAGTGGAGGTGTCGTACTCTAAACTAATATTTCAGTAGAAAAAAGGACTAAAGGTCATGGGATCAAGCTCATTCCCTTAGTCTTTGCTGCTCCTCACAGTCTATTTCACATCAGTGTCCTGCCCAGCCCTATAAACCATACAGTGGCAGCCATTTTATCTGTGGGCATGGCTTCAGTCTCATTGAAAATATTGGGAGGGGGCAGCCATTTTTATTAGCAGCAGCTTCATTTCCACATGCAGATATACTGCAGGGAAGCAATGGTCATCTTGCTGGCTTCCTTTCCATTGACAGTAATGGTAGATGGAGGTCATTTTGAATAAGGGAAAATTTGTGAGCTGGAAGCCTTTTATCACCTTTTCATGAGACAAATTAGAAAAAAAGAAAAAGATCACCCCAAAATTGCTAGACTCGTGACAAAATCATGAGCTTTGTCAGCATTGTATGTCTAATTTGGAGTATCACCAGACGCATCACCTCTCAGGCTCTATGAACACACTCAGTGCTGAGAATCCAGCTCTCCACTGGCTTCCATTCAGTGATTCTCAATTTACATCAGTGAGAATCACAGTAGAATCTGGCTCTGCAATGTTCACCAATTTTATAATGTGCTAGTGACATGGTTTGCTCTGAATAATTTTTGTATCCACACACAACATATTCCGCTATTAACTGTGGCAGCTAACCATTTGTTTCCCTGCAATACCTAGCGTAGCACATGGTTGTCATGCTGCAGTGGGGTTGGCCCCTAATTCTTTGGCACAAAAAAGGCAAATTGAGAAGAAATCTATTTATTTTCTGAATTCAATTAGTAAAAGTTCCATGCCATTTTTTGTTTGATACATGTTGGGATGGTGCAAGCCAGATTTTTCCTTTTTAAGACAAATATCTTCTGCATTGGCTAGGGGGCTGCCTACAGCAAACAGTGGAAAAACCTGCCACTTATTTCCATGAAGTGAACATCTGACCAAACTTTCAGACTTTGTTATTCTCAGAAACACAACTCTGTGAACTCAGCCTTGCATTTTGTGCTTTCTAATTCACCTTTTGTGCTTTTCAAAGATGTAATGGTATAGTGGAGAACACTACATTACAGAAAAATGCAGATGGCACTTGTGAGACCTGAGAGATTTACAGATGAAGGCTCCTACTAAGTTAAAATGGAAAATCTCATGAGATTTGTCATGGTTGAACTTTAATTTAAAGCTTTTAATGCAGCTCAACTCAGGAGTAGAAAGAATACAGATCTATGATGGCTGATTGCTAAATTACCATTTATTTCAGCTTATAGAAAACAGTATAAGTTCTAAAGGAATAGAAGTTTTCAAAGTAACTTTTGTACTAATTTTCACAGTATGGAGGCCTTTATTAAGACATTAGAGATACCAGGACCAACTCTGACCACTCCTAATCTCCATTTTGGCAGCCTGCTAACCTTCCTTCTCAATAGGACAGGCTCCTTATGGGCCACCGAACAGCTACAAGTATGGGTATGTCTACACTAGAAATTAGGTCAAATTTATAGAAGTCGATTTTTTAGAAAGTGATTTTATACAGTCGATTGTGTGTGTCCCCTCTTAAGACCATTAAGTCAGTGGAGTGCATCCACAGTACCGAGGCTAGCGTTGACTTCCGGAGAGTTGCACTGTGGGTAGCTATGCCACTGTTCCCGCAGTCTCTGCCGCCCATTGGAATTCTGGGTTGAGATCCCAATGCCTGATGGGGCAAAAAATGTTGCAGGTGGTTCTGGGTACATGTCGTTAGATCCCCCATCCCTCCCTCCCTCTGTGAAAGCAACGGCAGACAATCGTTTTGCGCCTTTTTTCCTGGGTTACCCGTACAGATGCCATACCACGGCAAGCATGGAGCCCGCTCAGCTCACCATCACCGTATGTCTCCTGGGTAGTGGCAGGCGTGGGACTGCATTGCTACACAGCAGCAACACATTGCCTTGTGGCAGCAGACGGTGTAGTACGACTGGTATCTGTCCTCGTCATCTCCTGGGTGCTCTTGGCCGGCCTCATTGAGGTCGGTCAGGGTGCTTGGGCAGATATGGGTGCTCCTGCCAGATCTCGATGATGTCCATCAGGAGCACCTGGGCAGACATAGGTGCTCCTGGCAGACCTTGGTAAGGTCTGTCAGGGGCACCTGGACATAAATGGGAGTGACTCAGGTCATTCTCTTCAAGTTTTGTCTAATGGAGATTCAGTCCTGTCTGGAATATTGGCAGAGGGATAGCTCAATGGTTTGAGCATTGGCCTGCTAAATCCAGGGTTGTGAGCTCAATCCTTGAGAGGGCCATTCTGCCTCAGGCTGCTCTCCCAGCCAGCAGCACCATGAGTATCCATGAGATGACGACAGCTAGCAGTCATATGGCACTGTCTGCTGGTAAGCACCCAGGAAATGACAACGGCTAGCAATTGTACTGCACCATCTGCTGCCAGCCTACCCCTTGTTCCTCCCTCCATGACAGCAACGGCTGGCAAGTGTTTTGCACCTTTTTCCATGCGGGCGCAGCATCGTCATCCACCTGCCGCTTCCATTGCCACGCTGCTCTCCTGCTCATGCCATACCATGGCAAGCATGGATCACCACGGCAGTTGTGACCGCTCTAAACACCACGTGCATTATCCAGCAGTATATGCGAACCAGACCCTGCAAAAGCAGGCGAGTAGGCGACGCAGCGCGGTGAGGAGAGTGATGAGGACATGGACACAGACTTCTCTCAAAGTACGGGCCCTGGCAATTTGGCCATCCTGGTGGCAATGGGGCAGGCTCATGCCATAGAATGTCGATTCTGGGCCTGGGAAACAAGCACAGACTGGTGGGAGCACATAGTGTTGCAGGTCTGGGACGATTCCCAATGTCTGCGAAACTTTTGCATGCGTAAGGACACTTTCGTGGAACTTTGACTTGCTTTCCCCTGCCCTGAAGCACCAGAATACCAAGATGAGAGCAGCCCTCACAGTTCACAAGCGAGTGGCGATAGCCTTCTGGAAGCTTGCAATGCCAGACAGCTACCGGTCAGTCGGGAATCAATTTGGAATGGGCAAATCTACTGTGGGGGCTGCTGTGATACAAGTAGCCAATGCGATCACTGACCTGCTGCTATCAAGGGTAGTGACTCTGGGAAATGTGCAGGTCATAGTGGATGGCTTTGCTGCAATGGGATTCCCTAATTGTGGTGGGGCGATAGACAGAACACATATCCCTATCTTGGGACCGGACATGGTTTTGAACACCAATAAACAAAGGAGCAATTTTTAAGGACATAGGACAACATGAATGTTAATTCTGTTCTATTCAGCTTCTTATGTCATGTCTATTACTATGGTTATCTGAGGTTTAATCAAATTAGCACTCACTATGGGGAAACACAATACATTTGAAGCAAATCTATAACAATATCGTGCATTATTTAGTCTTTCATCTTGAAAGATCACAAAGGACTTTACCAATTATGCACATACATGAATAACTTCATCTCTTCTGGGTTGTAAAAAAGCAGCTGTTCTCCAATACAAAGAAAAACGTTACAAAAATTTAGGAAAGCAAGTGAAGAATTGTGTATTCAGTGAAAATTAAAAGAGTAATTTAGGTAGGTGGAATATAATTATCAAATTGTCTAGGACATTGGGTCTAACATCCATATTGTTAAAAAAATGGCCCAAAAGACCTTCATTCTGATGAACTCCCCATACAGCACCCCAAGATCACTCTCAGATCAAAAAGTTGCAGAGCTTCTCCTCATTCTGTAGAACTTGAATAACTAGAACTGGTTAGAGAATTTCTGACAGAACCATATCTCATCAGAATATGTGGTTCCATCAAAATGGAATGTTTTGATCAATTTGAAACTTTTTTTTCTGAATTTTCCTTCATGCAGAATGTTAAAATGTTTGGGTTTCTTCCAATTCAGAATGAAGCCAAAATTCTAAATCTCCAAATCCTTTGTTTTGACACTTAAAGAGTGGCAAAGAAAGATTGCAAGACTCCCATGACGCTTCATAGTTAAGATAAAGCTAACTTTAAAGAATGGCATTTTGCCAAGCAGTAACAGTTAGCTTATTTTAAAAGATAAGATATATCTTTTAAGATATATTTTAAAACATACCAACCATAAGATGTATAATGGATGAAAGTATCCAAAAAAAAAAAGGGCATAGACACTGACTAACAATTAAATGTTGAGACAGTTGGACAATTGCAATGGAACAGAGATCCTTGAAAATACCCTAAGATAAGCAGAAATCTGTACCAAAAAAGAGAAAATAGGTAAGGATTGGAATGATAAACAATGAAGGGTAACAAGGGTATAATTACCCTAATAAGTCACGGGGAAGCAAGTCCATTTGAACATAGGCTGTCAAACTACAGGGAAGGTCTTCCACAGATGTTGGTAATTGTATGCCTTTCTGTGTATGTACTGTCTGTACTAGCTGTTTGATTAATAAATCTAATCAAACCTGACTTACCAAGGTTTATCAAAGCTGATTTATCTTAGGATTATTATTAAACTAATCCGGATTCAACAGAACACCTGTTGGTTTCAACAGAACACCTGTTAACATTTCTATCAATTATTGGCTATTGATAAATTATTGATCATCAGTTACTGATTATTAGCATTTGTGAAAAGGAACTTCTGTCCTCCACACAGGTCTAGATCTAAACCTGGCCTCCTATCACTCTGTCACCCTCCCATTGCAACATCCACATATGCTTTCTCCCCCCTCCAGCCAAAATTGGATCTTTTTTCTCTGTAATGCAGCCCCAAAAGGCTCTCTCACTACTTTCCCTAGTGAATCACTCCCTGATACTTCCATTCCATTTTCTCTAACCTCCTGGAACACCCAGCCCCTGGTCTTTGAGTTGCTTTATACTTCACTCCTTCCAACTCTTCCCCACATTTCCCAGCTTCCATTCTACTTGTCCCACCACCACTGCTCCTAGTAAACTTGACACTTCTCCACTTTCCTGATGCCATTTTCCCCCCATTTCAATTTTCCAGCCCTCCTCTTCCCCATGTCCTTTTCTTCTGCTGCTCCAGTCAACAACTGGCTGAATCTCATGTAAGATTCCATTTCATCCTATGTAATTCAAGAACAAAGGTGTTAAAGACCAAAAAGTGTCAAGATCCAGAGTGAAAATCTGGCCCCACTGAAGTCCATGGGAGTTTTGCCATTGACTTCAATAAGGCTAGGATTTTACCCATAGTCTTTATGTTAAATCCAAAACAGAGGACCTAATACATCTGGGATGAAAGTGGGGCACATTCCCATCAGAGTCAATGGGAACTGTGCCAGGCTGTATTTGATTCAGCATCTCCAGCACTAAGGCTAGGGCAATAGTTCAGTACTGACTCAGAGGAAAAAGCTCCACCTAGTGGATCATCAACATTTTCATGGAGCGCCCTACAATTTCTTCGCGGTTTCTTCTTCAATTAATGACCAAGCTCTACCCAGCCTAACTTGGGAGATCTGATAATATTACCAGAACTGGTATTTTTCTTACTCAAGTGGCACATAGCTTGAGACTAATTTCTCCTGATTGAGATTATGTTCCATTTGTTTTTGTCTTTACTTTAGCAAAATGCCTTTGCGGCTACATAGCAATGTTAAACTAACTTCTTGCCCATGTGTGTCTTTCCTCACCTTTAATGCTCTCCACAACTTGTCAGTGTCTTTTTGTCACTTATTTCATCATCCATCACTTCCCCTCCTCCAACAGTGCCAACCTCGTCCACATGCATGTCAGCTTTTCATAAAAAACAATTGTGCCTTCTTCCGTGATACCTTTATGCATGAAACACCCTTGCTGATCTGATCTTTAAAGCCATACATTGCCTTGTCCTCCTTCAAATCCCTTCTCAAGACCCCAAGCAGAATTTTCAAAAGTGACTTTAGGCCTTTAGGAGCCCAAGTCTCATTTAAAGTCAAATTTATAGGAAATGAGGCATCCCTATCCAACAAAAGACAGAACTCTGGAAGGATATTAGAGAAGGTTTATCTATTAGAAATAATATACATTTGTACTAAGACAGTGGTTCTCAACTGTGGTCCACTGCTTGTTCAGGGAAAGCCCCTGGCGGGTTGGGCCGGGTTGTTTACCTGCCGCGTCTGCAGGTTCGGCTGATCGCGGCTCCCACTGGTCGCAGTTCGCTGCTCCAGGCCAATGGAGGCTGCAGGAAGGGTGGCAGCCAGTGGGAGCCACGATCGGCTGAACCTGCGGACGCAGCAGGTAAACAAACTGGCCCGACGTGCCAGGGGCTTTCCCTGAACAAGTGGCGGACCACAATTGAGAACCACTGTACTAAGATATCACAATAATGGGTTCCCTGTAAAACATGTAATACATATTAATATCCTATATTATCTTGCAAATGTTATGTACTATTAATTACACATTATCAGAGTACTGTCATCCTTCTTGGGGAGAATGGTACAAAGGATCTTTATGTATGTTAGGAACAAGGAAATAGCCAATGGGGGTGTTTGGAGGATACTGATGTTTCAAGTTGATGGTACTGAGAAACTCCAAAGCATTTAAATTGCTGAAGCAGAACAAAATTGCTTTCTATGTTTCTCATATTAGCCTGGATGAAAGGCATTCCTGGAAAGATGTGCATTTTGAACTGGCACAGTGCGAATGGCTGGCCTAGAACTGAGCCATATTTGTGTTAAGGCTTTGGCATGTCGAAACTTCTGCTCCCAGCTCTTCGCCAAAAAACAGTGCTTGACACTTTGAGATACAGTCTTTGTCACTAACACCACTTATCCTTCAAAATTCTAAAGGAAATCATTGCTAAGCTCAGGTTTCATTAAGTCAACAAAATACCTTTTCCTGGAGAAACAGACACACTTCACATACCAGCTTATAGTTTTTGGCTATAAATAATATTTGCTCACTTACCTCTTGCTCATATGCCAGTCTACACAGCTGGCTAAAAATATTCATGAAGCCCAGAGCTGACGATAGATACTATATAGCATAACAGTATATGGATGATCAATTTTTAAAGACTCAGATCCATTACCAGATCTATAGTTGATGCAAATCAGCTTAGATCCTTTGTCTTCAGTGCATCTGTACTCATTTACACCTGCTGAGAGGCTGGTCAGTGTTTTGACAAGTGAAAAATGTAATGTTTTGAAGATCAAAATGTCTGAATTGATGAAAATAAAATCTGAACATGTTCTTAGTTATTGATTAAACTCATACGGTTCAAAGTTGGAATGTAGTTCAAAAAGTCAAATCTCTTGTGTCTGGAAAAAAAAAAGTGACCGGAAATGTGTTAAGAAGAGGCTTTCTTGTAAAGTTTCCAATACTTCCTACTTCCAGTCAAGCAGAACACATTGCAAGAACAGCCTCTCTGGTGGGATTCAGGCACTTCAAGTTCTGGTTCCAGCCAGAATTTAGACATGTAGAAATGCCCCAAATTGATACATAGTGTACAAAGGGGAAAAAGGAACATCCAAATATTAATATTTCAGAACCTTCCAGATTTGAGGTATTGTGAGTGCTGATTTCAAACTAGTTTGCCAATCCCTTTTCCTTGTACTTTAAATATTTGTTTCCTTAGGGATATATTTCCACTGTGATGTATTTCCAAAGTCTTTAGCTGTGTGGGTTACTGGGAAAGGGAGTGATATGGCTACAGCCTCACATATCAAATTGAGAAAAAATAAACCCATTAATTGAATTAAATAGCATGCAGAGGATCAATTTCTGAGCTTGGGTGTTAATGAAAAGGTCAATTAAATCTCTGTGAAGCATCTCATTGAGATTTAGCAGTGTGGTTGATGCACAGGGCATGGGATTTACAAGAGACAGGAGGCCTAGAGTCTGTTCCTGGTTCCTCTACTGACTCACTGTGTGTCCTTGGTCTAGTCACTTAACTACTGTACAGTCCAGTTTTTCCATCTGTGAAGTGTAGATAATTATAGTTATCCACCTATGTGGAACAACTGAAATCTATAGCTATATATATGACTATTGTTACTAATTTTGGTAACTTTCATAAGAGAACCTTCTAACAAACTGCTTTGCATTGTTGGTAGACATAGGTATCTATATAGGCAGACCCTATATCTCAGGCCTTGTCTATAGAACAACATGTAGGTTATGTGTAGCTACACGCCACAGTGAAAAGCAGGCTATGTCCATATTGCAATGTGTAGCTACACATGGCAGTGAAAGGCTCTGGTAGGGGGAGGCAGCAGGGAAAAGCTCCAGCACTTGGGAGGTAGGACACTACACTATTAAAAACAGCAGTGGGAGGCACAGCTGGGGTGAGCAGAGAGCCATGTAGGGTATATACCCTAAGTTTCTGGTGTGTTTTTACTTTTTTCACCTAGGGAGTGCCTCACCGTCTATAATGCTGTTCATATCTGTGCACCTGTATGTACTCTACACGTCACTGTTAAGTGTAGTCATAGCCTTAGTAGGGCTATAATTTTACTAACATTTGGGTTTATTTATTGTACAGTACAGAGAATAATAAAAGTTCTGGAGCTCCCTTGCATGATTATTCCTGCTAAACTTGTATTGCTTCCTACACCCCTGCAGAGTAATGAGACAGGCATTGGTATGTCTCCAAACAACTACCCACATATGAGTATTTTTAGGAGCTTCACAAGGCCTGTCTTTCATGGCCATATTGTTCCTCCAACCCTGTGTCACTCATTTGTTATATCTTGTCTTAAACTAAATTGTAAGCTCGCTGGGACAGGGGCTTATTTCATTATATAACTGTACAGTTCCTAGCACTATGGTATCCCAATCTGGCTGGGGTCTCTCGGGTCTACTGCAATGCAAACAACAATAATAAGAAAGTTATCCAATTCCTTGGTACAAATATTTGGTAATTGAAGCCATTACCTTTAGCGGGGATTCTTCAGTATAGAAGTTTTTGTTCAACAAAAATCTTTTCAGTGGAAAACACTAGCAATCACATTACCACTTTCATGTCTTTTCACAATATGTGCTTCAGTGACAGTTTCCTGTGTTATTTCTGTCTTTTTAAGTAACTGTTGATCAATATCATCCTATGACATATCACAATCATAGCTCACATGAAAATGGTGATCTAGACAAAAGGATTTTTTGCCAGTGTATTTCAGAGCACAGGGACCCCTACAGCGGAAAGCACAAATAGAGGAAGATTGGTGTGGCTCAAGACATCTGCAATCTCTGCTCCTACTGGTGGAGGAGTGTAGCCAAGGCAGCCTTGAAGAGGGTGGAGCTGGTTAGGCTACAGCAGAGGTTCTCAAACTGTGGTCTGTGGACCACCAGTGGTCTGCGAGCTCCATTCAGGTAGTCTGGGGATAGTTCCTTCTAAGGTGCACACCTGGGTGGCCACACACACGAGAGAATGAAGGGCTGCCCACCTAATTAGTGGAGCTGGGCAAGGGAAATAGGAGATAGGTGGGGGGGGCAGTGGGGTGAGAAGAGGGGGTGGGGGAATTTGGGACATACAGGGCTGCAGCGACCAGAGTAAGAGGCAACTTGCTCCAGCTCCAGGGCTGCAGCTTCCGGGGAGAGAACCACCTCCTTCCCAGCCCCAGCTTGGGGGCTGCCACGGCTGGGAAGAGAGGGAGAGACCCTGCCTCCTTCCCAGCCCAGCTTGGTGGCTGCCACAGCAGGGGAGAGACTACTGATAATAAAATATGAATTGTGTGCTTTTATTTGTAGAACAAAAATATATTAAATTATTTAGGATTTTTTTAATATAGCGCTTTTATCCAAAGCACTTTACAATAGTTAGCTAATGGTACAAACAACATTTGGAAAGATCATTAAGTGGTCTGCCAAGACCCTCAGCAATTTTCAAGTGGTCTGCGAAAAAAAAGTTTGAGAACCACTGGACTAGAAGATAATCAGTGTCACAGTTGAAAAGACAGCAGTACTATTGACCCCTCATTGTCTTTGAGTGTACGCCCTCAAAGTCTCAGGCTTCACTTAATTCACCTTTTCTGGGCTGGAATCATAAGATTCTCCCACTCTTAGACTAGGTCTTGGTCTAAAGTACCCTCTGGATCAACCATGCTTATCCCAACAGGTTTGACAGTAGTTATCTCCTAATTTCCAGCCAGATTTCTCACACCAAAGTATTGCTTAATCTTAACAGTAGGAACAAAGCACAACACGAGAGAAAAAGGATTTTAAAACGAGTGTCTATCTTACCTGAAGTCCTAACACCCTATGATAAAAGACTCCCCATAAATAACAGCCTGACCTCTGGGCACTACAGACACTGTCTTTTTAACTGACACCAAAGCAGTCTGATCTGTGAGTTTCTAGCAGTGGCAAAGCAACCTGGGTAACTTGGCTGATGCCAGAGAAGAAGATTCTTCCCAATTAACAGCACAGATATTGTCTCTTAAAAGTTGAAGTGTTTACTAAGGTTGTATTTCTTATCTGGAGCCACTGTCTGGCCTTCTTGCTTATTTCCCAGCCACCTGCTATTAAACTAAACAAACATGCATACAGTAAACATCCTAATGACTGAAATAGCCACACAGTAGCTATCCCAACAAACAGGTGATATACAGCATTCATAAATTATTACAGAGCAGCTCCACATTCATGGCACCCAGGAAATGCACTGATTTAGCTAACTAATTGTACAGGGTCCTAGTAATACAATTAGCTCTTTCCATAACCTAAGCACTTGACGAACACTAACTAAACCCCCAAATACTACTGTAATGCAGGTAAGTAAATATCATCACCATAGCATAATGCGCCACACCCAAACTCAAATTGACTTCAGTGGGGAAAGAATTTCACCCTGAAGCATTCAAGGCTTGCCTATCACTATCTCTCTCTCTCAGAGGTCAGCAAATTTTTCGGCCTGAGGGCCACATCAGGGTTGCGAAATGTATGGAGGGCCGGGTAGGGAAGGCTATGCATCCGCAAACAGCCTGGTCCCCGCCTCTTATCTGTCCCCTCCCACTTCCCAGCCCCTGACTGTCCCCCTCAGAACAACCTCAACCCATCCAACCCGCCCTGCTCCTTATCCCCTGACCACCCCCTCCCAGGACCCCACCCCCTATACAACCTCCCGTGCTCCCTGTCCCCTGACTGCCCGGACCCCTATCCACACCCCACCCCTTGACAGGCCCCCTGATCCATCCAACCCCCCCGCTCCACTCCTTATTCCCTGACCGCCCCCTCCCGGAACCCCGACCCTAACTGCACCCCCCAGGACCCCCACCCTGCTCCCTGTCCCCCCCTCCCGGTACCCCCCCATCCAATCACCCCTGCTCCCTGTCTCCTGACCGACCCCCCCGAACCTCCACCCCATCCAACCACCCCCGACTTTCCCCTGGGACCTCCTGCCCCTTATCCAGTTTCCCTCCCTCCGCCCCCTTACCATGCCGCTCAGAGTGGCAGGACAGGCTTATTGGAAAGCCTGGGAGGTGGGCAGGCACTGCCTGTGCGGCTCCGGGGGAGGAGGGACAGCAGGGGAGGGGCCCAGGGCTAGCCTCCCCGGCCGGGAGCTCAGGGGCCGGGCAGGCCGGTCCCGTGGGCCGGATGTGGCCTGCGGGCCGTAGTTTGCCCACATCTGATCTATCTATTCTGATATTGCTGACTTTTGTCATTTTACGCCAGAGCCAATGCCAATTAGAATTCATGGCCTATTGAATCAATATTGCCTCCATTGCAAAATCATATTATAAAAAGACAGCATGAGTTACTTAAGGTAGGATTCAAAGTTTGCAATTGTTTCAACAAATGGACTGTAATTATAGTGTGTTACAAAAGACTATTAGGCTAAATTGCAATTTTGCATCGCTTGTAAGATGGAGGAGGTTTCTTAATTTAAGGGAAATAATGAATGTAATGGTAACAAAGACAACATTAACTGTAGTCAGGTATGCAGAGCAAGCATTTGAATTAGGTACCATGCTATTTACTTTCAATGGTGGGTGACAATGAAAACAAAAATTTAGAAAGTTGTTTTGTGGAATGTTGTCCCTTTGGTAGAATCTATACTGCCCTTGTAGCAGTAACTCCAGATAATGCAAAATAATCATCCTTGGAAGTGTCATTACTTGGAAACTTGTTTAGATAAAGGAGATGCTATTCCAGGTTGGTTTTATGAGCCTATTATCTTCAGACAGTAAAAAGCAGAGCACTTTAGCCAGTTCTTCAGTATGTGAGTTATCTTCAGGCAATAAATAAATAAATAAATAAATAAATAAATACAACTTGGTTAAGGCCCAGTCTATACTTTAAACTTATACTGTCATAGCTATAACTGTTAGGGGTGGGATTTATTTATTTATTTGCTGATATAGCTATGCTGGTACAAGTCCTACTGTAGACACGTATACCAGCATAAAAGTGCTTTTGCCAGTATAGCTTGTGTCTCACAGGGAACTGATGTAAACTATGCCAGCAGAACACTTTTATGCCAGTAAAATCTGTGTCTGCACTAAGAAGATTTGTCAGTACAGTGACACCATTATTGCTGTGACAGGAAACTTTTCTAATGTAGACGAGGCCTAAGAAGGAATTCATGTTGAACAGACATAGGACCAATCTTTTCTGAAGGAGCCTTAAAGGAATGTTTCAATTATATTTATCTTTTTTAACAAAACCTAACAAAACTAACACCTTTCCCACAGGGAGAAGCACACACTCTTCACTGAGGACTATTCATGTACCATTTCCTAAGTTCAGTCATTTCCCCTATCAATTTTCTTGCAACAGAAAATGAGGGGGCTGTGGCTTGAGGGAAAGGATATTCATTTTTAAAGGTAAAAGACGGTTGAACAGGTTTCACCTTTAAAGAAGAAGGTTTAAGAAGAAACTTACTGTGGGGGTTATTATAATAATTAAAAGATTTTTTTTATTATAGCTAGAGAAATAAATCTGACTGATGTATGTTCATCAATTCTCCACCAACAAGTCGCTAGCCAAAAGGCTTATCCTAGGGGTTTGTGAGCAGTGTAAGGGAAATATTGGCTCTATTCCCCTTTACCTGTCACTATCAGATGCCTTTTTTTTAAGGCAGAATTTCTGCGGTGTTTACAGATGCCATAAGGGCTGATACTGAACTCCTGCCATGCTGGCAAACATTGCTCTGTCACAGCATGCACCACCTATGAATTTTAACTCGCCAAATAAAAGCCATCAAGTGGGCGTGAAGTATGAATGAAAGTTTAACTTACTGAGCGCTTCTGTTGCTTCTTTAGCTGCTTATAAGTGAGTCATTAACTGGATTAAGAGGCCTGTGACCTGACCCTATTACCGCCATTGCAATTGATGGTTAGATTGGTGAGGCCTGTTACATGAAGTTCGCTGGCTAAGGTCAAAATCAAAGGTGAAGAGTAGTCTGGCCAGTCATATAGGTAAATGTAATCACTCACCAAAAGGCAACAACACTCTAAAAACACAAGGAATTTATTTCCTAAACTGGGAAGCTGGCTACATATTTTTAAAATATCAGAGAACAATTTTTTTCTATGACAATGCATTGTGCCAGCAATCATTTCAAAAATGATAAATTGGGATATTTTTAGTCTCAAAGATACTGAGCACAAAAATGCCATTTTGATAACAGGAAATACACCAACAATCTCAAACTGGTTCTTAATCTCATAGATGTATTTTAAAAAATACCCTTCTCTCAAATACTATGCAAGTGTCTAATCAAAATTATGATTATATCAAACTATACATGGTTTTGACTCATTAGATAAGGAAACAGTTAATGCCACTTGTCAATCTCAAAAACAAGGAAGGTTGGTGCAGTAGGGTTTGTTAATTAACTCTTTAATCACTGGCATCTCAGATCAGTCACACTAAAAAGTCCATCAGGTTTAATGGTGTTTACAGACATATGATAAACTAAACCCTATTGATCATCAGGAACCTATAGACAGTGCAAATATTAAGACAAAGGAAGAAGAAATTAAATGTTTAATACAATATTATTAATATTTTCCTTTTCCTAAGAAGGGCCTATTTCTTTCCAGAAGCTGAGCATGAGTAAAGCCCTCATCCTCATTGTCTGTTTCTGTAGATATGACTTAACTTTCTCTCATCCTGGCAGTTATCGCGATACTTTCCTTCTTCAGGTTCAGTTTTCAGTGGCACTATTTGCAAAGTTACCACTCAAGAGAGTGATAACACAATTAGGTCCTTTGGGAGTGTAAAGGAGCATTTTTAAGATTAGATAGGAGAAGCAGGCTGCATGCTAAAGCTAAAAGCTGTGAAGTGCTATTTCACTGCAGTAGTCCACGGAGAGGCTGGTCAAGGTAGAACACTGAAGGAAAGTATCTACGTATGATGCGGTGTTTCTTGTTTGAGGAAAAAAAGTACAGACAAAAGCAAGCAGTCAAATTCAGGACAAAACTGAAGGAAATATGAGAGATTTTTTTCCAGCCTGAAATGTGCACCAAATCGTTTCTGATTGCATATAATCCTGTGCACCGCATCTGTCTGATGGTAACATTTCAAATATAATTGTATCTTGAAACAAAATAAAAATATTCCAAAATGGAGACAATAAAGCCTGTGCTTTCTACCTATAAATTGGTAAGTTTTGCTTCAGATATTGGTTTATCATCCCTTTTACCAGTGTTCAACCCTCATCTTCTGACCCATCTCCAAGCTCTCCCTTTTCTGTTGGCCAAAAAGGGGGGTGGTTCTAGATAACTTGGATATCAGCCAAGAAATGACTTTCCAACACCTTCAGCAAAACCACTGACCAACAAGAGGAGCCTGAGTGCTTCTACTATTCCAGCTGACTCCAGCAGGCCTACCAGTGCCCACAACCAAGCCAGGCAGCTTCAGTTATCTATTGACCCCAAACATTGTTGGTCAACTCAGCACTTATCACCTGGTTATTTGGGTTGGCCAAAACCCATAACAAATCATTATCTACCATTAGTCTGCCTAGTGTATCCTCTTTTCTGTGGACCACCCCGGGGCCTATAAGCTCACTGTTCAACTGTCAGCCATCAAGGAATATTTAGAACTCATACAATTTTAACTTTTAAGGGACCATACTCCAAACTGGCCATCAAGAAGGCCCTCAATGTGGCTTAAGAGGACCTCCTGGTGACCAATGACCGAGTCAACAGTGCACAAGTCATCACTGGCCCCTAAGAGCATGTATACACTGTACCACCAGCCATTAAGCGACCCAGCAGGAGCTTCATCCCCATCTATACCAAAGGAGTCACCACTCCCACCAAAACCTACTGGTATCAGGAATTTCCTTCAGCACCTGCACCACAAACAATACTTAGCCAAGAGATCTTCCAACATTCTGAATGCTGTTGGAGCCACTGAATGGGCTTGCCAATGCCCCCACCAAAAAGAGGCCACAAAGCAGCCCACCCGAACCACCATCATTTCCGTAATGCTCCTTTGAACCAGCTTCAAAGACATAATAGTAGCAAAATGTAAAAGATTTCTTCTTTAGTCAAAGTTAAGAAAAATTGACTGATACAGAGAGAGAGAGAGAGACACACACAGCTTGTGATTCTGGATCCCTAGTTTTGCATGAAAACTCATTGTGCTTTGCAAAACTGGGTACACATTGTTTTTCATGCACAAATGGGGATACCTGTCCCTCTTCAGCCCAATTTGCTTGGTAAAAATAAGGTTTTTTTTACATTTTTAAATTTGCACCTAATTTTGCAGGCACAATCATTTGCATACACAAGATTAGCCATGAAAACACAAAGGCTTATTGTGACTGCCAGAATTTTAGATCTTTGAACTTTAAATCCTTATGATTTCTGCTGTGACACATCTCTAGCTTTTATTATGTCATTTGTATATATCTCTTCTCTGCTTCCAGGTAGAATTTGACTCAGGTGCTCACACCCCAGTTTTTTAGTTATCTTCACCAATTTCCAAGGCACAAACAAACATATGCTATATATTTTTGTCTCTTTTTGTAAGCAGGAAAGCTTTTGAAAATGAAACTTAATCAAAATGATCCAGGTAAGTGAACCACAAAGCTATGTCTGATTTAAAAGTAGAATTGTATTTTGGGAACAGTGAACTTCCTAAAAGTTTAAAGTCCTGCAGAAATTATGAATAACTTCTTGACTTTCAAAACTTTTTGAATGTTTTCCCCACTGAAGTTTCATCCCATAGTCTACATTTTTCAGATCTTGGTGCATGAAGGAGAGGAGAAAGGAGATGGAAAGGGCTTCTTTTCTACTTACAACTACTTTAAAAACTTGGGCTAAATTTGTCATTTTTATTTTATTCTCATTTCCTAAAAATATTAAATATTGAGAACTCATGGAGTAGGGTTTTCCTTCCAATATAATCAGACTTGCCACCATTTTGTTTTAAAATGATATTGATAGATTAACATCTGGTTGTCAGTTGCCCTTTCTACATCCTTGTTTCTATTAAGTGGTTTCTCCAATAAGCAATAGGCAAATTGAGCCATCTTATTTTACAAAGTATCTATACTTATTATCTGTATATCATCTTCTGTCAGCCAGCACTTAAACAGATCCATACAGTTTACAAAGATAAATATAATTTTCCCATTATCTCAGAGAGGATAAATTGTTGGCCAAATGCTACATAGAAAGCCAGGAAAATAATGTTGGTCCACTGACTCCCAGTTCCATGCCCTATCCATGGGGCTATCTGAAGCTCAGTTCTGTCACCAGCTTTGAAACACTCCTGTCCCTACTCGTTTTGGATTTGCTTGATCTCATATGAGCAGTGGCACATGGAAATTTGCTAGTGTTGGCATACAGTAGCTGCAGAAATTGTACAACACTTGAAAGTCAATGTTGTGGGAGCTCCAACTATTAAAGCATCTAATGCTAATTAAGATTACTCAAGAATGACACTCGTGGGCAGGGGTCTTAATAAATCCTCTAATAATGTTTCTGATACCAGACTCAAAACTTAGTTACTGCACCTTCACAATATGAAAGATGGGAGGATATGCAATAACATTTTTGGAAAGAAGAGGCAGTTACAGTATGGGTGTAAGTAGTTCATAGCTCTATTGTGTGGCTCTGTACAATGTTCCCCACAAATGCACACTCAGGGTATGTCTATTCCTTAAGCTGGAAGGTGTAATTTCCAGTTTGAGGAGACATATCTGAGCTAGCTTAAATCTAGTCAGCATGCTAAAAATGAAAGTGTAGTCATGCTGGCTTGAACAACAGAATGGGGCTAGCCAACCGAGTACATACCCATCTGAGATACTAGGTATGTACCTGAGCAAAACCTCTTTTGTCTGAGCAAACCTTTTCCTCCATGGGTCCCTCTACCTCATCTGAGCCCATTCCTGGCTCTTTGAATCCCCTGCCCCCTCCCATTCCCCCCCCCCCAAAAGTTCACATAAGCATGCCTAACTCAATCTGACCTTATCTTTCTCTATTTGGATTTCAGGCACCCCCTGAATTTTTCCTCCCATTCTTGTTTGGGACAGAGAACCACCTAATGTCTTCCTTCCTTCTGCTGGAAATCAGGCCATTGGTCTCAAGTGTCTCACCTCCATAAACTCATGATGAATGTAAGGCAACAGACTCAGCCCACCCTGGATTCTGACTGACTGGTTCCAAAGGAACTCAACTATCCATCAAAACCTGCTCTGTTCCTGCTGTTGAAAGGACAGTAATAATAGTCCTTTAGGGACCATTACATACAGGATCAGAATGGTTCCGTAAGTACAGTCCTTTTCATCCAAGAGTAGAACCACACTTTAATATGCAGCTGTCTGTTGAAGTATCTCTGCTATATTTTATATAGTAACTAATTTTTACCTCTTCTGATGCCATTTCACTTTTCAGAGCCAGGGACAGTGTTCATCAGGCATAAACTTCAAGATAATGCATATTAAATTGGTCACATGTTTTTATCACTTTTGTACAGAGTTCTCTACACATATTATTAAACTACTATGAGGTGTGCAAGTCATTAACATTGTAACCTTCATACTCCCTCTTCCTCTCCCACCAGGTTGCTTTCCCCCTCACTTCATGCGTCTTATATTTACTTTTATTTCTTTGGAACAGGGAATGTCATTCTTATGTGCATGCGAAGTCCCCAGAACACTTGAAACAGAACTATATGCAGTACTACTATTAATAAATAAACAGGGCTTTGCCTTAATGTTTTGTCTAACTATGGTTTGAAAAGCATTGACTTCCCAAGATGAGTACACTCCTGAAGTGTGTACCTTATAATCTAACAGAAGATGCTACTGTACATGTACAGTATGCAATTTTCAAATCCTCTTAACTCTATGAAGTCAAGCCTAATTTCTTTTGAACATAAGCAAGCATGCATTCCCCACTGGAGGCTTTTCTGTGCTGATTTCTAAGTTCAACCATTTTTTTGCAGTAGTCTGGGCAAGACAAGAATGACAAGAATTTTCTAAAAATGATGTCATAGGTGTTGGAGTTTTGTGTTTCTTTTTCTTAGAAAAATCTCTTAACTTAAAAATGGCGATGGAATTTCTTGAAATTTCCCCTAAAAATTATTTCATTTTTGAATAAGCGTCCAAGCTTATTCAACTTACACCCACCCCAAGTGAATTTCAGAAAATTGTGAGTGACTGAAAGCAAAAAGTATTAGTGTCTGTAGGTGAAGGATATAATCTGACATAATGGAGAAAGAGAATAAAGAGTTTTATGCAGTAATGTCTGAAGGAGACATTTATTAAATGACTTTGGAGCTTTCATAGAAGAATGTTTATTTCATTAACAGACAGAACAGTGAGAAAGGAGGAACAGGCCAAATGCACAAGAGCTATCCTGAAGGGAAAATTATGAACTTAAGGTGGTAAGTGTCTGTTTATTGAATAATACTTATATTTCCCCAATTTGGGAATGTTCTGAGTAGAAAGAGGCAAACAATATCTCCCGGTTTCTAACCACTTCCAGTCACCGGGGAAAGGGAATTTGGGGGGGAGGGGGGAAATAAACCAAAACTTTTGGAAAGATGGCTTCATCTGAATAGTTTGGCAAAATCACTGGCACTGAATAAACTTACTGCATGTCACCAGCATTATATGCTGAGAAAAGGGAAAGAAGTTTCTCCCCAGACTTCAATTGACCTCCCTATTTCAAATGGTAAAGCCATGAAGCACCATAAATGAGGTGTCAAGGCAGAGAAAGTAAAAAGATTCAGGACTTCTGGAGTCACAAGCAGGGGACCCAGATTCTGAGGGAGTGGGGTTATGAAACAATTATTTTAGAAAAGAATGAGTGCACTGCAGGACTTGATCTCTGGAGTGTAGGGGAGAGCAACATTATGGAAGGGTGAGGTGGAATAACCATTCTAGGTGACATTGCATTCTCACAAACTGCTTAGAGAGAGTTGGATAATTCCCCCTTTTGCTTACTGTGTATTTTAGGTTTCAGAGTAGGAGCCGTGTTAGTCTGTATCTGCAAAAAGAAAAGGAGTACTTGTGACACCTTAGAGACTAGCAAATTTATTTGAGCATAAGCTTTCGTGAGCTATAGCTCACTTCATCAGATGCATGCAGTGGAAAATACAGTGGGAAGATTTTATACACACAGAACATGAAACAATGGATGTTACCATACACACTGTAACAAGAGTGATTAGGTAAGGTGAGTTATTACCAGCAGGAGAGAAAAAAAACCTTTTGCAGTGATAATCAAGGTGGGCCATTTCCAGCAGTTGACAAGAACATGTGAGGAACAATGGGGGGGGGGGAATAAACATGGGGAAATAGTTTTGCTTTGTGTAATGACACATACACTCCCAGTCTTTATTTAAGCCTAATTTAATGGTGTCCAGTTTGCAAATTAATTCCAATTCAGCAGTCTCTCATTGGAGTCTGTTTTTGAAGGTTTTTTTGTTGAAGAATTGCCACTTTATACCTGTAATTGAGTGACCAGAGAAACTGAAGTGTTCTCCGACTGGTTTTTGAATGTTATAATTCTTGATGTCTGGTGTAAAGAACAAATGGTCACAAATCAGACGTTAATGTCAGTGTTAATGCAAAGTTAAAATGCAGAAATAAACTACTGATGAGTCAAGAATTGCAAAGTTGGCAGCTCAGCCTTAGCTCTATTTTGTATGTGGTCTATGTTTATCCTATCTATACCATTATAAATGATTTGTAAATTAATGCAACATTTAATAGAATAGAAATGGGAGCCTCTTATAAAACCTTACATACAGCAAGTTACTACACAGCACATAGAGTCTTCAGACGCAACTTTATTTTGAAGTCTCATTTGATTTACAAAATAAACCAAGTTGGAAGTAAATTGATAATATATCTGAGATGACCCAGGCAAGAACACCAAATCCATATCTCATTGTTCTGGAAACCTGGAGATCTTGATCTGAATTTTGTGGTTCAGAGCCATGTCTAATTAATAGATTAATTTATGGGCTGATCAATAGCCCAATTCAAGTCAATGGGAATCTCTCAATTGATTTCACTGGGCTTTGAATCAGGCCTTTAGGAAGATTACGGAACAAGAGATTAATCACCACAGTAGAACATGGGGTGATCTCTTTGCTGCTCCTTCTGCTGCCACAGGCAAAAAATGCTGATAATGGAGTGGAATTAAACTTAAAAACAGAAGACAAAGCAATTGAATAAAAGAGTGATATTTCTAGATAGTGAGCTGAGGTGCAGGTAATGTTCACCATTTAAGGGGTAGATTTTATTTCTGAGAAAAACTATATCAATAGATTTAAGGAAAAACTTTCAGAGATCAGCTGGGTCTCGTTTGTGCTTCATTGGCTCAGCCCACTATTAGGGACAGCCCAGGGTTGCACAGTCTAGAATAAGCATTGCTGCAATGGGAGCACAAGGAGACATTCTGCATTACTCAAACAGAATGCCTCCCAGAGCTCCTGGCACATAGAAACTGCATGTCCACTGCTATTCCCCTTCTAACAAACCCAAAGCATGACCCCTTAGGGAGCCAGCCACTTCTGCCAGTCAATTTGGGGGAGTTGGAGCCTTCATTCTCCTGCACAATCTAAAGAGAGTTGTGTGAAGAATCCCTTCGCCAGCAGGTATTGGGGGTGAAAAAACAAACAGTTTGAATAGAATGTAGTAATTTGAGGAAGGTAAAATAGAAACACAATCATTCAAAAGTTATTTTCTGGGACCAAAAAAACCAAACACACCCAGTATTTTTTAAAGAAACTTATGTGGGAAGAAGTTTGATTTTCCCAAGGAAGCTGCAAGGGATGAACTGCCAGTGTTTTCTGCAAGCAGAAGGTCAGCTTGGCAGAGTATCATGTGAACAACTAGAGGTCTTGTTTGGCAAGCTGACCTGTAGGTTTGTTTCACTGTCAATGCTGTTTTAGAGTTTCTAAGATAATTCTTCTCCTATCTGGATCTTATTTTGAAACGCCAATTTGCTGAAGTGCTCTTGCAAGACACTTTAAAAATCAGAGTATCTTAATTACCTGCATTGACTGCATATTGGCTTCCACCTGGAAGTAACAGTGTTATTTTTAACTTATAAAACCATAAACTGCTTGAGGTGTGTCTAACCGAAAGCCCGCCTCTCCCACTCTGCTTAACTGCCACAGTTACAATCTTCAGAGGCTCTTGAGCTTTTGTTCTTCATTATAAGAGTGGGGGAATGCCTGGTAGAATGTTCTGAAAACTTTCAGTTGTCCCCACTTCAACATCTCAAATAGCCCAAATGTGTTGACTGTCTTTTTAAATGAACATTGGTGGAAAGCTAAAGCAGTTAAGAAAGTGGGAGGAGAGGGGCTTAAACTGTATTGGTCACGGGGTGGCTGATTAAACAATGGTGAAGTAAGGAAGGAAGTGCTGAGACTGTTTTGGACAATTTAGACATATGTCATGGGCCCCAGAGCTTTGGATGGGCATGCTTATGGAATATAAATAAATAAAAACAATTATGGCATGGAGTGGGTCATCATCTGTGGGCTTGCATTGGGTACAATCTTTTACACTTCTGCAAACAATGTTGAGGTATAAATACAAACATAGGACATGGAAAAGAGAGAAGATAGAATAGATGTGGGACATGCTACTGCTCAATATTCCACAAAGTCAGCATTCTCAGAAATGGGCTTTAGGACTTCATGTTGTCAGGATTTTATAATATAAATGAAATAGCAGCTCACCGTCCTCCTCTTCCTCCACTCACTGGATCCTGAGGCAGGTCACCTAGGAACACTGGATCCTGAGGTGGGACACTGGATCCAAGTGGCATTCTCCCACCAGTGCCCAGTTCCTTATATAATACTTTCCTGAACGATGCCTCAAATCACTGGCACCATACAAGAGCATTAGCAGTCAGCGCCCTCCTAATATCTTTTAGACTCTGTCTGTCTTTCTCCACTGCCATCAGCATCATTTCTCTGGAGTGGCATAGACTCTAGTCTCCAGTTGAAATAGTTAATAACTTTCTCTAGCCTCACCAATGCACCCCGATAAATCATGACACCTACTAGTATCCTCCTGATACTTAACCTCCATCTTCATTCTGTTTCTGATGTCTCTCCACTCAGAGCTCCCTCTCTACATCCTGCTGTCCTCCACATCCCTCCATCCTCTTTCTTTCACCTGCCCCCTTCTTCACTCCAGTCAGTTTCACGTCCCATCAAGAAGAAAAGATCCCTTTTAAAATTAATGTAATTGGAGTGAAAAAGCACCTTAAATGTATCTTAAGTTTGAGAGGCACCCACAACATTCCTAAGCAACCTTGGTGCTCCCTTCCCCCACTCAACAGCCCCTCCCATTGTTTCTTGGGCTCAGGCATGTTTTGTCTTATATTTATCATAGATGGTAATCTCCTTAGAGAGGGAATATTTTTTATTTATTTGTGAGGTGCCCAACACACTTTTGGGAAACTGACAAATAATAATAATCCTGCAGAGGGGTCCAGGTGGCAATAGATCTGTCCCTATCTTGTCTCCTGATAAGAACCAATTCAGAAATGGCAGTATCCATTTACTATTGGAAGCAAGTGGACTCTCTGCTGGGGTGCCCCGTTGTGGCTGGTGTGGTATAGTAGGTTCTCCTTTTCTAGCACCTCTGGCACCAGCTGTTCTAGCCCTGCTGTGGTCCACCTCTTCTCATGTCCTATATGAGACAGGCTATGTTTTGTACCACCCCTTTCAGGATAAATAATAAATCCCATAAACTAAGCCAAAATAAACATAGTTCTTCACCCTTACCTGGGCTCACATCCCAAGACCCTTCACTGGCTTTCTGCAGGGTCATTCTCCCGCCCTGGCACAGAGTGATGCCTCCAAGGGCTTTTCCCTTGGAGTCCAGGTCCATAGTCCTTCTCCCCCTTGTGTCAGAGTGTTTCAGCATTTCCTTTTCTGGAGGACTGATAGGGGACCTCAGGCCCTCTGTCTACTCTAGGTTCCAGTCCAGGGACTCCATGGCAAGCAACTAAGATCTGCGCCCTCTGATGCCTCATTGCCTTCTTGGACTTCCTCCTAACTTGACCTTACCTCAGGCCCTTTCCCACAGCCCCTTCTTCGGCTTGCTGTGCAGCTGCCTCTCCCTAGGTCTTTCCTCCATACTCTAGCAATCACAGAGGGACTGCAGAGTTCTTTCCTTCTCTCTGTGCAGCCTCTTTCTCATCTGGGATTCCTCCCTTTATGGTCAACATTCACCTCCTCCCGCACCTGCTCTTCATTTTCATTTGGGCCTGGCCCACCCTCCAGGTGCACTAATTACTCTGTCTCCAGTTAACTCTTTCATTACCTGTGTAGGGTGCATACCTCATCACATTAATCAAAATGTATTGAACAATAATGTACAGGAAGTGTATTTTCTTTAGTACGGATGTGTTTTTTGAGTGTAAAAGAAATCTCAGAACTCAAAATGCAAAAAGCCACTGAGCTCATTCAGGAGGCTATGGAGTGGCCCAATGGGATTCCTAAACTCTAAAGCCACAGGTTTTAGTGCGTTTTGCATTTTGGATTCAAAATTTGGTGGTGGTAGGATATTGTCCATTCTGAAGGTGGTGTCATTCCCATCTGCATTGCACTGTGTGTGTGTGAATGGAGTACATGCTACAATTTGTGCAGCACATGTACCCCTCTCTAGGGGTACTTTCCCTCCTGTTGTAATACCCCTTCTACAGCATTACCATATGATGGTTCAAACTGTAGGTGCAGGAAATAATCTGATTTACATAATTTAACTGAAAGAACCACGTTACCCAGCCCCTGGCTTTAAATCACGCAAAGCAGAGAGAAAGTAAGTGATACAGAAATAAGACCCTTAGCTTCTGGCATAAAGCTTTAAAACAATGGCTATTATTCTCTCTGCAAACAGCTGACTCGATACAGTGGAGATGAAAACTGGGCACTTAGGGACAATGAGTGCTCTGAAGTCGGGCAGAACTTTATTCCTTATAGTTAACAAAGAAACGTTATTGACCTGCTACAAAGTGAATTGGATCCATTCTTCCTTTACTGTCTGACAGCTGGAGATGCCAAAGGCATCCTGGTTGCCAGCCCCACACTCCTCTAATATCCCAGCAAGATAGGTTAATCTACTGTTCTGTCCTAGATGATACCCGCTATGATAATGTAACAACTCCCTCCTCCATTATCTCAAGGCTACAGGTTGGGATAGTCAGGCTCTGAGACGGAGAAGAGAGGATGTGAGTAATTTTATTTATCTTCAGCTACATTTGGCAAAACACAAGGATAACTTGAACATTCTAGCAGACTTGAGGTCCTGCAAATTGGTGAGTTGTATAAAATAGAACATAAAATTCACCAGCATGCACACACAGCCAGATGGTGGCCATGGACTGCTAGTACTTCATTTTATATGAGATTTCCATTGTATGAGTTTTCCAATGTAACCAGTTAGGAGGGAGACATTCACTTGTACTGTAGAGGCAGCAGTTGTGCCACCCTATGGGAGATCCCTAATTCCTAGGAAAGCAACACAGCTAGCAAAAGACAGAGCAGCCGTGGTATTTGGGGAGAAAAAAAGTGCTATTTTGCTGCCCCTGTAATAATGTGTAGATCATTTAAATGACCCCAAGCTTAGCTTTGCATAAGGGGCACCAAAGCAGTGACTTTTTTAGTTAAAGTACGAGTGACATTAATTGGCTCCATTAAGTTCTCTTCCCCAACAGGGAAACAGCATACAGAAAAAGCCTGGTAGGCAGTGGGTAAATATTTATCTGAGGAGGTCCAATATATAGGTGACTGAATTTTCCCTACTTCTACTCTGTAGAAAAGTAATATTGAAATAGGATAGTTCTTTTACTGGCAGAATTCACGCTCTCCATTTCTGTCTATCTTTGTCATTCATTTGAAATACTCAGTTATTCCATTTAACCTTCCATTGTATTTAGCTTTCACATAACCCTTCTCCCCTCTATTAAAAAGTGTGGTTATATGCTGTAGCATCAAATGAAAAGCTATCATTAAAGCCATCCCAGCTCAGATTCTATTAGTTAGTTTGCAGGTGGGCAAAATGGCCACTCAGAAGCTTACATAAATTAGACTGAATACTTCAAAGACTCTGAAAATCTTGGTAAAGCTTTATGTATTTGTACTAAAGCTGTGATCTGTAAGTTTTGCCTCCAGCCAACATCCATTCAAAGTGAAATGGGTCTAAAAAAAACCCCTCACAATAAATAGACACCTCATGAGGTATTATAGCCTACATGTCTTCTCCTTTGTATTTGGAACAAAGACAGCAGGAAAATTTTGAAAATCTTCCATAGAAAGAAAGAAAAAAAAGAGAGAGAAAAAAAGAAATAGGGGAATTGCTTTCTATTTTTTCCCCCGTTTGGTAAGTGGCTTCCTTTCTGCACACATGTCACAAAAGATCTATTTTAAAACACGACATGAGGGAAATGTGACCTCTGTACCAGCAGCAAAGTCTGAAGTACTGTTTCTCCATCTATTTTATGTTAGTCACCCAAGAGTTCGCTTTTACTTTCCTAAATCGGTTAGCTAGATTATATGCTATTTATGGTGGGCTGTGCGCTTTTCAGAAACCATTGTTTCTGGAAAAATATTCTACAGGCCTGCATAGCCTGGTGTGAAAAATCCAGGTTTTATTTTGCGGCTGACCCTCATGATATTGGGTATTATCATAATGGAGTAGAAAGCTTTAAGGATTGTATGGGAGATGCATGTTGGGTGTGGTACAGTTAAGGCTGAGAACGTTCTGGGACACAAAGTTCAACAGACTTTTCACTCACTACCAGTTCTTTTTTGTTGCTATTTTTGGTACAAGATCCTTTCTAATTCTAACAAGATGCATGCAGATTTTTAAGATAATGCTTGGCACTTATACAACGCCCACCAACACCTCAAAGCACTTTACAAACAATAGATTTATCCTCAGACTACCCCATCATAGAGAGACCTTTTGGTATCTTCATTTGACACATGGGGAAACCAAGTCTAAGAGAGGTTTACAGTCACGTATGCCAAAGCCAGATAGAAAGAATGGGGACTACTGGGAAACCAGGTCTCTTGTTTAACCATAAGATCATCCTTCTTCTCTTTGGGAATATCTCATTTTCCATGATGTAGTGTTATGGATTTGATTCCCTGCTAGCCTACACTTTGTAATGCTTTACCTATGATCATGGTGGCTGTGATGTGCTACCATTCTGACCTGGTAGAGTTTTACACCTATTTTACATGCTCACCACTTTGATCTCAAAATACTATATTTTGTGGCCCTCTAATGAGCCTCAGACCAGTTTGTGAACCAGTTTGAGAATCAATGTATAAGATGAGAGAGAGAAAAGCCAGCATGAGATCACAAATGGGGGTGTGAGGGAAGAAAAAATATAGTAATGGTATGATGACTTACGAAATAACATTAAGGTAACTTCAAACAAAGCCTATTTGCTAACTTTCAGATAGAACATACTAAGCTTTCAGTTCTGCTTCTAGTATTTAGGTATTTATAGGACAGTGAGTTCTCTATGTATTGCATGATGAAGCAATTTTTTTCTAAATGGCAATCTATATACCCTATCAGAAACAGACAACTTGCAGCAGTATACTTCAGAACCTTCTTCTTTTCGTACTCCTAATAGTAGTAATTGGCAAAAGAAGTTAAAATAAAGTAACTACTTATTCCAACCTTTAGCCCAAATTCAAACTGAACACAAACTAAATCTTTTCTGAATTTTGGAAATATTTGAATAATTTAACTTTTTTACAGTAGGAACTCAATGGGAGCTATTGGGTGTTCAGCACTTCTGACAATCAGACTACTTATTTAGATGCTTTCATATGGATTTTGGAGCCAAACTTTAGCACCTATTCTTGAAAATCTCAGGGCTTGTCTACACAAACAGTCTGTGGCAAGCTGGAATCCAAATCTACCCTGCACATGGACCCTGCTGACCTGCATTCCAGTTTGTTAATGCACTTGGATCTAGTCTCCTTTGAAACAGGATTAATCAAAGCACATGAACAATCTGTTATTGTGTGTTACCAGGGTCCACATGAAGAGTTAGTCCTCAGTAGGGGAGTATCAGCTTGAGGCACATTAAATGTCTGTGTAGACAAGCCCTTATATTTCATTTTTGCATGCCTATGACTTTCCTTGAACCATCCAGGAATGGAAAGAGACAAAATACCATGGGCAAGTCTATGTGTGACATTTTCAAAACTAAGTCCCAAGACTCAAGAGATTCCTACAGTTCTCCAAATTTGAGATGTCCAAAACAAACCTACAAACCTTTCTAGGGTCCTCCTAGTATGAACATGAGTTTTGCACAGTATCTCAGTTTCTGCCCATGATTCTATTTGCCAGAAATGAATGCTGGATTTACTGACTGCAGGCAAAGAAAAAACAAAACAAAAAAAAAAACCACAACACATTGCTCCAAATTCAGCCTTGATGCAATTCCACTGAAGGCAGGGCAGAATTTGACTCATTGTCTTGGTCTCACTTCGCAATTGTCTCAAGATTACACACAGAATACTGCTGTGGAAGTTACCTATAAACTTAGATTATTTTTCATTGTCTAAAAATGTACCTTTTGCTCCATCTGCCCTACATCATGGAAATGAAATATTAAATTGCCACTTAAAGAGAGACATAACAACTAGCCTGGATAATGAGGAAAGACAAATATAAAGGGGAAAAGGTAAGAGACAATGAAATTGTGTATGAAACAAGAAAAAGTGATAAAAGGAGGAAACAGATTAGTGAAAAATTTATCACTAGCTCCCAAAAGCTGGGTTATCCAATGCCCTGCTTTGTTGTTAAGTGAGGTAAGTTTTAAATGGAATTGCTGATATTGCAATGATACTACTAAATGTTCACTCTATATGCATGTCTAAAATTTGGAAATGCACAAGCAAATGGATATTCAGGCAGGCAAATGTAAAATTCATTCTGCAACAAATGTGCTGAACCATAAGTGTGTTGGCAGTTTACAAACCCCTTAAAAGACAAGTTGAGAGTGGGTGTATCTGCATTTTTGGAATTTCCCTTAAGAACAGAACATCAGCTGCAAACATATTAGCACAGTTCTTGATGAATTACAAGAATCACAACGACTAAGAAATTACAAAGTTGGTAATCATAGGGCATAAAAAAAGCAGAATATCTTGAAGCACAAAAACAGTTTTAACAGAATTTTTCTTACACTCTTTATTGAGTGTGTCTCTCCGGTCTCATCTCCTGTTTCTCCTTATTATCCCTTTGTGCACCACACTACTGCTTTTCTAGCCTTCTGACTCGCATCTCTGTCTTCTGTGCTGCAGCATGCTCCTGGAGTGGCCTCTCTGGGTATGTCTACAATTAGAGACATGTGGCTGGTCTGTGTCATCTGACTTGGGCTCATGGGGCTCGGGCTGTGGGCCTGTTTAATTGCAATGTAGAATTCTGGAACCCACCCTGCAGGGTTCCAGAGCCTCAGCTCCTGCCCATGCCTGGAAGTCTACACTGCAATTAAAGAGCCCCGCAGTCTGAGTCCCATGAGTCTGATTCAGCCATGCCTGGGCCTAGCTGTAAAATTTTAATTGCAGTTTAGACATATCCTTACTGTAAGCATAAGCCCTGGCATGTTCTCCTTCAATTCTCTCCTCACTGAACAATTTCTACAAGGCCCATCAGTGCTAATTCCAATATTGAAAGCTCTAACTGTAGAACAGGTCCTTCATACATATAGATTTGAACTTTATTTGACCCAAGTAAAGACCGTAAAGGGTATTTGAATCAATAAATTCCTATAAAATAGTAACAGGCATAAACAGCAGTCCTAGTCTCAAATCAATCTGAGAACATTTTGAAGATTCAAATATGCATTGTTAAATTAACCTCTTTTGTCAGCCCATTCTTTCTTCCATTCCTCATTCTGATTTGCTTTTCAAATCCTGCTGTTCTCTGAAGAATCAGAGGAAGCTTGCCCTGCACCAATGAAAACCGCTCCTACTCCCCTCTTCTCACTTTAGTACCAGCCTCAGTTCAACAATAAATAAATCATGACAGCTGGGTAAAGAATGCAAAAAATAAATCACGCATATGTATTTGTATCCAAAAGTGCAATTCAGTTCTGCCGTATTTGAGATTGAAGCTGTGTGTGAGGGAGATGATGGGGGAATCATCAATCAGATACATGAAAAATATCACCAAATGCACTGAAGAAGTTTTGGGTAACATGTCTGTGAGCAGTCTGCCCTGCTCTAGTGCTATTGATCCCATTTAAATACCACACAGTACTTGGGTTGGAAGAGTTTTAGTCTCAGTTCTGAAGTGGGTGTGGGATCAGCCACACACCTGTGAGTCTCAGACATCAGAACCGGCCAGAACTTAGAGTGTGCTGGAAACAGAGCAGGAGCAGCACACAACTCCTCTTCCACAGGCTGTGAAAGAGCACAGCACAGTCCCCATTTCTCCCTAAGTACAATGGTGTGAGAAGTTCTAACATTGAACATGGCTAATAAGAGTAAGAGTATTAGAGATAATTAGAGAGCACAGAATTTGACTGTGGCTTCCTCTGGTGGATTAGGAGGCTTCTACCAGTTTTCTATCATGGCTGAAACAGCTCGCTAAAAAAGTGGGAAGCTACCCCACCAGAGGTCATTATATAAAACATAATCCATTTCTATATTTTACTGCATGGCTGATTAGGTATGATAATCACTTTTTCTTCTCATGTCTTCCCAAGATGTCCCTATAGTCTCACCCATTACATGTTTTTGGATACTGAACTCCATAGCGAGCCAAAACTTTCCATGTTCTATAGATCTGTTTTTTCTAATGAAGTCCTCTATCCCAACATGTTCCTCCATCACAGCCACAGCACTACTACTTTAAAGAGCACATATTAACACATTCTCCAGCAGAAGTCTTTAACAGAATCGATTAGATCTAAAGGAGTACCCTCATGACAACACTTGCTTGAAATATTTTTATTACATGAGTCCTGAAATTTCCCTTTGAATTATGGTGTTAGCAAATGCACACACACAAATACTGAGAAATCAAGAGCTTATAATGCATTATTATTCTTATTAACATTTATATTTCAGTTGTGCCTAAAGGCCAAAAACAGATATGGGCCATTTGTGTAAGGCAGTATACAAACCTTTAACATACGAGCATCCCTACTCCTAAGAGTATTACAAATATAAGTACTGAAAATGGTATATGCACATGACTGAAACCATCAGCTGCCAGACTGATACTCATGAAATACTGAAGGTAGTGAGATAGAGATGGCTGGGGCCTTCAACATGACATTAATGGAGGACTTTTTTCCCCCATTACTGAGTAAACCCCCCTAATCCAAAGGAGGTTCAGATCAAGCCTAAATTCAGTTGACCTCTCTACAGACAGGATAGTCCCCAAGGGAAAGGATAAGTGACTCTTAAGCTTTGCTGCAACAGAATTCTGTTCAGCTTCCTAAGGAAGCATTCTCTGCTTCTCTATATTCCTTCCTAGCCCCACCTTCTCACCCCCTTCCAAACAGGGTGCACCATTTTTTCATATTTATAAAATTACATATAGGTGCCCATTCAAAAGCTTTGGTTAGCCTGCCATTACTTAAAAACACACAGCAATTAGATAGATGTGGTTACTGTTCTTTAAACTGCTTGTAATATACTCAGCATATAGTTTACCATATACTGTATGCCAACAAACTATGTCAAGTGACAAAAAACAGTGGGTTATGTCAGATTATGTAGCTGTAGAAACTATTGATTTTTTGCTACTGGACATAATCTGCTGATTAAATTACAGTATATAGTAAGCATAGGGACAATCGAAACTTTCCTGACAAATGAGCTGCTGCTACAGCAGCGGAGCACAGAATTTAAATACTCCAACTTGATACATTAGAATATTTTTGTTTAAGAAAGTAAGTAAACAAGGAGCTGAAATTAGATGATTATATAGTTAAATTAGTATATTACCAGGTGGATCAACAATTTATAAGCCAGATTCTACCTGGCCCTTCATGAGATCACGGAGTAGGCGAGGGGTGCAAGGATTCTTCTCATCACCTGCACAGCCTGTATTAAGAAACAAGTAGATTTAAAGCTTTCCTGTTCCTTCTGTTACACCTGGTGCTCCAAATGGGGCAGGGAAGGGCAAGCAGGAGACAGAGGCCATGTCTCCCCTCTCCCTCCCTCCCTCGCACCTTGCACCTTTACCCCCAAACCCTGTCCAGCAATGCTGTCAGCCTGTACAGGGTGGGTGCAAATTGAAGCCCACCAACAGATAGAGTAGAAGATAGGTTGAATGATGCCTCCCGGTTTCCCCCTCTGGACCACTGTGGATGTACACAGTCCTCACAGAGTTAAGTCAAACAGGCACAAAAAAGCTCTGCATGAAAAAGTCATTACTGAAAGATGCAGCACTGACAGTATGAAAAAGGTAAAGTGTGTAATTTGATCACTTAGGCTTGGCTCTGGTCTCATAATATACTTGCGTGAATGTGGATTGACTTTAATAGTTTTAAACTGGTGTAAATGAAATCACACTCTTGTCTCTTAAGAGTGATAATAAAGTCAATGGGTAGAATGATGCTTATCCTAAAAGTAACAATACCATGGGGTAAATCTGACATAGCATATGATCAAGAAGCAATTATTCGGAACACATAAGCATGTAAAAGAATGAATGCTAGGTAGTGGGCAGAGCAACTGTTTGGATTTATACAACCACTACTCTAACTAGTCTAATCACTTCTTGGCTGTTTTTCCCCGTCATTCTTAGATATTTTTAAATGAATTTAGGACCCAATCTAGGAAAGCACTTAATATGTATGTAACTTTAAATGCATGAGTAATCTCAAATACTTTGCAAGCCTAGCGTCTTAGTACTCATAGAAGGTGTTGTCTTGACAATCCTAGAGACTGAAGTCCAGTCTTTGCACAAACAGGTATATCACAAGTGTAGTGCATGCATCCCCTCCAGCAACCGGTTACCTGCTTTGTGTGTGCAGGTTTCTGTGTGGAAAGCACATGTGCATATTTTATAGATGTAACAGAAACCCATATTTGAAACTTTTAAAAGCAAGTTTACCTCAGTATTCCTTTAAAAGGATTTCATTGCATTTCTCGCTCAATTCTCAGGCACAGAAAGTGTTTTCTTTTTTGCACATTCTTTCAAGTAGACTTCCTTGTGTATTTTCCTTCTACTTCAGTTTATACAAGTAGATCTGTAGTGACATGGCTATCCAAGGATTTTAAAAAGGAAAATGTATCATTTTTTTCATAGGTCAGAGACAGGCTGTATTTTGTAACATTCCTTTTCTTTAAGTTTCAGCAATTAACCTGAACTACTGGGCCATAGGGCTTTTCTACACTGCATGCATGTACACCAAAGTGCTGCACTGTAATTCCCTTGTGTGGATGCTGTGGGCATGAATTAAAAGATACCTAGTTCGCACCAACATAGGTTGCCAGGTGTCAGGTTCTCAACCGAACACCTGGTCAAAAAGGGACCCTGCTCAGCCTGGTGAAAATGAATGAGTGAGTCAGGGTGTGGGAGAGTGAGCGATGGAGGGAGTGGGGGATGGAGTGAATGGGGATGGGCCTTGGAGAAGGAGTGGGGCAAGGGTGTTCGGTTTTGTTTGGTCAGAAAGTTGACAACCCTAATCATAGTCCAAATTGTGAGGCAGCACAGACATAATGTAACTGAGTTCTGTTGACTAGAGCTCTTCTCTTTTTAGCAGTTTATTTAATATGTATTTGTAAGAAGCAGTTGCCTCATTTTCTATTTTTAATTCCAAAATAATTAAAACACTCTCCACTGTCTCAGAGTTCCCCAGTGTCTACAATAAAGACTTCTCTTTTTTGTTTTAAATGTCATGTTGCATTATAAACGTAGATCTAATATACTAAACTGACTAAGCAGGACTCTACAGAAGACATGTTTGAGGTTACCACCCCTGGTGTGGAACTACATTGTGAAAAGTGTATCTGACAGCAACCCTGTCCCACATCCACAAGACATGTAATGTTAGCTTATAAGGCAGTTATTTATGTATAATACAAACAGCAAAATTATCAGTAGGAAACAGTGATAAGTCCATTTCACACAGGAATAGTTGAAGTTAATCTAATGAAACCTTAAATCCTAGCTCTTCCCATCCCCCTCCAAAATATAGAGAGGGAAAATATCTATTCCCAAGAATAAATAATTAGAAGTAGATACCATTGCAAGTCTTTCAACTTTGTTAGGATATATAAAGTGGTTACTGAGTCCATTATCACCCTTCGTTCTATTTGTACTCCACACATTTCTGTATACAAGGATGGTTACTCTGGGAACATCATCTAGATGTGACACTTGGCGTGCTAAAAATTGGTTGTGTAATGAAAGTGTTCTTCAAATGAGATGAGTGGAATGTTATAGAATATGGGTGTAGGAATGCATTGCATGAGATCTCTTAGGACATGAGGGTCCCTCAGACACATGGCAACCAGTACAGATTTCAGTCTATTTGGGAATGACGATCAAATAAGAAAAAAATTTCATTTATTCTCCATGAACCTGTACACAGAACAAATGCAGTCTTAATCACTGGTTTCAGAGTAGCAGCCGTGTTAGTCTGTATTCGCAAAAAGAAAAGGAGTACTTGTGGCACCTTAGAGACTAATAAATTTATTAGAGCATAAGCTTTCGTGAGCTACAGCTCACTTTAATGCATCCGATGAAGTGAGCTGTAGCTCACGAAAGCTTATGCTCTAATAAATTTGTTAGTCTCTAAGGTGCCACAAGTACTCCTTTTCTTTTAGTCTTAATCACTGTTACTGTTCAATTTTATGAAGAATTTTGAGATAGAATTTGTATGACATATGTTAACCAAAGTACAGTTGTATTCTATTAGCACTGGTGGGCGTGAAGCTGAAGTATTCCAGTGGTAGAAATTGTTATGCTTACAGCATACAAACATAGTAGTTAGATAAAAACAAAGTACTCTTTTAGGAATGTTGCAATGTAATACTACTTTTTTTCTTAAAGTCCAGAACCTTAACTCACAATAACCAAAAACAGAAAGAGAGAGAAAGCAGGCTGCTCCTTCAGGCAGAGAGGCACAACTCACCCTCCTTTTCTCTAGGCTGGTTCTCTGTAGACTGTCTCAAATCCCACACTTCCCTACAGAGCACCCTAACCTGCAAGCAAGACCAGGAAAACCATTGGTATTTAATGTGATAGTGTATATTTTTGATACAGTTTTCAATACACTGATGCCTTGTTTAAAGTTTATTAAAGTCAATAGAAGTATGCCATTGTTTTCTATGGTCTATGAGTCAGGCACTACTGTATCAATTCAGAAGTCTTTCTGATTAAAATAGAGATTCACATTGTTTCAGTTATTACATGTTGATCCAGCTGACCAGTTTTCTGGAGATGTTTTAATAACCATGACAGGCCAAACTGCACTCTTTGATGTTCATACGTAACTCTTGTTAACATTATTGGCCCCCATACACATGCCTTCCAGGGCAGAATTTAGGTCATAGATAAATAAGACAAAGTTAGAAAATATCAGAATACAGAGTAGCAATTTGACTGTGTCTGGAATTTCCTGTGCCTGTTTACATAGGGCTCCTTATACTAAATTATAATAAATAATCCTTACAATTGTTTTGGACTGATCATGAAGAAGAAACTAATTGTGAAGGACTTCTCACAAGAGCAAGCCATTCTACTTAAGTAAGTGAGCCCTAATGCTTCAAAAACTCTGTTACTTTATCCCGCATTTACATCTCAGCAGGCCTTTCACCGTCTGGGGCAAAATTTTGTCCCAGGCAAAATTTTGTCAGTGAGCTTCACTAAGAAGTGACCACTTGAAAATAGTCAAAGAATTAACTTTTTTTCATATTTTATTGGTGTAATGAAAATCCATATTTAGGTTATTTCCCCCCTTCTAGTCCTGCATTTCTTTAACATGGAAGCTAATGTGATGTGACAAAAGCTGGATTATGGCATCACTGAATGAATTGAGCAATGGGAATATGGCAATCAGGAGGGAGTTATTTCTGTGGATTTCCAAATAGCTTTCTGATCAATGGGAAAGGAAATATGGAAAGTGTGTCTAACATTATAGGCCCAGATTCACCAGAGAACTTAAATGTAGGCATATGCTAAGTCCATCCCTATTCAACAAAGCATTAAAACTCATGTTTAGCTTCAATGCAACATAAGCATATGCTTAAAGTTAATCATGCTGCTTAATAGAGATGAACTTATGTATACGATTAAGTACTTTGCTGACTCCTTAGTACCTGATTCTGCAAGATGTTGAGTGCCCTCATCTCTTACTGAGTCAGTGAGAATGGAATGGCTAAATCTCTCACAAGGTCAAGATCTTAATTCGTTTTGGTAAAATATGTTTTTTAAATTTTCCCTCAGTGAATAAGTTTTTGTTTGTTTGTTTGTTTTAACCTGGATTGAGCCAGATCAAATTCATTCCTGTTGTAAATTGAATGAAGTCAAATTTGGCCTGTTGTGGTCATGTGTTTTGTGTATCTTCCAATGCACAGCAACTTGCAAGAGCCCTTTTGCTAGGTTCTCCTGCCTCCTTCGTGATAGCAACTGCTAATTGTACCAAACTGTTCAGCGCAACGTGGAATAGGATGAAAAAACAATTACTCTCACTTATAATCAAATCAGGAACTAAACCTATCACTCTACAAGTGAAAGACAACTATACTAGTCTAATGTACTACTCAGTCCCATCAGAAATTATCTTTCAAAGTAGATCTAGGGAGACTTGTCAAAACTGACCTGAAGTCATACAGTCTTTCATTAGGCAGTAAAATGTATGGACTCAGCCATATCCGTTATTAAATTGGAAAGGTGCAAAAATATTTGACATCTCTGGGGTGGAAGTTATACATGTAAAAGACAGGGTTTTTAGTTAATAAAATATCAGATTAAACAACATTCCACCATTCTCCTGTAACTAAAAATACTTAAAATAAATATACTAATTAAAACTTTCATAAGCCCATCCAGAATTGATAAATTTCCTAAAGGGATACTACTGATTCATATTCATATTTATTCTCAGTTAATTGGACTGTGCAAATTTAATATTATGTTTTACCTGCAAGAAATATTATTAAATTGCACCATACTTTACGAATTGCTAAACAGATGCAGACTGCTCAATCCCAAAGAGCGATTAAGAGGTGTGGGGGGACACAACACCTTTAGATGCCCACTACACGTTGAGATGCCCACGTCTTTCACTGAAATGACAATTTTATTTTTTATTTTTTAACTCATAACAAAAACCTGCCTTTTTTGATTCAGTACAGTCTTGGAGAGAGGGAAGCAATAAACTTATCTCTTCATGTTAAGAATGAATTGTAAAAACAAAGCCACATTGCCATCAAATAAACTATTAGATTTTCTGAAAATTAAAAGTGACCTGTTTTTATTAATTAGAATTAATGTCACATTATTTTTACATTTTGGAACTATCACTGCCTTGTACTTGACAGTCATTCTTGCCAAGTTGGTCTCAACACCTGATGGTCTCCTGTGACATTTAACAAATCAGACCAGTTAGTAGCAGACGTTCCTGTAAATATGTCACTTCACTCATGAACACCTGCGGGGGCAGGTGCCCTCTAACTCAGTGGGCAGGATACTCATACAATTCTAAGCCTATATTCTTCATTACAGATTTTATCCAGATCGTAATAATATTTATTGTGACTGGCTTGCAGGGAGGGGTTGCTGTAGTTCCAAAAATATCTATCCCAATTATTCTGTCCACAGGCCTTTCAATGTATTGTCTTACACAGGAAAGGATTCAAACTAGTTTCTGACTGTGACCCAGGGACACCTTGATGCCAGCAGGCAGAGGATAAAGGGGGTGCATAGGGTTTTAGAGGGATCCCCTAAGTTGGATATGTGTATAATAGTCCACCAAAGGGAGGCAGGACTGGATCTCTACCAAGATCTCTACCAAGATCCAGTAGTTCACTGGGTGTCATAATTACTGCAAAATGTACATACAGATAATAATTAAGGAGTTATGTACTTACACTAAAAATTATGTTCTTAAGGTCATGGAGTTAAGGTATGTCACAAGGAGGTGAGATGCCTTGGAAACATTCCTTCTAGGCAGGAGGTTACAGATGCCTAGCTCCCAGCCATGCCAGTTATGTATTATATGCCTCACAGTGTATGCCTATTTGTATACTGAGTCAGCTGCAAAGGGAGAGATTGTGAAATCTACAAGAATAAACAAACAGCAGAGCAGGGTGTCCAGTTTATGAATAAAGACAAAGGATTGTTCTGGTATGTGATAAATGAGGGGGGGTTAACTCCCTTTTATGGACACCCAGCCAGCCAGTAGCTATAAAATCTCTCTTATCAGCTGTTCTCTAATTGTTCTACTTGTAAAGAGTTACAAAGTCTCACTACTATACATAGGTAAAAGGAAGTGAGTGGGCACCTGGCCAAAGGACCCAATTGGAAGTCTTGAACTTTTAAAATTGAAAAACAACTCCCCTTTTGTCTGTTATTCTTGGTGCTTAATCCTTATAATACTCTTTTAAAATCCGCAATAGCCTGAGTTCCCAGATGTATTTTCTCCCTTTTAAAAAAAGTAAAATTTACCTTTTTTAAGAACAGAATTGGATTTTTGTGTCTTAAGAAGTTTGTGCACATGTTGTTTAATTAGTTGGTGGCAACAGCTAAATTCCCTTTTTTCCCCCCTTTCTCAGCTCTTCTCTGGAGCGGGGGTGAAAGGGCTTCAGGCTACCCTACAGGAAGGAATTCCCAAGTGCACCTTCCTGGGCTCTCAAAGGGGTTCTGCATTTGGGTGGTGGCAGCGTTTACCAGTCCAAGGTTAGAGAAAAGCTCTAACCTTGGGAGTTTAATACAAGCCTGGAGTGGCCAGTATTAATTTTTAGAATCCTTGCGGCCCCCCCCCCTTCAGCACTTGAAGTGCCAGAGTTAGCCTTGACATGGTATATCTTAGAGTACAAGGGGACAAATTGAGTCCTTTCCTGAGAAGGCAAACTGACAGCTGTTATGTCTCATGAAAGCAGGGTCACAGACAGCCTGGCTGTAAAAACACTGCATGGATTTTCGGTGAGCAATACTCTACAAGACATTACTGTATCTTGTTAATTAAATTTAGACACTAGAATGCTAGAATTTTATTTTCTATGTAGCCATTTGTTTCCAATACTTCTACTTGCTATCACTTGAATCTCTGTGCTTTGTTAAATAAGCTTGCACTTGATTTCACTATAAACATATCTAGGTGCTGTGTGTTATGTAGAGCAATGATCTGAGATGGATCTGGTAAGCTGGGGGATACTGCTTTTTTGGAAAAAGAAAAGGAGGACTTGTGGCACTTAAGAGACTAACAAATTTATTTGAGCATAAGCTTTCGTGAGCTGAGCTGTATCTCATGAAAGCTTATGCTCAAATAAATTTGTTAGTCTCTAAGGTGCCACAAGTCCTCCTTTTCTTTTTGCGAATACAGACTAACACGGCTGCTACTCTGAAACCTGCTTTTTTGGAAGCAGTGAATCTGTGAATACTGGTAGTATCCAGTGGACCAGGGGGCTGGACAGTTTCCAGGGAGATGCTCAGAGGCCTCAAGGGTTAGAGTGTGCCTATTGCTAACCTGTAAAGTGACAGCCAGGCCTGCAAGGCCCAAAGGGGAGTGCTTGTGTTGCCCATGGCCTGTGGAGTTGGGGAGCTGACCCACTGCAGGTATGGATAAGGCTTCCTAATGATTAGAGAAGATGGTAGTGAGGAATCTCACAGCCCTAGGTACCTCCAGGAAGTGTAACACCAGCTAAGGCCCTGATCCTGCAAAGATTTATGAATATATTTACTTTATGCATTATTAGGATTCTGTAATGGAATAAACTCATCATCAAAGTGTCCCCTCAATCCAGGATGTGGCATTGTAGGGGTTCTTCCATTCTAGTCTTCTCTACAGTCTGCCAGTCTGGTTCTGCCACAGTCTGCAGCTTCCATGGCTAAGTCCTTCAGCCAGATCACCTTCTGAGGTAACAAAAAGTCCAACAAAAAACCCAACCAAACAAAAGGTTCTTCTGCTCCTCTTGTGCTACTCTTCAGTCTTACTTCTGGGCTCAGTTCCGAGCCCCTTCTGGGCTACCTTTAAGTCCTTCCCTACTCTGTTAGAATGCAGTGACACCCAAGTGGCTTTCCCCAGAAGTCTATCACTCACTGAAGTTCACTTCACTCCTACTCTCAGGTCCTGAAGACTTTATCTTCTAGTGAACACTGTCTCTCAGGAAGTCCTTTCCCCCTAGCAGGCTCCCACTGCCTCCCCTCCCAGGGAACTGTGGCAGCTTTTCCCAATGACCTTCTTGCAGATACTACCTCCAGTACTCCCACACGTGCCTAACCTGCTTTCTGTAGTTCCACCTCTGAGTTCAATCAACCTTTTTTATGAGGCCCAAGTTTTCATCAGCTGACTTTTGACCTCATTAGTCCCACCCTTCAGGTTGGAAACCAACTAATTTTGGTCCCTTAGAAGGTCCAACTACTTCATGACATAGTCCCATTGATGTCCCTAGAGCTTAGGTTCCTAAATGTCTATGTCACTTTTGAAAATGAGATTTAGGCTCCTAAGTCAGTTAGGCATTGCCATACTGAGCTGAGAAATGGCTAAATGCCTTTCAGAATTTGGGCAGAAGAGCCTTAAATCCTGAAAGGACATTTTTACCTCACGGAACAAAGTCCATATAAACTGCATTATGCATTTTGTTGGTTACACGTCTTTCAACCTGAAAAATAGGCCCTCAACTGTTTGTTCCTGAAAGCCTGAATTCTGCCAGCAAACATGGAATTGTCTGGAAATCTTTCATCACAAGATTGTCTCTTGTACCCTCTGCATCTGCGTCATCATGTTTAGCTTTACTCTACCATTAGGAAGTGTATTAAGAACCACAAGGACTGGATGTAGTCAGAAGGAACTGAACCTCAGAAAATCTGTGCTATTAGTTGCTAGCCATTCATCTTTTAATCAATCTCATCTTCTCCATGTCTACTAAAATCAAAGGGCCATATTCCAATTAATCTCTACACACACAGCTGCTTCACATGTATGGGGATTCAAACATATTCAACAACAGTTAAGCTAATAGGTTGTAGTCTGCTTCAGCCAATCACAATAAAGATTATCAGTGCAATAGTTCAATGAAATCTCATTCTGAAATCAGGTTTAAATCAGTATCATTCCAGCCCCCTCCCCCCATTACTTCTCTTTTGACATCATAGTTTAGGGAATTCATTTTTTTAAAATCTACACATTTTCTCAGTTTTATTCTTATAAATGAATACTGGTTCCATGATTGCTTCACTCACCCTGCTGTTACTAATTCACATTTTTTATATCTTAACCACAATTAAGATTACAAAATTGGCATTTATGTGCTTTTGCTTCAGAATGGATCAACAAACAACAGGCACAAAAAATGACAACTTGAAAATTTTAGCTGAAGTCAGAGCCGCTCTGAGGGGAAGAGGGAGAAATGGGCAGTTTGCCCTGAGTCCCCCATTTGAGAGGGCCCCCAGATCAAATGGCATTGCAATGAGGTCACAGAACCACTCAGGTTTGGCCTGGCAGCCCCTGTCATAATAGAGGGATGGCTGGGAGAAACCTGAGTGGCACTGCAATCCCACATGCCAGGTTACAGTACCACTCACTGAAATTTGGCCCAGCGGCACCTCTGTCACAATGGAAGGGCAACCAGGCCAAACCTGAGGGTGTTGCTGTATACCCAGAGTTTGACAGTACTGCAGTAAGCCATCTTGTGTGTTCAGCCATTGCCAGCTGAAAACCAAACATCACATAGCTAGAAATAAAATTAAACCCTGAGAGGCAATGTTGTGTAACTGCATGTTTGCAGCTCTGCTAATCAGAATGGGAGTTTGGGATAGGGAGTTAACGTTCCATGAAAACAGAAGGAATGTTTGGATGGCCGACCTTGGTTTTAGGTGCCTCTGACATGTAAGTTTTATTGTTGTTATGACTAGAAATGTTTTGCTGATAAGGAGAATAATGAATTGTTATTGGCTGTTGCTAGGGCTATTATGAGTTATGTACTTAGTGAGGAAAAAAATGATAAAAAGTTTAGGTAGAAAGTGTGCTTTGGAGCAGTTCAAGGAAGCTTTTCTTTGGTCAAGGATGTGACACCTAAGTTCCCCAGCAGTCAGATGGAAGGAGGGCTCCCAGAAGCCTGTCTGTCGATTCCTGGAAACCATTTCAGAAGTTTTGGGCAACTATAAATGTTTGGAATGCTCTGAACTTGCTGCTACAGCCTGTGTGTGAATGTGTGTGCTTGAGACCTAATCAAAAAGTAGTTTTAGGTGAAAGCACTTTGGTTTATATCAATCATTTATCAGACGGAAGACTGTGCCCCCATTGATTTATTCCTGACACCGCCTGGAGAGAAACAGTTACCACTGCTTTGGGTTCTGAAAACCCTGGATAACCTTGCAACTCCATGTACCAGATTGCACTGTTTGGAGTGGGGAGCTGGGCCCAGACCTGTAGGAGAGGAGCTGCCACTGTGGGATAAGAGTGGTGGGGATTCACTCTCCAGCACCTCTTCTCAGATTCCCCTCAGTGGTAATTTTGTTTGAAGGGTGGGGCCTCAGTTTTAGATTTTGAGCCCTCCAAAACCTCTGTGTAGCCCAGGCTGAAGCAGTTTGGCAAAATGCCATGGACTCCAATGAAGCTATGCCAGTTTACACCAGCTGAGAATCTGGCCCTTGATTTTATAAAAGACATGGAAGATTGTGATAAGCCCATGGGACAAGGGCTTGAGCCATAGAACTGTATGTGATGTTTCATTCTGTCTGAATAACTGGAAAATATTTACAGATTCTGAATGAAGTGTCACAGAGTTCTCTGCTCTGCTGCCTTGAATGGCAAGGAACAGCAAAACTGGAAACAGTGCTGTCATATGTATTTACCCAGTGAATGAATCTAGTCTTATGGGTGCTGACTCCAGTGTTGTTTTTTATTTTTTGTAAATATTGGAGTTCATTATTGGCATAGAACAGTTTAGCATCTTGTAGGAGCACCCTTGCCCCTACAGTGCCGCCCTGTGTCCAGAAACAGTGTTGCAGGGGTCCTTTCAGTTTAAGGCCCCCTCCAACCCATCTGCTGTCAAGACAGTTGGTTGTCTTATGTGGCCTACCTCTCCAACCAAGTCACTGGTCAATCTATCCCCCTTTCGTGGTTAACAGAAAAGTCCAAAAATAAGTCCAGCACTCTTGGAATCTCTCTTCCAGCTGCTGTGTAACACTTTTTGTTCTTAACCATTTTCCCTCTCCCTTCGTAGTCTGGGGAAGCAATAGAGGAATCCAGGCCCACCTGCTCCACTGGGTTCCAGCTCCGGGCCCTTGTTCAGAAAAGCCAGAGTTAACCCTTCTCAAGTCCCTTGCTGTTCTCTGAGCTGCTTCCTACCTCTGTGGGCTTTCTAGCCCCTTGTTCAGTTTCTCCCTCTCTTTCTGGAGTGTTGGCCTCTCTGGTGGCTTCTCACCAGTTTGTCTGCAGGACCTGCTCTCCACAGTCCCTTTGCATCTCTGACAGCCACCCTGCCCTCCTCCCTTACAAACACTTTATCACCAGAGTTGCTGTGGGGCTGCCAATCAGCTCTGCACGAGCAGGCAGGCAGTTTCTGCATTAACCCTTTGGTTGCCAAACCAGCACTGGATGTATAGACCCCATGGCACACCTATGTTGGCATTACATGAGCGGTTTATACTATATTTGCACTGATTTATCTATGTATTTTATATAGGATATTAAAATATGTGAAAAATGTTTACTAAGTCAAGCGTGCAGAAGTTAGGAGATGCTAGAAGTATTGTTGCCTTTGCAGATTTAATTTGGATTCCTTGTGCATATACGGTATGATAGAGTCTGCTATGACATACCACAGATGATTTTTTGTACAAGATCCCTGCCTCATTCCAGTGACTGGGTAGTCTTTCGTATTTCTTTTAATGCTCTACATTCAATGTGCAGTCCCAGGCCTTATTTAAAGCACACTATCCAAATACTTTATTGAATACAATATTATATATATCATTAATGCTCATAAGCATTTCTGTGGTGCCCTCAGCTACAGTATCAGCGTGCTTCACAAATATTAATGATTTTAACTTTACAACACCTCTATCATATGAGATGGTAGTATCAGTCTCATTGTAAAGGTGGGAATTGAGACACAGATATTAATAATAAAAGTGTTCGCTAATTTTAGCTTTGATTAGAATTTTTTTTTAATTCTAAAAAAAAAAATCAAAATATTTCATTTTGAGATTTTTTGAAATGAATCATTTTGAGGTTTCAGTTCACAATGATTTTTCATTTCATATTTCCTTTAATTTTTTTTGAAGCTTAAAAATGGTAAAAATGTAAATAAACCTTTTTTTTAACCTGAAATGAAATTTTTAATTCTTCAATTTGCCAAATTCAAAAAAATTCCTTTTTTTGGTTTGATCCAAAACTAATTTTTATTTTTCAAAAAAAAAAAAGGAGTACTTGTGGCACCTTCCTTTCCTTTTTGCGAATACAGACTAACACGGCTACTACTCTGAAACCTTTTATTTTTCAGAATCACCAGTGAACTGAAAGAAAAGGAGTACTTGTGGCACCTTAGAGACTAACAAATTTATTAGAGCATAAGCTTTCGTGAGCTACAGCTCACTTCATCGGATGCATTTGGTGGAAAAAACAGAGGGGAGATTTATATACACACACAGAGAACATGAAACAATGGGTTTATCATATGCACTGTAAGGAGAGTGATCACTTAAGATAAGCCATCACCAGCAGCAGGGGGGGGAAAGGAGGAAAACCTTTCATGGTGACAAGCAAGGTAGGCTAATTCCAGCAGTTAACAAGAATATCAGAGGAACAGTGGGGGGTGGGGTGGGGGGGAGAAATACCATGGGGAAATAGTTTTACTTTGTGTAATGACTCATCCATTCCCAGTCTCTATTCAAGCCTAAGTTAATTGTATCCAGTTTGCAAATTAATTCCAATTCAGCAGTCTCTCGTTGGAGTCTGTTTTTGAAGCTTTTTTGTTGAAGGATAGCCACTCTTAGGTCTCAGAGTAGCAGCCGTGTTAGTCTGTATTCGCAAAAAGAAAAGGAGTACTTAGAATCATAGAATCATAGAATATCAGGGTTGGAAGGGACCCCAGAAGGTCATCTAGTCCAACCCCCTGCTCAAAGCAGGACCAAGTCCCAGTTAAATCATCCCAGCTAGGGCTTTGTCAAGCCTGACCTTAAAAACCTCTAAGGAAGGAGATTCTACCACCTCCCTAGGTAACGCATTCCAGTGTTTCACCACCCTCTTAGTGAAAAAGTTTTTCCTAATATCCAATCTAAACCTCCCCCATTGCAACTTGAGACCATTACTCCTCGTTCTGTCATCTGCTACCATTGAGAACAGTCTAGAGCCATCCTCTTTGAAACCCCCTTTCAGGTAGTTGAAAGCAGCTATCAAATCCCCCCTCATTCTTCTCTTCTGCAGACTAAACAATCCCAGCTCCCTCAGCCTCTCCTCATAAGTCATGTGCTCTAGACCCCTAATCATTTTCGTTGCCCTTCGTTGTACTCTTTCCAATTTATCCACATCCTTCCTGTAGTGTGGGGCCCAAAACTGGACACAGTACTCCAGATGAGGCCTCACCAGTGTCGAATAGAGGGGAACGATCACGTCCCTCGATCTGCTCGCTATGCCCCTACTTATACAACCCAAAATGCCATTGGCCTTCTTGGCAACAAGGGCACACTGCTGACTCATATCCAGCTTCTCGTCCACTGTCACCCCTAGGTCCTTTTCCGCAGAACTGCTGCCGAGCCATTCGGTCCCTAGTCTGTAGCGGTGCATTGGATTCTTCCATCCTAAGTGCAGGACCCTGCATTTATCCTTATTGAACCTCATTAGATTTCTTTTGGCCCAATCCTCCAATTTGTCTAGGTCCTTCTGTATCCTGTCCCTCCCCTCCAGCGTATCTACCACTCCTCCCAGTTTAGTATCATCCGCAAATTTGCTGAGAGTGCAATCCACACCATCCTCCAGATCATTTATGAAGATATTGAACAAAACGGGCCCCAGGACCGACCCCTGGGGCACTCCACTTGACACCGGCTGCCAACTAGACATGGAGCCATTGATCACTACCCGTTGAGCCCGACAATCTAGCCAGCTTTCTACCCACCTTATAGTGCATTCATCCAGCCCATACTTCCTTAACTTGCTGACAAGAATGCTGTGGGAGACCGTGTCAAAAGCTTTGCTAAAGTCAAGAAACAATACATCCACTGCTTTCCCTTCATCCACAGAACCAGTAATCTCATCATAAAAGGCGATTAGATTAGTCAGGCATGACCTTCCCTTGGTGAATCCATGCTGACTGTTCCTGATCACTTTCCTCTCCTCTAAGTGCTTCAGGATTGATTCTTTGAGGACCTGCTCCATGATTTTTCCAGGGACTGAGGTGAGGCTGACCGGCCTGTAGTTCCCAGGATCCTCCTTCTTCCCTTTTTTAAAGATGGGCACTACATTAGCCTTTTTCCAGTCATCCGGGACTTCCCCCGTTCGCCACGAGTTTTCAAAGATAATGGCCAAGGGCTCTGCAATCACAGCCGCCAATTCCTTCAGCACTCTCGGATGCAATTCGTCCGGCCCCATGGACTTGTGCACGTCCAGCTTTTCTAAATAGTCCCTAACCACCTCTATCTCTACAGAGGGCTGGCCATCTCTTCCCCATTTTGTGTTGCCCAGCACAGCAGTCTGGGAGCTGACCTTGTTAGTGAAAACAGAGGCAAAAAAAGCATTGAGTACATTAGCTTTTTCCACATCCTCTGTCACTAGCTTGCCTCCCTCATTCAGTAAGGGGCCCACACTTTCCTTGGCTTTCTTCTTGTTGCCAACATACCTGAAGAAACCCTTCTTGTTACTCTTGACATCTCTTGCTAGCTGCAGCTCCAGGTGCGATTTGGCCCTCCTGATATCTTTCCTACATGCCCGAGCAATATTTTATACTCTTCCCTGGTCATATGTCCAAGCTTCCACTTCTTGTAAGCTTCTTTTTTATGTTTAAGATCCGCTAGGATTTCACCATTAAGCCAAGCTGGTCGCCTGCCATATTTACTATTCTTTCGACTCATCGGGATGGTTTGTCCCTGTAACCTCAACAGGGATTCCTTGAAATACAGCCAGCTCTCCTGGACTCCCTTCCCTTTCATGTTAGTCCCCCAGGGGATCCTGGCCATCTGTTCCCTGAGGGAGTCAAAGTCTGCTTTCCTGAAGTCCAGGGTCCGTATCCTGCTGCTTACCTTTCTTCCCTGCGTCAGGATCCTGAACTCAACCAACTCATGGTCACTGCCTCCCAGATTCCCATCCACTTTTGCTTCCCCCACTAATTCTACCCGGTTTGTGAGCAGCAGGTCAAGAAAAGCGCTCCCCCTAGTTGGCTCCCCTAGCACTTGCACCAGGAAATTGTCCCCTACGCTTTCCAAAAACTTCCTGGATTGTCTATGCACCGCTGTATTGCTCTCCCAGCAGATATCAGGAAAATTAAAGTCACCCATGAGAATCAGGGCATGCGATCTAGTAGCTTCCGTGAGTTGCCGGAAGAAAGCCTCATCCACCTCATCCCCCTGGTCCGTGTGGCACCTTAGAGACTAACAAATTTATTAGAGCATAAGCTTTCGTGAGCTACAGCTCACTTCATCGGATGCATTCTTAGGTCTGTAATCGAATGACCAGAGAGATTGAAGTGTTCTCCAACTGGTTTTTGAATGTTATAATTCTTGACGTCTGATTTGTGTCCATTCATTCTTTTACGTAGAGACTGTCCAGTATGGCCAATGTACATGGCAGAGGGGCATTGCTGGCACATATCACATTGGTAGATGCGCAGGTGAATGAGCCTCTGATAGTGTGGCTGATGTGATTAGGCCCTATGATGGTATCCCCTGAATAGATACCTGGACAGAGTTGGCAACGGGCTTTGTTGCAAGGATAGGTTCCTGGGTTAGTGGTTCTGTTGTGTGGTGTGTGGTTGCTGATGAGTATTTGCTTCAGATTGGGGGGCTGTCTGTAAGCAAGGACTGGCCTGTCTCCCAAGATCTGTGAGAGTGATGGGTCGTCCTTCAGGATAGGTTGTAGATCCTTGATGATGTGTTGGAGAGGTTTTAGTTGGGGGCTGAAGGTGATGGCTAGTGGCGTTCTGTTATTTTCTTTGTTGGGCCTGTCCTGTAGTAAGTGACTTCTGGGTACTCTTCTGGCTCTGTCAATCTGTTTCTTCACTTCAGCAGGTGGGTATTGTAGTTGTAGGAATGCATGATAGAGATCTTGTAGGTGTTTGTCTCTGTCTGAGGGGTTGGAGCAAAAATCTGTTACTTGCACAGCTCTACTCAGCACTTTTGCAAATCAGACTCCAGGTGTCTCATATTGGGCACCCGAAAAATAAGAACACATACTTTGTGAAAAGTTTGGTTTAAGCGACTTGCCTAGCATCACATAGGAACTCTATAGCAGAGGCAGGGATAGAATCCAGGTTTCCAGGGCCCCATTCAATTGCCTTAATCCCATCCTTTGTCTTCCTTCAGTCCCCAGGCTCATTCACTACACACCTTCCAGCTACTGGAACAAATGAAGCAAGGGTCCATCAGACAACAGCCTCATTCATTATACAACCCTCATCTATTCTCAGGGTGCTGTCCATTCTTGTTTGCTGCAGATTGCCTGTATGTTTTTCTATGAGTTTTACTACCAAAAAGTTCTGTATATGTATTTGAGGATCACTGTGAAATTAAGCAAAAAGAAAAGGAGTACCCGTGGCACCTTAGAGACTAACAAATTTATTAGAGCATAAGCTTTCGTGAGCTACAGCTCACTTCATCGGATGCACGAAAGCTTATGCTCTAATAAATTTGTTAGTCTCTAAGGTGCCACGGGTACTCCTTTTCTTTTTGCGAATACAGACTAACACGGCTGCTACTCTGAAACCTGTGAAATTAAGGACTCACTGGAAACAAATTTAGAGGACTTGACCAATGCTTACATTGCCGACTCTTAGAGACAGATGTTACATTAACTGTCAACCTATAGCAAAAGGAGGTGTCTGCTGTAACATTGCTGACCCTGGAAACAGGAATGATTTATAGGTCTACAAATCTTTTTAGAGCCTATTCTCAGATTTTTATAGTGAGTACAAGGGCTCCTGATAAACTGACTTACACATGACATATGTCAGACCCATTCTATCTGGGGAAAATGTGTATTTAATAGGGTAAGGGAATACAGGGGCTTAAAAACCTGTGAAAAAAACTAGAGACCATGAGTTCTAACGGCCAAAATGATCATTTTTGGGTGTCCAATTTTAGAAACCTTAAAAGGACATGATTTTCAGAGGGTGATTTTCAAAAACTCAGGGCCCTTTAAGATATGTCAAATTATGTTTCCAAAAATTAAGGAACCCAAAATCACCAGGCAGTTTTAAAAATCTAGGCCAATTGGTTTACTTCCTTTCTATTTCTTGACTGCTGCTTGGAAAGAGAATGCCCCCCAGCCCCGTTCCTGTGCCAATTTTTGAGCACCTGTGATTATTTTAAAGGCGAGTGGAGAAGGTGAAAGACTAAACATTGAGAGAGAAGTTAAAGACAACATCAGTGTGGAGCTAAGCTTTCCAAGCAACCTTGGCAGACAAATATTTTCTTGCTTTCCTAGCCTTAATTAATAGATCCTTTAGGCTTCTGACATACAGCATATCCTGAAATAACTGGGGGAGAAAAGGAAGTAATTGAGCCAATTAATCTGGTTAGATGCCTGTGGGAGAATATCCAACCTTGAGGATGAAGTGGCATTTCTGAATAAGAGATAGTAATCTGCATAAAGCAACTCTAAAGTTTAAATCTTTGAAAATTAGCAAAGGAAAAAATATAGGGTGCTTGTAATTCTCTCTCCCCACCCCACCCCACCCCACCCCATCTCGACTGAAAATCAGAAGGCCCTGAAGATCTTTTAAAACATACGCCATTTCCAAGTTCTTTGTTGTGGCATGGAGGACAGCATCCAGAAAATAGGTAGCATTTTCTAGTAGATAAGATACTAGACTCAGAGTCAGGAGCCTGTGTTCTACTTACAGTTGTGCCACTGACTTGCTGGGCAGCTATCCTCTCACCTCTTATTACCTGCTTCCCCTCCCACCCTACGTCAGTTATGCCTATTCAGGGCCAGATTGTGATCCTGATCCTCATGATGGATAGTACTGTACACCTACCATTACTTGTGGAGTAAGATGCCAGTAAGGATATCACAATCTGCTCTTTAGCTTGTAAGCAATTTGAGCAGGCACTGTCTTTTACTAGGGGCTTGTACAGTGCCTAGCACAAGGTGGGTTCAGTTGGAACATTTAGCTGCTACTATATTACCACCTCCAGATCAACAAGCGTTGCCTTGTATGTTCTGTCAGATTTCACTTGTCATACCTTTATATATGCATACACACTGTTAGACCAAGACCAAATATCACATAGACCAAATGACACATTGTTCTCCAAGCCACACAATTTATTTTTGAACCTTGGTCTCGACGTTGACGACTCAATTAACATCCTAGCTTATCAACAGACCTCTTGAACAATTACATTTGTTTTTACATCCATGTAGGAACTGCTTTTAATAATGATTTCAGCCTAGCACAGCCATGTTTTCTCTAAATATCTTTTAGAGAAATGCATTTAAAAAATAAAATGCAAGTAAGTAATGACACAGATAAACTGCACATTACCTGACTGGCTAATCTTGCAAGAGACTGTTCTCAAATGGAATTGATGTTTACTCTGGTACAGAGAAGCTGTCAGATAGCGTTAGGTGAAGAAATGAGACAAATGAAATAGCAAATTAACAAAAGTGAGGTAATGTGCATATGAACATTAAAGATAAAGAAAATCCAGAATATGTGTGGTCTGTGTCTGTTCTTTCCATAGACATCTCTAGAATACAAATTTGCAAGTGCTGAATTACTAGATCTTCAGATTTGATTCAGGCTCATATACAAAGTTTGGATCTGGACAGAAACTTCACCAGGTTCAGTGAGGTTTGGTTCTGTAGGATAAGTTTGGGCTCTACCTCCATGTCAGATTTGAAACCCCACTCCTAGAACTAATTATTCTTCATTGGTTTTGTTAGTACTTTAATGTTTGTTCTTATACAGTGCTTTTCATCCAGAGATTTCTAAGCACAAACCAGCATTTCCATGATTTCCCAATACAGTGAAAAGGCCAGTGCAACTATGGCCCTAGGCTGTATCTACACTAGCCTATTTTTTCCACAGTGGCTTCAACACTGGCTGCTGGTCTATGCTTTTGCTCCCAGCATTGATAGCAACAGCGGAGATACAACAGTGGGAAATTCTAACGAAAAGAGGCTAGTCTAGATGAGACCTTAGTTTGCTTCTTTCATCTACTGACCCAATCAGCTAATGAATAACATGAAGCCCTGTAACCCAGTAAAAAAAATAATAGTGACCTTCAGTTTTTGTAAGATGCTCTATATATCCCTGAATCAAGTGGATAATGTTCTGGTCCAATTTGTTCCAGTTGGCTTTGATTTTATTTTTCTGAATCATTTGTCTTATTATATTAATTTCATACTGAATTGGGTTCAGGTCTTGATATTACACAAAGAGCACTGTGATAACATATCTAAAGTTCTTAGTAGGAGAAAAGATTAGGGCAGGTTAGATTATAAAGTGCATTACTGCATTAGAGCTTGTTTATTGCCCTTACTGTACACATTCATATAGTTACCTTTGAAATTTTAATGTTGATTGAGATGATTTGAGACCAAAATGTTGATTTTCCACACAAGACACTTCAACACTTGAATTTATCACAGTTTAAACTTTAAGCTTCACTTGACAGACTGGTTTCAGAGTAGCAGCCGTGTTAGTCTGTATACGCAAAAAGAAAAGGAGTACTTGTGGCACTTTAGAGACTAACAAATTTATTTGAGCATAAGCTTTCGTGTACTACAGCTCACTTCATCGGATGCATTCAGTGGAAAATACCACCTGACAGACTGTAACTTGTCACGAGGACTCCCTTTGATGTCCTTAAGTAAATTTTATCTCTAAGTATATAATTCCTTTGATGTCCCTTTTAATTCAAAGGAGCCAGCAGCAGTTTGAAGTGCTACAGATAAATTGTAGTTAAAAAAAGATTTTTCCCTCCACCATTTTTATAGCAGGGGAGAAAAATAAGATATATTTAATTGAAATATCTCTTGAAAATAATTCTAACACAGTAGCCTAGTGGTTCTAAGGTAGTCCATTTTAGCATTATACATAACCAAATTCTCTGCAAGCACATTCCTTGACCATATACTGTACTACTCTGGCTGAAATTCAGCCAGCCTACATGCACCCCTCCAAATACGTGTATTTTAATGATAGCTGCCTGCACATGCACAAGACTACTTCCATAATTGCTTTGTGTCAGATGTTAGATATACAGTAAAACCTTAAGATAAATCTGTAATATTAATATTTTTTACTGGCCTCAGACCCATTTGAGAACAATGGGAGGCAGTGGCCATTTTGAAAGAGTATCATAACTGAGGGCACCCTGTGGCATCAGTCCTGTTGAAAACAATAACAGTTAGTAGACATATTGAAAGAGAGCCAGTCTTCATGGAAGTCTCTAAAGGGGAATATTATTCATCAGCCTGTGCTAAAGGAGAAACTTTTAATTGTGAAGAATAATGGCAATCAATGACCATTAATCTTAGAAAAAGCATCATCAAATGCACAAGATGTCAGTGAGTTTTAACTATAGGAGAGGTTTTAAGAGTCTGTTAGTTGTTCCATTATTAAGATTAATAGGTAAAATAAAACAGTCTGGCACAAGGAGCTAAATTTCTGAAAGGACTCATTTTTAGTTTATTAGTTAAAATTAATTAACAGATGCACATGTAAATTCTTCATATTCAAACAATAAAAGGGTAATTTTGGCAATCATATGCTGTACTTTTCATACAGAACAATAAGATTGACTGCTTGCTTTCAGTTCCAATCTCAACTCAACCTTAACTATAGAGCCACAGCTGGTGCTTCCATAATAATATCACTTATTATATTGGCTTCGTAAAAATTGACTGGAAAGCCTCATATATTTAATATTTGTCTGTATTAATATATGGTATTGTTACTTGTCACCATTCAGCCTTCAGGAAAGCAGGATCATCCTAGACCCAATATTGTAACTTTGTGCAAATGATTTTTCCCCAAACAAGATTTTCACCTTTTTCTTGATCATATACATGGATTGTAACTTTCTTTGGAAAACCAGAGGAGGACCCTGAGGGGGATGGAAAAAGCAGCAAAGGTGCTAAGAAGCCACAAAGCTAGAGACAGTGACAGAGACAGGTACCAATTGATGAGGGGGGAAAAAAACCCAAAGGAGGAGACAGGTGGCAGTGAAGAAGACAGAAGCTGCAACGCACTTTAAAGAAGAAGCCAAATATCAGAGCTGATTGAGAAGCAGAAGATGCAAGCCAAAAAGAAAAAGGCAGCAGGAAAAACATGAAAAGCAAGAGAAAGATGACTGGAGATGATGCAGAAAGGAGAATGAGAGATGCCACAACATGCCATGGAGGAAGAGAAGGGGAGGTAATCAGTCTGAACCTGGAGAAAGGGGATATGGAGGATGATGAGAAGGAGTTAGCTTAAAAGGAGCACTTAATTTCAGGAAATTACTTCAGAAGAATAGATGTTACCCTACTAGCTAGAAGTGTAATTTATAGTTTCCCTCCTTCCTTGCCTACTTGCAGTCCCCACCCTATTGTTAATATATATCATCATACAAAGCAGAGGAATTCTGTCCTCCATGACTTCAAAGAACAATTTTAAGGATGTTCAAGTTGCAATGATCAGTAGTGTATATCCCATTAGTCATCTCTAGATATAACGCTTCTCTCTTTGGTGGTCAGTTAGGAAAGCTGGCGTTTATCTTTTGTAAAGGAACCATTCAAGTACAACAAACAACAACAACAAAAAGATAACCATTCTACTCACAGTACTTGTAGGCTGGGAACTTGCTGCTTTGTTAAACTGCATAACAAACAGAGTGGGAGGAAACCTTCCCCCCTGACAATACAGAAAGGAAGGCACTGGTGGAGCATGGCTCCGTCCCCTAATACTTGGTGTAACCTAGTTAACCCTGCTTTACTACAATATCCTTATCTCTTGCCTCTCTGGGTCTTTATAGTTTTTTGAGGGAGACATGAATTCATTTGCTTTAAATGAGGCTGTATCTGTTTGTTTTTCTCTCTCACTTTGTTTCTCCTCCTCTGACAGCTTCAGGTGCAGCTGAAAAAAACCACCCAGATGACCCCCTATAGACACAGCCCCTAATTTTATAACATGCATTGCTAATAATGGGTATGTCTGCGCTGCACATGAAGCCCAGCTCTGTGGAACCCAGGCTTGCAGACGCCGTTTTTCTAAGCCCATGCTGGAGCTCTCCTCACTGCACTGGAAACCTGGGTTTACAATTGCTGGACCCTGCTCACAGCTGTGCTACCATATTCGTTCTGCTTATGCAGACCTTCCAACTTGGGACTGCAGCTTAACCTGCACCCACACCACAAAATGAGAGGGCCTGGGCCTGAGTCTGACGTACCCCACTAGCAGGGCCTTAGGACCCAAGTCACGCGTGCTTGCTGACCCAAGTCAGACTGATTTGCATGCGGACAGAAGGGGGCTTGAGCTCTGATCTGAGTCAGAGCCTGAGCTTCAATGTGCAATGTAGACATACCCAGTGAGTTCAAGCAGTGATGTTGAAAGCATACACTCATATTAATGGAAAGTAATAATCAGTGATGTCTGAGTAATGCAGCATGGTAAATGCAGTGTAAACATTGTACGTGAGATTGCTTAGAACATACCACCTCTGTTCTTGCTTTAAGGTAAGATTGGAGTCATCTCTGCACTCTGTGTACATTCTAGAATTCTTATGAACCTCACTAGATAGTCTATGGCCATTTCCAGATCATGCACTTCTTCAAGCAGATGAACTAACTTTCTATTGCATGTGTATTATCCGATGGAAACTTTGAAACAGCATCTTCAGTATTACAGATTTAGTCACGTTTTCAAACGTAACCATGAGAATAATTTTCAAAACTGATTTAGGCACTTAGGCTTCTAAGTTTCAATGAAAAGAACTATGGGAGTTAGGCACCTAACTTGCTTAGGTGCTTTTGAAAATTCCCACTAGGCATCTATCTTCATCTTTAAGTGCCAAAATACCTTTAAAAATCTGTCCCTAAGTGCCCAGGACTCAGATTCTCAAAGGTATTTAGGTTCCTAACTTCCACTGATTTAAATGGAAGTTAGGAGCCTAAATACTTTTGAGAATCTGGGCCCTACTGTCTTTTGAAATTGGGACATAGACTCCTAAGTCATTTAGATACTTATGAACATGTTACCCTTTTGCTGCACTGCTTCTAGCATTTCATTTAGCAAAGGTTTTGTTCTTTTTAAAAACACTTCAGCTGTTTCTTTTGTTGAGGTCTGCAAACTGCTTAGCAATGGAGCAGTCACATTGCTACCAGGGCTGTGGCTAAAAAACAGCTTTTATTCTACTTATTTTCAGCTCAAAGCCATCTAAAGACTGGAGGACTGGAGGAGTATGCTGGGAGAGGCTTCCACAGCATAACTGTCAGCCTCACTGCAACAATATCAGATTTCTGCTGTGTCTGGATGAAGCACTTTGACTGTTGTCAATTATACGTCTCTAAATTAGGTAACAAGGTCAACAGTTTTTTTAAAGGTTTCAGAGTAGCAGCCGTGTTAGTCTGTATTTTCAAAAAGAAAAGCAGTACTTGTGGCACCTTAGAGACTAACAAATTTATTAGAGCATAAGCTTTCGAAGTGAGCTGTAGCTCATGAAAGCTTATGCTCTAATAAATTTGTTAGTCTCTAAGGTGCCACAAGTACAGTTTTTTTAAAATTAGTCCATACTATCTTTTGTAACTCTTTCATTTTATTAGGCAAGTAAAAGGGGATTATAACCCCACTGTGATGGTTCTTGGAGTACCCAGTACTGTGAGTCACCTTGTTACCTTCTGCCTCCAGTAAGAGGGAGTCTTTCTTGTGGTAGCTGGGTATTAGCTCCCTGGCACCACAAATCTTTTAGCTACTCAAGCACTCTCCTTTGGGCTGTTTTAGCCTTATCTTTCCCTTGCAGGTTAACAATAGGTGCACCTGAATCCCCGAACCTCCTTGAATCTTTCTCCTATGCTATCCAGCCCTTGACGCTATGTACTCACAGAATTTCCACATATTCTGCATCCAAAGTTGCAATGTAACCCAATTTACCAGTTTTACCTTAAATCACTGCTCCTTGGAACCACACAGCACTTATGATAAACCTTTCATTTTATTTAAAAAAGAATAAAGATTTACCTAGAAACAAGGGAGAGAGGAAGAAACAGGTGTTTACAATACAAAACAAAATGTAAAATGTGAACCTGGGTCTAAACTTATCAATAGTTACTGTTCCAATTTAATAAAGTAGATTTCCCTCAAAAGATCAGCCTTTTGCGGAGCTGGCTCGTTTCAGGCAAACCAGGATCCAAACGTTCATGAATGCAGCCCTGCTCTTCAAGGGGTTTCCTCAGTGAATGGGTACAGAGTGTCCTCTGTTATACTGTAAGCAATCTTTTGTTTCTATTCAGAGATAGGATGAGCTCCTGTCTTGTTGCAAAGTTTCTTTTTTACTTTTTCATGGTTTTGATTGCTTGTCCTTGCCTCCGATGGTTCCCATTCAAAGTCTTAGTATTGTGCAAGGCGAACAAATTGAGTCTTGCTTTGCATTAGCGGCCAGACATGGAGGGATAATAATTCCCCCTTGCCTAAATGGGCCATGACAGACACAAATCTTTACTTTTTAGTCCAAGTCTATAAAACATACTTTCAGTATAAATATACACTGTTCCTTAAATATTACCTGTAAAACCATCTCACAATGATTATGAGCCTTGACAAGTTACGAGCTGTCTGTAAACACCTCACATGATAACATTTGTGGATAAATACCCTGCAAGAGATGTATTTGGTATAATGAGTTTGTCAGGTCTGAGACAAGAGCTGTTTACCAACAGGAGACCCTTTGCCAATGAGTCTCTGTGTCACACTCTCCCCACCTTTTTTTTTGTACATCTGGAATTTCAAAACCTCCCCTCTCCTGAGAAGCACAAATTGTGCTTCTTAATCTTCTGGTTTTTGTACATCAAACTGAACTCATGATAAAGCCTATTTTTTCAGCTTTTGATCCAAATGGGTGTGGCTTTGCATTGGACCTCCACTAAGACAAGAAGAAATTTGGTTAGGCTTCTCATTTTCAACATACCTATTCTTCCCCAAATGGAGAGTGGCACAGCACTTCATCTTTGTTTCAATCTAGCTTTAAGATTGGGAGGGAAGCATCCTATTCAGGTCATTTAAGATTTATGTTACATTTATTGTGATCATCAATCTTTCATGGATTCCAATATGTACTGTGGTATCAGCATTTTTCTTCAAACAGTCCCTAACTGTGCACCAAATGCAACATGGCAGAGGCAAATGCTATAGGCACTTAAGCTGCTAAGGCACTAATGGATCACGCTATGCATTCTCCAACTGCGTTCCACACTACCTCCTCCCAAGGAAACCTAGGCACTCTGCCTCTACAGCCTACTCAGAGTGGAATATCATCTGTATAAGGACACACTTAAATGTCCAACTTCTCACATTTCCCTATCCTCCCTTTTGCAAAATTTTTCTAGTGAAATCTAGTAGTAAGGACAGACAGCTCTTCTCCTTTCTTCTACTCCTTACAGGCCCCCGAGAAATGAGCAGGAGGTGATTCTTGATGGTTCTTAGGGGCCATTTGTTATAATCCTGCTACCCAATTAAAGAGATAGGATGATTCCCCTGCCTCTGACAGTCTCCTCTGTGTGTGCTGCTGAAGCATCCCTTTCAGAGATCACAGGGCTTATACAAATACTAACGAAGGGTACATTTTTTTTATCTTTGGAATGGACCAGATTGCATCATCTGGCATGTATTTTTTTTAAAAAAAAACTGTTTGCCATTTAATTTATTTTTATTCACATGGGAAAACAAATGAATAGATTCCCATATCCTCCCTATCCCTATAGCACACACAAACATTTCCCTCCTTCCATGCTCCGTAGGATATTTGTAGGCCAATTTCTACTTTTACCTGTGCCTGGCAAAGCAAATCCTATTAGATAGTTTTGAAGGCTTTTCCCATATCTGTCATGAAGGCCCTAACAGGCTCCTTGCCTTCTCTTTGCAGTATGAATTATAATTAGTTTGCCAACAAGCAGCCTTTCGCAGATCACACCTGTTCTTGTCCAATTTAAATTCCCTAGCACTCCCTGGAGGCGTCATGGCTTGACATCTTATAATCAGTATTGATTTGCGATACTGGAATAGAACTACCATAAGAAAAGGGGTATCTAACCTTTTTTTAATAGAATAATTTTAGCAGTTCTTAGCCTTATTCATAAGGTAGGAAGGGACTGTTTTCTAAAATGTAACTAAATGCTCCAGATAGCAAAGGAATACGTGCTTTATAAAATAAAAGAATAAAACCATAGTCACTGAGTCTGTTATTAGCACTTTCTCCCAATCTTAACAGCCCCCTCTACTTCCAAAGTTGCTAAGGTTTTGTCAAGGTACTCTCGGTTCCCTTACTTGCTGTTTAGAATACTTTTAGAGTACTTTAGGACACTTTTAGAAGCTAATTGTAAGGAGTTTGAAATCTTTTACCAAAGATTTCCTTTGGGGTTTTTGTAATGTTTACAATTCCCTCACCTTTAATGTTTTCTGTAATTGTACTTAATCTTCCCAAACATCTATTTTCAAGCTTTCCCTCCTCACATTACAAAGGTATCAGTCCTCTCCTTTAAGATGTTTAGAATTTTTTCTCTTGCATTTTTATCCATGAACTATTTGAAGGATTATGTGTGGTCTCAGATTAAGGGAAAATTTTGAGAGGCACAGCTCCACTCTCTTTTGTTTTTGAGGGGCCTCTCTATATCAGAGATTATTTTCTTAAACTAAAAAACTAAGACACTGGGAGTGGCTGGGTCATTACACATATTGAATCTATTTCCCTAAATTAAGTATCCTCACACCTTCTTGTCAACTGTCTAAATGGGCCATCTTGATTATCACTATAAAAGTTTTTTTCTCCTGCGGATAATAGCTCATCCTAATTAATTAGCCTCTTACAGTTTGTATGGCAACTTCCACCTTCTCTGTATGTGTATGTATATATATCTTCTTAATATATGTTCCATTCTATGCATCTGATGAAGTGGGCTGTAGCCCACGAAAGCTTATGCTCTAATAAATGTGTTAGTCTCTAAAGTCCCACAAGTACTCCTGTTCCTTTTTTCTTAAACTGTATGTTTTGTTTACTAAATAAAACCACAACACTACTAGATTTCATAATGAGAACCTAGATCAGGAATGGACTCCGCACCCCTTAATAGACTTGCTTGCATACCTTTGTAGCAGGCTTTGTAAGCAGAAAAGTGAATTCAGGAATGTTTTGCTCCATTAGGAAGCTAACATGCAACAGGGGCTTTCTTCATCCAAAGTCAGGTTGTAACACCTGGCCTGCTTCAGCCATCTCACAGCTCATTTAGCCTTGATTCCACCAGCCTGATTCTCCTCTCATCTACTTCTTAGAGCTCCTGACTCTCACCGCCAGACTCAGTACTGCAAGGGATTTGAAGCCATTTCAGCAGCAACCTGTGCCACCAGCCTGAAACACTAGTGGTGAAAACACTAAATTAAAGGAGCCTCCGTGCAAATCTTGCCATTTCCCCTACTGTCTGCCTCTTACTGGCCTCCCCAGGTAGAGGAAGGATTTTTTAAGACACAGGCCTGTGGATAAGCATCATTATGTGGCCCATAAAAAAGGATATCCTCTATGATTAAGTTCCAGAGGGTTTTTTGAATATTTTTTAATAAACTTATTTAAAATAATTTAAACCTTTCTGGTTTCATCCTTATTCTCTGGGACAATTGTTCTAAATGTGCCCAGAGATTGTGAGAAAAGCTGATTTTATTAAACAAAAAATGCCTCCTACTTTTTATTAAGCTGAAAATACAATGGGTCGCACTGAATAGAACCTTACGCTGGACAGTTCTATTGACTTCAGTGGAACTATTTGAGTTATAAGGAACAATTCATCACAAGTACAGGTAACACCAGTTGGCCCAATGAGAATAGTCTTTCCCCCATTATTATGGTATTTCTACTTCTAGGTCCACATATAACCATCCTTGTAAAAAAGAATAAATATTATGCAACAATGGTCCAAAACACTATATTAAAACAACATTCCTTAAAGTTGCAGTGTTTTTGACCACTAGGCCCAAATCCCTCTTGTCCCTCTTGTCAGTTCTCATTGGACCCTTAATATTAATGGTTTGGGAGGTAGAGGGAGAGTTAAAAAAAGAAGAAAGTGCTAAAGCATATGGAATTTATTTTCCAAAGCTGTTAACCAACAATTTAAAACTTCAACTTTGAGTTCTGAGTGAAGTTTGGGTCAGTTCTTATGTTCACCTAAAATGTTTATCCATCCCCAGGTAGAATATGACTGCAATAAATGTCTATATCTGGAAAAGCCTAGGGGTTTTTTAATAGATATGTGCTTAGTAAAACACATACTACTAGGTTCATCTCAGGAGAAAAACAGAAAACATGCTTGTAGCTGTCATCAAGAATTGCTTTCATGACATTGACTCTACTGTCAAAAACTATATATTCAAGTCTCAGTGCCCATGCTCCTAGTGTTTTTGAGATCTCTGCTTCAGTTTAAGCTAATTCAAAAAAATAGCAAATTTGCCAAAGCCTTGAAAGCACAGAGGAGCTATTTAATTGTATTTTTTGATTTCTCAGTGTGCTGGAAAATAATTTCTAGTGAACGGGTATTTGCCAGGTCATTCTGTCTTTAGCCACCCATTCATCCACTTAAAAAAGTAAAACGTAGGTATTTCTAAAAGACCCTCCCTCAAAGTGTTTTCTAGATTGATTGTGTTCACAATATTATATAAATGGAATATTCCAGGTGTCAACCTACAGTATAGCTGAGGGCCCACTTTCATTAATCTCAATGAACATGCCTCTTTTATAATGCCTCTTTCAATTTCAGCAGAACAGTGTTTCTCTACACTTAGAAAAGTAATTAACTACAGGATCTAAGATCTCACTGTGTGGTAAATGGGGATAAATATTGACATTTTAATGTCAGCCACTGCAGTTGTTCCACTGTCAATCATTGCTGTTCTTCTTCATGTTGCTTATAGATTATTAGATTCCTTCGTGTTTGATGGCAGTGGAGATAAAGTGTGCAGGTGTCTGTGTAAATGAATCATGAAGCTGTTATGGGGTTCAGATAATGTTAAAGTTCTGTACTAATTATAAGATTGCAAAGAAATGGGAATAAAGAAACCCACACACACACACACACACTTTTGGATGAGTCTACCTCCAAGTTCTTCTCAATCTGGAATCAAATTTTATAGAACAGATTTAAAATTGGTTGCAATTGTCTTCAGACAAAAGACTTTTCACAAACCATATATTGAAACTTAATAATCAACAATATTTAACAGTAAGAAATCTAAGTAATCTAAGAAATCTAAGTTTTCTCTTTTTAAAAAAAGAAAAAAAAATCACTCCTACAGAACTATATTTGTCCACCTTCACTGACTATCATGACTCCTTGGAAAATTTCTGAGGCCACATGCCTTGTCATAAGTAGATCTATTACATCAGCATCTTTATCTCCTGCTGTTATGTATTTTCATCACAAATGCATCATTCTTGAAACTGAAATCAGCCAATTTCTCATGTCTCCAATTGCCTGTGATATTTTCAAGTTCTGCTATTCTATTCTATTCTTACTAGCTTGCAATATAACAAGAGAAAAAAAACAGCCAAAACACATTCAGAGGCTTCTTCCTTACAGATCTCCTCAGTTTGGAAAGAAAGTGGATTCCTTACTAATGTGTTGGACATAGGTCAATTCTCTTTTTAGTGCAGTGATACTTAGACCTCAGGAGCCAAATTAGCCATCAACATTACCCCAAAGAGCCACAGTTGTATGAATTCATTGTTTAATTTACTATATATATATATATATATATATATATATATATATATATATATAATTCTCACAACAAAATGCCTAAGTATTATTATTTTATCAACTATTATTGGGAAATAACATAGTAAAAGCATCCAGATTGGTTAATAACTTAGACTGGTTAATAATTAAATCACACAGTGTTTTTATACTATGTGCTGCAAAGAGCCACAGGAGACACATTAAAGAGCCACTTGCAGCTTGTGAGCCTCAGTCTGAGTATCTCTGTTTTAATGGCACCTGCTGTTGGTCAAGTGGCTTGGCGGATTCTTCTTTATAGCATATAATTACATAATGTAATGGAGTGCATCTGACATGTTAGCTGCAGCTGGATATTTTCCTGGCTCTCACAAAGCAAATAGAAATAATAACCCCTGTTCCTTCTAGTCCGTCCACCCCCTCCCCCTCGTGTGTGGAATAATTGACTGTGAGAGTACCAGCAAATATGAAATATGCAGTGATGTGATAGCGGGGAGTTGCTGGCTAATGAAAAAGTAGGTTTTTCAAGTTTCATCATGGCTTTCCAGGGTTGTTTATATTTCACATTTCTGAGACTCTGAAATCTTTGCATAAACACAATATGTATTTCAAAGTTTTTTCATGTTAGAAATGTTAGGATTGAATTTCAACCAGGGAATGAAAATGGTAATTATTCTAAAAAAAATTAGAGGGGAAGTAACCACAGACTCAGAGAAGACATTAAAGTTCCTGTTATTAGGAAGCAAGTAGAAAGTTATAGAACTGTCAAGAAGTCCAGAGAGGAAGGGTAACGGGTGGAGTCACCGGTGTGTGGAGACAGGTAGATAGGAAGTGGATGGAATCAATAGTCATTGAAAGCCAGAGGAAGGAGTAGGTATGATCAACCTAAACTTCAAACCTTCACTAGAAAAGAAGTACTGCAGTATATGACATACTCCTAAAATACATAGTGGAAGTACACACATTCTTCTACAGCTGCCTTCCGAACTAGAGTTAGGTGAGTAAAAGAGGAGGATTTATCCCCCATGACATTCTGTGGAACCCTCATGAAGATTACATCTCTCCAATTGTATCCAAATAATGCAAGTATGATGAAATGTAGATGGAGGACATAGAATATTTTTATAACAGCTAGCATACATTTTACACCACATGGGATTGTACAAAATGGCAGTATATTTACAAAAGCAATTTAAAGTTGGAGGGACTTCATAGATTTAAAGTCAGAAGGGATCACTATGATCATCTAGTCTGACCTCTTGCATAACACCATCCAAAGAACATCTAATCTCTGCATCAAACTCATAACTGCTGGTTGAATGTAGCAAATCTTTTAGAATGCGATGGAGAATCCATCACATCTCTAGGTTAATTATTCCAGTGGTTAATCACCCTTACTGTTAAAAATGTGTGCCTTATTTCTTCTAGTCTGAATTTGTCTAGCTTGAGCTTCCAACAATTGGATCTTGTTATGCTTTTTTTTTCTAGATTAAAGAGTTGTCCACAATCAGAAATCTCTTTCTCATGTAGATACCTGTAGACTGTGATCAAGTCACCTCAATTTTCTCTTCGATAAACTAAATAGATCAAGCTCTTAAGTTTCTCACTATAAGGCATAGTTCCCAAGACTGAAGGATTATTGATTGAGGACACAACTACATCAGTCTCAGTGGAAATCTGGCTTGTTCTAATTAACAAAGAAATGGAAACTTACACAAGGAAAAAAAATGAAAAATGACTTGAAGTAGTTGTGGAACCTTTCTGTTTGGTAAAAAACATGACTGATCTTAAAATATTGATAAGGTAGGTGCTGAAGAGTTGCAGATGTAGGCAGCAGTTGAAGCTGGGAAAAAAGTCAAATTCTCAAAACTAAATTAACACAAAGTCTCCTTCACCATTATCCTCACCCACCCTTCTTCAATCACTCCACTTCCCTCTCTTACTTTCCTTTGTTGTATTCTTAAGATGAATATTGAATACCATTCTTGAAATACATTTATTTATTCAGACTCTTATTTCCTTTACACCAGTGGTCACCAATTCATAGATCGTGATCGACTGGTTGATCCTGGAGCCTCTTCCAGTCGATCGCAATCTCCAGCCACTAAAAGGGGTCTCTGCGTGCTGCTCCTGCCTGCAGACACCACCCCCACAGCTCCCATTGGCAGCAGTGCTTGCAGGCAGGAGCAGCATGCAGTTCCATGTGTCCCCCTCCCCTCTGGGGCTGCAGGGGCATGGGGCTGGGGCAGGCAGGGAGCCTGCCTTAGCCCTGCTGCACTGCTGACTAGGAGCCGCCCAGCATAAGTTTCGCCCTGCGGAGACCCCATACCCCAATGTCCAGCCTTGAGCCCCCTCATGGAGCCAGCACCCTTCCTGCACCCCAACACTGTGCCCCAGCCCAGAGCCCCCTCCTGCAACCAAACTCCCTCCCAGAGCTTGCACCCCTCACCTCCTCCTACATCCCAATCTCCTGCCCCAGGCTCAGCCTCCTACACTCCAAACCCCACAGCCCTAGCCCAGAGCCCACACACCCTCCTGAACCCCAGCTCTCTGTTCTAGCCCAGTGAAAATAAGTAAGTGAGGGTGGGGGAGAGCAAGGGACGCAGGGAGGTGGGGATGGAGTGAGCAGGGCAGGGCTTTGGGGAAAGGGTGCGGCCTCGGGGAAGTGGCAGGGTAGATCCTGGGTTGCACTTAAATTAAAAAAAAAGTGATTTTGTTCATAAAAAAAAAGTTGGAGACCACTGCCCTAGACTAACCTCTCACATTCAAGGAGGTACAATTTTGATGTAAGGACTCAAGGCCCAGATCCTCATAGGTAGACACCTAACTCCAATTGATTTCAAAGGTAGATGGGCACCTTAAATACCTGTGAGGATATGCAACCTAGGAGCCTGTATTACTGGCAAACAAAACAATCCAACATCAAGACCAGTTGAACTATGTACCTGGGGCACTAATGAAGCTCTAAAGTTAATATTCAAGATGTCTTGATCAAATATTTCAAGGAGGAGGTATTTCAGGTAAGTAATTTCCTAAGTTTGTCAAGATCAACCTTGTCTTAAGAATAAGAAGAAAACAAAAAGAAACTGAACAAGATTGGGTTCCCTGGTTCCTTTGGTTTTGCTACCTTACATGTATACTCTTCAACTGTGCCTCCCATCCAATGCTCCACAAATCCACCATATTGAAAACTGTGTGTCTTAGATAGTACGAGTTCATCAGGCCTGACACTTCATTAGACAGACACAGAGCAACAGTGACATCAACTGCTACAATTGCCTTTCATAGCTCTCAGTCATATCCTCTCCTCCCCAAACAACATAGTGGGTACTGAAAGATGACAGGATCCAACATTCTACAAACTCTTTCTTCCACAGTCCACAAATCCATCAGCTGCTTCTTCTACCTGCTCTCCCATCCAAGTCCATCAGTTGGTTTCCCACCACTATCTCCTCAAATTCACCAACATTCTGCCCTCTCACATCTACTGCACATTTCTCTCATCCCTTTACAAGTGTTAATCCTACCCCATATCCCCATTCAAATTCTTCAGCTTCGCTCCAGTCTCCAATGGGTGAGGTAGCAATGTATCACATGTGAAGACAGAACAGGAGAATCTGTGTAAGAGAAGCAAAATTTCTGCCCTCTCTGCTTTACCATACCCCTTCCTTCAACCACTCTCTGCAGAGCTTGGCTCCTGACCATTCAGGCAATATGTACCCACCAAACCATCTCCAATCTGATCCTCTTTTGCACAGCAGTACTACCATTGGTTCTTCTGCTAATATGAACTCCATTGCTGTGCAGGGATGGGAGAGGAGGGTTCTCCTTAGGAATCTGAGTTATAACAGATGGGGCCAAACTCTGAAAGACTATTCTAATTCCGGAGACAAGTATTCTTCTTGACTCTCCTGTGACAAACAGAAAGTGGCACAGAGTACATAGTGTGATGACAAACAATAAAAGCCATGCCTTAAGCAGCAACTCGAGAGCTGCCTGACAGGGAAGTGCATAATTTTATTAACCTCTCCTGCACCACACACTGGTTCTCTAGTAACTGAGGAGGACCAGGAAATCTATAACCACTCTGAATAGTGGAGGTCTAAAGGGTAGAGATTTACCATTACAAAATAACAGGTTTCACAGTAGCAGCCGTGTTAGTCTGTATTCGCAAAAAGAAAAGGAGGACTTGTGGCACCTTAGAGACTAACAAATTTATTAGAGCATAAGCTTTCGTGAGCTACAGCTCACTTCATCGGATGCATTTGGTGGAAAAAAACAGAGGAGAGATTTATATACACACACACACACACACAGAGAACATGAAACAATGGGTTTATCATACACACTGTAAGGAGAGTGATCACTTAAGATAAGCCATCACCAGCAGCGGGGGTGAAAGGAGGAAAACCTTTCATGGTGACAAGCAAGGTAGGCTAATTCCAGCAGTTAACAAGAATATCAGAGGAACAGTGGGGGGTGGGGTGGGAGGGAGAAATACCATGGGGAAATAGTTTTACTTTGTGTAATGACTCATCCATTCCCAGTCTCTATTCAAGCCTAAGTTAATTGTATCCAGTTTGCAAATTAATTCCAATTCAGCAGTCTCTCGTTGGAGTCTGTTTTTGAAGCTTTTTTGTTGAAGGATAGCCACTCTTAGGTCTGTGATCGAGTGACCAGAGAGATTGAAGTGTTCTCCAACTGGTTTTTGAATGTTATAATTCTTGACATCTGATTTGTGTCCATTCATTCTTTTACGTAGAGACTGTCCAGTTTGGCCAATGTACATGGCAGAGGGACATTGCTGGCACATGATGGCATATATCATATTGTTAGATGCGCAGGTGAACGAGCTTCTGATAGTGTGGCTGATGTGATTAGGCCCTATGATGGTATCCCCTGAATAGATATGTGGACAGAGTTGGCAACGGGCTTTGTTGCAAGGATAGCTTCCTGGGTTAGTGGTTCTGTTGTGTGGTGTGTGGTTGCTGGTGAGTATTTGCTTCAGATTGGGGGGCTGTCTGTAAGCAAGGACTGGTCTGTCTCCCAAGATCCCAAGATCCCAAGAGAGCAATGGGTTGTCCTTCAGGATAGGTTGTAGATCCTTGATGATGCGTTGGAGAGGTTTTAGTTGGGGGCTGAAGGTGATGGCTAGTGGCGTTCTGTTGTTTTCTTTGTTGGGCCTGTCCTGTAGTAGGTGACTTCTGGGTACTCTTCTGGCTCTGTCAATCTGTTTCTTCACTTCAGCAGGTGGGTATTGTAGTTGTAGGAATGCATGATAGAGATCTTGTAGGTGTTTGTCTCTGTCTGAGGGGTTGGAGCAGATGCGGTTATATCGTAGCGCTTGGCTGTAGACAATGGATCGAGTGGTATGATCTGGATGAAAGCTAGAGGCATGTAGGTAGGAATAGCGGTCAGTAGGTTTCCGATATAGGGTGGTGTTTATGTGACCATCGCTTATTAGCACCGTAGTGTCCAGGAAGTGGATCTCTTGTGTGGACTGGTCCAGGCTGAGGTTGATGGTGGGATGGAAATTGTTGAAATCATGGTGGAATTCCTCAAGAGCTTCTTTTCCATGGGTCCAGATGATAAAGATGTCATCAATGTAGCGCAAGTAGAGTAGGGGCATTAGGGGACGAGAGCTGAGGAAGCGTTGTTCTAAGTCAGCCATAAAAATGTTGGCATTCTGTGGGGCCATGCGGGTACCCATCACAGTGCCACTGATTTGAAGGTATACATTGTCACCAAATGTGAAATAGTTATGGGTAAGGACAAAGTCACAAAGTTCAGCCACCAGGTTAGCCGTGACAGTATCGGGGATACTGTTCCTGACGGCTTGTAGTCCATCTTTGTGTGGAATGTTGGTGTAGAGGGCTTCTACATCCATAGTGGCTAGGATGGTGTTTTTAGGAAGATCACCAATGGACTGTAGTTTCCTCAGGAAGTCAGTGGTGTCTCGAAGATAGCTGGGAGTGCTGGTAAGGTAGGGCCTGAGGAGGGAGTCTACATAGCCAGACAATCCTGATGTCAGGTGCCAATGCCTGAGATGATGGGGCATCCAGGATTTCCAGGTTTATGGATCTTGGGTAGCAGGTAGAATACCCCAGGTCGGGGCTCCAGGGGTGTGTCTGTGCGGATTTGTTCTTGTGCTTTTTCAGGGAGTTTCTTGAGCAAATGCTGTAGTTTCTTTTGGTAACTCTCAGTGGGATCAGAGGGTAATGGCTTGTAGAAAGTGGTGTTGGAGAGCTGCCTAGTAGCCTCTTGTTCATACTCCGACCTATTCATGATGACGACAGTACCTCCTTTGTCAGCCTTTTTGATTATGATGTCAGAGTTGTTTCTGAGGCTGTGGATGGCACTGTGTTCTGCATGGCTGAGGTTATGGGGTAAGCGATGCTGCTTTTCCACAATTTCAGCTCGTGCACGTCGGCGGAAGCAGTCTATGTAGAAATCCAGGCTGCTGTTTCGACCTTCAGGAGGAGTCCACCCAGAATCCTTCTTTTTGTAGTGTTGGCAGGAAGGTCTCTGTGGGTTAATATGTTGGTCAGAGGTGTGTTGGAAATATTCCTTGAGTATGAGATGTCGAAAATAGGATTCTAGGTCACCACAGAACTGTATCATGTTCGTGGGGGTGGAGGGGCAAAAGGAGAGGCCCCGAGATAGGACAGATTCTTCTGCTGGGCTAAGAGTATAGTTGGATAGATTAACAATATTGCTGGGTGGGTTACGGGAACCATTGTTGTGGCCCTTGTGGCATATAGTAGTTTAGATAGCTTAGTGTCCTTTTTCTTTTGTAGAGAAGCAAAGTGTGTTTTGTAAATGGCTTGTCTAGTTTTTGTAAAGTCCAGCCACAAGGAAGTTTGTGTGGAAGGTTGGTTCTTTATGAGAGTATCCAGTTTTGAGAGCTCATTCTTAATCTTTCCCTGTTTGCTGTAGAGGATGTTGATCAGGTGGTTCCGCAGTTTCTTTGAGAGTGTGTGGCACAAGCTGTCAGCATAGTCTGTGTGGTATGTAGATTGTAATGGATTTTTTACCTTCAGTCCTTTCGGTATGATGTCCATCTGTTTGCATTTGGAGAGGAAGATGATGTCTGTCTGTGTCACGGCTAACCTGGTGGCTGAACTTTGTGACTTTGTCCTCACCCATAACTATTTCACATTTGGTGACAATGTATACCTTCAAATCAGTGGCACTGTGATGGGTACCCGCATGGCCCCACAGTATGCCAACATTTTTATGGCTGACTTCGAACAACGCTTCCTCAGCTCTCGTCCCCTAATGCCCCTACTCTACTTGTGCTACATTGATGACATCTTTATCATCTGGACCCATGGAAAAGAAGCTCTTGAGGAATTCCACCATGATTTCAACAATTTTCATCCCACCATCAACCTCAGCCTGGACCAGTCCACACAAGAGATCCACTTCCTGGACACTACGGTGCTAATAAGCGATGGTCACAAACACCACCCTATATCGGAAACCTACTGACCGCTATTCCTACCTACATGCCTCTAGCTTTCATCCAGATCATACCATTCGATCCATTGTCTACAGCCAAGCGCTACGATATAACCGCATCTGCTCCAACCCCTCAGACAGAGACAAACACCTACAAGATCTCTATCATACATTCCTACAACTACAATACCCACCTGCTAAAGTGAAGAAACAGATTGACAGAGCCAGAAGAGTACCCAGAAGTCACCTACTACAGGACAGGCCCAACAAAGAAAACAACAGAACGCCACTAGCCATCACCTTCAGCCCCCAACTAAAACCTCTCCAACGCATCATCAAGGATCTACAACCTATCCTGAAGGACGACCCATCACTCTCACAGATCTTGGGAGACAGACCAGTCCTTGCTTACAGACAGCCCCCCAATCTGAAGCAAATACTCACCAGCAACCACACACCACGCAACAGAACCACTAACCCAGGAACCTATCCTTGCAACAAAGCCCGTTGCCAACTCTGTCCACATATCTATTCAGGGGATACCATCATAGGGCCTAATCACATCAGCCACACTATCAGAGGCTCGTTCACCTGCGCATCTACCAATGTGATATATGCCATTATGTGCCAGCAATGCCCCTCTGCCATGTTCATTGGCCAAACTGGACAGTCTCTACGTAAAAGAATGAATGGACACAAATCAGACGTCAAGAATTATAACATTCAAAAACCAGTTGGAGAACACTTCAATCTCTCTGGTCACTCGATCACAGACCTAAGAGTGGCTATACTTCAACAAAAAAGCTTCAAAAACAGACTCCAACGAGAGACTGCTGAATTGGAATTAATTTGCAAACTGGATACAATTAACTTAGGCTTGAATAGAGACTGGGAATGGATGAGTCATTACACAAAGTAAAACTATTTCCCCATGGTATTTCTCCCTCCCACCCCACCCCCCACTGTTCCTCTGATATTCTTGTTAACTGCTGGAATTAGCCTACCTTGCTTGTCACCATGAAAGGTTTTCCTCCTTTCCCCCCCTGCTGCTGGTGATGGCTTATCTTAAGTGATCACTCTCCTTACAGTGTGTATGATAAACCCATTGTTTCATGTTCTCTATGTGTGTGTGTGTATATAAATCTCTCCTCTGTTTTTTCCACCAAATGCATCCGATGAAGTGAGCTGTAGCTCACGAAAGCTTATGCTCTAATAAATTTGTTAGTCTCTAAGGTGCCACAAGTACTCCTTTTCTCATTACAAAATAGTTACGCAATGCATACTATGCCAGGGATAGTAAGAGGAATGCCGTCTTGGCCACTTATTGGGGCGTGAACCAGGGACTTCCAGCATTAAATAGCATGAGCTATTGTATCTTGAGGTAAAGCATCAACACTTTAGAAGTAGGAATTGTGACAACTTGCATTATCCCTGAATTGTTACAAAGGGCGACTTGTAACATACACTCACCAGTGGGTTACATTAGCATTCAACTAGGTTGCCATGATGTGGTGACATCATATGCTCGAATGCAACCTAACATGAAGGCTAAAATGGGGATGAACATAGCAAAATATGCTTCAGTTATCCTATTCTGACTTTTTTTTTTAAATGAAGAGAAAGAAAGATATAAGCCAAAGCAGGTATTTTGCCTCCAAACAGCCATAGGGCATCTTTTCTGATGGTGCAGATTTGTCATTCCCCTAAAGAGTGCCACTATCTCAGGAGCAAACCACATCCTTTAAGTATAGAAAGGGTGCCAAGGAAAAAAGTAAAGCACGCCAATGGCCCAAAGGCAACTGATAGCACTACAAATAATACGTAAGGATCACGTGCCATCTAGCAGAAGAGTATTTAAGTGGATCTCTTATTGAGTTTGTGACATTCTTTGTTCTTCTATATGTTTTGCCAGGAATTGGAGGGTTTATTTAGTATTTAATAAATTTAGTATTATTCATTTAGCACAAAGCATTTTCTCCCTCCACAATGGCTGTGCAGTTGTCTGGTGCATTATTGCACATGACAGGACACCGCTCAAGGAAGCATCCTCAGCCATACGTACTGCAATGCAAGACAGACAAGTGATCTCTATTTAATGACAGTTTTTGATATGGACAGGTTTCTGTAGAAGAGCTGCACTCTGGGTAAATACATCCTACTACATTGTGCAGAAATTAAATGAGGTAACAGATTTTAAAATGACTGATGTCAAACTATCAAGGGTATCCCTGTGTTGGTGCAGGAAGGAGAGGTCTGGTTTATGCGTCCCATATTCAGGGGCTGCCAGGCATCAGTTGCCTTACCAGCAGAGCTTGGACAGCCATTAGGTGCATAGAATAGCTAGGACACAAGGACTGATCTAGACACATCCTCCCTGACTCTTGATCTGTCTCCTCCCTCCTCGTGTCCACTGTGCCCTGCCCCAGAACACTCTGAGCCCACAGATGGGAAGAGATGGTGGAAAGATGGCAGAGTTTAGGGCTGGATTATGCTGCTTTTGTGCCAACCTAGGTGATCCACACAGTCTTCCCAACTACTTGTCCTTTCTCCTGCTCCTTCTAGGATTTCTTCATTGTCCGTCCCCTGGCCCCCCTCCCCCCAAGCCTGCTCCTAAAATTTATCAGTATTCCACAGTACATTTGGCTTTTTCAGTATATTTCATTTGATTCCAGTACTTCTTGTGAATATGAGAGATGTGGAGACTTTCCTTAGCTTAGTTCCTTTTCATTTGTACAGCCTTAGAGTGTATCTGATTAAATTAAGTAGCTGGGATTTACAGCAGTTACCAGTCTTTCTGGGAGCAGGATAATAGAGAGTAAGCAGAATCAATTTAGCGTGGAGATGAAACTCTAGCCTAGCTTTTACTCTAGGCTAACTCTATGAAAACAAAGGCAGAGCTAGGACAATAGTCCTGTCTCTAATCTCTTTATTCTAAAGTGCTTCAGTTAAGCACTTTTTTTTTTAAGTGACAGCTTTAGAAATTAAGGGTAAATTCCTGGCTCCATTGAAGTGAAGGGAGAAGGCTTTCATCCAAAACATCTAACTATGTTTATGTAAAAGGCCATTAAATAAAAATAAGAAGGGGATAAGCTGTGGGTGGTGAAGTGTGGTGAATTGTGCATTGACCATAGCTGAATGTGCTGAATGTTTGATGAGGTATATAAATAATTAGTAACAAATGTACATTAAAAAGTTTCTCTCTTACCCTCACTCTCTTGCTCAAATATCTGACATTTGGGTTTCAAAGAGCACAATTGTCTTAGCTGTGATTTCTATGCACATATGTATGTAATAGGACACTAGGCTGGGAATCAGGATTTTTGGTCTGGATTCTTTTTCCAATCCTACCATTGACCTGCTATTTCACCTCTCAATTTCCTTATCTTCAAGGATGGTAAATATCAACATCCCTGTTTTACAGACTGACGTGATCCAAGTCCCAGTGAAAGCCAGCCCAGGTACACATCTCCATTAGAACACATTCTATGAACTTTTTCCTATATGATGACCTATGATGGTTTAAAACATTGGGCATTAACAGACAAATAAGGAAATTCCTTGTAAGAATATAATATTAATATAGTACTGATGATGGGAAATACACTACTGCATGGCATCCAGGTACCATAACAATGGGCGCAGTGTAAGAACTTGAGAAGAACTGCAGGAAAGAAAATATTAACACACATAATGACAAATAGGAATATTTTTGGCACAAGTATGTATCGGACAATGTCCTAAACACACCCATACATACATTATCCAATTAAATCTTAATAGTCCTCTCAACAGCCAGAGCCCCAAAAAGAACTGCATACATAAAAAGGAAGAATCTGCTATAAACTGGTACTGCATTAGCCACGCAGAGATCATCCAATCCTCCCCCCAACTCCCCCCCCAACAACCACCCCAGGATCAAGCTCTATTTGTGTAGCAGGGATTTCTAAACTATCCCCAAAAGGTATACTTCTAAAAACTCACTTTCAGAAATCCAGGCTTAAGACAATTACATCCTTGAAAATCTTGGAGCTCATGCAGTGCATTACATTGCCTCACATTGGCCTGCATAATTGCAGTCTTGATGGGATGTCAAGTTAAACTTGATGCGACCCAGTGCTATGTGTTTGATGTAACACAGCATGGTACCAAAAGTTCTCAAAAGCTCAGATTGTTTAACATAGTGTGATTGGATACATAATCTACCTTCATCCAGGCAGGGAAGGGGCTCTTTGTCTTCAAAGAGAATCAGAGGACCTGCTGCACACCAAAGAAGCTACTTAGCCTGCTGGAGAAGCCCCAACTGGGCTCATTAGGGCAGCTATCTAACCAACTAGGGGAATTAGCTTGGGGTTCTCTGAGGGATGAAGAAACACAGACTCCCTGATCAGGAGGCACAGAGAAACTAGGAAACAGTCTACTTTAATCACTCCAGGTGAGAGTACATCTTGGCAAATCCTCTAAGTTAATGCTATGTATTTCCACTTTATTTTGTTTTCCCAGGGCTGAATCAAGTCTCCCTCTGTTTGCCAACAGAGTAAGCTGGATAAAGCCTTTATCCCAATTCACTCTAAGGTGGCCAAAGTAGAGAGGCTTCCTGTAGATAAGTGCATGCTTTAAAGAGATAGTATTTTGTTTCTCCTTGTTTTGTATGGTTTTCCCCTTTACTGGTGCACTGTATTATAGCACAGAGATTGCCTTATTCAGATGGGGTTTGACAAGCCCAAGAGTTCAGCATTTTTAATTTGACCTGTCCCTGCATCTTTCTTCCAGCAGATGCATGCCTTTCTGCATGTACATCATAGATATAAAGATTGAGCCAAAGCCCTTTGAAATCAATGGAAGCCTTTCCCATTATGTCAGAATTATTCTTTACAGATATCTCACTCAGAAAAAAAATAAACACAATTTATAGATCATTGCTCACTGATTAGGAACCAGAAAAACATTTACGAAATATGGTGGACTTCTGAAACTTTCTCCAATTATTTCAATCCATCTTTTATTTCAGGTTAATTTTTCATTTTTGTATGACTTTGCATTTCTACTTTCTGCCTAGCATCTGGACCTGAAATTCTGAAACACTTCAAGAGATGTTGTTACTGGATAATTTGCAGCCAAAACCAAAAGTGGAATTACAGAAGTCTTGGGATAGCCTGTATTTTTCAGGAGATTTCTAGCTCAATTTGCAGATTCCAGAACTCATATTTAGATGCTTAAGTGACCCAAGTCCTAAATTCTGAAGATTCTTAAGTATTAAATAATCATGTCTAAAAAAAATAAAATATGGGACAGGAAATTGTTTATACTAATTGTAAAAGGAACAATCTCAATAAAGCATTGACTAGACACAGCCAAAAAAACCCCCCAAAAAACAACTTATGGCCACCTCATACTACCAATTTTTAAGCTGCATTCTCAACTGAAAACTGATGGTACAAAATGGCTCTTAGATATTGTTTGGTGAAGAAATCTTCTGTCAATTTACAAAATTAAGAATAGCTGTTGGTTACAAGGAACATTCCCATAAGTAGAGCTGCGGTGAATGTATCAAAAAAACCACATTCGGGATTTTGTGGTTTTCATACTATAATAGTTTCTTAATGTCAAATTGGTGTCTTTTTGTGTCTGAACAGACAGTACACTGAAAAGGCCATGGAGTTGGTTCATGCCTTACTTAAGCTGTTTCACACCTGAAGGATATTTGTGAAGATCAGAGGTGAATAAAGAACAGTCTATTTTCAGTCAACCATCACAGATCTTAAATTAGCATTAAAATTTCAAGTGAAGACTGCTTGGCAAGAAATATATTTGGAAAAAATAAAAGGCATGTGTACTCATATAAACACCTGTCTAGCAGATTTCCAGGTTTGGCCTGATCCACTCATGGAATTGACAACCTCCTAGTAATTTTTCTCCCTAAATTAATGGAAGTTTGAATTAAATAAAACTCAAAAATAAAATTACATATTTACAAATATCTCTAAAAGCTCCGGGGACTAAATATCTAGGATTATAAACTTCTAAACTATTGGCCAGATCCTTACTTGCTGTAAAATGGCATTACTACATTGATGGATTGACAGTGACTGACATCAGCTATGGATCTGGGCCTCTGAATAGAGTTTACTGGACTCTGACATTAGATATGCCTTTTGGTTTCCAAACATGTGGAAACTCTCTTACTAACAGAGAGTGTATTTTGTGGGAGAATGTCAGAAGGTCCAGCCAGTTCAAAATAAGGTGAATAGCATTTTACATTCAGATTATTCTATCAGTCATTCTTGGTTTTCCACCCAAAAGCAACCTCCAGCATCTTAAAACATTTATATGTAAATGTACATGAATTATAACAACAATCAAAACACATTCAGGAAGGAGGAAAGAGAGTGTTTCCCCAAATAGATGATCAATTCCAGTTACGAACACTTGTCTCAAAAGAGGACAAAAACCTAAAGCAGATCATCCAAATCATCCAAAAAAAAAAAAGAAAACACAGTTAAATGTCCATAAGTAAGTAAAAACCAAAGCAATACTACACTTTCAATAAATCACTGAAAAAAATCAAAAAATAATTTACTCAACATAGGGGGGGAAATACATGACTTAGCATGGAGAAAGGGGGCTTCATACATGAAACCAGTGGCAGGATTTGGGCCCAGGTCAACAGAGACTCTGGTAAGCATTCAACAACCTTATCTCCATTTACAGATTACGAATCTGTGAGGGTTAGGTAAAAAAATCTTGCTTTATCATTTTTAATATATATATATATATTCTCTACAGAGTCCCAATTTTGCTGGGAAGAATACAGACAAAATCACCATCCCAAGGGAATAAATATTTTTTATGAACTTGCACAGCCTTGGCCAGCTCAGGAAAAGTATGTGCTTTGTGCTCACTATGACAATGATATCCCACTGATTCTGAACGGGCTTTCATAACGCTTTCCGAAACAATACTTTTTTTTCGAAAGAAACAACTTTAAAAAGTGGAGGAGCCGATCAATTTAAAGGCACAGAGGCAACATTTTTGTTAGGCATTTAAAAATATTAGTGCTCAAATAGAGAGGTGAAAATCCTCTAGCAATTCATTAAATCAACAGATTCTAAAAATGTGTTTCTCTCTTTCAAGTAGAATAATCTTAATTGTTACTTGGTACAAAAGTAGGCAAAACTTTTGTGCATAGAAGTGTATTTTTTTTAAGTTGACTGTATCTATTATTATGCTTTGAAAGCCTCTACATTAGCATGATGGTCTGTAGCTTGGACAGGAAAAATGGAATGACCCAGTGTTTCATGAATAAAGAAAACCTCCCCAACTTTACATGGACTTCATTGGGCTGTGGGATATATCTTTAAAGAGATTGTGGGTGTCAGCAAAGTGGATGTCAACAATGAGCTTTTATTGGGAATGTATTGGGGAGGCTATATTTAAGTTGATAGTTAAATATATGTGTTATGGAGTAAAACGGGACATTATTTATACATATACTGTAGTTTGCTGTTTCATGTGCTTCATTTTCACTCTAATGTTGAATTGTACATAGCTCCAACCTTAAATGATCTCCTAATCTTATGTACATTCCTCCCCACCCCCCAAGACTAGTGGCAGAAAGGTCTCTCTTGGCCAATGGTGTCACAAAAACCATGCTGCTCATAGCAAACACTGAGAAGTAGGTGACAATATTCCACAGAAAATGAGCACAGCACTGGTCATAGACTTCATAGTGATTTACAGTGAGTTGGTGGGCATCATGTTAACTATACAGCAAGCTTCAATGGCCATTAGTCCTGACAGCAGCCATGAAAAACAACATACCCACCATGCATTTTGATGAATATGGACTAAATTAATTAATGGAGGGCCAGACCTTCAGTTATTGCAAATCACCTTAACTTCATTACATCAATTGGGCTACACCAATTTTTCTCCAGTTGAGGAGCTGGCCTGTAATATTTAGTATTGTAACATAGTTTTTCACCTTCAAGATGCCACAGTGCTTAGAAACACAAATTGTGAGGGCTACTAAGTTCCCTTAATTTCCATTGTTGAGGAGGTGCAACAGTTTGCAAGATCAGGTTCAAAGTTAGAATGGTTTGGAATCCACGGCAATGCTAATTTTGATATTATGTTTTTTAAGTTTCTTTTAAAAATTTCTTCCTAAAACATATTTCATTATTTTTCATTAAACATTTGTACTGAAAGATATTCATATGTAAGAAGATATTGTTTTCATAGTTAAATCCAAACTTGCTACAGGAAATATGTGCTGGAATCCTTCTCTGAGGGTGGTGTCCGGAGCACAATATCTAACAGAGCATGACATCGTAAAAATGGGAAATTATCCTGAAGAATGTTCAGAAGGTCTCTGTGAACTTACTCATCAGAGCTGTACAATTGGTTTTTGTAAAGTCTTCCACAGGATATTGTAAATCGTTAAAAAAAAGACTATTCTATTTTGTTTTTGTTTTTTAAATAAAAAATAAAAATGTCACTTACATAAGACATTTCACCTGAAAATAGATTAGAACAAGTTGGTCATACACTGGAATATTACAAAATGAGAACTTGGTGGTTTGCAGTATTTCTAGACATTTTTGAGGATAAAACAAATGAAATGAAATTGTGCGGTTCAGACCAACGTTGGCTATGGTGCTTCTGTGAAGAGGTATATGTTGCAGAGTCCTGATTCAACATAGCACTGAAGTGAGTGCTTGAGTTCATGCAGGTGAATAAGGGGACCATACACCTGCTTGAAGTTAACCATGTGCTTAAGTGCTTTTCTGGATTGGGACTTATGCTACAAAGGCAGTGAGGGAGAGGGGGCCTTTTTTTTTGTAAATATATATATTTATTTATTACACACACACACACACACACACACACACACTCACTCTAATAGATATAAAAAAGTTAATTTCTTTTCCTTTTCAGAATATTTCCTTCCACTGAATTTGTTCACAATCCTACATTTTCCAAGAAGCAAGTTCCAAAGCTATCACTCTAATCTTAAAATGAGGACTATAGCCAGAACCACTAATATCTCTAGACCTAACATGAAATTTTTCAAAGTGTGCCTATTATGCTTACTGTGTTATTGAAGAAGAAAAAGTAGTCCTCTTAGTCCTATAAAGACAACAAAAGTGTTTTGATACCTACAATGCTTTATAGTATTACTGGCATGTAAATATATGCGCTTACCTTATTTTTTAATGTATTCTGCCATTGTTTATTCAGACTTAAAAAGATATTGAATTCCTCTGAAGTGAATATAAAGACTTATTGAACCAAGTGAAGATGAAGTCAATATTTTCCTCAAGGACTAATAAATCTTGATATCCGTAAAAAAAGAAATCAATATCTGTAACAGTTACATAAATTGTGAATGTCTTCATCAAACATACCTGGAAATTCTTCTATTATGGGTAATAAATTTTTGTTAAGTGACTTTTTTTTACATTTATGAAACTCTCTTTCTAAAAAAGGGAGATGAAGTTAGATGACAAGTAAAAGCAATAGTCATCTTCTGAGTGAAAGATAGGAATTACCACCGAACTCCATGCATCATACCAGGAAGCAATAATCTAATTTCTTATTTTTTTTTTCCAGATTTCATGGAAATGAGCAAAAGAAACTCACTGATAGATCTATTTTCACCCTATTTGCACTCAACCACAATAGAGGATCCATGATACTTTGGGCTAAGATACGGCTACATTATGCAATAGGAGCATGATTTGATCTCTAATTAGGTCCCAATTCTGCAGGGGTCTCTGCTCTGTATTGACACAGTCCCCTGAATCTACTAGAAATCCAACCAACTTCATTGGGGCTCTGCACATGGATAAGGGTCAACCCATGTAGAGCTTATCACAGGATTGAGGCCTAAGCCACTATTAGATCAATGGAACTAGTTACATGGGTAAATTGAGAACAGTTAGGATTAATGCATCTATTTGAATTCACTAACAAAAGCAAAATCACACTTTTTGGGGAAAATGTTTCAGTACTTATTTCTGTAAAAATTAAGAAAAATATTGTAAGCATATTTGATTAGAATTGAAATTGAGAGAACATTCCTTCATCTGAACAATTTTGTAAAAAAATAATGATGGCTTGTTAGGTATTTACTATATAATGTGGCATACCATATATTAGATCATCATTTTATAATGTCTTGTATCATGTGAAATAAGTGGTGTATTACGGTGTGATTTTTATACTGATCTGACAGGGCATGTTATCACGTTATCAGTGACAAATGTAATAGATATAAAGTTAAAATACATTATATGCAACAATGTTTTCTCACTGACAGCACTATTTGTCTGGAATGCTTCCTCCTGGTTCATTTGTTAGTGTCTGAGTGTTTGTCTTGATTCTTGTATAATCCCAAGTGACAATTCCCCATCAAATATATAGGAGAATATACGTTCCCCTTGACATGTTTGCACAGAGTTAACTACAATTAACATTTAGGGGTTTTTTGCATGAGCATGAGGAGAATAGACCATGCACTGGAAAAATATTCTAGAAAAACAGATGATGCCATTAAACAAATTTCAGTGTAAATTTCAGAGAGAGCCTCTGGTACAATGAACAACCCTGTGCTGGAATTTTCCAAGATACTTAACTCCTGCTGACTTTGAAAATCCCAGTTTAGTTCAAGTTTGTTCTTTTATGTCTTCCAGTGAAATATAAACTTCAAGGAAAATTGTGGCCACATTCACTATCCATTGCATAAGAGTAGAAAACTCTGGCTCATAATTTGCTGAAAACAGTCATGTGATGAAACAGAACCTTGCTATATACCTTTTCAGGGGTCACAAATACTTAGCTCTAGACATATGTCAGTCGATCAGATTACATATGGAAATTAAGCATCTGAATTGGCTACTGCTGTTCATCTCCTGTTTGGGGGCCCTTAGGTGCTACTGCAACAGAAATAAATAATTTCTTACTCAGACAATTCTCCCATTGACTTTTATGAAAATTGCTTAAGAATTTAAGGACTGGAGGATTTGGGCTACTGACTTTTTCCACTTAACATCAACATTTGTTGACCCAGGAGTTAAATACTGACCTCAGCTTCACCTCCAACCAGATTTACCTATCAATACATCTTGATGTTCATCTCAAGAACAATCAATATCTGTCTTTATTCTGGCATACATTCTAATTCTATTCATCATGATGAGCTCTGTAATATGAACTTGACTTATTATCCTATTAATTGCATTGCAAGCTAGCTTTAATTCACACCTATTTATCTTGCAGAGAAATTTCTAAAATTACAAATGTTCTACCTTTCATTGGCTTCCAATATCTGTTCTGCATTATCTTTTATTATCCAGTCATGATTCATGTGTTTAACTTTTCCTGATGACATTTTTACTTCCCATATTTTCAGCACTGCTTCCTGCTCCTGACCTTTCTTCCATCCTCAAAATTAGACTAGATAGTATGCACAGACAAACATTTATCCAGGTTTTTTCTGTGCTCTTCAGTTTTAATTAAGTGCTAATATGCCCTGATTTAAACTATCCATGACAAGGTACTCAGACCAAATCATTAGTTCTACAGGAGTTACAAAGATCACTTTGCTGAAGCAAGTAAGTTATAGTGTACTGATACCTGTCTACCATGTTGAATTGAAAAGCCTGAGATTTTCATCTTATTATTCACATCCCTGTCCCCAAGGACTCTTTTGCCATATGACAAAATAATATATATGAAAACTGTGGGTTTAATTATTTTTTTTTAAATCAGAAAATTATTTCCAAATTTTAAAAAGTTTTGGAAATCAGCAGTAAGTCTCAAGAGTGAAAGTTCTTCCTTCTTTGCAGCCAGGCCTATTTAGGTCTCTTCCCCCAGCAGTTCTACTTAATGTCACAGTCTCAGCTGCAGCGCTAAAAGTACTGACATTTTTAAGGGCCTGAGAAACCCTATCAAAGCCTGAGGCCAAGATTTTCAAAAACTGGAAGCGTAAAGTTAGGCACTTAAATCAATGACCTGCTTTTCAAAAGTGCTGAGTGCCCGGCAGCTCCCGTAAGGTCTAGGGGGCCTCTGGTTGCCTAGGTCTTTTGTAAATCAAGCTAATAATATAGGTGCCTCATTTTAGGTGCCCCGTATGTAAAATTCCAGTATGTGGACAGGATGTCAGCACTTGGGACTTAAATAATTTGATTTGTATTTACATTAAAGTTTTTATAGTAGCACTCTATTAATATTCTAATACCAGATGTAACAGTATTACAATAATAGAGTATTTTCTGGGATTCCACTCTAGAAGCCTTTAATTATGAAGTCATTGTCACATCATTAGTTTTGCTACTGTACTACATTGACGTTATGATTGGGTTACATGTGCTCATAATTCTCTGTAAATGGAATGACAATAGAACTCACTAAATGGCATTATCCAGCTATGGTATTTCAATAGCAAGCATGAAAGGAAACATTTATACATCATTTCTATTTTGCCTTTCCTCAATTCCAAAAATGTTTAAAAAATAAAGATTTTTTTAAAAAATTCAGAACAGAGCAGAAGTTATTTTTGATATATATTACCAAATGCACATATGTATACTATGTATGTTGTATGCTGCCACAATGAGTGAAATTCATTTCCTTGTCAACACAGCCCTTATCAGAAAATAGGATGCAACTACTCAAGATGACCAGTTAACATGGAGAACTTTAAATCAAGAATGTTTACATGGTATATTACGTTTTTCTGCTAACTGATACCTTAGAGATTCTTTTTAGAAGCACTACCCTTCCCATTTTATTGGAAAGAGATGTGTGTGGGTGTGTGATTTGATTATACTGTTAAGTAAGATGTGATTACATAACATCAATCTCACACTGAATACTAAAAGCAAAATTATATAAGCAATTCTATTTCAGTTACATTCCTTTTCAGGAGAGCTCTCTATTTTTGGCTTGGTGAAACATAGCAAAGTAATGATTTCCTTGAATATTAATCTGAAGGTCTGCATTGTACCGGGGAGTGACAGCAGTTTAAGGAAAGATGGCAGCAGCAATTTTTAGATCTCTGAATATGTATAGCCTCATTTCCAATTCATTGTTGCTGCTGTGTTATGTAAGCATGGAGGCAGTTCTGCTGCCTACACAAAGTGGGCATATGGTATCTTCACTGGAAAAGCACAAAACAATGTACGTGTTCCAGGCACATAAAATGATATAGATTGAAAAAGTGGCTGTGGTAGGGGGAAACCAATTTCCTTAATGATGCCATTTGCACACAACAGTGAAATGCCCTGAAAACTTCTCCTATAGTAAGGAACCTTCCCAGACATTCTGTATGTGCGCCTGCATAAATTTATACTTCAATCCAGGCTGCTGTTACAAACGGCATTAGGTTGTCAGGGAGTGAGAATAGATAGCACCAGAAAACCATTTCCCATTATCCCTTCAATAATAGACTTGACATCAATTCAGGGCACATCTGCTTTGCTGGGGATGCTCTTTGGTGAACTTTGTAGAGTGGTGATAAAATATTACTTCACAAGACATTAAGGAAAATACAAAATGTGTGAGTCTGCCTACATTCCACTCGCTGTGTTGTGCAGTATTTACAGCTTACTAAACCAACAGTAAAAACAAATGAACACACTGGGAGAAGATTTAAACATTTTAGACCATTATAAAAAAAGGAAAGGAAAATTCTATCCTGCTGGAGATTAACTGTTGTAAATTAACTCTTCTGTAGATGTGTGTATTTTATGATTCCATGGCCACCGAAGACTTCTAGGCTAACAGCTATTCTACGTTAACGTGACCCGAAAGGATTTTCCAGGAAACAATGTGAATAAAATTAATGACATTTCCATCCAGAAAGCACAGGCTTCTACCATTTGCAGTAAAGAGAATTTTCCAGTAACTATAATAGTAACAGGGTTAATGGCTTCTTTGTAGGATAACCAGTAGAGTATGATGGGGACAGGATGTAAACTGTGAACATGGCTGATAGTCTACCCAACCGAGGGAAGTAGAGACATACAACTTTTTGTCCCCAGTTGTAAAGTTACTCACCTGAGTACTTGCAGTATCAGAGCCAAAGGCTGCACGTGTCAAAGGGGTAAAACAAAGCGTGGGTCAAGGCTACAAGTGAAAAAAACAGACCAAATCAATGGGCAAAACAGACAAGGATAGAAAAACAACTTATATAAATTGAAAACAGGATTAGTGTTGTGTGAGTTGGGAGAGAAGAATCTTGTGATGAATCCTTTCAATCTTGATTTCATTGATTTAGACCCTAATCCTGTAACAGGATATGCACAGACACACTCCTATGGCACGTATAAAGCACCACTGAAGTAAACAGGGCTCTGTGGATGCAGTGGGCTGGACACATGGATGCAGTTCAGGATCATGGCTGTAAGTTGTAAGGTCATTGAGCCTACAACTATCTCCTTATACGCTTGTAAAGCACTTAACACACTCTAGGTGCTATATAAATAATTAATACTAATCAAAGTGAATAGCTCTAGCCCCAAGAATTAATCTTTAGTAACTTCACAAAGAAGAAAAAGAAGAAGAAGATTTTGAAAAGTTTTCCCCAGCTCTCTCTCCATTTCTTTTTTCATTTCCAACAGCTATCTGACTCAGATGAACAGTCTTACCACTTGCTGTGAATTTCCCTGTATTTGCCATTCAGTCAAAGTTATTCTTTCCTGTATCAGGAAGGGTGACCACATTGCTCACTGCCTATGTCTCACTGCTGAGTGCTTGCATGCAGTCTCACCAAAATTGTTTTGAATAAACCAAAAATACTCATTTCTAAAATGTCAAAACAAACTAGGTTGTTTGGGGGATTTTTTTCTCCAGAAATGAACAACTCTGTGATATTTATACAAATTCACAAAACATTTCAATGTAATCAAATCTGCATTTTTCCACCTCCACCACCACATGCAAAAAAAGTTTGGGTCAAAAACATTTTACCCACCTCTAGTCAATATAGAAATTGGATTAGAAATTGATCAAAACTGCAGTTTCCAACGTGTTTCTTTTCAGACATGGGGTCAGATTCTCAAATATAGATAGGTGCTGAAGATATAGATAGGCACCCAGAAGGATTTTCAAAAGTGCAATGGAAGTTAGATTCATAGATTTCAAGGCCAGAAGGGACCATTGTGATCCTCTAGTCTGATCTCCCGCAAAACAGAACATAGAACTTTCCCAAGATAATTCTTGGAGCATTTCTTTGGGAAAAAAAAAACATTCAATCTTGATTTCAAAATTGTTAGTGATAGAGAATCCACCACAACCCTTGGTAAATTGTTCCAATGGTTAAATTACTCTCACTGTTAAAAAAATTTACACTGAATTTGTCTAGTTTCGACTTCTAGCCATTGGAAGAAAGGCACCCAACTTGGTGTTTTATAATTTAAAATAATTGCTGTGAACCTGTTAGGTAAATGGGCTTACACAGGTGTAACATATTGGAATTTAGTAATCGTTTTCTAGAATATGTACAACGAAGGCATACAATTCAGCTCATTTTCTTTGCTTTTTTAATTATTATTTATTTATTTTAAATTATGTGGAACTAACAGGAGCATAATGTAGGAAAAATATTTGTCACTAGAGTCAGCAGATGTGACTCAGAATACATACAAGGAACAGATCTTTAGAATAGTAAGTTGCCTTTTTCACATAGTCACTTTGCAGAGTAAGATTGCACTTTAATGCTAAGTGGTGCTGGAAATTAGGCAGCTCAGACTTACCATGTTATTAGCGGTGGATCTCTGGTACCATACAGACAAGGTTTGCAAAGAGTGTCAGTAGACTACTCACAATGCATAAAGTTAAACCAGTGCCTAAGCTAATCCTGCAAAAACTTATTTTGTATCCGAGGAATACTACTAGTTTAAATCCTAAGAGACATAGAACAATCACAAAATGAAAAGATACTTATCTGGCCAATGCAACAAGACTGATAATATTGTTAATCACTGATATGCCTTAAAAGGGATTCACTTAGATGCTTCAGGGATTGATCAAAAGCCCACTGAGGGCAATAGAGAGACTTCTGTCAAGCTTTATGGGCTTTGAATCGGGCACTCAAGGCAGGCTGCTTATAGATCTCCAAAAAGCTGTTTCATAAGAGACAACATGATGTTGGGGAAGCATTAAACTTTTCTTAGAACACTTCTTTAAAAATGCAGTTCTTGGCAGCTTTATCAATATAAAAGGATCTAGGATGTTATTTCTCCTCAAGTTATTGGCACTATAAGGCACTATTCCTTTTGGACAGAATGGCACACACACACACACACAAATCAATAGTTAAAAAAAACAAGAAATTACTCTTGTTTTCCCTTTGCCAGTTTCACAGCAATCAAAATACCTTTCATTCCTTTATGGCATCTATAAAAAATGAAAAAAGGCCAGAATCTGTGTTCCTTGATCACTTTTTATTCTGGCAAACTCCACTTACTTATAATCATGAAAGGAAAATCAGACCAGTTCACTTCACATTTACATCTGTTTTAGAGCAGTGTAATTCTGTCAACTTTAGCTGAGTTATTCTTTTATACCAAAATAAGCAAGAGGAGAATTAGACCCAATGGGAGTAAGAAACTTAGAAGTTGATCCCCCAAAAAACAACAAAACCCCCCAATTTCACTGCTGTTACAGTGCCATTTTACAATGACAATAGTTATTTTTTGGCCTGCATCAAGCGTATGAATATTTGGGATATTCCTAGATGACATTTGATCACAGGGCATATTCATTGGTAAACAAAGTAGTATTTTTCCATTGTCCAAATATGAAAGTTATCATGAAAATACTTTAAAATATTTTCCCAGGCAAAAATCCTCAAAGCAGAAAACAGATGTTTTTTCCCCCAGGTCTGCTTTTTCTGTCTGGGACTGCGTGGAGGCCACACTGGTGATCCACTTCTTTTACGTGAGGGGAGACTTCCTCAGACTGACTGCAGCCTGCCACTCCTTCACATTGATCTCAGCTGACTGCTTTCCCCATAGGAGAGGCAGACAGCAAGAGGAGCTTTCAGTGATGAATGTATCCTTAGAAACAAGCAACAACAATCTTTCTGGCAGATGCGAGCCTGTGGGCACACGATGGAGAACTTGTGAGGCTGGAAAGGATCACAAAACTCTTGGAAACAGCTCACTTCTGTAGCTGTAATACACATTACCCAAAACATGAGACTTCTGGCAACACAGCGTCATCTAAATAAGGTTATCAGTGTGCTGCTGAATATACATGACAGTTTCAGTCACAGTTATCTTTCTTCTCCAATCTCCTTCTGATCTACTTCTTTGACCATGTTTAGTGATGTCTGCTAACCCTAAGGGCAGCCCTGAATTAGTACACTTTTGATAGCACTGCCCTCCTATAAGTAGCTCTTCATGTATAGATTTCTTTTTCTGACTGCTAATAATAATTAATGTCAGATGGTCACGTTATCAAACAACAACAATACTGTAGTTCTCTGAGAAAAGAGATTAACGAGATTAAATCTAGAGAAATCTCTATATATAATTCATAAGGCTTGCAAAAGTGTTCATTTATCTTCAGTCTTCCTCTCTGGAGTTATATATTTAGCAACCACCACCTGCACTGGTTGTGCTTTTATTAGAATAGAAATTATATCTTTTCTGTAGAGGAGTGAGAATCAGTACAGGGCAAGTAACGGACCACAAATGTTCATGAGGTTATTAAAGAGCACTTCAGCCTGTCTGCTTCAAATGATGCGTTCCAGATTGTGTTTGAGAAAATGGGATAATAACGATGGAAGCTCCCTCCAGCCCCAAACACCGATGTGCAAGATCTGTATTCAAACAAGATGAAACACAATGGAAATCTGGTGATTTATTTATATCATGTTGTGACGGGTTGGATCACAGAAACCCCCTTGGGGCTGCCAACTGATGTGCCAAGACTACTTCTGCCCCTGCCTTCCCTGCCAGCTTGGGACTTCCAGAACCCTGCCTGGTTGTGCCAGACACTCTTGCCAGCCACAAACACAGACCCGGGTCTAAATCACATCTCACAAACTGCAAGCTTAACTGAAAGCAGCTTAAGAAGTGTTCCTGTCTGTAACACTCAGATGCCCAACTCCCAATGCGGTCCAAACCCCAAATAAATCCATTTTACCCTGTAGAAAGCTTATACAGGGTAAACGCATAAATTGTTTACCCTCTATAACACTGAGAGAGAGAGATATGCACAGCTCTTTGTCCCGCCCTCCCCCCCGGTATTAATGCATACTCTGGGTTAAATAATAAGTAAAAAGTTATTTTATTAAATATAGAAAGTAGGATTTAAATGGTTCCAAGTAGTAACAGGCAGAACAAAGTGAATTACCAAGCAAAATAAAATAGAACATGCAAGTCTATGCCTAATACAGTAAGAAAACCTCACCCTCAGAGGTGTTCCTGTAAGCTTCCTTTTACAGACTAGTCTCCTTCTAGTCTCGGTCCAGCAATCACTCACACCCCCTGTGGTTACTGTCCTTTGTTCCAGTTTCTTTCAGATATCCTTTGGGGTGGAGAGACTCTCTCTTGAGTTAGCTGAAGACAAAATGGAGGGGTATCCCAGGGGTTTAAATAGATTCTTTCTTGTGGGTGGACACCCCTCCCTCCCCCTATATAGAATCCCAGCTACAAGATGGAGTTTTGGAGTCACATGTCCATGCATGACTGAGTTCCTTACCAGCCAAGCCACATTCCTGGGAAAGCTCAGATGTGGATTGGCGTTTCCAAGTCCATTGTTGGCTTAAGGATTTCTTGATTGGGTACTTACTGAGAATAGTCTTTTCTCAGGAAGCTGACCAGCTGCTTCACTGAGGCTATTTAAAATTAAACAAATACAGCCAATATTCATAACTGTGAATACAAAAATGACCCATGCATTCAAATAGGAGGAATGTATTCAGTAGATCATAACCTTTACAGAGATATGTTACATGGCACATGTAGCATAAAACATATTCCAGTTATGTCATATATACATTCATAAGCATATTTCCATAAAGCCTTATGGGGTGCAACATCACACATGTGTCACACAGATTCAGTGTGCTCCCCTGAATAATAAAATCCAGATTTCATGTCTTTGTTCTTTGCACTGTGGCATGGAAATGTGCAGGCCTGCCTGATTCATGTGGCAGACTTCCATGATTTATGCACAAACAAATAGACAAAGAGGGTATATACATACACTTTCTAAATCTAAGGATAGTTAAGCTCTGGAATAGACTTCCAAGGGAAGTTGTGGGATCCCACTCATTGGAGGTGTTTAAGAAAAGGTTGAACAAACACCTGTCAGGGATGGTCTAGGTTTACTTGGTCTTGCCCCAGTGAAGGGGGCTGGATTTGATGACTTCTCAAGGACACTTCCAGCACTATATTTCTATGATTGTATAGGTTAATTTGCAATGAATTCAATGGAATGCAGGAAAAAAGAGTGAATGAAATCAACAAATTGTATTTACAATGGAATTTGAGAATATTAAGTATTATTTTCCTTACACTGCATGGTGTACCAGAGAATGTATACCATTATTTAGACTAAAAGAAAAGGAGTACTTGTGGCACCTTAGAAACTAACAAATTTATTAGAGCATAAGTTTTCGTGAGCTACAGCTCACTTCTTCGGAAGCTTATGCTCTAATAAATTTGTTAGTCTCTAAGGTGCCACAAGTACTCCTTTTCTTTTTGCGAATACAGACTAACACGGCTGCTACTCTGAAACCCATTATTTAGACTGTAAGGGCAGAAACTATCTTTTTGTTCTGTGTTTGTGCCATACCTAACACAATGGGGTCCTGGTTCATGACTGGGCTCCTAAATGCTATGGTAGTACAAATAAATAAAATAAGATAAAATGGAGGGCAACCATTCTGTGGAATGCTGCACAAACTTACTAATCAAATGTCAAGATCTTAATTTTATTAAAGTTATTGTAGACTGTTAGGGCACTTACACTTCAGCATACAAAGCCAGTCAGAATACTAACATATACAAGAACTTGAAGTTCAGCAAGGTATCTGACATTTGAATAGTTATCCTACCTATTCTGAACTCTTGAGTCTGCAGAGTTGGATTAGAAATTGCAAATGAAAAGGCTCTCTCACCATATGGGACTATCAATCCTATATGAAAACACCCACTATGCTAGTGTACGTGAACATTCAATAAACTCATTATTAAAAAGTTTAGTTCTAAATGTGGGCAATGATTGATTGGCACATATGGGTGGGTAGGTGGGTGGAAACACTATTTTATCCCAACATTTTCAGAAATTTATAAAACAGAAGGGCTAAATCAGGGAAGATTTTCAGCTGCAACAACGTGAGAAGGAAAGAAGTCTTGCAAACAATTCACATTAAGACAGAAGAAGAAAAGTAATTTTAATAACTCTTCCTAAAGGCAAATATGATTGTTGGCTCTTTCACACACAGGCTGGATGCCTGTATGTCCTCAAGTTTCATCAGAATAGAACGTGTGAGAACAGGCCCAGTGACTTAAACTTAATATTAACCAAAGAACCCATGATGATTCTAGAATTATTATATATTTGTTGAACACCAACAAGGCTTTTGGTATTGTATGAGAAAGAAAATACAGTCATGCCTTACCCTCGCCTTAAGGAATAGTACATTTTGAGTAAATGCCTAAATTAAACAGGTTTCTTCGATACAATACACAACTGTCTGACCTTAATCTCAGCTTCCATTAATGCACTAGGTTTCTACTCCTCACATTAATCATTGTTCTTGCTGAATCTCATCTTCTATACATGGTAGTCTTATAATTCTCCTAATTACCCATAAGAAGGAATTCTTTCAGAAAGGATATCATGACATACATAATGGGATCCCACTTTCTACATTCTCAACCTGTCTATATGGTCCTTGCTCTAGCTGTCATAAGCATTTGCCTTTGAGAACTATTTGTTTTATAACTTGCACATTTAGTGTTCCTAGTGAAAAGTATGTTGCATTATTTCACAGCAAGTTAGTATTTCCTGTGGTGTGAACAAGAGGAGACTATTCTTGATATTCTGTGCCTTTATCAGCATTGTGCAGGCATTTCAACTGTTTCAGAATATTTTTCCTCCCAATTTATCTTCAGCATATCTATCCTCACTCAGAAAATGAGCACTGGTATGGAAAACCACACCATGTATATTTGGTTACCATATCCTGGGAAGAAATTAATATTTTTTTATCATCATGGTGCTAAATATTTATATATCAATATAGTACTGTTTTCATCTTTGTTATACTCATTTCCTGTAAATGCACTGCAACTCTACGACAAGAAGATATATTTAAATAGTAATGTGATTCATATGTAATTGCTTATTTGATTTAAGTTTAATTACATAAAAAGTAAGTGAAAGTGCAGGATAAAATGTCAGTTGATTTTTTTTTTGAAAAGTGTTTTTCCCTATCAAATTCAACTATGGAAATTAATAGATTCATAGATACTAAGGTCAGAAGAGACCATTCTGATCATCTAGTCCGACCTCCTGCACAGCGCAGGCCACAGAATCTCACCCACCCACTCCTATGAAAAACCTCACCCATGTCTGAGCTATTGAAGTCCTTAAATCATGGTTCAAAGACTTCAAGGAGCAGAGAAGCCTCCCTCAAGTCAACCATGCCCCATGCTACAGAGGAAGGCAAAAAACCTCCAGGGCCTCTCCAATCTGCCCTGGAGGAAAATTCCTTCCCGACCCCAAATATGGCAATCAGCTAAACCCTGAGCATATGGGCAAGATTCACCAGCCAGATACCCAGGAAAGAATTTTCTATAGTAACTCAGATCCCATCCATCTAATATTCCATCTCAGGGGATTTGGCCTATTTACCCTGAATATTTAAAGATCAATTACTTACCAAAATCCCATTATCCCATCATACCATCTCCTCCATAAACTTATTGAGTAGAATCTTAAAACCAGATAGATCTTTTGCCCCCACTGCTTCCCTTGGAAGGTTATTCCAAAACTTCACTCCTCTGATGGTTAAAAACCTTCGTCTGATTTCAAGTCTAAACTTCCTGGTGGCCAGTTTATACCCATTTGTTCTTGTGTCCACATTGGTGCTGAGCTTAAATAATTCCTCTCCCTCTCCTGTATTTATCCCTCTGATATATTTATAGAGAGCAATCGTATCTCCCCTCAACCTTCTTTTAGTTAGGCTAAACAAGCCAAGCTCCTTAAGTCTCCTTTCATAAGACAAGTTTTCCATTCCTTGGATCATCCTAGTAGCCCTTCTCTGTACCTGCTCCAGTTTGAATTCATCCTTTTTAAACATGGGAGACCAGAACTGCACACAGTATTCTAGGTGAGGTCTCACCAGTACCTTGTATAACGGTACTAAAACCTCCTTATCCCTACTGGAAATGCCTCTCCTGATGCATCCCAAAACTGCATTAGCTTTTTTCACAGCCATATCACATTGGCAGCTCATAGTCATCCTATGATCAACCAATACTCCAAGGTCCTTCTCCTCTTCCGTTACTTCTAATTGATGCGTCCCCAACTTATAACTAAAATTCTTGTTATTAATCCCTAAATGCATAACCTTACACTTCTCACTATTAAATTTCATCCTATTACTATTACTCCAGTTTACAAGGTCATCCAGATCCTCCTGTATAATATCCCGATCCTTCTCCGAATTGGCAATATCTCCCAGCTTTGTATCATCTGCAAACTTTATTAGCACACTCCCACTTTTTGTGCCAAGGTCAGTAATAAAAAGATTAAATAAGATTGGTCCCAAAACCGATCCCTGAGGAACTCCACTGGTAACCTCCCTCCAACCTGACAGTTCGCCTTTCAGGAGGACCCGTTGCAGTCTCCCCTTTAACCAATTCCTTATCCACCTTTTGATGTTCATATTGATCCCCATCTTCTCCAATTTAACTAATAATTCCCCATGTGGCACAGTATCAAATGCCTTACTGAAATCTAGGTAAATTAGATCCACTGCATTTCCTTTATCTAAAAAATCTGTTACTTTTTCAAAAAAGGAGATTAGGTTGGTTTGGCACGATCTACCTTTTGTAAAACCATGTTGTATTTTGTCCCATTTACCATTGACTTCAATGTCCTTAACTATTTTCTCCTTCAAAAATTTTTTCCAGGACCTTGCATACTACAGATGTCAAACTAACTGGCCTGTAGTTACCCGGATCACTTTTTTTTCCCCCCTTTCTTAAAAATAGGAACTATATTAGCAATTCTCCAATCATTCGGTACTACTCCTGAATTTACGGATTCATTAAAAATTCTTGCTAATGGGCTTGCAATTTCAGGTGCCAATTCCTTTAATATTCTTGGATGAAGATTATCTGGGCCCCCCGATTTAGTCCCATTAAGCTGTTTCAGTTTTGCTTCTACCTCTGATATGGTAATATCTACCTCTATATCCTCCTTCCCATTTGTCATGCTACCATTATCCCCAAGATCCTCTTTAGCCTTATTAAAGACTGAGGCAAAGTATTTGTTTAGATATTGGGCCATGCCTAGATTATCCTTACCCTCCACTCCATCCTCAGTGTTTAGCGGCCCCACTTCTTCTTTCTTAGTTTTCTTCTTATTTATATGGCTATAGAACCTTTTACTATTGGTTTTAATTCCCTTTGCAAGGTCCAACTCTACTCGACTTTTAGCCTGTCTCACTTTATCCCTACATGTTCTGACCTCATTAGGTAGCTTTCCTTGCTGATCCCTCCCATCTTCCACTCCCTGTATGCTTTCTGCTTCTTCTTAATCACCTCTCTAAGATGCTTTGCTCATCCAGCTTGGTCTACAACTCCTTCCTATGAATTTTTCCCCTTTCTTGGGATACAGGCTTCTGATAGCTTCTGCAGTTTTGATTTAAAGTAATCCCAGGCCTCCTCTACCTTTAGATCCATAAGTTCTTCAGTCCAATCCACTTCCCTAACTAATTTCCTTAATTTTTGAAAGTCACCCCTTTTGAAATCAAAAACTCTAGTTGCAGATTTATTTTTGTTAATCCTTCCATTTAGTTTGAACTGAATTAGCTCATGATCACTTGAGCCAAGATTTTCCCCTACAACCATTTCTTCTATGAGGTCCTTGCTACTCACCAAAATTAAATCTAAAATGGCATCCCCTCTAGTCGGTTCAGCAACTACTTGATGAAGGAATCCATCAGCTATCGCATCTAGGAAAATCTGAGCCCTATTATTATTACTAGCACTGGTCCTCTAGTCTATATCTGGGAAGTTAAAGTCTCCCATGATCACGCAGTTTCCATTAGTATTTACTTTATTAAAGACATTAAAAAGGGCTCTATCCATATCCAAATTAGATCCCGGAGGTCTATAGCACACCCCAAGCACTATCGTAGGAGAGGCTTTACTAGTTATCTTCCCCAATGTAATTTTTGCCCACACGGACTCTGTCTTATCCATTGCATCACTTCTTATTTCTTTACATTCTACCTCATCATTGATATACAATGCTACTCCACCCCCTTTACCTTTGTTTCTGTCTTTCCTAAACAGCACATACCCTTCAATACCTGTAGTCCAGTCATGACTACTATTCCACCATGTTTCTGTTATCCCTATAATATCTGGTTTCACTTCCTGCACCAGTAGCTCTAGTTCCTCCATTTTGTTACCTAGACTCCTCGCATTGGTGTATAAACATCTTAATTTTTGCTGTTTGGCCTCGCTCACATTTTGTACCCTATTAGGCACAGTCATTCTACAGCCAGTATAACCTATTAGACTAGTATCCACACCGCCCTCACTCCTTATATACATTCTCCTACCCATGGCTGTATCCTTTCTTACTTCATCTTCTTCCCTCTCAATGCTAAAATCTGGCGTGGAGATTTTCTGGACATCTCCCATCCATCTCCCCCTAATTCCTAGTTTAAAGCTCTCTTTATCAGTTGTGCCAGCCTCGATCCTAGAAGTCTATTTCCTTCCCTACTCAGATGAAGTCCATCCCGAGAGAACTGTCCTCTGTCCGTGAATGCCTCCCAGTGGCCATACATCCCAAAGCCCTCCTTATAGCACCACTGCCTAAGCCATCTGTTGACAGTCATAGTCTTGTCAGACCTTTGTTGCCCTTCTCTAGGAACAGGAAGGATCCTGCTAAAGATCACCTGAGCCTCAATTTCCTTAAGCGTCTTCCCCAGCCTAGCATAGTCTCCCTTAATACTTTCCAGCGAGAATCTAGCCGTATCATTTGTTCCCACATGAAGGATAATTAGGGGATTCTTTCCCGCTCCCTTTAGGATCCTTTTCAACCTCAGGTCCACATCCCATATCTTAGCACCCGGAAGACAGCACACCCTTCTATTCTCAGGATCAGCTCTAGTTACAGGCCTGTCTATTCTTCTCAATAAAGAGTCCCCGATCACATAGACCTGCCTTTTCCTGGTGACAGTGCTATTCTCCAGTCTCTCCCCTGTTCCCTCTGGCTGCAAGTTCTTTCCATTCCTATTTTCCCTTACAATCTTCTTCAACCCATCCTGTATCCTCCTGGGGCTCATATTTGGTGTAGTCTCCCTTGACTCTTCCCCTTTTCCTATAGGACTAGCCTCTCTTCTCTTCTTCCTTACCCTTCCACCTTCAAGAAGTACCTGCTGAGCCCCTTCTTCATTTTCCAACTCTGCAAACCTGTTTCTAAGCTCTATTTCTCCTTCACTAGCCCATCTTTTCCTCTGCCTGGTTCTTTGAGTCACATGTTTCCACTGACCACTTTCCTCACCCAGTCTCTCCTCAAAATTCCCCAGCCCTGCTTCCATCTGTGAGTCTGAGCTTTTCCCTTCAGCTACCTCATATCTTTGCTCCATCATCTGCTCAAACCCCTTCCTAAACTCAACCAGACTTTCCACCTGCATCTCCAATCCTCAGATCTTTTCCTCCATCAGCTCTATCAGACGACATTTCATGCAGAAAAAACTCTTACCGGTTCCCCCCTCCAGGATCATGTACATACCACAGCTTCCACATCCAGTCATCCTCAATGTGTCTTTCACTACAGGAGTCACTCCCACAGCTGCCTCTGTATCTGTCATCTCCTTCCCACCTAAATCCTGTTAATCTGGGAAACAGAAGCCACACCAAAAAGACCACACACCCCCCAGCAAAAGCAAACCCCAAACAACCACCACAATCCAAACTCCCCTTGCCAACTCCCACTCAAACTCCCCTGTTTAGAGCTCTGGTTGCTAGCTCCTGTGCCGCTGCAGCTGTCTGAATGGAAGCCCCTACAAAAGAACAGTTTGGAGCATTTTGTGCATGTGTGTTAAAAATGTAGTGAAAGGAAATTAAGCTTTCCTGGTATTCAACATCAGATTCATTTCAGACATGGCTTATTCCTCACCTTGAAAAATGTAAAGTAATTTATTGATATACTTCAGACCAATTTCTTCATGAGAAACCATTAGCATAATTGTCACATCACCTTTCTTTTTAACATTCCAATGTAGAAACAACTGCTGACAAACTTGAAGTTGCTCTTTCCCTTGTGCCTATCAGACATTTTCAAGGGCATGAAAGGTCTTCCGCATTTCAGAAGGAAAGATACTTGAAGATTACCAGTGATGGAAGGAAGATCTTGTTGTTAAGGCACTGGACTAGAGTCAGAGGACTTGGGGTGACCTTGGTAAATTACTTAAGCTCTGTGTTTCAGTTCACCATTTGTAAAATGGAGGAAATATTTTCATCTACTTAGTAAGCTTTTGCTATGCCAGCTTACAGCTTCTAGCACAACTAGGCTTTGTCAAATCTTATGTCTCAAAGTCACCCCTTAGGGTGAAAGCAGGAACCTCAAACCTCTTTTGCTGTGTGACAGTAAGCCTGTGGTCTGGTACTGGGACATAGCCCTTGGGCAGTACCTTTCAGCAAGTCCACCTCCTCAGAGTGAGGTATTTAAAAAAAATAGAGGAAGATCATTCCAAAGGCCAGCCCCCGTCTCTTATGTAAAGGAGGGGAAGCAGTCTCTCAGGCTCTGCAGGAAAACTCAGCTCCCACCCTCCTGGATGACTAAAGGCCAAGAGGTTATCCCTGGGGATTTCCAGAAAAGAAACAAATCAGCCCACCTTCATGACTCAGAGGGCTCAGGTTGATGGTACTCTGAAGCTGTTCCTCAGCAAATAACCAAATGCCATGCTCAGCTGGTTTCTGAGCACCATTCCAACTTGGCCAAGTTCCTCCCTTTCAAGGGCCCTCCTCTAAGCCTGACAAGCCACACAGTTGCAGTGGGTTGGAGCTGATTTTAGCCACTGAAGCTCTTAACATACCCCCTCCATCAGCCAAGAAGGGGTTAATCTGCCCCTGTAAAGGCTCTGAACTCAGTTGCTTGGTTTGCAAGGCCCAGATCCTAAACATGTATTTAGGTTTCTAACTTCCATTGTGTCCAGTTGGAGTTAGGAGCTTAAATACCTCTGAGGATCTGGGCTTCAGCCCTTTGGAGCAGGGACTGTCTATTTATTCTGTGTTTGTATAGCATGTAGCACAATGGAGTCCTGGTCCATGAATGGGGCTTCTGGGTGATAACACAACAACATCAGTTTTTACCCGTATACAGCACCATGATACAAATGATTAACAATGTCATAAGTGAAATCGTGCTAATTCCAGTTCATCTAGTTCTTTCTCTCAGTCAAACAGCTACTAAAAATTAGGGCGACCAAAGCAATACTTGTGTAGAAAAATCCTCTTTTTTTTCTCAGGAATTATTATTGTTTCACAAGTTCTCAATTTTCTGGATTTCTGGGACAGAGTCTCTTTAGATTCAGTTATGATATACATGCATACATACATACTGTATATACACACACACACAGGATAACCAAGTTCAGTCACATTCTATGAGGGATAAAACCTCTGAGAATCTTTGGAGTTTAGACAGGCCTCAGGCATAGCATACACCTGCATCCCAATTTTAAACAGCAAATCATCTTTTTCTAGTTTTGGATTGGACCAGGGACTAAACCCTGAAGTTTGGATTCAGCAACAGAATTCTCCCCTCCCAAATTGTTCAGATTTGAGGTTTTGGTCCATCCATAGTTATGACAGAGTTTGTTGTATGTAGGAGCCTGGGTTTAGCTGTGAAAAAGTCACAGAAAATGTGTATAATGCCTCTCGCCTCAGATTATGATATGCTTGCTAACACCTGTCATAATAGGCAGATGGCACACAAGGCCTCATTTTACCCAGCTGTCCACCTTCAGCTAATCTGTCACAAGACTTACCAGGAAGAAACAAACTGGGACATTTTCATTGTATATTTAATTTACAAAAATAAGCAATTTATTCTCTGTCTCTACTTGGAATTATTAATTGGGAGGTGGTTTGAAGCAAAAGGGAGACATGTAGAACTATAACATTAAATGAAGCCTTTAAAAGAACTAATCACTGATATCATCAAGAAAACTGCTATAAACCATAAGCAAAACCAAAAAATAGTGATAAACTGACAACTGCCTTGACTCCTGTTGTCTTTTCAGACACTGTCTGCACATCTTAGTGTATTTTTAAGAGATATCTAGGGAAGATAAATAAGTATCTTTCCACTGCTATGCTCTTCACCCAAATTTCCTGTTGAAACCAGGGCCTACATACAAATTCAGGATGGCATATGCAGACGTACTGCTGGAAGAAAGATTAGGGCCTGATTTTCATTTACACTATTTTCCCTGGTTTCAGAGTAGCAGCCGTGTTAGTCTGTATTCGCAAAAAGAAAAGGAGTACTTGTGGCACCTTAGAGACTAACAAATTTATATGCTCAAATAAATTTGTTAGTCTCTAAGGTGCCACAAGTACTCCTTTTCTTTTTACTATTTTCCCTTTACATTGAGAATCAGGTCCATATTCTTTAAATGGTAAATAGAACAAAATCATGTGATAATATGTTGCAGAAACGATCAGGCTGTGTCAATGAGAAATCTAAGGGTTTTTTCTCCTTTCAAACCCATGTTCAGCATGAGTAATCCTCTTGAAGTAAATGGAGTTGCACTCCAGTAAATCTAGTGTAAGGATAATCATCTACAAAGATGTTACTTTTCTAGAAGGATTCTATTTAATACATTAGATTTTGTGTACAAGGTACTGTGATGGGATATGGCCAGATGGCTATAGAAAAGTAGTCTTATTGGGATCCAGGAAGTGGGCGGGCAAAACCCGTCCACTGCTAAAGGATCCCCCCCAGCCTAAAAGGGGGATCTACAGGACCTAGATGCCCAAAAAATTCCAGGGGACAACTAATAAAATAACAGGGACAGGAGTGCGGTCAAAGGGTCAAACGAAGGGAACCGGACGGGGACACTGAGCAGAGAACCCCGGACAGCGCACACTGCTCCTCAAAGGCGTCAAGGGAGTCAGAGGACGCCGCCCAGAGGAACTCTGCCCGGATACGTGAACGGACCGAGGATCAGAAATAGGCCCCACAGTCACAGGAGACTCCATCGGCCAACCTCCTCACTCTGGTTTTGTAGATGGCCATTTTAGCTAGGGCCAGGAGGAGGTTGACCAGGAGATCCCGTGACTTTGTGGGGCCATGGATAGGGAGTGCATAAATGAGAAGGTGAGGGGAGAAGTGCAACCAAAAACATAATAAAATATTGGTGAGGAGCCGGAATAGGGGCTGCAGCCTGGCACACTCTAGGTATACATGTGCCAGGGTATCCCTCATGCCGCAAAAGGGGCAGGTGTCTGGGATTGAAGTGAACCGCGCCAAGTACACGCCCGTGCTCACGGCTCCGTGAAGGAGCCACCAACTGACATCCCCAGCGGGCCTTGGGACTAAGGTGGAATATAGGCTGGCCCACTGGGGCTCCTCACCCTCCAAAGGTGGCAGGAGGTCCCGCCATTTTGTATCAGGGCGGGACACGAGGGTGCGGGCGTGAAGGGTGCGGAGCACGAGCATGTAGAGATGTTTTCTTGGCGCGGTTTGAAAGCAGACCGGCTGCATCCTGTGCAGCCGGCTTCTAGTGAAGGGGTGAAGGGGTCGGTTGGGTCCACGGGGCAGGGGTCCAATTAAAAGGTCCGGCGGGCCTGGGGTAGCGGGTGGGCGGGGCGTGCCCTCGTGCAGGACCCGGTTGAGATAAACCCGAGCAGCGGGCGGCAAAGCGGCCTTCACCTCCTCAAGTATGCGCCGGGGAGTACAAGGTCTGGAAAGCCCCATGTGCTGAGCGAAGGTTAGGGGATCCAGCCAGTCTCCCCGTTCATAGTCCAGGAGGTCTCCGACTCTTGTGACCTCTGCCAGGACCAAACTCTGGCGCACCGAGCGGGACTCCGCCACCTGCACACGGAGCTGGGGGTTGTGTAGCAGGGGCTCCGCGAGGAGATCTGCCCCCTCGGTGGCTGCCACGAACCTGGTCGTTGTAAAGAGTTTCCAGGTCCAGAGGAGGTCCTGGTAGAAGACCGGCAGCCCGGAGAGGTCTCGCGGAAGACCTCTCGGATGGAGATAAAGGAGCTGCCAGTCGTATCGGAGCCCTCGGAAGCGGCGCAGGAAGGTGTGCGCCAGTATGCTCCATGCCGGACTACCTGCACCATAAAGGAGCCTCTGCAGGGTCTGGAGGCGGAAGACATGGACCTGAGTAAGCAGACATTTTAGGCCCTGCCTTCCCTCCTCCAGAGGTAGATGGAGAACCCCTGCAGGGACCCAGTGCAGTCCTGACCAAAAGAATTCCAGAATCGATGTTCGGAGGTTGGTCAGGAAAGCCGGGGCCAGGACCAGGATGTTGAGCCGGTACCAGAGCATGGACAGGACTAGTTGATTAAGCACTAGCATCCTCCCTCGAAGGGAGAGGCACTGGAGTAGTCCTGTCCATTTCCGGAGCCGCTCTATCACCCTGCCCTCTAAATTCTGCCAGTTCTCCGGCGGAGAGGGATGCGTGGCAGAAAAGTAAACGCCCAGATAGAGCAGCGGACCCGTGCTCCACCGGATGGCCTGAAGCGCGGGTGGGAGGGAGCTCACCTGCCGCCAGTCCCCTACCACCAAGCCAGAGCTCTTGACCCAGTTGACCCGCGCAGAGGAGGCTGCTGAATAGATGGCCTGGCAAGCCTCCACCTGCACCAAGTCGCCCGGGTCCTGGACCACGAGGAGCACATCATCAGCGTACGCCGACAGGACCAGCCGCAGCTCCGGCTCCCGCAGCACCAACCCTGTCAACCTCCTTCGGAGGAGAAAGAGGAAGGGCTCGATCGCCAGAGCGTACAGCTGGTCTGAGAGGGGGCACCCCTGCCGTACTCCTCGCCCGAAGCTGACCAATTCGGTCAGGGTCCAGTTGAGCCTTACCAGACACTCTGCGGAAGCGTACAGCACCCGGAGAAAATTCAAAAACCTGGGTCCGAATCCAAACGCCTGCAGAGTGCTCAGGAGATACCCATGATCCACCCTGTCGAACGCCTTCTCCTGATCTAAGGACAGGAGGGCGAACGACAGACCATCCCTACACCCAAGTTCCAATAGGTCCCGGACCAGATATAGGTTGTCGAAGATGCTGCGGCCCAGGACGGTGTAGGTCTGGTCTGGGTGGACCACATCCACCAGCACGGACCCTAGCCACAGGGAGATGGCTTTTGCCACAATTTTGTAGTCCGTGCTGAGGAGCGAGACGGGACGCCAATTTCGTAAATCGCGGAGGTCCCCCTTCTTCGGCAATAAGGCAAGCACGGCTCGCCTGCACGAAAGAGGGAGGACCCCACTCTGCAAAGACTCAGCCCAGACGGTGACTAAGTCTGGGCCCAGGACGTCCCAGAACACGCGGTAGAACTCCACGGTCAGCCCGTCCATGCCCGGAGATTTACTCGGCCAGAGTGAGAGGCAGCTCTAGCCGGTCTCGGTCGCCCACGCTGACCGTCGGGAGCTCCTCCCAAAGCACTCTGCAAGCGTTAGGATCGGTTGGATCCGGGGAGAAAAGGCTTGCGTAGAAGGCTCTCGCAATCTCGCACATCTACACCGGATCCGTGAGGGGGGTGCCATCTTCTGCCAGTAGGCAGATGATATGTTTCTTAGCCCCCCTCTTTTTCTCCAGGGCGTAGAAGAAGCGGGAGCCGCAATCCATCTCCCGAAGGAGACGGATGCGGGATCGAACAAAGGCACCCCGGGCCCGATGGTCCTCGAGGGTCCGGAGCTCCTCCCGCTTCTCCCGGCACGCTCCTCAGAGGGGTGGATCCTCGGCGCTGGCGGCCAGACGCCTCTCCAGCTCTAAGACCACCCGTTCCAACTGCTCTATCGCCGCATCCCTCCGTCGGCTGGCGCCCCGGGTGTAGTCACGGCAGAAGAGCCGGGCGCGCACCTTCCCTAAGTCCCACCACCGCCGCGCCGAGGGAAAGACAGGCCGCTGCCCTCGCCAGGCCATCCAAAACTCCCGGAAGGACTCCACGAAGCCTGCATCCTCCAGCAAGCTGTTGTTAAAATGCCAATAGGCCGGCCCCGGCCTCTCCGCGCAGAGGGAGGCTGTCACGGTGGCTATATGATGGTCAGAAAATGGGGCCGGCCGGATGCTGGAGGAGTGGGCTCGTGAAAGATGAAAGCGTGATAAATAAATGCGGTCCAACCGGGAGTGGCGCGACCGATGGGCCTCCACCTGGACAAAGGTGAAGGTGGAAGTGTCATCCGGGTGGTGGTCGCGCCAGACGTCCACCAGGGAGTGGTGTTCGACTATCTCCTGGAGGACGGCGATGGCGGCCGGCCTCTCCTCGGTCCCCGAGCGGTCCCGCTCCTCAAGGGTGATGTTAAAGTCCCCTCCCAGGACCAGGCACTCCTGAGGATCCAAGGTGCCGAGGAAGGCGGATGCCTGCTGATAGTACTGCAGCTGCTCCGGGCTCGCTGCTGGGGCATAGATATTGACGAGGTTGACTACCAGCCCCTCCATGCGGACCCGGAGGTGCAGCAGGCGACCCGGCACAACCTCGGTGACCCCCAGCACCTCGGGCCATAGGTCGGGGGAGAACAGGGTCGCCACTCCAGCCGTACGAACTGTGAGGTGGCTAAAGTAGACCCTGTCCCCCCAATCCAGCCGCCAGCTGTCTTCGGCGGTTGGATCCGTATGGGTCTCCTGCAGGAAAACCACAGAGTACCTCCCCTCTCGAAGGAAGGAGAGCACCTGGGACCTGCGGAGACCCATCCTACAGCCACGGGTGTTCAATGTTGCGATGGTAATGGGTGCCATGAGGAGGGCTGGGGGGGATCCTCGCCGGCAGGGATGCTCGTGGCTCCCGGCGGGCCGCGCAGCAGTCCGTGACCCACCCCGTAGGTGAGTAAAGAGTCATGGAAGTGGCGGACCCGCTGGTAGGCCGCGGCGCCCTGCCTCCCGGTCCTTTTACCCTCCCCCATGAGGGCCCTTGCGGCCCGGAGGATTTGATTAAAGTCCCCCCATCGCTGGAGGGCAAGCTGGACTTTGTTGCGGGAGCCACGGATGTCTTCTAGGAACTCCCGCAACTCCTCTCACAGCGCATGGGGGGCTGGGGTTATGGTCTGGTTACTCCCCGACGGGGCCCTTGGTACAGCCCCATGGCCCAGTGAGATGGGCAGACAGGGTGCGGACCCCCGACGGGGCTCCTGATGGGTTGACCTGAATGCTGGGGCAATAGGGGGTGGTGGAGGGAGGGTAGCAGCCCCTGGTGGGTCGGGAAAGGTAAACACAAAGGCCACTCCCTGGGAGTCATCTGTCGGAAAGGGGAAGGAGACATTCCCAGGGGTGGCAATAATATCTCGGGAGGTGGGCGGGATAAGGGCAGGGGCAGGGGTAGATGTGAGAGTCTGGGTCGGGAGAGGGTTCTCACTGATGCCGGGCGCAAGCTCTCTGGTGGATTTGGCAGCCACGGCATCAGGAGGTGGACTTTTTTCTGTAGGGTCCTCTCCTGGGAAGGAGGTCGAATGCTCCTCACCAGCGAGGGATGCCCCTGGTGGCTCAGGTTCCAGCCGCGTGGCACTGGCCGTCGCCTCAACTAGCTCAGCGGCTCTCAGTGGGGTGCTCTCTGCAGCCGGGTTGATGGAGGAGTCCAGGGGCTCCTCGGAGGTGGGAGCAGAAGCAACGGTTAGGGGAAGGGAACATGGGGAAAGGGGGGCTGGAGTGAAGTCGCCCAGATCGAGGCCTGCTGGCATAGGATCGTCCTCCCGCTGGGTGACTGGGGTCAGACCCAGGGCCTCGATCTCCTCATATATAGACGGGAAATTGTTTTCCGCTACCCCGAGATTCTCCCCGCCGGCACCTGACGCGACGGTTACTTCGGGGCACACTGGGGTTTCAGATGGTGCCTCGGGGGTCTTGGAGGGGAGGGACTCCCGTGGAGGGGAGATACCGCCTTCCAGTGCTGCCACGTCTTCCCCAGCCGGCTCTGGTGGATGGAACACACCCGTGGGTAGAGCGGAAGGCTTGGCATCGGTGCCCCCCTTCCTGGTCTTCCGGGGGGCCTCCGCATCAGATGGGAGGAGCGGAGCTTGAGCCTTCCGCTTGCCCCGCTTCCCCTGGACTAGGGCCCAGCCCTCCATGGCATCATCCAGGGGCTGGCTAGCAGGGGTTGTGTCGGGGGCAGAGGCGATGGCTCAGGGACTCGAGGGGGTAACGGTGGGGCAGCACAAGGGAGGGAAGATTCCCCTTGGGGCGGGCCCTCTCCCATGCTTGGCGGTGTCCCTGCCGCACCCACCTCCACAGGCCCCGCCAGATTGCAAACAGCGGGGGCGGGGTTCTCCCGCTAGTCTGGGCATAGTTGGGGAGGTGCCCCTTGGGCCCGAGCGGGAGCAATGGTGGACTGGGAAGGAGGAGGGGTGGTTTCGGGCGCCGGGCAGCCAGGGGCATCTGCGATGATGGGGCCGGTGCCCTGCCGGGGCTCGGGGGTCCTGGATGCCCCTCCTTCCCGGGCCAGGGGGCAGTCCCTCCGGACGTGCCCCATCGCCCGGCAGAGGTAGCACCGGGCCTCCCCCGTGGAATAATGCACCCGGTAACAGGTCCCCTGGTAGGGGACTAGGAAGGACCCCTCCAGCGCCTCTCTGTCATGCACCGCCGGTGGCAGTTGAAGCTGCACTTGCCGGCGGAAGGAGAGGACGTGACGGAGGGCGGGGTCTTAGCAGCCCAACGGGAGAGGGCTGATGACAGAGATGGGCTTTCCCAAGGTAGAAAGGGCGGGTAACAGAGCAGCATTGGGAAGAAAGGGAGGGACGGAGGTCAGGACCAGGCGAATGCCCAGGTCCTCTAGCGGCTCTAAGGGGACGAACACGCCCCCCACCGCCAGGCCCTTCTCTACCGCCTCCGATGTTAAGAAGAAGACGACCTTGCCATACATTTTGGAGGCCTCCACAATGGCTGTGGGCCCCACCACCCTCGCCAATGCCCGCACATAGGTCTCCACGTGGGGTGAGGCGGGCACCAGGAGGCAACGGATGCCGTGCTTCCTGGTCATGGTGGGAAAGGGGCCTCGGCCGCTATAGATGGTAGTGGAGGCGGTGGGCTGGAGAAATGATGTAGCTGCAGGCGGGGCGGCTGCAGCCACCTGGGCATATGCTCTGGGGGCCAGGGGAGGGACACCTGCAGAGCTGGTGGAGGGAACAGCGGGGAGGGGTGCCCCAACTGGAGATGGGGCCGGGGCATTGGGGGCAGCCCTTGCCATGGAGGGCCTGGTCTTTTTAGCGGGGCCCTTCCCCTTCTTCTTCCCCTGGCCCTTCCCGCCGGCTGGGGGGACTCCCCCCGAATCTGAGGGGGTGAGAGACGTGGCAGCAGTACAGGTCACCCCGGTGCCCATCGCTGCTGGTGCCCCAGCGGGGGTGGTGGCAAATGGTTCGGCAGCAGAGGTAGAAGTTTGGGGGGGTGACGGAATCATAGAATCATAGAATATCAGGGTTGGAAGGGACCCCAGAAGGTCATCTAGTCCAACCCCCTGCTCAAAGCAGGACCAAGTCCCAGTTAAATCATCCTAGCCAGGGCTTTGTCAAGCCTGACCTTAAAAACCTCTAAGGAAGGAGATTCTACCACCTCCCTAGGTAACGCATTCCAGTGTTTCACCACCCTCTTAGTGAAAAAGTTTTTCCTAATATCCAATCTAAACCTCCCCCATTGCAACTTGAGACCATTACTCCTCGTTCTGTCATCTGCTACCATTGAGAACAGTCTAGAGCCATCCTCTTTGAAACCCCCTTTCAGGTAGTTGAAAGCAGCTATCAAATCCCCCCTCATTCTTCTCTTCTGCAGACTAAACAATCCCAGCTCCCTCAGCCTCTCCTCATAAGTCATGTGCTCTAGACCCCTAATCATTTTTGTTGCCCTTCGCTGTACTCTTTCCAATTTATCCACATCCTTCTTGTAGTGTGGGGCCCAAACTGGACACAGTACTCCAGATGAGGCCTCACCAGTGTCGAATAGAGGGGAACGATCATGTCCCTCGATCTGCTCGCTATGCCCCTACTTATACATCCCAAAATGCCATTGGCCTTCTTGGCAACAAGGGCACACTGCTGACTCATATCCAGCTTCTCGTCCACTGTCACCCCTAGGTCCTTTTCCGCAGAACTGCTGCCGAGCCATTCGGTCCCTAGTCTGTAGCGGTGCATTGGATTCTTCCATCCTAAGTGCAGGACCCTGCACTTATCCTTATTGAACCTCATTAGATTTCTTTTGGCCCAATCTTCCAATTTGTCTAGGTCCTTCTGTATCCTATCCCTCCCCTCCAGCGTATCTACCACTCCTCCCAGTTTAGTATCATCCGCAAATTTGCTGAGAGTGCAATCCACACCATCCTCCAGATCATTTATGAAGATATTGAACAAAACGGGCCCCAGGACCGACCCCTGGGGCACTCCACTTGACACCGGCTGCCAACTAGACATAGAGCCATTGATCACTACCCGTTGAGCCCGACAATCTAGCCAGCTTTCTACCCACCTTATAGTGCATTCATCCAGCCCATACTTCCTTAACTTGCTGACAAGAATGCTGTGGGAGACCGTGTCAAAAGCTTTGCTAAAGTCAAGAAACAATACATCCACTGCTTTCCCTTCATCCACAGAACCAGTAATCACGGAGGGGCAGCTCGGGCTGCTGGTGGGGTCCCACCCGTCTCATCCCCCGCCATCATGAGCAAGGAGGGAAGGGGGGACACCAGAAGGAGGAGGGGAGTGGGGAAGCAGGTCGACCACTCCTCCCCGCTAGGCTGCAGGCAGGGGAGGAAGGCGCCAAAAGGGGTGGGCTGGACGGGGGGCAATCAGGGGTTGGGGTCAGTCACCGACACAAGGTGGAATTCCGGCTCCTCTTGGTGCACTAGGGGAGCGGGGATACAACAACATTGAGGGTGCAGTGAAGAGGGTTGCAACTAAAATGGGGAATTGCACAAGCGCATGGGAGGGGGCATGGGCACACAGAGCGAGGGGCTAAGTGGTCTGGGGGTAGAACAGGGAAACCAAGGGGCTAGCTTCAGAGGCTGGGGCGGGGCAAACAAACAAAGGCTGCAGAAGGAAATGGGCGGGGCAGGTAAACAAACTGAAGCTAGTAAGGGGGGCTGGAGCAAAAGAGGAGGCAAAGCAAGTGGCAAATGGGGCAGGTAGTAAAGGGCAAAGCTGGGGGGTAGGCAGTCCGGCGGGGCACATGTGCCCATGTGCACTTGCACAAGTCTTTTTTTAGCTGGCTGCTGCTTCTGGCCCAAAGGGTGGAAATAGGGCATGGCAAGCCAAGCAAGCAGCTGAGTCCAGAGGCAGGAGCTGAGGCAGATGGTATACAGCCAGTGGGGGTGGTGGAGGGGGCAGCAGTGGTGGTAATAGTGGTGGGGGTTGAGGGGGACACACAGATGGATCGGGGGGCAGCAACACGCCACACCCCCTGTGTCCCTGTAACACAGTCAAAACCCCCACCACAAGAGCACAGTTTGAAAATTACTCAGTCTTAGGGCTCCTCCACGGTGGTCTGCAAAGTCTCTAGGTGCTCCCCCACTGGTAGATGATCCTCTTCTTCTCCTCCTTGGGCTTCAGCAGCTCCAGGTAGCAGACTCCACAGCAGCAGCAGCAGCTCCAGGAACTCCAGGTGGTGATCCAGGCAGGCAGAAAGGACCCCTCTCAGGTGGTGGTGCTGGTGGTGGTATCCACAACAGCAGTGGCTGGGGTCCCTCACTCCTCCTCTCTGGGGAGTGGGCTAGCAGCCCCCCCACTCCGGGGCTGCAGTTGGAGCAGTCATAGCACCCAAGAGTGCGGGGTCCAGCAGCCAAATAGCAGAGAAAGGGGGGTGTCTGGCCCAGCCAGGGGAGCAGCTGGAGCAGCAGGGAGAGCTTAGGTCCTAGCAGCAGCAGGAGTAGCAGTTTCCCACCTCCCTCCAAGGTGGAAGGCTATGGGAGAGCAGTGGGAGGGAGGGAGAGAGAGAGAGAGAGAGATTCGCTCCAGGCTAAACAAATCCCTGGTACTAGGATAAGTGAAATGGAAGCTGCTCCAGGTCAGTTAAGACCCCTGGGGCCAATTAAGAACTTTCCAGAAGGCAGGAAGAAGACTAGGTGGATTGGGACACCTGAAGCCAATCAGGGGCTGGCTGAAACTAGTTAAAAGCCTCCCACTTAATCAGGTGGGGGTGCATGTCAGGAGCTGTGGGAGGAAGATGTGCTGTTGGAGAGACAGAGTAGTACACACCATATTAGGCACAAGGAAGGAGGCCCTGAGGTAAGGGTGAAGTGGAGCCTGAGGAAGTGAGGGCTGCTGTGGGGGAAGTAGCCCAGGGAATTGTACATGTCATGTTTCTAAAAGGTCAGCTACCATAGCTGATACTATTTGGGTCCCTGGAGTAGAGGGTGGGCCTGGGCTCCTCCCCCCCCCCCCCTTTGCCCCCTGATTAATCACTGAGACTGGGAGACAACAGAGACTGTGCAAGGAAGGATAACTTCTCTTCACCTCCCTCTCTGGCTTATGATGAAAATAGCTCAGTAGACTGTGACCCTTGTCTCTAGAGAAAGAACGGTTACGTGAAGGGTCACAGTGAGCCTCTGAGGCTAGTGAAATCCACCAGGAAACATGGGACCCATGGAGGCAAGGACAGAGCTTTGTCAGAGTACATAAAGGGCATAAAGGGCAAATTTGCCTTTGAATATGAATCTTAGACCAGATTTAATTCATTTCTTCCACTTTCAGTAAGCCTTGGGAAAAAAATTTTCAATATCTGTGCAACCTTCTGCACACATCCCTGTTTTGGAAGCTTACACAGAATTTTATTGCATCTGTGCCTATCTACTATGATAATTCAATAATTTATAATGAGAAGTCATCCAGGATTTTATGATGGCTATAATACAATATTAAGAAGCATGTGCCAGTATTGCATTAAGATACTAAGATGGAATAAATCAAGCCAAATAGGTTTAACATTTGCAGAATAGAGAGCTAATCACTATCAGGGCAGGGCAGATTCAGTGAATCTTACTGAAAAATCCAATGATTTTCTACACACAGTTGACCCAGGCTCTGAGATTTGCTTGGCAGGGTTTCATTTTGGTTTTTTAGGCAGTGTAGACTTTTCCTAAGGTCCTTGCTATGAAAGCAGTCTGGTTAGGAACTGGAGGAGCTCTTAACTTAATATAAAAATAATGAAAAAGCCCTTTCTGCATTTCAAGTTGCTGATCAAGTAGATGAGATTATCCTGTCCGAAGTAATTTTTAAAAAATGCACTACGTAGTGTTTCTCCTCATCTGATAAAAATATTCTGAGCTAGATTCAATGAAGCTAAGGCCAGGCGATGTATGCATCTGAGGCAGAGAGAGGTTGAGAATTAAATCGCAACAGAGGGCAGGCAGCACCACCTTTCCTTGGTGTTTTCTGCCAAGAGAACTATGGCTGGGCTCCAAGGGATCCTGCCATTGCAGGTAGTTGGGGAGAATGTGCTGGATCAGTGAGTCCCACAGCTGTGCTGTCCACATACTTTCTGGTGCTAGCACCATCCCATCTGGAGTAGTTCTGGCCCCCCTAAAACTTTCTAACTCAAAGGATTGACAATGGGATATAGAGGGCTTGTCCACAGGAAGACTTAGTGCATGTCAAGCTAGGGTGTCAATGTGCAGCGCTCTAAACTGCCATGCACTGACTGGCCCTGTGGATTCTGTTACTGCGCACTAAAGTTCTGTGGCATGCTTTGACATACAGCTATATGAAACAGGAGTACACCAAAGTGCACTACAGAACATTTAGTGAATGGTAGCAAGGCCCATGCAACCAGTTAGTGCACAGCAGCCTAAAGCTTTGTAGAGTAACTCTGGTTTGTCACATGCTGACAGAATGCAGACAAACCTAGAGCTTTTCACCTCTAAGTCATCAGTTCCAATTGACTCAGATAAGTAGCAACTGAAAGTCATTACCAAGGTTTTGGTTGTCTTTGTGAAATTAGTTGGTTGGCACAGTCCAGTTTTGGGTTTACAAGGTGGTCAAATCACAGCTGTCATTACCTGCCCTTTTACAGCAGGCCTTGCCCTTCTCTTGTTGTGTCGACTCTCCTTGTGCTCAGCATTGTTACAGCCATCTGTAGCAGGCCCCACAGAACCTTTGGTCAAGCATTACGCAAGTGACTTTTGTTATTTGTTCCTCCCTTGAGGACAGAGGACAGGTTCATTTTCTCTGGGAATGCTCAGTTTCTTTCTGGAAAAGTTTTGTGATGTTAAATGTCTTCTCTCCATGAAGAGTTCTCTGTTTCCCTAAATTAGCAGTGGGCACAAAATATATTGACACAACATGAAACTTACTATAATTCCTGTAACAAATGCAATTCATATTGGATGGTCAAGGTCTAGACCATGAGAGCAGTCTTGTTGGCTATCTCAGAAGAGAGAAACCATGGCTAGAATGGGCATGGAAACTGGCTTAGTCACCCCAGAGTGGTCTCTTCTAGTGAGGGCTGAGGGTTACATTCTGTAAAACCAATATAAGGCATATTGGTTGAGTGGGGGTGGGGGTGAGGGGGGAGTGAGCTTGTTCTGCCTCTTATGTAAGTGCTTGAGTCTGTAAGGTGCTCAGCAACGACTGGAGGTAGTGAATGACCTTTGAATATGAGAGGAAGGGAGTTGAAGGTGTTAAGCACTTCTTGGAGCTATTCAGCACTTTGCAAAATTTGTCCTTTAATGAACAGAGATTTGTGAACTCAGGTATATCAACTTGGCATTCTTCATGAGCATTAAATTGAATAAAAAACATAATTAACCCCACCATTTCCACCAAATACCTCAATTTACATTCTGTATTCCAAAGTAATCTTGGTTTTGACAATGAGAACTTCAGCTTTTCTGCTTCAAACATCAAGCACTGTAGTGTTATCCTTTATTTTGTGATCTTAATCTACTTGTCATTATAATCTTCCCTTTATAATTACAAAGGTAGCCAGGATGTCATCTGTGATTTAAGAATAGAAAAGATGCCTATTTCATAACAAGACCTCCATAGACCTGACTGTGCTCCTCTTGCTCACACTGGCGAGCATGTCCGTATAATCCCGAATCAATGGGACTGCTAACATAACTCACCAATGGGGGGCGGGATTGCTCATCACAATTTAAGGATGATTAGGATCCTATTCCATAAACTGCAGACGCTTGACCAGATTCAGCCCGGAGACAGCAAACCAGCTGTTCCTGCTCCCAGTGAAGTCAATGCCAAACTCAGACTGGGGCCTCTGTTATCAATTTCCTCTGTATATAATTAGAAACTACTCTAAATATCTGCCGATAACACCAGGTGTAAAGTTCCAGGAGTGTTAACAACTCTTTCACTTTGACCCAGATGCTTCCACCCAATAAGAAAAACAGCAAGCACATGCTGCTCCTAGAGGACTACAACCCACAATTTATGTAACTCTTTATTTGCTGGATAAACTCAGGATGCTAAGCAATAGGTTTAAATGCAGTCAGATCAAAACAATACACTGGGACTATAATTATAGAGTCAGTATTTGCCAACAGTTAGTGCACCACTGTGTATGTGCTGATGAACATATGGGAACTCTGTCAGCCTTGGTAGTTGGCTTGGGAATCTTCCTCCTGCAAGTTCCCCCACCCCCTCTTTTTTCCTACAACAATTGTCCTTTTCCCCATGAAATTCTGGGACCTTCCCAAAGACATAGGTCCGGTTTACACGTGAAAAGTATAACTATGTTAGTTAGGTATATGATTTTTTTTAAATCAGTCTAGTTATACTCTTCAACCCTAGTGTGGACACAGTTAAATCAGCATACAGAGAACTTATATTGGTATAGTTATTGCTCTTCCCATATGGGAATAGCTATATTGGTATAAAGCAGCCTTATACTGCTATAACTGCACCTATGCCAGGAGTTGTAGTGTTTGAACTATACTGGTATAGTTCAGGAGGTACAACTTTCTAGTGAAGACAATACCATTTAATATAGAAAGAAGGACTTTGGTTAAGTGTTGCAAAATAGAGTGATCAAAACATTTGTTCCAGATTTGATCTTTTTCAAAATTTCTTCTACTGACAATTTTTCTATGAAATTTTGAATTTTGAGTAAAAAAAAATACCAAAAATTGTCAGTGAAATTTTTGTGATTCTTTTTTGATGAGCTGGTTGGATTTTTTTGAAATTCAGATTCCAAAATTTGAACAAAAATGTTCAATTACTTTTTGTGTTTGGATTGACTAATTAACTGAAACTCAAAACAGGTGTTCCATTTGACCATGAGATTTCCTCTTACTTACTATTTGCAAAAATTCACACCAATATTTTTGTTTACAAGATTCCTTGAGAAATGATTGGTCTTCATTAATTACCTATATATTTGTGTGTGAACAGGGGTATTCATAAGGAGAACAAAGGGATTTGCTATTTATTACTGTAACTTTTTACTTGTCATGTTGTTCGTTATTCTCCTGTTCAAAAAATACAGGATCAAAAAGAGTGCAATGTGACTTCAGCAACCAGTCACACCACAAACATAATGAATAGTAAATCAAAGTGAACAGTTGATGAACCACAAGCTGAGAACTGTAGAATTAAAAAAATATATCCAGAAGACAAAAACCAATCATTAATGTATGTGAAGATAGATGTGCTGTTCCCTTGTAACAGGAAATCAAGCAGGTGTTGGCTTTGGGATAAACCTTAACAATGAAGCAGATAGAATTATCCCTAAAGCTACTCTGTATTTTCCTTATTCTAATAAAGTTCCTTGCTCACTCTTAGAAGCAATGGACTTTTTGTAATTCTTTACCATTTTGACATGACAGCATATGTCCACAAATGATTCATGAACAGAAAAAAAAACTTCATTCATTGATAAATGGATTCTTCTCAATATTAATACAATAAAAATGCAAGTACTATATCTGTTGTTTGTTGCCATCAGAAGCATTTGCTAATGTATTATTTTCAAATGAGTGCATACCAACTGCAGGAAACGGGAAAAGCAAACACAGACAGCATCTCATTTTTGGTGATAATATGAAGGCAACCTCTTGTCTCACTGGCAAACGTTCTAATCATTTTCAAGTCTGATGCATGCTAGGAAGTTATCAGCTGCAGTAGATGGAGACAGACTCAGAGGAACAGTCGTACTGGGTCAGACCAATTGTCCATCTAGCCCAGGACCCTCTCTTCAAACAGTGGCCAATGCCAGGTGCTGTAGAAAGAATAAACAGAACAGGGTAATTTTGAGTCATCCATCCCATTGCCCAGTCCCAGCTTCTGGCAGTTGGAGGTTCAGGGACACTCCAACCATCTGGAACAATAGCCATAGATGGATCCCATCCTCCATGAATTTACCTAATTCTTTTTTTAACCCAATTATACATTTGGCTTCACAGCATCCCTACAACAAATGCCACAGGTGGACTGCACCTTGTGTCACATGCTTTCTTTTGTTTGTTTTAAACCTGCTGCCTATTAATTTCATTGGGAGACGTCTAATTCTCCTGCTAGGCGAAGGGGTAAATCACACTTCCCTGTTCACTTTTTATAAACCTCTAGCATATCCCGCCTTAGTTGTCTTTTTTCTAAGCTGAACAACCCCAGTCTTTTTACTCTCTCCTTGTCTAGAAACTGTTCCAAGCCCCTAATAATTCTTGTCTCTCTTCTATGTACTTTTTTCCAATTCTAATACATCTGTTTTGAGATGTGGTGACCAGAACTGCATGCAGCATTCAAGGTGTGGGCATACTATGGATTTGTATAGTGGCATTGTAATATTTACTGTCTTATTATCTATCCCTTTCCTAATGTTCTGTCAGCTTTTTTGGCCGCTGATGCATATTGAGTGGATATTTTCAGAGACCTATCCATAGTGACTCCAAAAATCTTTCTTGAGTTCTATCAGCTAATTTACACCCCATCATTTTATATTATATAGTTAGGGTTATTCCTCCCTCTCCCCCCCCACCCCACAAATGTGCATTACTTGGCACTTAACATTGAATCTCATCTGCCCAGTCACCCAGTTTAGTGACTCTATGCAGCCAGCTTTGGATTTAGTTATCTTGAGTAATTTTGTATCTTCTGCAAGTTTTGCCACCTCACTGTTCATACTCTTTCCCAGATCACTTATGAATATGTTGAACAGGATGGATCCCAGTATACAAGCTTGGGGGACCCTGGTGTTCACCTCATTCCATTGTGAAAACTGATCATTTATTACTACCCTTTGTTTCTGGTCTTTTAACCAGTTACTGATCCATGAGAGGACCCTCCCTTTCATCTCTTAACTACTTATTTTGCTTAAGAACCTTCGTAAGGGTTGTTGAAGGCTTGCAGAAAGTCTAATTACACTATATCCACTGGATTAGCCCTGTGCACATGTTTGTTAACACCCCCAAAGTATTCATGTAGTTTGGTGAGCCAGGAGTAAACTCATGACAGACTGCCATTAAAAATAATAATAATAAAATTATAATAATAATAAAAAAAACCAAACACACACAGAGTCAGAGCAAAATCAGAAAAAAAATGAAGAGAAAGTATATAGGTCAAAGCCCAGGTGGCTAGCCTGAGCCACTACCAGTGCTTCAACATCCACACTGCTACTTCTAGCATGTCAGCTCGATGAGAGCTAGCATGAGTTTATCTACCCACACTGGGAATCCCACCTCCTATCTGCAGTGCAGACATATCCTTATCAGTTTGGATTGCCAAAAGCGACCTGAACTGTTGGATGCCCATCTTCAGGTACCTTGAAAAACCCTGATCAGGTGGTGTGATTGCAGCCTGCATAAATATACTTCTGATCTAGCTAGGTCAAAACTAGCTGAACTAGCTTGAGTAACAGCAGCACTGGGTGTCTAAGCATGCTGCAATCGTACCTTCCAACTGCACTGAAGACATACCCATACATAGGGTGACCAGATGTCCCATTTTTAAAGGGTCAATTCCGTTTTTTGTGACTTTTTCTTTAGGTGCCTATTACTCCCCACTGCCTGTCACGTTTTTTCCACCGTTGCTAACTGGTCACCCTACCCATACAGTAACTGCTAAGCATCTACTCTCTGAAAATAAGGCTCTGCAAGCTGCCTCAGTTTGGGAACCCCAAATCACTAGTCATTTCAAATCTTCAGTATGTGTAAGTGAATATATTGCTCGAGAGATTCCCGTTTGATATCTCTGTAGAATAAAGCCAACCATTCATTCCCCTAACTCTCACTTCTGCTGTACAAGTTTCTTCACACTGCCCTGCGAAACCACCACAATGCTTTTCTACCCCCTTCCTGGTAGTTTGGTTTCCATGGGCCATGCAGTTGGCTTCTTCAGTGGGACTGCTAATTGTGGTGCATTCCTACCAGCTCATTCCATGTAGCACACCCAACATCTGATGCAAACAAGTTTAGCTCACAACGTACCAGAGATGTAATTTTGAAAAATCACTAGAGGTAAAATTTTCCCAGATTCCATCACCAACCTGCTGAATCATCCTCTTTGCAATGGAACTGAACATTTATACAGTACATCTGCATACCCATTGTTCATACTGTAATATAGGAATTCTCTTTTCCAACCATTGACTTGACACTATTTGAGCATATATTTCTCTGGGGGGGGGGGGGGGAAAGAGGGCTCAGTGGAATCTCCAGCATGATCCAGAACTGAGTTGTGAGAGCAGGGTGAGGATGAGGGCTTGTGGGGGGAGCAAAACCTCCCAACCTAAGAACTGAAGAGGTCTAATGGAGGCAGCATGGTCTGGGGGTTAGGGTATTGGTCTGAGACCAGAAGTCCTAGTTCTCTACCTGGATCTGCCACTGATCTGCTGTGTGACTTTGGACAAGTTACTTCACTTTTCTGCCTCTTTTTTCTCCTCCCATCATTTGTCCTGTCTTTTTAGGTAGGAGCAGAGACTGTATCTCATTGTGTGTTTACACACTACTCAGCACAATGGATCCACTTTAATACAAATAATTAATAATAATAAAGTGTGTCTTGTAGGACATTGGCCTTGAACATATAGAAAAAAGCTTGCTCCAGTATGTTTAAAATATGAGCAGTTTACCTATTTATAGGTTTTTCCTATAGTGCTCATCACTAACATCTGGAGCCTCAAAAATATTTGTTCTAATATCACTTCCTTGAGGTAGGCAGTGTTATTACCCCATTTTACAGGCATGGGACTGCCTTCAGAGTTCACTTTTGTAACATCAGTGTTGCTATCTGTGTCTGAAGAGTGATGGCTACTCAGGAACAAAAAAATAAAAAATGAAGGCATCCATAAATAGTCAAGCTCCATTCTCTCTTCCCAAAGAAAAATATGGGGGGGAGGGGAGGAAAGGTGCTTTGAAAACTGTATTGACAGAAAAAAATTGCCTGACACATTTAAGAGCAACACCTCCCTTTTTCCTGAGGTGATTTCTACTTGAAAACTTGATGGTTATGCATGAGCACATACTCCTTATTGACTCCTACAGATCACACAATTCTCAGACAAACTTCAGCTCCACAGCATTTGTACTGAGGGGTATGCCCCAGCACGGGGGTGGGAACTGGAACATGTTGCATTAGCTCTGCTCCCCGGTCAGAAATTTAGAGCCTTTTATGTCCATTCTTCCTCCTCTCTGGCTGCATGATGCAGAGGAGCAAAGGGAACATCGAGCCTGTAAGGATGACTAAATAAAATATGGTACCCATTCTCCCATTGAGGCACATCTGTCATGGGAGAGGCATACCCCACCACGGCTAACTGAGCAATTTGCCTCAGACAAGGAATGTTTTCCTGCTTAGGAAGTTAAGCTCATGGAACCTGATGTTGATCTTGCTCTGGCTTCACACTGGTGCAACTGTGAGAATCCAGTCCAATATATTGAACCATAAAATTATTTATGAACATGTCAGTTAAAATATATCTCAAAACATTATATGCAATATTTTATATTGCATTTTTAGAGGAAATCATTTCTGGCCTTCAAAGATAGGGACTACCAAGATCATTTTTTGGAGATGCCTCCGAAGGAGTTTTCAGTTAGTGATGGAAAGATTTAAGCAATTTTAGTCCATGCTGTTTAGTGAGTGAGACATTTTGGGAACAGGAGGTCTAACTCAGACTTTACACAATCTTCCAAACTAATTATAGCATCTAATTAAAATTTCCATCAAAATCACCAAATCTTAATTTAAAATAAATTGAAAGGCTTTAATATTACTTTATTAGATTTCCCTGCTAACTTAATTTTTAAATAAGGGATTTACAGAAGCATCTGAGTTGGTGAAGTGGATCAAGCTGAGGTTTTTGAGTGCACTGATTCTGATATTAAACAGCCCCTTCACCCTCAGTTTGGTGTTTTAATGAGTCTTTTAATTCCTGTTAGTGGTGCTGTATCTTCCTAAAGGCCAGCCATGCTCTCAAGTGGCTGTTTTCATAGTTTCCTCTACAGCCTTTAAGAACCTGATTAGACCTTCCATTGCCAGCTTTGCCTTCCTACTCCATCCTGTGCACCTGTCAGTCATCGAACCCAGGAATTAAACTTCCTGCTTGTTGGGGAAGACAATGCAGAGACACTGTATCTTAGTGGCATTTATATGATAAAGGGGAAGTTGGCCATTCTACATCTCTTCCAGTTGCTATTCAAGTGTGCACTGCCCAGAGTTGTCATTAGCATTCTGACACTATTTTCAGAGCCCCCACCACACACTTAACCAACTTCTCTTCTCAGTGATCATGCCATAGAACTGGCCCATGGATTTGATGAGTTGATCCAATGGAAATGCTTTCACTGAACCCAGTGGGGTTTGGATCAGGAAGAAATCTTGGGTTTCCAAATATGACTGGTTCATTCTATATGAAAGAAAACCAGAGTGGTGGGATCTTTGGGCAGCCCACCCAACAGGCTCTTGTGCTGCTAGAGAAAAGCCCTTCTGCTGGCACCCATATTATGTTTCCTAACTGGATTGTGGTTTCTTTCCATGAAGGAAGTATTGTCATAATAAACAGTGGTTTGTGGACTGTTATGCTTCCATATATGTGCACGCTGGCAAGTTTCAAGATATTGTTTCTCAGTTTTCAAAAAGACTATGGTTAAAACCTTTTGCAAGTAGACATTTTATTTTTAATTTCTCATAAACAAAATATTTTTTGAATTAACCCTCCTGCAACCCTTCCCCAAAACAGCAACCAGGAAAAAACCTACCACAACCCTCCCCCTCCCAATCATTTTCAGCAGAAAACAAGCATGAACGTTTTCAAGCCAGATGTGAATATTTGGAAAGTTATGCACTTGAGAAAACAAGGTTAAAATGGAGATCAATCTGTAACCTTAGTTATAGTGGATGCAACAGGTCACCTCATTTATTAGAGCAAGATGATTTATATGCTTTATTTTTGCAATAAATAAATCCCTCTCCCCCCCCCTGAAAAAAAACAACCATCACCACCACCACAAATGGAAATGAAAGTGCTCCTTCCCCTTGTGGAGAAGTAGGCCCTGATACTTCAATTGGCTCCTAGCAGGCCAACCTCTGCACCCACACAGAGCCCCATTGATTCTCTGGAGCCTGCTGCAGTATTATGCCCCTGTTATTTTAGAATTTGTCCTACTTCATTTAGGTAGACAATGGGGATAATCTAGTAATCTGAGAAAGACACTGGAGCTTTTTAAACTAAGAAAAAAAGTCACCACTTTTCCCTCTACGTGATTCCACTGAAGCTACTCATCAAAAGTGTTTATCTTGATATTGCTTGTGTTTGGCAATATATTGTACGCTAATCAGGGAGAAAATGGAAAGAACTTAGTTTTCAGTCTATTCCAATGGTATCTGATATCAATATTATCATAAAAACAAAATGGCTGAAAGCATCCAGCTAGGAAGGAGATAGTAGCTATTATACCAGGGATTTCCCTACAGAGGAGTCTGTGTGACAGGTTGGATCACAGAGACCCCTTTGGGACTGCTACCTGAGGTGCTGAGACTAGCTCTAAACCCATTTTCCCTGCCATCTTGGGATTTCAGTACCCTGTCTTGTTGAGCCAGACACACTAGCCTACTGCAAACACTGACCCAGGTCTGAACCACATCCCCCAAAGCTGCAGACTTTAACTAAAAACCACTTAGCAGGTATTCCTGTCTCCAGCATCCAGTTCCCAATGGGATCCAAAACCCAAATAAATCAGTTTTACTCTGTATAAAGTTTATACATTGTAAACTCAAATTGTCCACCCTCTATAACACTGATAGAGAGATATGCACAGCTGTTTGCTCCCCCAGGTATTCATTGCTTACTCTGGGTTAATTTATAAGCAAGTTATTTTATTAAATATAAAAAGTAGGATTTAAGTGGTTCCAAGTAGTAACAGACAGAACAAAATAAGTTACCAAGCAAAATAAAACAAATACGCAAGTCTAAGCTGAATACATTAAACTGTTTACAGATGAAATCTCTCCCCCCGAGATGTTCCAATAAGCTTCTTTGACAGACTGGACTCCTTCCTAGTCTGGGGCCAGCAATCACTCACACCCCCGTAGTTACTGTCCTTTGTTCCAGTTTCTTTTAGGCATCTCTTTGGGGTGGAGAGGCCATGTCTTAAGCTAGCTGAAGACAAAATCTAAAGCCTGCAGCCATCTCTTAAATCAGCTTCCAGGGCCTTTCTTTCTTGTGGGCGGAAACCCCTTTGTTCTGTGCAAAGTCACAGCAACAAGATGGAGTTTGTAGCCACCTGTGCAAGTCACTTGTCTATGAATGATTCAGCTTTTTGCAGGCTGACACCATTATTTACATGTTAATTTGAACATTCCCAGGAAAGCTCAGATGTGGATTGGCGTCTCCCAAAGTCCATCATCAGTTAAGTGTTCCTTGATTGAGACTAGTCCTTTCTTCAAGAAGTTGACCAAATGTTTCACTGAGGCTAATTAGAATCAAAACATGGAGATACAAGTACATAGCCAATATTCATAACTTCAAATACAAAAATGATACACACATACAGACAGCATAATCATAACCAGCAAACTACAACCTTTCCATAGACCTCCCACTTGACCTCCTTTGTACAAGGCCTGGTGCAACCATAGGACCCCAGTTGCAACACTGATTAATAGCAGGGGTCGGCAACCTTTTAGAAGTGGTGTGCCAAGTCTTCATTTATTCACTTTAAGGTTTTGCGTGCCAATAATACATTTTAACGTTTTTTTAGAAGGTGTCTCTCTCTATAACTAAACTATTGTCATATGTAAACAAGGTTTTCAAAATGTTTAAGAAGCTTCATTTAAAATTAAATTTAAAATGCTGATCTTACATCGCCGGCCCGGGGTTCCGTTCACCTAGGCCGGCAACGGACTGAGCGGGGCCTGCAGCCGGGACCCCGGCTGTCAAGGGGCTGGCAGCCAGAACCCCAGACTGGCAGTGGGCTGAGCAGGGCCGGCAGCTGGGACCCTAGACCAGCAGTGCACTGAGCGGCTCAGCCAGCTGCCGGTCTGGGGGTCCATCCACTGGCTCCTGCCAGCCAGGGTCCCGGCTGCCGGCCCCACTCATCCCCGCTGCTGGTCTGGGGTCCCAGCCCTGTCCACATAGATTAGGTACCTACTTTCTTCCTGGTTCTAGCCATTCTCTTCCTCTCTCTCCACTGAGATGAGGGTGGGAGTGTGCTGAGAACAGGGCTGGGTGTGAAGGAGCAGGCTGGGGGTTGGAGTGCAGGGTCTGGCCAGGAGTTAGAATAAGGGAGTGGACTCAGGGTTGGGGCAGGAGGTTTGGGTGTGGAGTGCTTACCTGGGCAGCTCCTGTTAGGTGCTCAGGGTAGGGGTGGCGATGTGGGGGGCGCAAGAGTCAGGATATAGGGTGGGGGGGCTGGGGGTGTGAGGAGGTGCAGGAGTCAGGGCAGGGGGCTGAGGGGCCTAGGTATGTGGGGTGGTGTGGAATCAGGACTGGGGTTGTGGGGGGGTGCAGGAGTCATGGCATGGAGCTAGGGTATGTGGGCAGTGCAGGGGTTAGGGCTGAGGGTGTGTGAGGGGGTGCAGGTGTCAGGGCAGGGGGCTGGAGAGGTGTGGGGGGGGTGAAGGAGTCAGGGCTGAGGGCTGGGGGTGTGGGCTAGGGTAATGGGGGTGCTCCCAGCCCCCTGCCCTGAGCGGCTCACAGCAGGGGCTGGAGGGGATATGCTGATTCCACCCCCTTCCTCAAGGTCCCCGGAGCAGAGAGCACGAGCACGCTGTGGCTCCGCTTTTCCCTCTCCCCCTTCGTAGCAAGGGCTGTCAGCTGATCGACTGGAGGAAGGGAGAGAAGGAGGGGCAGGAACCCAGCCCGCCAGGGAAAGGGGGAAGCTTACCTTCCCTTCAAGGAGAGAGCGGTGGGGGGAGGTAGAGAAGAGTGGGCCGGGCAAGATTTTTAATGGCATACTGCTGTCTGCCATCCCCGGCAGGCAGCAGCATGCCATTAAAAATTGGCTCACATGCCATCTTTGGCATGCATGCCATAGGTTGCCAACCCCTAATCTATACAGTCACAGTTCATGTCAATACCGTCACAGAGAAATCCTCAGATGGCTGGGTAAGGCAGGTTCATGACTGCTTTGTGCCACTGGAGCAGTGAAAAGCCACTAGAATGGAACAGACTATCAGGTTGCATGAAAAGAGAGTAGTGAAGAAAGCCAGGGTGGATAAGCTGTAAGTATGATAGTGTCAAAAGCTGAAAAGAGGTCAAAGAGAATGAAGATGGAGAAGAGACCCTGAGACCTGGCCACGAGGCGGTCATTAAAGACCTTGGTGAAAACTGATTTAGATAAGGGAGACACTTCATCGTCTGGCTTTGGATTCATAGACTCATAGATATTAAGGTCAGAAGGGACCACTATGATCATCTAGTCCAACCTCCTGCACAATGCAGGACACAGAATCTCACCCACCCACTCCTGCGATAAACCTCTCACCTATGTCTGAGCTATTGAAGTCTTCAAATCATGGTTTAAAGACTACAAGGTGCAGAGAATCCACCAGCAAGTGACTCGTTCCCCCATGCAACAGAGGAAGGTGAAAAACCGCCAGGGCCTCTTCCAATCTGCCCTGGAGGAAAATTCATTCCCAACCCCAAATATGGTGATCAGCTGAACCCTGAGCATGTGGGCAAGAGTCACCAGCCAGATACCCAGGAAAGAATTCTCTGTAGTAACTCAGATCCCACCCCATCTAACATCCCATCACAGGCCATTGGGCCTATTTACCATGAATAGTTAAAGGTCAAATTGCCAAAATCATGTTATCCCATCATACCATCTCCTCCATAACCTTATCGAGTTTAATCTTGAAGCCAGATAGGTCTTTTGTCCCCACTGCTTCCCTTAGAAGGCTATTCCAAAACTTCACTCCTCTGATGGTTAGAAACCTTCATCTAATTTCAAGTCTAAACTTCCCAATGGCCAGTTTATATCAATTTGTTCTTGTGTTCACATTGGTACTGAGCTTAAATAATTCCTCTCCTTCTTTGGTATTTATCCCTATGATTTATTTATAGAGGGCAATCGTATCTCCCCTCAACCTTCTTTTGGTTAGGCTAAACAAGCCAAGCTCCTTGAGTCTCCTTTCATGAGACAGGTTTTCCATTCCTCGGATCATCCTAGTAGCCCTTCTCTGTACCTGTTCCAGTTTGAATTCATCCTTCTTAAACATGGGAGACCAGAACTTCACACAGTATTCCAGATGAGGTCTCACCAGTACCTTGTATAACGGTACTAACACCTCTTTATCTCTACTGGAAATACCTCACCTGATTCATCCCAAGACCGCATTAGCTTTTTTCACGGCCATATCACATTGGCAGCTCATAGTCATCCTGTGGTCAACCAATACTCCAAGGTCCTTCTCCATTACTTCTAATTGGTGCGTCCCCAGCTTATAACTAAAATTCTTGTTAATCCCTAAATGCACGATCTTGCATGTCTCACTATTAAATTTCATCCTATTACTATTACTCCAGTTTACAAGGTCATCCAGATCCTCCTGTATGATATCCCAGTCCTTCTCTAAATTGGCAATACCTCCCAGCTTTGTATCGTCCACAAACTTTATTAGCATACTCCCACTTTGTGTCGAGGTCATTAATAAAAATATTGATCCCAAAACCAATCCCTGAGGAACTTCACTGGTAAACTCCCTCCAGTCTGACAGTTCACCTTTCAGTATGACCCACTGTAGTCTCCCTTTTAACAAATTCCTTATTCACCTATCAATTTTCATATTGACCTCAACTTTTCCAATTCAACTAATTCCCCATGTGGCACCATATCAAACGCCTTACTGAAATCCAGGTAACTTGGATCCATTGCATTCTCTTTGTCTAAAAAATCTGTCCCTTTCTCAAAGAAGGAGATCAGGTTGGTTTGGCATGATCCACCTTTTGTAAAACCATGTTGTATTTTGTCCCATTGACCTGAATGTCCTTATCTACTTTCTCCTTCAAATTTTTTTCCAAGACTTTGCATACTACAGATGTCAAACTAACAGGCCTGTATTTACCCAGATCACTTTTTTTCCCCCTTTCTTAAAAATAGGAACTATGTCAGCAATTCTCCAATCATACGGTACAACTCCTGAGTTTACAGATTCATTAAAAATTCTTGCTAATGGGCTTGCAATTTCATGTGCCAATTCCTTTAATATTCTTGGATGAAGATTATCTGGGCCCCCCAATTTAGTCCCATTAAGCTGTTCGAGTTTCGCTTCTACCTCAGATATGGTAATATCTGCCTCCATATCCTCATTTCCATTTGTCATGCTATCATTATCCCTAAAATCCTCATTAGCCTTATTAAAGACTGAGGCAAAGTATTTGTTTAGATATTGGGCCATGCCTAGATTATCCTTAATCTCCACTCCATCCTCAGTGTTTAGCGGTCCCACTTCTTTCTTTGTTTTCCTCTTATTTATATGGCTATAGAACCTTTTATTATTGGTTTTCATTCCCTTTGCAAGGTCCAACTCTACTTGACTTTTAGCCTGTCTCACTTTATCCCTACATGTTCTGACCTCAATAAGGTAGCTTTCCTTGCTGATCCCTCCCATCTTCCACTCCCTATCTGCTTTCTGCTTTTTCTTAATCACCTCTGAGATGCTTGAAGTGAGCTGTAGCTCACTAAAGCTTATGCTCAAATAAATTTGTTAGTCTCTAAGCTGCCACAAATACACCTTTTCTTTTTTGCGAATACAGACTAACATGGCTGCTACTCTGAACTCCTGCCTATGAATTTTTTCCCCTTTCTTGGGCTGCAGGATTCCGATAGCTTCTGCAGCTTTGACTTGAAGTAATCCCAGGCCTCCTCTGCCTTTAGATCCATAAATTCTGCAGTTCAATCCACTTCCCTAACTAATTTCCTTAGTTTTTGAAAGTCAGCCCTTTTGAAATCAAACACCCTAGTCACAGATTTATTTTTGTTTGTCCTTCTGTTCAGTTTGAACTGAATAAGCTCATGATCACTTGAACCAAGATTGTCCCCTACAACCATTTCTTCTATGATGTCCTCACTACTCACCAAAACCAAATCTTAAATGGCATCCCCTCTAGTCGGTTCAGCAACTACTTGATGAAGGAATCCATCAGCTATCGCATCTAGGAAAATCTGAGCCCTATTATTATTACTAGCACTGGTCCTCCAGTCTATATCTGGGAAATTAAAGTCTCCCATGATCAAACAGTTTCCATTAGTATTTACTTCATTAAAGAGGTCTCTATCCATATCCAAATTAGATCCTGGCAATCTATAGAAACACCCCAAGCACTATCACAGGGGAGGCTCTAGTAGTTTTCTTCCCCAATGTGATTTTGCCCAGACGGACTCTGTCTTATCTATTCCATTGCTTCTTATTTCTTTACATTCTACCTCATAATTGATATACAATACTACTCCACCAGCCTTATCTTTATTTCTGTCTTTCCTAAACAGCACAAACCCTTCAATAGCTGTAGTCCAGTCTTGACTATATTCCACCAGGTTTCTGTTATCCCTATAATATCTGGTTTCACTTCCTGCACCAGTAGCTCTAGTTCCTCCATTTTGTTACCTAGGCCCCTTGCATTGGTGTACAAACATCTTAATTTTTGCTGTTTGGCCTCGCTCACATTCTGTACCCGATTAGGCACGGATATTCTACAGCCAATATCACCTATTAGACTAGTATCCACACTGCCCTTCCTCATGTCCATTCTCCTACCCATGGCTGTATCCTTTCTTACTTTGTTTTCTTCCCTCTCAATGCTAAAATCCGGTGTGGAGATTACCTGGACATCTCCCAACCATCTCCCCCAAATTCCTAGTTTAAAGCTCTCTTTATCTTTTGTGCCAGCCTCCATCCTAGAAATCTATTTCCTTCCCTACTCAGATGAAGTCCATCCAGAGAGAACTGTCCTCTGTCCATGAATGCCTCCCAGTGGCCATACATCCCAAAGCCCTCCTTATAGTACCACTGCCTGAGCCATCTGTTGATAGTCATAATCTTGTCACACCTTTGTTGTCCTTCTCTAGGAACAGGCAGAATCCCACCGAAGATCTCCTGAGCCTCGGATTCACTGAAAGTCCTAAGATTTTGGCGGCAGTGGTGAAGACCTCAAAAATCTCCCACAACCCTGAGGTTAGGTAACAAGGGGGAATGACTCAACATGCCTCCCTCCTAGTACAATGTGCAGTCATATTAAATCTCACCAAATATGGGAAACCTCAATATCAGACTGTGGATGAAATTGTACTGAATGCAACAGGGTTGGCAGTCAAGGAGATCGAAATCTTCTATTTAGCCACATAAAAATTACAGCACATACAGCTGCAGAGCAAGATGCTCCTGCATCACCCTTCCAATGTGTTTCAATCCCTGGTGTGGGGGGTGGAAGACCCCAATATAATTGAAGTATTTGCTTTCATTATAATGCATTGCTATTTAGAAATTAAACTGTCTTGTTTCCTAATTGGTTCACATAAACACTGACATTCCCGAGTTACCTCTTTACGCTTTGTGATCCTGAATAAATAGAATTAGAGCTAATATTCAGAATTTTTTTTTTAAAAAAGCTATTAATTAGCGCTTAAGCCTATGCTGTGGAGAACAGACTTGTCCCTCTGTTCCCTTGATTACCACTGCTTCACTGCCTGAAAGAGCCTGGCCCATAAAACTCTGTGGGTTTCCCAGGCTACACCGATATGGAGACTAGTCCTGAATCTGAAGAGTTATTTGCCTGTTCATTACAGATGGTTAGATCCTAGACTAGTAGCACTGCCAACCCCAGGCACTCAAAGATTGTGAGTCAGCTCCAAAAATCATGAGATACCTTTAAAAATGTCACGGTTTTTAAGCCAAATAAACTTTAGGGTCTTTATTTGGCTTCTGGTGTTGGAGCCTTTAGGGTTCATGTTTTCCAGCTTTTCTCTGTACCCACAAAGGCTAGAAACTTACTGTATTTTTTAAAAATGAAAGCAGAGATTCTCACCATTTCACAGGTTTCAGAGTAGCAGCCGACTTAGTCTGTATTCGCAAAAAGAAAAGGAGTACTTGTGGCACCTTAGAGACTAACAAATTTATTTGAACATAAGCTTTCGTGAGCTACAGCTCACTTCATAGAACTGGGGCTATCAAAGAAATACCAACTCCTGCCTGAGATGACAATGCAGGCCTTGGCATTATATAAATACTTACAGCCAATCCCTTTTCACAGCTGGAGTCTGTGAGCCAAATTCCATTCACTCACTTTGATGTAAATCAAGAGTGACCCAACTGATTGCAAGTTACTCTGGATTTACCCCTGCATAACAGAGAAGAATAGGAATCCAGGACTCTACCACAGTCAAGTGCCATTATGTGGCAATCAAGCTCAAAGAAGTGGTGATCAACCTGGGGTCATAATGTGTAGGTGAATGGGACAATTATTTTCTATCTTTGGAAGATGTTTTAAAAGGCTGGTGGCCAAAAAATATAGCTTTGATTAACCATTTTGTGCCTGGTAGCAAGGGATAAGAAGAAATGCACCACCCCAGTCTCAGGAGACTTCTCGCCTCCCACACAAGAGTGGTGATCCTAGTGAAGAATGTGATGCGTCCCAAGATTATCTCAGATGGAAGTAAATTCTCTGAAGGTTTGAGATAGAAGATAAGGTTTGTGGCACCTTAGAGACTAACAAATTTATTTGAGCATAAGCTTTCATGAGCTACAGCTCACTTCATCGGATGCATTTACTTTACTTTGCCACACATTGTACCAACAGGTGCAACATTAATGGTAAGATGGCAACAACTTATATCTGCCCTTCAATGTGTGGATCCTGTAACATAAGCAAAACCAGTCTGGCTATTTCACAACCCACACCAAATATCACTGGGGAATAGAACTTCATCCCTTTAGCACCAAAAGAACAGGTTTCTACAACTTGAGTTAATGATATAATTCTGCTGGTTAGAAGCAGTAGTAAGGTCTTATTCTCTGTGGACTAACCACTGAAGATGAATGCAACACATCTAGGGCTGAATTGTAGCTTTGCAACAAGCCTTGTGGAAGGAACAGCATATAACTATATCACCCCAGGAGCTGCTCAAGAAATGAATTGTGCCTCTAATAAATTCCTTCCCTGTTTCTCCCTTGCCTCAGGGAAAGAATAATTTGCTACTGTCCTAAATCAGCAGTAAATTGTAGAACCACTGACCAATGAGACCTCCTCCCTGCCCCTCGCCTCAGTGGAAGGGGAGTAATAGGCACACAGCATCAGTTTATTCCTACATGTCCAGATACAAGATCAGGCTAGCCTGCGCAAGAGTGTAAATGTGATTCCCTACATGGTTGTGCAGTCTAGGACTCAATTTGCCCACAACCAGGGTATTATAGCTATAGAGGCAGTTTTTCACAAATATCTTTGCCTGCTTCCCTTTGATAAATTGTAACTGGCTTGCACATCTGCTTTCTTCACTACACAGCTGCCTGCTGCATTGTCAGTTCACAGAGGTTTCTGTAGCTAGCATTGCTTGAGGGCTACAGTAACTGTGGCAGAAGAGGGCCACCTTCTCTCATGTGGCTCTGGTAACCTGCCAATTGAACATGGAGATCTTTATATTCTGGATATTTTTTTAAAATCTGATTTTCCCCTCAAACTGAATTTTTTAAAAACTTGAAAATGTAATTTATCCTCCCTTTTTACAGATGTCAGCTGTACTGCCTATTCCAAGAAAATGGAAGAATGTCTTGTCTTGTCTTACCACCAAGTACAGTAAGAGAATGAGTGTATTCTGCCTTGAGTAATCTGCAGACACTTCAAGGAGCTGTCTCTGTACCCGTTACTCAAGCAAACTCCCCATGAATTCCCATTGCAGAGTTGGCCTCTAAATATATTGCAAGACTGAAGACAATGGAATCAGTTTTGCATATGTAACTTATTTCAGTATTCATAAGGAGAGGTTTGCAGAGCCAGTTCTGTTATCTTGGATTCAGTGCACAGTTTCATATGGTGGATTAAGTTTCCAGTATGATCAAGACATTATTTTGTGTAAGGGATCTAGAAAAACAGTGCTTCTCCAAGCAAAATGTTAGCAAGACTCGCTAATTTATTTAGAAGTCATCTGCTTTGGGTGATTGTCTCAAGTGTAGAAATATTTTGAATAAAAATGCTGTAATTTAACTCCTTATTTGTCACATTCTTGTATAGAATGCATTTCACAATTTTGAATGAGGTTTGAGGTGTGAGGGGTTGGTTTTTTTGGTTTTTATTTTGTGTGCAATTCAGTATTCAAAACTGAACCTTGCTGTGTAGAGAAATTGATGTAGGAGCGGTGATCTGAATCAGTTTGTCAAATACTTAAAGTGTTATTCTAGTGAGAAATATTTTGTGAAAGTGACATATTGGTATTTTTTTATATTAGAACATTGCAAACCCCATAAGTTCAGTTCAACATGTACTGAAAAATATCAGCACCTGCACTATTTATTGAGAGCACAAAATACTGTCTAAGCAGTTCTCTGAACTTCATTGGTAGAAGTTGAACTATGACACCAGATTTTCAAAATGTGCATTAGGTTTACATCAAATGAACTGCATTTTCCAGCTCAAACCCAAGCATTCTAGTAGTAGCTCAAATCAAGATAGAAAGACCTACCATTACTCTACCGGTGGACCCGAGTCACAAGTACACAGGCCTGTGTCTAACTTTAACAACTCGTATTCTTACAGTTAGGCACATATTTAAAAGATCTGGGGAAAAATGATAGTGATTTTATGACAAATGTTTGAAATTTTCACATGATTTTGTTTAGGAGGATTCTCTCAAATAAATCTGTTTCAAAATTAATCGCTGATTTTTATGTTTGAATTCTTTATCAAAAAGATTATTGAAAACTTTACTGAAATGATTATAGAAATGTTTCATTTTCTGAAAACCTTGTTTTGGTAAATAAAAAAAAGTATCTATTTTAAAATAGCACACATTTTAGAAGAAAAGGAACAATTTTGACAATGTTGACAAATTTTGCAAAACATTTCATTTTAGAAAGACTTTGGTTAACCCCCACTCCCCACATCCCATGTGCACACCTCTTTTTGTTGGAAAACTTTTGATCGGGTTTCGTGTTTATGCACCCTGCTGAATCAGGACTGTTAAGCTAAACTTGATGGAAGTTTTGCCTTTACACAATATCAAGAATTGGATTTAATTCTAGTCTCCTATTTAGGGAGAGAAATTTGTCTATATGAAGGCCCCAGTCCTTCAAATGACTCTACATGGGCACAAAGGTTTCCCTGCAACCAGCTGTAGGATTCAAGCTGTGGATTCTTCATGCTGATACTTTTTGGATCGATAGAGCTTATGCATTATAAGCAACAGCAACTGAGTGGCTGTCATCATCATGAATAGGTCGGAATATGAACAAGAGGCTACTAGGCAGCTCTCCAACACCACTTTCTACAAGCCATTACCCTCTGATCCCACTCAGGATTACCAAAAGAAACTGCAGCATTTGCTCAAGAAACTCCCTGAAAAAGCACAAGAACAAATCTGCTGAGACACACCCCTGGAACCCCGACCTGGGGTATTCTTCTATCTGCTACCCAAGATCCATAAACCTGGAAATCCTGGATGCCCCATCATCTTAGGCATTGGCATCCTGACAGCAGGATTGTCTGGCTATGTAGACTCCCTCCTCAGGCCCTACCTTACCAGCATTCCCAGCTATCTTCGAGACACCACTGACTTCCTGAGGAAACTACAATCCATCGGTGATCTTCCTAAAAACACCATCCTAGCCACTATGGATGTAGAAGCCCTCTACATGAACGTTCCACACAAACATGGACTACAAGCCGTCAGGAACAGTATCCCCGATAATGTCACGGCTAACCTGGTGGCTGAACTTTGTGACTTTGTCCTCACCCATAACTATTTCACATTTGGTGACAATGTATACCTTCAAATCAGTGGCACTGCGATGGGTACCCACATGTCCCCACAGTATGCCAACATTTTTATGGCCGACTTAGAACAACGCTTCCTCAGCTCTCGTCCCCTAAGGCCCCTACTCTACTTGCGCTACATTGATATCTTCATCATCTGGACCCATGAAAAAGAAGCCCTTGAGGAATTCCACCATGATTTCAACAATTTCCATCCCACCATCAACCTCAGCCTGGACCAGTCCACACAAGAGATCCACTTCCTGGACACTACAGTGCTAATAAGCGATGGTCACATAAACACCACCCTATATCGGAAACCTACTGACCGCTATTCCTACCTACATGCCTCTAGCTTTCATCCAGATCACACCACATGATCCATTGTCTACAGCCAAGCTCTATGATATAACCGCATTTGCTCCAACCCCTCAAACAGAGACAAACACCTACAAGATCTCTATCAAGCATTCTTACAACTACAATACCCACCTGCTGAAGTGAAGAAACAGATTGACAGAGCCAGAAGAGTACCCAGCAGTCACCTATTACAGCACAGGCCCAACAAAGAAAATAAAAGAATGCCATTAGCCATCACCTTCAGCCCCCAACTAAAACCTCTCCAACGCATCATCAAGGATCTACAACCTATCCTGAAGGATGACCCATCACTCTCAGAGATCTTGGGAGACAGGCCAGTCCTTGCTTACAGACAGCCCCCCAACCTAAAGCAAATACTCACCAGCAACCCCACACCACACAACAGAACCACTAACCCAGGAACCTATTCTTACAACAAAGCCCGTTGCCAACTCTGTCCACATATCTATTCAGGGGACACCATCATAGGGCCTAATCACATCAGCCACACTATCAGAGGCTCATTCACCTGCGCATCTACCAATGTGATATATGCCATCATGTGCCAGCAATGCCCCTCTGCCATGTACATTGGTTAAACTGGACAATCTCTACTTAAAAGAATAAATGGACACAAATCAGACTTCAAGAATTATAACATTCAAAAACCAGTCAGAGAACACTTCAATCTCTCCGGTCACTCGATTACAGACCTGAGAGTAGCTATCCTTCAACAAAAAAACTTCAAAAACAGACTCCAACGAGAGACTGCTGAATTGGAATTAATTTGCAAACTGGATACAATTAACTTAGGCTTGAATAGAGACTGGGAATGGATGAGTCATTACACAAAGTAAAACTATTTTCCCATGTTATTTCTTACCCCTCCCACCCCCCACTGTTCCTCAGACATTCTTGTTAACTGCTGGAAATGGCCCACCTTGCTTGTTACCATGAAAGATTTCCCTCCCCCCCTTCCCCCCGCTGGTGATGGCTCATCTTAAGTGATCACTCTCCTTACAGTGTGTATGATAAAACCCATTGTTTCATGTTCTCTGTGTGTGTATATAAATCTCCCCACTGTATTTTCCACCGAATGCATCCAATGAAGTGAGCTGTAGCTCACGAAAGCTTATGCTCAAATAAATTTGTTAGTCTCTAAGGTGCCACAAGTACTCCTTTTCTTTTTGCGAATACAGACTAACATGGCTGCTACTCTGAAACCAGTGATCAACATTAACTCTGAAATTAGAAATTCAAATAGTATAAACAAGTTAGTTATTTTGAGCGAGATCATTACTCCCACACTTGTGACCAGTTACGGAAACAAATAGCCCCAATGATATTAAGAGAGATGGATTCTCCTCCCTGTAGACTACCTCCACAAACAAGCAGGCAAGCCCAGGGGCTGAAACAAAGGTCTCCTTTGTGACCAGTCATCTACTCATGCCAGTAAATGTTATCAAACAGAATACGATCAGATTTCACTGGGAATTCACCCCAGTTATATGTCCCAAGTGTACAGAACTATGAAATGGACTGAGAACTCTTATTAAATGGTAGCCTCTTTTTGTGAATACAGTAGATATACATGGAGTACCTACATAAATACATAGCTACAATATATGTAATTAACAAAGCTGTGCCAGGTGTGGACCATATTCATTTGCTTGCATATCGTAGTCACCTCATTGTTTGTGTCTTCAGATTGGTTCTCAGGATTTGGCTCAGTTTGAATAATTTTAATTTATAATTCTCCATGTATTATTAAGAGTAAATTATTTTTAGAGAACCAAGACCTGTATATTTAGAGATGGGTAAACAGTTTTAGATTTTCACCTCTTTATCTGTTTGCAAAGCATCCACTCATGGATTATTTAAAAATTAATAACCCATGAGTGGGGTTCCCAATACCTGTGGAAATTTTTGGCAGTTATGAGTCCCAAGAAGTATACTTACAATTATTATAGGAGTTACAGCAGCAATTTGACTTTAAGCAGTTGGCTGGCTTGTTCATCCACTACAAGCAGTCAATTGTGTCATTGCTTAGTTCTTTTATACTTGTCAACCATATTCCTATAGTGAGTATTTTTTTTTGCAATTGCATTCATTTGGGAATGTTTCTTTGAATATGACTCTTGCATCAGCTTTCTGATATCACCAGTAGTTTTTCAACTAAGGGTTTCTCAGAAGATATAAATATAATTCCCTATGTGATGGTGGCACAATCCTGGTTAAGTTTTCCCTTCTGGACACTCACCGAGCAGCTGTGTTTGGGTCCCAGTATGCTAGACTCGTATGCACTTAGCCTTCCCTTGGTCTGGATAGGCTTCAGCCTTCAGTCTCTTTTTGCCTCTCTTGAACTCTTCCTGGGCACAGATCGTCTGTTACCCATTCATAGAATTGTGACTTCTTGGTCCAGCTGCCCTAGGCTTCCAGGACCATTGCCCACCTCCAATACCCCACTTTCACAGGGCTCCAACATTGTGGGTGCTCTGGTTTACAATCTACCTCTCCAGGGACTTGTGATAGTTGAAGCATGTAACACTCAGACTTTGAAAAAATTCCAAACCCACTCATCTTTACTGTGGGCAGCATCAGTCCATCAGCTTCTTCAGGATTTGGATTAGTGTCAGTTCAGGATTCTGTGTCCCCTCTTCTGGATTTCTCTCCTTATGGTTTCTGCTCTAGAACATGCAGTCTCCTCCAGCCATCTTCCTTTGACTTTGGTAGGTGTCACAGTCAAATCCTCCTCTCTCTCCAAAAGCCTGTGCCTTTTTTCTCTCTCATTCAGCCTGATGACTTCAAAGGCCAGCACTAACACCTCATCTCTTTGTTTCCCCTTTCTGTGGAAATTCCCCTCAGTTCAGATCACTTGGTTTCCCAGGTCAGGCGAATTCCTTAGCATATCCATAGCCCTGTCAGAGCACAGTCACTAAGGTTAATGCCTATTTGTTTTTCTATAGCTTCATGTAGACAGGATGGGCAATAGGTATCAGGAACCTTGTTAGCCCATGGCTGAATCACTACACATTGAGGCATTCAGTGACACAACAATTTCATAAAATTAACCAGACTTTGCTAGTTATACATAGATGTATTCCCCAGGTCATCACAGATGGCACTTCCTCCATTTTGTTGTGAATTTTGCATGTATAATTTCCCATTGGCACTTTTACTATTCAGTGGCTAGCATTATGTCCTCCCAATACTCTGAAGAGATCTGTTAGCCTTACATTCTTATTTCTGCCCTCTAGTTCTGTAGAGAAAGGTATAATATATATTTGTTATTTACCAGATTATCTGTACTGAAGCCTCAACTCGGCGAGCCATACCTATTCAGCAAAGCACTTAAGAATATGATTAAATTCAAGGGTAGTTAAGCACATGTTTAAGTGATTTGCTAAACTGGGATGGATTCAAGTCTGCTTAAAAGACATTACAAAATTGGACCCATAAAGCAAATCCTCCCTCCCACGGAAGAGTGGAAGTTTTACCATTGATATCAGTGGGACTGGGATCATGCTCATAGTCTAGTAGGGCTCAGTCCTTTAGGGACTCAAACTGTGGTCGGCGGGCCACCAGTGGTCCGTGAGCTCCATTCAGGTGGTCCATGGATAGTTCCCTCTAAGGTGTGTGCCTGGGCAGCCACACAAGAGAATGAAGGGCCACCCGCGTAATTAGTGGAGCCGTGCTGGCGTGTCTCCACTAATTAGGTGCCTGGACCCTGGGGAAGATGCACATGTAAGGTGAGGAGAATAGGAGGTAAGTGGGAGGGGGCAGTGGTGTGAGAAGAGGGGGTGGGGGGAATTGGGGACGTGTAGGGCTGCGGTGGTCAGAGAAAGAGGTGACTTTCCCCAGCTTCAGGGCTGCGGGTGCTGGGGAAAGACAGCTCTTCTTCCCAGCCTCAGCTCTGTGCTGCTGTGGCAGGGGAAAGACCCCGCTCCTTCCCGCCCCAGCTTGGGTTCTGCTGTGGTGGGGGAGAGAACCACCTCCTTCCCACTCCCAGCTCGGGGGCTGCTGCTGCTGCAGGGGAGAGGGGCTGCCATGGTGGGGGGGAGAGGGCACATTCATTGCATTAGAAAGGTAAGACTATTAATAAATTATTATTAATAAACTGATATTAAAGTATCAGTTGTGTGCTTTTATATGTAGAACAAAAAATGTTAAGCATTAAGGGTTTTTTTTAATATAGTGCTTTTATCCAAAGTGCTTTACAATAGTTAGCTAACGGTACAAACAACATTTGGAAAGATCATTTGGTGGTTCACTGAGACCCTCAGCAATTTTCAAGTGGTCCGTGGAAAAAAAAGTTTGAGAACCACCGCTTTAGGGCCCTGAGAACTCTGATGCAGCAAAGTACTTAAGCATATGTTTAAATTTAAACACAAGCAGACTCACTGAAATCATGGAATAGCTCACAAAGTTAAGCATATGCTTTGCTGGATCAGGGCCAGAGCACTTGGCACTTTGCAGGATCAAGCCCCTATGGAAGAGAGATTTTGTTTAAATGTCTTCCATTGCTTATGATTTTGTAAACTGTGTTTTCTCTAGAAAGATTAAAGAGTCCAGATTTTCTTAATGGAGGTTTTTAGCTAAGTTTTGTTAAATATTTTCTTTATGTTAATCCTGTGTGTGTCTGCATTTTTCTTTTGTGAAATATAATATAATGATGATGATCTTTGAAATATCAGTGAAAATACTAATTTTATTATTTCACATCTATTCTCTTAATTTACTCAAAAGCCCCAATTTAGCAAACACTTACATTGAATGTAACGGGATGTGTAGAATCTATCTTAGGCATGTGCTGAAGTGCTGTGCTGAATGGGGATGGTTTGCTGAATCAGGTCCTGAGTCACATATGGCAGTGCTCTGTTTTGTATGAGCTTTCCACTTCTGCCATACCTCACCACACCCTGCTGCGTTTCCTGACTTTCAGCTCCTTTCACCCATTCCTTAGAACAAAAGCAGGCATTGCACTCAGGTGAATGAGACTGTTATCATTAATAAATTCCACTGGAGAGAAAGGAGACATGGAATTCTGGACCTTCAGGCTTTTATACAGACATGGAGCAAATTCATTTTTGGTGTAATTCCATAGACTAATGGTTTTACCTCAGGGATGAATGTGGCCCATCTCCATTGACTTCAATAGAGTTTCACTAGGTAAGAATTTCAACCACATGGTTATTGTAAAAGCTCCAGAAGAGGGATCTGGCACCTTCCTCACAATTCCTGCTCTCTTATCTCTTTCAAATGATTCAGAAGTGTTGTAAACCACATTTTCCATTACAGTTCAAGACTAAGGCTAGGATTTCTGTGTAGTAGTGAGAATTCCATTTGTTCGGGCCTGTCAGGCTAGAGACTCTGGCAAGCTCATGGCAAACACTGCCACCTAAACCATAATACTGTTAACTCCAGTGAAGTCCTTAGGACTTGACAAACTGTGGTAAATACATGGATCGCTTCATCCATCTCTAAAATGCAGCCACCTCTGAAGTAAAACTTGACTACAACCTTACAGTGCACAGCAACTCTCCATGATCGTTTAGGGCACTGAAGAATACTACTATATCTAATGTAAATTTAGGAATGCAGAAAATAATTGTGCTAGGACTGTGGCCCTGTCACCACCAGACCTGGAAGAAGTGGCGTGTGATTATTAATGCAATTGTGATAGATATGGCAATTTCCTCCAATATCTTTGGGAAATCTTACTTAATGAATTTGGACCTTTGGAGTCCAATGTATTAAATGCAAAGGTTATGAATTATTGTGGGCCTGGATGATCAAAGGACTATATTGAATAACGTGGCAGACAAGAATGAACTTTTGGGACAATACATGTAAAGCAAATTTCCTGGAAAATATCTAGGGAAAGGTAAATGTAAATTCTCCCCATCCTGCCTCCCACCTTGAATTATGCAAAAACCCAGTCGTTTTAAGCTATACCCTGAGCAGAGGGTGATTGTCTGCTGAGTAACTGTTCACAAGGTCCCAAGATCAAGGGCCAAAACCCTATAAAGGAGTGACTCATAGATTCACAAGGGTGCTTGTTCTGAGCTAACAGCTGTTGTAAACTTGTAACTACAGAAAAGACCCCTTGGTAAGGTTTAAAGGATTGATCACTTACCAGAGCCTTTACTGGAGTTGGGAGTGATCTCTGGTAAGTTTATTAGTATGCAGGTAGGTTATTTTATTGTTTTTAATATGGTTTCTCTGTAGTACAAGAATAAGTGCACTTGCTTAGAAAGGGCTGTGTGGTAATATCTAACTGTGGGCAATTGTGCTGCGTATAGCCTCTGAGGAGAAAGTAAAGCAGACTTTCCTCGGCAGTTTGACTTGCTGGGGAACTCACAGTATAGGCAGGGAAATGGACAGCCTGGAAGAAGCCTGGTCAGGAGGGACAGAGACGCAGGTCTCCACCCAAGAGAGGTGATAGCTGGGGAGCCAGGTTTAGTTGCCATGAACTATGTCAGTAACTGTCTTATAAGGAGTAATAATACTCAGTTCATCTAAGGGTCCTTTTCATTGTTATGCTCAGTATGCTTTGCAAAGGTGCATAAGTATTATTATTGCCATTGACAACTGGGGGTCTAAGGCTCGGAGAGATTAAATGACTTCAAAGGTCACATAATTCTCCTGAATCCCATTTTCATTGGATTATTACAGTCAAATCTCCTGTTTCTTATCCTAAAAACCTTGAGTAGCACAGTGACCCCAGTAGGGTAGGCAGTAGTTCAATACTGACTCAGAAGCAAGAGTAGCATCTACAGAATCATCACACTTCTTCCCGGTTCTCCTAGGTGGTACTGGGAGAGCTCCCATTCATTTAGTGATCCAGCCTCACCTAATTTAGCTTGCAGCTCTGAATGAATAACCCCAAATGGCAAAGCCATAGGCTAAAATTTACTCAGATTCTCTGTTTAAATGTTAAATACCACATTTCCTGCTGCAGTGATCTATTTTTTTTTTTAAAAGAAAAACATAAGCCCAGTAACCAAGTAACATTCCCAACAGCAATGATGTGAAGGGATAATGCTCAAAGCCCAGCAGCACAATATTCTGCCATTCCCTTCTCCCTAAATGAAGTTGTAGACATTTGCCAAGGAAATAAAATATAATGTAGAAGCATGAATAGAACAAAACAAAACAAAAATCAACCTGAAAGTTACGCACCATGCCTTACATTTCCTTCCCCATCTCTTTATTCCTGTTCCTCTTGCTTTTATTCTTTCCACTTTCTATTTCCTTAGCTTTCTCTTTATAACCTTTTCTCTGCCCTCGCCCCCAAACTATTCTGGTGTGGTTTTTACCTTCACACATTTTTCTCCTTTGTCCTTGTTCCACTGATCTCTTTTCAATCCTTCCTTGATCCTCCTCATAAGTGACTTCTAGATTAGGCCTTTAAAAAGTACTTTGATTTGAAAAAGTACATTGGATGAAAAACTCTAAAACCAGTGAACTAGTGAAACTAAAAATCAATGTAAATGAATAAAATGGGTGAAATTTTCAGAGCTGCACATGGATTTAGATATCCAATTACCATTATTTGCACTTGGGCATCCATATCCTTTAAAGTGACTTTGATAATCTCAGTCAATATGTTCAACTGCTATGGCACTAAAGAAGTGTGATCATCTCTCCATAGTGGCTGAAAGGTGATGTATTGTATACATATGCACACAAGAGAAAAGATCACAAGAATCTCACAAAAAGGGTTACAAGAATCTTTAATAATAGTTATTTAATACAAAGCACTATTAAAAAAAGAAAAGCGCTATGTATTATCATGCTAATTATTTATCATCTGTGAACCAGTGTTATAGTTAGTTAAAGAGTGATCAGTTCACAGAATGTCAGTTTGCCTCCTCTCACCTTGCCAGATATTCAGTGCACCAACACTGCAGCTGGTGCTGTTCATCTCTCTAGGGATCAGAACAAAAGCCTTCTTCACTGATCTGTGGAACAAGTTTTCTTGAGAGCACTCTTCACAAATAGAGTTTATTATAATTCATCTGGCCCCAGTTGTTCATTTTAGAAACCAACAGAATAAAGAGCAGTTAGCCGAATACATTTCAGCACTTCAAGCAGAAGATTTTAAGAAACCTCACTTTTATATGTAAGGTCTTGTTATGGCAGTGGGCTGGAATTCAAGAGAGCTAGATTAAATTCCCAACTCTACCAAAGATGATTTTGTGTGATCTCCAATAAGACACAGGCCAACATTTTCCAGATTGGGATACAAAACCTTATTCAGTCACCTGCATATAACTGGCTTGATTTTTAAAGCACCTGTATTTCCTAGTATTGTAGTTCTGGGATTTGTGGATGCTAGGTGCTTCTGAAAAATCAGGCCACTTTTATTGATACAGATTTAGAAGCCTAACTTTAGGTACCCAAGTCTGACCATTTTGCATGTACTCTTTCGCACACATAAAAGGGGAAGATAATACTTTCCTGCCTCAGAGGTGGATGAGCACAAATTCATTAATGTTTTGGAGGAACTCAGGTACTAGAGCAATGCGGTCCATTAAGTATCTTGTTTGAGAGGTCATGAGCTACCTCCTGTATCTGTTATTTTTGACACAGTATTTTTCTGCATGGTTTAGCATTGCAGACCTATTTATAGAAATCACAATCTAGTGTACTATTCTTTTTTTGTTTGTGAGGGGAGGGAGTTTTTTCCTTAAAAAAACCCCCAAATATTACCTTTCTTGTTTAGAAACTGTTTTATAGTACTATGCTATAGACATTTATAGAAAAAATACATTAAAAGCTTACTATACAAGGAGCTAGTACTGTCCCCTATATTGTCCTGGACAGATGGGAAGGCAGATAAAATGCAAGGGATTTAACTCATCAGGGATCTGAACAGGAATAACTAGTACAGTGCAAAAAGAAAAAGAGTACTTGTGGCACCTTAGAGACTAACACATTTATTTATTATTATATAATTTAATATAAAAGTCTCTAAGGTGCCACAAGTACTCCTTTTCTTTTTGAGAATACAGGCTAACACGGCTGCTACTCTGAAACTTGTCGTAGTACAGTGCAGGTCATCAATCCTTCCTCACTTGTTTCCATCTAGTGGAGGGTCTGCAGTCAGCCCTCTATTTCTCCATACCTGATCCCAGCCTACTGCTAAGACCCCACCGCTCTCCTTTTATATGAAGTGTGACAACTGTATGATTGAGGTATGACCATGAATATCACTGTTATACAATTGCAACAAATCTTAAAGAAAAGTATGTTATATAAGGTATCAGATATAATTATCTTGTTTATATGCATATCATCTTTGTATTTAAAGTTATGAATATTAACTATGTACCTGTATTTCAAATGTGTCTGTTCCTGGAATAACACCCACCAGGTAAAATCAATATTGAAGCCAGATGGTTTTATGTTGATGGCCCATCAAACACAATTGACTCTCATAATGGGCCATAGTAGAAACTCATTCCACCCCAATGGCTGTTCCTGCAGACACCTTAGCCTTCAAGTGGCCAATGGCTTGCCCCAGTGACTCAGCAAACCATGTAAGGGCATGTGACTTGCTCACATGACTCTGGACTCCTTCTTGTACCTGTACTTTTCCACAAACTGTGCTGTGGGCTTTGTTTGGGACAGTAAACTTCCATCCACATGGCAGAGGATAAGGGACCCTGGAAACATCTCCATCTTGCCTCTTTTCTGTTCTGACTCTCTGGACTATGGATTTACAACTGAAAAGAGCATATTGACTATGGACTGAAGGCACAGGTGCTGGCTTCCTCTTGGCACTGGGGGGGGTGCTCAACCCCCACCTCCATCCCAGGCCCCACTCCCACCCCATCCCGTCCCTTCTCCAACTCCACCCTGCCTCTCCCCACCCAGTTCCACTCCCTCACCCAAGCACACCCCATCCCTGCTCCTCCCCCACCTCCCAGCTTCTCCTGCAAGCCATGGAACAGCTGATCACAGCAGGCAGGAGATGCTGGGGGGGAGGGGGAGGAGTTGATCAGTGGGGCCACTGGCAAACAGGAGGTGCTGGGGGCTGGTTGGAGGGGAGCTGGCGGCTGGTTCGTGCTAAGCACCCACACTCTTCCCCCCCCCCATGGGTGCTCCAGCCCTGGAGAACCTACATAGTCAGTGCCTATGTCTGAGGACCCTCCAATCTTTTGGAAGTTATCAGAGACTTTACAAGACAGCAGTTTATTTCACCACTGCTTCAAACCTGATTCAAGAAATTTGCAATGATTGTATGTATATGATCTATTAATCATTTTAACGCTCTTCTTCTTTTCTCTAATAAAAGAACCTTGAAAAGAAAAGAAAAGAAAACTTGACACCTGCCACCATGAGGCACCAGCCATTAGCTTGGCTGCCTTTACCCCACCCCCAGCTGGGTTCCCATATAGTTAACTGTTCCCTCCCTAAAACTGGCCAAACTTGTTTAAAAGCTGTGTCCTACTATCCCTGAATACTTAGGGTATCCAATATGATATTTTAGTGGGTAATTACTGATCCCCCCGTTTCTGATGATTCACAGATCTTCTGGCCTTGTCAACTCATGGAGGCCTCGTGGATCCCTGCCAAACCATATACTGCAGTATTTCAGACCAGTTTACAATATCTTTTGGGAAAAGGTCTGGAATCTCCCTGTCCTGAGGATTAAATAGACCCCTTACAATAGCCTAGATCATTGCTTAACAATGTAAGTTGTTCCAATAGCATGACAGTCTGTATTACATAGTACTATACTGGGATATTTATAAATATGAAGATATATTTTTTATTACGTAGAGTGCTAGCTATGACCCCTATATTTAGGTTGCACACTTTCCATTATACAAGATTCTTGCTACTTTTTTCCTCCGCTTAGAGAAGCTCTTGGAGCGCTATTGTTTGCAGCAAGCCTTTGAAGTTTGGCAGGTAGAATGCCCTGCGGCTAGAGATGTGCCTTTTTTCTTTGTCTCATGAAATTCATATTTTGCTGAGATACCAACCATTATAAAAAAATAATAAAAAACCCCACCATTTCCCAAGGCCAGTTTTGCATGGCTCATCTCCTACCTCATCTCCTTAGGAGAGGCTGGCCCCACTCTCACTGCTCATCAGGATTGGTATTTGCACTTGGTGCCAGGACTGCTGTCGTGTTTGGTCTTGAACAGATCTGCAAGGGGATGCCTGGAGTTTGTAACTCTTCTTCCTTGTGCACCATTGCATGGTCAGACACAATCACAAGACATCTCCACTCCATCCCATAACAATCTATTCCCACACCTTATTGCAATAACAAAAAAAGGAATGTTCTGTTTGACAACTTGGCTCCAGATAACATCTCTTATCCCATTATTTCAACCAATTCCCATTTCATCCAGCTATCTCTTCCTTAGGAAAAGTCTGGGTCAAAAAATGGCTCTTGCAATGTGTTGTGAACGTCAGGAAATCTGGGCTCTGGTGGACCAAGAAGTGAAGAAAGTTCCAGAGCCAAGGGTCCTTCAGCAAGAACACACTGCCAGCAGCACCTTCTTTTGTATTCCAGGGATGCACTGGTAGCTTGAGTTCCTCAGAGAACAGTGATTTGTTAGGGAGGTTTCCAGGTAACTGCTCAATGGTTGCAGAGTTTCTTTCTCTCCATCCAGAAGCAGAACTCTGCTGGTTTGTTTTTACTTATGATGCCTGGTCTCATCGGGAACAAAACATTTAAGAATCTTTCTTGAAGGGCTAAACACAAATGACAGACAGTTGCACTAAAGATTCATTGAAATGCTACAGGGAAACATTTTGTTTTGAACTACTAGACACTCTGACAATACCAATTGCTTGGAGACAGCGAAGGTCATCTTTGCCTTCTCTGCCTGAAGTATAGTATCTTTCTCTGCTCTAAGTGACTGTTACTGACTGAGTTATTCAGTCCTGATGGATTTGAAATAGGCTTTACAACTACAGAGAGCCGGAAGAGGTTGTCAGTTGTTGCTAGATGCCAGCAAGTGAGCACCAAAAGTTAGTGGGCAAGAGATGGAGATTTCAGTTAATGTGACTAGGCAGCATACTGCAATTTTCCTAGGAAAGCTATTTTCAAAAATTTAAAACATTCTCAAATATGGAAAAAGCTGACTTCCTCAATATTGATAGCATCTAATTTATTCAACAATGGATGCCACAGACACTTTAACAAATGGAAAGGTGCTAGGGTTAACTTCCTAGCAGAGTATTATAAATTACCCCTGGATAGCAACAACGCTGCTTAACAGATCTATTTAAAACAATACTTGAAGAGGAGTTTCTACTTGATACACGGCTAGCAGCCAATTTTTGGTGAGTCCCCCAAAATAAGAAGGGACAGAATTTAGTCTATTAAAAAATACCACTGACTGGCCTTTGGAGACGGAAGGAAACAGAACTCCATGTGTTCACTTTCAAACATTTTTAAGGTGCTCATTTGGCCCAAACCCAGAATTGTTTCATACACTTTCGTATGCTGGGTGCTCATTGTTTGCACAGGCTAAGCCAGGGGCGGGCAAACTTTTTGGCCTGAGGGCCACATCGGGGTTCCAAAATTGGTATGGAGGGCTTGTTAGGGGAGGCTGTGTCTCCCCAAATGGCCAGGCGTGGCCCAGTCCCCGCCTCCTATCCAACCTCCCCCGCCACCACCGCTTCTTGCCCCCTGACGGTTCCCCCAGGACTCCTGCCCCATCCAACTCCACCTGCTCCCTGACCACTCCTGACTGCTCCCTGCCACCCATCCAACCCCCCTCTCTTTCCTGACATGCCTCTGGGGACCCCTGCCCCATCCAACCACCCCTGCTCCCTGACTGCCCCCAGAACCCCTGCTCCTGACTGCCACCGCCACACCATCCAACACCCCCTTCCTGACTCCCCCCCAGGACCCTTGCCCGATCCAACCCCCGTTTCCCACCCTCTGACTGCCCCAACCCCTATCCATACCCCTGCCCACCACCCCCAACTCCCCTGCCTTCTATCCAACCTCCCTGCCCCCTTATTGCAGAGCACAGAGCACCGGTGGCTGGCAGCACTACATCCGCACCGCCCAGAGCACCGGGTCAGGACGTGGCTCTGCAACTATGCTGCCCAGCCGCCTAGAGCATTGTGCCAGCGGCGCAGCACGCTGAGGCTACGGGGAAGGGGGGACTGTGAGGGAGGGGTCGGGGACTAGCCTCTCAGGCCAGGAGCTGGGCAGTAGGGTCCCACCGACCGGATGTGGCCCATGGGTCATAGTTTGCCCACCTCTGGCCTAAGCAGTGGTATCTGTACAAAGAAAAGTGAGTCTCTCTCAAAGAAATTATGCAAAAATCACATCTTTGATCAGGTTTATGTTTGAAAGGCTTGTTTTAAAATATCCATGGCTTATCCATAAGGATATTTAGTTTCTCCCAGTGCCTTAAGATATTGAGGCAAACAGCAGAAGGAAGCTTTAGGCCCAAGTCCTGCAATGTACAACACGGACCAGCTTCAGTGGGGCTCTCTGGGCACACAAGTCATTCAGCACTCTATGCTGCAGGATGGAGGCCTTGAGGAGTTCTGAATATGGACCAAATTCTATAGTCAGTGTCACGGTGCAGGACTCACCCCTGCGGCGCTTCCTACTGGTTTCTCAGGTAATTAGCTCTTCCAGCCTCCGGAGTGACCTCTGCAGGACAGTGTCTTGCTGCCACTGACCCCCCCCCCCCCCGTCCTTGACGTGCTGCCTCCTGGCAGTATCCCCACAGATCTGGGTCTCCCCCTCACAGGGAACCCTCACCCACTATCCTCACCTCAGTCTTTGGCTACTGCCAGTCACCACTGAACCCCCACCCACTGGGGCAGACTTCAGCTTATAAACCAATCATCACAGACAAGGGGGGTTTGGACCTGCTGCCTCTGCCTACTCATGGGCTGCCCTGTTGCAACCCTAGTACCCATCTACCAGGTCTGCAGCCTGGGGCTTTTCCAGTCTGGAGCCTCCCAGCTCCTCTGGCCTTCCCCAGCCCTGCTTCACCTCAGGTACCCTAATACACTCTCCAGCAGCCAGGCCCGTCTCTCTCAACAGCTAGAGAAGACTCTGTCTGTTCCTGGCCCACTGCCCTTTTATAAGGCCCAGCTGAGACCTGATTGGGGCATGACCACAGCTGAGCCTGCTTCCCCTAATCATCCTGGGAATTGCTTGCTCCGAGCCACAGCCCGCTTCTGGGCTGCTTTAAGCCCTTTAAGGCAGGAGTGGGTGACTACCCCACTACAGTCAGACACACAACAATACATCTGAAGTAACACCCCTGCAATCATTTTAAAGGGTCACTATGTCATAACTGAGGTCTGGTAGTTGAGGAATCTGGTTTGAATAAAAGAGTGTTCAGAACTGCAGGGAAATGGATCAGGTTGGTCTTTCCCCATCTCCATTACAGATGATTCTCTCACACATACACATAACATCTTCTCCTAAATCATCTATGAAGACCCACCTCATTTATCATACATCAGTAGAAAAGAGAATAAAGGAAAGCCAACTCCCATCTCGCCAGCTTCTCAAACACTTCTCTTTAGAGAGGTTTCTAATGTAACTGATATCTCTACCTTACAGTTTGCATTATCTGAACCAGCACCAGTTCTCTGTTTATTACTATTTTCTTCTTCCTCCGTCTCTTTTTTAAATTTGGTAGCTATTGGGAATAAACATGGTACCTAATAGCCGAATAGCTATGTGAAAAGAAATTCAACTTCTGTAGTGGTGCAAAACATATAGCAACCTACTAGGATGCAGCCAATCAGGAAATACACCTAGGTATCTATTCTAGATGGAATGGGTACAGCGTATCCTTATTTCAGACAGCTACCAAGACATGCACAATCAATCAAAAAAGCCAACTCATGCTATTTTATCAACATTTAATTTAAAACAAAGCAAATGAGGCATTGCCTTTCAAAATGTTATTTTTCCCCTTCCCCTTGCAGTATGTCAGACTGGTTTAAGTACCAGGCTAAATGGATTTAGATGGGATTGTTTAATAAAATGTTTAGAAAACACAAGGAGCCAAATCCTGAAGTCATTATTCTAAGTTCACTCATGTCTTATTGTAAAGAAAACTGCCACTGTCTTCACTGAGAGATTTTTCTGAGCAAGAACTGGGCAAAAACTGAGTCCAGAAAAAACAAGAGTGCAACAATGAATGTCTACAGCCAAATCCAGTGCCAGTTTACACCAGCTGAGAATTTAGCCCCTATTTTTTATACTCTGCATATTGAAAAGAATGAAGATACAGTGCAGTGAAAAGAATCCTTAAATAGCAGAAAGCAATCCTGAACACTAGGAGCTTGCATGTGGCTTTAAACCACAACTTGCATTGGGGAGGAAGTAAAGACAGTATGGGCACCAACTAGTAACTTGAGCTGGTCAAAACTTGGCAAATTTTGACATGTCAAAGAAGTTTAATTCTGAACTGGCACAAGAACTAGACATTTTGAAATTTCCCACTAAAAGGACACATTGAAAAAGTCATTTCCATTGGATTTTTCCAAAAGGAAATGGAGCAGCCAGCTGCCCTGACTCTGAGGAACTCTTTGGGATGTCCCATACTCCAAGGGACTTTCTGGGTTGCCCCAGATTCCCTGTAGAAGAGGGGTCAACACAAACATTCTTTGAGAATCAGAGGAGTCCTCCTGCTGTGGAGTGGGGGAGCCTGAAAGCCCTGGCCAGAACTGAGGCTCTCAGGGCTTCCAGGCTGTTGGATCCATGGCAGGGAACCTGAAAATTCTGGGGTCACTAACTCAGAGATAGTCCATATGACAGGGCTGCCTTGCAGCTGCAGACCCTGGGGGCTGAGGCTCCCAGTATCCTATGAAACAAGCTAGCAGAAGGGCAAAAAAAGCGGGGAAAGGAAGACATGGAGAATTAGAGACCAGTCAGCCTAACTTAAAAACCCAGAAAGATATTTGATCAAAATATAAACAATCTGTTTATTCAAACTTGGAGAATAATAGGGCAATAAGTAATAGCCAATAGGGATTTGTCATGAACAAATGCCAGACCAACCTTATTTCCGTCTTTGATGCAGTAGCTAACCTAGTGGATGGGCAGGGGTGAAGCAGTAGACATCATATATCTGGACTTTTTGATACAGTCCCACATGACATTCTCATGAGCAACCTAGGGAAATGAGGTTTAGATGAAATTAATATAAGGTGAGTGCACACTTTGTTAAAAGACCATAGTCAAAGAGTAGTTATTAACAGTTCACTGTTAAATTGGGAGAAGGTATCTAGTGGGGTCCTGCAGGGGTCTGTCCTAGGTCCAGTAGCCTTAAATGTTTTCATTAATGACTAGATAATAGAGTGAAGAGTAGGCTTATAAAATCTGTGGACAACACAAAGCTGTGAGAGTTGCAAGCACTCTGGAGGACAGGATTAGAATTCAGAATGATCTCGATAAATTGGAGATTTGGTCTGAAATCAACAAGATGAAAAACAATGAAGACAAGCACAAACTATTACACTTAGGAAGAAAATAATCAAATATACAAACATCAAAATGGGAAATAACTGGACTGCAGCAAAAGGATCTAGGGGTGATAGTGGATCACAAATTAAATATGAGTCAACATGTGATGCAGTTGCAAAAAAGGCTCATATCATTCTGGGGTATATTAACAGGAAAGCCATATGTAAGATATGGCAGGTAACTGTCCTGCTCTGTTCAGCACTGATGAGGCTGCAGCTGGAGTATTGTGTCCTGTTTTGGGTACCACACTTTCAGAAAGATGTGGACAAACTGAAGAGCATCCAGAGGAGAGCAGTCAAATGATAAAAGGTTTAGAAAATATGACTTATTAGGAAAGGTTGAACAAATTGGACATATTTCCTCTAGAGATGAGAAGGCTGATGGGGGACTGTGCCAGCACATATCTCTATGTTTAGACCCTACACACTATTGTAATAACCTGTATCAAAAGTATGCCTTGTAAGGTATCGTTTGACAACTCATAATTTGCTTGCCAGTATTCTCCTGATAAAATGTGTGGCAACATTGTATATGAAGTTATAAGATTCTACTGTATGATGTTAAGTATCAGAGGGGTAGCCATGTTAGTCTGGATCTGTAAAAGTGGCAAAGAGTCTTGTGGCACCTTATAGACTAACAGACGTATTGGAGCATAAGCTTTTGTGGGTGAATACCCACTTTGTTAGATGCATGTTCCAAACCCCATAACCCTGCCCAACAAAAGTTGGCAAACAAGTCTGTCCTAAACAAAGGAATGTGTGCTCTGCTTAATTTGCATTTAAGCAGTAAATAGAGTCATCAAGAAGGAGAGGTAACAAAGGAAGGTCTAACAGGTAAGGAAAAAGTAGCAGATAACATCTTTCTATTTAGACTTTTTGTGGCCTGGTGCCCAGCTGGAAATGTTTTTCAAGAGGGGGACTGAAGCTATAAAAAGGGATGGACAAACAACCCAAGGCAATCCCCCCACCCCTCCCTGCCCATCACATATACTGCACCTGAAGCAACAAAGGAAAGTGTCATTGGACTCTGGGAGAAGGGATCCTGACTGACAGGTTTGGCTACTAAGACTGTTGAAAGCATATGGTGAGAAATTTTGCTTGAATCTGATATAGAAGGTTAAGTTAGGTATTAGTAAACCGCTTATCTTTATTTTTCTTGTAACCGTTTCTGACCTTTATGCCTCATTGCTTGTACTCACTTAAAATCTATTCTTTGTAGTTAATAAACTTGTTTCATTGTTTTATCTAATCCAGTGTGTTTAAATTGAAGTGTCTGGGAAACTTCATTTGTGGTGGCAAGTTGTGTACATATTATTCTTTTAAAAGAAATAACAGATTTAATAGAACTTGTATTGTCCAGGAGAGGACTGGGAAGTACAGGGCATATATTTCTGGGGGGAAATCTAAGACTCAAGATATGCTGGGGTCACCTTGAAGTACAACCAAGGCCGGTGAGAGGCAAAGTGCAGCTGGCAGGCTGCAGTTATAGACACTCAGGGTGTGGCTTGAATGCTGGAGGCTGTTTCTGAGTGGCCCTGGTGGGAGCTACTTCAGCAAGGCATTGTAAGGCACCCAAGGTTGCAGGGCAGGGGTGACACACCTGCTCATTAGTCTGGATTGCACCGTGGCATGTCACAACAACATGATAAGAGTTTTCAAATATGTAAAAGATTGTTATAAAGAGGACTGTGATCAATTGTTCTTCACATCCAGCGAGGACAGGAGAAGAAATAATTGGCTTAGTTTGCTACAAGGGAGATTCAGGTTAGATATTAGGGAAAAATCTTTCTGACTATAAGGATAGTTAATTACTGGAACAGATTACCTAGGGAGGTTGTGGAATCTGCATCACTGGAGGTTTTTAGAACAGATTAGACAAACACCTCTCAGGGATGGTATGCTTTATCATACTTCAGTACAGTGGGATAGACTAAATAACCTCTTGAGGTATATTCAAGCTCTACATTTCTATGATTACCGATCATGTCAAATTATGGAGTACAAGCACTATGTCAGTCTGTCACTATGGCAGTCCTAGAGTCCTTAAGGATGGGGCAAGGGAAGTTTGACTATAACAATAATTGTAGCATTCATTACTGTAAATCAATTTGAGCCAGATTAAATGAAGTCCTGAATTCAGTGGAAGATGAAAGTAATCACCACCTTCAAGGTTCAGGCTCTTAATTTTTATAGGGGTGAATGTTGCATCTGCTATTGTCAGAGTACCACTGACACCCCTGCCTCAAAACAGGATGTGAAACAGAGGCTGTTAATTTCTAAATTCTACCCAAATTGAAGTTCTTTAATGAGTTCATTAATATCCAAAGTTTTTTTCGTCCACTAGGGCCAGATGGCCCCTAATATTTAACAAGTGTGCATAAATGTACAGTGCAATTCAGAGCTGCAACTCCTGGTTTATTTTTTGTCTTCCTCTTTCAACAAATTCAGTTCCTTGTCTTAAAACAAAACAAAACACACACAACCCTAAAGAATAAAGAGGGGATTGATTTTGTAATCAGTCCATGCTCCCTTCCTCTTCTTTCACTCTTGAAAATACATTGGTTGGTTTGTACTTAATTAAGTCTGTCCCCTTCCCACACACTGCCTCTCAGATGCAGGTCACTATTCTGTCCTCCAGCTCATTTCGAACCACCCCTGTTTCCCCAAAATAATATATGTTCGGCTCACGCTCATGATGGAGTGATCTCAGTCTAAAAGCGACATGTAATTTCATCCGCACTGTAGAATCCAACTTGTGAAGTGTGAAATTTTCCACTCACCCACCTTTTAATGCTTCCTTTAGGCTTGTTCTTCATGGTAGACCCAACCGATGCATTTAAGCCCTGCGTAAATACCACGGCTATGCTAGACAAGACAACTCCCAAGTTATGAAGAAGCTGCTAGCTATAGCTTATCTGTGTGAACAAATAGTTTGTTGCTATGATAATGTGTGGAATGCTCTTCCAGATTATTCAGACATTATTTAATCTTTGGCAGTATTTTGATTAAAAAACAGAAGTAAACTGCATGTCCCTCTTCTGTTTCTTTCATCATCATCATCATCATCTCCTCTTTTCTGGTTAATTCTTGAAAATATCTATCTACAGGTCACAGAGAGAGACATGAAGAAAAACATATTAAGTGTGTATGTTTAATAGATAAATACAATATATGCACTTGTTTATTAATACACATTCTACATTAATTAACAGTAAGGTTGCAATTTAAAGCATTCAAGAATCAGGAAATTAAAATATTGAGGTTCTCATGTAACAGTAGCTCAGGGGCATGCGCAGGAGTTTAAATTTGACCCCTTGGTGTGGGCACAGAAGCTCACTCTCCCCATCTCTGGCCCCAGGAGTAGCTCACAGCCCCCCGTCTGCTCCCTGACCTAGCCCCGGGAGGATCTCGTTGCCCCCCCTCCCCACCCAGCCCCTGGGGAGAGAGGACTCACCCAGCCCCAGCTGCAGTGGGGAGAGAGCCGCATCCCTGGGGCAGGGGGAGTGCTGCATGCCTTTCTGATTACCGGGGGGGGCATGCTCCTGCTTGCCCCCCTTGTGCATGCCCCTGCAATAGCTAGAATTATGGATTATTACCCATGTAGTTTATTTTATATCTTGAGCCACAGCAGATAAAATTGAGTCCCATTGTACTAGGTACAACTTCCATTGACATCAATGTGAAATTGTCATTGAGTTCAATGAAAGGTGGATCGGGTTCTACAACTGATCATATGCACTCTATCATCATCTTATTTATATACAGGGCCAGTCAACAAAACTCACTGATTTCTACTACCGGAGAATCTGACCTACAATATAATCTATATCTATATCTATATATATAAATAATGAAACAGCATTCAGTTCCATATATAAAGGACTCATAGCCTGATTCTGTTGCCACACAACAATGTAATTAAAGCCAAAGATATATAACCAATAAGAAAATGAAAAGTAGAACAATACTACAGAAAGTACAAAAGCACGATGTGGATGTGAAGCAAGACTGCAGTGAGCTGGGATACCAATGATCATCTGAAAGGAATTTTTAATGCAAAAATATGTCAGAATATTTAAAACATGACATGATCACAGTGTACAAAAATTACAAATATAACATTGCTATGTTGTTATTAATTATTGTATAGTTCCCAAAAATGCTGAGCACTTAGACGTATAGGAAGAAATAGTGCCTGTCCTGGATAGAGTACAATCTAATTTGGCAGAGATGCACAAAGGATGGGGCAAAGAGAAGCAACAGATCAACAAAATGATCTCGGTGATGCTACGTGCACTTCTTACTAGGGATGCATAAATCCATCTTTCTGCTCTTGGCCCACACATTCCCCTGGCTAACTAATGTTAGCAATTTTATTATTGCCAATATAAAAAATCATGAGATTGTATATTTTTTTTTAATCTCATGATTTTTAACCTCTTTGAGTTGGTATTTTTGTTTGTTTGTTTGTTTTTGGTTTGGGTTTTTGGTTTCTTTACATCTACTTTTTTCTGAGCCTTTAGGTTACACTTGTGCCCCATTTTCCAACTTTTGATGACTAGGAACTTATTTTTAAAGAAAACTGAAAACAGAGATTTTGTTTCATAATTAATGATTCCAGGAGCTGGGGCTTTTAGAAAAACACAGATTCATGATAAAATCACCAGTGTTGGGCAACACTGCCATGTCCTCCTCCTTTTCACTTCCCATTTCCCCTACCTTTCTTCATCCATAAATACCCTCCCCCTTCAGAACTAGAGTTGCCAACTTTCTAATCGCACAAAATCGAACACCCTAGCCCCATCCCTTCCCTGAGGCCCCACCCCTGCCCCACCCTTTCCCGAGGCCCTGCCCCCCATTCACTACCCCTTCCTGAGGCCCTGCCACCCACTCACTCTCCCTCGGTGGCTCACTCTTCCCCACCCTCATTCACTTTCACTGGGCTGGGGCAGGGGATTGGGGTGGGGGGGTGAGGGCTCCAACTGGGGTTGTGGGCTCTGGGGTGGGGTCAGAAATGAGGGGTTCAGGGTGTGGGAGGGGGCTCTGGGTGGAAGCAGGGAGTTGAGGTGCATGAAGGGGTGAGGGCTGCGGGGTCCAGAAGGGCGCTCCAGGCTGGGGGGTGGAACAGAGGGATTCAGAAGTGGGAGGGGTCTGCGGGTTGAGGCAGGGGGTTGGGGTGTGGAAGGGGGTACGGGCTCTTGGGTTGGGCCAGGGATGAGGGGTTTGGAGTGCAGGAAGGAGCTCTAGGCTGGGGGCGGGCAAGGGATTTAGAGTTCAGAGGGGGCTGTGGTTTGAGGGAAGGGGTTGGAATGTGGGAAGGGTTCTGGGCTGGGGCTGAAGGGCTTGGGGGTCGGGCCGAGGGATTCAGAATGTGGGAGCGGGCTGCAGGTTAAGGCAGGGGGGTGAGATGCAGGAAGAGTTACGGGGTCTGGGATGGGGCCGGGGATGAGAGGGTTGGTGTGCAGGAGGGGGCTCCAGGCCGGGGGTGGGGCCAAGGGATTCGGAGCGTGAGAGGGGGCTGCGAGTTGAGGCAGGGGGTTGGGGTGCAGGAGGGGTATGGGCTCTGGGATGGGGCTGGGGATGAGGGGTTTGGGAGGGGGCTCCGGCATGGGGCAGGGATTTGGGATGTGGGGGGTGAGGGCTCCAGCTGGGGGTGCAGGCTCTGGGGTGGGGCCAGGGATGAGAAGGTTGGGGTGCAGGAGGAGGCTCTGGGTTTTGGTGGGGCTCAGGGCTGGGGCTTGGGGCCTGGACTTACCTCAGCGGATCCCAGTCATCAGTGTAGCAGAGCTAAGGTAGGTTCCCTGCCTGTCCTGGCCCCATGCTGCGCTGCAGAAGTGGTCAGCAGGTCCAAATCCTAGGTGGCGGCGAGGAGGAGCGGGGCAGGAGTCTCCACACACTGCTCTTGCTTGCAGGCACCACCCCCCAGCTCCCACTGGCCACGCTTCCCAGCCAATGGGAGTGCGGAGCCAGTGCTCAGGGTAGAGGCAGTGCACAGAGCCCCGAGTCCCCCGCACCTAGGAGCCGGACCTGGTGGCTGCTTCTGGGGCGCAGCACGCTTCCAGGATAGGTAGGGACTAGCCTGCCTTAGCTCTGCAGCACCGCCGACCAGACTTTTAACAGCCCAGTTGGCGGTGCTGACCAGAGCTGCTAGGGTTGCTTTTCGACCAGACATTCTGCTCGAAAATTGGACACCTGGCAATCCTATTTAGAACCCAGAGTAGAGAATTAGTGAGTTGCAACATTAGTCATATTAAATTGATGAGAAGGCATCCTTAAATGAGCGAAGTCAGTGGCAAACTTCCCACTGATTTCAGTGAGGCCAAGCTTTCACCCACTATTAATTTACTCCATGACTAGCCCCACTGGTTTCAGTGGGACATTTGGCTGAGCAAGGTACTACTCAATACGAGTACGGATCTTATGTTACTAAAAGAGTGGAATTTTTATTTTCTAAGGAATGTTTTCTACAATTTTTTTTGTTCCTGTCACTCTGCGTGGCTTCTTTTCATAATGGTTTAATACCGCAGGTGAATCCTGGCATCAGAATAGGTGACTTGCATCTGCATAATGGAATTTGCACATTGTAGGAGTCATCAAATGGGAATTGAAGGAAGGTTCTCTTAAAGCTCAATGCAGTGACAAGTGATTGCTCTCTCTGGCAGTCTCATCAGTCCCAGGGTCTCTCTAATACTTATGAAGCTCCATCAGATAATTCTTGCTTTGAATAATCAATCATCAGCAATAGACAAACAAACCTTCAAAATAGTCTTGGATTGTTCTTTCTTTTCAGCAAAGACCAACACACTCTTTTGTTGCATAAAGTGCCTTAGTGATCATTATTAGCATAATGGTTTAAATGTTTATTGGGTTATGGCCCTTCCTTAGCTATTAGTCTAGGAAAAACCTTATTAACTACTCTCTGCAGGGCAAGTTTGACCTGCAAAGCAACCTGTGCAGAATTTAAAAATACCAAGATATATTTTAATTTCACCAGGTTTTGATGTTTTAAGTCACACTCAGAAATGGTGCACTTCATATGGATGAAAGCTGCTCAGTATCTAATGTGGGTAAGTATCACTGATTGGCCATAAAGGCCTTATGTAGGTGCATTGTGTGGGGGGAAGGGAGTAAAGGGCTTCCCTGTCAGGAACTCAGGTAGTTCTGAGAATGGTTGCACAGCAACTCAAGGAGATCGATTTGGCCCAATAAACCCTCACTAAGAGACTGTGCTCCCTGATTGGACAGAATGGCCAACAGATTCCTATTTAAGCCTTGTAGCAACAGCAGTGACTGCTCAATGTGTTTCACAACCACAGCTGTGCCTAACCAGCTTCCTGTACTGGCCTTTGCTCCAACCCATGCCTTCAACTGTTCCAGCCCTAGTCCCCACTTTCCATAGAACTCCTGGCTCTGATCATTGGCTTTTCAAGGGGAATAGCAATGTATATATGGCCTCTGTGCATCAAGGAGTTTCAGAATGCCTTTGGGGCTGCACCTCAGGTGGTGGGACTCCACACAGTGTCTCAGTGCAGGGCTGTGTCTAAATAACACAAGTGAGCCCACATTAAAAGAAAATACATTCATCTCTTTTTGAGTAGTCATTTTAAATCAAATTCATGGCTCTCTTTTCTCCTACAGCAGTGTAAATCCATAGTAACTCCACTGAAGTCAAAGGGAGTCATACCCATATAGCTAAGAGCAGAAATGGGCCTTACATTTTGTATTTCAACTGCATCATTCATAATGCAATAGTTGTGCTAGTCTGTGTAATTAGAACCATAATGTGGCTTCATACTCTGTACAGTATCCTATTGGGGCATGCATGTGTGTATGTAACTAAAATATATCAGTGCCAGCACTGAGTGTAGATAAGCCATATTCACCAGTGCCTCCCTCCATGCTCTGTATGCAATGCATTTGAGGGTGCTGTTAATAGCACATTAGTTTTTGAAGGTGTCATGTACACTCCCCAGTGCCAGACCTCCTCTTCTAGTTAGTGGGAAAGGAGAGCAGAGCTTCACTGATGGGCTTAGATCATGCTTGGTGCATAAAAACATACTTACTGTGTTTCTTTTTAGAGGAATATAATCTACAAAATGCAGTTATTGATTTAAATTAAATCAACATCTGAATATGCTTCATGAAGATTTACAAGGGCCATGTCCTTGTAAGGCAGCAAAACCTAATTAAAACATTGGGTGAAATTGTGAACTGAGACACTGAGACCAGATTTGTAAAAGTACTTAGATACCTACAGATACAAATACATGCCTAGTAGGATTTTCAAAAGCACTTAACTCCCACTGATTGAAAATTTCAAAAATCCCACTGCATCTTTAGGCATCTAAATATCTTTGAAAATTTGACCCTGAATATGGAATGTAGGGCCAAGACTCTAAACCAGATGGTCTCCTCTCAGCTAGTGTTGATTATGTGGGATTAAGCAATGGGTGGCTAGGGCCTTTCCCTGCTCAGGATTGACCCTGAGTAGTTACTAGTTTCTTTAATATGATATACTTTAATATGTTGTAGCAATATGTGCTACATTCCCTGGTATATATGCTTGGTAAGTGGTCATACATTTATTAAGTGCTGCAAAATAATTTCTACCTCTCTCCAATAGAACACATTTTAATAATTGATTTTACACAGCTACTGTATTTCTCACTTAAGCCTCTTTATTTCCTGCTCTCCATCTCAGTTTCATGCAGCCATGGAGAGTAGCAGCATTTCCCCGAAGTACCAGCGTTTCATGGGAACATCAGCACTTCCTGCCTGGCCTAAGGAGAAACACTGGCAGTGTCTTGTTCAATGCACAGTATCAGGCAGCACTGAAATAATTATCATCAGATATTATAGAAAATCTCTTAGTGAATTTCTAACATGGTAAAAAAAGAAGAAGAAACCCTCATATGCAGTGGCAAACAACTTTTTAGCTGGAATTGAGAGAATGTGTCTTTCATACACACACACCCACACACACACCCTTTTGAGGGGAAAAAAAACATTAAACAAGTAAAAAAGAAAAGGAGTACTTGTGGCACCGGAAGTGAGCTGTAGCTCACGAAAGCTTATGCTCAAATAGAGACTAACAAATTTATTTGAGCATAAGCTTTCGTGAGCTACAGCTCACTTCCGGTGCCACAAGTACTCCTTTTCGTTTTGCGAATACAGACTAACACAGCTGCTACTCTGAAACCTATTAAACAAGTAGCCCCAGATTGCCTCGGCACTGACATGTGCATGCAAAGGAGGGAAGAAGCATATACTATACACTTTGTACACTCTGTGTAAGTCCCAGGGACAATAGCATTTGCCAAATTGAGGGAATTACAGGCACAGGCAATGAGGAAGTTGGATTATAGGGCAATGCAACGTGCCAGAGAAGCACTATTCATCCCAGAGCTCCCGCAATACCTCCTGCTCATGACTATGGCTAAACTATATACTCTAGCACTGGGTGTTGGCTGAATTCTCAGAAGCCATCAAAAGTCTTATATAAATCTAAACTGGGACAAAAATACTGTGAAAGGAAAAGCAGAATACCTTTCTATGGATTTATTTCCTGCATTTATTATGCCATGGTGAATCCACACATCAGAAAGCATGCAAACTACTATGTGAACATAGAGTACATTTCCATAGAGATGAGCTCATTAACTATTACCTATTTCCAAGCCCAAATGGTGCATGAAGTGCATTCTGAAAAAGAGAAGAAAGACTTGGCCATTGTCAAGAAATCAGCTGAAAAAAAAAAAAGATATTGCCTTATAGCTTAATAATATTCCTCTTTGTTCATTTATTAGCTGATACCCTTCCCTGAATCCAGCCTTATTTTTTTAAATTCTCAAAAGGTTCTCTTCAATTATTTAACTACCACTTTAAAAAGCAAACATCTCTCTCTACTTGTTTAGAAGGTATATTCTTTACTTGGAGCCCTCACTAATGTTCAGCTACAGTATCTTAAAGCAAATAAAATAAGATAAAATAAATCCATGTATTTCCTACCAGACCTTTCCCCTCACTTATTAAATAAGTTGAACAAAGATTGCACTATATGCATTATTTATAGCTTGGGTAGATTAACAGCTTCTTGTTTGTTTGTGTTTCACAAAGCAAATATTGAAATCTGTGGTCAGGGCTGCAGTAGGGTGTTGCTCTTTTTTGATCTTACCATTTTGATACAATGCATAGATGGGTAGGGGTACATTTCGCTGCATGTAGGATCTGTTGAGTCCATCAATATGCATTTTAGTAGGGTTCAATATGTTCACCTCTCTCCTCAACTGCAGCAGATATTGCGAGTGCTATGTGGGACAATACTACTGCAATCAAGATAAAGCTTCTGACCATAACTTCAGTTTAGTTGGTATTTCAAATCTAATAGGACATTAAACATGTGTTCTTTTAAGGCTCACATACAAGGGGAGCAAGAGGTTTCAGGAGACCACTTACACTCTGCACTTTGCCAGAGCCTGCACCGTGGAAAGAGCCGCCACCACAAGGCCGATAATCTCTATCCCCCACAAGTTGGCAGGGATTGAGAGGACCCGCTTCCACTGCCCCAATGCACTGGCCTGAACCTCTGCTTTGGCCCAGTGGACAGAAATAGTCTGCACCAACAAAAAAGGCTGGCACAGCTTACTTTTCTCCCCCACACTGCCCCAAACAAGGGGGAAGCACCAGATTGTGACTGTGGGTGAAGAAGTTACATGCTACCCCTTACTTCAACAGGGTTGTAAAGTTACAAAGCAGCCCTTAGTACCTTATAAATATTAATTAAGTCTCCCATGTCTGTGAGGTAAGTATTACTACTCCTATTTTACTTGGTAAACTGCAGGCTAGTCTACTCTAGAAGCACTACATGGGTGCAGCTGCACCGCTGTAGTGTGTCTGGTGAAGATGCTGTCTCCCGAGAGCAGAGCTCTCCCATCAGCACAATTACTCCATTTCCACGAGAGGCAGAAGCTATGTCAGTGGAAGAGTGTCTCCCATCGACATAGCACCGGTATGGACAGCTCTTAGGTCTCTGTAACTTGTGTCGCCCAGGGGGGTGCCTTTTCACACCTCTGAGTGACGTAAGTTATATTGACTTAAGTGATAGGGCAAACCTGCCCTGAGTGTTTACCTCCCTACTCCAAACTGCCTTAACTCTGCCCTGATAGCAATGGCCTGAAAACAATCAGGAAAATAGACCGCCTTGTCCATCCATGACAAATCATTCTATTGTATCCAGGGCCACAGCAGCCAGAATGCCTGAACCTCATCATAAGAGAGTAGAGCACTTATGGAAAACAAGAAAACATTCGTGTGATGACAAGCCAGAGCATACACTGGAGACTTACATGTACAAAACAAATTATAGAATCAGTGTTGTGTGGTACTATTCTGAGACTGTTTAGGAAAGGATACATAGGCAGTGGTGCATCTCTGTGGAGGCAATGTGATGGTTGTTGTGTGCCTTAGCTGAGAAGTACAACTATGTGTGTATACATGGGCAACAAAATGATTATATTAAATTGCCCACAGATATTTTACTATATCATTGGTTATTAAATACCGGTGATTCATTCATACAATGATAAAAAGGTATGTCTGTCTGTTTATGGGGGGGAGGGATAACTCAGTGGTTTGAGCATTGGCCTACTAAAACCAGGGTTGTGAGTTCAATCCTTGAGGGGGCCATTTAGGGATCTGGGGCAAAAACTGGGGACTGGTCCTGCTTTGAGGAGGGGGTTGGACTAGATGACCTCCAGAGGTCCCTTCCAACCCTCATATTCTATGATTCTATGATATAAGCCCACACGTTTTCCTCTTCTGTTATATTACATCATATTACATGGTAAGTCGCATGATATAAGCCCCCATCCAGAATGCATTCTTTTTCTCCAAGACGTGCTTCTCTGGGGCAGATGGATACAAAGGTCAGATGCTAGATAGAAATACTGCTAGATATCCACCCTGTGAATCATGACCTTTTGCCTCAATCATTTCACAATATTGGAACAAGCTTTAAGTTTTATGTGGAAAAAAACATCCACTCTCCATGGGTGAAAGAACAGTGGAGAACAGAATACCAGAATAACAGACCAGTAGCCAGCTCTGTTTGACCTACTAATATAAAATGTCAAAGTTTAAGATTTCAGCCTTTAAAGATTAATGTGTGATCAGCTAACAAATATGAAGCCCAATGTGGCATCAACTTGCAGCTCTGACTTCAAGATATTTCTGATCTACTTCCCAAACATTTTGAAGTAGAAGGATAAGGCTAAAGATCTAGAGGGAATGCACTGTGCAATCATGTAGGAGACCTGTAACTTCCTGTCCTAGTTTAACAAAGATTATGCAGAGAAAAGCAAAATTCAGCTTGTCTTAATTTCGGTTCAGAGGTTAGCATTCTTTCCATCTACCAGGTTTCAGAGTAGCAGCTGTGTTAGTCTGTATTCGCAAAAAGAAAAGGAGTACTTGTGGCACCTTAGAGACTAAAATTTATTTGAGCATAAGTTTTCGTGAGCTACAGCTCACTTCATCGGATGCATCCGATGAAGTGAGCTGTAGCTCACGAAAACTTATGCTCAAATAAATGTTAGTCTCTAAAGTGCCACAAGTACTCCTTTTCTTTTTCCATCTACCGTATCCCATTCTTTCATTTACAGAAATGCAACACAAATTTTCTGTACTTCCTATGTGTGTTCACTTGCTACCCAATTAACATCCTATTCTCCTGAAGTAGTTTTGTGCTCAGACCAATGCACTTGAGCTTTTAACCTTTTCTACCCCATCTGTATTACCTTGGTTTTTTCTAGTGTGTGTTTTTAAACACACATTAGGTAACATGTTACAAACCTAGTGGTGATAGCATGTCATAGGTTTAACATGTGTTAGCACCTCAAGGAAACTCTATACCCACCCCAGATTTCACCCCTCCCAGCTAACATATGAAAATACAAATTGCTTTAACACATTAGCTAACATGCTAAAAACACTTTTCTTACCACTGAAGACACGGCCTCAGTTCCTGATATTTATCCCCTCCAGGTCTGCATAATGCCACTGGAGGATGAAGAAATGGAGTTGGTGAGCTCACCAGAAGGCCTTTTGCTATCTGCGGGGACAGGGACTGTGATGCAACTTCCAACATGGAAGGCATAAAGCTTGGTAAATGCAGGATAGAGAATCTGAAGGGCTTCAAGAGAGGCATGGAGAAGTCTATGGAGAAGTGCTGAAACATTTCTTAGGGCTTGATCCAATTACCATTGAAGTTAATGGAAAACTCCTGTTGACTTCAATGGTAGTTGGACTGGTCTCAGGCACTAGACAGAGTACAGTTTTTTCTTTGGCAGTCTCTAAACCAGTACAACCAAGGCACTGGAGCTAGTTGCACTATGCATTTCATATATCAGTACTGGGCAATCTAATTTCTTGCTGGGCTAGCCTGTCCCCCCAGCCCCCTCATTCAGTCATTGAAAACATAAAAAAGGCCCTGATGCACAAAGTTGCTCTAATTATAAAAATGAAACCAAAGAAGGTTGCTAACATGCTTAGATTCTGGTGTGAAAGTCACCCTGGCATGCCTCTCTGCAGTCAGATCTGGAACTGCAGGTAAGTCCTGCTTTGATTTCCCTCCACCCAAAGTATAAACAACTCCAGACTAGCTTTGGGTATTAAAGATCTCCCTCCTCAGAGAGTTTCCTTTATTTAACAGAAAGTCTCCCACAGGCATACATGACACCTTTATATCTCAACTTCTTGGCTGAGGGACTCAGTCCCAGTCTGTCTATCACACGTCTTGATTTCATCCAGGTGCCTCATCTAGATGCTCTGACCTCAGGTCTTCTGATGCTACCTGCATGGAGTCTTCCTCTGATGTTGGGATCTGTGGTGGTCTCTCAAAGATTCCTCCAAATACTAGGTGGGCACATTATAGCTATTTCACTAGAATCCTCCCCTTTTCTGAAGCTCTTCTTCCAAGTCACCTGGCCTGGCCTGGTAGGCACCTTAGGAGACTCTCTGACTTAGGAACTAGCATTCTTCTTAACCCAGATTTCCTGTTTAGCTCAGGATCTCTAGGATCTCCCCTGATCTAGAGCTTCCATTCTTCTCAGAATTCTCCCTCTAACTGAGATCTGTAGCCTTTTATCATGCCCAGGTGCTTCCTAGCCTAATTAACTACCTCCCAGTTACTCAATGAGTAAATAACTCCCAGGTGGAGCTGAGTTGGCTCATTCCCCCAGTTGAGCCTGTCAGAGAGAGGCTGGGCTCCTGACACCTTCACAGATTCAGCTACCCTTTGACATTAGAGTAAATTAAGAAATGATACTCTGAATAAAAGTGATGCATAAATTGTTTTCCAATGACAATTTAGAGATGCATGTTGTGTACAATACATTCTTTAATTGAATGCAGAATATCTAATTCTAGAATTGTAGTCACATGCATATTGGTCCTATGTTACTGTCCCTACTCACACACTAGCAACATAATGGTTCAATCCAGAGAATTCTGGTCCCCATGCAGCAAAGAATGTGAGCATATGCTTAATTTCAACTAAGTATGTAGTTCCCTTAAAATCAATAGGACTACTCACATGCTTACATTTAAGCACATGCTTAAGTACTTTGCTGAATCTAGACTCAGCACCTTGCAAGATTGGGTTCTTAAATAGCTAAACTATTTCTGAATATTCTCTTAATGGTTTCTAATTAATTTGGCAGCTCTCCGTTCACTCTCTTGGTAACAATTACTTTATTACACATGCCCAGAAGCTTTGAATAAAATGGTCAAATGCGGAGGATGCAATTGTCACTTGATGCATTTCACAGTACAATGCCTTATTTTATACTTTTTGCCTTTTTATATAATTTGGTGCCCATTCTCACATTAAACAAATGTGGACAATGTTCTTTTTCGGTTGCAATCAGTAGGTCCAAATGGCAAATGAATGCTTTTCCTGCTTCAGTGTTTAAAGTAATGTCATCTTTGGATGTCTGTTCCAGGAAATGAAGATGCCCTTTAAGTATAAGATTTTCAGATGTACTCAGTGTTGTCTTAACTCTCTTCACCCTGAAAAATCTCAGCTGCAAAAGAAAAGCTGCAGTGATTTTTAACCACTGCCTTAAATGAGTATAGAAAAATAATATTTGGTGTTATCCTAGAAATAAATATTGCACCCCAACATAATTATGATGCACCTACCAGAAGCAAAATGGCAAAGAATAAAGTGATAGGTATTGCCATTGCTGTGTCTAAATTTCAGCTCCATTACAACAGCCCCAGGTTCCTCTGACACCTTCTGTCAGATGTGTGCAGTTCTCAACTCAGTCCTCTCTGAACAATGGTTCTTTGGTTCTATCACCTGCAAGGAAAGGATGGAAAGAATGATAAGGACAAAGAGAAGCATTTATTTGGAAACTCCTCCTCTCACACTCTCAGCCATTTAAAAGGACAGGTTCTACCTGTTGTCTCCTTAACTCCATTGGATTGGACCAGATGTCTCAAGATGCCTGCAGAATCCAGGATTTAAGAGGCTGGGTCTTTAGCAGTCACACACATGGGACATTTTAGGCTTCCATGTTTATTAGAATATTGTTTTTAAAGAAGACCAAAAAGTCATTGCTCCTCAATGGGACCCTCTGCTTATTCTCTCTGTTCTGTGGAGGCATGGTTCTAAGTAAGCCTCCAGATCAACTCCAAGGGCACAGGAAAGGCAGTGATGCAATGTTTCTTCTGAGCGTAGACAGTGATATGGCAATCAAAGAACAAATAATGTGAACAAGCAACACCTATTTTGTCAGAAACTGAACTGCTGAAGGCAAAACTGAAAAAAAAACCCATCAAATTATAAGAAACATAAAATAAAACATATGGTTAATTTTGTGCCATTTTATCTCTGATCTGTGAAATTCTTAAAACATTTGCTTCTACCCCGAGGTGTGGCAACCACAAATATAAAGATCTTACAGGCAACATTAAGACATAACAAAACCACTAGCCATTAAATTGATACCTTCAGGCTCAAATCCTGAAGTCCTCATTCAATTTAATTTCTACTCAGTTCTTACTAACCAAAGCTGCCACTGGCCAAATCTTGACAGGTGCTGAGCACCCACAATTCCCATTGAAGTCAATGAGAGTTTTACTTGAGAAAGGACTGTGTGAAAATTGAGTAAAGTCCAAGACTTTGTTTATTCTATTAAATAAATGCATGCCCCCAATGATGCCTTCCAACAATTAGTCTTTCTGCTTTATTATGGAACTTTTGCCACTCTGTTACTGTATCTTGCCATTAGATACCCGGATCCATTTGACCCCACAGAAATTGTTTTGCTTCTCTCTCACTGGAACCTTGCGTATAGCTCCAACTGGCAAAGACATCAATAATGTTACATATGACAACCTGGTTTTCCTCTCAGGAGGGCAATGGAAAAGGGAGTCTGTTCTCTTATAGACCACAGATTTGTTATTGTGGAAATCACAGGCAGCGAAGCCTAAATCGTGCTCTCAGTTAATACATCACAACTGGTTGATAGCTTTGTAAACAAGGCAGTCTAGTGGACAGAGTGCCCTCTGCATACAATTTAGAAAGCCAATTGTTAGAAATGGTGGGGTAGAAAGGCACAGGCTGTCACAGTGACCGTATTTGATACGCTGACAGTTTGAAAACTCTTGCTGAAAGTGTGATGGATTAACTGTTTTGTTACTGCTCTGCAATTGCTACACCGGACATAGTGACCTGAGGATTCAATTTCATACAAACGACTTCACTTCATTATCTTTTGGATGCCCCTGTGTAACTCTCCTAAATTCCAGTGGGAACTGCACATGCAGAAACAGAATACATCTTTCAGAAGCATGCAATAAATTGCTGTTTACATTAAAGGCCACATCAAATATTATTTTTATAGTTCTATAATGCCTTTCATTCTGAAGGAATCCACAGTTCTTTACAAACCATGGGCCTGATTCTGATCTCACATACTCTGTTTCTACCAGTAGTATCACCCTTGAACAGATTTTCAAGTGTTCAGCATCCAAAACTGGACCCTGATTTTCAAAAGAGCTGAGTTCAAACGTAGGCACCTAAATAAGGACCAGACTCCAATGTGCTGCGCTCTTTTTAGAAATTTCACCACCTGCTTTGATGCCCAAATGGGAGCTAAGCTCTTTTGAAGCTCTGATCCTTACTGACTTCAATCGAGTTATCACTGCAAGGGAGATTAGAGTCTATGTGTCGATATATACTCTCCATCCCAAAAGAATAGTAATGGGGTGTGTGGGAATGTACACACACAACTAAAATGCAGCATCTTTGTAACAGAGACTGGTAACTAACCAGCAAACAGTGTGGTCCACAGTATTATAGGAGAGGAAAAGAGGCAAATCTCTACTCCCATGAAAAATAGCATGGCAGCACTGAACATTGAAGGATCTTTTAGTATAATCAGACAGAGTCACACAGTAAACTGCCTGGTATCTACCTTTAGGATCCCTGAAAGGGTGGAAAGTAATCTACCTTGCTGGGTTATAAACATAGTTATAAACATAGGAACTGTCACACTGCATCAGACCCAAGGTCCATCTAGTCCAGTACGCTAGCACCAACAGTGGCTAGTACCAGATGATTCAGAGGAAAGTGTAAGAATCCCACAGTGGGCAGATGTGGGATAATCTTCTCCCCGCATAGGTTACTTCTGTTCCCTGATAGATAGAGTTTGGCTTAAGCCATAAAGCACAAAGTTTAATAACCCTTACCAATTTTTTGTTTTCATTAAACCAGGTAACTCTATTCTTCATATCCCTACAAATATTGCATCCTGTTTTGAATCTTGTTAAATCCTTAGCCTCAATCATCTCCTGGGGAAATGAGTTCCATGATAAGGGTTATGCAGTTTTGAATTTATTTACAAAATGTTTTATCGGTGAAACACCTGGTGAGATTAGATGGGGATTTGGATCTAGCTCCATTATCAATTACAGACATATAGGGCTCAATTCAATTCAGGCATAGTTCAATGATGAATTTCTCTCTTATATTAGATCATCATCAGATCCATGCACTGATGGACAATTATCGGCTATATCTTTAGATAATTCCAGGCCATTCTGAGAAAAGAAGTGAAACTTCATCCTATCCCCTTCTTTAGGCAGATACTTCCATCAGGTGACATTCATGAAGGAGTCAGGAAAACTCAGACTCAAATAATAGATACCAGGAATCAGTCAGCACACAGCTAAATTCACAATGGCATCAGGACACAACTGTTACCTGCACAATTTAGGGCTCCCACCTCCTACCCTCCCTGGGTGCTGGGTTGCAATGGCCCTCTGTGGGTTAGTTGAACCTTTTCCCAGTGAAAGAGCCTTCACAAAGTGTCCTTAAACATGTACATGTATTTATTAGAAGTTAACAATTCATTAGCCGAATATACATGCCAAGCATCTAATGCTCAACACTCCCAATAAGGCAGACAGACTTCTTTTGATGACCAGTCAGGATCATGTCTCATCTGGGGCCCCACAGTATGGTCATGCAGGGGTTAAGAGTTCTGGCAGCTTTGGTCTTGAGCTGTGTTCCAGAGTTAAGTTCCAAAGAGCTTGTCTTTTGACCCTCATTATATAGCTGAAATGAGGGTTAATCTTATTTATGCCTTCACCAATTATTTTAATTAAAGCATGACTATACAATAGATTTCACCAAGCATAAACCCCAATGAGCTAAAACCATTTTCCTAGCAACAGAAAAACCTTTTAATTTCTACTTATCAGCAAAGCAACTTTTAACAAAAACTCACACAGACACTAGTAAGAAACTTTCAGAAACTCCAGGTTAGCTTGCATATTCTATTGGGAATATGGACCTTCTATTCCCATGAACCTGTGATTTTACTGCATCTGTCCCTCTTAGTAATGCTGCAGCTGATACTTCTCTAGCTGGCTAAGCCAAAGTCAAATTCTCTTGACTCTATAGTTTTGTTTCAAACTTAGGGTGACTGAGCATACAAAATGGCTGTGGGTTATGCTAAGTCCAAACATAAGATGGCCATGGGTCATGTGAAATCCAGGCCTCTCATTACACAACCATGCTTATCTTAAAAAAAAGATCATGCATTAGATTTACTTGATTTTTAACATTCTTGGCCTGGTGTCTCTAATTTGCTAAATTGATTAGTCATAATTATTCCTGTACCTTCTAGGTATGATTGCTTGCTAAGAGGATTGTCTGGCTGGGAACACATGAACCATGTGTGCTATACGTTACATTTTTGTTGAAACTTTAAACAAAAGCTGAGCTAGATTTTAGACAGGTAACATTTTTGCCTCTGCCACTAATTTGGTGTGTGATCTAGGGCAAGTCACTTACATCCTTTGCGCCCCCCGTAATCTGCAAATTCTGGGGATCACAACAATGTCACAATACAGAGTACCAATTTATGTTAATTTTTGTTGTGAGTTCTATGATGTGAACACCTCTGTACTAGGGAACAAACTGAGACCACCAGCTGTGCTTTAGAAGCGTGTAGCCAGTAATGACTTCAGTTCCTACATGTTATCAACAACACATACTGTAACTAGGTCACATAATATTTGCTTAAAGTTCCACAGAATCCCAAGGTTACTGTATACAATACTGTGTAAATAAGGACTTAATAGGGCAGCAGATCAAAACCACACAGAGGAATCATTTTAGATGTCCATGACCAGGGAGAATGGGAATGGAACAGGAATACACACATGATCAAACAACAGCACTTTAAGAGTTTAAATGAGATTAGATTGGATGTTGCGATTACTGCTGACATGTAAACTCAGTGATGTAAGCAGAAAAAATACACCTTTGGGAAAAGCATCCAGCTATTCACAGAAGGATAATAAGGACTGGGCCAGTTTGTGGATAATACAAACCAAATTGATAATACTTTCATGCTGAATGTTCTTGCTTCAGTTTTGTAAACTGAAGCTTTGCTTAGGCATTTTCTTACCATAAAAGTGATTAGTATTTGAGCCAGGGATCCATAAAAATCTAAAACTGTGCAGATCAATTCGTAAGGTAATTAAGTGTTTTCTCCATGATTCTATGATAGCTATATAAATGCTAAGTGATATTATTATTACACATAGGCTCAACACATACCTTTGACCATTTTATCTATACTCTGCCTACTAATCCATTTTACCCAGGAATACTTCTAATTTCTAAAACTTTGAACAATTTCAAACAACTACTATAACCCCCCCCCAAATGAAATGAATGCTTCCTGTCCCCAAATGCTGAATTTCTAACCAAAAATTACAGTGGTTGGAGACTGAAAGACTTCATTCAGTCCTGGAGAAGAGTCAAATTAGTGGATTTCCCCCCTCCCTCCCACATACAGTTGCTTTTTTACTTTTTCAGTGGATAAAACAATAAAAAAATAAAAATAGTGAAGAAAATATGTGCCTGCATGCAGGGGGGTTCCTCACCCAAATGAAAAAAAATTCTTAGGACAAAAAAAAAACCCTGTAGTCTCTTTTGAAATTTTTAATTACATACTTAATATTTTTGACCACTAATAATGAACTCTTAAAAATGCCTAAAGTGCTCCAAAATGCTTCCAAACTCACCTTTCTCTAAAGTAAGTGGACTGTAGAATACATAATGTAGTGGTATAATTGGAAATGACTTGCATGCCTCATTAGCTTATAACACATAGTAACACCCAGGTATTCTGTCTGTGATCTAGCAGTAGGAGTGAGGATGGAAGGCCCACAAAGGTGTACAAGATTGTGAAACAGGTATGGCAAGGATGGCCAAACTGTGGCTTACGAGCCACATTCAGCTCCTTAAAGTGCAGCTCACGGAGCCCTCTGCCCTTCCTCCCCATTCTCTGCCTACCAGACGGGGGGAGGTGAGCTTGGGACTTCTGTTTTCAAGCAGGGTGGTGGGGCTTCTTCCCAATGGGGATGGGAGTCTCAGAACTCCAGCCCTGTGGGGAGCACCTGCTGGGGCTTGAGGCTTCAGCAGGAAAGGGGCTGAAGCCCCGAGTCCTGGCAGGTGTGTCCTGGCTCTCGAACTGCTGAAGATTGTCATATGTGACTGGGAGGGTCAGCAAGTTTGGCCACCCCTGAGATATGGTCATGGCAGGAGTTGAGTCTCTGTGCTTTTGGTGAGATGCGGGTAGAGACCTTGAGTGGATTGTTTATGATGTTTGTGTAGCTAGAGATTTGAGCATCTCTAGTGCTATTGCACAATGATTTCAAGAGATGGAGAACAATATAATTAACTGAAACTTCAGTAAGTTGGCATTTAGCTGAGATGCTGTGGCTAACTCTACGCTTGGGAAATTTTAAAAGAATTAGGTTGTAAAACCAAACTAATTCTGCAGGGTAATTCCTTCCTTGAGAATGTATTAAATACAAAGGGCAGGTTTTTCAAAACAGATTGCATTCTTATATTTGCCATCTCCCATACCGGCACACATGTTCCCTCCGGCATGCTACAGTCGTATTACAATTCTGTATGACAGTGCATGATGGATAAGCCTCAGAGGGTTTAGAGGATTGGTTCAGATATGCTCAGATGCACATTGGAAGCTTAAAAAAAATCTTTGATCAAGAAGTTGGACTGATAACACATTTTCTCATAAGATTTCCAGTATATACAAGATAAGAAGCAATGGTCTTAAATTGCAGCAAGGGTGGTTTAGGTTGAACATTAGGAAAAACTTCTTAACTGTCAAGATGGTTAAGCACTGGAATAAATTGCCCAGGGAGGTTATGCAATCTATATCATTGTAGGTTTTTAAGAGCAGGTTAGACAAACATCTGTCAGGGATCATCTACATGATACTTAGTTCTGCCATGAGTGCAGGGGACTGGACTAGATGAGCACTCCAGATCCCTTCCAGTCCAACTATTCTATGTCCCAGATTTGGATGGACTGAACATTTCTCAGTTTTTGCATTTCATGCATTAAGTGCTGAGAAATGCAAATTAAATTAATTTGACTTTCAGATATTCAGGTCCAGATTAAGTTTTCCACAAAGGATATGGTCAGGTTTTATGGAATCAAGACCAATTTGTATCATTACATTCTGTTCTTGGAGGCACATGTATAGTTCCTATTGAATTTCAGGGGAAGCAGTCTTGTCCATCAGAAGGTGAAATTGTTATTTCAATGATCTCTCTAAACAGAATGGTAAGAATATGAAAAAATATTTTTAGACTTAAATTATTTTCATCCTTTAATAAGCTGATAATTTAGAATAATTGATTTCTTTGGAAATATTTATCAGGCCAGGTTTTAAGTTAACACTCATGGGAAATTTGTAAAATGATTCAGTTTCCATGAGCATTTAAATCGACCTTCATTTGAACAAAGTATTTGCTAAATAGTATAGGAGTGTTGGTGTCCACTTGGGAGCAAGCTAAGATTGTCTAATTACTTGAGCTAGTAACCTAAATCAGATTTGGGTCCTTAGAGATCAAAGTGACTCAAAGATACACAATGGCTTTTTTAAAGAAATTATTTAAATTGTGAGCAACTATTTTAGGTCACTGTTGAAAAGCTAAATTTGAGTTTTTAAATTAAGAATCTTATTGGTAATCCCCTCTACTATGCATATTTTTAGTTTGTATTTGTAAAAAAAAAAAGCCTCTAATTAGAAACTTATGCAAATGATGTGCTCTTTGATTTTAAAACAGATTTTACTATTTTTGATGGGTAATTAACACTAACAGTTTGATACATTTGTAAAAGATAACATGTTAAACTTTTTAACTTCCTAGTTGTCCTTTTCTGCTGAGTGTAAATGTGAAATATAAACACACATGAAGCTTCCTTTCATCTCAAAATAAAGAGTATTACTGTTTTTCAAAAGGATCAAGTGTTACTTCATTGCTGATATAATCCAGTTAATTTGCAAGAAATATTGAAAAACAGAACAAACACATAAACCTTAAGACATCATGTACCTCCATCTTTCAAGGTCTAACTATACATGCAGCAAGAGCCAGATGTTGCTTCTATTATTCAGGCAGATAGCCCCACTGAATTTCATCAGAACTACTGCCTAAAGTCAAAGCAGGATTTAGCCTTAAATACACACAGGTAACCTTTGGAGGTTGATCTTAAGGGTGTGTCTATACTTCAATCTCAGGGTGTGGGTGTAACCTGATTCTTGACCAATAAGCACCTCTCTCACCTCTGCCTTCCTCTCTCCCATATGCCCACTCCACCCCACATAAGGTATGTCTACACTGCTATCAGAGGTGTAAGTGTAGCATTTGTAGACATACCCAAACTAGCTTTAACCTTATTTGCTTGAGTCCAGTAGCTCTGCAGGTAATTAACCAGGATTCTGGGTGGTCTTGTAAGAGTGAAAGTGTGGCAGTACAGACTGTACAATCCTGTCCAGGATGCTGAGTGTATATATCAATGGCTAGCATATGCTGCCCTTTGCGTGGCTTCACTGCTATTGTTATTTGAACTAGTTAGATCAAATATCTTGTGTGAGGTTGAGTGGGCATGTGGGAGAGAAAAAGAAGGTATAACAGAGAGGTTGGTGCTTATTGGTCAAGCATCAGGTTTGAAATCCTTAACCTCCCAGTTTTCCTGCTGCAGGATACTGAGTAACTCCCACTGACTTAAAAGAAAAAAGAAAAGCAGCAGCAGCTTTTCTATAGTTTTATGGCAAGTTGTTCTATCACTGTCACTCTTGTCTTTAATATGATTTGAACAAATAATGAATGTCATCTTCTTATCTCTGAGCATGCAGCTATAAATAAGTAAGAGAGAGATTCCCCCCCCTTTTCATGAAGATCAGTTTAGGGTCTATAATTGAAGGATGTGTTCGTATGAAATTATAACAAAAATAGAAGGGGCGGGGAGCAAGGGGTTCTCTAAATCCACATAAGGCATTAGTGTGAAATGTAATTTTTCCATGGCATTTACAGCAGGTCTGGTGAGAAATAAAACTCATTCTCACTGAATCAGCAGCAGGCATTTCAGAACTTCTTGATTCAGCTCCAGCAAGTAAATAAGCATTTCTTAGCTGAAACTCTTATGCAGCTACTTTAAGGACCAACGCCTCAATCCTGCAACTGACTCCACACAGGCAAATCTCTGTTCTCAAACTGCATTCAAGAAAATAGGGTTCCATGCAAGCTGAGGAGTTGACATATATAAGGCCAGTTGCAAGATCAGGGTCTAGTTCTCTCTCTTGTGAATTGATTTTTGCTTGCTTGAAGCATAAACGAACAATATGTTAGAAAATGTAAATTTCAGTTTTTATTTCAACTAGTTGAAATTGCATAGATTCATTATAGATGGATACATTCTTTGCAACACTCATGCAGCCATATTAATTTCAAAGGAGCTGCACAGAGTGTAAGACAGCACAGAATTTGACACCGTGGAATTCCATGGGTATAACTGACGGGAAATTTAGGCTCTCAGTGCTCTCTGTTTTCTTGAAGGGGAGAGGAAGAGGAATTTTGTTTTACTTTGTGCACCTCTTCTATTCTATATATGTTCTTAAACCATCCTCATGGCTGTAGTATCCAAGTGCCTTCCAGTAACACTAAGTGAGAGGACTAACAACTGTCACATGGGGTTTGTTTTTTTCTCCTAACCTCTCCCTGGGCCTGCGATGGGAGAAGGGGAGGGGAACAGTGTATTCAGTGTAGCGTTTTGTTTTGGTATGTTTTTTAAGTACTATGTGTTCATATCAGAGAAGGCAAGGTCAAGGAAATGTATCTTGCACTTGGAGTGGAAGGTGATGAAGGTCTGTGATGGTCCTTAATTCTTGGGGAAGTTCATTCCACAGTCTTACAGCAGCTTCTGTGAATGCTCTATTTTCAGAACAGATGAGCTTCACCCTTGTGGCATATCTCTACTGTGTATACATACAATATATGACAATACTTTTTTTATTATACATGGAATGTAGTTAAGGTTGCACAGAGTAAATATTTCTAAACTACTACTATGGAAAAAATGGAAATATATTAGATTCATAATTGGACCTTTGGATGAATATATTATGAATACAAAAGTGTCATTGCACCCCCTTCCAATTACATTTTTAGCTGCTCATATAGAGTACAACTGTATCAATGGATGGCTTGTGAGCAATGCAATTTGTTCAGGTTGTTGTGTTTGAAACTCTCAGGTTAAAATCTAATCTTTCTTTGTTCCATCTTGTGAGTTTCTCACAATGTTTCAGCTGACATGATGGCTATCAGGTTTGTTCTGTGGAACCTATGGAATCGTAGATGCCATTTTGGATTTGAACTCGAAAAAAATGTGTCGCTTTAGCCATTTTTAAACCTTGAAACTCTTGTGTTGGATTTTGGACAGATCTCCCCCACTCAAGAAGAAGAGGCAAAAATCACCCACTTCCATGACATCCTCTAAAGCCAACGGAAGGTTCTCTACACATCATCATTTAGCGAGGAAGAGACTTGAAGGTCTGAAGACAGGGATGGGTGGGCCAGGATTACACATCACCCACACTGGTTTTATGGAGATTCCCAAACCATTTACAAGTATATTTGGCCCACCGTGTCCAGTAAACTTTCCCCTGTTGAAAATTCACAGTTCCAAGGAAAGTCTAAAAGTGGACACAAATGACGTAGCTAAGGTATAAGTACCATCTTAAATATAAAGCATTCACCCATATCAGTGTAATGTGAAATACTAGGAATCTAGTTCAAGCATCTCAGCTGCCTTTCTAAAATTCTATTTCCACTCACCCTATAACAAAGGACACAGATTAGTATCAGTACACATATTATATTTTTCTCATTGTGTTTCCATTCCCCACTCAGATTCCCTATGTCGTGGGATGTAAATTTTACTGCTCTTGTTATATTTCCACTAATGTCCTTCAAAGAACTGCACAGCATTTAAATCACTCAGGGAAAGGGTAACAGATTGTGTTTTTTTAGGCTCTCCTGTGAGTTTGGAATGGTGTCCAGAAGCATTGCCCTAGTAGGAGCTACAACAGGCATTGTCGTCAGTCACAGGACAAGGCACCCTTACTCTGCATCTCTTCCAAATGTGTTTTTGAAAGTCACTGGGACTACTCACATTTCTAAAGATACATTTCTAAAGATGCTAATGTACTTTGTTGAACTGCGGTTTTAATGTGTTTGACTGTGCTGGTGCTATAGGTACCTTAGCTATATGTGGATGGCATAACAGGGTAGCCATTTACACAAAGCAGAAATATCAGAGATTTTGGGCTGACCGTAGTGAAAATATATTCATAATATTTGTACAAAGCATGTAGACCAAAATTTTTTGCATAGCAATAACCCCAGTCTTCACAATAATAAAACACAGCCAAGACTTGTATTTATATCACATCACTCAATGAGGCAATAGTGACTGACAAATGATTGCCACATTTTTCTTTTCTGGCAGGTGCTAAAATCTCCTTCTACTCTTCTCTATTGCTCAAATTACCATTGTTGAGTTCTTTATCTAATTTAGGGCTCAGTCCAATCAAGTCACTTGACTGCATTGTTGGACTGAGTCTTAAAATTGTAAGATCTTCTGGGCAGTGACCTTAATTTTATATGGGTAAAACCCCATGTACACCAATGGTGTAATACAAATGCCTACAAAAACCTTGTCAACAGTTAGGCAGCTGCTATGCCAAGCTAGTGTTATCATGCTGACCAATATTGTCTCATTATTTGCTAGTGTCTGCTCCCCAAGTCTGTGTGTAAATACCTGTTGTCTCATTTTACCCTTAGATTCAGATATTCCAAGGCCAAAAGAGACCACAGTGATCATATAATCTGACTTCCTGAATAACACAGAACCTAGCACTTACCCAAAATAATTCATTTTTTTACTACAGAATATCTTTCAGGAAAAAAAACAATCTTGATTAAAAATTGGGAGTGATAGCTCATCTACCACAATCCTTGGTAAATTGTTCCAACAGCTAATTACCCTCACTGTTAAAAATGTACATCTTATTTCCTATCTGAATTTGTCTAATTTCAACTTCCAGACATTGGATCTTGTTATACCTTTGTCTGCTAGACTGAAGAGTTCATTATTAAATATTTTTTTCTCAAGTAGGTACTTACAGACTGTGATCAAATCACCCCTAAACCTTCTCTTTGTTAAAACAGACTGAGCTGCTTAAGTCTATCACCATGAGGCATGTTTTTCAATCCTTTAATCATTCTCGTGACTTTTCTCAGAACCATCTCCAATTTTTCAACATCCTTCTTGAATTGCGGACACCAGAACTGGACACATTATTCTGGCATCAGTGACACCAGTGCTAAATGCAGAGGTAAAATATCATCTATGCTCCCTGGCAAGATCCTGTTTATGCATCCAAGGATTGCATCAGCCCTTTTGGCCAAAGCATTGCCCTGGGAACTCATGTTCAGCTGATTATTGACCGGGACCCCCAAGTCTTTTTCAAAGTCACTGCTTCTTAGAATAGAGTCCCCATCCTGTAAGCATGGCTTAAATTCTTTGTTCTTAGGGGTATACATTTACATTTGACCATACTAAACATGTTATTTACTTATGCCAAGCTTACCATGAGATTTTCTTACCAAGATTGTAGTCTCTTTGTGGCATGGACTATTTTTTTGTTCTGTGTCTGCACAGCTATGTTAAGTGTCTACCCCACCCAAAGCCTGACTACATAGAAAGGGCCAACTAAGGCCATGATAGGCTGCATCTGAAGGGAAGTCAGGACTGATAAGCTCTAAATGATGTTGAAACTCAGTTAGGCTGGGGCCAGCTGAGTTGGTATAAAACCAGGAAGTGACTAATGAAAAGGGGATGCAGGAAAGAGGAGGGGAGTTGAGAAGAGACAAGGAGGGGATCTCGAAAAGAGTAAGCCTTGGGATCCTGCCTGGGAATACAGACACTGGCAAGAATCTAAGAGGGGGTGGAATAGCCACAGGGAGCAGACAAAGCTCCAGTGGTAACCCAGAGGGGGCCAGAGCTAGAGAAGAACGAAAAGAAGGATCCCAAAGAAAAAGCAACAGGGTCTGGAATTGCACAGACCATGGTTGATAGACATAGGGTTCCTGAACTGGAAGGTGGAGTTGGGAGCAGGCCCAGGTTCCCCTACCAGCCACCAGGGAAGTGGCACAATTGGGGCAGTGGATTAGTAAATTGCATGAGATAGTTCATTCAGCGGGATTTTGATACCCCTTAAAGGAAAAATGACACTGAGCTGGCTGGAGGGCCATGCCACAAAGAGGTAGTAACCTGAGTCTGGAGAGAGAGAAAGAGACCCTGGGGTGAGCAACTGATGGAGGGGTGTCAGACCACTTGAAAGCTAATCTCCAGATGAGCAACAAGGAGGCACCCCAGTGGTGAGTGTACCCCACCAATGGTGCCTAACATAATGGGGCCTAGTCCATCACTCTGACTCCTAGGCACTACTACAATACATAATAATGATAATTAATACAGTCTTTCAAAATTAATCTATCTACAGAAGAAGGTTTTTTGCAAGTCTCTATCCTAAAGACTAATACCTTACCAATGGGTTATGAGTGAAGCTGGTAATGTATAAAGTCTACCAGAGTAAGTGTTTTAAGGTAACCAAATAGTTACAGTTGAACTCAAATCATTTCTATTGTAGCCAGATAAACAGTAACATTCTTAAAGCGAAGGGCTGTCTGCTCATAAATTGTCATTGATGGTTTTGTAGAGTGGAGAACTGTATAATTTCGAATTTATTTAAGCAGTGTACAATTGGGCAAAGTTATATTTAGCACAGTTAAAAATGTAGTGAAGTTGGTGAGGAATCATTTGACATAAATAGAAATAGGAATCACAGCTACAGATGGTTGCAGTTGTAAACACAGCAGAGACCATAAATTAACTCCAAATAAAGAGGCTTTGTAGAACACATCTAGATAACTATAAAAGCTGAGACACAAAGCACTGAATAGTGGGCTTAATTGCAGACCCTGGAGTGCTCCCTGTATGACCTCTGATAACCTCGATTCTAGTCTGATACCTTTTTCATCTCTGCAATGCTTCATGCAAGGCTGCCCAAGTAGGCTTGCAGCGTTCAACTGATTAAGTAAATCATAGTGTACAGATCGCTGCAGCTGGTTTCCTCAGCCACCTGACCTACTTAAGGCTTATCAATTTATAAAGAAGAGGGAGAAATAAATACAAGATGAAAAAAAAGACGTGTCTAGAAGCACTGAGTTCTAATTTCCCAAGTGATAGCGAGTTTGTGCGGATCTATTTCTTTCATTCTAATACACACCTATTGAAAAAGAAAGACAACTCAGCATGGTAATGTAGAAACATTAATCTCACACACTGGATGTAAAGCATCAATTCAGGAAAGCATTTAGGCCTATGCTTAAGTCCATCCCTGTTCAGTAAAGTTATATACCTACCTGCTTTGCTGAATAGGAGCGGGGCTGCTGAATTAAGGCCTTTCTCAAGATGCCCTAAGAGAGTCTTTGATCCTGGTGTTGTTTCTCCATCTCACAAGAAAAGCAGCACATAAAGATGTATGATTGTCTAGTTTTGCCTTAAAGAAACAAGTAAACATCATTTAAAGAGTCTTGTGCGCTTCCAGTACCAAGGAAAATGGATTGTATTTCACACAAGTCACTTCCAGCAATCTTTAATGCTTTCATATCATCCTGGAGAAAGCTACAGAGCTTGTGGGAATGGCCACAGTTATATAAGGTCGCTATTCCTAGAAGGGATGAGGTGCACATGGGGTTCTCTGGGGTTCCCTAAATCCAAAGCTGTCTCTGAGGTGGTATCAGGAAATCAACCAAAGAAGAAGTTGCACCTCCATCTGCTATGTGGTTGGCACAAATCACACAATATAAAGTGCTTTTATTTAAAGCCTTCACTTTATTGATCTCCAGCACTCTCACCAGAATGCCTTTACTCAAAGTCTCAGCTTTATTTAGTCTCAAGCACATACAAACACAACGGGCTATAGAGCACCCCCAAACAATAGTTACTCATGGTCTGGAGTGGTCAAATGATGAAGTTCAAGTGGCCAGCTATCTGCTTGTTGCTGGGGATTCCAAGAGATTAATTGATCTTCGACTATTAGTGGTAGATATGCCCAATGGCCTGTGATGGGATGTTAGATGGGGTGGGATCTGAGTTATCACAGAGAATTCTTTCTTGGGTGTCTGACTGGTGAGTCTTGCCCACATGCTCAGGGTTTAGCTGATCGCCATATTTGGGGTCCTTTGGAATTTTCCTCCAGGGCAGATTGGCAGAGGATCTGGGGTTTTTTTTTTTTTGCCTTCCTCTGCAGTGTGGGGCATGGGTCACTTGCCGGAGGATTCTCTGCACCTTGAAATCTTTAAACCACGATTTGAGGACTTCAATAGCTCAAACATAAGTTAGAGGTTTGTTACAGGAGTTGGTGGGTAAGATTCTGTGGCCTGCATTGTGCAGGAGATCAGACTAGATGATCATAATGGTCCCTTCTGACCTTAAAATCTATGATTCTATATCCAAAAGGGCAAATCAAAATTCCTCAGTCCCCTCTACCCCTTATATGTTTGTAACTGCTACAATTACATCGACATGTCCATCAAAACAAAAACTAGTAAACAAGCACTTTTAAGCTGTTAGTTATATAGATGTGTTTTTGCAGAGTTTGCAGTCTCTTGGACCCTCACACACACACACACCCCAGAAGTCAAATATAGATCAACTTCCTGTTTTTCCACAAATGCTTACCCCAGCATATCAGGGAGGATGCAGTCAGGCCCACTCCTCGTGATCACCCCTCCCTCCCAACTTTGCCTTAGTTTGCTAAAGCTGGTGCAAAGGCCTTACAACAGGTGCTACTCTTGGCAATAAGCAAAATAATCAATATTCCATTCCAATCACTGGAAGTGGCTTGGGCACCGGGCTGGTTGCTAAAAAATGCCCCTCATCACACACACCCTTTTTCATTATTTGGTCATCTTTGATAATGTGTATGGGGTTTTTCTTTAGTGTTTCTAGCCTGATTGTGACCAAAACTTTCTAAAAGTAAAAGCACGTAGTGCTGAAAATGTGCAACAGCAGAGCCATGAACTTCCCTGTTCATTCCAATCAATGCTCAGACCTAATTACGATAATATAAATATCAACATTGTGAGCATTCTCTAATAACCGTTATGGGGGATATTCCAAAAGGTACAAAAGGACAGTTAAGCACCCAACACTCATTAATGGAAGTTAAGTGCCTATCTGCCCTTTGTGGCTCTGGAAATCAGCCCATATCAGATATATCCAGTCTGGGTGGGTATTTCATTCAACTGAAAGGATCTTCTTCATGAATAAATAATGAGTGGTTTAGTAATGCTAATGGCATACTGGGCCCTCCACATTTACCTTTGTCCTTCTCCATCAAATCCATCCTTAACATCCATTGTTTATGGCCTCTTCTCTTCACATCTTTAATTATTCAATCATCTTTAAGGTGATCAGGGGACTTTGAAAAATAGAAACATTGGATGTGGGATGTCTCTGAGGAAGGGAACATGTTATGTATGCTTGTAAAGTGACACTTATATTAGGTGGCTATATAAATGTTCTGAATTAATAATAATCAATAATAAACATCAGGTAAGGTTCAATAGACTAATACCTAAATTCACTAAAGCCATTGGTTCATATTTCATCAGGAAGTCTCCTGCTAAGTATCACATCATATTTCTTCATTTAGTATACCCATCACTCTCCTGCAACCCTGCTAAAGCCTCATATTGGGGTTGCAGGGAGTCAGGAAGGCTTCCAGCACAAATCATCTTCCACCCACTACATGCCACGCTGATGGCTGTTCCCACTTGAGAGCAGATGGCAGGACTAAGCCAGAACTAGTTGTCTTGCTTGCTCACCTCCAAACTTTCAACAGTAGTAGCATCTATGTCTCACTTAGTTAGAGGAAAACAGCCAGGACTGTGGGGTGGGATGGGATGCGGAGAGACAGCAGTCTCTGTGTGTGGAGAGGGAGAAAAGAGACAATTCAAGTGGGGAAAGAGATAAACAGATTTTGGGAGGACAGGAACTGAAGACACTGAAAATGGAGGGGAGCAATGGGGAAGAGAGTCGTGACTGGCTATGGGGGAGAAGTCAAAAAATGGGATGAGAAAAGAAAGGATAGGGATTAGGAATGTTATCTTGCTTAACTACAGAGGGTACATAGATAAGATGTTTGTCCCCAAGACATATAAAAGCACAGGTGAGTGTACCATGGAGCAGAAGAGAGAGGTGAGGGCAAGACAGAGGTGAGGGCTGGAGCTGAGTCCTGTAAAATTTTCATCAGCCTTGGTGGTTTTGTTGGACACATCCTAAAAGCCATCACTTTGACTGGTGTCCTTGATGGCCGTATCACCAAAGAGGCCAAGGACTGGGTGTGCCATCCATACAGACCTGTTATCTCATCCCTAAAGATACTCCATTCAGATCAGGGTTGAAGCACATATCAGTGGAATAGTGTGGAGACAAAATGTGTACTGCAGCAGTCCCTTGCTAAGCCTCTTTTAGGGGGTAGGGAGATAACTTCAATATTCAGAACTGTCAGTTGAGCAACTTCTTGGAGTGTCATCCTCAGCTGGTGTAGGTCAGCGCAACTCTATTGACTTCAGGGGAGCTTTGCTGACTGCCATCATACCAAGCTCTGGTCCTACATTCATTTCTGTGTGGGGATGAATAACCTCCTTAAAATATTTCACTGAGCATTTATTATGATGATGAAGCTGCATCAACTCCCAGTGCTGGAAAATGATTCTCTCTCTCTCTCTCTCACACACACACACACACACTCTCTCTCTCTCTCCCCGCCCCACCTCTCTCTCTCTTAATGCAAGGGGGAATAGATTTTTAGTGCACAAATGTAATCACCTTGCTCACAGGAGAAATCCAATTGACTTCAAGTAAGGTGATCACAGTTTCACCCTTCCTCCATTACTCGTTTTCTCCTCAGTGTAAGTTCTTTGGGGCTGGGGCTGTCTTTTTGTTCTGTGAGTATAAACTACTTAGCAGAAGGAGATCCTGGTCCATGACTGGGGCTCCTATGTGCTATGGGCTTGTAAATAATAATAATTTAGCATAAGGCTTTTTATCCCCTTTTGTTTTGACAAGACATGAAGGGGCAGGTCCTCAACTGGTGTAAATTGTCAGAGCTCAGCTGAGGATCTGCCTAAAGGGTTACCCCACCCCCCCAGTCAGCCTGCCTTCAATCTACTTTTCTCCTTCACCCCTCCTCTCTTCTTAACAAGCTACACTGTGTTTCTTTAACCAGCCTCCAAAATGAGGAGTCAAAAACTAGGCTTACAATAACCAAACAGGATTGAGTGATGCACTGAAAATGGCTATGGTGGGAAAAGGAGGAAGAACACATCTAAAGAAAGACCAAGAAAGGTAGACAAACAAAACAACCTATCCCACAAAATTTGATCAGCAGTCTTGTTTTGCATCACCTCAAACACATAGCTTGCTTTTTGCCTTGGCATTTGGCTGATTATGTGAACATAAAAATCAAACTTGTACAAAATACATTTGACTGTAGTGATTCAAGTCTGATCATTCAGATGACTTTTACGATAAATGCTGATGAAGATACATATCCTAGAGGCAAATTCACCAGTAACACCCATTTTAGTTTGAAAAGCTATTTTGTGACATACTATGCTGTATATCTGACTAATCCCAGGGGCTGAATAATTCATGTCCATTATAAAATGGACCCTTTCAAACTCCCAGAATTCTGCACAGGCATAAGCCATCACAGCAACTTTAGAGATCATTTTGCTAAACTAGAAATAATTTGGTGTCCTGTTTTAAAAGTATGGTATTTTCATTTGTATCACAGTGGTAATGACTCCTTGTATTGAAACCTATTATTACGTCTCAAGTGCCTTCCAAGATAAACCAAAGAAATGCTGGAAATAACTAACTTAAGTGGTCAAAGGGGGAAGGTTTTCAGTCATTTCAACTTCATCTCTGCAGCACTAAAAATATATGTATTCGTCCTGCAGCAATGAACTGCAAGATATTAACCAGAGGACTGCTAATCCTACCACTTAGAGAGTTTGTGGGCATCCATCAGTAATATTATTCTTCAGTTGGAAGCTGTGATAGATGGAGATAAATTAGCATAAGTAAAATGAATATGGATAATTGGAAGGCGAAAAATAGATTAATTTAAAATTCCTTTGCTTAGCATGAGAGACTCAGAGAAATTAAATCTAGAAAAGACCAGTTAGATCATGCAATTCATTTCTCTTCTGTGAAGTATATTCTCAAATGATTTGTCTAGCCAAGTTTTTAATGACTCAAGCGGTGAGACTTCTACCCCATCACAATCTTTTCATTTGGAAATATTTCCTAATCTTGTACCTAAATTACCTTTGGCTTGATTTTGCCCCATTACTCCTGCTTGTACCCCTGTCAACCAGCCTTAGAAATCTTCTCCTTTCTGGGGTCCGATTGTGGTAGCCTCACCCATGCTGAATAGCACCTTACTTCACATGCAGTAACACTGAAGTCTTTGCTACTCCTGGGGTAAGCCACAACTCCAGGTTCATAAGGGTGGTAGAATCTGTCTCCCAGATGTTCACACAGACTGCAAACACCTGTCGAGATTTATCTCATCTCTCTCGGTTCCCTCAATCATTGTTCAGCCAAGCTATAATCACTTCTTTTCATCTTTCCATATAAGATCACTCAGTCCCTTCAAAATTTAAATGTCATTAATACAAAACACAAACACATTATTTTGAGGTAAACATTTTAAAAACAAACAGGAGGTAGGATTTTCAGCATTAGGCCAATGCGGAGTGCTTTTCAGAATCCTATCCTAGCTGTTAAAAACTGCAGCAAAGGAAAAAGCTACACCTCCTGGGTTAAGTACCTACCAACCCCTCTTCTTTCCATCGTCTCATTTTTTCTGCTCCTGATATAATGTAAAGTACAGGGATACTAGCTGACAATAACACTCTGCACTTACAGGACTGATGCACCACTTATATTGTATATAAAAATAAATAATAATAAAAAAAAACTTCTCCCCAAAAAATTCAGCCAGTGGCAGACACTTTCCAGGGAAAATGTTAGCCTAGATAGTTAAAATTCTGATAAAATTATAAGCAACAGAAAACAGGATCTTACAATTGGACCTGTCGGTCAACCCTAAAATAAATGGAACTACCAGTCCCACCTATAATACAACGTTATTATGGATATCCTTGCTAATGTGGAGTAATTACATGAAGCAGTCAAATCAATAGGGCTGTAAAGAAGGTAGATGATTTAATTGTCCAAAGAATATCATCAACATCAGAATAATATCTGCTGGTTTTTATGCAACCTAAATCACTGACCAAGCTCTATGCTAAGTTTTATTTTTATTTGAAATCAGTCAATAAATTTTCCAGACATAGCAGTTGATATATCACATCAGCCTGCAAATAATCTGCTACATCTGGCAAAGATGGCTTTGACTGAGAATTAAATGTCATTTCCTATTAATAGAGTATCTGTTGTGACTCAGATTAATAATGCACCATAGTGGTCACGAAACATATTCATTAAAGCTTTTGTTCAGTTGATTAGTTGAAAGCCTGTTTTGACTTCTTAATTGTCATCACTAAAGACTTTTGGTAAGAATAAAGAAAGGTACAGTTAATGTCTCCTGCATTCAGTTGCCTAGCAGTACTGTTATGTGCTGGTAGAACACTCAATTCTTAGGCAAGTTTGATGGTATTAACATTTTTTCCTGTGAATACATTTTTCCTTCAAATATCACGTTTCCTCTTAGCAGGCATATCTGAACATGTATTCTGATCCAAATCAAATGTAGCTGTAGATTTTGCGATGTTGGACAACTGTTCTCTCAGAACTGGATTCAGGCTACTTATAGTTCAGAATAGTCTTTACGGGTATTCCTCTAGCCGTAGACCCAAACTACTCACAGCCTGTCTCAAACTCAGCTGGAAGGATTCCCTGTGATACGGGAAGGTTAAAGGAAAACGCTGAAGGAAAAATACTTTTAACATTCTCTACCATCCTTACAACCACTTGGCCACTCATTGGCCACTTGGCCAGACAATTTCATGATCTGGATGAAAGCTAGAGGCATGTTGGTAGGAATAGCGGTCAGCTCTCGTCCCCTAATGCCCCTACTCTACTTGAGCTACATTGATGACATCTTCATCATCTGAACCCATGGAAAAGAAGCTCTTGAGGAATTCCACCATGATTTCAACAATTTCCATCCCACCATCAACCTCAGCTTGGACCAGTCCACACAAGAGATCCACTTCCTGGACACTACGGTGCTAATAAGCGATGGTCACATAAACACCACCCTATATCGGAAACCTACTGACCGCTATTCCTACCTACATGCCTCTAGCTTTCATCCAGATCATACCACTCGATCCATTGTCTACAGCCAAGCGCTACGATATAACCGCATTTGCTCCAACACCTCAGACAGAGACAAACACCTACAAGATCTCTATCATGCATTCCTACAACTACAATACCCACCTGCTGAAGTGAAGAAACAGATTGACAGAGCCAGAAGAGTACCCAGAAGTCACCTACTACAGGACAGGCCCAACAAAGAAAAGAACAGAACGCCACTAGCCATCACCTTCAGCCCCCAACTAAAACCTCTCCAACGCATCATCAAGGATCTACAAACTATCCTGAAGGACGACCCATCACTCTCACAGATCCTGGGAGACAGGCCAGTCCTTGCTTACAGACAGCCCCCCAATCTGAAGCAAATACTCTCCAGCAACCACACACCACACAACAGAACCACTAACCCAGGAACCTATCCTTGCAACAAAGCCCGTTGCCAACTCTGTCCACATATCTATTCAGGGGATACCATCATAGGGCCTAATCACATCAGCCACACTATCAGAGGCTCGTTCACCTGCGCATCTACCAATGTGATATATGCCATCATGTGCCAGCAATGCCCCTCTGCCATGTACATTGGCCAAACTGGACAGTCTCTACGTAAAAGAATGAATGGACACAAATCAGACGTCAAGAATTATAACATTCAAAAACCAGTTGGAGAACACTTCAATCTCTCTGGTCACTCGATCACAGACCTAAGAGTGGCTATACTTCAACAAAAAAGCTTCAAAAACAGACTCCAACGAGAGACTGCTGAATTGGAATTAATTTGCAAACTGGATACAATTAACTTAGGCTTGAATAGAGACTGGGAATGGATGAGTCATTACACAAAGTAAAACTATTTCCCCATGGTATTTCTCCCCCTCCCACCCCCCACTGTTCCTCTGATATTCTTGTTAACTGCTGGAATTAGCCTACCTTGCTTGTCACCATGAAAGGTTTTCCTCCTTTCCCCCCCCTGCTGCTGGTGATGGTTTATCTTAAGTGATCACTCTCCTTTTCAGAGTGTATGATAAACCCATTGTTTCATGTTCTCTGTGTGTGTGTATATAAATCTCTCCTCTGTTTTTTCCACCAAATGCATCCGATGAAGTGAGCTGTAGCTCACGAAAGCTTATCCTCTAATAAATTTGTTAGTCTCTAAGGTGCCACAAGTACTCCTTTTCTTTTCACTGAAAATGGGCATGCTAATCCAGTGTGATAAAACACTCTGGATGTTGATACAAAGGGAGAATTTAGGCTTATTCCATACCTTTAAAAATGAGCCAACTTATTTAAATTAAGCAGCATTTCTTCAGAATTTTTAATTAATATATTGAGCAATATTTTTATTTTACAAAACCCAATTTAATTATTTGATTTGTGGTTCACCAAAAATATACATTATGTATTCCTATTTATATCCCATTCTCTACATTATTCCTGGAGGAATTCTGCACTGGTGCAGAATTCACGTTATCTGCAGATTTCTTTGCTTCCTCACAGAAAAATGACTTCTTGGGGGAAGCAAAGAGAAGCTGCAAGAGTGGTCACTCGCTCCTCCCCAGCAGCCTGGAGCAGCTAGTGGAGATGTAAATCAGCACGGGGAGGGGGATGTGAGTGAGTGAAGGAGAGAGACTCTGTCTCTCTGATTCACTATTCAATGCACCTGGGGTGGAGGGGCAGGACTTCAGGGTGTTTGGGGGTAAGGGTGTGAAAGGCTCTGTCCCTTCTGGCAGAGAATAATGTAGCAGCCTGCCTGCTTATTTGTTCCCATTGTTGTTGCTGAATAGTTCCCATGCTTAGTGAATTCCCCCAGGATCATAAAACAGATATAAAAGTTTTAAGGCTCCTTTACATTGCCAGAGTGTTGTAAAGGAGACTTATTCTAAATAACAGTATGGCCTTACAAATGCTTACGGTGCTTTAGTGATTAGAACTGGTCTAAATTTTTTTACTGAAAAATTTCCCTATTGAAATATGTTCCATGAACTGTTTACTCCTGACCTTTCTGAGATGGTCAGTAGCAAATAAAAATTGTCAGTTTGATTCCCCAGCCCTCACTTGCTCTTCCATTGCCTATGATGTAAAACTGAACATATGGCTGCATATATTTAGTGACCAATTTCTTGAAGCAAAGAGTCAAGCCTAGCTACATTATTATTAGCCAAAAAGAGAGTTTGGGCATTTCCTTCAATGCTCCCCACTCCCATTCTCCATCCATTGTATTGTAGTTTCAATAAATTACCAAAGTAATTGAAACTGGTGTGATTATATTACATTATTTTCACAAATAAAATATGCATAATTTTAAAATACTGTGCACAGAATTTTTAATTTTTTTTTAGTGCAGAATTCAAGTTTTTGGCATAGAATTCCCCCCCAGGAGTACTACATCAGAAGAAAACTGGCAAATGGAGAGATGTGGCAAAACAGTTTTTAAATGACAGCTGTGACACTATTGTTTTGAGCTGAAAAGCATAGAGGAGAAAAACACTCCTGTTATAGCTGTGGTACATTTGAAATTATGGAATAAATTAGATTAGCAAATCTGAAATTAAGACTGTGCCAGCCTGTTATGGGACCCCAAAAATTCACTTCATCCATGAAGCCCTATCCCCCTCTCAGTTTAAACCACCACCAAAAATGTGGTCTCAGACCTCTAGACTTCACACAGTATTTTTATCCAATTGTTGTCTTACTGTTTGATCATTAGCTAATCAGTGCAAAGACTGTGCCTATTTATGTGTCTTGTATAGCACCAAATTGGGACCTATCAGATAATAAATAATGATGTAATTAAGATGTAAAATTTCTGTGGTGAGTGGATAGCATCTGCTATGGAATATGAAAAACAGAAAAGTTCAATAGTAGTTTATTGAGCCAAATTCTGTGCTGGTGTAGCTCCAGTTAAGTCAATGAAATTACACTAGCAGGGAATTTGCTTGTAAGCTCTTTGGGTCAGAGACTTTCTTTTGGTTCTGTGTTTGTATAGTGTGTAGCACAACGAGCTACTGGTTTAGGCAATACTGCAGTACTAATAAATAAGCAAAATTAGATTTAGTATTGCTATTTTCCTTTAAGAAAGAGAGGGAAAATGATAATATCTGTGTTCTGTGAAAACAATTGCAGCTGTACTACTTTGTCAAATCTTTAATGACTTTATGCTTTTTTCAACAGTGTTTCACTCTCTAGCTGATAAGAGTGTATATGCTTTGGGAATGGATGTATTTTTAATACCTACCTTTTTACTTTTCTAATGTTATCCATTAGCGTGTCTGTGTATTTTGCACATATATTTTCAATCTCCTCCATATCTTTATAACAGAGCTATGCGAATAATTGATTTTTCAGTTCAGTGGCTGTACAAAGAAAAACAAACAAACAAAAAAACACAAGTCATTTCAGGTTGACCCAAAACAATTTTATTTTGAATTTTTAGTGAACTGAAAGGTAGAAAACATTGTTTGAAATAGAAAAAAATGTTTAATTTGATCTGAAAAAAATCCATTTAATTTGAGTTTTTTTCATCTTTTATTTATTGTTAATACAGTTGAAGTACATATCCAACTGATAAGTCATTTCATACTGAAAAATCAAAAGGTTACATTTAGAAAATGTCAAAACAAACTTTTGATTTTTTTCAGATTTTTTTTTAAAACCAGAACAATTCAGGGAATTCTACATGCATTTGTGAAATCTTTCAATTGATATAAATCTACAGTTCTTGGGGGGGGTGAGACTTTGAGCTGAAACATTTCTCCCAGCTCTATTCTAGAACTCCACCACACTTTAAATTCCTTGTCTCCATAAAGCACTTAGACCTTTCTTCTGGAATTCCAATAGACATATTCTAGATACCTTGGAAAAAGAGCAGGAAATAACATTTTTGGAGTTTTTTTTCCTTGGTTTTTTTTGTTTTGCTTGGTTTTTATTTAAAATTTTATCCAACTTTGCAAAATTTAACAAAAAACTTGGGGGAGAGGAATCTGTCAAAGTTTTTCCTGATTTTTTCCCCAAATTTGAATCACTCAAAGAATTATTGGAATTCTGAAGTTGATGGGCAAGGATCCACTGGCGTTAATAGCATTATGTTGTAGGATATTTCACATATTATGGTCTAACTCAGAATGTTATTGAAGAAAAGGAATAACTAAGTGATCTTTTCAGAGAGCAAAAGATTCTGGAAGTGAGCCACTGGCTAGGTAAATAGTGTACATGGAAGTTTTCGTTTTGTGGAACATTGGCTCTCTCCTTTGGAGAGAGTGGGCTGTACAGTGTGAGTGGCCTCCATCTCAGTAGATGGGGAAACAATATTTTCAGGGACAGGCTGGCGAGGGTAGTCAGAAAGGCATGAAACAAATATCAAAAGGGGAGGGTAAAAAGAGGGAAGATGTGAGCACTCATTTAACACAAAATTGAGATATTGAGAACAAAGATAATCAAGAAACCAGAGGACATGACAAAAATAAATTATTTAATTGCCTGTACACCAGTGCTAGGTGCCTGGGTAACAAACAAGTGGAACTGGAATTGTTAATTGATTAGCATAATTTCAAACTAGTTGGTATTATTGAAACCTGGTGGGATGATTCGCATGACTGGAATGTTAGAATCTATGGTTTAATCTATTTAGGAAGGAATTGAGTAGGCACAAGAGGAGGAGGAATGGAGCTCTATGTCAAAGATGGCATTACCTGCTTCCGAGTCACTGACAACTGAGAAGAAAATTATCTTGAATGTTTATGGATCAATGTCCTAACAGAAAAAGCAAAAAAGACAAAGTATTAGTTGATGCCTGCTGCAGAGCGCCAAATAACACTAGGTAACAGGATAACTGGCTCCTTAAGCACATATCTATAAAATATAAGAAAAAAAACTTTATGATCATGGGGAGTCTTCAGTCTGAGTGACATACACTGGAGGTCTCATGCTGCCAGCACTAGAAACACCCTCTGAATTTATAAATATTAGAGATGACAATTTCCTAATTCAAGAAGTGGGCATCCAACATTGAAAATTTTGTTTTAGACCTCATCTTGCCAGATAAGTAAAATTTATCACAGAACTAAAACTTAATGATAGCTTAGGTGCAAGTGATCAGGACTTGATCATATTTGTTACTCGCAAACTGAAAAAAGACCAAAACCTGTAATCTATATACTAGTATTTTAAAGGGACCATATACATTATGTGGGAAACAATTACGAGCCACATTAGTTGGGAGGTAGAATTTAAACAGAAAAAATATGAAAAATAATTGGAAATTCTTTTGAGAAGACATTACTAGATGCCTAAAAAGCCACAATCAAGAAAGAAGGTTGTACGGCTAACCCCCCTTCCCCTCCCGCCCACATACTGTCATTTAGAGGGTAAGTGAAGGCAACCTGATAAGGAAGCTAAAGGACACAAGGAGAAATCTATGGATAGCAGAGTTAAGTCCAATAAAAAAAGTTTTTGAAGTATATTAGAACATAAAGAAGCCTAACAATGGTATTGGTCTATAACTAGTTGGAAATGGTAGAAATGTCAATAATAAAGCAGAAAAGATGGAACTATTCAAAAATATTTCAGTTCTGCATAAGGAAAAAAGAAGAGATGGTGTAATCATATCATGATGATGATGAAGAAACACTTTCCATTTCAATAGTAACTCAGGATAACATTAAACAGCAGTTACTAAAATTAGACTTGTTTTAAATTAGCAGGTCTGGATAACTTGCACTCAAGAGTTTAAAAAACTGGCTGAAGAGCTCGCTGGACAATTAATGTTGATAATCAATAACTCTTGGAACATCTGGGAAGTTCCAGAAGACTAGAAGAAAACTAACATTATGCCACTATTTAAAAAAGGGTAAATGGGATGACCTAGACAATTATAGGTCTGTCAGCCTGACATTGAACCCAGACAAGATAATGGAATGGCTGATATGAGACTCAATTAATAAAGAATTAAGGGATGATAATATAATTAATGCCCATTAACATTGGTTAATGGAAAATAGTCCTGTCAAACTATTTTTTTTTACAAGATTACAAGTTTGGTTGATAAAGGGAACAGTGCTGATGTAATAGATTTTTGTAAGGCATTTGACTTGTTACCACAGGATATTTTGATTTAAAAGCTACGGAGCGTGACATGGCAAACAATGGGTCTCAAAATATAACTGTAAATAGAGAATCATGATTGAATGGTGATCCCTGGTTACATAAACAGGGGAATCTATAGTAGAAGTAGGGCAGTTATATTACATCTATATTTCAAACTGGTGCTACTGCTGCTACAATACTGTATCCAGTTCTAGTTCCCACAATTCAAGAAGGATACTGATAAACTGGAGAGGTTTGGAGAAGAGCCACGAGAACGATTAAAGGTTTGGAACATGTCTGAGAGTGACAGACTCAAAAAACTCAATCTAAATATCTTAGCAAAAAGAAGTTTAAGGGGTAATTTGATCACAGAATGTAAGTACCAACATGGGGACAAATATTTAATAATGCACTCTTCAATCTCGTAGACAAAGGTATAACAAGATCCAGTGGCTGTAAGTTGGAGCTAGACAAATTTAGACTGGAAATAAGATGTACATTTTTTTTAACAGGGAGGGCAATTAACCATTGGAACCATTGGTTGTGGGGAATTCTCCATCACTAGCAATTTTTAAAGCAAGATTGGATTTTTCTTCCGAACGATCTGCTGTAGTGAAAAAAGGAATTATTTGGGGGAAGTTCTATGGCCTGTATTATATAGGAGGTCAGACCTAGATGATCACAGTGGTGCCTCCTAGCCTTGGGAAAAAAAATTACAAATATTTAACCAAGCTCTGTTAGAAACCTTCAAATGTAAAGATAACAAAGGAACTGCAGTTAACTCCCTTCCTCAAATGGAGGCCAGCAGAGCCTTAATTAATCAAGCAATTTAAAAAATACATGCTTTCAGATATTGAGATGACAAGGGCTACCAAAGTGTACAGAATTATTATTGTTATTATTATTTAACTGATTATTATTGGTCTCAGTGTTTTTTATGCCTTTCCTACTTCTTGACCTGGATCTCACACCATATGTTTAGCAATGATAACCCCCAATCAATAAATGGAGTTATTTCCCAAGGTATGTTGATTAGGCTGCCTGACAAGGCGAGCTTGTCAACAGCTTCCAGGACTAGAGGCACATCCCTAGGAAGGGGAGAGTCAGGTTAAATAGACAGTCCCTGCCATCCTCTCTCGAGCCAGTCATGGCTATGAGCCACCCAGGGCAATCCCTGGGGATGCTGCCTGCTCCCCAAACCCTCCCCCTTTGGATCCCACCCAGGACCCCCTGGCCACCTCCACAGCCCGGTTTTTCTGTATGTAATGAGTTGGTTTAATTCCTAGACGAGTCTGATTCTACCCGGAGCTACCTATGTCTGTCTGTCTGTCTAACTGTAATTTATCTGTCCACACATCTCGCCCCATGTACCCTTTTGAGGCCAGATTATATCAATAAAAACGTGACCCGGGGGAAAAAAAAGAAAAAGAAAAAAAAAAGAAAGAAAGGTAAGAATTAATTTTATTACCCTTGTGCCTCTCTCTTCCAATTGATTTAGGAGGAGATTCAGCAACAGAAGGCTGAGCAACTTCCTCAAGACTTTGCATAATGACAGGTTTCAGAGTAGCAGCCGTGTTAGTCTGTATTCGCAAAAAGAAAAGGAGTACTTGTGGCACCTTAGAGACTAACAAATTTATTAGAGCATAAGCTTTCGTGAGCTACAGAAAAAACCATTTTTTCCACCAAATGCATCCGATGAAGTGAGCTGTAGCTCACGAAAGCTTATGCTCTAATAAATTTGTTAGTCTCTAAGGTGCCACAAGTACTCCTTTTCTTTTTCCTCAAGACTGATCATACTGCAAACTCCTTTCTCTTTCAAACGATATTTGCTTCAGTAATCTCCACCTATTGCAGTGATTGTTCAGATTATCAGGAATTTGTTTCCCCCATCCCCCGCATGAAAGTTGGTCACGTCAGTCAGGCTTATTCTATTGGTTGGAAGTAAAGCCGTAGCAGGTTAAAGAGCTTAAGAGGACTAAAAATAGAAAGGACTTTGGTGGCTGAAAAATGCCCCTCCTGATTTGCAATTTAGGGCACAGTGGATTCTAGCAACCTCAGGCTGGGCAGTTTGGCAACTCCACAATGAGCTAGGAGCACACTTCTTGTGCTCTTTGGAGAAAATGCTAATATTTTTTATATGAATAACTTTGGATAACATGATTCTGAGAGCTTTTTACATGACAAAATATGAAAATAAGTCCAAATTTACTTACTAGGATGATTTTAATTCCATTAGACTTCATACAATATGCATCTGGCTTATTTTATAGCAGTTACTATTCAAAATAGAAAATACTTCCAAATTTGAACTTGGTTTTAATTAAAAATACTTTTATATGTCTCAAGCCCATCGTATTGCAGTAAATAGTTATCTTGCATACTCTTCTCAGACACAGTCATTATCTCCTCCTTGCTCCACTCTCTTTCTAAATTAATATTACATGCTTGCTAATAATGTAGTTATGGCAGAAGGAAATCTGGTTGGTTTTAGCTGGCATTTTTCTGTCACTACTCTTTGCCAGAAACTGCCTAAAAGAAAGCTATCTTAAACTGCTAGGAGATCAAATAAGTAGACTAAAGTGCCACCAAGAGGTGATACAATAATGTTTTGTGCTTAGCAATAGTAATAAATTATGTTGAAGCACTATACAGATTTATGGCAGATTGCTAGAATGCATAATAGAGTAATGAATCTCTCAAGAAACACGCCTGACAACTTGATGTGACAGCAAAATGTCAATTTTTGTCATTTTTAATATCACAGCTGCATCTTTTAGTAGTAAAAAGAAATTCTGCAGCCTGAAATTAAGCAAACACATGTTTAACTTCCACAGAGGTGTAGTTTCTCAGATATTGGTCTCTAAAACAAATATGCTGCAATTTACCCCATATCTCTTTGATCCAACAGGTGAGAAAGGACCATATACAATTTAGCTTTAGAAGATCATAGCTATGTTTCCCCCCGATTTAATTATTTTTTCTTAAAACAGTTAAATTATAAAGATATTATAAATAATACTATAATAAAACATTTGACAAGAGATAGAAAAATTACAAAACCTGTTTGTAAGAATAAACTCAGAGTGGTCTTGTGCTTAATGTACTGGATGAGGTCTCAAGAAACATGGGTTTAGTTCCCATAGCTCTGCCATGCACTTCTTCTAGGGCCTTGGGAAAGTCACTTAATCCCTTTGTGCCACAGTTCCCCATCTGTAACATGAGGTCATTATTACTTCCTTTCTCTCACCCTTGGTCTGTTTTGTCTCTTTAGACAGTAAGCCTGTAAGCCCTTCAAGGCAAGAACTGTTTCTAATAATATGTTTGTACTCTCCTAGCACAATGGGGCCCCCAATTTCAGTTGGAGCCTGAGATACACCTAACAATGCTTAGCTCATAGATGATGCTCTACAGATATTAATTGCATTGGTTGTCATTAAAGTCACACATTAATAGTTGAAATAATGCATCGTTTTTCTATATAACAGTTTCCATTACAGAATAGGAAACTGCTGTGGTGTTTCACGTTTCTGTGGTAACTCTTGACTTTTAAAAGGGTTGCCACTGTCATTCTCATTCCCACAACATCCCTGTGAGGGTGATATGCATTCTTATCCCCATGTTAGAAATAAACTAAGGAAACAAAGGCCTGGGCTACACTGTGGAGGGGGGGATTCGAACTAAGATACGCAACTTCAGCTACGCTATTTGCGTAGCTGAAGTAGAAGTATCTTAGTTCGACTTACCTGGCCATCCTCGGCAGCGAGTCGACCACGGCAGCTCCCCCGTCAACTCCACTTACTCCTCCTGCTGAGGTGGAGTACAGGCGTTGATTTGGGATCAATTTATCGCGTCTAGATGAGACACGATAAATTGATCCCTGATAGATCCGGAGGGTAGTGAAGACGAAAGGTGAAGCATGTCCCCATATCAGCAAAGAAATTTAGTGGCAGAGACCACTGCTACTCACTCCCAACCATGTTGACACTGATGGAGAAAGCAGCAAATGTCCTGGGTTGTTAGGGTCTAGTAGGAGCCCAAGCAGTAAAGGAAAACAACCACCCATGCTCTGCCTCCCTCCCCCACCCCTAAACTGCCACTGTCCCTTCTTCATCCTCCATCCAATCCTAGTGTGATTTATCATCATCTACCTGCAGGGCACTCATCTCCAGGGCAAGCGAATGTGGACCTGTCAGCTTCAGGGCCAAGGAGCTATGGAGCTGGATTCCTAGCCTCTTGAAATGCTGTTTCCACAGAGATAAACACCATGTAGATAGGAGAAAGGTAGAGGACAGGAGAGTGGCCACAGCCAAAAGCCCTCTTTCCCCATAACAATGCCAGTCTTTCACCCAACAACCCATGCACTAAGCAACTTTTCCACCCTAAAGCATCACCAGGAGAATTACCCGAAGAAAAGGGACCAAAGAGGACTTCCGCTAATGCTGCCATTACCTGCCCATACAATGAAGTGGATCACATTTTTATGAATGATGTAATCACCACACCAAAAAATGCTGTGGTGAATAGTTTTCCACAAAGCACCCCAGCCAACACAACAAGCACCCAAGACCCCATGGAAAGCTCCCCTGACCTATGTATACTATGGGGTCCAACCAAAAGGAGATTTTTCTGGGGAGCCAAGGACTGTGTGGCATAACAGTTTTAGAGACCACACAAAAACAGCATGCAGGCAGCCACTCTGAAAATGCTGTGGATGAAAGCTCTACCAGTAAGTATTATGCAGTTGTATTACAATATAACAGCATAGGGGATTTAAACACCTTTCTTTTCCCACATACTGTTTCTCTGCCACCATGCTGGACAGAGCTAGGAGTCTCTCTCTTTCTGCTTGGCTTTTAACCCTCTTCTCCCTCAGAGTGCTCCAAATGGCATCCACACTGGCGAATTAAAGCTATACATTTCTATTTCCTTGCAGCATCAAACCCCAAAACCATTGGTCACACATGCTGCCTCCAGAACCCACACCTCTTCCTGAGCTTCCTCCTGCTTACTCTCCTGCAAACTATGGAGAACACAGCATATTGGGACCCGCATTTCAATCACCCTAATTACAGGCCTCTCCCACAACAATCAATCCCCCGGAGTGGGAGAAGAACGTTCTCAAGTGCATCACCTACAGGAACTTGTGAGCACACCTTAGTCTGGGCATGCCACAGTACCATTGATCTTAAATTCCCACTTTGCTCTTGGTTAATTTTTTTAAAACCAAGTAGTCTAATTTGTTACTTATGTTATTTAACTAATACAGCTTTTGTGATACACCTAGGCTGAAAATTTCATTGAAGGGCAGCTCAAGCCATCAATAGCATAACTTCCCTCCATTGTATCAATTTCTAAAAAAATCAATACACAATCACGTCACTCATTTCAATGTTTACAACACACATTACCCACAACTACCTCCAAACCTCAAAGAAGGCACATAATGAATCCCAGACCTTATTTCCCTGACCAGTTGGGGCATTTTTCAGAGGCACCCTCTCTGGCTGTTCATGACATCTGGAAAATCTCTCCACTTCCCACTTCCTCCCACCATCCAGACACTCTCCCTTACTCACAGATGATGTGCTAACCAAAGCAAGTATCTATCACACAAGTCATCTTATGCTGAGAAATACCCAGCTTTGTCATGAGGCACCACCACCTTCCCTTCATCCTTCCAAACACACACTCCACTGCCGTTTGCAGCTACTCAGAGTAGAATTAAACCACTTTTGTTCTCCTGTGCAAGTGTAATTAAAGGGTTCATAAGAGTAGCAGAGGTAAGCTTGGTCTCCTAGAATGATAGCTGGAATCTTAACTCCATTAACATCCATAGTGGTCTGGAAAGAAAAAAATCCCTTGCTCTTTCCAGAAAATAGTCCTGAGTTTCTAAAGATCTTGAAGTCATGGACATTTCCAGACCATCCCACATTAACATTGGTGAACCCATCACAGTGATCATCCAGGTCTTTCAGGACAATGGAAAAATTTCCCTTCCAGTTGTTAAAATCTTTGACTTGGGTTGCAGGGTGGGGCAAAGCATAGGCACACATGTCCCACCAATAGCCCCTGTACAGTTCAGGACCCTCATTCTTAGAAAGGCATCAATAATTTCCTGTGCTTTGCCAAGCTTTATGACCCAGCACTGCTGCACCCCCTTAATAGCATCACAAACCTCCATGATGACAGCCCTGACAGTTAATCTGCCAGTACCAAATAGGCTAGCTACTGACTACTAGCAATTGGGTGTGGGAAACTTCCATATGGTGATGGCCACACATTTTTACATGGTGAGGGGAACTCGCATCTTGGTGTGCTAACAGTGCAACTCTAGGGTGAGCTCTGCGTAGATCTCTAGGAAAGCTAACATCGGCATCTTGGAATTCTGCCACCACTCCTGGTCATCCCAGTTCTGCATCTCTATGTCCCACCAGTCACAGCTAGCTGACCAAGCCCAAGACTTGGCACTACTCAGATAAATGCCCTGCAGAAGTAACTGCTTGATTTCATCCTCCTGTTCCTCCCTCCCCTGAAGCCATGTCACTAAGACATCCAAATCCCTATGAAGCAGCCGAGCCAAGCCCATCTGGCTGCGCAACTGCCAATATATGTGCAGTTTGTATTAAAGACTGTCATGATCATGGAGCTCAGTAACATGTCCTCCATGATGCCTGACAGCAGATCAAAAATAGCACTTGCAACACACAGATGCATTTTGGCATGCTAGGAAAGTAATCACAGGGTTTTTTTAGTTTGATCCCAAGTCCCAAAATGCCCATTGGTTCCTTATGAGAAAGATCACAGGCATAGGTCTGAGTGGTGGAATATTGCACCATCAGAATCTTCCTAGAACGCTGCACAGCTCATTCCAACAACTGCAGAACTGTGTGGACACAATGTTTCAAAAGGAAAGTACCTTAAGGCAGCATAGGAAAGCAGTTTTCTATTGGTACAGGAAACTATACTGTGAAATATTTAACCCAGCCTGTATTTACAGTGATTTCTAGTCAATATTTGACTTAAATGTGTGTACTGCCCACAAATCTTGCTCATCTTCTTCACTGTAATAAATGTTGTGCAGTTGTTTTGGAAAGGATAGGGTAAAGTGCCAGTGCGAGTGTTTCATAAAAATTTAGGCGTCCTATGGTTAAATCTTGGTGGAGACAGTTACAGTTGTGGTGAAAATTGCATTTTTCTTCATAATGATATGATGTTGTTAACGTGTGACAGCTCTGTTCTACTGAGAGATAGTTCATCTAGTGTTCTGCAAATGTTTAAGTCCGTCGGTGTAGTAGTTATTATAAAAAAAAGTGAGGCACTCCTGACAACATTTTTTTAAAAAGAGAGTTTTTATCATTTTTTTCCCCAGGAACATTTTTCAGTGATCAGAGTGCTCTCAGAAATACACAGATCTTTCTAAACAGTGCACCACTTTTTGCTTTTCTAAAAGCAACCTACTGTTTCACTCCTACAATGGTTTTAGGGTACTATCCAGGGCAAAGACCTAATGCAATCAGTGCATCCAAATAAGATGGGTTTAAAAAAAAAGTTCTTTAACTATGCTACATAGAGCTAGCCTAAATATATTTTATATTTGGATTAACTAACTGGCCAACAGCCAAATTATAATTTAGAGAGATTGGATTATTTTCTTTTAAAAGCGAGGACAGGAAAAGACTATTTTCACTCCATCTTGATCTCAATTCAGGCTCACACTCAGCTTCTTCACAAGTGGGAAAGAAATTTGTTAGGTAAGAATTAATCAGGGCTATACTACTGAAAAGTACAATGCAGACTAAAAGTGACTAAGGTTTGTTATTTATGCAATATATTTCCCTTTTCATTTAATTTTGGGTTTTAAGGGAGGAAATTTAACCTGTTCATAAGATACTATGTGATTAGCATAACATTAGTCAAAAGAGAGGAAAAAAGTCCACGTTGAAGTAAATAAGAGCAATAGGGTGTCAGCACTTCTGAAAATTACACCATTTATTTAGGTGCCTAAATATGGATTTAGGAGCTAACATTAGACATCAAAATTTGAAAATATTGGCCTCAAGTTCAGCTATAGCTATGGCAAATTCAATCCCAGTGTAATGTCGCTGAAGTCAATAGAATTGCACCATGGATTAATTTTGGACAACATTATCTGTCTTTTCAAATAGAACATTCTCTGAAATATGAAAAATGTACTCTACAAGGCACATATTGGTTCAATCATCATAACAACAATACATCTAATTATTCCCTTATGGTAAGCTACTGTTGCATCCAATTTGCAGAGAGAAGTTTTCTTTTCAATTAACTGTATTCTGGTGAAACAGCCCTTTGATATTTCAACTTCTTATTTAAGAAACTCCCTGCTTGTCTTATCTGAATGTTAAATAAGAAAACCCATTGAAATGGAAACAATCCTTAATATCTGATTACGTGAAATATACTCAAACATTCATGCTACATTTGTAGCCTACCACTAATTAATAATCGTATCTGATTATTTAGACCCTGTTCTGAGTGCTCAAAGCCCTGCTGCCCTCTACCCCAAGACTGTTTACATATTTGTAACCTGAATCCTAATTCAGTTTGATGGAAATTAGACAAGAAAGTTCTTTTGCCATGTTGTTAGCTTGTGTCACTAGGTAAGGCAGCAGGATGGCATTAAAGGAGAGCAAAGAAATAAAAATAGCAGGAGAAAGCAAACATTCAACAAAGACGGTGATAAAAAGAGACAAGCTTTGCCCAGCAAGTTTTATAAAATGAATTTCATATTTAGCCAAATAGTACTCAAAGGCAAAACAAATTCTCATGGAACTGTTTTCTTAGTCCTGTCTCATGCTTCCTTGCTAATAATTAATAGCCTGAAACAATGCAGAAAAAATATTTTGGTCTCCTAATACACACAGGATTACTGAAGCTCAGCAGGGGTCTATTTTTATTGTATCAGGTACTAAAATGAGCAGATATGAAAAAGAGAAATGTCTATTTTATTTGCCACCTACTTAAAGATATAGTTTTCATATTTATTTTGTTTAGGGAACTACTTTTCTTAGAGTCTGAAGACCCAGCCAGGATATTATAATGTCACAAAGACAAATTAAATGATACATCAGTTAGAATCAGTGATGGAAGGAGAATTGAGGAGGAAAACATTCAATCACAAACGTTACCTACATAGAGATGGTTGCTGTTGCAATCTTTCCAAGGACACACAATATTCACCATGGGAACATCAATCTGTTAACATAATGGCCAATAAGCAGTTTATGTATGAAAAAATATGGGGTGGTAGAGGCTAACCCTTATGAATTGTATGGCTGTATATTTGGCTACTGTACACGTACCATTAGTCAGCTTCACATACATTAGGCCAAATTGCTTTCAGTGGAGCTATACTGACTGACACCAGCTAAAAGTCGGGCTCAGTATGCCTTCTCTTGAACTGTAAAGATGAAATATATCTAGCTCCCATCACTGTTAGCATTGCACCACCAGAATTCCAGTGCACCTCTCTAACCCCACATTCTCAATGCATTTCAAGCTCCTTGAACCATAACAGAACCTAAAGCATATATCACATCATAAACACATGCATTCATAAGACAAGGCACTGGACAAGACAGTTACATAACATAAGGAAGATGTTAAAGAAGCTGTGGGAATGTTCTTATGAATGAAGAGTAGAGAATGAAGATTTTATGAGAGGAATAGAGCCACCAGTAAAGTGCCCTAGAACAGTGGCAACTGCAGGTGAAATAGAGAAAAAGAGAAAAGGAACACAGCTGCATTTCAGACAGAAATCATGAGGAATATCCTGTGCTTAGTCCACGTAGTCCTCAGTCACAGCTTGCCAGATTTACTTATGTACCAGCACATAGTTTGTTCACTGTGAAGAAGGAGGTAGTCTTTGAAGTCCATAAGCTCCAAAAAAATGCAATGGGCCAGTAACTACGGCCCTGATCATCTCCTCCACTTGTGCAAAGGGAAGAGACTTGGAGGACTGAGAACTCATGAGGGTTCTCACTCTTTAGAATTCCCATGGAAGTGCCTCCTTTTGAGCTATATGAAGTTGGGAACTGGGCTCTTGTGGAGTTTTGAGAAGGTGGAGGATCAGCACTCTCTGCAGCATTGTCCCCTTCTGTGATGGGGTGTGTACCTGTACAGGCAATGAATAGGTTAATGTGTGCCTGAAAGGGCAACTAATATACTGAGATGCACCTGGAGGGTGAGTTAGGCTTTACTGATGGGGGGTGGCGGGAGGGTTGGGAGAGGACTATAAACAGAAGAAGTTTAGAGGAGAAGGGGGCTGTGGGGAGAGAGCGAAGAGCTCTGCAGTCATGTTCTGGGACCAGAGAGCGGAAAGACTGGCAGGAAAGAGGAAGCCAGGGAGGACTTGGCTCTGGGATCCCCTCTGGAGCAGGGAAGTCTTCCAAGAGGCTAGGAGTGACAGGGTAGAGCATGTGCCAATACTAAGCCCTGGAAAAGGGCAGGATTGGGACTTTCAGGGAGAGAACCTTGGGAGACATACTGCTGAGGAACAGTGCAAGGGGAACTGCAAAGCACTGAAAGGTCAAGTCTGAGGAGAGCAGAAGTTGGTTAAAATTTGTGATTTTTGTTGGGATTTTGTTGGGAAAGGGGGGGTCCGGGGAAAAGCACTGACAGTTCCAGCCCTGAGAGAAGGGTGAACCTAGAGAGGGTGTGGTGAGAAGGAGTGGAAAAGGGCCATGGTTAGTAAAAGCCTAGGGAGGTAGCAGGGATGGGTCAGAACAGACATTGCCTGCTCTCTATAGGTCCCTGGGCTGGAACCCCGTGCACAAGGTTGGCCTAGGTTCCCCTACTATCCACTGGGGAAGGTGATGGGAGGCCCCAAATATAAGAGGATAAGGACACTGGAAAATCTTGAGCCAAATGGGTGCAAGGACCGGTGATCCCAGTGTTTGGGGTGAAGACTTGATCTAAGGGCACTGGATATTTTTGTGGGACTCTGTTACCCCACAAGGGGTGGCTCTAAAGTGTGACATGGCCAGAAGGCCAAGTCAGAAGAAGAAAGACCACCACGTGACCAGAGCAACCATCGGCGAGGAGTGCGAGGGGGAGAAATGCCAGCTACACTGTGCCCAGCCATGAGGAGGCACTCTAATGGTGAGCCCACTGTTCCACACCTTCACATTAGCTCCTGCTGATTTTGTCATTCTACTACTGCTAGGGTACTCTTCTGATGCCAGCATGAGTCCAGTCAGTTGAAGAAAGGACCAGCGCAGAAGGAAAATCACTTCATGGGATTGTGAGTTCCATTCTCTGCAAATATTATGGATCCATGGGATTGAGTGGCTGGGCTTCCTCCTCTAGAGAGGAAAATATGAAGACTCTGAGTTTGATCTCAAGGACCTCCCATAGGTCCCTCCCAGAAGATCTCTCCACATCTCCAAAGAGAGAGAACATCTTTAAAAAAATAAAAAATAAAAAAAACCCCTCTCCCCTCTCATTTTTATGGCAATTATCTAGTCTTGGTATTTGTATACTGCCACCCAAGCACTGGAAATAATACTCAGAGATGCCAACTGAGATTTAATTTAGCAAAATCATTCTTATGTGTATATATGCAACAGTGTCCATAAACAAAAGGATTAAAAAAATCCTCATGGGGAAAAATAAAAAGATTCTGGGAATTACATCCCCCTATTAATATTGTCAAAACAATTAACGTATTTTTGTGAATTCTAGCAAATCCTTTATTGGAGACCTTTCTTCAGTAATGATCTTATTCAAATAATGACTAGATCTCTAACTCACAGACTCTCCTACACATGGCGTGCAGTTGAAAACAAACACACCCACCCACTTGCACTTTAATCATACTGCCAGCATAAGCTCTGGACAATTGAGACAGGAACTCTTCACTGGAAACAGGAGCAAATCCTCTTAATGTTGCATATGGCCTTTTAATCTACCTGCTCTGTACAGAGGACTAACGTTCTAGTGCTCACCCCACATGAATCAGCTCCAATTCTGTAACTGACCTCATTTGGCATCTGGCAGAAGCTAAAAGCAATAGCATCCAGCTGTTCACTTTAGTCAAAATGTACACTCGCATCAATAAAACATACAAGTTTGACTTTAACCCTTAGGAAACTTAATACTCCTCAGTGGCAAAACTGAAGTTGTTAGGTTTGGGTTTTTTTATTGTCTTTTGAAGGAACGTTCTCAGTTCCATGTGCATTATCTTTTCATGGAGAACTTTGGCTGTGTCTTCTACCTCAATGCTTTGATAATGCTGTTTCATATGGTGATCTCTTCCACCCTAAGAAAAAGCACCTTGCTCAGTGTGACGGAGAGGTGTGTCACTCACTGCACAGGACTGTGAGCATAGCACTCAGCAAGCTGTTTACCAGAGGTTACAAATGGAAAACTAGCTCCTTTAAGTTCTCTTATAAAAGCTGGGGATCCTTTGCCCTTGCTAGCAGTGAGAAGTACCTCCCTTTATTGACTTCAGCGGAGCAAGGTGATAATGTCAAGGAGGAAGAACTGCCATCGTCATTCATGTTGAGTAATACCTCACTCTAACCACAGTTCCATTGATTTCAATAGGTAATAAGGTGCCAATCACTGGGGAAAATGGTGGTAGACTCTGGTCCCAGACTATTAGAAAAGAAATAGGAAGTTATAGCAGTGGGGAACTGCTCCTCGGTGTATTTTTTCACTCCTTTAGTCACTATATGATTCATCAGTTTAATGATCAGACATAGGATATTATTACCAAAATGATCTAGAACCCTGACTTACCTAAAGCTCCTTTGTAGCCATTGAATATAGTCTTAGAAATACTTTTCCTTTTCGGGTAGTTGGATGAGTTGCAGAAAAGATCACAAATACAGTTGGTCAAAATGTTTTCAAAGGTCTTTTTGTTTTTTGTTGTTTTTTGTTGAGTTGGTTTTAATGAATTTTTTTAAAGACACACAAGTTCAGGGGGGAAAAAATCTTCTTTGACATTTTCCAAAGTTTTGATAAAATTAAGCAACCATTTTCATTGTCTTCCAAATAAAAAGCATTTCAGTTTTTGGTTTTCAGATATTCCCCCCCCACACACACACACTTTCACCCTTGCCTTCTGCCTCCTACCCCCCTCCCCCGAAAAGTGGAGCAAAAGGGAAACAGAGGAGATTACTGAAAAAAGAAATATTAAAAACCTGGAGGGGATGTTAAACTCAAACTAATTTTTGTGATTAATCAAAAATCAGAAAATTCCATGAAATTTCAAAGTAATTTTTGTTTAGTATTTTCCTTGAAAATTTGAAAGACTTAACCTTTTGCAGCTAGTTCTAATCAGATCAGATACTAATGTCTTAGGAGATCATTCCTATACTTTGCTGTAACTGTCTTAGCCTCAAATGAGTTTTTATGGGTGTGTCTACATTTTTTATGCTCATTTGCTTACATATATGCAAGACTAGTAGTGGCAAAATACAAGGAGACAGAGTGTGACACCCTTACTCCAGCCATGTTTTGGTGGGGCTACTCGTGGAGTAAAATGCTGCTCATTGTAATTAAGGAGTGGCAGAATCTAGCCCTCCAATGGCAGCAAGAGGTTTATGCTTTCCCTAATGTTTAATCAGAAGAGAACTCTCAAGGTGCAAGTCGCTCAAAACATTTGCAAACCTCAATGAACCTGTTGGTGGAGGTAGGACAAGTTGTGTGTCTGGAATAAAGCCTGAATGTCACCTGTGGCCAAGTTTCAGTGTAAAAAAAACTTTCCACAACTCTGCATTGTATTTAACCCTGTAGGTTCCACAGGGCTCTATGGGCCTAATCTAATATTCACTGAAGATTCCATTAATTTCAAAGTGTTTTGGATCAGCCTGTTTGTGCATCACACATTTAAAATTCACTGAAATGGTTCTCCCTCCCCCACTTATATTGTTCTTTTAGAAGGAAAATATTCATCTGCTCAAACATCCCTAGAAATACAACAAAAACAATACTTGAATGTATAACCAGTTCACTTGAGAACGAAAGCATTACAGATACTCTATTTGACACCTCTCAGTCATATTCCACCGCCTCCCTCTCCCCACACTGTTCTTATTTGGGATGCAAGTGGCACTGTTGCTGGAAGCTCACGGTTGGAGGGAAATGAACCACTACTGGTGAAAATAAAACTTCTTTCAGATTTCTCATGATATGGCCAAAGATTCATTTAAAAAACAAAAATCACTGCATGCAACTAGATGGGACTAGGCCTCACGAAAATAAATAGCAGCCATTCCCTCCACTGAAGTGTGTTTAGAGGAGGATTCTCTTAGGGGAGGATCTGTGGGGCTCTCACATGTGCTACATGCATAAAACGAAACTCTGCTGACCTTCTCTGTCCATACTGAGAGGAAAATAAGCCTGCAGAGGAGAAGGAGGGAACTCACTGATGTAGATGAGGAAGATTAAGAGGACGGAGCATGTAGATAAGAACATAAGAATGGCCATACTGGGTCAGACCAATGGTCCACCTAGCCAAGGCTTGTGTTGTGCAGTTGGGCCACTGGAAACATGATTAAGGCTCTTTTGCCCCTCTCAAACAATCCACATCACTGCCCTCTGCAACAGAGTGGTGGCAGCCTCCACTGAACAACCCCACTGTAGGATTATGGTATGAACGTGTCTGCACAAGCCCCTCCACACTTTTGACTAGGTCTTTGACTCTCTGATATTTGTTATTCATGATATACAACTGATCACATATGTCACATAGCACTGCTTTTGTTCCCAGGTTACATAAATGAAACTTGCAACCAGGAGGAAAGAAATCAGAGATTTGAAAAGGAATGCTCCAAACCTTCCAGTGCAAGCCATTGTATGAACACATACTCACTCAAGTATTGACAAGACCTTCAGGTTCTGAGAACATACATTCACTCTATGTGCATCTGTGGAAGACAGGCAAAAAAGGACCTTGAATACTGTGAAAGCTATTTCATGGCTTTGATTGAAATGAGTGTTCCTAAATACTTTCTTGCCATATTAACTCAGCTCGACTAACCCTATAACAACAACAGGCCACCATAAAAAAATTGCATTCAGTCATCTTATAATAGTATAGAGTTTTCTTTTGCTCTCTCTCTTTCCAACCAATTCACAATTTTCACTTTCTTTATTAATGAAATGGTTATTCTCCATAGGCAATGATTGCATTAGACCAATATTTTCCATTTCAATCAAAGATGATTGAATTAAAGACTAAAATCCCTCTTTTCTCTTTTGATTTTGTCATGGTGTCTAGGTAAAGTTTCATTGTCGATATTATAAGTGATGTCTTTAAGTTTGGTATATTAAGTGTGTGTGTCTATGTTTGGCTTGATGTATTGCTGCAGAGGGAGACTTAGTTACAGAAATGTTACTTTACATACTCATACACTAGAAAGGTATCTTAAATGCAGATAAATTAGTTATCTGTTTTTTATGTTTTTTATTTTTATATTCTGTATGCATAAAACAATCTAGTAAAATTTGAATCATAGAAAAGATAGTAGAAATAATTTAGTTCTTTAGGTTCTGATCAAATTAAATGGAGAATCAAATTAACCAGTGATTGAAATAAGGATGTCATTTTGGGGGAATCACTTTCAATAAAACAAAAGATGATAAATTGCCACTTTTAGCTTAACTCAATTTATCCATGCTGTTTTGGTACATTTTGTTAATTGTATTGTGGGGCTAACATAGTATAAAATATTCAGTTATATTTTCATTACCCATAGGGACTGCAGATATTTGATTCAAGTCCATTTTCATGTTCCAATTCTATTACAGATGCTGTGCCGTGGGTTGCATATCTCAGAGCCAGAAATAAAGTTACAATGAAAGACAGACACACTGAATACACAGACACCTGGGGAGTGGTTTCCCTAGCAACAGGGAGCAGAAGAGCACTCACAACTTTCTCTCCTTTTGTGAAATTACTGGTGGCTTGTCAGAGGAGTCCATAGAGAAGACGTCTATTATAAAATGTTGAAGTCAACAGGTGTCTAATTCACATTAAAAAAGACTAATGTTAAAATGGAGCCAGTGTTCATGTCAGCCACCAAAATCACAGGCCGTGATTTTAAAGAAGAGCCCTTCCTGTTAATATCAGGCCTCTTTATAGAATCCTAAGGTGAGCATTCAAAATTAGATTCATAGATACTAAGGTCAGAAGGGACCATTCTGATCATCTAGTCCGACCTCCTGCACAACGTAGGCCACAGAATCTCACCCACCCACTCCTACGAAAAACCTCACCTATGTCTGAGCTATCGAAGTCCTCAAATCGTGGTTTAAAGACATCAAGGAGCAGAGAATCCTCCCTCAAGTGACCCGTGCCCCATGCTACAGAGGAAGGCGAAAAACCTCCAGGGCCTCTCCAATCTGCCCTGGAGGAAAATTCCTTCTTGACCCCAAATATGGCGCAGTTTCCATTAGTATTTACTTTATTAAAAACATTAAAAAGGGCTCTATCCATATCCAAATTAGATCCCGGAGGTCTATAGCACACCCCAAGAACTATCGTAGGAGAGGCTTTACTAGTTATCTTCCCCAATGTAATTTTTGCCCAGACGGACTTTGTCTTATCCATTGCATCGCTTCTTATTTCTTCACATTCTACCTCATCATTGATATACAATGCTACTCCACCACCTTTACCTTTGTTTCTGTCTTTCCTAAACAGCACATACCCTTCAATACCTGTAGTCCACTCATGACTACTATTCCACCATTTTTCTGTTATCCCTATAATATCTGGTTTCACTTCCTGCATGAGTAGCTCTAGTTCCTCCATTTTGTTACCTAGGCTCCTTGCATTGGTGTACAAACATCTTAATTTTTGCTGTTAGAGGCAGGTAGGGTCACTGTTGAAAACCTGGGCCTTTCAAATTTGTGAAGCTTCTGTCAAGGAAGATAATTCTGGCTTTTCAAAAAACACTGATATAATGTGAAAATGAAGTATTTTCTCTTTTGCTCTCCAGGGTCCATATTGCACCAGTGCCTCGGCACTCACAGAGGCCCAGTGACTTCAGTTGGCATGGCTCTATCTACTTATATGGATCTCATTGCCATTGTGTCTCAGTGTCTTCCACTCTGCAATGGATTTCTCCTTGGAGCACTTCTGGGAGATAGGGAAGTACTAGGCTGGAAATTCTGTGCGTAAAATTGGTACAAAAATAAAATGAGAGAGAGAGAGCTAGTGCCGCATTTTTGTCAGCATTTTCCACTGTAAAACATACAAGTGACCTGTAGTGTCTTTCCCATATCTGTTTGCTCCTGTTATTGATTACAGGTAAAGAACCTATAAGTACTGGCATACAGCAGCATTATCCCTCAGAGAAAATTTCCGTGATCATTCCAAAGGTGAGCTCTCCCCTGTTGCCACAACCAACTCAAAATCCTTGTTTATTTGCCTCCAAAAATGTATCTGTGTATTGTGTAAGTCAGTGGAGTGCCACTGACTCCAAATGGAGCTATACCAAGTTACACCAACTGAGGATCTATTCCCATGTCTAGAAAAATTTAATTTGCTTTATAGGATACTTTAGGGCAAACTTGTATCTTCACATTATTAAGCATGTTCAGCAGGGAAAGTGCAATGAAGAGGTTCCACTACCGGGCATTGTGCCTGAGATAGGCTCATCTGAACATGGGCCAGAGCAGCCTCTGCCATTTTCCAGGCTACAGCATACACTCTTCCCTGCCACTATTCCATTGACTGAGCTCGTACGGACTATGGCCTTACCCACTCCCGTCCTCTTCCTGTCCATCCCTTCAATGGTATGCTAGTCTTTCCTACTCCTTGCACACGGGGGTTGTCCCTGTGCCTGGCCCTGGCACGTGGGTGCAGTACCTCCTCTTCTCTCTTTATCCATGTGTATGGTGAGGCACAATGGAGCTCATCTCTCTTCTGATATGAATTGCTGATTTGGTTACACTCATCTCCTTTCCGAGGGGCAGACAGCAAAGAAGAAGTAGCAGAAATGAAAACAATTGCCGTGATTGGATCCTCATTTAGTTCTGGATTCTGCTACTTTCAACATGGAAGTCAGTGACATTCAAGGCAATTATCTCCTCAGCATTTAATGCTCTCTGATTGTGACAGCACCACAATGATGGCATTCCATTTGTAGGGCTGGTCTCAGACAGATGGTGTCTCCATTTCAGTGTTGTCCCCAAAGAGATTTTAAAACCAAATGAGCAGCTTTCCGCAAAGATAATAATGGTAAAGAATAGAAAGCATTGATTATTCATGCAATTTAGACAATGTGATGCTACAGCCAATAGCAGTCAACATTCTCTGGAACTTAATTCTGGTCCTTGAAATCCTTTACTTTAAGGGAGCAGGAAAGATGCCCATGGGTAAAAAATCTCATTGTTACTCATACTGTAGGTATGCTTAGTTTGCTGGCCTATATGAAGTCAATCAATGGCCTCCCCATTCAGATCTTAATGGAGGAGTGTCTCAGCTCATATAATCCAGCATTACAATGCCCCACTGCCAGTCTCAACAGAGAAAACAAGGGTTAAGAGGCCTGTCATAGGGTGGCTGATCCCAATAAATGAAAAAGTCCAGCTACCCTGTTCCTGAATAGGTTCTCATGTTTGGCTAATTAAGAGGGCAGGGCAGCAGTTGCAGGCTATAAAGGACCAAGGAGAAGCTGAGAGTGGGGACCCAGTGAGATAGAGCTGAGAGAATGCATCAGGAGATGAGGCAGGTGAGAGCAGCCAGCACCAGAAGGAGTTATCTAGGGGAAGGCTGATGGCAGGAGAGCACCAAGACCCCCACCCCCAAGCCAGAGAGCCAGGGCTGGAGGACTGAAGGAGGAGCAGCAGCAGCAGTGGGAATTATCTGCTGGCTCTAAGCTGGAGGCCAAAGCCAAGGGTGAGAGAAGGCTGCAGATAGGAAAGCAGTGGAGGAGCTTACCTGCTGTTAGCTCCACACCCCAGAACTGGATGCAGGGAAAGAGTAAGAGGGGCCAGAGAAATGAGGGATGCTCCCCTGGGAGGGTGAATTCTCACCAGAGCAGCTGTGGGGTTCCAACTAGGAAGACTGGGTGTGTACTCCAGCTGAAAGGGCTAGGAGGACTGTTGAGGCAGAGGGACAGAAGAGGAGCTTAGGTGTTGTGGAATGTGCCGGCGTGTGGTGTCATGTAATGGGACTTTAAGGACTATATGCACTGAGGTGATAAATGGGCTATGTTGGGGACTTTTGTTAAGGACTGATTTGCACAGTGGTTTCGATAATAAATCGGCTCCAAAGAAGGGTATCATTGAAGCAAGAGAGCCAGAGATAGAGTTCTTACCTGAGAGGGGAAAACTGAGGTTGGTACAATGGCTGTGCTGTGGCCTGCTGCAAGAGGGAGCTCCAGTTAGAGTGACCCTATCACATAGCCCCTCCCAAGCTAAGTCAGATTGATGGCACAACTGGGGGAAAGTTATCCACAGATATAGCACAAACATGATAAATATTGCATAGGTTATGTGAGATCATGTGACAACACACATCCAGTTGTACCCTAATGCAAATTGAATAAATCCTAATTTCTTTACAGCCTCTTCAATAGGACTTCAGTATCTTCGTCCCGTGCAAACAAACCCCACACATCACATTAATAGAGCAGAATCTAATTAAACAGTACCTTGATAAAGACTGTAGCAGTCAACTGATTTCAACAAATCTAAGCTAATTCTTGCTGTTGTACTGGCCAACAGTTATGAGACATCACTAACCCTGGGAACCAGTCACAGGTTTCATTAATTCTTGTGCTATTGATAATAGATGTACTACAGATTCTCTGACGGAAGAGGTCAAATTAAAGAGTATATGGGGGACATTTGCTTATACCTTGAGGAAAATCATCTCCTCTCCATGTATTCTGAAGCTATTCCTGTCACAAATAACTTTTATCCATGGCTCACTTGTGTACGTATTTGTTTTCAGCCTCTGTCAGTGTAAATGAGTCAAATGCAGCAAGACACAGTAGTGAGTTGTACTGACAATAATCTGGCAAATCAGTCATGTATGAACAGGTTTAGGGGTCTCCTGGGAATCAGATGAGTCTATGTCCCATAAAAACAACTGGGAACATTCCTGAAGTTTAGAGGTTGAGTGGTTTGCATTGGCTATGTGTATTGTCATAGGACTCAGGATCAAATTTGCCAGTTATTTGCCAGGGCCACAGTCTTTGAGGTAGTCATTTTGAATGAAAAAGTTACTTCATTTAAGTTACAGAAGCAGTTATCCACACATCTGTTATTAGTATCATTGACTTGTGCTTCTTTTAGACTGTGAGCTATTTAGGGCAGGGATAATGTCTTCGTTGGTATTTGTACAATAATCAGCACAACAGGGGCCTTATTCCAATTAGGGCCATTGCGTGCTTCAGCAATACATATAAATAACATTCATGTACTGAGTTGCATATGCAATAAACAGCCAGGTTTTTTATGAACTCTGTTCTCATATCTATTGCAACATCAAGATTGATTTCCTGATGCCCCATCCTTAAAAGGAAAAGCAACGATATGCAGCTCTCATTAAAGATAATGTGTAATGTGTGCATTCAATTTAATCCAAACAGAAATGCAATACAACTGCCTTGCCTGAATGCAAACCATGTAAGACAACTTGATAAATAGAAATAATACACTAAGGTCCATAGAGATCCAATACTTTTAATAGTGTAACTGCAATAAAGCAAAAACCAAAGCAAGGCCCTCTAAAGGGTACAATATCTTCAAATTGGGCAAAAACCTAAATGTTCCACCTACTAATGTGGTTGCAGTATTTTACATTTGAAGTAGGAGTTACTTATTTAAGCAAAAACAAACAAACAAGTTTTGCATATTACTTTGCTAAAAGTCAGAGAGAACCACACACAATAAATAAAATAATCTATCCTAAATGGCCAGTTCATTGTGATAGATTGCACTAACCCAACTGGCTAATTTATATACTTTTCCAGGATTTTCTCACCTCTTTAGTGGAGCTAGCAATGGAACAAAATTGAATCCTTAGGCAGTTTTAATAGTTTAGGACCAGATTGTGAACTCTTTCTTCACACTGGTATATAGATATTCCCATACATAGCCCCACTGAAGTCCAGAGAGTCTGATTTTTAGCATATCCATTGAAGCAACCACTCACCAAGAGTTTCTGTTTATTAGACAGTAAAGAGCTTCCTAAGTGCTTTAATAAACCTCTGAACCATGGAAGTAAGCAGAGACAAGTGAATAGATTTCAAATGCCGAGCAAGAATAAATGAATGAATAAACACTCCCAAACTCTTTTCCAACCTAAAACCCCTGAGAATGGACAATCTAAAGAATTTAAACTAAGTATTTTTCGAGTGAGGGACATTTCCACTGATTTCAAAGAAAAGTAAAATGTCATCTGCCAAGGGTGATTCTAGCATCTATCCAGTATATCCTGTAAAGGCTCAACATTTTACACCTCCAAAATTTTATTCTTTTGTTGAGACTAATCCTGTGAAAATGCCTTTGAGCAAAACATTAGAACATGTGGATTTGGGGCACACCTCTGAAAATTAGTCCTTACTAAAAACTTCAGTTATCTGATAAAGATCAACTCAGTCTGTCTTTTTTATAGTAGAAGCAGTACAGCAGTTTATACTAAGCCAAAACAAACAGTATTAATTCATATAAGAAACTGAAAGAATGGCTTTTACGGATAAGGCAACTCAATGTAACCAAGAACAGCTCTTAATGTTCAATTTAGTTCATATAGTGGAAATTTTGTGTCACAATTCAACAGGGAAAAGGGGAGTTGGAGGAAAAAGTCACATGGGTGCAATCTTCTTTATGGATTAAGGTAACTCTTATCTCTATGAATTAGAGAAAATAGTGGTAATCCAGGATGACTGTAAAAATAAAACCAGTTGAAAAACCAATCTCTACCAGATGTTATAAAAGGGATCTCCTCTTTCAAAATCCTTTCTGGGGCCTTTCGGTTGGTAAATTGACAATGTAGAAGCCAGTCAATTGGGATCAGTGTAGGAATCACCTGATAACCTATTTTCCCTCCTTTATTTTAAAAGACATTTAGCCACCTTTTATTAACTATCTTGCAATTAATTTGAAATTCAGTGGGAAATAAAAGTGGATAGCTGGTAAAACAGGCACCCATATGATGGAGCTCAAACATGTCAGCATGACTCCATGATAGGTCACATTATTCCCCAACTTATCCATTGTTCTATACTGCAAGAGTAAGAAAAATATATTTTCATCATCATACGTGAAACCTGTATTCCATTTTCTTTGGCAATTCATCTTGGATAACTGGTATAAAGAAAAGCATAAATCATGAGAACTGAGCTATGTCTCTAAATCATTTAAATATCCTCTGTTGTATTCAATATGAAGCCTTAATTAAGTTGATCCAGAGTCAATTGGCAGTATCCAATTTTAACATGTTATTTAAAACTCCAATGGCAAGAAAAAGGGAATAAATGACAAAGGAAGTTGTTAAACATAAACTGGATGGATAGAAAGGAGGATAAATTTGTGTGCCATCATGCTGCTTGGTGTAGCATGTGTTTTTTCTTCCCATATTCCCCACCAGCAAATGTTCCACTCAAAGACCTAGTATGATCTTTTCTCTGGGATGAGAACTATGCATTCTCAGTGTCTGGTGGTATTTTTCCCTCTATAAAGCTAAATGAATACATAAAAAATGGTTACTTACCTTCTCGTAACTGTTGTTCTTTGAGATGTGTTGTTCACATCCATTCCACATTAGGTGTGCGCACGCTGCATGCACGAGTGTCAGAAACTTTTTCCCTTAGCGGCTCCCGTTGGGCCGGTGGGGGGCCCCCTGCGTGGCACCACTGCGCGGTGCATATGTACCCCTCCCGCCCAACCCTCTCCGGTTCCTTCTTGCCAGCGACTCCGACAGAGGGGTAGGAGGGTGGGTGGTGGAATGGACGTGAACACCACATCTAGAAGAACAACAGTTACAAGAAGGTAAGTAACCATTTTTCTTCTTCAAGTGCTTGTTCATGTCCATTCCACATTAGGTGAATCACAAGCTTACCTCTGGAGGAGGGTAGAAGTCACGGAACAACTGATTGGAGGACCACTCTGCCAACTGTCATGTCCTCTCTGGCCTGCTGGTTGACCGCGTAGTGGGTTGTGAAGGTGTACACTGAGGACCAGGTGGCTGCTCTGCAGATCTCCTGGATCAGGACCTGTGTCAGGAAAGACATGGAAGTCACTTGCGCCCTGGTGAGTGGGCCGTGACCGCCGGGGCCAGAACACCTGCAAGCTCATAGCACACCCGGATGCAGCTTGTAATCCAAGACGAGATCCGTTGCGCCAACACCTGGAGGTCTTTCATTCTCTCGGCTACGGCCAGGAAAAGCTGCATGGATTTACAAAAGGGCTTGGTGCACTTCAAATGGAACACCAGTGCTCTATGGACATCCAGGGTGTGTAGGCTGTGGTGACTTGGGTCCGTATGGGGTTTTGGAAAAAACACCGGCAGACAAATGTCCTGGCCCAAATGGAATTGCGAGACCACCTTAGGGAGGAAGTTGGGGTGTGGTTGGAGCTGCACCTTATCCTTGTGGAACACTGTATACGGTGGCTCAGAGGTGAGAGCCCTCAGCTCAGACACCCGTCTGGCCAAGGTAATGGCCACCAGAAATGCCACCTTCTAGGAAAGGTAGAGGAGGGAGCAGGTAAGAGAAGGGCTCAAAAGGGGGTCCCATGAGCTTAGAGAGGACCAAGTTAAGGTTTCAAGGAGGGAATGGGGGACATGAGTACGGAAACATCCTCTACAATCCTTTAAGGAACCGTCCCACCACTGGTTGGGAAAATTCCAAGCCCCCCAAAAACCCCAGATGGAAGGCGGAGATGGCTGCCAGGTGTACTCTGAGTGAGGACGGGGCCAGCCCCCGCTGCTTGAGGTACCGGAGGTACTCTAGGATGACTTGTACTGGGGCCTGGCACAGCTGCACCTGTTGGGGCTCACACCAACATGAGAACCTTTTCCACTTGGACATATAGGTAGCCCTGGTAGAGGGCTTCCTACTACCAAGCAGGATCTGCTGCACAGGAAGGGAGCAATGGCTCTCCAAGACATTTAGCCACAGAGCTTCCACGCCATCAGGTGTAGTGATTGCAGGTCAGGGTGGAGAAGCCATCCTGCATAATGAGGTCCCACTGTTGGACCACCACCGCCCTGTCTCTGCGTACCTTGAGCAGGACCTTGTGTACCAAGCGGAGTGGGGGAAAGGCATACATCAAGCCCCCTCCCCACGGGATCACAAATGCGTCTGCGACTTAGCCCAGGCTGTGGCCCTGGAATGAGCAGAACCGCAGGCACTGGGCATTGACCCTGGTGGCAAATAGGTCTACCTGGGGACACCCCCACCTGCAGAAGAGCGAAAGCATGAAGTCCGCTCTCAGCATCCACTCGTGCATGCGGTATGACCTGCTGAGGTAGTCCGCCAGCTTGTTTAGCACCCCCGGGAGATATGACGCCTCGAGGTGAATGGCGTGGGCTACACAAAAGTCCCAGAGGAGGAGCGCTTTGTGACAGAGCAGCGAGGAATGGGCCCCGCCCTGCCTGTTTATATAAAAGATGGCAGTAGTGTTGTCTGTCAGAACTGTCACACTGTGACCACTCAGAGTGGCGTGAAATGTCAGGCAGGCTAGACAAACTGTCCTGTGCTTCTTCACATTGATATGAAGTAACCGCTCTGCTCCAGACCACAAGCCCTAAGGTCCCCCAGGTGAGCACCCCCCATCTGTGGTCTGACACATCCATCACCAGCATCAGGTCTGGTTGTGGGGTGGCAAAGGGGATGTCTTTGCAAACCACAGGCTAGGACTGCCACCACAGCAGGAAGTCCAGCACGTCCCTTGGGGCTGTCACTACCAAATCCAGGGGGTCCCTGCTTGGGCGGTATACCCAAACGAGCCACGCCGGCAGAGTCCTGAGTCTCGGTCTGGCAAGCCTGACCACTTGCATGCATGCTGCCATGTGGCCCAGCAGCCACAGGCAGCACCTGGCCATTGTCATTGGAAACTGGGGCAGGGAGGTCACCACTTGCTGGATAGCCCGGAATCGGGATACTGGAAGGCTTGCCCTGGCCTCCACTGCGTCCAGGACCGCCCCTATGAATTCCACTCTCTGCATGGGCATGAGAATGGACTTGGGGACGTTGACCAAGAGCCCCAGCTCGCGGAACAATCTCAGGGCCACCTCCATGTGGCCCTGCATTTCTGCTTCAGATCGACCCGCCAGGAGCCAGCCATCGAGGTACGGGTAAACCTGGATCCTCCGCCTCCGTAAGAAGGCTGCCACCACTGCCATGCATTTCATGAACACCCATGGGGCCACGGCTAGACCGAATGGGAGAACCGCAAACTGGTAATGTTCTTGGCCCACAGTGAACTGCCGGAATCGCCAATGTGCTGGGTCGATGGCGATATGAAAGTACATATCCTTCATGTCGAGGGCAGTGTACCAGCCCCCCGGATCCAGGGAAGGGATGATGGTGCCCAGAGAGACCATGTGGAACCAGGCTTTGACCAGGAACTCATTGAGCCCACGCAGGTCTCAAATGGGACGAAGACCCCCTTTGGCCTTGGGGATGAGGAAGTACCAGGAGTAGAAACCTTTCCCCTTTAGGCCATGCAGCACCGCCTCTACCGCCCCCACCTCTAGCAGCGAGCGAACCTCCTTCTCTAGGAGATGCTCATGAGAAGGATCCCTGAAGAGAGATGGGGAAGGGGGGTTGGAGGGAGGGAGGGAAGGGAATTGCAGCGAGTATCCATTCCATACCATGCATAAGACCCAACGGTCCAACGTAATGCTGGACCATGCATGGGACAAATGGGACAGGCGGTTCAGGAAACAAAAGGACCTATCCAGTGACTGGTCTGGTATGCTGTCCTCGAGTGCACCTTCAAAAGCCTGGCTTAGTACCTGGCTGGGAATTGTGCTGACCTTGGCTATGACCCAGCGCATTATTGTTGTTATTATTATTGTGCCGTCGCCTGTTATCCCCACCTCGCCTATGGTAAGGCTCATGCCTATGACGAGGTTGGTACTGGTGCTGAGGAGGAGGCTGCAGTTTAAAGGGATTCCTCTGCATTACTGGGGTGTGCATACCCAGCGACTTAAGTGTAGCCCTCGAGTCCTTGAGGCTATGCAGCCTTGCGTCTGTCTGGTCCGAAAAGAGCCTGGACCTTTCAAAGGGGAGGTCCTGAAGTGTACTCTGGACCTCAGGCAGCAGGCCTGACTCCTGGAGCCACGCCGCGCACCTCATGACCACCCCTGACACGACTGTTCTGGCAGCCGTGTCTGCTGAATCCAGGGAAGCCTAGAGAGAAGTCTTAGCTATTGCCTTGCCCTCGTCCACCAGGGCCGTAAACTCCTGTTGGGAACCTTGCAGGAGGTTGTCCTTAAACTTCCCCACCATTGCTCAGGAGTTAAAATTATGCCTGTTTAGGATGGCCTGCTGGTTCACAATCCTCAACTGAAGGCCCCCTGATGAGTACACCTTTCTGCCAAAAAGGTCGAGGCATTTTGCCTCCTTGGCCTGAGGGGCAGGGACCTGTTGTCCATGGTGTTCCCTTTCGTTCACCACCGAGACCACCAGGAAGCATGGACTTGGGTGGCAGAACAAGAATTCATAGCCTTTTGATGGGGCAAAGTATTTGTGCTCCACATCTTTGGCTGTTGGAGCGCTGGAGGCCAGGGTCTGCCATACAATCTTATAATTCGATTGGATGGTCTTAATGAGTGGGAGCGCTATTCTAGATGGACCTTCGGGGCTCAAAATGTCCACCACGGGGTCTCCACCACTCCTGCTCAACCGTCTCCTCAGCCTGCAACCCCAAGTTCTGGGCGACCCTACGCAGTAGCTCCTGGTGTGCTCTGTGGAGGGCTGGACTCCGCTGTACCCACCACCGCCTCATCTGGGGATGACGAGGAGGTTAGCAGTTGCTCAACCTCCTCTGGCTGGTCCTGCTGCTCCCCTTCTCCCATGAGAGGGGCCTCCAGCTTGGGCCAGGGCAGAAGACCTCGGGGCAGCACCGGATTCAGTGCTGGCCTCTCCAGTTTATCCTGGGGGGATGCTGGAGGCCTGGATACTGTAGCTTCCGGCATCATCGGGTGTTGGTGTGGGGACTGGGACCACTGCATCAAGTAGCTCTCTCTGGATAGGGCCCCTTGGCGCTGTTGATAGGCCCAAGGAGTCCAGAAGAGCCAATGTCTTGGTGGCCCTCATTGGTGGTGCCAACCTGTCTGAGGGTCCCTGCTCTCCAGAACACAGTGAGAGTAACTGTAACGGCCAGAGTCGACGCCAGACTGTGGTGATGCCGAGCACGAAGGCCATGGCGGTGCCAATGATCTGTGCTGGCAGGAGGTTGATGAGCGGTTCCTAACTGAATGGGAGAGGGACTGGTACCGATATCCCCGTGACCGGGATCTGGACCGGGACTGGGACTGGCATGGGCATTCCTGGTACCAGGATCAGCATCTGCAGGAGTCCTCCGGCGAGGGCCGTCTTGACTCCTCTCAGTGCTGGTAACAGCATGGTAACTCAAGACCCTACCCACTCTCACTGTGCAGTTCATGGAATACATTTTTAATTAATTGTATATTACTTTTAAAACTTGAGACAGCATAGCGGCAGTCATCAATGCACAAAGGGAGGTTCTACCTACTGTATTAGACAGGAAAGGGAATCTTATGGTAAAGGCACAAGACTAGGAGTCAGGAGAGATGAGTTCTCTCTCTTGTTCTGGCACAAACTTCCTATATCACCTTAAGAAAGCCACTTAGACTCTCGGTGCCCCATTTCCCAGCTGTAAAATGAGGATTGTGATACACACAGGGGAGCTGTTAATTAGTAAATAATATTGGAAAGCATTTTGTGCTCCTTTAATGGAAATTGTTCCATGAAAATTATTATATTATTGTTATATACATATTACTTTGTTTTGTTTTGCTTTGCATGACAGTAGACAAAGTTTAATAAAAATGCATCATGACTGTTGTAACAGTGATACAAAACTGAAACACTATGTGAACCTGTTAAGGACAAGAGCAATACAGATGGTGGAGGGGGATGTGATACAACAATTGCTTTCTGAGACTCTTCAGATTTTCTCTCTATGAAATAACAGGGGCTTTCCTTGCCATACTAGTGCAACATTATGTAATCTGTGATAAGCTTCTGAGTTCCATTCACAGCTAGTGTGGGAACATGTGTGCTATTTCTGGGTAATGCTCTAGTTAAAGAGAATTTTTTTAATTTAATTTTGAAAATGTTACTCTGCACCTTCATTTGAAAGGAATACTGGGTGGATAAGGTATTTCTTTATGAAACAGTATAAAGCTTTCATCTCCCCACCTCACCCCCCCAAAAAAAATTACAGAGGTTTTAAAATTATTCTGCTAACAGCAACCATAATCAATCTCGTGGTGACATTTTTTATTTAGTCTAAAAATAAAAGATAAAACTCCTTATTTTAATTTTAATGTGTGAAAATGATGAACTTAACTGCATATTTCAATCTCACTTTTATTAAATAACTTTCATACTGTTCCTTAGGGCTTTTCATCCTTTATTTGAAGATTTTAAAAATAAATAAGATTTGATTAGTAGTTCTTGTCTCCTCAAATGATGTACCTGCAGGGCTGGCCCACAACATTTTGGCACCTGAGGTGGGGAGCTCAAATGACGCCCCCATGCCCCTCACTTGGGCCAAAACTTTGAAAGGTCTCAATTCTGCCTTCTTCCTGTTCTGCTCCTCTCACGGTACTGCTCTGCTACATACCCCAGTAAAGGAGAACTAACAACTTAAAATGCCTTATTCAAAAATTAAGTAACACTTAACTTTCAAATGCCTGAACAGCAAGTGCAACTTTTCTTGTCTGCATAGTAAACACTGGCATTTTTATCTGTTTGAATAATCAAAGTGGTGCTTTTGCTTTCCGTGCCTTCTTGATTACAAAGATTTGAATTGCTTCCTGCTGAAAGTCCACAGTCTGGGCCAGCTCATGCTCTATTGAGATGGTTACAAGGCCGACCAGCCTCTCCTGTGTCATTGTGGAGCGTAGATGTGTTTTTATTAACTGCAGCTTGGAGAAGCTGTGTTCTCCACTGGCAACTGTTACAGGAATTGTTAGAAGAAGTATGCGCAGAGCAACAAAAGCATTTGGAAAGACGATGGTCGTCTTATTTGTGCACATATATTCCAAAACAGACTTTGGAGTTGATCCTGCTGAAATGTATCTTGAAAGGTCTTTCAGTTCATCACCTAAATCACTCACATCAATATCATGCATGTCATCATTGGTCAACACTGTCTCTAGTGCCCTGCATTGCTGGTGTAGGTCTTCTTCAGGTATAGTGAGGAGTTTTGGAATATCATACAACTTCCCAAATATACTTCTGTGTTCCTTGAGCTGCATGAAATGTTCTTCAACTGACTGTATTGCACAATCTAACATCTGGTTAAAGAATTCAACTTTGAATTGTTGTTTGGGGTCTCTTATGGGATTATCCTGTGCCTTGTAATTAAAATGTCATCTTCTTCAGTGACTCGTATTCTTGAATGGGTGGGAAAATTTTCAAAAGTTTCAGTGTGAAGGTCCTCTACCAACTTCTGTGCACTCTTCAGAATGTTTTGAAATCCCTCATCTGACCAGTAAGACTATAGGAATGACTTTGCTTTGTCCAGTTGTTCCATTGCTCCAGATACATCAAGGTCAATACTTTGGAGTCTCTTGCTTACAACATTTATTTCAAACAGTATGTCATGCCACAACACTAAGCCACACAGAAATTTGAAGTTATATATGTTTCTGGTGATTCCATTTCCCTCTGCCACTTTTCTCCCACGAACAGTTCCTGTCATAGCATTATCCTCCACAATGGCAACATCTATCTTCCCAGTTTGGTGTTTGATAGACTTTATCGCCTCCACTTGATTTTCTCATCGTGTGGCACTCAGTGCTTTCAGTGTCAGAGAGGGTGTTCCCAGATGTTGCTTCAAAATTTGCCATCGATGAGTTGATGCAGAGAAAAATACATAGATGCTTTGAATTACATTAAAAAATTCAGCAGCCTTACTAGAAGCTGATGCTGCATCACTGCCCACCACGTTCAATGAATGAGAACTGCATGGGACAAAAAAAAAAAAACAAAAAAAACACACCTCGAGGATTTAACTCTCAGATCCATGTCTGCACTCCTCTGTTCTTTCCTCTCATGTTGGCACCATTATCATAGTCCTGACCTCTCATGTCAGCTATCGCAATTCCCATATCTTCCAGCTTTTTAAGAAGCACATTTGTCATACCAGCTCCTGTAGTATCATCAATGCCAATGAATTCTAGAAAATGCTCTCTGACAGTCACCGTTGCAGGGACATTTTTACTAGGTTCTGATGTTGTTACAAAACACACCATACAAGTTATTTGTTCTGTATGGCTGATGTCAGGTGTGCAGTCCAGAATAACAGAATAATATCTTGCTGACTTCAGATCTGCCACAATCTTTTGTTTGACTTTTGTTGCCAGTAACTGTATGATCTCATTTTGAATGGTTTTTCCAAGGTAATGGTGTGTGTACATTTCTTGGGTGGTGACTCTTCTTAGATGCTCCTGGAGTACAGCATCAAACTCAGCCATCAGCTCCACAGTTTTAAGGAAGTTTCCATTGTTTGGCATGTACAGCTGATCTGAAATGCCATGCAGTGCTAGGTTTTGGGAAGCAAGCATTCTCACAATGGCAATGAGCCTTTTCGGAACATTTCGCCAGTAAAGAGACACTGATGCAATCTTCTCTTGATGCTGATCATCTATGGTGGCCTTTAACCTTAGTCTCATCTCAAGCTCTTTCCACCTATGGAACACTCTCTAGTGATTTGCTGCCTTCTCATGGCATGCCAGATTTCTAGCCAGATTTTCCCAGTCTTTTGTTCCTGTAGAACCCAATGTGGCTGGAACATTAGACTGGAAGAGTTGCAACAAAAACAGTATGCAGCATTCTGAATTTTTGAGTACAAAAGCCATGGCCTCTCCACTTTGTCACCATTGGGGATTTCACGCCAGTAATGTGTTAGATGGAAACTTCTACTTTCATTGTCTTTGGGGAACATGAAGTTTTTCACTTGCTGTGGCCCATGCTGTAAAAGGAAGTCGCTCAGGCTTCTTGCGCCTCCACCACACTCTTCTCTCATCTACACTTTTCTTCAGGAATGTGCATGGTTACATCTATTTGAGATGGAGATATGGATGCTGCAGTAGCTGCCGGGTCACCTGCACTCTGACTAACTGGAAGATCAGGCGTCTCCTCACCTCTCACATCCTCACTAGGGACGGAAGGCTCACTGAGAACATTTGTGTCTATGTATCTCAGGAGAGCTCCTTCCTGCTCAGATAGAAAAGCTTCCTTTGCTTTCTTTCTTTTTCTGAATGCTGCCCCAGAGGGGCGTTTTCTTCTTTCACTCATGACTGCTGTTCTGTGCCAGCTATAGTGGCTCTCAACACTCTATTGAAGGGGACAAATAAGCAGGCTGATAGCAGGACCTGAGTGAGGGAAAATATCAGAGTTAAGGGCCTAACTGGCTCCTACTACTTCAGTTGACTACCCATTCTCCTCAAGTGGGTTCAGGGAAGCAGCAGGAAACAGCAAGGTGAGCATGTATGCAGGGATCAAAAGCTTTGCTAATACAGAAAACGATTTTCAGAAACAAGAGTACAATCAATGAGTACAATCAGCATATTGAAGAACTACATTCCCTGAGCAAACTGGTAGACAGCATGTTATTAAAGTGAGAGCATATTTCACTGCCATTTACTTCTGATATAAAGGACCCTTAAGGGGAAAAAAAAACCCTTCAAAACAAAGCATTTCCTTCCTCCTTGCTAGAGAGCTTTCTTTATGCTGCAGGTCTGTGTTACAACTGACTATGGGCCAAACCATGGCATTTAGATGCTGGCCTATACTGAGGACAGTGGTTACTTCAGGAGGGATTGTGCCTTTAGGATGATGGAGTCTGTTCTCCACATGCCACTGCAAAGTGGAGGTGCAGCCATGACTCTGCATCCTTCTGCCACCTCTAAAGTGATGTACAACCAAAGGGTGCAGTGAGGGAGCAGGCTTTGTACTTCCCTGAATAGAAAGATGCACAGATGGGGCCTCTAGCATGTTCCACACAAGCAGCCATGCTAGGAGCAGTGCCCATCTGGTTCTGTCATGAAAACCAACCATGTATTTAAAACGTGATCTAAACTTGGTTAGATAAGATCTCTAATACCACGGTAATTACCAAACTGTTATAGACTGTGTGTGTACTTGCACATACACTCTCTTACACTTTTAAATACATATTTTCTTCGAGTTGGTTTCTGGTATTTTACACACAGCAACAGCCAAGTCTTTTACACAAAACTCTAATTCCTGGTATAATTTGGACTTTTCATTGCACTCTAGTTTCCTCAAATCTGTATAGCAGTGAAGAACCACCAGTCAGTTTAGCCATGTCAGCTCAGCACTGAGGGGAAGACTGAATTCCAGCTTCCAACTCTGGGAGTGCAGCGAAGAGACGATCCAAACCACCTGGCATGACAGAGGAAGCTGCATTCCATGTTCCAGCCCTCACCACAGTAAAGAAGTAGGCAGACTAGTTCTAACCAGATGGAGTTCTACTAAATGGAGCATGGGCCTTTTACGGTTGGGCGACATCCCCCAGGAGCTAGCCAGTAGCCAATCTAAACATACCTTTTATCTAAAGATTTTTGGATGTCCCTGAAAAGTTTATATAAATGGTGCTGAACTACATCTTAGGTCTGCAGTTTCATGGTTTGGTTTGTTCACACTGCTGAACAACAGTACGTGCTCTTAGATTGTAGGATCCTTGGGGGCAGGCCTTTTCATTTGTTTGCACAAACCCTACCACAATGAGATCCTGGTCGATGACCAGGGTCCATAGGTGCTAAATAATAAGGCACCATACTAGCAGGTCTAGATAACTTCTTCAGGAAAAAATAATCTGCACCAAACACATACCTCCAGCCACTCCTTGAACAAGCCTTTTAGGAAGCTAAAAATGGTTCAATTCTCTTTTTCCCCTTCTTTCCCTTAATTCATTGTGTTTCCTGGTTCTAGAAGTGGAATTGGTGAAACTACTCAAGAAGGGCTGTTCTTGAGATAGTTCCAAACCCAAAAGGACAAAGTACCAAAAAGCCTGTCCCCAGCAGATCTTCAGACCAATTACAGCAACTCACATGTTTCAGAAAGTTCAGAAAAGTATCTGAATTGTTGTTTCTTGTTCTCCACCTAACCAAGGGGGAGAAATTGAAAAGCAAAAATGGCAGTCATGCATCCAGCTCCCACTGAAAGTCAGTGGGAGTCAGATATCTAATTGCCATTTGTCCCTTTGAAAAAAAATCTCTCCAAGCTTCTCCTGTTATTCTGAAACTGCTGGAGTTAATGAACTGAATTTGTGAGTTCCCAAGGAGTATCATCTTGAATCATGTGTGTTGTTTTAGCCATCTGGATGGCAATATGTTTTTTTTTTCCTGACTGCCAGTGTCCAATGGAAATATTGCATCTTCATGACACTGAAAGTCATCCAGTGTTATCTCCAGGATGTTAGTGTTATCTCCAGGAAGGCATTTTTAATATAATTCCCAGATTGTCTTCCTTTTTACGGAATATAATTCTTCATTGTATTCTCTTCGTCACAATCCTTTTTCTTTCTGGAACACTGAAATAATTTTGAAGTTGTTGCCAACAGCTACTGGAAAATATTTAGGGCATGTCCATCTTTTTCCCTCTGCATGTTTTTTTTTCCCCCTTTTCATACAATAACTTAGAATCCCTTCTACTTTCCCCAGTTTCCTCTACCCCAAACCATAGCTAGGTGGCAGAAGATAGCCTGATGCTGCACTATTACTCCACAAGATCACTCGATAATGAGAAATGGGTCCAAACCAAACTCCTAACTTCAAGCACTCCCAAATTTTGGAAAACTTCCTGGCTTAAGATCATATCTATTCACTAGCTAGTTTTGTTTTTTAAAATACTATGCCCCTGGTCCTCTTCCTAGTGAAGTCAATGGGAGATTTGCCACTAAATTTCAATGGAATCCTATCAGGCCCTCTCTGAACAATTCCATCACTTGCATGCAAATGGGCCATTGCCTTAACCCCAGTAATTAATGGGAGTCATCCGTAAAAGCCACAGCACAGATAGAGTTAAAAATAATCATTAAATAGCCTCACACACATTCAGGGTGAATTCCAAGCCTCATTGAAGTCAATGACAAAGCTCCCATACACTCCAGTGGGGCAGGATTTTATTCTCAAGATATAGGTGTTCAAGACTGTTTTGAGCTTGACTATCCTGTAAAAGTACCCGCTTTATTGCTTTTGGACTCCCAATGGAGTTACGTGCTTGAGAAACAGAATTTTACTTAAACAAGACAAAGCACTTTTGATTAATAGGAGCATAAATAGGTATCAAACTGGTAAAATATGTTTTGTTTAATCCTATAATTCACACACTAAAACATTCTGTTTGAAATGTTATTTAGAAATAATCTCGCTGATACATTATCTTTGCCAAGATTTAGCTCAGAGCCAGTTTTTACAGCAGAGCTATATCCCCTTGGAATAAAGGATTTATTGTGGACGTGCCAACAAAACCTTAAGCTACACTATCTTCGTGCAACTGCACTGCTATAATAAGACTTTATTTGATTTTCTCAAGAGCTGTAATAAGATTAAGGCATAATCATAAATTCCCCAGTGACAAAAGATAAACTACTACTCATTGATCTTTCAGAAACCAGACCAATTTCTTGATACTAACCAGTCATATTTACTGCAGCGGAAGGTATATTAGCGTTCCAATAACAATGTCAATGACACTCGGGGCCTGATTTTTATACAGAGAGACCCTATTGGCCTCTCCAGAAGCCCAGATAAATGCCTAGCCCTTAAGGGGGAGAATACCTAAGAATTAGCCAGTTTCTTGAGGGTTATCATACAGATTTTGTTTTGTTTTCCATTGATTTATATAAGCCTTTCCAATTGGCTTATTGGCTTCCGCTAAAAGCTGGTCTCAAAGCTAAAGCAATTGATTGAGGTTTTTTTTATCCTAACATTCAAAACAACATCATATTATTTCAGAGTTCTTTTGCAGAACCTTCCAATAAATGTAATCAATCCTCGCAAATGCATTAACTGATCATGTAGGCACAGTATCATTATAATTAGATTAGATGAACTATATATACCCATGCACAGGTACTGAATATACTACTTTAACTGGTCTCTTTCTAGTGAGTTACAAGTGCACTGGGCTAATTTGTATTATTTGTTTTATGGTTGCATTTAAAAGATCCTGTCAAGCTCAGGGCTCCATTGTGCTTACAAACACACAGTAAGAGAGACATCTCTACACTAGACACCTTATAACCTAAATAAACAAGACAAATAATAGGAGAAAGAGATTATTATCCCTATTGTACAATTGGGGAACAAAGCACAAGACAGATTGAATGAAATTTTCAAAAGCACCAAAGTGATGAAGGAGCTTTGAATGAGACTTGTGCGCCCATGTCATTGAGTCATTCTGAGAATCCAACTATAAGTAACTCACCCAATATCAAACAGGAAGTCTGTAGAAGAGCCAGGAATTGCACTCATATTTTCTGAGTCTCACTCAGTACCTTGATCACAAGGTCCTCCCTCTCAATGAAGAGCACCTTAATATCATTAACAGAGGTGCAAATCTGCAATAAAGTCATAGCCCAAGAAGACGGCCCATTCCCTTATCTGTGTAGTGGGTCATTTTCAACCCTTCAATGGTGTTATACCAGGGATGAATTTGGCCTTGTGACTTTTATTTCTAGATAAATTCTGAAAACCTGTCAATATTGGTACCACTCTGAAGTGGTTCAGACAATAAAGAAGAACTCATTGTCTTATTCTGAGAACAGACCTTTTTAAGGGTTGGTTTGCGTACAGTGTATTACTTCTAAACACAACTACAAGAAAGATGTTCAAAAGTAGATCAAGAATCTAATGAGTGAGCTGAATTTATTGCCAAGCCAACAAGCAGTGTAGAAAAATATCACTCCATTAACAATGGGACACTTCTCTTCATATTGTTAACTGTTATGCAGTATTGCCATGCCCTGTTAAACAACTGTCATGCCATCCCAAGGGTTTCTACATTTCAGTGGGTGAAATGATTACTTTAGGCAGTTGCAATTTAATTACCCAAAGGCTCTGGGGAAATGTAAAACCTTCTGATACTCGGGGTTTCTGGTGATCAGGGAAAGCATTCTTTGAAATCTGTATTCATGAACCACATGACCAGTTTTCCAAAGGCCTGTCAGATTAATATGGAGGACTGCTGGATAAGGGAATCATTGGGGTTGGAGGGATGCTTCTACACACTCTGTGTGTGCTGCTTATAAGCACTTGGGAGTGGTTCTTCTGTTTACAGGTGCTTTGGAGTGCTGAGGTTATGAACAGTGATGAGCTGCCAAAATCTTAACAACCGGTTCCCTATAAAAAGTTCTGATTTAAGGGATGTGCCCCAGTACGTATTTTTTGTACCAACAGGGTTACCATATGTCCATACTTTCCGTATTTAAAATTTAAAAATTCCTCCCAGACGGCGATTTAAGAACCAAAAAGCCTGACCTGCCCGGGAAAATACGGATGTATGTTAACCTTGCCTAAAGTTCTTTTTTAAAAAGATGGATCTGAACTAGAGATGAGCTCTGTTTCACATGTGTGGGGGTGTGCTAGGGTGACCAGATGTCCCGATTTTATAGGGACAGTCCTGATTTTGGGGTCTTTTTCTTATATAGGCTCCTATTACTCCCACCCCCGTCCTGATTTTTCACACTTGCTGTCTGATCACCCTAGGGTGTGCACATGTGTGGGTCTCAGCTGCTCCCTGCCCCCCTCATTGAAGCAGGTGTGCAGGGTTACTGCCCTGGGAACTGCAGGGCACCAGTGGACGTGGGGCCAGCTGCAGACAGGGGCATGGGGCAGGGCTAGCTGGAAGCAGGGGGTGCAGGGCTCGCTGCGGGCAGGATAGGGGGTGCAGAGCTGGCTGGAGGCAAGGGGGTTTGGGGCTGGCTAGAGACAGGGGCAGGCTGTGGGCAGGGCAGGGGATGCATGCAGCAAGGGTTGGCTGGATACAGGGCTGGGGGTGCGGCAGGGGCTGGCTGCGGGCAGGGCAGGGGGGTGGCTGGAGATGGGCTGGCTGCAGGCAGGGAGTGTGGGGGTGGCTGGAGGCACGGGCTGGCTGCAGGCAGGGCAGGGGTGTGGCAGGGGCTGGAGGAAGGGCAGGGGGTGGCTGGAGGTAGGGGCTGACTGCAGGCAGGCTGGGGGAGGTGAAGGGCTGCTGGAGACAGGGGCTGGCTGCGGGCAGGGGGTGCGGGGTGGCTAAAGACGGGCAGGGTGTGTGGCAGGTGCTGGCTGAAGGCAGGGGGTGTGGGGGTGACTGGAGGCAGGGCAGGGGTTGGCTGGAGACAGGGGCTGGCTGCAGGCAGGGGGTGTGGAGGTGGCTGGAGGCAGGGCAAGGGGTGTGGCAGGTGCTGGATGCGGGCAGGGGTGCTGGAGGCAGGGCGGGGGTGGCTGGAGATGGGGCTGGCTGCAGGCAGGGAGTGCGGGGGTGGCTGGAGGCACGGGCTGGCTGCAGGCAGGGCAGGGGGTGTAGCAGGGGCTGGAGGCAGGGCAGGGGGTGGCTGGAGACGGGGGCTGGCTGCAGGTAGAGGGTGCGGGGGTGGCTGGAGGCAGGACAGGGAGTGCGGGGGTGGCTGGAGGCAGGGGCTGGCTGTGAGCAGGGCAGGGGGTGTGGCAGGGGCTGGCTGCGGGCAGGGGGTGTGATGGATGGCTGGAGGCAGGGCACGGAGTGCGGGGGGGCTGGAGGCAGGGCAGGGGGTGCGGCAGGTGCTGGCTGTGGGCAGGGCAGGGGGTGGCTGCGGGCAGGGCAGGGGGTGTGTCAGGGGCTTGAGGGAGATGGGGCTCGCTGGAGGCAGGACAGGGGGTGTGGCAGGGGCTGGCTGTGGGCAGGGCAGGGGGTATGGGAGTGGCTGGAGGCAGGGGCTGGATGCGGGCAGGGCAGGGGGTGTGGCAGGGCCTGGCTGTGGGCAGGGCAGGGGGTGTGGGGCTGGCTGGAGGCAGGGCAGGGGGTGCAGCAGGGGCTGGCTGCGGGCAGGGCAGGGTGTGTGGCAGGGGCTGGAGGGAGATGGGAGCTGGCTGGAGGCAGGACAGGGGGTGTGGCAGGGGCTGGCTGTGGGCAGGGCAGGGGGTATGGGAGTGGCTGGAGGCAGGGGCTGGATGCGGGCAGGGCAGGGGGTGCGGGGGTGGCTGGAGGCAGGGGCTGGCTGCGGGCAGGGGGTGTGATGGATGGCTGGAGGCAGGGCAGGGAGTGCGGGGGGGCTGGAGGCAGGGCAGGGGGTGCGGCAGGTGCTGGCTGCGGGCAGGAGGTGCTGGAGGCAGGGCGGGGTGGCTGGAGACAGGGGCTGGCTGCAGGTAGGGAGTGCGGGTGTGGCTGGAGGCATGGGCTGGCTGCAGGCAGGGCAGGGGGTGCAGCAGGGGCTGGGTTTGGGCAGGGCAGGGGGTGCGGGAGTGGCTGGAGGCAGGGGCTGGCTGCGGTCAGGGCAGGGGGTGTGGCAGGGGCTGGAGGGAGATGGGGGCTGGCTGGAGGCAGGGCAGGGGGTGCGGCAGAGGCTGGCTGTGGGCAGGACAGGGGGTGCAGGGGTGGCTGGAGGCAGGGCAGGGGGTGTGGCAGGGGCTGGCTGTGGGCAGGGCAGGGCAGGGGGTGTGGCAGGGCCTGGCTGTGGGCAGGGCAGGGCAGGGGGTGTGGGGCTGGCTGGAGGCAGGGCAGGGGGTGCAGCAGGGGCTGGCTGCGGGCAGGGCAGGGGGTGTGGCAGGGGCTGGAGGGAGATGGGAGCTGGCTGGAGGCAGGACAGGGGGTGTGGCAGGGGCTGGCTGTGGGCAGGTCAGGGGTGCAGGGGTGGCTGGAGGCAGGGGCTGGCTGCGGGCAGGGGGTGCGGTAGGGGCGGGCTGCAGGGGCTGTGGGCAGAGTGGTGGGTGCTCATGGGGAGAGCAGCAGGACGTAGCCCAGGCCCAGCAGAGCAGCCGGGGACCCACCAGGCAGCATGGAGAGCCCCAGGGCCAGGGGAGCAGCAGCAGCAACAGGGCTCGTGCCCAGGGCCAGGCAGCAGCCCACATGGCTCCTGCAGCGCAGCGCGCCTGGCGGCCGGAGAAGGAATTACATCACTTCCCGGCTGGAGCCCATCAAAGCCTCAGCGCCCCCTGCATGGAAGCGGGTTAACAACCGGTTCTAAAACTGGTTCAAAATGTTAACAACCAGTTTGTGTGAACCGGTGAGAACCGGCTCCAGCTCACCACTGGTTATGAAGGATGTTTCTGCACTACTACTCAGCTCACAGCAAGCAGAACTTCATCTTTCAATTCTAGCCCCGCTGGTGATGCACTGTATGTGCAGCATTTATAGGACACACTCCCTGTTATCTGAAAGAAGGTCATGTGCCCAGACATATTCAGGGAAAGCAACCATTTTTTGGATCATAGGAGGTTTCTGATATAGTAACTGAGGTTCAGATAACTAAAGCTAAACTACATATGTTTGTAAGGTAAATTGTGAAGTTTGAATGCAATGGGAATTGAGGGCCCTGTTCTAGTCTTAGATTTGGGCCTAATGCAAGCTTGGAGGCTTTACATAAAAGCTCTCATTGACTTCAATGGGAGCTTTGCCAGAGTTAGGATTGGCTGTGCCAGAACTTCAGGAATGGGCCTATAGAAAAGGCATACCCTGAAATAATAATAGTTCACAAAGGGCTTTATATTTCCAAAGAAATCTACAGACATTAACTTATTTAAAGTATCAGAGGGGTAGCTGTGTTAGTCTGGATTTGTAAAAGCGGCAAAGAGTCCTGTGGCACCTTATAGACTAACACACGTATTGAAGCATAAGCTTACGAAGTGGTATTCACCCATGAAAGCTTATGCTCCAATAAGTCTGTTATTTAAGGTAATTTCATTATAAGATTATTCCAATTTACAGCAGAGATTTTTTAATTTCAAGGTTGAGGTTAATTTTCTGCACCAAAACAATTTACTTCTAAACTAAATCTAAGAACACTTTAAAATCTCATTTCAGATTAATAATAAATATTAATAATACGCCTTACATTTCTAAAAAAACTTTCCACACTATCAAAATTAACTGACAGACTGGGGTGGATTATCCCTCTTCTTAAAACAGTGACATAAATTATGCCATCAGTTTTGAGGCCAAATCATGTCATCAGTTTTAAAGCAGAACTCTCTGCTGAAATCAGTGAAGAGTTCTGCTTAAAAATTGATGGCACAATATGGCCCATGAGGGAAACTCTGCTCCTTTTACTATTGTAAACGACTGTGAGACAGAGAAATCTCTAAATTCATTTTGAGATGCTTTATGTGACCATTTAATAGCTCTTCTATGTTAGCTTATGAAATATGCAGTCAATTCAGTTCCCTGACTTATGATTTACCTCTTCTGTTGAAGGAGAGACAGTTGAACTGCCTAAACTTTGTAAGTGGTGTAGGCTAATACACAAGTCATACCTTAAAATGATAAAAGAGTGCATATATACTGTGAGAATGGAGATTTTCTCATGTATAGTAAAAATTCCAGGTAGATCCAGAAAGTTGTCTCATTGTGGTACCAACTAGTAAATTACTGATACAGTACCCATCTCTGAAGCAACATATTCTGAATGGATCTTTAGTGTTAAACAACTATACATGGTGTTTAGTTTATGAATGAAAGTTCCTTAATTCATTGTCAATTTTTTGTATATTCAGTGGCACCAGGTAGAGACTTTCATTCCTAAATTCTATTCTATGCTGCAGTTCAAGACATCAGTAGGTTAATCAAAGGCCTAGTATAAAAAAATAAGGAAGGATACACTAAGAAAATTCCCAAGAGCGGTGTCAAGAATTAGTATATGAAAACTAAAGCACAATGATTCCAGTTGTCTACTACAAGTGGTATTTTTAAATGAGACATTTCAGCTATTACCAGAACACACCAATACATTACGAGAGCTCCATCTATAACATATCTTTTTTTCATTGTGAATTCTAAGCCATTTTTCACCCCCTATGAAGGGGCAGATGTTGCTGAAAAGGAGGCACAGAGGGAACACTCTCTCCTGTCAGGTGCTGCTGCTCCACCTACTGGTACTAGGCTAGGAGTCCAAGAAGCTCACCAGTAAGGAGCTTCCTTTTTCTGGTAACACCACAAGCCAACAGCTAGAGGCTAATCCAAAACCCACTGAAATCCAATACATTATGAAGATAAGGCCAAAGCCAAAGGAGAGGATGGGAAAATGCACTTCCTTTTAATCCCACTAGAAAGACACATGGAGACAAGAGCGATTGCTTGTCCTCCTGGCAGTTGTTTTTAGCATATTAAAATGTTACTGATGTACTGAAGAAGCTGAATGGTACACATCTTTGAGTAGTCACTGTCTACATTCTGAAAATTACAGCTTTTTGCTGGTATGAGGCTCTACTTGCTAGCATATGTTCCCGAGGTTAGGATTGGGAAAAACCAGAATCGGTAATGCATGTATAATACCGGTTTCTGGCAGAAGCTATGAAACTTGCATAGTAATGTTGCTCAATTTTCACTAGGTCTCACAGCCAACTGTTAGTATTATTCATCACTAAAACAAAAGCAGCTTTTATTCCCTACTGATTCATTTGATAGATTGGTTGACAAACAGCTGACTCTGTGTGAGAGGGTTGACAAACAGGTTACTCAAAGTGGATGTTGGTCAAGACAACTAGGCCCCAGTTCAGCAAGTGCTTAAGTTTAAGCAAATTCAAGTCCTGTTAACTTCAGAAGCATATACTTAAGTGGTTTGTTGAATAGGGATGGGATTACTCATATGCTTAAAGGGAAGCATGTACTTCAGTTCCTTCAAGGATTGGTGCCTTATTACTGTATAGCCTAAAACAATTACTTGGTATCAAAGTAACAGAATTCAGTGAGCCACATTATTTGCTGTTTACTATTGGTACAACTCCACTGAACCAGTATTAACAAATAGTTACCCCTCAAGGGCATCTGAGATATTGTCTCCTATTCTTAATATAGGGAAATAGTAAGGCATCTCACATGGGTAAGTATTGAGTGTTTCTTCATTCTTTCACACCATCAGTTCTCAGTTTATCGACCAAAACAGTAAACACAACATTATGGTCATTGGGCTCATGTGGCCACATAATTAAATGTGCAAGAGCACAAATTCAGCATCCTATTACTTTGTTACATCATTGAGGTCAAAGAAGCTAGTTCAAATTTACACCAATGTTAACAGAGGGTAAAATATATTCCACCATGTGAACCTTAAATTTTAATTTCCTACCAAAGGTGTTTGCAATTGCAACCTAAATATTCAAGTTTTTTTTAAATTTGTGTTCAAATTGAAGCAAGAATGGGATTGCTCCTTAAGTGCAATAGCCATGAGATTTTTTTTCTTTCAACTTCATCTTAATTGCCTAATCAAAGAAACTTTGGCTTTGATAGAGATAAATCCCTTGCTGTTTGCCTTACCCTAGGATATGTATTTGAAATAAATCATTGTTATACTATATAAGGTACATCGGTAATACTTTTTGTGCATATCTCCAACATTTTGTTCGTGCAGATTTACCATAAATCTAGTAAAACTATAATTTTTTGGTTTAAAAGCAACCTACTACTCATCTATAAGAAAGAATATTACTTATACTGTATTCTACTGAGCATTTACTTTTGGTTAATGTACCTGTTCCACAAAGTATTTTAAATGTTTCCTCAAGCAGGTTACAAAAGGGAAACAATGTTTAATTTTAAAATTGAAATTTAATCCAAAGGTTTCTCAGAATTCTCTTTGGAGTTTTCAAACAGGCACACCAACAGTTGTGTGTAACACTTATTACATAATTCTCATATGGTAAATGCCTGCAGTATTAAAATCAGTGAATTCTCCTGAGCAAAAGCTGGCAACATATACTAAAATGTGCCGTAGGGGTAGATTTTTCAAAAAGCGCAAATGGTATTTAGGCACCTAAACTCCATTGAAAATCAGCAGGTATTAAGTGCCAAAGCAACCATTTTTCCCTTCGAAAATCCACTGAATTCTTGTCATTTTTCTATGAGAAATAATATTATTATTGAAAGATTAAATAAGCCACCAAACATATGCACTCCGTGTCCAAGGCTTCAAAGAGAGAGTTCCAGAGATAAATTAATATGCTGAATCTATTATCAAACACAATGAAAGCTCTGAGATCTCCAATGCTTCAAACTTAGCTACACAGCAATAAAACTGTATGCTGCTCTTGTAGACTATCATGTCTAATCTAAAGAACGGTTCAAACCAATAGCCTGATCCAAATATCACATCCAAAGCAATGTGTTCTTACCTAGATAATTGGGCCCTACACCCGAACACTTCTTGAGCTCTGTGGAAATTCATACAGAAATGGTGTAGCTCAGGCCCATCCGCATTTCATTCAGTGACAGTAAAATACTACAACAGGGAGTAACATTGGGTAAATGAATTATGAATCCATACTGACATCTTGTGGTCTGAGACCATGTATTATTTTCAAACCAACATGGCCACAATTTAAGGGAAATAAAACTGAACAAAAATTTACAGTAGTAAATGGAAGGGGGTGGAGCTAGGGGTGGTGACTAGTCCCCAATCCTTCAATTGACAGCATACTGGCCTCCTGCCTGCACCTAATACACAATCTCATTGAAGTTGACAGGGCACCCTCAGACACAATGAATTATAGGAGTAGGGCCTTAGTCATTCAGTGATGTACCAAAAAATATTTATTGAAATAATTCATTTAAGATTTTACACTTAACATTTTTTGTTCTGTTTGTGCAACACCTAGTCCATGACTGGGGCTCCTGGGCTATATGGTAATGAATATACCAATGAAGAAAGGATAAACTTTATCATTCAAATTCATGAGATGAATTTTTCTCCCTGCAATTATCAGCTCTTTCTTTCCAACTTTTATTCTTTCCACCCCCAAAAATCCCAAATTTCATGATGCAGGAAGTGATTCAGCAAAGTATTTAAGCGCACAAATATTTTCAAACACATGGGCAGTCCCAATGAAGTCAATGGTCCTATGCATGTGTACAGTTAATCACATGTGTAAATATTAGTAGGATCAGGGTTCAGTGGCCTGAATCCAACTTTGTTGCACTAGCATAGATAGGGAGGAACTCTATTGATTTAAATATATTCACAGGATTATTAATGAGATTTTCATTTGCCTTGTGCTTTCTTAGAAACCATTTTTTTAAAAAAGTAACTCCTATAAATGTTCATGGAAAAGGAATCAGAAAAGAGCTGTGACCAGAAAACAGAATTTGGTCTTTTATGAAAAGGAGGAGTTTCATCAACTGTGGGACAGATCCAAAGCCCACTGAAGTCAATAAGAGACTTTCCACTGACTTCATTGATCTTTGGATTGGATCCTATGTCATTTTTAGCCATGCTGAAGTTATTAAGAAGGCAAAAGTGTCACATTGATGACTTTCTCTGCTACTCCCTCCCATATAACATATATGCCAGAGAAAATTTCCTTTCTTGGAGGACCCATAATTCCTATGCTTGCTGGTATCAGCTCATCTTGGTGTTCTTCTGTTACTATAAGAGACAAAGAAGTCTCCACATATAATGCTTTTGCTGCAAAAGCTGTGAATCTAAATTGAATAACGACTTAAGGATTTGGACCAGGAAGAGTTTTGCCTCAGTTAAAGAATGAGGAAGGATGGCAACATTTACCCTTAGCTTATTTATTAATCTCATAGGAAAATTAAATTTTATTATATTAAACAGAGTAAACATTCTCTCCACAGGGAAAAAATAATGTAGCACTCATCTTCCACATACTGCAATTACAGCTGACAGGAACCTTCCTTCTGCATCATCTGAAAGGACAGATTTAGCTTGTGTATATAGCAAACTACAAATGAATAATGAAAGTTTTCACTTATAAATGGATGAAATCACATTTTCTATTTATAGCTATACAAAGAAAAAATTAAATTCTATTCTGTCATAGATAACCAGATTTATACCAGACTCTACTTTGCCCATGAGAGCAACTTCATCATTAGATCTAGATTAGTAATACCCCAAAAGCCCCTGGTGCAATTAATGTACTCTGGCTCCCAACTATGGAAGTACAGTTTGAAACAGGATGATAGTAGCACACACTACAGAACTTTTCATGTGAGCCAGCAGGGTCCACACTAGCCAGTTACTGCACCACACACTAGTGCGGACTAAAACCTACATACCTCTGGTGCAGACTAAAGCCATGTAGATAAGCCCCAAGTGTGTTTCAGGAACATTAGGTTAGTCCTAATGGACTTCAGAGTCTTCTACCCCTCTTTAGTTATAGGAGGCTATATATCGAATTGAAAGTACAGGAGTATAATTGGTCTTCTTTCCCTCCACACACACACCCCCGCCCACTTAGTCTTTATTTGGTTAGTCATTTTATTGTTGTGAATTTGATATTTGTATATGTAGCATTTGGCAGCTCAATTTCAAAGCATTAAATGGGGACAGCTTCATGCATAGGAGCAGGTGCAAGCATGGTTTGCAGTCACATTATTCTTGCAAAGGAAGTGCAAGTAGACTGAGCTCACAAAAACGTCATGTTGCATTGTGGGTTTGAGCCTTCCACGGCATTTTCCAAGGATTGTTCATTAATCTTAGAGCATCAAATATTTTCACTACAAAATGTGTCCACAAGTGCCTGGACTGGAAGAACAGCCAACACTCATTAGAGCAGCCATTTTAGGTTAAGTTAAACAGTCACTTGATCATTGTTGCCTGCTCAGCATAGCAGCAGCAGCAGCAGTAAGGCAGAGCTAATGGTGTGGTCAATTGCAGCTTCAAAAGGAGGGCAGGGGAAAGAGAAGAAACCTTGTTGCAGAACCTAACTATATCACTACAATAGGACTACTAGACCACAGGTTAACTTTCTTGATATCCCACAGAAGCAAGTCTTACTAAGGTACAGATGAGACAGAAGGCAAACACAGTGCAGTGATTTACTAAACTTTATTTTGGGTCCCACTGGCCCAGGATGGTTAGGATTCTGAATGCCGCCTTGACTGCTGAGAAAGTGGCCTGTCATAGTCTGCATTTTTGAATGTCCTAGAGCCAATGACCATAGGTATAGTAGCCATGAGCCAAGGTATAGTAGCTCATGAGCCACCAGGGCGAGGGACTCGTACTTTCCACTACTGGAAAGCTGGTGGTTCGTGAACTATCAGAACTTATGTCACAGTATTCTGATCTAACCATATGACTTTCATAGAAACCAATGAGCATCAAAGAGGGGTCATGTCATACAAAATGAATTTTATTTTATTAAAATGTCAACTAATTTCACTTACTTATAGTAATCTGAATTATGACAAGCATGGGTTACAATTTTCAAAAGGTGAAAGGTTAGCAGCTGTGCACAGAACTATATACTACATGCACTAAAAACAAATAGAGGGATTCTGAAAAACAGTAAGCCAACTGCATACTTTCAATGAAAAGAAGATGCAGTCCTTTGATAGAGGTAAGGCAAAAACTAAATGGCCACGTAGACTGAGATGTTCTCTAACACTTATAGGTAAGACTTGCCAAATCAACACTGAGGTATGTTAACAGTGTTGGTGGAAACTTGCCCGGCTGTTGCTGACCCAGCTGAGCACCGAGAGGATTTTAAATCTGAAACACCTTTCACAAGCAATGCATTCGGTTAAAAGAATTCTAAAAAACTGCAACAGGTTGATTAACATTGAACACAGAGGAAAAAAGTAAAACTTTCTGAAATGAAAGATCAAGACAAGTGTTGGTATATGGTGTATATCTTTTGATGCACTCCCTGCTTATGAAATCTGCCAATAACTTGGATCGTAAACACCAATACCATGCACACAGGTGTGGCTTTAAAAAGAAGTCTAAGTGCACTTTGGATTTATTTTTGTTAAATGTTAATTATGATCATTGGTTGTTTAAAATATCTAAAGATAGTCTTCCAGAAACTTTCAAGGAATTCAGCACAATCTTTAAAAGGCAATAAACAGCATACTTGGTCATTCAAAACCATAAGCTTTATGAAAGGTTCTGCTTTCCAAAATATTACCATGACTAGTTCAAGCACAGAAGGCCTAGTTATCTTCACTTTGCATGAAACTTGATAGCTACTGTGACTGGTTCCCCCCACCACCTCTTTAGGGTGCCACATGGAACTGGGGTACCACTGAGCCCACCTGACCCATCAGCCTGGGTCTCTTTACACTATATTGCTGAGGCAAGCCAGCCAAGTCCTCCCCCAGGCTTCAGATTGCACTTTACCAGCACACATACAGGTAGGGACACACCCAGCTGCAGTTATACACACAGATGATGAGATCAGCTCTACATGGGAAGGCTCAGCTAAGGAACTGCCCAGTTACTCAACTGCATTCCTCCCTGGAGTGTAAACCCAAAATTATACCATCTTGTGTGGCACAGAGAACAGTACTGCCCCAAGTTATGATTTACACACACACTGGTTTTAGACAAAACAAAACCAAGTTTATTAACTACAAAAGATAGATTTTAAGTGATTATAAGGCATAGCAAACAGATCAAAGCAGATTACCTAGCAAATAAAACAAACATGAAATCTAAGCTTAATATACTAAAGAAACTGATTATAAGTAGCAAATTCTCACCCTAAATGTTGTTTTAGGCAGATTGCAGAGGTTCTTGAAGGCAAGCTGCACTTGCTTACAGCTTAAAACTTCAGATATTTCTTTCACAGGCCAGATATCCTCTAGCCTCAGCTCAGCCCTTCTCCTCTAGTCCAGTTTTTTTGTTCTCAGGTGTTTCCAGCCATCCCTTTCTTGGGTGGGGAGTCAATGAAGAACAACCCCTGATGATGTCACTCCCCTGCCTTAAATAGTTTTTGCATATGGCAGGAATCCCAATTTGATCCCCAACCCTGGTAAATGGAAACACACTAGTAACATGGAGTCCAGTACCAGGAGACTTGGTCACATGTTCCTGCAGCCATAACTCAGAGGCTGTTTGCAGCATCCCCAGGAAGGCTTTCCAGGAAGGTGGGAGATTAGCATCTTCAAAGGCCTATTGTTTTCCCTAATGTCCCTTCCCAACCGGACATTCAAACTGATTGCATTCTGTCTAGTGGGCTTTTCTGCTGTAAGAGAAATCCGGGATAATCTCAAAGGGTGATGTAAATAAATATGTATATTTGACAGAATTAGGTAACGTTATTTCAACTTTTACTTTTCTTTTCCTGTTTCTGAAATGCTAATTACAATAAAAGTCACTATTGCCAAGAAAAAAATAATAGGTTAAGGTAAACTGGAGGTCAAGTATGATGGGATTTTGTTTCCAGAATCTTGTATAGAGCGTTAAAACTTTCAGCAATGGAAACTAACAGGGATATATGAGCACATGAAAGAATCTCTTAAAACAGGGCATCTTTGTTACTGAAAATTTAGGAATACATTAAGGACTGAATTCAACTCTGAGTTAAGACAATGGAGTCTCCTTCCTCAAATTAGATTTGAAGCGCATCTTCTTTCTCAGGCATTTGAAAATGGAGGGCAAGGGAACATGTGGAGAGGGAAGCTTTGACAGTAGAGATAGGGAATTATTTGAAAGGGAGAGGGATGTGTTATTTATTGCAGTAATGCCTAGGAGCCCCAGCTATTGATGGGGGTACCCTGTGCTGGCTCTGGACAAAACACATTACCAAATGTGTGGTAGTGATCAAATTGCTTCATTTAGTATGAACTTTTAAGGTATATCAAGGACACCTAGATTGTATAGATACCCCTTTTTAGAATGAAATTGGAGATGTCAGAAAGAAGCTATATGGGAACATGTGGATTTACAAACAGGGTTGTCCCAGGACTGGGAGGGATTGTCCTGGGTCCCCCATATGGGAGATCCCCCAAACATGACAGAGAGATGAGCAGGCCAAATCTGAGTGAACATTATTGAGACCTGGCACAGGGGGTCTCACCACCATGCAGGTTTGTCTCCTGCCATCAATAATGCAGGAACCGACTCGCCTACCCTGTCTGGGCCCAAATCCCACCATTGTCATCACTTGCATGCTGGGCCAAGGCAACCAGTCCAAGATCCTGCAGTTAGGAGTGTGATTGTGTGTGTGTGTGCTAGAGGATACCACCCCTCACTGGCAGCAGGGCTGGTGCTTAGGGAGACACGGGACAGGGAGCAACACATCCCTGTGGGGCGGGCAATGACCCCACAGGCCTCAGCCCTCTCTGATCTCCTCCCGCTCCATACCTTTCCCTCTCCTTAAACTTTTTCATCTCCATGATAATTTTTGTTTGAAAAAGAGTAGGGAAGGGGTTGCTCAGTTTCAGATTTTGCCCCAAGCTCCAAAAACTTCTGTGAGGCCCCGTTTACAGATGGCTGAAACATCTCCAGAATTAACAGAGTAGGAAAATTGATATCAGAACTTCCATTTTCCAAAAATAAACTAAAAAAATAAAATATGCCTGAATATAAATGGCCCTCTTAACTCAGGGAAATTGTTTAGCTTGCATAACAACTATAAGCAAGGTCAGAGGCTGAGCTGATGTGAATTAGCAAAGCTCTATTAAAATCACTAGATACTATAGTCTATTTAAATCAGTTGAAGATCAAGCCTTTGATATGGGAGGAACTACAGAATGACAGTGCTTATTCATAGCCAGGCAGTGGCAGTAGATGCTTAGAGAACCAGAGTGTCTTAATAGACTATTTTCAGAGTAGCAGCCGTGTTAGTCTGTATTCGCAAAAAGAAAAGGAGTACTTGTGGCACCTTAGAGACTAACAAATTTATTAGAGCATAAGCTTTCGTGAGCTACAGCTCACTTCATCGGATGCATTTGGTGGAAAAAAACAGAGGAGAGATTTATATACACACACAGAGAACATGAAACAATGGGTTTATCATACACACTGTAAGGAGAGTGATCACTTAAGATAAGCCATCACCAGCAGCAGGCGGGGGGGAAAGGAGGAAAACCTTTCATGGTGACAAGCAAGGTAGGCTAATTCCAGCAGTTAACAAGAACTATGCAATCGAAGTACTGCAATTGTTTAAGACTGCCAGGTGTTAAGTAAATGTACATATATCATGTACAACCACTCCTCTAAAGATATCCAATTTGATAATTTTTGCTGATATTTACTGCAAACAGAGGAGGCCACATTCATCCCAAATGGAACTCCACTGATCTCGGAGGAGTTCAAATAATGGTGACTTTGTCCCCAAATGTCTACTCAAACTTAAAGTTCTTATTCAAAATGGTACTGGGAAAGGTCCACAACTAGTACCTAACAAAAAAAGAGCATCTTATTATTTACACCACCCAAAGTATCCAATGCACTTTACAGAAAAATCACAGGACAAGTTCAGAGATCCAAAATAAAATACATTACAGGGGAAAAAAAGATTTATGGAAAGAAGAGCAGGAAAAAAAAGATGTGCCAAAATATACAGGCAATGGAAAGAAGAAAGGAGGGCAGAACAAAACCAAAGAAGAAATAGTGTGCTTTAAAAATAGTGTGCTGTCTCATAGAAAGTTTAGTGTCGAAAATTACATTAAATAACCCAATAAAAACTGAATAAATGGAGTTGTCATAAATATAAAAGGAAGGGTAAATACCTTTAAATCTCTCTTGGCCAGAGGAAAAACCCTTTCACCTGGAAAGGGTTAAGAAGCTAAGACAACCTCGCTGGCACCTGACCAAAATGACCAATGAGGAGACAAGATACTTTCAAAGCTGGACGCGGGGGAGAAACAAAGGTTCTCTCTGTCTGTGTGTTGCTTTTGCCGGGACCAGAGCAGGAATGCAGATCAGAACTCCTGTAAAGGGCTAATAAGCAATCTAGTTAGATATGCGTTAGATTCTGTTTTGTTTAAATGGCTGATCAATTAAGTTGTGCTGAATGGAATGTATATTCCTGTTTCTGTGTCTTTTTGTAACTTAAGATTTTGCCTAGAGGGATTCTCTATGTTTTGAATCTGATTACCCTGTAAGGTATTTACCATCCTGATTTTACAGAGGTGATTCTTTTACTTTTTCTTTAATTAAAATTCTCCTTTTAAGAACCTGATTGCTTTTTCCTTGTTCTTAAGATCCAAGATTTGGGTCTGTGCTCACCTATGCAAATTGGTGGGGATTTTTATCAAGCCTTCCCCAGGAAAGAGGGTGTAGGGTTTGGGAGGATTTTGGGGGGGAAAGACGTTTCCAAGTGGGCTCTTTCCTGGTTATATTTTATTAGATGCTTGGTGGTGGCAGCATTAAAGTCCAGGGGCAAAAGGTAAAATAGTTTGTACCTTGGGGAATTTTTAACCTAAGCTCATAAAAATAAGCTTAGGGGTTTTTTCATGCAGGTCCCCACATCTGTACCCTAGAGTTCAGAGTGGGGAAGGAACCTTGACAGGAGTCATAGGATGGATGGATGCGGTGCTCATACTGAAGTTCACCTAAGGCAGAAAAATCCCTGGGGCAGGCCCTGTGCGTACAGTGAAGCTTGCCTAGCTGGCCTAGGACTAACCTGCAGGGGAATCTTGGGACCTAAACCGCAAGGATTTTTAGATCAGTGCTGCAGTACATGAATATGAAAGACGTCCTGGGTTTTATATTGGTGAGATATTAGGACAAACAAAGGAAGAAGGCAGGAAAAAATACCACTGAAGTCAACAGAATACTACCCCCTGCCTATCTCCTGGACTCAAGCATGTTGTGAGGATTCATTCATAGAATATCAGGGTTGGAAGGGACCTCAGGAGGTCGTCTAGTCCAATGCCCTGCTCAAAGCAGGACCAATCCCCAATTTTTGTCCCAGATCCCTAAATGGCCCCCTCAAGAATCGAACTCGCAAGCCTGGGTTTAGCAGGCCAATGCTCAAACCACTGAGCTATCCCTCCCCTGAGTTAGCCCTCATTAGGGCAGCAAAGTTTCTAGGGCATGCCCTGAGCCTCACATCTGCTGAGGAATTTGGATGCAGTTTCACAGGGAGAATTAGAAAGGACGCATCTACAATAGGGAAACTGGGACTCATAAGACAGCTACAAAGGTGATAGCAACTTTGGGAGTTGTAGTGTAGACAGCTCACAGGCATTTTTACTACCTTGTTGTATAACTCCTAACCCTAGGGCCTCATGTTCTCCCTACAACTTCACGGTAAATTCTGGGGTCCAGTTTTCCCAGAATAGACAAGGCCGATACATTTAGGCTCCTATTCAAAACCCATTTTTCTGTCAAAAGAAAGTGGCAGAATGATAAAAGTAGTTTATGTATTGTTGTTTTTGTCTTTTATTATCTTGATCACTTTTCCACTGTTCTTGTCCTGAGTTCCCCAGACCTAATAAAGCTCCATTTACTGTTTTATTTCTTTGGGAATTGTAATAGCTATTTTATATTACTCTGCTCTAACTGACACTCCTCTTATGAGATTGGGGGTTGAATATTTTCCTGAAGGACAGGCCCTCTTGTGAATTCTGCACATGGTTACATTTGTACAATGGGGATAATTTCAGGATTAATGAGGATAACTGTTATCTGCAATGAACAATTCAACCATCTCTATGTACAAAGACAGAAATCAGGGTTGAATCCTGAATCAAATGAGGTCTAAATTCAAAGTGTTTGTATAATATTCAACCAGCTTTACTGCTCCATCCACTCTCACGTTACAGAATGAGTAGACAGAGAAGTCTCTTTACCAGAAGCTATGACATCATCCTACAGGGAGTATAAATGGTGATACGGTGGCTTAGCACTAACCTGCAGGGGAACCATAGGACCTAAAAAGGAATAGTTTTCAGATCAGTGCTGCAGTACATGAATATGAAGGACACCTAGGACAAAACAAAAGGAAGAAGGCAGGCAAAAATATCACTGAAGTCAACAGAATACTGCCCCCCGCCTACCTCCTTGCCTCAAGCATGTTGTGAGAATTCATTAGTTAATGTAAAGCACTATATAAGAATTAGGGCTGTCAAGTGATTAAAAAAATAATCACTATCAAAGGCGGGATTAAAAAAGTAGTCATGATTAATCACAGTTTTAAAACGTACTGTTAAATAATAATGGAATACCAACTTAAATTCAGCTAGGAAGCATTTCCTCTGGAATGGTGATCGAAGCATGAAGGGGCATACAAATGTTTAGCATATCTGGCACGTAAATACCCTTGCAATGCTGGCTACACGAGTGCCATGCGAACGCCTATTCTGATTTTCTTATTTTCTTATTTTCTGATTCTTATTATTGCTTATTATTAAATAAGAAGCGGGCAGCATTATCTCCCATAAATGTAAATAAAAGTGTTGGTATTAGCAATTGGCTGAACAAGAAGTAGGACTGAGTAGACTTGCAGGCTCTAAAGTTTCTTTGTTTTTGAGTGCAGTTATGTAAAAAAAAAATCTACTTTTGTAAATTGCACTTTCACGATAAAGAGTTGCACTACAGTGCTTGTACAGGGTGAATTGAGAAATACTATTTCTTTTGTTTATTATTTTTACAGTGCAAATATTTGTAATCAAAAATAATATTAAGTAAGTACCATACACTTAGTATTGTGTTGTAATCAAAATCAATATATTTGAAAATGTAGAAAAACATCCAAAATATTTATAATAAATTTAAATTGGTATTCTATTATTGTTTAACACTGATTAATCACAACTTTTTTATCTAGTTAATTGTTTTGCATTACTCACTCACATTAACTGTGATTAATTGACAGTCCTAATAAGAACTACATATTGTTACTGATAAGAGAGTAGATACCGACATGACAGTTAGGTAACACATACTACACACTTTAGCATTGATTGTATAGCATGTGCTTTCTAGATTCACACAAATAAGCTCAAATTGTAGCCCTCCAACAGACAAAAAAATCATATATGCAACTAGATGAAATAAGCCATGCCTGAAAGAGAATATGATCAATTCAAGTGTCATCCCAAAAGGTAAAGACTGTAATTTCTACAAAACATTAAAATACCCCAGAGATGGTTCATGCTGAAAGATGCTCAAAATAAGCCCCCCAAAAGTGCACTTCTAACTGGCAGGGAACTCAGCAAAAGGAACATAAGATTAATGGATGGGGCAGTTTTCAGACATTGGGAGTAGATCTCCAGACATCTCAGCAGAGGCTGTGCATGGGGGGAGGGGGGAGAGAGAAAAAAATCACCTCTAGATTTGCTTTCAGTTAATGAAAGTAAAAGATAGAAATAAAACAGACACAATGAAAAGGCTTCAACAAAGTAAAGGAACTAAATAAATCATACAAGAGTGATTTAGTACTTGTACAACATACATTCTTCCTTATGTGCTCTGGACTGGATTGTCAATTTAAGCATCCAATTATCTCCCATGTCTTAACTAACCATGACAATTTCTAGTGCTGATTTTTTTAGACCAGTACCAAGTGTGTTAAAAAAAAAACCTGACAGAAAAGCTGCAAACATAAGCCACAGTTTTAGTTTACATTTGTGTTTAGTTCTGGGAAGCCCTTCATGAAAACTTCTGTGGGCACCTCAGGAAAGCTCCTCTAACCCACAAAGAATGTTTGAGGTGCTGGGTTAAAGAATGGTAGCTCACAAGTATTTGTTACTACTGGGAAATGTACTCAGAAAATGGGGGAAAACCAGGGCATTGGTATGAGGGATTTGGGGGAAGAGGTGAAGGAAGGTTTTGGCAGTTGTGGGGAGTGTTGTATCAAGGCTGCCTGTTACTGTGTGGTGGGGACACAAGGATTGGTCACAGTAGGCTGAGATGCAAGGGACTTCTAAAAAAAAAAAAAACACTTATGAACAGGTGTCAACAGAGCATGGCCCCATGCCTATGTACAACCCTGTATTTTATTATGCCTCAAAATGCATTAAACAAGCCTTTCCAACATTCTGAGTTCAATATTGTCTACATAACAGGTCGACAAGTCCACATTACAAATGATAGGGCTGAATCCAGCACAGAATTACACCCTGCATCCCTATTTAAGACAATGGAACTGTCTGAAGTGTAAGTCATCACAGAACTGGGCACAAATGTCCTACAACTCCCCATTAACTTAATGACCCGATATGCAAGATATACAAACACAAATCTGTAGCAGGCTGAAATGCTTTATGGCATGTTCAATCCCAATAAATCTTTCCTGCCAGAATTCTAAGTAGAGGATTATAGTGGAAACATTGACATAACCACAGCTATGTGAGCACCACTTGAATAAAAGCTAAATGAAACACACATGTAGAAATGCTGTATTGGCAGCAAGTACTCTGCAGTAATGCAGCTCTGCTTTATCTATCGCTGGATTGAACTCAGACTCATAGACTAAGGTCAGAAAAGGCCATCGTGATCATCTAGTCTGACTCCTGCATATTGCAGGCCACAGAACCTCACCCACCCACACCTGTAATAGACCTCAACCCTCTGGCTGAGTTATTGAAGTGCTCAAATCATGAAGGGCTTAAAGACTTCAAGTTACAGAGAATTCACCATTTACACTAGTTTAAACTCAAATAATAAAGGTCCATAACTTCAAAACTAAAGCACAACTCTGGGAAGTGCTGAGTTCCCTTAACTCCTATTGACTGCAAAGGAGGTTGAGGATGCTCAGTGCTTCAGAGGATTTGGTCAGAGCTCAGTTTATTCTCTTGGCTACATAGCCTAAATCTGCCTGGAACTAGAGGGAAGATGATGAAAGATCAGGATGGTGGATCTTTTCTTTTCTGCGTCCTGCAACACTGCTATTTCAGTGCAGTCTGACACACTACACATCTGAGGAGAATACCTGTGTTGAGCATTTAATATTGCTTTACTTAATCAAAGTGCTACAAAAATAACTAATGAATGCATTCACTCTATCGCTAATTACATTGGAGAACTATTTCCAGAGCTATTATCAGGTCTGCTGCTGTTCTGAGTGATATGACAAATATTATACCACCAATGTCTAGAACATGACAATCTTCCTTTAGATAAAGAAACCCCAGGGATGGTGTATGGGGTGTGCTGGGAATGGAAGGGGGTGTAGCCAGAGCATGCTGTGATCAGACAACCGCCACCCCCCAGCTCAGTGCCCCCTAAGTGCTGGACAAATTAGAATAGCCCTAAGTCTGCTCTAAATTATATTAGAAGCCAATAGCTCCCAGCTGCTCCTAGGATTGAAGGCTGGAAAGCTACCTTTGTTCCCCTTGCAGGTGTGCCAAGTACTTCTCTAGTGCACATAAAGGACTAGCCTTTATGTTTAAAGGATGTACATAAAATATTTTAAGACTGTTTTGTAGAAAGAATATCATGTGGAAGACCAGCTGATTAAAAGAAAAAGGTTGGCCAGGAAGAAGTCTTCTGGGGCTGGTGCAAGATCCGACAGGGAGCATTCAAAGAGCAATCAAGTTAGATATCAAGGTAACCCTAAGATTCCTTCTTTGTCTTACTTCAGGTAGGATTTGCTAGTTTTGAAAAGACATCCTAGGATATATGTCACATCTCTGTGCAGTACATTGACACCAAAAGTGGTTCATTATTATATATGAATTATATCTGAAATATAAAATTACATATTGCTCATATTATATATATATATATATATATATATATATATAAATAAATGAGCAATTTGTAATTTTATATTTCACCAAATAGGAGATTTAGCAGAACTAGGAAGTACTAGGAAGATGATTTTATGTAGAACAATCAAAAGCACAGTGTATTATGGTATAGTCCACCCACTCAATGCATAGTTCAAAGGACTCTAAATCAAAATGGGATGTTGCGAGACTTCTGCTAATACAAAAGGAGATGGTGTCCCACATGCATTGTTTTGTCTTCTGATTGTATTAGCTTTGAAATCAAGTTATTTCATTTTACACATTAAAGCTTTTGTTTGTAAACATATGAATTAAAAATTCAATTTTGACACTGTTGCACAGGGCTAAGATTGTGGGGGTGAGGAAGGTTAAAGATTCACGGAGAAAGTGTCAGGCAGCGTGAGAAGAAACAGAGAAAGAGAGGTCTTGAATGAAGGATGAAAAAAAAAAGATGGAAGGAATGCAAGGAAAAGGAAGAAGTCAAATAGGTCAGTAGACATATTTAGTGAGGAGGAAGGAGAAAAAAACAGGAAAGTCTGAAAGAAAAGAAAAAAACAAATGGGGATAGGACATTTTTAAAAAAAGTTTCTACAAAGCTTTTTCTGGAGGTAATTGCCCATGTGTACAATATGAGCTTTTACACACTTCTACTAGGCTATAAATACACCATTAAATGGCTATTTACCCACCTGCTTTCAAACATCTCCAACCTCTAGTGCCTCCTTAGTCACTTTTCCAGCTTCTTGGGAGCCTGCTTCTATGCCTTGTCCAAGGCTCTATGAATACTGCCTGCAGCCCTGGCAGTAAATCAATTATATCTTTAGAAAGCATCACCAGCATTTAAGCTGTGGCAGGGTCATAAATGATCTTGAGCATTTTGGTAGCAATAGAAAATTGAGTTTCTTTACCAAGGGATTAGCCTGTGTCACTATCCCTCTAGACTAGGTCCCATCTCCCATGTTGTTCGACCTATCTAGAAGGTCTCTGACGGAGATCATTGCTGTACACAGCATAGAATATCATCATGACACTGATGATTCACAGTTGCAGATATTTCTTGCCTAGTGGACCCTGCAAACCTGTGCTCTGACCAAGGTACTTGAATGATATCAATGTTGCCTCAAAGCCAGAGCTGGTTGGGATTTTTTCAAGGAAACGTATTTTCAATTAAAAATGTTGATTCATCAAATCTAAAACAAAAACTTTTTCAGGAAAAGGTTGGTTTTAATACATTTTCCATTTAGGAAAAAAAAAGTAAACAAATTAAAAATAATAAAAGGGGTGAAACTGAAATGAAATGTTTCAGGTTTTTGGGGGGAGATTTTCTATTTGCAAAAATTTGCAATTTTGACTGTGTTCCCCAATTTCAATAAGGGAACAATTTTGGAAATCTTCAAAATTTTCCCAGGATGGGAAAACTATTTCCTATCCAGTGGTACTCAAAGCTGGGAAGAAAGAAGTTGGCTACAGAAGGGTTTAGTTGACAAGAATGAAACAAGATAAGAATTGTCTCAGTTTTGCATGGACCCTCTCGATGGAAAACCATGTCACACATTAGAACAGAAGTGTTGGGGTTTCCCCCGCCCCTTACCCGCACAGTTTTATAGTGTCATAGGGCAGCTCCTGCTGAACCGCCCTCCAGCAGAAGACAGGTACAACAGGTGTGCCTGCCTCTATTTCTCCTTTATCCACCTGTACAAATAGTCTCTCTCTTGGCAGCAAATTCAAGCCCTTTTAGTCACATACAGTGCCTGAGAGCCCTCAAAGTAAACACAGTTCCTCCCAAACTCCAAAGTAAAACGAGGTTACAATGCAGCAGCTCTTCAATCCCATTCAAAGGCCACTGTTCCCAGGTCACCCACCCAGGAGTCATTAATAACTCTGTTGCAGTTCTGTTAGCCCCTGTTTCAGGGCCCCATTCTCCAGGCACTCTTCCTACTTCAGAGCTCCAAAACCCACTGCTCTCCTGCAAGTCTTTTCCTATAGCCCCAAGTCAAGTCTCCTGTGAGAAGGCTCCCCACAATATTTTAATCTCCCAGACCTCCTCATCTTTAAGTCCTACTGCTGCTCAGAGAATAATCCTCCAGGTCCACTCCTTTCTCCTTAGATTCAGCTTCTTAAAGCCCTCCACTCATGCCAGCTGCCAAGGGCCTTCTTGCATTCTTCCACTCACCCAGCCTCCTCACGTGTAAGGCCTGTTCCACCCTCCAACATTAACCCTCTTGCTTCTGGGCCTGGTTTATACTGACCACACTGGTTCTTCCCCTTGTTCCTTGGTCCTCTGCACAAGCCTTCCTGCCACGCGGCACAGTTCCCCAGCTCTAACCAGTCTCCTAATAGTTTTCGACATCTCAGCAGCAGCAGCTCAGTTACTGCTCTCCTGCAGCAACTCTCTGCTATTCCTTCTGTCTTGCCCCTGTTCACAAATAGCTCTCACCTACCTCTTCAAGACTCTGTCTCAGTCTTTCCTTTATATGGCCCAGGTGCCTTAAGGCGAGCTGGGTGGCTGCTCACCAGTCACGGATATATTGGACCTTGCTCCCTCTTAATGGGACTTGTCACCCTGTGACAAATGGCTACACCTTTATGCATTTCATGTTGAACACACCAAAGCAATACAGACCCTCTAACCACAAGAGTCAACGATTGTGACTCCCTCTTAATAGGACTCCAGGTAGGGATGTCCCATTGCTTGAAATGTGGCAGCCAATTGTTCGAGTTTGAGCTACGATGATCATTATATTATATAAATAAATAAATATTTAAACATGTATGCAGCACTTTAAATATTCAAACATTGGAAGCACATTAAACCAGTGTTTCCTGATCTGTCTTGGCTGCCGTTTGTCTTCTGGGTGGAATTCAATGTGTTCGTTTTAACCTATAAAGCTTTAAATAGTTTGGGAGCTGGTTAAGTAAGAGATTGCCTGTCTGTCCAATGACATAAAGCCACACTTGAAATCAGCAGAGTGCCTTAGCTGGAGCTCCCTTGGTATAAATGAGAGGGAGCTGTTGGCAGGGCATTCTCTGTGAGGGCGCTTAATTTTGGAACTCACTTCTGCACCCTTGGTCTGTCTGAGCCTAGATTTGTTAACCCTCCAAGCATAATGCAAAGGCTTTCTTTACCCATCTTTGTTAAAGGCCATCAAGGAGTGAACACAGTAGCAGCAGTTGTTGGCTCCCAACAGGATACTTATTCCTCTTGATGTTGCTGCCTGCTCTGTATTCCTTACAGTAGCTGCGTGTGAAGTAGTGCATTGCCACTGTTGTTTTGTAAAGCCCTAAAGCTGTTGCCCTGGTTACACTGAAGATGTATTCTTTGGATGGGGGAGGGAGGGTTCTGATGGTTTGCCCAGGGAAGGGAGAAGGGTTGGGGAAGATGGGTGCTATGTAAATATCAATACATTTGATGTAACATTAATAGACATTACTATTACTGTTATCAGAGAGAGAATGTGGAGCACACAAGAAGGGGAGACCATTCTCAACTATAAAATTACATACATCTTCCCATCTTAAAACAGACTCTTGCTTTTTAAATATTTGGCAGAGCAAAATTAATTCTGAGCATCTTTAACTCATTAATCCTCATCTCCACACATGCTTGTTGTTTCATATAACTCTAACTGCCAGTCTCCTGGTAGACACACAGGAGCCCTCTTTTGGCTCACCTGGCAGTGGAAAACTGCTTCCCTACCACAATCATAATGTGTACCCCCCCCATTTAAGGCACTAGATTTATGCTGGCATATAGTAATATGACAGAGAGAAGGTTAGAATAAATCAAAGCTTGTGGTAGGTGTAGAAATTTAATTTGATCATTTCTGTTGTGTTTGTCTCATTAGTTTGAGGACAGAACCTGTGCTCACAGGAGGAAGTGATACAGAATTGACAGCTACTAAGTGTGGGTTTATGTTAGTAGATTCTCGCTAACAACATGAACGTACTTTAAATCCCAGTTCTGTCTTTGCATTAAGGCTCTGACAGCCACATAATTTGTTAGGAAGCTTGGAGCTTGTTACCACTTTAAGAATGTGAGGCAAGAAATGGAATGAAGATGCCTGCACTTCTCAGGCCAGATTTTCAAAAGGTATTTAGGCATCTAAGAATGCAGGAAGGTGCCTAGTGGGATTTAAACACACACACACACACACCCCTAAGAAGTGACTAAGTGACTTTCAATGGGAGTTGAGATTTTTAAAAAAGGGCCTAGACCAGGGGCGGGCAAACTTTTTGGCTTGAGGGCCACATCAGGTTTCTGAAATGGTATGAAGGGTCAGGTAGGGGAGGCTGTACCTCCACAAACAGCCAGGCATGGCCCAGAACCCCCCCCCCCCCACCTATCCACCCCCTTCCATCCCCTGATAGCACCCCCCTCCCCAGGACCCTTACCCCATCCACCCCTCCCTGTTTCCTGACCACCCCCAGAACCCTTGCCTCTGACTATCCCCTGCTGCCCCATGAAACCCCCCCTTCCTGACTGCCCCCCCAGGTCCCCTGCCCCCATTCAACCCCCTACTCCCTACCCTCTGACCACCCCAACTCCTATCCACACTCCTGCCCCTGACCACCCCCCTGAACTCCCCTGCCCTATATCCACCTTCCCGCCCCCCCCCCACTCCATGTCCCCTTGCCGCGCTGCCTGGAGCAACAGGACAGGCAGCCGTGTCGCCTGGCTGGAGCCAGCTTTGCCACTGTGCAGCAAGAACCCCGCTGTGCAGAACATTGCACCAGCAGTGCAGTGAGCTGAGGCTGAGGGGGAAGGGGAACACCAGAGGAAGGGCCAGGGTGAGCCTCCTGGGCCAGGGGCTCAGGGGCCGGGCAGGAGGGTCCTGTGGGCTGGATGTGGCCCGCCAGCCCTAGTTTGCCCAAACAGATAAAAACACCCACTGAATCCTTAAGTGCCTAAATAGCTTTGCAAATGTGGCCTCTCACATCATGAAGCAATGCTATTCTCCTCTCTGCATTGCTGTACTCCAGTGAAGGCAGTCTTTTTTAACCCTCCCTAATTAAGTTTAAGCAATGTAAGGGTATTATCCAATTCCATTCTTGGAGTTGCCAACAACTTTTCATTTATAATATTTTCTTTCACTCAGGCCATTTCCAGATATCAACATAAATCTTTTTTTTTTTAAATGTAGCTGAGGCTTTAAAGGAAACAAAAGTGTTTCTCTGGGGCTTGGCTTGCCTGATTTAAACACAACAAAACACAAAAACAATGTTTGAAGATGTATATAGACAATGACAAAGAAACATGTTACATTGTTTCCTGTGAGATATTTCTCAAAATAGAGAAATTATTTTAATTGTATGAAAAGAATAACTTTTCCAAGTTGCCAGCGTGACTGATCAGCAGATTTCTGGTATTTAAGTTCATGGGTTATAACTCTCCTTCAGATATTTTCCAAGGGCATTGAAAGGAGTGGAAATCCCACTGTCCTACAGCCAAAAATCTTTTTTTGGGGGGGAAGATGGGTGTGAAGCAGTGTGACAACCATCTATCCCCTCCAAAGTCAAAGAAGCCCTGCCATTTGGCTCCAGGTACTCAAACTTCCACAAGTTTGGAGGGCATAGGGAAACAATTGGACAGAAAGAGGTACAACAGGGGAAAGCTGCCTCCTGCAGCATTATCCCCTGGAAACCCAGAGGGATTTTCGACTCAGGGCTTGTATACACTAGCACTTACTTCAATATAATTTAAGTTGCCCAGGTGTGTGGAAAAGCCACCCCGAGCAACATAAGTTACACCGACCTAAGCGCCAGTGAGGACAGCACTGCGTTGGTGGGAGAACCTCCTCTGCTGACATACCTATTGCCACTTGGGGAGGTGGAGTAATTATGCCTATGGGAAAGCTCTCTCTCCTATCGACAGAGGTTTGCACTAGCAACGCTACAGCAGCACAGCTACATTGTGACAACTGCACTGCTGTAGCGATTCTAGTGTAGATTAGCAGTCAGACTTTAAGGTCAGAAGGGACCATCATGATCATCTAGTCTGACCCCCTGCACATTGCAGGCCATAGAACCTCACTCACCCACCCTCTCCTGCAGTAGGTCCATAATCTCTAGCTGAGCTACTGAAGTCCTCAAATCACGATTTAAAGATGTAAAGATACAGAGACTCCACCATTTGCTCTACTTCAAACCAGCAAATGCCCCATGCTGCAGAGGAAGGCAAAAAACCAAACCAAACCCAGGATCTCTTCCAGATTTACCTAAGGGAAAATTCCTTCCTGACCCCAAATATGGCAATCAGTTAGATCCTGACCATGTGGGCTATCAGTTTTCATTAATAATCTGTTTGAGATGCTTGTACGTCAAGTATAATCTGCAACCCTTCCCTGAAAATTTCTTCCCCTTGCTTGGGATGCAGGCTTCAGATAGTTTCTGCATCTTCGACAAGTGATTCCAAGCCTCCTCCATTTTTAGAGCCTTGAGTTCATCAGTCCAGTCCACTTCCCTAACTAATTCCCTTAATTTTTTTAAGTTTGCTCTTTTGAAATCAAGGACCATAGTTCCAGACCTATTTTTGTTTATCCTTCCATCTAGTTTAAATTGAATTAACTCATGGTCACTCAAACAAAGGTTGCCCTCTACAACAGTTCCTCTATGAGGTCCTCAATATTTACCAATACTACGTCTAAAATGGCATCACCTCTTCTTGGTTCAGTGACTATTTGATGAAGAAATCTGCTGGCTATCACATCCAGGAATCTGGGCTCTACCATCATTGGTAGCACTTGTCCTCCAATCTATATTTGGAAAATTAAAGTGTCCCACAATTCCCACTAGTATTTATTTCATTAAAAATATTAATGAGTTCTTTGTTCATATCTGCTTTGGATCGTGGAGGTCCGTAGCAGACCCCCACAAACTATCCCAGTGGAGCATCTGTTACATTTCTTTCCCAAAGTGATTTTGACCCAAACAGACTCCATTTTATCTATTCCATCAGTTCTAATTTCTTTACAGTCTAACTCATCATTAATGTACAACATTACTCCACCACCCTAACTTTTATTTCGGTCTTTCCTGAACAGTGCTTCCCTTCAATACCTGTATTTCAGTCAGGACTAGTATTCCACCATAAAAAGAAAAGGAGTACTTGTGGCACCTTAGACACTAACAAATTTATTAGAGAATAAGCTCTCGTGAGCTACAGCTCACTTCATCGGATGCATTTGGTGGAAAAAACAGAGGAGAGATTTATATACACACACACACAGAGAACATGAAACAATGGGTTTATCATACACACTGTAAGGAGAGTGATCACTTAAGATAAGCCATCACCAGCAGCAGGGGGGGGAAAGGAGGAAAACCTTTCATGGTGACAAGCAAGGTAGGCTAATTCTAGCAGTTAACAAGAATATCAGAGGAACAGTGGGGGGTGGGGTGGGAGGGAGAAATACCATGGGGAAATAGTTTTACTTTGTGTAATGACTCATCCATTCCCAGTCTCTATTCAAGCCTAAGTTAATTGTATCCAGTTTGCAAATTAATTCCAATTCAGCAGTCTCTCATTGGAGTCTGTTTTTGAAGCTTTTTTGTTGAAGGATAGCCACTCTTAGGTCTGTGATCGAGTGACCAGAGAGATTGAAGTGTTCTCCAACTGGTTTTTGAATGTTATAATTCTTGACGTCTGATTTGTGTCCATTCATTCTTTTACGTAGAGACTGTCCAGTTTGGCCAATGTACATGGCAGAGGGGCATTGCTGGCACATGATGGCATATATCACATTGGTAGATGCGCAGGTGAACGAGCTTCTGATAGTGTGGCTGATGTGATTAGGCCCTATGATGGTATCCCCTGAATAGATATGTGGACAGAGTTGGCAACGGGCTTTGTTGCAAGGATAGGTTCCTGGGTTAGTGGTTCTGTTGTGTGGTGTGTGGTTGCTGGTGAGTATTTGCTTCAGATTGGGGGGCTGTCTGTAAGCAAGGACTGGTCTGTCTCCCAAGATCTGTGAGAGTGATGGGTCGTCCTTCAGGATAGGTTGTAGATCCTTGATGATGCGTTGGAGAGGTTTTAGTTGGGGGCTGAAGGTGATGGCTAGTGGCGTTCTGTTGTTTTCTTTGTTGGGCCTGTCCTGTAGTAGGTGACTTCTGGGTACTCTTCTGGCTCTGTCAATCTGTTTCTTCACTTTAGCAGGTGGGTATTGTAGTTGTAGGAACACATGAGAGAGATCTTGTAGGTGTTTGTCTCTGTCTGAGGGGTTGGAGCAGATGCGGTTATATCGTAGCGCTTGGCTGTAGACAATGGATCGAGTGGTATGATCTGGATGAAAGCTAGAGGCATGTAGGTAGGAATAGCGGTCAGTAGGTTTCCGATATAGGATGGTGTTTATGTGACCATCACTTATTAGCACCTTAGTGTCCAGGAAGTGGCTCTCTTGTGTGGACTGGTCCAGGCTGAGGTTGATGGTGGGATGGAAATTGTTGAAATCATGGTGGAATTCCTCAAGAGCTTCTTTTCCATGGGTCCAGATGATGAAGATGTCATCAATGTAGCACAAGTAAAGTAGGGGCATTAGGGGACGAGAGCTGAGGAAGCGTTGTTCTAAGTCAGCCATAAAAATGTTGGCATACTGTGGGGCCATGCGGGTACCCATTGCAGTGCCGCTGATTTGAAGGTATATATTGTCACCAAATGTGAAATAGTTATGGGTGAGGACAAAGTCACAAAGTTCAGCCACCAGGTTAGCCGCGACACAGACAGACATCATCTTCCTGTCCAAATGCAAACAGATGGACATCATACCGAAAGGACTGAAGGTAAAAAATCCATTACAATCTACATACCACACAGACTTTGCTGACAGCTTGTGCCACACACTCTCAAAGAAATTGCGGAACCACCTGATCAACATCCTCTACAGCAAACAGGGAAAGATTAAGAATGAACTCTCAAAACTGGATACTCTCATAAAGAACCAACCTTCCACACAAACTTGCTCGTGGCTGGACTTTACAAAAACTAGACAAGCCATTTACAAAACACACTTTGCTTCTCTACAAAAGAAAAAGGACACTAAGCTATCTAAACTACTATATGCCACAAGGGGCCACAACAATGGTTCCCGTAACCCACCCAGCAATATTGTTAATCTATCCAACTATACTCTTAGCCCAGCAGAAGAATCTGTCCTATCTCGGGGCCTCTCCTTTTGCCCCTCCACCCCCACGAACATGATACAGTTCTGTGGTGACCTAGAATCCTATTTTCGACATCTCATACTCAAGGAATATTTCCAACACACCTCTGACCAACATATTAACCCACAGAGACCTTCCTGCCAACACTACAAAAAGAAGGATTCTGGGTGGACTCCTCCTGAAGGTCGAAACAGCAGCCTGGATTTCTACATAGACTGCTTCCGCCGACGTGCACGAGCTGAAATTGTGGAAAAGCAGCATCGCTTACCCCATAACCTCAGCCATGCAGAACACAGTGCCATCCACAGCCTCAGAAACAATTCTGATATCATAATCAAAAAGGCTGACAAAGGAGGTGCTGTCGTCATCATGAATAGGTCGGAATATGAACAAGAGGCTACTAGGCAGCTCTCCAACACCACTTTCTACAAGCCATTACCGTCTGATCCCACTCAGGATTACCAAAAGAAACTACAGCATTTGCTCAAGAAACTCCCTGAAAAAGCACAAGAACAAATCCGCACAGACACACCCCTGGAGCCCCGACCTGGGGTATTCTATCTGCTACCCAAGATCCATAAACCTGGAAATCCTGGATGCCCCATCATCTCAGGCATTGGCACCCTGACATCAGGATTGTCTGGCTATGTAGACTCCCTCCTCAGGCCCTTCGTTACCAGCACTCCCAGCTATCTTCGAGACACCACTGACTTCCTGAGGAAACTACAGTCCATTGGTGATCTTCCTAAAAAACCATCCTAGCCACTATGGATGTAGAAGCCCTCTACACCAACATTCCACACAAAGATGGACTACAAGCCGTCAGTAACAGTATCCCCGATACTGTCGCAGCTAACCTGGTGGCTGAACTTTGTGACTTTGTCCTCACCCATAACTATTTCACATTTGGTGACAATGTATACCTTCAAATCAGCGGCACTGCGATGGGTACCCGCATGGCCCCACAGTATGCCAACATTTTTATGGCTGACTTAGAACAACGCTTCCTCAGCTCTCGTCCCCTAATGCACCTACTCTACTTGCGCTACATTGATGACATCTTCATCATCTGGACCCATGGAAAAGAAGCTCTTGAGGAATTCCACCATGATTTCAACAATTTCCATCCCACCATCAACCTCAGCCTGGACCAGTCCACACAAGAGATCCACTTCCTGGACACTACGGTGCTAATAAACGATGGTCACATAAACACCACCCTATATCGGAAACCTACTGACCGCTATTCCTACCTACATGCCTCTAGCTTTCATCCAGATCATACCACTCGATCCATTGTCTACAGCCAAGCGCTACGATATAACCGCATCTGCTCCAACCCCTCAGACAGAGACAAACACCTAAAAGATCTCTATCATGCATTCCTACAACTACAATACCCACCTGCTGAAGTGAAGAAACAGATTGACAGAGCCAGAAGAGTACCCAGAAGTCACCTACTACAGGACAGGCCCAACAAAGAAAACAACAGAACGCCACTAGCCATCACCTTCAGCCCCCAACTAAAACCTCTCCAACGCATCATCAAGGATCTACAACCTATCCTGAAGGACGACCCATCACTCTCACAGATCTTGGGAGACAGACCAGTCCTTGCTTACAGACAGCCCCCCAATCTGAAGCAAATACTCACCAGCAACCACACACCACACAACAGAACCACTAACCCAGGAACCTATCCTTGCAACAAAGCCCGTTGCCAACTCTGTCCACATATCTATTCAGGGGACACCATCATAGGGCCTAATCACATCAGCCACACTATCAGAAGCTCGTTCACCTGCGCATCTACCAATGTGATATATGCCATCATGTGCCAGCAATGCCCCTCTGCCATGTACATTGGCCAAACTGGACAGTCTCTACGTAAAAGAATGAATGGACACAAATCAGACGTCAAGAATTATAACATTCAAAAACCAGTTGGAGAACACTTCAATCTCTCTGGTCACTCGATCACAGACCTAAGAGTGGCTATACTTCAACAAAAAAGCTTCAAAAACAGACTCCAACGAGAGACTGCTGAATTGGAATTAATTTGCCAACTGGATACAATTAACTTAGGCTTGAATAGAGACTGGGAATGGATGAGTCATTACACAAAGTAAAACTATTTCCCCATGGTATTTCTCCCTCCCACCCCACCCCCCACTGTTCCTCTGATATTCTTAAAAAGAAAAGGAGTACTTGTGGCACCTTAGAGACTAACAAATTTATTAGAGCATAAGCTTTCGTGAGCTACAGCTCACTTCATCGGATGCTGGAATTAGCCTACCTTGCTTGTCACCATGAAAGGTTTTCCTCCTTTCCCCCCCCTGCTGCTGGTGATGGCTTATCTTAAGTGATCACTCTCCTTACAGTGTGTATGATAAACCCATTGTTTCATGTTCTCTGTGTGTGTGTATATATAAATCTCTCCTCTTTTTTTCCACCAAATGCATCCGATGAAGTGAGCTGTAGCTCACGAAAGCTTATGCTCTAATAAATTTGTTAGTCTCTAAGGTGCCACAAGTACTCCTTTTCTTTTTGCGAATACAGACTAACACGGCTGCTACTCTGAAACCTGTCATTATTCCACCATGTTTCCCTTATCCCTCATATCTGGTTTCACTTCCTGCAGCACTAGTTCTAGTTTCTTATTTTGTTACCCATGTTTCTTACATTGATTTACAGACACCTTACTAGTTTCTGCTTGGCTTCACCCAGATTCCTCGCCTGATTAGGTATAGTCATTTTGCTGCCAGTATCCCCCACCTGACAGTGCCACTGCCAGTAACAATCTTTCCTCTTTTTGTCAATCCTCCAACCCTTTGCTGTTGTAAATCTTATTAAGGTTACTAGGCGACTGATATTCCAAATGTTTGAGGATGGAATGGGCTTCTGTGGGAGAAGTTAGAAAGGTTTTAGAAGAAAATTTCGCAGACCGTTAAAATGCACTTACCGCACAAATGGAATACAACATTATTTGAACTACTCCTATATTGGCTGTCAAATTAACTTTATTGCAGACATATAACTGAGTTCTTAGAAAGATAAATCGTTCCTTCATGTCTTACACACACCCTTCATATAACTGAATTCAATGGGAAAAGGTGATATGCTCTGGAAAGGAGATAAACCCAGCAGGTATAAATTCTGATTGCCACCCTTCAGCAAACAAAGAGGGAAGCAAGATCATCCTTTTGTGTATTCTCTGGATAGCCCACTGTGCATTAACCTAACCACACGATGTCTCTCTTGCTCCAAAAATATACCGCTGCAAACATCTGGTTCTCTTTCAGATAATTTGAAAGCAAGATTTTCTAAACTGGCAGCTTTGAATAGAAAACAGCTTTAATTTTGAATATTTGTTGATTATGTAGAATTCTTTAAAATTTATCTAAAATGTAGGGTTTCATCCTACTGCAATTTATCTGAAGCAAATGTTTACCTACAGAAGCTCAGACTAAGTGATCTGGCCTCTCTAGCACTCTAAAACAGCTATTTTTTTAGTGCACATCAGTGGGAAGAGCTAGAAAATCTAAAGGTGAAGTCAAGCCAAGGGGTATGAGCCAAGACCTGCACTGAACTACTGGAGAAGACTGTGGTACACAGTATAAAAAGCAAAACTGAAAATAACTAAGGTTACTGTGACCTCATGAAGTAATGACCTCACTGATTTGCCTCTTTCTTCACTTACACACTTATACACTCAGGTGCTCACAGTTCAATCCTGTGAGGTGCCGAGTGCCTCTTGCAACACGCTGAATCACTTAGAAACTCACTTGCAAAAATCAGTCCTTCATTTCCATAGCACAATTCTAAGTTCCTGGATTTATGTGGCAAAACTCTGCACACTAGGCTTTGATAGAGAATCAGAGATGCTTCCATGCCCTGGGTACAGCAGGCATTACAGGTTTGAGGTGCTGTGACTTGTGCAGATTTCAGTCTGATCTTTTTAAACATAGCTGTTTACACTTATATTGGACACACCAACTTATATGCCTGCCCCCGCATTTCTACCATGAAACGTGTCCCCAACTAACTTGCCACCTCTACAAAGGTTCCACCTTTAATTCCCCCCATAGCAGCTGAAGGAAATTTCAAGGAACTCAGGTTAGAGATCAGAGGACAATGCAAACAATTTGAAAATAGCAGCACACTTCTGAAATTGAACTGAACACTCAGTGTTTGAAACTGCATTGCCGTTTGACATACAAAACATATTCAAACACATAAGAGTTTATTTTTAAGGAGTTAGCTACTGAAATACCTGAAGTAAAGATGAAGAGGGCCATGAAGTCTATAATTTACATGAGAAGTGGAACATTATGCATATGGTACTAAAAAAAAATTCTCCACCAAGTAAATGTTTAATTTGTTCTTCAGTATCAAAAGGTTGCACTGGAACTCAAACCTGGACAAGCCACCAGACGGAATGCTCTCTCAGGAAGACATCCTACCCTATTTTGAATTCAAGAAAAAAGTAGGTCCTGGTTGCACAATACCCTCCATTGAAAGATTTTTGTGCTTTAAACCTAACTTATAAGGCCTCCAGGATCTGAGCTTTGTACAGTTTTCTGCTGTATACCAGGAAAGGACTAGGAAAAGGTCACAGGTGCAAAATGTTGATATTTTGGGGCAGGTTCTCTGGTGTTGTTAGGGTCCCTTAAGCACAGTGTGGAAAGAATAGTCTGGGGGCTGCTTTCACTTGTACCAGCTGCATCCAACCTCCAACTAGGAAAGAAAAACTGTTCTCAGAGGGACAGACCACTAGACAAGTTATGCACACCCATGATTTAGAAGAAAGTTCTCAGAGGAGCACATGCCTGTACTCTCTATAGTATTATTTATTTATATTCCACCATTCGTTCATAGGTTAGGGGCTGTCTCTTTATCTGTGTTTGCATAGCACCTAGCACAACTGGGCCCTGCTTGGAGCCTTTGAGCACTACCCAATAATATACATATCCGATAGATTTTTAAAGACACTTGAGCAAATCCTATTACCTGTGTACATGAAGTTTTCAGGGACTTCAGTGTGAGTTGCATTTGCATACCAAAATTCTAATTCATTTCCATCTATCTAGGTATCACTTCACTACTAAGAGCCCATATTTCATCCCAGGGCACTGTTTTAATTTTGTGCAGCAAACTAATCAACTATTTAGGGAAAGAAATGAAAAATGCTGAATGCAATTGAAACAGGAGGAATGCCAGTTAGACAAAATACAGATACCTAAACTGGAATTTTGCCAGGACCTAATCAAAGTCCAGGGTCAGGAAAGCAACTCTATTCAGGAAAACACTTCAGCACATGCTAAGTGCTTTCCTGATTCAATGCTACTTCTAAACTTGGAAGGAGTTAACAATGTTTTATTGTTAAACATCAATGTCAACACACACACACACACACACACACACACACACATCAGTGAAACAATGTTTCCATTGATGATAATCAAAATGTACAGATAGGCGAAGTAGGAAACATGTGCTTGAGAACTTAGTTTGAGTTAAAGATATTTATTTTGTATAGTTTGACATGTGATGTTGACTAGGTGTGTTTTAAAGCTATGACATTCTGAATTTCAACAGCTGTCATTCAAAAATTGTTTGCCTCCCTTAATTTAAATCAGTAAAACTGAAACAATCCAATATTATCCATTACAATTATATAAAAATTGAATTCTGCTAAGTCTAACTATATTGCACATTATAATTTCAAATAGAAAATCTTTTCCTCCTTGCTCTTGCTTCATTAACAAAGATTGAAGCTGTATGCAGATTATGTCAAACAAATAGAACTTTATTAAACCTTGCAGACTGCTCTCTCTCTGTGGTTGAATTGCTTCTGGCCTATCTACCCATGTTCCCAGTTTGCTTGATATCCCCTCAATAACAGTTCCTGCAGGGATCATGGGCCACCAGACTCCAGTTTGACTGATCATGAAATCTTCCTTATTTTACAAACATTTTAACATAAACATTAAAAACAAATAATTGACACCCATGCCCCCTCTTGGTGTCCTTCACCAGAGGTTGCTAGCACAATGCTGAGTTGGAATCTCGTCTTTCTCACTGACACAGCTGATTACATCCTCTGAGAAAGTTTGGTCTCCTGTTGAGGAAACCATGCCAGGAATGGCAGGTCTACACTCAAAACTCTGCATTGGCACAGCAGCAGCACGATAGCACTTGAACTAAGACACTTTAAGACAATAGGAGAAAGCTTCTCCCGTCAGCTTAGTTAATCCACCTCTGCGAGAGGCAGTAGCAATGTTGGTGGGAGAAGCTATCCCACCAACATAATACTATCTACAGCAGCACTTACCTCGGTATAACTATGAGCATTGTGCAGAATTAATTTTGTAGTGTAGACCAGAACTTAGTCTCTGAATCTAGCAAACATTTTCTCTGGGGAAAATTTGTCATGTGCAGCCAGCTGTAGTGACCAAATAGTGCTTCAATATCAGCATACTGGGCTCTTTATCCAAGTTTAAGCTCCAAAATCGGTTCCTCACCTCATAACCTATAAAGATTCAGACTTTGGAAAATTCTGGAAAGATGTCCATTTTGGACAGTGCCATCTTTTCAGTGCCTGGTTCAGTGGCTTTGAGCCTATGCAGATATGTAATTTGCCCACTGGCTTCTTCACCACCATACTGTTTACTCAAGCTGTATTGGCTTCTACAGATGCTATGATAACCCTTGTACTACAGATTTTTGAGCTCCTTGTTTAGTGGATTATATAGTGCCATGGGAATTTTCCTTTGGAGAAAGCATACAGGTTCCACTGTGGAGTTTAGTTCAAGATACCCATTATCTTTGAAAACACCCCCATATGCTTTTTAAAATGGTCTCCACTGTCCACAGGAATCCCCCTTTTGCCCCTTGCACTGCAGCTATAAAATTCTGATGCTTATACCCTGACCAGATCCATGGCCTGCATGGCTATATTCTGCAAAAGGGGGCCATGGTGCTTACTATCCACCACCAGCTGTACTTCATTATTTTTTCAGTTAGATACTATCAGGCCATGTTTTCATGTAGGCTCCATTATGGTCTCAGGTTACAGTATTAGATTGTGCCTGCTTTTCAAAATCCTTGTATTTGAGTCTAATTTGCCCCAAGGAATCACATGGTAGGCAGCCCAACTATCCAGCTGAAATCACACAGGGTATTTCCCTATTAACCTTTCAGAGTAGCAGCCTTGTTAGTCTGTATCCGTAAAAAGAAAAGAAGTACTTGTGGCACCTTAGAGACTAACAAATTTATTTGAGCATAAGATTTCGTGAGCTACAGCTCACTTCTTCGGATTCATGCAGTGGAAAATACAGTGGGGAGATTTATATACACAGAGAACATGAAACAATGGGTCTTACCATACACACTGTAACAAAAGTGATCAGGTAAGGTGGGCTATTACCAGCAGGAGAGCGGGGTGTGTGTGGAAACCTTTTGTAGTGATAATCAAGGTGGGCCATTTCCAGCAGTTGACAAGAATGTGTGAGGAAGAGTAGCGGGGGGTGGGGGGGAGAAGGCGGCAGAAGAGTACCCAGAAGTAACCTACTACAGGACAGGCCCAACAAAGAAAATAACAGAATGCCACTAGCCATCATCTTCAGCCCCCAACTAAAACCTCTCCAACGCATCATCAAGGATCTACAACCTATCCTGAAGGACGACCCATCACTCTCATAGATCTTGGGTGACAGGCCAGTCCTTGCTTACAGATAGCCCCCAATCTGAAGCAAATACTCACCAGCAACCACACTCCACACAACAAAAACACTAACCCAGGAACCTATCCTTGCAACAAAGCCCGTTGCCAACTCTGTCCACATATCTATTCAGGAGACACCATCATAGGGCCTAATCACATCAGCCACACTATCAGAGGCTCGTTCACCTGCACATCTACCAATGTGATATATGCCATCATGTGCCAGCAATGCCCCTCTGCCATGTACATTGGCCAAACTGGACAGTCTATGTAAAAGAATAAATGGACACAAATCAGACGTCAAGAATTATAGCATTCGAAAACCAGTCGTAGAACACATCAATCTCTTTGGTCACTCGATTATAGACCTAAAAGTGGCAATTCTTCAACAAATTAATTATTTATTAATTAACGAGGACTGGTTTCAGAATAGCAGCTGTGTTAGTCTGTATTCACAAAAAGAAAAGGAGTACTTGTGGCACCTTAGCGACTAACAAATTTATTTGAGCATAAGCTTTCGTGAGCTACAGCTCACTTCATCGGATGCATTTGGTGGAAAATACAGTGGGGAGATGTATATACACACACCAATGTGATATATGCCATCATGTGCCAGCAATGCCCCCTGCCATGAACATTGGTCAAACTGGACAGTCTCTACGTAAAAGAATAAATAGACACAAATCAGACGTCAAGAATTATAACATTCAAAAACCAGTCGGAGAACACTTCAATCTCTCCGGTCACTCGATTAGACCTGAGAGTGGCTATCCTTCAACAAAAAAAACTTCAAAAAACAGACTCCAACGAGAGACTGCTGAATTGGAATTCATTTACAAACTAGATACATTTAACTTAGGCTTGAATAGAGACTGGGAGTGGATGGGTCATTACATAAAGTAGAACTATTTCCCCATGTTATTTCTCCCCCCACCCTACCACCCACTGTTCCTCAGATGTTCTTGTTAACTGCTGGAAATGGCCCACCTTGATTATCACCACAAAAGGTTTTCCTCCTCCCCTCCCCCCCGCTGGTAATAGCTCATCTTAAGTGATCACTCTCCTTACAGTGTGTATGATAAAACCCATTGTTTCATGTTCTCTGTGTGTGTATATAAATCTCCCCACTGTATTTTCCACCGAATGCATCTGATGAAGTGAGCTGTAGCTCACGAAAGCTTATGCTCAAATAAATTTATTAGTCTCTAAGGTGCCACAAGTACTCCTTTTCTTTTTAGTGAGGACTGGTGGTTATCCAGATGCATTTTTCTGGGCTTGGACCGCATATCCCAGTGGACTTTAAACATCATCCAGATTTGCATACAAGAAAAATGCATTGGTGATTCACAAATTCTTCTTGATCTGAAAACAGTTTCTCAAGCTCGCTGTCAAACTTTATGCATGTGTTTGCTATAGTTTCCTTTCTGTCATCGAGCAATTAGTGTTATTCTCATACGAAACTGGAATACTCAAAATCATACTGGTTAACCTAGGGGTATGTCTATACTGTAGCTAGGAGTGCACCTCCCAGCCCAGATATGGACTAGCCGTGCTTGAGCTAGTGCACTAAAAATAGCAGTATGGACGTTGTGACCTGGGTGATGGCATGGGCTAGCCACCTGAGCAGTGACCCAGGGGGTCAGGTGGGCTTGCATGTCAGCAGTTAGCCCAAGTTGCCAGTGCTGCAACATCTATGTCACTATTTTTAGCTCACTAGCTCAACCGGAGCAGGCATGCCTGTCTACCCAGCCTGGGAAGCATGCACCCAGCTGCAGTGTAAACATAAGTGAGCAGTATATCAGATAGCAGTTTCTAATCTAGCAGTAGAATATGAAGATGAATAATAGTAAAATGCACGCACTTCACTGTGTGTGGTCATAACCCAATGGATAAAAAGTTTGTACTGGAAAATAATTTGAGGCAGTTAATGTAGTGTTTCATTAAATGTGCATTACACACACTGTGAATGGTATGTATACTCTTTTTAAGTATCAGTTTTCCATTTACAGAAGTTTCTGTTAAGCATCACTTTCTGCTCTGGGGTCTTATTTGATGCTAACAGGATAATTATGTCAATTTAACATCAAGCTTATTAAAAGCAGATCTCGGACACATGTGGCACCTCTGAGTATTATTGCTTTTCGTCCACGCATTCAGTGGAAGTTATTGTCATTTCAAACTTTTCATTCTATTGTACCCATTACTGATGGGGTGGATCCACAGCTCGTGGAAGCGGTCATAGCTCCATTGGAAATAGGACATTTTACACCAGCTGAAGATGTGCCTCAAAATGTCAAGCTGGAAGATGGCTGTGTTCATTTAACATATCTTTCCACTGTCCCTAGGTGTACTGTACCTATATATCAAGAATTACATGCTGAAATATTGGACAATTCTCTTTTCTATATTAAATACTAGAGTTGCAGAAATTGTCCTCTACAGTTTTACATATCACCTCCTGAGAGAGAAGTAGGGGAAATGGCAGGGAAAGGGATTAAATATTCAGCATAAAGTGATTTCCATGGAAATGCTGCAGAAAGTGCAACTCTGTAGGCTGGAAACTGTAGTCTGAATTGATAATCCATTATCATCCTTTTCAACTTTTCCATCCTAGCTTTCATTTTTCAGTAAGAATAGCTTATTTTTCAACCTAACAAGTGTTGTAATTCTCCTTTCAATAAAGATGGTTATAACCTGCACCACAACAAGGATTTTTTTCTCTATTTTTCCTTTAGCACACAAATTACAGCTTGCAAACATGAAACTGTTACACATAACAGCTGGAGGAAATGGCCATGTCAGCCCTGTGATTGACAGAGTATGTCTGCCATTAGTTACTACAGTTTGCAAGTTAGGGGTGATTTTAGCTCTCCAGCTGCAGTCTGACAACCAAATTACAGCAGTAACCCAATTAGCTTTTTTCCATCTGTGTTAGCTAGGAGACTGTGACCTTTCCTTTTGGCTGCAGACTTTAAAAGGAGTTCACTCACCTCTAGAGAGCATCCTTGTGGCCAGGCATGGCACAGGGGTTCTCCCCCATCTGGTGTCCACTACCGATGGTCAGTCCAGTGCTACAGTGACCTCTCTTTCCATGACTTGGCCCTCCAGCCAGGTCACAAACTATTGTCACCCCTTCCAGGGTAACAGTTCCATCAATAAAAGTCCAGTGTCCTTATTTCAGGTCTCCAACCTCAACTCTGGGCCCTGTAGTCCTTGCCCCTGGGCATCTACTTTCTTTATTCCTTTCTCTCAACAGCCAGCAGGGTATCCCTCGCCCTATGACAACACCAGATTGCTACCCAGGGACCCCATCACCAGCAACCAAGGTCTGCTGTTCACATGTCCTTGCTGCTGTCCTCCTGGGCTGCTTCTTACTCAGCTTTTCTCAGGCCTTTTCTTCCCATAACCTCTCCAGGTTAACCCTTCTTTCATGGCCAGGACTCTCAGGGCATTCCCCTGTATTCCTCTAACAACATCCCAAACTAAAAGTATAAACTTAAATCAACTTCTCCCCTCCATAGGATTGGCCTTTCAGCTACTTGTGTCCCCTGCTTTGTTCCTTCATTGAATAGCTCCCTCCTTCTGTGGAAATCTAGAACCTGCCCTTTGTATCAGGGCTTACAACTGGAGCCTGTTCCAATCCAGAGCCTCTCCTGGCCTCTTGTCAGACTTCCCTATTCTGGAGAAGATCCCAGGGCCAACTCTCAGAACCTTCCTGGTCCCAGAAAGTGACTGCAGAATTCCCCTCCTCCCTGCAGCCACATTCTGCTACAAGTTTCCTCTCTTTATACCAACTAGCCTGCTCCTGCCCAGTTGGGCTTCAGGGTCAGTTAAGCTGATTGTTCCTCCAGGTGAAGCCTGGTATGCTAATCAGCGTTTCAGGCCCACATTAACCCTTGCAGGGCCTGTGTGGGAGGCACATTCTATCATACAGACCTTGCCACTCTTACACATGCTTGTGTCTCCTCAAGGTTAGAACTACTGCAGTGTGCTCTATGTAAGATTACAGATTAAAATCATTCCAAGACTGAGCTGCTGTGTTCTGCACCTGCTTCACTTATTGACTGGGGGCATCGCACTGAAAAGTACATCTGCACCGGCTGTCCATTGGTCTCCAGCTACATGTGTATAGGCATGACTACCTACCCTTTCCTGGTTACTATACACGGCCAGTCCGGATACAAGTCCAGTAAAAAAAAACCCTTATAATAGGATATTAATCCTAATTAATAAGTATTTATTCATAAATTAAAACCACTATATAATAAAGGAGGGGTGAGTAAGTAGCCAATGGATACAGAGGTACTGACAACCAATAATTCATTGACATTAAAATATGGAGTAATGAAAGAAAAATAAATAATAGTAGGATACACGGAATGGGAGTCTGGGATCACTACTTGTCACTGAACATAGCCATCATATCAGCAGTGGCATATAGCACAAGCCTGCAAAGATTTTCTTTAAAATTCTTAACTCACTCAATTCCAGGAGCTTTAAAAGATCATTATTACCTTCACTCCATTTGCCACAAGCCCCAGTTATGAGACCAAAGAAGTGGATGTTTATACTCTGGGATATCTTTTTGATATCTTCTTCCAACTCAGAGTAGTAATTGTCAACCTTCTCCCTGTGGGCCCTTTCCAGATTGTCAGAATTGTCCTCCCAATGAATGGTAACATCTACTACAACCGCAGTATCACCCTTCACAAAAAACATCTGGCTTACGTAAATTCCCTTCACTATTTCTAAGATGTGGTTCCATTATTGTCTTCCACCCAAGTTTACTAACATTATCAATCACAGCTGAGACTATCCTCATAGGTCTTTTATTCCGCGCTTCTTTAATTTTATAGCACTGCCCAGATATATGTGGAATGGTCTCCCTAACCTTTCCACACCATCTACACATAGCATTAACACCCTCTCTTCCTCTTGCTAAAATCTCCCTAGTTGGAGAAACATTAGCCCTCAATTAAAATATGGATCATCCAAAGTATCTAAATACTTAAAGCTAGGATTAAAATTGTCCACATCCAAATTATTAAAAAAGCTACTAGTGCAAAACATCAGTAAAAAATGACAAATCATTATCAACCTGGTCCTCACCTAACCAGCCAAAATTCTGCTCTCCCATATCATCTCTGACATGGAGATCACATATTTTAGTCTTGTGAGGTAACCACTCGCGCAAAAATACTTTATGCATCGGTCTAGCGACCTGAATTAGTTCCACAACATATTTGACACTGCCAGCCAGGGCATCAAAACCAGCAGCGGAGGCGTTGTTTACCCGGTCCAGTGCCACTTCAGTATGAATATTAATATTCCTTTTATCCATAACTAAAAAGATTGCTTTCCCCTGGTAAGGGTTGTATCCCTTACCTGGGGGGAACAGATTTTCTTGGAGCTGACAACCTCAGTCCACCCCTCAATAAAGGGGGGCAGTTTGGCCTCCACATTCTGCCTGACTATCCATGCCAGTTACCGACTCTCACCACGAGGAATTGGCGGTAGGACTTGCCATCCAGAGGCTTTCCTCACTGAGGGGTCCTGTCAGCTTAATGTCAAGTCCTAAAGGGAGTGTGAAAGAGGGCTCAAATCTTGGTAGAGATTGCCCCTCATGGTAGGGTTCTCACCCTTCTCCATCTCATCAATTTACCCAGTCCACCACAACCCTCAGGTATTAAAAATCTGTCCAGACTCGACAATTGAACAGAGTCCAGACATGCATAAATGGCCTCTGAATGCATCCGATGAAGTGAGCTGTAGCTCACAAAAGCTTATGCTCAAAATAAATTTGTTAGTCTCTAAGGTGCTACAAATCCTTCTTTTCTTTTCGTGGATACAGACTAACATGGCTGCTACTCTGAAACCTGTCCTTAAGGTGTTGGTTATTACTTATAAAGCACTACTTGGGTGACTGATTCTCTCCCCAGGCCATAGTGCCACAGCTGTAGTCAACTGGGGCGTATAAACTGGATCCCCCTCATTATAAAGGGAAGGGGATGGCTGGCAGGACATATTCTGAGAGGGCTTCAGGACCCAAACTTGCTCTCCCATCCTGGTCTGAAATAGCCAGAATTTAGACATTTTTCTGGGCATACTGCAAGAGACACCCGAGAGAGGGCTGAGGAGATTCTTCCCACAACAATGAAAGGCTGAGTGCCTGTTGAAATGATTAATGCTGCTGTGATTTTATGAAGTTATTAATGATGTATTGGTGCATCTGGAGCTTTAGATAAGCAACATTTTATATTTTAAAATCCAACCAAAGACCAAAAAGAAACCTGACTACCTTGCTTAGCTGCAGCTAGGGAACAATCCAGTAATTATGTTTCCATATTTATATAATGCTCAACAGTAGATTTTAACTGGTCAACATTTTTTGAACATCTGAAATTAACAGTTTTTTCATGAATGTTTTTGAAAACTTTAATAAAATATGTTCACCATTTTTCAATCAGCTCTAGCAAATATGTTCCTGAATTTTGCGGAGGCAGCCAGAAGCCTTTGGACAAATTAAAATGATAAATTCTATATTTAAATGATAATGCATTCTTGTTAGAGCTACATATTTTTTATTCATTTCCTCTACAATGTCTTGTCACTTAAATGACTAATCTTTAATTAGCAAACAACAAATTGAGTGCAGTGCAAAAAAATTACCATATTAATTGTAAGATGTTCTGCATTAAACTATTTTAGTAAGCATAAAATCAGCTTCACTGAACTGAAATACATTTTATAAAGATTTAAAAAGGAGAGGTAATATTTTTCCATTTTAACTATATGGAAAATTTCACTTGTTTGGTTTATTAATGTGGATATACTGGGCTAAATTTAGTGGAGATGTACACTGTGGTTTAAGCTTATGTTTGAGGTAAGCTGATCAGAAAAAAAATGGCTTAAGTGGCAAAGTAAAACTTGCATTGACTGTGTTCAAAAACTTTGTGAAATGACCAAACTCAGCTCATGGCATAAGCTGGCAAAATTCCAGTGGAAGTTACTGGGAACTTGGCCTACTTACCCCAAATTGGAATTTGACTCTGAAGTTACTGTGAACAAACTTAATGGACTAAAATCTTCATTCTTTTAGATCCTTACAATCCACTGAGGTATTTGCAGTATTTGGCTGAGAGATGGGAATCTGCTTGATACTACCCCATTATTTAAGGCTTGTCTACATTACCCACTGGATAAATGGGCAGCAATCGATCCAGCATGGGTCGATTTATCAGGTATAGTCTAGACGTGATAAACCGACCTCCAAGGGCTCTCCCTTCAACTCCAGTACTCCACCAGGGTGAGAGGCACAGGTGGAGTCAACGGAGAGCGTCAGCCATCAACCTATTATTCATGTAGCTGGAAGTGCATAATTTATATTGATGCAACTTAGTGTAGACCAGGCCTTAGTTGCTTTCAAGATACATCTCTTCTTCTACTGCTCATTATGTAAATTGGATTCATTTTGCACTCCCACTGTTTTGCCCTACAGCAATTTACTCCTATTTTATGACTACCTAACACCTAGCATAGCTTCAAAAAAAAAAAAGCCAAGAATCCACTTACTGCAAGATTAATTCAAAATGCAGAGTAGTGAATGAGAGCTGCAGGTGCGCACACCTTTGAAAAGTAGAGCACGTTTCTTTAGTTGCCCAGTGCCCCAATTTTGCAAACACTTTCACACATGCTTAACTGTATGTATTTGAGCAGACTCATTGACTACTATTGGGATTAATGATGTAAATCCATTTTTGCAGGATTGAGGCCTCAGCATGAATTTAGGAACCCACACTGAATTTGGAAAAATTAAACAGTATGCACAAACAAACTATGCTACACTAACTTGTACATCATGCAAAAGGGGTTGTACAACATATTATCACTTCCTAGGGCACATCCCATTGTACCTGATGCACACTAGCCTAGATTATTTTTCAATATATAACCTAGAGCACTGGATGATTCAGCCCTGTTATATTCCCCTCCTTTCTCTACCGGTATCTCTTATCATGCTTTGTGAGAATTCCTGTTTACTACAGACCAAAGACAGCCAATAATTTTGAAACATGAAAAACTCTTTATTAAACAATAAGGATGTAAACAAGATATCTTGTTACAGACTGAAACTTCATAGTATTCACAATATAGGGCACTGGGTGAAATCCTAAACACACCGGATGAAATCCTGACACCATTAAAGTCAATAGCAAGACTCCTATTGACTTCAATGGAGCCAGGATTTCACTCCTCCAGTAAAATGACTAAAAGCTGTACTAAGATGGGGACAATAATTTGTACCCTACTACACAAAAGAGAACAGCTGCTGAAATAGGGGTGTCTGTAACTGAAAGCACACCACAAGAGGGAGCAAAAACAACTTTAAAAAGGCCTAACTGAAAAATAAAGACATCCCCAGAGATGCCGTTCAAAAGAAAATAAAGGAAGAGACCATTTAAAAATAAAAACGTGCTTGTGCCAGAACAAAGACAGAATTAATTGTTCAGAACATACTTGCTCCATACGTTATTTGTTCAAATTTGTTTAACAGTTAAAAACATGATTGGCAGAAGGGTAAGAAATTATGACTCTTCTTGAAGCCCATGTATTAGTTACACATGGAACATTACAGCATTTCTCCTAAACAGGATCAAAAGTTATACAAAATAATGGATAAAGCACTTAAATAAATGGGAACAGGAACACCAGCAGTTTTTCACACAAAATAATTGACAGACTATGCACACATCAGCAAATTCAGATCCAGGCTCTGTCTACACTGCCTGCTGCTGTTATTCAAGGAAGAAAGGAGAAAATCTCCAAGCGCACATATGTCTCAGTACTGCTGCTACTGAAGTCATTCAGAGCTGGATCAAGTCTATAGATGGACAATCATGACAAGATGATAGACCCTATAAACTTAATTTTAAATCATTCTTTATTTTTTAAACAATTATAAATATGTAGAATACAAAAATATTGATAAAAACTGAAAATTCCTCAGAATTTCACAGCTATATCCTGTCACTATCCTGGGTTTTTCTGTTATTTTTATAATTTTGAACTATACATGATTAATTTAATTAAGTCTGCATGCTGTGTGTGTAGATATCAGTATCGACTGATTTAAATCTAAACAATTAAAATAACTAACTGATTTTAATCATGATTTAAATCAGCAAATGGGAAACCTTAATTTAAATAATCAATTTTAATCCTGTTTTGCATTTGTATTTTTTAGTTATTTTGCTAAAAAAAAAAAAGGTTAATTCTCATTGGTTGGTAACCAGCAAAATATAATTGCAATTAAATATAGCCGTTACTCTAAATTTGGTGCTTCTTTTTGCTAAGTAGTATGATATACTATAGCTATCTACATATTAAGCAATTATACATCTTAATTTATAGATTCATAGATACTACGGTCAGAAGGGACCATTCTGATCATCTAGTCCGACCTCCTGCACAACGCAGGCCACAGAATCTCACCCACCCACTCCTACGAAAAACCTCACCTATGTCTGAGCTATTTAAGTCATCAAATTGTGGTTTAAAGACTTCAAGGAGCAGAGAAGCCTCCCTCAAGTGACCCGTGCCCCATGCTACAGAGGAAGGCGAAAAACCTCCAGGGCCTCTCCAATCTGCCCTGGAGGAAAATTCCTTCCTGACCCCAAATATGGCAATCAGCTAAACCCTGAGCATATGGGCAAGATTCACCAGCCAGATACTACAGAAAATTCTTTCCTGGGTAACTCAGATCCCATCCATCTAATATCCCATCTCAGAGGATTAGGCCTATTTACCCTGAATATTTAAAGATCAATTAATTACCAAAATCATATTATCCCATCATACCATCTCCTCCATAAACTTATCAAGTAGAATCTTAAAACCAGATAGATCTTTTGCCCCCACTGCTTCCCTTGGAAGGCTATTCCAAAACTTCACTCCTCTGTTGGTTAAAAACCTTCGTCTGATTTCAAGTCTAAACTTCCTGGTGGCCAGTTTATACCCATTTGTTCTTGTGTCCACATTGGTGCTGAGCTGAAATAATTCCTCTCCCTCTCCTGTATTTATCCCTCTGATATATTTATAGAGAGCAATCATATCTCCCCTCAACCTTCTTTTAGTTAGGCTAAACAAGCCAAGCTCCTTAAGTCTCCTTTCATAAGACAAGTTTTCCATTCCTCGGATCATCCTAGTAGCCCTTCTCTGTACCTGCTCCAGCTTGAATTCATCCTTTTTAAACATGGGAGACCAGAATTGCACACAGTATTCTAGGTGAGGTCTCACCAGTGCCTTGTATAATGGTACTAAAACCTCCTTATCCATATTGGAAATACCTCTTCTGATGCATCTCAAAACCACATTAGCTTTTTTCACAGCCATATCACATTGGCAGCTCATAGTCATCCTATGATCAACCAATACTCCAAGGTCCTTCTCCTCTTCAGTTACTTCTAATTGATGCGTCCCCAACTTATAACTAAAATTCTTGTTATTAATCCCTAAATGCATAACCTTACACTTCTCACCATTAAATTTCATCCTATTAGTATTACTCCAGTTTACAAGGCAATCCAGATCCTCCTGTATAATATCCCAATCCTTCTCCGAATTGTCAATACCTCCCAGCTTTGTATCACCTGCAAACTTTATTAGCACACTCCCACTTTTTGTGCCAAGGTCAGTAATAAAAAGATTAAATAAGATTGGTCCCAAAACCGATCCCTGAGGAACTCCACTGGTAACATCCCTCCAGGCTTATATTTATATATATTCAGATTCTTAATTTTTCTACTTTTTATTAGAAAATGGCAAACGATTAATTTCTTATTACCAGATGATTGATTATTTATTTGTGGTTTGCCTCAAGCTCTAATTAAAAATGCACAAAAATAGCATTTTTTAAAACTATTTAAATAAAAATACCTTAAGTGTGCTAGATACGTAAGGGAAAAAAATCATAGCATGTTTTATATTTAAAATAAACTGATTTATTGAATAAAGAAGTATAGTGTGTAGTTAGTGAAATTAACTGATTGTTTCTGGTCACCATGTCCTTCAAGATTTTAAAACTAGTAGATCTCATCCTCCTCCATCTCATTTTTATTCATAGATTGGAAAAGGAAAATAAGCTTTCCTGCTTTTTCAACTTCCAATGGGTTTCTTAACTCTGAATGAACTAGTCATTGAACTGAACTAGTTGAATACACTGAGTGAAGAATATACGCTCTCTGAACCTGCAAAAAAGATGCTACAGTTGTCAAGTTCTGATTTTGCACTTCAACAAACTATGGTTCCAGGTGTTTAGCCAGTGACTTCCAGAAGTTCAGTGGTCAGACTTCCTTTAAAACTCAGTGGCAAACATATACTACTTTTTAAAAAAAATGTAATTCACATGATTTTAATAGATTACATAACTTTAGGCCTTACCATATGTTGTCAATTTCAAATTGAATTTTAAAGACTAATTTAATTTTTAAAAATCAATTTAAATAAAAAATGGGATTTAAAATTTTTTAATCAATTTTTATTCACTCTGTTACATATAGAATCTCCCTCATGTAATGACTTGCAAATTATATTAAACACCACATTCCAGTAGGTCTCCTCTTTGGAGAAATTTCTAGTGAAAAACAATTCCTATCTCAACACCTTTTCCATTTGATGCAAAATAGATTTTAAAATATTGTCAGGATGATTGTGGAGGGATTGTAAGATTCATCTGCTCTTGTTTTCTAAAGTTGACCTTGACTCAAAAAAAAATCCTTTGTTACTAGAGCTGGCTAAAAACATGTAATCAGAATGATCTTCTGACCACCCCCTGTCCCCCTGTCCCCCCAAAAAAGTCCTTTCTTTAAAATGAAAATTTTCTGTAGGAAAATTTAAATTTTGCTGCAACATTTCAAATTTTCTGTCAGGAAAATCAAAATGATGGCCTGAGTACTCTGCCTCTCCACTGCCCCTGAGCTCAGAGAGGCAGAGCACCTGGATATCCTGATTTTCCTGAAACAGATTTTTCTTGAAAACCTTTCCCACAAAAAAAAAATTCTTAAAAAAAATCACTATAAAACACCTTCCTGTCCCTCCACTGAACCATTTATGAAAACAGTTAAAATATAAGACCTGAGGAAATCTCTGAAACTTGTTAAGGATTTAATTGGGTATTATCTCTCTAATTTCTATGATTCCATTAATCATATGATCTACTCCAATTTATGTAAAATGTATTATAACCCATACCCATCTTTTCTTCAGTATTTATGAACCTGCTATATTTAGGTATAGGGGTGTATGGGAGAGGTAGTACCTTTGAGTGATCTGAACTGCTGTACTCCTGGAGTGGTTCTTTTCCTCTCTGGTCCTCACTGTACACCCAGCTCTTTCCCGTGGTTGCAAGTAGCTGTGAGTATGCAACAGTGGCCACATCCCAGTAAACCACCTCGGCACACGGGCTAAATCAGGTGCGGGTAACCAAAGTGTGGAAACTGACGGTGATTTAGGGATTGCCTTCCCAAGCATATGAAGACTGTTCTGGTAGCCAAGGTGAAAGAGGCCATATATTGGTTCAATGGCTTGAAAAGCAGTGCAACAACATATCGTGGAAGGCGAAAGGTGTGATGAGGCACTACAGAAGTCATGGCTACCCACTGCTGCTAAGGAAGCCTCCAGTTGGAACAGTCTTTGTGCCACTGGGCCAAGCTTCCGCAGCCAAGAGAATGGGATTGTCCCAGTGCAACAACTCTCCCATTTTAATCAACTTCACGCACGCGTCATTCATGCACATCTCTCTTCAAAAGGCCTGTGGCAATGGGGATGTGGCAAAGTGACAGGTGAAGATGATTACTGGCAGTTGTAGCCACAAGCCTGCATTCAGGCAGCCTGGGACATTGGTCACCCATCCCTGACCCAAGGGCAGCAGGGAAACTTGACAACACCCCAGATGACAGAGCAGCCCTTTTTATGATTGCACTGCTCTCCCTTTGTAAGAAAAGGGCTAGAAAAGGTGCCTCAAACATTGCCTGCCCAAATCAAATCCAGTCAGCTTACTGTGGCAGATCATCCTCAACATGGTCGAAAACCAAAGATAAGTAAAAGAGCACTAAAGATTGCTGCTTGGAACATCAGGACTATGATAGACAAAGACAATACTTCTCGATTTGAAAGAACAGCTGTCCTTTCAAAAGAGCTAGCCCGGTATGACATTGACATTGCAGCGCTCAGTGAAACTAGATTGGCAGATGAGGGCATTATTACAGAACCGGCTGGGGGTCACACCTTCTTTTGGAAGAGAAAAGAACCACATGAAGATAGAATCCATTAAGGGGGAATTTGCCTTTAAGATCAAACTCTTGCAAGGTCTTGAAGACTTTCCAATAGGCATTAACGAAAGACTCATGAAACTCCAGTTACCACTAAATAAGTCATGATTTGCTACCATCATCAGTGCATATGCACCCATCTTAACAAGCCCTGACAATACTAGGGGCTGTTCTACTCTGATCTCGGCTCTCTCATCAAGTCACCACCACAAAGTGACTAACTAATCATCCTAGGAGATTTTAATGTAAGAGTAGGTAAAGATAACAACAACAACTGGCAACGTGTCATTGGGAAAAATGGCACTGGAAAAATGAATGAAAATGGTCTCCTACTCCTAAGCAAGTGTGCAGAACATAGCCTTACAATTACAAATACCATATTCAGACAGGCAGACAAATATAAAACTACATGGATGCATCCCAGATCCAAACAATGGCATCTAATAGATTACATCACTGTCCGACAATGTGATATAAGTGATGCCAGGATCACCAGAGCCATGAGTGGAGCAGAATGTTGGACGGATCATAGAATGATTAGATCAATACTGAATCTACAGATTGTGCCCACATTCCTGAAATGCTCCCCCCCCCCAAAAAAGATGTCCCCTGATATTGTTAAACTATATTTTGCATCCTGTCGAAAAAAGCTACAAAGGGCACTAGAAACCAACCTTGATGATAACCCCGTCTCATGGGAGGAATTTAGAGACAGTACAAAAAACTGCAACTGACGTCCTTCGATGGAAGAAAAAGGCTCACTGTGACTGGTTTGATGAAAATGATGAGGAAATCACAGTACTCTTGAAAGAAAAAAAATGAGGCTTTCCAAATCTGGCAAAATGATATTCAGTCCTCCTCAAAGAGAGACAGATGTAAACACCTGCAAAGCAAGGCACAAGGACAACTATACAAGATAAAGACAACACAAATGTATGCAGAAACAAATGAAACAAAGAAGTTCTTTGATTCGTTGAAGCTAGTCTATAGACATTCTAAGGTGGGCACAGGTTCGCTCATGATGGCTGATGGCAGGACAGTCAAAGACAAACATGGCATGGAACTGATATGGGCTGAATATTTCAGCCAACTACTGAACAGATCATCCTCAATTGAAACAAGTGCTATTAATCTGATACTTCAAAAGCCTACTTAGCACCACCTTGACTCACCACCCTCACTTGAAGATATAGAAAAGGCAATCAGTTTGATGAGCTCAGGAAAGTCCTCGGGCAGAGATGGAATACCGTCGGAAATATATATATCTGTGGATCCAAAAGTGGTAACAACACTTCAAAAGATCCTTACTGACATCTGGGACAGTGAAGAAATGCCACAAGATTTCAAAGATGCCACAATTATTCCTTTATTTAAAAATAAAAGCAGCAAAATGGTCTGTGATGACTACCATGGGATCTCTCCCCTATCTGTTGCTGGAAAAAATCTTTGTTCATGTCCTCCTGAACCGACTGATTTCATCTGTCTCAGAAGCCAATCTACCCAAGACTCAGTGCAGATTCAGACCTGGTCGTAGCACCATAGACACAATTAAGCCAAGACACACACATTCAATAGGAGGAAGAAACCTAGTAAACAGTCATGGTAAAGAGACTTAGGCATGATAGTGGATAGCAAATTAGATAAGAGCTAGAAATTCAATCTGGCAGCAGAGAGACCTATGTGATTTTGGAATTCAGATGCAAATGTGTCTTAAGACAGAGTAGGGAGTTAATAGTATACTATGGTGTGATTGTAACCTAGAATTTACAGTGATGCCTGGCACTCCCTTTATTGTCTTCAAATCTGAAATAGACATGATTTTCACTAATCAGGCAAATACAAGAAAAATGGATCGAACAAAATATGAATGTTCAGTGTTTTCATCACCTGACAAAAGCATTTGATACAGTCAGTAGAGAAGGATTACGAATGATCCTCAGCAAATTTCATTGCCCCCCAAAACTGGTAAAGATCATTTGTTTATTTCATGAGGGGATGCAAGGTCAGGTACTTTTAAATGGAGATCTCACTGACTCCTTTCCCATTTCAAATGGAGTCAAACAAGGCTGTGTCCTGGCCCTTGTACTGTTCAACCTTTTCTTCACCCAAGTTCTCAACCACGCTACAGATGGTCTCAACAGAGGCTTATACATCAGATACAGACATGACGGCTTAGTCTTCAATCTTACAAGGCTTAAAGCAAAAACAAAAGCAACAGAACTACTAATAAGAGAGGCACTCTTTGCAGATGATTGTGCCCTCCTAGCACCCAGAGAGAGAGAGAGATCTCCAGTGCATTGTAGATCGCTTTGCTGAAGCATCAAAATTGTTTGGCCTCACAATCAACCTGAAGAAAACTGTGGTGTTGCACCAATCATCTTCATTGCTCTGTGCCATATCCCCTAGCATCTCCATTAGTGGAAACCAACTAAAGCAAGTTGACATTTTTACCTATCTCAGCAGCAACATCTCCCATGATGGATCTCTTGGCAAAGAGATCACAAAAAGGATACAGATAGCTTCTCAGTCATTTGGAAAGTTACATAACAAAGTTCCGAAATCCCACAACGTAACCCTCTCAACAAAAATAAAACTTTATAATTCATTTGTATTCACATCTCTCTTCTATGGCTGTGAGATCTGGACACCATATAAATGGCATAACAAACAGCTAGAGGCCTTCCATATGTGGTCTTTGCACACCATTATGGGGATCCACTGGCAGGACAAAATTACCAACCTGGAGGCTCTCCAAAAGTCAAATGCCATAAGCATCGAGGATGTTATGTTGGATCATATTAAAGAAGTTCTGTATTAAAATCACAAATGACTTTGATTTCCCATATTTTAAATTTCAGGGTATTACTAATTAAGAGGTCTCTTGGTTTTACTGTTTCTCTCCCTCTCTGTGTGAAACTTGCAAGCTGCTAATTGTGTTAGTACATCCTAAGCCCTGATCTACACTAGGAGTTGGTTGAATTTAGCAGTGTTAAATCGATTTAACCCTGCACCCGTCCACACGACGAAGCCCTTTTTTTCGACTTAAAGGGCTCTTAAAATCGATTTCTTTACTCGACCCCTGACAAGGGGATTAGCGCTGAAATCGGCCTTGCCGGGTCGAATTTGGGGTAGTGTGTTGCAATTAAATGGTGTTGGCCTTCGGGAGCTATCCCAGAGTGCTCCATTGTGACCACTCTGGACAGCACTCTCAACTCAGATGCACTGGCCAGGTAGACAGGAAAAGGCCCGCAAACTTTTGAATCTCATTTCCGGTTTGGCCAGCGTGGCAAGCTGCAGGTGAGTGCAGAGCTCATCAGCAGAGGTGACCATGATGGAGTCCCAGAATCGCAAAAGAGCTCCAGCATGGACCGAACAGGAGGTATGGGATCTGACTACTGTATGGGGAGAGGAATCCATGCTATCAGAACTCCGTTCCCGTTTTTGAAATGCCAAAACATTTGTCAAAATCTCCCAGGGCATGAAGGACAGAGGCTATAACAGGGACCCAAAGTAGTGCCGCATGAAACTTAAGGAGCTGAGGCAAGCCTACCAGAAAACCAGAGGGGCAAATGGCCGCTCTGGGTCAGAGCCCCAAACATGCCGCTTCTATGACGAGCTGCATGCCATTTAGGGGGTTCAGCCACCACTACCCCAACCATGTGCTTTGACTCCTACAGTGGAGAGGGAGGTAACACAGAAGCAGGTTTTGGGGACGAGGAAGATGATGATGATGAGGTTGTAGATAGCTCACAGCAAGCAAGCGGAGAAACCGATTTTCCCAACAGCCAGGAACTGTTTCTCACCCTGGACCTGGAGCCAGTACCCTCCCCTCCCGAACCCACGCAAGGCTGCCTCCCGGATCCGCCAGGTGGAGAAGGGACCTCTGGTGAGTGAACCTTTTTTAAATAGTATACGATTTAAAAGCAAGCGTGTTTAATGATTAATTTTCCCTGGCATTCACGGCCAGTACAGCGACTGGAAAAGTCTGTTAACGTGTCTGAGGATGGAGCAGAAATCCTCCAGGGACATCTCCATAAAGCTCTCCCGGATGTACTCCCAAAGCCTTTGCAAAAGGTTTCTGGGGAGGGCAGCCTTATTCTGTCCACCATGGTAGGACATTTTACCACGCCAGGCCAGTAGCATGTAGTCGGGAGTCAGTGCAGAACAAAGCATTGCAGCGTTCAAACAATATCCGTTCTTTATCTCTCTGTGTTTTCCTCAGGAGAGGGATATCATTCATGGTCACCTGGTTGAAATAGGGTGCTTTTTTTAAGGGGACATTCAGAGGTGCTCATTCCTGCTGGGTGGTTTGCCTGTAGCTGAACAGAAATGTTCCCTGCTGTTAGCCATGGGGTGAGGGGAGGGGTTAGCCATGCAGTGGGGGAGGCAAAATGTGACCTTGTAACGAAAGCACATGTGCTATGTATGTAATGTTAACAGCAAGGTTTACCGTGAAAGAGTGTACCCATTGTTCTATAAAATGCGTCTTTTTAAATACCACTGTCCCCTTTTTTCCCTCCACCAAGTGCATGTGTTTCAAGGATCACAGGATCTTCTCCTTCCCAGAGGCTAGCGAAGATTAGAAGGAGAAAAAAACGCACTCGCGATTAAATGTTCTCTGACCTCATTCTGTCCTCTCACACTGACAGAGCACAGATGAATGCGTGGAGGCAGACAATGTCAGAGTGCAGGAAAGCACAAAATGACCAGGAGGAGAGGTGGTGGGCTGAAGAGAGGGCTGAAGCTGATAGGTGGTGGCAGCATAATTAGAGGATGCAGAATTCAATGATGAGGTTGCTGGAGGATCAAACTAATATGTTCCAGCGTATGGTTGAGCTGCAGGAAAGACAGGAGCACAGACCGCCACTACAGCCCCTGTGTAACCAGCCACCCTCCTCCCCAAGTTCCATAGCCTCCTCACCCAGACACCCACGAATGCGGTTGAGGGGGGACCTCCAGCACTCCACTCCACTCCAGAGGATTGCCAAAGCAACAAAAGGCTGGCATTCAATAAGTTTTAAAGTGCTGTGTGACCTTGTTCTTCCCTCCTCCACCACCCCTCCCGGGCTACCTTGGCAGTTATCCCCCTATTTGTATGATGAATTAATAAAGAATGCATGAATGTGAAGCAACAATGACTTTATTGCATCTGCAAGCAGTGATCAAAGGGGGGAGGGGAGGGTGGTTAGCTTACAGGGAAGTAGAGTGAACCAAGGGTGGGGGTGGAGGGTTCATCAAGGAGAAACAAACAGAACTTTCACACCATAGTCTGGCCAGTCATGAAACTGGTTTTCAAAGCTTCTCTGATGCACACCACACCCTCCTGTGCTCTTTTAACTGCCCTGGTGTCTGGCTGCACGTAACCAGCAGCCAGACGATTTGCCTGAACCTCCCACCGCCATAAACATCTCCCCCTCACTCTCACAGATATTGTGGAGCTCACAGCAAGCAGTAATAACAATGGGAATATTGGTTTTGCTGAGGTCTAAGCGAGTCAGTAAACTGCACCAGCGCACTTTTAAACATCCAAAAGCACATTCTACCACCGTTCTGCACTTGCTCAGCCTATAGTTGAACAGCTCCCGACTACTGTCCAGGCTGCTTATGTATGGCTTCATGAGCCATGGCATTAAGGGGTAGGCTGGGTCTCCAAGGATAACTATAGGCATTTCAACATCCCTAACGGATATTTTCTGGTCTGGGAAGAAAGTCCCTTCCTGCAGCTTTTGAAACAGACCAGAGTTCCTGAAGACGTGAGTGTCATGTACCTTTCCCGGCCATCCCATGTTGATGTTGGTGAAACGTCCCTTGTGATCCACCAGTGCTTGGGCAGCACTATTGAAAAGTACCCCTTGCAGTTTATGTACTCGCTGGCTTGGTGCTCCGGTCACAAGATAGGGATATGGGTTCCGTCTATGGCCCCACCACCGTTAGGGAATCCCATTGCAGCAAAGCCATCTACTATGACCTGCACATTTCCCAGGCTCACTACCCTTGATATCAGCAGATTTTTGATTGCTTTGGCTACTTGCATCACAGCAGCCCCCACAATAGATTTTCCCACTCCAAATTGATTCCCGACTAACTAGTAGCTGTCTGGCACTGCAAGCTTCAACAGGGCTATTTCCACTCGCTTCTCAACTGCAAGGGCTGCTCTCATCTTGGTATTCTTGCGCTTTAGGGTAGGGGAAAGCAAGTCACAAAGTTCCATGCAAGTGCCCTTATGCAGGCAAAAGTTTTGCAGCCACTGGGAATTGTCCCAAACCTGCAACACTATGTGGTCTCACCAGTCTGTGTTTGATTCCTGGGCCCAGAATCGGTGTTCCACGGCATGAACCTGCCCATAAGCACCATGATGCCCACATTGCCAGGGCCTGTGATTTGAGAGAAGTCTGTGTTCATGTCCTCATCATTCTCATCACCATGCTGACATCGCCTACTCGCCCGGTTTTGGTTTAGCAGGTTCTGGTGCTGCATATACTGCTGGATAATACGCATGGTGTTTAATGTGATCATAATTGCCAAAGTGATCTGAGCGGACTCCATGCTTGCTGTGGTATGGTGTCTGCATGGAAAAAAGGTGTGGAACGATTGTCTGCTGTTACTCTAACAGTGGGAGGGGTGACTGATGACATGGCTTACAGGGTTGGCTTACAGGGAATTAAAATCAACAAAGGGGGTGGCTTTACATCAAGGAGAAACAAGAACTGTCACACAGAATGGCCCCCTCAAGGATTGAACTCAAAACCCTGGGTTTAGCAGGCCAATGCTCAACTCACTGAGCTATCGCTCCCCCCAGTATTCCAGGCAGGACTGAATCTCCATTAAACTTTTCAAGGTGCCCCTCACTAAAACGACTGTCAGCCATTGGTTTCACGGAGGGAGAGGGGAGCAAATGAATATAAAACAAATCTGGTCTATTTCTTGATTTGATCCACTCCATCTATCTTTTACATCTTTGGCTGGTAGCAGACAGTGCATTAGGACTGCTAGCCATCCTCATCTCCTGCCTGGTTGGCAGAAGAAGGTGCAATAGGACTACCAGAAGGACTAAAGAGAATGACCTGGTCGAGTCACTCCTATTTTAGTCCCTGTGCCCATGTCTGCCCAGGTGCTCCTCCCCGACCTTACCGAGGTGGCCAAGAGCACCTAGGACATGATGACAAGGGTTATCAGGCCTATTGCACCATCTGCTCCCAAAAGGCAATGAGCTGCCACTGTGTAGCAATGCAGTACAGTGTCTGCCAGCACCCAGGAGACGTACGGTGACAGTGAGCTGAGCGGGCTCCATGCTTGCCGTGGTATGGCATCTGCACAGATAACTCAGGAAAAAAGGCACAAAAGAATTGTCTGCCGTTGCTTTCACGGAGGGAGGCCTGACGACATGTACCCAGAACCACCCATGACAATGTTTTTACCCCATTAGGCATTGTGATCTCAACCCAGAATTCCAATGGGCAGTGGAGTCTGCGGGAACTGTGGGATAGCTACCCACAGTGCAATGTTCCGGAAGTCGATGCTAACCTTGATACTGTGGAAGCACTCCACCGAGTCAATGCACTTAGAGCATTTTGTGTGGGGACACACACAATCGACTATATAAAAACGATTTCTAAAAAAATGACTTCTATAAAGTCGACCTAATTTCATAGTGTAGACATACCCTAAGACAGAGTTTGTTCTCAAAGCAATACTTTGTAACAACAACTACTCACACAGAGAGAGACTCAAAGTGATACTTTGTAACAGAAACAGCACACAGAGACTCCCCACCCTTTTGTTGTATTTATTTTGCTTTGTTAACAATTGTGATTAAAATAGAGATAGAGGATGTATGTGGATGGATGCTTGGTGTGGATAATAAATGAATGATCAGGGAGGTGCCTGCCTAAGAATCCAATGTCGATCGGCCGAAGTTGAAACAACCAGAGGACCCCCGGAGGGCAGACTGGAATCCACCCAACAGCCTCAAGGATGGGAGAACCGAAGAACAAGGTAACATCTGGCAGCACGGAGCCGTCAGGAATGTGCCATCTGCTGATTGATTCAGCAACAGCATGATGAAGCAATTCCCATAGACTGGCAGAGGAAGAAATTCCTATAAAAATGGACTCTAGTAACTGAGAACTTTGGGGTCTGATTCTGCAAACCAGCTTCCAGGAGCATCAGACAAGGCTCTGCCCCGTCCTTGTGTCCAGGCCACCTGGCCAGTGGCTTGGCATGAGAACTCTAAGGCTGGTAACTATGATAACAACCTTGCAGAACCTGTGTGTGTGTGTGTGTGTGTGTGTGTGTGTGTGTGTGTGTGTGTGTGTGAGTGAGAGAGAGAGAGAGAGAGTGTGTGAAAGAGAATAAATATGAAATTGAGTGGAATGTTATAGTTATAACTAACTGCTTACTATGATTCTTTCTGTATTCACAATAAATGTGGCATTTTGTCTTATTTCCTTTAATAAGATCCTGCTGGTTTTTATTTTATTATAACAAGGACATGCTGATAAAAGCCCAACTATGCTGGGTTGGACACATCATTAGAATGCCTGAATATCAATTCTCTGGAAAAATTTTCTATGGCGAATTGGCACAAGGACACTGGAATCAAGGCCATCCCAGAAGCCCTAAAGGACAGCATCAAAAACAGCATACACTTTGGTGCAATAAAACCAAATGATCTTGAGAAGGCAGCATTAAATAGATCAGCCTGGCAACACACAACACTCAGAGCTTTTCAAGCCTTTGAAGAGGACAGAAATAATTGATTATTAGCTGCAAGGAAAAAGTGTCATACTACTGCTATAGCTACCAAGATGCTCACCAATGACTTTTTCTGTCCAATCTGCTCACGAGCATGCACGTCACACTTTGGACTTCAGAGTCACTCCAGAATCAACAAAGCGAGAAAGCATGAAAACGCCATTGTTGAACCAACAGACACCACACACATACACACTTAGGTATTACTATGATTATAATAAAAATAAGTGCTTAACAAAATCTCCCTGGATCATATTTGCAGTTTGCCCAATGGAGACTTTATCAGGTTCCAAGTGAAAAAATATAGTTCATTGGTAAATATGACAAAATGTAGTCATGGAACATTGACGTATTTCTCAGAAATATTATTTCAAATCTCATTTTTAAACTTTTGAAAACTGGTAGCATTGCATATATCTAGAGAGAAACTGATGTCAGAATATACCCAAACTTCATTTTAGAACTCAAACATTATTTGCCACAGTGATTCATGGCAATACAACCCAATCCGTAAAATGTATTTTCCTTGCAAAATCTCAGTAAAAATGACATAAAAACTTGACTGGATTTATAATGAATGTTACAGCACTGTATTTTATACCCACTGTGAAGAGAGAAAAAGTGGCTATCATGTTACTTAATAGAGCAACATTTCATTTTACAAGTTAGCCACAACATTTGTAGATCATAAGCAGGAGTTTCCATTCCGTGACATGCTTCTATGAAGGATTAGAAAAATACACAGAGCATGTATGAGCAGAAAACAGAAGGAAAAGCTTTAAATCAAAATCAAGACAGCCTGAAAAGATCAATTAGTTTTGACAAAATCAGACTTCAACTTTGCTTTACTTAAGCCAAACTCCATCTGTTCAAGACCATTACAATGGAATGTATTTTGACAGGTTACATTGTAAAGTATACAGTAGCCGTGCAGGCACCCTGGGATCTTGAAGCTAGGTAAAGGCAAAATCATGCTTTTTGGTGTACTATAGCTTGGAAATAGGGACTGGCAGGGGAAAGGGTTAAATAATTCCCTGCTGCCTGTAAGCAGAATACCTCTTTGGTATCCAAGAGTGCAGTAGTGACATTAAAATAGCATACTAGTGTATACACCGCATCCCCAAGGAGAGCGTGTTTACAGGAAGAGGGATCTGTCTAATGCACAAGCCAAAACAGCACAAAGGCTCCCATTAGTATTAGCGGATCAGTATACATGTTTCTCCTGATTAGCAGCAAGTGTGTGACCCATTCCTTCTACAGAAGATATACTTTTTGGCATTCCTGTTCAGCTTCACTGTATTGACAATGTATGAACCAGCCAAATACATCTTGGAAAATGTATGCTTAATATAGCATGTAAAAAATTAGCCAAGACACACACATTCATTAGGATACTAGTAAACAGTAATGGTAAAGAGACTTAGGCATGATAGTGGATAGCAAATTAGACAGAAGTAGCAACTCAATCTGGCAGAAGAGACCCACGATTATGGAATTCAGATGCAAATGTGTCTTAAGACAGAGTAGGGAGTTAATAGTATACTATGGCGTGATTGTAACCTAGAATTTACAGTGATGCCTGACACTCTTCTGGGACCTTTATTGTCTTCAGATCTGAAATCTTATTTCAGGGTTTTCTCAGGTTTTGAGGTTCTTCCCAAAAATATGCTGTGTGTCTGTCTCTGGGGAAGTCCCAACATTCACATGCCCGAGAGCATATGGATAACGGAGGCCCAGTGACTCAGCAAAGCGTGTAGGATATGTGATCCCTAACTCCATGTTGGAGACAGTAACTTTCCATGTACATGGGCTGAGGCCATAAATGGAGATTGTGGCATCACCTGCTTGCCGCTTTCCTGCTCCACATCTCTGGACTATGATTGCTAACAAAAGGAGAGATTCGAACAATGGACTGAGGACCCCGAAACTTTTGGGTGATCCAGAGAGACTTATTACAAACTGGAAGACTTAATATCACTGCTCTTTCCCTGATCTACAAACTCTGAAATCAACTAACGTATATGATTCATATTAACAATTTAATAACTCTTCCTTTATTTTATGTATATTTTATATTGTGACAAAGCTCTGTCCTTGCCTCCATGGGTCCCGCATTTCCTGGCGGATTTCGCTAGACTCAGAGGCTCACTGTGACCCTCCACGTAACCCTTCTTTCTCTAGGGACAAGGGTCACAGTCTACTGAGCCATTTTCATCATAAGCCAGTGAGGGAGGTGAGGAGAAGTTATCCTTCCTTGCACAGTCTCTGTTGTCTCCCAGTCTCAGTGATTAATCAGGGGGCATGGGGGGGGGAGGGGAGAGGAGCCCAGGCCCACCCTCTACTCCAGGCTCCAGCCCAGGGACCCTAATAGTATCAGCTATGGTAGCTGACCTTTCAGAAACATGACATGTACAATTCCCTGGGCTACTTCCCCCACAGCAGCCCTCACTTCCTCAAGCTCCACTTCACCCTTACCTCAGAGCCTCCTTCCTTGTGCCTGATATGGTGTGTACTACTCAGCCTCTCCAACAGCGCAACTTCTTCCCACAGCTCCTGACATGCACACCCACCTGACTGACTGGGAGGCTTTTAACTAGTTTCAGCCAGCCTCTGATTGGCTTCAGGTGTCCCAATCAACCTAGCCTTCTCCCTGCCTTCTGGAAAGTTCTTAATTGACCTGGAGCAGCTTCCGTTTCACTTAATCTGGTACCAGGAATTTGTTTAGCCTGGAGCTAATGTATCTATCTCCCACTACTTTTCTATAGCCATCTGGCCTTGCCTCGTCACAATATATAAACTTTTAGATTTTAGTTTACTAAAGGACTGACAACCATTGTGGTTTTGGAGTAAGATCTGAACTATATTTTGACCTGGGATGAGCGTCTGGTTCTTTGGAATTTGAAGGACCTAATATATGTGATTTCTGGTTTTAATAATCATTTAATGACAGAAGTCTGGTTTGTCTGATGGTGCATGAGGGGCTAAAGGACCTGAAGGGGACTGTCTGAGGCTTCATAATAATATAGTATTTTGGAAGCACACATTTGTTACTTGGCTTGGTGACATCTTATGAGAGAATATTTGGGGGTACATGCCCTGTATTCTGGCAGTTTCACCTGAGACTGGTGCTTTTAGCTGTGTCTCATAGCAGGCAGAGTGACATAGGGTGACAATGAGATTGAGCAAAAATGACAAGTCAGCACACTATAGATATCCAGGCTAGCTATTCCACACTCTAACTACTACCTGTGTCTACAGAGTGTATACATCAATATTCCCTTTTCTCTACCCTGATTTGGTCTCTTCCTTATTTATCTTGGTGTGACAAACCACTTGGATATGCTCTTCTTTCTAATTACAGCTTCTATAATATGCATTTTTAAAATCAGGAACCAGACGGAACATGGAACCCTTTTCCACACTGATAATGTGTGTCTGAGTGAACTGGCTCTTGCCTTGGTTACAGGTAGTTTAGGCATTCCTACTTCTGTTTTATCTCCAGTACACAGTTCTGTTGCATCCCTTGCTATGGTTTCCATTGCTACTCCAATTTCTACTTCACATTTAAAAGTAAGATTTTCCTCAGTTTACAACTTCTGAGATGATTCCATTAAGCTGTCCATACACAAATCTGTCTTAGGTCCTAGCTAAGCCCATCCTTAAAACCAGAGTGTTCTGACAATCTTTTTCTTCTTTTACAATAGAGTTAAATATTCATCTTCAAGCTGATTCTGCTTATGAAATCTTTCTGTTATCATCAGGTCACGAGTGCCAAGTGCTCTTTAACAATTTGCACTCTCTTTAAACATTTTGCTTGCTGGTTTCTCTGGGGTGATCAGACTGCATACGAAATAGTATGTTTTTCCTCCCATCACACTCAAGAATGCTAACTACACATTTTTCTATTTATTTCAAAATACTGCTCCAGCCTTTCTAAGTACATAGTACAAGTACATTGTACACAAGTACAAAACTGTGAAAGGCCGCCATTTTTCCAGTATAGCTTGCCATTTTACCTCACTGCTGTTAGCTCAGTAGTTTGGAGTACTCACAGTTATAGCAGACTTCGTCCCACCAGACTTCCTTCCATCCCACAGACACTTTTGCTACTCTGATGCATAGAATGTTCTTGAAATCTTCATTGCCAGTCATTGGGTACGATGGATATAGCACAAATTCCTGATTAGAAACACAAAGTATGTCTACACTACAATGTCACCCAAGCCTGAGCCCAAGCAAACCCCCACTGTGTTTGCACTGCAATTGTGCTAACCTAGGTCCAACTCCTTTCCGGTGTAAACCTCCATCCCCCTCCCATGCCACAAACTGAGGGGCAAATGTATAAAGAAGGGACAGGAGAACTGGGGGTCAGGAAACATGCTGAGATAGTTAATATCCAACACAATCCCCTTGTTTCATGTCCTTCCTTTTTGGGGGTGTGGTTTTGTAATGGCAGCTGCCCAAGACAGTGTAAGTGGTTTACTGTTTTAAGCACTGTTAGAACATATAAAGTATGTTCTATTTCCCCCCCAAGAATAGCAGTGGGGACAGTAATACCATTTACATCAATGTTATTTGGTGGGAATAATTTTCCAGCCTGTCTATGAACATAGACTCCCGATTAGCAAAAAACTCTGACATTGTAAACTCTTTCTATATAGCCCACACTGACATTGATAAATCTGCCCCTGTGGTCCACTAGTGCCTACATAACAATGGAGTAGTGCCCTTTGCTGTTTATGTCCTCATGTGCTCCTTGAGGAGGGCAAACTAGGGGCACACGAATCCCATCAATACCCTCGACACAGTTAGGAAACCTCATTCTCCAAAAGCCTGCATTCATCTCTGGACTATCTTTAATGCCTGCCACTTTGGGATAAACCGCATGCCTGGTTGCCTCAGAAACCTCCGCCAGCACTTCACTCGCAGCTGACAACCCCAAACTGATTGGCAATGGACCTGTAGCAGCCTGGGGTAGCAACATTCTTCTGCATAGCAACTAGGGTGCCAGGTGTCCAGTTTTCGACCATAATGCCCAGTCGAAAAGGGACCCTGGAAGCTCTGGTCAGCACCGCTGGCCGGGCCATTAAAAGCCCAGTCAGCAGCGCAGTGGGACAAGGCGGCCTCCCTGCAGGTCGTGACTCTGCTTGGCTCCCCGAAGCAGCGGCATGTCCCCCTCCAGCCCCTATGCATAAGGGCAGCCAGGGGGCTGAACATGCTGCCTCCCCAGCAAGCGCCAGCTCTGCAGCTCCTATTGCCCAGGAACCATGGCCCATGGGAGCTGCAACGGCAGTGCCTGCGGACAGGGCAGCATGCATAGCCACCTGGCCATGCCGCTGCATAGGAGCCAGAGGAGGGCCATGCCGCTGCTTCTGGGAGCCAGCTAAGGTAAGCACCACCTACAGCCTGCACCCCCTGACCCCTTCCCCATCCCAATCCCCTGTCCCAGCCCTGATCCCCCTCCCACCCTCCAAACCCTTCAGTCCTGGCCCGAGCTCCCTCCTGCACCCCAAACCCCTCATCCACAGCCCCACCCCAGAGCCTGCACCCCCAGCCAGATCCCTCACACACCCCCTGAACCCCAATCCCCTGCCTCATCCCAGAGCCCCCTCCCACACTCCAAATCCCTCAGACCCAGCCCAGAGGCCCCTCCTGCACCCCAAATCTCTCTTCCCTGGCCCCACACCAGAGCCTGCACTCCCATCCAGAGTCCTCACCCCGCCTACAACCCAACCCCCTCTCCCAGACTGGTGAAAATGAGCAAGTGAGAGAGGGTGGGGAGAGTGAGCTATGGAGGGGGAGATGGAGTGAGTGGGGGGCGGAGCCTCAGAGGAAGGGCAGGGGAAGAATGTTCGGTTTTGTGTGAGTATAAAGTTGGCAACTCTAATAGCAACCTTCTTCTGGGCTATCAAGAGTGACCTCAGATGTGTTTCTTTACGCTGGAGGGTGGGGACAAACTGCTCACAAAGCTCCAGAAATGTTACTTTCTTCATGTGAAAATTCTGGCCCCACTGCTGGTCATCCCAGATCTGCATGATAGTGTGGTCCTAACAACCTATGCTTATGGACCTGTGCCAGAAGTGGCAGTCAACATAGGGGGCATCACCGTTTATGCCAGTTATACAGTGAGAGTCTGCAATGCCAGGATACTACTCCTCCTGCAAATCCATCAGGTACCTTTGGTGTGGACATTTTGGTAGCATTTTCTGTCCCAAGTGCCTCTCAGATGCACTGCCAGTTTCCTGACACAGCACAAGCAAGAGAAGTTTATCAAAAAGTGCCACCTACATATTGCTGGCTCTGGTAGCTGGGAGTGCACAGAAAAAAATGAATGCTCCATAGGCTGTGTTGGCAGGCTGTTTAAAATTCCTGTAATGTGCCAGGCAGGCAGTCAAGGTTTCCCTCAGTGCACCATGATCCTAGAGCTAGATTGGCCACAATTCGGGGGCAGGAGCACTAGATGACTCTGGGATAGGGATGCCAAAGCCGTAGGTTCGAGCATGGGTCAGAAAATTCTTAATCTAGGGTTAAAATATAGTGTAGATGCTCAAGCGCAGGGTTCCCTAACACAGGTCAGCTGACTCGAGTCCCACTAACCTTGGGCTTATATTGCAATATAGACATACCTACAGACATATACACAATGTTATAGCCATGACAGATGTTTCTCTCTTGTATTGAAGAAAAAAGAAACACAGTAACCACTATATAACAGATTCAACATAAACAACTGTTTAAAGAACTTTAACTGTGAATTCACGTAAACAGATTCAATGCTCTGCTCAACACATTTAAATATTGCAGAACTGGTTGAAACTGGTGCACAACTGGTTGGGGGGGGGAACTTACAAAGAGTTGTTATCAATTGTTCACTGTCACACTGGGAGATCGTATCTAGTGGAGTCCCACAAGGGTCTGTCTTGGATCTGGTACTATTCAATGTTTTCATTAATGATTTAGATAACAGAGTGAAAAGTATGTTTATAAAGTTTGTGGATGACACCAAACTGAAAGGAGTTGCAAGTATGTTGGAGGACAGGATTAGAATTCAAAACAACCTTGATAAATTGGAGATTTAGTATGAAATCAACCAGATGAATTCAATCAAGACAAGTGCAAAGTATTACTCTTAGGAAGGAAAAAAAATCAATGAACAAATACAAAGTGTGGAATAACTAGGCAGCTATAGCATAGAAAAGGATCTGGAGGTTATAACGGAGCACGAATTCAACATGAGCCAACAGCATGATGCAGTTCCTAAAAAAGGCTAACATTATTCTGGGGTTATTAACCGGAGTGCTGGAAGGAAGACAAGGGAGGTAATTTCCTGCTCTAGTCGGCACTAGTGAGGCCACAGCTGGAGTACTGTCTGGTTTGGGGTATCACACTTAAAGAAAGATGTGAACAATTTTCAGAGAGTCCAGAGAAGACCAACAAATAAGCTAAAGATTTGGAAAATCTGTCCCATGAAGAAAGGTTGAAAGAATTGGGCTTGTTTCTTCTTGAGAAAAAAAAAGATGACTGAGGGGGAAAACCTGATAACATTCTTCAAATATGTTAAGAGCTATAGTGATCAATTGTTTTCTATGGTTATTGAAGGTAGGAAAATAAGTTATGACTTAATCCGCAGCAACGGAAATTTAGGTTTGATATTAGGAAAAGCTTTCTAACTATAAAAATAGGTAACCAAGGGAGGATGTGGAATCCCTGTCAGGTGTTTAGCACCAGGTTAGAGAAACATCTGTCAGGGAAGGTCTAGGTATATTTGGTCCTGCCTCAGCTCAGGAGACTTGACTAGAGGAGAGGATGTCTTGAGATCCCTTCCAGCTCTACATTTCTATAATTGTTCAAATGCAAGGAAGAACTCTACTTCAGTGATGAGCACCATAAAAACACTTTTAAATGAACAGAAAATAAATTATTCACTGATATAGAAGCAACTATAAGAGACAAAGTGAAACAACTCAATTCTATTAGCTGGCCACTAATGATCCTCCTTTTTAAACTTAAACCACAGAGTACATTGGCACTGATAGCTACAGCCATAACAAAAGCCCTGAGATTTTTAGATGTCATCATGAGAGCCTAATGAAGCAATGGGCATGAATTAGAGTGTGTACAGAGTGATTTTGTACACTCAGGCCACAGTACAACAAACAGGTGAAGGTTTGTCATCATCTTTTTGGTGCACATTATAGGACTGTTTCAGTCACTGGTTGCATATTTTTGCAAGATGATCTTTTTTGCAATAAGCATCTGGCACTATATGTTGGACATTTGCCTTTTACATGATTTCTCCCACTGTACATGTATTGCTTGCCTTTTTGCTCTGTTTTTGTTTTACCCTGCATTTGCCTTTATTTTGCACATGTTGTACATCTTTTGCAGATTCTAACACTTTTGATTTTTGTAGTGGTTTCTTTACTTATTCACTGATGCAGCATATATCAAACATATACTTAAGTTCCAACTCTGAGTCTTGCTCTGGCTTCATTATCTTTAGTACCTAAAACTATACTCTAATAAGTTCATCTCTTAATAAGCCAAATATGAGGCTAAGTGGCACCAACTGGCTGCTTATTGGTCTAGTTTCATTTTAATTTTCAAGTGTATTGAAAATACGCCTCTTGTATATTTCATTTCCTTTAAACACTAACCATTTGTCTAAAGAATCTGAAACATTAGTTACATCTATTCTTTGTAAATGACTGCTACCTAATTAATCAGCACTTCTTACCTATTGCTGTATTTAGTACAGCCATTCTGATTGTCATGCTTTTTTGTCCAGTTTTGCAGCTACTTCATATCTTGTGTATGAGGCCTTGAAGAAGCACCACAGATATCCCTTTTGGAGTACCATTACAAGCAATTAAATAGAAAGGCCCTAAAATTGAGATATCCCTCAAAATGCAATACAGGAAAATTAACAATGAAGGTTTTTTTGGTAATGATTCACCAACCGAACTGGACTTCGAATGAAAAAGGCCTTTGAAAACCCATGTTTAGAGATTATGAGAAATGTTGACATTAAAGAATCTTCGTGTTTTCCATAAGTTACCCCCCAAATAATAGATTAAGGGGGTGTGATGATATACACATACTTAATATGATATTGAAATATAAAAATGAAGAATTGTTAATTATAAGGGCAAAAGCTTTGATAGCTACAGTTTAATAATTTGTAATTATGGATAGTGAACTAGTTTAGATGAGATCACACATAGGCCAAGGATTTGGCTGCACAAGTGTAGTTTTGCTAATTCTTCTTTTACATAGAATTGTTGATGTGCTTAAATGATGTTATTGTTGATAAACCAAATGTAACATTGTGCTGGAAGTTTTGAGGTGAACACAAACAAACCTGTAAAAACAAGAAGCCTTTTTCTGGGGAGACCCAGGAACAGGGTGACACATGACAAGAAATGTGCATAAAGAGCACACACAAAAATGCAGAAATTGGGTAAGAGCAACTGGGCTGGATTCAACCTGGCTGCTATTCCTGGCTCTATCACTGACCTGCTTTATGACTATAGGCAAGTCACTTCACACCTCTGAGCTTCAATTTCTCCATCTGTAAAATGGTTATAATAACCCTGACCTCCTTTGTAAAGTGCTTAGAGATCTATGGATGAAAAGCGCTATAGAAAAGATAGGTGGTATTATTATTCTGACAGCATATTAACAGCTACATGTCAAGAGCTGCATAGAGGAAGCCATTTGCAATGCATAATTTTTACTGATCTTTCTAAACTCAGGAGCTACAGTAAATATTCTTGAGCACTATCTTTTGGCATTTTATCTATTAACTATCTACTTATGTGCAAGAGATCTCTTGTACAGAGCACTTCTGAAACTGATACTACTGCTCTCTGAGCCACTGAGGTTCTTCCCTAGAGCACAGGTGGGCAAACTTTTTGGCCCGAGGGCCACATCAGGATTGCAAAACTGCATGGAGGGCTGGGTAGGGAAGGCTGTGCCTCCCCAAACAGCCTGGTCCCTGCCCCTATCTGCCTCCTCCCACTTCCCTCCCCCTGATTGCCTACCTCAGAACCCTCCAACCCATCCAACCCCCCCTGCTCCTTGTTCCCTGACCACCTCCTCCCGGGACCCCCGCCCCTAACCACCCCCCCCAGGACTCCACCGCCCATCCAACCCCCACTGCTCCCTGTCCCCTGACTACCCTGACCCCTATCCACACCCCCAACCCCTGACAGTTCCCTGGGATTCCCACGCCTATCCAAGCACCCCCTCCTCCCTGTCCCCTGACTGCCCCTGCCCAGAACCTCCGCTCCATCCAACTGCCCCCTGCTCCCGGTACCCTGACTGTCCCCCGGAACCTCCTGCCCCTGATCTAACCCCCTTCCCCAGCCACTCAGAGCAGCAGGACTGGCTTATTGGAAAGCCTGGGAGGTGCGTGGGCACAAACCATGCTGCCCATGAGGCAACATACCTACGAGGGAAGGGAGACAGCACAGGAGGGTCCGGGGGCTAGCCTCCCCCCCGGGAGCTCAAGGGCCAGGCAAGACGGTCCCCCAGGCTGGATGTGGCCTGCAGGCCATAGTTTGCCCACCTCTGCGCTAGAGCATACTAGAATAAGGTAGCTCATAGCCTCCAACTAGCCACACATCCTGCTGCCATTCCTGCCTTATACATCTACTATCCCCATTTCTAATCCCTAACATCACTTAAGATGCATATTCACTCTATGGACTCACATATTAGAAGAAACCTCTCCCAATTCAACAGAACACTACTCTGTGTACACCATTCACTCCCACCCCCTCCCCACAAGTCCTAACTCTTTGAGAGCAGCTTTCCTGCTTGTTTTGTCTTTGGGCTAGGTTTGATAAATTTAACTCACATTTTAGGTGGCAGCTCTCTCAGTTAGTACTACGTAATTTATAATGTCATGAATCTCATTTTTATTCTTCTACAGGTTTTACTATTTTGTGCAGAAATAAAATTAGATGTGACAGTATAAAAACTTACCCTTGGTGAATTTCCAGCAGCTTACCGAGATTTCATCTTCAATGCAAATTAAGATGTCAAACACTTTCTCTGCTGAGAGACAGAACTGTGTAATCCTGTCTGACATACAGTCGTGTTTTTTTGTGCAAAACTATGGCATACAAAGCAATTTCCTCCCACTCCACATTATTTGTGTATCCCATTTTACATTTTCCTGCTGCATAATAGGTCAAAGATTTGTTCCCCCCCTCACCCCAAGCCCCACCAGCTTCTTTTAATCCTGTATTTGTGATCCCAGACTGTTGTTGAAAGGGAAGCTGGATCTGGATAATGACTTGGGCTTGATCCAATTTCCACTCAAGTCAATAGAAAAGTCTCCTTTGACTTCAAGGGATTTGATGCAGGCCCTTAGGATGGAAGCCATGGTTTGACCCTGAGGGCCCAGACAGTTTCCACTGAAGTCAATGAGACTTCCTTGAGGTCAGTGGGAATCAGATTTGGCCTCTAATTCAGAAAAGTCAGAAGAATGAACTGAATGAGTTACAACTTCTATCCACTGCAAAGAATTTGAAAGAGTTGCGTGGTTAAGGGATTCCACGGAAGTGTATTTTCAAGGCTATCACTTCATTTCAGTGTAGGAGACTGAGAACAGTCTGGAATTAGAGCCAACAATGCACATTTGTGCTCCACATAGGCAGTTAAGATAGACTGTCTGCTTCTCATCCACACCCCTTCCTACAAAGAGAGAATTATTTTTGTTGTTTTTTCTCGTTTGTCTGGTTTTTGTTTGTGGCTGGGAAAATTGATTTTACAAACCTACCAGCCAGTGTGTAAACTTGAAGTTTTGTTTAATATTTTCCATCATATAACAAAGGCATTAAAATGTTTTAGTAACTTGTAGTTTTCCCTACATGATTAACATAAGTAGATTTTTTTTCAAAAAAATTCTAAATTTAGTTTTCACAGAAATTTTCCTCTGATTGTCTTAGAATATAGAGCGGATTGAAATTTGTTGAAAGTTAAAAAAAATGAGGAAAAATTATCACAAGTGTTTTCCGCGTTTCAGTCATCATAGCTAAAGCGTGAGCTCATAAAAAGATAAAGTTTAACATCATGTGTGACCTTGAGACCATGTGAAAGCACCTGAAGTTTCAACACCATTCAGAGGACATGCTTGATAAGACCTGCCTAGCCCCTAATCCAGCATTCATGTTTGTCAAGTATTTCCTTTCAATGTCTTTTTGATATTTTTAAATATAATAGTGTTTTACATTTTGTAAAACCCTGCTGAATGGAACAAAATATAAATAAAAATATAAAAAATTAATTCAGAACTGTGCATTAATGATAATTATCCTCCATGCCACATAGCTAATGTAATCAACAATTTTAAAGACCATTTGATTTCTTTAGTTGCATCTGATTTCAAAGAGTAGATTTATTGAAAGGTAGACAGAACAAGCATAGGCTGCACAAACTAGATGAAAGTAAACATAACTGAACGATAAGTTCTATCACCCACTATTCTAGTCATCATTTATAAAGTATAGAAACATTTTGTAATAGTAATTTCTTCTCTATTTGTATTCTAAAGAAGAGTGCTAGGGGCAGAAAACCAAATTACTTCTGGAGGCTCTGATCTATTTTTAATGATTGTTTAACTGAAGTTAAAATAATTTCAAAAATATATTTAATTCTAGAATGACTTGAAGCAGAACAGCACCACCATTCAGAACAAACCTTTACTGCTACTGATTTGTTGGAAGTACAGCCTGTGATGATTTCTTTCCTAGTATAGAAGCAGAGAAGTTATGTGTGACATCAGGGTGAAATCCTATTAAGTCAATGGCAACATTTCCCCTGGGGTCTAGATTTTACCTCAGATATCAAACTCAACCCCTTCTCAACTTTAGCTGAACTACGGCTGATATAGACAGAGCCAAACCTTATTCAGTCCTTGCTGTGCAGAGAGCATGCACAAAAGGCCTGAACTGAGTCCTGCTGAGGACAATGGGAGTTTTGCCATTACTTCAATTGGTTTTGGATCAAGCCTTTGACCAAAATGTATTTCAGCACAACTCTGTCCACATAGGTTACTTAGTCTGTAATATGCACATGAATAATGTTATTTATGGAAGCAGCCCCTTGGAAATAACAAGAGGATAAGGTTCTTTTAAATATAGTTGAACTGCAGGAAACACACATAATACAAACTTGTAATTAAAATTATTTACATCAAAACTTGCAGGTCCAGGCTGCATCCACTCTGATGCAAACAATGCAAAGAAACATTTAATCCTAGACCGTGAGCCTTAACTTTAAGTATGACTAGTCACACTGAATACCAAATGGGCTAGGATTTAAGTCAGTGGGGTCAGGATTTCACTCAATACTACTGACCATGTGCTTAAAATTAAGCATGTGCTTAAATCTTTGCCAGAAAAGGGACCAAAATCCTTGGTGCCTGGATCATCTTCATTTTGTGTCCTGTACAGCGCTCAGCATCCTGCCAGCATTTATTAAAATAATAAATATGAATAATTTGACCACAGATCTTTTAGAACGGGAATTCTGTAATCAATCCTGGTGGTGACTAAACTAAGGCTAAGTAGATATACTCACCATAGCTCTCATTGAACTTTCCAAGTGGCACGAATAGCAGCATGGGCTAGCTGCCCAGAGTACATAAGTATGTGATCCAGGTGAATTTTTACTTGGGGACAGCTAGCCCGTGTCACTCCTGCCAGCACTACCATGGTTACACTACTATTTTAAGTGTGCTAGCTCCATGAGAGCTAGCATAAATGTATCTACGTGAGCAAGGAGCCATACCCCCCCGCTCCAAGTGCAGATGAAGCCTATATGCCAAACTACTTCTATATGAAGTCAAATGTAATTTCCCTAGGTCACTACTGAATAAAAGCTTCAAATAACCCCCACACATTATAGAATAATTGTGTTACTCAATGTCACCTTAAGACAAACAGTGAGGTTTTGAAAATGCAATAGAAATTGGTAATCAAACTGCAACCAACGGTTAGGAATAAAAGATTTAAAATATATTCTGGCTCCAGTGTGAAGATAATTTATAATTTCCCCAATATATAAGGCTACAGAATGAGGAATATACACAATATCAGAGCAAAAAAACCCATTCAAACATCTTCACCCCACAGCTCACAACCATATTGGATTCTTTAGGGAGGCAAAGTGGGGGAGTAGACTTGCAGCAAGTTTCTAAATTCTCCTGACTTAATGAAGACATCTTTATTCAAGGACTGTTTCTCTTTTGCTAGGGATAATTGATCCACATGGCCAAGCCACTTTCTTTGCTAACCTAGACCTTCAGGCTTCAGTCAATTAAACAGTGCTTAACTTTCAACATGTATGTCATCTCACTGACTTCAAGGAGACTACTGTCTCACATAGGTCTTGGCCTGAAGAAATTATTGAGAAAATTCCTTTTCACTGCCACTATAAAGAAGAAATCACTAAGTTAATACATTGTCTACTTTGTATTAAGGCAAATTTAAGTGTGGAATTTAAATAGAGAAACTATCTTTTTAGAATGCAAAATGTTGGGAGTCGAAATTAGAATGCATCCCCACAAAAGATAAAATGTCAAACTGATGCAGACAATAAACCCCATAAATATGATTTCCCCATTGTGTTTAAAGCATTCTGACCAAAGAGAGAGAGATTCCTGCTGTTGATGCATCCACATCACAAAATCCACTACCCTAACTCATTGGCAGTCTCTTAAGGGAATTAAGAAGCCATCTGCCACTGAAAGTCAATGGAAAATATATGCACTCCCTTAGGTACTTTTGAAAAAAATCTCATCATAAATGGATATGGGGAATGAGCTACATTTACACAGATCGAGGGGAGTCTCCTCTGATCTGAATCGAGTCATGTTGGTAGGGAAGCTTGTACTGTTGCAGCTTGTGCTGTACGTAATCTGTGGTAAATCGAGGACTTAATATTCCATGTATATCAATCTAGCACTGTTGACCAACACTAAATTGAAGTGTCATTCCTCTCTATCACTTATAATCAAATTACATGTTCACACACAAAAAATGTTAAAAACATGAAGTCTGCAAAGTCAAGTTCTCAAGTTAGGGAAAATGCCTGATTTAGAGGTAATCTTAATTCACCCTCCTTGTGCATATATATTATGACACTGTCTTTAATTACCTGTTCATACACCACCACCATCCTGCCATAGGGTCCCTGTCTCATTTAGTTCACAAGAGGGATCTGCTCTGGGGATGAATCAAGGTTGTGCAGTGAAGAAGACCTCTCTGGTTGTAGAAGTTGGAAGGTGTGCGGTGAATGAGAAAGGGGATTGGATGAAAAGAAAGTATGGCCTCATGATTTAAGGGCAGTTAAATGCCACAATGGGAGAAATGGACTCTATTCATGCTGCTGCCACAGAGTTCCTATAGAGCTGAAAATGGCTGAACTGGTTTTGTGGAAATGTTCCCCCAAAAAATTATTCTGAGGCAGACCCATCATTGAAAAATTCAGCTGAAATAGTAAAAGTTTGGCAAAGTTATACGCAACTGCAAATAGGGTCTTAAAAGGGAAGTCTGAGGCAATCTTAACTTTAAGTATGGTTATCTGCACTACCTATAATATATTTTCAGAGGACAGTGAATTTTTTAACCTGTAGTTTGTTTGCCATGTAGATAGCTACAATTTGGGAGAATCATGGGTTCAAAATCTGTTCTGAGTTTTTGGTGTGGGTGTGTTTCTCCTTTCAATTCTTATATGTCTGTTGTGAATTCCTAGGGTCAAATTCTGACCTCATTTTACAGCAGTGAAGTTGACTGGATTCCAATGAAGTTACTCTAGATTCACCATCACAGAATCAAGATCACAATCTGGATTTGAAAAAATTACTGGCTAGGTGTTATAGAACTCCGGTTTAATCTGATATTTATTTCATCTTTGGAAGTAAAGAAATCCCTAAACAAAGTGGGTACAGTTAAAGAGATTTGATATCTTTTAGCTTATAGGTAAGGTGTTACTGCTTTGAGCTTTATCCCAGCTTAATGGTAAATTAGAATACCACTAGCGTTGGTAATTTGTACTATCTTACCCCTACTAAAAAGGTAACAAAACTGACCAAACTCCCTCTTATTTATGTTTTGCAGGCAGTATAATATTAGTTAGCTTGAACTACTTTGACCTCCTTTTTGGGTCTAGGCTTTCTGCAGCATTTCATAGTTCTTCTGCAGAGTATATCAAATTTTAAAATAGATGTGTATGAAGTAAACACCTACAGAGCCAAACGCATGGGGGACATATAGGATGGGTGAGAGAAAATGCATATGGTTTCCATCAAGGTCAGTAGATAGTTTTATGCACTCTTGTAACAAGCACACTTCCTTATGAAATCTGCATGGATATTAAAACCATGAGAGTGATACAGTATATGGCTACTGTACTTGGGATGGCCTAAACTCTCCAGACCAGATACTTACTTCTTACTTACTTTCCTGCATTGGGTGGAAACAGCATGTGGGGAGCAAAGGTAGCTTCAAGTCCCTCAGTGCAGCCACAGGCCTGATCTAAATTGCATCAGCTTGCAATGGCCTTCAAAGCCATTAGGGTTGCCAACTTTCTATTTGCAGAAAACTGAACACCCTTGCCCCACCCCTTGCTCCGCCCCTTCTCCGAGGCCATGCACCTGCTCACTCCATCCCGCCTTCCTCCGTCGCTCGCTCTCCCCAACCCTGGCTCACTCATTCATTTTCACTGGGCTGCAGCAGGGGGTTGGAGTGAGAGAGGGGGTGAGGTCTTTGGCTGCAGGCTCTGGGGTGGGGCCAGAGATGAGGGGGTTGGGGTTCAGGAGGGGCTGAGGGCTCTGTTTAGGGATGCAGCTCTGGGGTGGGGCCGGGGATGAGGAGTTTGATGTGTGAGAGGGGGGTGAGAGATCCAGCTGGGGGTGCGGGCTCAGGGGTAGGGCCATAGATGAGGGGTTTGGGTGCAGGAGAGAGCTCCAGACTGGGGCATGGGGTTGAGGTGTGGGAGGGGGTATGGGCTCCGGACTGGTGGTGCTGGCTCAGGGATGGGGCCAGAAATGAGGGTTTCAGGGTGCAGGAGGAGGATCCAGGCTGAGACAGGGGGCTGGAGTGCAGGGAAGGGGTGAGGGCTCCAGCTGGGAATGCGGGCTCTGTGGTGGGGCCAGAGATGAGGAGTTTGGGGTGCAGGAGAGGGCTCTGGGCTGGAGTAGGAGTGTGGGAGGGGTTGAAGGTTCTGGCTGGGGGTGCAGCTCTGGGGTGGGTCCAGGGATGAGTGGTTTGGGATGCAAGAAGGGACTCCAGGCTGAGGTCGGGGCACAGGAAGGGTTCTGGGCAGCACTTACCTCAGGCGGCTTCCAGGAAGCAGTGACATCTCCCTCTCGCTCCTGGGTAGAGGCGTGACCACGGGACTCTGCCCGCTTCTGCACGTGCTGCCCCCTCAGCTCCCATTGGCCGTGGTTCCTGGCCAACGGGAGCTGCTGAGCTGGCGCTGAGCACAGGAGCAATGCACAGAACCCCCATGGCCATCGTTCTGCCTAGGACCCAGAGGGAGATGCTGGAAGTCACACAGAGCTGGGTAGGGAGCCTGCCTGTGCTGCCAACTGGACTTTTAATGGCTTGGTCAGCAGTACTGATGGGAGCCGCCAGGACCCCTTTTCAACCGGGTGTTCTGGTCAAAAACTGGACACCTGCCAACCCTAAGAGCCATGCTCTCTTCTGCCCCTTCCTTGCCCCCTAAAGCCTAGGTCAGGGCAGGGAGATAGAGCCAGCATAACAGCTGTACTCTGGCTATCTGAGAGGAGAACCATCCACAAGCAGGATAATCAAAGGGTATGGTCTAACCATCAGTGCTGAATGGTGTCAAGGGGCTAGAATGTGACACAGAATTAGGGCCTGTGGCTACAATTTTCAAAAGCACCCAAGTGATGTAAGAACTGAAATTCCAGTGACTTTCAAGTCACTTTTATAAACAGGAGTTTGGCTCTTACATCACTTCGCTGCTTTTGAAAGTTTGAGTACTGAAAGTGTGGATTAAATTAGGCATTTCTGAAAATTTTACAGTGTGACTCCTTAATGTGTATAAGATGTTTAAGTCCTCATGAGGAAATAGTCTAGATTTAATCCTTCAAGTATGCCAAAATAATTGCAGCCGGTTTTCAGTAACAATTAAAACACTGCATTGCTTTGGAGTCCTCAGCAGATAAGTGGGCTTTAAAAACAAAACAAAACAGATTATTGGAAAAACATGCTTTTGTTTCTGCCATTTGTGTCTGCTCATGTTTTCCAAGGTGCATTATAAGCCGAGTCTAAAAGTATAACCAGATTCTTCATCAGATCTGGAAGTATGACCAACCCAGTCTACCTGCTGCGATAAAATGATGCGATTTCTAAAGAAAATAACCATGTTATATGATCTTATCACATCTTCCATGTGATTCACAGTATTGTTTCCAGTTAATATCCTTTTTCTCCATGCATTTCAGGCCCTTTTCATTTATTCACCTATGTGGTCGACTGGGATTAAATTAGCTGGAGGAGAAAGGAGGCGGCTTGCATTTACATTTAACACACTTGTAGCACATGTCAGATTAAAAATGTGGGTCAAAGTAGGGCTGTGTGTTACAGTAGCTTTAAAAAGAGCAGATTGAGAAAGTGAATGGCTGAGCTTGAATCTAAGCCTATGGGAAGTCACTAGGAGAAAAATCTCTTCCACCAACACATCAATCCAGTGAGGAATCTGGGAGAAGCAAAAGACTTCATATTTCAAGTTTCCTTTCCTTCTCCCTGAGGCTCTGAAAATAACCACCATTCTAAAGTGCTTTAAGAACTTCTGATAAGATGGTGCTATACAATTTGAGAGTATTATTATATTATTTATTATTGTAGCATGTTGCCATTAACACTTAGGATATACAAAAGAACACATTCTAGTGGTGCTCTAAGTTATACCAGGATTCATTCAGTGCCTAGCCAAGACAACTAGGGGAGCAGAAAGGTGGTTTAGAGCCATCTTTCCCCCATCCAGATCCAGCTCCCACCATGAACAAAGCTCAACTGGGCCCAAGAATCTGGCCCAAATTGCCACCTTAATTATTAATCTGGAAATATTTGGATTTAGTTTAATTTGTGAACTGGGAACACATTCAATACTGACCCCCATGGTCACAGTCCCTGACAGCCAGCCCAGGTCCTCTGCAGCATTCCAAGCTACTTACAAACCATACCTGAAGCTTTGCTGTTCCTGCCAGTTTACGCTCCTCCAGTCCTCAAGCCATTCATCTAGCCCTTTCCTTCGCTGCCTCTCCAGCCAAATCTCAGGTCTTTCCACGTTCCTTTTCTCAGCTTCCTTCTCTGAAGGCAGAGACCTTCGACTCCGGCTGTTCAAAAAGTATTAAAAATACAAGAGAGCTTGAATATTTGTTGAGGTTTGGTTTTATGACTAAAAGATGCAGCAGAGCAATGTCAGTTTGAAAGGCTTCCCACACAAAACCGAGCAGCAGCCACAAAAGCCTTTTGAAAGAGAAATTGACACAAGTGGGACAGAAATCTTGTAAGCAGTCTCAGGTGCAGATGGTTCCTAAAGTATTACTGCATGCTGAAAACTGACTTTGTAAAAACAGCACCTTTCTCCACTCAGATCTGCTGCTTATGTATATTCAGAGTCAGATCTTCTAACTTCAGCGACAGAGATACATTTAACGGTTTGGGTTTTTTTTCCTTTTTAGTCCCAGCAGCCATGCAGAGCCAACAGAGTGAGCTGGATTCTGTTCTTTCTTGGTCTTCATCATAATTCCAATCAGTTACACTTGTGCAATTGAAGGCAATGGGTTTGCACAGGTGGCACTGTGGGCATAATTTGAAGAGAATAGGGCCTTGATGGGGATTGTATGGGCCTTGATGGGGATTTAATTTGGTCTGCAGATCTTTATCACAAATGATGATTCACAAGAATGCAACAACTCTGCCTCTTTGACCCCAGGCTGAGTTTGTGGGTTTATCAGTTAGAAAAGCTGGAACACTGAGCAAGCAACATGGAACAACCAGGGCCAGATTAACCTTTTATAGGCCTAGCACCAAACATATTTGTGGGCCCCCATGGAGGCAATGGAACATGGCATGGGGAGGTCAGTCCCCAGAGCGAGGGGCCAGCCAGGGGTAATGGGGCATGGCATGGCAGGGGTGGCCCCGCTCTGCCCAGCCCAGTGCAAAGGCACTACTTACAAACCGGCAGTTGCCAGACACACTGTGGCCAGCCCGGCCCTCTGCTGCCAGCATGCCCCTTCCCCTTGGGGGTGGGCCACAGGCGCCGACGTCTGCTCCCGCTGGTGGGTGCTCAACCAGGCACAAGTGCTGAGAGGGAAGGGGAGGAGCAGGAACATGGCATGCTCAAGGGAGGAGGTGGCGGGAGTTTGGCTGCTGGTGGGTGTGGAGCACCTGCTAATTTTTCCCCGTGGGTGCTCCAGCCCTGGAGCACCCACATAGTCAGTGCCTATGTGGCGGGCCCAAGCCATGCCATGCCACCCAACCCCCCTGCCCAACCCCCTATGGCCAGAGCCCCTCTGGACCTATTATGCCCAGTGCCCCCCAATCTCCCCCACAAATGCATAGCACCCTGCGCAACACCACCCCTGCCCAGCACCCCCTGCCCACAGTCCCACCACAACTGCCCAGCACCCCCCACTCCGTAGTGCCCCAACATGAACAGATCTTCCTCACCCCCTTACAGCCCAGCACCCCCACCCAGACCCCTCAGAGACCCACTCCCCCATGCTTTGCCTCCCGGCTGCACTCACCAGCCCTACTGGGAGACAACTGAGTCTGGCGGGCTGAGCCAGCAGCGCAGCCAGGGCTGGTATGGGGAGTGGAATAGCTCCAGCCCCTCAGGAGCGGCACAATCAGCCAGGCCAGGGCCTGCCCTGGCCAGGCTTCCTCAAGATGTACTTGCCTAGAGAGGCCCAGCTAAGCCCCCCACACTACCCCCCCCAGCTGGCCGAGACTGGCCAGGCTTCTGCACCAGTCCCAGGTGCTCAGCTCCAGGAAGACAGGCAGGGCCCCATAAGGTGTGGGAAGCAGAGACTGCCCTGAACCGGAGGTGCACTGGTGTCCGGCCGGGGGCAGAGAAGAGCAGGGGAGTGGGGCCAGGGGGCGGAGAGGAACCCTCGGCCAGCCGGCAGGCAGGCTGAGAGAAGCAAGTGGTGGGCTGGGGGCACAGTGCAAGGGAAGCAGCCCGGGTCCCCTTCTGAGCATGGGCCCGGCTCCATCGAGCCACTGGCATCATTGTATACCCAGCACTGGGAAGAACTGATAAAGTATGGTAATCCTACTGTAACATTTTTATAGAATCTCTTATCTGACTTGAGCTGCACTTTTGGAAGCTGCAAATAGCAGAGGAATATTGGGAGTAGCCTAAACAATCACAGGTAATTGGCTCTGTTACTGGTGAGAGCCTGCCTTTAGGACAGGGCTGAGCGAATCACCAGTTTGGGGGAGCGAGGCAGAACGATATAGAAATATTAGGTCATCCACCTCACTGCACGGTGCTCATTGAATAGGCCCGATACAATAGTAACCCTTAAATCTTCCAGATGTTGCTTTTTCCATCAAATATCATTACTGTTGTGGTATAGTTTTACCTAAACCTTCCTATACTGGCAAGGAGCACCTAAAGAATACTGAGTTAGAGTCATTTAGTTACCTGGGACAATTAAAAACTCTTCCAGGGTAATCACTATTCGGAGTTAGTGAATGGCTACATCATTGAACGAATAAATCACATCAGTCATCAACTCTATCATTGCCCATTTCATTATGACATTGAACTGCTCGTCCTTTTCTCCTCAGATGCTAGCTGGAGTGGAACGGTTCATCCTGAAGCACATGTTGTTCAATTCCTGACACAGACCACATGAATCACAGCACCCTCCTCCCCGCTTTTAAAATCGCTGTGCTTGCATTTTACAGTAGTCAAAAACTTTCCTTCTGGTCTTTCAGACGGTACCAACTCATATTGTTTTCCTGTGTACTTTCCCTCATTTGAATTATCAATATTTATGATTAATAACCAGACTGCATTAATCTTTCATGCTGTTTCTAAATGAAAAATGTATATTGAAGGCTGAGTGATTTTATTATATTTCAGATACTATAATTTTCCTAATGTGTTTTTCCATTGTCCCAATTTTGAGAATGAAGGATAAAAAAAAATGATTAGATTTACCTAGAGAAAGACTAAAGTGGTGATAGATGGGAATCATGTCACTGAAAGCTCAGAACATAGCAAAAGCCATGAGCCTCATTCTCCTCTAACTAGTGCTGACTGGTATAACTCCACTGACGTTCAGGCTACATCTACGCTATGGAGCCTATGCCGGCATAACCCCCTAGTATAGATGTAGCCTATGCTCAGAGCTTGTCTACACTTAAAACGCTGCATTGGCATGGCTGTAGCACTTCAGTGAAGACACCAGTGGAAGGGCTTCCCCTGTCAGCATAGGTAACCAACATCCCTGAGAGGTGAGGTCGATTGGCGCATTCTCCCATCAACCTAGCAATGTCTACACTGCAGGGTTAGGTCAGTTTAACTGCACCATTCAGGGATGTGGATTTTTCATACCCCTGAGTGACATAGTTATGCCAGTATAAATTTTAAGGAGAGAGCAAACCTCGAAGGAATTACTCCCAGTTCACACTCGAGTAACAGAGAATGGGCTGGTTGAGTGAAATTCGGGCCTTGCTGACTTCATTGACAAAACTCTCACTGCTTTCACTAGGGTCAGGATTTCACGCATTATCTTTAAACAGGCTGGGGGGAAGAGCTAGAAGGAGGGAATAAAATCTGAAGAAATTTATGAAAATGGCATGCAAGTAAGTGATCTTTCATGATGTTAACATGTATCATTTGACCCCTGTACAGCCTGTAGAGTCATGATGACTAATACTAACTAAAACACTTATAATGCAATGTAAACACTTAGAAGTGATGACTTGTTAATTAGTTGATCCTTAGTAAGTAATTTTTCAAATCCAGAAATATGCAAAGGAAAATATCAGACAAAAGACCAGTTATTCAACCCTCATCTCTAGCTATTAAATTCATATCCGTACTCAGATAAGCCTTTTCAGGATTGGGGCTATGCCTATGCTTAACTGCACCACTTTACAGCAGTGGGACTCCTCCGATAGACCATTTCTGATGTCAGAAATTAAAGGTAATATTACAAGGTTACAGGTATACAGTGCAGAGTGTGAAATAGGAGAGCTCTGCAAGGAAGTGAACCACAAAAGGAATATGAGGTCAGGATTTTTTTGCACGTTTATGAATCAGAAGGAAAGGATCCTGGTAAGAGGATCACAGGAGTGTGGACTGGAAACTCTTCTGCGTATGCTCCCATATTTGGATGCCCCTTCATGGATTATTGGGCTCTGATAAGAGGGGCAGAGAGCACCTGTGGGGCATCCCAAATCAAGGCCCCAATCCTTCAGATGCTTGTACACATGCTTAACTTTATTTCTGTGAGCAATCCTATTAAAATGAATGGAAAGACTAACCATTGTACAATGTATGCTTAACTTTACTAGTATTTGCAGGACTGGACCTAAATTAATGCTTGATTGGCTCTTACATACCTTTTAAAGTATTACTGAATACTGTTGAAGTAAATGAGAGGAAGCTGGATGACATGCTCAATATACAAGAGTGGAGAATCTAGTGATATTTTTTCACAATAAATTACAGTTAGTGCAGACTTAAGTTCCTAACACTAGGTATTAGAGTTCATTCACATTTTTTGAAATTTTCAAAGTTTTGGGGGGGAAAATTCAGTGCAGACTTTTGTACTTTTCAGTCAGTTCTACTAGTTCAATAGGTAGGCACTGGCTGCTCCTTTTGCCTTCAAAGGAACCAAAATCAGTTATTCAATCATAGTTGTTATTCAGAAAAGAATACTTCCAGGCATTTATTAGTTTATGTCAAAATTAAGAGAAATAAAGATAAAATTAAACCAATTCAGCCAGGAGAGAGAAACTCATGAGCATTAGAGATATTTACAGAGAATGTAAAACCCAACACTTGTCAAGTTTCAAAACTTTTCTAGACTTTACCTAACATGACAAGATATTCTGAGAAGACCTGATGTTTAGTTCTTCCTACAATACAGCCTCTAAAGCTATTTCAGTCAGTATTAAATTCTTATAGCAAACAAAAAGGTTCTAAATTCTGATGGCTTTCAGCCAGGTTTTACATGATTTATAATGAAATTTTCTCCTCTAAATTTTTGGGATTACATGACAAATTCTTAATAAAAAATGCTTTTCTGGATTATTCACTGCCTGGGTACTTACACTTAGACAGCATGACTCTGCAACTACTGTAGGCGTAGAACTCTCATTTACTTCAGTGGAAAGACAGGACCAGAGTTCCTACTGAATACAAAAATTCTGGATACAAATTTTTAATCAAACTATTAAAAAGTTATGTTGCTGCTGTTGGGATGTGTACTTCAAGAACTCATTCAGCATGACCATGTTTGTTTTTAAACATACTGCAGAAATATCATGAATACAGTGACGCAATTTTTGTGATTAAATTCACCAAGAAAATGATGGAAAATACCATTACTGCTGCTCTTTCCATTGATGCCAAAAAGGATTTTTGTCATTTTATGTTTTTAATTCAATATATTATGTTTTGATTTCATAGCAGAGAGTTTAACACACCCGCCCCTCCAATACACATGCACAAATCCTCATGAGAACATAAGACAGCATGAGTTCAGTGGAAACAAACAGCAGCCTAAGATAGAACTGGAGTGGAAGGAGCACTGTATCAGCCTGAGCCAGCACTGCTAACTCAAGTAGAGGTATCCTCAGTAAATTTACACCCCCTCCTGAGTGGCACCAAATGCAGCTCAACATCTGGACCCAGACGCTTAGAACACTCTCTCAATCCCAAAAGTGTCTCTGGAATCCACTTTTGCAGTTAATCACTGATTAGAACTCAAACTTGGGTTCCAATAGAATACTCTAACCAATAAGATTTCTCAATTAGAGGATAAGACAGATATAGTAGAAAATAAATTGGATGAGAAACAGAGACAAATAGCTGATTTGGAAATACAGAAAGACAAAGTCCTTCTAAAAGATAACTGTTTTACACAGAAGGGCAGAGAACCTAAAAAAAAAAAAAAAGCAAATTATATTCACATTTCTTTGAAGCATGAGAGCTAGTGTATTTTGGAATCAGTTTTCTTGTTCTTGAACTCTCTCAATTTCAACGTTCCCCTGGAGGGAATAGTAACAAAGAAACTGGGCCTGTGTCTTTAAATGGATCCACTTCACTATTTTCTACAGTTATTTCTTTTGAAAAAGCTATTTGATTGAAGAGAAAAATGATGTAGTATGGGCAAGAGAGATAATATTCTCTATAAGGAGCAAAAAGTGCATATTTTTCTTGATGTGGCCAATAGAAAAAAATATTCTCTCGCTCTCTCTCTCTCTGTGGTGATTGTGTGTCTGGGTCTATGAGTGGTTTTTTTTTCCAGCAAAATTGCAATTTGATACAGGTAAAATAATTCAGATTTTTATGAGGAGGATGTGTGGGTCTCTTTGACCTTACGCATTCATGCAAGAGACTCAGAAAATGGGGCTACTGTTTTGGATCTGGACTTTTTTTAAGCTATAGCTAATTTTTATTTCTGTATGGAGTAAAATAATTCAATTATCACTTTGTGCTTTTTTGGAAGATTTCATAGTGCTTGGGTTTACTAAGAAAGATGACAAAGAAGTTGTTTGACTATTTATTTTGAGAAACTGGTGTATTTAGAAGTTTATCTGTACCGGTAGAGGGCTTTTCAAATTTTGATATGATCACTCAGGGAAGAGATTTATTTTTAAAATAGGAATGCTATTTTTTGTTATTGTTCCAATTAATTAGTTTTGAAATTCAAATATGTCAATATAAATATTAATAACTATTTCCCCCTTTGATGTGGGAGAGGGACACCAAAATACTTAAGGTCAGCACCTTACATAGTGGTATTGGACCAATGAAAGTATGCAGAATGTAGTGAATTACCAGAGAGGCCAATTGCATCACAACATGTGAAAGTCTGAAGTCATAAAGGGCCTTACTTAAAGTTCATTCCAGTACTAGAGATATTATGGCCACTTCAGCTAGGGCCAATAACTGAATAAAGTATTTATTTATTTGCCACAAAAGTCCAGAGACTGATATTCATAAAAATGAACACACATCTCTTATCAGAAGAAAGTATCACACAAAGAACAGAAAGCTTTATTAGCTAAATGAGTAAAAAATGAGTACAACTATGCAAATAGTTAATTTTTTCAGTTCACTGGCAGTTCTGCAAATTTCATTTCAGTTTGATCTGAATTTTTGTTTTTCAAAATTAAGTGAATTGGAAAGTTTTAAAAAAATTGGGTCAAATGAAAAGTTTCATTTGACCTCAAAAATGAGACATTTAGGTTAAATTTTGAGGATTTAAAGGTTTAATGTCTAAACATAAAACTGAAGGAATTGCTAAACAGTCATTTTGAACCCCTGCCCCCTCCAAAAATGTGTTTCATTCAAAGATATCAGAATGAAACATTTTGATTGTTCAGAATCCCCCCCCCCACACACACACACTTTGGTGAAATTGACAGATTTGGAAAACATTTTTGGTGTTGCCAAATCTGCACTTTTCACCAAAAATATTCTGAATGAAAAATGTTGCCTAGCTCTATTATTGAGATAATAGAGATGACTAATCTTGTTACTAACAATTAGAAACACTAGATGGGGATGGAGGCCAAAATATAAAACAGTTTAAAAAAAAAAAGTTTTATGGTCAAGAATCTAGGGATGTGTGAGAAATGAACATTAAGGAAGTGCAGGCTCCCCCATGATTCCATCCTAGCTAATGCTCATGCCATGCTCTGCATGAGGTCAAGGATATCACTAAGTACAGTTCATCCCTCTGATGGGTACATTAGAGACTGGTGCTGCTCCAAATATTTTGATATAGATTAAGCATCCAAAATGATTCCAAATGCATGTCCCAAACTGATTCTGTAAAACTGGGCCCAAAATCTTGTAAGTACCAATTCTTTTTGCTGGTGATATTTCTGACACTTCTGCTTCTAGATTCAACCAGTAATACAACCAGAAAAGGCTTTTCTTGTAGTTTTTCAGTGCTTCCTGTTTTGATCAGAACCATGCAAAAAAGTAAAGAGAGTTTGGTAATTTTGGGGCTAGAAATGTCTGAAAGTCACAGAGATTGTATTTTCTGTTTTGTATTTGCCCATGGAGAGAGGAAGGAATCCAACTTTCTTATTATGACTTTATGTCCTAATGTACAGCTTTGTTTTTGTTTTGCTGCTGGCACTGGCTTGTGAAGCAGTGGTCAGCTCTGCTAGAAGGCTGCATATGTTTTTAATGTGTTTCTATAGTTGTTTGTTTCTCCTTCCAATTTAAAAGGTGGTATTTCTTGCCCTGGCTCTATTTCTTTAAGCAGGCAAGTTGCCACTGCTTCAGTCCCAACTCGTAAGTGTCTTCTTTCAACTCAATTGCTCTGCGTCTCTTACCTCTCATCTACAAATGAGACAAGAGAAGAATGTCTTGGGGCTCACTCCTGCATTTTATTTATTTTATTTTTTGTGCTGTGTGACACCAAATTTCTATGCTCTGTGTTTGGTCTTTCCCTCCTAAGCGTATTTGTAATGTTTGTGTGATGTTCCCCTCTTGATGTTCACATAAGTGATCAGGTTACTGGAGAAAAGAGCTGTATCTCGGCCTCAACATTCATATCCAGGTCTTTTAAACTTACTCCATGTCAAAGCTCAGATACAAATATTTGGTTCAGCCTATGCTAAAGGTAGGAACCTGTTATGAAATTTGTATCCTTCTTCCAGAGTCCCCCAATATTTGGAACCTGTTGGACAATGAGCATCCAGATTCCCATTTTTCCATGGATGTAGATCACTATCTTAGCTACACTCTGCCCTCCCCCCACACACACACAGAGTTCTTACAGACTTTGTCCCTTTTATATCACTGGTTCAAATCCTGCAGTCTTTAGTCCAAGCTGCACATTCAAATTCAAACTTAAATCTGGAGTTTGGATGCGGGGTTCAGATCAGGCCCATCTCTACTTTTAACAGCTAAGCAAGCATCAAAGGAGAGAATTTAGCTTGATTTAAATTTTAGCTGCCACTGCTACCCTTTCCTCTACATATTTAAATTCTCTACTTATGTTCACTATGTGTGAATAATGAGACACAGCTCTCTAAAATTTACATACATGCTGAATTTTAGAAGTTCATCCAATTTTAAAGACTTAAATTTTAAAAAAGTCCAGTTAACAAAAGAAACCCTATACAAAATCCTTCAACTGTAAGAATTGTATAGTGACAATTACATGTACAACAATTGGGCTTTTGCAACAGTCACTGCCCTAGTTAAGGTCACAGTACCAGTGCCAAGAAGCCAAAAACAGTTCTTTAAAATAAGACTAGAACTATGGGCTTGATTCTCCTCACATTAATACCAGTGTAAGTTAGGAACAGAGCTATGCTCACTGGTAGTTCTGAAAAAATAAAAAATAAAAAAAATCCATTCAAGTAGAACTGAAACCAAAATATGTTGAAATTTCAGCAATCACATCTGCTTCTCGTTGAACAAAAGCATTGTTTCTGGGCATTTTTACAGGGCTAGATTCACAAAACAAGGAAGATGGAAGCACATGGGAACAATGCCCCTCTTATAATCTTTAGCCCAGTCATTAGGGCACCCAACTGGTGGTGGGAAACCCAGGTTCAGCTTCCCTTTTCTGCCTGATGTGGAGCAGGAATTTCAACAGGGGTCTCCCACCTCCTAAACCAATGGGCTGTTCTGGAGTGAGTCGAACAGTCTCTCTGGTGAAACTATTCCAATTTGCAGGAAATTCTTGAATAGTTTTTGTGCAAGAAAGACAGTATGAATCTGTAGCCTGACAATTAGGATATTCACCTGGGAGGTGGGAGATTAGTTCATGGTTCTGCTCCACTGAATATTTCTTAAGGGCCAGATCCTCAGGTGCAGGAAGTCACAGGAGTGTCACAGAAATCATTGGATTTATGCCAGTTTACACCATTTCATAATCTGGTCCAAATCAATTCCTGTGTTAACATATTGTTAAAGCATTTTTGCAGCTGTGCAGATATAGAAAAGAGAGACATCAGCTGCTTTACAACAGTTTTGGCTGCTGCTCTCCACCATTTCCTGTGCCACTGAAAGCTAACTGCTCTCAGTTAAAGGACGCGGGGGGGGGGGGAGACAGCCGCAACCTTTGAAATAATTTTTCCATTAAAGAGATGTGATGCAAAACTTTGCCATATTTAATTCATTTTCAGTGTTCAGACTACTTCATTCATTGTTTATTGCAGACATTTGTAGGGCACCAGTATCAAGGAGTTTCAGAGTAGCAGCCGTGTTAGTCTGTATTCGCAAAAAGAAAAGGAGTACTTGTGGCACCTTAGAGACTAACAGAGGAGATATTTCTTGTCCACACTACCATATTTAACAGAGCTCATTAAATACCTGGGTTGAAGTCCTGGTCAGTGGGAAAGATTCTCAGACTCCAGTGGGGGTCCAAGATTTCATCCTTGTGTAAACTGATTTAAATGGAGCTACATGGATTTAGACCAGATGAGAATCTAATCCAATGTGTGTTTTTGACAGATGTGTTAGCTTTAAGATCACATTAACAAACAGTCTTTATCTCAAGAGCACCTGTTTCTTGAATCTACAGCAGGACATTTATGTTAATGCACATGAAATTACACAGGTTTGCAGTATATTCCAAAGCTCTTACACTTTTTGACATAAAGCAGGTTTTTCCAACATCTGCAGAACCATGATACAGAAATAAGAAACAACTTAACTTATGAATCAAGGCGGCTTCCTCAACACAGCAAAATATTGCCCTTCTTTAGAAAGAAGAAACACCACCCAAACCAAAAGGGGTTGCATAAGAGTAACTAAAAGCAAAATATGATGATGATTAAACTTTTATGTGGTGGTGTCATTTTAGTGACTTGTTCCACTTTTGAATATTCTGTTGCTTTTTTTATACTAGTCTTGCATTATTACTTTAAAAAAAACCACCTATACTGAATTTTAGAAATGAAGAAACTTCTCAGACTCTGCACCGCATGTGAATTAGAAAACCTTTTATTTGAGGACCCAAATTCAGGATTCTGAACTCCTGAAAGAGTTACCACTAGTCCTTTCCATCTAAAACTTCTTCAAAACTTCAAATTAATAAGCCCTACTCCCTGGTAGGTAGGAAAGTATTATCCCTACTTTACTATTAAATAAACTGAGGCACACAGAAGTTAAGGACAGAGGGGGAAGATATTCCAAGGCACAAATTACAGTTATGTACCTAATGCCTATTGACTTTCAAAGGGGGATTGGTGCCTAACTGCCTTTGAAAAACTCCCCCAAGATATAGGAATATGGCTGTATACAATTAAATATTTGATGATCCTTCTGGTGGTGCTCACCATTTTCTATGTTTTTGAACCCATAAGAAATCAATCAGTCAGAGTAGCAGTATATAAAGAGATAGGCCTTGCATGTTTGTATAAAATTTAGTAGACACATATTTGGAGCCTGTGTGGTTTCCACATTTGTTTATTGTATAAAAGAGCAAGACACATCAGTGCCAAAGCCCCTTGAAGCCAATAAAAAATCCCCACTGACTTCAATGGGCTTTGGAGCCAGCCCCTAAAGATTTGCCAGAATACAAACGTTTTTGCATTATTCACCCAGCTTAATAGCGCCAAAGTAGCTATTATCTGTGTCCTGTATGAAAGGAGCTTGTTTCTGCCCAATTCTCTGCAGACAGGTATCCCCCAGGCCACTAGACGACGTCACCACCACAGTTACCACTAGTTGTCGGTCTCAGCAGTGAGGGCAAGGATTGAATGGGCACAGAGACTAAGCTACTTCTCATGCTCAGGAGGTGAGCTCTGCATATCAATGTTAAAGCATGTTGGTGAAGTATTGGGGGAATGCTTGCCCTGACATTGATTATGCAGCTCTTGGCCTGTGGCTATATCATTAATTGAAAGAAGCCAATGTCCTTTCACTAAATTCATATGCAATTTTTAAAAATAAAAAATACAGGAGCAAGGCTCCACTAGAGAACACAAGGATTGGCAAAGGGAATGGGCATGAGGCCCACCTTGGAAGTCAAGAACTTTTTAGAACAGTCATACTTGGCTTGTTTTTAGCTTTGACATAAATTTGAGGCATTATAGCAATTCAAACAGGTATTCTAATGATCTGGATGATGGAATGGATTGCACCCTCAGCGAGTTCATGGATGACATTAAGATGGGGGGAGAGGTAGATATGCTGGAGGGTAGGGATAGGGTCCAGAGTGATCTAGACAAATTGGAGGATTGGGTCAAAATAAATCTGATGAGGTTCAACAAGGACAAGTGCAGAGTACTGCACTTAGGACAGAAGAATCCCATGCACTGCTGCAGGCTGGGGACCAACTGGCTAAGCAGAAGTTCTGCAGAGAAGAACCTGGGGATTACTGTGCACGAGAAGCTGGATATGAGTCAGTAGTGTGCCCTTGTTGCCAAGAAGGCTAATGGCATATTGGGCTGCATTAGTAGGAAAACTGCCAGCAGATCAAGGGAAGAGATTATTGCCCTATATTTGGCTCTGGTGAGGCCACATCTGGAGTACTGCATCCAGGTTTGTGCCTCCCACTACAGAAAGGATGTGAGCTGTAGCTCACGAAAGCTTATGCTCAAATAAATTTGTTAGTCTCTAAGGTACCACAAGTACTCCTTTTCTTTTTTACAAATTGGAGAGAGTCCAGTGGAGGGCAATGAAAATTATTAGGGGGCTGGGGCATATGACTTGTGAGGAGAGGCTGAGGGAACTGGGCTTATTTTGTCTGCAGAAGAAAAAAGAGTGAGGGGGGGAATTGATTGCAGCCTTCAACTATCTGAAGAGGGGTTCCAAAGAGGATGGAGCTACGCTGTTCTCAGTGGTGGCAGGTGACAGAACAAGGCACAATAGTCTCAAGTTGCAGTGGGGGAGGTCTAGGTTGGATATTAGGAAAAACTATTTCACTATGAGGGTGGTGAAGCACTGGAATGGGTTACCTAGGGAAGTGCTGGAATCTCCGTAGAGGTTTTTAAGGCCCTGCTTGACAAAGCCCTGGCTGGGATGATTTAGTTGGGGTTGGTCCTAGTTTGAGCCAGGGGTTGGACTAGATGACCTCCTGAGGTCTCTTCCAACCCTAATCTTCTATGATTCTGTGATTCTCCTTAGCTCAAATTCAATCCATTCATTCCTAAAGCCTTAACATATGTGAGTATAAATCCATAAATGATTGGGATACCATTCTGTAAGTACAAGGTAAGGGATTGTTTTTGTATGAGTTTTGGAGAAGCATGAATCATCTTTCTTGGGTAGCTTCCCAAATACTTCATGTGAAGTCCTAAGCATCTCCAGTGATTTCAAAGCAAATTGTACAGTTGATGAATACCATATGCATTTTTTTCAGAAAGGGAAAGTCTATTTGTAGGAGATCCTGACTGAGTTCCTGCGTATTCTTTTGCTCAAATTAAATGTTGTACAGTTTTCCAATGAGTTGATGAGATACTGCAAGACTATCTTAAGTTTCTTTTGTCACCTTTCTTTTGTAGATAAAAACAACAGTGTTAATCCAGTCAGTTTTCTTCCATAGGCACACAATGAATAGCAAATCATGCTGGGCTCTCTTAGTCTTTCATGTAGTTAATCACAGTGCAGTCTATTACAGCCAGCCTGTTACAGACAGACGTCAACTTAACAATTACTCTTGGGGGAATTCTGCACTGCTGCGCAAGTACAGAATTAATGTCCCCCACAGATTTTTTTTAACTCTCAAAATAATTGATTCTGACAGGGAGGCGAAGGGAAGCCATGAGAGGGGTCATGCTGCAATTACACCTTTTTCTCACCAGGGCTGATGTAATGCCAGAAGAGAGGATATCTGGCTCACAGGCCAGAGCATCCAGCAGTGGAGAGAAAGGAGGCAGACGCTGCCTTCCTCACAGCATTGTGCCTAAGGGGCCAGGTGAGGAGGCACAGAGTATGGGAGGGATAGAGATTGGGGCACATGGGGGTCACACAGACTGGTGTTCAGAAGGGCTGGGAGGGAGAGAGACTGGGGTGGGAGCATTGGAGCTAGTGGGGTGACAACATTGAATTGGGGCTGAATGGGAGTGTGGGTGCAGAGCCACATGAGGGACAAGAAGTGGAGGGGTGGCGGGAGACACGAGGAAAGAGGCAGATATGCCTGACTGAATGGGAGAGGCTAGGGGGTCAGCCAGGGTCTGCATGGGGGAGGCTCTCCAACTCCCTAACAATCCTTCCCCCCCTTGCTTACAAAAATCAGACATGAAAATACAAAAAACTATCACAGCACACTATTACTAAAAATGTGCTTACTTTCTCATATAATTATAAAATAAATGTATTGGAATATAAATATTGTACTTACATTTCAGAATTTCTGAAGTCTGAGCCCTGCCACCTGCGGCTGAAGTATATAACTTAGCTTTGTGGGGCTCCCTGTGGCATGGAGCCCTGGGCAATTGTCCTGCTTGCCACCCCCTACACACCAGTGCTGGACTTGTGACTCCCCTAAACCCATCCTGCAAATCCCCTGAGGGGCATGAGCCCTAGGTTGAGAAACACTGAACTAAGCAAATATCTATACGAGCTGATGTACTGCCTGGAAGACCTCTATGTACCCCGAGGGGTATATGTACCCTTGGTCAAGAACCACTGGCCTATGCAAATGCATTAACTTCAGTGAGGTTAACAGGTCATCAAACATTGTGAAATTTGGTCCTGAGAGTATAGTGACTATCTGATCCAACACACCGTACCAGCTCACATACATCAGTGAACAGTGGATCTGATCTCCATCTCACAGGTATTAGAAGTAAAATTCCCACTGAGCAAGATGGACTTTAATCTAATGTCTCAGCTGAATGGAGGCATCTCTAAGGTGCAAAATTCATCCTCACAGTCCTGTCTGGAGTACAAACAAAATCCTGTTTCTCCTAGAAAACTGTGGAATTTGAGATTTGATATGAAATTAATCCCTTAAAGAAAAAAGTACAAATATTTTTTCAGATGCTTCTGTTGACTTAACCAGGGATATTTATGAGGTCTGGTAGAAAATTCTGTCAAAACTGCTTTGACAGAAAATTGGATTTTGTCATTTTTTTTAGTCTGCTTTCTATGGAAAATTTTGGCTTCTCATAAAAAATTCCTAAAACCTAAAGAGAAATGTCCCATTCAGAAATGTCACCACAGTGTCTTGTAGGATTTGTAGCTGGGATGCCTCATGTCCCCAAGCAAGATGTCATCTCCCATCATGGCTTCAATCCATGTTGCACCATAGTCGTTCTGCAAGAGGGAAAACTGTAGTGCACCCTGGGAGATGTAGTCCAGCCAGGGAGCCCAGCCCATAAAAAAAATAAAGGCATGAGGCACCACAACAGCATTTCTAAAGTCAACATTTTCAGTTTTCAGCTGGAAGTTTGATAGTTTTGATTTTTTGGCTAAAAAGTCTCAATTTTACACAATAAAACAAATGAAAACAACATATTTTTTCAAATCAGCTCTAATACATACATTAAAAGACACCGCCACCGCATAAGCCTATAATGATGTGTTTCTTTTTAAGCAGTTAAGAAGTCAACTGCTATTGACATACACAAATGCAAAAGGGGAAAAGCAGTGAATAGATCAGGAAACATTAGAAACTGAACTACTGACATTGATGAGTTTGGTGAAGGGCATATTGTTCACTGTTGTTAATTCTCTAGGTTTTTTCATGACTGAAAAATGTGTTCTTTCAGGAGGTGTTTCATTAAACAGTTGAGACAGTTGCATTTCTAGTGAAATTATGAAGGCTACTAACAAAATATATTTTATGGTTTAAATTTAGAGAGAGGGGAGGAATCAGTGAGTTGGAGTTCTGTCCTTGAATATGGTAGTAAATGCAGGACAAATATTTTAAAAGTGGATCCATAAGAAACAGTAAACATATGAAGGTCTCCATTATAGTACCCACACCAGAGGGTATGTTTGTAAATTACCACTATGCCAGCCATGAGTATTCTGCAGTAATACTGAAATTGCTGAATTGCACATAGTTTATCATTAGAAATGTAGGAAAATTAGGAATATATGAAAACCCACAGAGCATATTTTAATAAGAACTATATATCATCACACTCTATAACCTTAGTGAAAAACACTCTGCAAAGTGTATAATGAATACACAGCACATGATGTGGAATCAAATTGGTCAAATCAAAAACAAACGATGGTATTTACAGTGTTGCCAACTCTCATGATTATTTCACTTCTCACAATGTTTAAAATTTTTCTTAAAGCCCCAGCTACTGGAGGAAAGGGATTATGTAAGAATCTTAGCTTTCATTTTAGAAGTTTTTATCTCTTAGTGTTGTGGGGAAAAAATCACCATGAAAATGTAAACTGAATGAAATGTAAAGTCTATAAGCCTTCTGCTTTCTGAAAGAGCCCAAGGTTATTTCTGTAAATTTGATGCCAATCTCATGATTTTGGAGGTCTCACTCATGATTTTTGAATATATGGGTTTGACATACTGATATATCACTAAAAGGCACTTTTAATCAATGAGGACTATTCTCATACTGATGTTCAACTTTCTACCTCCCTCCCCCAGCCATTTCCATTTGACAGGTGTTCATGAGGTAATATTGTTTTTTTGTAAAGGGAGAAGTTGTCTTTTTTTAAATTCTACCTTTACTTAGAAATAGCTGGATTTGTTTTACTTAACCTTTGGGTGGAGACCAATCAATACAAATTCAGTCTGAAATGTCAGAGATGAGTGACTGAAAATAGGGGTTTAGAATGGAAAGTTTTATACAGTCTGAAATATAGCAATCATGGTTGTTCCCACTATAATTATATCCATAATACATCTGAAACAAAAGAAAGATACAATTTTAGGGAATTAACTCAAACATCCCTATCTGAATATTTCAGAAAACAGAATGATTAACTGAAAACTAGTTCTATAATGTATTTCTATGGGTTTTCAATCAGTAGTAATTAGCAAATGTGAGACTCATAGACAGGTGGAATGCATGATTAATTTCAAATTAGTCACAGAAAGATTGGAGTTGAGTAGATGAGCAAGTTGAATTTGTATCAGTAAATACTAAACCTAGGTTGACATTTAAATTTTCAGCACGTTACTTATAGCTTCAAGACAAAAGAATGTGATATATAATTCCATGGCAGAGTTATGTACTAAATGCAAAACAGATGCAGGATTTTCACATTTAGAAAATGTAGATGAATTGTAAAGTTCTGGTTGAATATCATTTAGTTTCTCTAAGACTTGCTTGATGTTTTTGATTTATGTAATCCAGATGTTCACATTTTAAGTAATACTAACCAGGCAAAGCAAAAGTGTGAGAGTGGTAGTGTCAATAGAAAGAGACTGAGACATATGAGTCTCTAATGTTAATATCAGATTGGAGAAGGACAGAACATAGCAGCAAAGAAGCATGAAGGACAACCTCAGCCTGGACCAGTCCACACAAGAGATCCACTTCCTGGACACTACGGTGCTAATAAGCGATGGTCACATAAACACCACCCTATACCGGAAACCTACTGACCGCTATGCCTACCTACATGCCTCTAGCTTTCATCCAGACCACACCACACGATCCATTGTCTACAGCCAAGCTCTACGATACAACCGCATTTGCTCCAACCCCTCAGACAGAGACAAACAACTACAAGACCTCTATCAAGCGTTCTTACAATTACAATACCCACCTACTGAAATGAAGAAACAGATTGACAGAACCAGAAGAGTACCCAGAAGTCACCTACTACAGGACAGGCCCAACAAAGAAAATAACAGAATGCCACTAGCCATCACCTTCAGCCCCCAACTAAAACCTCTCCAACGCATCATCTAGGATCTACAAACTATCCTGAAGGATGACCCATCACTCACAGATCTTGGGAGACAGGCTAGTCCTTGCTTACAGACAGCCCCCCAACCTGAAGCAAATACTCACCAGCAACTACACACCACACAATAAAACCACTAACCCAGGAACCTATCCTTGCAACAAAGCCCGTTACCAACTCTGTCCACATATCTATTCAGGAGACACCATCATAAGGCCTAATCATATCAGCCATGCTATCAGAGGCTCATTCACCTGCACATCTACCAATGTGATATATGCCATCATGTGCCAGCAATGCCCCTCTGCCATGTACATTGGCCAAACTGGACAGTCCCTATGTAAAAGAATAAATGGACACAAATCAGACGTCAAGAATTATAACATTCAAAAACCAGTCGGAGAACACGTCAATCTCTTTGGTCACTCGATTACAGACCTAAAAGTGGCAATTCTTCAACAAAAAAAACCTTCAGAAACAGACTCCAACAAGAGACTGCTGAATTGGAATTAATTTGCAAACTGGATACAATTAATTTAGGCTTGAATAAAGACTGAGAGTGGATGTGTCATTACACAAAGAAACTATTTCCCCATCTTTATCCCCCCCCCCCACTACTGTTCCTCAGATGTTCTTGTTAACTGCTGGAAATGGCTCACCTTGATTATCACTACAAAAGATTTCCACCTGCCCCCCCCCCCTCACGCCCTAGCTCTCCTGCTGGTAATAGCTCACCTTACCTGATCACTCTTGTTACAGTGTGTATGGTAACACCCATTGTTTCATGTTCTCTGTGTATATAAATCTCTCCACTGTATTTTCCACTGCATGCATCTGATGAAGTGAGCTGTAGCTCATGAAAGCTTATGCTCAAATAAATTTGTTAGTCTCTAAGGTGCCACAAGTACTCCTTTTCTTTTAACATGTTTCTTGTTAACTTATAGGCTAAGAACAGGAAAACAGATCATCATTACTGCCATTAGATTAAAGTTGTGGAAGGCTGCAGCAACTTTGAGGCATACTCAAGTTCCACAAGAGTCATGCTCATAGGAAAGGAGAAATGAGATTCAGACGTTTTCTAGTCCTAAATAAACCTCTAGCTACAATGAGACCTATCCTGCTGTTTTATTCCTCCACCATCCCCAGATTTGTTCTATCCAATGATTTTGGAGAGGAGATGTTAGGTCCCCCAACACACACACACACACACACACACACACACACACACACACACACACACACACCCCTCCTACAGCAATATTCACAAATGAGATACAGCTCTACACTTGTATATTGCTATAGAATGGTAACAGAACATAATTATATTTTAAATATCCATAGCACCTTTCATTTAAATCTCTCTCAAAATATTTTGCAAACAATTAATTATGCTTCACAACCCCTCAGTGAGGTAAGTATTAATATAACCATTTTACAGGTTTAAGCCCATGGAAGTTAAGTGGATTTTTCCATAAGCACCGAGTGAGTGGCAGCAATAATAATAGAACCCAGGAGTCCTGGTCTCCAGTCTCCTGCTCTGATTCTCCCTCACAATTCTCCATTATAATTCTAATGAACCTAGTTACTTATTTTAATACAGCTTCTCCCATCTAACATCTTTACCATGATGTGTCTTGCTGATTATGCAGCACTAAGCTGCGGGGAAAGGTAGCTACACTGGAGGGTAGGGATAGGGTCCAGAGTGACATAGACAAATTGGAGGATTGGGCCAAAATAAATCTGATGAGGTTCAACTAGGACAAGTGTACAGAATAATCCCATGCATTGCTACAGGCTGGGGATCTACTGCTAAGTGGCAGTTCTGCAGAAAAGGACCTCAGGATTACAGTGCATGAGAAGCTGGATATGAGTCAGCAGTATGCCCTTGTTGCCAAGAAGGCTAATGGCATATTGGGCTGCATTAGTAGGAGCATTGCCAGTAGATCAAGGGAAGTGATTATTCCCCTATATTCGGCACTGGTGAGGCTACATCTGGGGTAGTGTGTCCAGTTTTGGTCCCCCCACTATAGAAAGAACGTGGATAAATTGGAGAAAGTCCAGCAGAGGGCAACGAAAATGATTAGGTGACTGGGGCACATGATTTATGAGGAGAGGCTGAGGGAACTTCGCTTATTTAGTCTGCAGAAGAGAAGAGTGAGGGGGGATTTGATAGCAGCCCTCAACTACCTGAAGCGGGGTTCCAAAGAGGATGATGCTAGGTTCTTCAAAGTGGTGGCAGATGACAGAACAAGGAGCAATGGTCTCAAGTTGCAGTGGGGGAGGTCTAGGTTGGATATTAGGAAAACTATTTCACTATGAGGGTGGTGAAGCACTGGAATGGGTTACCTAGGAAGGTGGTGGAATCTCCTTCCTTAGAAGTTTTTAAGGCCTGACTTGACAAAGCCCTGGCTATTATGATTTAGTTGGGGTTGGTCCTGCCTTGAGCAGGGGGTTGGACTAGATGACCTCCTGAGGTCTCTTCCAGCCCTAATCTTCTATGATTATACTAAATTTCAGATCAGTGACCATATTTTATGATGTTACATGAATAATTTCTGGTGTTGCACATTTGTAACCATTAGCTGCCGAGATGAAAGAGAAATGATCAGCCCACAAAAGTGGAAATATAGTCACAGCTAACATGTATTCTATTTCCTATATATAGCAACAGCAAAATATATGGGTAATCTGCTCTGCCCTCACTGAGAGCTATCACAATTCACTATAAAGGACTCCACCCTGTCCTTTGATACATGACATACATCACTTATAGGCTTCTGAGTATAAGTGTGCAAGCCATCTTTTTCTTTTATCCTCCTTTTCCTGGTAAGGGTCATGGGGGCAGCATGGAGCATAGGGAGGATCAGACCTCCCTTTCCTCCACAAATAGGTTCCAGCTCTTTCTGAGGGATTCCACAATGTTCCCAGGCCAGCCAGAAGGTATAATTCCTCCAACATGTCTGAGTCATGGCCTCAGGGCTGTGTGCAAGCCAAGTAGGTGAATTTCCAAGTTAGTGGTGCTATACTGTATTTCTGTTCAATAGGCCAGCATCAGCTTCAAAGTCTGCGTGAAAGAGAAGGGGACGATTGTGTTGTGAGGGCAAGTGAGGCTAGAGATAATCCCTAACACCAGTTATAAAACTGGTTGTAATGCAATATCTCTATTCAACAAATAAAATACTGAATTGATTTTCAACATTTAATTATGATGGGAAATAAGATACTGGTTGAACTTTTTTGTAGTCATTTGTAGTCAGACAAAGTTGTGAGAACCCAGCTCTCTCTCTAGGTATAGCCTTCTGACTTGTGTGATCAATTATAGTTTTCTAAACCTGACTTTTATCATCAAATTTAAGTTAGATTTAATATTGTAACTGTTTTCTTTGTTTGGCTCCCCTTGTATGGTTATTACCTGGCAATAAATAATGTTTGTGGTTAAGCTGGTTGCTTCTCTCTCTCTCTCTCTCTCCTCCCCCCTCCCCCCGCCCCGGGTCATGGGTGTTTTTGGCTTCCCCATTCGCTCTGTGGCAATGCTCCTTGTACTTAAGCTAAAGATCCCTGAAGCACCCAAAAATTGTGTGGGGTTTGCTCATCAAGTGGGTTACTACCAGAACAATTGTAATGTGAAAGTGGGGATAGGGACATGCTGAACCTGGAGCATATGAGGATGGCAGCTTGAAAGTGCTGCTCAACCCAGCCTGCTTAGGTGTGCTCTTTTCTGGTATGGTGCCCATGGCATATGAGAGTGACAGCTTGGAGGTGCTGTTTCACGTAGCCTGCTTAGTCCGAGGACATATGAGGGTGGCAGCTTGGAAGTGCTGCTCGACCCAGCCTATTGAGTTAAGTGACATAAGGGGACAGCTTGGGAGTGCTGATTAACCATGCGCTCTGTGTGTGTGTGTGTGTGTGTATACACACATCTGATTCTGGGGCTGGAAGAACCCAGCCCCGGGGAACCTAGATCCCACAGGATAGTTCCATTGGGAAAAGTAGAGTTCTGTATAAGAACACAAGTGACAAGCAGTACATTGATAGAATTACAGAACCCACACCCCCGCAGAAGAGTAACCCTAATAAATGAGCATACCCCAAAGTAACGGGCAAATCTGGTAACAAGTTCAGTGGCCCTCAACCTTTCCAGATTACTATACCCCTTTCAGGAGTCTGATTTGTCTTGTGTAACCCCCCCCCCCCCCCAAGTTACACCTCACTTAAAAACTACTTCCTTTCTAAATCAGACAAAAATACAAAAGTGTGTCAGCACGCTACTAATGAAAATAATGCTTACTTCTCTTTATACCATACAATGATAAAATAAATCAATTGGAATATAAATATTGTACTGGCATATCAGTGTAGAATATAAAGAACAGTATAAACAAGTCATTGTATGAAATGTTAGTTTATACTGACTTCTCTCGTGCTTTTTTTGCAGGCTGTTGTAAAACTAGGCAAATATCTAGATGAGCTGAGGTACTCCCTGGAAGATTTCTGTGTACCCTGGTTGAGAACCACTGTTCTAGTTCATGCAGGAATTAATTCAGGGAAGACCTATGGCCTGTGCAGGAGATCAGCCTACAAAGATTATAAGGCCAGAAGGGACCATTGTGACTATGAACCCATCACTTGTGTGTCCCTCCTCTAGCTCCTCCTGTTCTATTACATCAAACACAAACTACTACTAAGGGCTTTGCAACCTATTGACCCCCTTCTTTAGGCAAGAATGTGGAAAGTCAAAGTGAGAGAAGCAAGTTTGAGATGGGAAGCTTTGGTTTTAATAGTTGATGAATGGTAGGGCAGCACCTAATCCATTCCATTTCCCCTCAGGATCCCAACTGCGTACCTACAGTTACTGATTCTTGTAACCTGGACACTATGACAATAGGAATACATTCTATGCAAACGCCAGCATAAGCTTATGTGAAATTACCCAAACCTATGCAGGCCCCCACAAAGCAGTCTGGCCCTCTATCCCCTGTAATGCTACCTGATTTTGACTTTCTGAAGGAAAGAACCAGTGACCTGGCATCTTCTTCCAGCATCTTAGAGGGATAGAGTTCTCCCATTTTGTGACTTCAGGGGCAAGAACTCAGCCACTACTAGAGAGATAGATAGTCTTCAAGGGGGCATTAAGCAGCCTTCCTTGCACATTTCCTGCAGATGTTCCCTGCAGCCAATACCTCTGAGAAAACAAGTCCCATTAATTCTCCGGATTACATATCGAGGAATGAGCCTATCAGGGAACCGGCACCAATTCAGCTCAAAGTGTGAAAAAAATTCACCAAAAAAAAGCATTTCAGCTCTTCTAGTGGAAAACATTTTTCTGTGTGTTTTATATTGAGAAAACTTAGATCTGCTTTCATTTTGCAATCTTGATAGATTTTTTGCTACAAAAAAACTTGCTGTTATAAAATATTGATTTACTGATAATAGAATTCATACATAATTTCTTACCGAGCAATTGCTCAGACTTTTAGTCTAAACTCTTGATGACAGAATTAGGGTAACAGGTCAGCTTTTCCTTCCTGCTCTTTAAACAGCCATCTTTCGTTCTAATACACGTTCAGGCCATAATTTTTTTCCAATAGCATCTAGAGATTTAGGGGTGGGCTCCATTTTTGGGTGCCCAACTTGAGATACCTAAAAGAATTTGTTTTTCACGAGGGTAAATAGTCAACACTTTCTGAAAAATCAGGCTTCTAAGATGTCTCAGGTCAGGTACTCTAAACCTGAGACACCTAACATTACTAGTCTATATTAAAAATCTTGCCCACAAAACCTTTTCCATGGGGAAAAAACCCGTCGAGCACAGTGCCTATGGGAGTATGTATGCAAATAACAGGCCTTCATTTCAAGATTAGATAAACAATGTCAAAAGTTGCCTGTAGGGGAAAAAGGAGTCTTTCAGTGGCACATCACATTTGCAAGACAGTAACCATAGACAGTTTTTGCTTCATTTGTGACTAAATATGAACAAAGTATGACAGAGTATTTTTGAATTTTACTCAGAGCTACAGGTTTCAGAGTAGCAGCCGTGTTAGTCTGTATTCGCAAAAAGAAAAGGAGTACTTGTGGCACCTTAGAGACTAACAAATTTATTAGAGCATCCGATGAAGTGAGCTGTAGCTCACGAAAGCTTATGCTCTAATAAATTTGTTAGTCTCTAAGGTGCCACAAGTACTCAGAGCTACAGTTTCATCTACTTCCAGTGAAGTTCTTCCAGTTGTACTCAGGGGTGGAAACAAGTGGTGTTGAACAAGACACTTTATCTGCACAGACAGCAAATAGTGGGCTGAAAGTCACACTTGCTGTGAGATAGTTAATTTTGATTGTAGGAGTAATATATTACACAATTAAGTAAAAAAAATGTTTAGCAGGTCAATGAAACCTATTAGTTATCTTGGTCCATTGTGAGATTTATAAAAACAAATGTCTTTTTACCAAGGATTTTACACGGTACCTATCACCAGGCTACCTGGGAGCCTCCCAAAATTATGAAATATACACATACTATAATTAATTACAGTAGCAGGGCCCCATTATGCTAAGCAAGGTGAAAACAAAGACAGTCCCTGCCTAAATGAGCTTTCATTCTAAATAAAATATTTCCTCTCTCTTCCTTCAGGTTAGCTGAAACTGGCTTATAGTTATTTTATAAAGCTAGTATTATAAAGGGAACACTAGTTCACAGAAACAGGCTTTGCGTCATGTACTGAAGATGCAGAAGCTTCTGGCCATCTTGAGCTCTTTCAGAAGTAACATTCCAGATTTGAGAGGCAGGCAATCTCTTAGACACCTTTGTCTTCTGAAAACAAAATTTCTCTCTGGAGGTCAACAGTTTCATTGTCCCTGTTATAGGAGGTCATGGTCAGGTATTCAATTTGAAAACAGTGAAAAGACAAATATGTCACAGCTGTATTTATTCACACATTAACCATTTTCTTCTTTTACCTTCTGGTAAGCTATACCCCTCCATGCCTCTCCCATAATGAAGATCAATTGACTTTCTTTACAAAAAAATAAAAATTATAACTTATTTCCAAATTATATGGTAAGCAACATCAGCTCCTTCCTGATCACCCTAGGCCAAATTATAGTAGTTCCATCTTTCTGGATAAGATTTTGTAACACCAAGAACAGACAGACAATTAAAAACAGACTTTGGCCTGGTCTATATAAATAGTGTAAAAAGTTTTCTTAAACTGATGCTGCTTTATATGAACATATTACAGATGTTAGTCAGATCTCGATTGAGAGGCATACTGAAGAGTACTGTTGGTCTTTGGAAAAATTACTGGTCTTTCAATCAATGTGGAAACTAATGAGAATATTACACAAATTAAAATGAGACTGTTACACTTCTGTTGAGCAAAAGACTGCACATTGACAGTTCTGAAGATACTATAGTCCACAACAAAAGAGACCACAACAATGAGTCATAATTGGCTAAAATCTCAGCTACTTGTTCTTTGTTTAGGAAATAAATTCCTATAGTGCTGTGCGACCGACCACGAACCATTTACTCCATAATTCCTGTAAAAGTTCCTCTTTCACTTGACCTCAAACACTGAGAAAAACAGCTGCTTGTATTAGGAGTTTCCTGTTTCTTAACATGTGGTTCCCCAGCTAAGGTCTTGCTGCTGCTGCTGCTCCATTTAATTGGATCAAAGTTTTGCTATTTTTTTCCTTCAGTGGGAGCAGGATCCAGCTACAATTGCATGAAAACAAACTTTGGTTTGGGGCAGTGGGGAGAGGTTGCTGCTGCTGACAATGCACTACTTACTCTAGAGTCCTTCTTGTGAACTGTGATCTCACTGAAGTGAGATGAGTAAAGCTTTTAGGTATGAGTGACCCTGAAGTAGATTCACACTGATGGCCATTTGCTTTGGCTGCTGACTGTGCCGGAAGCACATTCCCAAATGAAGGGCGGGGGGGAGAGGGGAGGGAGGAAGAGGGGCAATATTTATTTCAGATCATTTTCTTTTTACAAGCAGACATTTGCATTTGGAAATTCCCACTTTAAACACATGCCAAGTGCAAAGGGTCATATTATCTGAAACCAGAATAAATACTTCCCCAAAGCCAGGCTTTGCAGGTTTACAGCTTGTAAATGCACATGCATCTTCCAGCTGGAGACCTTGCATACATGCTCAATCAATCAAAGATGAAGGAAGCAAAAACACATTTTAATTTCACACTGTACATTTAAGGAAACTGTTCCTAATCCCTAACCTTCACAGCAGCAATGGGACCACTGAAAATCAAGGGCCTGATATTGCTTCAAAGCATTCAGTGACAAAGCTCCTAAGTCTTTAATGGGAGCAAGATGAGACCCAAATGAGAAGGCCCAAACCAGTCCCATGCAGGCATCAAAGTTTAACTCCCTGGTTGTTTTTATATATTATATATAAAAAATTAAAACATAAGGAGAAATTTTCTTGTAATAAAGAAGACTGCTACAATTGCTATTCAAATTCATATTGGCCTGAAAGATGAGTCAGAAATTGATTCTGATGAGTGATCCTGAAATGGCTGCTGTGGTTGTCTGAAGGAATTTCTCTGTGGTCAGGTTGTTCTCTTTTGGACTAATTGTTGTTTTGCAGAGGGCCTGTCTCCCACTTGGCCTTACGTTAAAGCAAAGAAATTACATACATTAAAATATCAAGGCCTCGGCCAATCTAAAATTGGCTGAGAACATGCAAAACAGCAGCATGGGAAATGTCTTCTCTAAGCTTGGCCTGCCTGATAATGAACTGCCAATAATCACTGCTCCTCCACTCACATTCAGGCCTACCAGATCTGATTTCAGTGCTTCTGCCTTGATCCCCACAACTCTTACTGTTAGGGAATTAAAGCAACTGTAGTTGCTGTCCCAGACTACCAGTAACCACAAAGAGAAGAGGGCAGAACCTGCACAAAACAGATGTACAGTCTTACTCAGCTACAGACTTGTCTTTGAATCCATCAGCCAACCTAGTAATAAACCTAACATTTTTGTACATGTTTCTGAGACTCTTCCCATAGAGACTTTACAATTGCCTCTCTAATTCACTCTGTGGGTGTTAATCCAACATTAAGGCCATTTTTGGCCTGCAAGTGATCAAAATCTCTCAGACTCATGTTCTCTTTAGTCACGTGGTATGCAGTGTTAAACAAGGAGCAAGTTTTTGCCTCTGATGAATTTCACAAATCAATTTAATAGGAGAGTGTGTACATAGTAAAGCATTTTCTACATTCATAAATGTGAACTGTAGAGCAGTCACTGGAGCTTTTCAAAAGGAAACTGGATAACCATCTGTCTTGGATGGTTTAGACACAAGAAATCCTGCATCTTGGTAGGGGGTTAGACTAGATGACCCTGGATATCCCGTCTAACCCTATGGTTCTATAATTCTGCAATATGCAGGGTATCAATTCTAGAGGTCTTATACCTATTTAAGAGAGCTGCCTTCATCAGAAAGCTTAACTTGCAGAAAGCATGAGAAGCAAAACTATCCTTCTTTAATAAATCCATGGCTGTAGTAGTTACCATGAATTCTGGAAAGTTCCATTACATATAACACATTTCTCAAATTTCTTATATTATTCATATGCTTTATATGCACTTGACCCAGGGCCTTTCACATTACATTCTGCTGGTTATTTTTACCAACCTCCCCCCAACATCAGCCCGCTCCCACCCCTCCACACAAAAATACGTAAGATGGTGTTGTGCACCCCAGAAATTTTTCAATCTTGTAAGCCTACCAACTCTGTGTGTACATAGGATTTATGCAAATGTGTTTAAAATAACTAGTATGAGGTTCATTTACAAATTAAACTGGCTTTTACAGTAGCTAAGTGTGCCATTGCTAGGCTTTTACAATATGATAGCAAGAAACCATCTCCCTCCTCAATTCAGATTGTCTTTTGCAACACCAGTGAAGGAATAAATTGGTTTGTTTCACTGCAAAACTTACTGTGCCTGGATTATCAAATACACTACCGCTTGTCTTTCCAACAAAGGAATTACCTTTGAACTCTGGGCCTAAATCTTGCAAGCCATTTCTTGCTGCAGTAATTGCAAAGTTTGCATGGCTCTAGGAGTTGTTACACAGCCTACTCTGGCTTAGCTGGAAAACTAAACTGTTGCTCACTTTTCTTACAAAACTGCCTTTGAAATACCCACACATAGCTGAAAAACTCAGATCCAAACTCTCCTATCTATTCGGTATATCTACACTGGAGGTAGAAGGTATAATTTCCAATTTGAGCAGAGATACCCACGTTTGCTATGATTAAACTAGCATGCTAAAAATAGAAGTGTAGCCACAGTGGTGTGAGCAGCAAAAAAGGCTAGCCATCCTGAGTACAAAACCCATCTGACACCCTAGGTACATATTCAGGGCAGCTAGCCTCTTCCACCACTCACACTACTACTGTACGGCTATTTTTAGCACACTAGTTGTGAACAAGCTAGCATGAGGTGGTCTATATGAGCTGAAAATTACACCTTCCACCTCCAGTGAGACATATCTTCAGTCACCACTGACCTTTGCTCAAGGATGTAAACAGGCAATGCACACAGATGTTTAGCCTGTGGCATACTCAGAGCACTTCATTCTGGACACTTCATCAGTGCCTTAAAGTATCGCTTCCATGGTCGATATGTAGTAGGCCCTTCCTCTGAGCTCTCTGGCAGCTCAGTTCTATTACACAACTTTCTATCTTCCACTTCCTTTCTGATTATCAGCTCAGTTGTATTGCTTTGTTTAGCCCCTTTTCTTCCCATGTTCCTGAGGCAGCTCAGTTCTCTCTGCTCCACTCCCACTCAATTCTTCTAGTAAACTTAGAATCATAGAATATCAGGGTTGGAAGGGACCTGAGGAGGTCATCTAGTCCGACCCCGTGCTCAAAGCAGGACCATTCCCCAACTAAATCATCCCAGCCAGGGCTTTGTCAAGCCCGACCTTAAAAACTTCTAAGGAAGGAGATTCCACCACCTCCCTAGGTAATGCATTCCAGTGTTTCACCACCCTCCTAGTGAAAAAGTTTTTCCTAATATCCAACCTAAACCTCCCCCACTGCAACTTGAGACCATTACTCCACATTCTGTCATCTGCTACTACTGAGAACAGTCTAGATCCATCCTCTTTGGAACCCCCTTTCGGGTAGTTGAAAGCAGCTATCAAATCCCCCCTCATTCTCCTCTTCCGCAGACTAAACAACCCCAGTTCCCTCAGCCTCTCCTCATAAAAGTCATGTATTCCAGTCCCCTAATCATTTTTGTTGCCCTCCGCTGGACGCTTTCCAATTTTTCCACATCCTTCTTGTAGTGTGGGGCCCAAAACTGGACACAGTACTCCAGATGAGGCCTCACCAATGTCGAATAGAGGGGAACGATCCCGTCCCTTGATCTACTGGCAATGCCCCTACTTATACATCCCAAAATGCCATTGGCCTTCTTGGCAACAACTGCACACTGGTGACTCATATCCAGCTTCTCGTCCACTATAACCCCTAGGTCCTTTTCTGCAGAACTGCTGCCTAGCCATTCGGTCCCTAGTCTGTAGCGGTGCATGGGATTCTTCCATCCTAAGTGCAGGACTCTGCACTTGTCCTTGTTGAACTTCATCAGATTTCTTTTGGCCCAATCCTCTAATTTATCTAGGTCCCTCTGTATCCTATCCCTACCCTCCAGCGTATCTACCTCTCCTCTCAGTTTAGTGTCATCTGCAAACTTGCTGAGGGTGCAATCCACACCATCCTCCAGATCCTTAATGAAGATATTGAACAAAACCTGCCCTTGGGACACTCCACTTGATACCGGCTGCCAACTAGACATGGAGCCATTGATAACTACCCATTGAGCTTTCTATCCACCTTATAGTCCATTCATCCAGCCCTTACTTCTTTAACTTACTGGCAAGATTAAGGGGAGAGACAGTGTCAAAAGCTTTGCTAAAGTCAAGGAACAACACGTCCACTGCTTTCCCCTCATCCACAGAGCCAGTTATCTCGTCACAGAAGGCAATTAGATTAGTCAGGCATGACTTGCCCTTGGTGAATCCATGCTGACTGTTCCTGATCACTTTCCTTTCCTCTAAGTGCTTCAGAATTGATTCCTTGAGGACCAGCTCCATGATTTTTCCAGGGACGGAGGTGAGGCTGACTGGCCTGTAGTTTCCAGGATCCTCCTTCTTCCCATTTTTAAAGATGGGCACTATATTAGCCTTTTTCCAGTCATCCGGGACTTCCCCCGATCGCCATGAGTTTTCAAAGATAATGGCCAGTGGCTCTGCAATCACATCCGCCAACTCCTTTAGTACTCTTGGATGCAGAGCATCCAGCCTCATGGACTTGTGCTCATCCAGCTTTTCTAAATAGTCCCGAACCACTTTTCTTCAGAGGGCTGGTCACCTCCTCCCCATGCTGTGCTGCCCAGTGCAGTAGTCTGGGAGCTGACCTTATTCGTGAAGACAGAGGCAAAAAAAAAAGCATTGAGTACATTAGTTTTTTCCACATCCTCTGTCACTAGGTTGCCTCCCTCATTCAGTAAGGGGCCCACACTTTTCCTGACTTTCTTCTTTTTGCTAACATACCTGAAGAAACCCTTCTTGTTACTCTTAACATCTCTGGCTAGCTGCAACTCCAGGTGTGATTTGGCCTTCCTGATTTCACTCCTGCATACCCGAGCAATATTTTTATACTCTTCCTTGGTCATTTGTCCAAATCTTCTACTTCTTGTAAGCTTCTTTTTTGTGTTTAGGATCAGCAAGGATTTCCACTGTTAAGCCAAGCTGGTCACCTGCCATATTTACTATTCTTTCTACACATTGGGATGGTTTGTCCCTGTTACCTCAATAAGGATTCTTTAAAATACAGCCAGCTCTCCTGGACTCCTTTCCCCCTCATGTTATTCTCCCAGGGGATCCTGCCCATCAGTTCCCTGCGGTTGTGAAAGTCTGCTTTTCTGAAGTCCAGGGTCCGTATTCTGCTGGTCTCCTTTCTTCTCTGTGTTAGGATCCTGAACTTGACCATCTCATGGTCACTGCCTCCCAGGTTCCCATCCACTTTTGCTTCTCCTATTAATTCTTCCCAGTTTGTGAGCAGCAGGTCAAGAAGAGCTCTGCCCCTAGTTGGTTCCTCCAGCACTTGCACCAGGAAATTGTCCCCTACACTTTCCAAAAACTTCCTGGATTGTCTGTGCACTGCTGTATTGATCTCCCAGCAGATATCAGGGTGATTGAAGCCTCCCATGAGAACCAGGGCCTGAAATCTAGTAACTTCCATGAGTTGCCGGAAGAAAGCCTTGTCCACTTCATCCCCCTCGTCCGGTGGTCTATAGCAGACTCCCACCATGACATCACCCTTGTTGCTCACACTTCTAAACTTAATCCAGAGATACTCAGATTTTTCTGCAGTTTCATACTTGAGCTCTGAGCAGTCATACTGCTCCCTTACATACAATGCAACTCCCCCACCTTTTCTGCCCTGCCTGTCCTTCCTGAACAGATTATATCCATCCATGACAGTACTCCAGTCATGTGAGTTATCCCACCAAGTCTCTGTTATTCCAATCACATCATAATTCCTTGAATGTACCAGGATTCCAGTTCTCCCTGCTTGTTTCCCAGGCTTCTTGCATTTGTGTATAGGCACTTGAGATAACTCGCTGATCATCCCTCTTTCTCAGTATGAGGCAGGAACCCTCCCCTCTCGCACGCTCCTGCTCGTGCTTCCTCCCAGTATCCCACTTACCTCAGGGCTTTGATCTCCTTCCCCCAGTGAACCTAGTTTAAAGCCCTCCTCACTTATATTGCAGTGCCTACCAAGAAGGTCTGTGAACTCTAGTTGTAATGAAGTCCTCCACTTGAATTTATTGAAATCATCTGCTGCTTCCTTTGTGATCTTACTGCATGTGTGTCAAAATGCTGAGGATACTGCTGGCTGAAGTCAAGCCACTGCTGAGAGAGCTGAACTCTGAACAGTTAATTACAAGAAAGACTGTTTTGTAAACCTCCATGCTTCTGCAAAAACTGAACACGCTCATTTTCAGCTGTTTGGCACCAGGTCTGAATACCTCTGAACAGCTGTCAAACTGATCAGGACACCAAGCTTTAGAAATAGATGAGCCCCAAGTGGGCAGTAAAGAATGCCTTTAAAAACAGGCAGCATTCTGTCAAAAATAACTGGAGTAGTTTTATCTAACTTTATTTTGGAATTATTTTAACATGTGCACTGTCAAAAATACCATCTGTATTTTTGCGCTACTATCTGAGCAAAGACATTTTTGAAAGATCATGTTTGCGACAAGCCATTCCCAAACAACAGTTAAAAACAGCCTTTAAAAAGTCTCCTTCCTATTAAGTATTTAGATCAGAATCAAGACTGAAGCTGTATCCCTAACCCATACAGTTGTACCTAGCCAAAACATAGCAACATATGTGGAATGTGAGATTACATATAAGCGCAGACCCCATAAAGGGAAAGTTACATATGAACACTGAAAATGAAATCAATCAATTGGAAGGGGGTGGAGGGTTAGTCCTCATTTTTCTAGGTATGCATTTATCTAGTTCTAGGCTTGATTACTGAGAATTAAATCCTGAGGCTCATGAAAAGTTCTGTATTGCAATGTTGCCCATGTCTGTGGACTGCATAAAGTAGATTGTGGTCAGGCCACAGGAATGACAGCAGCAAGGCGGGTGGGTGGGTGTGTAATGTGGTGTTCCATGATCACTTTAGTTCTTAAAAGTTCTTGCAAGAGGCTCTGTGTGAATCTGTGTCCAATTCCAGTTGGCAGTTGCCTGTGCATAACAAGAACTTCACAGAACTTCACCCAGCCTCCCTGTCTGGGATGCTCAGCTCTGAAAGGCTCAGTCCTCAACACCACATGGATATCCACTAGCCATAATCCCTGCAGACTGGGAGTCCAACTATAATCAGTGGACATGGACCACCGGCTCAGTTGCCTTAGACTTGCTTTTATGAGAAGGAATTCTGTCCCTTAGCTCCACCATTGAAAGTCCATTGACTTACATTGTGGTGGAGAGAGGGAGAATCAGTTTTTACTTTGTTTTCTTGATTGATAGAAAACCCAGCCTTCATAAGTAGTGAATTGCACAATTTAAGCCTACCACAGGGCACATTTTAATTTAGAAACCACAGCTTCTCTTAGAATTAATTTCCTCACTGGTTTCAAACTATGGGTGGGTATTTAATTACTTGCATGTGGATTGCATGAGAGAGTTGTGAGCGACTGCTGAATGAGGGCCGCTGTGTTGTTAACTGGTAAAAGAGGAAGATGAGTCAGGACTCCTGGGCTCGACTCCTGGCTCTGGAATTGACTTATTGTGTGATCTTGTACAAGGCATTTAGGCCAAAATATTGAAACTTGGGAGCCTTGAGCTAGGCACCCAAAGAAGTGGCCAATAACTCAGATTACTTATTTAGCTGCTTACATTGGAATTGACACACTTAAGTGAGAACATTTTGGCATTTATTTCTTGGTATCTCAGTTTGCCAATCTGTAAACTGCAGATAAGAACGCTTCCTCACCCGAAGCATAGGTGCTGGAACTAGTGGTGCTGCTGCACCCCCTGGCTTGAAGTGGTTTTTACATTATATACACAGTGGTCACAGTTTGGTTCAATGGCTCTCAGCAACCCCACTATACAAATTGTTCCAGCACCCCTGCACACAAGGAATTGGGGAGGCTCTATAATCACTGAGCTGAAAGCAGTCTGAGATCCTCAGGTAGAAGTCATTATGGAAGCACAAACTATTATTAAAAATAAAATTCTTAGGCTTTTTTACTGCTCTCTATCACCATAGCATCTGAGCGCCTTCCGTGTTAAAAATAATAATAATTTCCTTGTGAACTTCAGGAATCTCTGGCACTTCTCCCTTTTGGGGATTAAAAAAAAACCCAACACCTCTGCTTGGGGTGTTTTTTTGTCTGGGTTTGCATAGGAAAGTTATTGCTACTAAAACAGGGTGATGATTAAACACAGGCAATGTTTCAGCAAAGCTACACGGTGCGCCAGTTTCCTACATCTCTGACAATGACATGAACAAGGACTTTTTGAGCTTTTCAGTTTATTTAGCTAAGGTTTGGCTTTTCTAGATCAATATATAATTATAGACTTCAAAAATAATATTTGGTTCACCCTTTGGTATTCAGAATTATTCGGAATAGGCAGTTGCCAGATACCTGTAGCAAATTGCTGTTTGCAGGGCACTGGGACTGATTCTATAGAAGTGCTGGTAGAAGGATTAATTATGAACAAAGTTTCCCTGTGCTGGATATTTTTTTTTTTAAACACACACACAATGCACTAGAGCTTCTAAGCACTAACTACAGTCACTGAGTTAGGAGTGGAAGGTGGATGTGGTTCTTTCCACAATATTAGAGTGTGTAATACATTGAAGTATGATGCAGGGAATGGGTTATTGCTAGTATTTATGCCCCATTTGGAATAGAGTGAGGGATTTGTGTGTGTATTCAGTAGCAGACATGTTATCATGAATTAGAATGAGTAATCATTCTAGCAGACCCCATGGATCCTTGTAACGTGGGGCAGGAGCTGTGTGTTTGGTGGATCAAATGAGAGCAAATGCAAAGCTAGATTGGTGAGAAATTAGAGGTTCATACATCAGCATTTAGGTTTTTGTAATGTTGTAAGTGTGTATTAATGGGTTCTATACTGATGTACTAGAAGTATTTTCCTGCTATTAGTCACTTACAGTAGTATTTCTAAACACAGAGCTTTGAGTTTACAGGATGTTAATGTAATTTCATTTTACCAGATTAGTTCTAATGAAGAACTGATACATAGAAGTTGCCATATACAATAATGCACCTGGCAAATTGTTCAATACTATTGAAGAAGAAATTGCTTCTTGACCATGGTAAAAAATCCTAACCAGGATATCTAATTGCCCCATTGTATTAACCTACAAAGCCAAAAACCCTACTAATAGAATACAATCAGACAACGTGTGGGATGACAGCATCTCACCTGCATTCCCTGACATTTTGCAATTGCTAGAAGGGCATTTGAGAATTCTTTGCCTTGATTGAGTAATATGCCTGATCATTCGATAGGTTTAATTTCACAGTTGATTGTGAAGTCTGTTATAGCCGAGTAATCTATTTTTTATTCTACTATTGATTTTGATATTCCAGAGCATGGTGCATTTCTGGACCTCACATCTGGACCTTTCACAGTTAGCCAAATATGCTTTCCACTACTGGTCATCTTCTCTTCAGATTACTTTGCAGACTTTCACTAATGCAAAAATTTTATGATGTAGGCAGGTGCCATCTCTATTTTACTGAAGAGGAAACTGAGGCAGAGTGACAGAGAGAGCCCTGAAAAGTATAGTATTGTAAGGGCTTTACTTCCAGTAGTGTTGAGTACTGTAGACTAGTGGAAATCAAATCAGTGTTCAAGTCAGTGGAAAATATATCTGGCCCGGCGTCATAGGACAATGTTGGATGGCAAATCCCATCTCCTTGTTTAACGCTCAGGTCACTAGACCACATTTGCCTTTACTAGAGCCTGCTCTTGTGAGAATCACAGCCCAGTTTTATTGATCAACCCGCTGTCAACTTCTGGGTGCTTTGGGACCTCATCCTGCAATGAGTTCCACCCATGCAGAGCTTGTTCCTTGATAGGGATCTTGTAGGGCTGACACCTATCACCTAGAGAACACTAGTTAGGTAGAGTTTTAGAATGCCAGTTCTCTTGCACTGTTGGCATAAATTTCAGCATAAAAAATTATCCCTCTGAACTTGGTTAGCTGGAAAACACAGACATTAGAGGCCTTTTAAAAAGAGTAGACCACATTGAAAGAAAGAAATAGGATACTATCTTAATCAAGCGAGAGCAATTGAAGAGAATGAAAAAGTATGACCACCATATGACAACTGGCACATGAACGGCAAGTGGTTGAGAGACTGCATACTTTTCCCAGAAATAAATCCAAGAGATTAAATTTAGACCCTAGAATCAAGTATTATTGCATAATAGTCTAGAGTTGGATCATAAAGGCTGAGTAAATAAAGAAATTGAGATTTCTCAAATAGCAGAAGAGTGTCAAAATTGGTCTAATTTAATTCTAAAAGCATTGAATAAATAAGTTTGGTCTTGTTTTCCTACATTATAATTCTCTAAATTACTGAGGTGCTGTGCATGACTAAGACGGTGTGAAATAAATTACGAAACAATAATAGGGAAGTGTGAAACCATCACCACTTTCAATTGTTTCACAATGCTCTGAATCAATAAGAAGCACCTACTTCTATCAGGCACTATTTGCCCATCTATTATCAATTGTGCAGTAGTAAATTACTTTTAAAAACATTAATAAAGAATATGAATAGCCAGGGAATGGATTATACACAGAGGAACAAAGATGAGGCAGAGATACTATTATAGTATTTCAGTTTTGAATAGATCATTTAAAAACATGACTGTTCTACTGGTAATTGGAGGTTAACAATTCTGTCTCATTCTCTTTGAACTTATAGATTTTAGAGTATTTCCTATAGCATTTTGTTCAAATTCTATAGAACTCCTCTTGGGCATCATTCCTATTAAATTCTCTAGGGCTTTTCCATCCAAGTCTGCTTTTAAAAGGCTTCCAATTACAAAATGCTGCTGCTAGGACAGATAGTGTGCGAGAGAGAGAGAGAGAGGAGGAAGTTGTTAGGAAGTTATATCAGTGTCGTATGATGTTCATTTGCACCTGGGCTACAAGCTGAGACGTCATCAGTAACCCCAATCTCTCTCGCCCTTTTTAAAAAGAAAAATGTTGACAGAATTCTCATGGAAAGTCCCTGATTAATAGCCTTTGAGATTGAACTGTTCACTCTATTTGAGGGAGACAGCCCAGGAAGTTTCCCCATAACAAAATGGCAAGAATACAGCTGGTTAGAAATCAGAAAGTTTGTTCCAGGAGAAAAGTCTGACATGATGAAATTTTTTGTTCCAAAACAAAGTTTTAAAGTTTCCCCAAGTTCTGAAATGAAGTTTGGGGTGGGGGGTAGGAGAAATGTTTCCGGGCAATCAAAACATTTTGTTTCAAAGTTGAGTTTAATTATAAAAAATTCTAAACAAAGTGCTGTTTGAAACCAAAAAAAACAAAACAAAACAAAAAAAAAAAAAACCCACATTCTGATAAGGTTGAAATGCTTTTTGTTTTGTTTTTTCATTGACATCTACATGGTCCCACACAATGTTTCAGTTTTGACAGATCAGTATTTTCCAATAGCAAAACATTCCGTCAACTCTAGGCAAGAGATAGTTCTGTCTCCACATCCACTCAGTGTTCAGCTTCCTAGTTGAGACTGCCAACAGATACCAACATTTGGTAGAGGTTTTTCAATCTAGGAGGAAGGCCAAAAACCCCAATTTCCCATAATAGCTATCAGCCCTGGTTACAGTTGGTGCCTCCTGGAGCTGCTTCAAACTGATAATTTCAGGCAGACAGTCACTCTGAGCCAGGTAGATCCCCTCACTAGCCCAAATTCCAAGTCATGAGGAACTTTGCAGGGGACAGCAGCAAGGAGAATCAGAGCCCTTAGGGTAGGTCTACACAGCAACTAGAAATCCAGGGCTGGTCTGCAGGTCTTGTTTCATTACTGTGTAGACACCTGGGCTTGGCTGCAACTTTGGCTTTACGATCCTGTGAGGTGGAAGGGTCCCAGAGCTTGGGCTCCAGCCCAAGCCTGGAAATCTACACAGCAATGAAACATCCCCACAGCCTGACCCCAAGAGCCTGAGTTAGTTGGCATAGGCCAGCCGAGGGTGTAGTTGCTGTATAGACATAGCCTCAGAGAGACAAGATGGCGAGGTAATTTATTTTATTGGACCAACCTCTATTCAGGGGAGAAACAAGCTTTGAAGCTTACACAGAGCTCTTCAGCTTGTCTCACCAACAGAAGTTGGTCCAATCAAATATATTACCTCACACACCTTGTCTCTCTAATATCCTGGGACTGCCATGGCTACAACAGCAGCACTGCCTACAACAATTGGAGGCCTTGCAGTTTAAGTCCTTTTTATTATGTTTCAGCTAATGGCTAAGCCTGTGCAATAGGGGGAGAAGAGACTCAAAATCCAGACTGGTTTCAGAGTAGTAGCCGTGTTAGTCTGTATTCGCAAAAAGAAAAGGAGTACTTGTGGCACCTTAGAGACTAACAAATTTATTTGAGCATAAGCTTTCGTGAGCTACAGCTCACTTCATCGGATGCATTTGGTGGAAAAAAAACAGAGGGGAGATTGATATACACACACAGAGAACATGAAACAATGGGTTTATCATACACACTGTAAGGAGAGTGATCACTTAAGATAAGCCATCACCAGCAGCGGGGGGGGGGGAGGAGGAAAACCTTTCATGGTGACAAGCAAGGTAGGCTATTTCCAGTAGTTAACAAGAACATCTGAGGAACAGTGGGAGGTGGGGTGGGGGGGAGAAATAACATGGGGAAATAGTTTTACTTTGTGTAATGACTCATCCATTCCCAGTCTCTATTCAAGCCTAAGTTAATTATATCCAGTTTGCAAATTAATTCCAATTCAGCAGTCTCTCGTTGGAGTCTGTTTTTGAAGCTTTTTTGTTGAAGGATAGCCACTCTGAGGTCTGTGATCGAGTGACCAGAGAGATTGAAGTGTTCTCCAACTGGTTTTTGAATGTTATAGTTCTTGACGTCTGATTTGTGTCCATTCATTCTTTTACATAGAGACTGTCCAGTTTGACCAATGTACATGGCAGAGGGGCATTGCTGGCACATGATGGCATATATCACATTGGTAGATGCGCAGGTGAATGAGCCTCTGATAGCGTGGCTGATGTGATTAGGCCCTATGATGGTGTCCCCTGAATAGATATGTGGACAGAGTTGGCAACAGGCTTTGTTGCAAGGATAGGTTCCTGGGTTGGAGGTTCTGTTGTGTGGTGTGTGATTGCTGGTGAGTATTTGCTTCAGGTTGGGGGGCTGTCTGTAAGCAAGGACTGGCCTGTCTCCCAAGATCTGTGAGAGTGATGGATCGTCCTTCAGGATAGGTTGTAGATCCTTGATGATGCATTGGAGAGGTTTTAGTTGGGGGCTGAAGGTGATGGCTAGTGGCATTCTGTTATTTTCTTTGTTGGGCCTGTCCTGTAGTAGGTGACTTCTGGGTATTCTTAATTTGTAAACTGGATACAATTAATTTAGGCTTGAATAGAGACTGGGAATGGATGAGTCATTACACAAAGTAAAACTATTTCCCCATGTTATTTCTCCCCCCCACACACACTGTTCCTCAGATATTCTTGTTAACTGCTGGAAATAGCCTACCTTGCTTGTCACCATGAAAGGTTTTCCTCCTTCCCCCCCCCCTGCTGCTGGTGATGGCTTATCTTAAGTGATCACTCTCCTTACAGTGTGTGTGATAAACCTATTGTTTCATGTTCTCTATGTGTGTATATTAATCTCCCCTGTTTTTTTTTCCACCAAATGCATCCGATGAAGTGAGCTGTAGCTCACGAAAGCTTATGCTCTAATAAATTTGTTAGTCTCTAAGGTGCCACAAGTACTCCTTTTCTTTTTGCAAAATCCAGACTGCCATACATGTTATTTATTTTTATCTCCGCTCCTTTCCTCCTCTCTACCCCAGTGTCTTAAATAGAATGTGAGCCTCAATACTGGAGCTGAAGAGGAATCTTTAATCCCACAGTGTTTGAATGGTTTTGAAGAAGTTATTTAATCATGATCACCACACAACCACCACACTGAATGCATTCTCTGTTATGTGCAGCCAAACTGGAGAACTGTCTCTGCTCAACATCACCTTCCATAATAATGTGTCAATAGCTTTTTTTGTTGTTGTTCTAGCATTAAATACAATGTTAGAGTAACCAAAAAAATAAAATAAAGAGCAAGTGGTAGGAGGCTGCAGAAAATAGGGAAAGGCTCTGAATCTAGGTTAGACTAGATGATCTCCTGAGGTCCCTTCCAACCCTGATATTCTATGATTCTATGATTCTAATATGTAATTTGTTGCTCCAGATGTTGCCCTACATGTCTTTGAAGCACTGTCCACAAACAGAGCAGCAGAGAAAAACTCACTATGAGGGCAATACAGGATATTATTTGTTTATGCACTGAATGCCTTTGGGAGGAAGGAGGGGTTGTCAGCTAAGGAGGTCCTGCCATGACAACTTTGGCATTTCTTATCCAAGTCTCATTTCCAGCATTTAGAACAAACAGAGCAGGCCTGCGTGAGGGGAAGCTTTTAGCAGCGGTGCAAACTAAGGGCATGATCCAAGGCACACTGAAGTCATTGTGAGGCTCTAAGACTCCAACCTGCTAGATTTTCAGTGCAAATCTCATGGCAGGATCAGGGAGTCAACAGCAGGAAGCTATTTAAAAGGCTGGAAACAGAGGATTGCTGATCACAATGGGGAGTTTCTGATGGAAAGACACTGAGACAAGAATTTCATCAAACATCACTGACCTTAAGTAGATGGGTGACAAGCATGGATACCATTAAGGGTTGTTAATTAGCTGACACTGTCACTTCAAAAATTAGTCTCTTGACAGTACATTGATTCCAGAATTGTAAATTTTAGTCCTGTTAACAGTATGTGGGCAAAGGATCTGGTGAAGTTACTTTTAATAGCTATATTTAATATTCAGCAGACTTTTCCAACAGGATAAAGTAGTAAGATCAATGTGACATGTAGAAATCTTAGATTTCAGAGATTTTAAGGCCATTTTAAGGTTTTTTTTGTCTTCCTCTGCAGCATGGGGCACGGCCCTTGCTGGAGGATTCTCTGCACCTTGAAGTCTTTAAACCATGATTTGAGGACTTCAATGGCTCAGACATAGGTTAGGGGTTTGTTACAAGAGTGGGTGGGTGAGATTCTGTGGCCTGCGTTGTGCAGGTGGTCAGACTAGACAATCATAATGGTTCCTTCTGACCTTAAAGTCTATGATCTGCAGGATCAGAGCCTAAAATAGTCAGTGTATCACCTGTGGAGAAGTTGTTACTGCATGGTTTGGATCTGGGGCTCATTGTTTGACTTCTGTGTTTTCCTTCTATCAGAAGGGAGCAACTTTAAACCCTTCCCTTTGCTCTATAGGAGATCAATGTATGAACCATGCACTTAGCCACTATTGTCCACATTTCAAGTTCCCTGATGACAGAGAGGAAAATGTGAAATTGCAGTCACTTTGCACCACCACAAACTGATTCTGCTGTTGACTCTCCTCCACCAGGTATGTTAGTTGAATCACTGATTGCATCTTGCCCAATACTCATGGTTGCAATAGGCACGCAAATGAGTTGCTACATAATACAAATCTAACCTTTAACTTCAGAACACTTTCACGGTCATTTTCACTTTTATGGCTGAACTTAGCCCTGTTATTCTATTAATCATTCATCTGATTTTAAGATGCTGGGTTTCTCTTGCATTAAGATTTCCCTTTTGCAGCTGGAGTCATGAAAGAGAACACGTTAGCCAAAGCATATTCTGCTATCTTTGACTTGTTACAAAAAGGGGTGGCTAGTGTATTACTGCAATCAATGTTCAAAATAGAATTCTCTATTACTGCAAATTTTTATCCCTAATTTTGCCCCAAATACCTTGGCAATAATTTTTAATGGTGTTGGGAGGTTTTAAAATGTTTGTATGATCATTAAGGCCCCAATCCTGCAAGCTATCCAGAAGGGCAGATCCTTATGCCCAAGCTGAGCCTCCAATAGCCTTTTACTGGTGTACATCAAATGTTTTTTTACCCTTCCATCTGTTCCCATTTGATTACACAAATATTTTTGGTGTGTATTTGTGGTTCCATAGTTCTGTGTGTGTGCACCTCTATGAACATATTTGGTAATTTCTAGCAGAATCATGGGTAGTCAGTCACTTTAGGTAGGGGCATTATGGCAGAAATAACATTTCCAGCTATGCTTTGAAAAGCGTAAATCCAGGGCCACAGATTTAAAGAGAATATATTAATGAGTCAGAACTGGGATGATTCCTACAGGTTTTGTCCTAAAACCAGGCAATTGAATTTATAGAAGTGTTGTGGAAAATTAGTGTTAATATTAGATCTGTTTACTAATGAAACTAAAATCTGTTATTAATTTGCAACCAACACAAGTTTATAAACAGTTCTATTGTCAAACACAAAATAATGGAGTTCAGGATATTTGCTAAGTGCTATCAACATTGACTAAGAGTATGCCAGTGGAATATTAAAAAGATGTACTGAATATATTAAGTAACAAACAAGTCAATAGTTCAGTCAGGAGTAATAACATCTTGGCCTCAATTAAGAGATGTTCTATCACACTCAGATTAAATTTTACATGCAGGTAAAATTCACCAGCATCCAGAAGTGCAGACAAAAAGCAGTAATTCAGTATTCAATCAATCAATAATGGCTCTAATAAATTAAATGCTCGCGCATCAGACATTATTTCTTATTGTTATTGCTGTGCAAGTGGAAGCATCTACCTGTAAGTGTAAAGTGTATTAATGATTTCACTAGCCTGTCTGGTACTGACTGGATACATCACCCTTCCTCATTCCTATATGCAGCAGAAGTGGCAAAAAACTTAACATCTACACAAGTCTGTCCAGCCCCCTCATGTTGTTCCAGGGCTCAATTTCCTGCCTGTTTGATCAACATATCCGAGCCTCTGTTAGCTATTGTTGCTAGGGTGGAAGTGACTGCAAGATATTAGTTTCAGAGTAGCAGCCGTGTTAGTCTGTATTCGCAAAAAGAAAAGGAGTACTTGTGGCACCTTAGAGACTAACAAATTTAGAATTTTACACTTCCAGAAGTGACCATACTTGGACATGGCCAATTTTGAGCAGAGATTCAAACATTAATATAACTACATATATCTGGGCAATGTATACCCCTAATTTTTGTAAAAAGAAAAGGAGTACTGGTGGCACCTTAGAGACTAACAAATTTATTAGAGCATAAGCTTTCGTGAGCTACAGCTCACTTCATCGGATGCAGTGAGCTGTAGCTCACGAAAGCTTATGCTCTAATAAATTTGTTAGTCTCTAAGGTGCCACCAGTACTCCTTTTCTTTTTGCGAATACAGACTAACACGGCTGCTACTCTGAAACCTAATTTTTGTGTGGCCTCTGTATTCTCAAGCAGTAGCAATAGAACTAATCAGCGAAACAAAGCCCTTTTTGCTCACAAGTGACATCTGAGCAGATTTTTAATGGAGATGAAAAAAATAGGAGTTTATTTGCTCTCTCTCCTTTTTGCTCCTGTCACCATGGTGTATCTCAGACATCCACTCAGGCCCTCTTTCTGCACCAGTTGAAATGGCAGTCCTCGCCTTTCCAATGGTTCCATGATAATTAAGCATGGTTCTCAGGATTTTCATCCTAAAACAGCAATACCAGGCAGGAAGGTCTTAATTACCCAGGTTTTTGGTGCTCCAAAATCCATTTACAGCAACAGAAGTCTTTCACTGGTTTCAACAGGTTTTGGATCAAGGCCTATTCAGGGACGTGTCTGGAATCAAACTGGGATGCACTTATTGCAATATAGCACTTGGTGTAGGACATTCATACTATCAATCTGTTACCTAGTGTCTCTATGGAATGCTAATTTTTGGTAGCTTCTCTGGATTCAAAAATAATTTGAAGTAAAAAACAGAATTCTTACCTATTGTTTTTTCCTTAAAGACATGTTGGGTATATTTGAGAATTCTCCATTATTTGGACACCAAAAGTAATTAAATACATACATAACCAAACTCCTGATCTTTTAAAGTTTCATTATCCTCCCTTTCTGAATACAATTAACTCTGTTTATCCTGGATTTTCCCTAAGGAAATACTGAACCGTTAAGTCTGGTTATTTCAGTGCGACTATCAGTCTGCTTAACTTTAAGAACAGACCTAAGGCTAGAAGGCTCAATGCCCTGCAGGCCTGAATCTATGTTGAATACAAATGATGGTGGGATGCAAGTTATGAGTGTCTTCCACTAAACCTTCAACAGCTGAGTTTGTTTTCGGACCTGGCAGGAGTCACTTGTGTTCTCCAGCACAACAACTAAAAAATGCTTTGTTCTCTCTCACCCTCAGCATGTTTTCCCTGATATTTTCCATAACATTGTCAGCTAGGCCTCAGCCTTGTGGGAAACGGAAGCAAGCCCTCTCCTCTGAGCTCAGACCACACAGGCAGAAGGCTAAACATCAGAGCAAAATGCATCTTTGGGCAAAGGCCATTGAATCTAAGCATTTTGTCTTTCAATTCTGACTACAAAGAACATCCTAGTCCCCTCCAACTTCTTTCCCTCCTATTCTCCCACTGCCCCCAAAAAAGCACTGTAAATCTATAAATCTTTCCCAGAAATTAAGTCCAAGATGTAAAAATGGGCTGTGATCCAAAGTCAATCTACCCTTGTGGGAATTAAACATTACTGTATTCTACATGATGCAAGCTCACACCGTAAATACTGCTTCTTGGAAAGAGAAGAATTGAATCTTTGGGGCAGATCCTGAGCTGGTGTTGATCAGCACAGCTCCACTGATTTCAGTGGCACTACACCCATTTACAGCGGCTGACAAGCTGGCCTTTTGTCATTGGTGGGTTTTCCCTCCTTGATGTTACCCAGACTTTGTTAATTATATTCACAGATGTGGGTACTAACATATCATAGGTACGGGTTTTAAAGTGAGATGTTTGCAGGCCGATGGCAGCTTAAAGTACAAGCGCATTGCTGCAAAATAGAACTAAATATTAGGGATGCGAGTCATTACATACAAAAAGATAGATCTTATTTCTCTTAAAACTACTACTGAAGTGGGAGCCATTACCAAATGTGATTTCCCATCCCATGGTATTTACCTTGACAGCACTATTTGCTGTCTTCCTGACACAATAATTCAAAGGAGAGAAACAGCTCTACATTTAACTGTGGCAAGTATTCAAGTGTTAGTTGCACCACTGCAATAATTTTTTCCACCATACTTTCTCCTGGAGTTTTTTTTTAAATTATGCAGGATTTCCCACGATCACCACAGTTATATGTTAAAAGTATAAGAAAGAGCCTACTGTTCTCAGGCCAGGATAGAAACATCTGAATTCAGTCACTGATCAACTTTGGGGAAGTCATCACTCAGCTTCAGTTACTCTATACTTAAAGCAGTTATTTAGGCAACATTTTTAAAGCACTATTATCATTATAGCATTAGCGAGAGCAAAAGGAGCCACAGATACAGAAGGCTAGACTCAGGTTCACTGACTTTCATGGTAGTCATTGATAGCCACTGCTCAGTGAACCAGCCATGAAAGACATGCTGCAATTGTCAAAACAAGCCAACCCCACTCACCTTAGATCAGAGGGATGGGAAATCCTTTCCCATCCAACTGTGCGTTCTCCAATGGGGTGGGGGGAGGGAAATCTATTGCCATAAAGTTTCTCCTAACAATGCAATCCCCAAAACCAAATTTTTCCTGACATTTTGGAAAATTGCCTTTTTTTTTTTTACTGTCAAAATCTTGAAAAGCCACTTCCCACACACTCATACTACTTCACACTTACCTAACTGTAGCTGTAAACATCTTAGCTCTAGCATATTTTTCAGTTTAGTCTATAGTAAATATTGGAGTTGGGTGAACACAGCAGCCACCCAAGACTCCTGGCTTCCATTTGAATTTGTACTGTAACTACTATGGTAAGTGATCTTCACTCTTTAAGAAAATGTAAAATGTCCAAGGAAGGAAAGAGCTCTCCTCTCTCAAGGAACTTTCCGAGATTACATTTGTCCTGATCTACTCAGCTGGACTGCTGTGTCCGGTTCTGGGCCCCAAACTTTAAAAAAGGTGGAAATAAATTGGAGAGAATCCAGAGGAAAGCAACAAAAAATTATAAAATGTTTAGAAAACCTTTGAGGAAAAGTTAAAAAAAACTGGGCATGTTTAGTCTTGAGAAAGAAGGCGGGTGTGGGGTTTGGAGTGTGGAACACCTGATAACAGTCTTCAAATATATTAAGGGCTGTTATAAAGAGGCTGGTGATCAATTCTTCTCCATGTGCACTAGAGGCAGGACAGGAAGTAATGGGCTTAACCTGCAGCAAGAGAAATTTAGGTTAAATATTAGGAAAAACCCAACTAAAAAGGTTTCAGAGTGGCAGTTAAGTTCTGAAATAGAATTCCAAGGAAAGTTGTGGGACACTCATCATAGGAGGTTTCTAAGAACAGGTTGGACAAAAACACTTACTAGGGATGGTTTAGGTTTACCTGGTCCTACTTAGAGCAGGTCGCTGGATTTCTTGAAGTACCTTCCAGCCCTACATTTCTATGGTGCTATGTTCCCTTCATCATGAAATTAGTGACAGAATGAACCAGGCCTCATATCTGTGTTGTTTCAGTACATATATTCTTAGTGTACTCAGTAGTAGTAGTATTATGGGACTTCTTTCCCTTTTTAGCCATGAATGTGTGTTATGTCAGAATGGTTTAAACTCACATTCGAAATGGGAGATAAAAAGTGACAGTTCAACTCCAGAGAAACCACTATTTCTGATTGAGAAGCAGGAAAAGAGATTTGTTTCATTAATCTTATTGGCTACATGTGACTGTTCTCCACCCCTGACTCCAATACACCATTAGATCTGTTTAGAATAGTCTGATATCCCCAGAAATCCATTAGGGTTTTTATGGGAGGACAGAAGGGAATTTCCAGAGGGAAGACTGGGGAGCAGTTACCTGGAGATTCAGATCATAAAGGGGCACTTCAGACAAAAGTGAGATGTTTTTGAATGGAAAAGGGTTTGGTCATAGGATGGAAGAGTTTGTGGTTCTCCCTCAAAAGCCATTGCCAGTCAGGCTCCTACTGAACCTAGGCCATAAGCTAAAATTGCTCCCTCCCCTATGACAGTGATGCTAGGGGAGCATACATACCCTCCTCTCTGTGTGAAATCCCGCATGACCCAAATGATCTTGGTTGCACAAGGCTCAATAAATCTGGCCCAGTGTTTAAAATGCTATGAGATTCTCAGAGGGGGAAAAAGGTGAGTGTGTAAAGTGTTCCATCTGCTGCAAGCTCTCCCTGCAGGTGTTTGTGATTCCCATTCCTACCTGTCCTTTTTTCCCCACTCATTGCCTGTATGAGAGTTACTAGCCCTTCTTCACCCTCAGAAGAGGGGTTTTAGATACTGGTATTAGAAAGTTTGGTAAATGAAGTTCTGCTCATCCAAGGGGGAAAAAACCTCAGTTAATGCTCATCAAAACAAGCAGTGAGGCAATAGAAAACATTCACACAGACAATTAACAGCCTGGGGAGGGAATGCATAATCTTTTGGAATTATCACTTTTTTTTTCCCTTCTTCTCAGAGTGGCAATACCACCTCATATTGAAACAGTAGGTAATAAATAACTCAGGATCCAGGTAATGGGAACATTATATAACAGTCACTTCATACAATTTTTATGTATTAAATACGTATATAGAAGCCTAATTTAGGCACTCAACTTTAAGAATATGGGCCTTAATATTTATTTACAAAGAGGAATACACATTAGTGGTGCAAACAGGTTTCACATTCTTACCTTAAAATCCAATAAGAGGAAGGGGTTCAAAATGTCTTATTTCTCTTCTGTTCTCCCCAGACAAAAGATTAAGCGGTGTTTAGTGATTTAAACCTTAAAATAACCAAGGAAATAAAATGATGGGTGGATTTTGTTTGCTCTGAAAACAATCTTTTTCAAGAAACACATTCTGGAAGTAATTTACTAAAACAATGTAACCCTCTCTCATTTATTCCTTTTTAGAAATGGAATCAACTTTCAAATAGGAAAACTATGGTCCCCTCCACAGAAGGGCCAAGCATAAGAATTAAATGAGTCAGTTATTCTCCACCTACCTCATAATGCCAAATATTTTTTCAAAAACTAAAACCAAAGCTAACCAGATCCAGTCCCCAGCTCTGTGCACCCACCTACTGTATAAGATAAGTAACTGGAAGACCAGATTTGAGGGGTTTGTTGTCCTGTGTCAATAAATTTTAAAAATCCACTATATTTTCATAGATTAAGGCCAGAAATTACCGTTATAACCAGCTAGATGGAACTGCACAACATAGGCTGGAGAACCTCATCCAATAATTTGTATATCAAACCCATAAATTCTGTATGAGCCACAGCATCTTTTAGAACAGAGGTTCCCAAACTGTGGTGCACACCCCCCTCAGGGGGCATAACTAGGTTACTGTTGGGGTGCGAGTTGGGTGTCCAAGCCAGGACAAGCTGGGGGTGGGGAAGGCAGGGGGAAAATATGTACGGAGTCCCCTGTGATCAGGAAAAGATTAGCCCAGCTTCACCCCAATAGCAGCCTGCTGCTCTCTCCCTCCGTGACCCCTGGGGATTCCCTGTGTGCTGTCCCCTCTGCTGCCTGTGCCCAGGCTCAGACACCCAGTCAGCTGCAGCCCTGCATATTTTAAGCTCTGTGGAGCACTGTTCCCTCTAAGTTGTGTGCATGTACACAAATCCTAAACCCCACGCACACAGCAAAAACACCATGTGCACAAAAATTTGTACAGAAGAATTTTTTTGCGCACATGGCCTGTCAAAAATTAGAGGGAACATTGCTCTGGAGCCTGCGAGAGGGGCAGGCTCTAGACAGGGGAAAGGAGGGCAAGGAGCCCTGGTCTGCTCCATACCACGCTGTCATGGGCTCCTCTGGGAATGGAGCTCACAGCCCTAGGCATGAGCTGCCTAGTCCCCCTCAGTGAGTCACTCTTCCCCAGACTGACAGGAGTTGGGTCCTGCTATGAGACTCCCATAGAGAAGGGAGGCAGGGTGGGGGCAAAACTTCTGTTTTACAAAGATCCAGCCTTTATTTGAAGAATTCAAGTGATGAAGAATCCACTGTATCTGAGTGAGTTGTTTCAACAGTTCATTATACATATAAACTGTGAGGTTATTTTCTTCATTTTTAATAAAAAATTTTCTTTTTTTAAGAACAGGATTGGGTTTTGTGTCCCAAGAGGTTTGTGCACATGTTGTTTAATTAGCTGGTGGCAACAGCTAATTTCCTTTGTTTTCTTTCTCAACTCTTCCCAGAGGCAGGGGATGAAAGGCTTGAGGGTACCCCACAGGACGGAATTCCCAAGTGCACCTTCCAGGGTTCTCAAAGGGGTTTTTGCACTTGGGAGTTTAATACAAACCTGGAGTGGCCAGCATTAATTTTTAGATCCTTGCAGGCCCCCACCTTCTGCACTCGAAGTGCCAGAGTGGGGAAATTAGCTTTGACACCATCCTTTAAGTTGTCATTGATCATGTCCAGTTTCAGCCTTCCTATATTTTTACCCAGGATCAAAATCAGGCTAACGAGCCCATAGTTTCCAAAATTATCCATTTAAAAATATTGGCACGATAGCTTTTTTCAAAGTCTTCTGAGACTTCCCCAGCATTCAAAAATTTGTTAAAAAATAATGTACTGAACTCTGCATTCTTATTCAGGCACACACACATTTTGTATTTAGGGCTACAGGATTTGGCCCCATCAAAGTAAGAATTTTTTTTTGATGCTTTGGAATAATGCTAGGTGCTTTGCTCTGGGGTTCTCATTGGTAGCAGAAGTGCAGGATTCTTATAAATGCCAACACTGGTGTTGTGGTATGGTTTGACCTGTGGGTAGTTTCTTAACTTGTTCTCTGGTCTCTATTGGATTTCTTTTGGCCAGGCTGAGATTTCCCAAAGAACAGGAGAACTTGGGAATTTTTAAGGTTATTAATTTATTTGTATCTTCTGTAAAAAGTAAGAGGTCATTTAGCATTTACAAAATTAAGAATACTCACATTAGATCATCCAGTGGCTAGATCTTTAGCCTGTGAATTGGGAGACCCAAATGCAATACCTTGCTCTGCCACAGACTTCCTGTGTGACCTTGGGCAACTCACTTAGCCTCTCTGACTTTCAGTTCCACATCTTAAATAGAGGCTTCCCTACCTCACAGGGGTATTTGTAAGGGTAAATACATGAAAAATTATGAGGTACTCAGATACTATGGTGATAGGGGCCAGATAAGTACTATGAATATAATGTGTAGTAGCTGTATCTTCCAGCACCTATCACCTTTGGGTGCTGATCCTGATTGGCTTCTGTGGGCCGTACTACAATACAAATATTAAAAACATGAAAATAGAAACAGTCTGCTAGTACCAATATCTATTCTGCAGAACAGAAGTGTTTTATCTGTTCTACTATTTAAAACCTCATTGCCATCATTTGGACTATTAGAGAACTCAGAGACTGGCTGGCATATGTAGCAAATAAAAAAAAAAGAAAAAAGAAAAAAGCCACGTCATAGATGCAATATAATCCCCATGATTTTGGCATCCTATAAAAGGATTAGAAATTTTTACCTGCTTATGGATTAAATGTCAGGTTTTTAACATAAGACCTGCTAAATGCAAATATTTTAGCTAATTGATAGGTTAAGACAAAAATACACCCCAATAAAGTTTACACTGATGTTGACAGCTCAGGCTTTTTTCAGGATGGAGTGGGACGGGGGTAAATTATATACAAGGTTTCCTCCGTCCATGGAAACAAATCAGTATCTTTGCCAATGGGTGAATATCTGATCCACTGCCAATGAGAATTAATTTAAATTCTCAACACATTACATGTTGCCTCTAAACACTATCAAGCTAGTTTCAAATTCAATTAACTCATATTTTTGCTTTGCCTATGTGCTAGCTGCATATCTTGGGCTTGATCACTGAAATCACAGAAGAGAACAATCACAAGAAGCATGCTAGTAGATGTCATTCAAAAATGACAAGAGCACACTGTCCACATGATCCTCCCTCATCAGCAAGGAGCAAAGACCAGCTGCCAAGATTAATGGTGCTCTGTATTCAGAAACAGTTATTGGAACAGGGTGCACTTCAGTCTTCAGGCTTTGTACATAGTTCTCTCTTTAAAATGTTGTGCTTAGAAGTCAGTGTGGATTATAATGAAGTATTAAAGTGAATAAATGTGATATATATGTGAAGATATTAAATTAACCCTGTGCTCAGAATGGCATTATTAAAGCAAGCATACTGGCTGATGGAGCACTCTGCTGTTATTCACCAACAGAAGTTTGCTCCCCTTTGGAAATCATTAGAAAATGTAGACATTTGAGAAAAAGATACAAGTTGCCTTGTTGGGATCTAAAATAGACAGGGAATTGTGTGTGAAATCAGACAAATAATTTGACATGCAATGGAAGGCAGTCTCTTGTACACTGTGGGGATACAGTGCCAGTAATAAGGATTGATTTAGATCTGTATCCAATACTCAAATCAGTAGAGCACAGGGATTTGGATGAAAGGTTTTGTGTCTCCCTCATTTCTTGAGGGGACAAACTGGGGTAATTTTGCAAAAACATCAGTGTTTCGTTTTTAAGTTAACCCCTAATCTCAAAACAAAACACTCAGTATAATGCTGAGAGTCATCTGGTTTCACTTAACAGCCACATGTGAAAGTAAGCCTCCAACCCCCATAGGGCCTAATCCCTTTGAAGTCATTGACAAGACTACAGTTGCCTTCAGTGAGCTTTAAGTCAGTTATGAAGTTAAATCATTAACTGGTCCAGGTTTGCTTCAGAAGCTCAATGGGCAATAGAGAACCTGGTTAAAATTTGGAGTTTAATAAAACCTGAACGAAATAAAAATCTGAACGAAACCCAGCAATTTCCATGTGAGTTCAATTTCTAGCTCTAACTTTACAACACACTCACAGGATGCAGTATGTACTCTTGAAGGAAAAACAACAAAAAAACAAGGATACTTAGAAGTTGTATTCACCAACCACTACTTAGACTATTTTTAAAAAAATCTGAATTTAATAAATTTGAAACAAAAATAGAAAGTTATGATTTATATTTATTTTAAGAAATACATCTTAATTGGGATATTCATTTGTATTGAATAAGTGAGCACTAGGCAAACTTTTCAAGCAGGTGTGTAATGATAGGCATCTAAATCCATATTTAGGCTCCTAAACAAGAAGTAGTACCTCCTGAGAATTGCCAGTATGTAGCCCAAATTTTCATCGATTAATACTGCTTAGTTCTAACTTAAGTGAAAGATATAGATGTTAAGGCATCTAAATAAGTGGCCTGATTTTCTAGAGATGCTAAGCATTAGGCATTCTAGTTATAAGATTTTGGTCAACATCCTTGTCAAAAGTGATACTAGCCTTTTGAGGGGGAGCAGGGCCCATGCACCTGTGACTCACTAACTGGTCCTAGAAGAGGGGACCTGGTCCCTACAGGGAAAATGTAGTAAGTCAGGCAGGAAAGAGGTAGGTGAGAGGTACATGGGATTATTTTATTTAATTTATATATAAAATATAAATATAGAAAAAAGGTGAGTTTTTAGAAACCAAAAGGATACTTGGAGGTTCCTGAAGAAGACTGAAGACAGGCAGACAATGAGAGGGTTTTGTTGGCTGACTTCTCCAACAGAGACAGCCAGGGCCAGACAGCAGCAAAAGGTCTACTGCCTTCTAAGCTAAAGAGCTGAAGCCATGGCATCAAGAAAGCATGTACTCTTTGATGTCTCTACACCAGACAGCTGGTCCCAGAGGAAAAGTGAGTGGGCAGGATGGCGGCGGGGGTGTGTATGAATGATCTCCCAGCACAGAGGCTCTGAATGGTCTCTAGTTAGAAGGAGGGCTGTGCTGGCTGTCCTGGCAGAGGAACAGAAGAGGACCAGAGAGCCAGCTATGGTGAAAGACACCAGAGTGTGTTATGTGGGGCACAAGGGGCTAGATTTTAAGAACTAGGGGTTAAACAAACTTGGACATTGGGACTTATGTTTATCACTGTTTACACAATGTTTTAGTAATAAACAGGGTGCCAAGAAGAGCGTTATTGAGACAAGAAAATTTCTCAGGAGTCCTTGGGATATCAGAGGTGAAATTAAGGCAATCAGGGTCACCCTATGACAATATTGTACTGACAGTTATTGAGATGAGTCCCCTGTCCCAAGAACTAATAAAGTAGATAGAAGTTTAGGTAAAGAAACTGTGCTTACAAAAACACCCAGTGAGAACATTAGACTAACCCTTGATAGAAAGCGATCAGATCCAGGATGTATCCAATCTATTATTGGATTTTTTATTTAAATTAATTATTTTTTAACATCTATTGAGTCCAGTGGGTGCCTTTAAGAGATCAGTATTTACTTTGGTAAATCAATAAAATGTAGTACTGTGCAATACTACAAGTTCAGCAAATATTGTGATAACCCCACTTGCTTCCTTTGATGTGGCTGCTGGTCCCCAGCCAGGATAAAGTAGGCAAGGTTGAATGCAAGGCTAAACATTTAACCTCATTTAAAAAAATAAAAAAAAAACAAGACACAAAATCAATTAGGTTTTTTGGTTCTAAAAATAGAACCAGGCTACCATTCCAGTAGTAAATGGTTTCTCAGCAGAAAACACTGCTGATCCCTTGTTCTGCATGGAAGTTCCTGGTGAAATCCATTCTCTGAAAGCTAGGACCTCAAAAAAAGTGAGATTCTGCCAGCAAGAAGACACTTCAGAGTCATTTATTGATATGTGAGAACAATGGTTTAAGGATCAGAGATCTTGAAACTCATGAGGAAGATGGACAACTATCAACTTGAGATCCTTGGCATTAGTCAGAGCAGCTGACGGGTGGTGATAAGAAGAGCTTCAAGCAAGAACATGCATCTCATCTATTCAGGTTGTAATGATAATGTCCACTCAAAGGGCATAGTGCTCATTATGACAGATTCAGGGGGAGGGGGGGAGGGGAAATTAGTTATCAAAAGGATCATACATGCAAGATTCCAAACCATATTCCTAAAGAGGTCACTCCTAGAGTACGATGCTCTGACAGAGTAACAGTGACCAGGATAAAAAGGTTCTATTATTACCTCTAAAGTGTGATTGATGGAATCCTAAAAGGTGAGTTTGTTCCTTGTGATAGGCTACTTTAATGCTCAGTAAGGGGTGAAAACCAAGAAATGGAAAGAGTAGCGTGGAAGCATATAGATTGATGACAATTGAATTATGTTTGGCATCTGACCTAGCTCTTGCAAACACCCTGATCCTCCACAAAGGAACATGGATTTCACCAGCTGGCAAAAGAAAAACAAAAAAACAGATTGATCACATCTGCATCAACTTGAGATACTGGCCAGAATGTAAGGGCATGTCAAGCAGCAGATGTCAGCAGCAACCACAACATTTGCATTGCCAAATTGCAATTAAAAACAGAAAAAAAGATAAACTTTAATCGGAAAGCAGCAATGAAAATCAACAGTACAGAAGAACTGTGAGAAATTTCAAGTTGAACCAAGGAACAGAACTGAGATACTGCCAGAGACAGAGCAAGGTAATAGAATGGCCCTGAGGAAAAATATGGTTTGGGCTCAGAGACAATGTGATTCAAGGTACAGCAAGCACCATAGACAGAATCAGATCAGCCAAGAGACATGGCATCTTAGTGAGGAAAAAAGCACTAAAAGGAAAAAGTCCTGAATATCAAAACCAATGAAATCCTGGAAAAAGTAAAAAAGAGGAATACAAGAAATCCTGCATGGAAGTGTCAAAATACGAAGTGGGCCAATAAAAAGTAAGATGCCAAAATGCTGAAGTAGGGCAGACAAACTGATAGAGCATTTCAAAGAAGTCCTCAGACCTAGACCTATCTCAGCACCAGAGTTCAATGAAGCATACCAACCTGATATCAACATTGGTCCAATAGTGATTTGGCTGCAGTCAAGAAGCAAAAAACCAAAGTGGTGGGAAATGACCAAATCACGGCAGAAATTCAAAGCACACCTAACGTTGCCACTCCTGACTAAACTGGCAGAGTTATTCAATGAAGTCTAGGACAGCCCCCTTCTAACCAGTGGAATAATTGTCAGAATAACCAGAAAGGAGTGATCTTACTGACTAACTGGAATAGAGTCATACTTCTCTCTGTTGTAGGGAAAGTCTTCTGTAGTGTGATACGATGCAGGATGAAAGGATGTAGTTGAAATAAAGCTTAGGGAAGAAGAGGTTGTATTCAGGCCCAAGAGATCCTGTTACCATCACAGAAGAATGTATAGAATGATAAGGGGAGGCTGCCAATTTCATTGACTTTCAAAAGGCATATGACAGCCTGCATAGGCATACATTGTGGAACATTCTTCAGTTTTATGGAATTCCAGCTCAAGTCATCAACATCAATGCTATGCAAAGCGTGCTGCAAGGGTGAACAACCAGACAGAGTGGTTCATCACAGACACTGGCATGAAATGGGTTGTATTTTAGTTCTGCTGTTCTTGGTCATTGCCATAGACTGGACATTAGCAACACAAACTTGGGCATAGTACAAGTAGATGGCAAGTGTCTGGAAGATCTAGACTTTGATGATACTGTACTATTAAGTGATGCTCTTCAAAAGCTAAGAATAAATGGGTATGCAAGACTCAAAATTTACACCCAACACAAACATCCTTGAAACCTAGACATCAAGCAGTAGCATCATGTTAGAAGGCAAATACATCCAGAAAGTAGAACAGTTCACTTACCTGGGAAGTGCCATACTAGCTAGTGGAGATCAAGAAGGAAGAAGAAGTAGTAGTAGTGACATCAAAGGAAAGGAAAGGCATCCATAGCACTCCAAAACACACTTTTCAACCTAAACATAATTAGTGCTAACATACAGCTTTGGGAGCTGGAGATCTGTTAAAATGTTAACTAGAAAAAGAGATACCTTTGAAAATAAGTGCCTATGAAAGATTGTGGGCATTGGGTGGAGAGACTATTACCAGTGAAGATATGAGGAATTGCTAACCAGCAGCTTGTCTCCACTAGAGTTAGACAGAAGCATTGAACGTATTTGGGACACATACCCCACATGCAAACACAGCCCTTCAAATAAAGCTGTCGAGAAGACACTAACTGGTGTGAGGGAAAATGGGCCAACTAAAGGAAACCTTAAGAACCGTTTGAGAGGGCAAACTAGTTGAGATCAACAGCACAGAGTATATGGAATCAGCAACTAGTGACAGAAGGATCGAAGAGCAGGTTTCCACCGTATATGCCAAGACTGGCATGAGACAGATATAATGGTAGTATGGGAAGTGAAGGCCCTTTAGTGGCTCCAACTCTATTCTTCCCTGTTTAAAACGTGCCATATTTTGTTACATCTCATGCTGAGGTTCAATGGAAGACAAACTGAAAATTAGTGGAAGGAAAAAAGTGCTACAGTGAAATAATTAAACTGTGTACTCTGAAAAAAGAAAAGGAGTACTTGTGGCACCTTAGAGACTAACAAATTTATTAGAGCATAAGCTTTCGTGAGCTACAGCTCACTTGTAGCTGTAGCTCACGAAAGCTTATGCTCTAATAAATTTGTTAGTCTCTAAGGTGCCACAAGTACTCCTTTTCTTTTTTCAGAGTACAGACTAACACGGCTGCTACTCTGAAACCTGTGTGCTCTGAGTTAGCATAAATAACAGTAGAGTGAACGTGTAAAGTTTGATTTGCATCTATACTTTTTATTTCAAAATTATGGTTAAAAATGCATCCCGTTATGCAAGTCTACAAATCTAATCATCATGGTTGATTGTCTCCCCTCTCATTATAGTTCTTATTTGCTAGAAAAAGTAGCAATATCAAAACCTAATTTTTTCCTGATAAAAAACAGCCTGACATTTGTTTCCTCACAGACTAAGGCCAGTTGAAAATTCTAAATACAATCAGACATTTGTGAATCAGTCCAGCCAGATAAGTTAAACAAGCCCCATTATTGCCTGAAGCTGGAAATTACACTCTTGACTAATGGTAGTAGCTGTAAAACAAAGCATTGTTTATTAATTTAAACAAAATGTTTGTGGTTTATTAATTTACATTTCCAGTTTTAGAAATGCCCAAATTAGCCCAACAAAAGGAGCGAGTCTTTGTAGAATTCTACAGAGACACTTGAGTTATCAGTGAATTCAAGTCTAGTTGTGGGACAGGATTCTGTTACTCTTACACACTTGGAGTAGTGCTTTGCTCCTGAAGTACTTCCATTTTCTCCAATAAAGGAACTTGTTGAGTAAGGTTACTCAATGCAAGTGAAGTTAGTAGAGTCTGTCCCTTAGCTAAAAAGCTTTTTACAATTGATTTTAAAAAGGCATTCTAGTCATTACTATACAATGTGGGGATTAGGACTATGTAGAATGTTCAGATAAATATTTGTTGTGCACCTAATTATAGTTAGCATTTACACGGCATTTCATCCATGCCAGTAGACCTTAAAGTACTATACACAAAGTTTCTAGGTGAGGAAACTATAAAAAACAGAGGTGAAATCCTGCCCCTCTGAAGTCAATAGGAGTTTTGCAATTTGCCTCAATGGGGCCAGGATTTACCTAGACAGTTTAAGTGATTTACACAGCAGCTCAGCAGCAGAGGCAGAACAGAACTCAGGTAAACTCTCTCCCAGTCCTGTGAATTTATAATTTAACAGTACTACTGTAGTTTGTGGGGTACAGGTCTGAGCTGAGATTTGGTAGAATCTTGAGACAGTTATTGCTGAAATGTTTCAAGGAGCATGCTTTAAGAAGGTGTGAGGGAGGTTGTATGTTTTCCATTCTGTAACTTAAAAAAAAAATAAGCCACATACTGTAGGAAATGGGATATCTTTCACTGAGCCAACAAATAAATTAGGATACACAAACTTCGGGACCCAAGATGATCCCTTCTTCAGATGCTGGCAGTTTATACAAAGAGCAGATATTGTCCCATAATCTATAGCATTTCATAGAAGACCTCAGATGCGAGTAAAGGGAGGAAAGAGAATTAATACCAGAATGCACCTCAGTAGCAACAACAGCAATAGATTTCAGAGAGCAGCTTAAAGGATGCATTTCCTCCCTTTGCCACACATCCCTATAAACTCACTAGAATATACAAACCTTCCTATTGCCCCCAGTAGAACACAGTGTATTAAAAAGCTGTATTCTTGAGTCTGTCCCATGACCTGCGTGTGGCTGGGAACCTTCCCCTTGTTATTGCCTAGAGGGTCACAAAACCCAAGCCTATAAAAGCATGTGCTTTTATAAGGAAGGGGTGGTGGGTGGAGTAGATCCTCAATTTCCAATAAATAGCTTGATACAGCTTTAACTTCAGGACCCTCCCTTTAGCGCTAGCTAATGACATCTTCTGAAAACTATGCATGCTTCCGGATGACAATGGAGGAGACTTTTCTGAAGTGTGGTCTGGACAGAGGTAAAAGTAACACCATGCTGCTTACAGCCTAGTTTTCAAAAATTTCATGCAAATGAAATGTTTAGTGCTTGCAGGCAATAAAATTCTTGCTTTCAAAATTTTAGGCAAGAGTCATTAGTGTTGCAATTTAAGACAAGGATTTTAGTTCATTCCACTCTTAGACCCTATAAGAGAAGTGATTAAAACCACTAAATCCTGACTGGCCCTAAAATAAGTAGTGGAGTATATTTGACTGCGCTTTGGGAGCCCTAATCCAACAGCAAGGTGACAGTAAGCCCTGCAGCCCAATTTAAAAAGGAAGACAACAAAAAAAGTTCCCTTTTCTGGGGCCACAGTATTCCACCCTATCCTATATTAGCCCTGTTGGCTATTCAGTCAAGGGAATTTCCTAGATTTGAATCCACTGCTTTTCTGATGGAAGCTCTCAAACAAGCTGCTGGGTGGTCAGATGTTTAGCCATCAGAAAGTCTGAAGATTAGGCAGAAGTAATCTCTTAAAGAAAAAAAAAATGAATAATTCATTCACTGCTACTTGGCTGGGCCAGAGTGTGACATGAGCAATCAACAAAAGGTTGTGGAGTTCCTCAGCAGAGCAGAAAGAGGAGCCAGCTGGTAAGACGTATAAAGAAACCAAAACCACTGAAATTCTGGAGATTTGTTTGGAAAATCTGTTACTTTCTGGCTTAAGCTAAAAACATCTTAAAGAAATTCTACATCCTCCCTGTAGCATAGACTGGAGAGTTAGAAAAAAAAACAAACCCCAACAACTTAGCCTTGCAAAGCCCTACATTTCTATTATAATCATCAAAGACAGCTGAGATGCTCAGCAGTGGCTACTTTTCATGCTACTATTCATATAGTGTAATAAGGATATAGGATCCAATGATTGACCTCCACCCCCAAGCCCAGCTCAGCATAGAGGTTTGTTTTTTGAATAAACTGGTAAAATGCCAGCAACCACCACCACTATAATGTAATCCGTTCACACTGGGCCTGATCTGCTTCCCACTGAAATCAAGTGGGGGGCAATGCAGTGACTTTTCAGATCAGCTTGGGCCATTCTCACTTGCTTTTATTATTGGAGAGACTGTCCAGTTTTGAACTAGTTGAGCAAGTTCCTTGCTGGAAGTTGACTTGTCCCTAGCTATCTTGGGGATCTGACAATTCAAAGACTCCCCCATGTATCTTCCTTTCTGCATACATGGTGACTCAGTGTAACAGTTTCTGGATAGATCAGGAGACAGCAGTACATCTGCCTATCCCACTAAGATAAATTCTCCTCTTGTTTACTGCTATACAACTATAGACTTGCCAGATTTGTTAAGCACAAGCGTCAGATTTTCAATTTATGAAAGTAAATACTAGAGGTGTCTATGCACTGCCCACCTAGGAAACTAACAGTAAGTGTGCAAATACCTGATTTTTTTGCATACATTTTGCATGTGCATATGTGGCTAGGATGCATGTTCTAATGAATAGGGCACTGAATGAGGACTTGGGAATCCTAGATTCAATTCACAGGAAGCCTGTGGCTGAGCTTGCACTAGTCACTTAGTCTACACCCTGTAAAATAGGGATAAATTACACTCCCCGACCTCACAAAAGGTGCTGTGAGGACAAAACCCACTAATGATTGTGAGGGTATTTACTATGGGGACAGGGGCTACATGAGTACCTGGCTAGATACAAGAGCCAGGCATGTGCAAATATATTTGCATGCACCTCACTTTGAAAATCTAGGCCATAGTAACTGCTTTGCTGCCGAATCGGTTTGTCCACTTAAAGGAAAAGTGTTTTTATATTAGAAATTCTTTAGACTGGGTGAACACAGTTAATTCAGGAGTCATGTTAGCGAATGCATCTAGTCTGATTTAATTAAGAGCTGGAAACACGTGCTATAGTAATGATGCTGTAGGAATCAAAGGTCTCAGTAAGTAGTAAGTTTTAAAAATCTGTTCACATTTACAGGTAAGAAAGATTGAAAAGTTAGCAAAATGACCATTTCTTTCAGGGTTGGAGCACAAAACTTGTGTACATGGACACCTGGAGAGCTCTATGAGCTCACAGGTCCTAATGGAAGTCCGTTGTTTGCAGGGATTAGCAGAAAAAAAGAACCTTTGCTTCTCTGTGCTAACCTAAGGACTTCCCAGTGCTGTACCCGAGTTGACTGTAGCAGCCAATCCTGTTCTGAAAAGGCTGCCTGGTGCCACTGCAAATGCCGATGAGGTGCATTGCTACCTGAAGGTTTAAAGATCTCATAGTGAGGAACAGGAGTGCTGGAGCCTGGAGGCCCAGTCTCAGTTGTTGAGGCCATGTAGCCTAACCTTATGGAAAAAAGGGTGACCCCTTAGGGGTTTAGCACATTAGAGGGATACTCCCAGGAGCATAGTTTAAGACCAGGGCATAGCACAGAGCCTTTAAATCCATGACACCTCACTTTTGAGACTAATCCTATTGGAGAAATAGATATATACTTTCCTGTGTGGACAAGGCCAGTCACAGCACTGCAAGTTAGCAAATGAAAAAAATAGTTACAACAGGAGGTGGCAGCAGCAAAAGTAAGACTTTTCACATAGCAATGTACCATAAGGGTTTTACAGACTAAAAGGAATTTAAATAAAGTAACTAAAAGGAAAAAAAAAAAGACTTCCACTGAACCAAGTGTAAAGACATTTAACACACTATTTGTTCAACAACAAAAAGAGTGGGAGGGAAACAGGGCAAGCTCTCTGGCTGCAAGAGAGATAGAAGAGGCATGCTGTGGCTTTGCCCCCCCCATCCCCGCCAGTCTCTCCCAGTCACCCTTTACATGAAGTTTCAGGGAAACTTTACTTCCCTCTGTGCTGCAGAAAGTTGAGCCTATGGGCCCCAAGTACAGCAGTGACTGAGGAATGGACACTACTGTATATAGGGGCAAGAAAGACTTAATTCCTCTGGGCTTTAGGTCAGACATTCAAATTAATAGAATGTCTTTCCCATTATTTCAGAGGGCTTTGGTAAAGATTATGTACCAGCTATGTACATATGCTATGGTATTTGAAAGACCACCGCTTTGTCCATAAACAGGATTGGGATGGGGTGGGCGAAGAACACAAAAAACAAAAAACACACCAAAATAGATGTTTCCCCAAGTGGCAAAGCCACAGAATCAGGACTACTACTACTACTTCGTGGACACCACCACCATACAAGAAGAAAGTAAAACAATTAACAATGGCAGCACAAACTGAAAAGACATCCAAATGGACAGATTAGAATTTTAATTTCAGAGTTCTGTTCTATGTGATGGCTAATGTGATACTGGGACGCATAAACAGGGGAATCTCAAGTAGGAATAGAGAAATTATACCTCTGTATTAGTCACTTGTGTGAACGTGATGGAAAAAACTGTTAAAATTTTGTCACGAAGAATAAGAAGCCAGGAACTCTCGAGTTCCAATATCAGTTCTGAAATTCAGAACTTCTGTTGCTCAAAATGTTTACCCACTTGCTGGAGGATTCTCTGCACCTTGAAGTTTTTAAGCCATGATTTGAGGACTTCAATAGCTCAGACATAGGTGAGAGGTTTATCACAGGAGTGGGTGGGTGAGATTCTGTGGCCTGCATTGTGCAGGTGGTCAGACTAGATGATCATAATGGACCCTTCTGACCATAATATCTATGAATCTACGCAAGTGATTCATAGTGGGGAATGCTCTTGGTGAGCACAAAAACATGAGTGCTAGAAACTGGCATTCCCTTACCAGCAACTTGTTACTGGTTATAAAATAAATCAGGCACATTTCATCACTGAAGTTAAAAAGTAAAATTTTCAAATTTTGGTATAGTCAAGTGTTAAAAACTGTCTAGCCCAAGAGTGTTAAAAAAAAGAGTCAGGACTGAAAAGGTATTTTTATACACATTTTCCACAACAGAATTTTCTTTCACCCTCCCTAATAATCAGTATCAGAGGGGTAGCCGTGTTACTCTGTATCCACAAAAACCAATGAGGAGTCCGGTGGTGCCTTAAAGACTAAGATTTATTTGGGCATAAGCTTTTGTGTGTGTGTGGTGAGGGGGAACGCCACTTCAGATGCATTTTTACCTACAAAAAGCTTATGCTCAAATAAATCTGCTAGTCTTTAAGGTGCCACTGGAGTCCTCCTAATAAATCAGTGTAGTTTAAATTTAAACTGGTGACCAAGAGGTGAAAAGCTCCATAAACTGTCAGTGGGATAGTGCTCTGCTAAATATTTTAGGTGTAAAAAGGTATACTTCAGAGACCATGTAGAAGGGCCAGTGCTCCCCTTCGTGGTCTGGAATGCTGCAGCAACCTTAGACTCTGGATCTCTCGTCAAAATCCCCTCCAAGTCCTCAGCGATTTGCCCCTTTTCATGACTCAGCCTTCTGGCCAGGTCACTTATAGTCCCACCTCTCCCACCGGGGTAAAACAAAAGCAACTCCACTGAAGTCAGTGCAGTCCTCTCTCACATTCATTACATGTGCTTCCTTTTCTGTAGGAGACGGGGTGGAAGAAGGGTCCTAGAGACAACAGGCTACTTCATTACACCACCCTGAATCATCCTAGGCACTGAATAAGGCACAGGTCTTGTGGAAAATACTGTGTATGAAGGGATTAAAAATGTTGAATTACAATGCCTCTGCATTGTAGGGGAGCTCACAAAAGAACAAATATGCTGGGCTGAAACATGCCTAGTTCCACGAAGATGCCATCCGCACTAAACTGCAAAGCGCTAACTGTCCTGAACATGTACAAAGAGCAATTTTCCAAATGCTTACAATTTGACTAAAAATTTGGGCAGATTTTCGTGGATGATCAAAGGCACATCCCTCACACAGAAGCCAGGTGCTGCTAAAATTTCCAAAGCATGGGACTCTACCAGCTTTCAAAGAAAATCACTAACATGGGTGCAATATATTTTTCTTTAACTGTGTTCTTGGAAAAGTTAAGGCTGTTTAGGCCGAGTTGTCTTGGAAAACTTCAACCTTTGGCAGATACTCTTCCTCTGTAGCATGGGGCACGGGTCACTTGCTGGAGGCTTCTCTGCTCCTTGAAGTCTTTAAACCACAATTAAGGACTTCAATAGCTCAGACATAGGTGAGAGGTTTTTCGCAAGAGTGGGTGGGTGACATTCTGTGGCCTGCGTCATGCATGAGGTCAAACTAGATGATCATAATGGTCCCTTCTGACCTTAATATCTATGAATCTACCTAGCAAGAAAAATTATCCCAAATGCTTTTTGTAAAAAGCTCAAGAAATGAAAAAACAGGATCTTCTAAAAGTGTTGGGCATCCTTAATGGGCAGCACTAGCAGCTCTGTCCAGAATAACTAAGATGCACGTGTATTACTAAGAATAGAAGGCTGGTTTCCTAGTCAATTAACATCAAGAATGTGGAGTCCATGTTAGCTTGGTTTTACACAGCCTAGAGGAACATTTGTACAACTGTTATTAAGCAAGGACAAGTTTGTTTGGATGGGCGTTCCTGTTGTCCGAATAATTTATAAAAACCACACAGAACAATTGTACTCTTAGTCATAAAATGTAAGCCAACAGGCAGGAATTACTAACATGGAGTTGGATTATACCTGGTCCTGATGCACGGGTGCAGCAAAAGGCAAGCTTGAGGAGCACCTGCCCTTCCTCACCGCACACTTGCATAAGTATGGATATGCCTATACGGCATTTTGGAGTAAGCCTCTTAACCCATGTTGATAGCTTTGGGCTCATGCTAGCACTGTAAAAATAGTTGTATAGACAGCGCTTTGAAGTTGTGGCTTGGACTGAAACCCACTGTTGTATCCTTGGGGTCAGCAATTTTAGGAAGAAAAAAAAAGTCACTTGAGACACAGAGCTGTAAACCTTAAAAGCAGCCATTTATTGCCACACACTGAACTAACCAAAACAGCCAGGGCTATCCCCTAATAATCAAACTCGGTTTCCATAGCAACAAGATTCTATTACCATGACAACCAAACATTCCTCCTCCCTTAATGAGAACATTCCCTAAATAAAACAAATATTAAAAAACTAGAGAAGGAGGGTAGACTGACTCTGTTCCCAGCTAAACCCTGGGGATTATTTTGCCCTGTAACAGTGGGTTCACCTTGGCTAAGGATCAAGCCATTGAGGAGGCCTTCTGTCTCTAGGAGGATTGCGGCAGACTTTTGGTGTTGTTGAACCTGAAAGCGTTTTGGGTGCAGGCCTGACAATGGGCTCAAGGTTCGTAGCTCGAATGGGTGAGGATGTGGTATCAGCTCATTCTGGGAGGGGTATCTCTGTAATGGAGGGGGACAGTCAGGAACAGGTGACTCTTGATTCAGTGTCTTGCCAGAAGTGGTGAAGTCAGGCAACTCAACTGAAGGTGTCCTGAGGACTGGTATGACCTGACAACAGCTAATCTACATGTTGCCACCAGATGAGATCCTCCACAGTCCGGACTGTGTAGGAAGCAGGTGCTGTTTGAGCGAGGACAGGACAGTGGCAGAGACCCATTTAGCTCCAGAAGAATAATTGTCCCAGGCTAAAGGTTTGGTCTTTTGCTCTGGGTGCACACCTGATGACTTGATCTTGCTGCAGACATTGCACAATTTGGCGGGGGCTCAAAAGGTTTCAGCAGATCAAAGCAAGTGTGCAGCTGTCGTCCCATCATTAGAAAGGCCAGGGATGCCTTGGTTGTAGCAGGTGGTGCGTTTCTATAGGATAGCAAGAAGGTGTCCACACGCTTTTGAATGGATAATTGTCCCATTGCAGATGTCAAAGCTTGTTTCATTGTCTGCACAAATCTTTCAGCTAATCCGTTTGTGGATGGAGGATATGGTGCTGAAGTGACATGGTGTATCCCATTTGGCTTCATAAAATTTGAAACTCCAGAGAGACTAACTGCGGTCTGTTGTCACTCAAGTTGTTTTGGCAGACTGAAATAACTAACGAGTCTCCGTAGTTTTTGGATAGTACTCTCTGCAGTAGTGGACTGCATTAGAGAGAGACTTCTGGCCATTTAGAATGGGCATCTACCATCACCAAGAACACGCTTCCTTCAAGGGGGCCAGCGAAGTCAATGTGGATACGTTGCCATGGGTTTTCAGGCCAGTCCCAAGGGTGTAGGGGGCCCACTGGGGTGCATTCCTCACACCCTGACATTACATACAAGCTCGTCTTCTCTCCAATAGCACTATCCAATCCAGGCCACCAAAAATAGCTTTGTGCAATTTCCTTCATGCGCACTATTCCAGTGACCCGAATGTAGCTGTTCAAACATCTGATCTCAGTGGATGGTGGGATAATGACATGTCTCCCCCACAACAAACCATCAGATTGGATCGATGACTCCATTCTCCTGGACATGTAGGTAACAAGGTCGGGTGAGACCGGAGATGTTCCATCCATCACCAGGTCCATAACTTGGGACAATACTGGGTCAACGCGAGTTGCCTTTACCTGATTAGTGGTTATGAGTATATTCTCTACCTGTTCAAAGAGAAAGATTTCCTTCTGGGCAATATCTTGACATTTTACTGGCAAAAGCAACCTTGAGACCATCCACATTGCCGTGCAGAGTGGATTTCCGATATTTGATTTCATACGTGTGTGCGGAAAGCAACAATGCCCAACTTGCATACGACTAGCAGCTAATGGGGGAATGCCTACATGGGGTCCAAAAATTGAAGTCAGGAGTCAATGGTCTGTGATAAGAGTACACTTCCATCTGAACAGGTACTGATGAAACTTCTGACTTCCAAAAACAATTCAATTCCCCAATGCCTAATGTTTGATTTGGGCATAGTTAGTTTCTGCTTTGTGTAGAGTGCGTGAAGCAAAAGCTATAGGTCTCTTCTCCTGAAGGTATAATGTGTGACACGACCGCTCCCACTCCATAAGGGGAGGCATCGCAGGGCTACTGTAGGGATAAGGATGGATCAAAAAGTGTGTCAGAACTTCAGACTAGCAATGTACCCTTAGCTTTGTTAAATGCAACATCACAGGCTTCAGTCCACTTCCAGGCCTTGTTCTGCCAGAGGAGTTTGTTAAGTGGGTTTCAGCAATGTGGCTAACTGTGAGATGAACTTTTTATAATAGTTCAATAGTCCTAGAAATGAGCAAAGTTGGCTAACATTTCGAGGAGGGGGAGCCTCCACAATAGCCTTAACTTTTGCAGGGGCATTACGAAGACCTGTAGCATCAGTGATGTGTCCCAAATATTCAACAGAGGGCTGGAAGAATTCACACTTGTCTTTGCAGACTCATAAGGTCATACTCTTCCAGTCTTTGTAGGGTAGCCTCTAAATTCTTTAGGTGATCCTCCTCATTCCTTCCAGTGACCAGGATGTCATCCAGATAACTCCTGGCAAGCCACACAAGATCTGGTCCATCGCCCTCTGGAACAAGGCAGGAGCAGACGTTATTCCGAAGGGTAGGCAACAATATTGCTAAAGCCCTTATTGTGTCACAATAGTCAACAGCTCTTGGGACTTTTCATCAACACGCATCTGTAAATATGCTTGTTTCAGATCTACTGAACTTTTGTCCCCCAGCCAGGCCTGCAAAGAGGTCATTGATGTGGGGAAGTGGGTAATGCTCTGCACACAACATCGGTTTGACAGGGACTTTAAAATCCCTGCAAATGCAAATGGAGACATCTTTCTTCACTATTGGAAGAATAGAAGTTGCCCATAGGCCATGGGCAACTGGTATTAGAACTCCATTTGTGACCAGGCACTTCAGGTCCACTTCAACTTTCAGCCTGATAGCATATGGCACAGTTCTGGCTTTCAGATATTTTTGTTGACTGTCAGGTTTAATGTTCAATGTCAGTGATTCCCTTCATACTTCCCAGATCCTCTCCAAAAACAGCAGCATGTTCCCTTAATATAGCGGTCAGACTGGTTTCTTCTTTAGTAATTTGGTATACTTCTGCCCAGTTCAGCTGAACATTCCTAAGCCAAGACCTACCCATTAAGGCTGGGTAATTACCTCTCATCACAAAAACAGTGGCAAATTAGCACCTGTCTATTGAGCTCCACCTTAACATCAATAGTGCCCAACATGGGCACAGCTTCTCCCATATACATCTTGAGAACAGTTTTTGTTGCCTTAAGCAGAAGATGCTGTAGCTTTTCTTTATACAGTGTCTCGGAGACCAGCAAGATGGCTGCACCGGTGTCCAATTCCATGCATATAGGTTTGCTGTCCAACAACAGGGTTACCCAGTATTCATGTGAGCCCACTGCCAGAGACAAAACGTGCCGTGGCACTTCTTGCAATGAGGTGTCTCCTTGGTCATCCTGGATCTGCTCTAGGGTATGCAGGTTTCCCTTTTTGGTCTCTTTTGTGGAACCTATATCTTTCAGCAATTACCCTTGGTTTTGGAGAAAAATGGGACCCCAGGATTTCCACATCACTAAGATTTGGTCTCAACAGGATGTAGTAAGCTGTGTAGCAGGGAGTAGGTCTTAACTCTGACAACACTTAAGAATCTTGGCACCTTCTTTTCTTTAATGTCATTTGCAACAACAAAAAGCTCAAAACACTCAGTATGTACATGCCATTGCACTACGGTCTCCTCAAAAGGTTCCAGCGGCCCCATAACTGTTGCCATGGTTTTAGTTTCAGGTTGCACAGACAGTGCCAACAAGCCAATTCCCACCCCTTCCAACAGCAAAAAAGGTTGTGGTTTTTTTGGTACCTGACTTCTACTTCCTTCTGTTGCTGGGGCAGCACAGGGATCCCATCCTCACCACCACTTTGTTGTAGCCCTAGGGGCAGCCGCTTTAGGAAGAAATCATTTGAGACGCAGAGCTGTAAACTTTAAAAGCAGCCATTTATTGCCACAAAACTGAACTAACCAAAAACAGCCAAAACTGGCTGGGTTATGCCCTAACAATCTAAACAGCAGCCATAGCAGCAGCAAGGTTCTATTACCATGACAAGCAAAGACACAAACAGTCACCACTTGGTAGGCTTCAGAGCCAGAGCTATGCCTTCAAAGTACTGTCTGTACAGCTATTTTGAGAGCGATAGCATGAGCACCTCAACCTAGGGGCTGGGAGGCTCACTCCAAAATGCTGAGTAGACACAGCTTTCAGGTTCAAGCAGAATTCCAGTCCCTGCGATCACATGGATTGCTCCCCCACGGGAGCATGGCACCTTACAGAGTGGGAATGAAATGGAATGTTGGCTCCACCCCTTCCCCATGGCAGGGCTGGCAAGCAGTGGAGATGCCTCCTGGTTTCAGAACACCATCAATGCTGGGATATGCCTGAACGGCCCAAGCATGCCCATAGAGATGTTGCATCATTGACACTGACCAGCTATACCAGTATAGCAACTTCCTGTTTTACATCACATTAGGAAGCCGTTAATATATCGTTGCCTCAACACAGGGCAAAGAAAGGGGCTCATTTTTGTCCCAAGTCACGATAGGCATGACTAGTAGCAAGTTGTTCAGCCACATGTAGGAACAAATTTACTCCAGTGTGTTATATGATGTAGTCAGAATTCTAACTGGTTTTGATCTGAGTTATCCTAGCCCTATTCATAATTGCAACATTGCAAGTTGATGACTTTGTTTGTTTGTTCTGGGATTACTGAATGAGGGAAAGACCTAAACTAAGCTTTAATGATAGGAGGAAATGCTTGAGACTCTTGGCAATTTCCCATTTGCTGGCAAACACCCAGCATGACATTATACATAAATAATGGGTGCTGCCCCAAAAAAAAGTTCAAAAAGAAAATGGATTGTCATTATCACCACATACTGCAAATCCTGTTTACTTATCAGTGGGTTCTTTAACTGGAAAGAGTAATTTATGGCATTTATCTGGTGAGAAGCAAATTGACAGCCTGCTTGTTTAGAAAATGAAGCAGTTGTCACACTGAATAGTGATGAGACCTGTACTGTAATTGTGACGTGTCGGTCCATATTCTTTTTGAAAACATGCTTATGATATGAATATGACATAACAGCTATACTTTATGCAAGATGGGTCATGTGAGATATCATTGGAAAGGTTATGGTTTACTGAATGATTTGTATGCATGTATCATTTCTGAAATTAGGAACATTGACTATTCAGCTATGCTACTTTGGGTGACACCCACTGCTAACACTTCAGGTACAACAATGGAAAAAAGCCAGACAGGATGGATGGCCCATCACCAAGGACAATGGACTGTGAAAACCTTGGCCTTCATGGATGCTCCTTACTGCCCTGACTCATGGATGCTGTAATCCTACAGAGTCAGGTCACCTTGTTTTTATCATGTGATATTACCTGGGACTTCTTCCCTTACAGTGGAAAGTTACAAGAAGGATCAAACTAGGGAAACAAAGGACTCCCGCCTTATGCAAATCCTATTTAAGGGTGGGGAGTGAGGTAATCCTGGTAGTCCATTCTCCCCTGCTACACCACCCAAGATGACTGCTGGAAATAACAGCCTGAACCAGGGGAAAGAACTGGACCCAGGCTGAAAGGGTGTCCTGCCTGTGAAGATTGTTAGAACCATATTTAGGGTGAGAACTTTCATGTAACCAGTTTCTTTAGTGCAGTAAGTTTAGTTTGTGTGCTCAGTTTTATTTTCTTAGTAATCTGCCTTGTCCTGTCTGCTACCTCCTTAATTACTTAAAATACACCTGTTTAGTTAATACATTTCTGGTTTACAATATAACCCAGTTTATGTGATTTCTAACTAGGGGGGCAAGAAGTTGTGTACACCTGCCTCCACATTGAGGGACAGGCAAATTTCATATAATTTCAGGTTTTTACTCCAAGGGGGAGTGGACATCTGGGTGCTGTGGCAAGCCCCTTAAGATGAGCCTTCCCAGAGTGGATCTCTGTCTCTCTGTGCAGCTGGTGTGGCCCTGCCTCTGTGCTTGGCTGAAAAAGGCTGGGGAGCCTAACCCTGCAAGTCCATGTAAAAGGGGACCCAGGCTGATAGTCTAGTCAGACTGAGTGGTGTCCCAGTACTCCAGGTGACATCCCAGGGGGTCCAGCCTGCCACAGTAATCACTTTATTGATGTTAGATTCTTTTGTAAGGCAGCATGCTCAAAATAACTGACAGCCAGGGAATATTTTTTACGTGTATTAAACAAAAACCTGAATTTCTAAGACTATCTGGATTTAAAACACACAGGAAATCCTCCTTTAGGGCCTGATCCAGAGCCGACTAAAGTCAATGGGAGTCTTTCCATTGACTTTACCGAGTGTTTGATCAGACCCTTACGGTGTCCCATTAGCATCTTAGGGTGTGTGCATTGTAACTCCTATTGACAGTGATAGGATTTTTCTACACTAATAGAAAGAACAGGGTCTGGGAAGGGCTGTGTAAATTGTCAGTCTGCCACCACAGGGGTTAAGAAGCAGAATAGATACCTCTTCTGCTGTGACTAACTGGGATAACAGCCTGCAGACTAGACAGGGGCTGCTTGGGAGCCTGAGTGGACTCAGCATCTGCCAAAAAGCTGACAGGAAGCTGCACAAGGAGCTGGAACCTCCAGGGAAAAAAGCATTGGAAGGAGTTGCTCTGTGAAAGGGGCCTGGAGTGAGATGAAGATTGAAGTAGGCCAGAGAAACAGTATGCAGTGTTGTAGCCAAATTGGTCCAAGGATATTAGAGAGACAAGGTGGGTGAGGTAATATCTTTTATTGGATCAGCTGCTGCTGGTGAGAAACAAGTTTGTGTTCTTACACAGAGCTCTCTAAAGAGTTGGTCCAATAAAAGATATTACCTCACTCACCTTGTTCTCAGGGAAACAGTAGTGAGTCTGAGGAAACAGACCTTAGCTGCTTACTACACGTTCTCTGGGGTGGAACCCACAGTAGAGGGAAGGCCTCTGTTCCTCTACCTGCCCCCAAGAACAGATGTAAAATCTCTTCTGACATGGGGTACAATAGCCATGGAGCCCCTGGTGGGGCTGAAGACCTGGCATACCATCCTTAGTCTTTGTTTGGCCCATGTTTTTCAGTACAGAATCCTCATGACTAATACTGTAGTTTGTCTTACACACCAGATCTGACAGGAAGAATCCTTATGGAGAGAGTTGTGTGGCAATGCAAATATCATAACTTAAGGACCATTACTTTTTACAGCTCATTTCAAAATGTGAAAGCCTTCTCCTACCCCACAAAACCCAAGTAAACAGATGGAGTGTGTGGATATTAAATGGATATGGGGGGGGGGGGAAGGAATTCACCAACCAAACTTGTAGTCATAATTCAAAGCATCACGATACCTGCTACTCCAGCCCTGATGCAATTTACCTATATGGCCAAATACAGGACATGACATAAAATGTTAGTTGTCCCAGTACCTGTTTTAAATCATCAAGTGGAAAATTTAGTTTAGTTCACCTTTTAAATGTAGGGCAGAGCGGGAAGGATGGAAGAAATCTGGCATTTGAGAAGCACAACAGAAAGAATAGACTACAAAAAAGATTATAGTTCATGTAGTCCCAGCAGAATTACTTCAAGTTAATGTTAAGATGTATTTAAATTTTCTTCTCTTGGCTTTCAGGACAGCCCTGTCCATTTTGTTTTCATTTTCTTAATTAGAGTGTCTTCCAAGTTCTAGAAAAATATTGGTTCCCCCTCCCCACATTTTATCCTAACCTTGGCAAAGTAAAGAATAGTCTTTACCACATTTGGAGCCTCACTCTTGACCAATATTACAAGGCTCAAAATTGGAAAGAAACTCTGAACGTTCTCACACTTCATATTTCTTTTTTGGCTGCCCAAGAGGCAAACGACATGCCTGTGGTCACATAGGAAGATTGTGGGTGAGCAGAAAATGGAACCCAAACCTCCAGACTGTCAAATCCAGTGTTTTAGCCTCAACTAGATTCCTCTAAAGAGTCAGCTGATTTCTATTAATAAATTTCACCAGTAAGAAATTAAGTAGCTGACCAAGCCAACACGGTTTGAGTCCCTCCAACTCCTCCCAAAAATTTGTCTCTGCAGGAGAGCATGATTACAAGCTGGCAATTGTTTAGTTGTGGATTTCAGTCATCTAAAGCTCTCCAACTAGAATGGAAGTTATGAACACATTTAAGACACTGCACAAGCATATTAGACTCTGAATGTGCACTGGGTACCCAATTCCTTCCAGATGTCCCTTTAAACATATCATCTTGAAAGCTATTTAAAGGTTGATCACAGTGCTCAGGCCACACTGAGCTCATGACCATGTTTTCAGAATGGTAGGGCATTTTCAAATATGACCTTCCCCCGCCGCCCTGAAAAAAAAATTAATTTGTCAAAACTGAAACCGTTTGCAATAAAGTGACAGTTTCAGCAAGTCTCCCAATTTGGAAATGAATTGATAGTACTGTGTAGATAGTTTAATTGTTTTCTGTATATAGTGAAGATCATAAATAAGCTCTTGGAAAAAACAAATTTTTCCACACAAGCTTTCAGTTATAGGAATTTTAGGAGTTATTTGTAATGCTACAGGTTAAAAAATGGAAGTGGGATTAAGTTGATGGTACCTTTTTTCATGCACACATGGGCCCTGAGGCATATGGATAAGGGATCAGAAGTTTCAGAGATAGATCCTCTAACTGGTGTAAATTGCTGTATTTACACCGACTGAGAATCTGCCACCATCTGTTTCTGAACCTATCTCCTGGTCTTTCTGCATCACTCAATTTGAGCGAATCTCTAGATGAAGAGCCTAGTCCACTTGAGGGATTAAGTAAACTATCAGTTTTCAGGCCAAAACTGAGTGGGGGAGGGAAGAGGAAGAGCAAGATAAAGGGTTTAATGTTACAGGGGAGATGGATAGTTTACAACTGTGATTATGGGAACAATATTCAGGAATGGGAACTAAGCCATCATGTCTGAAAAGCAAGTCAATGGAAACATGAGTTTGTATCAACTGAGGATCTCTCTCCTATATTCACTTTGGTATATTGAGCTAAATGGGTGGGTAGTAGAGTTTTATTGCAAAAAAGCCACACACCCCCTCTGGAAATCCATGAAAACCAGTAACATCGGGCCACATTCCAGCCCCTTGGTGAAACTAAGCAGCCACAGCAGCACAGCTTGGATTCCCCTGGCACTGAGGAAGCTCTTAGCTGACAGATGGGGCATTAGGAAAAACATGCTTTGCAGTCTCTTCAAAGATGGAAGATGTATATAGCTCTCTAGCCTAATTCAAGAGGCTGCTGTTCAACTGTGACTACTTAAAGAAATAACGCAAGACATGCACAAATCAACTTAAGTGGTCACTTTTAAAATAAATAAAAATTGCCAGAGGAGCCTTAAACCTTCTCTTTTTAAATATAGCAGGCAGGCATTTTTTTAAAAAAGGGAAGATTCAAATTGGGGGGGGGGGGAAATCTCTTGGCTCCATTCCAGCTATTTAATGTAATGAGAGCTATGAAGCCAGCTACACTATTTATAGGAATGCAATAAAATTGATTTCAGTTCAGACTTTCAGAATAGATTAAAAAGTTATCCAGAATATTAACCATCCATTTTTTTCACCCATGCACTGATTGCCATCAGCTTTTTAAATGACCTCAAATGATCAGACCTTTGGTTCTGCATCTCATCTGAACACGAGTACCCCAGCACTATTTTTGAGCACTGACAGTTTCTTAAAGCACCAACACCATTTTCTGCAATACCTGTGTATTAATTGGAGGTCTCCATGTGGGTACGGCATAGGACAAAAGGTTTATAGCAATGGTTTTCAACTTGGTTGACAGACCAAGATTTCCAAATGGGTGCCACCTTCATTTGAAATGTAGGAGCCTGGAAGTGAAAAAAAGTTGAAAGCCACTTGTTTAGAATCTTATAAGATGGCAGCCCAAGATGGTATCTGTACATATGTACCCACACAAAAAGGGTTAGACTATCAGCTTCTTCTGTTGATATTTTTCCTTAACAAGCTTTGTATAATGTTTAGACTTCTAAAGTTATTCACCCCCCCAAAAAAAATCAGTAAAACAGGATGATAGTATAAAGAAATATTAAAATTTCTCTTCTTCAAAACCAAGCAGTGAAATTCCCATTACATAGAACATATCCCTAAAGCTACCAACAAAATATTTATTGGATTTTGTGGCTCTAATTGGTTTGTTTTAGTTTTAGGAGCCAGGTACATTACACATGTTGCCTCATTTAATGGTGGAAGGCAAGTGGGATTTTTGTGAGACTATGGAATTACAGATCAAATCACATGCAGTATGATATTATGAGATCAGCTTCCTTACTAGAACTGGTTATAAACCGTTCCATGTGTGTTTCTTCAAAATGTAAATTAATTTGTTTAGTCTACGCTCATGTCCCTTTTCCAAATAGAGAAAAGTATAACTGACAAAATCCTCAAGACCACCACATTCTACAAAGTTGAGAAATTCATTTCTTGAGTAATTTTCCCACAAGCATTTTCTTTAATAAAAAAAAAAAAAGAAAGCAAGCCACACCCACTCACCCAAGAGAACTAAATTCTGCAGAGCAGGAAGATGTTGCTGATCCAGCTACACCAAGTAGTACAGACACTATTCCAGATGCAGTTGTGAGGCTTGAGATGTTATCCAGAGAGAAGCTGTAATCCACTTCTCAGACAATTTGTAGCATGCATGTTTAATGAAAGCAGTACACTTGTACAAAACATTTCTTTAGAGAGAGTGTCCTTTTACACTAAAAGGAGAAAAGTATAATGTAAGAATTCAGAAGAATCCCTTTAAATATTCTGAGCTTTCCAGGATACATCTACATAGCAAGCAGCAGACAGTTGAGGGATCGTCTACACTACTGCTTAAGTTGATGCAATTTACAGGTCTCAGGAGTGTGAAAGACACTTACCCCAAACAATGTAAGTTACATCAACTTAAGTGCTGTCCACACTGCACTATGTCTCCTATTGGCATAGCATGTCTTCCCCAGGCGCAGCTGCACCAAGGTAGTGCAGTAGTGTAGACTTGCCCTCAGAGTCCAGGTAGTCTTAGCTATTTCTCCCATAAACGTGAGCTATCTAGATGTTGTGATTGGCCTAGAGAGCAGGCTCTGAAGCTCACATCCCTCTAGGCTTCACAGCCTGGGCACCAGACCAAATTGCAATGTCTACACAGCTATTTTCTGTGCTGTACCATGAGCCTAAGTCTGTTGAACCACGACATAAGACTTGCTGATATGGGCTGTGTAGATGTACCACTAGTGGCCCTCATGGTCTACATTTCAGAAGTCACCAGAACCCTCCCAGAGCAGCAGTGTATCTGTAACTAGGCTTTGCACATTAAAATGTGCAGTAAACATGGTATTTGGAACCCACTGCACCTGTGTGATGCCTTCATGTTCTGTAAAGAGCAAAAAAACCCATAAGCTCACCTGGCATGAGTGATGCCTATTAGGCCAAATCCATCTCACTTGGATGAAAGTAAGTGGCTTTAAAGCCATTTCCCCAAGTCACGGATCAAGCTAGAGACTGGTCCCTGACAATCCTAGTGCATCCTTAAGGCTGCTTTAAACTTATGCTTGGCTACCCACTGCCTCCAGAGGATTTTGGCATCCGAGAACCTAATGGTGTATAATTATTAGTATTTCACAATGTGGAAGAGCATAGTCATGGACCTATTGTTCTAATTGCTGTACAAACACAAAACTAAGTCCTTGCCCCAAAAAGCTTACAATCTAAGTCGAGACAAGAGATGGACAGACAGGTAGAAGAGTACAAGTCAATTATAAAAAAAATGACTGTATTGGTCATCATCATAGGCTGTAGTCTGTGCATTCCAGCAGCCTAAACATTGTCATGTTTATTGTGGGCATCACAGCAAAGAAGAATTTCAAAGATGAATTTTGAGGAGAATATGAGGTAGCTTTGTGGAGGTTTACATGGCAAGCTTCATGCTTGAGAGGTAGCATGAAGGTACTTGTTTGAAAGTTTAGCAAGTGGGTGATGAAGGCTGACATCACAGGCCAATTAGAGGTGGGAGCTGCCATTCTTAGACCAGTTCTCCCAGTGCTCACAGGTATGGAGGTGCACCGAGTCACTATACCAAATCTATACAACTCAGATTCCTCTGATCTGGGGAATCCCAAAGGAGATCAGATCCACTGAAGCTAGAATGCAACAGAATCCAGCTCTAACTCTGGACACAGGAGACCCATGCATACTTTACATCACTACATGTATAAATACGGTTTAACTAGCATATCACCCCTCTAGGCTAACAGCACATGCCTTACTGAGCATTTAACTCTTTACAAAAAATCAAGTTTTTCTATAGCAAGTGAAGACATTTTCACTCAGCTCTATAACTGGCAACTGAACAAAACTGTCAAATAATTTGACAAAAATTAAATCCATAGAATATCAGGTTTGGAAGGGACCTAAGGAGGTCATCTAGTCCAACCTCCTGCTCAAAGCAGGACCAATCCCCAATTTTTGCCCCAGATCTCTAAATGGCCCCCTCAAGGATTGAACACTCAATCCTGGATTTAGCAGGCCAATGCTCAAACCACTGAGCTATCCCTCCCCCAGAGTTATTCACAAGAGTCAGTTATTTACTGATTATTATGTGATTGGCTGCAGTGGTTAGAGTACTCCAGTCCCAGGCTTCAAGGCACGAATTCCTCAATTTAAGGTCCAGAAGGACTTCTGTATCTTCATTCCACAGCTGGCTGTGCAAAATGAATTGTTGGGTTTGTAATATTGATGCATTATGTGTTTTGCTTCTCAGAAGATCTGTTCTTGGGCACAGCTGCAGGCATGGTAAGACTGGAGTTATCAATAGTCTAATTAGCTTTACCTAGTCTTCTGGTCCCAGGATATAGTTTGGAATGAGATTATTATTATTACTATTATTTTTTTAAACACACACACACACACACACACACACACACACACACGTACGTGATGGATTCCACAATTTTGTTAGAGAAAACAAAAAATCTGAGTAAATAATTTCCCTTAGGCTAGATTTAGCTTTGATGTTTAAGAAAATGCGTAACATGGTGTTTGAAAACAGAATCATGCTGTTTTCTTAGAACACAACTCCCTTCCTTTAAACAAACACACACACACACACACACCTACCTTTTAGGCATAATTTTATTCTAATGCAACAAAGTTATGTTAACAGCCATGTTGTTTTAATGTGTTATTGAACAGTCACTTTAAATTTCTTGTTTACTTATTTGTAGTCTACCCAGTTGACCTCTGTTGAAAATCAACTCCTTTAGAATTCTGACAGAAAGAGAAGGTACCTGATCCAAAACAATGCAAACATTGGGAATCTATCCTCTGACTTCATCAGGCTTTGAATCAAGCCCTTTAAGAAGCTGTTGTACACATTGAAACATTATTCTTCCTCTGAGTAAGTTTTGCTCTGTGATGCTGTGAATTTGAAATAAGTTCTCCTCTGTGTTAATCCAAATTTAGTCCCCAGTCCAGAATAGCACTTGAATACATTGCTAACATTCAAAAAATAGTCCCATTGGAGGCAGCCACCTTTAAAAAAAAGAATCAGGCCTTTAAGGTCTCAAGCTGAACACAGGCATTTGAAAAATTATATAGGCCTAAATTTTCATGTATAAACTATGAATTGAGAGAATATTTTGGCTTTGATATAAACATCTAAGCAGATATTATATTCAACTTGATTCAGTTGTACTTTTCCAGTTTACTAGTGCAGATGCTGAGTTCAAGCTACTAGAGAGATGACTAATTAAAATCCCATTTTTAATGACATAGCACAGGGATGAATGCACTGGATAGCTTCTTGCTTTGTATTTTTTTCATGCAATAGCTAGATGTTCCTGCAGTGTACCAGACATGAACTTGGTCTCAAGTACTGCTTAATCAGTGTTCTTGATTTTCACTGGGGTCTGGTGATGGGATGCAAGTGTCTTCATTCATTTCAACAAGACATTTTCAGTTGCATTCTCTATACCAGGTGTGCAGTAAACATATCATTGGTTCTCAAACAGGGATACACATATCCCTGGAGTACACAGAGGTCTTTCAGCAGGTACATCAAATCTAGATATTTGCCTAGTTTTTACAAAGGCTACATAAAAGCAGACAATGACTTGTTTTACACCAAAACATAGGTACAATGTTTCTGTTACTGAAAAATTGCTTGCTTTCTCATTTTTACCATACAATTATAAAATCAATTTGAATACAAATACAAAAACATTACAGCACACTGTCTGATTTTGAAAGCAAGTAGTTTAAGTGAGGTGAAACTTGGGATATGCAAGACAAATCAGACTCCTGAAAGGGATACAGTAGTCTGGAAAGGTTGAGAGTCACTGAACTAGAGGGCCAGGTCTTCACTAGATAAATGGGCTTTATCGTTCTTGCCCTTTGATAAACATGAACGCTGTTGAAGTTATGATTAGAGACATCACCAATCTGTAAGCCAGATGTTCTCTGTGTGTTAACTAGAGCTGAAATTAAAGATAGTATTCCATTACAGTTGGATGTCTCGTTTCTGGCCTCAGTTCTAGGACCTCTTTAAAATGTTTGTCATTTAACCATAGACAACAACCCATGCCTCCTGATACTGTGAGGACACAATGCAAAGGAGAGGACATGAGAGACTAGAGAGACATGTATGTATCCTCTGGGCCAGGGCAGGCAATCCCACCGGCTTCTGGAAGGCTGGAGCATATGCCTCTGGACCCAGACCCAGACCTGGCCCAGGGAGACACTCGGCACCAGAATCTCCCCAGAGCTCACAGGCACCTCAGCAGTGGAGGTACAAGACATGGGCAATGCCCCTACCTTCAGCTGAGCAGAGGTCAGGGAATCTGCTCCCAGCCCCTTCCACAGTGACCTCCTGCCCTGCACCCAGGCCAGGGCCACCATGCTCTCTCTGCTCCACCCAAGTTACTTTTGGGAGTCTTCCCACTGCATCTCCCCCTCCCCCAGCAAGTTCCTGGCTTGCTTGGCTGCTCTCCCTAGCAGCTAGGCATAGAGGGGGTGGGATGGAACTGCTTTTTATACCAGCTGAAGCTGGCTGCTCCAGGTCAATGCTCTGTGTAGCATGACAGCTGCTTGTGATAGCTGAGCTGGGGCGGGGGGGGGAGGTGGGATGACAGTGGCCCACCCACTCTGCTCCCTGCCCAAGCCCAACTGCTGGGGACAGGGTCCAAGCAAACCAGTGCCCGAGTCCCACCCCATCCCCCAGCATACTTCCAGCTGGCTCAGCCTGTCCCCAGCAGCTGGACTGGAGTGGAAGAAGTGGGCAACTGCTGCTTCCCCAGCCAGGTTCTTGCAGGTAGCCATCATGCTGCACAGAGCGTCAACTAAGAGTGGCTGACATGAGAAGCAGCTCCATCCCACCCAGGCCTGGCTGCTGGGGACAGGCACAGCAGGGAAAGAGACCCCTTCTCCCTCCCCCCCAGCAGACCACGCAGAAATCTGGGGGAGCACTTGACCCTGCATGCCCCTCATAGGTCACCTTTGACTTTAACTGCCCCTTTTCATCTATATTTTAGAAGAGATAATGCTCACTTTCTCCAATGTGGATGATAGGGCGTGGCAGGAGGAAAAGGAGAGAGAGGGAGAGATGCTTAACTTCTCTGTATTTCTAAGTCACACAGATAGTCAACAGCAGAGCCAAGACCTGAACCCAGATTTTCTACAAATAGCCATTTGTTTCCTAGTCATTAACTACACATGCCTCATTAGTGTTATTTGCTTCCACAATACTAGATATACATCATGAGTCAAAGTTGAGAGGGTCCATACTAGAAGGATTAGATCAGGATCTTGCTTATGGACACGTACAGGTGTTCAGATCTGGTGTTTTGACCAAAGCCACTCCCTACATGGAGGGGATGTTTTTCAGCAACTTCTCCTTGATTTCCCCCCCACACTCCAGGAAATCTCATCTAAGGCATACTGCTATTCTTAATGAGCTAGCTTTCTTATGTCTACACAAGCAGTAAGTTACAACGCTGGTTGCAGTGTATGTGTAGCCTTACAAAGAAAGTAAGAGGATGATTGCTACTCTGGAATAGTTCCTCAATTCAGTTACCAAAGAACTGGAGAGGCTGTGCTTTCACAAAGCAAATGCTCCATGGGCTCATAAAGAGATGAGAAGCAGAGGAATAGAAGAGCTTCACAAAGCAGCAAGAAGGGATCCTTACAGTTCAGGCTCTTGTTTGAAGTTTAAATCTGGCAAACTTTTATGCTTCTCAGTTGATCTTACTGATGTCTGAGAGACTTTAAACAGTCAGTGAACCACATGTCCAGACTGCTGCAGAAATAAATAGTCATTTGAGACATTCAAATTAGCATTCACATCATAATCCTATTCTCCCTGATCCCAGGTTATGCTACAGTGTTGAGAAGGGCTTCTCCTTCCACTGTTCTGTATTGTTGCTTTTAAAAAAAAATTTTAAAAATTGCTGGGCTGTAGAAGAGAGAAGCTGGATATTCAAAAAGAGATGGAGATGCAAGTCTTAAAAAAAGGCCTTTCCTTGCACTTTTGCATTATAATTAAAATGCTAGAGCCCAATTTAAGTCTCAGAACTGCTGTTTGACATGAGTAACTCCCCTGACTTCAGTAGAGTGGACAACTACAAGAACTCAGAAATTTAGTGAGGTCTCTTTCCCTCCTTCCCCCACCAAAAAAAAAAAATCATAAGATTTCTTTTTTAAAGCCAATCACTTCAAAAATAAAGTTTGCGGCTTTGTCTTCTGGTTTGCTGGCAACAACCAAGATTCTCATAACATGACTCCAGAAGCTGGGTCTTTAAAAAACAAAAAAGACAATATGAGCTGTCTAAGAATGAAAAAAGTGAGAGGTGGCCACACCAAACCTACTCCTGATTTTTTACTAGTGTGAGAATAAGGTTGTGTTTTCATTCAGTCCGAGGCACATTAAACAAGCACTATTTACATGCCATTTTCATTCGTTATAATGAAGGGTAAGGCAGTCATGAGAAAGCAGTTTGTTTGCTTTGGCTAAAATGATAGTCCAGTAAAGTCATATTCACTCCCTCACCCACTCCCAATCCTATGTTATGTACAGCTCGGCCAGGCCCAATCATTGAGACCAAAAAAAACACCTTGCTCATGAAAAGAATTATGTATTATGGTAATAGTTACTAGGAAGGGTCCATTGTGCAAAGCATCATTCAAGAATATAAGAAAGACAGCCCCTGCCCTAAAGAGCTCACACACACACAAAAAAAGAAAATTTAGGGATTGTTGCTGTATGATGTGCAGGTCAGTGAGGGGTTGTGTCACCACTTGCCCTGCAACCCTGGGTGACTTGTTACTTTAGGTCCCAGCCTGTGACACTCAGTCAGCAAGCAGCATCTAGGTCTCACCCCTATGTGTGCTTAAACAGCCTTGGTTCAGCAGCACTAACCTAAGCGGCCCGTCTACAGCTCCCCTCTATCTCCCACCATCCTTGGTTATGGAGACCCCAACATACTCCCAGTCCTGAATTTCCCCCAAACTACATGGCCTCAAGTTTGAAGCCCTTTCCTGGGCAGCTCAAAGAAGTCAGATGTATTTCTCCTTTAAAAAGAGGCACACATGACTGCTTATGAACTTTAAAGGGAAGGGTATAACTACCCCATTTAACACAGCACTGAGTTGGTTTACAGTAAAACCAAACAAATTAGAAGTAGGACATAGGTCAAGTGATGCTAAGTAAGAGGACTAAAGTTAGACAGGGTTACAAGCAAATCAAAATGAAAACATGCACCCAAGGCTGAAACTTGATCTAGCAAGATACAGACTTTGTTCAAGACCATTTCTCTCCCTATCTCCAACCTACATTCTCTGCCATGACTATCTTTCCCTCAGTCAAGGCCTTCCACAAAAGTACAAAGTGCTAGCTACCCTTTTCTTAGGTGAAACATCTTTGCCTAAGCAGGTTTATCTCCTATATAAAGTCAGTTCTACAAACTTCAATACCCCCCCTTGGTTGAAGGTCCCATTTTTCTCAGCTCACAAGAGGTCTGTTCCCTTGTGACTAGTGATGGATACTAGGGATGGCTTCTGGTTTTGGAAGACATAAGCAAAGTTCAATGATTTGGTTTCAAGATGCAAAATGAGCTCATGCTGTTTGCCTTTCCTAGGGGCTTCCAATCCTACTGTATTATTTCAATATAAAATGAGGCTTCCACTATTTCTGATTCCACCATGTTTAATTTACAAAGGAGACATAGCTAGCTGTGACAGTCCCTCCTGTTTGGGCAAACAGTACAGCCTAATTCCTTATATAGTGTTTACATACATTTCACAGTGATATTAATCACCAGTGTTCCATAGCTTTCAGAAAAGTCCTCACTCTATAAACTTTAATACAACATTGTATGCAACTGGTTGCATCAGTTCCTTATCATCTGAGGTTCAGTGCCCCTCTCTTTATAGGCCAGTAAACCTTTGAAATGGATTCTTCTGACAAGTAAAAGCCAGACTCAGTTTCTCTCCTGCTGGGGGTAGATGCCATGCTCTTTTCCCTTGTTTGTCCTGCAAGGTTTACCTTCAACCCTTGTCAGCTTGATGGGTCAGTTTATGCAATATGTAGACATTCTCATTGGTCTTTCAAAGTATTTTGGAAGTAATTCCCAGGTGGGGAAAAGTACATTCCTATGTCTGGGGCAGACCAGTTTACCAACCCCTAGCATGCCTGGCTTAAACACACTTTAATAATCATTCCAGCAAATGCAAACTCCTAATACATATCACACAAGGATATTAATGATCAGTGAGCTATTAGTTTTCAGATGATAACTCAAGGCATATTTTGTACAAAAAGATTGTAATTGTGTTAGGCAAGAATACAGGGGTGCTTAGTGTCACAAGGATAAATTCCTTTACAGCTTGTTGAGGAAGTCTTAGCCAGCTATTACATCCTCCAAACATCAATCTTAAACAGCATTTGAACCTGGTAGTGCCGTATGCATTTTGTATTGCCAGCACAGCTAACTGAAGTTTGAATAGTGTAAAAAGGGGAAAGGGTATCACCATGAACAAAAAGGAAGTTGTACCCACTTGCTGCTACTATGATTGGCAGAAGCAGCATAATTAAGGCCATCTCTAGAATGATCAGGTGAACGCCATTTATGAATTTAAGCCAACATTGTGAAAACAGTCAGGTACTCAAATAAAGATTAGCACTAAGGCAAAGAAAAAAAAGTAAATGGAGATAAATTAGCTGTGTGATGCATTGAGGATTTTACTGGGCAACTCCCATTAAGTATTTCAAAGCATAATAATCCAGTCCTTCATTTCTCGGTAATCCAATTGACATGTATTTATTTTCCCTTAGAACCGGACAATGAATAAAGTTATCCCCCAAAATATAAAGAAAACACATGTTGAGTGATATTTTTTTGAAAAGCACTAATACAAATCCTGGTAACCTTTAGGAGTGGGAGCATAATCATGGTTGTGTTGAGGAGTTATGCACCCATCATCATGAAAGTTTGATATATAGCAAAATAGGCTAATATGTGCTAGAGACCAATGTCAAAGTCCGCATTACCTTGCTGGGAATAACCCCAAAACAATTATCCAGGCAGAAGAAATCAGCTGGTATTCAAAGCAGCACTCATCCAGCATGCAATAGCCTACCTAGTTATCCAAAAGTTACCACTTGGTGTTTGCTGCAAGCTTTGTTTGACATATTAGTATTCAACATAACAACAAGATGGGAAAAGCACCTTCTCCTCCCCAGTGCACAGCTCAGGAACAATGTGGCAGAATCAGGGTTCATTTCTCCCCCATCTACCACAAAGGTAATTCAAATCAGGGGTGGGTGTTCAAGTTAGCAGGCCTGAGATTAGACATTAGGGTGTTCTCTATGAAGGTCCCTCAAAACTGGTTTTTCTTTTCCCTACTGGTCTGTGGCAGTGAAGTGAGGTATGTGTTTGGGTCATCCAAGGAGAAAGTGCTTATTTCTTGTTTTTAGAACTAGAGGGGTTCTTTTGCAACCTGAATTTGTACTGTTTAACTATTCTGTATTTGTGGGGGGAATGTACTGCACTTGTTCTGGTATTTGCAAAAATTGTGACTTTTTGGCAGTAGATTATGAAGCAAAGATTCAAGCTGACTATTTGACAGCAGCTTTGGTGCTTGCTTCAGTGAATATATTAATCCATACCACAAGAATTACATAATCATGTCTTGTCTGTGGTATTGGTGCAATAACTGCAAAACAAAGCTTGTGTTTGTATCCTTTCAAAAGAAAAGGAAAATACCCATCGTGAGACCAGTGATAGTTATTATTTTCAGACTATATATTATATCTGGTGTTTCAATGTAATCAAAGATTTCATGGGAGGAGCCATTTTGCTGCATTTTTAAAGGAAGAAAAATGTTTTAAAAATTACCTTATATTAAATGATTGTCAAGTGATCTGATAAGAGGCATTGTTAGGAATAAAGGAGGAACAATAAGGCAAAGACTTAGGCTATTAAGTTGTCTAGATCTTTTATCAGAGAAATGAAGGTAGAATTATAGCTGTTGCAAATGGGCTATGGAAAGACACTTCCCACCCCTATTCTCCTTATGGAAAATGGGAACAGTTTCAGACACCCAGAACTAGACCATCAAGATATGCTGGATACGAGTGAGTCAAATACTCAGCAGCTATGGACTATGGAGAAACAAAATGGTCCAGAAAAGCCTCCAAGAACTAAGTGGGGGAGCTGCCCAGTCATAGAATAACCCTCCCCCATGACCCTACAGACCATGAAAGCCCTTCCACAGAAAGCTCCTCCTCTGTTGTTCATTCCATCCTATTGCCCATCCAAAGCTACAGCCATTCTCTAGGGCATCCTACTCCGTCATTGGGAACCCACAGTAGTTACTGCTGTGGGTCTCTTCCCCTTTAAACCTCCCTCACAGAGGGGTAAAGTGCAGGATCAAGAGCTACTCAATGGCATGTGTCCCTTAGCCATGCTGTTAGGGAAGTGGGATACAAGAACTTGATAGAAGGGATCAGGTATCGACTTAGTGAAGTTGCACCAGTTCTATACTGGTGTAATGGAGTGGGGGAAAAAAATCAAGCCCCAAATCTTAGAGATGAGTTGGTTTAAAAACACAAGTTTTTTTTAAAACCGTACTAGGACACATTTATGAAAAATATTCTGAAGAGCCCACAGTTTTGTACTCCCAAAGTTACCTGTGCAGTTATCAAGGGGTCAGGCACTTGCCTGTTTTCCTAGGATCAAAAGAATATTACCTGATTTTTAACCTATCCAGCCATAGTCATAAGATATGCTACAGTTTATTTTTCGGGATAGGGTATACGTGCATTCTGGCTGGCCCTTCTCCTCCATGCTGAGACTGCTTGAAACAGCAAGCTACAGTTCCAATGCTACATTTGCCAAGCTTATTAATTGCCTGCATCCAAAAAATCATTCACAGCTGATACCATCACAGAAAATGTGATATAACAGCATGCTCATTTCTCTACACTTCAGCATGATTTCTCTGAAATTCATTGTGCTCAATTTCTCCCAAGCACAGCATGTGAACATTCTGAATTTAAAAAGATTACTATAATAAATTTAGGACTGATCTTGCCACATTGATCCTAGTTCAAACCTACATTACAGTAGATATCAATATTTTCAGATGCTATTTTGTGTCTCAGTTGCATACCTATTGCTTTCTTTAATATGCCCATACCTAGGGGTTCAAATTATCTCTACAAAGTGGTGGTCCTATCTTAGCCTAATGAAGGCATTTGGTTAATTCCATAACATTTTAATGTGCAATGATGCTATCAAGAGACCTGCCTTGGATCTCATATTTGGTTGGGGTTTTGGCTTCCAGATATAGGAGGAAAATTAGAGTGGACCAAGGGGGGAGATTTTGCAGAACCAGAACTGGGTTACAGTCACTGCAGATCTCCATGTGTTATGGGGAATATTTAATAGATTCCTATATTCCAAGGCTAGAAGGAACCAATATAACCTAGTCTGACCTCCTGTATAACAGGCCACAGAATCTCCCCCAAAATTCCTAGAGCATATCTTTTAGAAAAAAAAAATATATTCAATCTTGGATTTAAAAGTTGCCAGTGATGGAGAATTCACCATGGCTCTTGGTAAATTGTTCCAATGGTTAATTACTCACTGTTAAAAATTTGCACCTTAGTTCCAGCCTGAATTGGTCTTTAAGATAAATGGTTCTTGACTGACCCATACGGAGTGTTTTAGTTCTGTAGACTCTCATGGACTTGAGAAGCCTGGCCTGATATTTTTATGCTGATTAAAATGAAAAGAATGTGCTTAGATACATTATTGTAATGCTGTACATGGAAGAAAAAGGTTACCCCCCCTCCCCAATTCCTTGATCTGCTTACACTCTGAAGCATGAGAGTTCATTCTTGTTGAATACTATTCATAAGCTTCTTGCAAAGTGTCAGGATCCTGCAGATGATCTGTCTTATCTGAAATAAGATAACATTTATATTTCCTTCAAAACTTCCCCTCTTTGTATAAAAATAGTCAAAGTTTTCCTTCCTGAGGGTCAGAGACGTCACTACTTCTTTAAATGCCAGAACACCATTCAGAGATAGAAACAAAAACAACTTGACAAAGGATGTCTGGATCATTTCCCATCATTTCTTATCGGGGTAAACAAAAACAAAACCCAAACCAAAACTAAACAGTTTCCTCTACAAAATGAATTGCTCTCAAAGCTGGTCATTGGTGGCCATCAGCCCGATAACCCCTTGAGGATCATATCTGTCAGACTAAAGTTATGTTCAAGTAGTTCTCAGCATATTAGTTCGCTGCCTTGTTTCTCAGCTTTTACTGTTGTTAATATATCCAGAGTTTGCCTGTTCAGCTCTCAACCTTTTAGCAAACAATGGCAAACTCATTCCCATAGCAGACACTTAAAAAAAAAAAAAAAAGAGTTTCCCCTGAAGTCAATGAAGCTACACACATTTACAGCAGCTGAGGATCTGGCCCTTAGAGTTCAACCCAATGCTCAAGGAAGACGGCAAATTGAAAATAAGGGAACATGAAGTCTGCAGAACAGGCATAGGAAATGCAGCAAGGTTTCATTCTACTCCGTGCTATTCTTTAACTCTCACCATGAAAGACGACCTTTAAGGTGCAAAAAAGGTATCAGTCTCCAGGCCTGAATCAGCACAGTGTGCGGGGGGGGTGTAAAGGCAGCATTTATACTGCTCTTCCCAGACCTCCATCCGAGGCCAGACCACAGCACAGAGAGAGACACTAGTCTCAGAACTGCCCTACTCTACACTCCCTGCTAAGAGCCTCCAAACCATGCCCACTTATTCCACAGACACTCTCCTTTCAACAAAGGCCAGGAGTTGTGGGTGGCACAAACATAGTTACAGTGGCCTTATGCCACTAGACTATTGCCTGGGCAGGGGAATCTTCAACTGGCTATATCTGTTTTAGCTTACAGTTTATTTGCATTGGCACAAAGCAGCCGTAGACTCTAGCTCTTCAGTCACATTTCTGAGCTGAGATTTAAGCAAACGCTTTTCAGAGGGATGGGGACCATCAAGTAATTCACAGAGGCCACAAAACATGAGCCAGATGGCGATTACTTCCCAATACTACCAACCTAGGCAGAGATTCAAGCCAATGAAGACTCCATGTCCCATTACCAATCTCAGTTGGGAACGAGTTCATGATCCCACTCATCCAGTGCAATGGCAAGTACAGCCTTTGCTACCCTCTTGTCAACGTTTGCTCAATTCCATACTAGACCAGTGCACTGACTGGAATAACCTCCTTTGGATAGGCAAAACCTAAAACAACTCAATCTCTAGTTGTTCCTACCCATGCCATATCTACTTCCCGCATTCTCAATAGTAGTTTTTGTTTATTTATCTAAGGCCCACTGAGTGTTTTACCAAGGAAGGACTGAATAAAAATAGAGTCATATCTTCAGGATATGGCCCCTTAGGAATAGAGCACTTTAAGTGAACATAAACAATAGGAGCACTTGCATTTAGTACAGAGTAAGTTTTGCAGTAAAACTGCTATTTTATACAGACATTGCATTTCAATTAATGATTTGCTCAACATACAGCATTTACTTTTTCATTAATATTTCAATGTCTCCTCACTCTGCTCAGAAGAGAAACATGACCCCCAGTAACATTAGACTTCTGATCACATTTTCAAAGCAATTAGAATTTAGGCAAAATAAACTTGCCCATTCCTAGATCATCCTCCTCCTCTGTTCCCACCCCTGCATTTTACTCCTTCACTTCATTAGCTCATCACTGAAAGAACAATGAAGCAAACAAAACTGAGCAAACCAACTGTCTTATCATTAGAGAAAGCGGATGAATTATCTACTTCTGCTGGCCACAAAGCATACCATTACTGATCTGAGCAATTACATATAATCACCTTGAAAGATACTATACATGCAAAAAGGATAATTACTCATGCACAAGAGGCTCTCAAACTGTCTGCTCCTCTCAGCACTTACAGGAAGCATTTTCTCCCCCCTTTTTCAAGCCCTTCACAAACAACAAATTAACCTCTGGAAAGCTGCTGTGAGAGTTAAGTGGTCATGAGCATAGAAGGCCATGAGCGAGTCAGATTTAGATTTCAGAGTGGCAGCTGTGTTAGTCTGTATCAGCAAAAAGAATGAGGAGTCCTTGTGGCACCTTAGAGACTAACAAATTTATTTGAGCATAAGCTTTTGTGGGCTAAAACCCACTTCATGGGATGCATGCAGTAGAAAATACAATAGAAAGATACACACACACACACAAATGGGTGTTACCATACCAACTGTAACAAGACTAATTAAGGTGGGCTATTATCAGCAGAAGGAAAAAAAACCAAAACTTTTGCAGTGATAATTAGGATGGCCCATTTCAAACAGTTACTCTCACCTTCTTGTCAACAATAGGGGAAAATTAGCATGGGGATATCGTTTGACTGTGTGTCATGACCCATCCACTCCCAGTCTTTATTCAAGCCTAATCTAATGGTGTCCAGTTTGCAAATTAATTCCAATTCTGCAGTTTCTCATTGGAGTCCGTTTCTGAAGTTCTTTTGTTGGAGAATTGTGACTTTTAGGGCTGAAATTGAGTGACCAGGGAGGCTGAAGTGTTCTCCAATGGGTTTTTGAATATTATAATTCTTGACATCTGATTTGTGTCCATTTATTCTTTTGTGTAGAGATTGTCCTGTTTGGCCAACGTACATGGCAGAGGGGCAGTGCTGGCACATGATGGCATATATCACATTAGTAGATGTGCAGGTGAACGAGCCTCTGATAGTGTGGCTGATATGATTAGGTCCTATGATGGTGTCTCTTGACTAGATACGTGGACAGAGTTGGCAATGGGCTTTGTTGCAAGGATAGGTTCCTGGGTTAGTGTTTTTGTTGTATGGTTGCTGGCAAGTATTTGCTTCAGGTTGGGGGCTATCTGTAAGCAAGGACTGGCCTGTCTTCCAGGATCTGCTCAGAGACTCGTTCACCTGCACATCTACCAATGTACATTGGCCAAACCGGACAATCTCTACACAAAAGAATAAATGGACACAAATCAGATGTTAAGAATTATAATCCATTTTTTCATGTTGTGTGTTTTTATATATATATATTTATTGTGACAGGGTCAGGCCAGATGGCTACAGGAGAGTGATAGAAGGCAGATATATTAGCCCCAGGTTAAGTAGATCCCTTTTCCCTGGATAAGGTAACAGGGAAAGTTCCAGAACTATCAGGAACTTTTTGGAAACAATTAATGCAGACAGGCTGATTAGAACACCTGAAGCCAGTCAAGAAGCTGCTAGAATCAATTAAGGCAGGCTAACCAGGGAGCCTGGGTTTAAAAAGGAGGTCACTTCAATTTGTGGTGTGCATGTGAGGAGCTGGGAGCAAGAGGTGCAAGAAACAGAGTGAAAAGGCATACTACTGGAAGACTGAGAAGTACAAGCATTATCAGACATCAGGAGGGAGGTCCTGTGGTGAGAATAAAGAAGGTGTTGGGAGGAGGCCATGGGGACGTAGCCCAGGAGTTGTAGCTGTCACGCAGCTGTTACAGGAGCAACTGTAGACAGCTGCAACCCACAGGGCCCTGGGATGGAATCCGGGTGGGCCAGGGTTCCCTCCAATCCTTCCATCCCCCCCTCTGCAAAGACTGGACTTCGGATGAGGTACAAGAACCAGCACCTGGTAACAGAAGGTACTATGCCATCAGGAATGAACACTTGAAGAGCAATCAGTTCTGGATTGCCAGACACTGTCTGGTACCACATTAAAACATAAGGGGAAAGCTATTCTTTTACAAAGAGCAGTAACAACATGTTGCAGTTTTCAGGCCAAGTCTGCATTCGCTGCACACCCAGAACACCTGACTTCTGAGGGAGATCTGAATACACAAAGAATGCAAGAGCAGCCATTGAAGGGGAACTGAAAAGCATGTACTATTTTGTTCCCATATGCATACTAAAATACGGGCTCAACCCCATTGTCTCAACACATACAGAAAGTCAATGAGAGTGCCATACACAGAAAAACTGTAGTATTGGGCCTTATATATATCTATCTCCTTAAAAGAACCCTTACAAATACAGTTACACAAGTTATTTTAAAGCTCAATCCTCCACTCAGTGCTTGAGTTACAGGGTCCAGGCCTGATCAGTTTCCCACTGAAGTAGCAATACTGTCTACTGCAGGTAATTCTCTTTGGTACTATTGCAAGCATTAGTAAAGTACCAGAGCTAGCTGTGCATTGTTCAATATAGATGTACAGAGAAGAGGTTATGGATAATATAGTTGCCATTCCACTTTATACTTTTTTGGGGGTTTTTTTGTTTTGTTTTTTTGCAAAAACTGTAGACTAAGTATTCCCTATCTAAGGATATGCCTATGTTGATGCTGGAGGTGTAATTTCCAGGCCCAGTAGACAACTAGCCCAAGCTCTGATTATTTTTAACAGGCTAGCTCAACCAATCTGAGGCCCTTAGGCACATACAGGGGGTGTTTAAATAAAATAAAGTGTTGGTGGGGGGCGGGAGGAGAGAAGGTTCCTTAAAGAAAAATGGCTATCAGCATACATGAAAGATGAAACAAGTTTTAAATTGTGTTATTCCTCCTCCTCCCAACCTAACAGACATCCGAATTGGTGGATGTGAAATGCTCCAGCTTCAGTGAAGCTACTCCTGTTCTACAAATGAGAAAAGAATAAAGATATAACATTATCTTTCATCCGTTTAGAGTGCATGTATTTATAGCATGTAATGAATATTATTCCTTTTCAGGCAATTCTCTTTGGAGCTATTAGGGAACCAAGTGTGAAAACACTCACTATAGCTGGTTAGAAAATTCAACTAAGTGTATTTTCCTAAAATATGTGGTTTCCAAGCCAAAACATTTCACACAGAGATGTATTCATTCTGACAAAAGTTTTGACAGGAAGGTTTGAGGTCCAGGGCTCTTGGGTCATTTCAGAGCAGAGAAAGAACACAAATTGAAAACCTGACCTTTTTGATCCAAGCGAACATTTAGACAATTCTGTTTGCCAAAAAGGTTTTGTTTTTGTTCCAATGCAAAACAAAAAAAATTGAAACCTCAAAATGTTGACACAAAATGGAGTTGTCCTCTAGTCAGCTCTACTACTCTCAAGTCAAGTAACTCACATACTTAAGTGTCTGTTGGAGTGACCCAAAAGAGCCAATTTACCTACCTAGGTTGATTTTTCCTAATTAAGGGCAAGTAAAGTCTATGACTCAGGGGTTGCTAAGCATGACAGAAGTCCATGGACTTGCAGTGATTCTTTGGAATTCTTCTGTACGTTAGAGAGCTTTGCCCCCTTACAAAGCCAGTTGGAATTGCATCCCATAATCCTGAACATCCTGCAAGATCCATGATCTAATGTCATCTCCAGGGATCCACAATAACTGAACCTTTTCATTCACACAGAGGCCCTATTACTTTTATAGATGATCCCTCTTCCAATCCTGACTATTAAAAAAAAAAGTGTCTGCAACCCTAAAACCAAACTACCATGACTTTAGCCTTTGGAATCCAAGAGATTTAGTGTTGTTAATTTTCTTGGCGTCTACTGATTGCTGGGCATGATAGAAGTCTAGATATCGCATAAGAAAATGAAGTACTGTCATGCGGTTTTTATGAGGCTATAATACAGTTAGTTGATAAACTACAAAGCTGGAGGCAAAGTAAACTGTCCCATCAGGGAACAGGATTATTGCCTCATAAAACAGCACAATGGTATTATTTTGCTATTGCACTCCAAGCAGTTAAAAATTGATTTAATTCTACTCCCTGCCCTCCCCCATTCAACTTGTTCTTACTGGAATTCCAGGAAGAGAAAGCTTCTCAAACCTGCAGTGGCTCAATGATAGGCCACAGTTAGATCTCCAAAAAAAAAAAAAAAACCAGGGCATTCCAGAAGTTACAGCTGAACAGTCAACCTTAGAACATGCCTCTTTGAGCATGACTTATATTAGGAACTCTATGTTGTAATTCTACAATGAATATTTAACAATATACAGTGGCAAGCTACCATTTCTTTGGCACAAGTCCTATTTAAAATGGTTCCATTGTGGGCAACATTCACCCATGAAGAGGGCCAGCACAAGGCCTATTCTGGTTGACATACCATTGGGTCCCTGTTTTTAGTAACTGTGTTTAAGTGAGGTGCTCAGATCCATCCACAAAAAAGTTATGGTTCCATATTTTTGTCCCTCTTATTTGCTTAATTGCCTTATTACCACAATAGTGGGGCCCTAAGTACAGTGCCACAATCCATATTACAACTTTGTTTCATATATTAGACGCACAAAATTATTGAATGTATTGATCTCTCATACTCTGTCACTACCTATTATTCTTCACCAGTCATTGTTAGTCACTTTAGTCATCAAGATGAGTGCTTAGTCCAAATTGCACAATGTGTAGTCTCATGTATATTTGTGAACCTTGTTTAATTAGTTATCTTAGTGCCATGGCTCGTGGTGGGTACATTAAGTGCCTGGTTTATACCCACCACTTCTAGCTTGTAGTGACGCAAGCATATTCATTCACAAAAGATTAGCCAATTAACAGAGGTCCAGAGTGTTGAAGTGACTTGCCTGGGGTAACACAGCAATTCATTGGCAGAGCTGGATATAGAATTCAGGGGTCCTGAATCCACCTTTGCTAGGTCTACACTTGCATAGTGCCAATATTCTACATGTTACTGTATGTAGCTACACACCACAGTGAAAGGCTCTGGAGGTAGCAGAACATTATATTTTGGGCAGACATAGGAGACAGTGCATGGACATTTAGAGAGCCATCTAGGGTATGTACCCTGGGGGTTCAGGCATTAGGGCACTCTAGTCACCTAAGCTGTGGCTCACTGTCTACGCTGCTATTTACACCAGAGCTAGGTGGCTGTGCAGTGTTTGTCCTCTGCATATCACCACAAGTGTAAATGTATCTTAAGATAACCTGTCAACATTAAGTTTTTTAGGAATCCACTTCTCTTCAACTGAAGTAATAACTAAACTTTCTTCCCAGGAATACTAGACCTCAAAGAAGGTATTAAAGAATTAGGGGGGCAGTTTCTTCTCTAGGCCTCCATTCCTTTTCTTCAATTTCCTCCAGTTTTGTTTTGTTTTTAAAACTACCACCTTCTAGACTTCCAACGTCTTTTTCCACAAAGAAAGTTTTGAGCCCTCAAGCCTTTTCATCTGAACCTATTTGTACTAATTCTTGTATTTCTTCAGTGGATGGATTAATAAGGACTTCACATCTTTGAAAGGTCAAATAAAAGCAGCCATCATTATCTGGGTTAGAGTGGTAACCAGCTCCCACTTCAAGTTTCAAAGAGTGAGGAATCTCCGTATCTTGTGGTCCTACTGCAACAGGACTCTAATTTCAGCATCAGCTCTCTTTAGGTGGTAAAGTTATAGATGTGTTGGCTCACTTAAATATAAAGTTTTCTGAGGAGCCTGTTGGGAATGAAAAAGCCACCAGTAATTACCTCCTCTAGTAAGTTCTTTTTAAAGGCAAAGTCAGTTTTTAATCCAATCTTGTAATGGACTCAGGACATCTTGCAGATTATGTGCTGTATCTAGAGCATCAGACATTCCTATCATACTAAGCTATATTCTAATCCATAAGTACACCCACTTATTTCAATAGGCCTATTAATGGTCTAAGGCAGGGTGGGCAAACTTTTTGGCCTGAGGGCCACATCGGGGTTGCAAAACTGTATGGAGGGCTCAGTAGGGAAGGCTGTTTCTCCCCAAAAAGCCTGGCCCCTGCCCCCTCCCATTTCCTTCCCCAACTGCCCCTTCAGAACCCTTGCCCCATCCAACCCCCCTGCTCCCTGTCCCAACTGCCCCGACCCATATACACACCCCCTGCCTCCTGACAGCCTCCCCGGGACCCTCATGTGTATCCAACGCCACCGTCCCCTGACCGACCACCCCTTCCGCAGAACCTCTGCTCCCTGCTCACCCCCTAGAATCCCCTGCCCCTTATCCACCCCCCACCCCGCTCCCTGCCTCCTTACCATGCTGCTCAGAGCAGCAGGAGCTCGCAGCCCCACCGCCTGGCCAGAGCCAGCCATGCCACCCAGCAAGAGTGGCGGGCCAGAGTGCTGGCGGAGTGGAGAGGTGAGGCTGCGCAGGAGTGGGGACAGCAGGAGAGAGACCGGGGGCTAGCCTCCCTGGCTGGGATCTCAAGGGCTGGGCAGGATGGTCCCATGGGCCAGATGTCTAAGATATGTTCCTAGGTGCTTTCTATGCAGAAAAGAAATGCGCCTTGCCCTAGGAGCTTGCAGTACAGAGTGGGAGTAGAAACGAGATCTCTCAGCATATCCAATAAGCCTGCCAGTATGGGTCAACGGCCGTGGGTTTGTGATACTGTATGGACACCTGGAAAACAAATCTGAGACTACTAGCTCTTTCCTAGTATGTTTATTCAATCAGCAAGAATGAAGCAAATTTTGGTCAATAGAGACCCACACCAAACTCAGATGGGTGAGTCCGATCTCACACCAGCTTTAGACTGCTGTAGCTCCACTGATTTCTCCTGAGCTACACCAGTGCAAAAATAATGAGATCAGAAAAGATGCACTAATAATGAAGAGTTCTGTAACCCATTAATTCCCTTAGCTATCCAGCCTGCCACCCCCCCACTATTTATCAAAAATGGTTTATATACACAGCTTTTTCAAGCAATGCATACTTGTTTTAGATTTGAAGTTTGAAAGTATAATCTAAATTCCATACACACACTGACTTGCATGGACTTACATTTTGTGGCCTTTGAACCAGTTTATAAGCAAGCCTGTCTCAGTCACTGACTTCCTATCAATCATTGTCTCAGCTACTTGAAGCAGCAAACTTTACTTTCCAAGTTGAAGTCTGTTTTGGCTGCTCTTTCCTATTATGTTCAGTACTGAAATCATGAAGATTAAAAACCAGGGACATTTTCTAAAAGTCTGTTCAGATTTGGTTTGTTGGCTAGGAGGTGATTTGATTATATGCCTGCTTATCTTTCTTGTAATCAGTCCAAAAAAAGTCTGCATTTTTCTACTCTGGTTCCATAGTAAAATTTCAATGTCTCAGTTCTGTATTTTCAGCCAGTTAAAACATTGTTTTAGGGCATCAAGTGTCTCCAGTTATTATGAAATAGTATTTAACTTCAGTTTGTTAGCAATATGAATGCGTGTTTGAGTAATGAGTTCAAATAGTCACCACATTGTGAGACATGAACTGAAATGTTTAAAGACATACAAAAAGCAGTTAAGGGCCTAGGTAAGTGAGGTAAATTTTTTGATCCATACTCAAAGCTCAAGTGAACTTTTTTGGATGGAGAAATTGTACTAAATTGGGAATTTAAGTTATTCCCCGATCCTAATGTTGCATTCTCAATATCTAGCTATTGCCAGAGCCCAGAGGTGAAAGCCTGCTTCCTTTGAAGTCAATGACAAAAAACTCATTGATTTCAGTGGGACCACTGAACTCTACCTCTAGGATACAAGGCTATGATAGGATATGAATGTTGTAACCACCCCATTTACAACTCCACAGCCCAAACAATCTCTACTCCTCCCAGCTATCCTTGGGAATGCCTCCATACTGCGCAGTGGCCTTCAGCATACCACCCCTTCACCCTAATGGATTTCTCCCAGCCTCGGTCACATCCCTAACCAACAAAAAACCTCTCACTCTGGTGAACCGTATATGTGCTCCTGCCTTAGCTGCTTCCTCTCGAGTCAAAATAGGTAGCTGAGGAGCCAACAGAGAGCTAATTGGAGACCTGATTTTCACCCACCAGACGCAACATATAGCCATAATGCACCAAAGACTCCCCTGCATGATTCTGAGAGCGGGCGGTATGCACACAGGGTATGGCTGGGTGCAGGAGGAGAAGTTGTGATACAATCCCAAACTCTTCTCACAAACCAAGCTTCACCCACAAATAGGAGATGCCAGTCTCAAATTAGGCAGGTATCATAAGAAAATCAACTATGTTGATCAGTGAAATTGTTAGTTCTGAAGCCTACTTGTGAAAGTTTATCAACATTGCTACCACCACACCAAAAGTTCATGACTCAGAACTGTTATGTTAAGCTATTTGCAGATGATTCAGGCATGTATTTCTGCACTGATTTATTCTTGCTTTATAGTTTAAGAGGCTCTCTCTGCAATCATAAGTGTCAGTCCTGTCTATTTAGATTGCAAGCTCTGTAGGACATCAGCTGTCTTAACATATGTACAGTGCCTGGCACAATGGGACCCGATCTCAGCTCGGGCGTCCTAGATTCTATTGGAATAGAAGTACAAAAGAGGAACTGGAAACTCAGCATACAAACAGATGCTGATGAGAAGTAGTGTTTACACTTTGTCCTCTTCCTTCCTAGAATCTCTCTATTTGAAAGAAAACTGACACTACTTAAAAGGAGTCCAGCACCTTAAAATATTCTCCCCTTAAACACTTGGCTGACCTTACACTACTGTAAGAGCTGTGAAAACTTGGCAGTTGTAGTTCAAAGTTTCTTGCACGTAATTTTGTTCTGTTTTTGTTTGCATAAGTTCCCAAACTTGGACTCTTGAGATTTGGAATATGTTAAAATCCAACATTGCCAAAATTGAATAAAAAATCCTTAGCAGGAACTGTCCAGTTTTGCTTAGATAGAATAAAAAACTAGAACTAAGAAAACCAGCTTTTGCCTTTCTAAAACCTCACTGGTTGAGCTAAGGTTTCCCAGACCTTACCTTGTTGACTCAGATACAGGTCCCATTTTATTCAAGTCACTGAATTTTGAGGATTAAGGGATAGTTTGGATGAAGAGTTCCAGTTCTGGCTAAGCTCCAGTTACCACCACATAATACTAATAGGGAACTGGGGAGGAATTACAGATCCTAGAGGGCACTCCCTAGGACTCTAAACATCATATACAGTAGGTATAGTCATGAAGAGTGCCTGGTTTTCAATAGGACCTCAACCATGCCAACCAGTCTTTGGCCTCCTCGCTGAGGCTTCCAACAAGAGTTCCCATTAGTGACAGTTCTGGGGATGGTTTATGGGACCCATGCTACAAGTGACTGAAAACCACAAAACTCATTTCACTTATGCCACTCAACAGCAGTCAGATGATATCACCTTTTGATTCCTATTGACCTGCATGGAATTCAAGCCAGTGACCTTCAGGAGAAGGCCAATCTTCTGTATCATAACTATTTATTCAGGAAAAAAAATCCGACTTCAAGATATGCATAATTATTGGCACCCAGCATCAACTGCTCTGTAACCAAGCCAGACAGATCCTGAAATCTCTAAATGACTCAAACAGCAGCATTCTCTTAGCAAAAAGAATACTGACTTGCTATGTATTCATCCTCCACTTGCCTGGGGACAGAGTCACAAATCATTTAAAATACATTAAATAGTCTCATTCCAAAACTTCCTAGGGATGGAATTCCATCTGTACCTGGAAAGAAACTTGCATGATGCAAAAACACCCAAGGCAAACCCCTGACCCCAATGAGTGTTGACTTCAATAGAGGCTGGGATTTCACCCCTAATGCCTCAATATGGTAGACATATAAAGCTCTAACAATACATTTCTGGACTAGGAACCATGGTCTCAGGACCTGAAGACTACTATGGACAATAGATAATGGGGTACTTGCTTCACTGAGTACAGGCTCTAGAAGACAGACTTCAAATCCTGTGAGACCAATTCCTTCAAATATAGGAATGGCCAGCTTCCCAAGTCATCAGAGCTCTACAGTGCCACTCATGCAAACTTGAAGACACATCAACATTTGAACAAACAATATGGCTTAACCAGGATTTGGAGAAGCCACATTTACCAATACCTTCTGGCCTACCTCACAGGGATGCTCAGAGTTAAATTGTTTGCAAAGTATTTTAATATCTTCATATAAAGCTGCTTTAGAGGTACAAAATGAGCCAACTGAGGATTTTGTTCTAGAGCAAGGCCTTTTTAGATAGTATACGAGACACACACATGTAATTCCTCATACTCTAGAAGTGTATTCTGCAGACAATGTGCTGTTTTGCTATACTTTTCTGCAATGTCATGGGGCATTTGGAGAGAGACGCATGCCAAATAAAGTTAAAAATGTAACATGCAGTGCTGTAACAATATGTTTAATTGAACACCAGCCCATTGCATACAGTCTCAGAAGATAGCAAAGCCAGCTTCTTGTTTTAAGGAGCCCTACATTTGGTTTCCTTTAATGGTAAGAATTAGGAGTGTTCTGCAATACTGGGGAAATGTGCATTTCTTGTTTTAGGGGAATTTGATTATGTTAATCTTGTTGTGACTGAAAAAGACTAGAGGATACTTGGACAGGTTAAAACTTCAAGTTCTGAAAATTTGAGGGCGAAACAAAAAAAGTCAGGGGTTTGTTTTGGGTCTGGGTTTTTTTGCGCTTTTTTGAGAGAGAAGTGTTCCTATTATTAGTCAGCTCTAATTTTAACAGAGATCTTTGACTTGGGGAATAATCAATTACAGATTCACTTTGCTAATAGAAATGCAATTACAGTATTTAAAAAGCCATCAAGAACTTTAAGTTAAGAATCCACAATGATAAAATAAAAGACAAATAAAATCCCATAAATCGGCCTTCAATACACTCAAAGTTATTCCTTCTAATTTGTGAGTAGACTTTTATTCAGAGGGTTTGAAAGATGTATCTTTAGTATTTAAATTTTAGAGGGTCATTCCACTCTGAAGAGCTAGTTCGTAAAAATGACACCATGGAACTTCTTACTTGATGCATGTGCTCCTTGTGTGTATTCAAAGGCAAGTCTTCTGGCTTAGTCTCACACACACTCACTTTTACTCCTGCTAGCCTTACAGCATCAGTACAGCTATGGGATAGTCAGGTAGATTTTATTTTGGCTTAAAAAAAACAAAATGGCTATCAATAGTAAATTGCAATTCCAGGTAACAATTCTGCAGTCACTTATCCCTCTAATGAGATTGTCCTTAAATATACCAGGGCAGCTCATTTTAGGCAATCACAATGCACAGATGTCATGGAGGGAGTAATTTATCTTGCAGACTTTTCATTACTGCCAATAATGATGCACAAACCAGAGAAAACCCAACTTGAATTTCAGATCCAGACAGAATTTGCAAGGTAGGCAGTTAAATATTTTTATTTGTTTACTGATCAAATCTGATTGGTCTCCTAGAATCACCAAGGCATGAAAAGGAATCCTCACAAAGCCATTTTTCACAGAGCTACTTGGCAGGATACAACCACAATGCACTGTGGTGCTACTTGTTTCATTTTTACCATCAGTCTCTGTACACAAGAAACATCTGAAGACATTTTAGAGGCTCTGTATAATAATTGCACAGATGTAATGCAGTGGAGAATCACCATATGAATTTAAATTCTGATTCTCAAATATACTGACCAAAAAGTGAATGTTGGTTTGTTTTTTAAATTCCGGTCTCTAAACTGGGATATTTGAGGAATATGAACACAAAGGAAGCACTGTAAGAATACAGCCTTACCTCCTGTGGCTTCCAAGCATAAGTCTACCTTTGTATTCCCACTCTGATCAGCTTGCTGTTTTCTCCAACTGTCCTTTTTTTCCATGCACCTTAGTCTACCACTCCTGGATCGACAAATTCCAGTGTTTCTGAATATGTTTATTTCCTGAAGGGAGGCAGCCTTTGACTTAGCAAGGGCTAATACAGAAGTCTAACCATCAGCCAGCAATCTCACACTAGGTATTCAATCTGATTCCAGGTTCATTAGTACTTCAACCCTCAGGCCAAGGAGTTTTCCACTTCTTCAGTGAGCTAGTAGGGGAAACCAGCCCCCCCCAATCTTAGTCCAGGGACTCTGCTCACTCAAATGCTTTGCTGCAATTCTCTGGAGCACTTCTTAGTTTAGCCTCCTTATAAGCCTGTCTCACAGCCCCTTCATAGGGTCCCCATGTATGCATCTGTGTCTAGACCCCTTATCTACTACACATACAGCTATAGGAAAAGCCTTCTCACAACTTCTACCCTGATTCTGGCTTTTATGCAGGAACCTTCCTTTTATTTGCCTTAAAGCCCATCATCTGGAGAAGCACCTAACAAGGCTGAGTCCACATCACTTAAGGGCCTGTCCATCCGGCAACAGATACATTCCAAGTAGATTTGTTTAAGAACTGGAACAAATAATCCTCTGTCTGTTTGTACTGGATTTGCCCAGTTCTACTTGTGATTATATTACCTTGGTTAACTATCTCAGGTGTCTCAGTTACTCATGTAACAAGGCCCTCCAAAGCATAAGTGCCACCCGAGCAGCAGGGCCTTAGGTTCAATTTTAAATCAAGTGGAATCTACTTTCATTTAAAGCTGCAAAATATGATCCCAGAGCCATTGTTCAGGAATAGTCGGATCCAACCCATTTCTAAGTCTAATGAAAGAGCTGTGCAGTGTCCCCTCGTCTTCCTCACAAGGGAGTGACTGATGGAACCAAACAGTCGAGGCTGTAGTAGAGCAAAGGAGACAAGAGGGTTGTATTTTTTTAAGAGTAAGTGCTTTATTCTCATGTTAACTGCAGCTGAGCATAAATAGCAATACAATGTTATGCTGAATACTATGAAAGGGAAATTATTACCAGCACTGAATGATCATTTAACTACAGCAGTAGAAACTAAGCAATTGAATGCAAAAGCATTTCACATAACAGTACTTTAACTGTACAATGCTGTAACCAAAAATATTTCTTGAAAATAAAGGGTGGATAGGGAAAACCATTTATCAGCACAGAAAAGAAAACTAACCTTATTTGCTTTGTTTTGTTTCTATAGTATGGAGAGTCTGATTCTGTAAGCTGTAAAAGGAATACCAGTCAGAGGCAGGTACACCTAGCTCTTACATAATGCTTTTCTTATAAATGGGGAAACTGAGGCAAAGAGGTGCAGTGACTTGCCTATGGTCACCGAGCAGGCCAGTGTTAGAGTCTCCGGATTCCTTGGCTAGTGCTGTGTCCATGAGCCAAAGCTTCCTCTAACTACACATTATTATTAGACCATTTTTAAAGTGGCATAACATAGGACAATAGATGGACAAACCATTTATAAACTAGACAAAATTAAATCTGCAGGGATAGAAGTGGCCAGATCTGATCTGAATGGTCACAGCTCAGTTGAAGTAAATAGTGCTATGCCAATTTACACCATTTGAGGATACAGCTGTGCTCTCTAACGCAGGAGGAGTAGATCAATTGTCAACTAGTACTTTGGCTCAGTTTGGATAATGATCTGAAGTTGTGGGTGTGTCTCCAAAGCTATTTCAACTACCTGAACTTCTTGATGTTGCAGATTTGGGCTGGAATTCTTCAGTAAACAGCTTCTTATTGATATTGTGACACCTATCCCTCAGCTTGCTCCAGCAATACCGCAAGAAAAGCATCTCTTATGCTTCCTACCAATGAAACTAGGAACTGAAGAAGTGTACATTGCCTTGAACACTAGAGCAGTCCATGGAAATATGTTTGCAAGGATCCCAAGAGCCCTTTAGTATATGAATATCCAAACCTTCACTTCCTTATTTTTTGTGTGTGTAGCCTTCAGATGACATGAGAGAAAAGAATAAAAGTACAAACCTGGGTTGCAGTTTATTTTCTTGGATGCTGAAGTCAAATTATTGTTCTAATAAATCTCTCTTGATCACAGGATGAACCTGTGTCTCAGTCACTTAGGATCCAGAGCAGCAGTTAGTAATTCTGCATTTCTGTAGCAAGAGACTTAGGAAGAAGATATAGCTGAAACAGGACTAATGAATTTAGGGAAGAAAGGGAGTTAAGTGGGTCATTACGAAATGATTAGCCATACAGAGGTGACTTTCTGGAGAAACTCCACCAATGGCATGCAGCAGCTGGACTGATTAGTTATATCCTTTCACATGCACTTATGAAATCAAACTGCTTGGGTTCATGGTAATGCTAGGAAAGGACTCATCATTGTCTATGGAGTTTAACAACATTTGATGGATGATGGGAAAACAACATACTTTCTTCGATGCTTCTTTTGAGCCTACAGATAGACTGGCAAAGAGGACAGATTAATTCAGATTGCCTTTCAAGAAGTTTTAAATATCTACATAACAGGATTATGTAAAATGGTTATGCAAAGTGCCTGAGGCAGAACAAACTAGAGAGTGTAAAACACACTATGGCACAAGAAAATAAGCGATGTGTTTACTTTCTTCTCCAGTCTGTCATTGTAGGCTAGTAACAAAAATAGGCTGAGTTCTGTGAATGCTAAGGGGCTCTCCATAGGAAGAGCTATGATAAAGTCAGGTTACTAGGGGATATTGTTCTATATAAGTCTAAACTAAATAATGTAGATCCAATTGTGCTCCCACTGAAGACTGTGGTGTTTTTCCAGTTATTTCAATGGGAGTAGGATAATACTCCTATTCTTGTGTATTATTGGAAAAATAAACCTCATCATGTGGAAGTCTGCTGTGAAAGATAAATGTGCATCAAAGTGGTTAGACTCCTTCAACCTGCAAGAACCCAAATTTGGCACAGAAATAAAAATAAGTCTATAAAAGAAATAAATCTCTCTCTCACACACACCCAACAGAAAACAAGAAGAAATATACAGCAGGAATCTACAATTAATGTGGTGTTTATTTCCTTACAATATATATGATTTTCTTTAACTCTGACACAGACAGTCAACAAGTCAGCTGTGTCCTCCAAGCTGGGACCCCACTGGGCTACTCAGGCAGAGGATCTGGCATTCCTAACTCAGGTCTCTGCATGATTCTATTCAGCACGATCCACAGATTGCCAGGCTGGTCTGGGGGAAGAGAGCCTCAAACCTCTGTGAGATCCAGGAGATTGTCTTCAGAGAAGAGTCACTAGCTCCTTCCTAGGGAAACTCAGAGAAACCGGAAGATCCATGTGGAATCAGCCTTTCTATGGACACAAATTATTGCAGGGGTGAGGAGAAGGATTATCTTAATCACTCCTTTTGTCCCATAAAGTACTTTTGAGTTGGAGAAAGGGGTCAAGATTCTGAACCTCTGAATCATGAACATCAGGAAGGAGACATAAGATACGGCCAGCAATGACCGTATTGCCACTATCTTGCAGTCTAGTGGGACAATTATGGGACATAACCCAAAGAACATGGGCAGAATCCTGAGAGCAGCCAAAACCCTTCTAAAGCTTTTAAGTCAATGAGTCTCATATTCCACCCAGGCGACCATGTCTCAGCAGCCCGGGGAATGGGAGGGGCTCATATGTGCAGCACATATGCCCCAAGGAGCAGACTAGAGAGCGGAATCCTGTAACCAGCAGCCCCCCTGCAGTGCAAGCACCAGCCTCTCCAGCTACAGTCCAAGCCAGGAGTTTGGGGAAGATGGATAATGCTGCTTAGTGTCATCACACACAATATTTAAATGAGAGCTGAGAGAACCACAAAGGTCTGCCTATGCCCAGTAACCTCTGTACAAAATCCTGGATGTTCATCACAGCTAAGTCCCACCTCTTCTGTGCCTTAAACTCTCTACTCACATCGGTCCCACAGGAGAAGGAGGGGTACCCCATAGGTCTGACGAGCTAGCCTACTAGGAGCTGCCCATCTAGCCACATTTACTGGCACAGCTGTTTCATAGCTGCAACATTAGTCACTGAAGGCCACTCAGGGAAAGGTGTCTTCCTCCCTTCCTTCCACTTCACTGTTGCCAAAAGCCCTCCTGACCTTACAGCTACAGCCACCTCCCCTGAACCTGCCTGGGGCAATTTTGAACATGAGCGTCACACTGGGCCGTGATGGATGAATGAGTCCAGAGGCAGAACAGTAAGAGAGGAGAGGCAGTAACTGTATAGAGGACTCCACTCTCTCCCATGGGATGGGAGGAACAGTCACTGCCTTAGCTACGTGAAGGTGCTGAGGAACCCTATTGATTTAGGGAGATAAAGAGATAGAAAATGTTGCTGATTTGGGGTGGGGGTACAGTTAATCCCACTCCAGTCCGTGCCCAGAGACCAGTGGATCTCACAGGTTCTTGTCCTCACAGCTGCAGGGAAACGTCAAGCCCTCCAATCCTTCAGACAGATGCCTGAAGTGCTACAGGGCCTGTGTTAGACTGGAGAACTCAAACTCCTGGAGCCCATACTCCCTATTGCAGGTACCTTCTGTCTCACTGGAAATCAGGCAAGGGAGAGCAGGTAGGAAATGATCTGATGAAGGGGAGATACTAAACCCTTGGCATTGACAGGAGCATGGAGCCACTCTGTGGCAGGGATCCCTGCCCCATTCCCTGTTCTTTGACTTTCTGTCCCCATCCTCCTCCCCTGGCTTTAGGATGCAACTCCAGTTCTGGTCCCTAACCCTGGCACAGTCCATCCCCAGAGTGTCTGAGCCCCACACAGACAATGGGATTCTTTTCCCAACCCATTTCAGAGGAAGGAAACTATTATCCCCATCTCACAGACAGAGAATGAGGGTGATTAAGTGATAGGTCCTAGATCCCACCCAAAAACCTGGGGGAGAGCTGGGAACTGGACTGTGTCCCACTCCAGTGCCTTCCCCACAATGGCAACTTCACCTCTTTCCCTTTATTGTTCCTCTCCCTTTGGCACGTCTTCTATGGGATCTTGAGCATGAAATGAACAGGAGCTTCCTCCCCACTTTGTGTTGCGGTCTCTGGGATCTGTCCCATCCTCCCACACATGTGCAGCCTGCATCCAGCCCAGCTCAGAGGGGAGTGGGGACAAGTGATCTCATCAAATCAAGCCAAGAATTGCTGCATCTCCATGATGTTTAGATAGAAGACCCCTCCCCCCTTGTGGAGGCAAGACCCCTTCCTCATGTGGATAGCTGGGGCTCTATGGAAGGCAATCAGACCTTGCTACATAGAGTGCCTGGGAGCTGCCCCCATCCCTGGATCTCAGCCCTGAGATACAGGCATCTTTATCATTGTGCCATCCTTGTTTTATTACCAGGAAAAGTGTCCTCAGAAAAGGTGTCCTTGAACCTGTTTCCTATAATAGGTTTCAGCTAAAATAGAGATTGTCTATCATACAGTTTCTCTGATGCACTTTCCTGCTCTCCAGCAGGACAAACTGACCATTGGGCTCCCAGGATCCTGCTTTCCTGTCATTCCAGGGCTGAGTGGTAGTGCTTGTACTGCCTCTATTCCCACCATCGACTTCTTTTCCCATGGGAATCTTCATAGAGCAGAGAGAAATATTGCCTCCTCTTGGAGCCAGTAATCCCACCCAAACTGGCCTCATCTGAACTTGGGGGCATCTTTTGAAAGTCCTTTGTGTGGGAGGGGCAGAGGAGAGAGACAAACTCCAGCAATTTCCCTGGAGAACACTGACCTTTCTTTCTGTGGTCTGACTGAGGTTCACCATCGGTCATAGAAACCAACACCAAATGAGAGCTGTAGATTTTCCTGATGTGCCATGTCTTCAGGTGGCAATGGGGTTACATCACAAAGGTGGCCAGAGCTGGTGCAGCCCAGTAGCCAGGAATGGGCTAAAGAACCTGAAGTGATGGGTAAGTAAAATGACACTCACATATAGATACCTTTGGAATTGGTAGGGATTGAACCTGGGCCCTTCATCACCAACAACATAAGCACAGGGTCTGTCCAATAGGGTGAACAGAAAATGAATCCTCAACTGAGGTTGCCGGACACAGGGTTCTGTCTCTTACCTGCTGCGGGGGTTGGGAAAAGATGTGGCGGCAATGGAATGCGTGATGGGAGGAGGAGTCATTGGGAGATATGCTAACTTTGGCAAGGAGGAGTCTGAACTGGACATGGAAAAGGGGAATGTCAAAGATCAATACACGTGGCTGACAAGTGACTGAACAGGAAACTCCTCTGTGAGAATCCTGCAGGCTGCATAGTCAGGTTTCACTGTGAACCTCTAGGAGCCATGTAAAGAGAGTTCCATTGAAGATAGTCCATGGAACCCTCTAGCAAAAGGGTTTTCTTCTCCCAGATATTCAGCCACTGAAGCCCTCTTGCACAATGTAGAATCATAGAATCGTAGGACTGGAAGGGACCTCAAGAAGTCTACTAGTCCAGTCCCCTGCACTCAAGGCAGGACTAAGTCTTATCTAGACCATCCCTGACAGGTATTTGTCTAACCTGCTCTTAAAAAATCCCCAATGGCAGATATTCTACAACCTCCCTGGGCAATTTATCCCAGTGCTTAACCACCCTGACAGTTAGGAAGTTTTGTCTAATGTCCAGCCTAAACCTCTCTTGCTGCAATTTAAACCCATTGCTTCTTGCCCTATCCTCAGACATTAAAGAGAACAATTTTTCTCCCTCCTCCTTGTAACAAGCTTTTGTGTACTTAAAAACTGTTATCCTGTGTTTCCCATTAGTTTTCTCTTCTCCAGACTAAACAACCCCCACTTTTTTCAATCTTCCCTCATAGGTCATGTTTTCTAGACCTTTAATCATTTTTGTTGCTCTTCTCTGGACTCTCTCCAATTTATCCACATCTTTCCTGAAATGTGGCACCCAGAACTGGACACAAAACTCCAGTTGAGGCCTAACCAGTACAGAGTAGAGTGAAAGAATTACTTCTCTTGTCTTGCTTACAGCATTCCTGCTAATACATACCAGATTGATGTTTGCTTTTTTTGCAACAGTGTTACACTATTGACTCATATTTAGCTTGTGATCCACTATGACCCCCAGATCCCTCTCTGCAGTACTCCTTCCTAGGCAGTCTCATTTGTATGTGTGCAATTGATTGTTCCTTCCTATGTGGAGTACTTTGCATTTCATCTTATTGAATTTCATCCTATTTATTTCAGAGATGTTTGGTGATGGGTGGGAGGATTCACTATTTAGGTGTGCTGCACCTGTAGTGTCTGGAGTCTTGACACTTCAGGCTAACCTCCAACTGACTACAATGTTTGTCTTGGGGAACTAGCAGTCCTGCTTGGCAAACGGAGAAAGTGGTTACCAATTCTTTAGATGGCTTCTTTTCTCCTTGTCTGTTCTTCTCAGCCCTCTGGTCTGTCTCGTATTCCCCCGAAGCAAAGCCTCGGTTGTCTTGAGACCCCTCTGGTTCACAGTCCTACTTGAGCCCATGTAGCAGAGTGATTGGTTACTCTGTCTATCGGCATTGCAAGCTTCTTCAAGTGTCAATTAAGGAATCCCAACCAAGTAATTTAATTTGCTTGATTTTTATACTTTTTTTTTCCTCAAAGGAGTCAAATTTCTTAAAAGCACGCCCAGTGGGCATGTGGTTACAATTTTTTACCCGATTAATACTTTAGAAGGAGACTGCAGAATGGTGCCAACTGAAAATCACCCCACATTCACTCTCTTATCAATCATTCACTTCAGTCCCCTGCATGATGTCCTTCAACAGGGTCAAGATGCCCCAGTCAGCCCATGCTCCACTCAGGATGTTCTACATGTGTTGTTTACTTTCAAGTGGACATATTTGCTGACTCAAAGATCAGTACTGATCATACACGCAGCACGGAGCCAGTCAATTTCATCTCTCAGGGGCCTGGGCAATTTAAAAGGGCCCAGACGCTGCCACCATAGCAGCAGCGGCCAGGAACCCTGGGCCCTTTTAAATTGCCCGGGCTGGCCACAGGGCACCTAGGCGCAGACGACCACTCCAGGCCCCACGCATTGGGGGGCCCCTGCAGGCCGGTGTGGTCGGTCCCAGAAGTGATGGATTCATCACTTCTGCCCCGGGCCCTGCCCGCCCTGGGACCCAGAATTTATGTTGGTGGGCCTGCCTGCTGGCATGCCACCTCCTCTGTTGATGTTGTCAGATCCCACAAACTAAATGTGGTTGTGACCTCTACTCCTTTGCAGATTTGCCTTCCATCCCCTCACAGCGCAATCTACTGCTGCTAACTGATATGGCATAATTGGCTACAGCATAAATTCTGCATGTGACTGCTGCCCCGGAAGAATGGCAGACTTATCCAAATGGCAGTGGGGTAGTCCATTCATTTCTAGTGTGAGATGAGCAGCCAGCACTATGTGTCCAATAATCTCTCTGTGTCCAATAGTCTCATCAGAGAATCACCTCTCTATGTATACAAACTGGGTCATGTCTTTTCTGTCCTATGAGACGATAGCATATTCAAGCACTATTTCCAATCTGGAAGGGAAGTCATGTACCCTTTAAAAACAGGATACTATGCGAGGCTCACTGTAGAAAAAATAGTAACAGTTTTCACCCACTGTGGAAATTTCCAACAGAAATTAGGAAGCTATTGACCTCTGCCAGGAATAGGCAAGATAGATCTGTTGTTGCATCATTGCTGAGGCCTATCAATTCAAGGAAAACAAATTTCCTCCTCTAAAAACTGGACTGTCATAATTGAATGAGCTAACTTATAAGAACAAGACAGTTTCCAGAATTAGGGGAAATATGGAGGGAGTACGGTCAGAGTCAGATGTGTACACACAGAGAAACATTTCCCCCCCTTATTTTTCCACATGTATCAGAGAGCTTAATTAAAATGCAGACTCTCTTTAGGAGAAGCTACGTAAAAGAGGCTTCTTCTGTGCTAAACTCAACCCTCAGTCACCACCAACTAAAGACAGAAATACAACTGGACTTCCCATGTGAGCAGTCCTATATACAGTTCCCCAAAGAACCTGGCTCACTCAAACTTCACTATAAACAGCAGTTTCAATCTAGCCCTTCAGAACTACTGCTTGATTGCCTTGGGCTGCACTGTATTGAATACCCTCTGAGTTACAGTTAGGGCAGTGTAAAGGCTTACTGCTTCATGGAAGAATTTGAGAAGATATTGTATTTGGAGCTGGTGATTGTTGTGTTAGATCCATGCCTTAATGAAGAGAATAACACAGTGCCCTATATTTGGTATAAAAGGGTTAGGAATTTGTAAGTGTGATGGTGGTATTATTGGTGTTTAAATACTAATGAGAGCTCAATACTTGTCAACATCTTAAATTATGATGATGCAATGTGAATAGAAGTAACTGTTTACTCAATAACCTATCGCCATGTTTCCTATACATCTAAATCATTTCGATGAAAACATAGACAATATCATGTGAACATACACAGGAGTTGAACAGCATGAAAAGCCCACCAACTGTGCAAATATGGTAAGAAACCAGGGTAGGAAATTGACCAAAAAAGCACCTACATTTTCAAACTTGTGACTAGATGTTTTGAGTCCCCAACTTACTGAACACTTGTTCTCTAACAACAGGCCTGTTTGATGCATTTGGAACCCAAAAATGGAGGCAATTGGAATTACTGGTTACTAGGGCTGTCAATTAATTGCAGTTAACTCAAGTGATTAATACAAAACAAATTAATTAGATTTAAAAAAATTGTCACAATTAATAGGTTTTAATCTCACTGTTAAACAATAATGGAACTCCAATTTTGGTTTATTTTTTAATTTTTTCTACATTTTCAAATATATTGATTTCAATTACAATACAGAATACAAAGTGTACAGTGCTCTCTTTATATTATTTTTATTACAAATATTTGCACGGTAAAAAAGATAAAAATTGTATTTTTCAATTCACCTCATACAAATACTGTAGTGCAATCCCTTTATTGTCTTTATTGTAAAGTGCAATTTACAAGTGTAGAATTATTTGTTTTCACATAACCACACTGAAAAACAAAACAAGGTAAAACTTTAGCACCTACAAGTCCATTTAGTCCTACTTCTTGTTCAGCCAATTGCTAAGACAAACAAGTTTGTTTACATTTACAGGATATAATGCTGCCTGCTTCTTATTTACAAGGTCACCTGAAAGCGAGAAAAGATGTTCGCATGGCACTGTTGTAACTGGTGTTGCAAGGTATTTACGTGCCAGGTAAGCTAAACATCCATATGCCCCTTCATGCTTCCACTTATAGATTGCACTTATTTTTTTAATCTTTTTTACAGTGCAAATATTTGTAATCAAAAATAATAATTAGGGCTGTCAATTTATCGCCGTTAATGCATGCGATTAACTCAAAACAAATTAACCCTTTTTTTAAACTAGCATTAATCGCACACCAGGGCACCATGCTCAGGGAGGTGCTGCTGTGTGCCTCCAGGGTAGGGGTGCCCTTCCTCCCGCTGCCCTGCTCCACTGCTGCCCCTGCCTCTCCCATCTTCATGGAACCACCCCAGCCAAGTTGCTCTGAACCGGGACCCTGCCTTCTGACTGTTTCACAAAGTTGGGGCGGGGAGGCTGACGTCAGGGTGTCCTCTCCTCCCCACCCAGTCACTGCTGACTTGGGGCCAGGGAACAGGGGGAGCCTGTCTGCTGCTGCTACTGGCTCAGGAATGAGTGCTGCCAAAAGCAGCTGCTGCTGGCTGAAAAAGCGTGCAGGCTGGTGAGTGCTCTGCTTAAAGAGACAGCACTGCCCCAACACATATCCACTTTCCTCTCCTCCCCCACCCAAAAAAAATTTAAATAAATGGTATTGTATTATTGTTTAACAGTGCAATTAAAACTGCGATTAATCACCACTATTTTTTTTAAATCTTGGGATTCGTTTTTTTAATCGTTTGACAGCCCTACTAGTTACTTCTGAAAATGTGAATTGCTGTTTCTAGTTTCACAAGCCTAAATCTAAAAAGCCAAAGGAAGACCTGCTCAAGGGGGAAATGCCCTCTGGGAGCAGAGATCAAGCTTTTTCTGCTCTTTCTGTCTCAACCTTAGATAAAATCGCATCAGCTATAATCTGTGCTACTTTCAGGCTTGCTTTTAATTTTCAGTCCAATTGAGGAATGATAGTGAATATAACAGGCGTTTTCCAAGAAAGCCTTTGGGTGTCTACCAGAGTTTAAAATTTGTGGTGACTCACTTTCCAAGTACCAGAATTGACATTACATAAAAAATTTTCCCTCCTGTTCCCCAACTTGTGATAAAAGTCCATGTGTCCCTCCCCACCACTGCCACTCTTCTCACCCCAGCCAATACATGAATGCAGTTTGAGTGGGAAATGATGCTGAAAATTTGGAGCCTGTGATAAAGCAAGTGATAGGCACACTGATTCTATATTTCACCATTTAGCAAAAGACTTTGACAAATGCAAAACAAGGTTGACATTAAATAAATATAAGGAAAACATCACAAAGTTCAGTTTCTAGGATTGAAATACAATCACCACATGTGCAATAATGTGCTTCTGGTTTAGGAGATGAAGTTTTCACATTCTTATTGCTCAATTCAGTGAGAGGGATCCATGCCCTTCACCAGGTCACAGCATTCACAGGAAGTTAAAAATTTAAACCGGGCAATGAACCAGATTTTCTATATATAATTTAGCTGGGAGCTATTGCCACTTTTTCAGCAGTCTCTGGGGAGCCATAAGAATAGAGTTTTGCTATTATGTATTTTTCCAAATTGGCTGCTGAGTCAGGAGTGATTCCATAGTGCCAGATTTTCATCTGGTACATCAGACAAAAAATTTGACTTGAATAGTGTTACTCCAGATTTTCAGAGTCTGGCCCCACCTTGCTGGAGTTGCCATAGTATATAGCTAGAAAGCAGCCCTTCTGCTGACCAGAGAGCTTAATTTTTACCTTTAGTTCTTATCTTCCACACAGGAAAATATAGAATTCCAAATCTCTCTCTCTCCTCCAAAGTATTTGTGTGCTTTAACGTTACTAATCTCAGACTTTCATTCCCTAGTACTATTTCCTCTATTTGATAGCAATAACTAGCAAGCTATTCAAGCAAGACAGAAAAATATCATGGAAATGTGGGTAAACATGATGTGCAGAATATTGGGCTTACACGTTTTTATTAAGTCAACATGTGGATTATTTTTTGTTTGTTTTACATGTATTGGAAGGTATCAAGACACTATGGGAGTAGGTGCCACAGAAATATTTAATCACATAACAGAAATGAACCAACATGTTCTTTAACAAAAGAAAACACAAGAACCTGATGCTTCACAAAGCACTTAGAATGAAGAAAAATCCTCACTGACTTTTAAAGAACTGACAGTGGGTGCTATTAAAGTCAATTAGTAAAAGTTATTACACTTGTGGTATTTCTTGTTAGAGGCTCAGGGACACTGAAAATACCCCTGGTAAAATAAAGGGCTAGGTAATAAACATCAACATGCAGATATTCAAACATGCATGTGCTGAAGTGCACATGTGCTTTTACTTGGGCATGTTCAAATTCCAATGCCTGTGTAGGGCTCCTAGACAGATATACCTGTGTGTGTGTGTAAATCATTGGCTGCATACACCAAACGTCTGTTCACATGCTTTAACATATACATTTGGAAATCTGATCCCTAGATTACTGGCACCATCTGCATTTTTGAGTGTGGAAAATCCAATGGAAAATTTTGATTAAAATGTCTACAATTATTCCAAGGGAAAAAAAGCATTCAGGTGTTACTGTATCAATTAAAGAGTGACACAGGTCAACAGAACCAATTGGAGAGTTTTTCAGTATCTCACTGAACCGAATGTACTGTGATTTCAAGTTTGGATTCCTGAAGAATACCTGTGTTTCAAACTCTTAAAATGAAGTTTTGTTCATTGGCATTACTTTTCATGACAGACTCAAGGGGAGTGACTGGCCAATGGTGCAATAGAGTAGAAGTCTACCTAGGCAAGGAGCAGGATTTGGTCTACAACCTGGAAGAGAAGAGAAGAGAAGAGAAGAGAAGAGAAGAGAAGAGAAGATTCCCCCAAACCTACAAAATTAACAGAAAAATAATGTTTCCTTCCTCCCGCCCCCATAAAAATAGCATGGTCATTTATTAACCCGGATCCTCATGTTTATGAAAAATGAGAGTCAGTGAAATAATGAGTGCATCTGCACTTCAAAGTGTGTTTAAATGTCAGGGTTTTTTAAACATACATCATCCATACTCAAGACATTTTAGAACTGAAAACAAAACATTTAGAAGCTTCAAATGCTGCCAGAAGGAATTTTCTTCAAAAGAATAAATTCCCAGGCCATAGTGAAGGTTTATAAATCATTTTTTTTATTTAAAAAAAGTGTTTTAATTTTAAATGCCTTCAAGCATTGTATCTTCTCAGACTAAAACAGAGGTTTTAGACTGTTTAAGGGTATGTCTACACAACTAAGAAAAATCTGCAGCTGGCCCATGCCAGCCAACTCAGGCTGGGGGACTGTATCATTGCTGTGTAGACTTCTGGGCTTGGGCTGGAGCCTGGGATCTGGGACCCTCCCACCCTGCAAAATACTTAAGCCCGGGCTCCAGCCCGAGCCCAGACATCTACACAGCAATGAAACAGCCCCGTAGCCTGAGCCCTGTGAGCCTGAATCAGCTGGCACAGACCAGCTGTGGGTTTTTCTCTGCTATGTAGACATACCCCAAGAGGCCCTAGAAACTCACTCTTGAGAGGAGCAATTCTGAAATGAGATCTACAGGGAGTTTCTGGGTCCTATGATGCAAGTTCTCCAGGACCTCATTAATCTCCACTGAATGAGAAGAGACAACATAGTACTTTATGCTACCAAACTATTTTGTTAGTGATGCTTCATGCTTTATCAGCGTCATTCAATAGTACTCCTAAATATGACCATGATGTTGGAGCACTGAAGTTATTGGGACTTTTGTCAGATCACACGATATGGCACCAAACTATTTTGTTCATGACAGATTTAAAAAAAAAACAGAAAAAACAATGTAGAGTTCAATCCTGCTGTTCCAATCAATTAAACTGGGTCTCTCATGGTAATATGTCTTTTATGTTGAAAGGTACTACTGGCTTAACACATTAGGGATCAGTGATGTATAAGAACCTAGACACCTGTTACTTTGTGTTGGTTAATAAACTCTCCTTCATCTGGTAAATAAACCTTTGTGGTTTCTCTGTATTACAAAACAGCTACACTTCAAAGGACAGGTGGACCTAAGTGAGGTGCTTTAGGGATTGTCTGCATTTACAGCATTGCAGCAGCAGTGCAGTGGCACCGCTGGAGTGCTATGATTCCAGTGTTACAGGTGATGTGAATTGAGGCAGAGGCAAAAGTGACTTGCTCATAATCCCGCAGCAAACCAAAGGCAGAGTCTAGTGGAACCCTCCTCTCCCAACCCCAACTTCTCAGTTCTAACTCAATTCACTGGATTAAGCTTCCTCCCAATAATTCAGTACTATTCCATAATAACGCTGTTCACAGGTGTTGTATTTCTACCAGATTATGGCTTTCAACTGTGCATGAATAGCTTCCAGCATGGAGTTGGGTACAAATGAATGACAACCTTATAGTTTAGGGCCACTTCACAACAGATAATGTCTCTACCAGTAGATGTCACCACTAAGAGGCACTTAGGGTATGTCTGCGCTTGAGTTGGGGGTATGATTCCCAGCCTGAGGAGACATACTTGTGCCAGCTCTCATTGAGCTAACATGCTCAAAACAGAATGTGGATGAGACAGTACAAGTGACAGGAAGGGCTAGTTGCCCCGAGGACATGCCCATCCGAGACCCTAGGTACATACTCAGAGACGTAGTCTGGGAGTGGCTCTTAACTCAACATTGGGAAAGTCCCTTCATCTCTCAGTCTCCTCATCTGTGAGAAAAGGGATGTATGACAAAGTCAGTCCTGACAGATATAGGATGATGGTGGAGGGCAGATATATTAGCCCTAGCATGGTGAAGGCCCTGTTCCCTGTGAGCTGAAAAAAAGTTACCTCGTGTTACCTGGAGACACCTGAGGCCAGTTAATAGCTGCCAATCAACTTTGAAAAATCCTCTTCTGGTGAGAGACAGGAGGGGAGAGATGAGAAACAAGTTGCAGCAGGGGTAGTGGCATCAGGAAGGAAGGACTTCCTCTGGGTGGAAGGCTGCTCTCCTCCCTATAGAGAAAGAAACTAAGTCAACAGCTGATTGGTGAAGGACTGGCATCTAGAAGCCCACATAGTAGGGTAACACCCCAAAAAGCGGCCAGGGAAAGGTATTTCTGTTTGCATTGCGAGTTGGGCAGCGGGGGGGGAGGGGATTATGTTGCTTAAGGGAATGTCCTGGGCCTACCCCAAGGACCACAATGTACATAAGGAAAAATAAAACCAGAGTGAAGCGAAAAACCCTCTGGAGTCAGACTGATTTACTCTAGAACCTCCATGGTACAAGGGAGAAATGCTTAAGCTGATGAGGTGAAGGAGGTACCCTGGCACTGATGACAATACTTAACTACTTCACAAAGGGTTGGGAGACTCAATAAGTGGGCCTGATTCTCCACGCCTTTACACTGGCTTTACACCAAGGTAACATCCATGTAGAGAAACCTGCAAAAAACTGATATAGCAGAGTGGAGAATCAAGTCAAGTGTTTGTACAGCCTTTGAAGATACAAAGTGCTACCTATTCATATTTTCTGACTTGGTTTGGGTGATTTTTAGCAGAGATGGGAGAACATGTTTCAGACCTTCATATCAACTCAAACATCTTTGGTTCTAATTTTTTTGTTTTTTGTTTTGAGAAACAATTATTGTGAGTTTCAGGTTAAACTACAAGAGGAAGCTCTTTTCAAAACAAATGGTTGAATGGTTTGGCACCTGTATACAGCTAAAGGATTTGCATATGCCCTTGAAAACTAGCTTAATGAGGTAGACTTAGGTGATTACATGTTATTGAAAGGGATTGGTTCCTCTTTTCAAAAGAATTATTTTCTGTTGATGAAAAATGTTTATTCAAGACCTTGGGACCTGCAAAGCAGATTCCAATACAAGGTTTAGAAATTGCTGAATTAGATATGTTATATTTTCTCTTACTATGCAGCATATCCAACACATGATAACTATCACTGTGTGTCTAAGGAAGAAGATCAACAGAGTTGGTGTGATAAGTCTTTTCGAAAGGGCAAGGAGGTCAATTTAATTTAAAATGTACAAAGTTTAATAAATTATAAACTGTAAAAAAGTATTGCCTCTAGCTGTTTAAGAAAAACCTACTTCACATAGTGAAAAAACTGGACTGCATTCCAGAGAGTTTGCATTCTCATAATGAACATCAGAAGGTATATCATACCAATCTCATTTAGAGAAAAGCCTGAAGAAAATCCTTAGATCCTTTGAACTTTGGTGAAGTTCTGATCCAAATTTAGCACCTGGTTCCTACCCCTCTAAGCATGTGTCTACACAGTAAGTGGTAGCAAATCTCAGAGCCAAGCTAGAAAGAGTTGGGGTCATGCTACGGTAATAAAAATAACGTAGACATTTGGGATCTGGCAGGAACTTAAGCTCTGAAGTCTAAGGCGGGGGCTGGACTTCAGATCCCAAGATCCAACACAAGCCCAAATGTCTACACAGCTATTTTCAGTCCCGTACCATGAGCCCAAGTCTGTAGACATGGGCTCGGAGACTCACTGCTACAGGCTGCAACTTGCTGTGCAAATGTACCCTAATAGGCCAAAGCTGATTCTAGATCCAAAAATCCCTAAACAGTTTGATCAAAACTTTATGGTCTTATCTCTAGTATTATTAAATGTTACTCCTGCTGTATCCTGTGTACCTGCGATATAGATAGATACTGTATTAAACATGGCCCAACACTGTTTTGTTTCAGTTAGGTATTACAATATAAAAGATCAAAGGCAGTTTTTCCTTGTACTATACATAACGTACATGAAAAGGTCTCTGTATACATGTTGCTATTGTTGATATAATTACAGCAGTGCTCTTTTCACAAACAAAATCTGAATCTCAATTTTGAGTGTTTGCTCAGCATCTTATTAGCAGAGCTGTAGAAACGTAACATACATCAAAGATTTAGAGACACAAACTACCAAGCAGGGTGTTGTCATGCCCATGCCACCCCTCATCAAGCTCTGTGTTGGATTTCAGTTGGTGTCAGACTAAGCTCTTAGGAGTTGATTCAGAAAAGCACTTAAGCACGTGCTTAATGTTAAACGTGTGCTCAATTCTCATTGACTTAAATAGGATTTGGTCATGAGCTTTGCTGAACTGGGGCCTTGATGGTGTCTAGAGGAATGAGTGATTAAGTTTAGGGGCCTTAAACCAGTAAGTTCTGCATTGGGGGCAGGGGAAAGGAGACATAGTCTGCTCAGAAATCCTCCTCACCAAGTTATCCTTAAATTTGGAAACCCCAAAATCAAACCTAGTTTAATTCTTAGGGAAAGGGAGAACAATTCATTCCCTTTAATCCAGTACAAAGGCCTAATTCTGTCAACATTTACATATGACAGGAACTGGATGATTTAAAGGATTCAAAGTGGAATACAAAAATCTTTCAGTCATTAGGTTCTTCAATCAAAACAACTCTGGTTTCAGATATTCATCAGTCCATGACCTGTTGTCTCAGTCCAGCTCTTGGCAGAAGTGAGTCTTTCACACACTGGATGGCTGAGAGATGCCACAGATTGAATAAGCAGAGACGCTAAACTGTATTCTCTTTCTTACGGGAGGAGCCCCAGGTCAGTACAATACAGAAAAGTCTGCCCAAATGCTATACCTGCTCACTGTGCTAAGAAGATACAGAAATTTCTGTCTCTAGTGCTATGAATCTGGCACCTTTAAGAGCACTTAAATAAAATCCACTAACTCATTTTCCCTACAGAGAAGAAGGCTCATCTACAGAAGAGTGTTTCATACAGTTGTAACATTCAGCTGACAAATTAATCGGTATAAGCGTGCCCAGAAGGGGGAAAAAATTAAACAACTGTAAACAGTATTGGAGAATTCATTATCTTTAAACATTTTTCTATCGAAGAACAAATTGCCTACAATTAAAAGTAAAAAAGCTTGTGGAGTTTGATTTTATTCGTCTAGGCACAAGACATTCTTCTAGATACTGTTTCTCTCTGCTTTGAGAGGCACTTTACCAGCCAAATATGGAGATTTTCAGGCACAAACAAAATCTTATTCTTTTAAAAACAGGCAAGTACTCAATTCATCATGCGAATAACTACCATTTAAAAAGGCAACACACAATGGGGAGCATGATGTGCCTGGTACATAAAAAGTACATCAAAGAGAAGACAAAAATGACAGAAAATTAGAATTATGTGAACCATGCCACCTTTAGAACCATGCACAGGTTGTAGGTAACTAAGGACTGGTTGCCATTATGAATCAAAATTAAATTCAAACACATGTATTACATTCAACTACACTATAAGGCTTCTAAGAACAACTTTGGGAACAAGCAGATAAATAAATGTAAAATGTGGAAGACTTCCAAAATAAAGAAAGTAATAAAAGAATAAAAGTTAGATGCATTGTGATTTTAAAGTGGTAGATTAAACCTAATGGTTTTTTGTTTGTTTTTTAGCATTTTCTTCCAGCACAAAACATTCTTCTTGCACATTCAAAAGCATAAGTTGTTCAAAAATGGGCTAGTAGATATTAAGGAGCCTGTGAGGAAGATTTCAATTTTTTGCATACCTAAAGTTTCAAAAGAAATAGCAGAGGATCAGCAGTGAGCATCTAAAAATTCTCTCCCACAGCTCTCTGATTGCTAGACGCATATAGCAAGGCCCTTGGTGTTGAAAGGAAAGTAGCATGCACAGCTTACTGTGCGAGGTCTTGATTTAGCAAAGATTTCTGCAGAAAATAGAAGCTTCCCAATGGTAGAATTTATCCCTAATTGCAACATTTTTTATTAATTTCTCTTTTGTACAAATGAGTGAATTTTAGTGTTTGCAGGTACTGGATTATCAAGTCGGGATACTCATGCCTTCTATCCACAGAAGAGGTACAGTGTAGGCAGTCATCATGCAATTTCTTCCATGGTGCCCATGGATTTGCCTGGTTTGGTTAGATCACTTCTATAGTGACAGCATCATTCAGTTCCCAGGCAGTGTCAATTGTCTCTAGTGAGACTGGGGTAGTAATAAAGCTCTTTGAAGGATCAGATTTTAAGATCAGGAGGTAGAACAGAGATTAAAATTCTGGGGTAAATCCTGCTCTTTTTTAAGGTGGTGTAAAATTGAAACAACTCCATTGATGTAAACTCCACTGATCTAAGAGAGCAGAATTCTGCCTCCGATTTCAAGTGTAGGTGACACATTTCACACTTCCTGTTTAATATGTTCAAAAAGTGAATAAACTGTAGTTTTATAGCATTCATGTATTTTTCATATGATAATTGACTAAACTTTTTATATTTCAAATTCATAATAGAAATGGTAAATAATATGAATCATATACTTAATAGTGATTCTAGGTATTTTCCCCCCAGGGGCCTTCTGGATAATGAGAGAAGAATGCAAAACAACTAAAAATATACATTAATATATTTTTGTGTACGGGTAAGCAGGAAATTATTGCAACAGTTTAGCTGTACTGCCAAAACGGTCTTCCCCCCGTGTCAGTAATTAAGCAAGCTGCAGCAATCTTAGTTGAGGCTGAAATAATAGCCCTGAATATTTATCTGCCTCCTGATAAAACAAGAGCATTCATTTCCTGGGTTGCTATCTGGAAAGAAATTAGTCTGTTTTGAAAGCAATTAAAAATGGTCCATGTCAGTCTGCATTCATTTCCAATTACTCACAAATGGATTTTGTATTTAACTTCTCCCATTTAAACAATCTGTAGTTTTCAGAAATATCCTGAGTTTGTGCAGCTTCTGCAAATAAAAGATTTTTGCAGTGTGCACTGGCAGATTTGGATTCATCTGCCTCGATGAACTACTCAGAGACTGTGCTGTTAAGAGCACCAAGAACAATGCATGCTGGGTTTGCACACATCTAAGACCAGTACTGTTACTTGAATATAAATGGTTCCTTTGCTTCCACAAAGGGAGACATTCATTCATTTCTAAGGATAATGAACCAAAGATTATATGCTTATTCCAAGCAAAGTTATCCGACGGATTGAAAACTAGCGCTGGTCAAAAAATACTATTTTCCTCCACTCTTGTAGAAGATTTTTTTAAAATCCTCCACACCAATCATTCGCCTAACCCCCACCACCCCAAAAAAATACTGTGAAAAAATCAGTTTTTCAACTAAAACATCAGTCTAAAAAAATAATATTATTTTTTTATTAAAACTGAAAAAGACTCTATGGAATTGTATGCAGTGTTGTTGTAGCCATGTCAGTCCAAGGTTAAGTTTGTTTCATTTAAAAAGTCATTTTTGGTAGAAAAACTGAGAAAAAGTTTTCAACCAGGTCTACTGAATCTACTTTATTCATATAGATTCAGAGAAACATAGGGCTGGAAGACACTTTGACAAGTCATCAAGTCAAACCTTCTATGCTGAGGCAGGACCAAGTAAACCTAGACCCTAGACCTGTCAGGTGTTTGTCCAACTTATTCTTAAAATCCTTCAATGATGGGGATTCCACAACCTCCCTTCGAAGCCTATTCACAAGTTAACTACCCTTCTAGTTAGAAAGATTTTCCTAATAGCTAACCTAAATCTCCCTTGCTTCAGATTACATCCATTACTTCTTGTCCTATCTTCAGTGAACATGGAGAACATAACTGATCATCTGTCCTTTATAACAGTCCTTAACATATTTAAATCCCATACACACACACACACACATGCACACACATTTTCTTTTCTCAAGACTAAACAGGCCCAGTTTTTTAAATCTTTCGACATAGGTCAGATTTTCTAAACCTTTTATCATTTTTGTTGCTCTCCTCTGGACACAGTATTCCAGCTGAACCCACTCCAATGCTGAGTAGAGTGGGACCATTAAGCCCAACTGCCTTTTTTGGTGAATAAAAGCCAGTCCGTATTCCTTCTGGAAACTCCCACTGAAATGCAATACTTATATCCATCTCTCCAGCCTTAAACCAGAATGTAGTCATTTGTCATTATAGATAATTCCATCCCTCCCCCACCCATTTTATAATGTACTTAATAATTGAAGGTACTTAATAATTGAAAACAGATGGATTCTGTTTCTAGAACTTTATATAAATGCCTATAAAAAAGGAATTTTAAAAGATTTCTAAATTGAATACTGCTGCAACTTGGAGCATGGAAAGTAGCGATGCATTGTGTAATACACTGGTTCTCAACCATGGATACGTGTACCCTTGTGGGTATGCAGAGGCCTTCCAGGGAATACATCAACTTATCTAGGTATTTGCCTAGTTTTACAACAGGCTACATAAAAATAATTAGTTAAGTCAGTACAAACTAAAATTTCATAACGACAATGACTTGTTTATACTGTTCTACATACTATACACTGAAATGTAAGTACTTTATATTCCAATTGATTTATTTTATAATTATATGGTAAAAATGAGAAAGTAAGCAATTTTTCAGTAATAGTGTGCTGTGTGATACTTTTGTATTTTTATGTCTGATTTTGTAAGCAAGTAGTTTTTAAGTGAGGTGAAACCTGGGGGTATGCAAGACAAATTAGACTCCTGAAAGGGGTACAGTGGAAGGGTTGAGAGCCACTGGCCTAACAGATAACTGCATTTATATTCATGGAATCCTGCTTTAATCCTCCTAGGTAGAGTTTTCAGTGAGTCCCGCTACAGGATCGCAGAACTGACAGACATCACATTACATGGTAACACTAAGTGCATGATGACACTATAAAATAAGGACACTTAATTCCAAGCAAAGAAGCATCCAGAAAGAACATTGAGTTACACTCTAAAGTATATGGTCTATCAACTGCCAGAAAGATCCATTAAGCACCAGACTTTTGCTGTTGAAAACCCATTTATCTGGGAAACTGACATTTACCCTTGACCTTGGATGAGCACCTTTCTTCCTCACACTTTCTGAATTTGCCAAGGCAATCCTGGACATGCTGTTGCTACATAATAGTACAGTGGTCCAATCTCAACAATTATCATTCAGTTTCAAAGGGGGGAAAGTGTAATGTACTGCCAGAAACTACAGAGAGAATAAAATTACAGTATATCAACTTCTGAATCAATTAGATTTGGATGGTCAGGACACCATATCTCCCCTCTTCCACATGGTGTAGCATGGAAGGGAGCTAAGCTATGGGATAAGTAGTGGGGCAGCTGCTGAGGAAGGAAAGGGGGTTGTGTGGAATGCTCCTCCCGTGGCATAGCTGTCTCCTCAGCAAAAGATCCACATAGCTCATTGACTACAAAAGCAGGAGGGGGACACACTATGCAACATGTTCCCTTTCAAGAATGACACAGTGAAAGGGAGGTATAACACAATGCTGTTTAAAGCTGATTTCATTCCCCTACATGTTCCACATAGCCCCTGTCTATCTACATCAACATCATACATCTGTATCAGACCTGGCAGTTCATTGCCCTCTCAGCTGCAAGTTCTTTCTCACCTCATGCTCCCTCCCGGCTCAGACTCCTCTACCCCTTTCTCCTGCAAAAGAGTCAGAATTGTTCTATGATATTCCCCCATCCCCGCTTCGGCACCTCTCGCCGGCCTCTTTCATTCTTCCCAGGACCAGTGGCTGTGGAATCCTAACTATATACTATAGGGCTATCAGGATTGTGATGTGTTGAGGACTGTGCTGGAATTGCAAGCTATCACTTTAAAAGTGTGTGAGGGTGTGGCTCCTTGTCCTGCTTTCAGGCTAGGGGCTCTGTTGGGAACCCTATGATCTGTCAGTTTTGAAAAAGCCAACCTAGAACAAGGTGGGATGAGTTGTGCCTTGCTGTCTTAGGGAGCAGCCTGCTTTGTCTCTTTCTGTTTTTCGTGTGTTATGCTGGATTCTAAGAAATAAAGTAGGGTTATGTAGCAATCTTCCAGCAAGATAGATAGATAGATAGATAAACTTCTCTTTGTGTATGTTGTGAATATAAACAGGGACGAGAGTACAGACTGTCCTGATATTGCATGCACAAATATCAGCTGTGTTAAACTTCTCCTGTCCTGCACCAAATTTCACTCCCACCTCTAATCAGCAATACCACCAGTAAGCACAGCTTTTGGTTATTTTAAAGCAGTGCTTTACAAAACTAACAATACCATAGCTAGGTCTTATTATTTTTCCCTTTGAATTAAGTTCTAACATGCGATCAGACTTTTAGGACAGTATCTTAATTTTTTCTCCATTTTTTCTGCAGAACCTGTCAAAGCAGATTGGTCACTACGTTTTGCGCCACAGTTAACATGAAAAGTTGCTACAATGTTCAATATTTTCTGCTTTATATTTACTAAAAACTCTCAAAAATCACAAACACAGACTATTGGTACAAAATGTGACATGATCTTTTCCCATCTGCTATTCTTAAATTTTGTAGCTTGATTTGAACTCACCAGGATTCATCTTTTTGCTTCTCTCTCCAGTCCAGGCTTCCTGTTTATAAAGGAGGAAACTGCACTGTACCAGTCATAGTGAACAAAATAATAGTATATTTTAAAAAATCCATATTAAAAATACAATAAGGGGTTTCTGCAAGAGGTATGACTTGTGACAGAATTATTAGACTGCTATTTCTCTCAAATTACCATCATGTGTGGTGTCCTTGTCTTATCTTTGTTACAAATAAAAAGAAGCAAAAACAGAATTATAATAAATCCATTCATTTATTCAATTTTAAAAGACAATTTTGAAAGCATGCACTACTTGAGCTCCATTTCTGAAGGGGCATAACTGCAAGACTAAATGTTAGCATTTACACACCTAACCTGCTCTTGTGTCAACAGGCAATTATCCATTACATCTAAATCCTAGCACTTATGGCAACAGTTGACTGCATGAATAAAACTGGAGGACTTTTTAACAAAGAAAACATTTCAGATCTTAAGTTTGCACAGATAATGTCAGGAAATGCAGAGGTTACTGTTCTACTTGCAAGACGTCATCATTATTATTTATAAAATGATAGCACCTAGGAATGCTAGTCATGGTCCAAGTCCCTGTTGTGCGAAGTGCTGTACACACACACACACACAAAGAACACGGAGATGGCCCTGTGCCAAAGAGCTTACAAGCTAAGTCTATGGTGCAAGTCACATATATTTCATGGCATATACTGAACAGCATAAATAGTAACACACTAAGAAACATAGCTAACCAGGTAAACACAAAAAGGAAATACTACTTGTGCAACATGGCAGAATTAAGGTTACTGTTTGAGCCTCCTTACTTTTTACAAAAATATAAATAATTTTAATTGTGCAGCCTTAAACGTTACATTAAAACGTTTAATTTAATTACCTTTTTAATGGAAGTGATAGGGTTGGGGAGGGGTTATTTATTTGTTGGCTGCCTTCTTTATCATGCATAAAGCATAAAAGGATTTTTAAACGTTTTGGTTGTTTTGTAATCTTTTAATCCTTAGAAATAGCAGATATTTCAATGGCCTATTCTCCACTCTGTAAGCATGCCTTAGCTTACAGTATTTGAATTTACACAACCAGTGCACACAGGGTAGTTCAGCATGCTGTGGTTCACATGGAAGGAAAATAAATGATCAATAATGCTTCTATTTAAAGTCACATATGTTCACTGAATCATAGATATGCAGGGCTGGGAGGGATCTCGAGGCATCATGTCCAGCCCACTGCGCTGAGGGAAGACCAAGTAAACTAGACTATCCCTTACAGGAGTTTGTCTAGCCTTTTCTCAAAAACCTCCAAAGATGGAGATTCCACAACCTCCCTTGGAAGCTTATTCCAGTGCTTACTTCCCCGATAGTTAGAAAGCTTGTTCCTAATATCTAACCTAAATGTCCCTTGCTTCCAATTAAGCCCATCACTTCTTGTCCTACTTCCAGGATGACATTTATAAAAGCACTTATACTGTTCTCAGGTACCTCTTCGGTCTTCTTTTCTCAAGACTAAATATACCCAGTTTTTTAAAACCTTTTCCTCATATGTCAGATTTTCTAAAACTTTTATCGTTTTTGTTCCTCTCCTCCAGACTCTCTCCAATTAGTCCACATCTTTCTTGATGTGGCTGATGTGATTAGGTCCTATGATGGTGTTCCTCTGATAGCTGAGTAATGATTTATGCTTCCCTCTTCTATAGCTAGCTTTAATTTCTTGACAAAATTCACAAATAGCTACAGTTCTTTGCACGCATGACCCAGTGTTTGGCTATCAAACAGACATAGTTGTATATTCACAACATTTAGTATTGCTCAGCCAATCATCATGGACTCTCCTTTAGGAATATTGCTACATTTCCAATGGGATAATTATCTCATGTCTGGGAATTAACATTCCTATCAATTTTGCAAGGGTGCTTCTCTTCAAGAAGAAAGACCTGGTTCTCTTGGGCATGCTTCCCGGATATTTAGGCTAGCCATTTTTCACAATCTGTAACACTGTCAGGATTTCCAAATTTTCAGCAATAGCCTGATTTGTTGTAACAATGAATCAGGCATTAGTTTTAAAGCCAGCTGTGCTTTTTCATAATCTTCCTCAAATATTTGCAATGTTCCTGCATTATTGACATTCAAAGGATATATAGACAGGGGACTGCAACTACAATGATATTATGAAGCATATGCTGTGCTTACAGATTTGTTCCTCATCATAGCTAGATGGATCCTTTGACATCTCACTAACACTATTATCTAAGTTTGAGGTGTTTATCAGAAGAATTTAGTAATGTCTTTGCTAATGAAAGCAATAGACCACTCCTCCACTACTTCATTTTTCTCTCTGTTCAAACTGTTTTTAATTTTATGTATTGCCTCATGTAGCATAATAAATGTGAGCAAATACCACCGAAAAATACTAGTTTTTACTCAGGAATTCTGTTTTACTTTCTCAAAATCTTTACCAGAGCCACAAAGTAAATTGTCCAACAAATGTTGTGAAGAGTCTTTTCTGTGAAGCATATAAACTCCACACACAGAGCTACAAACAAAAGAAAAGCAAATCCACTGGTCCATTGAAGTGACCTGGACAAAATTAAGGCTCCAGCACATTAGGCCCCATTATATGATTTTATATATATACATATTTTATATATGTTGTGGGCATTCTGCTCATATTCACAATGAATTGCCCCTTTGTGGACTGCAACTATGGGCACTCCTGTACTGCAGAGACTCAGGATCATAAACTGTGTTCTGCTAAAATCAGTCCCTTTACATGTGTATGAGACTGGGGGTTAGATTCTAATCTACTAGAGGTGTAGCCTGAAGGTATGCCCCTGGTTTCAGTCTACTTTACACACTGACCAGAAGGTTACTAACAAGGGACAAATAAAGCATCTGTGTATGATCAAGGTAGAACATAAGAATGGACATACTGGGTCGGACCAAAGGTCCATCTAGCCCAGTATCCTGTCTTCTGACAGTGACCAATACCAGGTGCCACAGAGGGAATGAACAGAACATGTAATCAACAAATAATCCATCCCCTGTCACTCATTCCCTGCTTCTGGCAAACAGAGGCTAGGAACACCATCCCTGCCCATCCTGGCTAATAGCCATTGATGGACCTATCCTCCATGAATGTATCTAGTTCTTTTTTGAACCCTATTATAGTCTTCACAACATCCTCTGGCAAGGAGTTCCACAGGTTGACTGTGCGTTGTGTGAAAAAATACTTCCTTTTGTTTATTTTAATTTCATTTGGTGGCCCCTAGTTCTTGTGTTATGAGAAGGAGTAAGTAACACTTCCTTATTTACTTTCTCCACAACAATCATGATTTTATAGACCTCTATCATATCCTGCCTTTTCCAAGCTGAAAAGTCCCAGTCTTATTAATCTCTCCTCATACAGCAGCCATTCCATACTCCTAGAAGTCCAATACAATTCCAGTCAGCCCAAGAAAGGCAATGGCAGAAAAGTTTTGGAAATCCTTTTATTGAAGGATTCTGCACCTCTCGTAGTGATGGGTATCACAGAAACCTCAAGCCTATGAGACTTTTAAGGTGAGCGTCCTATACACTGAAAATATATTTATACCATCACAGTGACTGTAGGATTTTTTAAAAGTCATCTTTTGGGTGGCATAAGTGACAGAACTGCAAAGCAAAACTAAGGGATTTTTGACAGCCATGGTAAACACCACAAAACCGGTCCAATAAATATTACCTCATCTACTTGGTCTTTCTAATGGTAAACTACGAACTGCGTTCTTAAACGTAGCGCAATGCCTGATGGTGAGCAAAAGTCTGTTCCAAGTAACTTTTAACAATTTCATGGAGTTGCAATATTTCACTCTGCATTTTTGCCCACATTTCTCCTTTTACAAAGAAGAGGAATATACCTGGGAGAACAGACACCAGACAAGCAGAGATGTCCAGCAGACTGAGAGCAACATAAGGTGCCTTTAGCAAACTGAGTGCTATTGATTAAGGAATCCAGCTCCATTTCCTCTCTTACATTATTCCAGAATACTTACAGAGTACAGAAAGGCGCTCCATCCTTGTTGCTTTATTGTTGCCTGTAAGTCTCCATTGTTGAGAAATTGATGATTTTTGATGAATGAATTTTTGATGAATTTTATTATTCCTAGTTCAGCTCCTTGGGTATTGAAATCAATTTTTCCCAATTTAACACATAATTTAGCTCCAAATTGTTTTTGTTCCTTTGTCCAAAAGCAGGTTTTGGCAATAACAAAAGTTATCATATCAAGAGAGCAGTGTTTCAGGCATGCAAAAGCATCAGTCTGTAAAAGCAGGTTCAGTGCATATCTCCCGCCCAGTGCTTTGAAAAAAAAAAAAGTAGATGATGTGTTATTTGAATGATAGCAGTTCTGCAGTTAAGGAACAGAACCACACAACATATAAACAAACATACACCCATGGATCACATATAACCAGTGATTTATGTAATTAAGTTGTTTTTTCTATATGCAGTTCTGGATAGAGCCCTTTATTACATTTTAATTGTTCTTTCTTGCTTCGCCACAGGACTGAGATTCTGGAAGATTAACCCTGGCTCTACAACTGACATGCTAGGTGGACTTCATCTGTCTTCAGCATTTCCCCCCATTTGTAAAATGGTGATAATACCAAACCAAAATGGACTAACTAGTTAATGACACATGACAGTGTTGTGAACATCAGATGCAGTGTAAGTGTGAAGTATAGTTACTTGCATTTACCCTGAATACAAGGCTTTTTTTGCATCTGCATTGTTGTGATCTTCGGTGTCCAGCAAAGACTTAACCAATTATAAAAGCTCCTCGTCCAGTAGCTGTATTTTGAACATGTGTATACATCTTATGTATTCTTAGAGCTAAAACTCATAGGGATCCTCATGAACAAGAGGATCGTGAGCTACATTGGGGAGCCTCCCTCATGTCAGCCTAGAAGAATGTATGCTAAGCTCATCCCACCTCAACAGGAAGTTGCTTTTTAGAATAGTTTATATTGCCATACCAAAACACAGGCTGTTTATATTAATACAAGAGCTGGGTCTAAGATGCAAAATTCAGAACCAGATGCCAACATCCTCCAAAAGGTCAGGTGTGTTCAGACACTGGATTTCATTTGGGCCCCATCACTGAGATAGGGAAAAGCCACAAAATTTGGACCCAGACCTCAGTTCAGATTCTCAACTAGCCCATTTCATGTAATGTTTGGATCGAGGATTTTGATTTGAAACAGTCAGTAGTTCACACTGAAGCTAAAGTTTCAATCATGCAATTTCATGTTTATTAAGGCAGCATGTTTGCAAACTTACTTTAGGAGATCCACATTATCGGAATCTTTTTATTGCTATTTGCCATTTCCTTTTTTACTCCCCCTTTTGAGCACATTTTTACAGTGCAAAAATCTTGAACATGATATCATGATAACATGAAAATTGAACAAATTTAAATTGTAACATGATGGACTTGCCCTATACTTGTATTATTACCCTAGAAGAAGAAGAACACTACTAAATGCAGAGTAGCTTAATCTACAATGTATGCATAAACAAACTTTAAGCTGATCTCCCATAGTACATCACCACCAACCCAGCTACATAAATGGGAAGGAACAGAGGACTGGGAAGAGAGAGATGAAAGGAAAAGGGTCCAGCATGTATGGAAGAGCTGCTTGATCCATTTAAGGTTTAGTTCAGCATGAGCATTATCCCAGTCACAATGACTGCAGAATAAATTCTGGGCTGCAGATATCAATTACAGGCACTATTCATTTCACCCAAGGTACATCCTGCCTCAATAAAAAGGTGATAGGTTATGCAATCTTAAAGAGCAAGGGGCATATAGCCTTTCTTGTTTCATTCACAAAGAGTGATGCTGAATGCAGGTTAAGTTGAAAAAGTGGAACTTTATTAAACCCTGTACACTGCTCTGTCCATGTGGCTGAGTTGCCTTCAACAAACTCCCTACATTCCCCATTTTTCTGATGTCCCCATGCCCTCAATAATAGTCTGTCCAGGGAACATGGACCCTCTGACTACAGTTCCATTGATCATGATACAGTCCTCATTTTTTATGTTAGTCCTTCCCTTCTATTTCTTCTCCATTACCCAATGGGATTTCAATTGGACCTATAAAGCTCTGTGTAGCTCAAACGCTTGTCTCTTTCACCAACATATTCAAATATTCTCTGCGCCACACAGAGTGAAAATGACTCTATAGCCTTATGGTGAGGTAACTTGGGCAGCTCCATTCCTAGTGTGCTAGCTCTTGGGAATCCCATTCTTAGTTGCCTAACTCTCTCCCTACACTGCTGAGGATTCCACTGTGCAGGCTGGTGCCTAAAGTTAGGCATAACAACACTGAGCCTAGGCTACTTTTATGGCTCTAGCCCCAAATTTGGACTTTGTTGATGTTTTCTGTGCATTTTTCTAGGACGAGACTGACTAGAAGTAAAATCTGCAAGTGTCAATGGGGTAGTTGATAAACATAGGTGCTGAGTGATATTTTGGTGATGAGGACCATGAAAGTGCCTGTATAGACAAATGTTCCCCAGATTGATGATGACCATGTAGTATGACCCAGTTGCTTGGCTTCCAGGAAGTAGAGTGACAGCAACAAACTCCATTAAGGTCTCCTACTATTAAAACTTCTCATCTGTGTTTTTATTATTATGAAATTGAATGACATGTTCAGAAATATCTCAATGGGAGATTGGTTGAGGGGAGTTTAAGTGCGGGAAGATTCAGGATGGAGAAATGGGGACTTCTCAGAACTGGCCTTGAAGATGGGGATATGCAGAGAGAAACTATACTTAGATATGATATCTATAGATTCCATTTCAAATAAAAGATGAACTTTGATCAAGTGTTTGACTGTTCCCAAAGGTGTTGGAGGGTGGAAAAGTGAAAAGGTTGTGGTCTAATTGCTTGAGCACTGGATTCAGGATCTACAAACAGGTGTTTTAATCCTGGCATTGAGAGAGATTCCCTCTATGGCTTTGGATAAAGCCCTGGCTTCTTTGCTTTGGTATCCTTCTCCGAAAATATGGTTAATTCTCATTTAATGAGTGTGATAAGAAACAATGTTTATAGAACACTTGAAAAAGAAAACCACAATATACAATAAATGTTAAGTATTATGGCCTGGTACAAAGATACTGGATGGCATTAGATTGTGTTCTAGAGAAAGAGCTGGGACAATTTTGGTTCTGAGTTGCACCAGGCCAAATCCACAGAAGTCACTGGGGATGAGCCAACATAACTGACAGCACAGCCATCACAACCATTTTGCTAATTTTTGCACGTTTCCCTACTGAATAAAGTGTGGTTCCAATTTTGTCAATGATGCATATACTCTAGATAAAGAATATATGAAATTCCATAACTAGCCAATATTTTAAAGATTAGAAAAATCCCTAATGCTATATTTTTCTTTATGCACATAGCATACTATAGAAGACACAGTCTTTCATCTCCAGCTGATGTGGCCCACCTGAAGAGTGACAATTTAGCCCACTGAACACCTGTCAGTCACACCTCAGAGCGGCTGGACACGTATGCAGCTCAACTGAGGGCAGAGTGTACCTCCAGTGTAAGTTTAGTAAGTTCCCAGTTATCCACCCTTGAGCTCACAGTGTTGACGTGTATACCTCAAAGAAACCTCAGACTATGTTTTATTTTGACCAAGGTCCTATAAGTCACTTGTTGGAGTGCTGTTTACTTCAGGGAAAGTTGTTTCTGTATCTTTAAAGACTTTGTAATAGTCCACTGTATGCACCTATCAACAATTTAAATTTATACATTTCAATAAAGGGAAAATAACTATCAAATATTTTATAAAACTGACCATTTTTCTTCCTTGTAGAGGGGATTTCCTCTGAAGAAAGACACTGTTGCTACTGCAAAAGAGCTAGTATCAAGATTTCCCCAAGGGTACAAGGATACTGGGACACACCAGAGAAGGTTCACCTATGGGATGCAAAATCCATCTCTGAAAGATGTAGAATTATAAGAAGAGTCATGGAGTATTCCATAGCAACTGTTAAGCTCAGAGATGCTGGAGCAGTGAATGTGTCAGAGGGAGTAGAGTCTAAAGTTAGATATTTAATTATCACAGGCCTATATAGTATAGCTTGTCAGTGATACTATTATAGTCATTGTTTTAACTTGATTACACCTTGGCTTCCTTGCCACTAAAAAACCCTGTTTTACACAAGTACAAAGTTCAAGAATGTTCGAATGTCTTGACTGCCACAGTAGGAAAAATAAAATGCTAGCCAAATATCAGTCCCTTTAAAACTAACCCCTCTTGGGGCTATTGCGGGGATTACTGGCCTCCTAGAGAGGAGCACCACCATCACTGCAGATTGACATATAGCTAGTGTAAGCCAGTGGCTAGTAAATCAAGTCCTGAAAGCTCGCCAGTAAAAGCCTTTTCTTTGTGTTTTTCAAAGGAAAATGATAGATCTCAAGAAGTCAAGAGGACTTTGGAGCAGCTAAACAGTCAAGAAGTATTGTAATGTTTTTACTAATGGCAAAGAGGATATAGGCAGCTGCAATGAATTGAATAAAGATAAGTGAGACTTCAGACTACAACATCATCATTGACTATTTGTGAAGCTTATCAACAGCTAAAGAAAGAACTCTTTCAACATGATAAAAAATGAGCTCACACTCTTACTGGTAGCTTATGGCAACACATTATACCATGGTTTGAAACAAAAACAGAGCCTGAACATATTCTTTCTGTGTGTCAAGTTAAATTATATGAGAGGTTTCTCATGTGTGCAAACATCCATTAGGGCAAGATTAAGTCTTCCATCCTAATAAAAAAAACAGGTTGCATTTTCTTCAATACTTTTGATGTGTCTGTAGCACATTTCTGGCTGACTAGGAAGAGTTTAAGTACACACACATTAAGTGCTGGGAGCACAGGAAGGATACAGAGGGGTCAGATGAATTATGTTAATTTTTCTCCACCTTTAAATGAATAAGTTCACACATTATGGAGAAGCCATCATACTGTGTGATCACATTTGTGATCATGCTAACACATGTTTTCTTCCCTTCCAAAGTTTGGATAGAGTGTTGCGGAAATGTTTTCACACTGTTAATGTGACAGGTACTTCGCTAAACCCATATGAAGTGCAAGAAAAACTTGGTTTTGTATATCATAACTACTTTCAATGTTTCTATCCCCCCCAAATTGTTTCAGATAAAAAGACTCACTTAAAACCTAAACAAAATACTGATCCAAAATGATTTTTGGAGTGTTTCATTATTGAGTGGTTTTCATTTTTTTAAAAAAAATCTAGGTAAATTTTGAAACAAAAAGTCAAAATAGTTCATTATGAAATGATCAAAACAAATTGTTTTGACTTTTGGAGAACAATAATGGCTTGGGGTTTTTTTGGCCAAAGCTATTTGCTGAATTTGACCTGAATTCACAAATAGTTTCAGAATCCCTCCCCCGCCCCCGAAAAAATGCATTTTCAGCAAATTTACTATTCACTGAAAAAGTTCACCCAGCTCTAACACAAACAATAGCTTTCTGATAAGTAGATAAGGGTATTACAGAGGCAACATTTTATCCAGCACTGATGTACAGCTATCTCTAGGGTGGAACACAGCATTTGTTTAACAGTGCACATCTACACTATAAAAGCTTACAACCAGAGGTAAAGATACCCAGTTGAAACAGCAATTAATTTAGGCAAGCGAGCTGAGAGTGCACTTCATCAGTATATTGAACACAGCCAAATGTTACGTGGAGTCCCCTCTAACAACAAGGAGGCAGGTTCAGGGTCTCAGTTTTACATCTCTTCTGATATTTAGCATCTTCACAGCTTAGTGCTCCCCAACTCCAAAGGAAGGCTTCATTGCCAATTCAGAGTGGAAATTATGGGATTCTCTAGCTGCAGCACACCAAGCAGTAACTAACTTTAATTCAGCATAAACCACTGTCTGAAGAAGAAAAGGAGTACTTGTGGCACCTTAGAGACTAACAAATTTATTAGAGCATAAGCTTTCGTGAGCTACAGCTCACTTCATCGGATGCATTTGGTGGAAAAAACAGAGGAGAGATTTATATATACACACACAGAGAACATGAAACAATGGGTTTATCATACACACTGTAAGGAGAGTGATCACTTAAGATAAGCCATCACCAACAGCAGGGGGGGGAAGGAGGAAAACCTTTCATGGTGACAAGCAGGTAGGCTAATTCCAGCAGTTAACAAGAATATCAGAGGAACAGTGGGGGGTGGGGTGGGAGGGAGAAATACCATGGGGAAATAGTTTTACTTTGTGTAATGACTCATCCATTGCCAGTCTCTATTCAAGCCGAAGTTAATTGTATCCAGTTTGCAAATTAATTCCAATTCAGCAGTCTCTCCTTGGAGTCTGTTTTTGAAGCTTTTTTGTTGAAGTATAGCCACTCTTAGGTCTGTGATCGAGTGACCAGAGAGATTGAAGTGTTCTCCAACTGGTTTTTGAATGTTATAATTCTTGACGTCTGATTTGTGTCCATTCATTCTTTTACGTAGAGACTGTCCAGTTTGGCCAATGTACATGGCAGAGGGGCATTGCTGGCACATGATGGCATATATCACATTGGTAGATGCGCAGGTGAACGAGCCTCTGATAGTGTGGCTGATGTGATTAGGCCCTATGATGGTATCCCCTGAATAGATATGTGGACAGAGTTGACAACGGGCTTTGTTGCAAGGATAGGTTCCTGGGTTAGTGGTTCTGTTGTGTGGTGTGTGGTTGCTGGTGAGTATTTGCTTCAGATTGGGGGGCTGTCTGTAAGCAAGGACTGGTCTGTCTCCCAAGATCTGAGAGAGCGATGGCTCGTCCTTCAGGATAGGTTGTAGATCCTTGATGATGCGTTGGAGGGGTTTTAGTTGGGGGCTGAAGGTGATGGCTAGTGGCGTTCTGTTGTTTTCTTTGTTGGGCCTGTCCTGTAGTAGGTGACTTCTGGGTACTCTTCTGGCTCTGTCAATCTGTTTCTTCACTTCAGCAGGTGGGTACTGTAGTTGTAGGAATGCATGATAGAGATCTTGTAGGTGTTTGTCTCTGAGGGGTTGGAGCAAATGCGGTTATATCGTAGCGCTTGGCTGTAGACAATGGATCGAGTGGTATGATCTGGATGAAAGCTAGAGGCATGTAGGTAGGAATAGCGGTCAGTAGGTTTCCGATATAGGGTGGTGTTTATGTGACCATCGCTTATTAGCACCGTAGTGTCCAGGAAGTGGATCTCTTGTGTGGACTGGTCCAGGCTGAGGTTGATGGTGGGATGGAAATTGTTGAAATCATGGTGGAATTCCTCAAGAGCTTCTTTTCCATGGGTCCAGATGATGAAGATGTCATCAATGTAGCGCAAGTAGAGTAGGGGCATTAGGGGACGAGAGCTGAGGAAGCGTTGTTCTAAGTCAGCCATAAAAATGTTGGCATACTGTGGGGCCATGCGGGTACCCATCGCAGTGCCGCTGATTTGAAGGTATACATTGTCACCAAATGTGAAATAGTTATGGGTCAGGACAAAGTCACAAAGTTCTGCCACCAGGTTAGCCGTGACAGTATCGGGGATACTGTTCCTGACGGCTTGTAGTCCATCTTTGTGTGGAATGTTGGTGTAGAGGGCTTCTACATCCATAGTGGCTAGGATGGTGTTTTTAGGAAGATCACCAATGGACTGTAGTTTCCTCAGGAAATCGGTAGTGTCTCGAAGATAGCTGGGAGTGCTGGTAACGAAGGGCCTGAGGAGGGAGTCTACATAGCCAGACAATCCTGCTGTCAGGGTGCCAATGCCTGAGATGATGGGGCGTCCAGGATTTCCAGGTTTATGGATCTTGGGTAGCAGATAGAATACCCCAGGTCCTGGCTCCAGGGGTGTGTCTGTCTCTGTCCACATATCTATTCAGGGGATACCATCATAGGGCCTAATCACATCAGCCACACTATCAGAGGCTCGTTCACCTGCGCATCTACCAATGTGATATATGCCATCATGTGCCAGCAATGCCCCTCTGCCATGTACATTGGCCAAACTGGACAGTCTCTACGTAAAAGAATGAATGGACACAAATCAGACGTCAAGAATTATAACATTCAAAAACCAGTTGGAGAACACTTCAATCTCTCTGGTCACTCGATCACAGACCTAAGAGTGGCTATACTTCAACAAAAAAGCTTCAAAAACAGACTCCAACGAGAGACTGCTGAATTGGAATTAATTTGCAAACTGGATACAATTAACTTAGGCTTGAATAGAGACTGGGAATGGATGAGTCATTACACAAAGTAAAACTATTTCCCCATGGTATTTCTCCCTCCCACCCCACCCCCCACTGTTCCTCTGATATTCTTGTTAACTGCTGGAATTAGCCTACCTGCTTGTCACCATGAAAAGTTTTCCTCCTTCCCCCCCCTGCTGTTGGTGATGGCTTATCTTAAGTGATCACTCTCCTTACAGTGTGTATGATAAACCCATTGTTTCATGTTCTCTGTGTGTGTATATATAAATCTCTCCTCTGTTTTTTCCACCAAATGCATCCGATGAAGTGAGCTGTAGCTCACGAAAGCTTATGCTCTAATAAATTTGTTAGTCTCTAAGGTGCAACGAGTACTCCTTTTCTTTTTGCGAATACAGACTAACACGGCTGCTACTCTGAAACCTGTGTCTGAAGAAGGTGTTGCCAGCTATTTGCTTCCCTTCCTTTGCATTTCCTGCCTCACCCCCTTTCCTCTAACCCTAGGAACTAACAGGTTTCAGAGTAGCAGCCCTGTTAGTCTGTATTCTCAAAAAGAAAAGGCGTACTTGTGGCACCTTAGAGACTAACAAATTTATTAGAGCATAAGCTTTCGTGAGCTACAGCTCACTTCATCGGATGCATTTGGTGGAAAAAACAGAGGGGAGATTGACATACACACACAGAGAACATGAAACAATGGGTTTATCATACACACTGTAAGGAGAGTGATCACTTAAGATAAGCCATCACCAGCAGCGGGGGGGGGGGGAGGAAGGAGGAAAACCTTTCATGGTGACAAGCAAGGTAGGCTATTTCCAGCAGTTAACAAGAATATCTGAGGAATAGTGGGGGATGGGGTGCGGGGGGGAGAAATAACATGGGGAAATAGTTTTACTTTGTGTAATGACTCATCCATTCCCAGTCTCTATTCAAGCCTAAGTTAATTGTATCCAGTTTGCAAATTAATTCCAATTCAGCAGTCTCTCGTTGGAGTCTGTTATTGAAGCTTTTTTGTTGAAGGATAGCCACTCTTAGATCTGTAATCGAGTGACCAGAGAGATTGAAGTGTTCTCCAACTGGTTTTTGAATGTTATAATTCTTGACGTCTGATTTGTGTCCATTCATTCTTTTACGTCCAGTTTGACCAATGTACATGGCAGAGGGGCATTGCTGGCACATGATGGCAGATATCACATTGGTAGATGCGCAGGTGAACGAGCCTCTGATAGTGTGGCTGATGTGATTAGGCCTTATGATGGTGTCCGCTGAATAGATATGTGGACAGAGTTGGCAACGGGCTTTCTTGCAAGGATAGGTTCCTGGGTTGGTGGTTCTGTTGTGTGGTGTGTAGTTGCTGGTGAGTATGTGCTTCAGATTGGGGGGCTGCCTGTAAGCAAGGACTGGCCTGTCTCCCAAGATCTGTGAGAGTGATGGGTCGTCCTTCAGGATAGGTTGTAGATCCTTGATGATGCGTTGGAGAGGTTTTAGTTGAGAGCTGAAGGTGATGGCTAGTGGCGTTCTGTTGTTTTCTTTGTTGGGCCTATCCTGGAGTAGGTGACTTCTGGGTACTCTTCTGGCTCTGTCAATCTGTTTCTTCACTTCAGCAGGTGGGTATTGTAGTTGTAGGAATGCATGATAGAGATCTTGTAGGTGTTTGTCTCTGTCTGAGGGGTTGGAGCAAATGTGGTTGTATCGTAGAGCTTGGCTGTAGACAATGGATCGTGTGGTATGATCTGGATGAAAGCTAGAGGTATGTAGGTAGGAATAGCGCTCAGTAGGTTTCCGATATAGGGTGGTGTTTATGTGACCATCGTTTATTAGCACCGTAGTGTCCAGGAAGTGGATCTCTTGTGTGGACTGGTCCAGGCTGAGGTTGATGGTGGGATGGAAATTGTTGATATCATGGTGGACTTCCTCAAGGGCTTCTTTTCCATGGGTCCAGATGATGAAGATGTCATCAATGTAGTGCAAGTAGAGTAGGAGCATTAGGAGACGAGAGCTGAGGAAGCATTGTTCTAAGTCAGCCATAAAATGTTGGCATACTGTGGGGCCATGCGGGTACCCATCGCAGTGCCGCTGACTTGAAGGTATACATTGTCCCCAAATGTGAAATAGTTATGGGTGAGGACAAAGTCACAAAGTTCAGCCACCAGGTTAGCCATGACAGTATCGGGGATACTGTTCCTGACGGCTTGTAGTCCATCTTTGTGTGGAATGTTGGTGTAGAGGGCTTCTACATCCATAGTGGCTAGGATGGTGTTTTTTGGAAGATCACCAATGGACTGTAGTTTCCTCAGAAAGTCAGTGGTGTCTCGAAGATAGCTGGGAGTGCTGGTAAGGTAGGGCCTGAGGAGGGAGTCTACATAGCCAGACAATCCTGCTGTCAAGGTGCCAATGCCTGAGATGATGGGGCGTCCAGGATTTCCAGGTTTATGGATCTTGGGTAGCAGATAGAATACCCTAGGTCGGGGTTCTAGAGGTGTGTCTGTGCGGATTTGTTCTTGTGCTTTTTCAGGGAGTTTCTTGAGCAAATGCTGTAGTTTCTTCTGGTAACTCTCAGTGGGATCAGAGGGTAATGGCTTGTAGAAAGTGGTGTTGGAGAGCTGCCTAGTAGCATCTTGTTCATACTCCGACCTATTCATGATGACGACAGCACCTCCTTTGTCAGCCTTTTTGATTATGATGTCAGAGTTGTTTCTGAGGCTGTGGATGACATTGTGTTCTGCATGGCTGAGGTTATGGGGCAAGCGATGCTGCTTTTCCACAATTTCAGCTTGTGCACGTCGGTGGAAGCACTCAATGTAGAAGTCCAGGCTGCTGTTTCGACCTTCAGGAGGAGTCCACCCAGAATCCTTCTTTTTGTACTGTTGGTAGGAAGGTCTCTGTGGGTTAATATGTTGGTCAGAGGTGAGTTGGAAATATTCCTTGAGTCGGAGACGTCGAAAATAGGATTCTAGGTCACCACAGAACTGTATCATGTTCGTGGGGATGGAGGGGCAAAAGGAGAGGCCCCAAGATAGGACAGATTCTTCTGCTGGGCTAAGAGTATAGTTGGATAGATTAACAATATTGCTGGGTGGGTTACGGGAACCACTGTTGTGGCCCCTTGTGGCATGTAGTAGTTTAGATAGCTTAGTGTCCTTTTTCTTTTGTAGAGAAGCAAAGTGTGTGTTGTAAATGGCTTGTCTAGTTTTTGTAAAGTCCAGCCATGAGGAAGTTTGTGTGGAAGGTTGGTTCTTTATGAGAGTATCCAGTTTTGAGAGCTCATTCTTAATCTTTCCCTTTTTGCTGTTGAGAATGTTGATTAAGAATGAGCTCTCAAAACTGGATACAGGAACCTATCCTTGCAAGAAAGCCCGTTGCCAACTCTGTCCACATATCTATTCAGGGGACACCATCATAGGGCCTAATCACATCAGCCACACTATCAGAGGCTTGTTCACCTGTGCATCTACCAATGTGATATCTGCCATCATGTGCCAGCAATGCCCCTCTGCCATGTACATTGGTCAAACTGGACAGTCTCTACGTGAAAGAATGAATGGACACAAATCAGACGTCAAGAATTATAACATTCAAAAACCAGTTGGAAAACACTTCAATCTCTCTGGTCACTTGATTACAGATCTAAGAGTGGCTATCCTTCAACAAAAAAGCTTCAAAAACAGACTCCAATGAGAGACTGCTGAATTGGAATTAATTTGCAAACTGGATACAATTAACTTAGGCTTGAATAGAGACTGGGAATGGATGAGTCATTACACAAAGTAAAACTATTTCCCCATGTTATTTCTCCCCCCCCCCACTGTTCCTCAGATATTCTTGTTAACGGCTGGAAATAACCTACCTTGCTTGTCACCATGAAAGGTTTTCCTCCTTTCCCCCCCCCCCCCGCTGCTGGTGATGGCTTATCTTAAGTGATCACTCTCCTTACAGTGTGTACGATAAACCCATTGTTTCATGTTCTCTGTGTGTGTATATCAATCTCCCCTCTGTTTTTTCCACCAAATGCATCCGATGAAGTGAGCTTTAGCTCACGAAAGCTTATGCTCTAATAAATTTGTTAGTCTCTAAGGTGCCACAAGTATTTCTTTTCTTCTCCCTAGGAACTGAGTGCAGTAGCTAATATGACATGCCCCTTCCTCTCAGACATGAGACAGGGGATTTGATCCCCCTGTTCTGTCTGTATGCATTCAGTGGTTGTTGCCAAAATTATCTGCTTTGTACAATGAAATCACATGCTACCTATATTTCTGTCCTCTGTGCTACCAAAGAATGGTATCCAAGGGTAGTCTCCCAGTAGCCCTTCAGCCCTTCCCTTTGCAGGGAAATCAAGTCACCACATCTCTCTTCTGCTCTCTCTTCGAGACAGAGGGAGAGTAAAGCCTTCAAATGCCTGAAAACTAAAGGTCTTTAAACCCATTTCCTCCTCTGAGACAGGAGAAAGCAAAACCTTTCAACCAACTGAAAATAAACAGTCCTGGACCCATTTTCCTCTTCAGAACAGAGGGGGAAATAAAGCCTGTACACAAGAAGTAAACAAGACAGTCTTACAGTAGGCTTACATTTCCATTAGTAGTATTGCCTCTGTATGAAACAACCTTTCTCCAGTCCAGCCCCATGATGCACTTCCTCTTATGTGTTCCAGGCTGGCTTTCTGCGATGTTAATGGGCTCCAGCTGTTTTGTGGCCTGCTGTTTAACCTTTTCCTCACCACATAGAACCCTTGAAGGAACAGAGCTTTCTAAGCCAATCACTCTCCTGTCCTTCCTGGGATACAAGGAGGGTAGTATCCCTTTTCCACAGATGGAAAACTTAATTTTGGCCTGTACGATTCACCACAATGTATTTTTAATAGCTGTGTGACTAACTTAATTTTCCAATATAAAGCATATGGTGTCTATGAAAGGTGGACTCTAAGGTTCATGGCTCCCCTAAGGGCTATGGCTCAGCCTTGTTTTTAACTTTAACATACCTTGGGGCCAGTTGGACCCCAAGATTTCAAGTGCAATGCTTCATCCTTCTTTGTTCTTCTCCAAAATTATTTCCTGTATATTGTTGCAGTACTTGTTTCTTTATGGAATTGATCTATTTACTGCTGTTCTAAAGAGTGCTCGCATGTAATTCTAAATCACACACAAATATTTTCAGTTGTTTCGCCCTTCAGGCTGTTAATCAGTTCTATGCTACTTTTCCTGTGCTGTCATTAATTGCTTCCATGTAATCCTCAATTCTCATATGAAAAATGTATATTTTTATCTAAACAACTTTATTACTCACTGCTTCTGCTACTGTGTCTGTAAATCATTTGGGGACATAGTTTTCATGACAGATGTTAAACAAAATTAAGTTATGTAGTACTGTATTACTTGATTACTCTGTTGATGTCTTTTATGTTTGCTCCCCTGCTACCTGTCTATCCATCTAGTGTACAGATATAAAATTAAGTCTACCAAGGAAAGAAAAAGTAATTCCTGGAAACTAGACAGAAAACTAACAGACACTATTTTAAAATATTGTTTGCACATGGAGCAGATACAGAATTTAATGTGGTGCCTGTACATACTCAAAAGAATAGATCATCATTACCCAAGCAACTCTACATGGGAATGCAATGTAGAACAATAATATAGAAACAAAATCATCTACTTTGTTTTACAAAGCAGACTTTGCTTAATCTGTGGCTGTGATGGGATATAATACGTCAATTTACAAAAGCTGGTTTGTTTTGACATAAGCACTTCAATTCCAAATGTTTCCCTGGGATGACTTGTCAGCGCAATGAATCGAGTCTGCAATGACAAGTGGGGGAAAAAACATGTTTGACAGAGTTGGAAGAAGTGAGATGTAGGTGCCATTGAACATCAGTAGCTGAAGTGATAAGTGCTATAAAAAAAAGCAGGCACAGGAAGATAAGGCTTATTAAATCTGACAACTCAAAAGAGAAAACGGGCTTTCAAGTATTAACAAAGAGCAATGATGGTATGAAGAAGTGAACATGGCACAGCCAGTAGAGTACACCTTCCTATCACAGCTCTGATCATCAAGAACGCTCTTTATCTTTGGTCCTGTAAGTTTAAATGTCAAAGGAAAGTGTGATGCCAAGTTTACCAGATTTCCTGCCAGTGAGATGTTTCAGATAAATTATGCCATGTGTCCCTTGGTATTTTATCCTCTTTCCAACAGGGCAGCTGACTAGCTTGAAAGGTGTCAGCCGACTGCGACAAGGACAGTCTTGCCTAGCAGTCAAAGTGGGCAGCAGGCCCACTGTTTGGAGCAGGTGTCAAGAACCAAGAATTAAGGTCAGAGCTGGAGTCAGTTGGAAGCTGGAGCCAAGTATCAAGCTGGAGGTCAGGCGTTAGACACCGAAGCAGAGGGTCAGGATGGAGTCAGTAGTCAGAAGCTAAAGCCATGGGTCAAGCCAGAGATCAGGAACTGGAGCGAGTAGGGTAACAGACAAGGAAGGATTCAAGGCAGGGGCAGGACAAAGGCAAGGCTAGCTGCAAGCCAGGAGCAGCAGGAGCAAGATAATGCAGCATCAGGCACTGTGCTAGGCATGAGCACTGAGAAACCCACTAAGTGCTGCTACTGGCTTAGGAGCTATCCTGCTGGCCCCTCCAGCCAATCAGGTGGTATAGCAAGTCAAGCAGCCTCCTTCAGGCCAACTGTATTGATGAGAGTACCAAGAAATTAGTTCTGTTGCAGGCCCTACTTCCTGAGAAACCCACAAAGGAGGACATTTCAGCAGGAAAACAGATCGAATCATGGAACGAGACACCCAAATACCCCGAGAGCTGCTTCAATATGGAAAAAAATCCTCTGACCACAAACCCCTAGCTGTCACTTACCACCCCACACTGGAACCCATGGGTTTAATGGAACCTATTAAACGATGAAAAGCCATACTGGATAGGGACCACATCTTGAAAGAAATCTTTCCTGAACCCCCTTTTTTGGCCATTAAACAACCCCCAATCTCACCAAGCTCCCCATAGACCAGGACTACCAACTCAAAGCAGCACCAGACCTTGCCAGAACAACAAATGCTAAACCTTCAGATATATTTCCACTGCTATGATGATCAATACCACCTACTACACACCTTTCAAGATCCATGGATCCTACACATGGCTATCACAACATGTGGTGTATCTCATCCAGTGCACTAAATGCCCCCATAACAATTACCTGGGTGAAACAAGACAGTTACTATGCTCTCAAATGAGCTCACACAGAAAAATGGTAAAAGAGAAAAAACATCATATCACCTGTGGGTGAGCACTTTTCATAAAAGACCACTCCATATCTGACCTCTTAGTCTTCAGCCTCAAAGGAAACTTCAATACATTCAATAAAGGCTTGCATTCATAATTTTGCTAAACAATAAAAGCCATGGTCTTAATAAAGACCCTGGATTTATGGTTTATTACAACAATCTGTAACCCACTAATTCCCCTATTTTTGTCCTGTGACTGGAGTTGTGTGAACTGGCCACTTCACCTTGAATGGTCTCTTGGAATATGTATTAACTATTTATGCCAATTTGTTCCATTTTGTATTTAGGTATGACACTCTGAGTACCTTTCCCAGACCTGAAGAAGAGCTTTGTGGAGCTCTAAAGCTTGTCTCTGTCACCAACAGATGTTGATCCAATAAAAGATATTACCTCACCCACCTTGTCACTAATATCCTGTGACCAACATGGCTACAACACTGCACTCTACAGAAGCAGACATAAAGAGAGTATAAACACAGACGTAGGTACAAGAATTGAATAGGCACAGAGAAAGAACTAACTAGCTTTGAAACCTTAGAACCAGTCCCTCTAGGACAAACTAGAAGCACCTTGGTGGAAAACAGAAGGAAGCCTGCAATATATGTGCTGTATCTTTTGTTTGGATAAATAGCTATATTCTACAGTGAATATATGATACTTATAAAACTGCCAGGCTGACAAGGCTGGGAATTTTTGAAAGTGTTCTCATCTTACTCCCTTGACCTGCATGTATGGCTCTGTATATCAAAAAGTTACCACTAAACAGTTAACTTCGGTGGAGAAGAAAACAATTTTCTAATCTTGTTGTGAAAAAAATACCATCGGCATAAGGCAATGCTTGACAATAGGATATCCTCTGGAATACCAACTATATGTTTTTATAGCTTGTGCAGCTGTTGTGTAAATTATTGGATTTGACCTATCTTCCTGACAAGCGCAGTATCCATCAAACAACTGGTATAGTCTCCTAAAGCCAGCTGCATACACTCCTCCCCTTAGACACAGACTATAGGATGCTGATTACTGCCTCTGCCACATCTGTATATAAACAATTATTCTCAGTGGAATTAGAGAAGAAGAAGAGAAAAGCATTAGTTGCGTGGGTAAAAATTCAGATCTAGGGCATTCACTTCTCTCTATCTTTTCAAAATAATAGGGGGTGTTTCAAAACAGATGGGGAAGCAGGTATATAAGCCTACAAAATAATTAGAAAACAGTACTCTGAGTGAGATAAACAGGCTATGGATCAAATAGTGGAAGATCCTTCTGATACTGGGGGGAGGGAGAAGGAACCTTCCTGTTTTGCAGCCCCTGACCTCACCTAAGCATAATTATAACTCATGGCTGCTAGCCACTCCAAAGGCAAGGGGATAGAGGCATAATAAATACCTTTTTTTTTATTATCCCACACCCCCATTTCCAAGATACTGCAGAGTTTGCTATTGGTAACAGAACTGCAGTGTCGAAGTTGTTAGTGGGGGATAGGGAGAAGCTGAAAGGAAGGCAGTTGGGGATTTTAGCAGTTGGTATGGAGTGGGGTGCAGTTTGGGTTGTAAGATTAGCTCGATCTTTCTGCTAAAATGATCAGTTGTGAAATACTTACCTTTAAAATGTTCTCTGTAAATTTCAAGGTTGACCACCCACTGAGAGAATGGGGCAATTCCCACTTCTCAAAACTTGTTTCAGCCTGCCTGCAGATTCAAGATGACAAGAGTTCATTGGTTAATGTTTTAAAAGTTATCTTTGCAACTGGGCCTTTCCCTTTTAATACAAGCTTAAATCCTGGAGCATGATCCTTCAGCAAGATATGGGTTCAGCTGCTAATTCCTGTGACAGAATTGCAGAATACTTAGGGTCAGATCCTCAAGTGGTGCAAACTAGCATAATTTCTTTGAAGACAATGAAATGAAGGTGATTTACACCATCTGAGGATCTGGCCCATGTAGTTTCAGCAAGCACCAAGGAAAGGCATTTTGGAAAACAGGATTGGGGAAATGAACAGGTGATTGTACAGACAGACTGATCCAAATCCCAACTCCTCTCTGTTTGCTGGGGAGAATTGCAGGCGCTCCTGCAGACCTTAGGTTTATTGTAGTGGCTATGGATAGGCTCTATGAGTGCTCCTTGGATTTTGGGTGGTGGAGGAAGGATTCCTTTCCTACCTCCAAAAAGACCTGTGCAGAGTCTGTTTACTTGCAAATGAGGAATCCACCCTGTCTCAGTTGTATTTGCGGCATGCATTACCTAGGACAGGTAGATTGACTGTATTTACTCCCTGTGAAAGACCAGTCACAGTCTGGCTCTACATAATTGCTTAACAATATATTTCAAAATAAAGTTCTGACCCATACTCATTGGTTACTCTTTCATCAATTAATTATTAAGAATAATTAATTATATTGTACATTTGTAGAGTGTCTTTTATACCAGACAATTCCAAAGTTCCTTATTCTGGTTGGGAATGTCTTGCTATTATTACCCTATATTTTCTGACAGGAAGCAGATTTTTTTATATCATCTTTTCTTGGATGAAATTTTAGGTGTCATTCCTGACTTCTTAAATAAATAAATCCCTAATCTTGCCTAATTAATGTATCAAAGGAGCAAATGCTGCCATAGGATTAATTTATACAAAAGCATTGTTCTTGGTCTCGGTCTCATCCTCCTTGTTGTATTTATTAGTTTTTATTTCATAATAAGAGCTCAAGTGGTCCCACCAAAAATTATTTGCTGCTCTAGCTGTGTTCTTTATCCATCTCAGTCTCTCGCTGGCAGCTGAAACAGCCATTTATGGAAAAGGTACATCTGTTTAGTTTAGAAGCTCAAAGGACTCAACTGCACTAATTCTACTTTGACCTATCACAGCTAATAGGATGGAATGGTCATTTAATTATTGTTCTTGGCAGCATTCCAGAGAAGCATCAGGGAACAGACTGATTGGTTATGGTTCACTGAGTCAGACAGTGGTATGCAGCTTGCAGTCTTTTCAATGGGTAGCTCTACCATTAGAACAGCTAGACTTTAACCATCTACCTGAGTATATTTGTTCCTCATGAAAATAAATCTATTACATCTTCCTTTCAAATTCACATTTGTCTGAGAATTCCTCAGTACAACTATACTGAATTAGGTAAATAGGGCCCATTGCAAATCCCATTCAATGAAAATATGTCCATTGATTTCAAGGGACTTTAGATGTGAGCAGAAGATACTGTTACACCTTTTGACCCAACCCATCAGCCAAAGTTCAGGGCTTTACAAATTGTTTCCACAGCAATTGATGATGGAGCCAGGTGTTTCTTTGATGCAAGTTTGTTTCTTTACAAAGAATGTACAAAGTCCTGTTTGCCTGAACAGAGGAGGAATTAATCAACCAGAGACAGTTTCTTTGCCTGCAACTTTTAGGGCTCTTTCAGCCAACATTCTGCCCAGAAACTTCCTGTAGGCTTTTCTCAGAACCATGCTCAATGCTTGGCCAAGCTATGTCTAGAGTTTCCTTGATGCCCTCTCTGCATAGTGAATCATAGACAATTATTTCTGAAAAGCAGTGTGGAAGAAATCTGGAACTGATTCTTACATCTCGAAAAAAAATAGCAACCCAGGCAAGCACCAACTTCTTTCCCCACCTCATTTAGGACCAGCTTTTGCACCCTTATTTTCATTGAGTTATACCTTATTCCTTGAGCAGTTCTGTTGAACTTAACATGAATAAAGTTGGCAGCCTCTGGCCATGAGTCTCACCACTTGACAACTCTGAATACTATTCTTTGCACAGAGTCATTACTGTTCACAAAGGCCTTCATCTTCATCCACTTCTCCACTTTTCCTCCTTCTTCCTCTTCTTTCATTCCTATGTTCCCTAATGAGATCTTTCTTATTAGTTGGATGTATCCTACCTCAAGTTTAGGCTTCCTATTTCTTCCTCCCTTCTAACAGACTCGTGTCTGTCATAATGTTCAAAGCATCCCTTGGCCTCTTGAACGAAAGATTACTTCTTTCTCCTATTCTTAAAAGCACTTGAGATTTAAGGTGTTGCCATCTTTTGTTCTTCCCATTGCTCTCTAAAATTTTGAAACAAGTAGTTTGTCTCACATTTTTCCCCTCAATATCTCTAAGCATTCTATCCTGATCTTTTCCCAACATGGCTTTTGTTCTGGTCATGAAAATCATCTTCACTAGATTTATTAATGATTTGTTTGGGGTCAAATCTGATTTGTTTTCTTAGAGCCTTTTTGCTTTATCAGCTGTTTTTGATACTGCAGATTAATGTCTTCTCCTTCACTGCCACAGCATAAAGGGCTATGTCTCCAGTGTTTTTCCTCCTACTTATCTTATGGGTATCTCATATTATCCTGGGCTGATAATGTTTCTTCCTTTCATCGCTCTGTGAATGTTCAGTTGGACTCTTATTCTCCTACTCTTTTCTCTTTATGCTTGACAACTGGCATCATTACCTCCAGGCATAGTATGCAGTATCATTTGTCAGCTCACAGTCCATTGTCTTCCTTTTTTGGTTTCTTTTCCTTGTATATCTTCGTTTTATTTCTACCCTTCTTCTTGAACAAAAGTCAATTATCTTAAATTAAATCTGAACAAGGCAGTAATTATTCTTTACTCTTTTCCATGTCCCATATTTTTATAATTGGCAATAATCCCTGGTAGGATGCTGATCTAAGGATGGTTTGGGCACTGGATTGAGCCTCAGGAGACCTAGGTTCAGTTCCTGGCTTAGTCACAAACATTTCCTATGTGATCTTGGGCAAATTCCTTGATCTACCCTTTGCTTCTGTTCCCCATTTGTAAAACAGGGGGCACATCTCCATCACAGGGGTATGGATTTCATCCTTATATTAATGGCTGTGATACACTCAGATAGCATCGGAATGGTGGGCTATATAAGCAACTAGATAGACTATTCGAGCTGTCATCACTCGGAACTTTAGCAATAAGCTTTTTCCAGCAAGTTTCTTTCTCCATGCATAGTGTAGTTAAAGAATAGTTACTGTGATGTTGCACTCCATATTTTTATGGAAATATGCTTATGAGTGTGAATATGATGTAACTGGAATATGCTTTATGTAAAAGGTCTCCTGTAAGGTATCATAACAAAGGTTATAACCTACTGAATATATTCCTCCTATTTATATGCATGTATCATTCTTGTGTCTGAAGCTAGAAATATGAAGTATAACTCTGACGTCCTATTGTAATTCTGCAAAGTGTGGGCCATTAATGGTGGTTTATAATTTTGATGACTCCCACTGATTAGGAAAATTGGTTGTCAATGGTTTATTTACCTGTAAGCCTTCCTGTGTACTTGTGGGCCAACCCAGGAAGAATGGAGACTAGGGGGGTCTTACAGTGACATGTGACTATGTCACATGATGCTGGAATCCATCTTAAATCTGGTACTTTTCCATTTAGAAGGAGGGGTGGGGACCCAGAGAGACAAAAAATTCCTGCCTTGTACCAAAGCTATAAAAGGAGGTGGAGCAAGACAAAGGTGGCTGTCAGTCATAAGAAAACCCCTGCTTACCACCTGAGATGTCTGCTGAAACTAACAAGGACTGGAGCAGGGGAAAGGATTGGGCCCAGACTAGGCAGGAGTCTAGTCTGTATTGTATTGGAACATTTTTGAGGGTGAGATATTATCTGTAATCAGTTTCTTAATGTATTTGGCTTAGACTTGCATGTTTTGTTTTATTTTGCTTTGTGACTTACTTTGTTCTGTCTGTTATTACTTGAAACCACTTAAATCATAGTTTTTATACTTAATAAAATCTCTTCTGTTTATTAATAAACCCAGAGTAAGTGATTGATACTTGGGGGAGCAAACAGCTGTGCATATCTCTCTATCAGTGTTATAGAGGACAGGGAATTTATGAGTTTACCCTGTATAAACTTTATGCAGAGTAAAACAGATTTATTTGGGTTTAGATCACATTGAGAACTGGGTGTCTGGGTCCTGGAGAGGTAACCTGCTGAGCTGTTTTTGGTTAAAGTCTGCAGATTTGGGGGCGTGGCCCAGACCCTGAGTCTGTGTTGCAGCAGGCTAGCATGTCTGGATCAAAAAGGCATGGTTCTGGAGTCCCAAGCTGGCAGGGAAAATGGGCTCAGAGGTAATTTTAGCACATCAGGTGACACTTCCAAGGGGGTCTCTGTGACTAAACCTGTCACAGTGGTGTTGTCAGCAGGATATGTGCACAGTTGATTGCTTTGAGACACTGGTAATGATTTTAAGTGAGTTTTGAGTGTGGTAGCTGGAGAACAGATAAAGTGGTTACTGGTTTGTTATTTTCTGTTTGCTTATTTTGGGTGAGGGAAATCGGTTCAGAAAAGTAAGCAAAATGAGTGAGAGTGAAGTTCAGAAGATGCTAGAGCTATACAGGTTGCAGATTGCTGAGAAGAAAAATGAACACAAAAGGCAGATGGAATTAAGACAAGTGGAAATTGATGTGCAATTTGCCTGGGAAAAGGCTGCCATGAAGGCAGAAGCAACCAGACAAAGGGCTGCACACCAGCAAGCACTGGAGTTAAGAGACAAAGAAATTGAGGCCCAGAGACCAGCCCAAATTGAGACCCAAAAGCATGAACTGTCTGTAATGAAGTGGAACAGACAGAACCCTTCAGCAGCTGGCTCCGCTTCCCCCAAAATCCGAAAATGGAAGCGGTTATGTCCATCATATGATGAATCCAGTGATATTGCCGAATATTTCATCACCTTTGAGAGACTGTGCACTCTTCATATGATTCCTGAGGCTCAAAAGAGGACTACTTTGGTTGCAAAATTGATGGGGAGAGCTCTGGACAAATTCAATAAGATGCCTACATATGCCTGAAAGTTTCACACTATTTATACAGTAAACTCCTGGTCCATAGATTTTGACTTTCAGTTGTTCAGTGCTAACAACACTGGATTTCAGCCACTTCAGCTTATCCAGACCCAGGTTGCAAATTGCCTTGCTATTCATAGTTATCCCCTCTTTTCTTCATGTCACCAGCTTCCAAGCCATCCATGCTGCCACTTTTAATTTGTGCTTACATTTGATATCATCACCTAATAATTCTTTCAATTTAATATTACCTGCTTTCCTATTCATGGTTTCATGTACCTTCTCACAACTACATGATGATTCATTTCTCTAATGCCATTTCAAAACACTTCCTTAGGGTTCAAAAAAGAACTAGATAAATTCATGGAGGATAGGTCCATCAATGGCTATTAGCCAGGATGGGCAGGGATGGTGTTCTTCACCTTTATTTGCCAGAACCTAGGAATGGGCGACAGGGGATGGATCACTTGATGATTACCTGTTTTGTTAATTCCCTCTGGGGCATCCGGCATTGGCCACAGTCAAAAAACAGGATACTGGGCTAGATGGACCTTTGATCTGACCCTCTATGCCCATTCTTATAAGAATATCCCCACAGAAAAATGGTAGATGCCTCATCACTTGAATCAGTTAATATTATCTGGCCAAAACACTTAAAAATGTATAGTGGAGAATGATCCTTTATTGGCAAGGATCTTTTATTGGCAAGATTTTCAGTAGCTTTTCCAGCTCTAACTTCTAAGGATATGATGTTAAAAAAATAATTTTCTGTCAGTAGGAAGTTTCTAGCTTTCTCTGAAACGCAATCCTTCATAACCGATATTGAGAAAGAGATTGAAAAAGTATGAGAATCCTAAACTGGAGGAAACTTGTGCTTATAAACATCAATTTTGGCAGGGAATGCTAACTGAATAGCTTTTGGTGCCCTAGCCTACAAATCCATAATACAAATCACAGTCACAGTTTGGGGCAACTGAACCTGTATTTCCCTCTTACAGTCCAGCTAGGGCACCCCCGTCTAGGCTCCCAGCTCCTCAGCCTTTATCTCTCTTGAGCAGAGTCTCTGGTCTCTCCCCCTTCTGACTGGGTTTTTTTTAGGCTGCTATACTGTGAGTTCCCCAACAAGTTAGACTGTCTAAGCAGGCCTGTGCTCCTTTCTCCACAGAGGCTACAAAGGACACAATTGCCCACAAGTATAAGTTACCACACAGCCCTTTCTAGGAAAGCACATTTATTCTTAAGGTGGAAGCATTACAGAGAAAACATATCAATATAATAAAAGAACCTACACACATGCTAGTAAGTTTACTAGACATCACCTCAACTCCAGCAAGAGCTCTGACAGATGATCACTCTTCCAAACCCCACCCAGGGTGTTTTTTGTGGGTGGTTACAAGTTCATAACAGCTGTTAGCTCAGAACAAGCACCCATGAATTTGTGAATCACAATTTTATACAGTTTGGGTCTTTGATCTTGGGACCTTGGGAGCAGCTGATCTATAGCCAAAGGTTCCCTCTTCAGGGCAAAGCATCAAAAGGCTTAATCTAAGGGAGTACAATTTGCATACACCTCCCTCTAGAGATTTCCTAATAAACTTTCTTTGTCCCATAAATTTATTCTTGTCTGCCACGTAGTTCAATTTAGTCCTTTGATCATTCAGGCCCACAATAATACGTAACCTTTGTATTTAATATGATGACTCCAAATATACTTAAACTTAATTTAATAAGATCTCCTAAAGATATTGCAGGAACTTGCCATATCCTGTCATAACCATATAGCCAGGAACACAGAAATTGCCATATTTGAAGAGACAAGTGGCCAGTCTAGTCTGGCATCCCTTCTGGCAGTGACCTATATCTGATATTTCAGAGCAAGGGGAAAAAACTTCAATACATCCAGACAATTTTACTGTACTATATAATGTTGCAAGTTTTCTTCCTGACTTCAGTGTAGAAGCATGAAGATTATTTAATCAATACAGCTGTTTATCATTCTCAATTTAAAGCATGCAAACAGCAAAAGGGACTCGGTGGTTTTTTTTCTTTCTATTTGTCTCTTTCTGGCAGGAATTCTATTTATATAGATAAATTGCTTCCATTTTTGCAATTCATAAAACAACCAACATAAACACAAACATGCATTTACTCACAGTGTTATGCTGTTTATTCTCTGCATCTTTATTAACACAAATACTGTTTATCAGTTTGAGGCTTCTGGTGCATACAAGAAGGCTTATTTAGACGATGCTTTTGATCACCTTATATAACTATCAGTATATATTATGCAACTACGGTACTTTGGTTTATTTCATAAAGGTATTTATTTGATTTATTTTTTAAATCATTCAATTTTTAGCTCTCCAATTCTGGTAATAAACTTGTTTCATAAACCACAAAACAAATGTGTGTAAATCAGGAAAAAGCTCATTTTCATGATTTTCAATCAAAATATCATAGGGAGTGACCTTATTTAAAGCCAGAACACATACAATCCATGCACATGTAATGAAATTCATGACACTGAATGTTAATTGAGTTAATTGACAGTGAGACAGTTTTCACTGGTAGTGGCTCCCAATCAAAGCTGTCATGGTCTTGTGTGTGTATATATAGCTGTATAATTATAGTTATTGTATAAGATAATGCCCTAATTTAAATACAACTTTTTGTATGTAACTGAAGCCTCATAATGATAAACTAAGACAGAGGCTACCTAGTTTGTTTGGGATGGATGGGAACAGACAAATTTATAGGCACATGAAACAAAAGGCCAATTGGCAATATCCCTGGGACAAAATCCTACCTTTGTTGAAGTCAGTCCCAGCTCTCACACCGACCACACTCTCAATGATCCTAGGCAAGTTACTAAATTCTCTGCCTTTGTTTCCCAGTCTGTCAAATGGGACAACACTTATTTGCTAACCTCACATGGATATTGTGAACATTAGATGTTGGTAAAGCACTTTGATCACAAGATTTATGTTAAGTGCTAAGTATTATTGTCATGAGAGTTGCAGTTCCTCCAACAAAAGTCTTTATATGCCCTTTGAGAAGACAAAAGGTCAAGTCTTATATACAATAAACTTCTGATGTACTTTAGACAATACAATTTTTCTTTGAGACAGCAGAGGAGGAAAAAACACATAAAAGAGCACATAAATTGACACATAAAAACACATAAAAGATTAGGTGCTTTTGGCAGATTGCCCACCTCTTTAGGGAACTGAAGAATCTGTTTAAAAAGCGGTTTGATAGTTTGCTTTACTTTGGGCACTGTTCCTTGCTGCAGTTGTAAATGGGATTGTCTGCTAACAGCCTTAAACTTAAACTTCTAATCTATCCTTAGGTTACAAAAGCAATAATGGTAAGTGCTCTTGATGGGTTATCTACTGAACTGCTGTTGGCCAAGATGTGTTGGAGCAGTATCTAATGATCACAAAAACCATGTTCTTATCCTTCAGTATTAAGAGTCGGAGAAGATTCACACATCAGTATGGAACAACTAAATAATACAGAGTAGGTTTCAGTTCCAATTATGTAGCTGCATGCTTGTCACATCAGACTAATTCCTGATTTTACAGAGAAACCGATCAGCTTCTTCACAGATTATATTTGGGCCAGTACTAGAAAAGTGTCATCCAGTCTAACAGGGTGTGAACAGTGGAATACACTTTCCCCATGTCTTGAAGTGTGTAGCCAAAGCTTCTCTGCAATCCATGAAAACTGGAGAGGGACAAACAGGCATTCAAAAAGGACAACAGATTAATAAATCAGGATTCCCATTCATTATTCAGTAGCCAGAAGTTACAAGCTAATTAGAGATAGTCAAAGTTTTCCAGATTTCATTAAAAAAATATTATGAAAATCTATGCAGTGGTTGCCGGGGATGGAGGGGTAGGGAATTCAACCAGGTATAATGCCATTTAGAATTTTTTCATTTTTGAAAAACGTTGACAAAATTCAAGAAAATTCAAAATTTCAACAAAGCTGTAAAATGTCTGAAAAATATTCAGGGAACTTATCTTATCCTCCTCAACCAGCTCTAAAGTTAATGTAAATGTATCATATGGCCAGTAAAATCTTTCGGCCCAGGTCCTGGGCCTCAGACAGCCCAATCAGTCAAACTAAAGACTATAAAGAAAATAAACCTTCCTCCCAGGCATGGAATGAGAGTGCAATCGCTCCACAGCCACTTCTTTAGCCTCAGAGCTGGAAGCTTCTCCTGCTCCTATGCCCTCACGTTTTGTGAGGTAAACAGTTGATAAACCCATGCACACTCACTCGTAAGTCCCCACTGCAATAGGAGAGACGGGGAGTTCCCACAGATTTGGTCTCCATAGCATGGAGGGGATGCACAGCTCCTACACAGGCTCCCCAGACGGATCCATGGGGACAGAAAGAAAAATGAGACTCTGGTTCTACTGTAGAAAGGACCCTCTGCACCTGCAGAGAAAGGGACAGGTACAGCATAAAGAGATTGTAGGTGTAAATGCTTCAAAATGATCACACAGCCTGCTAATACAGCTGGTGAAAATGTGGCAAGAAGACTAATGTAGGCCTAGATATTTTCACAAACTACAATTTAATCTAAGAGAATGACAAATGACATAATGCAAAACTTTTTTTTAAAACAAACACACACACATACAGCCTCTAGGATTTCACTATAACTCTTAGTATCCAGTTCTAGTAAAATTATCTTCTGAGACAGAACCAAGGTGAGAGCCACTGAGATCTCTGGAAGAAAAAAAAAATCATGCAAAGGGACTCAAGACTCTGTTGTGTTGTAGCCCTGTCTAGCTGAACTTACTATCTCAGCATGGCCTGTTTTGAAAATGCTGACTCATTCCTGCTTGCACTTTGGGGGAGATCCAACCTCTCCACCAGGTCTATGGAGGCTCCACAGGAAGTAGAACCAGTGCAGTTTTGCTGTGCAAATGAGTAGCCAGATGAAAGGAAACCAGTGGCTCTTCCGCAGGGAATAGAACCCTGCCCCACATGAGCTCCCTTAACAGCACTGCACATGGGATAGGACATAGGGAGGCTGAGAGAAGAAAATAAGAAGGGCCAGAGGATCAATCCCATGCTAAACAAATCCTCCTGTCTTCTGACCACAAGGAGAACGTGCTGTTGGGCTGGAGTACCTTCCGTTGTGCAGAATCAACTCCACAGCCTGTCCATGCTTTGGGAAGGAAAATTCTTCCTCACGGCCCATCATTAGGTTCAGGATTGGGGACTCAGTGCACAAATACTGCAACACTGCCTTAATTGTAACAGAGGTCACATAAAACTGAAGGGAGGCTCTCACAGAATTCACAAAGCAAAAAATCTCTGAAGAGTCTTCATCAACAAGGGAAGAAAACTTCAAAAAGGAAAGTAGTGTACAGTGTGCAAAGGAAATGCTGAGAAAGCCGGCTAATATACACATTCCTGGTTCTTTAAAGTTCATTCTATCCTCCAGGGGATTTGCTGCAGGGTGAATACCAGTGAACAACAATGAATTCCTGTGGGAAAGATGGGAGGAATATTAATAAGCCAAGCACATTAGCAGGTTAAGACTCGTATGTCAATAGACATACAAATAGGCAAAGAAAATGGGCAAGGGAAAGGTGGAATGATTCCTAATAAGGATAAAAAGAAACACAGTGAGCTTCCTTGCTTTCAACCATGGTTTCCTCTTCTGTCACAGCTCATGAGCTCACACTATATTGGGGTTGAAAAAACTTCTCATGGCAATTTTTCAGGAGTACTGATGATGAAAGCAAAAAAGTCATAGAAATATAGCTACCAAAATGTCACAAACACTTATATGAACTCAAAATAAGTTTTGTTTTTCCATTTTTAGTGCAAATAGCAACATGCAGTGCATGCACTGTGATAAACTGGCAGCTGTAAATAACACCAAAGTTGCTCTGCAAGATCTTACGCTTCTAAACTCAATCTGGTTCTCCTAATCTTTAAAAAATGTCTATTTCTCATCTAGGCGGGGAGGAAAGAAACCTCATGACCCTGTCTGGGAACTAACACTCACACTTTAAGCTTGTTGTTACTATAATGGCTGCCGATGAGCTCTTGCTTTCTATTAGCCTCCTAAGTCTATTCCTCCACTCCTATAGGAATCAGGGAGTTTAAAGCAGATGATCCAGAAATGGGAAATAGAGCACAGAAATGGGGAATGCCGGTTGTATGAAGGATCCATGCAGGATTCCTTTCTTATATTCCAGAATCAGGGTTTCATGTATGAATTTCCTCTGATCCCTTGAATACTCAGAGTCAGAGAAAAAAGCAGATGGGATGCAGCTATACTGATCCTAATAGTTCCTTCTTAGCGGAGAAAATTTTGGCTGACAGATCTGCAAATGCCAACTGAGCCTCCAGACTATCCAGATATAGTATCCATAACTAGAGGCAAAATCTGCCTCCAGACCCAGAATGTCTACAGCTAACAGCCTGGATGTTGGCTGGATAAGTGTTGCTGACAGACTGTTCGCTAGGGTAAGAGAAATCCTTTTGAAAAGCAGGAAGCCTGCAACCAGGAGAACTATTCCTCAAAGTGGAAAAGATTTTCTGTTTGGCCAGACAGACATGATCTCAACCATTTGGAGGCCCCCAAGCCCCAAGATCCTTGACAGCATTCTGCACAATCAAAGTCCATCTTGCAGAAATCTCATCATGACACTCTTAGGTACAGTCATGCTCTGTATTCTCCCTTCATACTGTTTCTAGATTTTTAAAAGGATTGATTCATACTTACCCACCAGTCAGGGAGCCCCCATTCAGATTCCAATGAAAGTGGCTTTTGTGTAAAAAAAAACAACCCCACACTTGGGGTTTTTTTCAGTGAGAGCATAGTTTTTCTACTATGGGTCAGATCCTCAGCCGGTACAAAGACAATGGAGGCATTCAGATTTACACAAACTGAGGATCTGACTAAACAGTCCTAACCCTGTTTAACAAATTACAATAGCTATTATTGTCCCTTTGGTCATTTCACTGTGTGTATATAATGTGCAGACACAGTAGACTCTACTAACTGGAACATCAGCTTGTTCAATACAACAATTCCTGTATTTTAATGACTGCAGGCATGGGGCACGGGTCACTTGCAGGTTTAAACTAGAGTAAATGGTGGATTCTCTGGAACTTGAAGTCTTTAAATCCTGATTTGAGAACTCCAGTAACTCAGCCAGAGGTTAGAGGTCTATTACAGGACTGGGTGGGTGAGGTTCTGTGGCTGGCAGTATGCAGGAGGTCAGACTAGATGATCATGATAGTCCTTTCTGACCTTAAAGTCTATGAGTCTAAGTATGCAATTTCTTCTAGATTTGAAGAAATTTCCATGGACCATCCATCTTGAAAGGCACTAAGCATGAATAGTCTATAATCCACTGAATCTTTGTATCATTGACATAACATGCATGAACCGGCTGTGGTCCAGTTCAAATATTTGACTACCATTCCTTACGCTTAAATGATGTGGCATGATTTCTTACATTTAATCTTGACATTTGGAGCCAGGTTTGTTACTCTTGGCAAACCCTTTTGTGGGAAGATTATCCAAACCCTGCCTTCACAGCCTCCTGCAATGCTTCTGATGAAGGGAACCACTTTTTTTTTTGCATGGAGCTATTTATGATTAAATTGAGAACAGTTCCTATAAAAGGCAGCAATTCCAGCACTTTGTCTTGTTATAATCCATGTAAATCAGAGCAATATTTCATTTTTGATATATGTAAGGGTGGGCTTTCCTTTGAAGCATGGATGATGACTTTATGTACAGCTGCAGCAAAATAGACCAAACTCTGTGAAATCCCTTCTTCTTCCCTTCCATTCTAAAATGAAACATATGGCTTATGAAAGGTTCCTGATATAACAAGTGACCAGAACTGTTAATTGTTATCTGGGAAATGAGGTCCCCTTATTATTGGGACAGCTGCTTGTGTTGGGGTTCATACAGGGCCTAAGACACCAGTCATGGTGTCTGGCTGTCCTTTGAGGGGAAGCCAGGCTTAACTAATCATGAAGCCCAGCTGGGCAGGCATAGACTGCTTAGTATAAAGCCAGGGAGTTGAGAGCAGAAGAGGCTGTAGGGAGAAGGTCGATAGTCACTCCCTAAGGGAATTGGCCAGGGACAAAGAAGAAATCCATGGGGAAAATCCAGCAAGAGGCCAAGAGGGGTGAAGTAGCCACAGGGAGCAGAGGAATCTTCGGTGGCAAACCCAGCGACAGGCAAGGAGATAGATAGGATAGGAAACAGCAGCTGGTATGAGACTGTAGGAGACCAAATCTGGTAGGTCATAGGTCCCTGGGCTGGAACCGGGAGTAATGGGACGACCATAGTTCCTGTACCAGCCACTGGCAAAGTGGCACAGAACCAGAAGATGTAACAGAAGACTACCTGAGATGGAATATGAACAGCTGGTCTGGTGCGACTTTCTGGAGGGAACGATAGTGACCTGAGTCATGGAGAGAGAGAAAGGAGCCATAATACGAGCAACTGACTGGAGGGGGCACCAGATGGGGTGAGCTAATTCCCAGACCCAGCCATATGGAGGTGCACCTACAGGGAGCGGACCCCTTCATACTGTTATGACAACCATTTGATAGTATCATTTATAGGGACAGACTATGGGCTGGTTTGCACAAGGGATTAGAAGGATATAGGGGCCTGATTTGGTCCCTTACTTTACCTATCCAGATTGCACATAGCAGCGCAGCAGAGAGGACAACCACCCTCAGGGTTGCAACATCCCCTCCACAACCACCATAGAAGTGGGCAGGACAAGACAGGGAGTGGGTGGAGCTTCAGCACCATCCCCAGCACACCAGCTAGGGTAGCTATTCCAATTCACTGTCAAAGTATGTAGGTAAAAGTATGGCATAGGGAATTGGTATTGCCAACCTAAAAAATCATGAGTCAGGTCTCAAACTTCAAGAAATTGGCTTAAAAATCATGAGATCAAAAATAATAATTGTTGGGCTTTCTTTATTTGCCTTTTGGTCCTGGAACATTTAGGGGTCATGGTTTCAAACTTTTCTCAGTAGCAATAGTGGGCTAGAAAGTTATTTTTTTAGAAATGAAAACTGAGATTCTCATGTAATAACCAAATTCCAGCAACTGGGGCTTAAAAAAAAATCACCAAATATCCCAAGACTCATGATCAGATCAAGAGTGTTGACAACACTGAGTTACTTCCCCTGCAGAGCAAGAGAGAACAGCTTCTAACTCAAAGTGCCTTCCACAATCTGCCCCCCAGGCTGCTACTGGGGCAGCACAAAAACACACTTCCCTTTGTTCAGTCACAATACTGGATAGTCTAGTGTGATAAGAAAAGGAGTACTTGTGGCACCTTAGAGACTAACAAATTTATTAGAGCATAAGCTTTCGTGAGCTACAGCTCACTTCATCGGATGCATTTGGTGGAAAAAACAGAGGAGAGATTTATATACACACACAGAGAACATGAAACAATGGGTTTATCATACACACTGTAAGGAGAGGTTTCAGAGTAGCAGCCGTGTTAGTCTGTATTCGCAAAAAGAAAAGGAGTACTTGTGGCACCTTAGAGACTAACAAATTTATTAGAGCATAAGCTTTCGTGAGCTACAGCTCACTTCATCGGATGCACTGTAAGGAGAGTGATCACTTAAGATAAGCCATCACCAGCAGCAGCGGGGGGAAAGGAGGAAAACCTTTCATGGTGACAAGCAAGGTAGGCTAATTCCAGCAGTTAACAAGAATATCAGAGGAACAGTGGGGGGTGAGGTGGGGGGGAGAAATACCATGGGGAAATAGTTTTACTTTGTGTAATGACTCATCCATTGCCAGTCTCTATTCAAGCCTAAGTTAATTGTATCCAGTTTGCAAATTAATTCCAATTCAGCAGTCTCTCATTGGAGTCTGTTTTTGAAGCTTTTTTGTTGAAGGATAGCCACTCTTAGGTCTGTAATCGAGTGACCAGAGAGATTGAAGTGTTCTCCAACTGGTTTTTGAATGTTATAATTCTTGACGTCTGATTTGTGTCCATTCATTCTTTTACGTAGAGACTGTCCAGTTTGGCCAATGTACATGGCAGAGGGGCATTGTTGGCACATGATGGCATATATCACATTGGTAGATGCACAGGTGAAGGAGCCTCTGATAGTGTGGCTGATGTGATTAGGCCCTATGATGGTATCCCCTGAATAGATATGTGGACAGAGTTGGCAACGGGCTTTGTTGCAAGGATAGGTTCCTGGGTTAGTGATTCTGTTGTGTGGTGTGTGGTTGCTGGTGAGTATTTGCTTCAGATTGGGGGGCTGTCTGTAAGCAAGGACTGGCCTGTCCTTGATCTGTGAGAGTGATGGGTCGTCCTTCAGGATAGGTTGTAGATCCTTGATGATGCGTTGGAGAGGTTTTAGTTGGGGGCTGAAGGTGATGGCTAGTGGCGTTCTGTTATTTTCTTTGTGTGATAGTTTCAGAGTAGCAGCCGTGTTAGTCTGTATTCGCAAAAAGAGCTTATGCTCTAATAAATTTGTTAGTCTCTAAGGTGCCACAAGTACTCCTTTTCTTTGTGTGATAGTGTGATAGAAGCTTTGGAAAAATTACTTTCTTGAATTTAATCGAGTTCAACTGAATGACATGTCTAAGACAGGCTTCATTTCATCCTCAAGACTTTAAAGTTTGAAAGAATATTTGCATCCAAATGTAATGGAATCTCCATTGTGGATCAGATCATTGCATTAGTCCATCTAGTGCAGTACCTTGTCTTTGACTGTGCCTAGATGCAGTAGTGTTCATGAAACCCTGAGCGAATAATTATGGAATCAGTCCTTATTACTCAGAAGAAAGGAGAGGAAGGATAAAGTTTCAGTTAGGGCACTGGAGAACAGCTCAGAAAACCTAGGCTGTATGTCAAGCTCTACCCAAAATTTCCTCTGTGATGCTGCACAAATCATTTAATCTCTCTGTGCTTCGGTTCTTCATCAAAAAAAGCAGATAGGAAAGGTTCTTATCCCATCTCACAGGAGCATTGTGAGATTAAATTAATTAATATTTCTGTGTTTTGCAAATGAGTCATAGAAAAGCCAATACATAAAACAGAGTCCCATAAATAATTTCTTAAATTAAAAGGGCTAAAAAGCATTACATACTTTAAAAAATAAAAGTGAAACCAGTAAGTGTTCATATAATATGCTATTCTTTTTTTATAATGTTGGTATTATTGGTATTCTGTCTCTTTTTTTCTTTCCTATTTAATACAAAATAAAAAACACTTCAAAGCCTTTTAAAGTTAAAAAAAGTCAAAATGCTAAAGGCCAGATTTGAATGGGACTACTTCCGTAGTAAGGTACTGCTTAAAATGAATATGAGGTTCACGATGTGGCCTGAAATAATCATAACGTTGCTGGAATTCATAATCTGATTTTATCAGAAAGCAACATTTGGATCTTAGCATTTCTTACCCTTAATGACTTTGAATTTTATGTAGACTGCCTGTAACTTTAATCAGCTGAAGCTTTAATCAGCATTACTGCAATAGTTCAGTCTGACCTTTCCCTTTATGTAATTTTCTAAGAGTTGTCTTTGAAGTTGGATTATCTGTTCAATTGATTTTACAAGATATGAGATGGACCACAACTTCAGTATCCAAACTGCCCAGATGATGCCCATGTGTGCTACTTAGAAAGTCTATATGCAAGTTGACTTACAATTTGCAATTTTCTATGTCATGCAAAAGAAATTTTAAAAAATAATATACTGGAAAAGTGAGGGTTAAAACTGAGGGAGAGTACTGACTCAACAGTATAGAAATAAGTTGGAAGAATACTTTGTCATCAGTGGATTCAAGGTTTTATATAAACATTAGTCATGTGATTCATCATATACTGTCATTTGAATGATACAGACATCAGATAACTGCATACATGAAGTTCTGACAATACAACTAGTGACTTTCCACAGCAAAAACACAAGTCTTTGCTGAACGAAAAGGAGAAGCTACACTAGTTCAGTCAGCAAAGGCAAACATGCTGCATGACTAGCCTTAACAAATTCCATCCATCAGGAGACATATTTTCAGAGTACTACATCTGACATTTTGGTAAATTACCTTTTTCTAATGATCAAATCATGGTTGTTGTTGTTTTCAGTCCTTTATCCATAGACATCCAAAGATGTCCCATGTTTCTGGTTAGCTATAGCCAGAGAAGTGGTAACACATTAGATAATGATCTCCTTCGGCCATGCCTTTGCTGGGGGAACCCAAGTCTGGCTTAGTATCACCACCCCTTTGTCTCCTCTCATCAGAAACTAAAAGATCATTTACCCATCTCCAGGATGGACTGCACTGAATTGTCCCATAAAGAGTATAAGAGCCTGATGAGTACTAAGTAAAACAAAGTTCAATTGAAACAAACAAAAACAAAAACAAAATCAAGAGAAGATCAAACTAAACAAAAGCTAAATAATATTAAAAATCCCATGCCTATGTGTCACACTCTTTAGCTTAATCCAGGTAAGGAAGCTATAGGAAATGTATATTTTATAATCTCTCACATTTGTAGAGTTCTGTCTGTTCGTTACTTCAGGGCATTAAAGTTTCATTCCTCTCTCCCTGAAAAAAGTTAAAGTCCTATCCCAAAATGGGGTCACATGGAAATTGGTCAGGACAATATAGGCACTGGGAAACCTCAAATGACCTGAGGTACGCCAGACCACCATTTTGTCATTTTCCCCCATTTTCATAGGTCTAGTGTTTTGCTGTTATTTCTAAAGGAGCCATATACCTCAGTAGCCACTGATAGTGCTGTAATTGTAACAGACTGTACCCCTGTATTCACCCTTTGCACCCTATTGTAATAATCTTTGTACAAAGTATGCCTTGTGAAGTATCATTCGAAAACTTCATAATTTGCTGGTCATTATTGTCCTGGTAAAATGTGTGACAACATTGTATGTAAAGTTACTACTGTATGATGTTACTAAAACATGTTCCAGATCTGGGGAGTGGCCAAAGCGACAAAGGGCAAGCTGATGCCCCAGCCAGGTGTTAGCAAGGTCAATGAGACATTTCCTGCTAAATGGCCATTCTTCGGCAGGAAAGGGGGCATGGGGAAAAAAATTACATTTTAGCAAAGAAACAGCATTGAGTTCCCATTCACACAAACTGCCTGTCACCATGCTCCCAGCTGGAAATACCTTTCAAAGGGTAGAGGACTATAAAAAGGAAGGGACTCCACCCCTCAGCCTTGCTTTTTCTCTGTCAATTGATTCATTGCACCAGAAGGAACAATGGAAGCAGCCATCACACACAAGAAGGGGTCCTGGCCTAGAAGTTTGGCGAGTAGGACTATTGAGAGCACATGGTGAGAGAAACTTTGCTTTGAATTTAATATAGTTTATTAAGTTAGACACTAGTTGTGTTTTATCTTTATTTCTCTTGTAAACATTTCTGACTTTAATGCCTCATTTCTTGTATTCATATAAACTCTCTCTCTCTCTTTGTAGTGAATAAACTAGTTTTATCTAAACCAGTATGTTTGAACTGACGTGTCTGGGAAACTTCATTTGGGATAACAGGATTTGTGCATATAATTTCTATTAATAAAACGACTGGTTTCAGAGTAGCAGCCGTGTTAGTCTATATTCGCAAAAAGAAAAGGAGTACTTGTGACACCTTAGAGACTAACAAATTTATTTCAGCATAAGCTTTTGTGAACTACAGCTCACTTCATCGGATGCATTCAGTGCAATTCAATGGAATTTTCCACTGAATGCATCCGATGAAGTGAGCTGTAGCTCACAAAAGCTTATGCTCAAATAAATCTGTTAGTCTCTAAGGTGCCATAAGTATTTCTTATCTTTTTATTAATAAAATGACAGGCTTCACATGAGCTTGTATTGTCCAGGAGAGGGAAGGGCAGTACAGGATAAACATTTCTGGGGTGGGGGAGCAGGGGAATCTGAGACTGGAATTGTGCTTGAGTCATCCTGCAGTATAGTTCAGGCTGGTAAAAGCCAGGGTGTGATTGGCAGGCCTATAAGAGCACAGAAATAGCAGGGAGTGACTTACATGCTAGAGATTGTTTGTGAGCGGTCCAGGAGTGGAACCAAGAGTAGCAAAGCAGTGTAAAGAGTACCTTGGGTTAGAGGACAGAGTTGACACAGCTACTCCCTAGTCTAGATTGCACCCTTGGTATGTCACAGTCATCTGCTGATTTGAGGCTATGACCCATTAGTTACAAAATTACGTGATGAATTTACTCATAATTATCTAGTATACCAACTAAATCACTCTTAGATTAATAATTTATTAGCTTGTGATACTGTCCTTCCCCTTTTCCTCTTCACAAGAGATCAGTTCCCTTATTGTCATACATCCTCTCCCACAGAGAATCCTTCAAACCAACTAGCCTCACTCTCTTCCCACTGATTGTTTCTTTGCTATCCCTTCTTCTATCTGCCATTTTTCATGATTCCTCCAGGCCCCTACCATCCCACCAACCCTCCTTCTAGTTCCTGGATCAGTAGTTTCCTATTGAGGTGCATTTATTGCCATGAAGAGCCAGGGCAAGATTCCAGGTAACAGTCTCCAGATACTCTACCTCCCAACTTCCAGAAACCTTCCCCCGTCCTTACACCAGCACCACTGCAGTCCCACCTGAAAACTCCAGGAAACATTTAGGTTTCTGAGGATTTATCATTTGTACTTATATTGGCCCTGATTCTCTGCCCCCAGTTCTGGTGCTTTTGTGCCATTCTGTTTCTAACTGCATTGCTAAGGATTCCTATTGGGCGGGGAAGTTCTCAGCTCACATAAAGTAGGAATAGCCAGCTCCTATGCCAATCTCCCCTACTCTGGCTTAGGGTTAGCGTCAGAGCAATTATGGTCCACCAATCCTCCGCTGGTAAATGGTCCCTTAGGGATGATAAGCAGCTGGCATAAATTAGAACAGCCCTGGGGCCAGAGCCCAGATTCAAGATGACACAGCTTGTGAATCAATGAGCCCTAACATCCCCCACCTGTCCTGTGGTGAACTGATCTCAGCCCAGGGGAGAATCTGGCCCTCAAGTACCATACTGCAAGCCCCTGGCAACAATTAATTTGAATACAATTACATGAAAATTACATGCAAATGAACTGAATTGCAAGGAAGACTTGCAGTGAGGAAACATGCTTTCATAGATTCATAGGTTCATAGATACTAAGATCAGAAGGGACCATTCTGATCATCTAGTCTGACCTCCTGCACAACGCAGGCCACAGAATCTCACCCACCCACTCCTGTGAAAAACCTCACCTATGTCTGAGCTATTGAAGTCCTCAAATCGTGGGTTAAAGACTTCAAGGAGCAGAGAATCCTCCCTCAAGTGACCCGTGCCCCATGCTACAGAGGAAGGCGAAAAACATCCAGGGCCTCTTCCAATCTGCCCTGGAGGAAAATTTCTTCCTGACCCCAAATATGGCGATCAGCTAAACCCTGAGCATATGGGCAAGATATACCAGCCAGATACTACAGAAAATTCTTTCCTGGGTAACTCAGATCCCATCCATCTAATATCCCATCTCAGGGGATTAGGCCTATTTACCCTGAATATTTAAAGATCAATTAATTACCAAAATCACATTATCCCATCATACCATCTCCTCCATAAACTTATCAAGTAGAATCTTAAAGCCAGATAGAGCTTTTGTCCTCACTGCTTCCCTTGGAAGGCTATTCCAAAACTTCACTCCTCTGATGGTTAGAAACCTTTGTCTAATTTCAAGTCTAAACTTCCTGGTGGCCAGTTTATACCCATTTGTTCTTGTGTCCATATTGGTGCTGAGCTTAAATAATTCCTCTCTGGTATTTATCCCTCTGATATATTTATAGAGAGCAATCATATCTCCCCTCAACCTTCTTTTAGTTAGGCTAAACAAGCCAAGCTCCTTAAGTCTCCTTTCATAAGACAAGTTTTCCATTCCTTGGATCATCCTAGTAGCCTTTCTCTGTACCTGCTCCATGTTTCAAAAGGATGAATTCAAACTGGGAGACCAGGACTGCACACAGTATTCCAGGTGAGGTCTCACTTATAAGTAAGTTGATGTTTTAGTCACAGGTATTCTTAGTAAAAGTCATGGACAGGTCACAGGCAGTAAACAAAATTTCACGGCCCTTGACCTGTCCATGACTTTTACTATATACTCCTGACTAAAACTTTGGGGTGACAGATCGGGGGGCAGACCACAGGTGCTGGAGGTGCTCAGGGGGTTGGCAGGGCTGGGGCAGGTTCCCTACCCGGCACCTGGGAAGCGGCGACCTCCAGTTCCTAGCGCCACGTGCTGCCTCTGCTCCGCCCCAGCCCCGGTTCTACAGCTCCCATTGCCTGGGAACCACAACCGTAGGAGCTACAGGGGGCAGTGCCTGAGGGCGAAGACAGCACATGGAGCTAGAAGCTGAGGGAGAGGAGTTTCTGTCGCCCTTCCAGGAAGCCCCCCAGGTAAACACTGCCCTACACCTCAATCCCCAGCCCTGAGCCCCCTGACACACCCAAACTCCTGCTGCTGGGGGGAAGGAGGGCCCAAGATTCCCCCCAGCAGCAGCCAGTGCGACTTCCCAGGGGCTGCCCAAGCTGCTCTGGTGGCTCCTGGGACAGCCGCACGGGCTGCTATTGAAGTCAAGGAATCTGTGACTTCTGTGACCTTCGAGACCAACACAGAACCTTACTTATAAGTTACAGGTTCAAACCAAAATTAGAACCTCCATCCTGGCTCTGAACTATCCTCAGAGCATTACTTCAAACTATTTCCCCCAATGCCCACCTTTCAACTAAAACACTAAATTTAACTGTATTTGTATAAATTAAAATTATTTAAATTAGGAATCTTATTAACAACCAAATTTTACTAGTTTCATATATTATAATATGGATGAACACTTGACAATTTGAACCTATTTAATTTATTTAATAATGCACTTACTATGCTATCCACTGAAAAATTCATAATCTTCTTTCAATGAACATTTTTTCTGACTAAGTGTGTTGGCTTCTTTTCCCCTGTGGTAGCTGTATAGGCTTTTTAGTGGAAACCTTCATACAGCATGAGATCATTGCTAATGAAAATAAAGCACAAACTAAAATTAGAGCCTCATTATTCAGAAGCCTTTTAACATCTTCCCCGCCCCCCGCACTAAATTCAGTTGTGGAATGATTAGATTGTTCTGCAGAGAATTCAGAACCAATTACTGTTTTACTTCACAAGAGGTATTGAATTACACATGGATTCCAGCTATGTGAAATACCATGCAGATCAGATGAACTGATGCTTCCTTCTATTGGTGGATTTCCCCCACCCAGCTCCCCTATGGCCACTCAAAATTGCTCTAGGCCACCATGTTTTCAGGATATCCCCAGAACCATTGCCTCTATAGTGAACAGCAATTCTTTCCAGCCATAATATCATAGTATAATCTAATCCATGTTTCAAACTGTGGCATTGCTCCTGAAAGCAGCATTCAATATATTATGCTTCCAGAAAGATAACCAAGGCAAAGCTGCTTTAGGCTTATCTGCACAGAGGGGCAATGCACACTACGGAGGTGTGATTGCTAAACCACACAAATATGTTGCACATTAATTGGTCTGTGTAAATGCATTTTAGAGGTTCTCTAGTGCTCTTTAATGTAGTGCAATCTAAATCACACCTTCATAGTAAACATTGGTGCCGGTGGGTATCTAAGGCCTTAAAGTCATCAGTTGATTACCTGATCTACTGATCTGGCTCTCCTAACACTCGAGGTTTAAAGTCACCTACTGTGAATTAGTCACTAAAACACTCTCATTTAACTAATAACTAATTGCCTTCAAGTCCTGCCCTTTTGATCATTAGCCTCTACAATTGTACATGTGCTTTTGCAATAGCTTGCAAGCACAAAACCCAGAGTTTGAACATGCAAATCATACCGTTAAACAACATCCAGCTATTCAAGCATGCAACACTTTTAGATGCCTTTGTAAAGGTCAGGCTGAAGCCTGCTCAATATTTTTCCTTTAATCAAAAATTATGAATTAATACCAAAACATTTTCCTATGCTGTAGCAGGGCATATGAAACATTGAGGCTGATGGGGAAAGCATCTGAGGCCATACCATCCAGTTACAGCTTTTATGGCAAAGACAAAGAAGGAATCATCATGGAGAAGGAAGAGATCTCAGGCTGTAAGGAGAGGGTTTAAGAACAAACCCAGATTGCTACCTCTTTATAGTGGCCCAGAACTGGTGTGCTAAATGAAGAGTGGGCACAAACTCCCCTCAGTTTCAATGGAATGCTGCGGGAATCTTAGTCTGAGGGCTGCTGAAAACTGTAGGCCACTTCAGCAAGGATACATGAGTAGCTGCCTTTTGTTTGGAAAAGGAAAGACTGTGTGGGGGCTGGAGCTTCTGAGTGTCTGTCCAGGAGGCTCTCTCTCTTTGGGTTTGGGTTCTGATTCTTGGTTTTACTGCAAGAAAGAATACCAAAGAGAAGGAATTCTGAACTTCGTTACAAGATGAGCTGAGGAAAACTTGTGTTCTCAGAAGGATTGGGGACAAGAAACGCCTAAAAATGAACATTTGTTTTCCTTTAAACTTTGCTGCAGACCCTCTCTGATATCAGAACCAACTGAAGAAAAGGCTCTTCCCTGGGAAGGAAGGATTCTTTATTTGTTTTAGACTTTGCCACTAACCCTAGTCTGAAGAGTCAATGAATCCAGAGAAAGAAAACCTCTGGGAAAGGGGATTTTTCAGCTGTTTGAATTTTACATTTTCATTGTTCTTATTATAGCACATACATAATGGGGTATGACTTTTTTTTGACAAAAATGAAGGGAAAATCTAGGATTGGATGAATCGTGCTGGTGAAAGTCCAATATAATTGGAACTAGATACATTTGCATCTGCAACACCAAGACAGGATATTATAAATTCATTTTTGCAGACTACAGGTTACCATCATTTTGACATTTATATCAGTACAGTTATAGATTTATGACCAATCGGAACTATGATCGTCTAGTCTGATCCCCAGCATAACACAGGCAATAGAACTTCACCCAGTTATTCTTGCAGCAAGCTCAATAATTTCTAGTTGGGCTAGATTATATCATTAATCATCAAACAGTCGTGACTTACAGACTTGTAGAAATGGAAAATTCACTACATGCTTTGGTTATCTGTTCCCAGGTAACCTCAATGTTAAAAATGATACTAAGACATCTCACAGAGAACCAAAAAGGTCATGATCTCTAGGTCCTACCCCCAGAGAGTGGATGACAAGGGGGACCAGCTGCTTCCCTGAATTGGCCCAGAGAAATCCACATACCAAGATCCCATCTACAGAATACAAGGAAGAGCTGTTTGACCTTCCTTCAATTGGGTTTGGCTGCAGAACTTGAAGTTCTCAGTGCTTTGTCTTTACTCTCTCATTCTCATCCCAACAACCTGGCCCCGGCCATATTCTGATGTTTCTTCCTTCAACATTTCAAAAATGTACCCTTCACCTCTTCATGTCTGATGGCAAAATCCCTTATCCACACCCAGCTACTGCAACTTCCTTTTCTCCAGTTTTTGGAATAATCTCCCGCCCAACTTCCAGCCAGTAGAATGTGCTGCTGCCAAAATCATTGTTCTTGCTCATCATTTTGACCCTATCATCTCCACCTCCCCTTCAAAGCCTTTCTCTGACTCCTGAATGTCCCCTGAAGCAAGTTCAAGCTTCTTCTCCTTGCTACAAGTGCCCTGTTACCATCAGCCTATAACTCTGACCTGGTCTTTTCATGTTCCCCTTGGCTGACACCCATCCTAACAACCTATTTTGACCTCCTCTCACTCCATGCCTTCTTCCATTCAGCCCTCTATGCATGAAACACCCCAACCTACTTTACTATGCCATCATATCGTCCTTCCTGTAAACTCACTTCTGGCATGAGATTTTTAAAAATTCCTATAACCATCAAACCGTGTGCATGACTTACTGAATAACAGTGCTATCTTTTTATAGGAACCTCTGGGAGTCTTTCCATTAATTTCATCGGGCTTTGAATCAGGCCCCTTGTGAAGATGTGGCCAGTCCCTGTGCACCGTCTTGTGTCCAGCTTTGATATTCCAGGCAAGCCCTACCTTACTTTTCCCCATTTAGGCATCAGTACATTCCCTTTAACAGATATGGGCAAGGAGAATTCAAAACATATTAACAAAATAGCATGTCCCCTTTTAATAAGGTTTGATGGCAGGAGCAATTGGAACAAACAGTTCAAGAGATCGTCACCTCAGAACCCTGGTTCAGGGCTCCCAAGCTTAAAGTTCTCAAACAAAGTCTCTGAGTCTGGTTGAACTAGTCTCTTGATTCCTGAGAGAAGCCACCACCCACTGCAACTTGCACAGTTTCTACTCCTCTCCCCCTTGCTCAGCTTCCTGTTCAAATAGCTCAGCCCTAGTACAGGGCACGGCTTCCTTGACTACCCAGGCTGCCCCGGCTGTAGCCTGTCCCTTAAAGGGGGAGTACACTTCTTTACACCTCTTATGACCCTAACTTTGTGTGTCATGTGTTTTAAGTGTCGTGTGTAAGTGTCATGTGTTGTGTGTCAGGTTGTAAGTAGAGGCAGGCAGGAATCAGATTTTCTGCTTTTCAAGAAATTCTGAGTTCCAAAAATTTTCTGTTCTGAACAGAACAAGAACCAAAAAAAAAAAAAGAGAGAGATTTCCCACAAAACAAAATTCCAAAACAAAATGAATTTTGGGTTGATCAAAACATTGTTTCAATAAAATTTAAGCATTCAGTTCTGATTAACACTTAAAACTCCCCAAAGTTTACAATAAGTACCTTTTGAAACTAAGTCATTTCAATGCCAAAAAGCAAAAATGTTTCATTCTGAAATTTTAAGCTTAACAAAATGCCAATTGCTTTTCCTCCCCCCAAAGCAAAATTTAATTAAAATCAACACATTTCCACAAAGGGTTTCACTTTTGATGAATCACTGCTTTCTGATTGGAATTTTGTGACAGAACATTTTTCAACCAGCTATAGTTATAAGCTCTTTGGGATAGGAAGTGTCTTTAACTATTTCTATGAAGTGCCTAGTGCACCCCTGGGCACTCAGTAGTAATAATGATAATAATAGAAAAAACACAGAAGAAACAGCAACTACACTGTAACGGAGTGGCTGCATGCATATGGAAGGGGCATCAATTTTGTGATATGAGGGGTCTTTTCCATCACTATCTTCTATGATTATAGACCAGTAGGTTTGTTGCAAACAATACTTCTGTGACCAAAAAAAACAAATCAGATATTTGAATTTCTTCTTTTTAAAAAAATGGTTCTCTCAGCTGCATCTGGGGCAGTTGCACTGTGGGTTACCATCCCTACCTCACAATGAGAGGCTGGTCTTGTGGCTCAACTTGGGATTCAGGGGTTCTAGGTTCGATACCCGGCTTTGCCATTAACTTCATGTGTGATCTTGGGTAAATCACTCTATGCTGCCTATTTTAAAGAAAGTATTGTTATCTCTATTTTGTGTTTCTTTTCTATGTAAATTGCAAACTTTTTAGGGGAGGGACCATCCCTGATTATGTGTATGTACAGTGGCTAGCATAATAGGGACCTGATCTCAGGCTCTAGGTACTACCATACTATAAACAACAGAAAAGAAATGCTGGCCATTGTCAGACTGGGCAGTTCACTACAGTTCATCACGCTGGAGAAAAAAGGTAGGCCGGCCTGCTGAGGCTGCAGTCCAAATTCCCATATCTGGAAGACAAGAATAAAATGCTGCCTGGCTTTGCACATCAGCAGACCAAAAACAAAACAAAACCCCAAAGCATGCTGAAGATCTTGCAACTCCTCCTTGACTTTACAAATTAACTGAGACTAATCTGTGACTTTACCATTAAAACAAAAATCACTTGGACAAGACCACTGACTTAACTATAATCCTGCATATCAATAATAATTATGAACCTTTTGTCACTATATTCACTGAGTCTCTGAACTGCAATTAGACAACACGATGTATCTTCATAATATTATAAGAGCTATAAAGATATCTTAAATGGAGTGACTTTTTACTACAATTGGAAAAAAAACTCTATAAGACTGGCTGTTTCTTCCACCAATCTCTCCTCTCCTTCCACAATTATGATTTCTATCACTTTTCTCTGTCTGAGTAGTACCTTGTCCTTGTTTGAGGCTTTCACTGCCCACAAGATACCACAGCTTCACCTCCAAACTTGACATTGTGTGATGTAATGTCCTTTAGTAGGAGAGGCATATAGGTACCAAATTGTCAAAACTGTAATAGGTGCTGCTTTGCAGGAAGTCCTGGAAGCTACAGTAGGGGTGAGCTTGGGATACTTGTCTCTTGAGCAGATGCCCAGCCCCAAACATGCCAACATGATCTTCCTGACAGATATATAGCCTTACTGCACCAACCTGTGCCTCCTAACCCATCTGCCCTCTGCTTCCTGGTGTCCTTTCCTTGCCAGATTTCCAGTCTATCAAATCCACTATATGGGCTCTGTATTTTTCACTAAAACAACCTTAGGGGCCCAGATGTCTCCTTGCTGGAATCCACAACAATGCATCCATTTTGAATTTTGGTGTGTAGTGGAGTCTTGGATGCTATCACTCCCGGTCTCATGTGAAGTCACTCCTGACATCCTCAGCATGAATAGGTGAACAAGTCTTGGTGCAATCCACACTAATTGATGATTCCTGATCAAGTATTTGTCTCAACCCACTACACATTTCTATAGCTGAATTTGAATTCCTGAAAAACAAAGTTTATGTTAAAAATTGTGATGGACCCAAAATTAATGTACTCTTTGCATGAAGATGTTGTAACTGGGACTAATAAAATCCTTGCTGAGGTTCAGTAGTAAACTAAAGTTTCTGCATTGTGCTATGTGACTCCTTTCCTAATCCTTTCTGATGATAGGATTGCTAATTTCCACTGTTTATTAACCTTGGTTGACAATGATTCAACCAAAAGGCTGCAACCTGGATCACTCATGTCACATTTATACTAGAAAGAATACATTCATATTTACCATGTTAGCTAAACAGTGTCTCTTCCTTACTTAATAAAAATAAGAATGGTTTGTGGGTGATGGAAAAGGGTGATGTTTTGCAAATACAAAACATGTACCACACATAAAAGAAGATTAAAATGATAGAACTCTGGATGTTTGTTATTAATCCTAGCTTGATCCCCACTAATGAACTTGCACTGAAGCTCAAAGTATTAATTTCTAAAGAAATTTTAAAAATGCAAAATTGACCAAGTGGAAGAAAATAAACAGCTAAACTACAACTTGATAAGGAAAAATGTTTCACAACAGTATATTTGTTGCCACACAGGCATTCAGTTCCCAAGTCATTTTGGTCCATTGATTTTATGACAGTATATTTAAGAGATTTTAAAAGATACATTCGAGTTGCATTCTAAACTAGGAGAAATATTTTGTTGACTAGGCAGCCAACATCAGCAGACCGAAAAACCTGCTTTAATAAATAAATTTCACCAACAAAGTCACTAAAGTGGGTGAATTGAATGTATTCATAAAATCTCTGAAAATATATATATATTTCAAGTCTAAAACTAAATGTACTCAAAATATTCTTTTAAAAAAGAATAATAATTGAGGATTGGCAGTTATGGGAGAGTTAAGGACCGTTTTTGTTACTTAACTCCTAGCATCCTGTCCCCCATTCCTTCATGAGTTTTTTTTTTCCAATCTAATATATGTCTGATTGTTTTGTTTTCCTCTGTCGTAACTCTTCCAGATGTTTCCTTCTTCACTGCTCAAAGCATCCATTGCCTCTCCTTGCATTTGTGACCTTTCCCCGTATGGGCACAATCTTGCAAGGTATGGGGGCACCCTCAATGCCAGATTGACTTCACAGGGGATTTTTTTAAGTCTTTTCTGAGTAAGAATAGTGCTGGTGTAAATCCTTGGCTTGACAGCCTGGAAGAGTTAAATCCTCTCTGTATCCACAGAACAGGCTTCCTCAGATTGCCACACTTTTGCACCTCAACTCTCCAGGACATGGTTGAGATAAAGGGTGTTGAACAGTACTTCTGTGGGAGATGAGGATTCTCTGCACCTCATAAGAGATGCTCAACACCGTGCAGTCAGGTTCTTTATCAAGGTAGTAGATAGCCTTCAAAAAAGAAAATGTAAGATCTGATTTTAGCTGGCATGACTTATGATACTGGCTTGGGACAGCTGGAGTGTGATATAGATCAAGCAATGGCACTGTTTCCAAAATGAACATTAGCTTTTCTAGCAGAGGTTCTCAAACTGTGATCCATGGACTACCAGTGGTCTGCGAGCTCCATTCAGGTGGTTCACTGATAGTTCCCTCTAAGGTGCATGCCTGGGTGGCTGCACACAAGAGAATGAAGCCACCCACGTAACTAGTGGAGCCACACAGGCATGGCTCCACTAATTAGGTGCCTGGACCCTGGAGAAGACACACATATAAGGTGAGGTGGTGGCCTTGGGGGGGGGAATAGGGAGGGAGCAGAGAGGTGAGAAGATGGGGTGGGGGAATTTGGGACGTGAAGGGCTGCAGTGGTCAGAGAAAAAGGAGACTTTCTCCAGCTCCAGGGCTGTAGCTGCTGAGGAGAGACCCCCCTCCTTCCCAGCCCCAGCTCGAGGATTGCTGCAATGGGGGAGAGAGGGAGAGCCCCCCCTTTCCCAGCCCCAGCTCGGAGGCTGCTGCAGCAGGGGAGACCCCCCCTTCCATCCCAACCCCAGCTCAGGTTGGAGGGGTCAGCAGGGGAGAGAGAGCACATCCATTGCATTTGAAATGTAAGACTACTGATACTAAAATATGAGTTGTGTGCTTTTATTTGTAGAACAAACGTTAATTATTATAGAAATTTTTTAATATAGTGCTTTTATCCAAAGCGCTTTACAATAGTTAACTAACGGTACAAACAACATTTGGAAAGCTCATTAAGGGGTCCGCCAAGACCCTCTGCAATTTTCAAGTGGTCCACAAAAAAGTTTGAGAACCACTGTTCTATAGCATCTTGACTTTCTCATCATGAATTAATCTCTCAGACCTGAGCATCTGGGCCCATGTGACACAGGGCCAGAAAGGGTTACACAGCTAGTAGGCTAATTGATCCAGATTCAGTCTTTAGAGACATATTAGTAGATAGTGATTGTGTTTTTGTGTGTTTACATATATTTTGTTAGTGGTTGATACTGTAACTACACGCTGCCTGTTTGTCACTGTATTCTGTTAGTTCAGAGATCAAAAGGAGATGTTAACATTTAGATCAACTTAGATGTAGTAAAATCATTGTCTTTTTCTTTGAAGTTTGTGGTAAACTATCTATAAATGGCAGGAGATGAGCAGTTACCTTATGCTAATTCATGTAGCTAATTACCAATGGTGCTTAGAAAATAGAAGGTCTTGCTTCAAAGCCAGGATGATTGCCTATTGTTCACCCAAGGGCTGCCCGCTGTCAAGAGGTTACAAGAGAACCATAAAAGGAACTCTTGGGCCCTGATCCTGTTATATCAGATCCGCTTAAGCTTCATCAGAGAAAGTTTGACTCGCAAGACTCAGGTCCTCAGCTCCAGACTGGGTCACTTGGACATTGGACTATGACCTATTGAACTAGTTCTGAAAGAACACTTTGCAACTCTAAAGCTCACCATCTCTACTCTGAAACTGACCTAAGAATTCTATTCATGTCTGTGTGTATAATGAACCTTTAACCAATACTCATTCTCTTTTCTTTTTTAATACATTTTAGTTCAGTTAATATGAATTGGCTGTAAGCGTGTATTTTGGTAAGATCTGAAATATTCATTAACCTGCTGGGTAATGTTTCCAATTCTTTGGAATTGGTGGACCTTTTTATATGATGATTTTAATATCATATTTGACTTGTCTGTCTGGGTGGGAGCTCAAGGCTGGGTTGCTTTAAGGGAATTATGTTTCTGGGTGACCAGTGAGGTATTGTAGAAGCTGTTTTGTTACTGGCTTAGTGAATCTAAGTATTAAATCCCAGTTTTGAGGACTGTCTGACCCATTCTTTGCAGTTTCCCCTGATTGAGAAATCTCAGCGTGCCCCTCCCCCGCCACCCTGGGGGACTCCAGTCACAGCCCAGTACCTATTTTGGTCCTCTTCAACAATGCTTGCATAGTCCTAGTCTCTCTCCTTGCTAACTCAAAGTCAGCAGGTTTATTTAAAAAGCCATGACTAGACATTAGTTAGTGATGAATGAAATTAATTTCCTTAGTGCCCAAATGAAATATTTACCTTAGCATTTATTAGAGAAATCTAAAGAATGAAATATAAATAAAGCTTTGCCTCACGTGAAAATTGTTAGGACATTAGCATAATTAAAAATTGTCAAAGAAACCCAAAGGAATTAACCCCCTAAATTATCAGTATTATGGAGGACAAAGGAAAGCCACTAGTGAAAATTGTTCCTTCTCTTGCTGACTGCAGGACAGTACCCATTGGATATTATGGTGACTAATGTAGTTTTAATTGTCCAGAATACATAAGGAAAGCATATGTGCTATTCTGATCTCCCTATTAAAAGTAAAGACACTGCAAAGATTGAACATAAAATTATTCAAGCCTTTGCTTCTATAACTTCAGAACAAAATCTCAATATGCAACACCCTAGAACCAGGTCGATATAAACAAGCTGGTAGAGAATGTAACATCATACAGGATAGAATTAAAGGTGATGAAGGAACAAGTCTAAGCAATGCAGAGAAAATAGACTGATTTTTTTAAGAGGATACATTTTATCCTTGGTCCAGTATACTCTGCATAGTATCATCCATCCTATTAAATTAAGCTTCAAATCAGCAGCAGAGCTCTGGATAGCTTTTGTAGCCAAAGCCTCTTTTTGTTGTTTCCATTGTAATTTAGGTCTCAACTTCAAAGGTTTCTCATTTTATCAATTTTTAAATTGGATAGTATGATTTTTAAAGTGAATTTCACACTGAAAGGTGCCAGATTAGCAACCCCGAGACCAAAATCCTCTTTTCACCAACAGAACAAGTATGCCACAGGCAGATTGCTCATATCACCTTGCAAATGAGCCTTTTTTAAGACCCACAACCTTGCAATGAAATGAACCTTATCCAAGGGGCAGCTTTGTAATTTTCTCCAAGCCCATTCAACCTCAGACCAAACAAAAGTGATCATTCCAGGTGTGAAGGCATTTTTTGTAATGTGGACCTGTGTTCCCCAGAAATTGAACTAAGAGAACTAGTTCATTTCTCTTAAGCCAGCATCTGCCCTTAAGAGGATAGTGACTTTTTTTTTTTCAGTTATTACTGACTCGGCCAGATTTGGACTCTTTACTTCAAAGAGTCATCTAGCCCTTATTATTTTCAATTTTTTTCTTTATCTCTTAAACAATAGGAGCAATTCAGGGGTTAGCTTCTGTACCAAACCAGTCTGATTTTTAATTTGCAGAATCTTAACAGGTGGAAATGGAAAATACCTACAGCATTAAAGCATGTAGTTATCTCCCTGCCAGGGCAGGATTGCGCCCTATTATCCACATACAATGCAAGTGTTCTCTTTAATCCAGTTTTTAAGTACCACATCAAATGGGAATTACAAAATCTTCCACTCAGAACCTTTGCCCAGCCTGTATAATTACTGTAGCCTTTAAACAAAAAGGAAAGAAATTTCATCTTGGACAAATGAATTTATATCAAACAATTCATTTCCCCATGTAAGAGTGCCAACATTTTTTTGAATTGTCTACTTCAAATCTTGGATTTTCACAGATCAGAGCACTCCTAGAGGAGAAGCAGCTCACATGCAGCATTTGGGAAGCCTAAGCCACATTTTTCTTGTAACCGCGATAGTAAATGGATTGGGATGTTCTTTTTGCAATATGCATGTTCATGGTTGCAGAAAGAATAGATTTAAAAATTACTCCATTTTTAATCATTCCAGAAGTTATTTCAACTACATATATCAGGAGATACTTTAATGTTCTCATGAAGCTATAGTCTTAAATTTGGGAACTGAAACTTTTCACTCTGAAATAGCAGCCTCGTTATTGAAAATTTTAACTTTATCCTTCCCTTTCTCCTCCCTCCCCCCCCCCCAGCAATTCTAGAGTTATATTTTCAAAGAAAGTTTGGAAAATCTGAAAGCTCATACCACTTGGAACCAGCTAGCAGGTCCTTTGCAGCTTCCAGTAAGCTGAGGGAAGAGGACACACCCTTCCCCAGATATCTGTTAGGACAGGTACCCACAGAAAGACTTCCCTCAGGCTTTGACTTTCAGCTTCTATCTTCAGCTTCCACTCACAGTGAACTTAAGCTATCCCCACAAGCCCTCCTGCCACACTTCCCAAGGGTGGTCACTGGATTCCGTTCATCATGTGACCTCTGGACTCTCAGTTGCTCCTGGGGAACTACATTTCCCAGAATTCTGACTCTTTAAAAGCACCCAAGAGCTATAAGGAGCACACTGGAACAGATGCATTCACCCCAAGGACCAGCACTCTGATACAAACATATTCAGTACAGCATTCAATTAACTCACTGAAGTTAATGGGACTGTAATAGTCTTTACTGTACATCCAGTCTAGCCAGCACATTGTAAATGAACTATTTAAGGTAATGGCTCATCAACAAAAACAATGGGCTGTGAGAAAAGCTTATCTTCACCTGATAAGCTTTCCTGTGGATGCCTCAGCCAATATATGGATAATGGCTGTATGGCTCATGGAAGCATGCAAGGGCATGTGACTAGATCATGTGATATTAGACTTTATCTTGTGCTAGTACTTTTCCACAAACTGTACTGAGGCCTTTGTTTGGGACAATGAAGTTCCCTTCACATGGAAGAAGCTATGAAAGGGGGAAGTAACATCACCAAAGGCCTCACTCCCCCTACAACACAACACCTGGAAACACCTGAGGAACGAAGACTGAACTGGGACTGAGGGGGTGCTAAGATGGGTATGCCAGAGGGCTCAGCAGTACCTCAGTTCCAGGTTGCACCCTGGGGAAGTCTGTCACAGGGACATAAGCATGTTTTTAAGTGCTGTCCTGAATGGAATGACCTTAATCACATATTAAGTCCTTTGCTTAATTGGGGGCACAGAGATTTGGTTCAATGGAGTTGTACTGTGGTGATAAAACTGTCAGACGTGGGTTTGATGGCATACTCAAACTTTTCCTCATCTTCTTTTTAAACTAAACTCACGGCAGTGAGAAATGAAGGGCCTGTACAAACAAGCATGTCATCTCTCTCATATCTGCCCCCCAATCAGAGCAATGGCATACCTGATATGACTCATCACCAGCTGAACACTTCATTTCATGATGTAAGATCTGGAGCAGCAACAAGAAATATGCATGACATCTGAATTTTCTTCGTTTGCTTTACAATGGATGACAGGACAAAGTTGTTGATTTGATTGAGCAGTTTGGTACTGAAAACGATTAAAAGATGCCATCAGAATAAATAGCCTTCTTGTACTTCATCTCCCCATGTTTGATGGCTTTAATAGTCTCATTTTGCCAAATGGCACTAGCTAAAGGTTTCAGCCTGTGCCAAACGACAAAGAGGAGAAATAGGTCCTGGAACTTTTTGGACTATGAAAATAACATGACAAACCATTATTTTATAACCATTAGCTCTGTCTCTATATAGCAGATTTATTCTCATGCTCAGTTAAGATCACAATTCATCATGTTAGGCAGCAAATAGACATGTCACACTCAAAATGGTCAATTGAATCCTTTACTTTACATGGCTGATATTTAGCCATGCGCAATATTCTATTCTTCTGGATGAAACTTTTTGAGTTGCTCTCCATAGGAAGTGTAAGAAACAGAAAGGAAGAGGAATGGTTGATTCAGCAGCTTTGTAATGTAGATTTATTGTCTAAGTCAATGGTTCAAACCCAGCCATGTCAGTAATGGCCAGCTCTTGCTAATGTGCTGGTTATTTGATGGCATTAATTGCCACTCCTGTTGGCAGTGTCATTAGAGAAATCATTACAACCAGAATGAAGTCCATTGTTTCTGCTCCCTGCCCAGATTAGACAAAAGCACATTGATATTACAGTGTGGGGAAGCCTGATTCCCACGGCCCACGTGTTTTCTGTTCTCTGGATTGGGAACGTTAGTCTCCAGCAGGGCCAACTCTAGAATTTTTGCCATGTCAAGCAAAAAAGTTTTTGGCCGTCCACACTTTTTTTTTTTTTTTTTTTTGGTGCCCTTCCCCAAATCCCCGGCCCGCTTCCTCCCCTGGGCGTGCTGCAGTTTCTCCCCCCCCCATTGCTTCCTGCAGCTCTCCCCCTCCCCCCGCCCTCATTCACCTCCGCTCCGCCTGCTTCCCTGAACATGCCTGCCACTCCGCTTCTCCCCCCTCCCTCTCAGGCGAGGGAAAGGCAACTCTTTCAGGGGAGCAGGTGGAGTGGAGGTGAGCGGGGGGGGGGCGCAAGAAGTAATGAGGGGGGTAGAGAAACTGCTTCCCACCCCAGCTCGCCTCCGCTCCATCACTGCTGCTTCCCCTGAGCTCGCCGCCATTCAGCTTCTCCTCCCTCCCTCCCAGGCTTGCTGCATGACACAGCTGTTTGGAGCACAGCAACTGGCGGGGGAGAAGCAGAGCGGCAACGGCGTGCTCAGGGGAGCAGGTGGGGGCGGAGTGGAGGCGAGCTGGGGCGGCGGGGGCACATTTCTAGTGGCGGCATGGCCAGCACCGGATTGCTGCCCCAGAAACGTGCCGCCCCAAGCACCTGCTTGTTTTGCTGGTGCCTAGAGCCAGCCCTGGTCTCAGGGTTGTTTGTCACTTTTCAAGAGCAATACATTTCATCCAAAAAGAAAGATTTGTTATATCCTACTATCATAAACTAATTAGAGTCAAGCAGAAATAGTTATTGTGCTGCAATCCCCCATTTTAAAGCAAAAATTATAAAAGAAAGTAATCCAGGCTTAGCGGAGAAATTCATTAAAAAGAACTCAAACTCATTAAAAGCTTTCAGTGTCTCAGTCATTTTGACTCTAATAACTTTGTTACATGAAATCCTTGTCTCTTCTGAAGTGTGCCAATTTTAGAAGCTCAAACCACATGCATAGCTCTATTTGGGAATTAAGAGAGTAAAAAAGTTATTTGAGGCATTTCCACCACTATAACTGTGGCTGCATCAGTGTCTCCTTTATAAATCCCTGTTGCCACAAGAAAACTATTAAGCTTTTAGTTTTGACCTTTAGGACACTGGTTTATCTCAACAGGGACAAAATTGTTCCTCCTTTGGCAATAACTGTGTAATTACAGGTTTCAGAGTAGCAGCCGTGTTAGTCTGTATTCGCAAAAAGAAAAGGAGTACTTGTGGCACCTTAGAGACTAACAAATTTATTAGAGCATAAGCTTTCGTGAGCTACAGCGATGAAGTGAGCTGTAGCTCATGAAAGCTTATGCTCTAATAAATTTGTTAGTCTCTAAGGTGCCACAAGTACTCCTTTTCTTTTTGTGTAATTACAGAAACAATAGCCCCAGTCCAGCAAAGCATTTAAGCATGTGCTGAACTAAAAGTACATGTGTTCTCCCATAAAGTTAAAGACACTTCAAATTAAGCATATGCTTAGATGCTTTGCAGAATGGGAGCCAATGTGAGGTGGACATTGCTATGTATTCTTAAAATACTCTCCTTAAAGTAGGATGAGTTAGAAGGACCAGATGAGGAGAATTAAACCTCCAAACCCTATGGCTTCCTAAAATCTGTGCTAGTGAATATGTTCGGCAAAGTCGGTCCCACTGTGTTGTCCTACCGAGGACAAGGACTCCTGGATAATGCACCTTCAGATGCATAGTTGGGAACCAAGTGGGAGATAATATTGCTTCAGTAATGGATTTTTTTGCAGAACTGGCTGCTTCATTCACAGCAGAGCATTCATCCTATACATGAGAACTTGAGAGTGAGGCAGAGGTCCAATAGGAATAATAGGATGTGAGGATGTGAGTATAGATTATGACACACACAAAGGGGTAGACCGGGTTGTGGGGGTAACCGTAACTTTTCATTTCCTTGTTCATGAATTTCAAACCTTATTATCCTTTTAACGTCATGTTTTAAATTCCATATAGAGTACTGCATTTAAATGTGAGTTCAATGGAAAATTTCTTCACTCCTGACAAAGTAAATAAGTATTTGAAAAAGGGGCCAGTTTGAAAAACTAGGAAACAGAAATCCTTTATTTACTCAGACTACAGATGCAAGTCAAGCAGGGGAACTGCAGTCTTCCCTACATTCTACCACCTGAATGCCTCCACCTCCACTTCCTGAATCGACATTCCAGCTGAAGATCTTCAAGTGGTTGCTAACCAGGTTCTGGAATACTGAGATGGGTCTATTTTCTCCTGGGGCCAATGATCCCTATAGCTACTTGTCCTCCAGCAGAAACCAATAAGAGACCAAATGAAGGATTCAAATAGAATCTTCTGGAATTTCCATAAAACTTAGAGGGATCACTTCTAGCAGTGAGAAAATAATCCAGTCTCTGCACCCGTTACGCCTTTGGTCCCTCATTTGATATTGTTGGCAACTGTGTAAAAATCCCTCTGCACTAGTCCCTGGGCTGAGACCACCATGTTCTTCAACACATGGTAAGCCACCAAACAACTTGACAACCTCAGAGTCAAACTGGCCATCTGGAGAGGATTGGTAATGAAATACAGAACCTATCTGCTTGGACACCCATTCCTCCAATAGCTCTATTTAAAATAGTTGTGCCATTTTATTTTACAGATTACACAGAAGTGCAGTCCTTCAAACAAAAACTATACTTTTACTTACACTTACTGTTTATATAGCACTTTTAAAGTTAACTTTATGTGTACATTTTCAGGGACAATACACCACTGATTCCCATTGAAGATAAAGGATTATAATTCCAGCTGCCACTCACTGTAAATTCAATGCTTACAGCAGAATAACATCCTGAAGTCAAAGCAGTGGGAAAAAAGTGTTAACAGTTACATTTGTACAGATGAATTATAATTCTGATCCTGTGCTTTGCCAATTTATTCTAGAGGCAGTGGTGCATGTGATTTTATGATAGGTACACATGTCAACACTGAAGATAAATAATGAGCCTGTTTAAACGTGTGCTGGACATTACAGTATTAAAAGGATTACAGCAACAACATTACAAAACTGTTTTAAAATCCTCATTAGCTTTCTGTGAGTGAATGCAGTTATGCACAGCTAGGAGCAACTAATTATTTTATGCTACCCATCTAGCATCCAGATGGCATTAAAGCAACTGTCATTAGCTTGGTATTCTGTTCTGCTTGCATCTAAAAGCTTCCCTGCAAAAAGATAATTAAAGACCTGGTGTAGTCTTTTTAGATGTTGCTGCAAAAATTATTTCCCAATAGAAGTAAAAGTGTAATGCATTATTTTTAATGAGTGGAAATCTCTCTCACACAAGTACACCATACCTAAAAACATAGATATACCCACAGGAAAAAAAGGGGCAACGGTCAGGGTAGTCTCAATGTCATTCTAAAGACAGCAGTTGTTGCACCTCTTGCAAGACCTCAAGAATCTATTTAGTAAGGAATCCTATTTCCTGTAATTGGCCAGTTGTGCCTTATTATACCAGGAGTTGATATAGTGTACTTGGAATTTCAGAAAGTCTTTATCCTATACGAAAGGCTCTTAAGCAAACTAAGCAGTCATGGGATAAGAGGGAAGGTCCCTCTCATGAACCAGTAACTGGTTAAAAAGATAGGAAACAAAGGAGAGGAATAAATGGTCAGTTTTCACAGTGGAGAGTGGTAAATAGGTACTCCAGGGATCTGTATTGGAACCAGTGCTGTTCAACATATTCATAAATGATCTAGGAAAAGGGGATGAACAGTGAAATGGCAAAATTTGCAGATGATACAAAATTACTCCAGCTAGTTAAGTCCAAAGCACACTGTGAGGAGTTACAAAGGGATCTGAAAAAACTGAGTGCCTGGGTATCAAAATGGCAGATGAAACTCAATGTTAATAAGTGCTAAATCATACACATTGAAAAATTAATCCCAACTGTACATACAAAATGATGAAGTCTAAGTTAGCTGTTTTGAAAGATCTTGGAGTCCTTGTGGCTACTTCTCTGAAAACAACCACTCAGTGTGCCGTGGCAGTAAAAAAAGTTAACAGAATGTTGGGAATCATTAAGAAAGGAATAGATAATAAGATAGAAAATATCATCTTGCCTCTATATAAGTCTATGGTATACCCACATCTTGAATACAGTGTGCAGATGTGGTTACCCCATATTCAAAAAGATGTATTGGAATTGGAAAAGGTTCAGAAAAGGGCATCAAAATGTATTAGTGGTATGGAACAGCTTCCATATGAGGAGAGATTGATAAGACTGGGACTTTTCAGCTTGGAAGAGAAATGACTGAAGGGGAATATCATTGAGGTCTATAAAATCATGACTGAACTGGAGAAAGTAAATAAGGAAGTGTTATTTACGCCTTCTCATAACACAAGAACTAGGGGTCATCTAATGAAATTAATAGGCAGCAGGTTTAAAACAAAGAAAAGTAAGCATTTCTTCACACAACGCACAGTCACCCTGTGGAACTCCTTGCCTGAGGATGTTGAGAAGGCCAAAACTATAGTTCAAAAAGAACTAGATAAATTTATGGAGGATAGGTCCATCAATGGCTATTAGCCAAGATGCACAGGGATGATGTCCCTAGCTTCTGTTTGCCAGAAGCTGGGAATGGGCAACAAGGAATGAATCACTTGATGATTACCTGTTCTGTTCATTCCTTCTGGGGCACCTGGCTTTGGCCACTGTCGGAAGACAGGATTCTGGGCTAGATGGACCTTTGGTCTGACCCAGAATGGCTATTCTTATGAAGTACTTCTTCACACAATGCACAGTCAACCTGTGAAACTTGTTCCCTGGGGATGTTGTGAAGGCCAAAAGTATAACTTGTTTCAGAAAATAATTAGATAAATTCATGGACTATAGGTCCATCAATGGCTGTTAGCCAAGATGATCAGTGATACAATCCTGTGCTCTGAGTGTCCCTAAACTTCTCACTACCAGAAGCTGGGATAGGATGAATCACTCAATAATTGCCATGTTCTGTTCATTCCATCTTAAACATCTGACACTGGCCACTGTCAGAAACACAGGATACTGGGCTAGATGGACCATTGATCAGACCCAGCATAGCCATCCTTATGAGGGCAAATTTCCTCTGTTCTTCTGTTGGTGATCAGTTTATGTCCTGTAGCATGGAAATTGATCTGATTATTTTTATCCTGGATAATACAACTGCAAAAGGTACATAGTTAAATGCAAAATCTGCAAATCAAAACTTATCTGATCTTTAATGAATGAAGAAAGTCACAAGAAATATGTTCAGTAGGGAAAAGTTTGCTGCCATGTATTTATTAGGCACTAATAAACAGATCCCAAATCAGCTACACTAAATAAAGACAATCTATACCTCATTTCAGATTTAAAAACAAGCCTGCTTTCATACTTTTCCTTATTTTGTATAACTTGCCAAGATTACTCACACACAAAAATTGTGCATAATTTCACTATTTACAATGTTTTATGTACATTGCTTACTAAAACTGTTATACCTTAGAACCCCAATTTTACAAGTTAGTGTAAGAAAGTTAATAAAATTGAACACCTCAAAATTCTAGTAGGTATGGTGCATAAATTTCAGTATGGTGCACTGCTCTCTTTCTTCTCGTCTTTCTGAAAACCACTGCAAAGCGATTTCCAATTAATTTAAGGCATCAGAATGTGAAGGGATGTCAACTTGTTCTTCATTGACATCACTTTTGTTATGTAAACTTTCCCTCAGGCCACCACAACACACAAAAAAATAAAACAGGAAAAATGTTTTGTACAGCTGATGATTTGTAAGATTGGTGTTTGTAAAATTGAGGTTCAATTGTATTGGGATGATTCACTGCTGTGTTACTGTAGTCTAGTGCAACTCAACTGATTTCAGTGAGACTACTCATGGAGGAAGGTTGTAAGGCAGGGGTCAGCAACCTTATGGCACGCGTGCCAAAGGCTGCTCGAAAGCTGATTTTCAGTGGCACTCTGCTGCCGGTCTGGGGTTCCGTCCGCCGGCCCCTTGCCAGCTGGGGTCCTGGCAGCCGGCCTGCTCAGCCCGCTGCCTGCCTGGGGACATTGGAAAACTCAGCAAGAAAAACCAAGAGCTTTGTTCCAATTTTTGCATGTTGCAATTTTATTCACGATTTCCGCTCCACAAAGTAACCAACAGTAAGGGGGATGGAAGAGTATTTGACCTGAAGATTTCAGCATGTAGCCATGATGCACTGATTTTGAAAGCAGAGCTAAGATCAGAAGTCTATACTTTTTAGGAGTCCTGAAGAAAGTTGAATATTTTGAATCTTGCTTTTGTCATCTTGCCAGTTGTCTGTTACTGTTGTCAGCTCCTTGCCTAGATCCATTAGGCAATTGGATCAGTCTGGCCTCATTTTCTATTAGAAAAACATGCTATGTGCGTCTGCCCTTTGAACTATTCCAGGATTGAGATTGTTGCCTCGAAATGCTTATAAGGGCAGCCATGTAACGGGCAAACTGAACTTGCAAGTATTATATTACTGTGCTTGTTAAGAGAGTGAAGGGCTTTATCTAAGATAAATCTAGACAAATTCAAACTGGAAATAAGATGTACATTTTTAACAGTGAGGGTAATTAACCATTGGAACAATTTACCTATGAGTGTGGTGAATTCTATATCACTTGAAATTTTTTAATGAAGACTTTCATATCTTTCTAAAAGATATGCTATAGTTACCTCAACCAGAAGTTATGGACTTGTTCCATGGCAGTGTGTTTTTCAGGTCAGACTAGATTTTTAGGCACTACTGTGATTCACAGAATTCCTGCTTGGCTGCTGACATAAGACACCTACACTTACTTGGCACCTAAGTTTTTGAACTAAAAGTTTCCTACGTGCCTAAGTTTTTGCCTCTGGGCATGTCCCCCTGCTGCCTCACTCTAGTTGTCTGGACACCTATCTCCCATCTAAGCCCCAGAGAGATTCATGAATCAAGGCATATAGGCACTCCTCTGCCTGGTTCGTGTGTGGGCCTGATCCAGTAGGCATGCTCAGAGGCTACCTAACTCAACACAAAGCAGTGGATCTACCCATTTAACTTTTAGGCCAGTGATTAGGGTTCTCACCCAGGATATGGGTGACCCTCTGGTTCAAGTCCCTCCTCTGCCTGATGAGGAGAAGGGATTTGAATAGGGATCTGCCATCTCTCCGTTAAATGCCCTTACCACTGGGCTATGGGATATTCTGATGTGAGGCTCCCTCACTCTCTCCTATTGAAGTTGTTCCACTTTAATTAAGTAATTGAATACATAAATATGAATTGGGCCAGAGGTAGAAATGGGCATCTCCCACTGGCTAGTTTAGGAAGCTTCCCACCTCATATGCTACCTTGATAGATTGCATTCTAAGGCACCTGTCTCTCCCCATTCATTATATAGGAAGTTTGGATCACAATATTGTTCCTGTAATTTTCTAGGCACCTAAAGGTTAGGCGTTGCAAAGCCTAAATCCTTTTGTAAATTCGGGCCTCTGTGCCAAGCTTAGACGTGTTTGATCATCTGGTGACATGCTCCATTTTCTCAAGGAGCATCAGCGGGATGCTTCCTGCGGTATTGGGGTGAGCAGGGTGGTAAGAGGGGGAGGGGCTGGGGGTGAATGTCTCTTTGCCTGTCTGCTTTCAGACATCGCCAGCTTCCACCAATCCTGTGTTCTGTTAAGAAATTGTTGTGCTGCAATGATGGGCAAAGTGATTCCTACATATATACCACACTGTCGTTTGTTAAATTCTGGTTAAAAAGTGTTTAGAAAGGAATTTGGGATTTTTTGAGCTGATGCAAGGCACTTGAACAATGTATGATCATTACAGTTCGTGAGTGTTATTTCTTCATTAGAGACAATTAACTCTGAATTAGTTCATTTCTGTTTATGGGTATATAAGCATTCCTTCTAGCAGAAATCTTGTTCTGAGCAAAGCTCTGCCAGATGGAAACCCTAGACTGTCAATGACATTTGAGTATGAATTTTTAAAACTAACTACATGTGCCAAGAGGATTCTGAGGCACAATGATCTGAATGTCACAGGGACCTTGGAGCTACATCCTTGCCTTGTATATTTATAGTTTATACCAAAAACATAAGGAATTTGTGCCTAATTTGTTCTCTGCTTTGTCAGTAAATGTAAGAGTTCTATAGACAAATTTGTCAAGGGTGCACCAAGAATAATTAATTTGGCCAGCCTTTCAGTTTTCATGCTGACCTTTTTTAAAGTGTGTGCTTACTGTAAATGCAAAAGGAATGGGTATGTCTTTAGGAGACCTGAAAGGTAGATTAAGAACTTCTTAAGAGACCATTGCTTGAAGTGGTCAACTCAGAACACCAGTATTATTCTGATTATTATTTATATTACAATAGCACCTGAACAGAGATCAGAGCCCCATTGTGGTAGTCACTGTCCAAACATACAGTAAGAGACATAACCTGCCCTGATGACCTTACAATCTAAGTACACCAGACAGACACAGGATGGAAGAGAGGAAATATCTGCATTTTACAAGGTGGGGAAGTGAAGCACAGAGAGTGCAGCAGCCAGATTCTCAGTTGGTGTAAATCAGTGTAGTTCTATTGATGTCAGTGGTGCTACACTGATTTACACCTTCTGGGTTTAAATGACTTTGCCACAGTTATACAGAAAGTGATAGAGCTGGGAATTGAATCCAGACCTCCTGAGTTCCCGTCCAATATCTTAACCATTTCCTTCCTTTCACACCATGCATTTCAAAAGGAAGCCATAAAAGGGGAGCTTTTTTATTTTTAGATGTGTACATGTTTGTGACTGACAGACTAAAAACACAACTGTAACGTGCCATGTAGAAAAAAAAAACCTCTCATATTGAATATATTGCTAGGGATACTTAATTAGCCTGTTTTGCAAGTATTAGAAGACCAGCTTTGGGTGCCCACACATTTTGTTTGATTATTAAGTAATTAAAATGAAAAATAATTGAATTTACCTTTGTCTGCTTTACATACAGTCATCATAAAGAAGCCAGATAATTTTATTAGAGATGGGCTTGAGCTGCAAAGTTTGGATGAGAAGCCAGACTTATGCAACATTTGAGGGAGAGGAGAATCCAGTGTTCTAGTTAGGGAATCATCTCTATATTTTATTCTAGGTTAATATAATTTTTAAAAAAATTGAACTTTTATTACTAACAGTATGCATTGTTTGCAGACATCCATGACAACAGTTAATTTATGAGTTATTCCACACTGAGTCCTGTGGTTTCCAGGTATCACTCCATAACACCATTGTGTGTTTAAATTGCTTTTGAATCACAGGAGAACAAGTAATATCCATTATGTAAAAGGGAGTTACTGTTAGAGCTCTGCAAAATTAATTGTTCTGGGTTTGCACAGACTCTCAATTTTGGTTCATGCTCCTTATTTATTTATATGGGAATTCTGTTGCTCATTACTCTGACCACCAGACAAACTTTTATACATTTAGCCTTACAATACCCCAGTGAGGTAAGGAAGTTATCACCATTGTAGACAGAAACACTGAAGCACTGAGAAGCTGAGTTGCTAAAGGTCACAGACAAAGGCTGTGGTAGAGCTGGGAACAAGCCCAAGTAAACCTTCCGTCTCCCTGGCCAGCCCCTTAGCTGTAAGACAGGCCTTCCTCTCACATTTCCATTTCCCAAGCTCCAAGGTGCAACTCGTCCAATACTGTCATGTTCTGGCATTTGAAACCCCTGAGTTTCACGTGGCTCCCATCCAAAAACATAACCCAACCCAAACTTATGGGAAGATTGTGCAAACTGTGGAGCTGAGCCAAGTTTGATGACTAAGGTTTGCCCAGCTTCAGTTATTAAGTGACAAGACATGATCTACAGTGATTCCACTTAAATTCTTTGGGTATGCAGTCTTTTCCAGGTGTTTGACCATAGCTCTACAATGATGCATGAATATGAGAGAGTGCCCTGGTGTAGGACAACCCCTGAGTGGTTGAGCTAGCTATACCCACTTCACACAACACCTGTTCCAAGCCTGCTTCTCCCACTGTAGATGGCATGCTGGGGCAGAAGAGGCACAACCTCACTTGAGTGAAAGGATTGCTCCTGCTTAGTACCACAAGCAACACTAGCCCCTCCAGAGGCAGGAAAGGGGGAAAGGCAGGTCTATAGCCCTCTGCCTCAATTACACCCTCCAATAAAGTTGGCCAATGCAGTGGCTCTGCTCCCCAGAGGGCATTGTGCCTTTCTGGGGTGGAATGATTCCATCTGCCCTCAGCACAGATTCTGCCTTAATGCCACAATTGAACTTTAAAATGTGCTTCATCCTGGATATTTATTTAATTTTGTGGTGGCAAGTCGGTCTTTTTGTTTGTAACTGTATTATCTGTGTGCATTTTCCTAGGTCTTGCCACACTTCAGATTAATGCTACCTACGTATAAAAGGCAAATCAATTCCACTGAGCAATGCCCACACCACTCTCCCACTCAATTTTGTTGAAGAGCCCTAGCTGATGGATTGTACTTTGGTACACAAGACCACTAAATATAATAAGTTCCAAGGAAAGTGCTATTATACCAGTAATGTAGCCTATCGTGCAACATACTTGCATTTCAGAACATGGCACACAAGAACTATATCATCCAATTCCCATCTGACAAGGTCATAAAACTGGAGCAGCAAGTTTCCAGATTTCTGCCTGCTTTACTGAGGCTAATGAACCCACTGAAATAATCATGAAATAATAATGAACCCACTAACACTAATCAAGAAGAACCCAAAGAAGGCTAGTCATTGTGCACACTATTTTTCAGCAGCCACTTTTGGATTGGAAACATCATATGTGGATTTTCAGATTGTTCTTGTTTCAATCAAGTGTTTGCCATTAGAAGTGTTACTTCTTATTTTTGCACACTTGGGGCCAAATTCTGAAACCTTTACTCACACTGATGAGCTATGACTCACATAAGTAGTCCATAAACTTCATTGCTTATATGTGTAATTCCTTCTGGTTGTTGCCACCCCTTAATCACTGCAAATCTACCATGCTTACTCAAGATGGGTGATGCTTGACCCTGCAAATAATCCCAATGCTTTCCATGGGATCAGTGGAGGGGATTACTCATCATGAGTAAGGCTGGCAGAATTGCACCCTATTTTATTAATGACTTGATTGTGAATAATACCTTATTTATTAGGGGTCACAGTGTGACTTTACAGTCTGCCCTAAATGAGGGCTGGCCTATAGATTCCTCATCCCCAGAGCACAGCAGAGAATGACCTATGTTTGAGACTCATATTTCATCCCCTGCCCCTCCTGTGGCCCTGGGGAGGAAAGATTGAGAAAGTTACTTCTTTCCTTTTCACAGAGCAGTTTAGTTCCCCTGGGCAAACAACCAGGAAGAAGGAGTGAGGAGCTAGCACTGATTCCATTCCCGGTAATGAGAAGTCCCTGGGCAATATTGGGCGTGTAACCCCTGCTTTGCTCCCCATGGCCAGAGTCAAATTATGAGCAAGACCTTGCTCCCGCTGCAGGACTGTATAAAGATGACAACAATCTAGCCCAAAGCAAATGTATAAATACTTTGGGCCCAGCTCCTGCTGTTTTAGAAGTCAATGGCAAGATTCCCATCAACAACAATGGAAGCAGGCACAGACCTATTGTTATAGGAGGCAAACTGGTATAATTGCCAGTATACGCATGGGGATTTGCTTTTGCACAACCAGAAAGAAGGAGTGAGGAGCAAGCACTGATTCCATTCCCCGTAATGAGAAGTCCCTGGGCAATATTGGGCATGTAACCCCTGCTTTGCTCCCCATGGCCGGAGTCAAACTCTGAGCAAGACCTTGCTCCCGTTGCAGGACTGTATAAAGGTGATAACAATCTTGCCCAAAGCAAATGTATAAATACTTCGGGCCCAGCTCCTGCTGTTTTAGAAGTCAATGGCAAAATTCCCATCAACAACAATGGAAGCAGCCACAGACCTATTGTTATAGGAGGCAAACTGGTATAACTGCCAACATACACATGGGGATTTGCTTTTGCACAACCGTCTGATCTAATTAAACTTGTCTGCTTTCCTGTTGAAGTGCCTAAAGAAATCCTGAAGGCACAACTGCTCTCCTAGGCTGTTAAGCAGCATAAACTAGAAGCCTATTTCTCCCTTGCTTGTAAGAACTTCACCTGCAGCACAGCATCATTGTTTCTTTATTAGTAGATTACAGCAATTAAAACGTAATCTTAATTTGTGAGAAATTTCAAGACTCACTTCTTGCATTTTAAAGAAGGGTCTAATATATTGGATTGTGTTGCTGTTGATGCAATCTCATCTAGTACAAAAAAAAAGCCAAAATGAATTGAAAAGGAATTGTTCTTGCCAGATGCCATATAAATGTTCTGTGTTTAGAATGGTTTATTTTTTGACCGCTGCATCCTCTGTATGGGTGAGGAGGATATTTACATAGGTCATTGCAGTACTAGAGATAAAAGCGGGTCTATATACACGCTCCTGACAAAGGAAAAAACGAATATGGTGAACTCTGAAGCTCACTCTTAATTAGACTGAAGTTATACCTTATTTAATTGGGGTCATTAGTGAGAGTTTCCAATGGTTATTTTGAGAATGCAGGTATAATTAATTCCCCCATGAAACATGGGCAATTAGTTTAATGCTATTGTACCTGTGTATTACTCTGCCTTTTTCCCATGGATACCCACATCTGAACAAGGAGATGATTATATACTTTAGAAAATGCAGTGGTGTTATTGACATTTTGCCTTGCTTTTAACAGTCAAAAGATAGTACCACATTGCAGACTATCAAGGGTGAGATTGTGTACCTATTAAGCCTGCAACATGGTTCAGTGCAGCATGGGAATTATTAAAGGCAACAAAGAAAAATATCAGGGCTGTTTTTGACTGTAACCCAGAGGAGATGCTAGGAACAACAGAATTTTGACCATTGCAGGTAGCAAACACCAGTCTAGGTTTTACCTGTGAGGTGCATTAATTACCATGACATCCAGTGCCAGGCAAAGTGGCAGTCACATGTGCAATCTCAATAGGAACTGCAGATGCTCAGCACTCTTGAAAATTAATCAGGCCATAATTTCTCCCCCCCCCACACACACACACCTCCTCCCACTTATTAGTTGAACCTAGACTGTGGCTTCCCCCTATGTATTGTAAGCTCTTTGGAGCAGGGACTATCTTTTGTTTTGTGTGTACAGTGCTATCACAATGGGGTGCTGGTCCATGACTGGGGCTTCTAGATGCTACAGTAATAAATAATAATATGGAGCAGAAGATAGTGTTCCTGAGGCAGAGCAGCTGAGGTACAATTCCCTCCCTGCTTTCCTCTTGCTCCTGGGGAGGTGCTCTGCATCAGTAACAAATTAAGAACCCCACACTGGCTCAGCAACATTGGCTGGTAAATGGCCAGGGTGGAGCCTATTTTCTATCCCTCCTCACGCTCTGCTTGGGGGATATGGGCGTGACAGTCTGTGAGTAGTCCATAAAGAGACATAAGGTGTCCTTTATTCCCTCACAGTCCAGAACAGGTATGTGCTCCAAGGGGGCAGTTTAGCCCTGAAGCTTTATAGTTTTTTCAGCCCCAGGAAAAAAATAATCAGACTTTCCTCTCTCCCTCTATGGATTCTAGAACATCCTTTATATAAAAACAACATTCCACAGTAATGGTTCAAAACACTGAGTTTACAGTTGTGTTATTGAAACACTGTGGAGCTTTACTGGAGAACACGGTTGTATTTTGAACACTGGATTGTGCACTAAGATCTTGGCTTACAGAATTCCACAGAAGGTGCCTACAAAAACGGTGAGGCTGTATTTTCAATGATAAAACCCATTCAGCTCTTTTGTCTCTATGGGATGTCAAATTTTAACCAATGTCTGATTACTGAATAGTTTTCCTTGCCATTTGCAGAGTCCTTTGAAAGACCGAACTGAGCAAAAAAAAGGCTTACTGTGGCATTTTATTTTGAAAGCCAATAGATGTATTGAATCAATGAAGTTGAAAATGTTACAGCTACTGCATACTAAATGCAGATACAGACACAGACATTTTTGAACACAATATATCATTTCAAATCTCAGCTATTACATGCATTGAAAATTATAATTGAGATTGACAATCAGGGAACCATGTAACTAAGTCTGAGAAACTAAAACCAGGGCAATTATTGGGATTGGAGGGAAAGTGACTCCCAAAGCCTGAGGCTCCCAGTTCAGCCAGGACTCACAGGGCATCCAGGTTACCAGTTAGGCTGCCAGGTAGGCTGCCGAGGAGCTAGGAGCCTGGAAGCCCTGGGAGATGTGCCATGCTCTGAGACTCCTGGTTCAGCTAGGGCTTCCAGGTTCCCCGTGCCCCTTCAGCTTGCCACATGGGAAGATGAGATCCTGGGAGCCCCAGCTCCCAAATTCTCTGTCCTATGTCTTGGCAGCGTGGGCTCCCAGGGTCTCTGGCTAGCCCAGCAGGTGGATTTCCCCAAATCTGGGGCACCATTCCCTTTTGTGGAGAACTTGGGAATTTGGGGGGATTGTTCAATTCAGAACAGAGAATTCCCTTTCTCCACTAGTACACAGTCTCTGCATGTCTGGGAGCTCCCACATGGAGTGGCTCACGCAAGTCTTTAATGAGTGCTTCATGTAAATGGCAGAATCCAGCCATTTGTGAACAATTAGAAAAAGAAAATGGCATCTTAGTTGTAAAGAAGAACCCTGTAATTTGAAATATACAGATCTCCCTGCCTTTTTGGTTTAACTATATATAGGAACTGTGTGGCATCATCCTAGTCAGAGGTTGCTTTCTCTTAGTTTCCTTTTTTTTATTTTTGGTCAGTAATAGAGCCTTCCAGTATGTATGGCTCTATTGCACTACAGACTAGACAAGGTGACAAGTCAAGTCAACAATAAGGGTTTACCTGGGTCAGTAATTCTCCAGCTGTAGTCAGTGGACCAATGTGAATTCACTGAATATTTGCACATGGTCCACAGAGCTTTAGCTGTCACAAATGGTGACAAGCACTGGTGATCTTCAAGCAATGAAGTTTCTTACAAAGACTTCCTTAACCACTACACCAGAAAAGATGAGCACCACTCTACATCCTGCTGGCTCCTTGAAATCTTTTTTTTTGGGGTGCCTCTTCGGGGTAAATTCAGATGTTGTCAGATTTGCATACAACCCAAACACTAGAGGGGAAGCAAACACAAAGGACAGAACCAATCTGCAAAGTGAGCAGCAGGTCTGAGGTATGCAAGCAACAAGGAGACTTGGTACAAATAAACCTATCAACAATCTTTTATCCAGACAAAAAAAAGCAGCACATATACAAAATGGGAGTGGGGAAGTCACCAAGAATTTTAGTTGCTGAAAGGAAGGTGTGGACTCCTTATTGGATTATTCATATGGCACGTGGCCTACAAGAAGATCTGTCTTAAGAAACTGTGCACGAGATGAAAAATCTTGAGGCATTTTAATGCTTCTCACCATTTCATATGAGGATATTTTCCTCTCCTTGTCTTAACTTCCAGACAGTAGAACTCAGAAATCCACTGGGCTCAGAGGAAACCATGTTTTATGCTGTAGCTGCTTCCCTAAATCCACCTCTCTCATCCCCAACACCCTGGTCTCAGTCTGCAGATCCCTAGGGCTAACTCAATGGCATATCTCCCAAGGAAGTGTGGGTGGAGGGAGAGGAGCATGTTATGGATATGCTACACCCAGCTACTCAGTTCTATTGTCTTTAGCTCCCTGTGGCCACCATAAGGAAAGAGGAGCATATCTGATTCTTCTGTTGTGAATTAGAAATGGTTACAGTGAAGAAATACATTTCCATGAATACTCCTAAAAGGGGTTAACCTCAGCAAAAAATTCACACCACCTCATATGGGACCATTTAACGATGACTACCAAAGCCCCCTCCATCTGAATTCTTCCGAGTACATGGCTGAAGTACTTTCTTACTTTCATGGAAACTTAATATCTTGGAAAACAGAAAGGGTTTTCCAGTCTAAGGCCTTGCTTTTTTTGGTATAATCTAAGGTGTGAATTTCAACTAATATAGTTGTTATAAATCCCTGTGTGGACATTCTTATTGCAATATAAGTGTGCCTTTTTCTGGTTAATATTATGTCACTTGGGAAGGAGTTTAAGCTAAATTGAAAATAACCACTCTTTTTCCAGGGTAAGAGTGTCTAAACGGAGAGTTATGTTAGTATAACTATATTGCATACTTGGTAAAACCTTCTCATGTAGACAGGTTCTAAGAATCAGGATAGCCCACATTTTCATTGGTTTTTGTTAGCTGTTTAAACATTCTGGAAGCTACAGAACAGAAATACCTTTTTAATACATCATAAAAAAGAGAAGAAAGAATAGGCTAGTTTTAAGAAATCCTCTTCAGGTCACCCTTAAGGCAGACAGGAAGGGACACATCGGAATTATACAAAGTGTGTTTGGAAGGGAGCGAGAAGAGGTGATGTCAGGTAAGGGTGCAACCCTGGCAAGTAGCTGAGAACTGTAGCCCAGCAAAGCATTAAGCACATGCTCACATCAAGGCCATATCTACACTATGAAAGTACTTCAGTTTTACAGAAGTCGATTGTTGGGAACAGACTGTATAAAGTTGAGTGCATGTGTCCACACTAAGCACATTAATTCGGCGGTGTGCGTCTACACTACCGTGGCAAGCATCGACATTCCGAGCGGTGCACTGTGGGTAGCTATCCCACTGTTCCCGCAGTCCCCGCTGCCCACTGGAATTCTGGGCTGAGCTCCCAATGCCTGATGGGGCCAAAAATTTGTCGCAGGTGGTTATGGGTAAATGTCATCGGTCAACCCTCCCTCCCTCTGTGAAAGCAACAGCAGACAATCATTTCACGCCCTTTTCCCTGGGTTGCCCGAGCAGACACCATAGCACGGCAAGCATGGAGCCCGTTCAGCTCACTGCAGCAGTTATGACCATTGTAAACACCTCGTGCATTATCATGCAGTTTATGCAGAATCAGCACCTGAAAAACCAGGCGAGGAGGCGACGGCAGTGCGGTGATGAGGACATGAACACAGATTTCTCTAAAACCGCGGTCCCCAGCAATTTGGAGATCATGGTGTTACTGGGGCAGGCTCATGCTGTGGAATGTCAAGTCTGGGCCCGGAAAACAAGTACAGACTGGTGGGACCACATAGTGTTGCAGGTTTGGGATGATTTCCAGTGGCTCCAAAACTTTCACATGCGTAAGGGCACTTTCATGGAACTTTGTGACTTGCTTTCCCCTGCCCTGAAGCGCAACAATACCAGGATGATAGCAGCCCTCACAGTTCACAAGCAAGTGGCAATAGCCCTGTGACAAATCTACTGTGGGGGTTGCTGTGATGCAAGTAGCCAACACAATCATTGAGCTGCTGCTATCAAAGGTAGTGACTCTGGGAAATGTGCAGGTTATACTAGATGGCTTTGCTGCAATGGGATTCCCTAACTGTGGTGGGGCTATAGACAGAACGCATATCCCTATCTTGGGACTGGACCAGTACAGTACCAGGGCTGCCAGTACATAAACTGCAAGGGGTACTTTTCAATGGTGCTGCAAACACTGGTGAATCACAAGGGACATTTCACCAACATCAACGTGGGATAGCCGGGAAAGGTTCATGACGCTTGCATCTTCAAGAACTCTGGTCTGTTTAAACGGCTGCAGGAAGGGATTTACTTCCCAGACCAGAAAATAACTGTTGGGGATGTTGAAATGCCTATAGTTATCCTTGGGGACCCAGCCTACCCCTAAATGCCCTGGATCATGAAGCCATACACAGGCACCCTGGACAGTAGTAAAGAGCTGTTCAACTATAGGCTGAGCAAGTGCAGAATGGTGGTAGAGTATGCATTTGGACGTTTAAAGGGTCGCTGGTGCAGTTGACTGACTTGCTCAGACCTCAGCGAAACCAACATTCCCATTGTTATTGCTGCTTGCTGTGTGCTCCACAGTCTCTGTGAGAGTAAGGGGGAGACGTTTACGGTGGGGTGGGAAGTTAATGCAAATTGCCTGGCAGCTGAATACATGCAGCCAGACACCAGGGCAGTTAGAAGAGCACAGCAGGAAGCGTTGAGCATCAGAGAAGCTTTGAAAACCAGTTTCATGACTGGCCAGGGTACTGTGTGACTCTTCTGTTTGTTTCTCCTTGATGAAAACCCACCCCCTTGGTTGCCTCTAAATTCCCTTTAAGCCACCTGCTCTCTCCCTTTTGATCACAGCTTGCTTGCAAAGGAAATAAAGTCACTATTGTTTAAAAAAACATGTATTCTTTATTAATTGATTATAAAAATAGGGAGATAATTCACAAGGTAGCCCAGGTGGGGGGTGGGAGGAGGCTAGGAGGAAAGGAAAAGGCCACTTTAAAACTTCTTGAATGACAGCCTTCTGTTGCTTGGGCTGTCCACTGGGGTGGAGTGGTTGGGTGCCCGGAGCCTCCCTCCCCCTGCGTTCTTGGGCATCTGAGTGAGGAGGCTATGGAACTTGAGGAGGAAGGGCAGTTAAACAGGGGCTACAGTGGCAGTCTGTGATCCTGCTGCCATTCATGAACCTCTATCAGATGCCGGAGCATGTCCGTTTGATCCCGCAGTATCCCCAGTGTTGTCTTATGCCTCCTCTGATCTTCCTGTCGCCACCTCTCCTCACGTTCATCGGCCACTTTCCTGTACTCTGCTATTGTGTCCCTCCACACATTCTGCTGAGCTCTGTCAGTGCCGGACGACTGCATGAGCTCAGAGATCATTTCATCACAAGTGCATTTTTTCTGCCGCCTTATCTGAGATAGCCTTTGGGACGGAGGAGGGAGGCTTGAAACATTTGCAGCTGCTGGAGGAAAAAAAGGCAGTGAAGTATTTAAAAAGATACATTTTACAGAACAGCGGCTATACTCTTTCATGGTGAACAACACTATTCACATGACATAGCACATGTGCTTTTGGTACAAGGTTGCACTTTGCATCTTATATTGAGTGCCTGCAGCTTTGGTGTTAGAGATCACACATGCAGTGCCGGGCAACAGAATTTGGCTTGCAGGCAGCCATGGTAAGCCATTGTCTTTCGGCTTCTGCAACCTTCATAACAGCAGCACCCTCCTCTCCCATACCAAGCAAAGCACATTGAGTTGGCCATTTAGTGCTGCAGTTTTCCTGTTAATGTGCAGCAGCAGAAACCAAACTAACCCCTCACACACACACACATCCAATTCTGTGGGATGATTGCTTTACCCCTCACCCCATCGCATGGCTGGTATCAGGGAAGATCCCTGCTAGCCAAACATGAACAGCTCAGCAACAATGCCCCCTGCCCCTCCCACTGCATGGCTAACTGCGGGGAGGATTTCTTTTCAGCCACAGGCAAACAGCCCAGTAGGAACAGCCACCTCTGAATGTCCCCTTAATTAAATTCCCCTATTTCAACCAGGTTAGCATGAACGATATCACTCTCCTGAGGGTAACACAGAGAGATAAAGAATGGATGTTGCTTGAATGCCAGCAAACACCGGGACCATACGCTGCCAGGCTTTGTCATGCAATGATACCAGACTACTTACTACTAGCATAGCGTGGTAAAGTGTCCTACCACGGAGGACGGAATAAGGCTGTTCTCCCCAGAAACCTTCTGCAAAGGCTTTTAGAGTACTTCCAGGAGAGCTTCATGGAGATGTCCGTGGAGGATTCCCGCTCCATCCCCAGACATGTTAACAGACTTTTCCAGTAGCTGTACTGGCCACAAATGCATCCCAAGTCCTCAGGGCTACTTAATCATTAAAAAACGCTTGCTTTTATAACATGTATTATATTTTAAAAGGTATACTCACCGGAGGTTCCTTCTCCTGCTTCGTTGGGTTGGGAGGGTATTTCAATCAGGGTGATAAAAAGATCCTGGCTGTCTGGGAGAACAGTGTGCTGAGTGCTCTCCTCAAGCTCATCCTCCTCCTCATCTTCCCCATCTGCAAAATCCTCAGGCATGGCAGAGAGTACCCCATCATCAGAGTCCATGGACAGAGGTGAGGTAGTAGTGGCAGCCCCCCCTAGAATATATGCAGCTCAGCATTGAAGCAGCATGTCTGGGGCTCTGTCCCGGAGCGTCCATTTGATTCTTGGTTTTCTGGTACGCTTGTCTGAGCTTCTTAAGTTTCATGCGGCACTGTGTTGCATCCCTGCTGTACCCTCTGTCCCTTATGGCCTCGGAGATTTTTTGAAACGTTTTGGCATTTCATCTTTTGGAACAAAGTTCTGATAGCATGGATTCCTCTCCCCATACAGTGATCAGATCCAGTACCTCCCGTTCAGTCAATGCTGGAGCTCTTTTTCAATTCTGGGACTGCATGGTCACCTGTGCTGATGAGCTCTGCATGGTCACCTGTGCTGATGAGCTCGCCTGGCCAAACAGAAAATGAGATTCAAAAATTCCTGGGGCTTTTCTTGTACATCTGGCCAGTGCATTCAAATTCAGAATGCTGTCCAGAGCAGTCACAATGGTGCACTGTGGGACAGCTCCTGGAGGCCAATATCTTCGAATTGCATCCCCACTAACCCTAATTCGAAACGGCGATGTCGATTTCAGCGCTAATCCCCTAGTTAGGGAGTACAGAAATTGGTTTTAAGAGCCCTTTATGTCAAAAAAAATGGCTTCGTTGTGTGGACAGGTGCAGGGTTAATTCGATTTAACACTGCTAAATCTGACATAAACTCATAGTGTAGACCTGGCCCAAGTGTCTGGATAGTCTGCCTTCTAAGGTCGAGCTGGAAGGTAAACAGTTTTCCCAGGCTGCAAGCATTTTCAAGAGTTTGATCCCCCCCAACTCAAATTGGGATGAAAAGTCAAAATCTTAAAAATATTTGTGAACCAAAAACAAGAGATTTTTTGTTCTAATAGTTTCAAAATGAAGTGTTTTGATTTTGACCTTTTACAACCTTTTTTTCAGTCTAATTTGGTTAAAGTCCAAAACTGAAAAATCATTTTGAAGTGGAAAATTGGAATTTTTCATTCTGACATTTCCAAAATGAAATGTTTTGACAGTTTCAATGCTTTCTTTTCCTCAGTGTGCTTTCAAGGAAAAAAGTTTGTCAAATATGACTGCGTTTTGTGAATAGCATTAGTTTTGACAAATTGGCATTTTTAAACAAAAATAATTTAGGGGGGGAAACCTAGTTATATATTTATATGCCCTCCCTCATCACCAGATGAGCACCTCACAAACTTTAGCATATCCTCATAATACCCCATGAGGTAGGGAAAGTATGTGATCCCATTTCACCGATGGGAAGTGAGGCAGAGACACACTAAGTGACTGCCCATGGTAGTGTGTGGTAGAACTGAGGATTGATCCCAAGTCTCAGGCTAGCACCATAACCACTGGGCCATCCATCCTCCTGCTGACATTAATAGAATTAAAGTGAAGCACATTCTTGTGTTTTGCTAGATTGAACTGGTGCATTCAGCATCTTGCAGGACTCAGTCCCAAAGGGCCTGACTGTGTTTCTGCTAGAGTTCTGCAGCTGAAATTACTTGTGCTGAAACTGTGGTGTTGTTTTTACTGTCTAATCCATCTCAGTGCACGGTGAGCAGGAACAGTGCATGTACTGTGAATAGAACAGACCAGGAAAGATCAACTTGAGTCTGAGACATTCATTTGTCAACCAACAAGGAATTAGCCCTAGGATAGCCTCCATCTCTTCTTCAGCTCCTCAGACACCTGAAAATATTACCAGTGATATTTTCAGTCATCTTCCTCTACTGTGGGAGAAATGGCCATTTTTATAACTATTGAAACAGGCAGGGCAACTCCTAAAGGGGCACAGAAGCCTTTTGTTTCCACATAAGGGAATTACAGGGTAACTGAACCCATCTTGAGGATGATCAAACTATCACACCTGGGACATGAAAAGGCTGCCCAGTGCTGGGAATCTTATGGGGCTAGAAATGAGTTACTCCCATCATGGATCTTACAGAGATCCTATGCCCTGTATCTCTCTGGAGAGAGGCTTTTATGTCACTTTGACATACCTGCATGGGGGAGAGGAAAAATACAGAGGGACTGGAATGTAGGAGGTTCCAACTAGTGCACCACAGACCAGATGCTCGTGGGGGATGGATGGATGGAGATTGAGGGAAGCCTTTGATTGGCTATGGTAGGTGGTGTATACAGTCTAATTGGCTCCAGTCGTTTTCAGTTGACCATTCAAGTTCAGAGATGGTTTCAGAGCTGGAGGAGTGCACTGGACCCCACAAGGTTTCACGGGCTTGAAGACCTGACCTCCCCGCGCTACACACACACACACAAGATTTGCCCATTACAGAGGCATGTCCTCATTGATTCCGCTGTCTTTCCATGACAAATCTGAAATCCCCAAATTAGACTGAATACTTTTTATTGTGTGCATTTGCACGTTAGCAATTGCCTCCCTAATTAATTTTCCTGTTCTGAAGAGTACTGTGACATTTATGAATAAATCATCAAGAAACACTTAAGAGTTTTACAGCTGCATTTTAAGTCACATTTCTGAATTTCTGACTACTAGCAGTTGGAGAACTACTTAAAAACAAAAGCTGAATGTTTTAGATTCAGAAATAAATAGGAGTTTGAGTCTGCCCTTCATAAATTGCCTTTTACCATTTTCTTTTAGAGCAGCAATGTTCAATGTATTACAATGCTATAATTTGCTACAAAGCAATATAATGTGATTAAATGGCTATAAACCTTTCTGGTGCAGCAAAGTATTGTTCACACATAGCTCCAGGATTAAAGATAGAGAGCTTGATTTTACTCTTCAATATGCACGTGCACTTCTTTTTGTATGCCATGAAAATTAGTATGCCTGCAGAGTAGCCACTTTTACTAGACAGAAAACACAATGATGTACACCCACCTACTCTAACACTCAGATGATTCACTTCTAAAAATGTTTATAATTACAGAATTGTGTGTCATGGTCTTGAGGTTGCAGAAGTGTACACCGGGGGGTATGTGGCTAGGTCTCACATGGCTTCATAGGAGAGAGTAAATTCCCTCCACCCCCCATTCAGTTCCATCTGGACTGTGGCTCTTAAGGCAGGAGAAAGAGAGAGGAAAGGCTGTGAACCCAATTTGAGTAAAGTTATGGGGGCATGTCACTAGGATTGGGCATAGAGAGGTGTGGGCATGGTTTTGCTCTCCCATGCACTGCCTCGTGGTGCTAGCTGGATGTGAGGGGGAAATATGCTGCATGCTGTAATCGGCTGTAGCAAGTTATCTCCCTCCTCAGTGCAAAAGGAGAGCACTGGAACAACTGTGCCTCAGAGGGGAGTTTCTGGAGACACTGTTTCTACTGGTGGCAATCCTGGGGTGGGTATAGCTCATCCTGCACTCTTTACTCAGGGCTGTGTTAAAGGTGCAATCCAAGCTAGTGTTCACCTGTGGGTTGGCAGAGTGCAGTAGCTGAGAATGCAAGCAGCCGTTCCAAACGATCCTGTTATTGCCAAGGGCTATTAAAGATGGTCAGGAGCACACAGAGGAAACAGCAGTATGTTTGAGCTGGCCATTAGTTTGCTACAGAGAGGATCTCAGTTTGGGTCATTCACTTGATTGCTCATTCCTGGAGAACTAGGAAGGCAGTATGTCTGTCCCAGGGTGGAAGGAGCAATTCAGTGCTCTCCAAGGGCCCCCTCCGACTGTCAGAAGGAGTAGAATTGACAGCAATATGTAACTTTCCTTTGCTGGAAGGAGGACTGTGATGCTAGAACTGTAGAGGAGAGGGAAGTGAATAGGGAGAATAAATGAAGACTCCTCAGACTTGAAGGGGGATGGGGATCTTGAATTCCTAGGGGAAAAGTGGAAAAATGAGAAGGATTCAGGTAACAAAGCTAAAAAAGAATTACAAGAGAGTCTACCTCAAGTCAGCAACCTGAGGCAATAAAAATCTGTCTTCAGAACCCACTCAATGTGGCGCACGATCCCATTCTGGTGGTGGCTGGGCCACATACAGAAATTGAGCAGCTGTAGCGTCGGCTGACCTGGGCCTTCTGCCTCATACAGTAAAGACAGACTTTTATAACCAAAGGTCCCAGGTAGAACTGGGCAAAATTCACTGGTTTTTTTGTTTGTGTTTAAACACACACACTTACTTTTGGGCCAAGAAAATGAAGATTCAATGACACTGAAGTGTTTAGCAACTTTGTCAGTTTCATTGAATTTTAAATTGCAAAAAAAAAATTGCAAAAAACAATTTTCTGTTTCAAAATTTCCTTTGAAATTATTTAAGACACAATAAAAAAGTTTTAAATGGTCAAAATCAAAACAAAAATATGTTTAACCTGAAACAATTTTTCTGGAATCACCAGAGAACTGGAAAACCCATTATTTACTCAGCTCTAGTCCCAGCTTCCATCCCTGTTGCTCATAAACCACCTAGCAGTGCAGTGTTACAGAACAGCAGCCCCTGGATACTTGCCAGTCAGATCTGAAGTGACTTTGCAGTCCACATCCCCACTACTTCATTTCCTCCCAGCTGCTAGAGATGCACAAGCAAAATACCGTTTTAAGGCTGTTTTTTTGAAATTTACAAATCTCCATTTAAGAGATTGTATGAACTGTGCAGGTATCGGAGTATTCATTTACCTTCCCCTCACTGTTCATGTCCATAGTTTTAATAGCAATGCTCAGGTGTGTTAACGGCAATATTTTAACTACAATAGTAAGAGGTAACCTTAACATAGGTTTATCAAGGATTTTGTCATGATACTCTCCTTGGTTTTTGATATTCTAATGAATATCTTAGAACCCCCCACAATGTCTTCAGCACCCTCTCATGCCATCTCCCTTCCTTGGGTTCTCTGTAGGTTCTGATGACATGGCTAAGCATCCAAACTGAGTTCTGAACCTATGATTTTCCCCCTTCTCTAAATATATATTGAATTTTTCTGTTCTGAGACATGCCCCAGGCTTTCATATGTTTGCTATGGTGAGTGATTTATGCACACTTTTTTGTAGCTTGGCTAAATTAACACTGCTGTAGATTTCTATTGTCTTCCTCTGCAAGGGTCAAAGCCAATCAATGAGAGTCTTAAATTCAGTGGGCTTTCGATTAAGCTCATAGTGCTAGAGTCAGAGCAAGAACCATTTAATGAGGAAACGGATACATTGAGTTTAGGATTCACAAAGAAGCAGAAGAAAGTTGTGGATAGCTCTACTACAAGTTATTGTGTGGTACATGTAAACTGTGCACTCAATAGCATGTGCTCAGAACAGATATTCACTGCAGCCTATGACTGTCAGAGCATACAGGTCAGATTTCTTTGGCTATGCATTTTCAGCATGAAAGGATCCTGGACAGGGACCAGGTTGTAAGGTCTGCATAACTGCTGCTCCCATATATGGGATCATTATCCTGTGTTTAAAAACTTTATGGAATATGGATTATTTAATCCCAAAATATCTGTAACATCCTTCTTTCGCTCCTCCTCTATTCATTGTAGTTTGCCTACCCCAAGGTAAGTGACATTCTTCTTCCTTGTATGCAGTGTTGTTGTAGCCATATTGGTCTGAAGCTATTAGAGAGACAAGGAGGGTGAGGGTAATACCTTTTATTGGACCACCTTCTGTTGGTGAGAGAGAAAGAGAAACTTTCAAGCTTACATTGAGCTCTTCTTCAGGTCTGGGAAACTAACTCAAAGTGTCACTGCTAAGGTGGAATCAATTGTTTAGCATAGGTAGTTAACACATTTCAAGGGACCATTCATGGTGCAGTAGTAACTGTCTGGTTTCACCCACATACTTGTTATTAGGGCATTTAGTGCACTGGATGAGGTACACCACATGTGATAGGTGTGTAGGACCCCTGGATCTTGAAAGTGTGTTGAGGTGGGGGCATTGATCATTACAGCAGTGGGGATACGTCTGCGGGATTTGCATCTGGTGTTCTGCCAGGATCCAGTGGCACTTTTTTCTTCCTTGATGCTTCTGAAGCAATTGATATTTAGCTTGGTTTTCCCAAGGCTCCTGCAGAGACTTATACATGTGTAACTTTGTGTGCTCTGATTAGGTCTATTGACTTCAGTGGGACTACTCACAATGTCGCATTTAAACATATGCGGATATCTTCACAATATCAGGGCATTTAATGCACCTTGTCTGTGACTGATCAATTTTTTTTACTTTTGATGGATTTTCTCTGGCTATTTTCTTTTGATTTTTTCTCCATTATCTCTCATCCCCCACCCAACCCTTTCCTCATCTCTTTTTCACACGCACACTATTCATATAGCACATTGTAAGTGCTACTGAAAACAGTTATTACATACACTGAAATAAAACATATTTGGATCTCTTAAGTTTGTAATTAGTGGCAAGAGCATTATGGCCCACAATATTCTACTATCTGTTTATATTCTTTTGACTCTCCATGCAATTGTCTAATATACCTCCATCTTGCACTCTAGTCAATAAAAAGAGGAGTAGCGTCAAGCTTTGAAGGGAGCCCTATTCAGTCCCCTAGAAGGATAGCTTTGACAATGGCCCTGTACAAGCAAGGGGTAGATTAGAAAATGGAAATAATAATACAAGCCAGTGTAACAGTATAATAAATAAGAGTCCCTGACAGTGTGGTAACAAGTGGCAAAAGATATGTCTTGACTAGGGTCATTTCTCTGTTCTCTTTTCCCTAGAGAATTTTTAAATTCTTCACCTGGAAACCAGGGAGAAAACTATCAAATTGTTGCAGTGTATGTCAAGGTCGAAGTGACCGAGTTCCGGATACAGCTGTAAATTAGCTCTTGTATTGCCATATACAAGAACATTTATTTATTACTGGATCAGGTTATTTTTATCCAAATGTATTCATTAATCAAGCAGATGGCACTTAGTAATGCATCTCATTTAAGGAAGTTGATATTTGCCAAGATACTTGTTTCATAGTCTTTTTTTAACCCCATTTCATTCAGCATTTAGAAACACTGAGTCTTTGATGTTTTAGATCAGTAGTTTTCAATCTTTTTTCATAAAAATTTTCAAAAAGAGAGATGTGGACCTCTTTGGAAATCTTAGACAGTCTGCAGACCCCCAGGGGTCCACAGGCCCAAAACCGTTGTTTAGATACCCAAGAAGAATTCTATAGGGCCAGATCCTTATACTGTGACTCTTACTGAGCAGTACTTTATCACTCCACTTCACAGCCTACCCCTATTTCCTCTGAATGGCCACCCTCCCAAGAAGCCCATAAAAAAGAGATTTAGAAGCTTTGCAGAGTGCCCTGAAGCTGAATAAAGTCAGTCTATTGAAAACAAACAGTCACAGAATCCACTCACTACAAGCAGCACCTGCTGCTGGCTGTCCTTGGGATTAGCTCTGCCAGCTTGAGCTCTCCTGCTTGTGTTATCTCTCATCTTGTCTTGCTCTGCTGATCTCCTCACTCCTAGGTGTGCAGCATCCTCTGTGGCTTAGCCCTCCAGTCAGGTCACTAAAGTCCTCCCCTTCCAAGGAATTCACACTCTTTCCAGACCTGCCATCTGGCTGGCACCTCCAATTCTCTGCACCACTCCCTTGTAGTTGGTAGGGAACCCAGATCCACTTTCTATACTAGGATCTAGCCCAGGGACCCTATAACAAGCAGCCACAGTCCCTGTACAGTCCTACCTCTTGCTGGTGTTTCCCTGGGCTTCTTCCTACACATCTGGTTTCACCCCCTCTCTAGGTTTACCAACCTCCACCTCCAACTCCAACTCCAACTCCAACTCCATCCCCTCCCCTCCCCTCCGGGAGTGACTACAGCTTTTTGATGACCCCCCTCTCTGTAGCCAGCTACCTGGCTTTATACAGGCCCCATCTATTCCTGCAAAGGTGAGCCTGTCCTTAAGTAGTTGCCTCCAGCCTCAATCTCCCCTGCTTGCAGCCTAATTAGCTGATTGGACCTACCTGGCCTAATTCAGCTTTTACAGGGCTAGTGTGGGGAGTCTATCCCATCACAGGGATCATGAGGTGAATAGGGAGTGAATTTCAAAACTTAGGGACTTTGTACTGTCAGCAGCTCCCTCTCCCTTACATTGTAGGGCCTGCAGCTCAAACACCTCCACTGATTGCAACTGTGCCCACCTGGCACAGGGCCTGAGGCAGGCTCTGAAGCCAGTAAGGGGTGTGTGGGTCAAAGTCAACACCTTTAGGTTCAACATAGAAGTTAATGAGTGCTCAGTGCAGCACACTCTGCTCACCTAGAGCTCAACTGGCCTTACAGTCCAGCCAATTGGGCTGCTCCAGGAGCAGGACATGAACCAGTTTGTAACACTGGGAGACACAATCTGGTGCTTTCTCTTCATTCCGGGCAAGAATCAAGCTGTGCCAGCCTCACTTGCAGCTCACTTCTCCTTCTTTGCTGGCTCCTGACTGCACTGGCATACTGAGAGGGAAATAGAGCCAAGGCTCCATTTTCTGCTCTTGCCCACCACCACCTGCAGAGGATGGAGAATAGCAGCCTGGTGACAGCTGCTCCACCGCCCAACCTAGCCTCAGGCAATTCAGGGAGCCAGTGTAAGAGGAAAGGTTACTTTTTATAACCCCTTGATCCCATGGGGGTGTACAAGAGGTCTCATGGTTGAGTCCCAAGTGGGCAGCCAAATTCTGTACTAGTTTCAGCTTCTAGATCAGTTTCATGTAAAGCACACTGCATTCTCTTAATGTTGAAGTGACAAAAGCATGCAGCAAGTTACCAAGATCCACACCAAAAAGAAGAGGCTATACACTTTTGGATAAGCACAGATAGGGGGAGAAAAATAACATCCTGACAACAGCTGCTGCTGGATCATCTGACAGTAGTTGTTGGGCTAATCAGATCCCATATTATGGTGTCAGATACTGAGTGACAGATGCAGTCTCTCAGTCAAAAGGGCTGATATAAGTTATATATAACCTCCTGTTGTTTCTCCCAAGCTACAAACATCACCTCCATCTTATCTAGATTGGGCCTCTGCCATCTTGCTATCATTTATGCTCCAATTGCCACTCGACACTGGGAAAGGGATTCAAATACCCTGGCTGGACCAGTCAAGATGGAGACATAAAACTGGCTGTCATCAGCATACTGACGACACTAATGCCTCTATGTGAACCTCCATCTAACAATTGAAAAAGAGCGGCAACCAGAGCCTATATGAGTGCTCCTGGGGCTGACAAGCAAATCCCCAACACACCCCTGTGGGGGGAACCTCTGGGCCAGTGAAAAATGCAGTCACTTAATAACAACTTTACCTTCTCCTGATATACAAGCAGCAATACCTCATGATCAACAGTATTGAAGGAATCAGACAGACCTGATATCAGCATAGATACCTAGTCACTGTTCATTGTTAGAAAGAAATCGATTGACAAATGCAACAGGTATGGTTCTTGTGCTAAATCCAGCTGCAGCTAGGTTAGCAAGTATCCAGGAGATAAGAGACATCTAGATACTGAAAGAAGTGTCTTGCCACAACTTTCCCACCACCTTACCCAAAGAGGGAAGATTGGAAACATGCTGATAACTGGCCAGATTGTCTATACAGTGTTGTTGTGGCCATATTGGTCCCAGGTATTAGGTAAGTGAGGTAATATCTTTTAGTGGACCAGCTTCTGTTGGTGAGAGAGACAAGCTTTTGAGCTACACAGAGCTCTGTAAGATCTCCATAAAAGATATTACTTCACCACCTTGTCTTGCAGATTGTCTATGTCAAGCAATAGTTTATTGGGCAAAGAATTCATGCAAGCTTCCTTTGAAACCAGTTGCATCTTGCTTTTCTTAACAGAGACACTGACAATCTCCATCACTAATGGATCCACTGCTTCTACACCGGCCTTCACAGCTAGGAGGAACTAGGGCCGACAGCACAGGTTGTGATTTAAAGTAATTACTACACTTTCAGTTCCTCAGTGAGCAAAATAGGCTGAAACTTAGCAGAGAAAACTATGCATTTGTCCACTCAAGATATTGGTGTAGTATCAAGAAGCAGATAACTAAGCCTAAATTTTATCAGTTTTCTCCACAGAAGAATTGTCTTCCTAACAGGAAGTACTTTAATCAGCAGTCAAGCAGTGACAACTCAGATTAATCAGGATGTCCAAGGCTTAGACTCTGTCCAGTTAGATAATTGTTTTCTCTTTTACAAGAGCACTGAATAAGTGTACTAGAATGTTGAGATTACTATTTTACTCTGTAGATTTGATTGCAAAGTAATCTGTGGGTTACCAAAAAAAAAATTACTGCTAAAAGACTAAACATCTTGATATAATCTTATATTTTCTATAGATTTGAAGTTTGATTCTATTTTCACATGTAAATTCCATTGACATAGTATGATCAAGATTTTCCGAATTGATTAGGGTATTTTGGGTGCCTCAGTGTTTTGGTATCCAGCTTTCCAGACAGCTCTAAGTATCCACCCTCTGAAAATCAGGCCCCTTTAAGGTGTCTCAAATGGGACGCCCAAAAATCACCATTCCCTTTTGAAAGCCTTATCCTTAATGGAGGTTATTCTTGATTTATACTTACATAACTGGCATCAGAGCCAGACTCTTAATTTAAAATATATTGCATACTATATCAAACAGAGGTGAAATTCAGGCATCACATGTCTAGTCCATGTGGGATGTCTGAACTTCACATCTCTCCCGTGGGAACTGCACTGCCACAAGCCAAAAGCATGGTCCCCTGTGACAAAGTCAAATATAATATAAATGGCTTCCCACAGACAAAGTTCAAACAAAACAAAGGAATAAGGCTTCCTGAATAGTAGCACTATTTTTGCTGACATCTCTGCCATGCTATTTGGCCACTGGGAAGTGTCATGACTGATACTTCCCAGAAGCCTATTGTGGCTTATTGCCAGATCAGATGCTGTTAAACCAGCAATGATTCAAAACTGAGTGACATAGAAATTAATAACATTAGTTATCCTTGCTTCTTCTAGTCATTAAATCTTGATTCTACTAAGAATTAGTAGATCCAATTGTTTCTTAAATCCCTGTGAGTCGAAAAAGCAGACTATATGATCATGATGTGTCTGAATTCATAATGTCAGCTACTGATCCAATGACCTTTCCAAATGAAACTATTAAAAATTGATATTATAAATCCTAGTAATTAACACTAATTCCACTAAGCATGAGGGACTTGATTCCAGTGTCACTGACAATGAGGTTACATAATAACCCTGTTGACTTCAGTGATGTTACTCCCCATTTACACTAGTTTAAGAGAGGGAAACAGACCCGAGTCCATTTACCAGATTTCCTAATTAACCTATATTTATCAAGAAAAAAATCTGAATAACCCATATTGTGCCCACTTCCTGCTTCCCCTGAAATCAATAGCAAACCTTCCACTGAAGTCTGTAGAAGCAAGATCAAACCCATGATACATATATATATTATTAGAGAAGATTGAGGTATGGTTTTGCGAATGAACAGGCTCTTTGGATCACTTAGATTTCAAAAGTCTGAATAATTACAAATAATGAGACAACATCTGAATATCTATGAATCCCAACAGATTATTTGTCCTAACAAACCAGATGTCCATTATTTACTATAAGTTTCTCCAGTTTCAGAATGTTCCATTCATCTTAACAGGGAGCAGAAACAATTCTACATTTTACATGACCAATAAAACAGTGCAAATAATGAATGGTGAGTAATGGAAGCGAACAGTTTGCAAACAACCCATGGTCTGAAAATTCCTTGTACAAAGTACTCAGACAAACACATAATGAATATTGAAACTGGTTTAGAAGTTAACTAACCACAAAACAAGAGCTACATTCCTGATCGGGCCGAATTCTCAGATTTAGCTGAGCTGCACATAGGACAGGACTCAAAGGGGGAGCAACAGTGACTGTATACCTCCCACACATACACACACACCAATCGTGGGGTTGGTTCAGCCTTCAGAATAATTTGGAGCTGCCATAGAGCTGCTCTAAATTACACCCCATGGCACTGATACCCAAGGAACCAGTCTAGCAGCTGAGGACTATTGTAGTGCAGTAGGGCCCAAGCCAAGCTTTTTTCCCCTCCAACAGCCCCCTAAAGAGGGATCAGGAGTAGGGTGGTATAGCACTCCGTATGCCAATGCTTCACCACCAGGGGAATCCCCAGCAGGTGGCTCAGTTGGCATTCTGCCAGAGAGGTATAAAGCAAGTAAAATAGGGCCACTATCTGGCCTATTTGTAGAAAACACTTCAGCCAGCTGTACACATTGTTGTAGAGCAGACTCAGAAGCACACTGTTCTCCCACTTCTCTTCCTAGGTTATTGCCAACAGAGCACTTTTGCCTTCCCCAGAGGTACAGCTATGGTATGTAAGTGTTTCTGAACATCTTTTATCATCAGAAGAGGAGGAATCATCCGAAAGAAAGTCCAGTCCTGGTTTTTATCTACCCCACTGAGATAAAACTCCCCTCTTTTCCTCATTTAGCCCTTTAAAGTAATCTAGATAGAAAGACACCCTTTCTGATTAGCATTGTAATACCCCTCTCTCCATAGTAAATGGGTGGATTTCACCATATGGAATCAAAATGCAGTTAATCAAAATGACTCAGGATTGTACCTTTTCCGGGTGATGCTCTAGGGCTTGCCCTGGTGTGTTGAAGGGCCTTAAAATCTCTCAAGGATCTCTTCCTTCTCCAGCAAAGCACCAAAATACTGTGTGAAATAAACTGTAAAATCTTGTTATCATTCTCTGCTCACTCAACACATAGTAGATAGTTAGCAGTTATCTTCAACAACATCAACACTAATATCCAAGGACTGACCTCCTTGCAATCAAGTAATAAGTGTTCTCCTTGTTATTTTCTTCCTTTTCGCATTAGCAAAACCTGAACCAAAGTTCTCCAACTTCCTGGCAGTTTGTTCTTCCAAATACTTTCCCAAAATGTAAGACCTTTTGTTTACATTGTAGTTGAGTTATGAGCTTCGAAGGGCTTGAACTTTCCAAACTTTCTCCAGCCTATCTCTGCCAGCCTCTCTTTCCTCACAACTACCAACAATATATTCAGAGTTCTTTTCTGGCAAGTATAGTCTGCATCAGCTCTAATGTCCCTGAAAAAGGAACTGATGTCTAAATACTATTTTTTTATGTCAAGGCCAGATCATACTGTCCCATGGTCAACCCCAAACTAGATGCCCCTATGGGAAGAAACTCTAAGGTTTTCCTAGTGGAGATTGCTCCTTGAGATCCATGAACCCTCTGCAATTTCCCTACTCCCCAGTGGTTTGGCTCCATTGGAGTTATACTACCATCATTTCTCTGATTGCAACTGTAGTGGAACATTGAACTGTATCATACTGTTCAGCCACTAGTTGGCACCTTGTGTGACATAATGTATCGTAAAACAGGTATACCTGGCAGTGCATTAAAGTGCACACATCTCCGGTTTAGCTCTCTGGGAAGGAAGTTCTGTAGCCAGTCCATATCTCGTACAGAAGTCTGACCTGATTGTAGCAGCCCTGCAACCTACTGTATGCTAGGTGCATGGGATAGCAACTGCACACGTGTATTCTCAAGAAAGGAGGCAGCCACAGAACAGATAAGTTAGGATGTACCTCTGCCCTTCTCCATCCTTTGTTCCAAATCACTTCATACACAGAGCAGGGCATGCACTATGGGAGTGTATGGCAGGGAGACAGCTAACCAGAAGGATCTCTAGTGAAGAAACCCTATACAGAAGGTCTCTATGTGGAAGTTGTTATGGATGGACTGCAACTTGAGATACAACATATTTGTTTTCCCATGGACACTTGCACCTAGGCTCACCCTTTGAAAATTCACTGGCAGGAGCATTTTTTATGGCACACCGCTCCAAAGGACTATTAGTGGGATTTTCAAATGCCACTGAAATCAAGCCTCTTTAGGTACCTAAATACCTTTAAAAATCTGGCCCTGTGGACTTTTCCCAAAACCCACTGAAGTCAGTGATGTCAACGTGTGTCCTTCCATTGACTTAAGTGGGCTTTGGATCAAAGCCTACTTTTGTTGGGCTCAGCTCACTTCTCAATTCTGTGGTTGCACATGGTTTTCAAAAAAAAAATCAACAGATGTCATTACCATCTTCAGCTGTTTTCATGGGTGCAAAGAGATTGAGACTGGAGAAAAATCTTCTGAAAATGTGTATAAGTTTCATGTGTGCAAGACAGTATTGCATGCATATATTGAAAATGATTAAATACACACTAAGATAATTTATTTAGAAAAATGGTATTGTTCATTGCTTAATGGACAGCTTAAAAGGCAGAAATAGCAAACACCAGTTAAGCTACTGCTCTGATAACAGAGAAAGGAGAGAAACAGGCAAAAGGTTACAAGGATGTAGCCTAACTAGACCCACTAACAAATTATTTTGTAACAATGCATTTATTATTCTAGTCTATAAAAACAAATAAAGTTTATTGAATCAGAACTCAGCTATACAGCTTGATCCTGTCCCATTGAATTCTGACCTTAATATCTATGAATCTATGAATCTATGAATTCAATAGCAAAAAACTCTTATTGTCTCCTCAGTGAGAAGAGGAGCAAGCCTATAGGAAATCTCTATTTGTAATTGAATGCACATCCCAGATGACTGCAGTGTATTCCCAGTATGTTTAGTTCTGTTTATGATGAAGATCTGCTCAAGTGACACAGAGTTTTGTTGCTTTTTGCAAGATGTTGATAATCATAATTAAAGTACTGTGACAAAGTTCCTGCTCTACCTTGGTAGGTCTTGCGCTTATTGGCAGATTTGCTCACTTGGAGCTTCACAGCAGCCCTCAGCTTGGCCGTTTTTCTGAACTCTCAGTCCAGGTTGACTCCTCCTGTGTCTGACCCGGAGTTGAGAGGATTTGGGGGGAATCCGGGCCCGCCCTCTACTCCGGGTTCCAGCCCAAGGCCCTGTGGAATGCAGCTGTCTAGAGTGCCTCCAGGAATAGCTGTGCAACAGCTACAATTCCCTGGGCTACTTCCCCATGGCCTCCTCCCAACACCTTCTTTATCCTCACCATAGGACCTTCCTCCTGGTGTCTGCTAATGCTTGTACACCTCAGTCCTCCAACAATCCGCATTCCCGCTCCTAGCGCCTCTTGTTCCCAGCTCCTTACATGTGCACCACAGACTAAAGTGAGCTCCTTTTTAAAACCCAGGTGCCCTGATTAGCCTTCCTTAATTGATTCTAGCAGCTTCTTGATTGGCTGCAGGTGTTCTAATCAGCCTGTCTTAATTGTCTCCAGAAGGTTCCTGATTGTTCTGGAACCTTCCCTGTTACCTTACCCAGGGAAAGGAGACCTACTTAGCCTGGGGCTAATATATCTGTCTTCTATTACTCTCCTATAGCCATCTGGCCCGACCCTGTCACAGTACAAATATATACTGCTCTGTGTTTGGCCCCAGAAACTTCACAGGTGTAAATACCCATTAGCATTCAAGTTGTTATTCACCCTTGATCCAATTCGAGACTTTAAAATGCCAGAAAATCATGTTGCATTTTGAGATAAGTGAGAACAAAAAGATAAATCTGACTTAAAGAACTCTGTTTCGATAGTGCAAATTGAACTTTCCATTATAAAGAATCTTGGCACAAAATCACGCTTTTCTTGGGGTGGGGGGCCACAGTTTGCTTTAAGAGTGTTTCTTGAAGGTTTTTTTTTTAATTTATTTTCATATGACGAGAGGATAAAACAAAGTTAGAGATTTCAGATGTGCTTTGGAGTTGCGGTAACTTAAAAATCAGGCAATGAAATGCTGGAGGCCATAAGTCCCCAGTTCTGTTATTCTACTGACATCTTTTATTTGGAAAAGAAAAAAGTGTGTTTAAGGGCCCACTGAACTCCATAGTGTCTCCAGATCCATATCTGCAAGAATCAGTGTAAAACTAGCAGAAAACTAGTAATAGAGGAAATGGGCTTCTAGGAGCTACTACTGCTGCCAGAGACAGGATAAGTGGGAAAGCAAATTATGATCCACGTCCACATTTGTGAAGCTGTTACTTTTGCTAGCCAGAGTGAAATAGACCATTATCCATCTCCTCCTCCTCCCAAAGCCACTGCCACGGAGACTGAAGAAGGGTAAACGCTACCTGTTGAGAATCTTGCAGCCAGCTCCAAATGCAGCATCCTCTCCTCCAATCCACTGGTGTTTTCTCTAGCTATGGAAATGAGGAGCACCACAGCCATATCTATTACAGATTTTTAAGATGTTAAGTATGCAGACTCCATGTGCATGTAGAGATGCATCACTGATAATGGTCAAGCTGTCATCTTTCATGGCAATAGTCCAAGAATCCATGAGAATTGAAGTAGTCTTTGAAAGAAGACCAAGAAGTGAGACAGTCCATAATGTCTGGAATTTGCACACTAAAATGTTCCCAGGAACATGAAGATGTTAGCAAAATAGACTCTTAAGGTCTTGTTTAAACAGAAGTCAAGGAGCAGAGTATTTAAGTATAGAGAGATGAGCAGTTATATCTATCTTGTCAATATTATGCACATTAACATGTATCTAAATACATGTTTATATGATACATGAGTACTTATATGGGCTAAGGTGATGTGTAATCTAGACTGTTTCAGAGCTTTTATAATCTTAATGGAAAGCACAATACATACTGAACATAGATGTAATTAAAACAAAAACTTAACTGAAATATAAAATACTATGGAAAGTGATAAGGGGGAGAGATTCAAGAAACCATACAGGATTCTAAAGTACAAATCCCATTATCTCCCCCAAATATTTTAGGGTCCTTATTCTTCACTGTAGTAATTTTCACCTGTCCAAAGCAGGCGTAAAAGGCTACCAATCTGAATTCTCCACTCACTTGCTCTTTTCACATTTGGTGCACTGTTCAGCACAGATATTCAAAATCTGAGCTACACTACTTAGCAGCAATTGTTCAGATATAACACTTGGCACAATTTCAATTTCAGATTGAGTGAGCGTGTAAGCACATCTGAAGCAAGAACTTGCTCATGGACATTTAAAATTTAGTTTGCTGGTGTTCTGAAATTCACTTTCTGAGAACACATATATGCCAGCAAAATGTAATCACTCACATATTCGAAGAACGCAAATAGGGAACATAAAAAGCTGAAGTAAATACATTTGAATGAATATTCCTGGAGCATTTTTTGCAGCTTTATCCCAGTTCTGCTTTTTACTTCTGTTAGCACTGCTGAGCCAATGTAGCTGAAAGAGACTGAAGTGGTAAGAATAAATTATTAGCTAACTTCTAAATGAAGAATCTTCATTACTGCCTGGGTATGATGTGTGACAAACAGAATACAGTTTTATTTTCAAATTTCAAAGTAAGTTTCCAGGCATCTGGCATTTGGCAATTAGAAAATCACCTTTTGACCTGTATACTTAGCAATTTTTCATGGAGATAATTGAGCAACAATAAAGTATAGAAATTTTTCACCATTTTTCACTTTACAGTTAACTGCACACCATCATGACTATGAAACAGATCATATATACCATACTCAAAACAGAAGCATAACGATAATTACACCTGATGTGTTGTAGGTGGCATTCCACTTTATTATGTTCCATCTTATTTAGGAACACTTATTTTATGCTTGTTACAGTCTTCACTGGGACCCCAATCCTGCAAACAATTATGCATTTGCACAATGGGAGCCTAGTTCATTAAAAATCACGTAGTATGCCAGATGATGCATATAGCACATATACTGACAACTTCTCTCATCTGCGCTCTCTGTAAAACTTCTATCATGTGCCAATTACAAAGTAAATAATGTGTGAATTATGGGACTATAACTATTGAGGAGTGTGGTCACCTCACAAACTATGAGAGAAAAGCTTATGTGGTTTTGATTCTTTTCCGGTTCTTATAGTGAACTCCCAAAATGGAATTCCACAGTGTAACAGTCCATTCTTAAAACAATTTACACAACATCTGGAGTCAAGATATTTTAAAAACCGCAACCCCACAGAAGATACTTGTGAAGGGGAACAGTCAGCCAACAGTGATGTTTAATGGTTAGGCCAGGCAGTTAAAGGTGTCTTCAGAGGCGCCATTGCAGATTTGAGGGGGGGACGCAATTTAACCTTGATTCCGGGGGCTACTTAGGAACCTCAAAACTCTCTAGATTTTTGGCAGATAAACTTAGCAATTAGCTGACAGGAGCACTGTATCTAATTCCTATATAAAAGAAAGAAAATTAAGTAAATATTAGACCCAGTGCGCTCTAATACTAATATGTTCTGACATCTTGTTGCAAGTCACTTAAGGGACACTAGTTAAAATGTTAATGTACATTCTTACTTTGTTACTAACTCGGCAGACAGAGAGACCCCGTCAGGGCTCCGGGGTTCTATACCAGCTCAGGGAGGGCAGTGGGGTTTGATGGGTTACAGTGGGGGGCACATGCATCTGGTTATATATAAGAACATCAGAATGGCCATACTGGGTCAGACTAATGGTCCATCTAGCCCAGTATCCTCTCTTCCAACAATGGCCAATACCAGGTGCTTCAGAGGGAATGAACAAAACAGGCAATCACCAAGTGATCCAATCCCTGTCATCCATTCCTAACTTCTGGCAAACAGAGACTAGGAACATGCAGAATATGGTGTTGCATCCCTGCGCATCCTGGCTAATAGCCATTGATGGACCTATTCTCCATGAACTTATTTGGTCCTTCTTTGAACCCTGTTATAGTTTTCGCTTTCACAGCATCCCCTGACAAAGAGTTCTGTGGGTTGAATATGTTCTTTTGTTTGTTTTAAATCTGCTGCCTATTAATTTCGTTGGGTGACCCCTAGTTCTTGTGTTATATGAAGGAGTAAGTAACACTTACTATTTATTTTCTCCACACAACTCATGATTTTATAGACCTCTATCATATCCTCCCCTTAGTCATTTCTTTTTCAAGATGAAAAGTGCCAGTCTTTTTAATCTCTCCTCATACAGAAGCTGTTCCATATCCCTAATCATATCTGTGGCATTTCTCTGTACTTTTTCTAAATCCAATATATCTTTTTTGAGATGGGGTGACCAGATCTGCATGCAGTATTCAAGATGTGGGTGTACCATGGATTTATATAGAGGCAATATGATATTTTCTATCTTATTAACTGTCCCTTTCCTAATGATTCCCAACATTCTGTTTGCTATTTTTATTACCACTGCACATTGAGCAGATGTTTTCAGAGAACTATCCACAATGACTCCAAGATCTCTTTCTTGATGGCTAACAGCTAATTTAGATCCCATCATTTTGTATGTATAATTGAGATTATATTTTGTCATGTGCATTACTTCACATTTATCAGCATTGAATTTCATTTCCATTGTGTTGCCAATCACCCAGTTTTGTGAGATCCTTTGTAACTTTTTGCAGTCAGCTTTGGACTTAACTATCTTGTGTAATTCCATATCATCTGCAAATATTGCCACCTCACTCTTCATCCCTTTTTCCAGATCATTGATGAATATGTTGAACAGCACTGATCCCAGTACAGACCCTTGAGGGACACCACTATTTACATCTCTCCATTCTGAAAACTGACTATTTATTCCTACCCTTTGTTTCGTATCTTTTAACTGGAGTGCCTGGCAATGTTTTCAGGAACATCTAATGATCCTTAATTTAATTGAATGACAAGCCTTTTGTTTTCCTAATCACCCTGCCTCTGTTTATAAACAAACTCCCAGGCCCAAAGGGGGAAGCTGGAAGCAGCACAGAACTTATCACATTCCACACTCAAGCTGTGCAGCAGTTAGGAGCTCCATCTGGGCCTAGGGCATGCACTGTGAGTAGACCTGTGGCCTGAAACACAGCAGGGGCAGGAGCCCTCCCCTGCTCCCCCTCTAAACGGTGCCCCTCTGTGGACTAAGCAGGAGCCACATGTCTCCTATCTTGCATATCCTGAGGATCCAGAGACTTCTCTCTAGATCCCAGAGCTTACTCAGAGCTTCTAAGGAGCCAAATGGCATCTAATCTCTCTCCCTCCACCCCAGCAGTCCACATAAATCTGTTTGCAGACATGTCCAGTGTCCTCTCCTGCCACACTCACATGTGGGAGACTAATGCAGTTGCAGAGTCCAGTCTGGGTGTTATGCATTCCTCTGGGCTGTGAGAAGCAGGGAGACATGAGCTGCAAAGGATCCTCCTGTACACGGGCTGTGTTGGTAACCTCTCTACTGCCCTAGCTGGTTTCCAGCCCACACGTAGCCACCGAAGGCTAAGGAGGAGGTGATAGACTTACCCCAAAGGTGGGTATGGGAAGAAGCAGAGTGAAGAGGTGATCAGAGAGCCATCCCATAGTATTTCTCCTGGATTCAATCCAACAACTATCTGGCTCCTTCCTGCCATAGGCCGCAGAGTCTAGGTTCCATGGGGGATTTCTTAATTAACCCTCTAAAAACCCTGCCTCTGGCTCTCTACAAGCTCTCACACAGCTCTGTTACGAGAGGTAAAGATAACGTCCTGCCTTCCCCAATTGCTCAGGGAAAGCCTCTGAGAGCAATCAGTGTAGGGCTTTATGCCTCTCTCCAAACTGATCACTTTACATGGTCTGTCAAGAAGCTGCACACCCCTTGGCAGCTCTCTTTAGAGCAACATTAACTGCCACAGGGATTTCTGCTCTAAATGCACCGACCCCAAGGAAAGGATTCTGTGGAAAACAGGTGTTTCCCTTGCTCCAATCCAGGCTTTGCTGTTCTGATGCTGCTGAGCTGATACGAAAGGCTTGAGGGTTCCTGGAGAGCATGCTGCAACGCCAGCAATCCCATGCTGCCACGGCCGTGGGGACATGTTGTCTTTCTCCCATGGCACTTTCCAATGGAGGGAAGAACATGACCCGTGAGTTGGAGTCTCTCCCTGGCTTACAGATAACCAGCGATGACCTGTGCCTGCCGACAGTGGGGCTGGGGGTGGGGGGCAGAGTGAGGGCAGCTGGCTTCCGCAGTGTTATTAAGCAAGCTCAGTCCATGTGAGTATGCTGAGTACAAACCTAGCAGCAACTCGGGGTGGGGGGTGGCATGTGACCCTAGATGCCCCCTCCCCTACACATCACCTCTGCAGATGACCCTCCTGCAGTAACACAAGTGTGCGCTCAGGGGAATGCTGTGCTGCAGTGCACATGCCCTGCAAGACACTCACTCCAAGTGTGAAGGGAAGTAACACAGCTTTTAGCCCGGGCATCTGGGCAATAAGGAAGAGGAGCTGGAAATTCTCATTGAGGAGGGGAAAGTGGATAGAATGGGGAAACCTGGGGGGACGATGTACCTGACTGGAATGTTAGTGTCATTAGTTACAACCGGTATAGGAAGGGGAGAGAGGATAAAAGTGGTGGACTTGACATTAGACACATCATTACCTGTTTAAAGTTCTTGGTTTTTGAGAACCCCAGGACCTCGAATGGACAGGGCTTAACCTGCTAACACAACCCAGCAGGGGAACCAGTGGGAGGCTGGTACAGTTCATTGAATCCAAACCAGAGAACAGGTTCAGTTTCTACTTTAGCACCTGTCTCTGACTTGTGGGAAAAAATTGGGTTAGCATGGGGGACTTCCTATTTGGAGACAGAGGGGGGAGGTCTCAGGTAGCCAGTAGTAAATCATCCTTGGAGATTTTAAAAAATTATCGATACTTTTCTAACACAAAGTTTTGGACCCAAGTAGGGAATGACTCTATTGTGGGTCTCATTGTGGTGGGTAAAGACGAACTGATCACTGGACTGGATGTTAGCAGTTGCTCTGGGGCCAGTGATCGAGACTTGACTATGTTCGATAAGGACCAATAGAGGACAGCTCCAACCAGCCATATTTACATTTGGTGCATTGAAAGGGCTAACTTTCCAAGCAGCTCTCTCCTTCTTGGGGTGGCAGCTGCCTCCTCTCCTGACTTGGCCCTCCAGCCAGGTCACTTCCAAACTTCTCCCCTTCCGGGGTCATCTAGAAATAAAAGCCAAGGAATCAACACCCAACAACTGGTTAGAAGGTCTGAGGGGGAAATGCCTCCCTCTCTGGGTATAACAGATGCAGGTACTCTCTTCTCTCAGGGCGGGACCTTCAGGCAGTTGCTGAGGGAAAGAGGTCCTTCCTCTTGCCTGATCTGCCCACAAATGAGCTGTTCTGCTCCCTTTTAAATCCTCCCTCCCAGTCTGTGCTTCCCTTGCAGGTGTATTGGTTTGGGGCATGCCTGAACAATTACTAGACTTTTCGATATTTCTAAAATATTAAGGGATTCCCCTGCCCTTAAACAAAGTCAGATCCAGCATTGGTAAAGGTACCTAAAACATGACTTCAGCCTACCCTGCATCAGCCAGATCCAGCGTCTTAATTTTTTTTAATTGATTTAAAGTAAAACAACAGGTTGACGCACAGTCAACCCGTGAAACTCTTTGCCAGGGGATGTTGTGAAAGCCAAGACTATAAGAAGGTTCAAAAAATAACTAGATAAATTCATGGAGGATAGGTCCATCAATGGCTATTGCCAGGATGGGCAGGGATGGTGTCCCTAGTCTCTGTTTGCCAGAAGCTGGAAAAAAGCAACAGGAGACGGATCACTTGATGAATACCTGGTCTGTTCATTCCCTCTGGGGCACCTGGCATTGGCCATTGTCAGAAGACAGGATGCTTGTGCATCTGTCAATCTTCCAAGGACAGAAGTGAGATGGAGTATACACAAGAAATTATGAAAGAGTGATTCAGAAACATTCCTCAGTGTTGCAAATCATGGCCTTGTGGACAGACAGAAAGCAAAGAGGGGGATTCTTCCCTCCACCCCTTGGCAATAGAATGAATATAGCCTCTGTTTCCTTCCACTGGAAGACACTTCCATACCAGCTGGGCCAAGACTGCTACCTGGGACTGCGGGTGCTACAAGTGGCCAGCAGTGGGCCAGAAGGAGGAAGACCATGCAGGAGGTTTGGCGATAGCGGCAAGGAGGAGCAAAAAGCACCTGGCTTTCAAAAGAGCCCAGGAGGAAAAGGACACAATCCATAAAGAGAGACTGCTCTAGAGGTTTCTGGATGAAGAGAGGTGGAGTGGAGAGCAGGACCAATTGCTCAGGGTGAGAATGCTGGGAAAGTGGGCCAGCAGGGTGGTTCATCCAGCTCACATTAGTGTCTGCACCATTGCATGTGCCAGCTGCAATGTCTGCAGGTACACAGGTACATGTAAACATGACAGTGGACTTGTGTTACTGGTCCTGGTTCACAATGGTTGGAGGGTGGAGTTTCTAGCAGGGCCAGTAAACAAAAATTACAAATAGGGTTTGTGTTCCAAACTATTGACAGTTGTGTGTCTGAGAGAAAGATCCTCTAACCCCTGTCCAAGAGATATACCCCTGGCTCTGAGACCAGTAAAGTGGCAGAGCGCATACTGGTTTATGCCATATACTACACTTTTTCTGGTCAGCCCTGAACTCTCCAATTCCATGATTAATCTCTTCTGACACTTAATAGCTTTTATATTTTGGCTGTAGCGAAATGCTACAGATTTCAGATGCTCAGCCAAATTGCGATCCTGCTCCCTCATTGTGCCTCACTTTCCCCCTCTCTGAAGTGGGGATAATCCTGACCCACATTCAGAAAGTGTTTGATCCTCTCTCTTTATTCCCAAGTCCCTGCCTTCCTTGCCCAACCCCGGCCTCTGCCCTGTTCCCCAAACTTCCATGCCCATATTAGTGCCTGTCTCACCGCCCCAACCTCCAAGGTCTCACACACAGTCTCCTGCCAGCAAAGGGAAGCTGCTCCTGGATCTGGAGCTGTAGTCGCATATCCTGAGCGCTATCCTGCACCACGTTCACCATGTGCAGGTAGACCATTAACCTCCAGCTCTGTCCGAGGTGTAGGATGGCCTCTGGTTCCTGCTTCTTCAGGCAGCTGGAGCTGCTGAGCTCCAGTGGGGTTGGCAGAGCAGGAGAACACCCCATGAAGTTAAGAAATGGCAGGGAGAGCCTTTTCCCTCCCTGGGAGATTACGTTGTCCCTCTGTGGGGAATCTCTTCCTTGCAGATGCTGTGCTTTCATTCCTGGAATCTGCCAGGAAGCCCAGCTCCCATCCTGAGCAGTTTGGCTGTTCCATCCCCTACTGTGTACCTAAACTGCCTTTAAAGGACTATCCCAGGCCTGCTCCCCTTGGGGTCTCTCTCCTGGCTGAGCACAGGCTGTCCTTATATCTCCCAACAGGCCTGGATCCTAGTTACATGCTGCTCCTTCTCATGTGACCCCGCACTTATTCCCTTCACCTGGGGATAGGTGCAGTTGAGCTCCAACCCCTTTAATAGCCATCTCACCCTGGGACAGCCTGAAACTGGAAACCTGTGGGCTAACATTAACGCTTTGCTATGAAAGGTGCTGATGACACAATGGAAGAGGAAATCCTTTGGACTGGATTTAAATTATTCCAACTGAAAGTGAATGAGAGAAAATGTGTCCAGAGTTATCTTCCTAGCAACAGAAAAAATTTAAGGTCTGAAAGGACCATTATGTCCATCTAGTCAGACCTTCTGTATAACACAAGCCCTAGAATGTCACCGAGTGCTTCCTCCAGAAAATCCGTTATATGTGACTGAGCCAGAGCACGTCTTTTGTAAGGACATCCACATACATTAGAGCCAGCTGGCTAAGAGAAAATCTTTCTTCTGCAGTGACATGAAGTTAAAGGACATGGAGAAGAAGAAAACCTCTACTTGGGCTGTGACTGAAGCTGGAGCAGAGAGGCCAGGATAAACATGGTGAGGGCCCAGGACTGGCTATCAGCAGACCTGCCATTTTCTATTCCTGGTTTTTTGACCATGAGCGAATCTCTTTGCTTCTGTGTGCCTCAGTTTTCACAACTATAAAATAAAGCTAATCAAGGTTACATTTATTCTCCTCCATTTTACAGGGTGGGAAACATACATTTGGGGCCTGTCTACACTAGCCGTCTACTTTGTATTTGTAAGCTGCTGACCCCCACATGTTGTTCAGAACCTAAGGATAACACAAGCTCTTAAGTGTGTGTTTGTTCTGTGCTTAGTCCCTATGGAACAGCTGGGCTGGATCGCCTTTTCTCGCTGTGCTGTGGGGAGTAGGTTCTGGGTACTAGGGATATGAAGAGGTTCTCAAGTACTAATTCTTGGAAATAATTATCAATGAACTGCATGGCAATATAAAATCACTGCTGATAACATTGGTGGGTGATAAAATACTGGCAGAGTAGTAATTAATGATGAGGACAGGGCAGTGATACAGAGCAACCAGATCCCTTGATAAGCTGGACCCATTCAAATAAAACAAGTTTTAAAAGAGCCAAACGCAAGGTCCTATACCTAGCAACAAAGCATGCAGGCCACACCTACAGAATGGGGACGTGTATCTAGGAAAGCGGTGATTCTAAAGAGGATTTGAGGGCCATACTGGGCAAGCCATTCAACATGAGAACCAATGTGTTGCTGTGGTGAACAGGGCTAAAGCCATCATTAGATGTACGAAAAGAGCCATGAGTAGGATAGGCAGGTAACACACCATCAATAAGACTGATATTGGAATACTGATATTGGTATCAGTTTTGGTGTCCACCTTTGAAAAAGATGTTGAAATATTAGAGATGGGGCAGCAAAAAGCAATGAAATGTTTTGAGGACTCAATAAAAATGCCTTCTAGTGAGCTATTGAAAGAACTCAGCCAGTTTAGATTATAATAAAAAAGTCCAGAGTTATCTTAAAAAAGATAAAAAAAAAGATCGGGAGGTGACTTCATAGAAGTGTTGAAGTGACTTCATGGAGAGAAAATATGGGTGTTAAAGGGCTCATTAATCTATCAAAGAAAAGCATAACAAGACCCAGTGGCTGGAAACTCAAAAGAGACCAATTCATATTAGAAATAAGGCACAAATATTCAACAGTGAGGAGGAATTACCAAAGGAACAAACTAGAAAGGGAAGTGGTGGGAATTCTCCATCTCTTGAGGTCTTCTAATGAAGACTAGATGCCTTTCTGGAACATGTTTGGTCAAAAACTAGCTACTATGCTATACAGAAGGCCTGCAATATGCAGGGGGTCAGATTATACGCTCTAATTGTCTCTTCTGGCCATAAAGTCTGTTAATTAATGAAAAACTGAGTGTAGCCTGGGGAGCAGCCTATGTGTAGCCGGCTTGCTTCCTTCATGGAGTGGGGTGGTCCACAGGGAGCAGCTTAAACATCCAATCTGGCTGGCCAGGGCCAGGACATCAGAACTACAGGGGAGGGCCGGGTGTGGCAGTGACATCACAAGGGCCTTTGGCAGGACCTCAGCCTATTGGACAAAGGTGGTGGGGAGGGGATGATCTTACAGAAAGATCCTGACATCAGCCAGGCAGGACAGGGGTGCAGGACAGGGGTGACCTCGGAGACCCCTGTGGCTTTGCCTCGGCAAGTCTCCTTCTCGAGGCCTGTCTTTGAGGACTGAGAGAGAATTCACTTTCACATACGTGTGCACGAGGAGGACCCTCTTCGAAGTTTTCTCCTTTTTTTTACTGATTTTGCTAGAAAACAGACATCCCTGTTTAGAAGGTAAGAGCCTCCAAGAGGTTTTGGAACCTGTTCAGTCTGATCCATCAGGTGCTGGCTGAATTCTAGGAATGGAAAACACTAGATTGACGTGGCAGAATTTTATTCCTGACCTAGGACTTTGTCCCTTAGAATCACTGGGGACATTGGGGTTTCTCCTTTTGTTTTCCCTTTTCCTTTGTCCCTCCCACCTTTCTCTTCTTGCCTCTTTTGTCCTTTTCCCTTGCTCTCCTCCCACCACCAGGAGTTCTGTATGTGGAGTGGGGATAGGGAAGGGGGGGTTGTGGGAGGCCCTCACAAAGAGGTGGGGCTGGAATAGTGCTCTGAGAGTGATCCTCTCAGAGGTAACCTGGGCCATTCTTTGGGCTATTTGATGAGAACCCTCAGTCTCCAACCCTCAAAGTCTCAACCCTGATTGGCTGAGGAGGGGGCTATTGACGGGGAGGAGATTCTGGTCTTTTTTTGTTCCCTTTTAAGACCAAGCAAATAAGTCATAACCAATTATATGTTTGACAAATTTTGATGCTGCTCTCCATTAATTGTCTCTGAGCAGTTCATGATCCTCTCTAACATTCCAGTTCTTCTCAAATACTTGCTGAATAATTACTATGAATAATTGTTGGTCTGTAGCTCATTTGAGAGCAACTCTGCCACCGACTGGCTGCATGACCTAAGACACGTCACTGCTCCTTTCTCAGCCTTAGTTTCTCCTTCTGTCAAGTAGGAATAACAATCCTCTCCTACCTACCTCACGGTAGGTGGAGGATGGGGATCCATGGAAGAGTGTCACTAGTAGCAGTGCAGAATATGAGGTGTCCTATCATGTTGAGCCATATCAGATTATGACATAATATTCTATTTTATTTGTATTTTATAATTTTGAAATTGTTAAGAGCAGCAACTACTTAGCTCAGACTGAAGCATCTCATCTAATTTTCTAGATCATAGTGTCTCCCCTTTATGTGCGACGAGACAACTTAATGCACTGTGACAAACAGGAAATGCTTTTGTTTTGCAAACAAGTATTTTTGCAAAAAAATTTCATCCAGTTTATGATTTCAAGAAACAAACTGGTTTAGTCTGAATGGATTTTCTGACAGAAAACAGTTTCATGAAAATTTTCCCACCTTATTTCCTGGGCTCTAGCCCTGCCTCCAGCAGGGTTGTTGTCTGTTAGTTAGAATAGGAGTCAGGACTGTTGGCTTCTCTTTCTGGCTCTGTCACCGCCTTGCTGTGTGGGACCTTGGGTAGGTCCAAGGGGAATAGGGACAATTCTCTAACTCTGGGCAGAAGTAAGCCTGGGTGAGATAAGGGCGTTGAACATCAAGAACATCAAGAATTCTAAACTTTGCTAAAATGGCTAGTCTAGAGAAACAAGAGATAGTCGGGGCCAAATTTTAACCATTGTCTTTTTTAAAGTCCATTCAGGGATGTGAGTCCCACAGAGCCATTGAGGGGGAGCAACTTGCTCAAAGTCCCACAGGTCAATAGGCAGCAAAGGAACCCAGGAGTGACACTCCTCCTCAAAGGCAAGGGGACCAGACATGAGGGCCTGATTGTAATTGCCAGCTGTGGGAGGGAGTGTGCAGCAGTGGTTAGTGAAGGTGCCCATCCATGGCTCTGACCTTTGGTGTAATCCTGAGGCAGTAGCTTCCCCTCCCCCGGCCCACTTGCCATCAGGAGGGTTGGGGTCCCGGCCCTACAGACCAGGGGGGTTCGGAGGCTTCATGAAGGAGAGTAAAGTGCCGGGATGTCAGGAGCTGGGAGGTGCTGTCACCCCCACACTAGGGCAGTGTTCTGCACCCCTTGCTGCTGGCTGAGTTTCTCCGTCCCTTGGCAATAAGACAGACTCTTGTTTTCACAGCCAGTCGATCACCCAGTGTCATCACCCTGCCTGCTGGCTGGGCAGGGTAACTCCTCAGGTCACCACCCTCTCCAGTCTGCCTTGGACTTGGGGAGTGAGGAGGAGAGCGAGGGACATCTGGTGACCCTGAACATCCACCATCCATCACACCATCACCTAGAGCAAGTGAGTGGTATTAGGGTTCCTTGGTGGCTTCCCCTGTCTGTCTGGGGAGAGGCAGAAATAGGGGCAGAGAATATCTCCAAAAGGAGATTTGATTTGCAAACAGCCCCCAGGAGCCCCTCACTCTCAGACCAGGCAGGGGCTTTTCCAGAGCCATCTCCAGTGTGCTTAGAAACGTCCCAGCAATAGGGCTCCCTGCCGTTCCCTTGTGGGAGACTGTTCCCCAGGCTGAGAGTCTCTGAGCTGGGCCAGCCCCTGTGAGCTGCTGAGCATGGAAATCAACGGGGAACAGGGGGCCCCTGGGCTTCCAGTGCCTAGGGTCTTTGTGACTTTGACGTGGGGAATGGTTTCCCAGGAGAAGTCCAGATTCCTGGGTTCTGTTCCTTCTCTAGCCTGGGCGGGAGTGTGGCCTGGGACAACAGGAGAGGGCTGCTTGTCCAGAGTAACTGATGGTCTTTGTGACTGACCCCACTGCTCTAAAAGGACGAGATATTGCAGCAGCAGGGATGACAAGGGGGAATGTTGGGAGCAGATCATGTAATGAACTCCTTACAGTGTGTATAGCTTGCACTCCTTGCACCCCTTTGGGGGTAGAAGGGGCTGCTCTTGCTGGGACAAGGATGAGGAGGGACCAAAAAGGCCCGTGAGTGAGAGGCTGCCTAGACCCCAGACTCACTCCTGCTCCCTGCTCGGCTCCAGGATAGCCAGGTTGCTGAGGATGTTCAGGAAGAAGGCTCTGCAGGTGGCCCCACAGCCTGAGGGAAGCAGCTGCCATCTTCCCAAGGAGCAGAGCAGCCCCTCCTTCCCTGCTGGTGGGGAAGCAGCTCCCGTCCAGGCCAGGAGGCGATTGGGAGAGGCACCAACCAGGCCCAAATGGAGTTGGCTCAGGATACAGCTGCGCAGGCAAGACCCAGCCCAGGAGGGCCGACAGGCAGGGTGGCTCTGGGGATTGCTGTGTGGGCAGCACCAGCCCCAGGAGCCCAGCCCTGATTCCCAGCAGGAGGCATCGCCCTGCCCAGTCACTGAGGACCTTCCAGCCTCCCCAGGGCAGGAGATAGAAGATCCCTGTCCCAGCACCAGCAGCTCAGCATGGGACAGCAGCAGCTCTTGGGACTCTGGCAGCAGCGAGGCTGATGGGCGCCGCTGCTTTGTTCCAGGTGAGGAGACAGGCTGGGCTCATGGAAGGGGTGAGAATGGGGATGTGAACACCCTGGGCCGAGGCGGTCTACCAGTGCTATGTGGGGCGGGCCCCCAGCCCAGGTGTCTGGCCTGAGCCACGCAAACCCCACTGACACCAGCAGCAGTCACACAACTTCCCCTGCAGCAAGGGGAATTGGGGGTGGGGACATCAGGAGTTGCTGCTACTTTGGTCCTTGATTCTCTGAGGGGTGGGGGGAACAGGCACCTCCCAGGGAGTCCTGGACAGTGGGGGGGCTCTCTGTTATATGCTTCTGAAGCTGTTGGGGGCTGAAGGCATTCCTGAGAGTGGGGCGTGGGGCCCGATCTTCCCTGGGTGCCTGACGTGGGAAGGGGGCGGGTCTTTAATTTTGCTCTCCCCACCACGCCCCTGTCCTTTGCTCGAGTGGCAGCAAGTGTCACCCTGTTCCCTTCTCTTCCTGGTGCAGGGACCCCAGGGACTCAGAGGAGGAGGAGGAGGAGGAGGAGGAGGAATGGGTGGACATGGCCACAGATGAGACTGCTTTCAAGGTCATCGGAGAGCAGCTCCAGGGCAGAGAAGGTATAAATGTTCCGCACCTGGCTGCAACCGAGATTGTCCTGCCCCTTCCCAGCATCCCTACCCCCTGCAGAGGGTCTTGTCCCTGATGACCCACCACCCCTAATCTCACACGCTCCTTTGTCTCCTTCGCGTCTCACAGGAGCTCATTGAGGAACTGCCTGATAATGCTCCACCCGGCGCTGTCCTTGCTAACTCACTGATTGCTGTGGGCAACCTCAGGTACTGAGACCCCCCCCCACCCCCCACCCGGCTCCCTTAACCCTGGTGCTGCTTAGGCCCAGGGCTGGGAGTCCCACTCCCAGGTCACCTCCCAGGTGGCTTCTCTGGCAAAGGTGACAGGAAGGTTAGCTGGGCTGTTCTTTTCACTCCAATAACATTATAGGGGCCTTGGGGAGGGGCTTACTCCAGGGGTCAGATACAGGAGGGGCAGCAGGGTCCAGGGAACAGGCACTATTCCTGCCCTGCCACTGTATCTCTGTGAGACCTTGGCCTTGTCATTCCCTGGCTCAGTACCTCAGTTTCCATTCTCGCCAACCTTTGCCTATTTCCCTGTGGTTTCATGTCCATGTTGGCGCCAGTCCCACCCCCATACTGCACACTCTAATACCAGCTCCTCTCTCTTGCCAGCACCATGAAACCTGCCCTGCAGCCAGAACTGGAGACCCACCTCCTTCGAGCTGCCTTGCACTCCATCTTCACCCTGGGCACAGAGAAGGACACCACCCAAGTCCAGGTACATCCTCCTCCTCCATCCTCCTCCTACTCCAATAGGTCCCTGCTCCCTTGATTCGCTGAAGCTTCAGAGATAGGGGTGGGGTAGGCAGAGATGGAACAAACTGCAGGGTTGCATCCTTTCCTCCCTGGGGGATGGATGGATGGATGGATGGATTTCTTTCTGCCTGCTTTCCATACACCGTGTTTTGCCCAACAGCTCAGCTTCCATCCATAGCAACTTGGCTGTTCCACACTCTGCTGCTTACAAGGCCCTATGCAGAGACCTGCTAAGTTCAAAAATTCAGCTGTCATCAATCCTTGCTAATTGCCTGCACTGGGATGTTAATGAGAGAGGCCAGGATATGTGTTTGGGAGTCTCACCAGTGCTTCCCAGAGACCCCTCTTCTCATCCTGTGGCAGGTGTATCCCCAGTTTCCCTAACTCTGACCCATGCTTTGCAGACTCTGCACAAGGTGTTACCAGAGCTCCTGGATGCCATGCTGGGGAACCTGCTGGCAGAGTCCCCAGACACAGACAGGCTCCACTACATCTTGGAGGTGAGCCTCATGAGGAGGGGTGGGGAGCAATTTTACCTTAACTCTTAGTAGGACTGGTAAGGAGAGACTGGAAGATCCATTTTCTAGTCTGTCCTCCTAGCTGGGTCCCCAGTGGGCCGTTCTCGGTCAGGGTAGTGGGGGCAATGCAATGTCAGGTCCTTCCTCCTTGAAGAACAGAGGAAGGAACTAGGACTTCAAGCCAGAGCTCTGCCTGGTTCTGTTGAGCACTAACCACAGTACCCCTGGCTGGCTTGGGGAGTGAGAGTCTGAACACCCCACCACATATACACCATGAGATTCAAGAGATAGTTCTCAGAGAAGAGGTATAGTTTCCTTCCTAGAGAAACAGGAGGACCCCAGGGAATCAGCCCTTCTCTCCAGTGGGCCCTGAGATTTCTGTGGGGATTGTTCTCACAGACACTCCCTTCATCCCACCAAGGACTTCAATACTGGGGAAGGGTGAGGGTTCAGTCTCCTTTCTGGTAAACTGGTCAGGAACCAGGAGTTCAGGGAGGATGGGACCACCCCGACACCAAAGATTGTCCCAATCTAAGGAGACACTGACAACTTGTGACCTGCAGGATACAAGCTGCATCCTGGGGGAAAGAATCCCCTTGTAAAGTTCTGCTATCAATGACTCAGAAAATCCATCCTGCTCATAATATCTCAGCCTCCTGGGGCTGGGGAGGGGCTCATTTGCATTCACCTGCCCTTTGATCCTGACCTGCCTCCTTCCCCCATAGCATGTCAACTTCTGGATTGTGTCCAGGGTGTCCCAGGAGAGAGTCAAGGCCATAAGAAGCAGCATGGCCCTGCTCAGATGCACCATCACTCTCCCTGAGTCTGACGTAAGTGACCTCTGACCCCATCTTCCTGACTCCAGGCATAGGCGGGCTGGCTCCAAAGAGGTGTAGGATCTGCTGCTGCAGGGGCTGTGGGTTAGGAGTGTTCCTCTTGGGGAGGCAGAGTCAGAGCAGGGAATTAGATAGGCTTGAGTCCTGGTTAAGTGGTGACCCTGGGCCTTTAAGGGGACCATGCTTCAGCCAGGTTCATGCATGGCCTTGGGTCCCTTCTTGGCATCTCCTGCAGAGGGGCTGAGGGGAAGGAGACTCCTGGGGCCCAGGGGAGACTGGAAACAGACAGGAAAATGCTGATGAAGTCACCTCTCCTCTCCCTTCCATTAGATCTCAGCAGAGTTCCCTAGGCTGGGTCACCATGTGGCACAGCTGGCTCTGTTTGTCAGTGACTCAGACAAGGTCATCAGCCGGCAGGCCAGGGAGGGGACTTACTGGCACTACCAGCTGCTGCTGCAACAGAGGGGTAAGGAACCCAGCTGGGAAATGGGACCCAATAGGAGACAGAGAGTGACCACAGGAGGATAATGGGACCTCAGACAATTTGTCTCAGACTGACTCCAGCTGGAGAATGAGTCTCTCTCTATCTCTGTTCTTCTGCACCCCACTGTGCAGCCACCAATGGAATTGGAAGGACACAGAAACTGCAACCAGAATGATAATTGTGTGTGTCTCTCTCTTCCAGGGCTGACCACACATGAGGCAGAAGATCTGTGGTGCTGGGATTGGCACCAGGACAACAGGCTCCTGGGCTACAGGAACACAGCCAGGGTGCGGGAGGGCACTCTGCCAGGGCATGACACAGCTCAGGGACTGGGGCTGGCTGGGTTCCCTGCAGTGGATGCCTCCTGGAGACAGGATAAGAGCCCACTCCTTATTTCCATCTCAGAGTTCCTCATCCAGCACCTAGGGGGAGAGGCTGGTACTAAAGGTCCCACACTGGAACCTCGCTAGTTGCTGTGATTTGAGTGTCTTACATGGATTCATTGCTACATGGCATAAGGAGAATCCCTGGGTGGTTGAGTTAATATTGGATTATTGCTCTGGGTGTCTCTCCGCTCCTTGTCTCCCTGGCTGATACCCAAGTGTCTGAGAGGAGAGCACTGGGTCAGTCAGTCACTATTGCTTAATCAGACCCTTGTTAGATTCCCTGCACCCTGTAGAAGCAGAGAAAGGAGGTTGGGTTTGCCCAATGCCAATGCCAGTCAGGAAGCAGAAAGCCCCAACTCGGGAAGTGGGTTGGGGACACAGTGAGCTCCAAAACCACTATGGACCACATGCACCCCCCTCACATCTCCAAACCTGGCCAGGGAATGGCAGAGTGTCTGGACCTCAGCCACTGTTCCAAAGAAGCACATTGTCACTGACCCAAGTTGCGGCAACTTGCTTCACAAGTAGAAAATCAAAGACTCCCTGTCACACAACTGTGCTGAGAACATCCAAACTTTTGAACACACCATAACACAGTGCCCCCAAATTAGAGTCAAAGGGGAAATGACACAACATCAAAGAGGCGTCTTTGGGATGGCTCCTGGATCTTCAAGTGCATCTACAGAATGCTGCTCTGCAGACACCAGGTGAGAGAGACTGTGAGCTTGTCCCCCCTCCCACAAGCTGAATTGCTGCAATAGAACAAAAGTTTCATAGGCTTGTCTGTGGTGGGGACTGGGACATGAGTCTCCTTGTTCTTGTCATCTTGCAGATTGGATTCCCCTTGGAAGAAAGCAAGGAGTTACATAGGACAGACCCAGCTACTAGAGAAATCAATAAGTTGGGGGGAATAGACCTTTGGTCTGTCAGCTCCAAACCCCCAACACCCACACACATGCCTCTAGCCACTGAGGTGCAGGAGTTCTCTCTGCTGGAAGCAATACAAGGTCCCCTATAATCTCTGTGTGCTGCACAGTAGCGTATGCCTGCTCACACACATTAGAGATCCATTTCCAGCCCTTAATGGCCCCTGCAATAAATTGCCCTCCAGAAAGAGCCACTAGAGGCTTTGGTCCCTAAGCACCTTCAACCTTTTAATAAAGGAGCTTCCCTGAGCTATGGGACCCTGAAAGTCTCCTGGGGAATGAACTGCTTTGGCTACAGCAGCTCTCTTACCCTGCCCCTGGGCCACTAGAGAGTGATGGACTTGGAGCCTGGCTCTGGGCAATCTGCTAAAGCCTCGTGTCCTGTTGGTTTTAGGTCTTCAGAAAGTTCTTCTTGGAGGGGCAGAGAAGATACTTTCTCCGGACGGCAGTGCTGGCCCTCCATGACCCCCTACTGCGTGTCAGCCATGTGGGGCTGGTGCTAGCCTACTCCCTCCTGGGGGAAGCCCAGCAGCTGATGGAGGACAAGGTAAGCAGCTGCATTAGACTCAGGAGATTGGGGGGGCAGGGTCTCATTCTCATCCTATGGCCATTCTCTAGACTGACAGCAAGGAGACTGGTGGAGAATAAGAGTCAGAGCAGGTACTACTGGGAAGGGAGATGAATTAACCTCCATGAGCAGAAGGGAGCCAGCTTGTCCCCTGAGCAGCTCCAACCCAGCTCTTTAGCAAGGCTAATTAATTACAAGTGTTACCTCATCATGGACTTTTGTTCTTAGGACATGGTGCTATGTTATCACTCCTGGGTGCCCTCTGTGAACCTTTCCTGCCCCACAGAGCTGCACCCAGTTCCTCATGGTCTAGTGTCCATGTCACCCGAGCCACCATCCAGAGTTGCTTCCATCATTGGCAGCCTGGGAGACCAAGAATTGACTGGTGATGGCAACTGACCAGGCAGGGCTGAGGCACATAGATGGGGGAAGCTTGTCTTGCTGCTGGCAGGGCTGGACCTGCTGTAGAGAGAATGGGAGGATTCAGTCAGCAGGGGCTGCTGACCTGCGCCATTCACCAGGGCTGCCATCCTGTGGTTTCAGCATTTGTCACTGGGGTGGGTTGGAGGTGGAACAGTTCTCAGGGGCACTGAGGGGGAGGTGGCAGGAGCTAACCCTACAAGGAGGGGGGTTGGCACTGGAGGTCACTAGAGAGGACAACAAGACTTCATTTTGGGGATTAGGAGGGTAAATCCACCCCTCAGATGTGGGCAGCTGCTGGGTGGAAATGGTGCTGGTTCCACGTGCCCTTAAATCCTCCCTGATTCCTGGGGAGTGTCTGAGTCTCTGACAGGTTCTCGTTCCCTTGCAGCAGGAGGATGTCACAGCCAACGTGATGTGCCAGCTCCGCATCATCCGGCACTTGTGCCAGGTGCCCGAGGCGCTGCAAGGGCTGTGCCTCATCTGATGCCCTTAAAGATTCTCCTCCCATGTTCAGCAACTCCCACTCCCTGCTGCAGGTATTGCTCTGTCTCACTGTAAATGGGGGGAAAGGGGAAATGTGGAAGGGGAAATGGAGCCGCTTGGCACTAACAGAAACTCTCAGCCCTCTCTGTGGACCAGGGTCCTTCCCTCTGCCCTCAAACTTCCTTCATCTGGGGCATGAGCTCTTCCCCTCACTCCCATTCCCCACCCCTCTTTCCTTGGTCTGACACCCATCCCATTCCCCCTGCTCCCAGGCAGAGCTCCCCCTGCCCCATATGGTGCAGAATGGCCTTTGTGTCAGGGCTACAGACTGTCTGCCCAACTGAAGCTCAGAAAGCTCCATATTTGAGGAGCTGGGGATGGGACAGAGGCTCTGGGCCGGCTTCACCTCCTGCCCTTTATTCTCCCTGTGGCCCTTCTATGGGCTCTAAGAGTGTGAAATGAATAGGAGCCTCATCCCCAGCTATCTTGTAGGCCCTGGGGTGCGTCACAGCCTCCCAGATGGGCAGAGCCAGCAGCTGAGCCACCTCAGGGACTGGGGACAGGTCACATTGTCCTATGAAACCAAGCAGTGCTAGTTCTCAAAAAGACTGAGAGGGAAGACTCTGCTCCTTCATGGAGGTAAGAGCCATTTACTTCTTTGGACATGTGGGTCTCTTGGGGGAGAAATGGGATCCCTACTGCATAGCCTGGCTGGGAGCTTCCCCCATCCCTGGGACAGAGACATCTCTATCGATGTGCCACCCTTTTTTTTCCCCCAGCAAGAGGCTCCCCAGAGATGTCCTCGAACCTGTATTCCTGGGAGCGTTTCTGGCAGGAGGGTCCAGACCCTTAGTCTCCAGGCCCATCATGCAGTCTTATTCACATGACATCTCTGCTCTCAAGCTCCACTTCCTGCAGCAGGACAAACGAACCCTTCAGCTCCTAGAGTCCCAATTCTTTGACCTCCTTCTGATCAGCAGTGGCGTTTCTCCAGCCCCTCACCAAACCTGTCAGCCTCTGAATGATGAAGGGCCTGAATGTCAGAGTCACCACATCAAGAAAAACTCCAGATGCAGCCAGGAGAGCCTGTGTGTACTCAGCCCCTTTGGAAACCAGGTCTGAACTGGGGAGGAAGGACCTCAACCCAATAACAAGAGGACTGGGCAGAGCAGGTCTGTATCAGGGAAAGGAGTGTGCTTTCCCCTGGGCTGCAGAGCCTGGGACTTAGCCAAACTGATTACAGAACGAGTCCTTCTCAGAGGGATCATGTATTGCCTCCTAAAGAGTCAGACTTCAGCGGTGATAAAGCCTAGCTGGGCTATGAACTGGAATGAGAACAAGGAAGGAAGTTGAAAGCAGCAAGGAAAGCCTAGAAGGGAACTTGAGAAGAGAGATAGGATGTGCCCAGGGAAAACTGCAGCAAAGAGAAAGAAACAGACCTAGGTGTTATGTACAGAGCCCTGAGCTGCTACCAATGTCAGGGTGGGATTGGGTTCCACTACTGGACCAAAAGAAGGGGGCATACATGCACCCAAAGAGAGTTACTAAGCCCAGCAAGGGGGCTTCAGGCCGAGCAAGAGCAGCAGTGAGGGCAGAAGAACTTATTTCTGTGGAAAGACAACTTTGGACTTTTAGTATGTGACAAGCTCAGCCCCAGGAGGGTGGACCAAAGGTGGTGAGCCGGCCGGAGGGCTGATTACCAGGCAGAGAAATTGCCATGATGCTGGAGCGACCATCAATGTGGGACCAGAGGGCACCTAACAATGAGTAGATTCATTTATTATTGGCATTGTTGGCAGGAGTGAATTCCCCCTGTGATCCGTGAGGGCTGATAGAAATCTTGGTTGCTGAAGAAAGGTCTGTCCCCCCAAGTGGGATTTCCCATTTGAGTTCCAGGGACTGGTTAAGCAGTCAAAGCAGGTCTTGGGATTTCTCCAGCAGCTCCTAGAAAACCAACAGAAGCAGAAGGAAGTGCAGGCAGAGCAACAGATCCAGTTGGTAATCTTGAGGGAGCAGTAGCAATACCTGTCAGAGATCCTGCAAAGGAAAATCAGCCCCGGGTCTGCTATGCCAATGGACAAAAAAAGCAGATAAGGAGAGAATGCCTGGGCTGTGCTGAGATGGTTAGCCCGGGAGAGCAGGGCATGAGAAAGTGTACAAGTGTCGCCTAATGCCAAGATGGGGACAAAAGTTCTTTGTTTTTGGTGCAGAGAAGCAGGCCATATCAAAAGACCCGGCCTCCTTAGGAAATTGCTGAGTGGCAAAAGGAGGATCCGGGGCCCCAAGAAGGGAGAAAGAAAGGAGAAGGTGTCCTCTGGCACAAACACACATGAGGCAGGCAAAGTGGAGGTGGCAGTGATGACCATGGACATTGCAGACCTTCAACCAACAAACCCTGTCAGGTGCTGTAGGGAGGTGAAGGATGAAATGGTTGGCATAGAGATGAAGCAGGCTGAAGTAGGGACAAACACAAGGGCTGAGCAGTGGTGTGTGCTCAGACCCTGATGGAAAAGGTTTTGGGGGATGCAGAGGCAGTAAAAAAAAAGGCTACAGAAGAAGCTAGTGGCTTCAGAACAAGGCTCTGCAGGCAGCTGTTAATGAGAATGAGTGGCGGCAGGAAGAGCGTTGGGATACTGCAGAAGAGAAGGATGGCCTCTTAGTTCTGGTGAGCAAGCTGGCAGGGGAGCTGGAGACACCGAGTGCCCAGGCTGTCCAAGTGCATAGCCGGTGACAGTGACAAGATGGTGAGGGATGAAGACTGACAAGAGTATAACTTGCCCCTGGTTTGGGCTGGATTTTAAGGAGGAGGGTATATAACTGGGTGGCTTGGACTGTGGGCTGCAAAGTCTGGAGCTAGGCCAAATTGATTATCAAGTGAGCCCCACCTGAGGGGAAACCAGGGAAAACTGCAGCAAAAGTATGGAAGCAGACCTAGGTGTTCAGTACAGGGCCTTGGACCAGAACCGAGAGTCCAGGGTAGGACTGCGTTCTCCCACTGTCCCCAAGGAAGGCAATGTACAAGGCCATAGAAAGGGTTACCAAGCCCAGCAAGGGCAGGCCAAGCTGAAGTCAACCTGAGGAAGAGCCCCCACGAGGGTGGAAGGCCTTGTTTCTATTAGACATTTTTGGACTTGGTTTGGAAGAAGTGCGACCCAGGAAGGAGTGAATTAAAGGATAGTCCCCTGGTTGGAGGGCTGAGTTCCCAGCCAACAAACTGCCAGAGTGACTATCAACAGGGTTGCTAGCTCAGCAAGAAAGCTGTGACACCAGACCTGGCCAGGACCTAGTGGTGAGTGAACTCTGGTACAAGCCTGCTTTCATTATGGAAACAGCCTGGTATTGGAGCGTGGATGGGGAGAACAGGGAGATGGGAGGGGTTGCTGAGGCTGGGGTGGGGAGGAAGCAGTGGGGCTGGGATGGGATTAGAGACGTGGCCCAGCTTGTGGGAGGGATCCTGCTGACTGTGTCTGGAGCACAGTGTAGCCTCTTCTATGGTGAGTGCACGTGGGTCTGTGGGGCCTGAATCTCTCATTCTCTTTTTTGTTCTCTTTGTGCATCACAGGAGATGTCTGGAGAACTGCCTCTGGACGCTGTGCCCAGCTCCATCCAAGTCACTCTCCCACCTAGTGCCTCACTTCCTCCATCTTTGAAGTGGGGATAATCCTGACCCACATTTAGAAAGTGGTTGATCCTCTTCTCTTGCTTCCCAAATTCTGCCAAATACGGGCCTCTGCCCCTTTCCTCAAACTTCCATGCCCATGTTAGTGCCTGTCTCACCCCCCCTCCCCACCTGCAAGGTCTCATGCACAGTCTCCTGCCAGGAAACTGAAGATCCCCTAGATCCGGAACAGGATTCACAGTTCCTGTGTGCTGCCCTGCATGGAGTATTGACCATGGGCATGGGGAAGGCCAACACCCACATGCAGGTAGATCATCAACCTACTCCTCTGTGCCAGGAGCAGGAAGGCCTCTGTTCTTTGCTTTCTTCCATAGCTGGAGCTGCTGAGGTGGAGAATGGAAGAGATGGGAACAGGCCACAGGATTAATAAAGTTTTGGGGAGAGATTCCCCCTCTGTCATAAAAATAAAGGGAAGGGTAACCACCTTTCTGTATACAGTGCTATTAAATCCCTCCTGGCCAGAGGCAAAATCCTTTCACCTGTAAAGGGTTAAGAAGCTAAGATAACCTTGCTGGCATCTGACCAAAATGACCAATGAGGAGACAAGATACTTTCTAATGGGGGGGCGACAAAGGGTCTGTGTGATGCTTTTGCCAGGAACAGATCAGGAATGCAGCCTTACAACTGTTAGTTAGTAAGCAATCTAGCTAGAAATGCATTAGATTTCCTTTTGTTTAATGGCTGGTAAAATAAGCTATGCTGAATGGAATGTATATTCCTGTTTTTGTGTCTTTTTATAACTTAAGGTTTTGCCTAGAGGGATTCTCTATGTTTTGAATCTGATTACCCTGTAAGGTATTTACCATCCTGATTTTACAGAGGTGATTCTCTTACGTTTTCTTTAATTAAAATTCTTCTTTTAAGAACCTGATTGGTTTTTCATTGTTCTTAAGATCCAAGGGTTTGGGTCTTTGTTCACCTGTACAAATTGGTGAGGATTTTTATCAAGCCTTCCCCAGGAAAGGGGGTGTAGGGCTTGGGGAGATATTTTGGGGGAAAACATCTCCAAATGGGCTTTTTCCCTGTTCTTTGTTTAAAACGCTTGGTGGTGGCAGCATACAATTCAAGGACAAGGCAAAGTTTGTACCTTGGGGAAGTTTTTAACCTAAACTGGTAAGAATAAGCTTAGGGGGTCTTTCATGCAGGTCCCTACATCTGTACCCTAGAGTTCAGAGTGGGGAAGGAACCTTGACACCCTCCATGGAAGATTGTTATCCCTCTGTGGGGAATCTCTTCCTTGAAGATGCTGTGCTTTGGTTCATGGACTCTGCCACAAAGCTCAGCTCCTATCCCTAGCAGCTTGGCTGTTCCATACCCTGCTGTGCTGCAAGCCCTCGGCAGAGAACTGATCTGGGCAAGGACTGCAGAGCTGATCTGGGCAAGGACTGCAGCTGTCATCTCTGGCAGGTATAGCCCCAGGTTCCATAACCCTGACCCATGGTCTCCCTCTGCTGACAGGCTCTGAACAAATTCTGTTTAGAGAACATGGATGCCATGCTGAAGAGCCTGCTGACAGCAACCCCCAGCACAAACTCCAGCACATCCTGGAGGTGAGCATAATGAGGAGGGGCAGAAGGAATTTTACATTAACTCTGGGGAGGTCTGTAAATGAGAGACTGGATGACCCATGTTTCCATTGCGTCCTGCTACCTGAGAGCCCACTGGGCCACCCTTGGTTAGAGCAGTCAGTGCAGTGCAATGTTGGGGCGCTTCCTGCTTCAGGGACAGAGGGAAGGTGTTGGTGCTTGACGACAGGGCTCTTCCTGATTCTGTTGAGCACTAAGTACAAGTCCCCAGGCCAGCTTGGGAAGTGAGAGCATCAGACCCCTGTGAGGTCCAGGAGAAGGTCCTCAGAGAAGAGCACTGGCTCCTTCCTAGGAAGCTGCTGAGATTCACAAGGAGGGAATCATCCCTTTTTTCCCATGGACAGATTATTCTAAGGAGCAGGGCATTGTCCTTTGTCCAACAGAAACCTGTCCTAGGTCTCACCCACAAACCAGGGAGAGAGCTGGGAACTTGACTGGGTCGCACCCCAGCACTTCCCCTGGTACACTTTCTTCTCCCCTCCTCCCTTGGCTATTTTGCTATGGGTCTATGAACATGAAACAAACAGGAACTTCTTGTCCATCTTTGCGGCTCTGTTCAGGACACCCAGAAGTGTCATCCACTCTTACCCTGCTGCCTTAGCAGGTGAGAGATTTGCTGCTGCCAAACTGTGTCAGCTGCCAGACCCACCAGCCTCTCTGCCTTGCCAGCAAACTCTGCCAGACTAAAACTTGCCTTGCAGGTAACAATCAGTCCCGGTAGTAATTCCACCCACCCTGCCTAAGCTGAACTACTTTGTTTACCTGGGATCCGGCACCACTTTTGAATTCCTTTGCTTGGGGGTATAGGTGGGGGCAGAGGCTGAAGCTCCATCAGTTTCCAGCAGAGAATTGTAGCCTGTCTTTTTATGGTCTGACTAGGTCTCACCATGAATCCTGGAGCTGAACACCAAATGGGAGCTGATAGATTGTCCTTGGTTGGCCATGTCCTTGTGTGTGATGGAGATGTGTGCCAGAGAGGGCCAGGAGCAGATGTACCACGCATGGCCAGGACTGGGCTAAACAGCCTGTAATGATAGGTGGGTAAAACCATGGCCACATACAACACCATGGGCATCTATAGGGACTGAATCTGGGCCCTTCACTACCAAGAGCACAACTTACTCCAACTTGAGTCATGACAATGGTGACCCCTGCCAGCCCTTCTGAGGTGGGTCAGTATTATCTCTGTTAGCTGGGGCACAGAGATGGAAAGGGACTGGCTGCAATGTCACTGACTGAGGCAGGACTGAAGCATGGTACTGATTCTAGTCCAGCTCCAACCACTAGACCACACTCACTTTCAAAGCCAGAGAACCCAGGAGCCCTGACTCTGACAACCAGTCCTTAAATGACAAGAGCAAACTCCCTTCCATTCAGGAATTCATAGAAGGGACTGTCTGCTGAGCCTGCTCTGCAATGCCACTGTCGGAGACTATTGCTAGTGGGTGCCAGGTGACTGCACAGGAAGCTCCTTGAGAGATTCCTAGGGGCTGCATAGTCATGTTTCACAATGACCTCTGAAAGCCATGCAAAGAGTGCAGCACTAAAGAGAGACTCCTGCTCTAACAAGGGGTTTCTGTTCTCCTAGATGTGAGGCCAGCATGCTGAATGTGAAAGAGCCATTTGGCAATGAGTTGGAGGATTCATCATACAGTTGGCTGCAGTGTCTGGAGTCTGGAGTCCCCATGGGCCAAGCCTCCACTCTCAGTGGGGTTTTGGCTTTAGCTGCTGGGCCTGCGTGCCGAGACAGAGAACTCGGGTATTTCCATCAGGCTGCTCAACGTCAAATGCAGCCATCCAAAGAAGTGAGGAATGGAAGTAAAAGAACAAAGCTGGACCATCCGCTGAGCTGCTGCAATCAAGTGACTACAGCCGGGGAGAGAAGAGGGAGAGCTCCAAGTTGGCTGGTGGCTGTAAAGAGGAAAAGGAGTTTGTGAGCCAAGAGAGTAGAAATAAATAGTTAATGAATACTGTGGGCTTTGTCTTGTGTGGTGAAGGGTTTAAAATGGGTCTGTTTACTATCACATTAAACTTTAAAACAGTTGTGTATGATTAAAGAGCAGGTCTATAAAGTTAAAAGGTCACTCTAGGAGTTTGACATCTCAGATTCTGTCACTATTGTATGCTTCTATCAGTTGATCTCAACCCAACAAATCCCTCAGGTGGTAGCAGCAGTGAGCTCTTTTCCTCTTTTTCTGGATTAGCCGCCAGAAAAGGGACACGATATATGTGGCCAAGGAAATACAGAGGCATGGGAGTCACTTGCAGAGTTGCCTGTTCATGTGGCTCTTGTGGGGGAGCACGGCAGGGTACTGTGGACTCACGGGCACCATTTCAAACTCTAGTGTTTTGGTAGATATCTTAGCAATTAGCTGACAGAAGCACTGTATCTAATTCCTATATAAAAATAAATAAATAAATGTTAGACCCAATGAGCTCTAATACTAACGTGTTCTGACATCTTGTGGCAAGTCACTTTAGGGACACTGGTTAAAATTTTAATGTATATTCTTACTTTCTTACTGTTACTAACTCTGTGGAGTGAGAGACTACGTCAGGACTCCTGGCTTCTATCCCAGCTCTGGGAGGGGAGTGGGGGTCTAGTGGGTTACAGTGAGGGGAAGATACATCTGGGTTATATATAAGAACATCAGAATGGCCATACTGGGTCAGCCCAATGGTCCATCTAGCCCAGTATCTTGTCTTCCAACAGTAGCCAATACCAGGTGCTTCAGAGGGAATGAACAGGACAGGCAGTCACCAAGAGGTCCACTCCTAGCTTCTGGCAAACAGGGACATGCAGAATATGATGTTCCATCCCTACCTATCCTGGCTAATAGCCATTGATGCACCTATTCTGCATGAACTTATGTAGTTATTTTTTGAACCCAGTTATAGTTTTGGCCTTCACATCATCCCCTGTGGCATAGAGTTCCATGGGTTGATTGTGAAGAAATACCTTCTTTTGTTTGTTTTACATCTGCTACCTATTAATTTCATTGGGTGACCCCCTAGTTCTTGTGTTATATGAATGAATAAGTAACATTTCCTTATTTACTTTCTCCACATCAATCATGATTTTATAGACCTCTATCATATCTCCCCTTAGTCATTTCTTTTCCAAGCTGAAAGGTCCCAGTCTTTTTAATCTCTCCTCATACAGAAGCTGTTCCATATCCCTCCTCGTTTCTGTTGCCCTTCTCTGTACCTTTTCCAAATCCAATATTTCTGTTTTGAGATGGAGTGACCAGATCTGCAGGCAGTATTCAAGATGTGGGCGTACCATGGATTTATATTGAGGCAATATGATATTTTCTGTCTTATTATCTATCCCTTTCCTAATGATTCCCAACATTCTGTTCGCTTTTTTGATTACCACTGCACATGGAGCAGATGTTTTCAGAGAATTATCCACAAGGATTCCAAGATCCCTTTCTTGACAGCTAACAGCTAATGTAGACCCCATCATTTTGTTTGTATAGTTGGAATTATATTTTGCCATGTGCATTACTTCGCATTTATCAACACTGAATTTCGTTTGCCATTGTGTTGCCTAGTCACCCAGTTTTGTGAGATCCCTTTGTAATCCTTTGCATTCAGCTTTGGACTTAACTATCTTGTGTCATTTTATGTATTGCCACCTCACTGTTTAGCCCTTTTTCCAGATCATTGATGAATATGTTGAATAGAAGTGGTCCCAGTACAGACCTCTGGGGGACATAGGCACCGAGTTATATGGGTCCATGATGCCCATGCTCCATCAATATTCATGAAGGTGGGCCCAGCTCCATCAGTGTTTGGGCCCCAGACTCCGTGCTTTGGGGAGCCCCACGCCATGGGTCGGCAACATGGGGTGCTTTCACCTCAAGGGCAGCTCCCCCCCCCCCCCGGCCTCCCCCCAACAGCTCCTCCCATCCCCAGATTTGCTGCGTGCTGCAGAGAGTCCCCAGCACTGACCCAGCTCCCAGCCCACTGGCCAGGAACCCTAGCCAATGGGAGCTGCAGGGGCCGGGTGCCAGAGCTGCCTGGCCACGCCTCCACAGCAGGGAGGGGAAGGGAGCCGCAGGCAGAGAGAGCCCCAGGAGTCTGTCACTGTCATAGACACACAGCTGGGGGGTTCTGAGGACAGACAGATGGAGCCATGGGCAGGGGAAAGGAGCAGTGATGGGCACCTCGGGGCTGGCATAAAATACACAGTAGAGAGGGGGCTTCCTGTGGGGCTATAGCAACACCCCCCCCCGCAGAACAGACATGGGCTGCAGCTGGCTCCGTCCATCACTCCCCCCACCCCACAGAGACCCACACAACCCTTTGCCACCCCCGAAAGACCCTCAACGGCCCCTGTGCCCCCCATCACCCTTCTCCAGAGAGCCCCCCTTTGTGCCAGACAACTCCCCTCCCCCACTGCCTCACCTGCTCCAGAGCTCCCTACAATCTCCCCCTTTGCCTCCCCCTCCCCCAGCCCATTGGCCAGGAGGCTCCCAGTCTATTGGCCAGCGCGGCCAATGGGAGCTGCACCTGAGGCAGGGGGCCTGCTTGCAGATGCAGACCTGCCTGGCTGTGCGTCCCACAGCACGGGGACAGGGAGTCACAGGTGAGCAAGCCCCAGTCATCATCATCACAGGCACAACAATTCTCTGGATATTTAATTGCACTGAGGCAAGTAATTCAATCTACTCTTCCTTTCCAGACAGTTTGTGGCTTTTCCTGTAAGAAAACTTACAAATTTCTTTGCAAAGAAGTTCATTTATAGTTTTTTTCACTTGAGAAGTATATTTTCTGGTTGTTCATAAGCTCATTTACTTTGTTAACTTGGTTTCATAGCCAATTTTAAAAGTCACTTGAATTGTACCTGTTTTTTTCCATTGGTCCAAAACCACATGGAAGGCGAGCAGATTTTTATTTCTGTGGGCCAAACCACCCTGTGTAGAAATGTAAATGTCGGAGCTAGAAAAGCTCTGCAAGGGTAAGGGTCCCTTCAGGAAATTGTCCTCAAGTCATTCATTCTTCTGGGCATTCCATTGTATTGTTCCCTCCTATAACGATAGTGATCAGTGTCTCCAACCACAGAGGAGATGAAGAAGACTGGGTCAGCCCTGCAGTGACTCTGCCTCTACCCTTGTTCTTTGTCTGTTCCCTCTACCAGCCCCTTTGGTCTGCCTAGGATTGCCCCTACCATTACTCCCTTTGGGTCTTCTTTCTCTGGAGCTTCTCATGAAGTAAAGTCTGTCATTACAGGTTCTTATCTCTGTAATGTATTTAATTTTGATGTATTTATTAAGTGTTAATTAATATACTATGGGAGTCCCCTTCAGCCCTCTGTATAAATTGATCCTCTTCTTTCCATATGTTTTGCCCATAGGATTTTCTGCAGCCCTAGGGCAGCCAGCAATAACCCCTGTGCCTTTGTAATGGAGTGAGGGAAGGGGACCATGGGTTCCCTATTTATGTGCTTTGCAAGACGTATTATCAATACTCAAGGTACCAAATGTGTTTAAATTATATAAGTGCCTTGTAAAATCCCAAAGTAAACTCATTTTCATTTCTCATATAAACTCATATACAGTATACACACATTTTTCATTAATTATATGAGCTGAATTTATTATATTATTGTTGTTGTTGTTGTTAGCTAGGTTACTGGGTTTTTTTCAGTGTGGCAAAATGCTATTTTATGGGTTGAATGATTGAATGACATAATACACCCCCGCTCCCAATGTCCATCACTAAGTCCGGTAATTTTGTCGCACAAAATGTTTGTCGCACAACATGGTGGTGCCTACCCCTGCTTCAGCGGGTCACGGGGTCCAGGCGGCCTACGGAGTTAGAGGGGGTCTGGTGCTGCCAGCAGCGAGTGACCTGGCCCTAGCCCACTCCGCTCCACCTCACCGGCTCCTGGCATTGCTCAGGGGTGGGGGCTTCGGGGAAGAGGTGGAGTGGGGGCGGGGTGGGAAGAGGCAGGGCAGAGCAGGGTTGCTTGCTGCTGTCAGCACCAGGCACCCTGCTAACCCCCCAGGCCATCCTGGACCCTGCATCCCCCTGAAGCGCAGGGCCTCCCGAAGTGTGGGGTCCGGGGCAGTAGCCCTGGTCCATCCTATGGATGTGACAGATCCACTTGGGCACCACCAAAAATTATACAAACCTGCCGCCCATGCTAGGGGACACCACTATTTACCTCTCTCCATTCTGAAAACTGACTATTTATTCCTACCCTTTGTTTCGTATCTTTTAACGGGAGTGCCTGGCAATGCTTTCAGGATCATCTAATGATCTTTAATTTAATTGAATGACAAGCCTTTTGTTCTCTTAATCACCCTGTCTCTGTTTATAAACAAACTCCCAGGCCCAAGGGCAGAAGCTAGGAGTAGCACAGGAAATCTCACATTCTACACTCAAGCTGTGCTGCAGTTAGGAGCTCTGTTTTGGGCTAGGGCATGCGCTGGGAGCAAACCTCTGGTCCAAAATACGGGGGTAGGGGAGGCAGCAGCCCCCCTGCCCCTCCTAAATCGCGCCCCTGGTTGTTTTCCTCGTGGACATTCCACTTTCTCACTATAGTTCTGTCATGGGGGAGGAGGGGTCTGTCCTTTTAGTGACTCAGCTTTCCAGCCAGGTCACACATCGAAATCCACCCCTGTGAGGGTGCACATAAGGAGTCTAATAATGTGGAAGTCTTCAGAAGATAGCAAGGGCTTCAGGGCTTCCTCCTAGGCTCAGGGTCTTAGGGTCTGGACCCTTGCACACCTTCAGGATCTTTCCCAACTAGTTTCCCCACCAAGAGATAGACTTCTGTCATTACCATCTCTTTAGGGGTTGGTAAGGGAGCCGTGGCCCACCCTCTTCACTGGGCTCCGATCCAGGGCTCAATGGTAGACAGTGAAGACGGGCACTCTGCAGTGCCATGCAGCTGCCTCCCTGGATTGCTTCCTATCATTGTCCCCTCTTCCCACAGAGTAAAGTAAAGAACCAAACACAAAAACGCAGATCTGCTCTCATCCACTGGCTGCCTCCCTCTGAGCTGCTCTATTTCCCTTGTTAAGCTCTGCCTCCAGCTTGTGCAAGCTCTGGAGGAGCAGCAAGGCTGGGTCATCTGACGAGCCCAGAGCTGCTCCTTAACCTTTCTTCTCCAGTGTGGGATTTGTATACCCCATCACAGTGCTTTTTAAGAACACTGAACAGTGTCTGGCAAGACTGCTATAAATGGCGTCTCTAAAGTACTTTGAAGTGTGGGTATCTATACTAGTGAGGCAACTGAAATCTTTACTGCTCAGTGTTATCAGACTACTTCGGCATCACCTCACAGCTTTCCCAGATGTTGAACAATTTTAAAGATACAGCATTGCTCAAACCCCTCAACAGATATGTAAGGAGAGTTATTTCATTTATAATTCATTTCATTGCATGTCATTCCATGTCAAGATCAGTCTATGCTTTACAGCAGAGTCTATAAAAAGGTTTCTGTAAAGGTCACAGAATGCTTGTATGTTATGTATCATGACATCTGAGGTAAATCCTCCACTCAGCAGGGAGTTTTTCAAGACAGCATTTACATTTTTCTTTTTTCCACACTTATGACCAGAGTAGCACTGTGTGGTCAGCTCAGTGCTGCTGAACAAGTGCCTAAGATGTCAGCCATAATTTCCACACACAGCTCAGATATCGTGCCAGTCAGACAGCGTGACGCTGTCCGCTTCAGAGACGCACAGAAATCGTGTCCCCAACATAAGCTAAATGCAACCCAGTGGAACTATTTCAAAAATTAATTTGACCTCTGATGCTAGCCCTAGAATCGTGGCCTCTCCTTTCATATTAACTGTTTCAGAGGAGAAAGGCTTCTAATATAACAGAAGCACCATCAGCTGTACTTATCGCTTACAAACCTAGGGTCACACAACTGTCTTCCATACTTGCATCAGTTCATCGTGGGGATATTCCTTCCACCTGCCTCTGCTCACAGGGGGACACCCCCACTTTACTTTCTCAACTCCCCCAGCCCTTCTACCCAAGGCAACCCACCTGTGATTCAACCAACTGCATCAGTGGAGGGCTTATTTTTTGACAACTGGGCCTTGAACGCCAACCTGTTATTATAAAAGTGCTGCCCCCCAACTCACAAGATCACAGGCATTTTCTAACCATGCCTTCTCTTGAGAAATCAATATGGAGGAGCATGATGAGGTGGAAATTCTAATGTTAGTGTTCAGGATCATGTTGGGGTACATCTCATAGAAAGGTTTATGGAAAATTTAGAAAAAGGAGAGAATGAACACATTAATAGACCTGGATTTTCTCAATGATAATATTTTGTGACAATGAATGCCAAATTCAGAGGTGAGTCTTCCTGAGTCTCCTGTAGAACTGTATCAAATGCCTTACTGAAATCCAGGTAGATTAGATCTACTGCATTTCCTTTACCTAAAAAAATCAGGTATCTCAAAGAAAGAGACCAGGTTGGTCTGGCACAATCTACTTTTTGTAAAACCATGTTGTATTTTATCCCAATTATCATTCACCTCTGTGTCCTTAACTAATTTCTCTTTTAAAATTTGTTCTAAGACTTTGCATATAATAGAAGTCAAACTACCGGGCCTGTAGTTTCCCACATCACCTTTTCCCCTTTCTTAAAAATGGGTACTATATTAGTAATTCTCCAGTTAAAAGGTATGACCCCCCCCCCGCCCGAGTTTGTGGATTCATTAAAAATCCTTGTTATTGGGCTTGCAATTTCATGTTCGGGTTTCTTTAATATTTTTGGATGGCAATTATCCAAGACCTTCCACCAGATTTGGTCCCAAACTGTATACATTTGATTTCCACCTCTGATGTCATAATTTCAGCCAGAAGCTGGGACTAGATGATAGGCGATGGATCACTCAAAGACTGCGTGTTCTGTTCATTCCCTCTGAAGCACCTGGCATTGGCCACTGTCAAAAGACAAGATATTGGGCTAAATGGACCATTGATCTGACACAGTATGGCCATTCTTATGTACTTCTATATCCTCATTTCCATTAACCACCCTGCCACTATGCCTAAGCTCCTCATTACCCTTATTGAAAACTGAGGCAAAGTATTCATTTAGGTGTCAGGACATGCGTAGATTATCTTTAAATTCCAGCCCCCTTCATGCTTAATGGTCCCACTTTTTTTCCTTAGATTCCTTTTAATTTATATGGCTATAGAACCTTTTACCATTGGTTTTAATTTCCTTTGCAAAGTCCAACTCTACTTGGCTTTTGACAATTTCACTTTTTTCCTACACTTTCTGACCACCAAGAGGTAGTTTTCCTTGCTGATCCTTCCCATCTTCCATTCCTTGTAGGCTTTCTTCTTTCTCTTAATAGACTATTTGAGATGCTTGCTCATCCAGGTTGATCTCCATCCCTTCCCTACAATTTTTCCCCTTATTTGGGATACAGGCTTTAGATAGATTGCCTCCTCTACATTCAGATCTTTCTCCTCCACATTCAGATCTTTGAGTCAGTCCAGTCCACTTCCCTAATTAATTCCCTTAGTTTAAGGTTTGCCCTTTTGAATTCAAGGACCCTAGTTGCAGACCTATTTTTTTTATCCTTCCTTTTTGTTTAAACTGAATTAGCTCATGATCACTCAAACCCAGGCTGTCCTCTACAACCAGGTCTTCTATGAGGTTCTCACTACTTATCAATACTAATCTAAAATGACATCACCTCTTATTGATTAGGTGACTATTTGGTGAAGAAATCTGTCAGCTATTACATCCCAGAATATCTGGGTCCTACCATTATCAATAGCATTAGTCCTCCAACCTATATCTAATAAATTAAAGTGTTATGCTTACAAGAAGCACACAGGTTTCAGAGTAGCAGCCGTGTTAGTCTGTATTCGCAAAAAGAAAAGGAGTACTTGTGGCACCTTAGAGACTAACAAATTTATTTGAGCATAAGCTTTCGTGAGCTACAGCTCAGTTCATCAAAATACAGTGGGGAGATTTATATACACACACAGAGAACATGAAACAATGGGTTTTATCATACACACTGTAAGGAGAGTGATCACTTAAGATGAGCCATCACCAGAAGGAGGGGGGGAGGAGGAATACCTTTGCAAAAAGAAAAGGAGTACTTGTGGCACCTTAGAGACTAATAAATTTATTTGAGCATAAGGAAGCACACAGGATCTTTTTCAGGGGAAAAGGCAATACGCTGCGTTTATTGAAGATACAACAATTAGCAAATGCATTCAATCACACCACACACACACACACACACACTGTCCCACCAGTCGATGTTATAGTTACGAGTCCGGATCAATCTAGTGGCCAGCTAGGTTGATCACAGGTAGGGAGGGGCCAGGTTCTGTCAGTTATGACACGATGCTCCTGGGAAGTCTTGGCAGGACAAACCCAAAGTTTCATGGCAAGACACCCTGTTTATATAGTGATTTTCCTTCATTGGGACCAAGGAGTTTTGCACCGTCATCCTGTAATTAATTGTTGTTTGATGAGTGCTTGTTTTCTTAAATTGTCCTTCTCATCCTTTATCTTGTTCTTTCATCAGGTTCCTCAGGGAGTTATCCCATGCTGTCTTTGATCACAGCTATCTTGTCCCCATTGATAGGTTCCTGTCTCATCTTTAGAGTCATCAATCTGCCCTCCTCTGACATTTCAATAGGGGCGTTACAGCCTCCTGTCACCCTTGCATCTGTCTCCGGTTCCTCCCTAGGTTCAGTGATGGCCTTACATTTATTTCTTAACACACACATTCCTCATTCGTACACAAAACAGAATTAATTTATACAGAACATTTTGAACAGGAACATCAAAAGAAAACAATCATGGCATTCTTTTACTTATTTTAAAATGCTAAACCTACAACAAAATGATGACTCTCAAAGGTCTGTTACTGTCTTAAAACCAGTCCAGACACAAAGAAATTCTGGCTGATGCATCTCTACCAATGGCATATTAGGCCATTCTTTTCTGCTATTCAAAAAGGGTGGCTGGCAGGATATGGTCAAATCATAGATCAATACATTTAATACGTGCTACATTATTATCTCATTATTCTTTATCCTTCATTCTAAAATACAAACATAATAATCCTTCATACAAAATACAAACATAAAATCGTACTACTACAAAAGTATGCCATAATCACACAATTCCCAGGAGTATTTATTTCATTAAAATATTAAAGCAGTCTCTAACCATATCCAAATTGGATTCTGGAGGGTCTGTAGGAAGCCCCAAGTGCTATCCCAGTGGTGCCTCTGTTACCTTTCTTCCCAAAGTGATTTTGACCCAAACAGATTCCATTTTAGCCATTCCATCACTTCTAATTTCCTCACAGACTACCTCATCATGAATATACATTACTCCACCACCTTTACCTTTCTTTCTGTCTTTTCTGAAGAACACAGACCACTCAATACCTATGCTGTAGTCATGACTTCTATTCCAGCATATTTCTGTTATTCCTATATCTGGTTTCACTTCCTGCACCAACAGTTCTAGTTCCTCCATTTTTTTACCCAGGCTCCTTGCACTGGCTTACAGACATCTTAATTGTCTCTGTTCAGCTTTGCCCAGACTCCTTGACAACTAGGCACAGTCATTCTACTGCCAGTATCACCTATGTGTTAGTACCAATACCAATGACATTATCTTACCTCTTAGATTCATAGATTCATAGATATTAAGGTCAGAAGGGACCATTATGATCATCTAGTATGATCTCCTGCATGATGCAGGCCACAGAATCTCACCCACCCACTCCTGCGATAAACCTCTCACTTATGCCTGAGCTATTGAAGTCCTCAAATCATGGTTTAAAGACTTCAAGGAGCAGAGAATCCTCCAGCAAATGACCCATTCCCCATGCTACAGAGGAAGGCAAAAAATCTCCAGGACCTCTGCCAATCTGCCCTGGAGGAAAATTCCTTCCCAACCCCAAATATGGCGATCAGCTGAACTCTGAGCATATGGGCAAAATTCACCAGCCAGATACCCAGGAAAGAATTCTCTGTAGTAACTCAGATCCCACCCCATCTAACATCCCATCACAGACCATTGGGCCTATTTACCATGAATATTTAAAAATCAATTAATTGCCAAAATCATATTATCCCATCATGCCATCTCCTCAATAAACTTATCGAGTTTAATCTTGAAGCCACATAGGTCTTTTGCCCCCACTGCTTCCCTTGGAAGGCTATTCCAAAACTTCACTCCTCTGATGGTTAGAAACCTTCATCTAATTTCAAGTCTAAACTTCCCGATGACCAGTTTATATCCATTTGTTCTTGTGTCCACATTGGTACTGAGCTTAAATAATTCCTCTCCTTCTCCAGTATTTATCCCTCTGATATATTTATAGAGAGCAATCATATCTCCCCTCAACCTTCTTTTGGTTAGGCTAAACAAGCCAAGCTCCTTGAGTCTCCTTTCATAAGACAGGTCTTCCATTCCTCGGATCATCCTAGTAGCCCTTCTCTGTACCTGTTCCAGTTTGAATTCATCCTTCTTAAACATGGGAGACCAGAACTGCACACAATATTCCAGATGAGATCTCACCAGTGCCTTATATAATGGTACTAAAACCTCCTTATCTCTACTGGAAATACCTCACCTGATGCATCCAAAGACCACAGTAGCTTTTTTCACGGCCATATCACATTTGTGGCTCATAGTCATCCTGTGATCAACCAATACTCCAAGGTCCTTCTCCTCCTCCATTACTTCTATTTGATGCGTCCCCAGCTTATAACTAAAATTCTTGTTATTAATCCCTAAATGCATGACTTTACACTTCTCACCATTAAATTTCATCCTATTACTATCACTCCAGTTTACAAGGTCATCCAGATATTCCTGTATGATATCCCAGTCTCTCTCTAAATTGGCAATACCTCCCAGCTTTCTATCATCCGCAAACTTTATTAGCACACTCCCACTTTTTGTACCAAGGTCAGTAATAAAAAGATTAAATAAGATTGGTCCCAAAATTGATCCCTGAAGAACTCCACTGGGAACCTCCCACTAGCCTGACAGTTCACCTTTCAGTATGACCCACTGTAGTCTCCCTGTTAACCAATTCCTTATCCACCTTTCAATTTTCATATTGATCCCCATCTTTTCCAATTTAACTGATAATTCCCCATGTGGCACGGTATCAAATGCCTTACTGAAATCTTGGTAAATTAGATCCACTGCGTTTCCTTTGTCTAAAAAATCTGTTACTTTCTCAAAGAAGGAGATCAGGTTGGTTTGGCACGATCTACCTTTTGTAAAACCATGTTGTATTTTGTCCCTTTTACCATTGACCTCAGTGTCCTTAACTACTTTCTCCTTCAAAATTTTTTTCAAGACCTTGCATACTACAGATGTCAAACTAACAGGTCTGTAGTTACCCAGATCACTTTTTTTTCCTTTCTTAAGAATAGGAACTATGTTATGAATTCTCCAATCATACTGTACAACTCGTGAGTTTTCAGATTCATTCAAAATTCTTGCTAATGGGCTTGCAATTTCAGGTGCCAATTCCTTTAATATTCTTGGATGAAGATTATCTGGGCTCCCCGATTTAGTCCCATTAAGCTGTTCGAGTTTCGCTTCTACCTCAGATATGGTAATATCTACCTTCATATCCTCATTCCCATTTGCCATGCTACCATTATCCCTAAGATCCTCATTAGCCTTATTAAAGATTGAGGCAAAGTATTTGTTTAGATATTGGGCCATGTCTAGATTATCTTTAACCTCCACTCCATCCTCAGTGTTTAGCAGTCCCACTTCTTCTTTCTTTGTTTTCTTCTTATTTATATGGCTATAGAACCTTTTACTATTGGTTTTCATTCCCTTCACAAGGTCCAACTCTACTTGACTTTTAGCCTGTCTCACTTTATCCCTACATGTTCTGACCTCAATAAGGTAGCGTTCCTTGCTGATCCTTCCCATATTCTTCTCCCTGTATGCTTTCTGCTTTTTCTTAATCACCTCTCTGAGATGCTTGCTCATCCAGCTTGGTCTACAACTCCTGCCTATGAATTTTTTCCCCTTTCTTGGGATGCAGGCTTCCGATAACTTCTGCAGCTTTGACTTAAAGTAATCCCAGGCCTCTTGTGTCTTTAGATCCATAAGTTCTTCAGTCCAATCCACTTCCCTAATGAAATTCTTTAATTTTTGAAAGTCAGCCCTTTTGAAATCAAAAACCCTAGTTGCAGATTTATTTTTGTTTATCCTTTTGCTCAGTTTGAACTGAATTAGCTCATGATCATTTGAACCAAGATTGTCCCCTACAACTATGTCTTCTATGAGGTCCTTACTACTCACCAAAATTAAATCTAAAATGGCATCCCCTCTAGTCGGTTCAGCAATTACTTGATGAAGGAATCCATCAGCTATCGCATCTAGGAAAATCTGAGCCCTATTATTATTACTAGTACTGGTCCTCCAATCTATATCTGGGAAGTTAAAGTCTCCCGTGATCACGCAGTTTCCATTAGTATTTACTTCATTAAAAACATTAAAAAGGTCTCTATCCATATCCAGATTAGATCCCGGCGGTCTATAGAAACACCCCAAGCACTATCACAGGGGAGGCTCTAGTAGTTTTCTTCCCCAATGTGATTTTTGCCCAGACAGACTCTGTCTTATCCATTCCATCGCTTCTTATTTCTTTACATTCTACCTCATCATTGATATACAATGCTACTCCACCACCGTTATCTTTATTTCTGTTTTTTCTAAACAGCACATACCCTTCAATAGCTGTAGTCCAGTCATGACTACTATTCCACCCTGTTTCTGTTATCCCTGTAATATCTGGTTTCACTTTCTGCATCAGTAGCTCTAGTTCCTCCATTTTGTTACCTAGGCTCCTCACATTGGTGTACAAACATCTTAATTTTTGCTGTTTGGCCTCGCTCACATTCTTTACCCGATTAGGCATGGTCATTCTACAACCAGTATGACCTATTAGACTTGTATCCACACTGCCCTTCCTCCTATGTCCATTCTCCTGCCCATGGCTGTATCTTTTCTTACTTTGTTTTGTTCCCTCTCAATGCTAAAATCCAGCTTGGAGATTATCTGGACATCTCCCAACCATCTCTCCCAAATTCCTAGTTTAAAGCTCTCAATCAGTTGTGCCAGTCTCCATCCTAGAAATCTATTTCCTTCCCTACTCAGATGAAGTCCATCCCCAGAGAACTGTCCTCTATCCATGAATGTCTCCCAGTGGCCATACATCTCAAAGCCCTCCTTATAGCACCACTGACTAAGCCATCTGTTGATAGTCATAATCTTGTCACACCTTTGTTGCCCTTCTCTAGGAACAGGCAGAATCCCACTAAAGATCACCTGAGCCTCTGTTTCCTTAAGCATCTTCCCCAGCCTAGCATAGTCTCCCTTAATACTTTACAGTGAGAATCTAGCCGTATCATTTGTTCCCATAGTAAGGATAATTAAGGGATTCTTTCCGACTCCCTTTAGGATCCTTTTCAACCTCAGGTCTACATCCTGTATCTTAGCACCTGGAAGACAGCACACCCTTCTATTCTCTGGATTAGCTCTGATTACAGGCCTGTCTATTCTTCTCAGTAAAGAGTCCCCGATCACGTAGACCTGCCTTTTCCTGGTGACGGTGCTATTCTCCAGTCTATCCCCTGTTCCCTCTGGGTGCAAGTTCTTTCTATTCCTATTCTCCCTTATATTCCTCTTCAACCCATCCTGTATCTTCCTGGGACTCATATTTGGTGTAGTCTCCATTGACTCTTCCCCTTTTCCTATAGAACTAGCCTCTCTTCTCTTCTTCCTTTCCCTTCCACCTTCAGCGACCACCTGCTGAGCCCCTTCTTCATTTTCCAACTCTGCAAACCTATTCTTAAGCTTTATTTCTCCTTCACTAGCCCATCTTTTCCTCTGCCTGGTTCTTTTAGTCACATGCTTCCACTGACCACTTTCCTCACCCAGTCTCCCCTCAAAATTCCCCATCCCTGCTTCCATCTGTAAGTCTGAGCTTTTCCCTTCAGCTACCTCATGTCTTTGCTCCATAATCTGCTCAAATCCCCTTCTAAACTCAACCAGACTTTCCACTTGCATCTCCAATCCTGAGATCTTTTCCTCCATCAGCTCTATCAGACGGCATTTCATGCAGACAAAACTCTTACAAGATACCCCCTCCAGGATCATGTACATACCGGAGTTTCCACATCTAGTCATCCTCATTGTGTCTTCCACCACATGGGTCACTCCCACTGTTGCCTCCGTATCTGTCATAGCCTTCCCACCTACATCCTGTTAATCTGGGAAACCCAAACCACACCAAAGCACCACCACACACAGCAAAAACAAACTCCAAACAAGCACCACAATACAAACTCCCACTGAAACTCCCCTGTTTACAGCTCTGTTTGCTAGCTCCTGTGCCGCTGCAGCTGTATTGATGTCCATTCTCCTACCCTTCATCCTTAACATCACTATGCAAGTGTGAAATTAGGCCTTTTGTATGAAGAGAATCTGTTTTTATTCCCTCTAGAACTATTTTATCCTAAATCATTTAACCAGGGCAGGTGGTAATGCATACCAATACTAATTTATTTATACGCAGTGGAATACAAAAATTAGAGTCAAAATCTCTCAGAAGCATTTACACATTTTAAAAATGTTCCTTTCTTGAACAACTGGCTCATTTGGTAGCATCCTTACACTTCAAAATGGATTTCAAAACCTCAGCAACAGCTGTATAAAATACAGTACTCAACTGTTTTCCCATCCAACTTAATGAAGATAAAATATTATCTTTTTTTTTAAAGGCCTGCTTTATCTCCCACCAAACCATCATTCCCACATAAAATAAAGTTGGCACTTCATTTGTTTTCTTAAGTTTCCAGTTATAGAAACATAACTGGTCTAAATGTGAAGGGATTTCCTCTCAATTATTTGTTTTCCTGCCTTGTTTGACTTACACATTATATACTGAAATTCTAAAGCAGTTAAATACCTCAGTCACAGTGCATTTTAGAGATTTTCCATCTAGTATTTTAGCTCTTGCATCACTACTTCTAGAAGATGGGTGCATAAACACATCTACTCCCCCCCCCCCCGCCCCCATGTATATATATCTTACAGCCACACACCATTTCAACTACCACTGAAGTGATATTTTATCTGAGGTGAGGGAAGGCCACCAGTTGTTCAACAGATGACAGCAATTCTACACAATAGTGTAGGGCAAGAAGTGAAGAATACCAAAAGCCTGTTAAAACTTTGGAGGAAGTATCATGTAGGCAGAATTCAATCCCCTGACCACACTTTCTTGTGCAAAAGTGCCATGCATTCACTTTGAAATCTTAATGTTCTTTTAACTTAGTAAAATCTAATATTTTTTTAAATTCTTAAAAATTGAATAAATAAACTTCCTTATGTAGAACCACACTGATCCCCCACATGGGCCATCAGCAGGACTGAGATCATTGTATGCAGTTCCCTACCATTTGCACCTATAGAGTAACTGATGGCAGTAGAAGGCTGTTATCTATGTAGATCTGTCACTACAGGTGGATGGAGACAGGTGCTTTGCCAGTGGATTTCATAGTTATTTCCTAAACATCAAAGGAATGTTGAGATCCACAACTCCTGGGTTCAATTACGAGTTCTAAAGGGGAATGTTCTTTAGTGGTTAGAGACCCTTCTGCTCCTGTCTTCCCTGCCCCCCACACATCCACTCCTTATCCTGTTCTGCTCCTATGCCCCACTCCCCAGCTCCTGTCCTGTCCCTATCCCTTCTCTTGCTGCTATCCTCTCAGCTCTTTCCTGTCCCTCTCCCAGCCCACCCACACTTCTATTCTCCCTCCAAAGTTCCTGCCCCTGTCCCCCTTCCGTCGTGATTCTTTCCCCCTTCACACCCACTTTGCTCCTGCCCCTCTCCCCTTCTTATTCTATCCCCACCTGTCTTCTGTTTGCCTATGCTCCTATCCCCCTCAGATCCTGCCCTTGTCCCTCTCCCCTCATAACCACCTATTCTTTACCTTTCCACATTTGAGTCAGGGTGCCTTCTCCACTCAATCCACACTGCTTAGACAACAGCAGGAGGAGCACTGAGAGCACAAAAGAGACAGTCTACCTGTTCTCAGTTCTAGTCCCCAGTGCTATAGTGTTCCCCATTTACTGAGAGACAATTGCAGGGAAAGTCCTGCTCTGCCCCTGTATTCCTGGGCTGGAGCATGCTCTGTTGTTGTGTGGGGATGGGGCATGTACAGTCTGGTTGGCATGGAGGAGCTCTGAGGAGATGGAGCATGCTCTGTATGGACAGACTATTCAGAGAATTTAGCTGCCAAACTCAAACAAGTCTCTACTGTGCATGTGCAAACTGAGCATTTTGGAGAATTACAACTTGGCTAAATTTGGGCAAATATTCACAAATCCCTGATGCCAAAGTAGGTCCCTGCCAAATTTCAAGTCCCTGCTCCAAAATATTTGGGCACTAAATCTTCTCAATCAAATTATTATAAGATTTTTTTAAACATAGGCAAAAATACATATTTTCCTTAATTTTATTTTCAGAAACAGCTAAACTATTTTAACCAAAACTCCATCTCCTCCACATGCCCCTTGCCCATCAAATTCAGCCTGAGAAAGACACTCAGCATGGAAAATTTCACCCTGAACAGTTAAAATTTAGTAAAGTTATAAGCAACTGAGAACAGGGTCTGATAATGGGAATTATCAGGAAATATTAACAATAAGCATCAGAACCTGCACAACCTGTTATAATGTATGCATATGACTATACATACATTATGGTGTATAAAGGACTTTTGAATACTGTATCAGTGTAAAGAATTAAAATAGTCATATAATATCATCTAATTCTAACTGTGTTTTACATCCCTTTAACTATCATTTAGATTCCTTATTTTATGCAGTTGATAGATTTTGAATGATAGTTGTGCTTTTCCCAGATTTATATCTTGTATCTACTCTTCTTTTTCCTTTATAAAAAGATTCTAAACATATTTTAGTGCATATTACTTTGCTATGTCACCTTTCATATTATTAATGTGGTATTAATGATTATTTCTTTGGGCCATGTGTAGTCCTAGTGCAAGCAGATGCAACTCCCACTGGATTCTCTGTATGTGCCCATTTATGTCTAGACTTAATATGTGCAACTTCTGAACAAAAGACCAAAGATGGAGCTTGAAAAGGAGATGAGGCATGTGAACACAGAAGGATTACAGTAGGGCAATTGGAAGACGTGATGTTGCTGAAGATGGCAGTGATCATTTTATGGAAGAAATCAGGAAATTCCTCACACTTGTAGGTAGAAAATGGCATGGGGAAAAAAGAGTGGTGAGAAAAGAATATAGTGTATTAAGAGTCAATCCTGCTACATGTAAGTAATCCTTACTCATGTGAGTAACGCCATTGATTTCACTGGGATTACTCATTGAGTAAGGATTGCTCATGTGGTTGAGGTTTGCAGAATCGAGCTGTGTCCTAAGGTTTCTCCAGCCTGCAATGCTTGCCACTGCCTCTCATGTACAAATACAGCCCCAAAATAAAGTTCTCCCTTCCTACTAAAACACAGTCCCAAGTTTAGCAGAAATTTCAGTGGTAGCTTCTAAACCACCCAGTTCACATTTTTCTGCATTCAGAGCAGACTGTCTCTTTTTTTTCTCTTCTTCTTTAGTACATAAAGCATCTGGATTTTATTAACTGATGAGGTTTAGCCATCTTGATCGTCCAGGCACTTAACCCTTTTCTGTCTGGATCCTGAATCCTACAGACAAACATGGGACAGGGATCTTTTTTGAGTCTGATTCTTCTTGTGTGGCCACAGAACTCCCTGGGATCCCCTGGAAACCCAGAAAGGGTTGTGCACAGAATGTAAAAAAGCACAGGCTGTAAAAAAGAAGCAAAAAAGTCACCAGCACCAGAGCTTTGTTTTGCATCCAAACCTTGAAAAATAATGAATTTCACATGATTTCACTGCAAAATATGCCCAAGTTCACTCAGAGAATCTGTGAACCATAGTGACCCTTTCAACAAATGTAGTCCGGATTTCAGGCATGTCAAGAAACTTAAGACCAAGCAAGTTTCAGATAATTTTGGATTTCTTGGCACACATGTGGTCCTGTTTCAAGTGGTAATTTTTAAATTATGGCTCACACTGGCAGCTAGAGGCATAATACTATGTAACTGGGTTCAAAAAAGAATTAGATACATTCATAAAGTATAAATCCATCAATGGCAATTAGTCAAGATAGTCAGGGATACAATCTCATGCTCCAGGTCTCCCTAAACCTCCAACTGCCAGAATATAGGACTGGATGACACGGAACAGATCACTCAATAATTGTCCTGTTCTGTTCATTCCCTCTGACACATCTGGCATTGGCCACTGTCAGAAGACAGGAAATTGGGCAAGAAGGACTACTGACCTGACCCAATATTGCCATTCTTCCATTTTACCAAATCTCACTCTTTATGTTGGGCATATGGGTTCTCGTAAGAACTTCTCCAACTTTCCAGACACAGTTAAAACCAGAAGTCTTTTTGAGGTTTGAAAACTTTATGTTAATTTCCACTACTCCTTATTATTATTCTAGCTACTATTTTTCTATATACTATCCTGCCACCCACACACTTCTCCTCTTGGCTCCTGCTCCAAAAGTATTCATCTGGAAATCTCACAACAAAGTCTGATCTCATGAGATTTCTAGGGCAGTTTAAGAGGTTCAGACAGTTCAGAGATGCCTTGCATATACATCCAAAATTCTGGTTGCTGATCAAAACTGAAATAGACCTCTATGCTTTCTGGTGGTCACCCTTCATTATGTAGCATTCCCAACAGATGCTCCATACTGAGTCTGGGAAGATTTCCCAATCTTGTTGTGAATATATGGAGGCAAATGTTTAAAAGTTGGCTTCAAGCCTGCTTCTGCAAAATGTGCGTATGTACCCACTGTACTACAAAATGATACATTTGCACATTGGTAGCTGAGCAAAGTAATACAGATTATTAGGGACACAAACAATTCATGCACAAAGCTGGGGAGCAACTTTAAGGGCCAGTTTCAAAGTGTTGCTTCACCTAGCAGTTATCCATGATCCCTCAATGTATCAGTCAGTGTCTTTTGAGGAGGCTGAGATTATGCTAGTACAGCTTGACCACAACACTAACAATGAGGTGTAAAATTTAGGCATTATGGCAACCAACTGATTATGTGCAAAATATGGATTTACCATCAACACTAATGGGTTTTTGTTGGTCATTGTTAGCTGTGAGGTTTTGTTCAGCTTTGTTATTAACAAAGATGAGTTCTTTGCCTTCCAAGTAAATACTTTTACCAGGAAAAAGGGCCCCTTTCCAATGTTAAAGTGCTCTTTTTAAGAGGCAACACAATTATCTGTGAATTACAGGTAATCTCCTATGACTAATGAATAAATTGAGGTGTTCAGAGTAGCAGCCGTGTTAGTCTGTATTCACAAAAAGAAAAGGAGTACTTGTGGCATCTTAGAGACTAACAAATTTATTTGAGCATAAGTTTTTGTGAGCTACAGTAGCTTATGCTCAAATAAATTTGTTAGTATCTAAGGTGCCACAAGTACTCCTTTTCTTTTTGCAAATAAATTGAGGTGGCTCTTATGTGTTGTAAAGATTTATTGTGTGTTGGGGCTTTTTTATCTCAGACTTTATAACTACAGTTGATTGTTTGTTTTCTTAGTGGTTTGGAGATCCTCTAAGAACAGCTATCAATTTTTAATACATCCTTGACATACAAAATCTCCACATAACAACTTAAATTGAAATTGAAACTGCCCTGGAGTAGACTTGCGTAACCTAAGAAATCTCTGGTTAGAGAAAGAGGCTTATGCAACACATGGATGTAATACTGTATTTCAGTGAATTTTGTATAACATGTTCTACAATATATGCAACTATTAAGGAAAACAGTTGATATTCTAAGCAAACTGATGCAAAACGCTTTACTTAAAATGGACTATAATAATAGAATCATAGGACTGGAAGGGACCTCAAGAAGTTCTTTGATAATCAAACCTAACACTAAATGAGAAATATGTATTCTTCTGATCATCACATAAGAAACCTATGGAACTATCATATCGAATTCTATAGCTGGCATATAAATCTATAGAACACTTTTAAAGAGTGGTTTTAAAATTGAAAACCTATTGAAATGTTATCTTTTGCTATTAAATGCTACAGGAGTTTAGAAAGTGATGCTGCTGTATACCAACCAGGAATATAAAGGCTTGATCCTGCACCACTGAGGACAATGGGAGTTTTGCCATTGACTATAGTGGAAGCAGGAGCAGGGCTATAATCCCAGACCTAAACTTTCAAATTTGTGTGCCTAGAAGTAAGCCCCTAATTCTATATTTAATCACCTAAGTTAAAAATGGTACGATTTTTAAAGTTCCCGAGAATCCACAGCTCCCACTGACTTCAAGAAATGCAATGCTATAAGTGGAGTATCACACATTTTGCTTATAAATATTCTTCATTGCTGGTATATACTGCACATATTCATGTCTTATGGTGATCTGGGATTTCTCTAATGACTAGCAATTAGGACTCATCTTCTGTATCAGCTGATCACAATAACACCGAAAGAAGTTGTCAAACATTGATAACAAGAATGAATCTTTTTGATAAATGTATTTGTTTGGGGGCGGGGGAACAAGTCAAAGAAAAAAATACTGAGAATTAAGTGAGCTAATCTCATGTAACTATAGGTTTAAATACATTTGGATAACTATTTGAGATTACAAGATGTTAGTATTTAAAGTACTCATTTGAGTCCTGTTACCATAGTATGTGAGCACTTTTACCCCATTTTACAGATAGGGAACTGAGGCAACAAGAGCCCCAGTGACTTGCTCAAGGTCACACAGGAGAAACATTGCAGAGCAGGTTATTGATCCTGTAACTCTCAAGCTAGCTCTCTAACCACCAGACCAGTTTTCTTCTTCTTGAATAGTATATCCATGTCATGGAAAAATCATTGCTTCCTGCAATTTGAGGCTAGGTTTATCTCTATTGCTGGCATGCAGAACTTATTTTCATGACCCCCCCCCCCCCCGCTTCTGAAGTTAATGGAACTAGAGAACTAAGAGAGGGTTCTGAAAGACAATAGTGTACTGCCCACAGAACACTCTTTTGATGGTTTAGTGTGACTTTAAACTTATATTTTTCCTCAACTATCATTAAGATGGCCCTATGACACTCTGTACCTCAAAGTAGCGCCCTGAAACCTCCATATTCACCACTTTGATTTGATTATGGTATGTTTTGTACAAAGTATGTCTAGTGAGGTGCCCTTTTTCTAAGTCTTGATCTGTTGAACATTAATATCCTGTTGGATTGTGTGCGCTATCATTGTATGTGAAGTTATGAAGTTTTGCTGTGTGTGTGTTACAGAAATATGTTGCGAGGTTCGGAGACTCCCACAGTCAACCTTTCAGTTACAACAAAGGACTGGCCAGAGATGTGCTGATGGTCCATTAAGGGGAATCCACTCTCCCAACCGCCATCCCAGAGACTTCTCAGGAGAGAGCACCTAGGCAACGGAGATTGCCTGACCAATGGGAGCTGCCTAATTCCCATGTCACAACAAAGATCTTTCCAGCAAGCTGGAAGAAAATATAAAAGAAAGACAGTGACATAATCACTTGGCCTCTTCCCACCCCCATCTCAACAGCTGGAGTAACATCTGGAAGACAAAGATTTTGAACTGTGGAAGGGTGGTACCAGGCTGGAAGGTATTCCCAGCCTGTGTACTGGGGAACTGTAACCTGCTTTTATCATCTGTCAGGGTGAGACATTGTTTGATTCAAATTCTGCTTAGACTAAAAGTTTAGTATTTAGAATGCAAATTTACTTTTCATGTTCTTAAGGTAACTATCTCTGACCTTTATGCCTACCACTTATAATCTATCTTTCTGTAGTTAATAGCACTGTTTTATATTTGACCTAAAACACTACATTTTGGTTGAAGTACTTGAGAAATCTCAGCTCAGTTTATAAAGGCTAGTGTGTGTTCACTCCACACTGAGGGAGTGGTGAACTACTTAATGAACTTCCACTGCCCAAGGGAGCCTGGAGCAGTGTAAGACAGTACAGTCCTGAGGTGCAAGACTGGGGAGATGGCGGGGAATTGGCCGGAGCCTCTCTATTACTGGTTCATAAGTAGCTGGGAGGTCATTCATGCAAATCAGTTGGGTGTGTCCCTGCCTAGGGATGTCTGTGTAAGTATAGTACCTGCCAGATGTTTGCAGCTTGACATCAGCATCACGCTGTGATGCTTAGTGGGTTCTGAGGGCTCAGTGGTCCCACAATCCAGGTTGTACCCCGGGGACCCCATCACAGGCCCCTACACCCAATCTTTCCCAGCTTCATCATCTTGGGTCTTCAGAGTTACAGAGGACATCTAGAAGATGACTGATTGCATCACAAAGTTTTGAATCCTTATTCCATAACTGTTCAGGGAGAAAAGTGAAAATTTCATGACTACTTGCCAGCAAAGAAAAGTTTCTTGGGAGTTAGGCACCTAAATACCTTTGAGGATCTTGGCCTTAATAACTGGGTTTGCTCCAAGTGACGATAGCCTAGTTAATTATCTCCATTAGGTGGCTGATGCAAGCCTCTATTATTGTAAATAAATTTAATCTTATGGGGGGGGGGAATCAAGCTGTATATAAGAAAGGGAGCTGCTAGCAGATATTTTCCATGTCTTTGGAATTCACTTCCCCCACTTGTTCACACGAGTTCAGATATGATCTTCAGAGTTCAGCAAAGGCTGTTTGGATAAATAGCTATTTGTAGGGCCAGGGTGACATTTGGCACTTCTTTAGGGTATTTTGGTTTTGGAGAGGGTGGAGAGCTTGGAATTAGCAAAAAGTGTTTGATAACTAGATGTTGCATGCTGGATAGGATTTGTTTCTGTTTAAATTATTGTAAACTGACCCAGATCCTCAGGTCTTATAATTTCACTGAACAAAAGGTCACCTATTTAAAATAAATAGAAATAAATACAAAATAAACATATAAAGTCTGAACAAGTCAATGGCACACAAACATGTAAATGTGGTTACTTCTCTTGAAATTAGATGTGATGCACTTACAACAGAGGGAACAAGGGAGGGCCTCATGAAAAACTTCCATTGCTGGTCTAACAGCACTTGCAAGTCTTACAGAGGTCAGGGAGTTAGATGTCCCTTGGAATGATTCCATGAGACAGTCAGAAGTATTTGCTGTTTCCTTCTTGCTTTTTTTTTTAATATTTCATCCTGTCTACAATCTGATTCTCTCTCCCAGGCCTTTCTAGTATTCACCCTCTCTCAGTCCTCCTCATACATCTGTCATCAGCCACCCCCTCAAGTCAATCAGCTTCTGAAAACTCATTCTACCTCCCCTGTTTCAATAACAACGAAGGGATATGTAGTAAGAGGAGGCCCTGAAACATAAATTCTTGTATCAGAGGCCCAGTCTGAGGCCTGAAGCCTGAACCAAAGTACTTCCAGGCAGTGATAAACAAAGCTGGGCTGTGAGCCCGAGGCAGGTCCCACTCACAGAAGTTGGCAAGAAAAGGTTGTTAGAAGCACGTGCACACACACATAAGTGCTAATGAGAGGAACTTGCGCCAAGACGGCATCAGAACACTCCACAGACATAACAAGGAACAGGTAGGTGCATCTTAAAGACAGGGTCAAAAGGACATGATGGATAGATTCATTTGAACTATGATGAGTAATCTGTCCTTGAATGTGCCCCATCAATCTGCAAATGTGACATTTCTCATTTTTAAATCAGTAGTCCAATCAGGTGTGTTTGCCTCCACACACTCTGCTAGCTCGTTGGTTCTCTTTCCCAGGTTTCCTGGCAATTTTGTGCACCATACTTTGTTTCCTGGGTTCTATTTCCAGTTCCCTGGGCCCTTCTGACTTTCGTTTGCAAACTCCATAATATAAACATTGTAGATTTTGTAGGCTGGGCCAATTTCACAGCTGTTTCAAATGTAACTATGATTAAGATAATAATCAATAATACCACAAACTAATGCGTCTCTAAGCATTTGTGTCAGGGTCACACCACAATTGCAATCTTCCTCAGTGCTGCCACATACTGTCCCGCTGTCTTCCCCTGCTGTCCCTGACTGAGAGTTAAAAGTAAATTGTTCTACTATTTCATTGGCTGTTGGGTTGAAATGGTCTCAACGGATTTATTAGCTCATCAAAAGTTTTATCTCCAGACTTTTCTGGGGCTAAAAGTTCTCATTAAACTGTAAGTCTTGGCCCCTACACTGCTGCATATGATAGCTTTCTTCTTACATTCATCTTTCTGTAATGTTAGCCGTGAAAAAATGAGACTAGCTTGTAGTGTTCTTCCCAAGTTTGGTGTTGTGGATTAAGTGGAGAAACAGTCCCAAAGGTTACAGTCATTTCTCTTGTGTTTGTAAGCTTTACACATAACTTTCCTGAACCGTTCTTGTAAATTCAGCTCCACCACAATGCTGTGTTATATTATACCAGGTGTACAGCAGCTTCTTTAGCTATTAAGAGTTTTTATTCAGGCAACACACAGTTGTCTGCCTGCAAAGAGTCTACCAGCCCGCCCACTTCCTGCAGTTGCCAACTTGTTTATCTGCCTATTCCCCCTAGCAGCTGGTTTATTACTATAGAAAATTCTTTCCTGGGTATCTGGCTGGTGAATCTTGCCCATATGCTCAGGGTTTAGCTGATTGCCATATTTGGGGTCGGGAAGGAATTTTCCTCCAGGGCAGATTGGAGAGGCCCTGGAGGTTTTTCGCCTTCCTCTGTAGCATGGGGCATGGTTGACTTGAGGGAGGCTTCTCTGCTCCTTGAAGTCTTTGAACCATGATTTAAGGACTTCAATAGCTCAGACATGGGTGAGGTTTTTCATAGGAGTGGGTGGGTGAGATTCTGTGGCCTGCGCTGTGCAGGAGGTCGGACTAGATGATCAGAATGGTCCCTTCTGACCTTAGTATCTATCTATCTATCTATTATACACATTAACAGTTCATGACTGGGTAAATGGCTCTTATGTCATGAGTGGGAGGTTTGTATATCAGAATGCCGAGCGGGAGACATTATGAGGGCATGTTAGCAACTGTAAGGCTACATCAAAGATATACAAAAGGCACGGTCAGGATTACGCAAGAGGGGGCAGAATTAAGGTTCTTTATAGAACCTTACTCTGATTTCCTTCAGTGGTGTAGCTTTTTTCCCTAACTGGAATGTTCTTTTGATGAGCTTAACTCTAACTTAAAAACCTCCATTAATCATTAGGGAATGTACAATAAAATGCTTTAACTTGAAATATTTGATTTGTGGGACTCTATAATTCAAGGGCCCAAGTTTCTTTAAAAGTTGAATGTTTTTCTTGTCTGTAAAGTGAAATAAAAAGTTTCCTGTAACTTTCCAAAGGTTATGCTGCATATCAGCAAATCATTCCCTGTGGGTGAATGGCTCTGCCCTCCCTAGGACAGCAAAATTCAGGTGCTTTATTTACTCTCTCTACTACTTGGAACAATGAAAAGCTCTGTTGATAAATGTTAAAGAATATGTCCTTGCCTTTAGCCTTTTGTTGGCTCAGTAAAGGTCAAGCAAAGCACATAACTGAGGAAAGCGCCAAAAATAAAAGAGAAACTAAGGAATAACTTAGCACAAAAGAGGCTATTTATGAACATGAGCATTAATAAGATATCTTTAGTATCAGGCATCAAAAGCTTTTGTGTTTTTACATTTCTCAGAGAAACACAGTTACACCCATAAATCCTTTCTACCATAAAGGAGCCAGTATAATCATATCACTAACTGCATTGCTATGAAGCCTTTTCCATTTAATTTCAAGTGTTACAGTTCCTCAGAAATAAAGGTGAATCCAGATGAAATGGTATCCAAGGCAGGCATGAAGGAAGACAATGTTTAAAAAAAAATGCTGTTCTTGAGCAATAATATAGAAGCACCTATAGATATTAAAATTAAGCAATTTTTTTTTCATCTGGGCTCTTTCAGATATGATTGTTACTCAAAAAAATAGAGCCAATTTGACTAAAGGCCAGATTCTGTTCCCTTACTCATGTTAATTAGTACTTTACTCCACAGGCAATCTCCACTGATTTAATGAAGTAAGGTATTAGTCAGAGAGTAAGCAAATTAGAATTTATCCCTCGAGCAAATAACTTCTAGCAAATAATCATGCGCCAGATTCTGCCACTTATCTACTCACAATACATAGTAAATTATTTCATGAGTAGCTCCAAGCTAGAGGCAGAGTAAGCTGCTACTCCATGTAAGAGTAGCAGAATTTGGCCCCGTATTTTTTTTGTACTTTATGTTGATATTCATAGCTATAGAGATGTATGTGTGGAGGGAGCTATATTTCATATGTAGTACATATTTAAAACAGAGTTTTTGAAAAACTCTGGGTAACTACTAAACAAAATTAATGTTTTTCAATTTCCCTGACTTGTTGTTTTCAGGACTATGCAATGTGCAAAGTCAGACCACTTTAGAAGGCAATGCAATAATGTGATAATGACAGAGCCAGACATCCTACCATTTCTTCTGGAGTAAATCAGTTGCTCTAACTCCATCAGAATCAAGTTAGATGTAGTGGTTCCTACAGCCTCTGCATAATCTATACAGTTATTTAACCAAGATTAGATCTTTTTTTTCCTTGTAAGGGTGAAAAGCATTAAGGGCCTAAAGTGATTGTGTCTAGTGAGGGGAGGTGTGAAGTTGGACACAATGATGGAAAAAAATAAAACTTCAAAGCAAACTTGATGCATTTGAAAATGAAGCTTATGCCTTTAAGCTGAATCTAAAAAATATTTCACATGGCCCTGAATCTGGCCTCCCACCCTCCCTTAGCCATCTTTCCCCACCTCACACAGCCCCAGCCTGGCTCTTTCCTCCCATCTATTAACCCAAATCTCTCCCCTGGCTATCCTCCCTGTGCTGTTTCTTCTACCTTCTCCCATTCCCTTCCTTCCATCCCTGGGTCACGTGCTCCCTTATTTCCCTATCTCCCTTCTTCCCATACCTGTACTGTCTCCATTCACCCTCCTCCATCTCTAAGTTGTCAGCCCCTTCCAACTTCTCCTTCCCCCTCCTTGCGCTGCTTCCCCTTCCACTCACTCCTACCAACCTTGATTATGGAGGTCAGCCACTCTCTACAATGTAACAGATGGTGATACCTGCATCCAAGCTGCAAAGGATCAGATTTGCTGATGCAGAATCAGCAGGTTGAGCTGCAGCCAGGGACTGAAAGGATCTCTAAAGCATCAGGAAGTAGGAGGCATTATCAGCCACCAGGGCAACCTACACAAGAAAACCCTGATGGGCTCCACCAGCCTGGATTCTGATCATCCCGTTAAGCAGCAAAGTTACAAAGCTTCAGACATCCCTGCCATAGACCCTGCAGCAATCAAGAACTTGAAGAAAATGAGCCAAGATGTAGTTGTTCAAATAGATCAGATGATTACAAGTGTGTTCTACCCCCAGCAGGACATGGCAGCATTGGCAATGGGATGCAGCCAGACCTACAGGGATTCAGTGGCTGACCTGGATGAGTCAGTAGACACAAGTCTCTAAGGGATCTATCTACTGATGGCCCTCAGTGAGGAAGTGGACAGAGCCATGCAACCAGTGCATGTCCTGGCCCAGCACATTAGGGAGATCAAAGGGACACAGGAAACATTTGAAGCTCTAAGCAAATAGCTGAAGCCATTTGTGTTTAAAATGCTCCCTTGAAGAAAACATCTGGACAGTGAAGTCAGTTTCCTAGTACCAATAAATTAGCTAGAAGAAAAAAAAATGATTTCTGCACCTCTTGTGTGTATGCTAAAAGCCCCACTAAGAGGCTCTATGAGAGCTGTTTGGAAAGGAGGAGGTGTTCATTCAGAGTCAGAATGCATTTCAGCACAGCTGTCCCACACATTGCTTTCCTATGCAAGCAAAGTGTTTCATTCCTTTCCAGGTATAATAAATGCTTTGTTTGTACTTTATTTTGTAATCACAGATTTCAAAAACTATCTCCTAGAGATGAGCATGTCATGCAAACATCTACAAAAGCTCAATATTGAAAACACAAAAATAAATACAGAAAACATAATAAAAGCTTCTCTGTCCTCAATCACTATATCAAGTAGATTGCCAACCACTCATTTCACTATGCGATTAATTTCATCCTTCAATTAATTTGATCAGACCTTTGGGCACCACGTTGTTTGTGAACATATAATCCCACTTCCATCCCTCACTTGAGTCTAATGATTCTTTATTTATCCTGAGTCAAACAGCTTCAACAAGAGAGACTGAGGGAGCCCCACATCAGACTATCCCATAGCTCCATGTTTAGGGCACTTTGCTGCAAGGTGGCAGATCCCTGTTCAAGTTCCTCCTTCCCCTCACATCAGGCAGGGACTTGAACTGGGGGTCTCTTACATCCCAGGTGGCCACCTTGACTCTGGGGCTAAAAAGTGATGAGGGAGGGCCTCCTCCTCCCCCTCCCAGAGCTGTTTTGTGTGAATTCAGCCAAGGGGTCCAATCCAGTAGGCACTCTCTGATCTGCCTACTGGATCAGGCTCTGCATGCAACTTTTAGGCACTCAAATGCCTAACTTCCCCTTATTTCTGAATCACTCCAAGGCTTACGCAGGCGATAAGCAGCCAGGCACCTAGAGGAAGGCAGCAGTGCACATCCTCATAAACAGGAGCCACCGGAACTTTTACTGCAAAAACTTGGGCACCAAGTGAGTTTATGCGCCCCCAAAGGAGTTTTGTGCATCAAGTGGTCCCAAAACTGGGACATAAGTCCTATTTTAGGTGCCTAGGTGTCTAACCTCTTTTCAAGCCAGGATACTAGACTTAATGGTCATTGGTCTGATCCAGTATGACAATGCTAGCTGGTCCACAGGATACAAAGGGTCCAGAAAAGACCCTCGTGAAAATAGCAGTGCTTGAATAGCACAAGTTTTACGTATATAACTCTGGCACTATAAAGTTCTGTGAAAACTCTATCATGCACTCCCACGGTTACATGGCTTAACCATGACAAATTGCTTGTTTCAGTCAAATTGATAGAGATATTTTTGTCTAGTGTAAGAGGAAGGTGGTGTAGAAGGAAACTCATTCCTCTGGAAGAGATTCCAGCCAGCACAGATGAAGGCATGAAGTGATGGGGAGGGAGTTATAAGGCTTGTTGTGCAGTGTTTCAGCCTCTGTATTCATGGAAGTGCAAGGGCCGCTCCTTAGAGAGTGCAGAGCCCCAAAGAGGGCATAAAGGGACTGGAAGTAGGTAGAGGCAATACTCTACGCCACCACGTGTCAGGATCCCGTCCAGGGCAGTGAGGGTCAAGGGTCAGAGCAGGGAAAAACCTGAGGCTGGGAGTAGCCTAGGAGTTCATATTCCAATTCCAGGCCAGGGTCAATAACAAGGATCAGAGTCCAAGTCAGGTTTCAGAGTCCGAACCAGGAGATAAAGTCCAAATCAAGCTGAGGTTAAGCCAGGAATGCAGGAGCAGTCATGGCAGCTACAGGAGATCTGCACTGTTGCCTAGATGTTTCCTGGCACACCCCTTGAGTTTTGATAAGGCAGGGAGCCAATCAGGAGCCATGAGGTTGCGGTCTGTCAAACCCTTGTGCAGACCCTCCCATGGTTGTGGGAAGTAGAACACAAACTGGTTTCTGTTGCTGCTGGGTAGCAGCCTGGATATGCCAGATACTTGATAGATCTGCAGGCCTGGCTTCTAGACTTGTGCTGGGGCCTTATACTTTGTGCCAAAGTGTGGTGCTAGCTGACCACACTGAAGAAATATGCCTCACCGCTTACAGGGTGTGGCAGCTGTGTGTGTCCTCCCTCATGCCTGCGGAACCTCTGGGAGCCTGAGCAGAATGCCAGTGGTGCTCCCTCTGAGGCAATGCAGCCAGGTACCCAGAGGAAGGCAGCAGTGCACATCCTCATAAACAGGAGCCACCGGAACTTTTACTGCAAAAACTTGGGCACCAAGTGAGTTTATGCTGAAGTAACACAGGGGTGTTCCTAAATGGTACAATCTAGCCCTTAATGTTCAGTGATAATTTCAAACTTGGCTGTGGTCCAAAGGTTTAGTCCTTCTGAAAGCAACTGGCCTCCCTCTTGATACGTTTCCATTCATTATCTCACCCACAACATGGTGTGAAGGGGCCAGGGTTTTTAACTGGCAGGTTTTCCAGCTATTTCAGTTTTGTTAAAACACAAATAACTGATTTCCAAATGTGCTGTTAAGAATCAGAGCTGTCTCCTCCAATATGCAGAACCTTCTCTAATGTAAAGCACATCCTGTAGTTTCACTGATTGTTTTGGGTAAAAGAATTGCAACATGTCCTGTGTGAAAATCACACAGCCACCAGCAGCAATTCCAAGGGCAAGTGGGGGTTCCTACAGGGTCTCACTCCCACTAGCTAGTGCAACTTAACATGTGTTCAATTATCACCATAGCCAACTCTATTTTCCCCCACAAGAGCAACTCATTCTGATATGGTTTCAGAGTAACAGCTGTGTTAGTCTGTATTCTCAAAAAGAAAAGGAGTACTTGTGGCACCTTAGAGACTAACAAATTTATTAGAGCATAAGCTTTCGTGAGCTACAGCTCACTTCATCCGATGAATCCGATGAAGTGAGCTGTAGCTCACGAAAGCTTATGCTCTAATAAATTTGTTAATTCTGACAGTATTTGCAGTGTCTGTTAGTTCCCTTCACATTCCCTCCTTCCCTGTCTCCTCCCAAGGCTGCCCTATCCATCTGAAAAAAGCCTCTGAGGGGGGAAAAAATAAATATTGGCTTCCTCAGCTCACGTCCAAATATTGGGACAGCCTGTGGAGGGCTGCTGGAAAATCTCACACAACTTTTGTATAAAACTTCTCTACAAGTTTCCCACGCAGCTGTGTAGCAGTGCCTTCTGTTTAGTATTCAGCCTGAAAGCTGAATGGTGGCAATTGTCCTGGTAGTCTGTATTCCTGAGTTGCTCCTGTAGCCACCAGGTAGAGCTCAGGTTCTAGTGAGGAGATAATATTGGGGAAAGTTAGGTAGTACCTGCCATCCTTCACATTTTTCTGCCACAGAAGAAAGACTGACAGGAGAAGTTCTATTATATGTACTTGGTAATGGGTTATGTTGCTTCCCCTGCCCCTCCAAAAAATCATTCATACATTAGAAAGCCAGGAAAGATAGATGTTAAGGGAGGGAATATATTCATCTTCCAGAAGAAAACATGAGCTAGCCAACAACTGAGAAATATTTGCAGTGGTCAGAAATGAAATAAATAAAGTATTTAGTTTAAACTGCATATTTTACTACTGTGTAATATAGTATGAATACAAAATAATGGATCTGTGCAGTGAAAATCAGGATTCTATCATGTATTGAATTGATTACTCAGTCATGTGTTCTGAATGCCCAATATATTTACTAAACGTGGTACCACCCCAGGAGGAGAAGAGAAAAGGGCACTCACCATGTACCTTCCTCTCTCCTTCCCTCCTTTTGCAATGGGTCTAGAATCAGTCTCTCCAAATTTCCCTGTACTCATTCCACCACATGCTGTATTAGAACAGTCTGAGGGGCTAATATAACTTATGCTAGCCTGTTATGGTCTGAAGGGAACAGCCACCTAACCAATGATTGATGTAGCATCATGGCCATGCTCCCCCTTTATAGTAACTGTAACCCCACCTTCATCTACTAAGCCAGCAGCAAGGAAGGGTGTGGAGGATGAGCCCCTACATTGGCTGGCTGAATCCCCACAGCAGATCATCCTTACATTGGAGTGTCTATTCTATTCTACAGAGGTTTTTATGCTTAGCACCCCTAATCTGGATGAGCTTCCTTGAGCCACTCATGGTGAGTTTGGTGGGCACATGGTGCACCCACACTCACAGATGCTAACTTTTGTTCTTGCCGGCAGATCCTCTTCTCTGCCCCCTTCCCCCTGTGTGAGCGGTGGGCAGAACCTCGGGGGGAAGAGGGAAGGTGGGGCCAGGGCCTCAGGCCAGAGCATGGGCAGGACCTCAGGGGGAAGAGGCTGAATGGGGGAAGGGGCATGGGGCAGAGCACAGGCAGAGCAGGGGGTGAGCCATGGTCTGGGTGCCATTGCCCATAAAAGATTAATTCAGCCCTGTGGATGCAGAGCACTCCCTATTTTTTTCGGTGGGTACTTGAGTCCTGGAGAACTCATGGAGTCAGCACCTATGATCACACAGCATCTAGAGATCTGGCCTGGGGGGAGGGGAGAAGGCACCTAATATTTCTAACTTCTAGCCCTTAAGGGGTCCATCATCCTTCTGTAGGCCCAAAAGTTGACAAATATACAGGACTCCAGCTCTGAAGTGTCAAAGAAAAGTGAGGGTTAGTCACAGTGGGATATCGGGAAGGGAGAGGTCTGGTTTTGGAAGGACTTATCTAAAGCAGTGTGAACCTGGAAAAAGATTCAGGTTTCATACAGTCCATGGTAAAGACTCAGGCTGGTCTTTATTTTACACACACCAGTTTACCCATTGCTAATTTTCAGTCAAATCACTGAATCCTACACACTTTCTGTGCTGTAAATTCAAGTTGCTGCTAAACAAAGGAAAAACAGCCAAAGCCCCTCTTGGAAATTTGTCTTAAAAAGGTAAGACGAAACAAGATTTATGGAAGTCAAGATTGGTCTCCCCATCCCTCTTCCCCTCCCTCCCCCCAGCACATTTTTATGACTTACTCTCTGGATTTTTTTATTATATTTCCTTCTGTAAGAATCAGGACTTAAACAATCCGTGGTCAGTCCCATCACATATGCTTTTGTGAGAAAACCCCTCCACCTTGAATGTTTGGCCTACTCAGCTGTAGCTTTTAAGTTGTTAGAAACACGGTAGCAATATTTTCCAAAACGAGAAGCAATAAGAAACATGAAAGGGTTTGTGAAAGAACGAATTGAGAGACTAGCCTCTGTAACATAAGCACTTGAAAATCAACCTCCTAGTCTGAGATTAGTCCATTGAAAATGCACACTATCACTTTAAGATTCATTACTCAGTTTCTGGAATTTATTCTTTTCTAATTAGGCAAAGTAGAGAATCTAATTCAACCATGATAGAGGGCATGAAGAACCACACATGATGTATGGCCTGATCCACACCCACTAAAAGACTCCCATTGACTTCTGTGGGAATTGAATCAGGCCCATATTGTCTTTTCAAAATAATAATATTAATAAACATACATTGTGCTAATGTGAGATAACTCAGGTTTATATTGTTCCACAACTTTGTTTCGTACTAGAGATGAGGAAGTTTTGTGTAGATCTGGATTAGATTTAGGGAAAGGATATAGACTTGAGGCAGAATCATAGCTAAGGATTGAGTTTCAATTGGACAGTGCCAAAATTCCACAAGCTGTTCTTGTGCGATTTTGACCAGAATGGTGAGCAGCTCATGAGAAATTGTGAGATTTTGGCTGTATCTAAACTGAATATAATTTATGCCCTCTCATTTTAAATTTGACTGGAAATCAAAATAATAGGGGCAAGTTTGGACATGGGGATTCAAATCCAAACTTCTCTGAAATTGTAAGTTTAGATCTCAGCTTATGATCCATCTCTACTCTCTCTATATAAAATATAAACTCTATTATTTAATATTTATATTATAATAGTTGCCAAAGAACCCAATCAGGATGAGGGCCCCAATGTGTTAGGTGTTATACAACCAATTGTAAAGATAGTCTCTGCCTCAAAAAGCTTAACGTATATCACTTATACCAATAATGTGAGGTGTTAACTATTAATTCACTAGCATCAAAAATTAGGTAAAGCTGAATAACATGTGTATTAGAGCATAAGCTTTCGTGAGCTACAGCTCAGCTCACGAAAGCTTATGCTCTAATAAATTTGTTAGTCTCTAAGGTGCCACAAGTACTCCTTTTCTTTTTTTGCCAATACAGACTAACACGGCTGCTACTCTGAAACCTGAATAACATGGAAACCTATGGGTAGATTTCCTGGAGGAACCACTTGTACAGTAGTCTCCATTCAAAAGTCAACATTTGCCAACAGAAACTATACAGCTATCACTGTGATTCACTTTTCCAAGCATAGGATAACACTGACAACTGTAATGGCAAATACTTCATACCTCCAATGTGTACTGATGGGGAAACTGGAACCTAACCTTAAGCACCTCTTTGAAAATGTAGCTTTTGTGTATCCTAAGTCAGACTAATACATTGGTATCTTTGAAAAAGTCAGACTAATACATTGGTATCTTTGTCTTGTCTCTGGATCTAGCAAATACTTTTTAAATGCCTGGGCAAACTGTGCATATAACACAATGCCTGTGTATCCTTAAAATGTATGAGATAGAAATTTTCTGTGTGACACATTCTTCTACTTCCATGAACCCAAACTGAACATTCAATAAACATAATAAGGCAATGAACAGTTCACTAGGGCTCAAAGCCAGGGCCTGACTACTGGCACTTATTTCACAGCAGAAGCTCAACATCTGCACTTCAGTGTTTTTTGACATTTGGCAAGAACTGGGAAAGAAATAAAAGACCCAAAGAATGAAGGCAATAAATATATTAAGGTGAAAGATACAGCAAAACAATCAAGCTGTAAATAAGTATTACTTATCTGAGATTCCACAATGGCCTTTTCTGCTTGGCTCACACTGAATGTTTGTTTTAAGCCTCTTTGCATTGCTGCAGACCTCAGAACCATGCACTGCTATGAAAACTCCCCCTACATCTACTATAACCCACCCCACAGGAGGGCATCACTGCGAGCACTGTAGTACTCCAGCCCCTAGATATCTGTCAGCAGGCTGGGTGTACCATTATCTTGAAGGCAAGCACTAACTACTACAGGCCCTCCAAGCATGAGGCTCCACAGACTCTAGTCCTCGGTGGATTCCCATAACATTCACACACTTTGAGTAGGAGATGATTCCTTTATTAGCACTGCCAGAAATAAAAGGAGCAAGTGCCCTAGGCCAGCGTTTCCTGAACTGTGGCTCGCCACCACCGGAAAGGGCACTGGACCAGTCACAAGTCACATGTGCTGCGCCGTGAGAGACAGCTGAGTGCCCCATCCATGCCATATGCTGCCTCACTGCACTGTGTGTGCACTCATCAGCACGCTCATTCCACAGCGCACATGGCAAATGAGGTGGAAATGGCCAACAGAGGAGGGGCTCTCAGCGGCTGCCATGCCGACACTACAGGCAAGAGGAAGGGAGCCAACTTGACCCAAGCTCAGACAGAGTGGGTTGTCTTGTGACCCAATCCAACCAAAACTTGACCCTTGTAGTTGGGTCACATCTGGTTCTGTTTCAGTGCAGGGCTCTATTTCAGATGTCGGGGGGGGTCACATTAAGTTACAGGGGTTCCCCACCCAGCCCATTTGGGACAGACCAAGCATGTAACAAGGCTACAATGCAACCTCTCCACACCCGACTTCCTGCCTGCAGACCACAGCCCTGTGTCCTGCAATGGCTCCTGCGGGCCCCCTTGCCAGCAACAGGGTGTGTTTCGGGCCCCCTCTCAGGCCCAGCTTGCAGACAACCTACTATCTGACGTTCTTTCCACCGCCAGCTCTCAGGCTGCTGCCTCCAGCTTGTTTCTGTTCTCTCCTGAGCCTGTTCCCCGATGAATTCAGGATATTACTTCCTTTATCTTTCTTTTGGAGAGTATGGATCCCTCTAGTGTGTGGATTATTGATTGGGTTGTAACACGGCTCATTAACGAGCCCTGAGATTCATCACAATACATCACTGAGTGACGCTCTCAGCACAACAGCTTTATGATCTAAAAAGAGTTTGCTACACTACTTGGCCATTGGCAAACAGCCTCTCGCAGAGATGGTAAATGTAAGGAGACCAAATAATGAAATTTGTCTACTCTAGGATCACAATGAAACAAAGGCATATTTCAGCATAGAATAGGAATACGTTGCCTTTTCTCATCCCCAGAATTAACTACCTACACTAAAAATAACCAGAGGATACAGGCTTCTTAGCGTTCACCTTCTGCTAATGTGCTAACAGTCTGAAATTTAAAGATAACAGCACTTTGTAGAATAATCCTAATATACAAATGGTATTGGTCCGGTCAATTATTCCTGGGTATAGGTATGTAGTTTAGGGGTCAGGTGGATAATAGGGTTTCAGAAATCACATTAAAAACTCAGTGCTGTAGAGTGCACTCAGCAGGGGCATAAAACTGATCTTTCATTGTAATGGAGCATTTAGAACTGCCAATTGTTATCAAGATCTGGACAGCTAGTAGCAAAGAAAAGTGGACTCCCTGATGATGTTCTCAAAGCATGGAACACACTTCTGGACCTGATTCTCCACTCATTTATTAGGAGTAATTCCACCAAAATCAGTGGCATTTCAATGATGGAAAAATCAGTGTAAAGGGAGAATCAAGGCTTGAAAATGTATTATTTCCAATTGAAGTCAGCCAGTAAGCTGAAGGTAATATTTTTAATAAGACAGCTTGGTTATACAGAAGCTTTACATAAACCTATTAAGAATACAATAGGCCTCAATTTTTCTTAGTAATGAGAAAGTAGTTCATTCTTAAAATAGCAGCATGAAGAGCAAACCATAGAAATACACTTGCCGGAAATTGTCACTTATAACATTTTTCTCAGGCTCATGATCAGAGATTGGTTTTCTGCAGAACATCACAGCTCCTGAGAACAGGTTGCCAGTGAGCAGACAATGTTTTTCCAGTGTATTTTGCAGAAATCGTTTGCATCAGTCAGAACCTATTTTTTTTCCCTCATACTACATATCTGGTTTGGAGGTATCTTTCTGTGATGAGTGCTTTTTGTTTTTTTCCTCCTGATTAGGTCTTGTTGGGAGTCTGCTTTGAAATGTCCTACAGTTCCACCTGTTACCTGGCTTTCTGCTCTACCAATTAAGAGTTAGTCACTGCTCTGCTGAGAATCTGAAATCTCTATATCCATAGTTCTTTTTCCCTTTAACGAGATCCTCAGACAATAGCCCACAGATCTACTAGAAATGGTTACTGTGATCAAAATTACACAGTGTTCCAATTGTTGGTTCTGTGATGTCTGTTACAAGCATCATTCAAATATCAGTAATGCATGAGATGGTCATTTATAAAAGTCATCAATTGTTCAGTCATCATAAAGGAGGCTCCTGTTCAAAATGGTTTTGTCCAGCTAGCTGTACATATCTCTAGTGGTAAAATTTGAAATAATTTGTAAATAAGGGACAGATTCAAAGCCCAATGAAGTCAATGGGAGTATTTCCATTAATTTCAGTGGGCTTTGACTAAATCTGTTATGTTCATGGCATGCACACAGAGATAATAGCTAAAAACATAAAATACTCTTGCAGGAAGCTTACAACATAACACTACTTTATTTCTTAGAATTCTGAATAATAACACACAAGAACCTGAAAACACACAGCCCCCTAAAACAAAGGCACAATTCAACACACCTTTCTCTAGGCTGGCTGGCTGGCTGCTGACTGATTGCGGCTAGACCCAGATTGCATGCTTCCCTGCAGAACCCAAGTCTGCAAGTAGGAACAGAAGAAAACCCTGACATTTAAAATGGAAGCCTACAATTTTAACACTTTTTTCCACAAAATCCCATAAACTGAATGATCCAATTTCTGTTCTTAGCTGAGACGTGTTATTTATATGTATATGTGTATTTATATATGTGTATATATGTATATTTATGTATATATATATATATATATATACACACACACACCCCATATATTTGACAAAATAGTCTGAGTAATCACAACAGATGTTTCTCTGAGAAGCCTGGCCTCCAGGGCTTGTTTTTCTTTTGTTCTCTTGTTCTGTTTGTAATTTTGTCAGGGTTGCTTTCTCATTTTAATCAAATCTTTCTTTCACTTCTCATTTGGAGTCGCAACTTAGAGAGGAGAGTTTTGTTTTGCAAAACAATTTCTCTTTTTTTTTTGTGCTGCATCTCACAGAATTTTCTGATGCTTTCAGCACCATTGAAGACTGCACATCTGAAACTGGTGATTTCAACATTTCACACAGACAGTGTCTGACCCTTGTGCTAAGGAACTTGTCTCATGACTAGATTCCTTAACCTTGTTAAGCTCTGCATGGCTGATACACCTGCAAGTGGCACACTGTACATTTGTCATTTCCTTTTTGTCCTTCCCTTATGAGACAATATTTGTTTGGCACATGTGCTTTTTCTGAATTTATTTTGCTTTAGCATAGTGTTCTATCTACTATTGTTACTACTTTGGGTCTGAATATTGTTATTACTTAGGGTCACATTCTGACACACTTACTAGAGTAGTACCTTCTGTTAGTACCCCTATTGACTCCAATAGGCCTATTCAATATGAGAGAGCTTGTCAGAATCAGCAATTTAGGTAGCCCTGGCCCTAGGTTTCAAAGTGCTTTAATAGTCATGTCAATAAGTATGTACTGTAGCAACCTACAAATACAACTTAATATGCAATAGTAAGAAACTTTTATAAGAAACATTTTAGCAACAATGAACAAGAAGTTGAATTTGAAGCCTGCCTTAAAAGGTGGTAATCGGGTTCACAAGACAGACAGGAGAAAGAATTACACCAAATGAAAGCCATGTGGTTAAAAGCCATAAGATCACTCCTGTTGACTTCTGTGGGCTTTCAATCAGGCCCATAATGCAGAATGCATGACAGACTGAGTCTATGTGGAGACTATTCCACATTCAAATATCTCACCATTAGGAACTGTTTCTTGATGTACATCCTAAATCTTCCCTGATTGTCATCCTGTTATTCCTAATGGTAGCCTCTCTGATCAGCCTAAATCATTTCTCTCCATCCTTGGTGGTTACATCCTTCAAATACATGTGGACTTTTCATGTCCTTCCTTAACCGTTGCTTTGCCAACTGTAGATATTCAGCCCTTTCAGTGATTCTTCATAAGGCAATCCCTCCAATCTCTTACTAAAGTATAAGAACCCTAAAAGTTAACAATAAAACCTTAAATGGAATCTCCTCTGTCAGCAAGACTTTATGTGGGTCCTAAAAGCAAAGTGATGCTCTACTGGGGTAACAGCACCAAAATAAGAAAATCATGATGCTGTAAATTCAACTGGCTGGAATGGATGGATTGCGAAATCTGAACAGATAATACTGGGAAGCTAGAAAAATCAACACAGCATTAATTTAAATAAGACTTTGTCATGATACTACCAATTAGCACAGATGTTCTCAAACTTTTTCTCAGAAGGATACCAATATAACTTCCTGTTAGACCGCTAGCAAAAATAAGCCTCACTAGTCATTGCAACTCTCAGAACTCCACTAGCAACAGCTCCCACAGGGGAACAGTGATTCAATAGTCGTAAAACTCAGGAACAGACCCACAAATTCACTCCCTTCTTTGGCCATTCACTTCCCCCTCCCCTGTGAACATTCATTCTTTTATGAAGTTCAGTGCTACAATGTCTCTTGCATTCTTCCAGATGCTTCTCCATTGGATGCTGATTACCATTCAGCAGCCAGGGGAAGCTTTCAATCTAGAAAAATGTGTCTGCCATTGTTGAGTCTGGGCTATGTTGTTTACAGTTGCACTACATTTAGATAAGGCTACCAAGCTCTGTAAAGAGCTATCTGAAGGTTTACAAAAAGAAAAGGAGTACTTGTGGCACCTTAGAGACTAACAAATTTATTAGAGCATAAGCTTTCATGAGCTACAGCTCAGGAAAGCTTATGCTCTAATAAATTTTTTAGTCTCTAAGGTGCCACAAGTACTCCTTTACTTTTTGCGAATACAGACTAACACGGCTGCTACTCTGAAACCTGAAGGTTTACAGTAAGAGATGCTTAGTTACTCATTTGCCCCATATGTACTGTAATGATGAGGAGCTTAGGGTGCTTCAAGCAGAAATCTGAAGACTGCAGAGACAATGGAAGACCACATGACTTCATATAAACCCTGTAACATGAAAGTCCCATAAGTCCACCTATTGTAAAGAACTTAGGTCCTTTTTAGCTAGGACCCCTAGTTTTGAATGATACCAGGACCACAGCAAATAACAGAAGTCCCATTGGCCTCACATACTGAAAGTTACAAAACAGCTTATGCAACTTACTGAATCAGAATCTATGTGCATTATAAGGGAGACGGTCAGCTTTACTTTGAAGCTTTAGTTGTTGTCCACTGTCAGAAGCACCTGATGGATCTGCGTCCTGAACTTGATGTAATTGTCTAGTCTGGTTCAGCAAAAGCTATATTCCCATCAATTAACGATTTGTTACATTTGTTATGTGCAAACCTAATAAAGTCCAAGTAAAATATATATACTTGGTGCTTTAAAAAGATCAGTTTCACAAAGCTGAAAATAGCTACGAACCAAATTATTTGGGAGAAAGAATTTAAACATAAAAATATGAATGACCATTGGAAACTGCTTAAGAGCATTTTACTATATTCCCCAAAAGCCACAATCAAGAAAGCAAGCCATACTAGTTAAAAAATAACTTGGCTTAGAGGGGAAGTGAAGGTAAATAGATAAATGAAAAGAGAAGATGATGGTAATGAAGTTAGCAACTGTAGAAGATTGAGAAGGGAAGCAAAAGGACATAAGGAGAATTGTATGGCCATCAGATTTAAGGAGAAAAAGAAGGATTTTTTTAAGTATTCGGGGGGAAAAAGGAATCCTAATAATGCTATTGGTCCATTACTAGAGGGACATAGTAGAATTCTCAATAGTAATGTAAAAAATGAAGAAGTGTAGATATTTCTGTTCTGTATTTGGGAAAAAGCCAGAAGATTGATTGATTTTTTTTATATTACCATAGTGCCTAGGAGCTCTAGTCCTATGGACCAGGACCCTATTGTGCTAGACACTGTTCAAATATAGTCCTTGCCTGAAGGGGCTTATAATCTAAGTTATAACACTGAAAGACTTTCCAATTATGTACAAAAAAACACTGTATTCAAAAATAAAACAAACAGTGTAAAACTTTAGAGCCTACAAGTCCACTCAGTCCTACTTCTTGTTCAGCCAGTCACTCAGATAAGCAAGTTTTAAATTTCCAGGAGATAATGTTGCCCGCTTCTTGTCCACAGTGTGACCTGAAAGTGAGAACAGGCGTCTGAATGGCACTGTAGCCAGTGCACAAGATATTTATATGCCAGATGCGCTAAAGGTTCATATTTCCCTTGATGCTTCAACCACCATTCCAGAGGCCATGAGTTCATGCTGATGATGGGTTCTGCTTGATAACGATCCAAAGCAGTGCGGACCAACACATGATCATTTTCATCATCTGAATCAGATGCCACCAGCAGAAGGTTGATTTTCTTTTTTGGTGGTTCGGGTTCTGTAGTTTCCGCATCAGAGTCTTGATCTTTTAAGATTTCTGAAAGCATGTTCCACACCTTGTCCCTCAGATTTTGGAAGGTACTTCAGATTCTTAAAACTTGGGTCGAGTGCTGTAGCTATCTTACAAAATTTCACATTGGTACCTTCTTTGCTTTTTATCAGATTTGCAGTGAAAGTGTTCTTAAAACAAATAACATATGCTGGGTCATCATCCAAGACTGCTATAACATGAAATATTTGGCAGAATGTAGATAAAACAACAGGGGACATACAATTCTCCCCCAAGGAGTTCAGTCACTAATTTAATTAACACATTATTTTTTTAATGAGTGTCATCAGCATGGAAGTATGTCCTCTGGAACAATGGCCAAAGTATGAAGAGGATATGAATCTTTAGTACATCTGGCATGTAAATATCTTGTGACACCAGCTACAATAATGCCATGTGAACACCTGTTCTCACTTTCAGGTGACATTGTAATTAAGAAGTGGGCAGCATTATCTCCCATAAATGTAAACAAACTTTTTTCTCTTAGCGATTGGCTGAACAAGAAGTAGGACTGAGTGGGCTTGTAGGCTCTAATGTTTTACATTGTTTTGTTTTGAGTGCAGTTATGTAACACAAAAATCTACATTTGTAAGTTGCACTTTCATGATAAAGAGTTTGCACTATAGTACTTGTATGAGGTGAACTGAAAAATATTATTTCTTTTGTTTATAATTTTTACAGTGCAAATATTTGTAACAAAAATAGAGTGAGCACCATACAGATGGTATTCTGTGTTGTAATTGAAATTGATATATTTGAAAATGTAGAAAAACATCCAAAAATATTTAATAAATTTCAATTGGTATTCTATTGCTTAACTGTGCGATTAATTTTTTTAATCATGATTAATTTGAGTTAATCGCGTGAGTTAACTGCGATTAATTTATAGCCCTATTTCAAATGGATTTATGCAAGCATCGTGGACTCTTTCATGTCATGTCTTTGCACCTTAACTAAGTTTCAATACTAAATTACCTCAAACACTTAGTGAAAAATTCAACAGACACTATCAAGTGTAAGCTGATTTCATGTCAAAAACATGCTTCCTCAATATTTTAGCCGGACCTATTCAAAACTGAGACCAAATTAATTCAAAATATTTACAAATCTTAGTGACTCTTTCAGCAAACCTGGGATTAGATTTCAGCCTGTAATGAAAACTTGACCCTGGCAACTTTCACTTCAAGCTTCATTAAGAACATTTTTGCAGATCTCTGCTCATGGATGTTGTTGATGAAATTCTTTTGCAATTAGATTCTGTTGTCATTTAACATTAAGCATCTTTCAGCGGACATAGATACAATACTTAGCAGAACCGCAAACAATATACTGCATGTATTTAATGAGATTGTGACTAGGTGAAAATTGTGGCTCTCTGATTGCCTTGTTACTGTTTTAAAACTTTGGGTTCATTCTCTCTACTTTAATAAACACTGAAAAATTTCTGTGCCACTCTTTTCTGATGTATCATTCTATCTCCTTTTTGAAGAGAGCCTACATTTCACTTTTGAAGAGCTTCCAATTTTAATTAACTTTTATGAGGAATTTTTTTTGGTTGCCTGGTCTCCTCCTTTATTATCCTCCTCTATTAAAAGCTGATAGTTTATTTAAAGAAGACTTATTTAACTCAAAAGCAATCAGATAATCTCTTTCAGAACTATTAGCAATGTAGGAGTGCTAATGGCTTCTGTTCTGTTAATCATATTTTTCCATTTTCTTTCACCTACTTAGGTAATACCAGCAGACTACAGTACAAATATTTAGATACAGCCTGGTGTAGAAAGGATGTTGCATGCCTTTGTGGTTTTGTAGTGCAGAACTTTACTCACTTTGACAAGACTCTTACAAATGGCACAGCCTTGAATCAAAATTATCTCATTCCTTTTCATGACACATGCCACATTTGCCAAAAACATGGCATGATGATTTACTTACCATGCCCTGGAGAACTGTTGGCTTCTCAACTGAGACCACCAACATAGGCCCTATGTAGTACCAGGTGTGATGATGGTTTCTGTAGCGGGGATATTTGTCCAGTGAGAGTCACATTGAGACCACCAACTGCCTTCAGAGGATAATGAGTTTAGTTATTGATGACCTGGCCTGGAATTGAACCTGTAACTTGATTGCAAAGGGCTTCAGATCATATACCAACACAGATCCTGTAGCTCAGCCCAAATTCTTCTGCTGGGTATTCCAGATCCAGCCTGTGAATCTAATGGCAGGATTTTGTTTTAAGTATGGTATGCAATAGATGAGATCTGCTCTTTGGGGGCCTCCATATAGCCAGTGTCACAAATGTCATCACTTTTTGACAGCAGGGTGATAACTTATCTCAAGTGAAAAACACAAGAGACTTGACAGTCATGGGGAGAGGGGATACATCTTTTCAGAACTTTTGGAACATTGAGCTGAACAATATGGATGAAGCTTTCTTGGATAGCAACATTTTTTCATGTTCTGCCTGGCCCTATAAAATTCTTCTTGTCCTGCAGGGGATTTCATTGAATAACAGTGGGTACCAGTATAAATGATGTCTCTTCTGACAAGAAAGAACAACGTTTAAAGAAAAGGTCTGTTTATATTGCCAACTTAAAGGAAATGAGATTGGACTGCCTGCATGTGGGCAGATATAGAGAACTTGGCACTGTTTATAAAAAACAGGATAATCATTGTCTTTACTGATACTGATCAAAATTTACAAATAATGCTATCTAAAAATATTTTAAACAAAGTAGCATATTAATCAGAGCAATTTTTGAGGTTGCCCTCTGTTTTTTGTATCTGCTTGGTGAGACCAGACCTTGGGTATATATCACAGAATCTGCTGTCACTCGAGGGGCCTCAGACAGCAGTGCCCTTCAGTCCTTCCTGATCTCTGCCTGTAGCACAAAATAGTTTAGTCTCCAGAGACCTGTAATATTTTGGCCTAATTCTGGTTGTTGGGCTTGGTGTGGAGGTTGCTGGGAGGTGTTTAGTGGCTTGTGTTATATAGGAGGTTAGACTAGATAATCTGGTGATCTCTTTGACCTTAAACTCTGACTCTTGCTAGATGCCATTTTCAAAGCATAAATTCTTGCTTTAACTCTATCTCCCTCTTTTAAAATATTTTTCTTCAAAAATAAAAAGTTCTAGGGAAAACTGGCAAATGCTGGTGTATATCTTGTATTCTACATTTTGTGGGTTATATATTTACAGTGTTGCTACATTTGGTCAGATACACCTTACAATGGCTGACAAGTCTTCGGTTTTGGAGCACAAACTGATCACCATCTGGAGTCACAAGGGAATGTTCCTCCCCTGGGATAGTGCATCATTGCACAAGAGGGAGGCTTGTGCACTAGGTTTTGTTGGTGTTCTCCTGCTGATGCATCAGTTATAAGACACTGCGGGAGTACATGGACTAGTTGTCCAGTATAGCAGCTCCTGGGATTTAGTCAAAGCTTCATACATTCTCACTCTTTGTCCAGCATCCAAGCCTACATTTTTCATATAACAAACACCGTAAAAGGAGCCACATCATAAAGCACAGTTGGGACCCTCAACCAAGATAATTTCAGCCAGAATGTTCCTCCTCGGCTACTATACAGAGGCCAGTCACTCAGATTCAAAAGGTGGGAGGACAGTTACTGAGTAAAAGAGGAACAGCTGTGCCTCAAGCACCAAGTTACTTGTTTATTGATAGTAGTGTTGGTTTCTCTCCCTGAATCCACTGTAGGATTCCTCTAATAAGTATCTGGAAGCTGAATGGTTTTCTTAAACTACAAGCTCCAACATCTGTTTCTACAGCTTCATTATATGTACGCTATCTATAAATCCATCAGCTGTTCTTACTATGTGTCAGATGTTAGAGCAGTTTGGAAGAGCTACAGATCCTATTTTCAATTCTCATTGCTCTCCATCTGATCTCTGATTCTGTTTTCTCACTTTGCTTTGTAGTTTCTAAGGCAGTGCTATAAAATTATGATGAGACCTGATCCAGTCTCAGGTGCATAATTATTATGTGTTTAGGTACTGTGCAGCCATGTAACTATTTCTTGGGTACACAGCAAGTCTAATTATTTCCTCACTGGTATGCAACAGACATCACATATAGGTGATCCACATAGAACATAAGAATGGCTATACTGGATCTGACCAAGGTCCATCTAGCCACCATCCTGTCTTCTGACAATGGTCAATGCCAGGTGCTCCAGAGGGAATGAACAGAGCAGGTAATCATCAAGTGCTCTCTCCCCTGTCGCCCATTCCCAGCCTCTAGCAAATAGAGGCTAGGGACACCATCCCTGCCCATCCTGGCTAATAGCCATTGATGGACCTATCCTCCATGAACTTATCTAGTTGTTTTTTGAATCCTGTTATAGTCTTGGCCTTCACGACATCCTCTGCAAGGAGTTTCACAGGTGCATTGTGTGAAACAATACTTCCTTTTGTTTGTTTTAAACCTGCTGCCCATTAATTTCATTTGACCCCTAGTTGTGTTATGAGAAGGAGTAAATGACACTTCCTTGTTTACTTTCTCCACAGTAATCAGTAGTCTCTTTTCCAAGCTGAAAAGTCCCAATCCTATTAATTGCTTCTCATACGGAAGCTATTCCATACCATAATAATATTTGTTGCCCTTATCCAAACCTTTTCCAGTTCCAATATATCTTTTTGGAGATGAGACGACCACATCTGCATGCAGTATTCAAGATGTAGGGTAAGTGTACCATGGATTTATATAGAGGCAATATGATAGCTAATTAGTATTTCACTTCTAGCCCATCTAAATAAGCAAGTCCTTATGCAGAAATATGCAAGAAGTTAGAAAAATACACCACACCCTTTCTAGGAATCTGTTATGTGAAGCAGTGTTTTGTTTGTTCAGGGGTTTATTGCCATATGGTGGGGTTCACTTTGTCCCAGTGGAAATGCACAATTAAATGAACAGCCTGTTCTATTCAGGAAGTGTTATCAGCTCAAAACCAACGGAGTTCACCCTTTCTTTGGTCTGTCCTCATTTTGATTTAAAGAAGGGAATCACAATTACAATGCTTTTATTCCCAGCAGTTTTGTGGGAGCCAGTCAAATAGAAAAGGACGTGCAAAACAGGTCTTTTTGTTTGCTAATTAGTGTTCTATTTGTATTCAGCAGCCCAAGCATAATATGTAAAAACAATGTGCTTTCAATTTAATTTTTTCCCTGATTGTTACTTTTCTGGTGCATATGAGTAACACTCTTTTTATTCTACATTTTGGATTCAAAAAGAAACAATTTCATTATAGTCTGTTTACCCCAAAAGATGTTGCCAATCTCCTTTTAAAAAAAAGTTTTATTAAAGAAACATGGTATGTCACACGCACATCCCAGAGATGTTACAAATTTCCCCACAGAAGGGAAGGCGTCAGATAATCACATTAATAAACTAAAGTAATAGGCATTTTATAGCACCTTTTATCCAAGGATCTCAAAATAGTTCACTAACAGTAATTCATGAGGACTTGGCATATTATGAACTGTATCCACATCTTAAAATCCATGGAGTTGGATGCTGGGCCCCTTCCTTCCACAGTTTGAGGGTAATATTAATTAACAACATATCCTTTTCCATCAAGGAGGAATAAAATTTTAGCCTGCAAAAAGATGACAAATTAACACGACTGTTCAGTCATGAGCCTGCTGAAACATCATAACAAGTATGCACACCGCATTGTGTAACAAAAATGGCATGCCCATCTGAGACATCTTAAATCAGGGAATTTTATCCTTCCTTCTTTTCAGGATGGGTTTAACAATTGTGTTAATATGTGGTCTCTTGCCTTCTCAAAGGAAAACAAATATACTTTTATACACTCCTCTGCCCTTTTCAGTATACAGAGGGGAAAACAGTTATATGGTGTTCAAAATACTGTATAGATGGTCACAAGGCAGGAGAGATGCAGACAGCTGTTGGTCTGCTGTCGCTCCCTTGTACCTATTCTCTCTGATCCTGTTTTCTGTTGTTCAGCCACCCGACCCCATGCCATTTGAGCCTCACAAATTAATTCCTTAGTCCTCATAGACTCCTCAACAGTTCTCATAGCACTGCATGACAGTGTGGGTGAGAGACATCCCAGACCGGGATAGCTTTGCATTCCCTGGAGCTGATTGTCAGCAAATATAAGTGAGCTTGTATTTGTCCCTCTTCAATGACAGGCTACATTTCCACCTTTGCCATTTTCTGTCTCTGGCAGCAATTGTATTCATCTTGCATAGAAAGGCTGTTAATCCCAGATTTATATTTGGCCCAGTTCTTTCTATTGAACTGAATATAATCCAGGTTGTTAAATTCTTATATTATCTTAGAAACATCTTGAAGCTCTTGGTCTGGGATCTCTTGCATAACAGCTGCTGAAGCTACACACATTCATGTCCACTTGCCAGGATTACTGTGCCTCCCTCTTCACTGATCTATCTGCTGCCTTTTAAAAACATTTGCAGTTTATTTGAAATCAGGCTGCCTGATTGCTTATCCAATCCAATATAATTGATCTTATTATTCTTGTGTTAAGGAATAGTTTCATTACTTTCTCATGAAAGTGCAGTCTGTTAAAGGGATGTCATCAACTGTAAAGCGAGTTTTAAAAAAATATCAGCTAAAACCTATTTCAAAGGGCTTGTCTCAAAGAACACTTAGCTTGCAGCAAGCTGTGGTGTGAATCTACTCCATAGTAGTCTGCCACACACTAAGTGGCTGTGTGCACAAAAACTTTCTTAGCCCTGGTCTACACTAGGCGTTGAGGTCGAATTTAGCAGCATTAAATCAATGTAACCCTGCACCCGTCCACATGACGAAGCCCTTTTTCGACTTAAAAGGCTCTTAAAATCAATTTCCTTACTCCACTCCCGACAAGGGGATTAGCGCAGAAATCAGTTTTGCTGGGTCGAATTTGGGGTACTGTGGACACAATTAGATGGTATTGGCCTCCGGGAGCTATCCCAGAGTGCTCCATTGTGACCACTCTGGACAGCACTCTCAACTCAGATGCACTGACCAGGTAGACAGGAAAAGGCCTGAAAACTTTTGAATTTCAATTTCCTTTTTGGCTAGTGTGGCAAGCTGCAGGTGACCATGCAGAGCTCATCAGCAGAGGTGACCATGCAGAGCTCATCAGCAGAGGTGACCATGATGGAGTCCCAGAATCGCAAAAGAGTTCCAGCATGGACCGAACAGGAGGTACAGGATCTGATCGCTGTATGGGGAGAGGAATCCATGCTATCAGAACTACATTCCAATTTTCGAAATGCCAAAACATTTGTGAAAATCTCCCAGGGCATGAAGGACAGAGGCCATAACAGGGACCCGAAGCAGTGCCGCATGAAACTTAAGGAGCTGAGGCAAGCCTACCAGAAAACCAGAGAGGCGAACAGCCGCTCCGGGTCAGAGCCCCAAACATGCCACTTCTATGATGAGCTGCATGCCATTTTAGGGGGTTCAGCCACCACTACCCCAGTCATGTTGTTTGACTCCTTCAATGGAGATGGAGGCAACACGGAAGCAGGTTTTGGGGACGAAGAAGACGATGATGAGGAGGCTGTAGATAGCTCACAGCAAACAAGCGGAGAAACAGGTTTTCCTGACAGCCAGGAACTGTTTCTCACCCTGGACCTGGAGCCAGAACCCCCCGAACCCACCCAAGGCTGCCTCCCAGACCCACCAGGCGGAGACAGGATCTCCAGTGAGTGTACCTTTTAAAATACTATAAAAGGTTTAAAAGCCAGCATGTTTAATGATTAATTTGCCCTGGCATTTGTGGCTCTCTTGGATATACTCCCAAAGTCTTTGCAAAAGATTTCTGGGGAGGGCAGCCTTATTCCATCCACCATGGTAGGACACTTTACCACTCCAGGCCAGTAGCACGTACTCAGGAATCATTGTAGAACAAAGCATTGCAGTGTATGTTTGCTGGCGTTCAAACAACATCCATTCTTTATCTCTCTGTGTTAGCCTCAGGAGAGTGATATCATTCATGGTCACCTGGTTGAAATAGGGTGCTTTTCTTAAGGGGACATTCAGAGGTGCCCGTTCCTGCTGGGCTGTTTGCCTATGGCTGAACAGAAATGTTCCCCACTGTTAGCCACGTGGGGTGGGGGGGGGAAGGCAAAATGCGACCTTGTAACGAAAACATATGTGCTATGTATGTAATATTAACAGCAAGGTTTACCGTGAAAGAGTGTACCCATTGTTCTATAAAATGCGTCTTTTTAAATACCACTGTCCCTTTTTTTTCTCCACCAGCTGCATGTGTTTCAAGGATCACAGGATCTTCTCCTTCCCAGAGGCTAGCGAAGATTAGAAGGCGAAAAAAAACCACACTCGCAATGAAATGTTCTCTGAGCTCATGCTGTCCTCCCACACTGACAGAGCACAGATGAATGCATGGAGGCAGACAATGTCAGAGTGCAGGAAAGCACAAAATGACTGGGAGAAGAGGTGGCAGGCTGAAGAGAGTAAGTGGCGGGCTGAAGCTGAAAGGTGGCAGCAGTGTGATGAGAGGAGGCAGGATGCAATGCTGAGTCTGCTGGAGGATCAAACTAATATGCTCCAGCGTATGGTTGAGCTGCAGGAAAGGCAGCAGGAGCACAGACCACCGCTACAGCCCCTGTGTAACCAACCGCCCTCCTCCCCAAGTTCCATAGCCTCCTCACCCAGATGCCCAAGAACGTGGTGGGGGGGCATCCGGCCACCCAGCCACTCCACCCCAGAGGATTGCCCAAGTAACAGAAGGCTGGCATTCAATAAGTTTTAAACTTTTAAAGTGCTGTGTGGCCTTGTCCTTCCCTCCTCCACCACCCCTCCTGGGCTACCTTGGTAATTATCCCCCTATTTGTGTGTTGAATTAATAAAGAATGCATGAATATGAAGCAACAATGACTTTATTGCCTCTGCAAGCGGTGATCGAAGGGAGGTGGGGAGGGTGATTAGCTTACAGAGAAGTAGAGTGAACCAAGGGGCGGGGGATTTCATCAAGAAGAAACAAACAGAACTTTCACACCGTAGCCTGGCGAGTCATGAAACTGGTTTTCAAAGCTTCTCTGATGCGCACCGCACCCTCCTGTGCTTTTCTAACTGCCCTGGTGCTTGGCTGTGCGTAACCAGCAGCCAGGTGATTTGCCTCACTCCACCCCTCCATAAACGTCTCCCCCTTACTCTCACAGATATTGTGGAGCGCACAGCAAGTAGTAATAACAATGGGAATATTGGTTTTGCTGAGGTCTAACCGAGTCAGTAAACTGCACCAGCGCGCTTTTAAACGTCCAAATGCACATTCTATCACCATTCTGCACTTGTTCAGCCTGTAGTTGAACAGCTCCTGACTACTCTCCAGGCTGCCTATGTATGGCTTCATGAGCCTTGGCATTAAAGGGTAGGCTGGGTCCCCAAGGATAACTATAGGCATTTCAACATCCCCAATGGTTATTTTCTGGTCTGGGAAGAAAGTCCCTTCCTGCAGCTTTGGAACAGACCAGAGTTCCTGAAGATGCGAGTGTCATGTACCTTTCCCAGCCATCCCACATTGATGTTGGTGAAACATCCCTTGTGATCCACCAGTGCTTGCAGCACTATTGAAAAGTACCCCTTGCAGTTTATGTACTCGCTGATTTGGTGCTCCGGTGCCAAGATGGGGATATGGGTTCCGTCTATGGCCCCACCACAGTTAGGGAATCCCATTGCAGCAAAGCCATCCATTATGACCTGCACATTTCCCAGGGTCACTACCCTTGATATCAGCAGATCTTTGATTGTGTTGGCTACTTGCATCACAGCAGCCCCCACAGTAGATTTGCCCACTCCAAATTGATTCCCAACTAACTGGTAGCTGTCTGGCAATGCAAGCTTCCACAGGGCTATTGCCACTCGCTTCTCAACTGTGAGGGCTGCTCTCATCTTGGTATTCTTGCGCCTCAGGGCAGGGGAAAGCAAGTCACAAAGTTCCATGAAAGTGCTCTTACGCATGTGAAAGTTTTGCAGCCACTGGGAATCGTCCCAGACCTGCAACACTATATGGTCCCACCAGTCTGTGCTTGTTTCCTGAGCCCAGAATCAGCGTTCCACCACATGAACCTGCCCCATTAGCACCATGATGCCCACATTGGCAGGGCCTGTGCTTTGAGAGAAGTTTGTGTCCATGTACTCATCACTCTCATCACCGCGCTGATGTCGCCTACTCACCCGGTTTCGCTTTGCCAGGTTCTGGTGCTGCATATACTGCTGGATAATGCGTGTGGTGTTTAATGTGCTCCTAATTGCCAAAGTGATCTGAGCGGGCTCCATGCTTGCCCTGGTATGGTGTCTGCACAGAAAAAAGGCACAGAATGATTATCTGCTGTTGCCCTGACGGAGGGAGGGGCAACTGACGACATGGCTCACGGGGTTGGCTTACAGGAAATTAAAATCAACAAAGGGGGTGGCTTTGAGAGAAACTGAATGGCCGCCTCAAGGATAGAACTCAAAACTGGATTTAGCAGGCTGTTGATTTCACAGAGAGAGGGAGGAGAAAATGAATACAAAACAAATCTGGTCTATTTCTTGTTTTGAGCCACTTCATCTATCTTTATACATCATGCTGGCAGCAGACTGTGCAGTACGACCGCTAGCCATCGTCACCTCCTGGGTGCTCAGCAGAAGACGGTGCAGTATGACTACTGGCCATCATCTTCTGCTGGCTGCAAATTAAAAGACAGTACACTGCCGGTAGGATTCAATCGCCAAGAGACAAAACAAGGGAAATGACCTGGCTGAATCACTCCCATGTTTGCCCAGGCACCCGGTTAAAAGAGCACCCAGGACTACGTCGATGATGGCTACCAGTCATACTGCACTGTCTGCTGCCAAAAGGCAATAAACTGCTGCTGTATAGCAATGCAGTACCATGTCCGCCAGCACCCAAGAGACATACGGTGATGATTAGCTGAGTGAGCTCCATGCTTGCCGTGGTATGGCGTCTGCACAGGTAACTCAAGAAAAGAGTTGCAAAACGATTGTCTGCCCTTGCTTTTACAGAGGCAGGGAGGGAACAGGGGCTTGACGATATGTACCCAGAACCACCCGCGGCAATGTTTTAGCCCCATCAGGCACTGGGATTTCTACCCAGAATTCAAATGGGCGGTGGAGACTGCGGGAACTGTGGGATAGCTACCCACAGTACAAAGCTCCAGAAGTCGATTGTTGCCTCGGTACTGTGGACACAGTCCGCCGACTACATGCACTTAGAGCATTTGTGTGGGGACACACACACTCGACAGTATAAAAACGCTTTCTACAAAACCGACTTCTATAAATTCGACCTAATTTCGTAGTGTAGACATACCCTTCGTGCACTATGATGTACCTCACTTTGAAACAGGAGTAAATTAAAGCAACTAAGGAACTTTTAGAACACAGCAGCAGGGTCTTAGCACTTAGTGCACAGCATTCTTGTGCGGGGTAGATTTACACCCCAGCTTGCAATGAACTAAGCATTCATGTAGACAAGCACATATACTTCAGCTGCCATTTATTTTATTTATTTTGTGGTTCTACAATCGTATTTTCAGCATTGCCAACCCCACTCATTCAAATAATGAGTCATAACCCCCACAAAATCATGAGCTTTTTAAAAAAAAACAATGAATTTGGGGTTCTTTTGTTTTGTTTTGTTTTTGAGAGTTTGGGGTACATTGTGGTCATATTATTCAGATTTTCTCCACACCAATGAGGGCTAGAAACTTAATTTGTATTTTTAATGAAGGCTTAGATTCTCACATTCACTTAATTCTGGGAGTGGAGGTTTAAGAGAAACACTAATTATTGTGAAACCTATGGTAAAATCACAAGAATTGGCAACACTGAATTTTCCTATTATTTCAAATGTTTTTATCTTTCTTTTTCTTGTGTAAAAGACCCATTAAAAACCAGAAGGGAAGCACACTGTACCAGGGAAACAGCAGAAACTGGCTGTACACAAAGATCTGAAATGCACTAGGTAAACAAACTGATTAAAAAATGGGTAAATAATTGTTTCCTCTCAGCTACAGTAATCTTAGATGTTCTTTGTAATTACAGGAGGTAGAACATTTTAACAACCAACTGATTTTTTTTTTTACAAGTTGACAGTAATCCTTTAAAAGATCTGTCTGACGATTTTTTTCCCCGTTGTCTGTGACTTTGTGTGCCTGCACATACATTGTTCTGTATGCCTTTTGTCTTCATAAGACCACAAATTTTATGGGTTTAGTTCAGAGTAAAGGTAGGTCTTGCAGTGTAATGAGTGGAACCAGAGAGTAAGGGTCAGGGTTCAGAGGGGATGTAGCATGATGTGTCACCAGGGTTCCGACGTTCAAGCTGTAGCAAGGCTACTAACCAACAAACTTCAAAGCTTTAGCAGGTAACACTGGTCTCTCAGTATGACAGTTGTCAAGGTTCCTTCCCCATTCTGAACTCTAGGGTACAGATGTGGGGACCTGCATGAAAAACCCCCTAAGCTTATTTTTACCAGCTTAGGTTAAAACTTCCCCAAGGTACAAATTATTTTAACTTTTGTCCCTGGACTTTATTGCTGCCACCACCAAGCGCCTAATAAATATAACAGGGAAAGAGCCCACTTGGAAACGTCTTTCCCCCCAAAATCCCCCCAAGCCCTACACCCCCTTTCCTGGGGAAGGCTTGATAAAAAAAATCCTCACCAATTTACATAGGTGAGCACAGACCCAAACCCTTGGATCTTAATAACAATGAAAAAGCAATCAGGTTCTTAAAAGAAGAATTTTAATTAAAGAAAAAGTAAAAGAATCACCTCTGTAAAATCAGGCTGGTAAATACCTTACAGGGTAATCAGATTCAAAACATAGAGAATCCCTCTAGGCAAAACCTTAAGTTACAAAAAAACACAAACATAAATATACATTCCATTCAGCACAACTTATTTTATCAGCCATTTAAACAAAACAGAATCTAACGCATATCTAACTAGATTGCTTATTAACCCTTTACAGGAGTTCTGACCTGCATTCCTGCTCTGGTCCTGGAAAAAGACACACAGACAGAGGGAACCCTTTGTTCCCCCCGCCCCCTTCAACTTTGAAAGTATCTTGTCTCCTCATTGGTCATTTTGGTCAGGTGCCAGCGAGGTTGTCTTAGCTTCTTAACCCTTTACAAGTGAAAGGGTTTTACCAGGCCAGGAGGGATTTAAAGATCTTTACTGTTGTCATATATAAAGGGGAAGGGTAAAGATCTTTCTTACAACTCTGACACCCTGCCACATCTCTTATTGCCAATGCAATAGACTTGATCCAAACCTCAGGTCATGCAAATGCCTCCACCCACACCTTGGGGAAATGTACACTCTGTGTCTAGGGCCATTTTTAATCAGAGATCTTTATTTCTCTCTATGGTGTGGAATTCTTTGGGTCAGAGTCACTGAAGATGAGGCAGGGAATGGGATATAACTTCGAGCTTGCATCCCAAGGCTGAGCAATCCTTCAATAAGGAAGACAATGTTACCAGCCCTGCCTTCCCTCAGAGAGCTCTTCCAGCAGAAGCTTTAGTTTATGGCTGAGGTTCATGGAAATAGCTTTGTTGAATTAGCACATTCTCTATGTAGCTGCTGTACCTCACATTTTGGCTACGTACAGTCCTATAAGCACATGGCCACAGTTCTACGGTGACATCTCATGCCTGGATGCAACATTGCAGGGGGGCTTCATTTCTGGTGCCTTCCATTGGGCTCTCCCTCAAATCTGCATCTTCTCTTGACTCCCTCTCTGAGTGTTCTGTGACTTAGCCCTCTGACCAGGTCATATAAAAGCCTAAACCCTTCCAGGGTAGGGCAAACAAGTCCAAATAATAGTTCAGCAAATCTTCAAACTAGTAGCCCTTCCACCCCTCTCAAGCTTCACTATCATTTCCTGATTGGTTCTACCTCAGGGCTTCTTCTACAGGAGCCTAACCTGGTCCTGTATGTTCTTCCTCCATTGTTACCTGTCTGTTTAGTTAATCCCTATCCAAGGGCTTCTCTTGCCACCAAAACTTGTCTTATCTGTACCCAACTGACTTCCCTGAATTTACTTATAAGGCATAGATCCACCTCCTCTGGCCTGGAGGCAGTTAGTTAATTAACTTCCAGGTGCAAAGCATTACTGGCCGGGGTTCTTTCCCTTGCCCTTCAGGGGATGGGCATTAAGCCATGTGACAGGCCCCCTATCTGGTGGAATGAGGCTGCAACCACTTTTTCCTGCTGCTTCTGTTCTTTGGAGGACTTTCTACTATTAGGGCCCTCCACCTGGGTTTCAGACAGAAGTGGCCTGCATAAGCCTGGCTGAAGTTAGCCATTTAGAGAGGATGGATGGGTCTAGAACAAGAGTAGTCAATTATTTTTTGTCAAGGTCCAAATTTCTTGGTCAAGATATAGTGAAGGTTCAGACTGCAGAGAAAATAAAAAATATATAAAGATGATAATAAGTAAATAAAAAGATTTTGGGATCCATTCAAAAGCATCTGGCAGCCTGGATTTGGCCCACAGTTCCTCTGTTAATTACCCCATATTTAGTGATTAGGGCACTAGCCAGGTATGTGGGAGACCAGGGCTAAACACTATGTTCCACCACAGACTACTTGTGGGATTTTGGGTAAGTGACTTAATCTTTCTGTCAGGTTTCAGAGTAGCAGCTGTGTTAGTCTGTATCCGCAAAAAGAAAAGGAGGACTTGTGGCATCTTAGAGACTAACAAATTTATTTGAGCATAAGCTTTCGTGAGCTAAAGCTCACTTCATCGGATGCTGCATCCGATGAAGTGTGCTGTAGTTCATGAAAGCTTATGCTCAAATAAATTTGTTAGTCTCTAAGGTGCCACAAGTCCTCCTTTTCTTTAATCTTTCTGTGACTCAGTTCCCCATCTGGGATAATAGCACTTTCTCTACCTCATAGGAATGTTGTGAGCATAAATACACTAAAGATTAGGTTCTCAGATACTACAGTAATGGGGGCCATATAAGAATTTAAGATAGATACCAAAGATTTGGTCTGGGTTTTTTTTTTAATGTTTTTCACAGGCTTTCTTATTACTGAAGGGAGAGAAAACAAACACATTGTGTATGCCAAAGAAATGCAATTAAACTAAGCATCTTCATCTCATGTCTTGAGTGTGTCATTTCTTTTTGAAAGGGAGAAGAAATACATTTAATAAGCAAATTTTTTAAAAATGACAATTATGTTTGCAAAAATTGCCACCCTGCCCAGCCTCTGGGGGAAATGAACATAGCTGCTAAATGCTGCTACAGATATAGAGTAGCAAAGCTAAATATAGCTATAATCAAATAATAGTGGGTTGATTATGAGGAAAAAAAACTCCACTGTTTTCTATGACACAGTGAACCTGTGCAGATTTATAGTATCACCTGCTGAACTAAAGATATTAGCCCAATTCTTCTTCGGCCTAACTCTATTCAGATCAATGAAGTTATACCAGGTATTAATTTGGCCCATGATAGGTAAAACAAAGGCTGGGGCATTTTTTGATTTTTAGCCTTCACCCTTTTTCCAGTAAGCAATCTGTTCTTGCTGTTTTATCAAGATTCTAACATGTTTTTGTGGCCTGGCAAAAAATCCAGCATCAACATATTCAAAAAGAAAATATGCATCAGACCACAAAAAATACAAGCACAGTTTTTATGGCAAAATTCCAGGACATACATTTTAAACAACATGTAAAAAAAAAAAAACATATGCACAAATAAATCTTTAATATGAGGTGATCGTGTCTTACTGACTCTCTCTTCCCCACCTTACGCCTTGTGCCTACCTGCTGGTGCCGCTTATGGGCAGTAGGATTTTATGGGGCTTGTTTTCCTGGAGCCCAGATCCCAGGAATCTTCTCTTCCTGACCCTGGAAATAGTAGGGAAGGAACAGTAGAGTGAAGCAGGTTTTTGTTCCTTCTTCAGCAGACAGTAGAGAAGTGAGGGAAGCAAGGTGAAGGAGGCATAGGAGCTAGAATGAGGGTGCAGGGGTGGTGGTGCTTGAAGTGGTTTCCATTATATACAGGGTTTACGGTTTGCTTCAATGGCTTTAAGCACCCCCACTATAAACATTGTTCTAGCACCCTGGAAGGAGGCAAGAGGGGAAAGGTACCAGCTGCTGAATTCAAGGGAGAAAGACAAGATAAAAGGGAGCTGAGAGGTCTCTGGCAGCAAGCAGGCCTTCCCTCCTACTTAAACTGACAAAAATATAAAGTAATGCTATGAAAGTCAATGGACTCATACTAGTCCAAAACAGTTTGAGGAGAATCAAACCCACTTAATATAAAGTGCAGTCTTCTCAGACATAAACATGAACATATGTTGCTTAGGCCACATTCCCGTTTGTTTTCTTAAAAGGAGGTAGAAACCTATATGTTGTGTTGGGTCCTCTAAACACCCAAGAGGAAAACAAATGTGAATACAGCTCAGGATACTCTTGGATGGTAATGCAGGACTGGCAAGTGTAACAGGTTGGATCACAGAAACCCCCTTGGGGCTGCCAACTGATGTGCCAAGTCTACTTCTGCCCCTGTTTTCCCTGCCTTCCCAGGTTGGGACTTCAGTGCCCTGCCTGGTTTGAGACAGACCCGCTAGCCTGCTGCAAACCCAGACCCAGGTCTGAACCACATCCCCTAACAGCTGTAGTCTTAAACTGAAAGCAGCTTAAGAAGTGTTCCTGTCTTTAACACTCAGTTGCTCAACTCCCAATGGGGTCCAAATCCCAAATAAATCCATTTTACCCTGTATAAAGCTTATACAGGGTAAACCCATAAATTGTTTGCCCTCTATAGCACTGATAGAGAGATATGCACAGCTGTTTGCCCGCTCCTGCCCCCCAAGTATTAATACACACTCTGGGTTAATTAATAAGTAAAAAGTAAAAATAGGATTTAAGTGGTTCCAAGTAGTAACAGACAGAACAAAGTGAGTTACCAAGCAAAATAAAATAGAACACACAAGTCTATGTCTAAGAAAACTGAATACAGATAAAACCTCATCCTCAGAGGAATTCCAGTAAGCTTCCTTTTACAGACTAGTCTCCTTCTAGTCTGGGTCCAGCAATCACTCACATCCCCTATAGTTACTGTCCTTTGCTCCAGTTTCTTTCAGGTATCCTTGGGGGTGTAGAGGCTCTCCCTTTAGCCAGCTGAAGACAAAATGGAGGGGTCTCTCATGGACTTAAATAGACTTTCTCTTGTGGGTGGAGACTCCCTCCTCTCTCCTATGCAAAGTCCAGCTCCAAGATGGAGTTTTGGAGTTACATGGGCAAGTCACATGTCCATGCATGACTCAGAACTTACAGGCAGCAGCCATTGCTTACATGCTACCTTGAACATCCTCAGGTAGACTTCTTATGTGGATTGGAGCCTTCCAAGATCCATTGTGCATTAAGTGCTTCTTGACTGGGCATTTAACTTGAAAATTCTTTTCTAAAGAAGCTGACCAAATGCCTTACAAAGGTTATTTAAAATTAAACAAGTATACAGCCAATATTCATAATTTTGAATACGATAATGACACATGCATACAAATAGGATGAATAGATTCAGTAGATCATAACTTTTACAGAGATATGTTACATGGCATATGTAGCATATTCCAGTTATGTCATATATACATTCATAAGCATATTTCCATAAAGACTTATGGGGGGCACAGTCACAGCGAGTACAGACATTTCAGGGAGGCAGGAGGCTGAGTGTAAAATCTACAGTAAACTCTGCAGGCTAATCTTGTAAAATATCTGCAGAAATGATCTATCTGAAGCTAATAAAAATGTCTCTAATTATCTTCTTGAAAATATGAATCAGATTTTTCTATTCACTGCCTTTTATTAGCAGCCAAAGGCAGCTTTTGGCAGGGCTCTCTAGGGAGGTGGGGGGGAAAAGAAGCAAATTAGTGAAAATAAACAGAATGTCAAAATAACTGTTCAAGGTATCTGGTCCTTTAATGAAAGCTGTTTGTCCTGGTACAGCTGCAGCAAGCAGGCCAGAAAAAAAAATCCATATATATTGCACATAGATTCATAGATACTAAGGTCAGAAGGGACCATTCTGATCATCTAGTCTGACCTCCTACACAGTGCAGGCCACAGAATCTCACCCACCCACTCCTATGAAAAACCTCACCTATGTCTGAGCTATTGAAGTCCTTAAATCATGGTTTAAAGACTTCAAGGAGCAGAGAAGCCTCCCTCAAGTCAACCATGCCCCATGCTACAGAGGAAGGCAAAAAACCTCCAGGGACTCTCCAATCTGCCCTGGAGGAAAATTCCTTCCCGACCCCAAATATGGCAATCAGCTAAACCCTGAGCATATGGGCAAGATTCACCAGACAGATACTACAGAAAATTCTTTCCTGGGTAACTCAGATCCCATCCATCTAATATCCCATCTCAGGGGATTTGGCCTATTTACCCTGAATATTTAAAGATCAATTTCTTACCAAAATCCCATTATCCCATCATACACATGATTTAGTAGAAAAATTAAAATGGATTGCAATCAGTACATCATATATATCATTATCTAGCTATTGTTATAGATAGATACACATATATGTGGCCACACTTTTCAGACTTGGGTACCTGAAGATAGGCTTCTTAAACTGTAATTATGCACAGAAGTGCTTAATTTTCAGAAGTTCTGAGCTCCCACAATTCCCAGCGAAGTCAATGGGTGCTTCAAGGGCTCAACATGTTTGAAAATATATTATTATTAAAAATATACTTTCATTAGGAGTGTAAATATGGATAAATATAGGAGCCTATATATCTATAGAATCATAGAAATGTAGAACTTGAGAACTCATCATGTCCAGCCCCCTCTGCTGAGGCAAGACCAAGTAAACTAAACCATCCCTGACAGGTGTTTGTCCAGACTGTTCTTTAAAACTTGCAATGATGGGGATTTCACAACCTTCTTTGGAAGCCTGTCCAAGAGCTTACCTACCCTTATAGTTAGAAAGTTTTTCCTGATATCTAACCTAAATCTCCCTTGCCTCTGATTAAGCTCATTACTCTTTGTCCTATCTTCAGTGGACACAGAGAACAATTGATCATAGCCTTTATGACAGCCCTTAACATATTTGAAAACTGTTATCAGCTCCTCCCAGCCTCTTTTTTCAAGATTAAACATGCCAGTTTTATTAAACTTTCCTCATAGGCCATGTTTTATAATTTTCTTTGCTCTCCTCTGACTCTCCAATTTGTCCACATCTTTCTTAAAGTGTGCAGCCCAGAACTGGACACAGTACTCCAGGTGAGGCCTCACCAGTGCTGATAGAATGGGATACTTACTTCCCATGTATTACATACAACATTCCTGTTAACACACTCCAGAATGATATTAGCCTTTTTCACAATTGCATTACATGGTTGACTCATATTCAGCTTGTAATCCAGTATAACCCCCAAATCCTTTTCAACAGTACTATTCCCCATTTTGTGGCTGTGCATTTGATTTTTCCTTCCTAGGTGAAATACTTTGCACTTGTCTTTATTGAATCTCATCTTGTTGATTTCAGACCAATTCTCCAATTCATCAAAGTAATTTTGACTTCTAATCCTGTCCTCCAAAGTCTTGCAACCCCTCCCAGTTTGGTTTATCTGAAAATTTTATAAGCATATGCTCCACTCCATTATCCATGTCAATAATGAAAATATTGAATACAGGACCGAGGACTGACTCCGTGGATTCCCATTAGATTTGGCTTCCCAGTTTGACAGTGAACCATTTATAACTACTCTTTGAGTATGGCCTTTCAATCAGTTATCCACCCACCTTATAGTAATTTCATCTCGACCAGCAGTTCTCAAACTGTGGGTTGGGACCCTGTTTTAATGGGGTCGCCGGGTCTGGCATTAGACTGGCTGGGGTCAAAGCTGAAGCCCAAGCCCCACTGTCCGGGGCACAGACTTCGGCTTCAGCCCCGGGCGGCAGGGCTCAGGTTACAGGCCCCCCCTCTGGGATAAAGCCCTTGAGCTTTGGCTTTGGCCCCCTCCCTGCCCAAGGTACTGGGGCTCAGGCTTCAGCTTTGCCTTCCCTTCCCTGCCCAGGGTGGCAGGGCTTCAGTCCCCCCTCCTGGTATCGTGTAGTAATTTTTGTTGCCAGAAGGGCTCACAGTGCAATGAAGTTTGAGAACCCCTGATCTAAACTAGTTTGATCCTTAATTTGCTTATGAGAATATGATGTGGGACTGTGCCAAAAGCCTTACTAAAAACAAGATATATCATGTCTACTGCTTCCTCCCCTACACTAGTCCAGTTACCATGTCAAAGAAGGAAATGTAGTTGGTTTGGCATGATTTGTTTTTGACAAATTCATGCTGGCTATTCCTTATAACCTTATTATCCTCTAGGTGCTTACAAATTGATTGAATCATGTGTGTCTGGATATCAAACTGTGTGGGTGTGTGTGTGTCTGCTTGTTTGTTTTTTTACTCTGTTTAATGTCTCAACCATAATATTGTATTAACATAGGTTGTTTGCATGATATATTGTAGCCCAATGCTGTCAGCAATATATACTGCATACAGACATCAGAAGAACAATTGTCAATCAAGTTTATATTATATTGTAATGTACAATATAATAAAAAATAAATCTTGAAACAACGTCATTTCAAAAGAGCAAAACTTTCTTTTCTGATTTGGTCAAAATGCTTCATTTTAATGTTTTCTTCCTAAATATTGTGGAAACCAACATTTTTTTAAAAAAATGTCAATTTTGATAAAATGGCATTTTCCAGTGGATAAACTTTCCACTGGGATTTTTTTAACCAGATCTGTCTCTCTCTATGTTTGTGTGTGTGTGTGTGTGTGTGTACACCACGTTCAGTTAAAATATATATGTTAAAAGAAGAACTGTGTACAAAGTGAAATACTCCAAAGTCAAGAAAATGTAATAAAAAAATCATAAATTGGCAAAGTTAAGGTAGGACACAATATGTAATCCTGCCCTCATTACATAGGTATCTACTGTTTCCCTAATGATAATATAATATAATACATTTTTGAAATATAATAATGTATATGCATTTGTGACATCTTTTAGTAATGAGTACAATCATGCCTTTGGGAAACAGTCAAGAGCCTGGTAAAGATTAGGAATCAGACTGATTCTGAGAGGTATTTAGTGGTGTAGATGGAAAAGGATGACTCTGCCATCAAGACCCCTTTTGGGGCAGTAGCCATTGTTTCTAATCAAATGTGACCTTGCTATCCTTAAATCTTGGACATCCTTCACTGGTCTTCTCTTACCGATCCTTAAAAGATATGAACTCCACAGTTCCTATCAGTGAGGCACATCCCCATCATTCCTTCATTTGTTGATTTTTCTTCCTCACAATTCCTATACTGATACTTGCAAGTCTGTTCTTTCCTTAGCTCTTGATCAACTGGCAATCTTTTGATCTCCAAATCCTCCTTCCACTCAACTGTGAGTGAAAGTGGCTCCATTAATTCAAATCTACTTGTTGACACTTGCACTGGGACATGTGGAAACCCCAGTTCTCTGTATATCAGTGGCCAATTTGTGGTGCAAAAAGAATCTTGTTTTTTTCATCAGACATTGGAGAGGTGACTAATGGCTGGCTATTTTTTGGCTGTTGAAACAGGGACAAAAAACTAGTGAGATGAATCACCAAAAAAAATAAAAAACCTTACAAAAGGTAACAGAAGGAGTTTGTTTTCCATTGTTCTTTACCAAATATCACAGTAGCAGCTAGCTATTTAAAGACTATTCCCAACAGGCAGTTGAAATTACAGTGCAAAAAAATTAAAAAGTCAATAATAACATCTACAATGAAAAACAACACAACACAGAGCTTTTGTCTCCTCAGTGCAATGCTGAGGCTGAAAAGATATGTGACTTTCCTTTTTGAAGAAAACCTTCAAAAGGTGAAGTGAGTATAACCCATGCAGATATATACATGCATGAGTTTGCAGAGACCCTGAAACAATAATGCTGAGAGGTGTGAACTTCCCAATGGGAGCTAACTCAGGTGCTAATGATAATACGTTAAATACCAACATTTTGAGAACTATTTCACTAGACATCAAACCACATCAGAAAGGATGAGAAGTATCATATTATAAAGACCTACAGTAGCACTTATGTAGCAATATGGAGTGCTTGGGGGAGGGGGAAGACATGAGGGACCTGCTTGGGACAGAGTATAAAAGAAGAGGTAGACATTAACAGAGGTAGGCCTTTAGCAATACATGGCAAAGTTGCAGAGGGGCATGCAGTTGGTTTAATTTCCAGAAGGGAAAACTCAGCTTTCAAATATCTGGGAAATGCTGCTTTATAGCAAATAGCCTGTAACCTACATGTATGAACTACTATGCCCCTGGGTGAAGTGTCAACCAAATCCCAGAAGGTAGTTGGCTCATGCCTGGAATTAAAAGGGTATTATAAATAAAGTGCTTATAAATAAAGCTAATTAGAAAATGTATTTTGAGCTGCAAAAAAATTCAACGAAAACTAAGACGTTTTTGTATTCATTGAAATTTGTCTTCAATGGTTTGCAGGTTTTTATTAAAAAACTGGAAACCCATAAACCAGATACTGGCAACCAAAAAATATTTTCATTTTTGTGTTCTCAAGCTTTCTTATTTCTCCTGTGAGGCATCGCCCCTTGAGGCGCCCTCACCAACCTGCACAGAAAGGTGCTACTGAGTTTGCAAAGGAAGGAGCGGGGAAAAAGAAGAGGCCCAGGTGCTATGACAGGTGAATCAACCAACATCTCTGAAATTTCCAGTATTTTAAGCACTTAGGCACAGCAGTTTATTGAGGATTCTTTTGTCACATAATTCACGATAGGTACTAGAGAGGCAGCAGTCTGGGGCTGGAGGGGAATACAAATAAATCAATAAAAGCTTCTCTGTTGCCCTAAGCCCTTGAATTTCTTCTTCAGGTCAGTTTGTCCCAGTGTTTCATTTGTTCCATGTTTCAGCTGAACCGTGACAGAACAAAACAAATAATAATAAACCTATTAAAGAGAAAAGGGTTTTGTAACCTTAATTTCATGGGAACCACTCAGTTTCCAGTTCCCAAAACAGAACAAAAGAGCAGAATTGCCACTGTTTTCTTGGTGCACTTATCTGGTTATAAGTACTGTGAAAGTGGATGGGAGGAGCCCAGGTTAGCTGTTGCCATTACATATCTTAATTTCTGACTTTATGTATGGTTTCAGAGACTTGCCAACTTCATGGCAGCCATCAGAAGGGACCTATTTTACTTTTTAAAGATCTGTCCTTTTTGAAACCGAGTAATAGCAGTGAAGCCTTGTTCCCATTATTGTTGAATATTGTGATGTCTGAAGATCATAACAACATAATGCACTTCTCTCCTTCCCTCTCTTCATGCCAGGCCCTGAAAAGCGGCAGAAAAAAATGTCAATTTTTTGCTGTTGAAATTGTAATAGTAAGTGTACTCAACAGTGAGTGTGGGTGTTTGTCCCCATGTGATGGCTGGTCCATGTAAGAGAACAGTCTTCTACAGCTGCCAGATAAAGGAGATACTCTTGTAGTTCAAACAATAAAGGGTCATACTTTTAACTTTTTAGATCCCTGGTTCACAACTCTACTAATGGCCCAGGCAGTATTTTCCCATCAGTATTACCTGAATTTAGTTTGAAGGGATCATGTGCAGTGTTGCTCTTAAAAATATAATCAAAGCATCATATTCTTTATATCCTGCATTGATTATAAAACTTGAGAGAGATTTTATTTTTTCAAAAATTTAGGATTTTCAACGTAAGTCAAGAAGGCAATGACTGCTTTATTATTAAGAAGCTGAACAGATAAAATGAATGGATTTTATTTCTAAAGACTCTCTAGGTCAGAGGGAAGCAGAAATCAGGAATAATTCTATCTAATTTACAGCTATGGTAGACTTTCTAGCTCTGCCATTAAAGTCCCAGAAGACCTTTAAAGCTAACAGGTTGGAATAAAGCACAAAATCCAAAGGTTATCCAGTTCATCCTTAGGGTTTATTACCACACGAATCTTTTGAGACATTAAAGTAATTGCTCATTGCATTACAAGACTATTGTACAATGTTTCTTGAGTTTAAGAATGGCTGATTCTTGAACTGAGTCACTAACCACTATACCATGTTGACTTACTTCCACATAGCAATATAGCAATATCACTGCTCTCCATAAGCATGCACACAAGCATGCGCACGCGTGCACACACACACACACACACACGGCCTGAGTTCCAAGAGTAAGTCCACTGAAGTCAGTGGAGTTTCAACAGCATAAAACCAATGGAAGTAAAAGATCACAGACTCTAGTTAAACTGCTGAGACTGTTGATGGAATGAACCTTTTTTTCCCTTATGCATACAATACACTGCTTAAGCCCTGTATTAGGAGTTTAAGCGGTATGTGGGTCCTTCCATAGACTTACTACTATGGGGATGAAATTCACCCCTATGCAGAGAACTCACCAAGGCCTATGCCCAGCTCAAACCCACTGAGGTCAATGGGAGTTTTGCACCTTCAAAAGAGAACTTAAATGTAGTAGTGGCAAAGGCATCACCCTTAGTGCTGTATTTTAGGGGGCATGAAGAAAGCCAAAGACCCTATGAGTACCAAAGCACTAAATTTCATGGATCTCTTATCATGTTTCTATGGGTTTAACAAAGAGCAAAATACCCCTAATGGTTATAAATCCCTTTGGATTTTTCTCTTATAATAAAAGATACTTCCTACAGGTGTTAAAAGGGCATGCCAAGAGGATTGTAACTAATGACTCGCCCAAAAAGTATCTGACTTTTGCAAACTTAACTCTGTTCTCAGTTGCTCAAATGACTGCTGGTCCCATCCCATAAATAATGGATGCCTGAATTTCTTAATTAAACTTTCTCTTTTCCATTGTTTTGTGAGATCCCATGTAAAAAAGCAATAATAGAAATAATTATAGAATCATGTTATTCATATATTCATATTTCTTCTTAGATTAAAGCAGCAACACCAAAAATATACATGCATATAGTTGCATGAACATTCATTCCACTAAATATTATGCACTACAGCTGGTTGGTATCTATTAAAGTGTAGTAAAAAGCCCAGTAAAATAATGATCAGGAAGAAGGAGAATCAGTGGGAAGGGATGATGAACTGGTTGCTAGTGCTACAAACATTGTGCCCAATCATGCGAAGTAGTGAGTGAGCACCCTCAAACCACTGAAGTCAATGGGAGCTGAAGGGCATGAAACACATATCAGTAGATGCTCCAGATAGAAAATCCTAGGCCCACTGAAGTCAGTGGGAGTTTTGCCATTCACTTCAATGGGGCAAGGATTTCACCCTTAAAAATTTGCAGGATCAGACCCTCTCTGATATACAGAGCCACAAAGTAAGCAGGCATTTTGATGCAAAAAGAAACAAATGAAAAAGGTAGAGGGCCAGATACTAAGTTGGTGTAAATCACTATTTGGTCCATTGATACCCATGGAGGTAGTCTGATTTACACCAGCTGAGAATATGGCCCCTAACTCTGAGAGGCCTAATCCTGCAACCCTTACTCAAATAAACACTTCTCACCAGGGCAAACAGTCCCATTGACTTCAGTGGGAATATTCCTGAGACAATGGGCTGCAGGATTGTAGCCTTTGTTGGGTCACTAACTGCAGTGCATTCTACAGTTAATTTACATCCAATGCCAGGTGTTGTAAAACAGCCTTTGATTATAGCTAGATTCAGCACTAAGCCCCACAATGGCTGCCACAGAAAAACTAGGACATCTGATCCTCCAATGTCTCGGTGAATCCATTGAAAGAAATGAATGAAGTCAAAATCGAGGCATGGAAAGGCCCGGGGGAAGGACGCACTGTAATAGGGCCTCTATATTTAGGCAGTTCAAAAATTAAGACATTTATACCAGATTGTATTCCTACATCCTGACGTTTCTAGCACTCTGTCATTCTTGTTAAACCTTAAAAGCAAGAGCTTATGTATTTTATGGAATTTCTTGCTCGACATAATGGCTATGCTCATAACATTTTTATTAGGTTTGATGGACTAAGTGAATTGCATAAATATTTAAATTCAGACTGGAAATTTTCAGCAGTAAGAGTAATTAACCATTGGAACAATTTACCAAGGGTTGTCATGCATTCTTCATCACTAGCAATTTTTAAAATCAAGATTGGAAGTTTTTCTAACAGACATGCTCTAGTTCAAACAAGAATTTTTTTCAGGGACATTAATAATAACTTCAGTTTTCCCCAGTTAGTTTTTTGTGCCAGAAATCAGAACAAAATCAAAGGTAGTGAATGGCATTAAAAACTCCACATTTATCACTCTACAGTGAATGCAGTACATCCATATATTAGTCTAGTATAGAAAAAGACAGTGATTACTGCATGTACCTGTAGTGAATGGATCAGTTTTTAATGGTTCCAATTATACAAACTCCAGGATTGCCAGTCTATTTAAGTGATCAATATATTGGCATCACTTCAGCTTCAAATTGTTGATATTTTCACTTTAATCCAGAAAGATTCAATGTTCAGATATTCATAAGCAAGACCAAAAAGGATGGAGAAGAGTGGGAAATATTTGTAAGTGTCCTTAGGTAAATTAGTAGGGGGGGAGAGCAAAGTATTCATTAGGGTTCAGTATGATGGATGAAAATATTGGGGAGAATATAAGGAAGATGCCCATTAACACCAACTGAGGATCCGACCCATGGACTTTACACCAAAGTGAAGTTCTGGAAGAGAATAACTGATGTAGTCACAATACTTTTTGGCAATCAGGGATATAGCAGAAGTAGGGTCATCAGCTACCATCACCTTCCAATAAAACATATAAAACTCATCTGAAGTATCAACCACCTGTATGATTGGTGCAAATTCAACTTGGTATAATTTTATGGTGGTTTTATTCACTTTCATTAGCTGACTGACATGTAATGGGGAAAGAAGGAGTCTATTCAATTTTAAATTCAGCTACCCCTCCTTCAATGTTGTTTTATTGGCAAATAATGCTTATTCATATTTACCAAATAACCCAGATCAGTGTGCTCCTGATTACAGAAAACTTTGTTTGCTTATACATAAGGTCAAATAATTAATTTATAAAGAAATTCATTCACATGACACTTCTTGCCAATTTGAGATCTAGCTTGTCCCCTTCCATTCAAAATAAAAAGGTAACACTAGTGGAAAGGGGATATTAGACAGCAAAGAGCCAGAAACTGAGTTTATTTTCATAGATTCATAGAGCTTAAGGCCAAAAAGACCATTAAATCTTATAGTCTGATCTGTATAGCAGATTATTAAATTTCACCCACTTACCCCTGCAATGAGCCCAATTTAAGAAAATTGCTAGATGGTTGTACATGTAAATACATAGGAACAACCTGAGCACAGCAAAGGAGTGGTACAAGGAGCTATAATGGAAGAATAAAAGGCAGTTATTAGCAGATGTTATGCATATTTGGTTGAACTTTGGACAAAGGATAAAGCTCCAACCCTGTAATCTTGTCTACACACACAATGAGGCCAGAAGGACAACAGGAAAAATATTTGAATAGACTAAAATATGAATTTGCTACTTCCTGATAAAGGAATATTGGAACAGCGTCTTGGAGAGTTTGTATTATTATTTATATTTGTAATTGATGTCTGTGGTGCTCATCCAAAACCCATCGGGAAGACATGGGAACTTTGTCCATTGGGTGGGAAACTTTGAGCCCACTGGAAGAATTCTGAAGAAATCCTGCAAGGAGAATTCTACAGATATTACTGTATTCCTTTTCCTCTGCAGGTTTTCCTGGAGGACGGCAAAATCCGGCCTTATATTAATAAAAGCATGCAGGATGCAATAAAGTATCTCTATATCAACTGAGTGAATAAGGTTTCAATACAGATTAAATTTGTTTTTGTCTAAATATATGTCAATGGTTTTCAACCTGTGGCCTGCAGGGAGTCCGCAGACTATATCTAAGGGGTCTGCGAAAGGTGACTATGAAAATAAAGTTTAAATCCCAGAAAAGATAGTCCATTTTTTCTGATCAGAGTATGTAAATACCCCTGTCTACAGGTCAAAACCCAGAAGTGTTGTCATTACCAGAGAAGCCCACAGTTTAGCGCCCTTTCTCACGCTGCATCGAATGTCATGCCAAACGTGCAATATTTATAGCTGAATTCTGTTCAGTTTTCAGTCTAAGACTTCTATGGTAGGGGTCTGCGGACCACAAGTTGAATTTTCAAAGGGGTCCGCACCTCCATTCCAAATTTTTAGGGGCCTACAAATGAAAAAAAAAAAAAGGTTGAAAACCACTGTGTGTTATGTAAAGGTCAAAGGATATATCCATCTATCGTCTTCCATTTCAACAATCAGATACTGTGATCAGTGTTGCCTACTACATTTGACAAATTGGCATAAGAAAACCTGATCAATCACGACTGTTGTTTGTTATAACCTTGACAAGTTTTGAATGAGCAATGAAGAGCAGCAGTGGTACAGTAGGCAACAGTTGCAGACAAAGGACAAATTAAGGGATTGGACCCTTTGCCTGCGTCTGTCACAGTTTAAATCAGTGGAGTGTTGAGGATGCTCAGCCCCTTGCAGGATTGGGCCAACAGAGCCATGTTTTCATTTTTATTTAATTTTCCGTCTGTAAGTGAATTTTCTGTGGACAACTGCGATTAACATCGCTCCCCAATCAGGTGAGCAGACTGAATAATTCATTTCCTTTTGTGTTCGTAACCTCACAGCCTATAAATGGAAACAAGAGAGAGAAACCAAATCTGAATGAGCCCAAGGCCTGGTGCCAGACAATAGAATCCTTGAGTTCTAACCACTGACAGATTGCTCCTCATAGTCAGTTAATCATTACACTGATGAAAGAAAAAATACACTGATTGCTTCCAATATAGAGAGTAACATTCAGTACCCCTCAAAACACACACCAAGAAATCTCTACAGCCAGGGGTGGTTCAATGTATTACTTTCATATGTTTTTATTTCGTATGGCAGTAGATCAATTATTTCAGAACAGGCAGCTAACAGTCTAAATTGAGGTCAGGGTATAACCTGACAATTGTAAGGCCAAATGGTCTCAGAGTTCTCAGATTAAAAAATTACAGAGTTGGTTGGAGATATCAAACTTGCAGAAAAGGTTCCTAAAAAGGAAAGAACTTCAGAGTCAGCGTAGATCCAGCTCTTTAGGCCAGTGACTGTCTTTTTGTTCTGTATTTGTACAGCATCAACAAAATGGGGTCCTGACACAATGGGGTCCAGGTTCGTGACTGAAGCTTCTAGGCATTATGTTGTTGATGATGGTGATAGAGAAACCCACACAAGTATGGAACTTACAATGTTTTTTTAGGTTCTGCCTCTATGTGAGCAGAATTCCTCCCTCTCTCCCCCCACCCGTTTTTTTTTTTTGTTGTTTTTTTGTTTTTTCCTTTCTAGACAGATCCATGAAGTCCATATCCAGAGGAGTTAGGCAGAAGACTCCACCGGGTAATCCCATCTCTGAGAAAGCTATGTGTGTGCACAGCAATGGCCCCTGCTGACATGCAAAGATTGAGAGGGCTCCCAGGGATTTTGCATGTGCCACAAAATCAGAGGGAGGCAATGACCAGTTCCACCCACATGAGCTAGTTGTAGAGCTTTCCTGCTTTGGCCCTGCCAGTTCAGGATACTACAATGCTGCAGCAAGCAGAACAACAAAATGGCCAGGTCCTCTGAGGAGCAAGAGATGAGGTGTAACAAGGACTCATTAAGGGCCAAACATTATCTAACAATTAAAGGCTCTGGATTAAGGATAGTCAAGGGATAGCCTCCATGGCTTTGGAAGACAAAAATATCACTAAGAGAAGCTCACGCCCATCTTTTCTTCCATTCTGCTGGAAAAAAATTAATCCAAGTTCCAAGCCCACAGAGTTTGTGTTGAGGTGTTTCCTTTAGTTTTCAAAGGGAAATGTTTCCACTAAAGCTCATCAGGTTCCATGGGAATGTGTGAGCCCATTTTATCCTGGGTTAGTGTGACTTTCCTCTCAGCCATGTGTGTTTACTGTTGGAGTGATCTGGCTCTGATTAAAGTCTTTGGGCTAAAGGAAGAGCATGAATCAGTGAAAAGAAGTAGATTTGATTTTTGCAGTTACTCAGATGGCTGGAACAAGGTGACGTATCATCAGATTCATCGACAAATGTTCCTTCTATCGCGCTGTCCCTTTCAGAAGCTAGACATTACACAGATGAGAAAAGTATCAATCTATCCTGTTTGCTGGAGGGAGAAAAAGTCGTAAAATGGCTAAATAGGAATGGCTGATAAGGGTTAAGCATGATTGTCAACACCCCTATCAAACTGGATGATTTAATTCAGATTTTTGTTTTCCTTAAACAAAGACCAAATGTAAAACCTCCATGAATGATTTACATGTGACAGGTTTTACCTAAAATATACAGGTTGAGATTTTCAAAAACAGTCATGGGGAGTTAGACACATCTTCCATCAATTTTAATGAAAAATGTGTCTCCATTTCCTAAGCCACTTTGTAAATCTCAGCCACTGTTGATCAGAGTGGTCACTTTGGTGAGGAACAAGTTTACACTAACTCTGTATTCTGCCTGGGAGAAAGCCTTCACTTGCATCAGAATTACAGATAAGCAACTTTTAAGGGCCAAATTTCTACAACTGGAGGCCCATTAGTACACACAAAAAGAAACACGCAATTGCCTATGCACATTTACACCTATCTGCCCCATTGCAATTGCAAATCAGGAGATCATATGCAAATAGCCGATTCGTTGGCAAAGGACCTAATCTAAAGCCCATTGAAGTCAGTAGCAATTGGTCCATTGACTTCAAATGGCTTTGGATCAGGCACAAAATGGCAACTTGCACGCTTAAACATGTCTGCTAATGTAATTGCAGTAACTATGTGTGCAATTGTAGATAAGGAACTGTTTGTAAGTTTATGTGCATGGATGTCTATCTTTTAAAAGCTGGCACTTTAGGAACATTTCAGAAAGACAAGCAATTGTACCGTATGTACAAGTAACATGCGGTCCAAATATGTCTTTGTCTCCTTCTATTTATGAGTCTGCTAGCTGATTTAGATTCTGTTTGAACCTAATCATCCAAATTTAGCTTTGGCTGGAGAGATGTGTAGTTTCTCAACTGACATGATTCTACATCCTGAATGTGCTTTAAAACCAGGTTTTGAAACTGAAATCTTTTTATAAACTATTCAGATTAGATTTCAGGAAAAACATTTGCCTCTGATAAAAGTGACCCTTTCTTCAAATTCTTTCTGCCCCACTTTCATAGTTTCTTATCTACCTCGTCTAGCTGAAATAGCCTCAGAATGAAAATCAGCTTTCATCATGCCATTTTTTAAAAAAGTAGAACTACCTCTGAACTAAATTTCTAAAGACCATTTTCTATTTTATCCACCTATTCCAAAATCAAAGAAAGATTACTCCATGATTAAACTATTCTTCATTTAGACAGCAATATTATTTTCCTTGTGACTACATGAGGCCTCTGAGTTTGGTATAGTACCATTTCTACTATAATAAAAGTAACTAACATGATGTTATCAATATTTTTTGATAAAGGAATATTTTTGCAACAGTCCTTCCTGACTCTATTTGGAGCATTAGATGTAGAAAACTATTTGAATGTATTAAATAGAGGAAAAGATTTGTTAACTGTGATTCATTGGATTGGATTGGTCCCAGAGTCATTTATTTCACTCTAACCAGTGTGCTATTTAGGATAGTTACATTGCCCAAACAAATGTTATTATCATAGATGTCTTTGCAAGGGTCTCTTTTAGTACTCGTTTTATCTCTCATCGATGGAAACACAGCTTTTAAACAATCATTTTTAGTAGAGTTGGGCCTAGAAAGTCATGTTTTAGTTTGGGGATTGTTAAACCTCATTTTTGGGCTTTCCTTTTTTATTATGTTTCCACAGTCACAGGGATCAAAAAATTTTCATTCTGGATTACATTTATTTCAGATTAAAGAAAACAGCTAATAAAGAACTAATGTAAAGTCTTCTGCTTCAGCTAAAATGGTTCCAATTTTTGCCCATCCTATAGTAAAAGTACAATTTTGTATATGCCTAGTTGGTGGTCATTGAAACACCAGCATTTTTCAAATAGTTGAGCTATGTATGCCATGAATGCAAATAAAATGGAGTGCCTGACTTTTGAAAAAGAATAATGAATAAAGGTTGGTACATACCACTTGGCTAAAATAACAGCCAAATGCTAGATGAATACTAAATACAAGTCACCACCTATAAAAACTAAAACATATGGCTGGAAAGCATTGTAATTGTTCAAACTCCCTTTGATTCTGGTACAATTTGATTAAAGCAGAAGATTCATCATAATTTGAGCTGTGCAAAACTCAGCATTTCATTTTGTAGAGGTTTGTGTTAACTGTGTAAAGGCCAGATCATCAACTGGTGTAAATCAGTGTAGTTGCATTGATTTCAGTGGAGCTAATTAATCTCATCTGAGGGTCTGGCTCCGAATTTTGAATCAGTTTAAGTTCAAAATCCTCTCCACTTTGCTCTGGGTTTCAGTTTTAGCCCAAAAACATGAAGAGAAACTCAGCTGAAACAGTAACATTTTCTCTCGCTAGCATTGAAAGCAGGTGATATCAATGACTTCTATGTGATTTCCATCCAAAACGGTAACACAAACCAAATATTCATTTAAAACTCAGTCTCCTTTTGTCAATACTGGCTTACGTGCCAGGGACCTCGTCCTACAAAGTGTCCTCAATTCCCATGGAGCTCAGCACTTTGCAGTACTGGTGGAACAGACTATTTAGCATCAGTAGTTAATACATATTTCTAGAGACTACTGATGCTAAACAATCCGTTCCACCTTGTATTTAGTTGTGAGCCTGTGAATATGTCTCCCAGAACTGAAGAAGAGCTCTGTGTAAGCTCAAAAGCTTGTCTATCTCACCACAGAAGTTGGTCCAATAAAAGATATTACCTCACCCACCTTGTGCTGCTAATATCCTGGAACTGACACAGCTACAACAACACTGCATACTGACTCACTATGTTACCTTTGGCATGTCACTTACTCGTGAACTCCCTGTGCCTGAGTTTCCTACCTGTAAAATGGGGATACTAATATCTACCTACATCACAGAAGTGGTGGTGGTAGGTAGATTAATTAATTAATTAAATTTATTTTTGTAAAGCTCTTACAGATGCATGGATGAGAAATGCAACAGAATTGCCAAGAGCTTATTATTACTAAAGCCACATCTGAGCTTTCATTTTAGTGCCTTTTGTTTTATTTCTTTTTTCTCTCTCTTTGTCTGACTTTGTCTAAAGAGACTGAGTTCTCCAATGCAGGCACCACCTCTTATTATTTGTATGTTCAGTGCCTTGCACAATAGGACCCTGATCTGAGTTGGACCCAATGCAATGAATAATGACAACAATAATACTTGTTCAAGCAATTGCTGTTTCAAATACATTCATGGCTGATTTTACAGGTAATGTAAATCACAAACTGGCCTCCAAGGAAACACAAAAGAGATTAGACTTGTCATATTATTCACAATTCAATGTGTTTCCAGGGCACCTATTTGATCTCATCATTGTCATCTCTGGAGTTACTTTATACTCTGTTCAACTGGCCAGCTTTAAATTGAATGTAAGAGCTCTGAAACACAAGTACAGCAAAATGATTTTATCTATAGACAATATTACTTGATAGAGCCCCAAATTATATTCACAATGCCCTTACCAATTTTTCCTCAGGGCATCCTCTATGATTTTATAGAAGAGTTTGTTCCCCAGTTACAACTGTGATTATCAGGTAATTTTAAAAATTGTCACTTGCTAGGAGCTGGAACACGCTTCAGAAGAATTTGAAGCTAATTTGAAACCAGCTCCTCAGCTAGGATGGAAAATCACACAGTGTAGAGAAAGAGGCACACAGGTAACAAAGCTCATCTTTGCATTTCCTGACTTTGGGCTGTCTGTGTGCCAAGCCAGTCTGCCAGCATAGGTTATTACAGGCTCTTCTAAATTATGCTCGATACTATCTGCTTAAAGTGGCTGAAATGGCATGTGGAGGTCAGCAGGGTATAGGGTAACCCTAGCCACATCTCCTTTGCCCCAAACATGCCCCCTGTGCTGGTAAAAGAGAGGAGGATGGCACCAAGCAGCTATATCGACTCCAGATCTGTCTATCGTGGGGTGATCTTCCCATGGCCAGTTCTGGCAGCAGTGCAGCATAAAGGGGTCATACTGCACTTTAGAATCTAGACCACTGGCAGCATCTTTTGTGTCTCTTTAGCTGTAGATTGGATCCGGTACAGCATGGTGCATGCTATTCATGAAAGTCAATGCACTTGTCATGGGTTAGTTTATTGTTATTGTTAGATGTGCAGGAGCTCCAGGCCAACTTTTAGAAACACACTTCAGAAGGGAAGGGAAGGTTGGAGATTGCCACATAGACTGTCATTAGCATCTAGCAGGAGAGCCTGAGCAGAGAGATGCAGGCAGCACTATCACTACAGATATATCCAAGTTAAGGGCTGTATTGTGCCATTATGCTCTTGCCTATGCTAGGAACAGTTCAAAGTCCAGGAGCATTCCAGAAATTCATCAATATCCTCCCACCATTGCTCTAGCACCTCCACATCTATGGTTGTAATGATTTATTACAAAAATATACTCAATGTTATAGACTCCCAGGTGTTGCTTCCATTTTGTGCACTAAAGAGAAGCTTAAATAAGCAAACAAATCCTGATGTCAGATACTGTCAAGGGAAATGCAAACCATAGAGCACATATGAAATCCCTTCAAAATTTTCTGAAGTGGAAAACCTTTTAATGGATCAAGATCATCAGAAGGGGGATGAAATTTATGTTACAGACACAAAATACAGATGCAAACTCTGTTCTTATTCTAGGATATATATTTTAAAAGCATGTGATCCCTGTTAAGGATTCAGCTTTGTCATTCTGACTGGACTGAGTTTGGTGTGGTTTGGTTGGAGATCTGGGAACAGGTTCAGTCAGGTGAAAATACTTTCTGAACTAGTTTGGTCATCCCTGCTCTTAGAAAATTATTACAACTACTTTATGAAATTTTGCCTTGAGCAATGCACATAGCTGTCCAATAATTAAGAATTAACAGTGAACGCCGCCTGTTGGAGCCACTGGATTAATTCAGAGAAAATAAAAACTAATCTTTTTTTGCTGTTGTTGTTAGAACAATTCTGAATCACACAGCCATGCTGGGAGAGTTTTGAAGTGGGTCAAGGAATTACACATCTGCATGACATCTGTGACCGGTACTTGCATCCATTTGTAAAATTAGTGCCCATTTCTTTGATAGCATAATATAACTTTATTTTTTTTTGAATCATCTCTTTCATATTTAGACTAGGAATCAATTTTTGAAGGTCTGATTTGTAATATATTGTTTGTTGGACCAAACTTTCAAACAAAAGCACCTAAAATTAGGAACCTATATATTTTATTTAGGCCAACATTTTTGAGAGCAAGTGTCTAAATATCCCAGTCCCATTATCCCACTGAATTCACAGGATGATCAGGAATTTTGAAAATCAGACCATATGTTTAGATGTCTGTTACAGGAGGCTTAATATTAGTGTCCAAATCCTCCTCTTGTTTTAAATTGTGACTCCATATTAAATTGTGCTTCTAATGCACATGAAGCTTTGTTCTGCCACCTCCTACGAGGCAAGTTTTATATTGCAGGCAGAGGAGAATTTGAAGTTCTGTTCATAGTCTGGCTCACTTCCATACAAATAGATTTGCTGACAATTGAGAAATCTGGACACAGATCTCTCTCCCATTGGGCATTAGATGCCTAAGTACCTTTGAAGATCTGGGCCTCAGATTTTAGATTAATTCTGTTGTTAGACGTGGTTAGGATATGGTGATACTCAAAGATACTTATCTTCCACTGATGTCATGAGGAGTTAGACACCTTATTACCTTTGAGGATATGGTCCAAAATTAATCACTGGTGTATCTCTTCTCTTCAGAGTCACACCAAGGATTAATTTGGCCCTATGTATTTTCTATGCCAAAAAAAAAAGCAAGGTTGTGGTGTGTTTTTTGCTATGTTTATTTGAGTCATTGTGATGACAGCAGAGGGCAATTTTTTACCTGTGAACAACTAGCATTTGCCTGTGAACAACTCCCCAACCATCACTGAAAATATAAGCATCAATTACAGCAATTTTTCTTTACAGATGTGTGTTCTCTATGGATAAGAGGGGAGAGAATGTTTCCAGTTTTAAAGACAAAGTACAAGCTTGGATCCTAAAGCGCAAATCCAAAGGGTCTGACTAAATTCCTTAGATGTTAGAGAAAGGGCAAGCTAGACAGAGCCTAACTTTGGGATCAAAAGGAAAACTTTATTTAAAAAAACAAGAGGATTGCCCTTATGTTAATTCCCTTTTTGTGCTATCTTCAGTAATAGTGGCCACCAGGGATAAGCAGATGATATGCAGGTATATATCTGCATACCTCCTTAATATTCCACTTGGTGCATGGGGAGGCTTCTGTTCTGAACTGTCTAACTATTGTGGATCACATGAAATGGACATAGCTAGCAGACACCAGCTCGTGCCAGGAGTAATCTAGTCAAGGTTTGTACGTACATTCAAGCTCCAAGCCAAATCTCATTGGAATTACAATAGTGACAATAAACTTTTCCTGGGACATACAAACTTCTGGGTAGATTCTATTCTTACATATATCAGTATGAAGCTAGAGTAAACCTAATTTCAACATGATTCCATCAAATTGTGCTAGTTAAAGAAGAGGAGCTGTAGATAAAGGAAGCCTCTCTGGATGCGTGCACTTTATTGTCTAAAGTTGGTCTACTTGGTAGGAAACTGGCTTCAGGATTCCGCATGTGTTTTCTTTCTTATAGAGCAAATCAGAGAGAGGCCTGACACTCAACTGATGGGAAACAGCATCTCTATTGAAGTCAATGACTTCCCTGGGGCCATACCATGGATTCACACCAGCTGGGGATCCAGCACACTGGACTTCAATCTTCAGAGTTTGGCCTTTTATGTTTTGTTTTCTGATTATTTACCCCCCCCAGTCAACCCATCATGCTTTGCAGCCTGAAAGTCCTCTTTCCTCCACCCACTGTTTTCTTCACTTAGTCTCCCCACAATTTTATGCTGTTTTGGTAAAGGGGCTGCAGCCTGTTTTCCTAAGCAGAGAAACACATGCGGGGGGTGGGAATCTCCTCTAGAATATGCAGCTTCTCGGCATTGTTTTGTTTCAACACATGCACAGGAAAAGCATTTCAGTTCAACATCAGAGGTAAATATTGAAAGTTATTAATTTCATTTTTCTAAATGAGACTATGCCACGGTAGGAACTATTGCGGCAGTCAAGGTATTAAAAGTGGTTTCAGTGCAAATGACTTTGATCTTGCTCATGTTCCCTTTGAAAATGAACAAGGGCATAGTAAATGCTTATTTTAGTGGTATTTATTCAAATGAACAATGGTCTTCCGGGTAATGAAGCATTTCTCAATCTCAGTTATACTGCAGGGAGCAATAGGAAAGGAAAGTGGTTATATGAGGCTGGTGGGGGAGATAATGCATTGAAATAATGGTTCTTTGTTTCCTTACTTCCCTGCTAACTACATTAGGAAGTAAACTTCTCCCTAGTGATAAAGCAGCATCAGCACCTGTGGGTAGCTCAATGCCAACTGCTAATCTGGCTTTTTAAAAAGACCCTGCCATCAGAGAATTAAGAAGTAATTGATAAGAAGGGGCTTTATCAATAGGGATGCACGTTTCTGAATCAAATGGGAAACCATTACCAACACACTGCAGAAAACAGAATGGCAGCCTCCTTTACTTTATTTTTTATATTTAGCACCTGAAACAACAACAAAAGACACTTACTGGATTATTAGCCTCCATTGATTTTCTTTTCCTGTTGACCACAATTTCATGCAGTCACAAAGGCACTCTCCATTTTACTGAAAGCCATTGGGAATGTAATTATAGCATTCCCAATATAGCATCATTACAGCCAAGAGTCTTTTGTGCTTCTGTTCAAAACCTTCAGAAATGTACAAGTTAGAATGAATTTTTATGACAGATTGTTGTATTCTTCATGGGCATGAGCTACAGCTATCACAATTCAGGGACTCTGCAAGGGTCACTAAGGACGCATGAGTGTATTTAAACCAATACGCTTCATTAACAGAAGTAAACATGAGTATCTCTGTTGGCTCAGACCTTCTATTGTGTTTCCATGTAGCTAGAGCCTTTTACCAGTGAGCACGTAAAATAAAGGGCCTTTATCTTGCAACAAGCAAGCTCTTGAACTATCTCTAGCTGCATCTGGTTGTTAGGATAATGGAATTAAAACATGAAACATGCAAAGTGTTGTATGTTGTTGCTGCATTGTTTTGTCTTGTTCTGGTGCCTACTACCATTGTATATAATCTCATGGAACTTTATCTTCTCTTGGGAGAAAGTTGCTTTCACCTTGATCATACTGCACAAGAAATTGAAATAGCCCTCAAGTGCTCCTTTGTGCCTTTTAACAGATTTCAGAGTAGCAGCCATGTTAGTCTGTATTCGCAAAAAAGAAAAAGGAGTACTTATGGCACCTTAGAGACTAAAGTGTATTTGAGCATAAGCTTTCATGAGCTACAGCTCACTTCATTGGATGCATCACGAAAGCTTATGCTCAAATAAATGTGTTAGTCTCTAAGGTGCCACAAGTACTCCTTTTCTTTTTTGTGCCTTTTGATATTATGACAGCTTCATGCTAGCTCTTGTTTTTATCTTGCTGGCCTGATGCCTTGTGAGGCGAGGACATGGCCCATGTACTTTATATCCATTACCATGTCATGGATTTTGTCTGAATTTCTTTTGATGTTCTTAACTTGATGTCTTTCCATCATTCTTAGAATCTGAGAGGATTTAGCAAAAATTATGTCATCTACTATATAGACTTGATACCTGCTATGCCTCCAAATAGTTCCCTTTGTGTTATTTTACTAGCTGACTTTACCCTTTGAAATAAAGTTAGAGGAATTTATATTAAAGGCATGCAGTTCAAATGACACCTTGTTTAGTCTGACTTGATAGCTACCCTTCTCCCCTTCCCAAGGAGCTGGGGAGCTAAGCACTTCTGAAAAAAATCAGGCTATTCAGTTAGGTGACTAAATACAGAGATAGGTGGTTAAAGATTTAGGCTTCAAAAGTAACTTAATAGCTAACAAGCTAAGGTTTAAAAATAGGTGCCTGAATAAATTCAGTAATATCTTATTAGTTTCCTAATTTTAATGTATGAAAACTCCCCTCACTATGCCAACTATTTTACTTCATGCTGCAGCCTGTTGGCATAGTATATCATAAACAAAACGTGAAAAAAATGACTTGGTAATTTTTAATTACTGATCAATAACTCTTTTACTTTGATTACTACAATTGCTTAACATCAATATATAGTTTTGGAACTTAGCCTGGGCCTCACCCTGCAGAATTCTGAGGACCTCCTCACAGGTGATAAACATTGCTACTACACATTAAAAAAGTCAGAGAGAGTGGAGGTGATCTCACAGGAATTGTCCTAAAGTGTGGTCCTGTTCTAACCTGACAGCACTGCAAGATTTTACATTAATCCTTTGTGTGTGATGTCCAAATAAAATTTGCTTAATTTATAAGTATTTATTTTGGGGAAGGAACAGTTGTTTTGTTTTTTTTATAGGCGAGTCCTAGAAACACACCATGAGATCTGCAAGTCAAGCTATTGTGTTACCTGCTCACACATCACCACTAGGAACCATGACCCTATTAAGGTTCCTCAACTCCACCTTAACATTAACAGAGCCCAAGCACATTCATTGTGCTTATTTATATGCGGCCATATATTTCCAGACTGGATATACATTGTACACTCATTAGCCACTGAAGGGATTAAGCAAAGAGTGCCAGGATCATAATATATAAAGATAGAAGTTCTTCTTTTCAACAGTAGGACAGAAGTATAGTGGATGCTTAATACTCTAGTCAGTCATAGCAATATTACAGTCACCCTGCAGCAGTCCTGTGCAGGATTTAAAGTCTAGTTATAAAACTATTTCCGCTCAGCTATGAGTTAAGAACGAATACAGATGGTTTTTTTGGAAATTCTATAAGAGTGGTTTCCAAAGCAGTGATACTATAACCTCTCTGAGAAAAGGGAAACAGTCAAATTATTCAGATCCATCTTTGCTATTCTAAATCTCATAGGAAATTATAGCAGCAGATGAGGAGAAAATATTTTGGTGAGAAGGGTTTAGACTGGTGAAGCTAGAGGGGTTTTTTTTTGGGGGGGGGGGGGGAAGGGAGGGATTGTGCAGAGGAAAAAAAATTTTTTTGCTTTTCCCCGTCCATTTCTCACAAACACAACTTACTCTAAATCCCAAAATTAGTTATACAAAAGATACTTCCAGTCTATAGTTAGTGGTAGAGGAAAATGTACCTTTAGTCAATCCAAAGAATCACTGATTCCATATGCTGCTATATACTTTAGGTCATGTACAAGAAAAGACACCAGAAGTGCCATATCGGATCAGACCTGTGGGCCATCCAGTCCAGTATCCTCTCTCCAAGAGGGTCCCTCACCAAGTGCTTCAGAGCAAGGTGCAGACTTTTAGAGGCACCAACATTTTTAATTGGAGCAAGTGTAAATTTCTTATGCAAGAGAACAATGACTGTTGGAAAGCAAGACAAAAAAATAAAAATACTTTAAGTGGGGAAAGATATACAAATCCATTACTGAGACAAAGGGATGAGCAGAGGCAGGTGAAAACACCCAGAGAGTAACAGCTGTAGCAACTCCATGAAAAGTTTGAAGGTACCCCTGGGAGAGATATTAGAATGCTGAAATCAGTCTGCAAAAGTCATCATTTTGCTCTTAAGGAAGCATAATCCTAGCTGCAACCCAGCATGGGTAGACAGACACTAGCTCTGCTTGAGCTAGCATGCTAAAAATAGCTGGGAACCTTGCTCCCAGCTGCAGTGTAGACATACTCTCAGTGAAATGCGTTTGATTGGTCACTTCATTTTCAGGAAGATGAAGGCTGCAGTGCTATACTATTAGATGTCATGAGAATTCCATGACTTTACAATAAAAATGCTCATATTTAGTTTGTATCTACTGTAGAAAATATCTACTGTAGAAAGTGGAGTTCCATATGAGAACTTGGGACATTTCTTGGGTGTTAGAATTTTATTTTTATCCTCAGTACTATTCTAAAGTACTGAACTCAGTATAGTATAATAAAAGATAAAGAACTCTGACCACACTTGAACAATCAATCATCATGACACTTTAGGAAAATAACTTTAATTTATCATACACTTACAGGTAAATACTTAAACTTGGGCTAGTCTGTACCATATTGAAGTGGGTAGGTACTGAAAGCTTTAAACATTGCAAATGAAGATGAGAGCTAAGGCAAGAAGAATTTATTGCCAAAGAGCAAAGAGACTCAATGGCTTGATAATTGGGGATAGGGTTGGAGCTGGTAATGGAGTTTCTTTAATACTATCTGGCATCTGCAAGCCCTGGAGCTGTGCGCCTACATCATCTGCTCAAGCATCTGAATTTGGTCATCTAAATTTCTAACTATGCATACTTTTTCATCCTGAGGCTATTGCTGGGGCTAGTGTTCCTTCCAAGCCAACACAATCATGCAAGAAAGTATTGTCACTAAGTGCTGTGCTGCATGATCTGGCAAAGTTTCCCAAATATGTCTCTGACAAGAGGAGAGAAATGGAACACCAAGTCAGAAATCAGTTTACACAATAAACCTATGTGAGTACATATATTGGCATATATGTAGATGCATATGGCTTCAATAGCCTCACAGCTGTTGCTAGCTGCACAGTGGAGGCTGGGGAAAGTCACTTGTGAAAATGTTTGGCTTCATTGTTTGCAGTGGTTTTAGGAAAGGGAAGGAGTCAGGTACTAATTTTGTCTTTGGAGCAGAGGCAGTGCTAGCCCATTGGGGCCCTAAGCAGGAATATTGTGGGGGCCCCTCACACACAACAGAATAAAAAGCAAATGGGGGGGGGCTTGAGCTGCTCAGGGCTCTAAGCCATTGCTTAGTCTGCTTACACCTAACACCAGCTCTGCTTTGGAGACAAAAATATTTAATTTGTTCACAGGGTTGCAAGAAGATACAATAGGGATCTCAGGGAGCTGTATATTTTATACAGACACATGCACACTAGTTGAGAGTCAGTTCTTCTAGGGAATGGACAAGATTCTGTCTCCCTTGACATCAATGGGATTAACTGAAGAGTAAAATATTAGGGGCTGGTTTCAGAGTAGCAGCCATGTTAGTCTGTATCCGCAAAAAAAAAAAAAAGGAGTACTTGTGGCACCTTAGAGACTAACAAATTTATTAGAGCATAAGCTTTCGTGGGATACAGCCCACTGTATTGGATGCATAGAATGGAACATATAGTAAGAAGATATATATATAGATATATATATATATATATATATATATATATATATATATATATATATATATATATATATATATACACACACACACACACACACACACATACAGAAAAGGTGGAATTTGCCATACAAATTGTAAGAGGCTTATTAATTAAGATGAGTTGTCTAAATGGGCCATCTTAATTATCACAACAAAAGTTTTTCTCCTGCTGATAATAGCTCATCATGAAGTCAGGGTCAAGTAAAGTGCTGCTCACAGTGAGTAAAGGTATCACAATCTGGCCCATAACCATCAAATATTTCTTTAGATCTAGGATCACTGACCATTCAATCAGAAATTACTGGTGGCATGTTTTTAATCTGGTGAAATGTTTATAGTGCTGATGATACATGGGGCCTAGGGAAGTCATATGTACCTCCCATAACAATATGGTTCATATCCAACTGGCAAGTAGTAAGATACAATTGAACTCTCACTTTGGGAATCTCCTCAGTAGGCACAGCTATGAAATCACAGCATGTTCTTTGGGACTGGTAAGAAGCTGAGTTAATGGAGAAATTATTAGAAACCCAAGTCAGCAGGACTCTAATGATCTCAAGTTTGTTCACAAAATTAAACAAAGAGGGAGCATCAACATGAAACAATGAATGTCTGTATATTCAATATAGAACTAATAAATAGAGCACGGCAAAAAAATAAAAACCTAAATGAGCATTTGGAAGATGATTATGATTGAGGTAGTGTGGTCCAGACAATAAAGCACTGGACTGGGACTCAGAAGATCTGATGCTTCCATTGACTTACCATGTGGCCTTGGGAAAGTCACTTCAGTTTTCTCTCAGTTATGTCAAGAGCACAAATATTTTTTTCAAAGCTTTTGTGAAACAGACTTACCATTATTTGACCAACTCTACTTATTTTCAAATCATAGGTTATAGAAAATACTCTACAAGAGCCCTACTCAGATACAAAATTTGTATTCACATCTGATCTGCAAACATGATCTGTGGATATCTGCATCTGTGGATGCAGATGTAAAAGCCGATATCTGCAGATTTGCAGGGCTCTAGATATAATTTTTGGATCCACATCCAGCCGTGATTCACAAACATGGTATAAAGGGAATATCTGCAGATTTGTGGGGCTCTACCAATCTCCATTAATTTACATCTATTTCACACCAGTGTAACTTCATTCACTTTAATGGAGTTATTCCTGATTTATGCCAGTGTAAATAAGGAGAATCAGGTTCAAAGAATTGACTGATACAGCATCTTTCTGAGTGGCAGTCATTTCAGAATTCACAAATAGCCTGAAATATCTAGAGGCTTGGAACTTGATTCACCACTAGTTACTCCAATTTTATGCGGTTATAATTCCATTGATTTAAATGGACTTACCCGGATGTAAAACTCCAACATGAGGACTTACGTTTGCTTTTGGGATTTTGTTTTTGTTTTTTCTTTCTGAATATAAAGACACATATAGCATGTCATGTTTGATTTTTAAAGAATAGCTATGGGGAGAATATACTTCTCCCAAGTATTCAAGATATAAACTTGGCAGTAATTAAAAGAAGCGTATTAGACTGGAAATCTCAGTGACCTACTTGCTTTATAATACTAAGGTTAATGTTCTTGCTTCTTTCAAGATCACTGAGGAAATTATATGAAGGTGTCTCATAGGAAAGGGGCACCAGAAGCAGAGGCTAGTGAAATGTATAAACAAACAAATGCACAATCTTGAATGCAGGCACATTTCATTGCTATAGGAAAAGAGCTGGACCTTCCAGAGGCAAAGATTCCTGCATAGATATAGCAGAACTCCAGGAAGAGGGAAGAGTTAGTGAAACAACCAATATATTTCCAAAATGAGGCACCAACCCTGCACATATCAAGCATATATGTTTGTATCAAGCACATGGGCAGTCCCATTCACATCCCATGTTTGAACATTTGAGCTTTACACACCATGGAAAATGGTTTGTGCGTTCCTGATTTTCAAAGGGTGGTTGCTCAGCCCTTTTTAAAAATCAGGATCCTTTAAGTTGTTTCAAGTTGGGCATTAAAAAAAAAAAAAAAAAAAAAAAGAGAGAGACCCCAAATCAGTAGCTACTTTTGAAAATCTTGGTTTCCTATACAGTCCAGCGCTGAGCCTTGTGGCACCCAAAACCTTGTAACAGCAGCTATCAAGCAAACCCCAAATGGTTTTCTTAAATTTGTTAGTCTCTAAGGTGCCACAAGTACTCCTTTTCTTTTTCCAGATACAGACTAACATGGCCGCTACTCTGAAACCTTTAAAGATAGTATGACTGATAGCAGTTCAGAGACAGGAAAGATGTGGCTCAAGTGCAGAGCAGCATTATTTTATGTCAGGAGTTCTCTTCCCCCCCTCACTGAGGGTCACAGAACCAGAATCTGAGTGCATAACTCCCATCTATGTCAAAGGCAGATGTGCATGAGGTACAACACGGCCCTGACAAAACAGGCCAGAAGATTAAGGACCATGACTTGACCCTGAAAGAAGGGGAGAGAGAAGGATAGAGATGATAACTGGCACCGACACTTAAAAAAAAAAAAAAAAAAAACCACCCTCTTAGCACAATCACTTCAGCGCTTGACAAGCTACAGCACAGTCACATATGACTAGCTTCAAATTGAATAAGAATCCTTTTTGCAGCTGGCTTATAAAATCTGAGATGCCAGCTGTGTAGTCCTCACAAATCAAAGGCTTTAGTTTTTAATACCAATTACAACATTATGTTTTGACTTACAAGATATACGAAAAGGAATATGCTGAATAAGAGGTTTCAAACCCCCCTCCCTCCCCCTCCCACCGCCTAGTGTCTGTAATGGATGAGATGACAAAGGCCTGGAAGCTCAATAAATTGTTCATAGCCCAAGTCAGTGACAGAGCTGGTCAGAAGTTTTCTGACAAAGTAGAAATGTTTTGTGAAAATGCGTCCGGTTTGATGAATTTTCATCCAATCACAGGCAGGGTCTGTCAGAAGCCATTCTGGCTTCCTGCCCACTCACTTGGCAAGCTGCTGCAGACCCCAAGCTGCCAGACTCTGGAAGCTCTCCCCAGACTTCCAGGCTCTATGACACGAAGCCAGGAGCTTAGAAACCCTGGGGAGAGCTTCCAAAGCCTATGGCCAGGAGTGGCCCCACCCCCACCCTGCAGAAACCAAGCCAAAACAAAAAACACCACAAGACAAAGCCAATTGGGAAAGCAAAAATTGTGGGCCAGAGTGGAGGGGAAAAAATCCAGCCAAGCATCAGAGGTCCTGCACCCCCACAAGCAGGGACACAGGGTCAACTGCACTGCTTGCCTGGCCCTGGAACTGTAGCTGTCCACAGCTCTGAGACAGATTTGCCACAGGCTACCCCAGGCCAGTGACCCCAGGGCATCCAGATTTCCACACCAACTAGCTGCCCACCTACCAGCTGCTGACTGAAACTGTTCAGTCTTGTCAGTTTGGTTCAGCAACTGCCAGTCCTGAAGAGCTTATTTCATTTTGGAAGTCACAGTTCACAGGAAATTCCCCCCCAAAATATGTTTCATTGCAATTCAGAATGAAACCAAATTTCATGCAAACCAGAAATCCTTAGGCCAGTTCTGGTCAGTATATTCATCTGTCCTAGTGCCTGCTGTTCCTTTTTGGCTTTTCCTGAGCTGGGCCAAATCCTACTTCACTTATGCAGTAGTTCCGTTGACTTCAAATATGCAAACAGACATGCAAAGAAGCCAAGATTTGTCCCTTTCTGAGTACTGCTCAGTGCAGAGGAGTGGGATAAATTTAAAGATGATTAACTTTAAAAATGAGCTAAAATGAACAGATACAAGGCACTCTTATTCCAGAATAAAAAAGTCCATGCATGGAGTTATTCTTGAACAGCTGTTGAGTTTTAAGTGCACTCTCTACCTTAACCTGTGTTAGCTATCAAGTGTTGACAAGCCGTAGGACAATGGAGCCCTTATTCCTCACTGAGGTCTCTACCTTCTACCATAATAGAAATAAGGACTACTAACAAACTATAGTATAAATTTACATCGTTTGTGTTAAAGCAAACCATAGGTAAGATTAGGTGGCCAGGATCTGCTTGTTTACTTAGCTAATAATCTTTGGAAGGCACTCAGATTCCATGGTGATAATAAAAAAAGAAAAAGGAGTACTTGTGGCACCTTAGAGACTAACAAATTTATTAGAGCATAAGCTTTCGTGAGCTACAGCTCACTTCATCGGATGCATTTGGTGGAAAAAAAAAACAGGGGAGATTAATATACACACATAGAGAACATGAAACAATGGGTTTATCATACACACTGTAAGGAGAGTGATCACTTAAGATAAGCCATCACCAGCAGCAGGGGGGGAGGGGGGGAAAGGAGGAAAACCTTTCATGGTGACAAGCAAGGTAGGCTAATTCCAGCAGTTAACAAGAATATCAGAGGAACAGTGGGGGTGGGGTGGGAGGGAGAAATACCATGGGGAAATAGTTTTACTTTGTGTAATGACTCATCCATTCCCAGTCTCTATTCAAGCCTAAGTTAATTGTATCCAGTTTGCAAATTAATTCCAATTCAGCAGTCTCTCGTTGGAGTCTGTTTTTGAAGCTTTTTTGTTGAAGGATAGCCACTCTTAGATCTGTAATCAAGTGACCAGAGAGATTGAAGTGTTCTCCAACTGGTTTTTGAATGTTATAGTTCTTGACGTCTGATTTGTGTCCATTCATTCTTTTACGTAGAGACTGTCCAGTTTGGCCAATGTACATGGCAGAGGGGCATTGCTGGCACATGATGGCATATATCACATTGGTAGATGCGCAGGTGAACGAGCCTCTGATAGTGTGGCTGATGTGATTAGGCCCTATGATGGTATCCCCTGAATAGATATGTGGACAGAGTTGGCAACGGGCTTTGTTGCAAGGATAGCTTCCTGGGTTAGTGATTCTGTTGTGTGGTGTGTGGTTGCTGGTGAGTATTTGCTTCAGATTGGGGGGCTGTCTGTAAGCAAGGACTGGTCTGTCTCCCAAGATCTGTGAGAGTGATGGCTCGTCCTTCAGGATAGGTTGTAGATCCTTGATGATGCGTTGGAGAGGTTTTAGTTGGGGGCTGAAGGTGATGGCTAGTGGTGTTCTGTTGTTTTCTTTGTTGGGCCTGTCCTGTAGTAGGTGACAAATGTGAAATACTTCACATTTGGTGACAATGTATATCTTCAAATCAGCGGCACTGCGATGGGTACCCGCAGGGCCCCACAGTATGCCAACATTTTTATGGCTGACTTAGAACAACGCTTCCTCAGCTCTCGTCCCCTAATGCCCCTACTCTACTTGCGCTACATTGATGACATCTTCATCATCTGGACCCATGCAAAAGAAGCTCTTGAGGAATTCCACCATGATTTCAACAATTTCCATCCCACCATCAACCTCAGCCTGGACCAGTCCACACAAGAGATCCACTTCCTGGACACTACGGTGCTAATAAACGATGGTCACATAAACACCACCCTATATCAGAAACCTACTGACCGCTATTCCTACCTACATGCCTCTAGCTTTCATCCAGATCATACCACTCGATCCATTGTCTACAGCCAAGCGCTACGATATAACCGCATTTGCTCCAACCCCTCAGACAGAGACAAACACCTACAAGATCTCTATCATGCATTCCTACAACTACAATACCCACCTGCTAAAGTGAAGAAACAGATTGACAGAGCCAGAAGAGTACCCAGAAGTCACCTACTACAGGACAGGCCCAACAAAGAAAACAGAACGCCACTAGCCATCACCTTCAGCCCCCAACTAAAACCTCTCCAACGCATCATCAAGGATCTACAACCTATCCTGAAGGACGAGCCATCACTCTCACAGATCTTGGGAGACAGACCAGTCCTTGCTTACAGACAGCCCCCCAATCTGAAGCAAATACTCACCAGCAACCACACACCACACAACAGAACCACTAACCCAGGAAGCTATCCTTGCAACAAAGCCCGTTGCCAACTCTGTCCACATATCTATTCAGGGGATACCATCAGAGGGCCTAATCACATCAGCCACACTATCAGAGGCTCGTTCACCTGCGCATCTACCAATGTGATATATGCCATCATGTGCCAGCAATGCCCCTCTGCCATGTACATTGGCCAAACTGGACAGTCTCTACGTAAAAGAATGAATGGACACAAATCAGACGTCAAGAATTATAACATTCAAAAACCAGTTGGAGAACACTTCCATCTCTCTGGTCACTCGATCACAGACCTAAGAGTGGCTATCCTTCAACAAAAAAGCTTCAAAAACAGACTCCAACGAGAGACTGCTGAATTGGAATTAATTTGCAAACTGGATACAATTAACTTAGGCTTGAATAGAGACTGGGAATGGATGAGTCATTACACAAAGAAACTATTTCCCCATGGTATTTCTCCCTCCCACCCCACCCCCCACTGTTCCTCTGATATTCTTGTTAACTGCTGGAATTAGCCTACCTTGCTTGTCACCATGAAAGGTTTTCCTCCTTTCCCCCCCTCCCCCCCTGCTGCTGGTGATGGCTTATCTTAAGTGATCACTCTCCTTACAGTGTGTATGATAAACCCATTGTTTCATGTTCTCTGTGTGTGTGTATATAAATCTCTCCTCTGTTTTTTCCACCAAATGCATCCGATGAAGTGAGCTGTAGCTCACGAAAGCTTATGCTCTAATAAATTTGTTAGTCTCTAAGGTGCCACAAGTCCTCCTTTTCTTTTTGCGAATACAGACTAACACGGCTGCTACTCTGAAACCTGTCATGGTGATAATGTGATACACAGAAAAAAAAAATCTAGGTTAAGTAGGAGACAAATTGATTTTTAGTATCCGAACAGCAACTTGTGAATAAGTACAGCATCTCAGTCTGAGACACCCCTCCCCCTTTCATCCTGTCCACATGAGTGAAAGCCTGCACCCATATGGAGCACTTCTGTAGTCCTTGGGGCTCCATATGAGTTCCAAGTCTAGCCTCCTCGACCAGCACGCAGGACCGGGTCCATTATTATTTATGTGAGGTGCCTACCGGTGCTGGTTGGTAAGTGCCAGTAAGGAATAAAATAAATACCCCTGCTCCAAAATAATGGGCTAGAAACCTTCCATGGGGGACCAGAATTTGAAATCTCCTTTGCCCCAAGAAATACAGTCATGTGCAACACTAGTAGGTACTACCTAATTTTTGGTGCCCTGGACAACTGCTCAGATTATTCATCCCTACTCTCAGGGAGAGCCCTAAAAAACTACTGACAGTACTGTTCAGTCAAAATGTTAATCCAAGTCACGGACACAGCCAGAAATCCCTCTAAGCACAGCTGAAACAGAGCAGAAATATATCAAGTAATTCTCTAAATAGTTTCATTTTCTTCTTTTCTCAGGCACTTCCTTAGCCCCAGGGAGTCTGTGGAGAGGGATCACATGACTGTGGGAAAAAAATAAAATGATCTGTTAATTGCTCGGATGTGAACTGTTGCTGCTGGGATTTCAATGAACAATGTACGTTGGTAACATTAGTCACCATCATTCACTTTAGCCTAGATCCTAAGGCACAGGGAGCATTTCATTTGTAGTGTTTTACAGGTCTCATTCTTATATGTGGGTTACTTCTAGAAGCTCTCTTCTATTTTGAAAGTTTGTGCCAGTTACAGCTACCCTGTACTTACAATGGGGAATCTGGCTGGGCCTTGTATTCTCTCTCAAAATGAAGGAGATGTTTTACATATGTCTGCTGTACTTGGGATTTTAAGTTTTATTTGCTGTCACTACCTTTGACGGTAACAGATCCAGCATAACCGCAGCAATGTGCGGAAAATAAATGAGTTTATAAATGAGTTTATTTTGTTTTTGACTAGTTGTATTAGGTGTTAGCTGGTGTTCCCACATCTTTCTCCTTCTAATCTCATTTATTTCCTTCTTTAAAAGAGGTTCCCAAGCACTATGCACCAGCTGATGATAGATTTAGCACAGCATGCTCCACCCGCATCTCATATGTCAGGGTTGTATAGAGGTTTGGCACAGGAGACATGTATGCTGGCTGTAGTCCAGTTGCAAATTCTCCCTCTGTGGAATTCTCAGATGGCCACATCAGGCTGCTTTCCAGTGCCTTTGTGCCACTAGAACAATGCAAAGGGGCCAGAATGTACCACAGAATCTGATCCTGAAAGGTTCACACAGCTCTAATGAGTCCCATTCTTTGTTGCTAGTTCAAATTCAGACCAGTTCAATAGTGCATGAAAGTTATTTTCTGATGGGTGTCCAGTGCCCCACCTGAAATAAATTGGGGTTCTCAATTTAGTATGTCTGGGTAGGAAGGCAACCACATCACTAAACTCACCACTATCACAATTCGCACTTATGGACACCTTTTATTGGCAGTCTCAGAAGAGAGTCCAAGGGCTGAATAGACTTTGAATGGTCATCCATTATCTCTCACCTCTTATGGTATTCCAGGTAAGGGTTGCATTGGCCAGACAGTGGAGAAGTTTCGGTCACAATGGCCATGGTGTACCCATCCTTCAGAAAGGAGAGGATTTGGATCTACATGGTTGTCAATACAGCCTTTTTAATGAGTATCACATTCACTCCTCAAATCAACACGACCACCAACAGAAACACAGAAAACTGAGAAATCCATCCAACTGCTATATAAATATTTGCTCTGGTTCTAGGCTCAAAATGATTCTGTTCTTCCATTTTCAGTTCTCTGCTTGTCCCAGCGGACACAATGTATAATTAGTTTATAACCACCTTTATTTTTTGCTTCGAAATCATCCAAGATCTTATGTAATTTTTGGAAAAGGAAAATGCTGCTCCTCAGCCTCTCACTTTGTCTGAGATATAAACTCCCTTTGATGCTTCTAACAGTTTCTCATCAGCTATTGGCACAGTACTGTCATTTTTTCCCCCATCTACCAGGACCAGATAGTTGTAAATATCCTCTCCCCTCCTTTACCTCCCAGTTGTAGTGGTATATGGTATTTTAGTACTCCCCCAGTATGATAAGCAGAGGACACTCTTGCTTAACAAGTAATAATGCATTTAGAGTAAAATGCAGCCCTATGGATAGGGCCAGTACCACTTATATAGTTCTTGAGCCTGGAGGATTAAAGTGTAGCACTTGGCTTTCTGTTAGCCATTTGCACCAGGGTAAATTTCATCCATAGGACCATATCCTGCAAAAACTTGTGTATAATTTTACTCCCATATAAAATGTTCAGAATGAAACATGAAATCAATAGGATTGCTCACCTAAACAATGTTATGAATGCGCATAAGTATTTTCTGGACTGGAGCCCATAGATTGTCCTTGCCATGAAGATCTTGCACTGTCCTCTATATAGGACATAAAGCACCTAGCATGCTTTTTGGCTCAGTAAAACAAATAAGTATAAATTATTATGAATGATTGCTAAACTGCTGGAGGTGAACATGTCCAAGGGAAAAGTGTGTAGCATTTTGAAAAAAAATAACTTAATATCCCTCACCACTGCCACTTCAGTTTAAGTTTTGTTTTAGTTATTTTTCTGCTGATCTTAAATGGGAACTTTAAACATATGAATTCTTATGTTGACATCTTACTTCTCTTACTAATGGCACTTAAAAAACGTAGGTTTCAGAGTAGCAGCCGTGTTAGTCTGTATTCGCAAAAAGAAAAGGAGTACTTGTGGCACCTTAGAGACTAACAAATTTATTAGAGCATAAGCTTTCGTGAGCTACAGCTCACTTCATCGGATGCATCCGATGAAGTGAGCTGTAGCTCACGAAAGCTTATGCTCTAATAAATTTGTTAGTCTCTAAGGTGCCACAAGTACTCCTTTTCTTTTTTTAAAAAACGTAGAGAATTTTAACTATATTCACTTTGTGTAATATTTTCATTTTATTTGGATCCTGAGGCTACAGTAGTTAGGATCAGTTTTCTTTAGAATCAGTTTCACTTTTTGCTTATTGTGCATTAGTGGTGCAGTCATATATGGGTTTTCAACCCTGTAGATACATATTTTAAACATATTTTGAGTCTTTTCCACTCATTTTAGTCTTCACTAAAGACTTGCAAAGAAAAAAGTGGGCTTATGCCCTTTTTGCTCCAATAGAGTAGGTAAAAAAAAGTCAGATATTTGTCCAAAAAAGATAGTTTTGTTTTTCTGTTTGTTTTTTATATTAGCAATTCACTTATTGGCTACCCTCAGACTCTGTAGCAGTTGGAGAAAACTTATGAAAATAAGATATCACAAGATCCAAGGTACTGAAAGTCAAACAGTGAGATGAGGCGGTATTTAGGGTGAAACTACTCAAGCCCTTTGTTTTTGTTAACATTTATTTATCTCCACTGTCTAATGAACATGTGGGGGAGTTAGGGGGGAGGGCAGGAAGAATGTCACTTAAAGATTCATGAGCTTTTCTCCTCACAGTACACATCTGAATTTATAGTGTAGCTAGAACATCATTTCTCTGCCAATGCAAATTCTGTCATTGACTTCAGCCATTAAGTGCGAGTAGAGGACTTCCATCATTTCCTCTCTACATCAGAGAATGACACTTAGTCATTTAGCCGCAGTCAAATGTTGCACTGCGACATTTAGCCGCAGTCATTGCCATCTTTCATAAAGGTTATGTAAAGTCACTCCAAATAGCCACTGAAAGGGCACACAATTTGAGTCAAAGTGTTCTTGCCTAGAATGACTTCAATTGTTAACAATTTTTCTTGCCAGTTCTACTGTATAAGGACAGTTAGCATATGTTGTATTCTTCCTTACATTCTTGCACCATCAATAGTGGTCTGTGGTTCTGAGAATTATTTGGTATACTCTCAGTGAAGTTTCTGACTTTAAGGCCAGAAGGGACCACTATGATCATCTAGTTTGACCTCCTGAACATCACAGGAGACTATTTATGGATTTAATTAGTTTTACATGTCATCTCTGAGGTCATTATTCAGGTGGGGCTTAGTTTATGTGCACCACAGACTAAAGCTCCTAAACTCCCTCAGAGCTCCTAAGAACTACTTCTAGGCATTCTGAAAGTCTGAAGTTTTAACACGTGTTCTGTTGAATTTATGAGTTCCAGAGGACAGATGCCTGAAGACTCCTCAGCCACCAAACTAATCTATTGTTGAAAACTTGGCAGACCAGTAAATAGGAAAATTTGGAAAGTCAGGGTTCAGTAAATAAACTTGGGTTATTTGCAGAAATCAGAGTGTCTAATTTTTTTGCAAGATATTATGTTATAGTAATATTTCATCATTAAAAACCCAGCCAGAATCTCTGTTCTTTTCATGCTACATCTTCTAGTTTGTATATCTCTTTTGCCAACTACCTTCTAGTGTCTCTTTCTCCAGATGCATGTGTATTTTGTTGTAGGTAATGTAAGGTTCTTTAAATTGCGGGGGGGGGGGGGGAGGAATTGTATTCATAGAAGATTTCTTAAAAAAAAATTTTAAAGAGACAATTCTGGGGCATAAATCTCTTGATTTGATTAACCTGTTTCTGCATACATCTTAAGGCTACACTCTCTTCCAGGGTTACACTTTAGACATTGCTCTCTCTTGATATCATGATAGCCATTTTCAGACTACCTGTACTTTAAACTTAAGTTGCCTCTACTCCTTGATTGGCTTTGAATCAGGGCCCATGTTCTGTTAACATGTCCTTGCCTATTATTGGTCATGCACTTAGTGTCTGATTCCACACCCATTGAAGTCAATGGCAAAGCTCTCATTGACTTCAGTGGTGAAGGAATAGGCCCTTAATTGGTATAGCTACAGACAAGAAAGAGTAAACAAAATTTGGGGTTTCTAAGAAATTTTGTTAGCATTTTTGAAGTATAACACTGATAAGGTCACAGATCAGTTTAATGTTGCTTTCCTTACCTTTTATACTTACTCTTTGTATGATGCAGTCCTATATCCTAACACAATTAAAGACACTAGAATAATTTCTGCTACAAAATGATCTGACTTATTATTATTAGTATTCATATTTGTTATTTGTTTATCATAGTGCTTGGGATCCCCAGTCACAGACCAGGGCCCTGTTGTGGTAAGTGCTATACAAACATGTAACCCAAAGATGGTCCCTACCTCAAAGCAATTACAGTCTAAGACAAGTGACAACTGGTGGATTCAAATAGACAGATGAGAGCACCAGGAGACAATGAGGCAGTAATAGTTAGCATGATAGGCAGTGATCTCAGTGCATCAGCTGCCTAACCATTGTCAAGTTTTCTGTAGACATTCTAGATAGCGTCACTTAAGGATTGGGCCAAAGTAGGGATGATTACTACTAGACTTCTGCCTCCCAGAGAATGCATTTGTCATATTGACCTCAGGCAGACTGCATATATGAGTATTGCTGAATATGGAATATTTAGAGAGTTAAGGAGGGGGTGTCATGTTTTTTCTTGGAAAAACATTAGATTAAAATAATAAAATTTACTGTAAAATTTTAGAAAGTCTACAGGCAACCATAGCAACACAGTGGGTGAAAGTGAGCATCAGATGTAGTGAGGTAGATTCATAGATACTAAGGTCAGAAGGGAACGTTCTGATCATCTAGTCTGACCTCCTGCACAACGCAGGCCACAGAATCTCACCCACCCACTCCTACGAAAAACCTCACCTATGTCTGAGCTATTGAAGTCCTCAAATCGTGGTTTAAAGACTTCAACAAGCAGAGAATCCTCCAGCAAGTGACCCGTGACCAGTGCTACAGAGGAAGGCGAAAAACCTCCAGTGCCTCTTCCAATCTGCCCTGGAGGAAAATTCCTTCCCGACCCCAAATATGGCAATCAGCTAAACCCTGAGCATATGGGCAAGATTCACCAGCCAGATACTACAGAAAATTCTTTCCTGGGTAACTCAGATCCCACCCATCCAATATCCCATCTCAGGGCATTACACCCATTTACCCTGAACATTTAAAGATCAATTAATTACCAAAATCCCATTATACCATCTCCTCCATAAACTTATCAAGTAGAATCTTAAAGCCAGATAGATCTTTTGCCCCCACTGCTTCCCTTGGAAGGCTATTCCAAAACTTCACTCCTCTGATGGTTAGAAACCTTCGTCTGATTTCAAGTCTAAACTTCCTGGGGGCCAGTTTATACCCATTTGTTCTTGGGTCCACATTGGTGCTGAGCTTAAATAATTCCTCTCCCTCTCCTGTATTTATCCCTCCGATATATTTATAGAGAGCAATCATATCTCCCCTCAACCTTCTTTTTGTTAGGCTAAACAAGCCAAGCTCCTTAAGTCTCCTTTTATAAGACAAGTTTTCCATTCCTTGGATCATCCTAGTAGCCCTTCTCTGTACCTGCTCCAGTTTGAATTCATCCTTTTTAAACATGGGAGACCAGAATTGCACACAGTATTCCAGGTGAGGTCTCACCAGTGCCTTGTATAATGGTACTAAAACCTCCGTATCCCTACTGGAAATACCTCTCCTGATGCATCCCAAAAATCGCATTAGCTTTTTTCACAGCCATATCACATTGGCAGCTCATAGTCATCCTATGATCAACCAATACTCCAAGGTCCTTCTCCTCTTCCGTTACTTCTAATTGATGCGTCCCCAGCTTATAACTAAAATTCTTGTTATTAATCCCTAAATGCATAACCTTACACTTCTCACTATTAAATTTCATCCTATTACTATTATTCCAGTTTACAAGGTCATCCAGATCCTCCTGTATCATATCCCGATCCTTCTCTGAATTGGCAATACCTCCCAGCTTTGTATCATCTGCAAACTTTATTAGCACACTCCCATTTTTTGTGCCGAGGTCAGTAATAAAAAGATTAAATAAGATTGATCCCAAAACTGATCCCTGAGAAACTCCACTAGTAATCTCCCTCCAGCCTGACAGTTTGCCTTTCAGTATGACCCGCTGTAGTCTCCCTGTTAACCAATTCCTTATCCACCTTTCAGTTTTCATATTGATCCCCATCTTCTCCAATTTAACTAATAATTCCTCATGTGGCACAGTATCAAACACCTTACTGAAATCTAGGTAAATTAGATCCACTGCGTTTCCTTTGTCTAAAAAAATTTGTTACTTTCTCAAAGAAGGAGATCAGGTTGGTTTGGCACGATCTACCTTTTGTAAAACCATGTTGTATTTTAATCCCATTTACCATTAACTTCAATGTTCTTAACTATTTTCTCCTTCAAAAATTTTTTCCAGGACCTTGCATACTACAGATGTCAAACTAACAGGCTGTAGTTACCCGGATCACTTTTTTTTTCCCCCCTTTCTTAAAAATAGGAACTGTATTAGCAATTCTCCAATCATACGGTACAACTCCTGAGTTTACAGATTCATTAAAAATTCTTGCTAAAGGGCTTGCAATTTCAGGTGCCAATTCCTTTAATATTCTTGGATGAAGATTATCTGGGCCCCCCAATTTAGTCCCATTAAACTGTTCGAGTTTCGCTTCTACCTCAGATACGGTAATATCTACCTCCATATCCTCATTCCCATTTGTCATGCTACCATTATCCCTAAGATCCTCATTAGCCTTATTAAAAACTGAGGCAAAGTGTTTGTTTAGATATTGGGCCATGCCTAGATTATCTTTAACCTCCACTCCATCCTCAGTGTTTAGCGGCCCCACTTCTTTCTTTGTTTTCTTCTTATTTTTATGGCTATAGAACCTTTTACTATTGGTTTTAATTCTCTTTGCAAGGTCCAACTCTACTTGACTTTTAGCCTGTCTCACTTTATCCCTACATGTTCTGACCTCAATAAGGTAGCTTTTCTTGCTGATCCCTCCCATCTTCCACTCCCTGTATGCTTTCTGCTTCTTCTTAATCACCTCTCTAAGATGCTTGCTCATCCATCTTGGTCTACAACTCCTGCCTATGAATTTTTTCCAATTTCTTGGGATACAGGCTTCTGATAGCTTCTGCAGCTTTGATTTAAAGTAATCCCTCTACCTTTAGATCCATAAGTTCTTCAGTCCAATCCACTTCCCTAACTAATTTCCTTAATTTTTGAAAGTCAGCCCTTTTGAAATCAAAAACGCTAGCTGCAGCTTTATTTTTGTTAATCCTTGCGTTCAGTTTGAACTGAAGTAGCTCATGATCACTTGAGCCAAGATTATCCCCTACAACCATTTCTTCTATGAGGTCCTCACTATTCCAAATCCAAAACCAAATCTAAAATGGCATCCCCTCTAGTCGGTTCAGTAACTACTTGATGAAGGAATCCATCAGCTATCGCATCTAGGAAAATCTGAGCCCTATTATTATTACTAGCACTGGCCCTCCAGTCTATATCTGGGAAGTTAAAGTCTCCCATGATCACACAGTTTCCATTAGTATTTACTTTATTAAAAAAACCATTAAAAAGGGCTCTATCCATATGCAAATTAGATCCCGGTGGTCTATAGCACACCCCAAGCACTATCATAGGGGAGGCTCTACTAGTTTTCTTCCCCAAAGTAATTTTTGCCCAGACAGACTGTCTTATACATTGCATCGCTTCTTATTTCTTTACATTCTACCTCATCATTGATATACAATGCTACTCCACCACCTTTACCTTTATTTCTGTCTTTCCTAAACAGCACATACCCTTCAATACCTGTAGTCCAGTCATGACTACTATTCCACCATCTTTCTGTTATCCCTATAATATCTGGTTTCACTTCCTGCACCAGTAGCTCTAGTTCCTCCATTTTGTTACCTAGGCTCCTCGCATTGGTGTACAAACATCTTAATTTTTGCTGTTTGGCCTCGCTCACATTTTGTACCCTATTAGGCACAGTCATTCTACAGCCAGTATAACCTATTAGACTGCTATCCACACTGCCCTTCCTCCTTATATACATTCTCCTACCCATGGCTGTATCCTTTCTTACTTCGTCTTCTTCCCTCTCAATGCTAAAATCCGGCGTGGAGATTACCTGGACATCTCCCAACCATCTCCCCCAAATTCCTAGTTTAAAGCTCTCTTTATCAGTTGTGCCTGCCTTGATCCTAGAAGTCTATTTCCTTCCCTACTCAGATGAAGTCCTTCCCGAGAGAACTGTCCTCTGTCCATGAATGCCTCCCAGTGGCCATACATCCCAAAGCCCTCCTTATAGCACCACTGCCTAAGCCATCTGTTGACAGTCATCATCTTGTCAGACCTTTGTTGCCCTTCTCTAGGAACAGGCAGAATCCCACTAAAGATCACCTGAGCTTCGATTTCCTTAAGCATCTTCCCCAGCCTAGCATAGTCTCTCAATACTTTCCAGCGAGAATCTAGCTGTATCATTTGTTCCCACATGAAGGATAAATTAGGGGATTCTTTCCCACTCCCTTTAGGATCCTTTTCAACCTCAGGTCTACATCCTGTATCTTAGCACCTGGAAGACAGCACACCCTTCTATTCTCTGGATCAGCTCTGGTTACAGGCCTGTCTATTCTTCTCAATAAAGGGTCCCCAATCACATAGACCTGCCTTTTCCTGGTAATGGTGCTATTCTCCAGTCTCTCCCCTGTTCCCTCTGGCTGCAAGTTCTTTGCATTCCTATTCTCCCTTATAATACTCTTCAACCCATCCTGTATCCTCCTGGGGCTCATATTTGGTGTAGTCTCCATTGACTCTTCCCCTTTTCCTATAGGACTAGCCTCTCTTCTCTTCTTCCTTGCCCTTCCACCTTCAGCAACTACCTGCTGAGCCCCTTCTTCATTTTCCAACTCTGCAAACCTGTTTCTAAGCTCTATTTCTCCTTCACTAGCCCATCTTTTCCTCTGCCTGGGTCTTTTAGTCACATGCTTCCACTGACCACTTTCCTCACCCAGTCCCCCCTCAAAATTCCCCAGCCCTGCTTCCATCTGTAAGTCTGAGCTTTTCCCTTCAGCTACCTCATGTCTTTGCTCCATCATCTGTTCAAACCCCTTCCTAAACTCAACCAGACTTTCCACCTGCATCTCCAAACCTCAGATCTTTTCCTCTATCAGCTCTATCAGATGGCATTTCATGCATAAAAAACTCTTACCAGGTCCCCCCTCCAGGATCATGTACATACCACAGCTTCCACATCCAGTCATCCTTATTGTGTCTTCGACTACATGAGTCACTCCCACTGCTGCCTCCGTATCTGTCATAGTCTTCCCACCTAAATCCTGTTAATCTGCAAAACACAAGCCACACCAAAGCACCACCACCCATAGCAAAAACAAACCCCAAACAAGCACCACAATTCAAACTCCCCTGTTTGTTAGCTCCTGTGCCACTGCACGTCTGGCTGGCTACCTTTATAGCCCCCGCTATAAAGCCCCCTAATCAGGGCTCAGTTTCTCTCCCAGCAAAAAAGCCCCTACAAGTCTCTACACATACAAATACTACAAATACAAAACCAAATACAAATACCTTCTCCTCCAGTGTTAGTAATATTGTAGATGCTTTCTTGTTGGAATGTAGCTATTTTGGTTTTATGGTATATTGAGGACTGTGCTGGATTTGCAAGCCAGCACTTTACATGTGGAGAATATTCTTGATCCTATTTGAAGGCTAGGGGGCTCTGTAGAGAAGCATGTGATCTGGGAGCAGCAGTGAATTAGCAAAAGCCAGCCTAGAACAAAGTGGACTCAGCTGTGCCTCTCTGCCTTATGGAGCAGCCTGCTTTGTCTCTCTCTGTTTGGTCACTGTGTGTTATTGTTCTATATTCTAAGAATAAAAAGTGTTATGTTGCCACCTTCCTGAAAGGGCATTTTACTTTATCTAATTTCCATGTTTGCATGCCATGAACATGAGTTTGATTTTTTGATTTATTTGATATTTTTCCTTGGTTTCCAAATTCCCCCAGATGCAGTAAAGTAAATATTGTGCAGTGATTTTATTATACAAATAGGGAATCAGATGAGCCCATCAAACTAATTTTTACCTGTGATCTAAACCAGGGGCGGGCAAACTTTTTGGCCCGAGAGCCACATCTGCGTTGCAAAACTGTATGGAGGTAGGGAAGGCTGTGCCTCCCCAAACAGCCTAGCCTCTTCCCCCTCCCACTTCCCGCCCCGACCGCCCCCCTCAGAACCCCTGACCCATGCAACCCCTCCCACTCCTTGTGCCCGATCGCCCCCTCCTGGGACCCCACCCCATATCCAACATCCCCTGCTCCCTGTCCCCTGACTGCCCCGACCTCAGACAGCCCTCCACAGGACTCCCACCCCTATCCAATGCCCCCTGCTCCCTGTCCCCTGACTGCCTCCCAGGACCCCCTGCCCCTTATCCAACACCCCACCCCACCCCACCCCCTTACCATGCTGCTCAGAGCAGCAGGAGCTCGCAGCCCCACCATGCAGCTGGAGCCAGCCATGCTGCCAATGCTGCCTGACAGGCGCGGCGGGCCAGAGCGCTGGTGGCATGGCACGCTGAGGTTGCAGGGGAGGGGGGACAGCGGGGGAGGAGCCGGGGGCTAGCCTCCCCGGTTGAGAGCCATGTGGCCGGACAGGACAGTCCTGCAGGCCGAATTTGACCCGCAGGCCTTAGTTTGCCCATCTCTGATCAAAACAATCACTGAAACCAGTGTATTCAAAGGTGAAGAGCTAGTGCACTAATTCACTGGGCCACCCATCTCAAAGGCAAACATAGAAGTAGTAGAATCCCTTTGTTAAATGTTTGCTATTCAAGCTCATGGGGACACTTAATTGGAGAAAATGATGTGGCTGGTGACTTCCCGAACATTTCCTATAATTGAAATACTGCACTTTTTCTTCTTCAACAGCACAATGGCTCTGCAAAATCAGGCCCTGCAAAGTACAAAATACTGTTTGTTGTATCATATGAAAACTTGTTTGTTTCAGTCCTGAAGGAAACTGCCAGAATAGATGCCTTCATGTGCTAGAATTTATAAGTGCCATTGCCAGCCTCACAATAGGTATGTGGCTCAGTGTTCTCAGATCTCTTTTCCTGTACATAAAATCCTTTGTTCACACAAAGGAGAATAAGTTGATCACCCATTGTAGGTTATTATAACCTTTAATGCACTGTGACACTTTGGAAGTTCGCCCAGATCAGTAAGGAGTTCTGTCACTGCCTGCCCTGTAACCTTGGGTACCTTTAGGCTGTTCAGATCCCTGACACCAGAAGCATGTCCACAGCATAAAAGTCCAGCAAAGCTGTCATCAGCCCACTTACTCTGTACAGGGTGAGCCAGGCAATCTTTTCAGGTCCCGAGTCTCCCCAAAACCATCTCCCCTGCAGCGTCCAGTCCCTCTTACTAGACCCTCAAAGAAGTAACACCAAGTTCACTGTCTCCAAAGAGCCAGCCACTACACACAACAGCTTGTTATCTCAGCTGTGGTTATGCTCTCCACCAAAATACAAAGCACTAAGATGGGTTGTAGTAAAAGTAAGCAAGAGGTAGGAGTTGATTTTCAGGACCAGCATGTTACCAGTTTGTACATGATACTTCACACAACAACTGTTAGATACGAATTATTACAGTGCGTTGGGGCAAAGAGTGTGTCAGGCCTGATGGGAGTTATGGTATGTTAGGCCCTCTGCCAGTTGGCACTGAGGACTCCCAGGGTCACATACATACGGTAGAATATATTTTTGTGAGAAAGCAAAGAGTACGAGGGAATGAGGGAGCTGCCCTTCAGCAGTCTTGAAGCCTGGAGCAGGCTTCCTAGGTGAGTCAACCAGGACACCTGGCACAGGGAAGCAATACGTACCGTAAGCAGCTGATGCTTGATATAAAGAACACGAAGCAATTCTGAGAGAGGAGGCTGACTCTGGGAAATCTACAAGGGAGCCATCTCTGGGCAGGACAGCTGTAAACTGAACCCCAGAGTGGGTCAACTCCTAGGAACCGACAGAAAGACTCGGTGACTGAACCTTTTGGTCACCCAGGGTTTGAGGTAAGAGCTGCGCCTTGGAATAGATTTTTGGGAAGCTATAAATGACTGGGGGAGTTTTTTTACGTTTGTATGGGACACTACCCACCTGAATCGGCGGTGTGTTGAGACGAACTTTCATTAAAAGGTTTGGACTCTTATTAAAGAAAAATGCTTTCACCAGATCCTTCTGGGATGGGGATGGGGGAAGGAGACAGGCCATCCCTCCCACAGTATTATTCAACATCTTCCTCTTTTACAAGGGAATTTTATGAAGTATGCTAGATTGACAACCCTAGAGACTAAAGATTCTCTGTCTTTACATAACAGGTAAAGCTGGGCCACTGACTTCTTTGCCATGTCCCATCAATCTTCAATCCTGACCTGAAAGCATCACCTCTAAGCTTGGGAGGGTAATTTGCCTCAAATGCCTCCTCTGTCCTTAACCTGTCTACTGAAACAGTCAACAAGGATGCCAGTTATTTTGTGGTGTGCAGTCATGCACAAGGAAATGGGGCAAGACCACCAAGTCAGTTCTCATGAGCCACTGAACCATCATCAGATAGTTAGGACTTTCATTATTGACATAGGCCAGAATTGAACCAGAAGCCAAGAGTGAACAGCTTCATATCTCATTACCATCTAATTCTCCCACTCACACCCTTTATTGTCCTTTCGTATGGGACTCTGAGCATCTCCTGTAAAAACATTTTTGACAGCACCCAATGTGTGCTAAGTACTTTATATAACAGATACATGGTCACTACCCCAAAGAGTTCATCTAAACTGAGATGTGACAACACATGAGTGATGAATCATTAGAAGGAGATGGGGGTATGGAAAGACAAGGGATAAAGTTATAAGATGACGTGCTTATTCAGTAGACAACAATTTAGCCTATCCTAAATATGCTCTTGAAATCGAATTAGATGACTAGTTTACAAGGAAAGAATGCCACAGAATTATGAAACATGACTATCAGCAGCATTTTTGTGGGATCAGAACAAGAAATAAATCAAATTGTCATCTGGGATTGCCAAATTAACATCAAAGCTTTATGATTAGAAGTTGAGCTGGTCAGAAAACACTTCCATCACATGAATATTAAGATTTTTGTAAAGTCCCAAATTTTTCATAAAACAATTCTTAAAAATAAAAAAATGGGTCAATCATAATGTTTCACCTCAAACCAAAAATCAAAAATCTTTTCATCCTGAAAGTGTTGAAAGGGAATGTTTCAACATTTGAAAACTATCCCGTTTTTTGTTTTGTTTTGTTTTCAAAAGATGAAATTTCATTGAAATAGGACTTCCTGCAAAAATTTAGGTGTTGTTAAAATTGCATTTTCCAAAGGCAAAATCTTTCAAAGAAAAATTTCCAACCAGGTCTAATTAAAAGCTGTTGCTAGGTAAAGCAGAACCTTTCATGTTACACTCATCAATCAAGGGATAGCCAGGACAGAGAATTTATTTTTCAAATTTGCATTCCCATCTTTGTTTACTGCCATCTCATTATTTTGAATTAATGGTTACTGACTGGCATTACTGTTGATGGGAACTGTGTGACTATTCCCCTAGCTGATTTTAGAAATCTCAAAGAATTATGCTACTTAAGGCTATACATTTCCATCATACTGAAACGAAGCCAGCCAAGATTCTTAGTGTTACATATAACCTCCTGCTTAGGAGGCTTCTTTATTTTGGTACAAATTTCAAGCCTCGCTGTGTAAAAATAGGCTCCTAAATTTAGTGTTAGTCACCTAAATAAAGGTGGCCTTATGTTTTAGAAGTGCTAAACCACCATAAGCTCCACTGAAATCAATGGAGAGGGAGGTGGCTTGCACTTCTTAATAAAAATAGCCTGATTTTCAGGTGCTTAAATATGGATTTAGGTGCCTAGTTTTAGGCACCCAAGTCTGAAAGTTTTCACCTCTGATTCCTGGAATATATACATGAACTCATCTATCCGGGAATATAGGCATGTTAGGCTCTAGTTTAAAACTAACCATATTTCTTTTCACTCTTCAGTTATAGCCAGCACATGACAGAAGAATTAGGTGAAAGAAAGGGGAGAAGAGTTGAGAAAACAGAAAGAAGGTATATCACTATGAATGATATTCTTTCCCTCTCCATTGCTATGTAAAGAGCACTAGTGGAGTTCTAAAGCGACAAATGGAGTTTGGGGGAACCTATATTTTGGAGACCAAAGATTATGGAACAGTGAGCTGTTTAGAGAGCAGGCAGATGAAGTGCAGGAGAGCAGTGCTTCCATAATACTGGGGAGTGACATTTAGTCAGATCAGCAGAGTGAGGGTAATAGCCACACCTGATGAGGAAGGTTAAGAAAGTCTTGTGCTGAAATCCAGCATCTAGAGTCCTGCTTTCCCCTCTCAAGGGAACACAGCACCCTACAGCACCCATTGGATTCACAGATATTTGAGCTGAATGGGTAGGGAGGGAACATAGGTTATATTTACTACAGGGGTTGCTCTTTGCTTCTTTACACAACATACTTCACACAAAAGAACCACATGGGCACAGTGGGTACTAAATAGGCATGGTTGTCAACTACATAGGACATGCAAGCTCTAGCTACATATACATTGCTGCTCTGGTGAGGTGCTGGTGGCTTCTCAAACATAGGAGGCTGAGGGCCACTAAAGGACTCCAACCATTTAAAAGGATACTACCCTATTCCATTACACTAGACCAGTGTTTCCCAAACTTGGGACGCCGCTTGTGCAGGGAAAGCCCCTGGCGGGCCAGGCCGGTTTGTTTACCTGCTGCGTCCATAGGTTCGGCCGATCGTAGCTCCCACTGGCCGCGGTTCGCCGCTGCAGGCCAATGGGGCTGCAGGAAGAGGTGCGGGCCAGGGGACATACCAGCCGCCGCTTCCCACAGCCCCCATTGGCCTGGAGTGGCGAACCGCAGCCAGTGGGAGCCGCGATCGGCCGAACCTGCGGATGCGGCAGGTAAACAAACCGGCCCGGCCCACCAGGGGTTTCCCTGAACAAGCGGCGTCCCACGTTTGGGAAACACTGGCCTAGACCATCAAAAGTCTACATTCAACATGAGATTCTATAGCACAGCATTTGAGCTAAAACACAAAATAACTATCTCAGATACCATGGTTCTGCAATGGTTGGTAAATTGAGTTTGTAACGGTGACTGACACACATGGTAATTTCCTGCAATATGCTGGACAAACATTATTGGATTAATTTAATTCCATAAGGAATTACTTACAGTATTAAAAGTCCATTGTTTTAAAAATGAAATTTTTTGTATATTATGGGATTGTATGTAATGTCGCTGGGGAGAGACATAACTAATGTAAACCCTAGGAAGTGTACCCTCTCCAGTTTTGAAAGAACTCAGCCTGTTGAAGCTTTGCCTTTTGGGTGCTGATCATCTGTTACATGAGGATGGCATCAGAGGCCCAAACAGCATAAAGGAGTGACTCAGATGCATGGACATGGTTGTTCTGAGCACAGACAGTTAAGAACTTGAAACCACAGAAAAACCCGTTGGTGGGGTTTGCAACACCTGCCAGAGCCTTTGTTGGAGTTGAGGTGATCGCTAGCATGCTTATTAGTATGCATGTAGGTTCTTCTATTTTAATGTTTTCTCTCTAATGCTTTCACATTAAGAATAAATCTGCTTGTTTAGAAAATGTGTGGTAATTTATACCAATAGGCAGTTATACTGTTTACAGCCTCTTCAGAAAAGGCAAAGCAGGCCTGCTTAGCCAGTCCCACTTGCTGGAAAAAATCAGTATAGGCAGTGAACCGTGGAGCCTGGAAATACCCCAGTCAGGCAGGAGAGAGAGTTGTGCATCTCTAACCAAGAGAGGTGCCTGCTGAGGAACTTGTAGCCCATAGTGGGTGCCCTGCTTGACTAAAAAGGGGGAAATACAGATGTAGTTGCCATGAACTGTGACAGTGCCCAGTGTTAATGAGATTTCTACTGAGGTAATGAAGCTTTCTTCAGTGAACACCTGGCTTAAATATACACTTTACTATAGAGCTCAATGCACATATTTATCATTTCTGGCTTCTGAGAGGCCAGGGAGATTTAGGATCTAGAAGTGGGGTATTTTATTTCCTTGCTAGGAGAGATGAGTGGGCAATACACAGGACACATTTATCCTAGGCTACTTTTAATTACAATTTGAACAGATTTTTCCACTTATGAATCTCAACAGGGTTATTAGCCTGGGTAGCCAAAGCACAACACAGCTGCTCATAGCACCAAAGCTCCAGAAAATGGTTGTGTATCAACATCCAGCAAGCTGTTTCTTTAACTACTCTGGGAAATGTGGGACAAATTCTAGTCTGTTACACTGGTGTGAATATGGAGTTTTTACATATTTACACTGGAGGAAGAGCAAAATTTAGACTTGTGTTTACCCCACTGTCACATTGAGGCTAAAATTTTCAAACCTGGGGGCTAATATTTAGATACCTAAATCTTTAGGTATACTTAGACACAGAAGTTTTAGATGCAGAATCTTACTGTGGTGGAGTCTGTTTATTTCAATAATGCTCTTCTTGTGGTGCTGAGTAACAACAGATATGACATTTAATAACAATCCCTAATGGCTTTATAACTGTGGGATTAACTGGATATTTTTACATAGTTTTTTCCTCTCTGGTTAAATTTGTCTAGTCTGAGCTGAGATACTACTTTAAAAAGCTTAAGTCACCAGTAAACTTTGGCTTCCTCTGATTATGGGTTGGACTGTGTCTTGATCTACATGCTTGCACAGGTATATAATAATGCTGTCAAGTCCTCCTTATTTATTTGTATTGTGGGAGACCCTAAAGGCTAGTCATTACAACTTCTCTCCGGTAAGGTGCAACATGGAAGAAATTGCTTCCTTGCATTGCTCTTCAGTCAGGGCAGCAACATGCTACCCTATCCACAGAGACTGTAGGGAAACCATGGGCTAGTTATACGATTCCTTGGGGGGAAGCTAAATACTGGAACTTATAGTTGTCGTTGGGGGTAGAGAGGAAATTAAACAGAGAAGCCCATACCAGTGAGTTACTCATTTAATTAAAAACAGGGTTTGATGAATCTCAAATTCCTTTTCAATTCATACATAAATCTGGCAGTTTGGTAGAATGATCAACAATGTAATTGGGGAGTATTTTACAACTAGTTCTGGGGTCCATGGCTGTAAACTTCCAATTAACTGGTCTAATGTGAGGCTGTTAGTTACTAACCCAAAGAATCAGCTGTCAGATAGTCCAGACTACCCCCAGATCCTTAAAACATCCCCATTTCTAGGTAGACAAAATGGGTGAGGTAATATCTTTTATTGGATCACCTTCTGCTGGTGAGAGAGACAAGCTTTCGAGCTTACACAGAGCTCTTCTTCAGGTCTGTGTAAGCGCAAAAGCTTGTCACTCTCGCCATCAGAAATTGGTCCAGTAAAAGTTATTACCTCATCCACCTTGTCCCAGGATATAAGAGAGACCAACGCAGCTATAACAACACTGCATACATATTTCCAGGTGTCAGTTTCCATCAAATAGACATTCAGTAGGATAGAACTGTAATAGAGTACATATTCATCTGTACTTTTATTGCTTAGTGCCTTTTTCTGTTTTAATGAAGGCAAGCATGACAGGCTACTGTTTTGCAGAAGTGAGGAACAAATATCAAAAGATTTGACAGTTCCATGTAGTTTAGATGTGCCTCTAAATGGTTGCATGATTATATTACTGTAGCTTTCTCCACATTAGCCAAACATTGTTGAGAAGATAGTCAGCTGGGGTAAATCAGTGTCACTCCATTGACTTTTATCAACAAAGGTTAGCACAAAGTCTTCCTATGGGGATGAGTAACTCATAGGAGAAATCTTTCCTACCTCATACCTCTAGGTGTGCGTTCCTTCACCTCTACCCATCTTATTTACACCGTACGCAGGTAGCACTGTCTCTGACACACAATTTGGATAGCATCTCTTTTGCTAAGAAGCTTATCTTCTGCATTTGCTTTACTTATCCACACCACCTTCCACTCTAGAACCACACGTGTATTTAAAGCAAAAATAGCCAGCCTTCTTTCAGACAAGTGTACCCCATCCAGCTGGAGCAAAGCCAGGTATATCCATTGCCTTATTATAATAGCAGTTAGAAAAGATAATCAAATCAATTATGCTTTTTGTCTTTATACCTTCTATCATTAGAAGTTGTGTCAGGAGATGGAATGTTTGCCTAGCAGATCTCTCATGGTATTTTGTTCTGTGGATCACAATATCAGCTATCACTAAAAAATGGTATTTTAATCCAGGATGCAGCCTCCACTAATCTTCCAGGGAAAGCATACCTTCAATCAATGACTTCCCCACCAAGATTCAAATTGGCTGGTAGAAATGATCACTGGGTTGGCTTCAGGTGTATCATCAGTAATGATTCTCAAATAGTAGTGTTTTATGCAAAGCTGTTTAAAATAGCTGCAATATTCTGATTAAGTCCTATATTGGCCAAACTTTACTGGTTGACTTTTTCTTTAAAAACAAACAAAAACTAGATGTAGAGTAAACTAGGCAGACAAAAGATTAGGACCCATCCTGGGCTGATGTGATACTTTCATGAAAATTCATCAGAAATATTGTCCCAAAAGTTAGTGTCTCTTCCAGGAGGAAAAAAAATCTCAGGGGAATTCCTCCAGGAAAAACCCCCTAATAAAGGAAAATGATTCTGGTGGCTGCTTCTTTCCACAAAACTGCTGAAAAATACAGTATCTCTTGGGAAAAGCAGTTTCAGAGATAGGTCTCTAAATTAAAAGTATTGCTAACCTTGCACTAAGTACCCTGATTTTGTATCTGTAATCCTCACTCCTGACCCTGTTATTTATTAGCAGTCCCCTGTAATTATTTAAATCCTAGGTCCAGTAGTTCCTCTCTTAGGTTAGGAGAGGTGCCTTCACACACAACCCTGCTTATACCAGCCCACCTGCCAAATTGCAGTAGGTGCACAGCTCAAGTGAGGCTTTTATATTTGTAAGATGAGACCAAACAGCCCACAGGTGATTTTAAGCCTTCCTATTACACTGTCCCAATCAGGCCCAACAAAACCTATATAAGTTGCCCCAGCTGTTATCTCAGTTCATACAGCTCAGAGGTTGTGGTTCTGAGACAGTATCTTCCATCTCCAAGCTCTGCTTGAAAAATGATCAGCTGGTAGCAAGCAACAATGATGTCTCAAGCATCAACTAGAAAACAATGAACTAAATCCTGCCTTTATCTGCCTAGCTGGTTGAATCAATAGGTCCATATGCTGGTTCACTGGCAAAAGTGCATGTGCTCTGCTTCATCTGGTATAATTCAGAGAGAATAAGCAGAAGCAAAAAACCACCATCCATGCTTCAACAGTTCAAATAGCTTTTTGGTGTTTTTCTCTCTCTTCTTTGCCCTTCTACTACACCTCTCTTTAGATCCCCTCTTTATTGTTGAAATGCATCTCTGTGGAGAGGGCCAGCATAAAATCTATACACCACTTCAGTCACACTTGCCCTTCTGCTCTGGGGCTCAACCTAACCCAAGGGTGAATGCTTAGTGTAGCAAAGAAATATGTGCTCACTTGAGTTAAATCATCTGGTCACTTAGGCATTGCAACACTCCTCATGAAGGTACCTAGAAAAATCACAAGAACAATACTGCGATCCACAAAGCCTGAGTTAGGCATTTAGGCTCTCAGTATGATGAATGGGGAGAAACAGGAATCTTACAATAAGAACATAAGAACAGCCATACTGGGTCAGACCAAAGGTCCATCTAGCCCAGTATCCTGTCTTCTGATAGTGGCCAATGCCAGGCGCCCCAGAGGGAATTAACAGAATAGGTAATCATCAAGTGATCCATCCCCTATCACCCATTTCCGGCTTCTGGCAAGCAGAGACCATCCCTGCCCATCCTGGCTAATAGCAATTTATGGACCTATCCTCCATTAATTTATCTCGTTCTTTTTGAACCCTGTTATAGTCTTGGTCTTCACAACATCCTCTGGCAAGGAGTTCCACAAGTTGACTGTACATTGTGTGAAAAAATTCTTCCTTTTGTTTGTTTTAAACCTGCTGCTTATTAATTTCATTTGGTGGTCCCTAGTTCTTGTTTTATGAGAAGGAGTAGATAACACTTCCTTACTTACATTCTCCACACCAGTCACGATTTTATAGACCTCTATTATATTCCCCCCTTATTCGTCTCTTTTCCAAGCTGAAAAGTCCCAGTTTTATTAATCTTTCCTCATACGGCAGCCATTCCATACCCCTAATCATTTTTGTTGCCCATTTCTGAACTTTTTCCAAGTCCAATATATCTTTTTTGAGATGGACCGACCACATCTGCATGCAGTATTCAAGATGTGGACATACTAGGGATTTACATAGTGTCAATATGATATTTTCTGTCTTATTATCTATCCCTTTCTTAATGAGTCCCAACATTCTGTTCGTTTTTTTGACTGCCGCTGCACATTGAGTGGATGTTTTCAGAGAACTATCCACAATGACTCCAAGATCTCTTTCTTGAGTGGTAACAGCTAATTTAGACCCCATCATTTTATATGTATAGTTGGGATTATGTTTTCCAATGTACATTATTTTTCATTTATCAACATTGAATTTCATCCACCGTTTTGTTGCCCAGTTACCCAGTTTTGCGAAATCCTTTTGTAGCTCTTCACAGTCTGCTTGGGACTTAACTATCTTTAGTAATTTTGTATCATCTGCAAATTTTCCCACCTCACCATTTACCCCTTTTTCCAGATCATTTATGAATATGTTGAATAGGACTGATCCCAGAACAGACCCCTGGGGAACACCACTATTTGATCCAGCCAGCATGCTACGTGGGGAACCACTTAAGCTAGCCAATAGGAGATGCTGATGAGAAGTGTGTGCTAATCCCTGTCCCCTCACTGAGATAGGTGCCTCCCTGCAGATGTAAGGGCTTCTTTTTTAAAGTGATCCACAACCAGGAACCCATCTCCTGAAGTCAGCTGGTTTACGTGCCTAAAGTGGTTCATGTTGGAATTATTTTGGCATCTGCCCTCTTTCACACAACATGGCTGGAGGAGCAGGGGGTGTTCCCCACACTTAACTCTTTCCACACACAACAATCAGAGGAGGTGTCCACCTTTATGATTTTTATCCCAGTGGTTAGAATGTTCATTTGGGATGCAGGAGACCCAGGTTCAATCACCTCCTGTCTGCCAGAGTGGAGAGGGGATTTGAACAAACATCTCCCTCAAGCATGCTCTAAACACTGAGCTATAGGACATGCTGATGGGAAGGGTGAGGGTGCTATTAAGTATTTATCCAAAGTGGAGCAGTTACTGGGCCAAAAAGGGAGAGAGTGACTGATTCTATAGCCTGGTGATTAGGGCACCCACATGGGAGATGGGAGACCGTAGGTCCTGCCCCCTGCTCTAATCTCTCTCATTTATCCAGAGTGGAACAGCTTCAACAGGAGAGACCCTACCCCCTCACCTAACTGTCCTATATGTCAGTGGTTGCAGCTCTCAAATGAAAGGTGTGGGAAATCCTTGCTCAAATCCTCTTCCCCCATCCCTGGCAGACAGGCGGGAATTGAATCTGGGTCTCCCACATGCCAAGTTAGTGGTTTAACTACTGGGCTAAAAGTTATAAGGTGGGCTCCTGCTATCTGGCCAAATTTTGAGTGCAACCCCCTCTCCCAACAGAAGCTCCTGCACATACACACCCACATTCCCACCTGCACCCCTCGCACCAAATGGGAGCTGCCCAGGTAAGCACTCCACACCCAAACCTCCTGCCCCAACCCTGAGACCCTTCCCTCATTCTAGCTCCTGGCCAGACCCTGCACCCCAACCCCCAGCCTGCTCCTTCACCCCCAGCCCTGTGCTCAGTGCACTCCCACCCTCAGCTCAGTGCAGAAAGAGAGGAAGAGAATGGGCCAGAACCAAGAAGAATGCAGTTACCCACTCTGTGTGGGCAGGGCTGGGATCCCAGACCCGCAGCGGGTTGAGCAGGTCCAGCAGCCGGGATCCCAGCTGCAGGAGCCAGCGGGTGGAACCCCTGAGCGGCAGCGGGCTGAGCCGCTCAGCCCACTGCCGGTCTGGGGTCCCAGCTGCTGGCCTCGCACAGCCCGCTGCCAGTCTGGGGTTCTGGCTGCTGGCCCCGCACAGCCCGCTGCCGGTCTGGGGTTGGCTGCCGGCCCTTTGCCAGCCAGGGTCCCGACCACAGGCCCCACTCAGCCCGCTGTCGGCCTAGGTGAACGGAACCTCAGACCAGCAGCGCACTGAGCGGGCTGGCAGCATAATATCAACATTTTTATTTAATTTTAAATGAAGCTTCTGAAACATTTTGAAAACCTTGTTTATTTTACAATACAACAATAGTTTAGTTATATAATATATAGACTTTTATAGGGAGAGAAATCTTCTACAAAACATTAAAATGTATTACGGGCACGTGAAACCTTAAATTAAAGTGAATAAATGAAGACGTGGCACACCACTTCTGAAATGTTGCCAACCCCTGCAGTAGAGCGTGATAAAACTGTATCCCTGCAAATATAAAAGGTTACTGCCAATTAATTACACTACTCTGTGTTGTGCTCAGCTATTCTTGTTAAACAATTGATGCAATGGAAAAGATGCCACCAAATGGACTCAATTCTAAAAGCTCTCCCTGCATTCAGCTGCCGTTGATTTTTTTTTTAATTTATGTCAATTTGGCACCTATTGTACCCATGACCTTGATTGCTGCAGTATGTGAGCACCTGACAGTCTTTAATTATTTATCCTCAACTTACCCCTGTGAGGCAGGGAAATGCTATTATGGCCATTTTGCAGAGAACTAGGATACCTATCATCTATTAAAATCATGAGAGTTGGTACCAAGCTGCTTTTGAAAATCCCACTAAGGGCTAGATTCACAAAAGGATTTAGGTGCCTAATTGCCACTTTCAGATGCCTAAATCCACAAATCAGACCCTGCTAGGATTCACAAAACCCCCAATCAACAGCCACAGAACCCTGCAGGTGCCTAAGCTTACTCAGCACCTACATTTTTGCAGTTCCCTAAGCATCTGTTTCTGCCTTATCGTACCAGTGGTACTACTTGTCTTTTCAAAACTGCTTAGCAAGGATGCTATTCCTCCTCTGGTATTAGCGCTGTCTTCTGATTTTTCTTCTCGGTGTGTTCCCTTGTGTGAACTCTACTCCAATTCTAAATAGGATTTTTGGACTGTGAGTTTGTTTGGGTTTTTTAGTCTGTCCATTTTCCTCTGAGATTCTGGTGTAATATAAAATTAATTTGCAACTATCAAAAATAGCCTTGGACCCAGAAAAGGGTTGCTTGGCACAGGACCCAGGAAGCTCTAAACAGAAGTGGAACAGAGATTTTTTTTATGACTTGCCCCAACTCACTTGTAGAGTCAGGGTGAGAACTCAGGCGTCCTGACTGTTTCCTTCACTAACCATGGCCCACTTTCTCCCTCCCCGGCATAATGTAAGAGAAGTCAAAAGATTTACGTGTCTCAGTTGCTTCTTATTAATATAATGGAGTTGCTAGAGGCTGGACAGCCTGCTCTCTGTTCTCTGGGGGCTAGAAGTGCTTCAGCAGACTCTTGGCAGTCTTGCCTTGGATGGACTGACTGCCAATGGCATTTCCCACTTGTTTCTTTAAATGCTCTCACTTCATTGTCAACAATAGTGGAAGGTCCTAATCTGTTTGCAAGAGATCTTGAACAGAATTATATCAGGTTTCACATCCAGGGCAAACTGATATTTCTGTGTCTGCAAAATTATCTTTTTTGAGCATTAATAGCTGTGAATCAAAAATCCGTCATTTTTTTCATACTCTTTTCCTGCCTCTCTGATAGGATGGTACCAATTCTGTTTCATTTCAAATGATATAATCTAGGGCATAATTTTCAAAATTGAGTAAGGGACTTGGTCACTTTTTTGAAAGTTTTAGCCCTAAGCTATGTGGAAAATGTGAAACAAAACAAATGAAGATAATCAAATGGAATTTGGAAACCAGTTCATTTAAAGATAATTTTTGGTTTAAAAGCATAATAGTTATCCTCTGGGGAGGCGTAATCAAAACACAACATACTTTCACCATCATGTAGTTTCCAAGGCCAGTCTAGGTTATGCACAATGACAATAACATACCAGGCTCCTTAATAGCTGTTTCTTACCTTTATGTTAAATATAATAAATGTTTAATTCATATCACTTTTCTTCTTCAAACATTTTACAAATATTAACTTCTTAGCATCAAAGAAGAGAATGAATCAGCATCTATTACAATATACATAGGAATCAGAGTAGCAGCCGTGTTAGTCTGTATTTGCAAAAAGAAAAGGAATACTTGTGGCACCTTAGAGACTAACAAATTTATTTGAGCATAAGCTTTTGTGAGCTACAGCTCACTTCATCGGAAATATCTGACATAACCAGTCATTCCTACCAATATAAGTAATACAATAGGAATGCAAGCATATCTGCATTATGTTAAAATATTGGGAAAGAGTGTGAAAACCAAGATATATAGCTATAGGTACTATAACTTTCCACATATATACAATTTTCATATAGGGAGAAGGGAGCACTTCTGTGTTGAGACCCAGCAACACTTTGTTCACATGGACCCGCATCCCAACCATTAGATCAAAATCTTAAAGAAGACTATCTAACTAATACATGTAGAAGACACAGCTAGCTGTACTTTATTTAAGTGTGTGAGGTATAATGTATATTCATGAGCAAAAGATCTTGAACACTTGTAAAAATGGAATATTTGGCTGGGAGGACACTTCACGTGACAGACAAGAAAAGTTTACAATAGGGACTAAAGTTATTTTATTTGGAGCATTCTGTATCTATTTATTACAGAGGAATATGATGAATATAGACTTGTTGAATGGAATCCGTTTCCATTTCTCTGCCCTCTGTCAATTCCAAGCATCATTCAAACTGCCTTGCTGTTAACAACATAAGCTTCCACATTCTGTAAGTGATGAAAAATGAAGTATTCAAACACTGAAAGGCACCTCAATTAACATAGTTTCTTATCTTTTTTTATTTACAAGACATCACAAAAGATTCAGCGTGAAGTGAAAATGAGGAGCACATAGTGAATACACTCATCAACATAAGAGTAATAATTAAAAAAATAAAATGATGGGTCTGGTATATGACAGTTCCTTCACCAGCCCTTGGTAAATTCATGGTCAACCCATTTCCTCTCATTTTCCACCTCTGGGGAAAAGCCTGCATCCTTCCTGGAGTGTGTTCTCAAGTCAGCAAGCTCTAAGAAGTCATCTTTAAGGACATTTTAAAAACTACTTAACCTAGCACAGTCTCTTCTCCACAAGGATAATCCACTGGCCATATGAATTGTTTCTTACCAAGACAATACTTCCAGTCCTTGATAGTGTGTGGTTTTTATTCACCACCAAGAGTCTCTTCCTCAGCAACATCCATGTTAAGTTCCTTTGGTGACAAACTTCCATTCAAGTCACAAGGTTCACGAATGAAAACCAAGTGTCCAGCATAAAAATTTCAAAAGATCCCCACTGTCAATATTACAAATTAATCACTCATTGTGTATATACACACTTACATACTGGAAAACTAAGCTTATTGACAAGCTTTAACTTTGGGTAAGAAACTTTACTTCTGCTGAAGTTAGCAGATTCACTTGCCATCATAAGTCTCCCATTATCCAGAATTGAATGTGAATTCCATTACACATTAGCTGTGATTATCGGTTTTGGGGGGGGGGGGTGTCTTTGCGTAAGCAACATTGAAAACCTGCAATATAGAAGCATTGACTTTAGGTAGAGGCAGAACACTTCTCTGAATACAGGACAGTTTCTTCCCGTAGTACCTGACAGGTTAGAACACTGCAGATCTGATATTTCTGATTCTTCTTTTCTTTACGCAAAAAAAAAGAGAGAGAGAGAGAGAGAGAGGAATGGGATGAGAAAAGCCAGGAGGCATGTCTTACACTAGAATGTCACTTCTCTTACTGCACCACACCACTAGAGATGTCATGGCAACCATCAGCAATACTGGGATTAAGATCAGAGTTATGAGAATTTCATCCGGTGGATCTTCCCAGGGGACTTTTTCTGATGTACAGTTTGAAAAGAATTGTTTATGAATTCCAATGATGAAGCCCTGTGCGAGTCGGTTTGGCCAAAAGCATCTCGCGGCGCTGGCTTCCTGTTCTGTGCAGAGGCTGAAGTTGTCGTAATACCTAGACAGAGAAGAAAATCGAAATAAGTCTGAATAAAAAATTATTTTGTTTCTCTTCAAAAAAAAATTAGTCTGCTGTACTTTGGGGTTTTTTTAGATATTTCAGATGGGCTGTAAATAGATCTTCTCCCTGGTTTTCTCACCAGATAAAAAACCTTTTGGAATTCCAGGGTTTTTTTGTTCTAAAACATGGTTTATCAAATAGTAATTTTGGACAACATTTTGCAATAAAGTGTTTTTGACATTGCCTTTGTATAGGATCTTTGTCTGACAATCTGCTCAACCTCATGGTGTTTTTCATTTGATTTATATGGGTTTTAGTAAAATTGACAATGGTTATCATGTCTAACGTATATGGTTGTACCTACAGTGTAGATATTTCTGCTGAATGAAATAAATTGAATCTCTGGGTGTTCAGCACCTTGGAAAAGCAAGCAGTGTGCGACTTGCCAGAGATGACACAGTGAATCAGATGCAGTGTAGTTATAGCCACATTGTTCCCAGGATATTAGAGAGACCACATGCACTTTGTCACAATGAGTCAGAGGCAGAGTTGAGAATACTCTATTCCTAACTCCTAGTCCTCTGGTCAGGCTTCTAAAACAGGCTAAGTAAAATCCTGGCTCCACTGGAGCCAATAGCAAAGCTCCCAGTGATTTTAATGTGGCCTGTAGTTCATCTTCTCATTTTAACTCATGTAGAAATAGAATGCAGTTCCCTTGGCAAAGGTATCAACAATACCCATAAAAATCTAATGTGGCAATTGCAACAAACTGTGAGTGAATTATAAATAATTCATGCATCGTCTGCTGTTGGGCAGGAGGCTGAGGCCAACTGCAGTCCCAGCATGAGATCATGAACTGCTGAATAATAATTTCAGTCCTGCTGTGCACGGATGCAATAATCAGAAAATGGGCAAATAAAAATTAAATAAAGCATTCTTTTTTTTTAATCTTAACCTGTCCCGCATCAGAGTTAGACTCTAATGCCTGTCTACACCCTTAAGAGAGATCTGCTACACCCAGTAGCACAAAGCACTTAATTTCAGCACTGTAGAGCATACAAAAAGATGCACATAATGTTCAAAAGTAACCAAAGTTTGTATTTATGAGTCCAAGCTATGCTTATAGCAAGGAAACACTGAATTGAATATTTGGAAAGATTGTTGTGATAGGATCGTGAGCCAACATGATTTGGAAAGGGGTAGCGTGGCCAGAGGTAAGAGGAAATTAAGAAGTTGAATTGTGTCTGGACAGCATATAGAGAGGGGAAGGAAGGAATTATTGTCTGTTGTACTTTGCAATGTTCCCTTGAATGATGTGTGACTTAGTAAAACTATTTCAAAGGGAATGAGAGACTGATGCCTTCAGGAACAGCGTGCTGCACTATTGTTGGTGAGCCCCTGCCTCCACCCAATACATGAGTTCAGTAATTGCCTTTGAATGACACATTTCCTGCAATAGGAAAATAACGCCCCTGGGAACTGATGGTGACTTAATCCCAGGTTGTGCAGTAGTGGAGGTGAACCACTCAGCATTGGGGTCAAGGATTGCACTCCCTTGTATAAGGATTGACATTGCCATGTTATTGCCATGTAGGGGCAGAACACTACATGGATAAGGTCTATGGCTACCTTCTTAACGTCATGTGCATAGGAGAAAACAGCAGCTTTGTAAAAAGGCACAGGTCAAAGTTCCTACCCCTTCCCCTTCCTACTGGGGCTGGCACAGTTTCTAAATTCTAAATCACTGCCTGTAGCTTCCTATGCAAACACCAGGTCATTTAAGGGCCAGTGTAAGACCACACCCAGATGCGCTGGCACATCACCACGAGCATGAGAGTGTAGGCAGTAATTCTCAAACTGTGGTTTGGGACACCAAAGTGGGTCACGACCCCATTTTAATGGGGTTGACAGGGCCAGAATTAGACTCGCTGAGGCCCGGGGCTAGCCAAAGCCTGAGAGCTTAAATCTGGGGCAGCAGGGCTCTGCCCCCCTTCCACAGACACACACACACACACACACACACACACACACAAACACACATGGAGCGGCAGGGCTCACCCAGGATCATGTAGTAATTTTTGTTGTCGGAAAGGGGTCATGGTGCAATGAAGTTTGAGAAATGCTGAGTAGAGTATACAACCATTTTAAGAAGAAAAAAGGAAGCTTTTTTGATGGTTGAGAGCAGCAGGGCACTAACAGTAAAGAAGTTAAAAATAAAAGACAAATAATATCCTCTAATTATTTTAATAGTGACCTTCTTCAAACATTCCAGTAGCTTCCATCCTTTATGTCCTGGACTAAATTAGAATCTAAAGAGGACTAGCTGTATATGGAAGAGACACTCCCAAAGGACCAGAAGAAGAATACAACAACTCAGTTGTTTCCCCTGTCTGACTATGTTTCAGTGCACCTTCTGAACAATGGAATCCCTAATGGAAAATTGTAGATAATTGAATAGGGATGAAACCAATAGGATTCTATAGAAATTTAGTATACTATAGAAATGAAATAGATATCCATGGATAGTAAGGATGCTTCCAGAGAAATTACTCCAAAATCCTGGAGATCATAATAATAATTTTGTATAGTGCTTATATCTAAAAGCACTTAGAAGAGGTCAGGATCATTATCCCCATTTTACAAATGAGGAAGTTGAGGCACCGTGAGGTTAAGTGACTTGCCTGAGGTCACCCAGCAGGCCAGTAACAGAGCCAGGAATAGAAGCATGGTCTCAGGTCCTTAAAAGTGCTGAGGTGATGCTCCACTCAATGCCCCTCTGCCTAGTGGAATCATCAGCCCTGAGTTAGGCCCAGGCTGCTCAGACAATGCATGGGGAGAGTTAGGCACATAAGGAAGGCAGCCTTTGATGCCAGCAAGCTGAGTTGTGAGCCACCACAGATAGCCGGGACTGAAACAGCAAGGAGAGGAATGGGGTGAAGAGAGGGGCTTGAGTGCCAAAGCATATGTCTACCCAGCATTTTGGAGCTCTAAGAATTGCGGTGTAGATAGCATTTGAAGGTGTAGTTCAAGCTCTGACGACTGGGGACAGTGATTGGCCCTAAAGCCCAAGCTCCAGCCTGAGCTGCAACTCCAAAGTGCTGTCTACCCAGCAGTTTTTAGAGCACTAGTGCAAGCCCCGCTAACCTAAGCCCGTTACCCTGGGCTGGACGTAGCGTAGGCATACCCTAAGGGGCCAGCCTAGTGTGCCAGGCTGATGAACCAGAGATAGGTGCTTCCCTCTGCTTGGGATCTTCAGCCACAAACCCTCTGATGGAGCTGGGTGCCTAAGCCAGATCAGCTGCTTAGTTAGCCTATGTCCAAGCAGCCAAAACCATGTCTTTTGCTCTCTGACTCTCACCCTACATTTCCCTATGCCCCCATGTGTCTTCTGTGCAGGAGCTGTGCTCCCCAAGCCCCACATATTGATGACCTGCATTCTTCCCTCCTGCCGTGAAGTCTGACAGGTATCCGACTTAGGCAGTTGTAGAGCCCACCTATGGGATCAGGTCCTGTTAGCAGGACTATTGTTCCCCCACCTAGTCTGAGACTCCACTTTGGGGCTTCCAGGGCTTTGGCTTGAGAAAAGGCTCTGAATTGCTTGTTAGCAGCAGGGCAATCACAGCACTTAGGTGGCTTTACAAATGCCAACAAGTTTAAATTTAGGCACCTTCGGGACTTAGGCATCTATGGAATTAGGCAGCAGCTGAGATATAGTTTTGAAAATGTCAATGGCAACTTAATAGAGGATTTAGGTTCTTAATAAGGCAGAAAGGTGGCTAAATACCTAGAAGGATCGGGGCCCCAATCCATATCCATTGGGCTACACACTGCCCCCTAATAGACAATAGTACTTAATAATAATTGAGGTGTGCAGGAATGGGTATGTATAGTGAATATAAATTATTCTATAAATCTAAGTACTATATTCCTACCATCAAATTCTACAGGATGGCTTACAAATTCTATAGAAAAGTTATCATTCTTTTACAAGTTCTGTAGAACTTTTTCACTAGTGTTGTAATGATTTCAGCAAAAATTGACCCACTGCTTTTGTATTTGAAGTCTAATACAGTCCAAAGAAATTGAACTAAACAGCTGCCAAGTTCTCCCAAATAGTAAGATAAAAATAATTAGGTTTGGTATAGTGTGTTCAAAAGACTGAATCCCTAAAAGCCAATCCACGCTCACACATGTTATCGTAAGTAGAATTCTGCAGAACATTTACTTAACACCTCATGCCTTAAAATACTAATGTTTTACCTACATTATAACTGTTTTTGCAACACATAGTTGTGAGACTGAAGATAAGGAAAAATCTGAACTACTTGAGAACCGTGTCTGTGAGTAATACTCCATTAACCTAAATACTTGTGTATGCTTTCATGAGAAACTGCATATTTTGTCACATTTGAAGTTATTACCAATATATGCTAGCAAACAGCTTTTCACAGCAACAAAAATCGCCAAATTCCTCCTTGGAATAAATTGCAAGTTCTCAAACATTTGCCATATTCGCAAAACAATTATATTGTTTTCAGAGCACAAATAGCTTTTCTTTTTCTGCACTTGAGGCTTTCCGGAAAGCAAAGAATAATTCAGATCACAACTGCAATATGGTTAATTTTTTGAAAGACGTGAAAACATGAATTTTCAGTGATTTTTTTTTGCCTATGGTGAAATTTTAATGAATATTCATACATGCAGTCTCAGATTACTGTTTAATTTATATTCACTGGTGCAGAAATGTGCATTTGTCCTGATAAAGTGTTCTCTGGAACCTCCATGCAAAGGAATAGAAGATTGGGATGTGTCATGTACAGTACTGTGTGTCAAGCCACATCAGACAAATCCACAAATTTGTTTGTTGGAATTACTGAACAAACTAGCAGAGAAATCCAATAATATTCTATCACACATGCAGCATGCATGCAGTTAGCTAAGCTCCCTGGGAGTTCTTTAAATCAAGGCTCTAAAATTGGATAGCAAGGTACATAAGCCATGAGCTTATTGATCATATTTCCACTCTTAGTATTCACACATTACAGAATGAATAAACTCCCAAAGTCCTGTCTCAGCATTCTATGGGTTTACTCTAAGTCTTGGAATGGATTTGCTAGAGACAGTCTCTTCTTTTGTTCTTCTTGAAGTCTCTCATGTAGCACTCTTAAATTAAGAGAGAAATAAAATCCCTTCTTTGTATTCCTCAGAGTGGACAAGCTTCCTCATTCAGCTAACCTTCAGTTTATATATAAGTAGTACTAGTAGTATTGTAGAACTTTGGAGTCCTAGTCATGGGCAGGGCTGGCTCTAGGTTTTTTGCCGCCCCAAGTAAAAAATTTGCCGCCCAAAGCTCCGAAAGCGCAACTGCCCAAGCAAAAAAAAAAAGGTGACCAGAATGCCGCCCCTGGAATTGTGCCACCCCAAGCTTGTTCTTACTTTGCTGGTGCCTAGAGCCGGTCCTGGTCATGGGCCACACTAAGCATTACATCCCGAGGGCAATAGGATGAACTATAATCACCCCAACCATGGCTACCTGCACCTCTAAAAACAGCTGCTTGAAATTCTAGTTACAGCACTGACATCTGTGTACCAATTTTCTTAATTAATCCAAACACTTCATGCCTCACAACTAACAGTATATGTTAATCAAATACATGAGTCTCCATCCCAGGAAACACAGCTCCAACCTAGAAATGTCATCCTTACATAGTCACATAACTAAAAATGGGTTTCAGATCAGGTGATCAGGTGACAAAGTACAAATTTATCCCTGTTGCAACTCTATTTGCTTCAGTGGAATTACATCAGGAATGAATTTGGCCAACCATGTGCCTTTTCATTTAACATGAATTCAAGCTAGAAATGAATTCAAATTAGAAACAACTATATAACAAATATCTAAGCACAATGCTTTCAACTTGCCTTCAAAAAAAACTTATGGTTGTCAGAAGAAAAAAGCTCATATGTTTCAGGCCATTTACCCAATAATAGGAATTGCTAAACCAGTGTGAAAAAAATAACAGCTTCCCTTCAAAACAATATTCAGATAAAAGTTTTAATTTTTATTCTTTCATTTTTGCACGTCCCTGCCAGAACTAGAACCAGAAGTGCTGAAATAATAATAATTATAAATATCATACCATGAGAAAGGCTGGTCTCATGTTATTTCCACTGTAGTGGAAGCAGGAAATACCAAAAAAACTCACAAGAAAGCTTCTTCTTGTGTGATTCCTAGCCAAATGTTGCAGAATTAAAGGGTGTGAATAGTTTAGATAAACTTTAAATTAAGGATCCAACCTTTCAGTTGATTATCTCCTTAGGTTTCCCCATCACTACACAAGGAAAGTTTAATTTTCTGTTTTACAATTCCACAGCTATATTCGACAAAGCAGACACTGTAAAGATGTGGAATGCTTCTCTATTTCTTTCATATGAACATTTAATCAAGTGAATCTGTGGCTGCATCTCACCCTCCTTCACTTAAACACCACCAAAGATAAAGTGATTCCCTTTGGCCAAAAGGAGCAACCTCATACACAAATCTAGATCACGTGCTGCAGGAACTTGGGCAAGTCAATTCCCTGCCTGTACCTCAGTTTCCCCATCTGAAAAGCAAGGATAATAATACTGACCTCCTTTTAAAAGCACTTTGAGCTCTAACATTAAAAAGTGCTATATAAGAAGTGAGGTATTATTATTAGACTGTACTTCCCTAATTAAATCATATCTTCCATTATGTATCACGTACATAGAATTCAGCCAGAAGAAAATAAAACTCCACAAAGCACAGGGAAGGAAATTAACAGGAAAGTGAAAAACAGCCAGGTTAATGAGACAATCTTACTGTATAGTTGACTGTTACTACATTAAATTATGGATGACATTATGACAGATTTACACACTTGGGTCTGAAAATCATAAATACACTTGGTCTCCTTTTGAGATATTTACACTTGAACAGGCCGCTAGAGAATGAAAAGTGGTTGACTAAACCTAATTGAGAATCTTCATATACAAAATTTAGTACCAAACTGTTGTCAGATACCTAAAGATATAGGGGAATATGTAAATATAAAGAGCAGCTCTTCATTTATGCAACATCTCTGATACCAAGTGCCCAATGTCTATTGAACAACAGAAGCGCCTGTATTCAGCAAAGGGTAGAATCAGGAAGAAAAATGTTTGATACTAGTTAAGTATCATGGTGTAAAAGATAATTTAGCAGTGGAGGGATTGCATTAAAACATCAGCATTTACTAGCCACTGGATTTTGCATTCAAACCTGCCTGAGCTGTATCATGGTGATTATCTTTATTAAACACCACTTGTCAAGTAGGGATCACATGTTTAGATTTGGACTAGGTCAGAGGAGATTCAGAATATTTACAAGGGCCAGTGGTATGTCATGTGGTTGTGGGAGATCACTGATTCCATGATTTATCAGGTTTTTGACCCAAAAAACCCTCCAAAAAACACATTGCAGGATCTAATTCTCACCTTCTTACACACTGGTGTAAATCAGGAGTAAATAAACTAGGAGTAAAAGGTATTGCATCGTGTAAACAGTTGCAGGCCCCAATCCTGCAAACACTTAAGTATGTGCATAGTTATGCACAAACGGTCCCATGAGAGTTATCACCACCATCAGATGGTAACAAATGATTGGGGCTAGAAGTGTGACTTGGTAAATGATATGAAAAGAAGTGAGTAGGTCATGAAAAAGGGGAAATTACAGGTTGTATTATTTGAATCAAAACATTCCTTTTTGCCTAATAAAAAATGTTTAAAAACCATCTAATAACCTTTTAACACTGTAGACGCTTTAAAGCCCATCACAATGGCATGTCTTGTTTTGCTAGATCATGCTGTACACACTTATATCACAGTATTTGATCAGTCTTTGGGCATCCCTGACATCAATGGGATTCCTGAGGTCAATAAAGTTACACACCTCCTTCAGTGTTTTCATGTGGCAGGGCCCCAATCCTGCCAGGAAGATCAGAATCTGGCCCATAGAAGATTATTTGGCTTAAGAGTCAGCTCTACAGAGCTGCTGCCTTTGCAGTTGAGGCAGAGAAGAGGTATGTATTGGAAGAGCCGCCACCACTCTATCCCCAGCAGAATTGCCAAGGCTGAGTTATTTTGGGTACAAAATTGAATTCCGTGATGCCAGGAGGTTGATAATACCTTGCAAATAACAGTGTTTATCGAAAGAGTGTGCCAATTTTAAGTGGTTTAAACTATTAGAGGCTATTAAAGGGTCTGAACAGTTTATTGAAAGAAAGGCTATTTTGATTTAAATGAGACTACTCATAAATTCACCTTCTTTTATATAAATTCATTACATTTGCCTTTTTCTCCCCTGAAGAACTCTCCCTCTTTTTTTCCTATCACTTACCCTGACAGACCACTAGCCCCAGTCATTACCATCAGATATATGGCTATGCCCTGACCTGTGTGAAATGAGTTGGTTGTCTCAGGTAAGTTCCTGTAGTAGTAGACACAGGGGTGCTGGAACAATTTTTATAGTATGGATGGTGAGAGCCATTCAACCCCAAATTGTAAACCCTGTATCTAATGGAATTCACTTCAAGCTAGGGACACTTCAAGCTAGGCAGCACCCCCAGCAGTCCTCATTCCAACACCTATGGACACAGGTCTACATCACAAGTGTAACTAATTAGCACTCTGGTTGGTAGTTGTAGTAGAGAACACCAGAGGTGGAATGGAAGACTGACCTGTCCTTTCCACACAAAACATGGTTCCTGTAGGTGAGGCGCACCACTCAGGCAGCTTGGGAGTTTACACTACAGCTATGTTTTCATTACAGCCATGACAGTGCCACAGTTGTGCCACTGAACCATAGACACTTCATGCATCGACAGAAGGTTTTTTTCCATTGCTGGAGCTAGTCACCTCTCTGAGAGGCTAGGCCAAAGGAAGAATTTTTCCTGCCTAGCTGCATCTACAATGGGGGCTATAGCAACCTAACTACAGCACTGGGGCAAGAAATTTTTCACAGCTCAGTCAATTTAACTAAGTGTAGACCAAGGCTACCTCTGCATGTGCTATACTATAGATATACTCTTGGCTATCTGTCATTTTGGGGCCAGATTATGGCTGGACCCTTTGTGGGTGTGTAAACCCCATCTGCACCCTTGAATGCCCCTGAATACAGGTCTGTTCCTGGCTAGCACCCTGACTGGCACTTGCCTTCCAAAGTAGGGCAGGGATGAACTGGCTCGCTACAGAGGAGTAAGCAACTGCATCAATCTAAGGAGTGACACAGGAGCAATACTGGCCAATAACTTATGTCCAGGCCACCTCTCTGTGGCACTGCAGTTCCATACCACCCATCACTCAGTCCCATACTTTAATGGCACAGTGTAGCCCTTGGTGACATAACATTATTTCTTTCCAACAAAATGTACAAAGAAAAGAACATACTAAAATACTTGTGATGGCCTGGAATGCTAAGCATAGCTAGTCAGTCCCATCCCCTTGCCTTCCAAATCAAGGGCTTGCTTTGCTTCTTGGAGCCGAGTTAGGGATTATAACATTGCAGTGCTACAGGTGCACTCCCCCTCCTTTCATTATGATGAGACTGGCTGTGACAAAGTGGGGATTTTCCCTTGTTATGTTGTATGTGAGCCTATGTGAGTCTTACTGTTTGGCATGAATGCTGTGTGTGCCTCCATTTCCTTGTATATTGCACCAATGTCTAGGTGGTGGAAATAAGCATGTATGGCCTTTGTGGGGGTTGCTCCAGCTGTCTGCATGGATGCTATAGCCACCCCTTCATAACCTGAGACCCAGGAGGGGGATGCGACCAGGTGACTTTTGGCCTGGGAAGTGAGACAAAGGCCGGAGGAGGAGCAACGGGCAGGGAAGGGGCCAGGCAGCTGAAAGCGAGTCAGGCTCAGCTGGCTTGGGGTTCAGGGGCTCCCCTCCCCCGAAGATGGACTTGGCTGAAAGACACTGATTTCTGTACTAACAAATTCTGTCCTACATTATGTTCCTGTCAACTAATAAAACTTCTGTTTTACCAGCTGGCTGAGAGTCACATCTGACTGCGGAGCTGGGAGACAGGGCCCTCTGGCTTCCCCAGGAGCCCTGCCCGGGCGGACTCACTGCAGGAAGCACACAGTGTGGAAGAGGATGCTGAGTGCTCCGAGGTCAGACCCAGGAAGGTCGAAGCTGTGTAAACCTCTTGCCTTGGAGACACTATGCTCAGAAAGAGGAGGCTCCCCCAGAGACCTGACTGGCTTTGTAGGGAGTATTTCCAGAGCATCTCCCAGTGACTCCGTGACACTGCCTCAAATGCTTCAGAGCCGATATCTTGATCTAGTTTGAAGCTATTATTTTCTAAATTGTTATGCAAACTGTTTCTTTATCACAAGATACAAAGCTTTCTCACGAATGCTGCAGGGGCACAAATAATCCAAAGCAAGGGAGTGGATTGAGCTACTTCATAAAAAAGAATCTGGAATTAGTTTTTAGGAGAAAAAAATGCATCAAGAAAGTTATATGTAAAAATATACTGTTTAAAGGCACACACTAGTCAATTAAAGAATTTGGAAAGCTTTATACCCTTCTTCCTAATTATGCCACAACCTGATGGGGAAAACAAAGACTTTTTAAAAAAAACTATAAATTAAGATTCTGTGGCCTTAGGAAGCCAGATGATGTTTTTTTTCTAGCTTATTTAAATTAAAAATATTTCCTGATATTTGAAAACATTAATTTTAGGATACACAGAGGTTCACTGAACACACTATTTGTATTATAAATGTCCATGTTAAGACAAATATCTCCCTAATTTATTATATATATTACCCATGATTTCTCAGGCTTCTAAACTACACCTATTTCAAAATTAAAATAGTGGCAATGCATATCTTTCAACAAACTAGGAGACATATATGTCCTGTCTTGGAAAGTTCTAGAACAAATAGTTGTGTCCAGTTCACCTCCATTAATCCTAAAATTAATATTTTCAAAGATCAGGAAGTATTTTTAATTTAAATAAGCAGAGAAAAATCATCTGGCTTCCCAGGGCAATTGAATCTTAATTTAAGAGAAAAACTACTTTCATTAACTAGTGGGTGCCTTGAATCAGTATATTTTTACATATTTTTTATAGTTACTTTATGTAACAGTGCTCCTGGTCAAGTTATCTGTGGGGACCAGAGCCATGACACCTGGATCTAAAATCAGTATCCTGAACTGCTTGAGCTAAAGGCCCAGAACTATGAGTTTAGAGATATCTGCAGATTCATAAACCTGTATATGTGGTCCTGCCACGAGAGGGAAATAAGAGCCACACTGTGTCAACATGGGTTACACGTGTGGCTGATTAAACATAAACACTATAGATGTCTTTCACAGCTAAAACAGGATAAATAAAAATTTCCCTGCAACAAGACATTTCAGCTTCCACATGCCCTATGCCAACATAAGGAAAAGACAAGGTTTGTCTGATGTTAGTTTTAAGTCATGACTTCCTTAAGTCATGACAATGCTTTAAATACAGCAGAATTAAATCATAATTTGCTTGTAGACCACCTGTGTTCACTTTCAAACCACAGCCTTTTGAAAGTTCAGCTGAAACACCAGTTTTGATGACAGAGCAGCCACTAGTCAACCCTTAGTTAAGATTGCAATTAAGTTTCTGTTTCAAGCCTATTTAAAGTTCTGAGGCATACTAATGCTGTTTGTTTTTAACCAAGATCATTTGTAATCAAATATACTCTGGCACACAGCAGCCACCCCGCTATTTGAATTTAGAAAGAACTTAACATGTAAGACTGAAAATGGGTTTGAGTACTGCATTTGGTACTATTTAAGAAAGTCTGTTCTGGTCCTTTACAGGCCAATATTATGGTAATACTAACATTTGACAGAGCACAGAAAATATGACAGTGAGAGGGGAGATGTTACTCAGCTGAATGCTGAAAGAAAGCAGAGTCATTTAAAAGAGACTAAAGTTTTGAGAATAGAAAAAGAGTTCAAATTCCTGAACCTTGACCAGAAAATTTCATAGAAAATGTGAGGATGGCTGAGAAGGGAAGGAGAGAGGCAGAGGGAAGGACGAGGATTAATTAGAACTAAATTAAATTAAAAATACATTAGCCAATCAGAATGGCAGCAATTCTGTTCCTTTTTCTTGGAGCCCCCCTGCAGATGGATTGCTTGGGGGTTGTTTGTTGGGGCTGTTCATTTAAATTGTGTACCACACAATGCTTGCATAAGCTGCATGATTGGGAACCCTAAAAAATGGAGTACCCAATTTATATACAGAACAGCATGGGCAGTGGCCCTACAGACTTGCCCCCCACACTGCCCACTTCTGTTCCCCAACTCTAACCCTGATGTAACACTTCTAGGGATAGGGATGGTTCAAATTCCATGGCTTATTCAATTTATCCTCTCTGCTGAGGCTGCCAATTAGCTGCTATTGTGGCAGGGCCTTTGCGATTGTCTATTGGGAACTGAATGCAAACACCAAACTACTTTTGCACAGGCCATTTCTGTCTGTTCTAGTCACCCCCTTGCTTACCCATCAACATCTAAACATTCCTGAAAGTAGATCGTTCACTCAGAGAACCAGAAGCACACTCATCTGTATTCGCCTAAGACACAGACACTTATTTTTGGACCATCTTTTATAACAAAATATATCTTACACACATACAATATCTCTCAGCCTGAAGAATCCCAAAGCCCTATGTACATATTATATAGATGCACACGTGCACATACATTAAGGCTTGAGCTACACTTAAACATTAAATTGACATAAATACTTTGGTGAGGGGGTATGAAAAACCACATCCTTGACCCGTATAGACACAGCTATGTCAATGGAAGAATGCTTCCGTCAATGTAGCTACCATCAAGATTGCATTTACACTATGGGGTTATGTGAGTATAGCTTCGCCAATGTAGCTAAGCCTATGTAGTCTCCATAGTGTAGGCATACTCATAAGCCTCACAAATGAGATGGGAACATCCATGTGGTAAATTACAAATGTGATAAACTACTGACTCTGTGACTGCGTGATACATTTATCATATACCATCTCACTGGCTCTCTGCCTATTAATTTATTTCTCCGGACAAAATTGGGATGTGTGGATTCCACCACAGACTCCCTGTGTGATGTGGGTTCCCCCACAGACTTAGTGGGCAAATCACTTAACGTCAGATGCTTAAATGTATTTTAGGGACTGAATATGCAGATAAGCAGATGCAAAAGCACCTAGGTGCCTAACTACCACTGAAATTTATGAGAGACACCTATATGCTTCAGAAAATCTCATTAGCGCCTATCTGCATCTTTAGTCACCTAAATACCTTAGAAAATCTGGCCCCAAATCTCTTTGTGCCACAGTTCCCCATCTGTAAAATGGGGATAATACTTCCCTACCTCAAAGGGGTATAGTGAACATAAACCCATTAAAGGCTGTGTGGTACTCAAATACTGCAGTGTTGGGGATCGTGTAAGTATCCATGGCAAATAGTTGAATTTTATCTGACCGTACCTGGAAAAACTCTTTTATACTATGCTCATCATTCATAGATTCCAAGGCCAGAAGGGACCATTGTGATTTTCTCATCTGACCTCCTTTATAGCACAGGTCATAGAATTTCCCCAAAATAATTCATAAAGCATATCCTTTAGAAAAACATTCACTCTTGATTTAAAAATTGCCACTGATGGAGACGCCACCATGACCCTTGTAAATTGTGCCAATGGTTAATTACTCACTCTTGAGAGCGTATGCCTTACTTCCAGTCTGAATTTGTCTAGCATCAACTTCCAGCCATTGGATTGTTATTCCTTTCTCTGCTAGACTGAAGAGCCCAATACTAAATATTTGTTCCCCGTGTAGGTACCTTGAGACTGCAGTCAAGTCATCGCTTAACCTTCTCTTTGTTAAACTAAATAGATAGATTTAAGGAGCTCAATCAGTATAAGGCATGTTTTCTAATCCTTTAATCGTTCTTGTGGTGGCTGTTCTCTGAACCCGCTCCAATTTATCACTGTGGGATCTGAGTGCTTTACCAATGTTGTAAGTAAGCATACAACAAAGGGTCTCTCTTCTCCAACTCCCCCTGCTGTGCTGCACAAGCTACAGGTAACAGGTTAAGCATGAAAACATGTAAGGCTGTCAAGTTCAGAAAACAAAGAAAGCCCTATCTCCTACAACTTTTGCTATAAAAGGCATGAATTCAGATTAGTTTCTGCATTGCTTCATCAAAAATCTGTACTTAACAACCCACACATCTAAGCATCCTTGCAGTGGGGGACAGACCAGACACTACCAAAGGAAGAAGAAATAAATAAAAACAGCAGTGGGGACTGAATAGCTTTTGAAGACTCCCAGTTTCAAATGTCGTCTTAGTTAAAACAAAATCATTGCTTCCTAAACAGAGACTGGGGAAATATATTAGGTAAAGATGAATGGTATTTGAGATCATCCCCTTTATATGCACCATTTCAATAGTTAATATTATTACTGATGTTTGTATGTAAGTAAAATAAAACATAAATAATAAAATACTAATAATGTCGAGCTCTTATAGAGCACTTACTATCCATAGTAAGTAGGGGGGAGGGATAGCTCAGTGGTTTGAGCATTAGCTTGCTAAGCCCAGGGTTGAGAGTTCAATCCTTGAGGGGACCATTTAGGGATTTGGGGCAAAAATTGGGGATTGGTCCTGCTTTGAGCAGGGGGTTGGACTAGATGATCTCCTGAGGTCCCTTCCAACCCTGATATTCTATGATTCTATGATTCATAGATCTCAAAGCAACAGGTCAGTATTATTACCCCTTTTTACAGATGGAAAAATTGAGGCAGAGAGAGGTGAAGCAATTTGCCCAAGGTCAACCAGCAGACTAGAATCCATGTTTCTTGAGTCCCAGTCTAGTGCTTTATCCACTAGGCAACACTAAGGCTAAGTAAGGGGGTGTCTTTTTAAAAAAGAGCCTAAGGGAATTAGGTGTCGAACGCCCACAAGAAACCCCAGCCTAGTTAAATATGTCGGGCTGCTTCTGCTATTGGATCCCCTCTTAAATAAGACAATAAAATGAGAATGAAAAAAAATTCACCCTTATCCCAATTCTATGGCCCATTCACAACTCTGAATGAAACAGAACATTCTTCTTCATGTGGAAGCAGATATGCACGTTGTAGTATGGTTTCCAAAGCAAAGCACAGAGACCTCACTGACAGACACAGCTGAGCACTTTCAAAAGTATCCTTAGTTAGGGTTAAATTCTACCATTGCTCTGGAGCTAGATAGGGATGTGGGAGCAGAGTGGTGGTTTTCAATGTGAGGCTTATTGAGCCATTCTGCCTATGCAAGGTCAAACAGCTCAGGCAGAAAGAAGAGGCCTGGAAGCAGTACACTCAGCAGTTCTCCTCACAGTCTCTTCAAAAAGGAGAACTGTGCACTCTCCCAGTACCTCCTGCCAGAAAGCAGAATGTTTTCAGGGAACTGGGAGTTCTGAACCACCAAGCCCTATACCTTCCAGGGGCGTCAGCTGGCCATGGAAGTGCTATATCTAGGTTTGGTTCTGTTTCTGAATGGATGAGCTGGAGGGCAAAGTGAAAGACTCCCTGCACAGCTGTCATCTTCCTGCCACTCCATCTGCCATACATACCGGGGGGGAAATGTTGCCCATGGTGAGTCCATGGCAAATTAGAGAGCCTCATTTAAACTTTTCATCCAGAGGCATCACTGAATAATCCAGGCCATAAAAGAAGTAGTAATAGATTGAAATATATCTATCCAGGTTCTTAAACACAAAAAAAAAAAAAGACAAATCATTCCCCAGGACTAGGTAGCTAAGTAATGTCCCATGTATGAAAACAGAATTAGTCACCATCAAGTATGCGGGAGTCAACCCTGGCAATGTGATCAGATGCAACAACTGAGACTCAAATCTGCACATTTGAGCAAAAGAAAACATGAACCCATTTGAACCATCGTTTGTAATGTGCTAAATTAAATCAGAATATCGTGTATTGTTGTCTCATGATGACAGTCCAGCTAAGCCAGGCTCTGGATGTCCATCCAAAGAGTATGAGTGGCAAGAGAGGACAAGCCACAAAGAGAAGCCATCCCTAGAACACAGGAAGGAGAAGTAAACTGGCCACTTCTGAGGCTGGGGCTCTCTCCTGCTACCACCTGAACCCAGCCCCAGAATGAAGGCTGTACTGAGCTAGCATATTTATTATTTATGCCTTAACCCCATCAGGGAGCCTGGCATGATTCAAAACAAAGAGGCAGACAGGACCCTAGTCCTAAAGAGCTTATAAACACTATCATGTCAGGTTCACACTCCACCAAACATTGTGGCTAAACCTTGAATCTGCACCTATTCAGATTCTCTCATTCTTAATTACAGCAACAGCTGAGCTTCCTCATTATGTAAGACAAATTATCTTTCAACATGCGTGGTTAAGATTTTAAAAGAGAAAGCATCTGTAAGCCCTTATCAATTGTGTGTTACATAAAAGCTGAAATCATGACTTCTCAGTATTGCCTGCTGTTTGAGATAGAGGAGGCTGCTCTGTATTTGTCTTGTGCTAAGATGAAAAGGGGGATTGATGGAGTCCGTCCAAAAAGAGTTTGTTCAAATTCATTTAGGTCTGAGAAAGTTCACACACTCAGTTGAACTAACTCAGAAACTTGAAACAAAGCTCAAATGAAACCACCAAAGGTTGCCTTGTTCCTAGTCCTACCCCATGCAAATTTATCAAGTTTGATGTGTTTTTCACCCCAAACCAGAAGTCAACCTAGGCTCACACAAAACCCAGCCCAAACTCAATGAATAGATAGAAAAACTGGAGTGAATTTTGTGTTTCATTGTAAGTTTTGCACAACTCCAGCTGGAAGACTGTTGACCTCCCAAGACTCCCCACAGCATCATGGGTTAAACATCATGTACCTATCATAAAGATCAGGAAAGAATTTTCTGTAGTATCTGGTTGGTGAATCTTGCCCATGTGCTCAGGGTTTAGCTGATCACCATATTTGGGGTTGGGAAGGAATTTTCCTCCAGGGCAGATTGGAAGAGGCCCTAGAGGTTTTTCGCCTTCCTCTGTAGCATTGGGCACAGGTCACTTGCTGGAGGATTCTCTGCTCCTTGAAGTCTTTAACCCACGATTTGAGGACTTCAATAGCTCAGATATAGGTGAGAGGTTTTTCGCAGGAGTGGATGGGTGAAATTCTGTGGTCTGCGTTGTGCAGGAGGTCAGACTAGATGATCATAATGGTCCCTTCTGACCTTAGTATCTATGAATCTATATATAGTGAAAGTTGTAAATAATTATATGAAAAATAGCATCCAAGACTCTCTGCTGAAATGACTGTCTAATTTCTATGGTACATGTTTTCTGCCATGGTAAAAAAAAATGGGAAAAGCCTACAAAAATAAATGTATATTCAATAATCAAAAAGAAGGCAGTAAAGGCAACCAGATAAAGCGAATTTAACAATTAGTGATCCTGCCACAACTATTTAGAACTCAGTTTTCACATCTAGTCTCTTTCTCCCCTCCCCCACAACATCTTATAAAAAATTTTATTTTGAGGTCTGGAAAAATGTATGGTCTGCAATAAAGAATTGAGCTGGGAAAGAAATAATTCAAATGAACAATACACCAGACCTCTGAATTCAGTCACACTCAAGGAAGTGTTCATGATTTCTGTATATGTGGGGTCATTAATGCTTTTATTTAGATGGAGGCCAGTCAGTGTGCATCACCTCTTCAGAAAAATGGGAGGAAACTTTCAATTTATGCTCAGGAGCCACATACCCAGGCACACCGAAAAGGAAGCTGGGGCTTGAAAACCATTACTGACAAAAGATATCTATTCTAGGGTTACTGTTATTGTGGTGAGTGGAAAGTCTAGCTTCTTGCATCACATTCCTGTGACCATGGAGTGGTGTCATGAGACATTCTCTCCTTCTTTCCGTATGACAGGATGAAGCCTGATGTACTGAAAGGAATGACTCTCTTTAATAAATTGAGGGTAGTCTTTTAGTTAAATTCCTAACTTGCTTGTGAGATGATACGTTCTTCCATGTTTGAAAGCACCCAGATTTATCCAACTATTCACATTTTGCTGATGTGCTCGAGCATGTGATATATAATGTTTCAAATAGGCATCACTAGGTTGCACTGTTACATATAGTCTTCCACTTCCTTTTTCTTTGTGCAGAAGCAAGTTTTGACTGTTGGGAAGACATGTTGTGCTGTGTTAGTTTTAGGTTATGCAAGATTTGTGTGGATGCAGCTTCAGTGGAGAAAGGGAGTTATGTGAGCAGCAAGAGAGGTTGCTCTCTGCCGTGGGTCCTGATTAGAGTCTATTCTTTAGGCATTGGTGTTGGGCTGAAATTCCTTGAAGAAGGGATAGCCCTGCATGCTGTTTGACCATCTCATTTCAAGACTAGTATATGTATTAATAAAGCAAATCACACTATCAGGGTGATTTGATTACAGTGTATAAATACCTTCACAGGGAAGAAATACTAAGTACTGAAGGGCTCTTTAATCTAGGGGAGGAAGATATAACAAGAACCAATTGCTAGAAGTTAAAACCAGAGAAATTTAAATTGGGAATGAGGCGCACATTTTTAACAGTGAGGGTGGTTAACTGCTGGAAAAAACTACCAAGGGAAGTGGTGGATCCTCCATCTCTTGATGTCCTCAGATCAAGGCTGGATAGCTTTGTGAAAGATATGTAATGAATATATATCAGGAGTCCACATTTATGGCCCACTGAACAGTTTTAAACTTAGTCTCTTTAATCTGATAGATACCTTTTTCAGACTGAGACTTCTGCTCCTACTGCAGTTTGAATCAGTAACACAACTACATGAGCTAGAAGAAAGTTTCCACTTGGCTACACTACTAAGATCCTTGAGGTCACTAGAAGTCACCACAACTTATTGGTAAAATATTTATTTCATTCATTCATTCCATTTTCATTCTTCTGAAGACTGAGTAAGTAGGACTGCCGCAATACCAGGATGGCTGATGCAGTGCTTTGTCAGTCTCATCCTCTTCCAAATGTATTCAAAGCAACACTACTGAAAGCCTGAGGAATGTCATAGCAGCATTTGCCCAGTATTAATAAGTTGCATTGTTACAAGGACATCTGTTGTCTCATTGCTTCTTGCATACTAGCACAGCTGAAAGTAAATGAAAATTAACAACAGGAGGAAAAGGAGTCTGACATATTTGTTGACGACATCTCCTGATCAGCAGGGTCAGATACAACAAAACTGAGGGAACCCGAACAATGTGCATGAAGGCTAAATGTTGAATTCTTATTGTTCCAATATATATGTTTTCCTTCCTGGCTAATTTGTGAATGTGCTAACTGCACAGAATGCTATCTCTAAAAGGAAAACATTCTACATAAAGATTGCAATGCAGCTGCTGACTTTGACTTCTCAAGCACCCTACCCAAATAGGAACTAACTCATACGCTTGTCATATTTTTCCCTGTTTGCCTTGCTTTGTCTTTCTGGGCTAAATGCAAAAACAGATGGCTATGTTGCAGAAGTAACATTTCCAGTTACACGTGCATAAGCAGGTATTTATATACACAAGCCTATTTTGCAAATTGCACCCAACTATATTTTACAGGTATTATACCAATTACCTGTTATCTGTGCATATGCATTTTACACATGCAGTCCAGTGCCATTTTTTTCCAATGTGGCTTTTTATATTTAAGAATAGTGTTAGACACAGTCACTGAAGGATTATGAAGAAGTAGAGTTTTGGGGGCTGTAAAGGAGTGACAGAATCAGGTCAGCAAGGGACCTGATCATCTCAGACAATGTAAAGACGTCTTGTGGTATTAACTCTCAGAAAACAAAATTTTAATTGCTCATGATAATACAAAATAAGTGTTAAAAACAGCTGCCATCTGTTGTCAAAAGACACTATAACTTAAGATGTGCGTTTGTTCACTACAAAAGCTAGGGCCATCCCTAGACTAAATGATGCCCCAGGCAAGGAGCATATTCAGTGCCCCCCCATCCATTTGTTAAACTTTTGAATACCTGCCCTAGCACCCCAAGCCCAGTGCACCCCAAGCCTGGTGCCCCAGGCAGTTGCCTGCGCCTAAATCCAGCTCTGGCAAAGGCCCTGACCCTGAAAGCACTCATGGGCTATAATTTATGCATGTGAGTAGTGTTATTGAAGTCAATACTTAAGATTAAGCATGCACTTAGGTATCTAAAGAATTCTGGCCTAAATTCCATTGTAAGTTCATTTGATGACGGCTAGTGTTTTCATACAAGAGTGTATCATGCTAATCAATATTGTCTCATAGTTTCCTTATATTCTTCCATCTGTCTCTACCTGTTGTCTCGTGTTTTATACTTTGATTGTAAGCTCTTTGAGGCAGGGGCCATCTTTTTTGTTCTGTGTTTGTACAGCACCTACCATATGACCTGTCCATGAGTCTTGGCTCCTCATAACTATGATAATACAAATAAATAAATAAATAACAATCTACATTTAACTTGCATGGAGTACTTGATGCGAGCTATCCCAAAACACTTTACGGACTCAATACCAAACAGCAAAAACTGAAGTATAAATTAAGGAATGAATATGCTCTATGGTGAATATGTTACAAAAATTAGGGTTGAATTCTGCCTTGATTTGCTGTGTCACATCAAGGACATCAGCACATTTTGCAAAAAGGACACAGCAAGAGAGCATATCACTGAGCTGATAGCATGGAGGACACCAAGGAGTGAACTTGGGGTGCTTGCTGGTCAGTGGAGAATGAAAATACCACCTGAAGATGAGATGAGGATTCTCAGAGAGAGGAATGTTGTCATGGAGCATAAATCATGTCACTTACATCCACAACCAGGAATGGATGACTAGGACAATCGCAGGTGTCCCTGAAAGCGTTGGGTAGACGGTATAAGTACACAGTGTCAGGGTGTCTTAGAAAAGGGACAATGTAATGGCAATATTTTCCCCTCGTGTCAGTGAAATGAATTACTGCCAGAGCTCAGGTTTGAAGCATCTGAGCATAGTCTCTGCCACTATGCTAAACTGGTGCTTCATGCCAAAGATAATTTATAAAGATTATTGGAAATAAACTGTTTTGTAAGTAAACTGATCAACAAACGATCTTGTTTGTGAGAAAAAGAAAAATTTCTCAGGGACAATTACTGCTAAGAAACAATGTTCTAATTCCTCTTTGCTGTCTCTGGGAAGGGCAGATATTACCACTAACAAAATCTTTGATAAACAGTGAACAGAATTAATTTGCAGCCTGGCAGCAAAGGCATCTGCTACGATCCAATTAACACTTTTTAAATCTATCATGTGCTACAATTGAGTTATACCTGCTTTAAGGAAACAGAAGATCAGACTCCTGGAATTAGAGCTGTCAACAGCTAGAACAGAGTTATCAGAAGGAGGTCCTAAAAGTAGCCCGAGTAACTGCAGAAGCCTGTTCTGTCTCCTAACCTTCAAAAGTCTCCAAGCACTGAATACACTTTCATGTAGAACAGATAATGCATCACCACCAAATCTGTCAAGGTTTAACATAAAACGCCCTGGATCAAAACCTAACACCAGTCCTCTCCCCACCTGCCAGAGAAAAGTGAATGCCAACCATCCATAGTAAAAATGTTTTCCAATTGAATTAGCCTCTGCAGAGACAGCAGCTAGAAAGCACCTACTCTGCTTACAAGATCTATTAGCCCTTGAACCCCTTCCACGGGGGTAGGGATAAAACACTTTTCTTCAAACAATGATTAATATCCCTGAAGAAGTTTAAAAGACAAAACAGGCCTCTTGAGGATGCAAGAGGTCTGATCAAGGTGTACTTCTGAGCTAATAAATTTTTTCAGACTATTTCCCTAGGTCTTTGGGAAAAGCTTTTTACAATCACAGCAGCCGTAGGGGTTTCCAGTTTGTCAGCTCACTGATATCTTCTTTGGGGTGTGGGGTGAGAACAACAAATGAGCTATCCCTCTTGGCGATAAGGGAGAGAGGCAAATGTCTCTCCTTGTTGCTTTCCATGCAGACCAGCATTAAATCACATCCCAGAGAAGACCAAAAATGCCTTATAAAGCTCTGCAGAAAAGCCACCAGTGCCAGGAGAGTCTCTGGTAGTCAGCTCACAAAGGGCTGCTGTCAGTTTCTGAATAGCTCAATCCTCTTCAAGTCCTTCTGCTTGCAAAGCTGAGATCCTCAAGATACTGCTAGATTTAGACTGATGTGTGCCTCTGCAGAGTTCAAGTCCAAGTACTCTTAGTGCTAATATCTGGATCCTCACAGGTTCACTTAACCCTGGTTCCAAAGGTGCAATTGTCACATGTTATCTTCTACTCTGCATTTTTCTTTTCTGGCCCCAAGAAATATTGAGCGGATGCTTCAACCTCCTTAATACTGACCTTTAACAAGAGCACCTTGGGTCTTGCAATCCAACTCCATCAAGATCCATTTCTTATACTTCCAGAACTCATCAAGTGCCTTTTCTGTCTCTATTATTTAATTCTCTCTAGCTCAGGGCTGTCAGATCTTTTGGCTTGTCTACATGAATCCAGACTCCATCCTATGAGTGTGTGATTTGTAGAGTTGCCCTACTGTGGTTCACTCTAACTTCCCCATGTAGACCCTGCTAGTGTGCACAGATACAGTCTTGTTTCAAACAAGAGCATATTAATGTGCACTAAGGAACATTTAGTGCGTGCCAGCAGGGTCCACATGCAAGAGTTAGAGTGCAGCACACTGGTGTGCTCTACAGATTACACCCCCGTAGTCCAGATTCCAGTGCAATCCAGCAAAACCTCGCATACAGTTGTAGAATCACTTAGTTGTGTTTCAGGTGCACTAGAGAGACACAAGTCCGGCAGAAGCTTGAATGGATCCAGGTGAGGGGAAATGGCACTGAAGAACACTCACCTGGCAGCTGGAAAGCAGATACCAACCTAGCAAGTCAGAGAAAAGGAAACTTTAAATAAGTCAAAGGATGAATGTCTACTGTGGCTGACAGACAGACAGACAGAAAGAAACAAAGAAAGAAAGAAAGCAGTGATACCCTTGCTTCTACCCTTCCCTTCCTTCAGTTTTTTTATTCAGCTTGTGACAAGTGGCCGCCGTGTCTTTATCCAAGAAGAGAAAGTTAGATCAAGAGTGTGCTGGGTTTCAAGAGAAATGGAGAATTTCATATTTCTGTGTGGACGTGAATGGAAAGCCCATATGCTTGATTTGTAAGCAACACGTAGCTGTGGTAAAAGAATGCCGCATTCAAAGACAAGATAAAGCAAGCCGTGGTGAGAAATGTGATAAGTACACAGGAAAATTACACAAAGATAAATACACTGAATTTAGCATAATCATTTAAATCAATCAGTGCTTATTAATACTCATCATATAAGTGATGTTGCTGTTAAAGTGAGCTGTGTGACTGTCCATGAAATAGCTGTGTCATCATAACTAGTATCTGAAGGATAATTTTTGAGAAACTGTATGCTAAAAGCTGCAAAAATCGTGTATCTAGATAAGTGGCAAGTTTTTGCAAACATCAGCCTCTCAAGAAGCACAATTACTGAAAGAATCAATGATTTAGCTGAGAATTTGAACAGTCAACTCCAGGAAAAAGCAAAGTCCCTTGCTGTTTTTTTCAGCTGTTATTGATGAAAGCCCAGATGTAAGTGACATGTCTCAGCTAGCAGCATTCATTCATGGAGTTGATGAGAACATATGCATAGCAAAGGTGCTAGTAGAATTGGTGCTGATGAAAAACACAACAGCAAATACAACAGTAACTGACCTCTTCAACAACTTGGTGGAAGCTCTGAACAAACTGGATGTAGATTGGAAAGAGCTGTGAGCCTGGCCACCCGCAATGGAGGGCAAAAAAGCTGGAATTGTGATAAAATTGAAGGTCAAATAGCAAACTACCAACCATAAACCAGTAGTTTGGCAGTTTTCACTGCATTTTACATTGAGAAGCTTCTCTTTAAAAATGACTCATGATAAAACTGTGAATTTTATTTGAGCTAGGGGTCTCTACTACCACCAGTTCAGCCAGCTGTCGGGAAAAAGTGACATTCATCAGGAACCGCTATATCACACTGAAGTTCGGTGGCTAAGCCAGGGAGTTGCATTGCAGCACTTTTTTTTAATTGTGTGGTGAGATCCAACATTTCATGGATCAGAAAGAGAAAGATATCACTTCAGTACCAGACAATGGCTTCAACAATTTGCTTTTATGGAAGATATTACAGGGCAGTTGAACTCACTCAACACAAGGATGCAGGGGTGCAACCAAGCAGTGACAGAATATATGACAACATCTGAAATTAAGTTTCAGCTGTGGGAGAAGCAACTTTCCCAGCATAACTTGGCACATGTTCCCATCTTGAAATCACTGTATAACACTGTTGGACTCAGTTTGATGATATCACATAAAGGGACATGGAAAAAAACTGATGAACTGAGAAAGCAATTTTAAGAACAATTCTCTGACTTCAGGAACCTGAGTTTACAATTTTCAGCACACCATTTTCTGTCAGTCTGCGTGATGTACTAGAGAAGCTCTAAATGGAATTTATTGAACTGCAGTGTGACATTCTGGGGCAAATTTTCTAGTATTGATGTTCCCGAGTTTCATCAATACCTAGGATAATATTATCCCAAACTGAAGTCCTTTGCATCAAGAATTCCTTCCATGTTTGGGAACACATACACATGTGAACAAGTTTTCTCCATCATTAATATCAATTAATCTAAACTATGTTCTCAACTAAGTGACACACACCTGAACTCGATACTCAGGCTAGCCTCAGCCTAGTCACTTGCTCAGATGTTGATGTTGGTTCTAGCTAAGAGATGCCAAGTATCAGGGAGCAGCAGAAGCAGTCACTAAAATCTAAAATAAATGTAAGTAATTATCAGCCTGGTTTATCTTTATCTATTTCTATTTTGATAACTTTTGCTAAATGTGTCCCATGCCAAGGGTCAGGATATCAGTTTAGGCCCACCATATGAAATGAGTTTGACACCCCTCCTTAACTCTTCCATGCTTGGGTGTGGGCTCAGTGATACCTGTTGTATTTATTGCTAACAAATATATATTAAAGGAACCTTATCCCCACCACCACCACCTCAGAGAAGTATGTGGATTTGGTCCTTTCTCCACAAAAAGAGTTAAAACAGTCCAATAAACTATATATAAAGTTTAATATTTAATGTGCCAGTATAGACAATGTTTATGGATGGAGGACAAAATAAAATACAGTAGCCAGACTATGATCAGGGAACCCATTAGGGAGAGTGCAATATATTTATGGAATTTTTTTTAAGACATAATGCCCATCCAGCCTTGCTAAAGGAAAACAACTAGTACTGCTATCTACCACCAAGTATATTGTCTCATCAGAGGGTTAAAACTCCTCTACATCTCAACTGACTTGCCAAGCAGAAGACAGCTGGTTAAAACATAATAGGTAAAGTTCTTAATTATTTCTGTCAGTCCCGTCATCAGCTGCACAATTAAAAATATCCCTGCTATCAAACCATCATATGCCAGGTAGTTTGCTGAAAGATCTTTCAGACCTTCAATGTTATATTCTGTCTCCTTGCCAACAGGAGCATAAACATCAAGCAAAATGAACTGACCAAAAATCAGCATGAATAATTAATTACCTGCCTCTAAAAAAATCTCCTTGGGAGCTTCCCCCATCTAGTTGAAGCCTCTGGACAAGTCAAGTTATTAACCTTGGGTGGAACCAAGTCAGGTCCCTATCTCTTAGCCCTTGTGGTGGGCTCCGGCCCTTCTGAGCCTTCTTATATTTCTTTACCATGGGGAGGGAGAGAGGGATCAAAAGGGAAGCAAATGTTTCAATATGGCTAAGAATAAACTCTTCCCAGGGCCAAGTCAAGAGAAAAAGGCCAGCAATACCCACTTTTACTTTGGGGAAGCTTATGTAGCAGATTTACAGGAGTCCTTGTGGCTGGGTAGCTGAATCAGGCTCTCTCTGTCAGGAGGTCTCCAGCATGGGAGTTCTCCCTGCTGCTTCAGGAGCCACTCCCACAGCTTCCAGCTTTGGCTGTCCTTCCCCGCCCCCCTTGACTGCATGTTCCTCCTTTTTAAAAGCCTCCTTCTTACCATGCATGATTTGCAGGGGTGAAGAGGTTGCATAACCTCTTCTCTCAGAGCCTTTCTAGCCCCTTCCCCAGCAATGTGGAATTTATACACTTCTTTCAACCCAAATAAACCAGGCTTGACATTTCTGAAAATGTGTGCCCATGACTAAGAAAAGCTTCTGTCCCTCCAGTCAATCAGCAGAAGGATTTGATTCAAGTCACCGGTACGTGTTTCTCATGGAAAAGAAATGAATGTGCTTCTGTGGCAGATATTCAAATACTGCCATGTGTTTTCTTCGGTCTCTGTACCCATTAACATTTGAGGATTCACACGTAAACGTACTCATCACTCTGGAAATCATGTGGGAAAAGTAAGAGACAAAGCAGAAAGAACTCCACCAGCGCTGTTCCTGGAGGAAACACACACTTTAGTCATTTGTTGCTGCAGCCTCTTCTGCCTTTTTTTTTTGCTAAACTCAGGTGTAGAGTTTTACTTCATAATATGCTGAGGTGACAACAAAACCAGAAAAGAGCTGGAAAACTTTCTTTCATGTCAACTCTGCATTTCCCTTTGGTCTCGTTGAGAAAACTTTTATTCGCTCAATAGGCTGAGCAGCAGGAAGCCAGAACACAGAAATTCAGTGAGCTCATCTTCCCCATTTCTCTCCCATTCAAACTTATTTAAGGCAAAACACTATTCACCTTTGAATTAAGGTAGACTGCATTAAGACCTCTTTAATCCTGAATGAGAGTATCCAGACAGGGACTTAATGCAGTTTAACTAGTCTGCTTTTAATTCACACTGTTAGTGAATTCGGGTTAACTTTCCCGTGTTGACAAACTGTTACTCTCACACACACACACACACACACACACACACACACAGAGTTTTGTTCATTCAAAAACTATATTGCACATTACATTACAGCCAATAAGCTTTCCTACTAAGAGTACTCATGCCCTCACTTCTTTACAGAAATACTTTCCAGAAGCAAGTGTTTAAAAATCATGTCTGTGCATCCAAAGCTCAAGGGTTTCATTCCAAAATATTGACTTTCTCCATGTTGGGTGGCAGACAAAGCCTGTACATCCAAAATAAACCAAAATGACCTATCTCAAAAAAGGCAGAAGCCAAAGAAAACCTGAGCCCTACTCACACAATCCTGAGAAAGAGAGAGAGGAAAAAAGAAAAAGGAAAGAGGAGAGAGAAAGGAGGGAAAGTGGTTTCTATTTGGCCATTGGTTTTCAGGATATTTAGTAATTGTAGCTCTCATTGAGAGCTAAATCTCCAGTGAATCATTTGGTGAAGAGATTCCTTTCTGTATATTTCTGATAAAGTCACATACTAATATTGTATAGTAACTATCAGGGATGGTGTGAATAAACTACAGACATGCCTAATAATCATATAAAGTCAATTTTGCTCAGCGTGAATCCATTTTTAATGCAGTTCTGCTTTGATTGATTATCCCAAGTTACTTCAGTGCACTTCAAAGGACTTTTATTCCACATGGCTGAGTAAAATGGGCCCACTTGCTCTCGTGTTCCTATTTTCAAGTGAAAATGACATGAAAAGTGAAATTTCTCACACATCCTGGAACAAAATTACCACCTGTTTTTGTGAAAAATGTGCCATTTTTGCACGCCAGTTGTTATCTTCCATTTCTGTTGAGACTGTTGGCTATCTTTCTTGAAAAGATTCATTTTCAGCTGTAATACTAAAAAAACAACAATCCCCCTTAAAAAAATCCAAATTCAGCAGGCTTTAATCTAATCCTATAACATCTGTGGGAAAGCTGCAAGGGGGATGGGGATTTGTACTCCACACCTAATGACTGCTCTGACTGAGTTTGTCATTTCTCAGATGTTTTCCATTTCACCTCGCAACTCTACACGTTGTCTTTCTATCTAGATAATATTGGCAGAACTGACAGTCAAGCAGAGAGAGTTTGGCTTAGATCCAGGTCACTACTGATAGCTGGAACTCCAACCCTAAAGACACCTGTGAACTGAGTCATTGATCTGACCCAGAGGCAACACCACAGAGGGAGGAAAAGAAGGGGTGGGAGCCAGTGATTAATATATGTATCTCTGCACTCATTTTAGTTATCATCCACAAATATACATTTTCAGATCCCATTTTTTAAAAAAGACATTAAAGTGTCATCTGCTGGGGACATGGCTGTTATTAGACTTCACTTAGTCCAGAGTATCACAAGCACTTTAAGAAATGATGCTGTAAAGTTTTGTCACTGAAAATAATAGAGAAACTGAGTGAACATATCCATCTGTGGAACATAAATTATGGGTCAGCCAGGTGTATGCTTTGAGAAATATCTCCACTGGAGCTGGTGAACAGAGAGAAAAAAATCATCCACAAACAGTTCCAAAGCTTCTAAATAAAACTGACCAACAATGTCTTTCTTATTTTCTTTTTGTGAGTATTCTAGGAGGTAGGTTTTGTTTGATTGTACATAGCAAGTGAATTTCAGGTATGTAGCCAGAATTAATTTAATCACAAAATTTAATTAATTTTGGGGAGACAGAGGTTGTTATTTATATGAATTTGGTCATACAATCAGGGAATAGAAATAATGCAATTTGAGAATCAGATGACCAAACATACAACTTGAATATTATATCACAACTGAAATTTGTTCATACAAAATCCTTACATTTTTGAATAACAAACAAATTCCTAAAAATTGCAGCCTGCTCATGGACAATTCATAAACAGGAAAAAGTGAAATATCTGCTTGCAAAAGTTCAGGATTAGAGGAATAGGATTGTTACAGAAAAGGGGTTTAAAGGATATTATGAAAATTAGATGGGGGAACAGCTGAATATGGAAAAAAGTGCTTAGTTTTTCAAATGTATGTTAGGTTTGCAAAGGTGTTTTGAAGCTCTGGGCCATATAATTTGCATAATATGGATATCTCCCCTCCTTCCCCTCTCCCCACCCCCCCCCACCACCACCCACTGTTATGAGAGTGCTCTACACAGGAGATCTGTATATATATATATATATATACAGTAGAACCTCAGAGTTACGAACTGATCGGTCAACCACACACCTCATTTGAAACCGGAAGTATGCAAACAGGCAGCAGAGACCCAAAAAAAGCAAATACTGTACAGTACAGTACTGTGTTAAATGTAAACTACTAAAAAAAATAAAGGGAAAGTTTAAAAAAAGATTTGACAAGATAAGGAAACTGGGTCTGTGCTTGTTTCATTTAAATTAAGATGGTTAAAAGCAGCATTTTTCTTTTATATAGTAAAGTTTCAAAGCAGTATTAAGTCAATGTTCAGCTGTAAACTTTTAGAAGAACAACCATAATGTTTTGTTCTGATTTACGAACATTTCAGTTACTAACAACCTCCATTACCGTGGTGTTCATAACTCTGAGGTTCTACTGTATGTAAATAAAGTTGTTGTAGTCTTGTTGGTCCCAGGATATCAGAGAGACAAGGCAGATGAGGTAATGTTGTTTATTGGCCAACTTCTGTTGGTGAAACAGATACGCTTTTGAGATACACAGAGGTCTTCTTCACGTCTGACTTGATGTTGGTCCAGCAAAAGATATGACCTCACCCACTTAGTCTCTCTACATGTCAATAGTTGATTGGGGTAGTATTAAGAGTTATTAACTATCTCCCCACTTTCCTCGTCACCTCTTCTCCCCCTTCCAATTCATTCCAGACCCAAGCATATGCATCATCCATTTTCCCCACTCAGTGAAGTAGAGATGCATTCCCTTATCTCCTGCACTGATACCCTGCTGTGCTGAGTGGCTGCTCTGTTCTGATCTGACACCTCTGGAGCTCAGTGCAGAGGAGCTGAAGCAGGCAGAGGAGCCAGTAGTTATTATTTATTCTTATTTGTATTACCATACTGCCTAGGAACTCAAGTCATGAACCCGGACCCCATTGTGCTAGGTACAGCACAAATACAGAACAAAACAGTCCCTGCCCAGAAGAGCTGACAATCTGAATAGACAAGACAGACACCAGGTGGGAGAATGGGCAAAACTCACAAGCAAAGTGAACAATGTGATGGCAACAAACAGCATGTTAGCCCCATTAGCTATAGCTATAGATATATAAGATATATAAGTGGGTTTAGTTAGCAGAGGATTAGCTAAAGGGAAAGAGGAGGGGACATTGTAGAGAATGGGGGGGATGGGAATAGGGAAGGAGAGTTGAGGGTAAGGGAGAGACATGGAGGTGAAGAGATTGAGGAAGAGGGGGAGGGTTGAAGCAAACAGCCAATCAGTACAGGACCTATTCTGGGTCCAGGAGGATTCTATGGGGAGGGGTGTTGAGCCCCATTCTCTCCCAAGCAGCAGTCCCTGCTTTGGCTACTTCTTCCCAAACTGATTGTAGTTTCCTACCCATTCTGCATGCTCATTTGTGATAGACATGAAGGTTACTTAAGAGACCAATAAATGTCTTTGGTAATTTTTAATCACTGATCAGTCCAGTAATTTTTTTTTTGCTTTTGATCCTTATCTAATTCCTATTCAGATGATGAAAAAAACAAAGTTACCTCAATTCCACTATGAATATGTACATCTAAACCTTCCTGAAAGTAGATCATTCACTCAGAGAACCAGAAGCACCCTCATCTGTATTCGCCTAAGACACAGACACTTATTTTTGGACCATCTTTTATAACAAAATATATCTTACACACAAACAATATCTCTCAGCCTGAAGAATCCCAAAGCCCTATGTACATATTATATAGATGCACACATGCAGATATATTAAGGCTTGCGCTACACTTAAACATTAAATTGACATAAATACTTTGGTGAGGGGGTATGAAAAACCACATCCTTGACCCGTATAGACACAGCTATGTCAATGGAAGAATGCTTCCGTCAATGTAGCTACCATCAAGATTGCATTTACACTGTAGGGTTATGTGAGTATAGCTTCGCCAATGTAGCTAAGCCTGTGTAGTCTCCATAGTGTAGGCATACTCATAAGCCTCACAAATGTGATGGGAACATCCATGTGGTAAATTACAAATGTGATAAACTACTGACTCTGTGACTGCGTGATACATTTATCATATACCATCTCACTGGCTCTCTGCCTATTAATTTATTTCCCCGGACAAAAATCAGGATCAATGACTAACTCAATATCTCACGGCTCTGTGACAGAGCCATAAATAGAACCCAGATCTTCTTAATCCCAAAACACCATCCTTCCCCTTTCAAAATCCATCCTTTCGAATGTTATAAAATGATGCGTTCTTTAAATAGTATAGAATGCTCCTCTTTGAAGTCTGTCCATAGCCAATGAAATGTATGCAATAGAAAAACATTGATAGGTTTACATCTAGAAAAACAAGTAACAGATTCTTGAACATGGAAACAAGTATTTTTTTAATTCTTGAGCTACATATCTTTTATTGGACCAACTTCTAAAATATATTGCCTCAACCCCGCCCTCCTTGACTCTCTAGTATGCTGGGACCCACTACAACTACACTTCATACAAGCTATTCGTTTAGCATTTGGAGCCCTCCTCTTACTTCCACTTTCAACTCTTACCCTAAAAACTGTCTGTAATTTTACAAAACTGGTTTCAGTTTTTGGATGTCAGTTTATTTCTAAAAGTAACTAATTTCTTTTATAAATTGTCCACAACTTCTTCTATGCAGCCAACAATATATATTTTTACACAATACATTGGAGAAATCAAGCAATCTCTTAAAAATTGTGAGCAGTGGTTGAATCACAGTGCATTTCATGGTGAGGAGCTTACGTTCTCACAGAACTATACACTGTGTTGCAATGGTAACTAGGAGTTTTGTCAATTAACCACATAAAATCAATCATTATATAATAAACTTTTATCATTTAAACAAGGCATTGAACGTTGAACAAATAAGTACTAACTCCTCCTACTTTGTTGTGCTGCCAACAGTTAACACCTCATATAGGCTGAAGCAATAAAACTCAGTTCTCTATGCCTTTGCACAGCTAATTTGGGTTATCATATATTTGTTGTTGATCTCCCCACTGTATTTTCCACCAAATGCATCCGATGAAGTGAGCTGTAGCTTACGAAAGCTTATGCTCTAATAAATTTGTTAGTCTCTAAGGTGCCACAAGTACTCCTTTTCTTTTTGTTGCTGATTGATTTACAGCACTATAATGCAGGAACTATGTCTTCCAGACAGAACAAAACTAGATCAAAAGTTTGTCTCAAGTATTCATTTCATAACAAAGATTTATTTTCTTAAATATTTTTTACTGCTTTTAAAATATGTCAGGTATGCTAGCTAGTTTGCATAACAGCTACAAGTCTACACAAACTGTAATGTGAAATGTTACCATCTAAAAGATTTTCAAACAAGAAAATCACGTTGCCCTTATAAAATAGTCTTTAATACTTCGTTCCTTAATGATCCTTTTCTTTGATTGACTCACCATAACAAAATCAGCCTTGCCTTTTGCATAAACCACTTAAGTCTCATGAATCATTGGACTCTCAGCTGGTATGCCCTTCCAATAACTTATTCAAAAAGTGCTTCTCTGAATCAGTGGTTAGAGCTGGTTAAATTATTTGTTGCAAACTATTTTATTCATTGGATTGGGTTCTTCTCCTTGTGAACAGTCTGCAAAAAGATCACATGCTATTTGTTCCCCAATGGGATGGCCAAGTTTTGTAAAAAAGAGGAGTGCCTGAAGATACCACTAATTCTGCCACAAGCAGGCAGGAGTCCAGTTTACAGACACTAGCCTCTGATGCCTACTTGCTTGTCTCTGACAGCTGTCTTGGCTAAAATCAGGTAAACAGAAAGAATGGCCTTGTCCTACCTTGACTTCACTACCATAGAGGGAGGTCTCATACCCAACATTATCTCCTTTTTTTTTTTTTACTGACGATCTCTCAGTGCTATATAGTACAAGTGTCATATTTCAATTTCTTTTCTGTAATCACTTATTCATAATGAAGGAATGCAACAAATTCCAAGATTAGCTGAAAAGAGCATTGAACAGTTGAAAACTCATATTAAAAGACAGATGAGCTTTTGGTGAGCTGTGATGGATAGCTCAGTGTTCAGACTGGAGATTTTTCCTTGAGGTCAGCAGCAGAGCTGGAGGTATCCGAGGACCCAACTCTACCTTTCTGCTCATACGGGGGGTGAGGAGGACAGGGGTAAATCTATTCTAATGATTTGAAGAAATCTCGGCAGGTAGAACCTCAGTGAACTTGCTTCCTGCTCCCTCCTGTTAATTCTTCTGTGAGAGGGATAATACCCCAAAAAGTTTGGTGAAGCCAAGCTGAGCAGGATCAAGAAAATGACTGTTAGCAAAATGCAATCACCATCACGTTGCAATGCCAGACCTGAAGTCTCCTGTGCTCTGATGAGAGCCACACTTACCCCGAAGGGGAAGAGGGTATTCCAATCACATTTCCTTCTCCCCATTCCTTGGGGATGGTTTTCCTGACTGCAGGCTCTTGTGGGCTGAAGCTACAGCATGTCTGCCAAATCTGAGCTCCTGGAAGTCCGACCCTAGAATGGTTGGACCACAAGAGCTTTATTTCTGCTCTGACTGTTCACATAGCACATACAATGATCTCAAAGAAGTTTTGTAAAGAGAAATCTCCAGATTTCTCTGTGTTTGAAGCTGAAAAGCATGCAAATTAGAGAAAGATGAAAAACTGTAGTAAGGTTTAGCTAGTTTATGCTGCGGCTAGGTCTACAACATGCTGCTGAACTGAGCAACAGACTCAGAGTTTGTATATAAACTACTCTTCAGGTTTCATGAAGCTTCTGAAATGACAATGTCAGAACAATGACAGTACCATTATAAAATAAGAGGTTCAACAAAGTGTTGCTGTCTTCTACATCTTGTCAAGTTACAGCAGTGGACTGGATTTAGGAATGCATTGACATATAAATTTACTGATTTGACAATATTAGTAATAGGTTTTAGGACTTTTACATGCTTACATGATTCACCATATGGAAATGTAAAATATGGATTCCCTATTCATGACAGATACTTGTATGGAAGATTACAATATAATCTAACTTTTTTCAGATCTAGCCTTCTGTGACAGAGAGGCAGCCACTGGTGCCAACTGACAAATGGTTCTGTATTCTTTACAAGCAACTCCTGTCTCAGACCTGACAAACTCACTACACCTGACACAAAACTTTCATGGTTTTTATCCATAACGAGCAGCATGTGACATTTCTACTGAAAACTTATAACTTATCGATACTCATAATCATTGCAAGATGTATGTAGGAGTATTATTTAAGGAATAATGTAACTAAATTGAAAATTATGCCTCATGGTCTTAGAGTAGAAGTTAGTCATCAGAGAATCATATGTCTCGGTGATGGCCCATTCAAGTGGGATGGAGTTGTCATCCCCTCCTTGGTTAGCTGGTGATGTAAATGCAAGGTTTAGTTGTCTATTCTTGCGCCAATCCAGAACAGCCAATGGAAAACCATCAGAGTCAACTGCAAACAATCAAAACCACTTGGAGATTAAAAAGGAACGTTATAACAAATAGGGGATTGCCCTGCCTGTGAATAAAGACAAAAACTGATTCATTATATCAGAAGGTGGAGACAGACACTCTGCATCCATTCGCTAAGGCGACACCTTGCTGAGTGGGGGTGAAAGATTGGATCCTGATTCCTGGAAAGCCAGCCAGCTCTGCAAGAGACTGAAATTTGGGGGGTGGGAAGAGGCAGAGAAGGCAAGGAAGCTCTTTATTAGGTTGGAAAGTAACTATTATTACTACTACTATTAACTATAAGTGTAGTCCCTACTTCATGCTTTATGATTTTGTTTTATATGGGAACCATTTGTTTCTCTCTTAAATAAATGTTCTTATGGTTTATTATAAGTGCTTACAAGTGCTGTGCATTTTATGAAAGCAGTGATTTAAGGTAAAACTGGGGTGCACTGTTGCTTAAGGGCACAGGATCTGGGATTTCTGGGATTTGCTAATGTCAGGGGCTGGATATCACAGACAAATATTCAAGGGATCTCAGGAATTGGGGTGCACCTCTTGTTAACTGCAAGGCAAAGGCAGGGCTGGCCCAGCTGGAGGAGAGGTCTTGAGCAGCTGATAGGCTGGTGGTGGTAGGGAGCTAACGACCAGCCACCACAAGCAATACTCCCTCTCAATGAAGGGTGCGGAGGGGGAACCAGATGACTCACAATCCTGGGTACCCCAAAAACCATGACACCTTCTAAAATTTAAATAAAACCAAATATTCTATGGGACCCTACAATGGCTGGAGAATTATTCAGAGTAACAGAAAGGATAACCAACCAGAGTCCCCTGGTTACCTCCAGATGTTGCATCACAATTTGAAAACATCATATCAACATAAAGCATCATGAATATATGGCATTGCTAAACCCCCAAAAGGAACTTGGGAATCTAGTTACCTGCATAATTCATTTGCAAGCTGTGGAACAGACCTGTCAAAATCAGTATTCTTGCATGGAAACCAGGTCGGTTTGCAATTCCAGTTTACGAAAAATTCTCCTGCCTACCCAGATTCCTATATCCACTTAGACTATTGAAACCATTTGTCCAATATTGCAGTCATGGTTCAATTGTATTACAGCACATTTTCCTTTTGCCTATGCAGACAGAAATAAATCATAACCATGTTAAGGAACCATATTTCAGCCTCTGTCTCTACCAGGATGAAACCAAAAACGTGCTTTATTTCCTGTCTACATAGGCAAGAAGGAATCCTCACACGGGAGAAATAAAGAAATTAGTTTGACATTGTTGGGCCAGCAGTTAGAGGGGAAAAAATATTCTTACTTGTAAATACTGTTCCCTCTAAGCTGTGCGCGTGCACACAGATCTTAAACCCGGCCCACACATCGAAACACCGCACGCACTCCGGCTTTGGTGGCAGCTCTTTTTTTTTTTTTTTTGCTTTGGCGGTGGCACAGAAGAAATGTTTTGCGCAGCCTGTTAAAAATTAGAGGGAGCATTGCTTGTAAACTAAGCACATTTTATGTGGAAATAATTGAGAAAAATAAAAATGAAACTCCACAATGTAATTTTCATATAGTCCCTTTTCAGAGTACAGCTGCACTTTGAAAATGTCTCCACATTTATTTCTTAGTTAGAATGGCCTGTTCCATACAGTGCTGGGAGCTTATGTATTCACAGATTGAACTTTGGGTCATTTCAAAGCACAGAATTAAAATCTGGTGAGGGCTCCTTTCTTTTTAATTTTTAAATTACAGATTGCAAAGACTGTCTTGCAGAATGCCTTTTGTGATAAAGAATTGGGTGTTGTCAGCAGCCAGCATGGTGTGAGCATGACTGCTCCAACACTAAACTCACTTTTATAATAAAATAATGATGATGATTATTAATCAATTATTATTGTTGCCCTTGCCTAACTGATTTATAAACTGATTTTCTTCACTTTGGAAAACAAATGCATGTGTTGCAAAAGGAAAGTAATAAGTACTTGGTGGTAATTAGTACCACTCTCCTTTTGTAATTGCTGTCATGGCCTCCAGGATTTTCATGAGGATTTTTGAATATAAAATGTCCATGAGTATTGACACTTGTAAAGAAAAGGAGGGAAGAAGTGAGGACACAGGGTGAGGGATCAACATTTAAACTTCGGCTTGAGAAAGCAGCATGTAAGCTACATGGGTGATCAGGAGGGAGGAGGTGATCAGTCCTGATATTGACACAAAGACCAGTTGGTGGATTCACCACAGTTAGAACTGTAATTCCCTAATTCAGCATCAGTCTTGGCACTTACAAGGTTTACCCTGTTGGTCTCACAACACCCCTGGAAGTAGTGCTGTCTATCTGTGTCCCCCCAAGGATGTTACTAAAGAAGCATTTATTTATGGTGCAACCACTTCTGCCCCCTTGCTCCTTGCATCCTGCCTTTGTGCGCTCAACATGACACAGACCACCAGAAGAGTATCAGCCCACTAAAATGAGGGGAGATACCAGATACCACGGCAGTCCCTAAATTGTTAATACCCGAGCATCAAACGTTTCACTGTAAATGTACTGGACATATATGGAGCTACAATAATATGCAACCTTTTTGAACATCCACCTAATGGACACTAATATGGTTAAGAATACTACTGCAGTGCGTTTCAGTCACATTGCCATGATTCCTGATTTGCAACATTTTTACCAGAACTTTATCTAAGATTTAGCATACCGATAACAGATGTATGTGTATTGCTATACCTATAGATATTCGCAGTGGTTCTAGGCATAAGCAGACTAAGCAATTGCCCTATTAATTATTAGTATGTGTTGGGGGAGCCCAAAAAATATTCCTGCTTAGGGCCCCCAATAGGCTACACCAACACTGTTCAAACATAGGCACCAGGTGATGAGTGTGATTTCCTTTGCTCTATACTACTGTAGGTACAAAAGCACAGTGTGCAAGTCACTCAATAACAAGTGTTTTACATTGTACCAGGAGCCCTACAAAAAAAACTTTGAAGCCTTCATTAAGCACATGATCCTATAACACGCCTAATATTGTTTTGTTATTATCTTCCATAGGAGTAACTCTGATAAAAAAGCAGCAGCAGCTTATGTAGTAACATTCCAAAACTGAATCTGCAGATTGTTAGAATAAAGCCAACATTTTTTGGCTGTTAAATATGTAATTAAAGGGAAAAACTCGCTACACATGAAACTGTGTCACATCTTGGCTACAGAATGAAGCCGGTGGTCATATCTGAAATTTGTACTCTTTGCCACCCTTTCACAGATGTAATAAAACCAACAGCTGGATGCACTCAGAGGCCAGCATCTAGGTCAGACTTCCTGAAGTAGTCAATGGAGGAGATAAAAAGGCATAGCCAAAAGCCAATATCTTGAGTTGAAGAGCTCTCTGCCATGCTCACTTAGCCAACAAGGCCAATTAGTCAACAGCTTTCACTAAAAGGACCATGGATATATAATTTTCTGAAAGCAAAAATAAGAGCTTATCTTAGGTTACATTGTAGTTCTGCATGCTTAGTATTTCCGTTAATTTTATGTTATCTTTTTCCTTTACTTCATAGTCAACCATGTTCCTCTGAAAATTAGTCATTTTTTAATAAACTGAACTAATTATAAGCCAGATGCTAAATTCTTACTTAGTTTTGACACCAGCAAAACTCCAATTGACTTTAAAATTGAGCAAAAACTTCAGGTTTTGTCCAAATGATTAGATCAAGTCTGGCTTTAGCAATGCGTTATACGTTAATAACTTTAGTTAGTCATGTGCATAGCTGAAGTTAAAGTTAAGCTAAAATTAATAAAACTTATTTTGGATTCAGAACTCTTTTTTTATGTGGCACTTTATGATGGTCCCTATTATCATTTTAATGACTATTTCCATATTTTGACATGTGTTCACTTGTCAAGGTTGGAAAATATGGGTCATTAATTGGTTTTATTTAGCCCTTTAACTTAGACAGTAAGCTAGGGGCAGAGATATTCTCTAAGATGTGTTTAAACAGCAGCTACCATTTATAGGACCACATTTGGACTACAATATTCTCACGCTACTGTAATACAAATAATAATTCAACTATTCTGATTCTTTGGTGGCTTCTATTTTTTCCAACTCTTGATCCCTTTCAACTGCTGAATGCAAGCTTAGCTCATGCATGGCATTTACATTTAGTGGCCTTATTAACCTTTTTTCCCCTCTCAAAGGCACATCAGATAGCATTGGAGTTGCATTTTGTCCCACAGCATTCCTGATACTTTCAGCAGCTTAAATCATCTTGTTTATTTAAATTCTCCAGCTCCAATTATAACACGGACTAAAAAATTTAATTACATTTTCCCACTTCTATCTGACCTTCACTGGCTTCTGACTTGACAACCCATTAACTCTGAAGTTCCAGTAATTGCCTGTAAGCATTTGAATAGTTTATTCAAAGAATGGGGCAATCCAGTAGAGTTCAGGGTTATGCAAACTTTTCAAACGCATTTTAGAATTACAGACTTACGGAGGGCTCCTTTGTTATGTAAGGTCAATCAATTAAGGGAATTCAATAAAAATGGACCACATATTTTTTCTAGTGAAAGTGAATCATCTGCTATGTATCAGTGATAGGGCTGCCAATTAATCACAGTTGACTCACACGATTAACTCAGAAAAATTAATTGTGATTAAAAAAATTAATTGTGATTAAGGACACTGTTAAACAATAGAATATCAATTGAAATGTATTAAATCTTTTGGATGTTTTTCTACATTTTCAAATATATTGATTTCTGTTACAACATAGAATACAAAGTGTACGGTGCTCACTTTATATTATTTTTATTACAAATATTTTCACTGTAAAAATGAAAACAAAGGAAATAGTATTTTTAAATTCACCTCATACAAGTACTGGAGTGCAATCTCTTCATCATGAAAGTGTAATTTACAAATGTAGATTTTTTTTTTTGTTACATAACTGCACTCAAAAACAAAACAATGTAAAACTTTAAAGCCTACCAGTCTATTCAGTCTTACTTCTTGTTCAGCCAATTGCTAAGACAAACAAGTTTGTTTACATTTACGGTAGATACTGTGGCCTGCTTCTTATTTACAATGTCACCTGAAAGTGAGAACACAGCATTCGCATGGCACATTTGTAACTGGCATTGCAAGGTATTTATGTGCCAAATATGCTAAACATTGTATGTCTCCTGTTCTGTTTTACCCGCAATCTGCCATATATTTCATGTTATAGCAGTCGTGGTTGATGACCCAGCATATGTTCATTTTAAGAACACTTTCACAGCAGATTTGACAAAACACAAACAAGAAACCAATGTGAAATTTCTAAAAATAGCTACAACACTCGACCCAAGGTTCAAAAATCTGAGAGGGACAAGGTATGGAGCATGCTTTCAGTAATCCTAAAAGAGCAACACTCAGATACGGAAACTACAGACCCTGAACCACCAAAAAAGAAAATCAATCTTCTGCTGGTGGCAATTGACTCAGATGATGAAAATGCATCGTTCCGCTCTGCTTTGGATTGTTATCAAGCAGAACCCTTCATCAGCATGGACACATGTCCTCTGGAATGGTGATTGAAGCATAAAGGGACATATGAATCTTTAGCACATGTGGCATGTAAATATCTTGCGACGCCCGCTATAAGAGTGCCATGTAAACGCCTGTTCTCACTTTCAGGTGACATTGTAAACAAGAAGTGGGCAGCATTATCTCCTGCAAATGTAAACAAATTTGTTTGTCTGAGCAATTGGCTGAAGTAGGACTGAGTGGACTTGTAGGCTCTAAAGTTTTACATTGTTTTATTTCTGAATGCAGGGGGTTTTTGTACATAATTTTACATTTGTAAGTTCAACTTCCATGATAAAGAGATTGCACTACAGTGCTTGTATTAGGTGAATTGAAAAATACTATTTCTTTTTTTTTACTGTGAAAATATTTGTAATAAAAAATAAATATAAAGTGAGCACTCTATACTTTGTATTCTGCATTGTAATTGAAATCAATATATTTGAAAATGTAGGAAACATCCAAAAATATTTAAATAAATGGTATTCTATTATTAGCAGTATGATTAATCACTTGACAGCCCTAATCAGTGACAGAAGAACCACCTCTATCCCACCAGAAACTAAGCAGACAAAGTGGGTTATGCCATACCAGTATATATTTAATTCAATCTTTTTCCTCTCTGCTCCTTTTTTCCCCCCAGAGAAACTCTTTGTATTTGTATTTCACTATAACTGCTCTCTGCTCAATATTCACCCCATAGTTTTCCCCTCTTCCCCAGGCTGTTTAAATAACACTGATCCCATGTGTCCCAGGGAGATTATTCTATTCTGTTTCCCATAGACTTCTGAAAACAGCATTTGTCTGGACCACACTGTTTGGAGCTTTTACTTTCCCCTGCTGGATCCTCTGCTTTGTGAAATTTTCTAGATCAGTGCAGGATAAGGGCAGATTTCCTCCACTGTTTTCAAATTTAATTTACCTATCTTAGCTTTTATTTAGCCTAACTTGTTTCTCCATGTGTAATTTATTTTGATGTAAAGTGCTCTGGGGAGTTTAAACTGAGACTACATAGAAAATAAAGTGATTTACTGGAGTAAGCACAAAACCTAGGACCAAATCTTAGTGAAAAATAACCCCATTAGCTTTACAATTACTGTGATGTGAATCAGTCTTACACATACACTTGTAGGAATATTGTCTTCATAACAATACCAGGCTAAAGGCAATATTCTGCCCATTCTGCAGGTAGCAAGGTCCCTAAATGCAGTTTAATTCTGTAGAGAGATGAGGATTCTACATCATCTGTCCCAGTGAAGAGCCAGAGGCATGACGCTGTAGAAGTGAGCGCACGGACTGATGATACTACAGTCTCTGTTACCATTCACTCCTTATCTCCCCAGCTTAAATTTTCATGGGACATGAGATTGCAGTAGCCCAATACACTGCAGTCTTAATAATGCCAGAGGCCACACCATAAGTAGGATCTGGCAGAAAATGAGGAATGACAAGGGTGGACAAGGAACGTGTTAATTAAGTGTCTCCCTCAGTGGCTCCAAATGGAAGAATTCTTATACAAACCAAGTGTGAAGTAAAGCTGCCCCAACCTGACAGATAATGCAGAGGAGGGAGTAGTAGTAACATAACCTACCCTTGGTCAAGGAGAAAAACTCTCTGGGGCCTAGGGAGTTTAGTAAGATGTAATTTACAACTTTCTGTGGCCAGCTGTTCTGGATCGGACACCAGATTTGTAGGACGTTATTTGGAACCGATTCCATAGGATGAATTTTGATCACACCAAAGAAAAATGTTTTCTAAAATGGAGAAACCATTTCTTTTCAATATACATACTCCTTCACCAGATTGCTGGTGTAATACACACCAAGGCTCACTCATTAATTGGTGTGTATAATTGGTGGGCCCAGGAGTGATGGGTTGGGGGAACTCCTGTTGGTCCCTCCTTCCTCCTCAGGGGCAGGGAGGGGCAAGTGGCTTGGCTCTAACTTTTTAAACTCTGAGCCAGTTCTCTCTTTCCCTCTCCCCCACCTGCTCCTGCTGCTATTAAATTATTGGGATTAGGGCAGACAAGCTGATTGGCTCACACCTGCAGAGTGAGGAAGGAGAGGTGGTTTCTGCCCTCTGCAATTTGGCTTTTGTTTCTGCTCCACCCTCTCCCACCTTTACTGGGCATACTGAATCTCTTAAGAAACCATAGTGTTAGGCTGATTGCCACATTCTAACTGAGTTCTGGATGGGTTTTGCTATATGGCAAATTGACAAATGACTCATCTTCCATCCAGCACCAAAGGTCTGGTCTAGGGATTTACAGTATATTTATCACAATTTTGATGGGTTCCAGTGCAGCTGGTGGACTAAGAAATGGTTTGATGTGAGGTCCAAGTAACCCAATGCGCTGCTTGGGCACAGGGCCTGCATAGTGAGGGGGGTATGCCTCCATGTCTTGCATAGTGTGGGGCTCATCTCATTTCTCTGGTGTCATAAGAACAATAGGTTGGGACTCTAGCTTCTTGCAGGGTCCCCAAGCAGGTCTAGGGGTATAAAGGGAACATTGTTTCATACCCATTAAACTACCACCCAGGGCCAGGGCACCCAGTTAAATTCTGCCCTGAAATGGCCCTGGCAGGTAGTTTGGGGATAATTGGCTAATATTTTAATAAAGTTGCAGCCTCTGCATTTCACCATACTCTGGCATGGTGTCTTGCTGCTTCCCTGTCTGCAACAAATATAATTTTATCCTCAGCCTTCAGATCTATTGTAATTGCCTGGCTGACATAACCCAAAATGATATTTCCTTTGGGTAACTGGTATGTGCTCTTATGTTTGCAAGATGACTTTTGCAATAGCAGCCGAGGCTAGAAATAACTGATAGGGAATTATACCTTGCACTGAAATATATAATACATGATTAAATCAAGAGAAAAAACATCACAACCAAATCCTACATTCCTATATTTCAGTCCAATAGCAATAAAAAGTTAGAAGAACTGATATCTTTGCTAAAGAACTGGTTATTGGACTGAAACATTGGGAATTACACCTCAGCACTATTTTCTGTCTCTTGAATTATTATTACCAATTACTGCATTTAGTGACTGCTGCTAGAAAGCAAGCTCCCATTCTATCTGATACAATGAGAACCTGGCCTTAGACTGCACTCTTCAAATGGCAAACCCCAACCACACAAGCACATATGGGAATTCAATTATATAATTTTATCGGCATGATAAGACATAAAAAATGTTACCCAAGTACATTAAGAGAAAGAAAAGATGCTGACTGGACATCTTACAGTATTCATATGATCTGTGATCAGTATGTATGGAAATCCTTAATAGGCAGAGGAGAGTAGAAAAACGATTTACATACTTCTAAACCCAGAGGTGTTTTTGTGGTCAGTGGACAATAAAGGTATTTCCCACCATAGCTTCCCTATGAACTGCAGTAAGCATCACAATGGTTTTGATCCTATAGACCTGCTTGATAAGCGATTCTTCCAGCAATTATGCCAATGCAGCACTAGAGAAGCTACTTAGCTCATGCTGTGATGTATGTTCATTTCAGAAGATTTTCTTCTGAAGCATTGTCACTGCATGGCATTATTGGATGCACCCCTGAGAAAGAAGGTACTATAAACTATATTAAGATTACTTATAAAGAATACCCGATAGCAGGCTTTTCCATTTTAGGCTCTCACAGTCTGAAGTGGTGATATCCGACTAATGACAGATGTCACTAAAATATTGTCCATGTCGACAGGGTCTACATCAGTCTCAAAAATTCCACCTTAGCATGAGTACTTCTGGGAATGACAGCAGTAGAGAATATCACAGCCACGTGTGCTGAGATAAGACAGGTTTGGAAAAATACTAGCTTATTCATAAACTTCCAAACAACTTTGTGCTTAGAGGTATGCAGTCCAGGATGAACCAGTCGCTAAGGCTGACAGTAATACAGCAAGATTTGATTATATCAGCTGCTAAATACAGACTTCTAAATTAGCAAAGCCTTTTATAAATTCCTTTTTTATGGCACACATTATTATTGAAACTGTTACAAATGGCATGGCATGTACACAAATGTATCTTTGCTCCCATCATAGCTGCCAGCCAACAAAATATGCATACATATAGCATTTTCTTCTTTTTTAAACTTTATTTGTATTGTTTTTATATAAAATATAAACATAATGAAACAAAACATAGATATCCATGCACAAGATGGAAATAGCATATAAATAACAAAATTCAGTGTTCACTATTTGTAAAACCTGGAAAAAAACAAAAACCAACCAAACAAGCAAAACTCTGAACCTGTAGAGGTCCATCAATTGTTGAAGTGACTAAATAGATAAATAAGTGAGAACATAACTTATGAGTGTTGGGGACTAATATCTACTAAACTGCAAAAGGCATGCAATAGTTTCATGTGTGACCAGACATCTTCATATTTTTTCCAACCATTTCTATTACACAGAGTCATTGTTTCCACTAACGCAGTAGTAGAGAGCTCACTAAGCCAGTCTGTGTATGAGAGAGGAATTGCAGATTTCCATTTTCTCAAAATAACTCTTTTGGCCACTAAAATAATTACAGCAATCCATTTCTTAACTGGTAATACCAACTCATCCAGCAACCATAACATATATAAGGCTGGAGAAGAAAAAAAAATAGCAACACAACATTGTTGAGAGAATATGGTGTTCCAGAACACATGCATTTTTTGACAGGTATAGAGGATGCATGAAAGGTTGGCATGGAGCTGTTTGCATTTCCAGCATTCACTGTGTGTTCCCAACCTAGCTTTCAACAAATATTCTGGAGTCCAGTAATACCTGTTTATTATCTTGTTCTGGAAGAATCGTAAGGATAAAGAACTTGACGCATCTTTCACATTAAGCCATATATCCTCATTTTGTTGTGATAGTAAAGCTAAGTCCTCTTTCCCATTTTTCTTTGAGACTGACATTGGGAGGGTAATGCGAAGCATTAAGCCACCTATAAGTAATTCCTACAAAGTGCCTTTGTTTCCATGTTTCTTAACATGTTCTTCTAGAGGTGAGAGAGTTGAAACAGAATAACTGTCCGCTATCCTTGCATGAATCCTTGAGCATAGCTGCTGAAAGAAGGAACTGTGAGTTAGCAGTAGCCTGTATTTGTTGCACATAAAATGAAGGAAGCCAGTCTGACGTCTTGTATTATGTCTTTATTTTTTGTTAATCCCTTTTCTATTCAAACTGTCTTAAGTGTGGAGTTTGCCAGGATCCTGAGGTAGGGGTTATCCCATAGTGGTACAAGAAAAGAATTAGTAAGATTGGCTGCTGTAATCATCTTAACACATTGCAGGATGTCACATGTAGATGCAAAGATTGGATTTTTCCTTAAGGTTGTGGGTATATAAAAGAAGAGAGGGAACCAATTGGCATAACTAAGCTTTTTTCAATCTCAAACCAGGCTGGTGTGTATACAGAGCTACTGGAGAGGAACCACCTTGCAATAGGAAGCATTTGGAATGCTAGATAATATAGATGCAAATGTGGCAACCCCATGATTTTTAAGGTTCTTGTGTGACAAGAGAGGCTGTTTTTTATTCCATATAAATGGCATGATAAGCCTATTTATTTGCCCAAAGAGCAAGAGAGAAACCTTGAAAGGCAACAGGCTAATGATATGGAGTCACTATTGGGCAGATATTCATTCTGGCTATTTCTAGTCTCCCCAGTAAGGATAGAAGGAGGAGATGGGATTGATTCTTCAATCATACAAAAATGGCGTCAGCTAATAAACTGATTTTGTATTCTTTCCTGTTTAGAAACTCAACTTCAATGGCTTCATGCTAACATATATACATTGCCAGTGGTTTAAGAGGAACCTTAAAAAGGAGGGTCAGGAGGGGACATCCCTGGTGTGTCCCTCTTTCTAGTTGAAATGGGAGAAATAATTCCATTAGTTGATATTGAAGCGAGGAGAGAGTTGTATAATACACTGACCCAGTTCAGGAATATTGGTCCAAAGCCAAATTTTTTATGGCAGCCATTAGGCTCATTCAACCGTATCAAAGGCTTTCTGTGTATCTAGAGATAAGGCTGTGGAAAGAACATCTGACATCTGAGCTTGCTGGATCAAGTGAGTGATTTTTCTCATATTATTAGCAGCCAGTTTTCCTTTAATGAAACAAAACTGATCTGTATAATTGATGGAATCATGGTGTTCAGTTGTCTCGCTAAAATTTTTGCAATTATTTTGCAATCCGTGTTCAACAGAGATATGGGCGGGAGTTGCAGCCATCTTTGTTCTTTAATATTAAAGTAATTAAATCAGTTCTCATCTTACAAGACATTGTTCCTTTTTGGAATGTTTCAGTGAAGACCTTTGAAAGAATAGAAGATAGCTGATTACAAAATTTGTTGCAGAAATGTGCCGGAAAGCCATCCATCTTAGGGGCCTAGCTGGAATTCATATTTTTATAGCCTGTTTGATCTCTTGTGTTGTGTCATCTTTGTCCATAAACAACACTTGTTCTGAAGTGAAGGTATTAGAAAGTAGGCCTTCAATGAAATGATCAAATTTATTAGAGTGAAATTGATTGTCTAATTTATATAAAATTTGATATAAATGCTTAAATTGATTATTTAAATTGATATCTGTTGGTTCAAGGTTGGCACTCCCATCTTCTTGCACTAAGGAAGAAATATCGTTGTTGGCTAATTCCATCTTAAGTCTTCTGGCAAGTAGTTTACCTGCATTATCTCCCCATTCATAATATCTTTGTTTGACCCCACTGAGTGCAAATTCGACATGGCTGGAAAAGCATTCATTATATTTATATTTGGCGTTGATTACAGAACATAGCCTAAGACTAAACCAAATAATGAAAACCTATCTCTGCAACTTATCTATTTCATTGTCCTAAGAGTCTAGTAACTTGAGTCTCTCTCTTTTTTTGGGAAGTATACTTTATGCATTCACCCCTTACAGTAGCTTTCAGAGTTTCCCAAAGGAGGGTATCTGAGGTAACTGAGTGCTTATTTTCTTGTACAAAATTAGAGGTGACTGAATGAACTATGGAACAAAACTTTGCATCATTTTGTAACAGCTTTCACCTAGAACATTTTAATGATATGTAACCAGCATTGATGCTAAGTACAATTGGAACATGATCTGAAATTAATATATTATCAATAGCGGCTTCTAGACATGCTGGAATCAGTTCTGAAGACACAAGAAAAAAGTCAATTCTGGATTAAGATGAATGTACTGCAGAGAAATATATATAGTCATGCTCCTTGGGGTGTCTCAGTCTCCAGATACTTTTTAATTCAAGTTAATTCATTAATAGTGATGACTGGCCTATTGTGCTTTGAGAGGTGGGTCTCATGTAATTGGATAGTCCAGATATCTTTCTAGTGTAGTATTCCAGTTGCCTCCCATTATTACAGGAATGTCTTTTTTGTTAGAAAGAATGTCTGCAGTGTCTTTGAAAAATTCAGTATTACCTCCACTTGGATTGTTAATGCTTCCTCAAATTAACTTTTTTAAGTTGAAACCATCTTCAAGAAGAACATAGCTTCCTTCAGGTTCAGACCAAAACTGTATACATTGAAAAGTTATGATTTTATGAATTTAGATGGATATTCCTCTGCTCTTAGAATTCAGTGATAAATGATACTCAACACCTACCCACCTCTTCTTGATTATGTGGGTATCTATTTCTACTAGATCAGTTTCCTGCAATAAAGCTACTTGACACTTTTTTTAATTGAGGTATCTCAGGATTTTAATTCTTTTGGAAGGTTGATTAAAAGTTCCCTCACATTCCAGGAGTATACTCTTATGGTATGTCTACACTTCAAAATTAGGTCGAATTTATAGAAGTCGATTTTTAAGAAGCAATTTTATACAGTCGATTGTGTGTGTCGACACTAAACACATTAAGTTGGCAGAGTGCATCCACAGTACCGTGGCTAGTGTCGACTTCCAGAGCATTGCATTGTGGGTACCACAGTTCCCACAGTCTCTGCTGCCCATTGAAATTCTGGGTTGAGCTCCCAATACCTGATGGAACGAAAACATTGTCACAGGTGGTTTGGGTACATGTCATCAGTCGCCCCTCCCTCCATGAAAGCAACAGCAGACAATCATTTGACGCCCTTTTTCCATGCAGATGCCATACTGCTGTCAGCAGATGGTGCAGTACGACTGCTAACTGTCGTCATCCACCGTTTCCACTGCAACTCTCCTCTCCTGCAGATTACTGTAGTGAGCATTGTAAACACCTCACACATTATCCTGCAGTATGTGCAGAACTTGCAAAAGCAGGCGAAGAGGCAACAACAGCACGATCATGATAGTGATGAGGACATGGACAGAGACTTCTCTCAAAGCACGGGCCCTGGCAATTTGGACATCATGGTGGTAATGGGGTAGGTTCATGCTGTGGAATGCCGATTCTGGGTCCGGAAACAAGCACAGACTGGTGGGACCGCATAGTGTTGCGGGTCTGGGACAATTCCCAGTGGCTGCGAAACTTTTGCATGCGTAAGGGCACTTTCATAGAACTTTGACTTGCTTTTCCCTGCCCTGAAGTGCAAGAATACCAAGATGAGAAGAGTCCTCACAGTTGAGAAACGAGTGGCAATAGCTCTCTGAAAGCTTGCAACGCCAGACAGCTGCCAGTCAGTCAGGAATCAATTTGGAGTGGGCAAATCTAATGTGGGGGCTGCTGTGATCCAAGTAGCCAACACAATCACTGAGCTGCTGCTATCAAGGGTAGCAACTCTGGGAAATGTGGAGGTCATAGTGGATGGCTTTGCTGATATGGGGTTCCTTAACTGCGGTGGGGTGATAGACGGAACACATATCCCTATCTTGGGACCAGACCACCTTGGCAGCCAGTATGTAAACCGCAAGCGGTACTTTTCAATGGTGCTGCAAGCACTGGTGGATCACAAGGGACATTTCACTGACATCAACATGGGATGGCCAGGAAAGGTGCATGACGCTCGCATCTTCAGGAACTCTGGTCTGTTTGAACAGCTGCAGGAAGGAACTTACTTCCCAGACCAGAAAATTACCATTGGGGATGTTGAAATGCTTATAGTTACCCTTGGGGACCCAGACTACTCCTTAATGCCATGATTCATGAAGCCGTACACCAGCACCCTGGACAGTAGTAAGGAGCAGTTCAACTATAGTCTCAGCAAGTGCAGAATGGTGGTAGAATGTACATATGGATGTTTAAAAGCTCGGTGGCACAGTTTACTGACTAGGTTAGACCTCAGCAAAACCAATATTCCCATTGTTATTGTTGCTTGCTGTGTGTTCCACAATCTCTATGAGAGTAAGGGGGAGACGTTTATGGCGGGGAGGGAGGTTGAGGCAAATCGCCTGGTAGCCGATTACGCACGGCCAGACACCGGGGCGATTAGAAGAGCACAGCTGGGTGCCCTGCGCATCAGAGAAGCTTTGAAAACCAGTTTCATGATTGGCCAGGCTACGGTGTGACAGTTCTGTTTGTTTCTCCTTGATGAAAACCTGCCCCCTTGGTTGACTCTACTTCCCTATAAGCCAACTGACCTCCCCCTTCGATCACCGCTTTCAGAGGCAATAAAGTCATTATTGTTTCAAAATCATGCATTCTTTATTAATTCATCACACAAATAGGGGGAAAACTCGCAAGGTAGCCCAGGAGGGGTGCGTGAGGAGGGAGCATCGGGTGGGGTGGTGGATGAGGGGAGGAGGGAAGGACAAGGCCCCACTACATTTCAAAACTTATTGAATGCCAGCCTTCTGTTGCTTGGGCAATCCTCTGGGGTGGAGTGGCTGGGTGCCTGTAGCCTTCCCACCCCACATTCTTGGGTGTCTGGGTGAAAAGGATATGGAACTTGGAGAGGAGGGCAGGGGCTGCATCAGCAGTCTGTGCTCCTCCTGCCTTTCCTGCAGTTCCACTAGACACCTTAGCATGTCAGTTTGCTCCCCCATTAGGCTCAGCATTGCATCCTGCCTCCTCTCAGCGTGCTCCTCCCTCCTCTCATTGCGTTCATTTAACGCTTTCCTGGACTCTGCCATTGTTTGCCTCCATGCATTCTGCTGAGCTCTTTCAGTGCGGGAGGACTGCATGAGCTCTGAGGACATGTCATCATGAGTGCCTTTTTTTCACCTTCTAATCTGCGCTAGCCTCTGGGACGGAGATGATAGGGGGAGCATATAAACGTTTGCAGCTGTGGGAGGAAAAAAGGGAGAGTAGTATTTAAAAAGATACATTTTAGAGAACAAAGGGAAGACTATTTCACACTGAATCAAGCGATTCACATTACATAGCACATGTGCTTCACACACCCCCCACCTCCACCACCACCACCACCGCATGGCTAGTATCAGGGAAGATCCCTCTCAGCCAAATGCGAACAGCTCAGCATGAACGGGCCTCCCCCCACTGCGTGGCCAAGGCTTTTAGAGTACCTCCAGGAGAGCTTCATGGAGATGTCCCTGGAGGATTTCCGCTCCATACCCAGACACATTAACAGTCTTTTCCAGTAGCTATACTGGCCGCAAATACATCCCAAGTCTTCAGGGCAAATTAAGCATTAAACACCCTTACTTTTAAACCCTGTATTATATTTACAAAGGTACACTCACCAAAGGTGCCTTCTCCGGCTTCATGGTCCGGGAGCCAGCCTTGGGAGGGTATTGGCTCCAGGGTGATGAAAGTTCCTGGCTGTCGGGGAGAAGGGATTCTCCGCTTGCCTGCTGTGCACTATCCTTAGCCGCCTCCTCCTCCTCACCTTCCTCATCCACAAAATCCTCATCCCTGTTGCATGAGACTCCCTGCTTGCAGGTGTCCACGGACAGGGGTGGGGTAGTGGTAGTGGCCCCGCCTAGAATTGTATGCAGCTCATCAAAGAAGCAGCATGTCTGGGGCTCTGACCTGGAGTGACCATTTGCATCCTTTGTTTTTTGGTAGGCTTCCCTCAGCTCCTTAACTTTCACGTGGCACTGCTGTGTGTCCCTGTTGTAGCCTCTGTCCAAAATGCCCTTGGAGATTTTGGCAAATATATTGGCATTTCGTCTTTTGGAACAGTGTTTTGCCTGCATGGATTCTTCTCCCCATACAGCAATCAGATCCAGTACCTCCCGTTCAGTCCATGCTGGCACTCTTTTGCGATTCTGGGACTCCGTGGTCACCTGTGCTGATCAGCTCGCCACGCTGGCCAAACAGGAAATGAAATTCAGAAGTTCCCAGCGCTTTTCCTGTCTACCTGGCCAGTGCATCTGAGTTGAGAATGCTGTCCAGAGCAGTCACAATGGAGCACTCTGGGATAGCGCCCGGAGGCCAATCCCGTCAAATTGCATCCACGCTACCCCAAATTTACCCAGCGAGGTAGAATTTAGCACTAACCCCCTCGCTGCGGAAGAGTACAGAAATTGATTTTAAGAGCCCTTTAAGTCAACAAAACAGGCTTGGTCGTATGGACAGGTGCAGGGTTAAATCGACCTAATGCTGCTAAATTCGACCCTAAACTCGTAGTGTAGACCAGGGCTTTGATAATTCATGACAAAGTTTTAAAAGATATATTAAGATATATAACCTTATACTAAAGATACATATTTCCCTGTTGATACTGTAAAACCACATCTCTAGAATATGGTCTATATTTATATATATTAGGTACTGGTTAGTTTTTAATGAATTTATGCCTTCAGTTGAGCATCTAAGAGTGTCAGCTACACAAAAAGATCTATAGTTAAATATCATGTGTCTTTCAAAGTATATTTATAACAGAAAACAAAAAAAATTAACAGACTTAAAACAAACCCAGGTGGACATGCTCAGATCCCTGATGGCTTCAGTTTCATCTTGCCCTCCCCCACTATATTATCTAATGTAATCTAAATGTCTCTAAATAAAAATATATTTTAAGTCAAATATTACCCTGTAAATACCAATGGGTATTCTAGAATATGTAGTATACATTCCTACCTCCAGAAAATTTTATGTGTACATACATAGATGTATATGCATACTATTTACAGACTCATCGCATGTACATTTACAATTGATTTTGTACATCAAATATAAATTAGTACAAAATCAAATAGGAAAAATACAATATAAAAATCATATTCATAATATGTCAAATGCCCTCCACAAATTGAATATCTAGTTCTATTTTAGGTTACAGTCGACTCTACAAGTCAGGAGCATTGAGTGTTCTAAGGGACTTGTGGTCACCATAACACAATCCATCAGTGAAGAGATTCTGTCTAGCAGTGCAAGTTGTGATGATTAGTACAGCTAATACTTCAATCAGTAGATGGTGCAAAAACCCCAGCTTTGTGTTAAACTGTTACTCTATGTATTGCAATGCTATACAGTTGTTGTTATTGCTCAGTTTCAAAAGGAGGTCAACAGAAGAGTTCAGACTAGCTGGTTATCTGCTAGGAGTTAAAAGGTTATGTAAGTGACAGTTACTATATCTACAAGGATACACAGGAAAACAAACTGATTATTAAACTTGTCAAGGTGTGTTTTTTATTACAAAACCATTCACTATTTTTGGTCAAATCTCTCTCAAAGCATCTGTCAAGCAAGTTGTATATTTAAAACCAGTTGACAATAATGTTTTTCTTTCTTTCTAAGACAAAGTCAGATTGGAGGTTAAAAGTAAAGCTTACTGTAAGTGAAGCAGCCAAATATTAGAGGTTAACAGAAGACTTAGGATCATAATTAAGACAAAGCAAATTAAAGCCACTCTAATCTGCTTTGTGACATTTTGGACGAACAGTAAATGTAATAAGTGCTATGTCACCTTGTCACAACACTGTGCATAACTATTTACCATGAAGACACAAAATTACTTCACAATCCAACAAAGGTGGGCCAAAATCAGAACCCCAGATACAAACACCTTCAAACTTTTGATAGGGATCCAAATTTTGCAAGCTCGGGGCCATTCTTACCAGCAAAGGTTTGTTGTTATGTAATGTGCAATGCAGCAATTGCTCTACCCTTTTCAACATGCCTACCAAAAAAAAAAAAAAGTCTCCTCTGACATTGGATTTACATTAGTTTCATTCCATTGATTGCTGTGCCATGACTCATTTTTACCATTAGAGAGGAGATCTGAAATCAGGCTTCAGTATATATTGCAGGCTTATCAGCAAAACATTTGAGCTAAAAGAAACCATCACCAAAAATGACATTTCTTCACAAGTTTATCCTATGTATCTTCACTCCAAATAAAAAATTGACTATCATAACTTTCTCATCATCCAAGGCTTTTCTGTCTGATGAGCTAGAGAGGGGACAACATTTAATTTATAGCTCATGGTGGTTTTTTTCATACCCTATGAAGTGAGGTCAAAGCATCGTGTAATTCCTCTGACTACAGGTTAAATTGCTAAAGCTGACACTGAATTTGCTTTAAGGAGAGCATGCAGTCTTCACCAGAAATTGCCAATAAATATTTTATCCATCCAATACGTTTTTAAAGAGTTTTCCCCCTTTGTCTTTCTGTTGCTCATATTTGAAATTCTTTCTTAGAAAGTTTTTTTTACAGTATAATTCCTCCCTGCATATTGTATCATTTTACATTGGAAAAGATTGATACTTTTCTCCCACTGTGTTGTATATTCAGGTAAAATGAATATAGCCGTTCAGCAAGGGTGGCTTGTCAGACAAAATTAATCTTTGTACACAAACATAATTGATCTGATATTGGAAAGATATATGGTGTGATAGGAGAAGAGGTTTTCTATGGCAATTAAACACCCAATGCCTACTGAAAGTTAATGAGAATTGGAAGCCTGAGTCTCCTTGGTGCCTTCTAAAATCTCTCTCAGAAATATTTTAACAGCTCTAGCAAAGTCAGCAAAGGACGCCTGTTGATCCTGCATAAACAGTGCCAGATTCTGATCCCTTTATTCATGTTGAATAGTATTGAGTTCTGCAAGTAGTCCCATTAATTTAAGATATTAGTCAACATGAGGTTATCAGAATCTGATTCAAAGTAGTTTATTTTCCCCTGCAGATCATAACATAGTTATAATGCAGATCATACCGTTGGGGGGAAGGGCAGAATGACAGTGTCTCTTTCAAGATGAAAAAATGACCTGTCTGAGTTAAAATGTTAAATTATTGCTCCACAGCTTATTTTAAATTCCTTTTTACAAAAATATGTCAGGATCTTGATTCCAACACTATGTTTTTTGCATACATACATTTCTCCCTTGGGGGTGTCAATGAGATTGCTACCCATGTAGGGAGAGGAAAATGTTAGAGAAGGAAATAGATCCACCAAGTGCATGAATTCACCCTTAATTTGTTGCTTTTTGTAGCATGCCAGTATACCTTTATAATAAAATGGGTATTACTGCAAAGTGCTAAACATCTCTGCAATATCTCAGTTCAGAAGAGACCTTAATTAGAAATTGTGCAATTAAGATATAAATCAAAACAGATACTTCCTTGCAAAAGTGCATTAGCTATATTAATGGCAATGCTCAACCTCCAGAACTTGAAGGTTTATGCTCAAAGTTGCAAAATACACTAATCCATAACAATGATACCTATACTGTGATCGCGGCAAACTAAGCTAACTTCCCATTATAGTGATGGGAACAAGAAGAGACCAAGATCCCCAATGTGTCAGACTGCCCAGTATCATATCTTTTCAACACTTGTCCGTATGACAGAATCTGAAATCTCAAGGACATACCCAAGGTTACACCATAAAGATACATTCTCCCAAACTTGCCTTGGAAGGAGACAAGGATTCCTCTGTATATTTAAGATACTTTTCTTCCTGCCTATTTAATGGCGGAAGGACAACTAAATTCAAATCACAGTTTCTTCTATATGCCTTACAAGCAACTTATTGCCCTCTGCCTTTCCACTGAGAAGGCTTCCTATTTCACAGCTTCCACAGGTTTGGCTTCCTCAGGCAAAAGAGCACTTAAAGAGTTTCACATCCTCACCATTTTTCAAAATAAATGCCAACTCAGTGGAATTCTTATTCCTTTATTTTTCTCTTCCTTTTTCCTGTTTTTAAATCTTTCAGATGAGCAGAAAATATAGTGCAGCCATCCAACTGTGCAGTTGTCATAGAATGAAAGCTTATTTTTAGCCTGGGCACAAAGCATTTAGTTTTATATTCATAGTATAAAAAGTTGAGAGTTGGAAGGGGATGGAGAGAGTATAGGGAAGTCAAACAACAACTCATCAGAACTCACCAGGCTCTCAGCTCCTCCATGAAAGCATATCTACTGCCTAGTCCTAGAGAAGAAAGCTATACAGATCCATCATTTTCAAGTGTCAACATAGTTTAGGGATAATTGGACATACAGTTGGCAATGCTGGTCACACTGCTAACGTGTATCAAATATAACCCTCCAAATACAACACGTATGGACCTCTGGGGTTAGAGAAACAAGTTTCTTCATTAAGTGAGAAACCCAGCCCACGCCTCCATCACTACCAAGGTTCCACAACAGCAAAACCAGTGAGAGATTCTGCTGCACTGAGGGGAAAGTAGGTGGCGGCTGTGGACTAAGTGAATGGTACAGGGAGTGTGCAACCCCCTTGCATACCATATAGCCCAGTTTAGAGTGATGCTCTACCTCGCCCTAGGAGAATGTGTGGGTAGGACATACATAGAGGGGAGGAGTGGCGCCAGAAGCTCTGCTGCTTTGTTGATCTCTCTTGCTGCTGAAAAGGGATCACATAGGGCTGTGCAGGCTACTCCAGGTACTTGATGGGAGTAGGCTCCATGGAGCCCTTTTGCAGTCATTCCACAACCTGGAACAAGTCGATTCCTCTTCCTGCTCCACCCACCTCCCACACATGTCCCCAATGCCCAGTCCAACTATATGGATTTGGTCTTAGAACAGGAGAGCAACTACATTAGAAAAAACTGGTTGGAGCCAGCAGTGGAATGCATTAATTCTACACACTTCTGGGACATAAACAAGAGCATAAGAAGTTGAGTGGGAGAGGCATGTTCCCTCTTACCCCTCCCCCCCAGTGATTTCACCCATGCCCTAAGAGTTGAAGGAATGTATGTATTTTAAAAAGTGATCTTTAGAATGACCCTGTGCGTGCAAAGGCAAGGACTAACAGAAGATGGTAGATAGGTGGTTAATATGCTGCAAGCAGGGCCGGCTCCAGGCACCAGCTTTCCAAGCAGGTGCTTGGGGTGGCACTGAGAATGAGGTGGCAGTACGTGTCCCGCGGTGGCAATTCGGCAGCGACTGCTTGGGGCGGCAAAATTGGTAGAGCCACCCCTGGCTGCCAGATCAAGTGACATTTTAACTCACTTTGAGGTTTCAGTGTGGGTCAGGATACAAATGCCCGGGAAGCCCCAAAGTGTCACTTGGCAAGCTGCCGCTGTAGGACACAGAAGAGAAGCTGCATTTCAGATAGCTTATCTACTGGTGACCAAAGAGGCAGGGGAAAGAACCACTCCGGTCTCTCCAAGCCCCACAGATGACTTGTCATAGGATGGGGGAGTGAATCAGAGACCATTTGAGAAGAGAATATGCTACCATAAGTGGCCAGAAAGCCAGAGTAAGGGGAAATTTAACCTGATCTCAGACCTGGGGGAAAATGTTCATTCCTGTTTAATTCTTACTTTGCTGGAACTAGTTCACCTGAACCTGATTTTCAGAGGTGCTGAACCCTGACAGTTCCCATCCATTTCAATTGGCTTTGTGGATAGCCAGCACTTCTGAAAACCATGTTCAACATTACACGAACATACCTACTTCCAAAGGACATCACCCCGTATCTCAGGCACAGTGACGGGTCACACTGGGTAGAGACACCAGGCATAGGAAAACAAACCCAGGACCCAACAGGGTAGAAGCCACACCTAGCAGCAGGCACCAGGAAGAAGGCTTGAGCCCCACCTTGGGGCAGGGGCTACACAAACAAATGACAGCATGAAATATTGCTGTCAATAAGGAGAATGGAGTAGCTGTATTTGAAAATACACCTTGCATTAGTAACTTAAATGAGAAAACTCTGGATTTAGAGAACATTTGCCTTAAATGTGTTGAACTCTGGATTTGCTATAGATACAGTAAGACAGTTGACATATGTTAAATCAATATCAACAACAAGCAGCCTATTGATTAACCTCTATTAATATATTTTAGAGTAGGTGCTCTTCAAGTCAGAGATGGTGCCTCATTTTACCTTCGTGTGGCTTTAAGCCATCTTCGCACACTCACAACCCTCATCACATAGCTGGTGCGGGCTATGTTTACACACACACACACACACACACACACACACACACACACACACACACACACCATGAGCAGGGAGAAACTATAAGGTAGATTGTAAATCTGTGTCCAATCAATTTCCTGGGCTGCTCCTGGAGCAGGGTAGCCACAGTTTAGCCCTATGCAATAGAAAATCAAGTACATGGGTTTCAGTGTTAGAAACTTTATCTGGAACATAAGTAATTTATAAATATTAAAGATGTGGTACATCTGCTTTCAGCAGGTACTAGATAATGTATCCATTAAGTGCTGAATATAAATCTCAGATAACCAGAAGGAGTGGTGTGAGGTGGATTGAAGCAGATGAGAATGGTATGGAGCTGCCAGTTTATGTAGCCATTCTTCATATTTCTTTGTTGCTGCAATAAAAAAGAGCCAAATCCAGTCGTTTTTACTCAGGCAGAACTCCAATTAACTTTAAAAAGTGTGATTAATATTTTCTTTTGACTTCAATACAAGTTTTGCCTCCATATTCCCATCAAATTTTGCAGGATTTGGCTCCATATTTGTGAGTTTGAATCCAACAAAATAAAAAAAACTGGTGTCCAAATTGATTCTAGTGGGGAATCACCACATCCTTGGTAATTATAGAGATGTTCCTGACACTTGATGCAATTGACTTTTTGAAAGGTTGACACCTTTAAGTGATAAATAATAAAGACAAAAGCATGAAACTTACGTGATAAATTCCGTTAGGTTGCACCATTTTTTAGAGTCCACTTTCTTCATCATCTCTTCAAAGGATTTTCCGCATCTGGGCAACTTTTCTAACATGAGCGATTCATTGCAGACTATCATTTTTTGACGTGCACCTAGAACAAGTCAGATAGTACTTTAATCCCAAAACACTGAAGATAGTAGGAACATGAATGTGGAATTATTTTCTGCACAACTCTTTGCACTTACAAAGGTTTCACCCCTTCTATTCAAGCACCTCAGAGGACTTTACAGACATTGATGAATTTAACGTCACATACCACCACTTCGGGTTGTTATTTATTCCATTTTGTAAATGAGGAAAATGGGCACAAAGAAATTTAGGACCAAATTCAGATCTGGTGTAAGATGTTGTAGTTCCCATTGAAGTCAATGGGAATTGGGAACCACTTATACTACAACTGAATTTAGAGCATTATGAATTGCCTCAGGTCACATAAAAAGTCTGTGCTAGAACCAGGAATAGAATCCAGGTGTTCTGGCTAAAAGTCCTATGCTTTATCCAAAAAAAATCCTTCTTAGTTTATTTATAATGCAATAGATATTACAGTTAAAATAGAAAATGTTTTTATATTTCAAGCCTTTAAACTCTAGATATATCAAACTATTTTATTAAGGAATAGATTAGAACTACAGTGACTGGCAGACAAAGGCAGCAGTGACTATGCTTATGTTAATTCACAAAACCAAAAGAATTAGAAACTTTTTTTTTTACTGAGAGGAAGAATTTTGTCCATGACACTTGGATTCGGGTCTTGGAAAAGTACCATGAGAGCTGCAGTTTCCAGCTGCTGCTAGAGATGGACAGTAAAGCCACATCTGGAAATACAACAACTCTAAATAGTGCAATACACTCCCTTCCCCACCCACTTGTGTAGAATCATTGGAATAATTAAATACAAAAAGTAATAAATAATAACTAAGTGCAGTAACATCATGGAATGTGAGCCTAAATCCTGGTGTGGGATTTGAACTCATGCATGTCCTTCTGGGCTAGAGGTAGCCAACTGAGCCACGTTACCATATATTGCATCGTCTTTAGGAGCCGAGCATCGAGGGAACTATCCTGTCGCATTTACAATCGTATAGTATTTCTAAGCCTTATTAGTTAAGACAAATTGGAGTGATTGACCACATAGATTTGCTTTGGGTCAGAGTATAGATTAGGAAAGCATTTGGCAAGCTTTAACACATTAAACTAACTGTTTTGCTGTAGCTATAAAATAATATTTTTAACACCAGGAATGTTTGCACATCTCATCTACAAAGGACTTTAAAATCAATTGTCACCAATAAAAGACTGGGTAGAAGCAGATCTAGGGTGGGGTAGAAGACTCTTTTCTTCGTGGGACTGGCTTAGAGGGATTGGCTAGCATTAGTTGGCACAGGTGTTATAAGCACATAGCGATGCAGAAAAGAAAATAGTTAACCTGGGCTTACACTTTTGGCTAGCTCTAAAATACCTTTGGGCTGGCACTGTTTAGGACTATGATTTGTAAATAGGCTATTATGTATGAGAGCACTTCCACCCTGTAGAATCTCAGGAGTTTGGAATGCCAAGACCTTCAGAGCATTAGACAAGTCTCTGACTGAAGACAGGGGTTTACTAGCTGTCAAGGTCCCAGGAGGCCTGGAAGGCAGATTGGCTGGGGCTACCCAGTAAGAGCCAAGGCCGACAGTTCTGCAGGAGCATGGAATCAGACAGAGAGAGCCCTATGTGACTGGCACGTGGACGCAGGTAGGACTTGTGCAACAGGACCCTGTTTATTTGTATGAAAGAAGCCAAGGAAAGGGCTAGCCAGTTGTTGGAGGAAAGTCAGAAGTCACAGTCCTGAGAAGAGATTGTGTTGTCCTACTTACACCGCAGAAAAGAGGATTTTTATTTGGATCTGATCTGTAGATCAGGAAGTGGAAGACTTTCACACTTGTGCCTTTTTCCCTCTGCAGCCAGGAAAAGGAGAACTATTATTTGGACCCAGTTTACAACACAGGAAGGGGAGGAAACCTTTGCTTTCTCTTTATTTTTGAGTTACATTTCAGGAATGGGCTCCTGTCAGTGCTAGGAAGAACTTGCCATCTTGCTCCAGAGAGATGCATTGTCTATGATTTCAGAGAATCTGCAGTCCTGCTTTCCTCTGTGGAAAAACTCTTTACTGCTACTTAACCAAGAGCTTCTTTAAGGTTGCCACTTGTTTGGATTTTTCATCTCTTTCACCTAAAAGTTATTTCAGTTAACATTTGCTATAACAACAGCAAATGTTAACAATCTGGTCCTGTCACCAAGGATGTTTTACCACCAAGTCCAGGTGCTTTTTCAATTAAAAAAACAACCCTGTTTTACAGTCTTAGATGCTGTGTCAGACAGGAACATTACTAAATGAGAATGGCATGGGTATTGGAGTCTGCAATTGTTGGGACTTTGATCATGGATCCATCTGTAATAGAATGCATATAGCTTAGAGTCAGGTAAACATGGGTTCCCCATGGTATTTCTCCCCCCCACCCCACCCCACCCCCCACTGTTCCTCTGATATTCTTGTTAACTGCTGGAATTAGCCTACCTGCTTGTCACCATGGAAGGTTTTCCTCCTTTCCCCCCCCTGCTGTGGGTGATGGCTTATCTTAAGTGATCACTCTCCTTACAGTGTGTATGATAAACCCATTGTTTCATGTTCTCTGTGTGTGTGTATATAAATCTCTCCTCTGTTTTTTCCATCAAATGCATCCGATGAAGTGAGCTGTAGCTCACGAAAGCTTATGCTCTAATAAATTTGTTAGTCTCTAAGGTGCCACAAGTACTCTTTTTTTTTTTCCTGGGTTACCTGTGCAGACGCCATACCACGGCAAGCATGGAGCCCGCTCAGCTCACCACCACCGTACGTCTCCTGGGTGCTGGCAGACACGGTACTGCATTGCTACACAGCAGCAGCTCATTGCCTTGTGGCAGCAGACAGTGCAATAGGCCTGATAACCATTGTCATAATGTCCTAGGTGCCCTTGGCCGCCTCGGTGAGGTCGGTCAGAAGCACCTGGGCAGTCATGGGCACAGGGACATAAATAGGAGTGACTCGACCAGCTCATTCTCTTTAGTCCTGCAAACAGTCGTATTGCACCGTCTTCTGCCAAGCAGCCAGGAGATGAGGATGGCTAGCAGTCCTATTGCACCATCTGTTGCCAGCCTAAGATGTAAAAGATAGATGGAGTGGATCAAAACAAGAAATAGACCAGATTTGTTTTGTATTCGTTTGCTCCCCCGTCCCTCTCTCCCTCCCTCCGTGAAATCAATGGCCGACAATTGTTTTGGTGAGGTCTGTCACGGGCACCTTGAAAAGTTTAATAGAGATTCAGTCCTGCCTAGACTAGCAGGGAGAGGGATAGCTCAGTGGGTTGAGCATTGGCCTGCTAAACCCACGGTTTTGAGTTCAATCCTTGAGGGGGCCACTCTGTGTAACAGTTGTTTTTGTTTCTCCTTGATGTAAAGCCATCCCCTTTGTTGATTTTAATTCCCTGTAAACCAACCCTGTAAGCCAAGTTGTCAGTTGCCCCTCCCTCCGTCAGAGCAATGGGAGACAATTGTTCCGTGCCTTTTTTCCATGCAGACGCCATACCACGGCAAGCATGGAGCCCACTCAGATCACTTTGGCAATTATGAGCATATTAAACACCACGCGCATCATCATGCAGTATATGCAGCACCAGAACCTGCCCAAGCAAAACTGGGCAAGTAAGCGACGTCAGCACAGTGATGAGGACACGGACACAGACTTATCTCAAAGCACAGGCCCTGGCAATGTGGGCATCATGGTGTTAATGGGGCAGGTTCATGCCATGGAATGCCGATTGTGGGTCCGGGAAACAAGCACAGACTGATGGAACTACACAGTGTTGCAGGTCTGGGACAATTCCCAGTGGCTGCGAAACTTTTGCATGTGTAAGGGCACTTTCATGGAACTTTGTGACTTGCTTTCCCCTGCCCTGAAGCACCAGAATACCAAGATGAGAAGAGTCCGCACAGTTGAGAAACGAGTGGCAATAGCCCTGTGAAAGCTTGCAAAGCCAGACAGCTACCAGTCAGTTGGGAATCAATTTGGAGTGGGCAAATCTACTGTGGGGCTTGCTGTGATGCAAGTAGCCAAAGCAATCAAAGATCTGCTGATACCAAGGGTAGTGAGTCTGGGAAATATGCAGGTCATAGTGGATGGCTTTGCTGCAATGGGATTCCCTAACTGTGGTGGCATCATAGATGGAACCCATATCCCTATCTTGGCACCAGAGCACCAAGCCAGCAAGTACATAAACGACAAGGGGTACTTTTCAATAGTGCTGCAAGCACTGGTGGATCACAAGGGACGTTTCACCAACATCAACATGGGATGGCCGGGAAAGGTGCATGATGCTCGCATCTTCAGGAACTCTGGTCTGTTTCAAAAACTGCAGGAAGGGACTTTCTTCCCAGATCAGAAAATAATCCTTGGGGATGTTGAAGTGCCTATAGTTATCCTTGGGGACCCAGCCTACCCCTTAATGCCATGGCTCATGAAGCCATACACAGGCAGCCTGGACAGTAGTCAGGAGCTGTTCAACTACAGGCTAAGCAAGTGCAGAATGGTGGCAGAATGTGCATTTGGATGCTTTAAAGTGCGCTGGCGCAGTTTACTGACTCACTTAGACCTCAGCAAAACCAATATTCCCATTGTTATTACTGCTTGCTGTTATATCTGTGAGAGTAAGGGGGAGATGTTTATGCTGGCGTGTGAGGTTGAGGCAAATCATCTGGCCACTGGTTACACGCAGCCAGACACCAGGGTGGTTAGAAGAGAACGGGAGGGCGCACTGCGCATCAGAGAAGCTTTGAAAACCAGTTTCATGACCGGCCCGGCTATGGTGTAAAAGTTCTGTTTGTTTCCCCTTGATGAACCCTCCATTCCCACCCTTGGTTCACTCTACTTCCCTGTAAGCTAACCACCCTTTCCTCCCCGCTTTGATCACTGTTTGCAGATGCAATAAAGTCATTGTTGCTTCACATTCATGCATTCTTTATTAATTCATCACACAAATGGAAGGATAGCCAAGGTGGCCTTGAGGGGTGGGGGAGGAGGGAAGGACAAGGCCACACAGCACTTTAAAAGTTTAAAACTTATTGAATGCCAGCCTTCTGTTGCTTGGCCAATCCTCTCGGGTGAAGTGGCTGGAGGCCCCCCTCTCACCACATTCGTGGGTGTCTGGGTGAGGAGCCTATGGAACTTGGGGAGGAGGGCAGTTGGTTACACAGGGGCTAGCAGCGGTCCGTGCTCCAGCTGCCTTTAATATGCTCCAGTGTATGGTTGAGCTGCAGGAGTTTGATCCTCCAGCAGCCTCAGCATGGAATCCTGCCTCCTGTCATCACGCTGCTGCCACCTATCATCTTCAGCCCTCTCTTCAGCTCGCCAATTACTCTCTTCAGCCCTTCACCTCTCCTTGCATTCATGTTGTGCTTTCCTGCACTCTGACATTGTCTGCCTCCACGCATTCGTCTGTGCTTTGTCAGTGTGGGAGGACAACATGAGGTCAGAGAACATTTCATCACAACTGCATTTCTTTTGCCTTCTAATCTTTGCTAGCCTCTGGGAAGGAGAAGATCCTGTGATCCTTGAAACACATGCAGCTGGTGGAGGAAAAAAAAAAGGGGGACACTGGTATTTAAAGAGACATTTTATAGAACAATGGGTACACTCTTTCATGGTAAACCTTGCTGTTAACATTACATACATAGCACATGTGCTTTCGTTACAAGGTCACATTTTGCCTCCCCCCACTGCATGGCTAACAGCGGGGAACATTTCTGTTCATCCACAGGCAAACAGCCCAGCAGGAACGGGCACCTCTGAATGTCCCCTTAAGAAAAGCACCCTATTTCAACCAGGTGACCATGAATGATATCACTCTCCTGAGGATAACACAGAGAGATAAAGAATGGATGTTGTTTGAACGCCAGCAAACATACACTGCAATGCTTTGTTCTGCAATGATTCCCGACTACGTGCTACTGGCCTGGCGTGGTAAAGTGTCCTACCATGGTGGATGGAATAAGGCTGCCCTCCCCAGAAACCTTTTGCAAAGGCTTTGGGAGTACATCCAGGAGAGCTTTATGGAGATGTCCCTGGAGGATTTCCGCTCCTTCCCCAGACACGTTAACAGACTATTCCAGTAGCTGTACTGGTTGTGAATGCCAGGGCAAATTAATCATTAAACACGCTTGCTTTTAAACCATGTATACTATTTTAAAAGGTACACTTACCAGAGGCCCCTTCTCCGCCTGGCAGGTCTGGGAGGCAGCCTTGGGTGGGTTCAGGGGGTACTGGCCAGGGTGAGAAACAGTTCCTGGCTGTCGGTTTCTAGGCTTGCTTGCTGTGAGCTATTTTCAACCTCCTCATCCTCATTTTCCTCATCCCCAAAACCTGCTTCCGTGTTGCCTCCCACTCCATTGACAGAGTCAAAGGACAGGGTTGGGGTAGTGGTGGCTGAACCCCCTAAAACAGCATGCAGCTCATCATAGAAGCGGCATGTTTGGGGCTTTGCCTCTCTGGTTTTCTGGTAGGCTTGCCTCAGCTCCTTAAGTTTCATGCGGCACTGCTTCAGGTCCCTGTTATGGCATTTGTCCTTCATGCCCTGGGAGATTTTGACGAATATTTTGGCATTTTGAAAACTGTAACGGAGTTCTGATAGCACGGATTCCTCTCCCCATACAGTGATCAGATCCCATACCTCCCGTTCGGTCCATGCTGGAGCTCTTTTGCGATTCTGGGACTCCATCATGGTCACCGATGCTGATGAGCTCTGCACTCACCTGCAGCTCACCATGCTGGCCAAACAGGAAATGAGATTCAAAAGTTCGCAGGCCTTTTCCTGTCAACCTGGCCTGTGCATCTGAGTTGAGAGTGCTGTCCAGAGCAGTCACAATGGAGCACTCTGGGATAGCTCCTGGCGGCCAATACCATCGAATTGCAACACACTACCCCAAATTCGACCCGGCAAGGCCAATTTCAGCACTAATCCCCTTGTCGGGGGGGAAGTAAAGAAATCGATTTTAAGAGCCCTTTAAGTCGGAAAAAAGGGCTTCGTCGTGTGGATGGGTGCAGGGTTAAATCGATTTAACACTGCTAAATTCGACTTCAATTCCTACTGTAGACCAGGCCTAAGGCTTTTTCTGCATTAGAAAAATTCAAACCCATAATTTATCACTGGTAGTAGTTATTGTAGAAGCTGTGAAGCTGAGTTTAGGATTTTTACTCTGTCATATAATTCTGCTCTGATCAGGGTTAGACAAAATGATGGTAACAAATACCTAATCTCAGTCTATACTAGTATTTCCACTTTTCCAGCCGTCTGTGGAGCAGCACTGGTGGTAAATTGTGCATCAGAATTTTGCTAATGTTGATGAACACTAGCCCTGAGCAAATTCAAAAACTGATGTGACAATATGCGTCTGACAACCGGAGATCAGCAGTGATGTGTTCACTAAATCTGTGGGGTGGGAGAGCGCTACAGGCAGGGTATTCTAAGTGGGGGGAGTCTAACTTGAAAGGCAATTCATTTTTTGATCTGATAAAACCTAAATTTGTTGATTTTCAGGGCACAATACAAAATCTATCTATTTACTCAGATGCCTAAGTGGGCTGTGTAAGCAAGTTCAATTTTTCTTTTTTGTAGACTGATATTTTTGGTTGGATTTGTTCAGAGATTAAATATTTTTACATGTGTGATTTGAAGAAAAATTGAATAGATCCTGATGAGCTCATATCTTCTAAAACTAAAGGGACACAACTCATGAAAGAATCTGATCACACAGTCATTTCAGTCTGATTCCTGGACCACAGGTTTTTGATATGCAAGTTTCTTAGATAAATCAAACCCAAATTGCATTTTAAAGTTTTCCCATCACTATCTAGACTGGTTAAAGACTAGGACATGTTGACAGATATATTCCAAATTAAAAGCAAACTGCTAATGGACAAAAGTGTGTAGAGTTGACTAGCTGAACCTATTTACGTTGTGGTTTTGTGTGTGCATTTTTAAAGGGCTTTCATTAACAAAAAAGTAATACATGTTTGAGTTTTAGAACTTTAAAAGCTCACCTGTTAATCCAAGTGTCATTAGACCATTAACTAGAAGGGAAAAAAAGAAGAGATTGATTAGAATTTCTCGGTTTTATTCCAGCATGATGAAAATTTGTGTAGTATTAGATATAATACATAAGTAATCTTGATCACAGTTAATGATTCAACAGAACATTCCAAGTCACTACATGCCCTAAGTACTGTCATAAGGGTTTATTTTTATTAGAAGTGGGAGGGGAAGATTAACATTTGCTCAACATTTATTTAAAAAGAATCCCCTTTTATCTGTCTTTTAATCTACACAAATCACACAGGCTTTTTAGGAAACTAAGTGAGTAACTTCATGCAAGTGGCTATGTTCTGCTTTCATTTCCTCCCTGTGCAACATCACAGAAGTCAGATGGATTGCACAGTGTGGGAGGTCTGAACATAGCTCAAATTGCATAGATACAAATTCTACCTTTGTTAATACATGCCCAACCTCCAATCCATTCAATGAGAATTGTTGTGCACTTATATCTAAGAAGAATTCAGCACCTACTATGGAATAAACTTTTCTTATGATCAAGTACAAACTTCTACTGGACAAGAATTTACTAGAATTCTGCAGAACAGGAATGCAAGTTTCAGGATGCTTTGATAGCATAAGGATGTGAGATTCCAGTATACATCCTAAGATTTGTATCTGTTTTGTAAAAGCAGTACATATTTTTCAAGTCTGGCAATGTAATGGTAAACACAGCGGATTCCCCACCAACTTTTTTAAATCTACATTTTAAAATATGCTTTATCAATTGCAGGCAACTGTGTTATGAGATTAAGTAAACATTTTCTGGGCTGAATAAAACTACCCACTCCCAAGCAACCAAAGTTTTGATGTACAACCACAAGTTCACCCCTACAATTCCTGATTTCTTCTGGAAATCTTACATTACACTTCTTTATAAATTTCTATCAAAGGTCTCCAAGTATTTAGCAGTCATGAGTGAGGTATTCCTCACATTACCATTGCAAGTAAGTCAGAACTTAGCTTACCATAAGAAATAATAGCTAAAGGAGGTAAGAATCTATCCACATTTTACATGTGGGATAACCCAAGCATAGAGAGGTTAAGTGACTTTCTTGGTGTCATACAAGAGGACTGTGGCAAAGCCAGCAATGGAACACAGCTCCTGGCTCTCAGTCTCATGTTTTAAACACAAGACCATCAGTCAAATGAAAAGGAACTTTAATAGCATTTTTGACCTCACCAAAACAAAGTAATATGGGAAGTCTCACAAAATAGATTGTTTTGTGCCTATTCTCAACCAAAAGAATCTAGAAACGTTCATGTAGGACCTCAAACCTCTTGAGGTTCACTCTTTATTGACTTAGAAACATCATGTATGCCTCTGATGACAAAGATTTAACCAGAAGACCAAAATAGGAGACACGATTGATGATTTTCTTGTGATTCAACATCATGCCATTCTTTTAGGAAGGGCTGAGTCCAGTATTCCACCTTAAAAAAATCCTACTAATTAATTGACTATTTACTTTAGTTATATGTATTATCTAAATTAATTTAAGTGTAGTTAAAGTGTTCAAAGATCCTGTCGTATTTCACTAGTAAATGATCATGAAGATACATTCATAAATATTCTTGATTGAACCAATAGTTGAAAAAAAAAAAAAAAAAAAAAGAGGTTAAGATTGAACACACCAACTGGCTGCTGGTTTAATCACAGATGCCACTAAGTTTTATTTTCTACATATGCAAATAGAAGCTACAGTGGTTACCAGTAAGCAGGACAGAAGTTGGAGGCTAAGGGGTCAATTAGTTTGGAATTGGAGATGGGGCTAAAGCAACAGGACAGAGGGAGTGGGAAGTGGCAGCATAACCATCTCTACTGATGGTCATAGCATCTCTTTGCATCAGGAGTCAATATTGGCACTGATCTGCAGCTCCAGTGCCCCCTTTAGCAACTTCCTCTATGCTGCATAGGCTCATTCTTTGTCTGTGTTCTGTGGCCCAGTCCTCTAGCCAAGACGATTCTCCAGTCTCATTCCCTCCTGAAATATCAAAAGTCCAACATCACAAGCTCCAATCCCACCATCAACAAAAAGGGCCTTCTGCCCCTCGCTAGGGCTATGTTAAGATCCCCTCACTTCTTTCACAGTCTTCCCTCAGGACTTTCCTTACAAGAGCTTCTCTTGTACCCTGAAAGAGAATCCTGACTCCTCTATAATCTCCCCCTCAACTGAGCTCCCTTAGATTCCTTATAAGGCCCAGGTATCTAATGGATTATCACCTAGTTCCACCCCCTCTGGCCAGGAGGCAATCAATCAATCACACCACAATTGCATAGCACGCATCTAATTGAGGATTTTTTCCCCTTCTCTAGCAAATGATGCTAGAAATCTGATCACAGGCAGGTTTGGAGATGCTGAGGTGCTGTAAAAGAAAAACGACCAGGGAGACAGGAGAAAGTAATAAGCAATAAGGAAACAAGTGTTCTTTTATTACCACACATTTAAAAATCATACGCATCAAGGCTTTGTTTTCATTGCCAAAAAAAAAAAAAAAAGTGTGTTTTTACTGTGGGATGAGTGAAGTGTATCCTACTGTAAAATCCTAGTGGAGACAAAGCACTGAAGTTTTTACAGTGATGTAGGTGAGGTCAACACTAGATCCCACCTCCCCACCCCATGGTTGACCTTGCCTATTTACCTCATAGTAAAACTACTAGAATGCCTTATCTTTACTAGGATTTTACAGCAGGGCAGCTAATGCACATTGGTTATCCCATGGTAAAAACACATCTTTCCGGCAGGGAAGGCATGCCCCCAGAATGAGATCCTATTCTCAGAGCTGCACCATGGACTTTTATTGCACACACTGCACTCTGATCTTGTACACAGAATTCCTACTGATGTTGACATGAGTTTTACACTAGGATCTAGGGCAATATAGAAATTAACAGGGTGGATGTACAAGAGGAGAATTTTTGCCCTATAATCATGAAAGTGAGGCTATAATCGCTGGGTCCTGGTGACATTGACAAATTGCTCATGGTTCACTCTTACAATTTATGTTATTACTAGAACTCCTTCATGGGAGTATGGTTTTATTATGTACTGGCTTACCCCCCCCCCACAGTACTATTTGTATAGTACCTCAATTGCCATATAAATTTAAAATAGCATTTGGACACTCTAATGTCAATCTCTACTAAAGGTGCCCCAAAACACTTTTCCAATAATGACCTTCATACCTTTTGAAAGTTCATAAGAGAGAAGGTTATTCTGATATTTCTCTCTTGCCTAAATATTTCTTCAGGAAGCTGCAATTTCTGTCAAGACTCAATGATTTTAGAGAATTATATATTTCCCAAAGGATGTGTGACGTGCCTCTTGTTTTATCTGGCTTGTGTATGCAGTTCTTTCCTCAATAATGGTAGCATTGTAATACCCCGTATAGTGTGTCCTGTGGTGTATTGTCTTTGCCACTCCAAAAAATCACTTTCTCTTCAATCCCATTTCTCATTAACTGAAGGACAGAAGCAATTTTAGTTCCCTATTCTTCTGTTATCAAAGAAGTTTTAATATATTGCCATAACTTCTTATATTTATTCCACTTTAATTCCCAAAAAATTCCAAAGCATTTGACAAGCACTGATACAAACATATTCTACACACAAGTGAACTTTAGAAACCAATGAGATCCCTTTATTCACTACAGAAATGCAGCTACATCTGGACTGAAACCTAGCAATGTAATACTGCACAACAAAACTAGTATAAGACTAGAGGTGAATATTTTATTCAGTTGAAACTAAAGATGGACGTCAGGTAGACAGAATATAATTACCCAAATTGGTATTTGGATGGGATAGGGAGATTAATATCTCTACTCTTACAAAAAGTGACAATAGATGTTTAATAATAGATGTTTCCACCAAATGCATCCGATGAAGTGAGCTGTAGCTCACGAAAGCTTATGCTCTAATAAATTTATTAGTCTCTAAGGTGCCACAAGTACTCCTTTTCTTTTTGCGAATACAGACTAACACGGCTGCTACTCTGAAATAGATGTTTAATGAAGACCTTTGCTTTCTTTTTCTTTTTAAAGACAGCAATCCACCAACAATGATTTCCCCTTAACAGCATGCTGGGGTGCTGGATCAATGTTGCATTAGAGGTGAAAATGACACTTACTAAATCACCATCTTCCATTCCGAAAGAACCCATAGCTTCCCTGGTGCTGTCCTGTCCAAGTATTGGCCTGGAACCATGTAGTTTGTAAAAACAAGCAGGTTTACAGTTTCAAGTGACATGGTTACAAGCCAAGAGTTATTTGTGATTTGTAAGACATAAGCTATGATACAGTGTTACAAAATTCTGTACCCCTCTACAATATACACAATATACCATTACCCACATATTATCTTAATGCTAAATGCTAAGAAGACTGACCTTACAGGAACAAGTAGGTATGCAGCATGCTGTTTATTTACATTTTTGTAATTAAACATTAAATTTATCTCTTGAGCATTTAGTGTTCAATATGCAAAATTTAGTTATCTATCCTCTTACTTAAAAGTACATAGATTCAGTTCTTAGATTTCAAGGCCAGCAGGGACCATTGTGATCACCTAGTCTGACCTCCTGTATAACACAGGCTACCCGACTCTACCGCAAAATAATTCTTAGAATGTATCTGTGATAAATGAAAAGGGGAAGTAGCTCCCTTTTATGGACAACCAACCAGCCAGTTAGCTATAAAATCCCTCTAAGTAGCTGTTCTCTACTTGCTTTACCTGTAAAGGGTTAAAAAGTCTCCCATAGGTAAAAGAAAGGGAGTGGGCACCTGATCAAAAGGGCCAATGCTCAGCGCTTTGAGCATTGGCCTGCTAAATCCAGGGTTGAGAGTTCAATCCTTGAGGGGGCCATTTAGAGATCTGGGGCAAAAATTGGGGATTGGTCCTGCTTTGAGCAGGGGGTTGGACTAGATGACCTCCTGAGGTCCCTTTCAACCCTGAGACTCTATGATCAGGAAATGTCTAGGAAGACACTATTAGGTTTATTTCTTTATGGCTTGTGGACTCCTCTGTGCTAACCTCAAATGTTTTTGGTTTGTAACCTTTAAGCTGGACCTCAAGGTTATTCTTAATACTTAATTCTTGTAAGTGTTTTTTTTTAAATCTAGCAATAGCCTGAGTTTTCAAATGTATTTTCTTTCTTTTTGTTTTTAATAAAATTTTCCTTATTTTTAAGAACAGGATTAGATTTTGTGTCCTAAGACCAAATTTAAGTCAAGTGCTCTGGTTCATGAATTAAACAAGAAAAAATAAGTAAGTCTAGATCTAGAAAGAGAGAGGAGGGCAGACATACAAATAATGCAGGAATGCCAAGACATACTATACATTATTACCCTAGAAACGTGTTACAGTGATGGCTGTGAGAAACTTGTTGGTTTGAGTTTGCATGAGGTTCTGTGACTTTCCCATCTGTGCAGATTCAGTTTCATAACTATTGAATTTCCTTCTAAAAGTTCAACTTTTCAAACTCAGTATGAACTTGTTCAAACTGAAGACTTATTAAGCTTACTACAGGCTTGTCTATACTGGCAACATTAAAACGCTGCCGCGGCAGTGCTTTAACATGGATTATGTGATTGCAGCAGAGCACTGGGAGAGAGCTCTACCAGCGCTCTAAAACACCCACCTCCACGAGGGGCATAGCTAGGAACGCACTTCTAGCACTAGTGCACTGTCTATACTGGCACGTTACAGCGCTGAAACTTGCAGCGCTCATAGGGCTGGTTTTTCACACCCCGAGGGAGAAAGTTGCAGCGCCGTAAAGTGCCAGTGGTTTCCTAAGAGGTTTGTACACATGTTGTTTAATTAGGTGGTGGCAACAGCTGATTTCCTTTGTTTTTCTTTCTCAGCTCTTCTCCGGAGAGCGGGTGAAAGGGCTTGAGGATACCCCACAGGAAGGAATTCCCAAGTGCACGTTCCTGAGTTCTCAAAGGGGTTTTGTACTTGGGTGGTGGCAACATCTACCCATCCAAGGTCAGAGAAAAGCTGTAACCTTGGGAGTTTAATACAAGCCTGGAGTGGCCAGTATTAATTTTTAGAATCCTTGCAGGCCCCCACCTTCTGCACTCAAAGTGCCAGAGTGAGGAATCAGCCTTAGTATCCTTTAGAAAAACATCCAATCCGGATTTTAAAATGGTCAGTGATGGAAAATCCACCACAACTCTTGGTAAATTGTTCCACTGGTTAATTACTCTGACCTTTAAAAATTTACATCTCATTTCATGAATTTTTCTAGCTTCAACTTCCAGCCATTGGACCAGCTTATACCTTTCTCTGTTAGACTGAAGAGCCCATATTAAATATTTGTTCCCCATATAGGTACTTATAAACTGTAATCAAGTCATCCCTTAACCTTCTCTTTGTTAAGCTAAATAGATTGAGCTCCTTGAGTCCATCACTATAAGGCAGGGGTAGGCAAACTATGGCCCACGGGCCAGCCTGACAGCCATTTTAATCTGGTCCTTGAGCTCCTGCTAGGGAGCTGGGTCTGGGGCTTTCCTCGCTCCAGCCGGGGAGCAGGGTTGGGGGTCACCCCCTCAGCTCCCATTGGCCAGGAACCACAGCCAAAGGGAGCTGCAAGGACAGTGCCTGCAGACACCGTACAGGCATCATGCAGAATCACCTGGCCATGCCTTGGCATAGGAGCTGAAGAAGGGACATGCTGCTACTTCTGTGAGCCGCTTGACGTAAGCGCTGCCCAGAACCTGCACCCCTGAGCCTCCCCTCCTGCCCTCCAAAACCCTCAATCCCAGCCCAGAGCACCCTTCTGCACCCCAAACCTCTCATCCCCAACCCCACCCCAGAGCCCCCACCCCCAGCCAGAGCTCTCACCCCCATCCCGCACTCCACCCCCCCACCCCAGCCCAGAGCCCCCTCCCACACCCTGAATGCCTTGTTTCTGGTCCCATCCCCGAGCCCACACCCCCAACCAGAGCCCTCACGCCCTCCCGCACTGCAACCACAATTTTGTGAGCATTCATGGCCCACCATACAATTTCTATTCCCAGATGTGGCCTTTGGGCCAAAATGTTTGCCCATCCCTGCTATAAGGCATGTTTTCTAATCTTTTAATCAATCTCATGGCTCTTCTGTGAGCCCTCTCCAATTTATCAACATCCTTCTTGAATTGTGGATCCCAGAGCTAGACACAGTATTCCAGCAGCAGTCACACCACTGCCAAATACAGAGGTAAAATAACCTCTCTACTCAGCTTGATTCAGAGTAGCAGCCGTGTTAGTCTGTATTCGCAAAAAGAAAAAGGAGTACTTGTGGCACCTTAGAGACTAACAAATTTATTAGAGCATAAGCTTTCGTGAGCTACAGCTCAAAATGCATCCGATGAAGTGAGCTGTAGCTCACGAAAGCTTATGCTCTAATAAATGTGTTAGTCTCTAAGGTGCCACAAGTACTCCTTTTCTTTTTACTCAGCTTGAGAATCCCCTGTTTATGCATCCAGTCCTTTGGGGTCACAGCATCACACTAGGAGCTCATGTTCAGCTGATTATCCACCAGGACCCCCAGATCTTTTTTAGTACCACTGCTTCCCAGGATAGCATCACCCAACCTGTAAATATGGCCTACATTCTTTGTTCCCAGATGTATACATTTAGTCATATTCAAAAGCATATTGTTTGCTTGGGTCCAGCTTACCAAGCAATCCAGATCGCTCTGTACCCGTGACCTGTCCTCTTCATTATTTACCACTCCACTAATTTTTGTGTCTGCAAACTTTATCAGTGATTTTATTTTCTCCCAGGTCATTGATAAATATGTTAAATAATATAAGGATCTAGAAACACACCCATTAGATATGATTCCACATTTACAGTTACATGATGAGACCCATCAGTTAGCCAGCTTTTAATCCATTTAATGTGTGCCATATTAATTTTATAGGAGACAAGTGGTCGAGGTAATATCTTGTATTGGACCAACTTCTGCTGATGAAATAGACAAGTTTTTGAGCTACATAGCACTCTTCTTCAGGTCTGGGAAAGGTACTCAGAGCATCACAACTAAATACAAGGTTGAACAGATTGTTTAGCATAAATAGTCAACACATATTCTCAGAGACCATTCAAGGTGAAGTGGCCTATTTACATCTTTCCAATCATAGGACATGAAAAGAGGGTTACAGGTTGTTGTAATAAGCCATCAATCCACTGTCTTTTTTAAGACCATGATTTTTAGTGTCTAGTAAAGTTATAAATTTAAGTTCCTAGGCTTGTCTTTTGAAGGTGTTGTGCAGGTTTCCTTTGAGGACAAGGACTGAGAGGTCAGATATGAAGTGACAGCTTTGTGAAAAGTGTTTGCCCATGGATGATGGGGTATTTCTGTCTTTTGTTAGTTTGCCTGTGAGTTAATTCAAGAGTATGGTGATAGTCTGGTTTCGCCCACATAGTTGTTACTGGGACACTTAGTGAACTGTACAAGGTACACCACATGTGTAGGAGCCATGGATCTTGAAAGGTGTGTTATGGGGTGTATTGATCATCACAGTGTGTTGTGGAGATATGTCAGCAGGTTTTGCATCTGTTGTTCTGGCAGGGTTTAGTACCACTTTGAGTTGAAGTGGGGGTGGAGGAAAGAGTTATTTTAGGATGTGGTCCTGGGACCCACATGGCTACAACACTGCAAACAACAAAGTTAACTGTATATCCTTCTAGGTTTTTTAACCGGCCTGGTTTAAAGGGGAAGTGAAGGCAACTATAAAAAAATTAAAAACAATAAATAACAAACGAAAGAAAGGAGAAGTTAACAGTAGTAAATATAAATCAGAAGCTGTAGAAAATTGATAAGGGAAGCAAAGGGACAGCAGAGTTAAGGACAATAAGATCAAAATTTTTAAGTATATTAAGCAGATAAAGAATCCTAGAAATGGTATTGGTCCATTACCAATTAGAAATAGTAGAATTATCAATCAGCAGCAGCTATCCCTCAATACAAGGATGATGTCTGACAGGGGGAAAGTCACTGATGAGACTTAAGATGGCTGAAAAATCTAATTCATGCTATACAGGTTTTTCCACATATGTGACTATCTATAATAATGCAGAAAAGGCAGAAGTGTTCAATAAATATTTTTGTTCTGTATTGGGGAAAATATAGATGATGTAGTCATATAACACTCTCTTCATTTCACTAGTATCTCCAGAAGATATTAAACACAGACTACTAAAGTTAGAATTTTTTAAATCAACAGGTCTGAATAACTTGCACCCAAGAGTTTTAAAGGACCTGGCTGAGGACCCACTGGACCATTGATGTTGATTTTCAATAAGTCTTGGAACACTGGTGAAGTTCCAGGAGACTGGAAGAAAGCTAATTTTGAGCCAATAGGTAAAAAGGATACATGGGATGATCCAGGTAATTATAAGTCTGTTAGTCTGACATTGATCCTGAAAAAGATAATGGTGCAGCTGACACGGGACTAAATTAATAAAGAATTTAAGGGGGGTAACATAATTAATGCCAAGCAACATGGGTTTATGGAAAATAGATCCTGTCAAACTAACTTAATATCTTTTTATGTTGGATTACAAGTTTGGTTGGTAAAGATAATAGTGCTGATGTAATATTCTTAGACGTCTGTAAGATGTTTGAATTGAGTACAGCTCAACATTTTGATTAAAAAATTAGAACAATACAAAAATTTTAAAAAGGGATTTTTGAATGCAGCAGATCTTCAACTGATGTAAATTGTCATGGTCCAATTGAGTTATGATAACTTTCACCAGCTGAGGATTTGCCCTGATGCATCTTGGCTTAATTTATAAATGAATCAAATATGATGGGAAAATACAAACATCCAGATATTGAACAAAATTCACCCTGCAGCCCTCTGTGCCAGGGACTGTGTCCAGAGAGAATTATCCCAGGAGGAGAGACAGCAGTGTTTATACCGCTGCCCTCAGTGAGAGTTCTGCCAAGGAAAACAAGCTTTATATTGTGACTGGACTCCACAGACATCCCACAGGCAGTGGCTACCCAGTGGATGCCTGAATTAATCCATTTCCTGGGAGCCCCGGAACATCTTCTCCCCAGGCACCGCAGCCCACTTTCTGAGTTGCACTGGATGTCTTAAGGCCAGCCCTCCAGTACATCTGGGTTTCAGGCACTTTGCACCATTGTGAATGCCCTTTCAGACCTATTTCACACCACCCCAGGCTGTGGCCTGGGTTACATCAACAGCTGAACATAGCCAGTGATTTTACAATGCTTTTCTGAGCCTAATTGTCATTTACCAACAACATTAAGATGTTAAGCTGTAAACGGAGACGATGCACCTGATAAGACTGAATCGTAATTTAGCAAAAGCCTGAGAAATGGATTAGACCTACAACCACAAACCTGCAAGATGTTAGAGAGAAAACTGGAACAGGCTCATGGAAGTGAAAACTGATGATGACTGATGTTTCCAACATGAGCTCCCATCCAGTCAGCCTGGACACAGCTCACTAAAGAGACAGCGCTTTAGGGCTACTCATGAGCACTGTCATTACAAATGGGTGTCACTGAGGAGCCAGTGAAAAGTAGTTGGCCCTCAGGTTAAAGAGCATCTGAGGAGGAAGAATAAGCAGTGGGAGGTACAGGGGGTGGGGGAATCGACAGTAAAACAATCTAGCTTCTGCCTCTCTCACAAATGCTTCCCATTTATTTTAAGGGAACTGTGGCTTAGTGTTGAGCAGAGCGTCTCAGCTGATCCTAGAGTAAAGCCCTTCTTCCCCTTCCCAGAGGGGTTCAAAAGTTGTACATTGTGATCTAGTTTTTCGAACTATGTCATTACACAGCAACAGCTAGACTGGTCTTCAAAGTACCTGTTTGCATCTCAGCTGTACTAGAAGGTTTGCTTGAAACAGCTAGAGGAAAAAAAAAAATCTTTCCCAGGCTACAAACAACTGTGTCCTCGTGTACTCACTCACAGCTGAGAATTTCAACAGTTTGCTCATGTCTAGGTACCTGGTTCTAGTCAGGTCAGTAGTAACCAATATTCAATCACTGATCAGCTGTTTGGGGTGGGTACTTTTCCTGCTACACGTGTTCACAATCACCTCACATTAGCAACTGGCATCATCTGCACCATCAGAAGAGAACAGACCATGAAGGCTAAGTTCCCATCTGTAGATCTCTCCAGGTTAGGAGTGGGGCAGCACTGCCAAGCTTGTCCTGCTGCCACCTACGTTGTACCTATTCTGAGCCCAGACCGAGAACTTCAGCTTTCACAGCTGTCAGTCATAGAATTCATTTAATTTTTTACTTTAAGTGGATTAATTTGAAAATCCACTTCTTGCTCATCTTAGAGGATTAAGTGCTTTTTAAAATAACTTTTTGTAACATAGATCAAGCTCAGCATGAGACAGCTCAGTACAACAGCCATGATGTTCAAAAGTCACTCATGATTAAGGGTGTCCAAATTAAGAATTCCTTAAAGGGCCCTTATTTTCAGAAAAATCTGAGCGTACACCCTCTGAAAATCAGTCCCAAACTGTCTGAAGTGGGGCACCCAAAAACCCAGGCACCCAAAATGACTAGTCACTCTGGAAAATCTTGATCAGGGAGACTGTGACTCTAGCTTAGTAGGAGAGAAAATGGATGACCTCACAAGAGTCAACATGCAACCTGAAGGGGCTGAAGCAATGAGAAACCTGTCATAGTTCACTAAAAATGAATTAAACTCAACCTTCCTGCAATCAGAACTCTCACGTAAAAGTCCAGGCAACATGGGAAAGCCCACATGCAGGTGGCTTGCTGGAGCTTAAATAGAAACCATCATCTTCTCAAGTCTTCATAAGAATTCAGAATTTCCTTTACTGGAAAACCCCAGTGTTTGTACTAAAACCGTTTGGTCTGGGAATTTATGTTTACAATGTAACAATATCAAAAAGCATTGCCCACAATGTCTAACTAATGGCTCTTACTTCTGCCTAAACTTTAAATTGTTTTGCATGAAATGTGAACCAGTTTTCCTGAAAAACTTGGGAATCTGGCCCAAATTGGAAGGTTCATAATAAAACCCAAAGCCAAGCTAGTTTTACCTGGCTTCAGTTTCTGTTACAAAAACTTTGCACTACAGTAATTCCTAGTAGCAGGGCTAGAATGTCACTAATGCCTGAGCTTACTTCCCTTGGATGTGTTCTTACATTATATTCCAATACAATCATTGATGACTGTAGTAGGCACAGGCATACAGTCAGTGTAAAACTCAGAAGTAATATCAGCATGAGTATGGGAGGGAGGGAGATTGGTGTTAAGTTTCCGTTTTATACATGACTGGTTGGAATGCCAGGGCTGTATTTCCATCACTCTTTCTCCGATGAAAGGTTGGCCGCACATAGCACTGGTGAGCAGAGCAGGTTCCAGCATGGGTTTTGGGTGTTAAGCGAACATGTCAGCAGTGAGTTGCACAAGCCGTGTTACTGGATTCTTACAAAAGTTACAATCAAATGTTTCTGTTTGAAATGTCACCCTGGTCTGGGTGTGTAGCACCAACTTCCTCACAGGCCTTTGGAGAGTGGACAACTCTCTGGAAGACTAAGAGGTATCTTAGAATTAGAGCTGGGAATCAAAGAGCCAAAGATTTGACTGAAGATTGTAATTTTCCATCACAGAAGCAACTAAAAATGACACTAATGGTTCAGTTGATCGTTATGATTAGCAGCACCTAAAAGGAGCACCATAGAGGAGTATGGCACTTTACAAAAACATATGAGGTCACAGGGTCTGATAGTAGCTTCAACTTTGGGCCCAATACATCACTTGCCTGCAAATTATTTACAAGAGTGCGAAGTCCCCACCCTGAAGAACTTATACTCTGAGGCCTTAGTCCTGGAAGTTGTTCTGAGGAGGCAGAAACCATTGCATGCATGGTGCAACATTGGAAGTCTTGCGAGGGGGGGGGTCTACTGTGTGGATATCATTGAAGGATTCGAGTCTAAATTAAGATGAAAGCAACAGAGGTAAGGGGGAGGGAGGCAAAGGTACCCAGTGGGACGTTTACCTGCATATATGCCTGACATTTGTGCATACTTTGGCTATTTGCACCGAAAAATAGGTGGGTACAAGTGAATATGTGCCACCGCATCCACCTCAGCTTTAAAAAACTGAGCCTGTACTAAGTCCCTGTGTGCTAAATAAGATAAGAAAATATATCTGGTGCATGGGTGTGTAATAGGAGAAGCAGTTATGAGGCAGCCTAACCTCAAGGAGAAAATTAATATAAAACGTCCTTATTTTTGACATGTACAAAGGTTACAGTACTGGGAGGAAAAATGACATTATGAGAACAAAAAGGTTGCCTCCCACCTCCAATAATTTTAATAACCCAAATTATATGTGCCTGTGCATGGTTCAGAAAGTCATCTTTTGTTCTCATTAGTACCAACTGTCCATTATATGTTTGTCCTTTATAAAGAGGAACAGACTATTGAGAAATAGAAAGAGAGAGAATAATGATAATGTACTATGAAAGCAGAAAAGGAAATGAGGCAAATGAAGCTCAGAAATCTGGGCAATGGAAGGAGCACAACACAAAGAAAGGAAGTCGGAAACAAACAGAATCTGTAATAAATATAGCACATGAAAGAAATAGCTCAGGCACAATTTAAAATAGTTTTGTGGGGGGGGGAGGGGAAATCCTACATCAGAGAGTGAACAGGGACAAAAGGGAAAAGGTTAAATAAATCTATAAGGGCAGGTGTAGTGAACTTGTGCTCTAGAGGAGGTCCCTTCACCCCTGCTGTATACTGCCCCTACTACAAGGCCACATCCAAGCTAGACAGCGGCTTCGGTTCTGGGGGGGTTACTCCTAGCACAGGTTCAGAGGCTGCTCAGAGGAGCACTCACTTCTCATTACCTCACAGCCATATGTAAGCGGACTCTCCTTAGGGTCAGCACTTTAAAGAAGGATCACATATTTCCCACAGTGAGTGGTTTGTGCTCACTAGAAGTGGGAGTTTGGAGGGAACTGGGCTATATCCCCAATCTGCTTTGTATTTTTCTAATAATAACAATAATAATACCTATCTTCTGTATAGCTCTTTCATTGGTAGAATTCAAAATGTTTTACAAAGCAGGTGAGCATCATTTACCCCCATTTTACAGACAGGGAAACTGAGGCACAGAGAGGGGAAGTGAGTTAGTGTTAATTGTCTGTAGGCCACATGCAAAGAATGCAGACAGAGATGGTGTTACCAGTTTACTATTTTGACTAAGCCAAAATCTGGGAAGAAAGAAAGAAAACAAACCTACGAAGAATTTAGTGGAGATCCAGGTTTAAATGAAAAACCATTTTGCTTTGACCCTTGCCCTACTACCTGGCTCTTTTATTTACTTCCCCCAATCAATTTTTGTTCCTGTAGAGGTGGTATGAAAAACAACTACTAAGTGATATATTTTAATAATATAAATTTGGTATCTATGCAGGGCTCTACCCTCTGTTACTGTTCCAAGCAGAGACTTTCAAAGGTGACTAGTAAGTTATAGACACAAAATTTCTATTTTATCATGGGAGCTGTGCATCTAAATCCCCTACTCAGCAATAAAAATTTAACCAGAGATGTTAAATTATGATTCCATCATAACTTTTCTGTCTTATTCACATTTAGATGAATTAATTCTTACAGAAAGAATTATAAAGTGACAGTCTTCACAACAACTAATCTGTAGCTGGCAGAGAAACTAATTATTTAATATCAGTATCATTTGCATGAAGTAAACTCACTTCACGTTCTTAAATGGATGACACAAACAATTATACAGATTACTTCTCAAGTAGATTTTAACCTTCCCGGGAACTATAGTTCAAATCCTTCCCAGAGGAACACTGTTCCATAAAGAAAAAAAATCCCTTTGTTTCAAAAGTATAACTGAGCTCTAGAATCAGGAACTGCTTTTGGCTGCACCACATGCAGGGAGTCTATGGTGCTCTCTCCAAGAGGTCTGCATCAATCCAAGTCTAGCAGTGCAGAATTGCAGAGAATTAAACTAGTCAAAACATGACCCAGTGTAAACCTGTTAAAAGGCAAACAGCAAACACAGAGGGAAGAGATAGCTCAGTGGTTTGAGCATTGGCCTGCTAAAGCCTGGGTTGTGAGTTCAATTCTTGAGGGGGCCATTCAGGGATCTGGGACAAAAATTGGTGATTGGTCCTGCTTTGAGCAGAGGGTTGGACTAGATGACCTCCTGTGGTCCCTTTCAACCCTGAGACTCTATGATTCACTCCTTAATTGTTGAATTCACATCTGTGCACAGGCCCCTTGCGTGATACACAAGAATCACACATTAAGGGTGCAAAATGGTATGAAGATCCTTAAACAAGCTCTTTGCACGGGGATGAATTTTTCCTTAGCAAAAAATGTGTACGCACTTTAAAAATACAGATAATTATAATTTCAAATAAAATGTGGGGGGAAGGGGGATTATTTCCTCCTTTGCTTACCACACAAGACCACAGACCAATGATCCATGTTTCCCATACAACATAATGGGCCTGACCCTATGCCCACTGATGTTACCTTGGCATACCCTGCAGCTGTCTGCAGAGTGCTGTAATCTGCAAGTGGTTGTGTTGCGGGAGAAACTTTAAATCTTAAACTTAGATCTTGGCTCATCATAAGCTGTTCAATTCAATTTTAAGGCCATATAGGTGTTTCTCATTATGTTCATGTGTTGCCTTGAACAACAGAGTCCTAGATCCTGATTGGGATCTTTAAGTGCCACTGAACTACAAACACTAATTCTTGAGTGCACATGCACCTTATGGAAAAGTTCTATAGAATTTAATTAAAATGAGGACATTCTTATAGGATTTTGGACCATCCCATGCAAAATTCTATTTCAGCTACAGAATTTTAAAGGACAGTTTAAAAAACTGTAGAAAGAGATTTTCCATTACATTATATAGGTTTTTAGTGTAGCTTCTATAGAACTCTGTTGGTTTCATCCCTATTATATTCTGCAGAATTTTTCAAGAGTATGCCTGGATGTTTAATTTTTAGAACATAACATAAGAATGGCATACTGGGCCAGACGAAAGATCCATCTAGCCTAGTATCTTGACTTTTGACAGTGGTCAATGCCAGGTGCCCCAGAGGGAATGAACAGAACAGGTAACCATCAAGTGATCCATCCTCTGTCGCCCATTTCCAGCTTCTGGCAAACAGAGGCTAGGGACACCATTCCTGTCCATCCAGTTTTATACCAAAACTGTTCTTTAATAGATTCATTTCTTTAAGATACCTTTATTTTTAGGATGGCTCTGCTAATTTTTAAAATATAGTTTGACAAAAACATCAAAAAGTCACTGGATAGTTACATTTTCTGGCAATCTTAACAACCTTCCTTTACCAGTTAAATTTTCTGTTTTGTTTTTGTGACTGGAGCACTAAAAGTTGATTATCTTAAGTGCTACTCCTTTAACCATTTCAGTGCTGCCTAAGATGGAGATGCATTTTGCCATATGTGCTCCCATATCTACATAATAAATCTTTTCACGGACCTTTATAGAACACCAATCAGTGTAATATCCAGGTGCTAAAGTCCTCAGTAAGCTGTTAACAGCAAGTGCATTACAGGTTGCCATGTCCTGCTATGGTAGATGCCGGCAGCAAAAGGGTTACGTGGGCATGATTGTTATACTAGGCCCTTACCAAAAAAGGGGCAAAAGCCAAGGGTTTGAAAAGACACCATTATATTTTGGATATTTTATTTTCCAAGCATTTGAACTTATACATCATCACATCCTTGTGAAGTATTTTTTTTTTTTGTTGTTCCCATTTTACAAGCAGGGAAACGAAAGAAGAGTATGTTAAGTGATTTACACAAGACCACAGAGGGAAGTCAGTATCAGGTTAGGGATAAAGCATTTCTAACACCCAATTCTGTGCCAGGACCACTAGCTCACAGCTCCCTCTGTCTCAAAGAAACAGTTTCTGTCCAAATGTAGTGTGTTATAGTGACAAACATCTCTATCTAAAAGGTGTATGTGAGGTGTGGTTGTGCAACATTATGGTTAAGGTGCATGCAAAAAAAAAAAAAAAGGTAACAGCTGAGGTGGAGTACAAAAAATGTCAGCTATCTAAATTATTCCTATGGAGCTTATGCCTTCAGTCCACAGATTGCAATGGAAGATGATCATGGGACTCTAGAATAATATGACTCTTAGTTTACCAATCTATAATGCACCACATGATTATCAGGAAGCAAATATTTTTAGCATGTGTGATGCTACGCAGTCTTTAGCCAAAGAAGCATGAAAAGACTAAAGCAAAGGTGATGTGGCATAAAGTTTACTTATAATAAGGAAATATAAAGGTCAGCCCAATACTGGCTTAATTCGACATCTATTCACCTGTAAATGGCAAGTACAGTATGAGTCCCTCAAGGCAAAGAAGGACTTTAATCACAGGAACTGCATAGGAGAGCCAAATGAGCTTATTTTTTTTTTAAGCCTTGGGAAGGGGAAGTGACCCACATAAGTTTCACATATGAGGGTCACAGCACACTCCCTCCTGAGGAAGTGTTTATAGCACGGGATACTTAAAGATGTTTAAAACTTCTTTTTCCGTAGAGAAGCAGAAACTTTAAATCAAGATCCTGATATCACAGGAGACCAGGGAAATGTTTTTTCCTTGCAACAAGATTACGACCCTGATTACCTCGCCCACCCCCAGCTTATTTGTGCTCTTTTTACAGCCTGTTCATGCAGCTAACCAGTAACAGGTTAAATGTCCTAAAGTTGATGTGATTTCATCAAAGTCAATTTTCCAGTAAAGTCCATATGTACCATAAGAGAATAATTGTGCCTGAGGTTCTTTAAATTGCCCAAGCGTTCTGTCCTGAATTCCAGGTTGTCAGGTCACATATGAGCACGTAAGACTTTTTATGACAGAACAGTACTTTCACCATGGCAGTTACAAAGTAGCAACCAGATCCCAGACCTTGGCACATATTGTTATTTATATAGCATCATATGGTAGGTATGCATTGCACTCCATAAATAAATAAAGCAATAGGTCCCTGCCCCAAGGGAAGAGCTCTGTGTAAACTCAAAAGCTTGTCTCTCTCACCAACAGAAGCTGGTGCAATAAAAGCTATTATCTCACTCACCTTGTCTCTCTAACATACTAAAGTGACATTGGGAGCAGGTGTTTTTGCAACAATTCTCATTTGCACAAAAGAGAACCCAAGTGTATGAAATGACTTGAGCCCAAATGACAGAGCCCAATTCCGTTACAATGGTGTCACTCATTAACTTCAGTGGAATTTACACGTGTCCAGCTGAGGGCAGAACTGGGGCTAATGGAATTGAGTTTCCCCACGAAGGGAAAGTTGTGATGGTTCTTTTTAGAGGAGGCAAAGGTTCAAAGCTCTATATTTTCTTTGATCTTCCTGTTTCACAAAATACCACCAGTTCATTTTAAAAATTTCAGTGGTGAAGACAACACTACAGGACAAAGAGACATTAGATGGAGGGTTAATCTTGTCACTTTTTTTCCTCTACCCCCCTCCTTATCTTCATGCATAAGAACTACACTGCAGATTTATTACAGATATGACTGAAAATAATAAAACCAAGGCCATTCACAGTTAAGTGTTCCATAAACATCTTCTTGCATTTAAGTTATACCTACAGGAACAAGATGACTTAGTCTGTATTTCACCTTTAAACTGTGGCTTTCTTTGCTTTTGTCAATTTACCTTTCTGCTATATTTTATCTCAACATGTTATTAAGAAAAAAATCAGAAGGAAGGTAACATGTACAACACCACCCAGCGCAAGTGCAAAAAGACGTTCTATTTGAAGATGATCTGCAGCCACACTGTAAACTGTGGGAAACAAGGGCTGTGTTAGGGGGGATGCCAATGAACATGCATGGGAAACAAAAAAAATAAACACTATATGGGAAAACAAGAAATACAGTTCTTTCCCTGGATCCCTGGAAGTAATCCAAACTCAGTGAAAGCGTACAAGAGTCCCCAATGCCTTATATTCCAGCTCCTAAAGACCAGGCTGGAAAACAGAAGTGAGTCTGCTTTCAAGGACAGGCTTTGAGATGGCTTCTCCTTTGAGCTCAAAGGTAGTGATCCCTTGATCCAAAGCAGTATCATCAAGCACCATAATTACTGCACAGCAACTTCATTTTATGCAATATCCAAACCATCTTCAAACATTTTTCCTCAAACTCTCATAGGGCACTAGTGTAGATTAAATAGTTAAAATGTCTACGAAATCTCAGATTTTAAAAGAAGCTTTGTGTCTGGTTGTACTAGAATAATATACATTTGTATAGAAGTCAGAAATCAAAAGCAAAAATATGTTTTGTTTTTCAAAAAAGCATCGCAACTAATTGTGTACCTATGTTATTCCCACCTAGGCTTAGAACTTCTATTTTACAGCTGGGCCACAGATAACAGGGTTGGAACTGATTGCTTAGTTTAAGGTAGCCAAACTCCCTGCATTGTTGCAGGAGACTTTTCATAATTCTTTATCAACAGCACTAATAGCATGCACTTTACTCTAGCCTTGACTGCTTTGAAAAAGGATTAATCCATAAGCTCTCTGGTCACTTGATTGAATGCAAAGTTTCAGCTTGGCAAATACGATTTAGAACGGAAGTGTTGACACACTCTGAGCCAGGTATTTATTATCTCTCTTCACAATGCAAGATATGTTTGGTACAAATGCTATAATTAAGGCTGCAAATCAGCATCTGTAATCTCCGTGCTTTCACTTGCCCCAAAGTGATCTTCTTGAACTGACATTTTCTATGCTTGATCTCAGACAAAAGGCAATTTTTTTGGTGAAAGTTTGCAGGAAGCCCTTTTAGCCATTGCTGAGTTATATGAAGCCAGAGAATAAGAAGCAGGGGCACTTCTCCATCCTCCCCAAAAAATGAATCAACCATTTTTCTCCAAACAGAACTAAAAATGGCTGAACTTTGAAAGCATACGGAGTCTTAGATTTTAAGGCCAGAAAGGACCATTTGATGGTTTAGTCTGACCTGCTAGATAACACAGGCCATATAACAGGGGCAGGCAAACTTTTTGGCCTGAGGGCCACATCAGGTTTCTGAAATTGTATGGAGGGCCGGTTAGGGTAGGCTGTGCATCCCCAAACAGCCAGGCATGGCCCAGTCTCCACCCTCTATCTGACCTGCCCCCCGCGCTTCTCACCCCCTGACGGCTACCCCAGAACTCCTGCCCCATCCAACCCCCCATTCCCGGACAGGTCCCCAGGGACCCCAGCCACATCTACCCCCCCCCCCACTCTCTGTCCCCTGACCATCCCCGGACACTCCACGCCATCCAACCCCCTCCTTCCTGACTGCCTTGCCCGGGGACCCCTGCTCCCATTCAACCCCCCTGTTCCCCGCCCTCTGACCGCCACAACCCCTATGCACACCCTCGGCTCCTGACCACCCCACAAACTCCCCTGCCCTCTATCCAAACCCCCTCCCCCGACCTGCTCCCTGCCTCCTTATCGCACTGCCTGGAGCACGGGTGGCTGGCAGCTCGGTTGCACCAGGACAGGCATCCGCGCTGTGCAGCACAGAGCACCAGATCAGGCCGCGGCTCTGCAGCTGCGCTGCCCCTGGAGCTCGCTGCTCCGCTGCCCAGAGCGTTGCGCCGGCGGCGCAGTAAGCTGAGGCTGCGGGGGGGGAGGGGGAACAGCAGGGGAGAGTCTGGGGGCGATCCTCCCGGGCCAGGAGCTGAACAGGAGGGACCCGTGGGCCAGATGTGGCCCGTGGGCTGTAGTTTGCCCACCTCTGCCATAGAACTTCACCCAGTAATTCCTGCGTCAAGCCCATTACAGCTGTCTGAGCTAGAGAAGAACTTTTAGGAAAACATCCAGTCTTGACTTAAAAACTGCAAGTGGTGGAATAACCACCCCATCCCCAGGGAAGTGTTCATTCTGGAGCATGCCCCCGAGTTTTAAAGGTATTTAGGTGTTGCTCTGCTCTGCATTGCAATGCCTAATTGACTTGGAGCCTAAGTCTTTTTTTCAAAGGCATCTTAAGCACTTAGGAGCATAAATCTAATTGACTTTCAATGAGACTTAAGGACTCCTCAGTACTTAAATCACTTTTGAAAGTGAGACTTGGGGCCCAATTTTAAAGGTATTTAGGCACCTAACTCCCATTTATTTCAATAGGACCTAGACACCTAAATAGCTTTAAAACTCTGGGCACTAGTTTCCTAGGTCAGTTATGCACTGAAAGACTGAGTGGAGCCACACCTACAAATCTGGGCCTATGTCTACAAACAAGTTTTTAAAACAAATTGGTCTGGTGATAAATTACAAAGCGGTTGGGTGGAAAAACAATCCCACATCTAAGCTTGCTCAATAGGCAACATCTAAGATCTTAAGCCGACGACCCAAACTCTTTTACAACATCCCAATCCTGCGTCAGAGCCATAAGGGCACCGCACAACATGAGCTGGGCACCTGATGCCCTTAGACCACTTTGGAAATTCCAGCCTTGAAAAGGTAATGTTATTGATTAAGCACAGGAATGTTCTTCCACTCTTAAAATCAAATGCAAACAACAAAAAACTACATTCATATGACATTCAAATCATTGAACTAAAATAAAGAAAGCCATGAAATTCAAGTGTTTTAAGGGGCCTGATTCTCTGTCACATCACTTACATGTGGGTATAATTGCATTGGCTTTGATAGAATTATTTCTGATTTACACTGACGTGAGTGAAGGAGAATCAGGCCCGAGGTTCCTCCAGCAATATTCACTCTGCCCCATTGCTCATTAGTGTGTATTCTGTGGCAGCAGTTTTCACACTGTGGGAACATGTAGCGTTGGTGAGATGCACGCCAATCAGATGGGATGCAGGTTGATTTATCAGAATAAAAATCCCTTCTAGGTCTGCTGATCAAAATGAAGTTGGAATGCCAGGTGGGTTTCAATGTTCAGTGTGGTACGCTACTACTTAAGTTTAACAATAATAATACCTAACTCTTATCCCACACTTTCCATCAGTAGATCTCAAAGCTCTTCACAGTCTTTAATGTCTTTATCCTCGCACCACCCTGTGAGGTAGATAAGTATTACTGTTCCCATTTTACAGATGGGAAACTGAGACACAGAGAGACTAAGATCCATTTCCTGAAAAATATTTAGACTCCTAACTCCCATTGCAATCAGTCAAAGTTAGAAGCCTAAATACCTTTGAGGATCTGGGCTTAAGTGACTTGCCCAAGGTCACACAAAGTCTATGGCATAAGTGGGAGTTTGAGCATTCCTGTTTTATGGTATATATTTAACAACACTATATTAGGCTGCTCATTTAACAGTAAAACAGGAATAGGTGAGGTTACGCATGTGCCATGTTACAGAGTTAATGTTGCTATAAGAATTTTAACTTCTATTTCCCAGTTTGTTTTTTATAACTGTGCAAGCCTAATACTGCATTAATATTAAGGATGCAGTTATATGAATGTGCACATTTATGCTATTAAAGGCAGTAATCTAATAATACAATATAGGGAACATCTGGCCACATCTCTCCTGTGACATGAAGAGCTCTGTTAGCAGCAAAATTGGAGTGGTTCTACTGCTCAGGGAGTGGGCAGAGGCCCACGCTGGGGTTGCTCTCCCTGCATGCCAACCAGACACCTGCTCCACAGACACTCCCTGTGCACGGCCAAGCAGCAGAGATTCGGTGATAGGGCTGAGAGACGACCAGGTCAAAAGGCCATCCCTCTACCCCAGCGCAGGGCAGGCAGATGCTGCAAATACTACTTCAGCCCTCAGAATGTAGGACTGGCCTTGGAGCAGCAAACTCCCGCTGCTGCATTGGCCGCTCGGGAGAATTTCTTCCTCCCAACCTTCAAAAAACTCCCTAGTGCACAACTCTGCCACTCACACAGCCCCAATTCTGTCTGCTGCTGACTATGTGCATGAATGTCAACAACTTCGCTATTCTTGCTCTCTTGTGCCCAATCCCATAAAGACTTAGCCAAAGATTTTACAAAAAGAAAAGGAGTACTTGTGGCACCTTAGAGACTAACAAATTTATTTGAGCATAAGCTTTCGTGAGCTACAGCTCACTTTGAAGCTCACTTTTTGTAGCTCACGAAAGCTTATGCTCAAATAAATTTGTTAGTCTCTAAGGTGCCACAAGTACTCCTTTTCTTTTTGTGAATACAGACTAACATGGCTGCTATTCTGAAACCAAAGACTTGAAAGGCTGAAAGATCAGGGACTTTGTCCATGGTCCTTTTGGGGCCTTGCTTGCCCTTAGACCATGCCAGGAGAATTTCTGGAGGGCTTGTCTGCATGGGTGCTGGAACTAGGGCTGCTGCCACACCCTGTGGCTTGAAGTAGTAACAACAATCCATGGTTTCCTCCTTCAGCACTCCCCCTATAAAAACTGTTCCAGCATCACTGCTTGTCGACTTATCCAGCAGTTCTCAATATGCTCAGACCAGCAACTTGGCAATTAATCCCTTTTTCCCAGTCACCGCTTCTCCAGAACTGAAAACAGGTGGGCAACACACCGAGAACATGATACCCTTTACTTTAAGATAAAGTAGAGAAAATACAGAAAATAAAAGGATAGATCCTTAAACATGTAGCCTTCAACAGACAAGAGGATGCAAAAAAAAAAAAAAAGTCACAGAGAATTTGGCAAACATAGCTCTGAATTCCCATCAGAAATGAAGGCCCTTACTAAGGGACACCAATGAGATCAGGTCATGCTGTTCTCAAGACAGAGATTGTCTTCCTCTCTGGCCGTTGAACCATTTGTAACAGCTCACACACATTTGAAATTCACTTCAGGGAAGAACAAACTACTCCCTGGTACTTTCTGGATTAGTTTCAGGGAAAACATTAAGTCAAGATATTATCTTAGAGCAGTTCTGCAAAGTTTTAGGAAACCTTTTGTTGGCTCACATTAATTTTTCCTATTGACTCATAGAAATGTAGAGCTGGAAGGGACCTCAAGAGGTCATCTAGTCCAGCCCCCTGTGCTGAGGCAGGACCAAGTATATTTAGACCATCCATGAGAGGTGTTTGTCCAACCTGCTCTTAACAACCTCCAGTGATGAGGATTCCACAGCTTCCCTTAGAAGCCTATTCCAGAGCTTAACTACCCTTGTAGTTAGAAAGTTTTTCCTAGTATCTAACCTCAATCTCCCTTGCTGCACATTAAGCCAATTACTTCTTGTCCTACGTTCAGTGGACATAGAGAACAACTGATCACCATTCTCTTTGTAACAGCACTTAACATATTTGAAAACTATTATCAGGTTTCCCTTAGGGTATATCTGCAATTAAAAGCTCGCAGTTGAACCATGCCAGCTGACTTGGGCTCAGGCTGAGGGGCAGTTTAACTGCAGTGCAGATTTGTAGGCTTGGGCTAGAGTCAGGCTCTAGGACACTGTGAGATGGGAGGATCCCAGATCTCAGGCTGCAGGCCATCCCTGGAAATCTACACTGCAATGAAACAGTCCCACAACCTGAGCCAGCTGGCATAGGCCAGCCATGGGCGTCTAATTGCAGTGTAGACAAACATTCAGTCTTCTTTTCTCAAGACTAAGCATGCCCAGGTTTTTCAACCTTTCCTCATAGATCAGGTTTTCTGAACCTTTTATCATTTTTGTTGCTCTCCTCTGGACTCTCTCCAATTTGTCCACATCCTTCCTAAATTGTGGTGCTTGAACTAGACACAGTACTCTAGCTGAGGCTTCATCAGTGCTGAGTGGAGAGGGACAATTACCTCCCATGTCTTACAAACAACATTCCTGTTAATACACCTCAGAATGATATAAGCCTTTCACACTGCATCACACTGTTGACTCATACTCAGTGTGTGGTTTACTGTAACCCCAGAGCCTTTCCAACAGTACTACGAACTAGCCAGTTATCCCCCATTTTGTAGCTGTGCATTTGATTTTTCCTTCCAAAGTGTGGTACTTTGCACTTGTCTTTATTGAATTGCATCTTGTTGATTTCAGATCAATTCTCCAACTTGTCAAGGTCATTTTGAATTCTAATCCTGTCCTCCAAAGTGCTTGCAACTCCTCCCAACTTGGTGTCGTCTGCGAATTTTATAAGCATATGCTCTATTCCATTATCCAAGTCATTAATGAAAATATTGAAGATCACCAGACCCCAGACAGACCCCTACAGGACCCAACTAGATTCATCCCTCAGTCTGACAGTGATCCTTTGATAACTACGCTTTGAATATGGCCTTTCAACCAGATTTGCAATCACCTTTTATTAATTTCATCTAGACCACATTTTCCTAGTTTATGAGAACATGATGAGTATGCCAAAAGTCATACTAAAATCAAGATCTCTCCCTCATTCCCACCTCTTTTCTGGGGCTAGTTATATAGCTTTCTTAGGGCTGGCCTACAATAAATTTGTATAAGTTTGCGCCAAAATAACAACCTTTTTATTTCAGTGCCAGTCTGTATGGACACTCTTATTTCAAAATTAAATTGTATTTTGGAATAAGTATCCTATTTCAATTTTGTTCTTTATTGAAATAGGATTCTTATTTTTAAATCAGAAAGTGTCCACGCACAGACTTCCACCAAAAGTGTGAATTAAGACTTGTGTCATTGTTACAATAGAAATGTGTATGTGGACAAGCACTATGGGGGAAGGTAGTTTGCTACCAGAGAGAGATGTGAGAAGTAAAACACAGCTGCAGATTGATCACAAATGGTATTTAGCAAGTGAAGTTTTTCGCTGACCCCTTTGCACAATTTCTTTTTTATGGTGGAATTTGATTTACTTGCAATTAGGGCAGCCAGTGAATAAGCTCTGTAATCAGCACTGAGGTGGTGGAAAGAAACAGCATCTCAAACAAATATCAATTTGGCAGTACAAGAAAGAAATATGGCTTAAAAAGCAGAACCACCACAGCTAGTGCACTTTTTACTGAAGACATGCCATCCTACACCAGGAACTCAGCCACAATAATACCCTTATAAAATTGCATGTATGTGTATATACACAACATATATATTTATTTAAATCACATACTACGAGACAGTTTCATTTCCATGTTTAAAAAAAAAAAAAAAAGAGCAAGAGCCAAGTGCTGGTCTCACTTAAACTGGTGTAAATCAGGAGTAACTCCACTGAATTCAGTGGAATTGCATCAGTGTAATGGGATCAGAATCAGTCTGCCAATTTGTGTGTGTCCCTCCATTTCCTATTTTTAATCTGGAATGTACCTCTAATCTTGTAGGTGTCATTCTTCTTGACTCCTGGGACCAGCATGGTTTTGCTCGAATATTTGATGCTCTCTGCTGCCACCCACAGCACATCCATGTACCTTTCAGAAGTTCTCTCTCATGAACACAGTACATTTTTTCCAGAAACCTTAACTGTAATGAGTATGCGTAGGTACACTTGGGTCTGGGTAGACCTTAGAAATCTTCAGATTATAGGGGGAGGGGAAGAGGGGGAGAAAGGAAGATGGAAAGGGTGAAGTATGGTGGAGCTGTGCCAGAATCTAACAGCAACTTGGAAGCATAGGCTGCATCAGCATTTGTCTGCTTTGCTTCAAAAGTGATGGCAATAGTGTCTGTTGATCATATTTCCTGTTGATTGCTGTTTGAAAACATGCAGGATGCCTAACAAACAAGAGCAGCGCTTTGGCAGAGTAGTGTATTGCTAACCTGGTCTGGTCTGTTTCAAAATGAGATGTTCTCATTTTAAGAGTACACACAGACTCATACTTATGTCTAACTGACTGACACCTGATCTATTGTATTCCATGTCGTTCCCACGCTGATTTACACTCTCTTCATCCCAACCCTTTCATCCACAAAACAGTGGGCCAGATTCATCAGTAAGATGATATGGAACTTTTTTTCAATTTTAATCAATTTTTTTAAAAATCATTCATCCGTTTCTCTTTCTCACTAGAATCCAATCTTACATGGAGTTGAACTTGCGTGCCTTTTGTAAATACAGAGTCCCCACAAGTACCTTGCAGGATTGGGTCCTTTTTATACATCTCTAGTGATAATTGTGGATTTGTGGATTGCAGTGTGGATTTGTAGTCCAGAGCATGAGATACAAGAGTGGGAGCCATATTCAGTTTTCAGATCTGACACTGATTTGCTGGTCAACTCTGGCAAAATACTTAGCTTCTCTGTGCTACAGTTTCCCAGCTGTAAAATATAGTGGTAATGATACTTTACAACTTTGTAGAATGTTTAGAGATCTGGGCATTAAAGTACTGAAGATCATGATAGTTACCACATTTCTGCTTTAACATGATTTGCTGAGACAGATGCCTGTACAATTAAAAAAATATGAAGTTTCACTATAAATGATAACTTCTTACACTTATATAGCACCTTTCATCCTTACCTATAGACACAGCACTACTAATAAGCAACCATCTTTGCAGGATGGAGGGGGAAATGTTTGGAAAAGGTTGCCAGAACAATTACTCTTGTAAAATATGCTACTGGACTGTTAAATGGCTGTGCACTCAAATCCCTGCTCCACCACTGACTCCATTTGTGACATTGGGCAAGTCACTTAGCTTCTCTGTTCCCCATCTGTAAAAAAAAAAAATGGAGATAATAGCATTTCCCTGCCTCACAGGGATGTTGTGATGAAAATACATTAAAGACTGTGAGGCACTCATATACTAAGGTAATGGGTGCCATGTAAATTAACTAAGATAAATAGATGTGCAGAACAGGCTCTCAAAATATACACTTTGAGTAATTTAACAGGAGCATTGACTGATCAACCATAACAACATTTGACTGAAAGAGAAAGGGCACAAGGGTCAGTGTTTAAACTGGATCATATGGAAATAAAAACAAGGAGGAACAACCATGGTTCAAAGCGTTCAATTAAAGTCAATATCCCTAGGGAATCACTGATGCTAGGAACCATGTTTGTATTACTTGCTGTCAGAAGAATCAGTGCAAACTGTAGCTGGTTTCAGAGTAGCTGCCGTGTTAGTCTGTATTCGCAAAAAGAAAAGGAGTACTTGTGGCACCTTAGAGACTAACAAATTTATTAGAGCATAAGCTTCACATCCGATGAAGTGAGCTGTAGCTCACGAAAGCTTATGCTCTAATAAATTTGTTAGTCTCTAAGGTGCCACAAGTACTCCTTTTCTTTTAACTGTAGCTGGCTTACACTTATGACAATTATTGAGTAATATTTAAAATAGTCAGATTTCACATTGTGAATTTTTTAGTAATCATAAAAAGTTTGTTTGAAATCAGGGAATTAGTTTGATTCCATTTAGATCTTTGTTGTTCGTGCAAAATCCATCCCTTCGCTTTTGACCAAAAGCAATCCATTGTAGACCACAATGAAAATCGGTTCTTCAGTGACATTCAGTTAGGTGAGCAACTGGCCTAGGCAAGAAACTCTTGTCTGGGACTATACCCTGTTAGTGTCTCTGGTGAGAGCTGAGTGTAATTGTTGGAGGTACAGGAAGAGTAGTCCTCAGTCTGGGAATAAATCCTTAATAAACATGTTTCACTTGTGAGAGTCATTGCAAAGTCTAATGCTGGAAGTTTCTCATACTCAAAAAATAACTGATTCTTTCTCCGCGTTCATCCGTGAAGAAAATCGACCATTAGGTGTCAGGAAAGTTTGTATTCTGAAATGCATTTTAAATGGAAATGTACAAAACATTTGACTGCATAAGGTAGGTTTCAAACAATGTTGAGAGAAAAAGCCACCAAAATGAACACTTAACATTTTTTGCTTTTAAAAAAAGTAACTAGAGAGCCTTCATTTCTGAAAATTGTCAGAACCAGATGTTCCTCTTATTTAGAGGCCTTTTCATGTAAAGAGCTCTAACTTCTGGTCTTTCAAGGTTTTATCCCCTATAAAGTACTTGGAATACCCTTTTAAATACTCTGAGCCTGATTCTCCTCTCACTTACAGCTATGTAAATCAAGAGTAACTCCACTGTGATCACCTGAGTCACACTGGTGTAAATAAGATCAGAATAAGACTCGGTCAGTAACTTTGGATTTGACTGTAAGGTTTTAAATCCTGAATTCCTAAAGACAGCTACAAGGGGGAAAATGAAATCTCAATGATTAACAACATAATGTAAACTGAAGTTAAAGAATGAGAAAAATCTGAAAGGTATCTGCACAATTACTAGTAGCTGTTTGAGCAAATCCTAAATAGAATCATCCAGCCTCCAGACCATGAAAATTCCCTGCTTCCCAAAGAGGGGGGAGGGAGACCACACTGAAGCTAGTGTGAAAAGGATGAATATAATTCAGAAGTTAATTAATTCATTCTTCCTGGAAAGTGAGCATATATAGTGATGTATTTCTTGACTCATCTCCTGGCAAAATTGGCTTACAGGATGTTGGGCTGGTGGTCAACACCTAAGTTACCAATCTTGCAGCTCTCATTCAAGGAAAATGAGCACTGTGCCTGAGTGAGGACTTTGGGAATTGGCCAAATCTACAAGAAGCCAGCTACCATGGCAAAGATGATTATTTTACAGAAAAATTTACTCCCTTAGTTAATATCACTGGAAGAAGAAAGGGGGAGAAAGCCATACAGTTCCTGCGTGCACAATCAAGCTAACCCCATTCAGTTCTCAACACTTTTCAGGATTTGGCATCTTATTTTTACATTTATTCACTCTTGTTCTCTGGGTCTTACAGCAGCCATCTGCTGCATGGCTGAGAAGGAGGTGGTTCCGTGCCTGTCACGGCATCACCAACACCCTGGGCGAAATGTACACATCTCTCACGCTGTAACTAATTGATAAGGCGTGTGTGGGGAAACAAGGAGAGGGCTGGAGACAGCTTCTCCTTTCTCACCAGGATACTATCAGAGGTCTGTTCCCAGTGCTTGATATCATAGGAAGAGATTCCTTCTGCTCTTAGAAAAATCCTCTCCCCAAACAGACGATCTATTCTTTTGTAACCCAGTCTCCTTTCCCTAGTCTTTGATTTTCACCTCATTTGCTGGAGCTGTACATTAAAAATAGACTTCAGCTAATATAGTCTCACAAAAATGCCTATGACACTAAAAAGCCACTAACCTTACAAAATACAACCCTGCACATCTTCCTTGAGGACGTCCACAAACTCATTAATGCCTTAGGGAAGGGCTTCTTTTCAGGCTCCCTTACTCAAACTGTTACTGAACAATTTAAGTGAGGTGGGAGTTAGGGAGGGAGAGGTTGTGTATGATTTTATTACATGCCAGAGAGAAAACACCCTTATTGAAATCACCTTTCTGGAAGGGCTCTGCTTCTCCAGCAGAATGAGGACTTGTAGAAAGGGTTTACATTTCCACATTTACATTCAGCTAAAGATACCTGGCAAAAATCTATTCCTTTTATCTTCTAAGGGAAACCCACAAACCAGTACGTTAAACGCTTTTGTTGCTAGGGCAATATAATAAATGCTTTAAGTGATTTAAGACAAAACACCTTCCTAGAACAGCAAAGACTCATAAATGCTAGTAAGTTAGGAGTGCCAATAACTTCTCCAGGTGCTTTTACTGATCATTTGCCCGAGATGTTCCGAGCATCAGCTTGCAAGCCAGCTACTTACCGCACAGCGCAAAAAGGAAAAGTTGCACTAGCCAGAAAGCATGCGTCTCCATCCCGCAGTAGGAGCAGCCAGGACTCAGAGCCTCTGGGGGAAAGCGCCCGCATGGGGAGGAAAGAGGGCGGCAGGCCCGCAGCCACCAGCACGCACACCTCGGATCAACCACACGCTTTCCTGTCAGGAAACCCCTCTTCATTCCTTTGCATCAACGCATAAGCAGCGGCAACTGGAGGTGGATGGGTGGGCGTCCGCAAGCTTTCCTCCGGCTCCGCTCCTCCTCCCTCTCCCTACCCTGAGAGGCGATCATCAGCCTCTCAGCAGCACCAATCAACTCCAACTTCCATTTCCCATTTTTGCCCACCCCCGCCTTGTTTCTTCCTCCCCCTTTCTCCGGCTCGCCTTCGGACTGGGAGGAAGGAGGAGGAGGGTGTCGTTGTGGCTATTCTGGGATCCTCCAGGGCAGCCGAGGGGAAGTGTCGCGCAGCGGGAGGTTTCTGAGAAGGAGGAGAAAGGGGGAGGCCCACAACGGAGGCGTTTGCCCGCACAGCTGTCTGGGGCGAGAGTGAAACTGACCAGCAGGGAGCTAGGGCGGTGTGTGTGGGTGGGTGGGTGGGTGGGTGGGGCGGGGGGTGTCTGTCTCTGCGTGTTATCTGAGCCTCTTGAGCCCCTCGCTCTCTTCGTGTGGCTCCTGGGGTGATAATCTGCAGCGTGCCTTTGGGTCTCTCTCCGCCGGCTTGTGGGTCCAGCTGTCTGCCTGCCCTAAGCGTATTCTCGTCAGTCTCCCCTTCCACACAGAAAAGGGGCGGGCCCCGGTTGCCCACTCATCAGTAACGTTGCAGTCGCAAACCTCTCCTTTAAAGTGGGACGTTTGGGCATTTTCTCTCTTCTCTTTGGCAACTCTCACCCATAGGCTGACTAGGTCAGGTACCATCTTGTTCGGCGCATAGTTGGCGTGAGCTAAACTTCTGTTGAGATATGTTCCTCGACACCTTTTCTCATGGACAACATGTTGTCTCAAATGCCAGTGTGTTAGTTAAAATTTAATACCTTTAGATCGGCAGCCGCTACACTTTTACAAAATATATATCCCAGGACAGAACTGCCAGTAGCCGTAAGCAAGTGCTGGATGTATTTTAATGCTGCCATTTCATCTCTGCATGACGGGGGGCTGGGGGGGACATACATTGCTCATTTTCATCAATATTTAAACCCTGTTTTTCTCGATCCATAAGCATTTGAAGTTAGCTTCCTGATTTAAAAATGCCAGGAGGCAAAGTAACAAGGAGAGCCTTCCTGGAGACCTAGCAAGACAACTAAAAACCATGTATGCTGTTCAGTTTCACACACAGCCGGAAAGTATTTCTAGATAAGCAGAAAGATAGCAGCTAGGGAATTACATTTCGATAGTGTTGAAGTTTCAATAGTGCATGAAGTCGCTGTCACTGATAAGGTCAGATTAACCACACCATTTAGAATTTTTAAAAAATAAACTTTTATAAAACCTAATGTTATAATATAGTGCGTGTTATGTGTGTGCCTGTGTATACGTTTATTTTTATGAATATGATGTGTGTGTAATGTTTCAATTGACTGGAAACTCTGCCAGGGAAACAGCCTTTCAAAACAATTTGGAGAGGCCAAAGCAGTGTTTGGAGAGGCCAAACATTGCAGCATAGTGCTATTTATTGCAGGTGTAAGGCAAGGTGAAATTGACTGTAAACAAAAGTGAAATTGACTCTCCAATTTTTGTTCTCCAAGCTGAGAGAAATGGAAAATGTAAACAAATCACATTAAAGGTTTTAAGTTTTCAGTACTATAATATAACTATGGGAATTAAGTCTGTAAAGATATTGTATTGAACTTGCTAGTGTGTGCATGCCACTATTTTCTCCTGGATGGAAGCATATCTGGTGAAATATCAAAGGCCCTAGTGTTTCTGGGCACATGTTCATTCCCTTTATCTGCTTCAGAGTGGAAAAGTCACTGCGCAAAACACGCAGCAAATATCTTCTATGAAAGTAATTGTTTTCAACTTGTAAAATTCAGCAGATCTTTCCCCCGTTCCCACCCACTTTAAGCTTACTTCTGAAATAGCATAATGCAAAATAAAACCCTATGGCAGAACAATAGAGGAAATTTAGAGGAAGGTGCACTAACTTGGAGATAGTGAAGCTATTTTAAATTCATCAGCTAACTGCTTAAACTGACATTTTCAGCAAACTGAACAAAAATGAATAATTCTTAGAAGCAGATGTATTTGTGAACACCTTGTGAGCAAAAAGGCTTTAGGATTAGCACCTTTGATGTGATGTAACTAGTTATAGATGGGCTTTCAGTTACCATCCTGACACTCACTGTCATAACCATACAGCTCTGGATAGCCTAGAATTCCTCCTTACCTGTAAGGGGTTAAGAAGCTCAAATAACCTGGTTAGCACCTGACCAAAAGGACAAACTGGGAAAGAAGATACTTTCAAATCTGGGGGAGGAGGGGAAGGAAAGGCTTTGTTTGTGTGTTCTCTTGGGAAGCAGAGACGCATCAGGTCAGACAACTCCTTCTCCTATAAACCATCCTAAAATGAGTCTCAATATTGCAAAAAGACTAAGAAAGTAAGGCAAGGCGCATTAGATTATCTTGCTAGAGGGAGGTTTATTCCTGTATTTTGTAACTTTGAAACTAAGCCTAAAGGGAGTTCTGCTGTGTTTTTGAATCTTTTGTTACCCTGTAAAGTTATCTTCCATCCTGATTTTACAGAGGTGATTCTTTTACCTTTTATTAAAATAAATTCTTCTTTTAAGAACCTGATTAATTTTTTCAATGTCCTAAAACCCAGGGGGTTTGATCTGTTCTCACTTTGTAACCAATTGGTTAGGATATTATTCTCATACCTCCCCAGGAAAGCGGGTGTAAGGGTTTGAGGGGATATTTGGGGGGGAATAGGAAATCCAAGTGGTCCTTTCCCCGATTCTTTGTCTAAATCACTTGGTGATGGCAGCGTACCCACCACGGACAAACGATTTGTGCCTTGGGGAAGTTTTTAACCTAAGCTGGTAGAAATAATCTTAGGGGGGCTTTCATGCGGGTACCCACATCTGTACCCCAGAGTTCAGAGTGGGGAGGGAACCTTGACACAGACTAATAATGTTTCATGCCCATCAACAGCTCTATGAAATTTACCTCTTCATGAAAAATGAAGTTTATATTGTGCAGTTACGGTTCAGTAACAACAACATGACAGTAAAAAGCTATTGCACTAGGATATGAGAGATCGTGCAAATACCAATTATCCATGTATAACTCCATACCCCTCCATTGACAATATGTGATAGCAGTACTCCCAAAAGTACAATTTGTTATAGTTCCCTGAAGTACTGCTTTGACAGATCACCACCACAGTGAGCGCCATCCAGCATTTTCAAATGCTCCAATCCCATTTCTGGAAGTCTGACTTTTAGTCCTACTTCTCAATAAAATAATGGTAATAGCATAGCAGCTTGGTAGTGGTTCCAACACCAAACTTCCAAGGACCTATTGTGACATAACACAAGATCAAGTCAAATAAATGGTGGGATTTATTTATTTACTTCATGACCACTAGAACACTTATAGCTATGGCAGCTAACAAGTATCAGAGGGGTAGCTGTGTTAGTCTGAATCCACAAAAACAATGAGGAGTCCGGTGGCACCTTAAAGACTAATACATTTATTTGGGCAAAAGCATCTGAAGAAGTGGGTTTTTTACCCACGAAAGCTTATGTCCAAATAAATCTGTTAGTCTTTAAGGTGCCACCGGACTCCTCGTTTTTATGCCAGGTAAGGTAATGAAATATCATGCTTCAGGGCCCAGGGTTAAGCTGATCCACTGTGGACATCAGGGAGAAATTGATTATATCTAGCATGTTGTGGAAGCCGCTGGGTTGCCATTCGCCTCTGACAGAGCAGTATTCTAGTCTAGATGGACTGATGGTCTCATCTGGTACTGAAGGGTAAATTTTACTTCCCTATACCCTGGGGCCAATAAATCATTTTCTTTGTATCCAAAGGTACATTAACATTTTCAAGATAGATTTTAATTGGGCTACTCATTGGAGTGAAGGCTGGAAGACTGGGCCTAAGTTCACCTCATTGCTATTTTTAGCTAAAATAGGTCAATTTGCACAGAACTTTTTAAACTCTCGGTTCCCATTTAGTGCTTCTGAAAGCATGCCTTTTCTGTTCTACAAGTTTAAAAAAAAACAAGAGACATAAACAGGTAATTAAAACTGTGTTCTCCTCTGAACTCTGTTTGCATAATTTCATACAAATGTTTTATCCAAGTCTTTTACACCAGAGAAAGGAAGAATGCAAATGCTATGAAGATATCAAACACAATGATAAATGGTCTACTACTATGACCAAAGAGAAATATTCTTCAAAGACTTTGTATGCATTTAAAAATTATGTGAATTTTAAGCAAAACAAATTCTATAGTCTTAAATTCTTTTCTCCTCTACGATCTGGTCTGAGCAGAGAGAAAATTAAGATAGATTTGTATGTAAATATCTTGATTCCCAGATGGAAACAGACACAGACTGGGAAAACACCCACAAACATTCAAATCAACTTAGACTCCTTTCCTGAAAGAAGAAACATATGAGAAGATCCCTGCACCTGTGCAAAGCCTCACTCACTTCAGTGGATTCTTGATGCCTAAAGTTGACACCTAAATCCAAAATGTAAGTATCTAAATATAAAAGTGACCTGGTTTTCAGTGGTGTTAGACTGTGAACTCTTGGCACCTCTGAAAAAAATAGGCCAGTTTCCCAAAGGTGATAAAATACGATCTGGCTGCCTAACTGTAGGCAGAAAATGTTGGCCTTAAATTACGGGGGGAATACCCCTCAAATATTTTTATTATTTTTGATATTTTGAAGTGTATTGAGATCAGTGCTTAATTTTTGCCAGGGCTGAGCCCCAGCACCTCTAGGCTTGGCAGTTCATAGCCCCAGCACTCCTGGGCTTGCTGCATCAGTTATGAATGTAAAAAAATTCTTGAGCCCCGGCACCTCTTTCATTACAAATTAAGCACTGATTGAGGCAAATAATGTTAGAGACATTTAGATACTCGGCATCATAAAGCCAGCAACTGTGGGTAGTAAAAATGGATTCACAACTGTGACTTCTTAGTTCTGACAGCAAAGAAAAACAGAACAGATGTGTGGGGAAGAGAGGGGATGTCTCAGTTGGAGGTTCCTGTAACAAATAAAGTAACTTGGGAGACTGGTCAGGTCTTAGCTTGGTTGCTATAACAAGAGAGGAAGGAGTTGTCATATATTAATTTTTCCAGTGTATAAAAATGATGCCATTCTAGGACATGAAAAAAAGAATCTTTCAAACCAAACAAATGCATTAATCCTTTCACACAAAAGGTCAACCACCAGTGATAGTAAAGACTTTAAAAACAGCTGCTCTGACCCCTTCCTCATCTACTCTCTTCAAATCACCTCAGAGGAAAAGTCCAGGCAAACAGAGAAGTCAAGCAACATTCCTGAAAGTCAACACATGCAATCTTTGTTTTACTGGGTGGGGGAGTGAATTCCAGAGTCAAGGGCCGTCCATGGAAAATGTCTTCTGATTTCTCCCAGACATACTCATCTAGTTAACTGAGTGCTTGAGCGTGGCAGCACAGTCTAGAAGAGGATGGGACTGGGAGTCAGACAGGATTCTATCACCAGCTCTGCTACTGAACCACTGTACGGCTTTGGACAAATCACTTATCTTCCCTGTGCCTTGTTTTTCTCAACTCTATAATAGGAACACCATCCAACACTGTGAAGAGCTTTGAGAATTGCAGATGAACAGTGTACTGGAAATACTAATTATTACAAGTCTTAACTCAACTGATGAGTTATTTATGTGCTATAAAGAGGATATTTACAACGCACCTGAGATCTAGACCATATCAGCTAAGATTTGCAGTTATTTCCCACTTTTTTTTCCTCCTGCAGCAAGAAACATCCTAAAATTGTTCTCTTGTTTGTGTCATAAGCACCATGATCCTTTCCTCCTGTTTACACGACTATTCTTCTCTTTCTACATCAGGCAGAAGCTTTAACTTAAAAAAAAAAAAAAAAAAAAAAACTTGGCTCAGGCACAGAAAATAAATCATGTTTTAATTTTCAAAGTGATAGCCTAATGAACTACATAGAATTATATTTCATCTTCAATCAAATAAAGCTAAAATTCATTCATAATTGTTTAAGATAGTAAAGAGTTTATTCACTATCACAAATGCTGTAGCCATTGGGCTTTTTACATAGAAAATGCATTAAAAGCTGTTATGATAGGCTGCTGTAGTGCCTTTCAGAATGCCAGTGAGAAATTTGCAGACTGTTCCACAAGTGATTGAAGTCTGTTAGAATAAAAGGAAGTTAAGTCAATGAGGAAAATGGGAGAGATGGGATGGGAAATGTTTTAACAATAAAAATATTCTGTAATTACATATAAGGACTTTTGGATAAAAGCTACTAACAATTCAATCACACCATCTTGGCACTATCAGTAAGGGATATAAAAGGATCATTTTATTGGCTTCTGTAATGCAGCTGGCTCTGCGGTGAAACAAACACTACACAGCAGCCTAGAATAGAAAATAAAGGCTACCCAAATTTAATTTGAACTCAGGAGTTCTGACTTCCAGCTTGATAGTAAGACTATTCTTGCTTCTGAATCATTCTACTTCTAAGATCTTACTAAACCACCTTGTGCTGTGATCTTCTATCAGTTCCTGTATTTACTTGTATGAAAATGGACAAATTAGCCTTCTTAGACACATGAAAGACATATTCTCAGGCTGTGAACTAAGCAGGATAAAGCTGGTTCAGTACTTTCATGAGAATCTTCCATAAAAAAAGATCAGAAAGAAGTAGTACTATGCAAATATAAGGAATTACCAGTTCAAATAAAGTGATTCGGGTACACAATGTGGGCTGCAACATAGTGTATTTAAATGTTTTCAGATTTATATAAACAAGACTATTGTATTTCTCCTTTTAAAATAAGAAATAGAAAAAAAAACGCATGTCTGCATTAAAGTGATTTCAACTAGCTATTATATTCACACAGTTGTGACTCTGTTGTAACAAATAATCCTCTTTTTTATCACTAAATCTTTACCACCCCAAAGCAACAACAATTTGTGCACAATTTACACCTCTTTACTCAAACTGATGAAAACAGTCCCAAATTCCCAAAGTATTTGCCACAAGATTACCCCGACATATTTAAACACAAATAAAATCCCTTTACAGTACATTATGCAAAGTTCTAAACATTTCAGCTTATTTACAGACAAAGATCTAAAGAGATTTTGTCCCCAACACTATGCATTATTGCTATATAATTCATACATAAAATTCCTTTTTTCTTTTTCCTGTTTGAAAAACTTGTGTGTGTTAGCTACCCTTCTGTTGGTGTAGGTATACCTCCCCAAGCAATGGTAACAGTAACAGAAACATTAACATTCTTGTATTGACCTAGTTACACCCACACTGGGAGTTTGGTTAGCATAGCTATGAGTAATATAACCTCGATAGCATTTATCACCATGTATTTTTGACAGGTTTCCACACCCCATTTAGGGCTTATATCCTGCCCTCCATTCCTGTTTCCGTTAGTGTTGAGGTTTGGCACTGTCGGCCATTTTGAAATTTTGAGGCCGCACGATACTCTTAGCCAATAGTTTAGGACTGCTGTTGCTTTCCCTCCCTAAGTAAGGAGGAACTTCTATTTAAATGGGTCTGATGATTAAAGATGACTGCACCTAGAAGGCTCTGGCCAACACCAGCAGTCAAGCCTCTCATAAAGAGATGTTATACGGTTGTTGCTATGGGACCTGAAGAAACAAACACACAGTTGTGGCAAACAGTGTTTGAGATGGGTCATGAGAGTGGGGAAACAGGGATAGCTAATAATGTCTGTACCCACAAGAATGACACGGTGGAGAAACAAGAGACCAGACTACTGGGCCAAGATTTGTTTGAGACTCCGGACCCAGGGAAGGAGAACCTAAATGATTCAAACAAAGGGCTGTATGGAGACGAGGCACAGGAATGTTGTATGTAAGAACGTTCAAGGGATGGCTTGGCAAGGACTCGATCACTGGTGCTCAGTTAGCTAGAGCCTTTTGGATCAAGCCTGCCCAGAGACATACTGCATTTGTTGGTGTTTGTTGTTTTTAAAAGCTGCATATGGAAGGGGTCTCTTGATACACGGTGTAAAAGATTTTAAAATCATGTTATGAAAAAGTACAAAGATGCCTTACACGTATGTCTTTACATTTTTTCAGCAGCTGAGCAATGGTTCTTCAGAGGGCTTGGAAGTTCTGGACACCGACAGCTCCAAAGGGTCAAGTGGATTGGGCCCGATCTGTTTTTGCCCAGACCCAAAACCAGATGCTCAACAGAATGCTGAAACAGAGGGGGATGCTTATTCTATAGGCCTGTACTATCTAAAGTTGAGGGAGAAATTCAATATTAAGCCTGTGCAAGTTCATAACCGTAAAACCGTGATGCATGCAATTGTACGAGAGGCTGTGAATGGAATCATCAAGAGCTGCCTGAGAGAGAAACAAAATGAGGATTTTCCTGGGTGTGCCATAGATGCTCCCGGTCAGAGGCATCATGACTGCGTGTACTGGCCTTTATATGATGTGAACTGTAAAATTAAAGAAATTAGCAGTAGTTTTTGTACGAAGAGCATGTTAAATATCATCATCACATTGGGATGCGCTGCAGTGCCTCTGTTTAACCCAGTAAGATTTAGCTCTAGGGGCAGAATTGGTGGACAAAGTGACAGAGGCCGAGGACCCAAATAGCATTTTAGATGAAATCAAACTGACAGATAAATGTTTAATGGGAAATGTTGAACTTCTTCTTAGTTCAGCAAATTATAAAATCTTGCTAAGAAAAAACACTAACAGAACATGTTTTGGGAACAAAACAGGGCATGTTGTAAAATAAAATAGTTGAAAATAACTGTGTGAAGCGTGTTTTAATGGAGTTCAAGGGGTGTGGGGTTCGTCAAAAAGGAAGTAGGTTGCCCCCATAGTTCGTGTGCAGTTAGGTTACAGTTTGTCAACAACAAGAAGGGGTATATGAGTGGCCTGTTCCTCTAACAAAGGCCCACCCATCCCATCCAGTCCTGGTGTTTGTGCATGAGGAATATACGCTGTTGGGCCATCTGGACCATTGCAAAGCAGCCCCAGAACCTCTCTTAAAATCATGCCATCTTCTGCTTCGGCTGTACCTTTTCATTTTCCAGCCCAGGCCCTCTGCATTAGGACTTAATCATAACCCATCTGATTTCAACAGTCTCAGGTCTCTCGTCTATGGTTTCATATTATTTAATGCTGTACAGCATCTAGGGTTACAGTTTGCATAAAAAAGTGTTTTATAAAAACAAAACAAAAATATATTCTCTAGGGGTTTAGACAAGATAATGATCAACAAAATTGTAATTGTTGCTTTGCAGGCACTGCCACAAAGTATCTTTAAGTTTGTTTTTGTTAATATTTCTGATAGGCCATAGGATAGGGGAGCTAATACCACATAAAGTGGGAAAGTGCTTCCGAATGACAAACGTTTGCCCGTGCTAAAGCATAACAACTAACACAGAATGGCTGCCTACAAAACTGTTTCAATGAAAGAGTTATCAACATTCCCCCTAAAATTCAGGACAGCTTTCTTACCCCTATGGCCTGATCTCTGTGGCTTTTTTTTTAAATTTGTTTGTCCTTGATTTAGATTTTTAAAAACATTAGACAAGGGGGGGGGGGTTAAAGTCTTGGGGGGGAGCAGACTCCTAGTCTCTGGAGAAAAACAGCTAAGATAATTTTTTTTCTTGGTTTTTTTTGGTATAAAACCCAACTTTAAAAAGGAATCTTGTTTATTTTTTTGTTAATTTTGTGTGGGGGGGGGTTCATTAAAACACATATGTAAACTCCCCTCAATTGCCAGTTTTCATATTCTTACCCAGCTGCTGTTTTGGTACTTTAAAAACAGTATTTTTTAAAGGATAGGCTAGAATTTTAAGCCTTTTTAGTTCACTAAACTTCTACAAAATATCCCTAAGAGGGGCTTTGTTTTGTTACAGCTCAGTCAATACCGCTTTTTCATGTTAAACTTTAAAAAAAAACAAACAAACATAATGCTTCAAATAGGCCTCACTGCATAAAGAATATCCTTAAAAAAGGTCTTGTTATGTTACATCTCAGTCAATGTTGTATTTTCATGTTAATGTAAAAAAACTGTGTATATAATGAAACATGGCATGTTTAACAAGTGCTAAAGTATGGGGGGAAAGTCTAGGAGTGGGGGTGCTCTTCAGATAGCCTATCTCTGAGCTTCATGCAGTCACAAAGCGATGGTTTTAATCTTTAATCTTTATTAAAGCACCTATGTAAAAGTGCTACATGGTGGGAAAGATGCTCGGGGTCTGGTTTTTTAGACAAGAATAAGGCAATTAAAGGAGGGGGTAGGGAGGGGAAGGAGAGGGAGATGCCTCTTATTTAAAAATCTTGGGACTGTAGGATTGGTTCAGGGAAATGTATTCTATGACGCTGCTGTAGAACATCATCCGATTGGTCCGATCCAAAGGCGGTGATAATTAGTTTGAGGGGGTTCTGACCCTTGGAAGCACCCTCTTTCCCCAGGAGGGGCCGCAAGGGTAAGTAATCTCTCTCTCTCTGACTCAGCCATGTGCTGTCTATCTTTGCCCTTTGCAAAGGGGCTTTCTTTTCCCTTTTCTTGTCGTGTTCTCTTTTAACCTATCTTTATATGTTTCTCTTTTATTTAACTCTTTTTAAATGCTCTTTTCTTAACCTATCCTTATATTTAATATTTTAAATGCTTTTCTATTAACCTCCTTCATACTTTTTACCATGTACTCCACTTTATAAAATTCCCTTTTTTTGCCATGTGTTCTTTTTTAACCTAACTTTATATTTAAAAAATGTTTTAAATTTATTTCATTTTTTTTAAATTCTTTAATAACATGCTAAACTAGGCCTTTAAAATCATCTCTCCTTACTAAACCTAACCAAACAATCTTTCTTCTCTTTAATAACCTCTTTCCTTTTTTCCCCTCTAAACCTTACCAAAGCTTTTTTTTTTAATCTTTAAGCTCTCTCACTCTATTCTTTCAAGCTTTTTCTCTAAACAATCAACCAAATGTATCAAAGCACAAGCATGCAACTTTCCCCCTAGTCAAACATGAAAATAATTTAAAAAAAAAATTCAAAATGGCCGATGGCACCAAGCCTTGACACCAATGGGAACGGAGGGCAGGACGTAAGCCCTAAATGGGACATGGGAACCTGTAAAAAAGACATGGTGATGAATGCTACCGAGGTTATACTACTGTTACGGTGTTCAGGAGTGTGGATTTTTCATACTCCTGAAGCCAGGTCTACACTATAATAAATGAACATGGATATAATTCTATTGATCAGGGGTGTGAATCCACACCACAATAGTAGATAATATAGTAGTATCTTTTTTGTTGTGTTATAGTCACTAGGGTGATCATGACAAGTTAAATTTACAGCCATTAAAACTAACCAACTCTACATGGAAAGGAAGTAAATAACCTACAAATGAGCAGAAACTCTGAATAGTTCAATTAGATGAGATAAGCAGCTATTTTAACTTCAGATGTAAAAAAATTCCAACTCACCAGAGCTATCTTTATCATATTCTCTCGAAATTTCTAAAATAGAGCAAGAATATGAATAATACAGAGAAGAGTAAGACAGGCCAAGCAGGTGTTGTACTGATGACTCTGTCTCCTTCAGAGATATTGGCTGATTGATTGGTTGTAGTCCAATGGCTACATATGTAGCAAACTACAGCCTACTAGGTAGAGTAACTGGATGGTCTGAAATGCAATAAAGCCCAATAAACTAAGTTAATTAAAAATATGAAGTCACAATTGGAAAGTTGATCACCACACTAGTAGGGAGAAGATGTCTCATAGAACTTAATTGCGTAACTACTAGGCCCGATCTTGAAGCCTGCAAGATCAGGCCCAAATGGAAAGCCAGACAGATGATTAGAGGTCAACACTAAATCAATTAATTTTAAATGGATACAAGGTACAACCTGAATTTCTAAAGAGATCATGTCATCTTCCTCTTCACCCAAGGAAAGTCTAATTGCAATTACAAATTAAACGCTGCTTATGTTTCTGGAATTTCAGACTCTGAGTAGCCAAAAAGAAAAGAATTATCCCATTTTATAGATTCATAGATTCATAGATACTAAGGTCAGAAGGGACTATTCTGATCATCTAGTCCGACTTCCTGCACAGCGCAGGCCACAGAATCTCACCCACCCACTCCTATGAAAAACCTCACCCATGTCTGAGCTATTGAAGTCCTTAAATCATGGTTCAAAGACTTCAAGGAGCAGAGAAGCCTCCCTCAAGTCAACCATGCCCCATGCTACAGAGGAAGGCGAAAAACCTCCAGGGCCTCTCCAATCTGCCCTGGAGGAAAATTCCTTCCCGACCCCAAATATGGCAATCAGCTAAACCCTGAGCATATGGGCAAGATTCACCAGCCAGATACCCAGGAAAGAATTTTCTATAGTAACTCAGATCCCATCCATCTAATATCCCATCTCAGGGGATTTGGCCTATTTACCCTGAATATTTAAAGATCAATTACTTACCAAAATCCCATTATCCCATCATACCATCTCCTCCATAAACTTATCGAGTAGAATCTTAAAGCCAGATAGATCTTTTGCCCCCACTGCTTCCCTTGGAAGGCTATTCCAAAACTTCACTCCTCTGTTGGTTAAAAACCTTCGTCTGATTTCAAGTCTAAACTTCCTGGTGGCCAGTTTATACCCATTTGTTCTTGTGTCCACATTGGTGCTGAGCTGAAATAATTCCTCTCCCTCTCCTGTATTTATCCCTCTGATATATTTATAGAGAGCAATCATATCTCCCCTCAACCTTCTTTTAGTTAGGCTAAACAAGCCAAGCTCCTTAAGTCTCCTTTCATAAGACAAGTTTTCCATTCCTCGGATCATCCTAGTAGCCCTTCTCTGTACCTGCTCCAGTTTGAATTCATCCTTTTTAAACATGGGAGACCAGAACTGCACACAGTATTCTAGGTGAGGTCTCACCAGTGCCTTGTATAACGGTACTAAAACCTCCTTATCCCTACTGGAAATGCCTCTCCTGATGCATCCCAAAACCGCATTAGCTTTTTTCACAGCCATATCACATTGGCAGCTCATAGTCATCCTATGATCAACCAATACTCCAAGGTCCTTCTCCTCTTCCGTTACTTCTAATTGATGCGTCCCCAACTTATAGCTAAAATTCTTGTTATTAATCCCTAAATGCATAACCTTACACTTCTCACTATTAAATTTCATCCTATTACTATTACTCCAGTTTACAAGGTAATCCAGATCCTCCTGTATAATATCCCGATCCTTCTCCGAATTGGCAATACCTCCCAGCTTTGTATCATCTGCAAACTTTATTAGCACACTCCCACTTTTTGTGCCAAGGTCAGTAATAAAAAGATTAAATAAGATTGGTCCCAAAACCGATCCCTGAGGAACTCCACTGGTAACCTCCCTCCAACCTGACAGTTCGCCTTTCAGTAGGACCCGTTGCAGTCTCCCCTTTAACCAATTCCATATCCACCTTTTGATGTTCATATTGATCCCCATCTTCTCCAATTTAACTAATAATTCCCCATGTGGCACGGTATCAAATGCCTTACTGAAATCTAGGTAAATTAGATCCACTGCATTTCCTTTATCTAAAAAATCTGTTACTTTTTCAAAAAAGGAGATTAGGTTGGTTTGGCACGATCTACCTTTTGTAAAACCATGTTGTATTTTGTCCCATTTACCATTGACTTCAATGTCCTTAACTAATTTCTCCTTCAAAATTTTTTCCAGGACCTTGCATAATACAGATGTCAAACTAACTGGCCTGTAGTTACCCGGATCACTTTTTTTTCCTTTCTTAAAAATAGGAACTATATTAGCAATTCTCCAATCATTCGGTACTATTCCTGAGTTTACAGATTCATTAAAAATTCTTGCTAATGGGCTTGCAATTTCAGGTGCCAATTCCTTTAATATTCTTGGATGAAGATTATCTGGGCCCCCCAATTTAGTCCCATTAAGCTGTTTCAGTTTCGCTTCTACCTCTGATATGGTAATATCTACCTCTATATCCTCCTTCCCATTTGTCATGCTACCATTATCCCCAAGATCCTCTTTAGCCTTATTAAAGACTGAGGCAAAGTATTTGTTTAGATATTGGGCCATGCCTAGATTATCTTTAACCTCCACTCCATCCTCAGTGTTAAGCGGCCCCACTTCTTCCTTTTTAGTTTTCTTCTTATTTATATGGCTATAGAACCTTTTACTATTGGTTTTAATTCCCTTTGCAAGGTCCAACTCTACTCGACTTTTAGCCTGTCTCACTTGATCCCTACTTGTTCTGACCTCAATTAGGTAGCTTTCCTTGCTTATCCCTCCCATCTTCCACTCCCTGTATGCTTTCTGCTTCTTCTTAATCACCTCTCTAAGATGCTTGCTCATCCAGCTTGGTCTACAACTCCTTCCTATGAATTTTTTCCCCTTTCTTGGGATACAGGCTTCCGATAGCTTCTGCAGTTTTGATTTAAAGTAATCCCAGGCCTCCTCTACCTTTAGATCCATAAGTTCTTCAGTCCAATCCACTTCCCTAACTAATTTCCTTAATTTTTGAAAGTCAGCCCTTTTGAAATCAAAAACCCTAGTTGCAGATTTATTTTTGTTAATCCTTCCATTTAGTTTGGTTTGAACTGAATTAGCTCATGATCACTTGAGCCAAGATTGTCCCCTACAACCATTTCTTCTATGAGGTCCTCGCTACTCACCAAAATTAAATCTAAAATGGCATCCCCTCTAGTTGGTTCAGCAACTACTTGATGAAGGAATCCATCAGCTATCGCATCTAGGAAAATCTGAGCCCTATTATTATTACTAGCACTGGTCCTCCAGTCTATATCTGGGAAGTTAAAGTCTCCCATGATCACGCAGTTTCCATTAGTATTTACTTTATTAAAGACATTAAAAAGGGCTGTATCCATATCCAAATTAGATCCCGGAGGTCTATAGCACACCCCAAGCACGATCGTAGGAGAGGCTTTACTAGTTTTCTTCCCCAATGTAATTTTTGCCCAGACAGACTCTGTCTTATCCATTGCATCACTTCTTATTTCTTTACATTCTACCTCATCATTGATATACAATGCTACTCCACCCCCTTTACCTTTGTTTCTGTCTTTCCTAAAGAGCACATACCCTTCAATACCTGTAGTCCAGTCATGACTACTATTCCACCATGTTTCTGTTATCCCTATAATATCTGGTTTCACTTCCTGCACCAGTAGCTCTAGTTCCTCCATTTTGTTACCTAGATTCCTCGCATTGGTGTACAAACATCTTAATTTTTGCTGTTTGGCCTCGCTCACATTTTGTACCCTATTAGGCACAGTCATTCTACATCCAGTATAACCTATTAGACTAGTATCCACACCGCCCTCACTCCTTATATACATTCTCCTACCCACGGCTGTATCCATTCTTACTTCATCTTCTTCCCTCTCAATGCTAAAATCTGGCGTGGAGATTTTCTGGACATCTCCCATCCATCTCCCCCCAATTCCTAGTTTAAAGCTCTCTTTATCAGTTGTGCCAGCCTCGATCCTAGAAGTCTATTTCCTTCCCTACTGAGATGAAGTCCATCCCGAGAGAACTGACCTCTGTCCATGAATGCCTCCCAGTGGTCATACATCCCAAAGCCCTCCTTATAGCACCACTGCCTAAGCCATCTGTTGACAGTCATCATCTTGTCAGACCTTTGTTGCCCTTCTCTAGGAACAGGAAGGATCCCGCTAAAGATCACCTGAGTCTCAATTTCCATAAGCGTCTTCCCCAGCCTAGCATAGTCTCCCTTAATACTTTCCAGCGAGAATCTAGCCGTATCATTTGTTCCCACATGAAGGATAATTAGGGGATTCTTTCCCACTCCCTTTAGGATCCTTTTCAACCTCAGGTCTACATCCTGTATCTTAGCACCCGGAAGACAGCACACCCTTCTATTCTCAGGATCAGCTCTAGTTACAGGCCTGTGTATTCTTCTCAATAAAGAGTCCCCGATCACATATACCTGCCTTTTCCTGGTGACAGTGCTATTCTCCAGTGTCTCCCCTGTTCTCTCTGGCTGCAAGTTCTTTCCATTCCTATTTTCCCTTACAATCTTCTTCAACCCATCCTGTATCCTCCTGGGGCTCATATTTGGTGTAGTCTCCCTTGACTCTTCCCCTTTTTCTATAGGGCTAGCCTCTCTTCTCTTCTTCCTTACCCTTCCACCTTCAGCGACTACCTGCTGAGCCCCTTCTTCATTTTCCAACTCTGCAAACCTGTTCCTAAGCTCTATTTCTCCTTCACTAGCCCGTCTTTTTCTCTGCCTGGTTCTTTGAGTCACATGTTTCCACTGACCACTTTCCTCATCCAGTCTCCCCTCAAAATTCCCCAGCCCTGTTTTCAAAAACACTTCTAAACTGCATGTGTAAAACATGCACAAACAGTTGACTGTATTAGACCAAGATTTAAAAAGCCAACACAGGAAAAAACACACAAAAAGGAGTTTTGAAACATTCACACGATGTTTTACAAACACTTTTACATTTAATTGAAAAAGTCTCTCAATACATACAAAAACCTCTGATTTAAATTGTCCTTTTAGTGATATTTGTGAATATGATTACACAAGGATAAGAGGTATTAATATTAGTTGAAAGTAATACAATCAAGCACTATGTTAACTCAACACTGCTGTCCTACATATTATAACTTAAACTGCATTAGCACCTTAGGCTTTACATCTTCTGACTCACTTCACAGTGTGGAATAAAATATCCATCATCTCCTAGAGCGGGAATGAAAAAGCCTCATGCATTATTCCACCCACGTCCTGAACTTTTTCAGACTAGCACAGAATGAATACATTCTTTAACTTTCAGCTCCCTCTGCTGTGCAAACAGTTTAAAGATAGAGTTTTGTATTTCATTTTTAAAACAATTTACGAGGGAACTGAATGCAGAAGGTCATTGACCTGACAGACTTGGAGACCAAAGTTCACGTGACAGCATAAGGAAATGCCCAAATGTCTCCTACTACTTTCCTCTTCGTACTGTTCATGTCAACCGGTATTACAGAGTACGGCTCAGGGCGACCCTAGTGCCCTGCAGACAGTGTGAAACCAGGCATAATGATTCACCCATGTGACAGGGGAGAGCCCCTCGTCCCCCAAATGGAGAACTGATGCATACATCGCAGAAGAGAAAAAAATCCCACCGCCACAAGACCATTAATGCTAATTTTCAATAGCTCTTGGAATACTGTGGAAGTTCCAGAAGACTCAAAGAAAGCTTAGGTTGTGCCAATATTTAAAAAGGATCAATGGAATGACTGAGGTAATTGTAGGCCTGTCAGTCTGACATCAATCCCAGGAAAGATAATGGAGCAGCTGATTCAGGATACGATTCATAAAGAATTAAGGGAGGGCAACACAATTCATGCCAGTCAACATGGTTTTATGGAAAACAGATCCTGTCAAATTAACTTGATATGCCCTGGAGGTTTTTCGCCTTCCTCTGTAGCATGGGGCATGGTTGACTTGAGGGAGGCTTCTCTGCTCCTTGAAGTCTTTAAACCACGATTTAAGGACTTCAATAGCTCAGACATAGGTGAGGTTTTTCATAGGAGTGGGTGGGTGAGATTCTGTGGCCTGCGCTGTGCAGGAGGTCAGACTAGATGATCAGAACGGTCCCTTCTGACCTTAGTATCTATGAATATCTTTTTTAATAAGATTACAAGTTTGATAGCTAAAGGTAATAATGTAGATGTAATAGAGTTCTGTAAGGCATTTGATTCAATACAGCATGACATTTGATTAAAAATCCGGAATGATATAAAATTAACATGGCACACATTAAATGGATTAAAAACTTGCTCACTAATAGGTATCAAAATGTAATTGTAAATGGGGAATCATCATCTAATGGGTATGTTTCTAGTGGGGTCCCACAGGGACTGAGTCTGGACCTTACACTATTTAACATTTTTATCAATGATGTGAAAGAAAATGAAGTCTGATAAATTTGGCAGATAATATGAAAATTGGGGATTAGTAAATAATGAAGAGGACAAGTCATGAAGACAGAGTGATCTAGATCACTTGGTAAGCTGGGTCCAAGCAAAAAAATGTGTGTTCTAATATGGCTAAATGGGAATGTATATATCTGGAAGCAAAGAATGTAGGCCACACTTACAGGATAGGTGACACTATCCTGGGAAGCAGTGACTCTGAAAAAGATTAGAGGATCCTGGTGGATAATCAGCTGAATGTGAATTCCCAGTGCAATGTTGTGGCCCCAAAGGGCTAATATGATCCTTGGATGCATAAACAGGAGACTCTCAAATAGGAGTAGAGAAGTTATATTACCTTTGTATTTGGCACTGGTGCGACTGCTGCTGGAATTGTGTCCATTTTTGGTGTCGATAATTCAAGAAAGATGTTGATAAATTGGAGAGGATTCAGAGAAGAGCCACAAGAATGATTAAAGGATTGGAAAATATGCCTTATACTGATAGATTGAAAGAAATCGATCTATTTAGCTTAACAAAGAGAAGGTTAAGGATTGATTTGATTACAGTCCATACATTATAATTACAGTCCATATGTTATAATTGTTTATTACATCTAGCAAAAAAGAAAGGAATAAAATGATCTAATGGCTGGAAGTTGAAGCTAGACAAATTCAGACTGGAAATAAGGTGTAAATTTTTACCAGTGATGGTAAATAACCATTGGAACAATTTACCAAGGGTCTTGGTGGATTCTCCATCACTGACAATTTTAAAATCAAGATTGGATGTTTTTCTAAAACAGAAATTCTCTAGGAATTATGTTTTATGAAAGTTCTATGGTCTGTGTTCTATAGGAGGTAAGACTAGATGATCACAATGGTCCCTTCTGGCCTTGGACTCTACGAATCTGTGAGCCCTCAGTGCCTGGGCTCTCTCCCTCAAGCTCCAGGTTTGCCTCCTCGGACCCTTTATGAAATTTAGCTCACCATAGGCATTGGTCAAGCAACCCCAGAGCACGGCGTATACCCCAATAGAGCTGGGTGAAATTGTTTCAGAAGATGGTAAATTTGCAAAAATATGAATTTTTCAGGACACTGAAACTATTTGTGAATTAGGCAAATAGTTTTGGCTGGAAAAAAAATACAATTTTTTCTTCAAAATAAAAAAAAAAGTCTAAATGGTTAATTTTGACCAGTCAAAACCAGAGCACTTCAACTTTTTGTTTCAAAATTAGATAATTTATTTTAAACCCCTCCTCCAAAAAAAAAATGAAAGAAAAACACCCAAACACTAAATCAAAAAATCAGCTTCCAAACCAAAAATTATTTACTTAGCTTTGCACCCCAACAGCATGGAAATTGAATGCAGATGCCATATTGTGATGGGGTCACCTCCATGCCACAGAACATTACCATGGCAACACCCCAGTCAGAATGGACATGCAACCTCTTAACATGGTAAGCTAAAGTCCCCCAACACCAGCTGCCAAGAGAGTGGCACCTACTATACAGGCACAACCCTCACCAGGGCAAACAGGGTTACTTGAATGAAAAAAGGTCAGATAATAAAGAGGCAACCCAGCAGGTGGAGGTTCATTAAAGCAGGACATCCAGCATTCATCACATGTCATAGACATGGAGGTGCAGCATGCCCATCACAGAGGGCTTGACACCAACACAGCTGTCACTACCCAGCACACAGGGTGCCCAGTTACCCTCTCTCTGTCAGGGTCTGCCCTATAAAGGCAGAGTCCTACCATGAACAAGGCTCCCTGGCAAACCCAAACCACGTACACAGAAGCCAGAGGACAATGCAGGACAGGTAGGACACAGAAAGCAGAGCACGCAGCAGCATGGATTGTGTGTCTCAGCATAGGGAAACTGTGGCACTTTGTACCTCAAAGCAACACCCTGGAACACCCATATTCACCACTGTCATATAATTATGATATGTTTTGTATAAAGTATGCCTTGTGAGGTATCATTTTAAAAGTCTTGATCTGTTGAACATTAATATCCTGTTGTATTGTATGTGCTATCATTGGATGGGAAATTATGAAGTTTTGCTATGTGTGTGTGTGTGTTACTGAAATATGTTGGGAGGTTGGGAACTCTCACAACCAGCCTTTCGGATACAACAGTGGAGTAGCCAGGCACACTGATGGCCCATTGAAGGGAATACACTCTTCCAAGAACCTTTCCTGAGAGAGCTGGTATACAATGGAGACTGCTTGATCCACATCATAGCAAAAGATCTTTCCAGCAAACTGGAAGAAACTGCAAAAGAAGGGGAAGTGATATAATGGCTTGGCCTCACTCCCCCCACAACTCAACACCTGGAAGGAATGTTGAAAGGGCAAAGACTTTGAACTGGGGAGAGTTATGCCAGGCTGGAAAAGAGTCCCAGCTTGTGTACTGAGGAACTTTACTATATGTCAGGATGAGACACTGCTTGATTCAAATCCTACAACTTAGACTGCGAAATTATTGTATTTCTTGGGTAACCAACTTGGATCGCTACACTTGCTACTTATAATCACTTAAAAATCTATCCTTCTGTGGTTAACAAATCTGTTTTATATTTTACCTCAAGCAGTGTGTTTTGGTTGAAGTGCTTGGGAAATCTTAGTTAAGTTTACAAAGGCTAGTGTGTGTCCACTCCACGTTGAGGGAGGGGCAGATTGGGTAATGAACTTACACTGGCCAGGCTTCTGACCAGGGCAAGAAGGTACAGTTCTCAAGTGCAAAGCTGGGGGGAATTGACTGGAGCCTCTCTATTGTTAGTTCATGAGTGGCTAGGAGAAGCAGTGATGTAATTCAGTTGGGTGTGTCCCTGCCTATGAATGTCAGTCTGTGCAAGTGCAATACCTGCCCGAGGTTTGTAGCTTGCCAACAGCACCACAGTGCAAGAGGCAGCCCAGGTTGGTGGGACAGAGGGCTCAGCAGTCCCACAGTCCAGGATGCACCCTGGAAGCCGCTTCACAGAAACAAAAGCACATGGATGCACAGTACCAGATGTGCGGTCACTAAGACCCACCTGTGCAATTGTCATCACCTGTGCAATCCCACAGTGCAGCTCCCCACCACCCTCTCAGCAAACTGCACACATACCCTTTCTCCACGAAAATCTCAACCTTCCTGGATCCTAACCCTTCTGCACAGCCGTAAGGTCCACACACTGAGATGGAGAAAAATCAAACTGCTCACGACAGCTACTATACACGCTGCCATAGAGAGTCAAATCAGGGACCTGCACATGCAACATACAGTATAGACTGAGCAACACAGCAAACTTCTGTAACTTGGTGAGGCAGTACACTCACAGCTGTCAGGGATCACATTCAGATTGTGGCTGGTGGAAAGGCCACCACAGTGGTCATGGCTGGCTCCAGAAGAAATACAGTAGAATCTTGTACCAGAGGGACAAACCAGTCTTGATCCTGGAGTCATTCCCATTGACCTGCACACACCCAACATGACCACAAATGCATACACTGATGCTGACAGAGTTATGGATCATAGAGAGAACCACAGTAGGAACCCACAGCTGTTCTCCGAGGTTGGCTTACTCAGTTGCCAGTCCCCACTACACAGGTACTCACAAGTAATGCCCCAGAGGTGGCAGGTAGGGCAGAGGCCAAGTCTGCACTGACCACAAACACTAAAGGAAAAGCACTACAGCTAGGACATACCGAAGCCCATATGGCCAGCCAGAAAATCACAGCAATCCCTGGTAACAACTGAGAGGGTTAGCAGACAGCATGACAGGCATGCGGAATCACACCAACAAGACAGGCATCCCTCTCCAAACACAGCATGAGGGCTGGGATAAGCCACACCCATACATCAGCTGAAACACACTACCAGGTGCAGTAGGCTATGCTAGACAAGTAGATGCAAATGAGAGACATCAAGTGAAAAGATGCCATAGTAGCCCCATTCCCCAGGGGAATGACAAAGATAGTGAGAGGCAGCCACATAGCAAGGGCAATGCCCACAGCAGGCAGCCAATAAATTAGTCTACTGCAAAGGCAGATATGTTGGTTGGCATGGTCATCATAAACATCAAGGTTATCCAGGGGCAGAAGACAAGAAATCACCAGAAGGCAAATGGTCTGAAGAAATAGTGCCAACAATGTGTCATCTTTGGGGTGGATAGCCATGCTACCAAGGTGTAAGCACAAGTGGCAGGATCTGGTCAGGGACAAGTTTCATGAGATGTCTTGCAGACTAGCTGTGGGCCCTGGACCACTTTGCAGCTGCCAGCAGTGAAGAAGTGCGTGGCATCAAGACCATCATTAGCATTCCAGGGCTCTTAGAGACTTCAGGAAGCATGCCATATTGCCTCATCTACCCCCATAACACCCAAAATCAGAGGTATTGTGCAGTCATAGGGTGACAGCTTTTGGGTGGTGGTGGGGATGATTACTGTGGCCATAGCTGTGTGTTTGTAGAAGCATCCACTGAGGAAGTTGTCCACTAGGGAAGGCCACCAGTGTAATGTCCTCCACAGAAGCATGAGCAAGTGTGACGGGTTGTCGCCCCGGGGTACAGTCAGGGAGCTGTGGGAACCGCTGTGGGCTCTAACCCCCTAGCTGGGCAGGCCTCTCTCACCCAATATGACAGCAGGTGGTGCTACACGCCCAACTGAGTTACCTGAGTGCTTTACCTAAGCCACTCAAAGACATACAGCCAATTTCCCAGCTCCCCTGCTGGAGTATAAACCCAGAATTATACCATCTTACCCTACACAGGGATCTGTACAAAGTGGGCTCATTAATATAGTTCACTCTTTCTCATCGATGTGGGAAAGATATGCACAACAAGCTTGTGTTAACCAAGCTGAGAATTTCCCTAGACACTTCACTTAAGAGCACAATGGTTTAGATAAAACATAAAACAAAAAGATAGATTATAAGTGATAGCAAACTAATCAAAGCAGATTACCTAGCAAATAAGCAAAAATGAAAACTAAGTCTTTCATACTAGATTGATAGGGTTTGAATTAGCAATTTCTCACACTGACTGATGCTACAGGCAGTCCACCAAGTTTCCATGCACAGGCTAGAAATCCCTTTAGCCTAGGACCAGCACTTCCCCCGGTTCAGTCTTTGTTCCTCAGGTGTTTCCAAGAGTTCTGTTGTGTTGGAGTGAGCCCAGAAGTGATGTCACTCCCCGCCTTATATAACTTTTCCATATGATGGGATCCCTTTGTTCCAAACTCAGTTTCCAGACCAGCTTGTGGAAAAATACAGGTACCAAAATGAAGTTCAGTGTCATGTGGTCTGGTCACATGCCCTTGCATGCCTTGCCAAGTCATAGCAGCCATTATCCATAGGCTGTCCAGAGCATTCTCAGGAAGGCTCACCAGGTGGGGGAATAAGCTTCTGCTAAGGTTTTTTGTTTCCCCTAATGGCCCATTAACTTGAATAGGCCCTTCTCAACCTGCTGTTTAGACTGGAAGCATTTTGCCTAGTAGATGTCACCACATTTGAAATACAGATACATAATCAATATTCATAAATTTAGATACAAAAATACATGCACACAAATAGGATAATCATACTCAGCTAATCATAACTTTTCCAGTGACACCTCGCAAGATGCATCTGGTACCAGATGCATAATTGTTATAATCATACAACTCTGAAGAATATGGGATGCAGTGTGAGACCAAGACAGATCTATGCCCAGACGGGATGGGGAATGGCACAGGAGTGGAAGCATCAACTGCTGCATTCCACCTTGCTTTGCACAGGATGCACAACTACCCATCAGTTAATGGCTCCATTGGTGGGGTGGCTCACACAGCCCAATGGATCCATGTTTTCACCTGGTTGGGACCCCCACTGCTATACCAGTGTCTACAGGTGCTTACACAGGTGTGGGGGCAGAGCTTAGGAGGTTGTAGTATGGCAGCCAGTGGAAAGGCACTGTTGCCCTACTTAGGCGTGGTTACCACCCATCATCCCCTGGAGCTCATGAAAAGGTGAGAATGCTCCCCCCACCTGCCAGATGGAGAATCACTGCCACCCACCTACTACCACCTCATCCAATGCCTTCCTCTTCTTGGGATGAGTCCATAGGGGGTGTCCATAATGCAGAGTGTGGCCGAGTGGATGGCACCAGATTTTCAAATAAGGAGGAAAAAAATAGGTTTGTGTCCCTCTTGTTTCTTTATGATGGACAGATGACTCAGAAGGGCTTTTTCTTTTCCTAGAGGATAGAAGGGGGGAAAAAAAGATGTTCCTACTTGGTGATTAATTTATTGTCAAAGTCTGGCCATCTCTGATGTTTCAAGAGGACAGAGGCTTCAGTAATACAGATTAGCAGCTTTCTCGGTCCTAATTACAGGAGTAGGAGAACTTTTAATCTTTAAAAAAAAAAAAGAGCTTTTCTCCAAAATGGTTTAATCAAATAAGTGTGAACAAAAAAGTTTTAAAGAGCTCTGAGCACTAATCCGTGGTCCTCTCAATTATGTTTAACTTCCTTCAAAGCCAGAAAGGAAGTCCTACTAGTTCGTCACCATCCATAAAATCTTGAGAGTAGACAAGACAAGTATTTAAGGTAAACATTATGCACACTTTTTAAAAAGTCAACATTTTTATGGCTTTTTTATGCATCATAAAGTAACAAAAGGAGTCAAAGCTCATTTTTCCTTTGCAAATTATCTTTAATACAGACAGAAAAGTATCTGGCTCAATCATAAAATACTTGAAAATCTGAGTTAAATACCATATATGCAAAGGTCATGGTATAGCCTTTAAGATGTAGCTAAATGCCAGCGGCGGTATAAATATATGATACCCCCCTCCTCAAAAAAAAAAATAATAATCAATCTGGCAAGCTGATTCACTCCTTCAACTGTAGGGGGATGGTTGATTTTTCTCCCCATTGTTAATCTGTGATATGGTTGTGACAGGTTGTATCACAGAAAACCCCTTGAGAACTGCCAAATGATGTGTTGAGACTACTTCTGCCCCTGCTTTCTTACCCTGGCAGCTTGCAACTTCAGTGCCCTGCCTGGTTTGAGCCAGACACCCTAATCTGCTGCAAACCCAGACCCAGGTCTGAACCACATCCCACAAACTGCAGGTTTAATTGAAAGCAGTTTAAGCAGTGTTCCTGTCTTTAACACTCAGATGTCCATCTCCCAATGGAGGTCCAAACCCCAAATAAATCCATTTTACCCTGTATAAGCTTCATACAGGGTAAACTCATAAATTGCTTGCCCTCTAACACACAGAGAGATGCACAGCTGTTCCCCACAAGTATTAATACATACTCTGGATTAAATAATAAGTAAAAAGTTATTTTATTAAATACAGAAAGTAGGATTTAAGTGGTTCCAAGTTGTAACAGACAGAACAAAGTAAATTACCAAACAATAAAACAAAACACTCAAGTCTATGCCTAATACAGTAAGAAACTGCATACAGATAAAATATCACCCTCACAGATGTTCCAGTAAGCTTCTTTTACAGACTAGCCTCCTTCTAGTCTGGGTCCAGCAATCATTCATACCCCCTATAGTTACTGTCCTTTGTTCCAGTTTCTTACAGGTCTCCTTGGGGGTGGAGAGGCTCTCTCTTGAGCCAGCTGAAGACAAAATGGAGGGATCTCCCAGGGGTTATAAATAGACTATCTTGTGGGTGGATACCCCTCCCCGTGTAGAATTCCAGCTCCAAGATGGAGTGTTGGAGTCACAAAGGCAAGTCACATGTCCATGCATGACTCAGAACTTACCGGTAGCAGCCATAGTTCACATGCTATCTTGAAAGTCCTCAAGTAGACTTCTTACATGGATTGGAGCCTTCCAAGATCCATTGTCCATTAAGTTTTTCTTGACTGGGCACTTAACTTGCATATTCCTTTCTCAAGAAGCTGACCAAATGCTTTACTAAGGTTACTTAAAATCAAGCAAGTACACAGCCAGTATTCATTACTTCGAGTACAAAAATGACACATGCTTACAAATAGGATGAATATATTCAGTAGATCATAACCTTTACAGAGATATGTTACATGGTATAGGTAGCATAAGACATACTCCAGTTATGTCATATACACATTCATAAGCATATTCCCATAAAGCATTATGGGGTGTAACATCAAAATGGTCCAAATGGAGAAAAAAAGCTCTTGCTCTCGTTATTGTGGATGTGGCTTTTTTTTCTCTCTGAAATAAGCATTCCTGAGTACTTGAGCTAATATATTTCTCATCTAGGAAACACATTTATGGTGTTAATGGAAACAGCCACAGTAAAAATTCTTCCCCTTACTCTTAGTACAATATGCTTCATGTATATAGAGCACGTTCTTTCAGTGATGTCAGAGCTTTGACTTTTTTGGTCCTTTTAATTTTATTTTGCCCCACAGTAATTTGGTACATTTTTATCAAACCTTTAGTGCAGGGTAGTCAGAGTAAAATTTCATTAAGTTGAAGTGGTCTTTGCACTCGTTACACAGCAGCTACTCATTAGGACTATACAATTCCCTGGCTTCTCATTTGTCTTTCAAACCCACTCTTGAACATCTAAACATTTTACTTTTAAAAAAAAAAAAAAAAGCTAATGATGCTTAATAAACTATTAGAAATGATTGTAAAAATTTGGAAAGTGAGTCCTTTTGGTGTGCAATGCTTTTGATTCACATTGCTTTTTTAATTCAGGGAAGTTAGTGATGGAAAATTTTGCAAAAAAAAAAATTACTAAAATCTGTGACGCAGCCACAATATAATCACCCACCTCCACATACCTGGTCTCACAAGCTGCTTCCTAGGCCTCCCTTTTCTTGGTTCAACGTCACTCTCTCCACTGGTGTGCATAGAGTGGGGGGGCATGGATCTTGGACCAGAAACAATGTCACATGTCCTATCCTGCAGAGATGGAACTCAATTACAAAGGGAGATACAGATACACACTTGCTGAAGTTCATGTTTGGATCCCGGGTTTTACTGGCTCCAAACTGTAAAATTCAGCTCTATATTTAAAACTCCCTAAAGTATGAAGCTGTTCAGATTAGGACACGTGTTGTAGGGAAGACCAGACATAGGCGAAGCTGCCTCCTCTTCATCAGCCTAAGGGAGTTGGATACGCAGCAGCAGAAAGTCAAAATAGCTGGGTAGTAAACAGAATCTTTGACTTCTGCAGATCTCAATATCAGTGAAGGGGATAGTCTCCAAAGTGAGTAATTATCAGTGGGCTTTGATCAAACACTGATCAGAATCATCAGGCTGTTTACCCACTCTGCAGAGTTCAGCTGCTCTCAGGTTAATTTATTTATTTTAAGCCTGCACAAGAGCAATAGCATAGGACTTCAAAAACTATACCAGAATTGGTCAGACTCAGACGGTGATGACCTCCATCACTGATACTATAGCCTGCACCCCGGGCTGGCTCTACAGTTTTTGCTGCCCCAAGCAGTGAAAAAACAAAACAAAACAAAAAAAAAACCTGCCGCTGCAGACGGCAAAAGGGAGAAGCTGCCGCCGAATTGCCGGCACCGCGGAAACACTGCTGCCCCTTTCTAACTGCCGCCCCAAGCACCTGCTTGGAACGCTGGTGCCTGGAGCTGGCTGTGCCTACACCCCCTTCATTTTACTTGCCTCAGGTCAAATCTATACCAAAAATGTGAATGGCAGGCACTCATAAAAGCTGCTGTATTAATGGTGAAAGTGATTAGGCCTTCTACCAGGATATTAATAATGTAGATCTCCATTTGCTTGGAGTTCTCTTGGAGACATCTGAAATCCAGAGCAGATCTGTCTGCCTCTAAGAGAAGACTGATAAAATAGGTCCTGTGCCCCGTAGGGACTATTTAAAGGATACAATCATCAAAATTTCTGTTGTTCCAGGAATTTCTAAGGCACCCCTTAATATAGGATCTAAGCACCAATTAAAAATCAAATATATTATCCTATGCAGGGCTTCTCAAAGATTTTCATGGCATGGGCCACATCTTAGTGTCTTACGAATTCCAGCTTGCGCAGACCATCTCCGTCCCCTCCATCAAGACCACATAACAGCTTTGTTGCAGTTAATATGAAAAAATAAAAATGTTAACTTCCTCAGACTACATCTTGTGAATTAGCAGCTGGAAACAAATAGGAAAGTCACTGCCTAGTGACCAGCCAGCTCCCCAAAGACCACCTCCAAGTGTTCTGTGAATCACAGCTTTGATATCAATTATCTAGAAAATGTATCTACCTCTTTGTATTTGTAAAACACTTCAGTATCCTTCAGGATGAGCAGCACTTTATACTATAAATATACAAGATCAATCACTATTTGTTGCCTAGGTGAGCAGATTAAACTATTCTCCTTTCTCCTATTTGCATAAAACACACCTCATTTCAAGTCATCTCTGCTTCACTGGTAGTAGCTATCAATTTTGGGATTACTTGGGATAGAATAAATTTTTCCCATCTCTTTCAGCCACCACATCAGGAACATAAAATGAATTATGAAGTGCAAGAACTGATATTGAATGTGTTTAAACTTCACTAAATTTGTTCATGAAAAGAATACAAAAGATAGTCACAATATTGAAACAAAATCCTAAGTATTTCAGCATTTAAACAGATATTACACACAATCTCCACACAATCATCTTGTCAAGCATCAGAGGGGGAGCTATGTTAGTCTGGATCTGTAAAAGCAGCAATGAGTCCTGTGGCACCTTATAGACTAACAGACGTATCGGAGCATAAGCTTTCGCGGGTGAATACCCACTTCATCAGATGCATGTGTCTCATTTTATTTGGAGGGTTTGTTATGTCAAGGGCAAATGAAATTAGTTCTTCATCTCCTCTATAGTGGAAAAATGTCATACAACCCATCAAAGATGAATTGGGCCAAAGCAAGATGCAATTACTGAACAAGAATGAGTGATCGTTGAATAGTTTGGAGGTTCAGCTAGAATGAATACTCAGAAGTAAGGATGACTATTCAAACCTATAAAACTGGGCCTGAACTCTCACAAAAACAGGCTGTTGTGAGATTTCAGTTGCTTGCGCCTTCCATTTAGGTCTGAAATACTACGAGATCAGCCCCTCTTTGGGCATTAAAATTGTTAACTAGGTTCCCATCAGTAAGAGGCACTGGTAAGGGAAAAATATAAAAATCAAGGGCAAACTTGGGCCTATAGAATATCTTATTGGTGATAATCAATGAGAAATAAAACCTCAGCTTGAATCTCAGTTCCTACAGTAAGAAACAATCCCTACCCTGAAATGCTTAAAGTCCTAAACAGACAAAACAAAGGAGAGGAACAGGGAACAGAGATGTGAAGTGATTGGCACAAGATCACACGGCAGGTCACTGGCAGAGCCATTAGAAAAAAAATCAGTCGTCATTTGATTACATTTAATCTAAAAACCACTGAAGCAGAACCCTACAGGGCCATTTCCACCATCATTTCTTGGAGCAGAACTGTACTTTAGAAGTAACCAAAATATCTCAATTCTAAAAAAAAAAGTTTAAGTTGGGGGTTAAAAAAAATAAAAATTAAAATTAAAAAAAAGGAGATTGGTTCCTGTTTCATGCAAGCCACATCTTTAACCCATCCCTGTCCTGTAGGGCAATGGCACTGCTCTTCATGCTTGTGATATTACTGCACACAGTCTCATAACATTGGTTCCAGAGTGGAATAATCTGTAGGTTTTTTGCAATACAAATTCACAAAGGCACTAATCCTCAGGTGATGCAGCTGCTTGCTTTTGTAGTATTGCAGTGGTATCCCAGACCACAAAGGAGCATTTCATGAAGTTTTCTTTCAAAAGTAACAAATACTGTACTGGGGGGCAAATAAATTAAGCATGGGGATGGAGAAGCTGGATTTACTTTCTCTTGCAGGAAATCAGTTTCCAGAAAGGGTATAGTTTCATACAGGGGCCAGGAGGTCATGTCCCCACCACTTTTAAAAGTGGGAGGGCTATGCCCTCCTTCTTTTTACCGGCCTTAAGGGCAAGCAATGGGGGAGAAGGGGCAGAGAGGAGCAAGCAGGGGCAGGGTCTTGGGGGGGGGGGAGGGGAAGGGGAAAGAGGCAGCCAGGAGTGGCGCCTCAGGGAGAAGGGGCAGTGCAAGGGTAGGACCACGGTTTGGGCATCAGTGATTCCCCCCCCCCTTTTAGGAAGCTTCCACCGCTCCTGGTCTCAGGGTGAAATGAGCACTTCAGAGGTGACAGACTGTCTGTTAATTAACAGCACATCATTGCTTCTGAAGTGAAAAGCCAGAGAATCTGTGTTCAAATTACAGCTTCACAGGAGTACAAGGACTATGCAGAGAGCATGCACTAGTTGGAAAAGCTGATGAGTGAAGAGTGTGAAGTTAGAGTTGGCTGAAAGCCATCTTCTATTCTCTGTTATTTGAAGGGGGTTGGGAGGAAAGCCATACCAATGATTGTCGTAGAGCCTGTGTCTACACGGCAATAAAAGACCCGCAGCATGGCCAAGGCTGGCCTGGGTTAGCGGACTCAGACTCATGAGGCTCAGGTTGCAGGGATATAAAACAGCAGTGTAGACATTCAGGCTCCAGCAGAGCCTGGGCTCCCAGTCCTCGAAAGGTGGGAAGGTCTCAGAGGCTGGGCTCCATGGTAGTTTTACAGCACCGCAACCAGAACGTAATGAGCCTGAGTCAGCTGACCTGGGCTTTGAGAGTTGATGCGAAGGGTTTTTTACTGCAGTGTAGACAAATGCAGAGAGAAAGGTGGTGAGTCAGGGAGATCAATAAGTGATCAAACTAAACTGTACCAGCTGTACACAACATGAAAGAGAAAAGTCAGGCAGATCCTGCTGTTGTTAAAATGCAGGAAATGTTTAAAAAAAAAAAAAAACAGGGAAACTACGAACGATGAAAAAAGCTTTGAATACGTCCAAATGCCAATCTGAACCCTGAAAGGTCTCCCTTTCTACTTGTCTCCACCTTCTATCATTCCGGCTCAACCAGATCCTATCATACATTCTTTTCAGACTGACCCACAAATTCCGAATCAGAAAGTATCTGAAGATGCTCTCTGGTGGGAAGGATAACTCAGTGGTTTGTGCACTGGCCTGCTAAACCCAGGATTGTGAGTTCAATCCTTGAGGGGGCCATTTGGGATCTGAGGCAAAAATTGGGGATTGGTCCTGCTCTGAGCAGGGGGTTGGACTAGATGACCTCCTGAGGTCCCTTCCAACCCTGGTATTCTAGGATTCTAAGATATAGAGGGAGTCTAAGTTGGTATGGCTTACGCCTATTTCCTGTCCCATCAACATGTGTGCTACCAACAAAGGATATGTTCCCTTGGACTCACCCATTTGCCAGTGAATAACTTACACCTCCTTGCCCCTTAGAAATAGAAACTCATCAACTCTAAGTTTGGCTATTTCCAAAAGGCTCACCAGATTACCCAGCTCTATCTAATCAATATATCTCTAGGTATTTATACTGCACTCAGCTTTCTCCTTCACCTTCAACAACATACCCCCGGCACTCAACTCTATCTTAATGGCATGCCTTCATGATGGGGGCATGTTCCCACATCTTGCAATATATTCTGGGCTCTAGCAAGCTGTTCTATCTAAGTCTCATTAAATGATGTGCTCTCCCAGGATATACAGAACCTAGAATTCATTGCCTTCTCTTTGAAGCTCCAGTTCATGTGAAATTTAGAGGCTTTAGCCAGTTCCGCAAAGTTTGACAGACTTACAGAAAAATACAGATTTCAGCAAAGATCATACTAAAATATAGGCCCACGTGTTCCTCCAGATCAGCACCTGGAAGGGGACCTATTGCACATGGATATATTTCTGGTCTATGTGGAAGGGGAGGGTCAGCAGCCCCCAGAACACTGCTTTTCCCCCTTCTCCAGATCCCACAGAGGAGTCTCAGTGGAGTTCATAATCTATGAGAGAGGCCTCTCTTCTCCAAAATTTGGAGTTTTGCTTTTATGAAAAAAAAAATAAAATGTTTTTCAACCAGCTCTACTCAGGAGTGGAAAGGCTCATCGTGTGGAGAAAGCTATAACTGACCCCATGAGGAATCTCCTCAAGGGTTCACAAAGCCCAAAGGTGTATGAATTATGGTGTGGAGCCACCTTTACACAGTAAAATCCTGTTATGCTGGGGAATCCAGAGTCAGCTGCTGGCAGATGAAGCTCTGTCAGCAGGAAGCTAGATCTTGCAAGATCCATGGAATCTGAGGACTGAACTCCTGACCCTATAACAGAAGAATGTAGAGGAAATGCCACACAGAGGGGAACATCAAAGAGTTTTCTCCCTCCTGTGTTGTTAGGTTGGGGAGGAGAGTTATTCTCCCCACACAGAGGTAGGCAATCCACCTACTTTACACTGTCATAGCCCCTTTCATCCAAGGATCTCAAAGCATGATATGAATATTTACTAATGAAGCTCCATCCACATTCCTGCAATGTAGGTTAAGAATATATGGGGATCTGTTTTCTGCGTCACTGAAATCCAGCCTCCGCTATAATGGAATACAGCAGTTGTTTAATCTCACTAAACAATACCACTAATTTGGAGAAGGAAGTAAAGAAGAATACCAAATACAACTGAAACTTCAAGGGGAAGTTATATGGGCATTACATAATTACTTATTTTGGAATTTGGGCAGGATTTTCACCTATCACAAGTTAGCAGGAACTCGGTTTCACATTTCAATAAAAATTCAGCAACCTATTTTGAAAGAGGACCCCTTCCAGTAGCACACTGATCCTCAGCATCACTCTGGGCACTGGCTCAACTACTGATTGAAAAGGAAGAGTTCCACCTACTAGTGAATCATCAAAACCACATCCTTCTGAACCTACATTCCTTTGTCCAAGTACTGACCCTGTCCAACACAGCTTAGCTTGTGAGCGATACCACCATAGGGGGAGTCACAGGCTGCAGCAACAAGAGCTAGGAAAGAATTATTCCAACTCTTCCCCCTCCCCCTCCCCCTCCCCCGCAACCATATTGTGCTGAGTTTTGCTTTTTTTGAATGGTGTGTCCATCCTATGAGAGGATGTAAAATTACAACATGCTTAAATGACACTGACTAGGAAGGGGAAAATATTTTTTTCCAAATATTTTCCTAGCTGACATAGAATGAACAGACAGTAGTTTCAACTACAAATACTAACACAGATAAAAGACCAGCTGGGTTGCTAAATAGGCTGCATTTGTCTTTGGTACAATAAAGATAAAGGCATTAGAGACAACAATTAAGTTTGCCAAGGTAAAAGGATTGTTCAAAATCAATCATAATTAACAGAGACAGTGCCCTAAACAGACAGGCTGAAAGACAAATATTAGATGAGAAAACATACAAGATTAAAAGAAAATGATTAATAAAAGGAAAGCCTATATTCAAGATTTTAGTTAAAGTTTGAAGAGGCAACACTTAAGTTCACTAGAAAAGAAGGACATTTTTGGAAGTACTGCATATAAATAGCATTAATGAGATAAAATTAAGAACATTAAAGGTTGAATATCAGGAAGAAATCATAACAGTGGGATCTATAAAGCTGTTGAATAATCTTCTAAAGGGAAATGGGTGAGACCCTCACCTGTTCAGACATTTAAAAATAGTCTGAACAAAATACTGGAGAACATAGTGTAGGGAACAATCCTGCACCGATATGGGAGATGGGCTACATGACTGACTGGGTCTTTTCCATTTCTTACTTCTATGATTTTAGGATATGCAGTTTAATGATGAATCTCTGAACAACAGGACAAAGAACTCAACAGGAAGAACATAAAAGATACTGGAGATAAAAGCCAAGTGGCTCAATATCTGAATACAAGGACCCTGCCCTGATCTTTTTAAAAATGATTTCATACAAATTACTGGTTTCAGAGTAGCAGCCGTGTTAGTCTGTATTCGCAAAAAGAAAAGGAGTACTTGTGGCACCTTAGAGACTAACAAATTTATTAGAGCATAAGCTTTCGTGAGCTACAGCTCACTTCATCGGATGCATTTGGTGGAAAAAACAGAGGAGAGATTTATATACACACACACAGAGAACATGAAACAATGGGTTTATTTATGGCTGACTTAGAACAACGCTTCCTCAGCTCTCGTTCCCTAATGCCCCTACTCTACTTGCGCTACATTGATGACATCTTCATCATCTGGACCCATGGAAAAGAAGCTCTTGAGGAATTCCACCATGATTTCAACAATTTCCATCCCACCATCAACCTCAGCCTGGACCAGTCCACACAAGAGATCCACTTCCTGGACACTACGGTGCTAATAAGCGATGGTCACATAAACACCACCCTATATCGGAAACCTACTGACCGCTATTCCTACCTACATGCCTCTAGCTTTCATCCAGATCATACCACTCGATCCATTGTCTACAGCCAAGCGCTACGATATAACCGCATTTGCTCCAACCCCTCAGACAGAGACAAACACCTACAAGATCTCTATCATGCATTCCTACAACTACAGTACCCACCTGCTGAAGTGAAGAAACAGATTGACAGAGCCAGAAGAGTACCCAGAAGTCACCTACTACAGGACAGGCCCAACAAAGAAAACAACAGAACGCCACTAGCCATCACCTTCAGCCCCCAACTAAAACCCCTCCAACGCATCATCAAGGATCTACAACCTATCCTGAAGGACGAGCCATCGCTCTCTCAGATCTTGGGAGACAGACCAGTCCTTGCTTACAGACAGCCCCCCAATCTGAAGCAAATACTCACCAGCAACCACACACCACACAACAGAACCACTAACCCAGGAACCTATCCTTGCAACAAAGCCCGTTGCCAACTCTGTCCACATATCTATTCAGGGGATACCATCATAGGGCCTAATCACATCAGCCACACTATCAGAGGCTCGTTCACCTGCGCATCTACCAATGTGATATATGCCATCATGTGCCAGCAATGCCCCTCTGCCATGTACATTGGCCAAACTGGACAGTCTCTACGTAAAAGAATGAATGGACACAAATCAGACGTCAAGAATTATAACATTCAAAAACCAGTTGGAGAACACTTCAATCTCTCTGGTCACTCGATCACAGACCTAAGAGTGGCTATACTTCAACAAAAGAGCTTCAAAAACAGACTCCAACGAGAGACTGCTGAATTGGAATTAATTTGCAAACTGGATACAATTAACTTAGGCTTGAATAGAGACTGGGAATGGATGAGTCATTACACAAAGTAAAACTATTTCCCCATGGTATTTCTCCCTCCCACCCCACCCCCCACTGTTCCTCTGATATTCTTGTTAACTGCTGGAATTAGCCTACCTGCTTGTCACCATGAAAGGTTTTCCTCCTTCCCCCCCCTGCTGTTGGTGATGGCTTATCTTAAGTGATCACTCTCCTTACAGTGTGTATGATAAACCCATTGTTTCATGTTCTCTGTGTGTGTGTATATAAATCTCTCCTCTGTTTTTTCCACCAAATGCATCCGATGAAGTGAGCTGTAGCTCACGAAAGCTTATGCTCTAATAAATTTGTTAGTCTCTAAGGTGCCACAAGTACTCCTTTTCTTTATACAAATTACTGAAGACTAAGGAGGAACTCTTTAGTACAGGGGAAAAATTGTTTTGTATTTTCTAAATCAATATAGCAGAGCCAGGAGAGTGTAGCAAGTCACAGTAAGAATGACTGCTTTTCAAAACTGGCACAACCAAGTTTGGCCCAAAGATTATAAACAAAAACTAAAGATAAAACAAGGCTACAGAATAAATTGCAGTAAGATCTCAAGAGATATGGTTTTAAATCACTCTCCCAACTTGAATCATCAACAGTTCATATTTTAAGCACAGAAATTATACATTTCAATTTTAATTTGGCAAACTGAAAAGAAACAAAAAGAAAAGGAGTACTTGTGGCACCTTAGAGACTAACAAATTTATTAGAGCATAAGCTTTCGTGAGCTACAGCTCACTTCATCGGATGCATTTGGTGGACCAAATGCATCCGATGAAGTGAGCTGTAGCTCACGAAAGCTTATGCTCTAATAAATTTGTTAGTCTCTAAGGTGCCACAAGTACTCCTTTTCTTTTTGCGAATACAGACTAACACGGCTGCTACTCTGAAACCTGAAAAGAAACAGCAAAATTAGACATTTTCTCATAGAGTAGAACCTTGTTTATCTGAGCCTCCATTATCCGGCTCTCCGTATTAACTGAACAACCAGCGCACACATAGGAATATGGGAAATTGACATCACCTCCATCGCAGCTGTACTGTAACCACTGTCCTTTCAGCCTTGTAAAATGACTGACTACAAAGTGAAAACACATAGTACTGTCCCTGGCCATCATTTACTGGAAGATGCTGAAATCATACAGACGGTACTACATGCTGACAGCGATGAAGAAGGTGAAGATTCTGCCAAGGAAGAAGGACGGGAAAAAATTTCTTATTGTGATGCTGCAACAGCAAGAAACGTCTTCCTTCAGTACTTGGAGCAACAGGCTGATAACGACCTCACTGAACAGTTGTTCAAGCCATTACATGATCATGCAGTGAAGAAGAGAACTTCTCATCTAAAAACAACACAAACTGTCAGATTTTTTTCCAGCCATGATAAACGTGAGTGTTGCTGTACCTACCACTGTTCTGTATACAGGACTGATTTTAATTTGATACTTTATGCGTATTACATATTGTTATTGTTGTTACATTAGTATTGCTGTTGCAACTTAAAGTGATCATTTCTGCATTTTTAAAAACTAGTACTGTTTACTAGTAATGGTTTGTATGTGCTGTAAATAAAGAAGGGAGCTGTTTTAATGCAAAAATGATAATCCTTACAAAGCATTTTTTTAAATGCAAAAATGTACTGTTTGTGATGGTATGTGTAAACAAGCTAAATAGAGATGGTGCTTTGTACAACATTAAACAGACTTGGTAGATGGTCCCTATAATGTTCACTGTTAAAACAGTAAAGAGTGTAAAAATGATAATACTTGTTAAAAATTCACATCTGTTTTTTCTGTTAATAAATGAACAAAACATTGTTTGCAAGAACTAATCGTTTGTATGTTCTTAGATAAGAAAGGGAGGGAGGGGATCAGTTAGTTTTAAAGCTTTTGGAGAGGACAGGGAGGTTCAGTTAGTTTAAAAGCAACTCCATGTCTTAAGATTACGGATAGAAAGCTCTTTGCCCATTCTCCTGATTATCCAAATTTTTGATTATCCGATCTGATCCTGGTCCCAATTAGATCAGATAAATGGGGTTGTACTATATTTTGCCCCTTCACTTTTAAAGGTTTGTTTTTTTTAAATTGAAGGTTATTGGTATTTATTAGTGAATCTTCCATCCAGAGGGAACAATTTTGGGCTTGCAATAAACTGTGGGCACTGAGGATATTTTTGGCACTTAAAATAAACAATAATGAGCTATTGATGAAGTGAAGTAGGAGCAATGGCTCATTTTACTTAAAATGAATGTGACCATTTCTTCTCTCATGAACTGTTTATGCCACAGGTATCCTAAATTTTGCATTAGTTATACAGAAAAATCATGCAACTTCTGTTTAACTCACATGGAAATGATGTTCCATACAGGTATCTTGACACTCAGTGGAACTGTTGTCTAGGATACTGCCAGAAAAGACAAATTATGTTCTACATTTCTGTAGGGTGGGCTTTTTTTTAAATTTTCTGATCTTCTAGATTTGAAAAGTTGTAAAATTGGATATTTGCACAGTTCTATTGGAAATCCTGTGAAGTGTGTAGTATTTGGAAACATATACAATCATTTACCTTTTTTTACTTTTCATTGTCTGCTGCTTCATGAAAATCAACAAAAAAATAATTACAAAAATTGAAACTAAGAATTTGGAGCAGGACTAGAGAAGTATCAAATGAAAAACATACTGATACATTAACAAAAAGATAGAAACCGTAAGAAAAAAGTCAAGCAATGCATGCACGCTGGGTAACTCCACAGTAAATCTAACTGGTAGGAGCAGAAAAAAAATGAATTACCAGGAGATTCAAGAATTGGAAAAATCTATTTAGACTGAATAACAGAGGAAGAAATAATCATGTCACAGAATACAAATACCATTTTGTGTGAAGAGCCTGGAGGTCCAACTGATACTTACTTACTCTAACAAAGGAATAGCTGTCAAAGTGATGAATGCCAGAACCATTCAGTACCATTCTGAGGCTGGTATAGTAGGAAAAAGTACCCAATTTTTACCAGATCTGTCTCAGACTCTGCAAAAATGTTTGGAACCAATTAAGTAATCAGTCTATTATGCACTGGAGAACAACAATGTGAGCATTCAGTCCAGACAGCTGTAAAACCTATGAATATAGGGATATTCATTAATGACCAGGAACCCTTGAGCTCATCCACTAAATTTTGATGAGAGCCTTCCTTGATAAACTCTTCCTATCTCCCCCAGTTTATTTACACACACCCAGTCTTTTTTCACTTAGGAGCCAAAAGTTTTTATGTTCCTTTGGAGAATTCACATTTTCAATGAAAGGTGTAACCAGGCAATAACTCCCTGGCAGCGCCTCCTACTGGTCTTCTCAGGGAATTAGCATTCCAGCCTCCATAGCGCCCTCTTCAGGCCGGTGTCTCGACTTGCTGCTGGCTCCCATGTCCCTCCCAGGATCCCAGGACCCCTTTCACTGGGTGCTGCCCCCAGCAGTACCCCACAGTTCTGGGTCTCCCCCTCCCAGGGGACCCCCAACCCACTATTCCTACATTGCCTCAGTCATAGGCTACGCTCCTGCCAGTCACCAGCTAGCTCCACGCCCTGGGGTAAACTGCAGTATGAGCCACTCATCACCGGCAAGGTTGGGTTTGGACCTGCTGCCTCTGCCTACCCGTGGCTGCCCCTACAACCCCCGTACCTAATAGGCCTTCCCAGGCCTGCAGCCTGGGGCTTTCCTAGCCCAGAGCTCCCCGGTTCCCTTGGCCTTTCCCCAGCCCTGCTCTAAACTAGGTCCTCTATTCAGTTTGCAGCCAGGTCCCTCCCTCTCAGAGCTAGAGAGAAAGTACTCTTCTGCTCCTGGCTTTTATAAGGCCCGCTGGGTGTGTTTGGGGTGTGGCCCCCAGCTGTGGCTGCTCTGCCAATCAGCCCAGCTCTTCCCCTGCCCCAGCCCTCTCCCAGGGCTATCTTAAACCCCTCTGAGCCCGAGCGGGTGTCCATCCCGCTACAAAGGCCACTGGTCTTTGGCGAACTACAATGTTGAGTGAGCTCTTATTTCCCATTAGCTGCTAGTGTCAATTTTGGAACTCTCTGCAAAGTTTGCAAAAAGGAAAGGAGTACTTGTGGCACCTTAGAGACTAACAAATTTATTAGAGCATAAGCTTTCGTGAGCTATGAAGTGAGCTATAGCTCACGAAAGCTTATGCTCTAATAAATTTGTTAGTCTCTAAGGTGCCACAAGTACTCCTTTTCTTTTTGCGAATACAGACTAACACGGCTGCTACTCTGAAATCTGCAAAGTTTGTTCAAATTTTACCATTATATCCAATCCCTTTCCACCACATGTGCACCTCCCTCTTCCCCCTGCCACAACCCAAAAGTGTCAAATTCACTTTATTGCTGTGGTGAAGGTGGTAGTGAAATGCATGTTGCTAAATTCAGAAATGAGTATTTTACATGAAACACTATAAAAACAAAGGACCCAAGCAAAATAAATTTTAATATATATGACCTGGCTTCTGCAGGTACATCCAATCACAATCCTTAAAAGGCACTCTCTTTTAATTGGCTGGAGAATCCCATTTCTAAAGCTTTGTCTACACTGTAACTTCATCGGCAAAACTTTTGTCGTTCAGGAGTGTTAAAACACACACCCCAAGCGACAAAAGTTTTACCGACAAAAAGCACCAGTGTGAACAGTGCTTTGGTGGCAGCAGTGCTTGCCTGCCAACAAAGCTTCTGCTGCTCATTAGGGGTGGAATTTTTTGTCGGCAGGAGAGCTCTCTCCTGCCAACAAACAGCAGCTACACTATGCACCTTTTAGCAGCACGACTATAGCGGCACAGCCGTGTCACTAAACGCTGCTTAGTGTAGACATAGCCTTAGAGATGGGGATTGGTTGGGCCTTACTGAAGAGCTGCTTTGCATTGGAAAGGAACTGGACACAGGGCTTAACCATGTTCATTACTTAGAACCAAAGGGACCATGTGGTGGGGAAAGGTATGTCATTGGGTGGAGGAACTTCCGGGCCAGAGTACAAGGACAATGCAAAGGAAAAATCGGACATAAGGCTTCTGATAAAAAGGAGGTCAACACATGCTATCTCATCTGGGGTTCCGCAAGTGGAACTACCTTGTGTAGTGTGTAGATTTGCCACTGTTCTTGACCTCTCTTGTCCAAGGTGGACAGGACTTGTTTACATATGATGAATAAAACTGATAACAAGGAAATACCAAGAGTCTTTCCATGACTCGCAGTAGGAAAATGAACCTCCTCTATCATCCCAGACTCAGGATCTGGAATAGTTTCTCAGGGCATGTGTTCAAGTGTGAATCTGCTCCTCCAGTCTTCCTCCTCCCCCTTCATCCCCCCATGAAGGGCAAATATACTTACACTTAAAAATACTATTGAGACTGGGGTGTTTTTTGTTTGTTTGTTTATTTTTTAAGTAAAGGTTGAACTAGACTGTATGGAAGAACATGGAATCATCAGGCCCCTCAAAAAAAATTGGAGACAATTTAGTTCCTATAGTACTGAAAGAAAAACCAAAACTTTTACAGGTATCATAGACCTCTTACCCTGATCGACAAGTTAACATTCTTTCCCTTAGTAGAAAAGCTGCCAGAAAGTTTTGTTTCATTACAGGGATGGCCAGGGAACCCATGAAGGTTCATGAGGAAAATGTGGCTGAGACCAGCTGGAAGGAATTATAGTATCCCAGAAAACTATAAGGAGTTAAATTCAATTTCAAGCACAATTTTATTGTCCTGCCCACACTGACCAGATACCTCCATCTTACCAGAAACCACTTTCAAAACTGGTTCTTGAAAATGATTTCTTAAAGCTGGCCCAGTTTGTAGTGTTGGCACAACAAATTAGTGAAATGCAGTTCATTTCTCTGGGTTCTTGGACTGAGTTACAAGCTAGACTTGGGTTCTCAAACTTTTTCATGATGTTGATCACATTTCAATAAATATTGCCTCATCACTTTCCCTCACCTCTCTGTGGCAGCTACTGTAATTGTTTGTGTGGAAAAGTAAAAGTAATGTGCTTTTACCTCTCTTTAGTGTGATATAGCAGCTGGAAACAAGGACAGCTGGAACCAAGGGAGTACCAGCAACCTATCTATGGTCCTTGAACCATAGTTCTGAGACATAGAGCCACCCTGTGATGAGGAGAAACCTGCTATGCAATTCTTATGCTTTAATTTAGTGGACTCTTGCTGCAGGAAGCCCTCTCTAATTAACTCCTTTGAACCCCAAACCTGTGGGCTATTTGTTGTCCATTGGCCTCAGTTCAGTTTTATTAGGGAAAAAAAAGAATCTGTTCAGATCAAAATAACCTAAAGACATAAAAAGAGACTGTAGTTCTGTAACTGTGCCTCAGTGGGTAACAGCTAAGAATACCAAATTCAGGGCAGACACCCCAAACTGGTGGTTATTCTATTATACCAAGCCAGTAACAAAAGTGAACTTCTATATCACCACACTGATTAAGAAGTCAAAAATGCAGTGCCCTTAGACAGTCTAGGCCTTGGCTCACCACCCAGACACTAGACTTTATGATGAGTGGTTACTAAAAACCAATTTAATCAGATCTAGGGTCCTTCCAATCCCAAGATATCAGCCACTTAGCTAGGTCAATATTTAACTCAGATCTTATCCAATAATCATACTGATGCCAATCCTTTAGTATGTACAAACTAAAGGTTTTATAACAAAAAAAGGAAGAAAGTTATAAATGGTTAATAGATCATATACATACAAACAATTGCAAAATCATTATATTGAATTTGAAGCAGTGATGGAATAAACTGTGAGCTTGGAAAAGTCTCTCTGGAATTACCCAAACCAATTAAAGGTCATCAGTCCTTGTTCAAATTTTCCTTTTTAAAAATCCAGTCCAGAGAAATGAAGCAGGAAATGAAGACAAAATGGAGATATCCCAGTGGTCCTTTTATATCTTCTGCCATGTGCATGGAATTTTACTGTCCCAAACAAAGTCCACAGCTCAGGTGCCTGGAAAAGTACTGGGCTAAGATGGAGTCCATGGACACATGAGCATATCACATGCCCTTATGTGCTTTGATGACTCACAGAGGCAACCATTGCCCATATTCCTTCTGAGGCCTCCAAAGGAAAGGCTTACTGGGCAGGATAAATTTTTTCAGTGGCTCATTGTGAGCTGAGTGTTCTTAAAGGGATATCAACACATAGAATTTACATTAGGGCCAGACAGCTATCTGCGGAGCGTTACCCAAGATTACAACACATGTATAAGATACCAATACGTAGCCAATATTCATATCTTGAGATACAAAGATGATACATGCATATAAACATGATAATCATACTTAGAAAATCATAACTTTTCCATTGACACCTTACATGACACACTTTGTACAAGATTTATGGAAACTGAATATGACCATTTTTATCATTACTATTGCACAATCATACAGCATCACAAGTTTCAGGAAAACAGTAGCTGTAGAGAATCTACCAACATGCTACACTAGTGGATAGAACTATAAAATATGCACATACACTGCTATTGCATTTTCTTGTTCCTGCACTATTGCTAGGAAGACATTCTATTTCACACAATTCCAGGTTTCAGTGTGACCAACAGCTGACCATATATGTATACAACTACTAACACTGAGTAAAAAGACCTTATGAAGAGCCAAATTACCATATTATATAAAACTAGATGCTAGTATGTCACATTTGTAGAATCCAGCTCTGAAAGCTACTTATAATACATTACTTGGATGGCACAAATTGAACATAATATGTGTCAGAAGTACTACAAGAGGGAATATCAGCAATTTTTCAAAACAGAGTGATAAGATAATGACACCTTCATATGGGAGAAAGCTGAAAGGCCACTAAATGAAAGGCTGAAGATGTTGATACAAACATCTTACAAGTATTTATTTTTAGAGATGGAACCACATGATAAAGTTTGAGTTCAGATCCACAGTTTGCAAAAGTTCAGGAGACCAGGTCCTGATTCAACTAAGACATTTGGACCTAGGTGCAGACTTCATCATAGGTTAGGGGTGTTTGGATGTAGTGCTTTGGTTTGGATATATCACTCTTAATTTCTAAAAGGCCTGAAAACATAACAGCAAATACATAATGAATGTTTTACCCTAAGTGTAAACTACAGGAAAATGATTCCCAACTGTACTCTCAAGTTGGAGAGTGTGGGCCAACCTTTTTAAAAGTAACTAAATTCAGTCTGGGCAACACAGACTCAAGGCAAATATGGAAAACATTAAAGCAATGAACAGATGCAAAAAAAAAAAAAAGACTAAGAACCAGTGATTTGTATAAAGTGTCAAAGTTTATTCCCAACCTGACACCTGAAAGCAAATTCTAATAAACCTGTTTCAGGGTCAATTCTTTGGGTCCATGTTAGACCCCTGAAGAGTCTCACCCTAATTTATAGCAAACCTTGAAGATCTCACAAGTCTTCATGGGCAGCTCAGTACATCATTTCGGATATAGAGGAGCTTCAGCTCCATAACCCTTAGGAGAAGGCATTGAGACATGCCATCCAATGAGGAACACAAGCCCCTCTGCCACCCGCACCCTATTGTGTCAGCTGTTGCATATTTCTCACTGTATGTTTGATCATTTTTAGCCCCACTGCACCTATCAAGTCTGGGGATATTTTTCTCTCCCTCTGCTGCTATTCTGGAATCCCCTGCCCCGTATTAATTATCTACCACTTTCTTTCTCCTCCCTCCACCGATTTTATCTTCGTGGAGCAATTCTGGCCTCCTACACAAATTCTGCCCATACCTCTCCTTTGATTTTTACCCTATGTCCCCACTTCCTCCACTTATTACCTAGAAGCAGATTTTGATGACAAGGCAAGGGGCAGGGTTAGGGCATAGGGTTACAAACTGCTTCCCATCACAATTTCATACCCGCATCTAGGTACTTTTTTGCTGGCCTATCACAATTTGCTGTACCTACACTTCTCCGTCTCCTGGTCCAGGGATAACAATGGAGATGACATAAACAAAGGACATAAATAAAACAAGTTTTTCTAATTTAGAAAATGTTAATGTAACAAGGTGTAAGAAAAGGAATATTTCTGGGTACATTTCAACATTGCTTCAAAAACAAGCATCTAAATATATTTCTAGAAATGCAATTATTAGCTTTTTTATTGTTCACTCAAATGTGCATTAAAATTGAACATCACAACTATGTACATCATTAACATAATTTTTTCCTATTTATGGTAACTTTATGCCCTCTGCCCCTTCCTATCCTGAAGTTTTCTCCCCTTTCTGCCACTGTCTAGCACTGTATTGCCACAGTTCTTAACCCTGACTCCTAGACCTCCCCCCAAGTCCCTGATTTTGCTTATCTGCCCCTCTCCTTCCCCTGCTTCCATCTGTTTGATCCATCTCCAGGCCTAGTGTAGGCCACCAAACACACACATTCTGCCCATCCCTCCACTCTGATTTCCCCGCTCTATGGATGCTAGGATGCTTGGCTTGTGGCTGCTTCTCAGATTCTGGGGGTCCAGTGTGTGTCTGGTCTAAACACAGACTGAACCAGTGCTATTTGAGGGTGGGCTTAACACCTGCCCTGTGACCCCTTTAGTGCTGGTGTAAATGGGATGTAGGCCAGTGATGAAGCTGGCCATAAAGATTAGGTGATCATATGTCCCATTTTGGCTGAGACAATCCCCTTTTTAAGTTCTGTCCTGGATGTCACGACTTTTTTTGGCAAAACTGGGCATTTGTCCCATTTGCTTTTGCCAACTGATGCCTTGTATGCTATTCAGAATAGACTATTCTACATAGACTATTCTACTTGTAATAAAACCATTTTTATTATTTAGACCATCCAAAATACAATTGAAAAAAAGCATTTGGATCAATTAAGTGGTGACTTACCTCAACTCCATAAGCTCTACCCTTCTTACTAAGATTAACTCAGTTCATTAACTCATAGCACAAATCTCAGGGAAATTATGAAAGATAAACAAATCATCACATGTTGCACACGTGATGTTTTTGTCCTTTTTTTGGATTTGTGTATATCTGTGTCGTTAGAAGAATCAGTAGTTTGTGGACATTTATTGCTACGAAATGTTTCAGAAACGTCTGTGTAATTTTAATGAAGGTCTCCAAAAGCAGTTCAAGTTTTTTAAAAAAAGACACTTCAACACTGGACAACATCAAAGATACATGCAAGACCATGGGTCGGCAACGTGTCTGTGTACGGACACACGTGATCGTTCCCCTCTATTCGACACTGGTGAGGCCTCATCTGGAGTACTGTGTCCAGTTTTGGGCCCCACACTACAGGAAGGATGTGGATAAATTGGAAAGAGTACAACGAAGGGCAACGAAAATGATTAGGGGTCTAGAGCACATGACTTATGAGGAGAGGCTGAGGGAGCTGGGATTGTTTAGTCTGCAGAAGAGAAGAATGAGGGGGGATTTGATAGCTGCTTTCAACTACCTGAAAGGGGGTTTCAAAGAGGATGGCTCTAGACTGTTCTCAATGGTAGCAGATGACAGAACGAGGAGTAATGGTCTCAAGTTGCAATGGGGGAGGTTTAGATTGGATATTAGGAAAAACTTTTTCACTAAGAGGGTGGTGAAACACTGGAATGCGTTACCTAGGGAGGTGGTAGAATCTCCTTCCTTAGAGGTTTTTAAGGTCAGGCTTGACAAAGCCCTGGCTGGGATGATTTAACTGGGACTTGGTCCTGCTTTGAGCAGGGGGTTGGACTAGATGACCTTCTGGGGTCCCTTCCAACCCTGATATTCTATGATTCTATGATTCTAAGTGTCCATGATAAAAATTTTGAGGTCCATGGTATTTTTTCAAGAAACATTCATATTACAAGCTCTGTTGAAAAAAAGTACATCATTTGTCTATGTACATCTTATAATTATGATGTGAATGGGCCAGATCTGGCATCTACTGCTCTCCATAAAGTGACACTGAAGTCAAGATACTACAGTCACTGTGGTTACTGTAGAATCTTGATGACACCTAACAAAAGAGGCTTTGTTATCCAACCAGACAAAGCATTAGCTACATTCAATGTTGTGTGTGGTTTTTTCCCTCATTCCAGTGGGGGGAACAAAGTGCTCCACATGGCACTGAATTCGAAAAAAAGATCGTTCAACCCAGCTTGGGAAAGAGAATATTTTATGTTCGAAAGATCCACGGATTGTTTTATGGAGTCCACAAGATGTGGCCAAGTAATGAAGCAGCTCAAGTCAACTGTAGCTCGCGACTATGCTGAGAAGTGGTGCACAAATATGTCCAAGACTTCAAACGTGTCGAGTGCAGAGAAGGACAAATTCATAGAGGAGGCCAAAGCAAAAAGAGAAAGCCAGGTAAAGTCAATGCCCGACTTTCTTAATCGGGATGTCAAAGATGCACAGAATGATCTTTGCTTTGCCTACAGTATAGCAAAAACCAAATTGCCATTTACAGCAGGTGTCGTCTTCAAAGAAATTGCCAAAAAAATTGACCCCCAAATCTGCTCCTTTTCAAAGGCTGCACTGCAGTGCCAGAACTATGGCAAGAAACATAGAGGATTTAGGTGGCTACCTTCAGAGTGAAACTGTTAAAGCAGCAGTAAATGTTCCGTTTGTTAACTTAATGTGAGTACTGACCACAGTGATAAGAGTCAGCTTATTATTTTCCATCGCTTTGTGAATGGTGACACAAGTGAAATTTGCTCTGAGTTTTTGTGCTTAATTGAAATAGCTGAACGCTGTAATGCTGAAAATCTGAATGCAGCCATCATTGGTTGTTTGGAAAATGACCAAAACAAGTACCCTGTGGAGAAAATTGTGGGATTTATATCGGATGGGACATCTGTAATGCTAGCCGAACGCGAAAGCATTTCAAAATGACTGAAAGATCACTATTGATTTATTCATCCAGCACTGTATGACCCATTGCCAAGCCTTAATGGCTAGAGTTGCTGAATTAGTCATACCTGACTTTGTGGAAGATATGATCAAAGCAACACTTAGACATTTCAGTGGGGCTGCGAGAAAAAAGGAGTTTAGACAGATCTGTGAGCTGACTGAAGAGGAATATTCAAATCGGGTTAGCTACAAAAAAATTCATTGGTTAAGTTTGGTTGCCTGAAGTGAAAGATTTGAGCTACTGCGGGAATCTCTAGTGCAATACTTTGAGAGACAGTCATTTGGGAATGGGTCGCCAAATTATAGAACAAGTTACCAGAATATCTATGACATGCTACAGTCTCCTAAATTCATTCTGTATCTCAGTTCCTGAATTGGGTTTTTCTACTTCTCGCAGTAATGAATTTGGCACTGCAGAAATAGAACTCTGATCTTTACAACACATACTGCTCTCTGGAGAAGTACTGCATCTGGAGGAATACCGATATCTGCTGGGAGAACAATACAGCAGTACAAAGACAATCCAGGAAGTTTTTGGAAAGTGTAGGGGACAATTTCCTGGTGCAAGTGCTGGAGGAACCAACTAGGGGCAGAGTTCTTCTTGCTGTTCACAAACAGGGAAGAATTAGTAGGGGAAGCAAAAGTGGATGGGAACCTGGAGGCAGTAACCATGAGATGGTTTAGTTCAGGATCCTGATACAAAGAAGAAAGGAGAGCAGAAGAATATGGACTTCAGAAAAGCAGACTTTGACTCCCTCAGGGTACAGATGGGCAGGATCCCCTGGGAGAATAACATGGACGGGGGGAAGAGTCCAGGAGAGCTGGCTAAATTTTAAAGAATCCTTATTGAGGTTACAGGAACAAATCATCCCAATGTGTAGAAAGAATAGTAAATATGGCAGGCGACCAGCTTGGCTTAACAGTGAAATCCTTGCTGATTTTAAACACAAAAAAAGAAGCTTACAAGAAGTGGAAGCTTGGATAAATGACCAGGGAGGAGTATAAAAATATTGCTCAGGCATGCAGGAGTGAAATCAGGAAGGCCAAATCATACTTGGAGTTGCAGCTAGCAAGGGATGTTAAGAGTAACAAGAAGGGTTTCTACAGGTATGTTAGCAACAATAAGGTGGTCAAGAAAAGTGTGGGCCCCTTACTGAAGGGGGAAGCAACCTAGTGACAGAGGATGTGGAAAAAGCTAATGTACTCAATGCTTTTTTTGCCTCTGTCTTCATGAACAAAGTCAGCTCCCAGACTACTGCACTGGACAGCACAGTATGGGGAGGAGATGACCAGACCTTTGTGGAGAAAGAAGTGGTTCAGAACTATTTAGAAAAGCTGGACGAGAACAACTCCATGGGGCCGGATGAGCTGCATCTGAGGGTGCTAAAGGTGTTGGCAGATGTGATTGCAGAGCCATTGGCCATTATCTTTGAAAACTCATGGTGATCGGGGGAGGTCCCAGATGACTGGAAAAAGGCTAATGTAGTGCCCATCTTTATAAAAGGCAAGGAGGAAGATCCAGGGAACTACAGGCCAGTCAGCCTCACCTCAGTCCCTGGAAAAATCATGGAGCAGGTCCTCAAGGAATCCATTTTGAACCACTTTGAGGAGAGGAAAGTGATCAGGTATAGTCAGCAGGGATTCACCAAGGGCAAGTCATGCCTGACTAACCTAACTGCCTTCTATGATGAGATAACTGGCTCTGTGGATGAGGGGAAAGCAGTGGACATGTTATTCCTTGACTTTAGCAAAGCATTTGATACCGTCTCCCACAGTATTCTTGCCAGCAAGTTAAAGAAGTCTGGGCTGGATGAATGGACTATAAGGTGGATAGAAAGCTGGCTAGATCATCGGTTCAATGGGTAGTGATCAATGGTTTCATGTCTAGTTGGCAGCTGGCATCAAGCAGAGTGCCCCAAGGGTCGGTCCTGGGGCGAGTTTTGTTCAATATCTTCATTAATGATCTGGAGGATGGTGTGGATTGCCCCTCAGTAAGTTTGCAGATGACACTAAACTGGGAGGAGTGGTAGATATTCTGGAGGGTAGGGATAAGATACAGAGGGACCTAGACAAATTAGAGGATTGGTCCAAAAGAAATCTAATGAGGTTCAACAGGGACAAGTGCAGACTCCTGCACTTAGGACGGAAGAATCCCATGCACTGCTACAGACTAGGGACCGAGTGGCTAGGCAGCAATTCTGCAGAAAAGGACCTATGGGTTACAGTAGATGAGAAGCTCGATATGAGTCAACAGTGTGCCCTTGTTGCCAAGAAAGCTAACAGCATTTTGGGCTGTATAAGTAGGAGCTTTGCCAGCAGATCAAGGAACATGACCATTCCCCTCTATTTGGCATTGGTGAGGCCTCATCTGGAGTACTGTGTCCAGTTTTGAGCCCCACACTACAAGAAGGATGTGGGAAAATTGGAAAGAGTCCAGCGGAGGGCAACAAAAATAATTAGGGGGCTGGAGCACATGACTTATGAGGAGAGGCTGAGGGAACTGGGATTATTTAGTCTGCAGAAGAGAAGAATGAGGGGAGATTTGATAGCTGCTTTCAACTACCTGAAAGGGGGTTCCAAAGAGGATGGATCTAGACTGTTCTCAGTGGTAGCAGATGACAGAAGAAGGAGTAATGGTCTCAAGTTGCAGTAGGGGAGGTTTAGGTTGGATATTAGGAAAAACTTTTTCACTAGGAGGGTGGTGAAGCACTGAAATGGGTTATCTAGGCAGGTGGTGGAATCTCCTTCCTCAGAGGTTTTTAAGGTCAGGCTTGACAAAGGCCTGGCTGGGATGATTTAGTTGGGGATTGGTCTTGCTTTGAGAAGGCAGCTGGACTAGCTGACCTTCTGAGGTCGCTTCCAACCCTGATATTCTATGAAGATCATTTTGAAGCCATTTAAATAGCCTTCAAATCAGGATTCTACTCTGGAATCTTTCATATCTCCAAGCAACCTGTCTATCCCTCGTGCTAAGGTCACAGAGATGATCAGGGAGTATAAGGAGAAGCACTATTTGCCAGAAATGGAGATTGCTCAGGTAAAAGCAATATTAATTGAATCTGCAAAGAAACTTGAACAGACATTCAAGGCCAGATTTCCTGAAAAAGACTTGATGAAATACATGCTTTACTTGGACCCCTGCAACCAAAAGCCACCACTCTCAGAAATACAAAAACTTTGAGCAAAATTTACAAAGCACATTGACTCCAGCAAGAGTGAAATGCAGCATACATTGTACTGTGAGGATGATGCGGTCAGGACACTTTTCAACTCAGACCCTGTGGCAGTAACAAATGATGGTATCTTTTGTTTAAGTCAAGTGTGAGTGAATACAATGATCTGGCAAGACTTTCACTTCTTTTACTGACACTGAGCCCTGACATATGTTGCTGCAAATGAGGCTTTAGCCTCATGAACTCAATCAAAAACATCCACAAGGAACCGCCTTGAGTACTGTTGGGTTGATGCCAATCTACGTATAGCAACTTCAACAATGTGCACAAAGGACTTTGATGTAGCTTTGGCAGCGAGGTACATTCAAAAACATGAAAGTGAGTTGAATTTATTATTATTTATTATTATTATTAGCTAGCTAGGTTACTAGGTTTTTTTCAGTGTGGAAAATTGTGCGCTATTTTACTGGTTGAATGACTGAATGACATAACAAAATTACCATACTCAGTGCGGGGGGGGGGGGGGGTTAAGTGTCCGTCATGCAACATGGTGGTGCTGACCCCTGTGCAAAACGTATGGTGCACATTTCTCCATTGCCTATGGCAACCGAAATGACATTACCCTGCACCTTCAAAACAGGAAACACAGAAATGCTGATAAAAGTAAGTGTTCAACACCAAGCGTTTCAGGATTTTTTCTGAGGCTAGACACAGAAATTGAAAAAGTTTTTGCCAGTCAGGAAGTGTTTGCTTACCACTCAGTGCAGCACAGACACAGTTTCTGATCTAGTGACTGTATATCACAATTAAGAAACTATACCAACCTACGTTTTCATCTGTTTCACAAAATCTGAGGCAATCATTTGGAATGTCTTAGACCCTTTATCCACTGAAGAAGTAAAGCTTGAGCTGGCAAGTGTTCCTTTATTATGCTTAGGATGGATGTGTCAAACGAAAAGAAAAAACTATTTCCTGTTCTTGTACAGAATTTTCTCCCACTGAGTGGAGTTTGCAAAAATATTACCGAGTGTTTGTCTCTACCCGGAGAAACATCTGATTTGCAGTGTGCATTCATCCAGCAAGTGATTGAGAAATGCTCTCTTAGTAATAAGATTTTTGGAATTTGTGCAGACAACACCAACACTAACTTTGGTGGTGCCAGACATTGTGGAAAAAACAATTTGTGGCAAAAGCTCCAGGCCAACTTAGGAAAAGAGATCTTCGGTACTGGATGTGGCGCACATACTGTGCATAACTGCCTCCAAACTGCAGTCAATTGCCTTCCTTTGGACAAGGAGAGCTTCGCTGTAAAGGTTTACAAATATTTTCATATCTACACGGTGAATGTTGAAGAGCTGAAAGACTTCTGTCGATTTGTCAATAATCAAGTATATCAAATTACTAGAGCATGGCAGCATGTGATTCCTCTCATTGGGATCAGCAATACACAGGATTTTGTTGATTTTTGATGGGTTTAAAGCATATTTTCTTTCTCAAGATAAATGCCTGAAACTGCTAAAGAAGCTCTGTGATGATCCTGCCACTCAACTGTGGCTTCTCTTTGCCAGCAAACTGGCACATTCCAAAAGACCAGGCTGCTTCTCTTCCTCGAACTGGACTGGGGCTAGGGCAGGCCAGCCTGTGGCCCGGGACTCCAGGCAGCTGGGGCTGGTGCTCAGGCCTCTCTGGGGCTTGGGGTGCTGCAGCCACACTGCCTGGCGCTCTGGGGTGCTGAGGCCGCACCACCCAGTGCTCCAGGATGCTGGGGTGGGCGGAGGGGGCAAAAGGGGTGAGGAAGGGGAGGGGCCTCAAGCAGAAGGGTTGGGGGCTAGTCTCCCCAAACGGGCGGTTCACCCATTGCCCATGGAGACAATAGAGAAAAACAATTTGTCAGTGACAGAAGTTGCACTGCAAATATGTTCCCTGCATGTTAACTTATTGGGGAGGCTTGGAGAAAGATTTTTCACAACCGAAGTGAAGAAGCTACTGCAAACTCTTGTGAAATGTGAGCAAATGAAAGAAAAGGAGTTTTATGATGGAGTCAGCAATTCTTGAACAACATGCCTATCCTACTTAGAGCACTGGTGACCTGCCTTTGAGCACCAAAAAGTTTGAACAGGCTCTGCTGAGAAATATGGGATCAAATGCAAGACAGTCTCGCTGCATGCTGCACCAGAATGCCCACCTTAAATATGTTGGATGAGAATCATGTCTTTGACAAACGGTCCAGTGCAAAATCAATTGTCTCCAGTTGTCTTTCAGACTAGACCCATCAGAGAATGCCCGTCACCAAAAGGCAGCAGAAGATTTTGAGAGATGGACCATAATGCAGACCAATATGCAGATCTAGCTAAGGCTGTGGAATTTTTGCTGTGTCTACCTAGTACTACAGAGCCTGTTGAATGTGTCTTTTCAATGATGTGTGGTCTCCTAAAAAATCACATTTGAGTATATATAGAAGCTCTCTGCCATACCCTCTAAATTCCAGCCATGGGGATCAGTTTGGCACGCACAGTATCCATGTATCTTGGTAGAGTGAAGGATGACTTTGCTATTCCTCAATAGCAAGCCAGATTATCAGGCTGTTTTGTGCATTTGAGTTAATTGTTCTCTGGACTGTACTGCATTCTATGACAAGCTGCTGAAAGACAAACAAACCCTCAGAAAAACAGCATTGTCAGAGAAATAGAACTGGTATCAAGAAGCTTCACACTCTGAAGAACAGCAGCAACACAAGGAACAATGCCAGTACCAACTGAATTGTAAGTAAACCATATACAACCATAATATAAGATATATTAAAATGCCATGTCTTTTTTGCATACTGTAAGTGAACTCCCCTGAGCACTGACCATCTCTTACCCTGCATCCTGTTTTCAGTTTAGGGAAAGATGGTCACCCTACCAAAAGGAAAGGGAGTACTTGTGGCACCTTAGAGACTAACAAATTTGTTTGAGCATAAGCTTTCGTGAGCTACAGCTCACTTCATCGGATGCAAAAGGTCACTTTTTCAAAGGAAGGTGCAACAAGTGTGTCTGAGGATCAACATGTGTTCACCAATCTTACTTGCAAACTTTTAATTTTTGTTGTCATAATGTTTTAAACATCTGCCAGTATATCAGTGTCCTGACAGTGTCTGGATGATAGGATATATTAATATATTTATCAAATAGTACTAAATCAGTCAGCAGTAAATATTACCAACAAAAAAAGTAGTGAAATATAAAATAGAGATAATATAAATGACTCACTAACATTCTCACCTAAAAAGATGTATCTGAAGCCAATTACATACAGAGAGGATTAGGGCTAGAGTGCCAACTTGCAAAACACAAGTTACAAAAGTCAGAGCAGTCAAGCATTCAAATTTCAGCAGTGTTGCTGGTTAAGAAATATTGGCCTTGACACTCTCCAGCTGGTACTTGTAGGCAGATTTATTGAGGCCTGGGATGTATATATGTGACCTCTCACACGACTTTTGTCTTAGGCTTGGCAGAGAAAGTTAAGCATGTAGGACGAAAAACATGTTATGGACCATACGTAGTAAACTCTGACCTCCTTTTATCTTCCCTGAAAAAATTTGCTATGTCAAAAGTCGTGGTATACTGAAATGTAAGCACAATCCAAACTCTACACGCATACATATACATACACCCCTGTACATTCACAATATTCATTAGCTAATATTTTTTAAAAGTAACCATCCCTTATGACGGAACAATCTAAGAATAACAAGTTATTGTAACTCATCAAGTTCTAGTTAATATCTAGGTAAGATTAAGGCTTTAATACATACCACTAGAAAGGGATCTAAGAGAGTATTAAGGTATTATACAAGTACAGCATTTATTTTTGTATACATCCCAGTACTATGGTAGGTATTAACAAGGAAACCTCTATCCTACTAAGAGAAACACCTGCTCACTTGTACCAAACTATTGAAGCAGAAGACATGTCTGAAACAAATGAAATGCTATGGAAGCAGGAATTTTACAAAGCCCTGGATATGGTAAAGGCCGAACTAAAGCGACATTTCAGCCAGGATGGAATGAAAAATGAAGCACATAGGGAGCAAATTCTTATTGATGCAGCACAGGGAAAGATAAGCTCTGCAGATTTCGAGGCAAACTCTCAATTTCATCTTCCACAATAATTTGATAAATCCAAGCTTCACATGCACTTAACAATGCTGGGTGATCCCAGAAGTTACTGGAGATGAAAGATTTTTGAAAGTCAGCATAAATAGCTGGAAAAATTGTCCTGCAAATGTGGATTTGCATGAAAAATTGCATTTTCACAGGGAATGTTTGCTAAAACAGTGCTTTCTTGAAACAAGTATCTGTGCATGCCCAGATTGTTCAACAAAAGACTGCTGATCAGGAAAATAACCAGCAATGCCTTTTAGAACAACTGCACTGTTTGCAATTTCTTGTAAGACATGGTATCGCTGTTTGAGGTCAGACTGATGAAGAAAGTAACTTCTGAAAGTTAGTAGAACTAGTGTGACAAACTTACCCCAAGTTACAAACCTTTATGAAGAATGGGAAGTATGAATCATATGATATTATCAAGAAACTAATCAAGGAAATGTATTGAGAGTGTCTCAACAATCCTGTATCACAGATTTAAGGCTGCAGAAATCTGCTCAATTATAGCTGACAAAACATGACATGTAGTTGGACAGGAGCAGTTATCTTTTTCAGTACAGTAGTTGTCACAGGATTATGTTATTGTGCATGAAGACTTTATTCGAATGCATGACTGCCCAAAAACAGATGCAGAATCAATCTTCCTGACAATGAAAGATATATTAGTATGCTGTGGATATAGCTTTCATGAGAGGACAAACTTATGATAGTGCTTCAGTCTTCCAGGGCCAGTTGTCTGGTGTAGCTAAACGAATCAAATATGTTAAGCCAAAAGCTGTTTCAGTTCATTGTAAGAACACAGTTTGAATCTTATTCTGCAGGAAGCTAGTAGTAAGGGTGCCCTGATTCAAAGTGCTTTGAGCTGGCTTCATGATCTTCATGAAATTATTAATTCATCACCAAAAAGACTTACCCTTTTTGAGAACCTCTGAGCATCCTACTCTTCCCAATCTGATGCTTCTCATTCACTGAAACCTCTTTATCCCACTCGCTGGACAGCAAGAAGTCAAGCAACTGAATCAGTATTATACAATTATGAAGCTATTTAGCACACTTTAGAGGAGCTAACTGCCGCTGGGGGAATACAGAAGCTGCAAAGAAAGCACCTGGATTCGAGATATGATTACACACTTCAATCTGTTTCTTGGTCTTAAAGTATTTTTCAAGATTTTCTTAGCAGCTGAAGAAGTGGCTAGGGTGCTGCAGTCAAAAGATATCATTTCAGAGACTGTTAATTCTATTGTTGAAATGTTGTGCACTCATCTGACCAAAATGAGAGGGTCAGAAGAATTTCACACAATCTTTGCGGATGCACAGAAAATTAATAGAGGCTCCTGCCATTGTCCAGAGAAGAAAATCTCATCATTATTATGATGAAGGAATAGAGCCTTATCAGTGGACAACTCCTAAAGACTACTTTACAAGCCAGTTCTTTGAGCCGACTGACTTGCTCACCACTACAATGAACCGGAGGTTTGACTAGCCCACTTTGTTACTTCTTATGAGCTTCAAACTTATGCTCATAACCACTATCAATTGTCAGCCATGAAGTCAAATATCAGAAAAGATTGTGGATGCATACTCTGGTGACATTGCATTTAACAGACTTTGAATACAGCTTGCAATGCTGCCTGATCTCTTGAAAACTGACAATAAATCATTGAAGTGCATCACAAATGTGACAAAAATTGGCAATATAATAGAAATCTTGACAGAAAGACCAGAGATGCATTCTGTTTTCACAAGTCAATATCCTTTTAAGGATCTATCTTCATGTCCCAATGTCTAATGCTACTGCTGAGCACAGCTTTTCATGTCTCCGATGGATGAAAACATACCTACAATCATCCACAACTGAAAAGCATGTAAACCACCTGTTCTTCCTCCACATTCATAAATATTTGGTGGATTCTATGGATCACAAAAATGTTTCACATAACCTTTTTTCCCACCAGTGACAGATATATTTTGGAAAAGTGAAAAGGTAATGAAAATGATTCAATGAATTAAAAAATAAAATTGCTATATGTCTACATTTTTTGCTTAATAGATATCATATTGCTTTTATCTGCTACAGCCTGTTGATAGTGTTTGTTAGATTTTCTAAAAGTATAAAAACATATTTTTGATTTTATTTTTAAAACATTAGAAAAAATTGTTTTATATGGTAGCTCTTATATGGGGATGCATTTACCTCCCTTCAAAGTTGTTTGTTATTATTATTTTGCTGATACCTTTTCCCAAGGAGATTTACAATTTAGGGTTACAATTGTTAAAATATGCATTATATATAAACAAGGACAATTCGATTGTAATGTTACAGAATTGACAGTTACAGTTCAATAATAAAATAATAGTAATAATAATAATAGTGCAGTATTAATAGTGGAGTATACACAGTAAAATGATAAATGCAAGTGAAGTACAATACATGAAGTTCAAAAATAAAATGCAGTCCCGACTTTTAGAACTGAAGTTGTCTTATATTTTTTTCTGTTGTTTTATACTATAATTATACCTTAAATATGATAATATGGCTACATTTTGTATTCTGGTTATTTATGTTACAGTTGTAGTCTGCAGGATATTTAAGTAGATTTTAGTTCCTCCATCACTTTGGCTTTGGCCCCCTTCTACAAAGATTCCAGTGCCCTTGGTTTTCACAAAGAACAATGCAAGAAATATGCTGCCTATGGACTTTGTAACTGGAAGCAATGCAGAGAACTGGAAATAGTTAATGGAGTACAGCTTTGTAGGACCTGAGGCTGATAAGTGGTCTGCAGCCCAGAAAGCTGCTGACTTTCAAATACATATTGGGCAAAAAGCCAGGGATGTCAGATCTCTAATGCTAAGCTCACTAAAGCAAACAGGAAAAATCCAGACAGGCTGTTTGAGCCTGTGATGGGGTATACACACCCCACACTGGGCAGGAATTGCTGTGGGCTCAGGCAGCCCTGCCCCACCATACCTGTAGGAAAAGATCCAAGTGGAGAAGGAGTTAAAAGGCAGCTCCTTTGGTGAAAGACCAAGGAAGAGAGCACATCTGCAACCTATTCAGCTCCAGCAGAGGAGAGCTGACAGAAAGGCAGAATCTCTCCCCATGACAACTGCCCAAAGATCCCTCCCTGAGAGAAAAGAGGACTTGCTACAGACAACCTGAGAGGGAAACAGTCCCCACTCCCTTTCATATGGACTCCAAGTTTTATTACTTCCCTTTCACTTTGTTTGGACTGCCTCAGCAGTGGAAAGTCCTAGCACTGATCTAGCCCAGAAAGATGAGCCATACTGGAGAAGGAGCAGTTGCTGCCCAAGAGAGGAAAAGAGCAACCCTGCTATATGCAGCTGCCAGAGGTGCCTTGTGGTGAATAGACACCCTTTGCGCCATCTAAACACAGACAGTGACTTTGTGACAATCATGGGGGTGGGGGGGGGTAATAGGAAGTAGCCCAGGGAGGGCAGTCTTTAGCAGTCCCTGGCTGCCAGATCACTGATAGACCTCAAGAGGCCCTGAGTCGGATCCCAATGGAGTGGGAGGGCCCAGGGTCCCGTACCAACAACCCCCTGCAAGCAATGATGGATTGTCCAATGAGCCCACGGGGCCCATGTTCAAGGGCCCCAGTCAATTGTGGGGCCACGGAAAAATGGGCACCACAGCAGAAATCCACCATGGTGTGGTGGAAGCCCAGAGCCCTGGCAGAAGCCACGGGACAGAAGGGGCAGGAGAAGCCCCAGTGCCCCAACCTCAGTCCCCAGCAGAAGCGCAAGGCAGCTGGGGAAACCCCAGTGCCCAGAACCCCCGCTGTGGCCCCAGAACTGGAAGAGCGAGAGCAGCCTGCAGCCTCAGGGCCATGGCAGGGGAATAGAGATTCTCCAGTCTTGGGGATGAAGGGGGGGAGCAGAAAGGAGCAAACGGGCAGGGCCGCAGTGGGGGGTAAATGGGATAGGACTGTGGGTGAAGCGGAGGCAGGACTGCAGGGTAAAGGGGTGGAATGGGGTGAGACTGTGGGTGTGGCCGCAGGCGAAAGAGATGGAACCGCAGGCAGAAGGCGTGGGATGGGGCCACGTTCTGGGGTTGGGTCCCCCCCTCCCACTTGCTCTGGCCCAGGACCCCAGGAGACCTTAATCCATGTTTGCCTGCAAGTCACGGGTCTAAGCCCTGACCATTAGGCAATGCTACCCTACCAACCAACCCCCAAGCAAGGACTGTCAGAGAGCTCTATTGTTTTCCAAAGAAAAACACCTCCACAAAAAGAAATTTTTTCTATGAGAGAAATCAGGGATATACAGAAATAATTTATGAGTGGGTAACTCAACGATAATTCATAGGTCACAGAGCTTGGGGACTGGGAGGGCAGGACCCAACCACTTTTAAGCAGGTACATGGAAAATTAACCCAATGCAGGGAGGGCAAGACTGGCTATGTTTCCACATGTATAGGGGGGCAGAGGTGAGGGAGGGGCTGCAGCAGCCAATGCAGTGCCCAAGATCAGGCCAGGGAGCAGGTAAGAACAGCTCTCCTCTCCCTGTAGTCTTTCACTTGTCAGTAGTGGCTCTGTCTATTGTGCAGGGAGGGACCACATAGGGGTGACACAGTGCCACTACCCCAGTCACCGGGTTGTCCCGAGTCCATCTCAGCCCAATCTCACCTTCCAGCCACCGGGGGGTCCCAGCAGAAAGAGCCAACCTGCGGGAGGGGCAGGAGCACATCTGCTAGACACCCAGGGTGGGGTGGGGACAGAGCACCAGCACATAGGGTGCCAATCACTTAGTGGTTGGGGGTCAAAGGACAATAGCCTCCCAGCTAGGGTTCACACTGGGTTATTGTGACTGTGACTGTGACAGAGTGCTGGGCAAGAACATCTGAGCCAGCAGTCTGGTCATGGTATCTCTTATCAAGCAGTGCAGAACAAAGCTGGTTAAACAGAGCTATGCCTAATTTATGGGTGGAGGAGAGCTGAAAGGCAAATTAAGCCATTAGGCAGAGGCTACAAACAGGCACAGGAAGAAAGTAGAAAGGGGAGGAAACAGGCAGCAGGGGAGGATAGAGATTGCTCTTCCTTGCTTGTTGCAGGAGCTGGCGGCTCCCTAGGACTGTTGGAGCAGAGCTGTATTATGAAGGTGGTAGGAACCCACATTGTAAATAAGCTACACAAGGCGTTTGACCAGCAAAAGGGTCTCTGAGAGGTTTGTGGACTGGAGGAGAGGCAGGAGCCAGAGGGTCCTGTCACAGTGACAACTGGTCCATTCCCAGCACAACTATAAGCGTAGAAAAAATAAAACACAGTATCATTAAACATGCTGGATACCACCACAATGCTGACAGTTTCTAATTTCTATTTTTATTTATTTAACCGAGACTTAAAAAAAAAAAGCCCACTGTGACTTTAAGTATAAAATCCATTTTAATACCAGGAAGCTATTATATAGTTAGAGCAGTTATTTTTATTGTCTGTGTGAGTATAAAGCTACTCTACCTTTCTAAAGGGACATACCTAAATACCCAAGCTACCTCAAACGTATCTTAAAATGGAACAAATGCATGACAATAAAGCAGCAACTATGCATTACCAGAAGCAACTGAAACTGAATCAGAATCAGTCTTGACTTCCACAATCCCCACTGAGTTAGTGTATTAGTCCAAACATTGGTTGGCAAGGCCTGCTAAGAGCTAGACAATCAGCCCTCCTATATTGAAAACAATAAAGAGGTGTGACAGGGTCGGGCCAGATGGCTATAGGAGAGTAATAGAAGACAGATATATTAGCCCCAGGCTAAGTAGGTCCCTTTTCCCTGAGTAAGGTAACAGGGAAGGTTCCAGAACAATCAGGAACCTTCTGGAGACAATTAAGACAGACTGATTAGAACACCTGCAACCAATCAAGAAGCTGCTAGAATCAATTAAGGCGGGTTAATCAGGGCACCTGGGTTTTAAAAAAGAGCTCACTTCAGTTTGTGGTATGTGTGTGAGGAGCTGGGATCAAGAGGCACTAGGAGCTGAGAGTAGGAACGTGGACTGTTGGAAGACTGAGGTGTACAAGCATTATCAGACACCAGGAGGAAGGTCCTATGGTGAGGATAAAGAAGGTGTTGGGAGGAGGGCATGGGGAAGTAGCCCAGGGAGTTGTAGCTGTTGCACAGCTGTTGCAGGAGGCACTCTAGACAGCTGCATTCCACAGGGCCCTGGGCTGGAACCCGGAGTAGAGGGCGGGCCCAGGTTCCCTCCAGCTCCGGGTCAGACACAGGAGTCGTCGACCTGGACTGTGGGTTCAGAAAAACAGCCAAGCTGAGGGCTGTCGTGAAGCTCCAAGGCGAGCAAATCTGCCAATAAGCGCAAGACCCACCAAGGTAGAGCAGGAACTTTATCACAGAGGGTACAAGGAACATGAATGTCTCAGCGAAAAAGAATGGTGCTATTCAACTGGTGCAAAGAATGCAACTGACTAACCCTCAGCAAGAGGAAAACTTTTAGTATATATTGTAGATTCTACACAGCTAAGGGTATAAACATTTGCAGAAAACACAGGAGGGCATTCATAATTGGTGGTTTCCAGAATGGGAAAAAAATCTGTTGAATCTTTTAGATAACACAAAAAAATCCCAAATAAATCTCACAGGGAGGCTATAACACAATTCCAAACACAATTTAAAAATACCAACGCATTGCAACACATCTAGATTCTCAACTATAGGCCCAACAGAACTATCACTCCCTTCATTATCTCATGTTTCAGGGAGAAGCAGTTGAAGGGCATGACGCTATGGTGGAAATTTATTTCACCTTTTGCAAATATGTGCTGAAGACTGCCCAGATCTGTTGGTGGCTAAATGACAAAAATTAAATGTCACACCACTTTAACAACGAACGAATGCAACTCATATTACTTGATGAGATTCCTGGAAAAATATGTGAAGCAGCATAGGCGCTGACTCCGTGGGCTGGAACACCCAAAGGGAAAAATTAGTGGGTGCTCTGCACCCACTCGCAGCCAAGCTACCCTCACCCTCTGCTCCACCTCCTCCTCCTCCTTCCCCCGCCCCCGAGCCTGCCAGGTCCCTGCTCCTCCGCCTACCTCCCAGGGCTTCCGCCCAGCTGCCACCAAACAGCTGTTTGGCGGTGTGCTGGGAGGGAGAGGGGAGGAGTGGGAACATGGCACGCTCAGGGGAGGAGGCAGGGAAGAGATGGGGCCAGGGCAGGGATTTGGGGAAGGGGTTGGAATAGGGGCAGGGAGGGGGCAGAGTTGGGGCTGGGACTTTGAGGAAGGGGTTGGAATGGGGGCGGGGCAGGGCCTCATGGAAGGGGTGAAGGGGGGTGGGGCTGGGGATAGAGGGGAGGTCAAGCACCCAGAGGAAAGCGGGGAAGTTGGTGCCTATGTGAGGCAAGTATTTTATTCAATAGTTGCTGCTGAGACCCATGATATAACCAATAAATAAGAGCTGGCTGTATTATTTAACTGGGTAGATGAGGAGAACACCATTCTTGAGGATATTATTGGTTAGCTGACTTGCCACAGACTGACTCAACTACTGTCTACAGTCAGGGGCAGTGAGTTATATGTGCCCATGGTGCCATGCTCCAGCAATATGAGAGCACGGGGGCCCAGCTCTATCTAAGTTCGGGGCTGAGTCTCTCTCCCGGCCCCACCTGCTGCCCCCGCGAACCTCCCCGGAGCATCTCCCTTTGCCCCACCTGCCACTCCCAGGCAATTTAAAAGGGCCTGGGGCCCCCTGGGGCTAAGACAGCTTCCTGCCCGCCCACTCCACTTCTGGAATTGGCCAGCAGGTCCCTGTAGCTCCTAGGGGGCGGGGGATATCTCTGCGCGCTGCCCCTGCCCCGAGCTGTGGCCAATGGGAGCTGCAGGGGCAGTGCCTGCGGACAGTGGCATGTGGAAACCCCTCTGGCCCCCCCCGCCTAGGAGCTGTTGCCAGAAGGAGCTGCAGGTCACTTTTGGGAGCCGCCCGAGGTAAGCGCTGCACCCCTCACCATCTCCAACACCCCAAACCCCTGCCCCAGCCCAGACCCTGCCCCCAAACTCCCTCCCAGAGCCCGACCCCCACACCCACACCTGCACCCCAACCCCCTGCCAAAGCCTGCCCCCCGCACTCCCTTCTGCACCCCAACCCTCTGCCCCAGCCCAGACCCCACACCCAAACTCCCTCCCAGAGCCTGCCCCCCTCCTGTACCCCAACCCTGTGCCCCAGCCCAAACCCCACACTCAAACTTCTTCCCAGAGCCCATCCCCTCCAGCACCTAAACTGCCTGCCCCAGCCTAGAGCCCACACCCCAACTCCCTCCCAGAGCCTGCCCCCCGCACTCCAACCCTCTGCCTCAGCCTAGAGCCCACACCCCAACTCCCTCCTAGAGCCTACCCTCTGCACCCCAACCCCCTGCCCTAGCCCAGACCCCATACTCCCTCCCAGAGCCTGACCCCTCCTCCCTACCGTACCCAAACTCTCTCCCAGAGCCTTAGGCAGGTTGGGGGGTGGAAGGGAGTTCTGGGCACCACCAAAAATTATACAAACCTACCACCCCTGTCTAGAGTGTGCTTAATGATATTCTCATACAGTGTAACATGGCATTCAGACTATGCAGGGGATGACATTGCAAATGCCAGGGTCACATGCATGATGTGGCAAGATTCAAGCAACAAAACCCTACAGCCGTTCACATTCACTACCATGCTTTGGACGTTGTGCTGGAGGTAATTCAGCTTATCACGTTATCAGCAAAAGGGTATTCATTTGTTTAAATCATTCAAGGAAGACATGTCTTTAGAGAACAAAAACTTGCAAACTAAGTCCAACATGATGGCCTGTCCCACTCATTGACAACTACAGTGTATTGTATGCTGCAATGACAGATTAATAAGATTCATACGATGAATATGGGAGAAGAGCTAGTGGAATTTTGGCAGTGCTTGACGAATTCAATACTTTTTATCCACTACAGCTCTCATACCTAGTCTTCAAGCTACTGAACAATTATCGCAACCATCACAAGCAGTAATCACATCACTCTGTGATGGACACAACGCTGTACAGCTGACAAGGGCTTTCTTCTGCAACAACATTTCAAAGAGGCCTGCCAAACATTCTACAATTCTGCAACAGAATGATTTAACAGCTGTTCCAGTACTCTCCAGACACCACAGATCCCCAAGAATAGACAAGAGTGAAAAAAGTCACACCTTTCAGAGCCAGAAAGTTTTTATCACAAGCAATACTATGAACTTCTAGATCTTCTGGATAACAAATTGGCTCGGTGGTTTAACGAGTGACTAGCGATATTGAATAACTTTTTAGTACTGCAAATAAAGAAACTGTAAAGTTTCCAACAACTTTGAAAACATTCTAATGACTTTGACTGCTTGCACACAAAGCTACTATTGTTAGGTGACTGAAGAACCTCCATACAGGCGCACCCTTAAACTCTCTTGTGTCCCCAGGGTGAAGCACCTTTGCCCTTCTTTTTTTCCTTCTTAGCATGTTTCATATTTTCTGGCAGTAGGGGGAGCCATGGTTGGGCACGTCTGGACATGCTGTATATGTGCATATGACCATCACAAAGTGCATGAGTAACTTTGAGAGCTGTAAGGGTGAGGTTAAGAGTTTCCTCTGTGTGGAGAGGTGAGACTGAACAGAGAGAAAGATTTGTCTAACCGTAACTGGTATGCCTTGCAGGACCACCCAGCAGGGAGTGAGACTGTTTACTTTACTTACTGTACTGTAGCCTAGGATCACATATTTGGATTCTATTGTAGTTTTCAATAAATGGCTAAAATCCACCTGGTCTCTCTAGAACTTAACTGAATTGCTCTAGGGGGGAATGGCAGTTTGTAACATTATGATGATAAACTTTAAAAGAAACTGTTAAGGGAAACAAAATTAAAAAGGTGACAAGTGTCAGATAAGAATGCCACACAGTTGGTCCTGGACACTCAGGCTAATTAATTTCAAAACTGTATTTGAACCAAAAGCATACCTTGTGATTACAATTACTATTAAAGTAAGAAATGACAGACATACAGAAAAAGATATTGATCAATTACCTTTCCCTGGGGCGTAGATGGGTCCTGATGGATTTCTCCTATGGTACTCCGACTTCCCCTTACAATCTACCACATTTTATACATATCCAGATTACATACTCATCAGTTTTCTTCCAATCACCATTAAGTATTATGATTATGTCTTATGCAACTCAGACAATAATCATGCATAAACTTCAGTCACCATAACTTTTGCTGTCTATGCTATTTTCATGTTACTATTTCTCTTTTCTAACTGGTTTATCATTGATCATGCATCCTTGACCAGGTCTCTTTTATGATTTGCTTTGCATAGGAACTTTTTGGGACTTCCCTGTTTTTCTATAATAGTCTTTTGGCAGCACATTTTGTGTTGTCCTTCAATGTAAGTGTATCCCATGGTCAATACCCCTGCCCAGCAATGATTAAACTTATCACTTTAGCAAGCTTAAATAAAACATACCCAGGCCAAACAAAGGCATGACCAAAAGGCAGCCAAGTCAGCATTAGCAACATCTCGGTCTGTCCAAATATAGACAGCAGACATACATACATCAGACCCTTATAACAATTCTCAGTACAAGCATCTGAACAATCTCTAATGCAATGAATGTAGTGCCAGTTAGACCCCTGCAACAGGACTGGGATCCTGTGGGCGGGACTGGGTGAGCAAAATAACAGACTGCAGTAATTTGCTGAAAAACACTAAATCTCTTGTCCGTTTACCATGACTAGCCTATTTGGGAAATTGCTAATTATTTTGTTTGAGTTTCTCTTTCCTATACGCATTTCTCTCTCTCGCTCTGAATCCAGTGTAGAACACCAGCTCAATTCAGGTCAGAGAATCATACTCACAGGTTTTGTTGTTCTGTGGCATCACATACGCACAGACTATCACTGTTGTATCAGCTTGCTGTCAGCTTATAAGAATGGCCGATATAAAACCTGAGGACGTAGAGGTTTTTATTAAAAAAAAAAAGTACAATCAAGAAGAAAAAACATGGAAAGTCAGATTGTTGGAATAAATTTTCAGCTGTAGTTGATGGTGCAGGGAAACACATGGAATTTGTAAGTTGTGACAGGTGTTCAAGAGTGTTACGTTACTGTGAATACAAGTCTGGTACTTCAGGACTGCGCTATCACGTGTGTATTGTTTCAGCTGGACAAACCAAACTGTCTTTTCAAGTAAAATCTCCTGTAGTGTCTGTTACTATCAAAGAAGAGCTGATGGAAAATATGTAAATATTGCTTGTGCTGACATTAGATCACACGATTTTGTAGCTGGCAAAGGCTTCCTGCAGTTGGCTCAGCATTTAATTGCGAAATATCAGATATTTAATGTAAGCGATGTATTGCTGCATCCAACCACAGTTTTGAGGCATGTGGAAGACAGAGCTACCAAACTGCTCAAAACAGTGGTGGAGGAAGTGAAGCCAGTTATTGCAAATTATGGATGTGCAATCACTACCGATATTTGGACTGAAGATTACTGAAAGACCTCATTCTTATCCACCACTATCCATTACATAAATGATGACTTCAAACTTGTGTCGACAGCTCCAGTAGCATGGTGTACCAGTGTTGCTGAGGGCTCCACAGCTGATCTGATGCACGCACATCTAATTGGAATCGATATGAGCAATCACAAGAAGAAGAACGGACTTTTGGTGGGACACAGGTCACAGAATCAAAATAATAATATGTAATCTCTTTAAAAGGAATGTGAAACTTTAAGGGCATGCATACTAAATCAGAAAATAATGATTCTGAAAATGTGAAATAATAAAATTGATCACATAGGTTTTGTTTAAATAATTATTCAAATAAATATAGTATTTTGTTGTTTAATATTTCAAGCCTGATAAACAATTGACATGTATAGTGTGTTGCTTAATTTAATTAAGATAAGATATTGGTGAACCTGTATTACAGGCTATTCCTGTGACCTGTATGTTTTTCTTGTACTTTACCACAGTGAGCAATGTAAAAAAAAATTTTTAATGTTTCACTGCTACTATAATAATGGAGACAACATCCACAGTTGTTAATAGTTCTTAAATAAGAGTCTACACAAGATCACTGAAACATTAACATTATTCCATTTTATTTTACATATATTGCATGCATCTAAGCCAATTTCCAAAGCCAAATCATTTTTTTTTTGTTGAGCAAAAAATTGAGCAGTTAATTTAGGCATAATGAACTGGAATACGATTTGCTTTATTATTAATGCAGTGTGTAAACAGAGTGAAGTCTCTGTGTTAATGCATTTTGATACATTTGTGTTTTAATAGGGTACGGGAGGCCAAAATGTTCTTTGTGCCCAGGGGCCCAATAAATCTTAATCTGTCTCTGTATGCTAATTTCCAGGACATTTGTAACCTTAAACCAGCTCCCAGCTGGCCCTTTTGTAGCTCAGTTCTTCCATTGGTGCTTCTTTCTCGGAGATTATCCTAGTTGGCTAGGAGAGAAGGGAACCTTGTCCCAGCCCTACACTACAAGGATCCTGGGCCCTTAAAAAGAGATAATAGCCATGGTTTCCCGCAAAACACTTGGTATTCCCAGGACCATTTTGTCTCTGTCATTTTGTCCTGCCTCTGCTCTCCCCGGGTCTTTGTCCACTCCAGAATCATAAAGAGTCATGCCTTAGAGAAGGGTTGACCAATTCTTTAGTCCCTAATAATTTTAAAGGGGACAGACCCATTTACATAGCCTTCGCCTCCAAACTTAATATACCTCCTGTTTGAAATCTGCAAAGGATATACTTTGCTTTAAGTGCAAGAACAACAGAATGCTTTTGAAAAGAACAAAAAGAATTGAAATTACACTAAGCAGTTTGAAAATGGCTGAATTTCCATATTGTATCAAGTGCCTCCTAGAAGTGGTTAGAAAAAAAAGGTTTACGGATGAAACTAATGGAAAGAAATACCTGGTAAGTGACAAACAGTCTAATGCTGTTTGAAAAGTAGCTAGCATTTTTCCCAAAAGCTTTGAAAATTGTTATGGAAAAGACTGAAATAGTTTTAAAAGACAAATTGATGGATAAAAATTTACAGCGCTTCATCTCATCTGTGAGGTAGTTAAGAATTATTTAAACACTGTCAGTGGCACAGTTCCTTGCACAGCGAACTCTGGAGAAACAAGTGGAAAGCATTTCATTCTTGCATAAACTATATAGCTGAGCCCTGTAAATCTGTGGATACCCACTTCATATCCACGGATAGCTGTGGACCATTTTTGTGGACAGTGGATTGGATGCAGACACAGCCCCGCGGGGCTCTATCAACGAGCACTGCTGCTGCCACTCACAAGCCTCTGGAGCAGCATGCAATGCGACACCCCTTTCCCCCCAGTCTGTGCCCCCGCACCACCTCTCCCCCACAAGACCCTGCCCCCCCACTCACTCATCTCCGCCCACATGTCCCCTCCGCCCCCCCATCACTACCCCTTAGGGCTGGTAAAAAGTGATGGGGCCAGCCATGGGCTCCTGCAGTGACGGACTAGCCATACCCAGGGCCCCCGGAAAAATGGGCAAGCCCCCGCATCTTGACCTCACTCCCCAGCAGGAGTGCCAGGAGAGCGGAGCAGGACAAGCCCCCTCGTCCCGACCCCACTCCCCAGCAGGAGCAGGGGGCAGTGCAGAGTGCAGGCCCCAAAAACCTCTAAACTGCCTCTCCCCCCTTGTCCCTGGTTCTGGCGGGTTCCCTATACCCAGCACATGGCTCCCACTCTGCCTTTTGCATCCCAATAGCAATGGATCTCAAAGGTGGGGAAGCGGCTAGCTGCAGCTCATGACCTTTGAGTCACATAGGCTATGAGCTGCAGACTGCTGCTTCCCCACCTTTGAGATCCTACTTCCAGAGAAGGTGGAATTTGAGTACAAACCTCTCATTAGCCTTATGTGATGCTTACTGTACCTCCACATAGCTCTGCAAGGGGGAACATACAATCTAGAAACCCGTGTAATGCAGCAACCAAACCACCACATCTCATCTGCCTCAGGGATATGGGATCTCCATAGTAAAGGAGCAATTCAGAGCCAACTTTAGGCCTCACACTTATGTGACTTGCCCTATGCGTCCACAAAGGCACAATTTGAGCAAGAGCCGACCCTTGGCCCTTAGGGTGACAGGATAGACTCTTTTAATGATGCTTACTGGGTGCACAGCAGAAGGATAAGTATCAAGAAGCATAGGTTTATTATATGACTGCATGAGGCAGCCTTGTACCATATACTACCTCACCCCACAGTATCACGCACTTTATGCAATTCACCTGGCATGCTGCACTCTGCATCATGCACACTAAGGCTTGTACCATGTAATTTGCACCCTATGTACCATGAACCCCATTTATTCAGATTCAGGTAATACTGTGAGGTGAAAGTTCACTTTTTTTTTTAATCACATTGTCAGTTCATCAGTGCGAATTTAAGTTGTCACTGAGTCACACCCTCTGCACTTACTTGCCAGTTGCCACCAGAAAAGTTTCCAAACTCTATATGTATTTGAAAAGCCAGTCATCAATGGAGAAGGAAATTGAAAAGAAATTAAGTGCTAGTGCATACAGTTTCAAGGAAAATGAGAAAGGCAAATCACCAATTTGGAATACATTCAGATTTCTTATTGGTGAAAAGGGAGATATTGTGGCGGATATGTTGCATGTGTCAAATACAAAAAAGTCTGTACTTATAGTAGCCATAAAACCAGTACTTCTAACTTACTTAAACATAAATGTAGATCTGAATCAGGGTCCAGTTTGCTGAAGATATCAAGAAGTATGTCACTATCACACGAGATATGAAGACAGCTGTGACTCAGGAATTACTGAAGTTTGTAACAACAGACATAAGACTTTTCGAGGTAGTCAGTGATGAGGGATTCCTTGCATATTCTCAATGTTTGATTAACATGGGTGCCAAACATGATGAAATGGATGCACATGTGCTAATACCACGTTCCACAACATTAGCCTGGCATGCTGCACTTGTGGCAGAAGAAAAAAGAAAATTTCCACAGAGCTGAAAAACGTTCTTAGTACAATAGGTGGAGAGGTTACCCTTGATCTATGTGGACAGATGATTACAGAAAGGTTGCCTATTTGGCAGTAACTGTTCATTACATAGAGCCACAACTGTTCAGAATGGTGAAGCGGGTGCTTTGTGTGACTCAGTTTGACAGCGGGAAACCAAAAACTGCAGAGAGCATTCATTCAGCTGTTATTCAGGCACTCAGAAAATGTGATATACACACCATTACCAACCAGATGGTTTTCATTACTGACTGGGGAGCAAACATGGTTGCAACCCTCAAGTCCTATGTGCGAATAACCTGCTCAGCGCACATTACAAATACTATACTTGAGCACACTACCAAACCGGGAAAACAGAAAGAGGAAGCAGTAACCGAACTGATACATGCACACTGAAATCTGGTTACTTCAGGAGATCTGGCCTTCAAAGCAGACTGCAAAAGTCTCTGAAAGGACATAGAAACATGATGGAACAGCAAACTACTCGTGTTTAAGACAATTGAGAAGCAGTGGGACAGAATATATGAAATTTTGACAGAAAAGGGGGATACTCAGCTTATTGATAGCATTGACCACAAGACCTTGAGCATCTTAATAGAGTTCCTGCAGCCGTTCAAGGAAGCATCAAATGCGCTAAAGCAGTCATCACAACCCACTCTCCACTTGGTGCCCATTTGGTACAAAAGGTTGAAAAAGCATCTCCATCCTTCTACCACTGATGTAGATAGTCTACTCAAATCCAAAGCCTTGCAATATCTCATGGAAAAGTTTGAAATCAAGCTTACGCATAGAGTAGCTGTTTTCCTGCACCTATGAATGTAGGGGATGAAAGTTATCACTGAAGAGAGACAGGAGGTTTATCATGAGACCAAGAAGCTTGTCTCATTGCAGAAGAAAATTATTCCTGCAATGAATCTTATGCTTCTTTAGTCAGCTACACAGACACCATCACCAAAGACGACAAAAACGGTCACATACAGAGTATGAGGATTCGGATGGTGAGTGTGTAAGTGACGATGATGAAGTGTCAAAGTATATCACCCTGAAGTTGGCAAAGAATGAAGATGTGCAACTGCTGTGGAGGTGGAGACAACAAAAGTACAACTTTCCCCTTCTTAGTAGAGTTGCATGGTTTGATTCCATCCCTGCATTCAGTGCACCCTCTGTGAGAGTCTTCTCAGTCTCAGTTACGCAATTAACGAGACTCGTACTTCACTCAGACCAGAAACTGTGGATGATTTAATGTTTTTGCATAGCAATATGTCAAAAAAAATCAGCTGTCCTGAGGAAGACATCTAAGACCAAGTGCCGCAATTCAGAGCAGAATAGAGTAGACAGCCCTGCAGTACTTAATTTGTATTTAAAAAGTTGCCGGGGCTCTGGCAAGCCCCAGCACAAATTAAACACTGGTGGGCTGCCAGAGAGCACCTTCACCACCACCACCCATGCTCCACCCTCAACCCTCACCCTGCTCCTGTGCCCCTCACTCTGCACTCCCCTCCTGCAATGGGGAAACTGACCTGAAGACACGGACCAAAGCACCTGCTGTCCTTGCTCCTGGCTCCCCCACACAGGCCCCCTAGGAGGATGACCTGTCAAACCCAGAGGTGAGGTGCCCTGTGATTCCCCTTGCATGCTTCCACAGGGAGAACAGACTCCCTGTCCTTTGCATTATCTGAACTATTTAGAATATCATCAGCTTCAGTTATCTCTTTATCAGCAACTGATGATGGAAGATGCAGATCGAGATAATCCCCTAACCTAGTCTGGGGGGCTCTGTGATCAATTAAAACACACAGGCAACCTGCCAGAAGAACTAGTTCTCATGTGGCAATTTTTTTTTTCTCAACATCACTGGTAACACATTGCACCACATGCAGAAAACAGCTTTCTGGAATGATTAACACCTCAGTGCTGCGGGGCTTTAAATCAATGGAATATTGCAGACCACAGCAAGAAGTGTTGAGCAGGAAGCCTTGAGACTGACACAACAAAGAGGTGAAGGCTCCCTCCTCAGCCCCTGACATCCCAGCTGCTGGGAGAAGACTGCAAACCCCTAGTGATGATAAGGGCAGGAATATTTGTTCTAATGACTGTTGTACAATAAAGATTGATGTTTAAAATAACAATAATAGTGTGCACATTTATTAATATATAGCTTTCTTATAAAGAACACACACACACACACACACACACAGATGCTCCTCCTGAGAGGCACTATGAGACGGCTTGCTGCTGTGGGTGCGGTGTGGATACACATAAATGTTAGATAGTGGATTATGGATCAGATGCACGTTGATTCTGTTGGATGCAGATCAGATGCAGATCCACATTTCTGTATCCACGCAGGCTTATATAGTAGGTGTGTCCAAAGCATTGAATTAAGCTGTAAAGAATTGTAGCATCATGGGGAGAGAGACGGAGCCCTTCTGAACTGGGGTTTTCAGGAGAAATTACATCTGGAATGCCTAATGGGCAGCAGTGGGGAGCATAATCTCCAGCAGTAGCTTTGCCACATTTTAAATGAATGTGGCATGTGCTTTCCACACTCAGCATGGTCACTTTCCTTGATGGTGTGCACTGGAAGGGGCTAGAAGGGAAGGCAAATCCTCTGTCTCACCTCTATCCATCTTAAGCAGGCTAGTGCCGCTGCTGAGAATAGCATTGAGAAGTAGCCTCACTCTCCAGGCAATATGACTGCCCCCTGTGCAGGGACACAAAGGACAGAGGAAGACTCCTTTTCCCCCTGTGCATTTCCACCCATAATCTTTCCCTATAATGTTATGGTCCCAAATATTAAAGAAATAAAGAAAATGTGGACATTAACATTCATACATTAGAGCTCAAATACACCCCATGAGGCCATGAACAGCCTCTGCAAATATTGGATCCAAAACAAATGCTCCAGCTTGAAGAACTTTTCTAACATATTTTGATTCTCTCCTCACTTCTGCATATATGATAAAATGGGAACTTTTTTTACAAAAAAGTTTGTATTTCTAGTGCCTTTCCTCATCCCTGAAAACAGCTGTAAAGAACCTTTAATCAATGACACAAGCCAACTCTACTTTGCTCTAAAAGTTCCATCTAGTGGTGATTTTATATAACACAAATACACTTAAACCCTCTTCTCTAGCATAGGAGTACTTGTGGCACCTTAGAGACTAACAAATTTATTTGAGCATAAGCTTTCGTGAGCTACAGCTCACTTCATGCACCCGATGAAGTGAGCTGTAGCTCACGAAAGCTTATGCTCAAATAAATTTGTTAGTCTCTAAGGTGCCACAAGGACTCCTTTTCTTTTTGCGAATACAGACTAACACGGCTGCTACTCTGAAACTTCTCCAGCATGCAGATATCAGACATACAACCACCAAAATAGGTGTGACACTAAGGAAACGTACACTTTATTGTTCTCACACAGTGGTTTTTGTCTCTCTAAAACAGATGCATTTTCCTTGCTTTTTGTGGCTTTATTCGCTTATTAATGAATAGTTAGTGGGTCACTGTAATGGGGTGCTGGACGTTAAAGGAAGCCACAGGCCTAGCAGAGCCTGTTCCTGATTTCAGCCCAGATTGAGGGTTGGGTCAGCAAGGCAAGGCAAGGCCAGGCCAGACTACATAAAATAAGCTTTTTGCTCAGTTGGGAGAGAGCTAGTGTAGGGGTCTCCAAAAATGAGCTGCTGAAGCAGTCTTGGAAGGCTTGTGGGAAAAGGTCAGTACCATTTTAGTATCTCCCAGTCATCAATTTGATGATTTTTGACTGTAAACCAAAAACAACAGTTACTTCAGTTGTTGCTACTCTGTTGTCCTCATTTTCCTGTACATCGGAATCCTCCCCATCTCTAGCTAACTAAGAGCTGTACCTCAGCTTTGATATATTCTCTCATATTTCCTCGTTAAATTACAGCAGGTTTTCCTCAAATACTGGTTTTGGTACCACACAGCACTCATGTTCCTCTCACTTCAAGTTCTGTAAATAGTGTGCCTCTGCCTATACCATGTCACTGTTTTTGCCAAGCAAATAGTAGGATGTCACATCAGAATTAGTGACAGGGTCAGGGTCTCAGGCAGGGTCAGGGTGTCCTCAGCCCAGCTGCCCAGACTGTCACTCTGACAATGACCCAGGCAGTCTTCTAATCACTGCCCCAAGCAGTGGCAAATTAACACACAGGCCCACAGGGCCCACGCCCAGGGTCCCGGCCAATTTGGGGGCCACTGAAGGAGCATCGGAACCTGGGTAGGAGTGTGTTGGGGGGGCCACCAGTGCCAAAACTGTGGCCCTGCCCCCTCTTCCCTCCAAGGTTCCACCCCCTGGCCAGGCTGGAAGTCGGAGTCAGACTGAGCCCAGGCCACTGTGGGGAGCCCCAGACCCCCTGCCTGCCCTGGGTGGGAGCCAAGGTGTCCAAGAGCGGCCCCCGGCCTGTGTCCTCGCCCCCTTGGGCACGCCACTGCTGGTGGGACCCAGGGTGGGGGCTTTGATACAGCCTGCTTCCCTCTCCACCGGGTTTGCAGACATGCTGTGAGGGGAAAGGAGGCCCTGCCCCAGCTGGGAGGCAGCGGGAAGCCGTGGGAAGGTCAAAGGCAATGAGCAGACAGGCAGGGAAGGCTCCACCAGCGCAGCTCCTGCTGCTACACTGGCCCAGCCTCAGCAGCCACCACACTCCACCCAGGCTCACTCAGTGCCTACGCTCAGCTTCTGTTGCCAGGCTGCCCCTCGCCAGGTCTCTCCTGCTACCAGGCTGCCCATCCTGGGCTTTGTGCCCAAGGCAGCAACCACATGTGGCACTGCTCCTCCTGTTGCCTCTGGCCAAGGCTTGCAGTTTGGTGGGCTGGGGAGGCAACACCCCAGCTGGCCTCCCAAACTATGCTCATGCCACCACGCTGCCATGCCTGCCTGACGTTACTATGCCCATGTTTAAAAGTGGGTGGGCTTAGGTTTGGAGGCCCAAATGTTCTCTCTGCCTAGGGCCCCAATAAATCTTAATCTGCCCGTGGCCCCAAGCAGTACCGCTCTACAGTGGTTGGTAGGGGAACCCAGGCCCACCCTGTACCAAGCAGTCATGGTCTGCAGCTTCCCTAACGTTACTTCTCTCACCCCAGGACTACTTCTTACCTTGCTTCCTCCCATTCTAGTTTCTCTTAGGCATTACTGGGTTTCAGGGACTCCTATCCCTCTTTCCCTCAAGAAGAGTGACTGCCACCCTGCAATGTTGCCAGTCTCTTGGCTTTATGTAAGCCCTGCCTGTTCCTTCACAGGTGAGCTTGCTTCCAACTAGCAACCACAGATTATAAGAAGGTGCTGTGCCCTGTGGCAAGTGCTGTCAGCCCCAGTGGCAGCCAAATGCTAACCTCATTCCTAGCCAAGATGATGAGTCAAGGCAAAGAAGATCTGCTTACCTGTGTTCCTGTGTCCAGAAGTCCTGTGTTCCTTCCTGAAGTCGGTGACCCTCTGGTCCCAGTCATGTCCCAGCGTTCATGCAACCCATGTCCTGTCAGAGAGAGAGATGGTGGTGTGTTAATCTTTTGATTTATTTACCCACCTGTATAGTTTTGGGGGCCCTTGGCTTTAAGCCAGTTGTGAGCAGTTAACAGCAGAGTGGTTTTACTTTATATCCAGCTGTTATATTTTGTGGGGTCCTACTGAATAAATTCTAGTTTGTTTGTTACCATCCCTGCTTCTCTAGTATCTGTTAGCATTAAATCATTGAACTGGTGAGAGATACGGAAGGGGGATGGATCTGCAGCCATGGGGTTTTGAGTTTCACTACGGTCCTTAGCTCCCTTAGTGAAATTTACCCTGTCCGAGGGTTAACATTTCTGGCAACTGCTGCAGAACCCTCTTTGATGATTTAGTGGTTGATTATTGCTGCTTTGTATTTATTTAATACATTATTAGTTACTCAGTTTTGTTAACGGTGGTCCATTGATCACGAGGATGGGATCACTGACAGTTGGTGGTCGATTCAGTGTTGTGGCTGGGGTCTTGCATATACCCCATTGGAGTGGCCTTGTGTGCCGCTAGCCTCTAACACTGGTGAGAGTCCAGGAGGGGCCCTGACTTTGTGTGTCAGAGAAGCATGTTCATAGTGACTGTCCAGTGAATCCGGTAATGCATTATATATAAACAAGGACAATTCGATTGTAATGTTACAGAATTGACAGTTACAGTTCAATAATAATAATAGTGGAGTATACACACTAAAATGATAAATGCACATGAAGTACAATACATGAAGTGCAAAAATAAAATGCAGTCTCAGTGTTTAGAACTAAAGTGGTCTTATTTTTGTTTGTTCATACTATAATTATACCTTGAATATGATAACGTGGCTACATTTTATATTCTGGTTGTTTATGTTACAGTTGTACTTTGCTGGATATTTAAGTAATATTTTAATTCCCTTGCCACTTTGGCCTCTCCCCCTCCTTCCTTCCATTCCCCTCCCTCTCCACTTCTACAAAGGCTCTGGCGCCCTTAGATCCTGTGAGATAATATTGCTCTGTACCAGATGAAACCCATCAAATACTCTCCTCGCAGAGTGTGGGAGAAAAATCTGGAAGCAAAATGTTTTCCTGACCTCTTCCCATATGGTACTGCAGGATTTCATGTTACCAGTTAAGTATAAATATCAAAATGTGTATTAATTCTGTTGATCCACAATTTTGCCAACATACTCAGGATTTATTCCACTTGCTATGGGAGAACAAAGTGAGTGCAGTATCTGCTAGCATTGCACATACACTGAAACTTGATAATTAATTTGGAGATCTTAATCTCAACAGTTATTAGACAGTGAGGCACAGTGAAATTAATTTAGAAAATAGCATTGCTAGCATGCGTAGGACAAAAGATTACTAGTACTACAGAAATTCTGAGCTGCAATGCTTGCTACACAATTGTGGTCCGCCAACCTTATTTATCACACTGAGTTATGCTGAGTACTTTTCTCAGCTGAACTTGTAAAACTGCTGTGTTTGGCAAATTGAGATTCTGAGAATACTGTAGACACATCAATTGGGAAACTCTATGAAACGGTGTTATGCTTTGTTTTCTTCTTTCAAAAGGGAATTCTCCTCGGGAAAGATGGGAGATTACTTTTCTGACATGTGGAGTACCAGAGTTGAGATGCTCCACATATTCATATGTTACTATGGGTAGAGGATGCGCCACAGTTTGGAACTCACAGCACAGAAGACATTTTAGCCTTCATTCATAAATATGTTATGTGTATACTCTTCATAAAAATCTACTGCCCTACACTGCATGGTAGATTCATTTCAAAGACATTCCTATAACAGGTACTGCTGAAGGACCCTTTACCAATGATCAAAGAAGGTTTTAGTGCCATGGATTTCACAGGGCCATTACCCAGGCCAATCTGTAAGGGGGAAAGATTTTTGGTGGTGGTGGATTTTGACACCTGGTATCCAGAAGCGGTCACTTGGTCAAATGTGGAAACTGGAAAAGTCACAGATGCACTGTTTTCTATATTTAGTAGGTGGGTTTTCCAAAAGAGATCTTATCAAATTTCATGTCACAGCTATTTTATAAATTATGGAGAATATGTTGGGTAAAACAATTGAAATCTGCCCCATAACACCCAGAAATAAAAGGTGAAGTGGTCTGATTCAATGAGATTCTACAGTCTATGTTAAAAATGTAAGTGAACAGGAGGATAAGTGACTGGGATGTAACAACAAGTATCTCATTGCCTTTTTAAATAAAAAATGGACATCAAATGAAACATGGAATTATTCCATTACAGAATATGAATGTTATGTAGTTGTGTGGGCTGTCAGAATGTTATGTCAGTTGTGTGAGACCCTACCTCTTTAACTGGAGGTTCAAGGTTCTGACTGACCATTCCCCATTAGTATGTCTTCCCAGAAAAAAGTGTACCAACTGTCAATTATTATGTTGGAGTATAACCATCCAAGAAGAGATGTAGATTAAACATACCAAGGTAGAAAAAAATGTGGTGGCAGACACTCTGTACAGGCAAGAGAGCCCAAGCAGATGCATTTGGAATAGCCAGTGGCTAACATCATTTATCAATGTCAGGGGCAAGGGAGGAAGGGTCTCACAGACATCTTCAACCCGTGTCCGACCATCTTCTCAATATATTACCAAAGAGGGTTGTGTATGGTTTCACAACTAGCTTATTGTCAAGGTTATTGTGAGATCTTTGTACAGGAAATAGTTTAACAGATATATAAAAAGTATATTAGGTTTCAAAACTGTTGAAGTGTGACTTTGTACTCTGAGGCAAGAGGCCGTCTCAGGGCTAACTCAATCAATGCTGAGAACAATGGCCATCCATGGAGACAGCACTGTTTACTATCTGGACCACCTGGAGACTAGAGCACTTACAAAAACAAATGAACCTCAAGACAGCTCTCTGAAGAGCGAGCCCCCTGGTCTAAGAGACAATAGACAAACTGTATAAGAGCAGAAAATATGGCACAAGTTGTTATCCATTACAGAGAAGAAACACTACCAGCAGGAGTGTCTCATGAAAGGAGGATCCCAGTTTTCTAAACTGCACAAGAGCTACAAGGACTAACCAATAGACAGACTCCAAGTAAAGGGGGGGAAATAGGTACATTTTAGCAGGGCCAACTCCAAGGGGCCCAGCCAGAGGGCCACAAGCCAATCACCATGAGAAAAAAAAATCAGGCTAAATTGTGAAGTTTGACTTTGACTAAATGTTATTTATAGTATCTCATTCAGTGGTGGATTATCCAATGGGCCCATGGGGCCTGTGCCCAGGACCCCAGCCAATTGAGGGGCCCCAGAAAAATGGGCACCCCAATAGAAATCCACCATGCAAAAGCTGTGAGGCAGGCAGGGGTGCCCCAGCACCCGGACCCTGGCAGAATCGCCGGGCCAGCGGGTGGGGCAGGGGAAGAAGCCCCAGGCACCCAGATCCCGGTCCCCAGCAGAAGTGCTGGTGGGCGGTGCGGGGGTGTAACCTGGTTTAGTCATTTAACCATTTTGTTTAGGTTACCCACAATTTATCCTCCATCTTGGGTTTCTTTCTTCTTGACCCTAGCTGGCGCCCTTTTTGGTGCTAGTGTTTAATTGGTTAAGAGTTTTTGAAAGATGCTAATTTAGGGGACAAACTCTAGAGTGAGAATATCTAAAGGTTATTCTGCTCCCCTGTAATTTCAGTAACACGGGAAGCCCCAGCGCTCCTACTCTGGTCCCTGGCAGAAGTGCCGGGGGTGGGGGGCAAGCCACAGTGCTCCGACCCCGGTCCCTGGCAGAAGCCGTGGAGAAGGCAGCGGAAGCCCCCGCATCCCAACCACGGTCTCCAGAAGAAGCACCAGGCGGTGGGCATGCAAGGGATTTTATTCATGTTTGGTTATAATATGTTCATGGTGTCATTCTAGTTAACAGTTTGAATATGTATTGTTGAATACATTTGCTGTTTATCAATGAGACTCCATTTTGTATAATGGACGCCACCTTGTTTGGGTCAAACGACAGCAAAGACTCCATATACTTTCGCGTTCTTTTCTAAAATGGGCGGGACAAGGAGGGAACAATCTGGAAAGGTCTGCTGCCTCAGAACTTTTGCGCCACCAGCCTATATAAGGGTGGTGCACATGACAGTTGGGGCTGTCTGCCTCAGAGGCAGCCAGTAGCAGTTTATTTGCATAGGCGTCAGAGACCATCACCATCGGTGAAATCACTTACCTGAAGACTGTGGAATTATCCTGACTAGACTTGTCATCAGTTCCAGATCCTTTGTACCAAACACTGCTAAATTTTGATAGCTCATATAGCAGGCATTGACATATGGCCAGTGAGCGCTGCTGAGCTTTTGCGTAGATCTATATAGCAGGCACCAGACTGCTGGTAAATGCTGCTGAGATCTGTGTACCAAGCACCAGAGTGGGGGGATGCGCTGCTTGAGCTTTGAACAGCTCTGTGTGGCAGGCATCAGCACAGACTGCTGGGGACTACTGAGCTCATGTGAACTCTGGGAAAGCAGAGGCTCCAACTTGAGAAAGTCTGGTGAGCACTGCTGACATTTGCAGAGGTGTTTGTCTGTGTGGGTCAGACAATAAAACTGCAGGCGAGCACCAGAACTTTCAGCTCAGATGGCTGGAGGAAGGAGATAAATAAAAAGTCTTTGGAGTACTCTGTGAATTCTTTTGGAAAATGTAAAAATCCTTGGGCGGAGGATGTGCTTAAAGGGGAATAAGGCTTAGGAAAAGCACTGAGAGAGGTGGAAAAGTTTTGTTACCACTAACTTCTTGTTTGGAACAGGCTTCAAGAAACAGCCTTTGATTTATGACTTGTTAATGGTGCCATTAGAACTAGATGGGCACATAAAAAAAAAGAAAGATTTATATCTCAGTTAGAAGAGCAAATGGGGCAACAGAGATCTGAAAACGAGAAGTTGACTGCTTAAAATAATGCTTTGTCAGCTCAGGCGTTGAGTGAGTCAATGGAGATTAATCAACTAGAGCAGCAGATACAAGAGTTAAGTTATGAGGTTAACTAAAAGAATAGGGAAACCTTTGTATTAACTAAAAAAATAGAGGAATCTTAGGCAGCTACCAGAGAGTTAAAGAAATTTAACCAGGAAGGTAGCCTAAATCATTCTCAATGTAACAGCAAAATTAATAGTTTAAGAGAAGAGCTGAGAAAAGCCAAAGGGGTTATTGCAACAATGAACAGGGATCCTTTAAGAGAACACATGTCTTCAGAATCAGATTCAGAAGAGAAAAAGGAGCTTGGTTATGTGCAGAGCTCATGGGAAGTGAAGGCCTTAGAATCCCGTCCGTCTCCTCAAGCCCCAGCAGAAGTAGAAAGCCTGAAGGAAATCAAGGAGGGGAGAAGGTATCCACCCATGGCTCCTATCACCACCACTGTGGTTAACTATGGACCTAACAGATCAATAGAGACAACATGTGAAACAAAACCATATGGTCCTGATCAAGCAAGAGCTGTCAGGAAAATGTTAGGTACACTCAACAAAGAAACAGCACTGGACTGGCTGTCCAAGTTGAGCAACATGACAGCCATCAGCAGAGAAGACACAACAGCTTTATTGAGAGAGTGTATGAATAGTGAAGAATACAATGTTTTGCCTGGAGAAGTCCAACTAGCAAACACTAAAGACATTGGAGAAATTTATGAAGCTGTTTTCAAGCTCTATTATCTCCATGAAAATCTCATAGGGATATATTACTCAGACAATCAAAGGTGACAGGCCTGAAAGATTTCTAAGCAGAAAGTGATTTGTCTATTGGTTATCAGGACTATCTCCATCTCCCATTGTGAATGGAACAGCTACCTGTGACACCACAGAATTTAAGGAAGTATTTATTCAAGGACTCTTGCCTACTTTGAAGATAACCTTGAGGCCTATAATTCCAAGGTTAATAACTTAGAGAAATTGAAGAAAAGTTAAGGGTGTAAGGAAGGTTTTGTTTTTACCTTGTTTTACCACCTTGCCCTTACATGGCCATCTTGTTATTCTAAATGTTGTTGTTAATCCTCCATTTTGGGTATCCTTCTTCACAAAGGTTTTGGCACCCTTTTCCTAGTAGAGCAGGAAAACAAGGATCAGGTGACCACATAATCTGCCTGGAGACAGCAGGTTATATAAGGCTGGTTCGCAAGGCCGTCCTTAGGCATACGCAGCATACGTGGCTGCAAAAATCCTTCAAAAGACCACCCTTATCTAAAATACACATTTTAATTTTAATTACTATAATAAAAAAAAACTTGCTTCCAAAGTCTCTCTGTCCATCCCTTTCTCCCTTCACCTCCCCCAGCATTGAAGAGAGCCCTTAAAAGGACAACACCCCTTTCCTTCCAGATAGCTGGACAAAGATTTTCCCTTTCTTTACTTCTGACTATCTGATGAACTAGTTTTCAGAGACCCCTCCAACAAAATCAATACCTTAGTAAGATATAAAATCCTTTGTTATGCCTAAAATCTTTGGAAATATATGTTTTAAAGTTGGTGAAATTCCATTAACATGGCTATTGTTATGTAGATCACACAAAGTAAATTAGTGTTCCCTTTTTCTAAAAGCAATGAACATTGTTATGAACATACTAAAGCTCTGTGACTGATTAATTTAAAATAATGTCTTTGTTTCAGTGAGTTAAATATGTAGTAATCTGGAATGATTACTTTATGAAGGCTTAAGAGTACATTTAAAATATAAAATCAGTATTTCTAAGCTGATTAAGAAAATGTAAAACAGAAAAGACCTGCATCAAGTATTCCATAATATTTAATGTTGTATTCAGCAAGACAGCTGACTCGTCCTTACTACAAAGTTTTTGCAAATAAATCTCTGACAAACTTCAGGGCATATCAAAAAACCTGTTACTGACATTTTTTATTCACAGGTTTAGTGCTTTTAATTAGGTACCTTCTGCATGTCCAGTTTTCACCATCTGGCAGGCAGTGGAAAACATGCTCCATTTTCTTTAGAACTACAGAAGAGTTTTTTTCAAATGTCATTTGCTTCATTTGGGTTCAGGGATTTGGCAGGAAAGAGTGAGCAGGGTGTGGGAGGGAAGAGAGAAGGGAGACAGTGGGGAGAGGACGGGGCCTTGGCAGAGTGTGGCGGGACCAGGGTTGAAGCAGGAATGGAGTATGGGTGCGGCCACAGGCAGAAGAGGTGGGCTGGGGAGCTAGCCTACCCAAGCGGCAGCTTCACGCATCGCCCATGACAGCAGGTAAGAGCGGGTCGGCTCCCGCAAACCCAGCACACTTTGCATTCCATAGGCAGACCAGTGTCGCATTGCTTCCACTCATCCATTATTCCATCTAAGGATAGTGTCCGCATTGCTGCCCCCATGACTGCAAGTCAAGAACAGAAGACTTGAAGAAGAGAAGACCATGGTTTGCCTGTGTGAAGATCCGCTTGTGTTCCTGTGTTCCCAAGTTCCTGTTTTCACCTGCATCTAGTGTTCCTGTCCATGTGCCCTCCTTACTTGCAAAACATGGTGATGTGTTAACTCTATTATTTGTGTCTTACCCATTGCGTGTAAAGGGTTCTGGGGTTCAGGCTTTAAGCCCACAGTTGTGTTAACATCTGAGTTGTTTATATCTTCTTAAAGTTAAGTTGGGGTCCCTGTGTAATAAATCTTGTTTGTTTGCACCTAGCCATTTGTTTAGTTTTCTGTCACTGCTTAAAACACCTGACGATAGAAGGGGGGAGTAACTTGAATCTTCTTAATTAACCCATTCCAAAGGTAACAATTTGGTGACTGCGGCAGGACCCCTTTTTGTTTTAAGTGAGTGATTTGTGTAACAGTTACAATCTACTCAGCTCTGTTAACAAGCAGCCCACAGGCTGTGTGGGAGGGTCACTGCTCTGAGAATACCAGAGAAGTGCTGCAAGCAGGTAGGCCTTGTATGCTGTTGGTTTTGCGTGTTGTTGTGCCCCACTACAATGTGGCCTGTGTGTCACTGGGCTCTCTTGCCTAGCTAGTGTCTAGGACAGGCCTTCAGCCTTGCGTGTCGGGAAAAATAAAGCTATTTAGCCACTGAGCCTTCTGCCTGCCCTGTAACCAAGTAGGGTGACCAGGTGTCCAGTTTTTTACCAGAACACCCGGTCAAAAAGGGATCCTGGCTGCTCTGGTCAGCACTGCTGACCAGGCTGTTGAATGCCCGATTGGCAGTGCCGCGCCCAGGAAGCAGCCGGCATGTCCGGCTCCTAGGCTTAGGGGTGGCCAGGGGGCTCCACATGCTGCCCCTGCCCGCCGGCACAGCTCCCATTGGTGGGCTGGGTCAGGGCAGGGGACAAACTAGTCTGACTCAGCAGGCGGCTGTTGAGGGGTCATGCCGTGTGCCTCTCCTGCTGCTGCCGGCCCTCTTCTTCTACTCACTCTGTTCCTGTGGCTGGACTTGAGCTGCGGTGCCTGCTCCTGAGGCGAACTGTGGTCTGTTGCCCTATCGCCAGCACCCCTCGCCCCCACCCACATTTCTCCCTGGAGCCCCTGGCCACTCTGGACTGGGAGCATCCTCCTGTCTGCTGTGCGAGGGAGGAAGGGGGGGAAGACGCTAATGTTTGGGTGTCCCCCTGCCCATATACCCAGTCTCCACTGAGCTGGGGTGACGGGACAGAGGGAATCTGTGTTTGCTGCTGCCACCTCTCTGGGTCCAGGCACTGCAGCTGCTTATGTCTGAACAACCCTCATACACTCACTCAGGCACACACAAACTCTCCTCAAAACACACACATTCCCTCTCTCTCACACACAGTCTCCCTCACATAGTCCCCCCAACACACACACCAGGGCTCCCTGCATCCAGGTCACTTTCCCCACCTGGGCTGTCCTGTGAGGTGAGCAACAGGAGCTGCTGCTCTCCTGCCCTCTCCTTACACAGCCCAGGCAGGGAAGGTGACCTGGATGCAGTGAGCCCTGACCTCACTCCTTGCTCCCCACCTCACAGCCCCCTAGCGGTGCACGGGGGCGGGGTAGAGGAGCAGCAGTCCGGGGGGAGCGAGCAGCAATGCCAGCTGCTCCATCATTGCATCCAGGTTAGTTTTCCCATTTTGGCTGAGGTAGGGGACGCAGAGGTTAGGGGCCTGGTAGGGGTTGGGGTGAAGAGGACACAATGCAAGGGTTAGGGGTGCAGGGTATGCACGGATTAGAGGCATTGGAGGGGAGTGCACGGACTGGGGCAAAGGGGGCACAGTTTAGGGGTTAGGGTGTAGGAGGGGCCAGGTGTTAGGGGTGAATGGGGCACAGTGCAGGGTTTGGGGTGAAGAGAGGGTGGGGAGCCAGTGGGGGCATGCCATGCCCACGGGGGCCAGAAGCACCAAAATGAAAGTTCGCCAAGGGTGCCATTTTCCCTAAGGCTGGCCCTGACACGAGACTGCCCCTCTTGGGGCCCTGTGGGACTTCTGCGCCATCACCCCTGTAGGGCCCTGAGAAAGTGTATGAAAAAGAGTCTCTGTGTAAGCAAGTGTGTGCATCTCCCACATTCAAATTGTTGCTGCTCCTGGCCTTCTTCTGGTGCCTGTTTGGGCCTTCAGTGAAAATGAGCGACTGAGCGAAGGTGGGAGAGAGTGAGTGACGGAGGGAGGGGGGATGGTGTGGGTGGGGCGGGACCTCAGGAAGGGCCAGGGCAGGAGGCGGGGCAAGGGTGTTCCATTTTCTGGAATTAGAAAGTTGGCAACTCTATAACCAGGAGGAGCGGCCCTTAGCCTTGTGTGCCAAAGAAGGGGCTCGGGCGACGCTTTAAAGGGCCTGGGGCTCCCCGCAGCAGCCGGAGCCCCGGGCCCTTAAACTGCCAGCCTGGGAAGCAGGTCCGGTCTGGCACGGCGTCCTGGCTCTTGCCAGTACACCGTACCGGACTGTACTGGCTTACTTTCACCTCTGGATACAATAGGGGTACATCTGTGTCAGAATGAATGAGCAAAATCCCATAGGAATACATGGGAGTCCATAGAAGTGAATGGGGCTCCTGTCACATGTAGGTACACGTGAGTGGGCAGAGCCAAGGTATTATATCATAGAAAAGCTGAAAGCTGATTGGTTGAGCCGACGTGGCCAAACAGTATATAAGGGCCACAGCCAGCAGGCTAAAGCTCTGTAGAGATAGGGACCAGCAAGGGAGCAGAACACTGCAGGACACCTGAAAGAAAGAAGGCCCTTGCGGAACAGCGGCAGCAGCTCCAGCAGAACCTGGCAAAGGAAAAACTGCTTAAAACATAGCTACTGCGGCATACAGTTCAGAGGGATTTTAGAGAAGCCTCTGTAAGTTAAATCTTTTTCTGTGTAACATCCCAGAGTATATGGATTTCAAGTGTAAATAAAGCTGGAGGCCTGTGGTCTGAACGAGATCTCCCTAATATTTGCCTGATCAGCACTTGTTGGATGTTTTGTTTTTAAGTATTTAATATTGAATGTTAATGAATATACTATTATATGTTTAATTGTTATAAGGAATAAAGTATTAAGTGTATGACTATATTGTTATATGTGATAGAGTTAATTGAAACTGTAATTGTAGTATTGTGTCTTTAATTGCTGCACCGTTTCATTTTTTGGTGGGGGGGAGGATACTGTAACCTTACTGCTTCTCTCGCTCTCTTTTACTGTAACTGTTCACTTCTAAATAAATATTACTTTTGTTTTTGAAGAATTTATTGCTTGTTGCCTATTCTTAATCAGAGGGCTGTATCCGTGTCCTTCAAGGGAGAGTTAGCTAGCTGCGGCTTTCTCTGGAAAATCCTTTAAGGTGGGCCACAACCTTAACTACCGGAATAGATAAACTGAAAATAAAGGTTTTAAATCGAAAATAGCATTTTTAGGCAAACTCATTGGCTTGATATAATTTATTTCAAATCTTCCGGTAACAACAGAAAGGGAAAAAGTCAAGTTCTAATAGTAGAAATGATGTGGCAAAACCACATATGGGGGTGCCCCAAATCACGCAGATTCAGGGAAAGATAAAAATGAACAAGAACCCTACAACAACCCTCCTGACTTAAGAAGATTCAGAACTGTACTATGGGAATGCTACTGAAGTATGAAAAGACGAACCAAATAGATAAACTACTTACTAATGAACTGTTCAGAAGACTTGCAAAGTATGAGGGTGGTAATCTATGAACAGCTACAGCAGTTAATCCTATGGTACTGCAAGAGCATGAGAACTTATTATGACAGGACCAAACCCTTTCTTCTTCCTCAGAAGTGGCACCAATAAACGACTACTTATGGGGAAGACTGGTGGTAGATGCCACATTTAAGGGAGGGTTCAATAAATTTAAGCAAACAATGCTTGTAGATTCAGGTGCCACACTATCTCTAATTTGTACAAAGGCAACATCAGAAACAAAAAGGCTTCCAGTCCAAGAACTAAAGATTTGAGAAGGCTATAATGGGAAAGAAAGTGTAGTTCCTTTCTTGGAACCCATAATATGCAAAATTGGAAGACTAACCACAAAAGCTACCTATGGTATTCAGTGCTTAGATGAACAAAGGATAATAGGCATTGACATTTTAAAAGAACGGAATCTAATTGTGGATTTGCCTCACAGATTTTGATTCAAGATAAGACCGTAATGCGAAGAGTTATTGTTCCTGCCTCCCATAGAGTTGCTGCTGTGAAGGTGCCAGAGGAATTAAAGATTCCTGACTGGGAACAAGAAGTTGCAGGGGTGGCAAAGAAATTTTTATTTATGGCAAAAAGCATTAGGATAAGTTACAGTGTGGAGAGATATGTGCTGAAGTAGTTGTAATGGGTCCTAATCCAAAGCCCCAACAACAATACAGATATTCAAGGGATGCAGAAGAGGAGATTAGAGAGACAATCAATGCCCTTGTTGATCAAAAAGTATCAGTAGAAACCTCTAGAACTTTTAACTCCCAGATATGGACAATACTAAAAGCAGACAAAAAGACATGAAGACTTACAGTTAATTATAAGGAATTAAACAAATAACCCCCAGAATGGCACCAGTGGTGGCAAAATTCCAAGAAGCAATGGCAAGAGCTAAATGGTTTGCTGTATTTAGACCTAACTAATGCATTCTTTTCAATACTGCTCCATTCTAGCTCCTGGTATAAGTTTGCTTTTACTTGTGTTAATCAGCAAGTGATGTTGTAGAGTCCCTCAGAGATACCATAATGCTCCATTAATCTGCCCTAACTGTGTCATCAAAATGTGGGATGGAAGAAAAGGCAAAAAAAAATGTAATTAGTTATATCGATGATGTTCTAATCGTGACCACAACCAAAGAAGAAAACTTTGAAATTTTGGAGTCTGTACTAAGCAAAATTCAGGAGACTAGATTCGTTCTCAATCCAGTAAAAAAAGCATAGATGTTACAAAAGAAGGTCACTTATCTTGGAATGGAACTGGATAAAGTTGGGCATAGACCAGATGCTCAAAGAGTAATGATAAAAGAAATTTGTTTTAGCCGTTCTGATCCTGTGTAAATTTCTGCAGCACCTAGGACAGAGACATGCAGAAAAGCAGCTAGAGACGGGTTTAAAACATCGTAAAAATCACCTCTCCAAATTTGCATAACAATGGTGGTAACAGTATCATAATGCTTTAAATTGCATAAAACAGTAGTTAGTTTTACAATTAGGGCTTTAAATAAGTAGGAAATAATGATAGTTTAGAGCTAAAATTCCAAAATGGTGGCCGCAATGATTCTCTATTAGACAACATCAAAATGAAGGCCACAGACTGAATTGACCAATAGCAGATAAGAGATGGGGTGAAGTAAAATTCAACCGAGAAAACTCAGCTCACTCTCCAAAATGATTGAAGGGTGGAGCTAGGAGGAGAATTTATGCTAGTAAACAGAAGGAGGATCTAGATAGGATTAGGGTCCATGCTGATAAATTCAAATTAACTGGTTGAGCCTGTATAATTAGGCAGGGACGATCTAAGCTAATTTCTGAGCTTGGAAAAGCAACCAATAAAAGGAGGCTAGGAACTGAATATAAAGCTGACAACCAGCAGGCTGATGTGTGGGTGTGAACTGAGGAGGAGGTAGAAGCAGGTTTTAGATGAAAGCAACTGCAGTAGCAACTGAGAAGTAGCGGGAGCCAGGACAGCCCTCAGCAGCAGTGGCTATAAAATGGCAGCAGCTTAATTTTGACAGAGCAGAAGGACCCCCTTGAGATGGTTCAGAGGGAATTAAGAAGCGAATACAAGTCTGACTTTCTGCTTATTTTTAAGGAATGACTGGGTGTGCCTGTAAATAAAGCTGGATGTCTGTATTGAGTGCTATCCACTCCACCCCATTCTGTGACTGTTTGGATCACCGCTCACAGAATAGTAATGTTAAATTGTAACATATATTCAATGTATAAGCTTGTAATGCTTTTCATTTAAAAGGCTGTTTGCTCCGTCATTTTCTCCTTTCGTTTCGGGTTCCCCTGGGCTGCTGCTGGCTGCCTACCTACTCCATCGCCATGTGGCTGGCTCATTACTAGGTACAGAGGGGTTGGTTGGTTTGTGGTTTGGGTTACAACAAGGCCGTCCTTAGGCATACACAGCAGCATAGGGCACCACTAAATTTGGAGCACCACTGCTGGGACAGAACAGCAAGCGAGTAAGAGTTGGGTTGGGTTGTAGAGCCGAATGTGCCAGCATGGTGGTGCATTCTGAGGGAGGGTACTGGCTGCTAGGGTCTCTGGGAAGAGGCGAGGGAACTCACCTGTGTGACTCTCTCCCCACTGCCATGAGGTGAGGAGGGCCGGGCACCGCTGCCTCCGGTGGTATCCTTTTGCTGCCCCTCATAACCCTCATTCTTCCCCTCCACAAAGCTGAGCGCAGCCCCCCCACGCGTGGAGCAGCTGTCCCCCATCCTCACCCGCCCCCCCCATGGAGTTGGGTGGGGTGCAGGTGCTCGGGTGGGCTGGCTGGCTGCATGCTGACGAAGTGACTCACTTCCTTGGCAGCCAGCCCAAGCACCTCCGTTCCAAGTGACTGCACGGGCTGGAATGCACACAGCTGGCTGGGCTGGGCTGGGGAACACGTCTCTAAACCAGCGGGCGTCGCAGCCATCCATCCATCCAATCCAGGGGAAGCCGTGTTTATAGTTAATCATTTTTATAAGATATCATATGATCCCTATCTAAATATGTACCACTGTTGAATAATTTCAGTTGTTGGATGCAATGTTAATTTCACTATGCATAATGTCACAACACAGACCATCTACACTCATTACCTTTTATATAGCCATGTTGAGCCAGTTCATTTAGGAATAAGCCTCTCTGTATTAAGGCAGATTATGTATCATCCCAATCTTGAGAAACACCTAAAACAATCAGAAAAGGAAAGCAAAGAGGTAATGATAACAGTCCACCATTCTACCAAGAAAATCGAAAAGATTCTAAAATGAGTAGCAAAAGATTCAGAATTCAGTCATTGGTGGGAAAATCTGTTTAATGGGTCTGTGGACTATAGTGAAGCTTGGAGTATTCTTTTGCACCCAGTGTAGGTAGTGCTAATCCTTCAAATCCTAATAATTCTTTCTATGGTACTCTTAGTGTGTTGGGTAAAAAGGAAAGTTAACAATATGAAAGGAATTAATTACAAATTAATCTCCAGTAAAGTACTGTAAGTAATGTGAATAAATTCCTTTCAGATAAAAAGTAACACTGTAAATTGGCCTTGTTTGAACAAGGTGGTGTTTGGGTTTTCCTTTGGACAACCAGAATTCAAGTTTTGTAAGGTATCTACTGGTGATGGCACAAGCAAGTCAAAGACTGTACTTGACCATCAAGGTGGGAAACTGTTACGTGGTAGTTGCCATTTTTGTTTTGTACCCGCCATCTTTGTTTACTTTCTTCTTTTTTCTATTCTGTTTGACACTCTTTTCTGTTTCGTATCCCTGATTAGGTAAGCTTGACACCTGATGTCTGAAACTTCTGCGTAGCAACAAGAGAATGGCGGGAAAACTTAAGTATCCGTTTAGAATTTACCTGGCAACCCAAGAAGGTGGGAGGAGCCACCTGATCCGAGGGGCATAATCTGCCTAGTAACCAGAGACTATATAAAGACAGCACAGAATGTTCCATGTTGCCCGTCCTAGAGGCAGAGTATCTAGTTCTCAAATATTCTATGGATCTTTCAGAGAACATTCCATGTGAAATGCTGCATCTGAAAAAATAAATCTTCAGGTCTACTCTTGGAAAAGAACTTTAACTGCAACCTCTTCTCTTAATGAGTGTGGATAGGATTAGGTCATGGTGGCCACCACTATCATGGAAACCATGGATTTTGCCATTTATTTCAGTTTGACCATGAAAACAGCAAGAATACCTTGAAATGCACCATTCCCTCCCTGTAAAACTTTTTTTAAAATGTTTATTTGTAAGAACTAGAAGTATATGTAAAAAACAAAGAAAAAATAAATTCACTAATGTTTGCATTCACCACCACCCAGAGTTACTGTTGCTAGGTGGTAGACTGTTAACAAGGGATGTTACATCATGCGGCCTCCATTGAATTTCACATGTAAGAGCCATGCATCTTGTAAAAGAAAGGGTTACTGCGATTAATTTGTAATAGGAGAACAACAGCAAACAAAAAAATGAGCAAAGAGGCAAAATTAACTGCTAAGCACTTTCAATGAAAGTGGAGGAAAGTTGTTTTGTACATCATGCAATGTACCTGTTGATTTGATGAGAAAGGCTAGCTGTGAGAAGCACCTTGAAAGTGCAACTCATAAATGCAAATGAGAGGCATCAAAAATGGACGATAGACATTTTAAAAAGCAGAAAACATTTCCAAAGCTGGTTAATACCAAAACCAAGAAGCAGCTTTACAGGAAAAATAAAATGTTCAAATTAACAGAAACCTTCTCTGATGCAAATATACCCTTGAATATCCTCAATAGTCCAAAACATGAGAGGATTTTGAAAGAGCAAGGTAGGTGTTTACCAAGTGCAGATCAACTTAGAAAGTTTTACCTACTCAAAGTGTTTGACTGTCACACTGAAGAATTAAAGGAAAAGTTGTAGTCCTGTGAAGGAACTAGCATTGTAGCCGATGAAACTACTGATGCTGAAGACAGGCATGTGCTTAACATTCTTGCCATCCCTGTCGCAACAAGCAGTGACAATGCAGGCACTTCAGATGCAGGTGAACACAAGATGGATTTTTTTTTTTTTGGTTACACTGTGAAGTTTTGGAAGCAGTGAACAAAGCAATATGGGAAACTATTGAAAAATCTGCAACACCATTTGATCGCATCACTGTGTTTGTGACCAATAATACCATGTACATGGAGAAAGCTTGGGATCGAGGGTTGAAACTTAGGTTTTTAAATGCTGTACACCTTACATGCATGGCACATTTAACTTCCATGTAATCTGTGGAGGAAGATACTTTTGAGAAAGCCCAGTTCTGCTGTCACTGGACAGATTCTTCAGTCACACTTTGTTTACCTGATCTTTATTCTGAAGTCACAAAAGTCACTGAGATGAATGCTGCAAACCCTGAGCATGCTCAGTGGAAAGCTCAGAATTTTTAAAATGGTGCCCTTGTGAACAGGCAGAGGGGTGTGTGTGTGTGTGTGTGTGGATTGTCAGAATCACAGCTCTGAGGAAAATAACAGTGAGCATGTGCAAGTTTGGTGGTTACTGAGCATGTGCAGTATGGGATGACAGAGAGATCAGTTAACTGAGCAGCTAGCTAGTCATAGCCCATTCATACCAGCAGAGCCGGCTCTAGGTTTTTATGCCCCAAGCAAAAAATTTGCCGCCCCAAGTTCCGAGAGCCCAACTGCCCAAGCCAAAAAAAAAGGAGGTGGCCGGAATGCCGCCCCTGAAATTGTGCTGCCCCAAGCACATGCTTGCTTTGCTGGTGCCTAGAGCTGTTCCTGCACACTGGTCACTACTTGTTCTAAAGATCAGAGCTGGCAAACGTAATTCTGAAGTAATGCTTGATACTGGGTATGTGCGAGTGAGGTAACTGCTTCTAAGAATAGAAAGGTATTTTAGAAGAGATCAACAGTGTATCATAAAAGGCCAGCTGCCAGGGGCAACCCCTAAAAGTTATGTTTATAATGTTGATTCGTTACGATTTATTGTATTTACTTAGAAGCCATTTTTGTATTTCAAGATGGAGTACTTAGTCATGTGGTTAGTAAGATAGTTGGGATGCTTTCCCGCCTTTTCTAACTGTCAGTAGGGAACAAACATCCCAGGTTAAACCAACTGCCTTATGGAGGGACGAAGTTCCTCCAATGGCTCCAATAGTGACCTCGGTTACGAGGTACCATGGCCAGGGTGACCGATCTCCATTAATAAAAGAGGAGGACAAGGTGTTGACTCCGGAGCAGGCTAAAGCTTTGGGTAAGCAGTTCGGGAGATGCAATAGGGAGTCAGTCCTCGAGTGGCTCACCCGATCATCAGTTACTCCCCAGCTAACCCATGACAATTTTATTACCTTGTTAAAAGAACACATGTCTGTTGAGGACTTTCTTAACTTACTGTGTGATGTAATAATGAACACTGCCGAGGATCAATGGGAAGTATTTTGTGGTGTATACACTATATTCCACCCCACTGTTAATGTTATCGGGCAGAGTTAAGGGGAAAGAGATAGGAATAGCCTATGTAATTCACCAATATGGCCAGTTAGAAAAGCCGATACGATCTCTTGGCACCTAACTGTAGACTATAGTCATGCCAAGGTTAGCTCTGGTGGTGGAAAAGTTTCCAGAAACCATGGCTGTCATATCTAGTGGAGCACAGTGATATTCGGTGCTTGATCTGTATAACATGTTCTTCTCTAGCCCGATGGACCCCCAATGCCACCATAAATTTGCCTTCACATATGGGGATACCCAATTAACCTTCACCCGGGTTCCCCAGGAGCTGCACAATGTCCCGCACATATGCCACAAGCAAGTCTCTGAAATGTGGAAACATCTGGACTGTACTCAACATGTTGTCAGTTATGTTGACGATGTGCTGATTGCCACAACAACTAAGGACGAGAATTTGCGTGTGTTAGATAAAGTACTTAAAATAATTAAAGAAATGGGCTTTATTATAAATCCAGAAAAAGCCCAGTTAGTGAAACAGCAGGTCACTTATCTGGGAGTGCAGTTAGGCCCAGGAGGCAGAAGCCCAGATAAGAATTTCGTAGAATAGATAGTTAAGCTGCCTGAATCTACGGACGCAGGGACTCTTAGGTCATTTCTGGGTCTAGTGGGAGTCTCAAGAGACTTCATAGAGGGATACAGTGAAAAGGCAAAACCCTTTTATCTTCTACTGAAGAAAAACCAAAAATGGAAATGGGGAACGGAGCAAAGGGATGCGATGTTGGCCCTGAAGAACGCCTTGATGACAGCCCCGGCTCTAGCCTTTCCTGATCCACATAGGCCATTCCATCTCCAGGTCTCTCACATACCAGTTGTTATCAAGGCTGTTTTACTACAGAAGCAGGGTAAGTCCTTAAAACCTATAGCTTACAGCTCAAGGAATCTGTCTCCAGTAGAACAGCAGTACTCCCATTGTGAGAAAGAAGTCTTAGCGTTAGTTTGGTCCCTGACATACTGGGGATATATTTTGGGTATGGCTCCCATCATGGTGACAACTAATCATATGCCAACAGGCTTCATACTATCTGGTCGAGCTAACAATGGTCAAGTGAGCCATCCCCGACTGGCTCAGTGGATGTTAACCCTGATGAACAGAGATATTACTGTGGAGAACGCAAGCACCTCCAGTGTGCTGTTACCCCAAGCTGTAGAGATCGCAGACACGGATGAACACGAATGTCCAGTTCCCTCAACCTTTCCTTCCAACTATGTCACACTTTTCAAGTTAAGGGAAAGATATGAGCATACCAGAATACATACACGAAAAATCTGGGTTGTATATGGCAATAGCCTACTTAAAGAAGGGAAACCTGCCACTGGCTTTGCCACTTAGATATGGAAAGTGGTAAGGTCTACGAAGGGAAAATCAAGCAGCAATTGCCCAAGTTGCTGAAGTTATAGCAGTAGCAGCAGCATTGGAACATGCAGCCCCTTCAGATAATATCATGATTTGTACAGACTCTGATTGGGTTTTAAGAACCCTTATCGATTGGATGCCCATATGGAAAAGCCGAGACATGAAGACTAGTGACGACCACCGTGTGGCTCACGCCAAACACCTGTTATATGCCTGGGACCTAGCAGAAAGAAGAGAAGGAGAGGGTTACGTGTTTAAAATATGGGCCCATCGGCATAACCAGGCTGAGATAACGGTCCTGAGCAATCAGGTGGACCAAATGGCGAAACATGCTACCAAAACCGCATGTCTGTGGAAGAGACAAACCGAAAACATAAATGGAATTACTGGAACTGACAACCCTCTCGACACCTGTGTGGACATAATCAAATTGCAACAGAAGGACCCAGTATTAAATCAGCTATTGAAGACTGGCAAGAACAAATCATAGACAGTATTTAAAGGTTCAAATGGACTAATAATGGCACAAAAAGAAGATAGTGACCAGAACACATCCCTTCCAGTGCTAGTGGTACCATCAGCTATTAGACTAGAGCTCATTCAACTAGCCCACCATCAAGGACACCTTGCTTTAGGAAAAACATTAGATGGATTGCTCACTGTGGGATGGTGGCCCAAGTTATTTAGAGATACAGAACACTTCACTGATAACTATCTTCCATGTGCCGCAAACAATCTGGACCACCATATTCGGAAAGGGCCACTGAAGCATCAGAAGGTGGAACGTCCATGAAAAAGGGTTCAAATCAACTACCTAGGACCCTTACCAAAATCCAAGAGAGGCAACGTACAATGTCTAGCAGTAATAGATGCCTTCCATAAGTGGGTAGAGGCATACCCCACAAACCAATGCACTGCCTTACATATGGCTAAATTGCTGATGGATAATGTGTTTTGTAGATTCGGTATCCCGGAGATAATGATCTCCAATAGAGGGAGCCATTTCACAGGGAAGGTTACTAAACAGATATGCCTGGCACTAGGAACCCATCAGAAGTTCCACATCGCGGAACACCCACAGTCCTCGGGACTGGCGGAGAGAATGAACCGCACTTCAAAGACGCACTGTGGAAGGTGGTGGAAGCATCTAGAAGGGACTGGGATATAAAGCTACCCATCAAATTAATGGCAATAAGATCCACTGTAGGCTCGCATGGATTCAGTGCCCATGAAGTACTGTTCCGACAGCCTATGAAAACTCCAGAGAAGTGCTGGCTTCCAGGAGGGATTCAGCCTGACGAGTTCCAACCGCGTTGAGTGACTGAGACTTGGATCAAGAACTCGCTAACATATCTCAGAAGTGCAAAAATCAGTAGCAGTCCATTTGAAACATAACAGCAAAACCATGGATCAGAGATTGAATCAGAACCTAATCTTCATTGAATGGGAACAGAGGGATTTAGTTATGTATAAATCGTTCATAGAAAAGGAACACGTTTTGAGTCCACGATGGATCGGATCCGCTAAGGTTGTGCAGAAAGCAGGCCACAAGGTATACCAAATAGAGATCCCCAATGAGAAAAGGAGGAAAATCCTCAAATGGTTTCATTGTTCCCAAATGAAGACTTGGAAGGGAGGGGATGTGCCTGACAAAAACAGAGCTGAAAACAATAAAGTGCCATTAGGAGGTAATATTCTAAAATTACTTCTTCTTCCTCTCCTACAGGGATTGAACTTATGAGGAAGAAAATGATGTTGCCCCTCCTGAATGTCATCCTGATATCTGCATTGTTCGGACACGGAACTCCAGAGGAAAAAGATCATGAACTCTTACAGCTGATGGAAATCAAACCCAACGAACAATGGGAATACCAAATCAATCCAGCAGTTATGGACTACCTAGGTTTACCCAGGTTTGGATATAACAACAATCAGTACAGCCTGGAGGAATACTTGGCTGCCGTGGAGAGCCTGTTTAATTCTCAACAGGAACTGATAGATGAAGAATATGAAGAGTATGATTGTTCCCTGCTGCTACTATTCCTACTACCACTAAACCGACATCGATGACTGCGAGACCATGAATGCCTGAGGTCAAGTCTAGGATTTTTTCTGGAGACATACAGAAAGGATGAGAATACAAAGTGTCAGCCACTTATCATGGAAGAAGAGAAGTAACCCATATAAAAGATGAGTGGGTACCAGCCTCGCTATGGTCCTATCGACTTACTGACACATTACTTGGTAATCACAGAGCTCAACTCTAACCTTTCCCCGGTGTCTATGATGGGATTACAAATGCGAAGAAGGGAAACGGTCCCATAAGGAAATTATCTCAGGGATGTAAGTGGACTATAGTAGTGGATATATTGGCTAATTGCACTCTAAACCAGACATTGTGGGACATATCAAAATGTGCCTATTTCAGTATTGAGACGCCTTCCATGGTGACCCCTGGGGAAGTGATTATTAAGGGGAAAATGCTCCACCAAGATTCTTCCCTAAAGAAAGCCCCTGTTTATATTTGGTTACCTGACAATAAGAGAAAGACTATGTTCCTGGCATGCATCCACAGTAGAGTCGAGAATGTGACCAGTAGAAACCTCTCTGGATACATCGGGTCTAAATTCTGCAGACTGAACCATCCCAAAACTACCTTTAATGTCTCCTGTGTAGGAAGCATAACCGTGAATCTGTCATACAGTCAGTCTGGAGTATGGCAGTTTAGAGGACCTCTGGAGTTATACATACATAAGGAAATCCAGGTAGCCCCTCCTCCATTAAAACATAAGAGTAGGCCCTATTGTCATGAAGCAAGATGTGGATATTAATGATAGAGTCCCAATATGTGATCAGAAGAGTTGTAATTCCTCTGCAGATCTCCATCACCAAGATTAGGAATGCTTATACGTATTACATCACGTCAATGATATATGGGTGGCATAAGTAGCTACACGAAATAAAGGCACCTATTCTACACAAAAGAGAGAGAGACCTCTTTTGGGAGGTACAGGAACTGGTCTAGGTGTCATAAACTCAATAGATCAGGAGCAGTTGGCCCAAAAGATGGGGAAGGTGGGCCATGACATTAACCACGTCAGAACCATTGAATACAGCCTTCGATACCGTTTCAATGTTAGATATAACTAGGATCTTACCTGTGTGGTTCCAGGCAGAACAATAAGACCACTTTCACATCATAGATGCACTCGGAGCATTGCAATCTAACGTGTCAGCCTCTCCTTGCCAGGTCAAGAGACCTGCGTTTGTCAGTCATCCGCTGCAGATAGGACTCCCTACTCCTGGGTTTTTGCTTCTGTCCCTGCCTCAAGAGCTCAGAGCTTCATTGACTCTGGGGATTTTGCTCTGCCCCTGCATGAAGGGCTCAGAGCTTAATTGATTGCTGTGATTGCCGTGCCCCTGCCTAAAGGACTCAGAGGCAACAGACTATTGTACTGACTCTGCCACTGCTTGAAGGGGTCCAGAGTTTATAGACTCCTGGATTTGCCCTGGCCCCTGCTTAAAAGGCCCAGGGATGATAGACTATGGGCTGCCTAGCCACAGCCTAGGGGCTGGAGCCAGTTGCCCATTTGGGGGATCAGCCTTGTTGAACTGGTCAAGGCACTAACAGCTGGTTTACTAATTCCCCTCTGATATCATGCGACAATGCTGACAGTGTAGTGAGGGGGTGTGGCCTCCCTCCAACCCAGACAGGTTTGGATGACTGCCACACCACTACAAACATGACATAAATATAGCGTAGAATAGTATATAGGGTTAACATGTGTGTGCATGTGTTTATAAGAATACACAAAATTCTGTTATTGATTGCAACATACCAGTGTAAACTTTAAAGCAGTTGAAGAACGGCTTTCAGCACTTTGTAACAAAACTGGCCACTTGTAACAAAAAGCTTCATTTAGAATAATTTTAACTCTATACTATTGGGGTTTGAATGCAAGGGTGCCAATTAGGTAGGGCGGGCTGGGGGGGCTGTCTCCCCCCCCCCCGAATTTCATACAGGAGGTGTACTCCCAGGCAAAGCTCTTAACTGCTCAGCATTAGTGTGGAATGAGAGTTCTGAAGAGAGAGATGCTTCTCTGAGCTTGTGTCCTGAGGCAGGGAGTCAGTGTTTTGTTTACAGAGGCAGGATGATTAAGATAAGAAAAGGCTGGTAATTAAATTAAGTATCTGGAAGTAGTTAGGTGAACCTGTAAAACAGGAATCCTGCTGCGGAGTGGGGGGGATTTGAAGAGAGAGCGCAGGGACTCAGAAGAAATACAGCCAAGCCGTTACATTCAGAAATGAGGAAGAGTGAGGGGCATAAGTGAAAAGAAGGGGCCAAAAACCAGGGAAGGGATAGCAGTGGTATAGAGAAGTTCCCACTCTATGTCTGGTACTTATGTGGCCCCACCACTGTAGTGCAGTGGTGGGCAACCTACGGCTCACATGCGGCCCATCAGGATTCTATGTGTGGCCCGCGAGACATGTGACATCCAATCAAAGTGCTGCTATAGTGCAATCGGCACACTCTGCAAATTCTAGGTATGCAAGCACAGTTAGCAAAACTACCGTATCCCAGGAGACTGTCTTGGTTATGACACCGGTTGCACTTTCTTATGTTACTTTTGCTGGTAATTTAATTTGCCCCAAATTATATAATGGATCACTGTGTGTTGAAAAGGCACGATAAAGAAGGAGAATCAAGTGCAAAATCAAAAAGTACAGAGGAAGAAGTAGAAGCCAAAAAGAGGAAAATCGGTGAGGAGGGCAGACTGGTAAGAAAGACTTGGGAGCTGGATTATTTTGTTATTGGACAGAAAGGGAGGCCATTTTGCTTAATTTGCAATGAGGTGATATCAGTTAAAAAAAAATATGTTAGGAGACATAATGAAACACACCATTCCTCTCACATAGCAAATTTCTAGTAAGTTCTACCCAATGTGCTCGACAGCTTTCAAATCTGAAGGAAGCCAGAGAAACGCAGAAGCAGGTATTTAGATGAGCATTAAATGCAGAGGTGAAAGTAATTTACATTTCTTACTGGTACGGTCCAATCACAAACAATCCACCTCTCCTACATACTTTATGGATCTCTCCCACTGCATGACTTAGATATAGAAAATAAAGCTACTACTACTACCATCAATGCTGTCTGTAATAAAACTTTAATATCGGAATAATCCTGAAAAAGTGAAAACTCACTGTCACATTTTTCTCCTTGTTCTCCCTCCTCCTCCAACGAGGCTGCGGATGTGGCTGAGGGAGAAACCTGCCCAGGACTCCTGCGCCTGCATAAAAACAGTTTAAACTCAGCTGTTTCCTCCGCGGTTCAGAACGCAGGATTAAGGGCCATTTCTGGCATCCTTGTTAATTTCACTCACAGTTGTTGGGCTGTGTATATGAGACCAAGGCAGGGGCAGTTCTTTTCTGCCCCCTGGATGAGGGGATCTCCAATACTATAATACACAAAAAATACAATAGGCATTTGGCTGCACAGCTTAAATCCAGAGCTAATAAAAGCAGGTGGAAGGGGAAAACTCACTGTCACATTGGTTTCTCTCCTCCCTCCTCCTCCAGCCAGGCTGCAGATGGGGCTAGGCTCTGTGCTCCTCCCTCCTGCCCCCCCCCGCACTCAGCAGGGGCTGCAGCGGCACCCCTCTAGCTTGCAGCAGGGGGACTGGCTGAGGGAAAAGCCTGCCCAGGATGCCTGCTGCCTGCATAAGAGCTGTTTAAACTCAGCTGTTCCCTCCGCGGTTCAGCCTGCAGGATTAGGGGCCATTTCTGGCATCCTTGTTAATTTCACTCACAGTTGGGGGGGGACGGGGACCAGTTCTTTTCTGCCCCCTGGATGAGGCGATCTCCAATAGTATAATACACAAAAAAATCAGTTACAACAGATCAGTTACAACATGACAGGAACACACCATGGATTTGAGGCTTTGTTAAAAGCTTGTATACCTGACATATTTGGTGTGCATTGCATAATATACCAAGAAGTGTTCTGCGCTAAACTTGACAAGAGAGACAGACTGAAAGCTGCAATGGACAAAGTGGTATAGATTGTTAACTTCATATGCGCTCGCCCCCCGGATCACCGTCAGTTTGTAGAATTTATGGACCAAATTGAAACAGAATATGGTGACCTCGTATGCACATTGAAGTGCGCTGGTTAAGCCATGGTAAAGTACTGGACCCAGGTCTCTCAGGGCTAGCTCAGATCCACTGGACCAACCTTTCTCTCTGCTGCATGCTGCTAAAAAGAGGCCTCTGATGGATGGGAGCAAAACCAAAAAGGCCAGTTCTCTGAGACTCCAGCAATTGATCCCAGATGATTGGGAACGATGTCATGGTTAACAGTATCAAAAGCAGCATAGAGGTCAGGAAGGATGAAGAAAGACAGAATGAGATTCAGATGAGAGGAGAGCACTTAACCGCCAACGGGTGACAGGTTCTGCACCAGGCTGGAGTTGTGCAGCAATGCCTTCTGTGCAATTTTAGATTTTAACTGAAAACCATTTTGTTTTGTCATTTATTGTTCTGAGTCCAAGAAAAGGAAGGAATGAGAAATGTCACGAGTATCAGATGTGATTATACAACAAATTCTTAGAGTTTCAGCTGCATTCAGACTAATGCCAGAACAAAGAATAGAAACTGCATCCAGAGAGTCCATAAAGTCGACCATTATTGTCATGATTTGTATTATTCACTGGGCACGATCTGTGCGCTCAGCACTGTTCAGAATATGCCAGAAAATGTAGTCCCTGAGCCAATGCATACAAGATGTGTAACTCTGGATAAGATGTCTCAGATATTTAAGTATGAAGTGTATAGCTATTGACCACACGTTATCACATGTTCACTGTGATGTTTATATCTACGAGCCCTGATGGCAATAGTAGTTTTACTTGATTAAGAACTAGAAGATTTGACCCTCGAACTGTTAATTTCAGTTTAAACTCTGTTTAATTCTGCCAAATTATTAATGTATATACATGTATAAAGTTAAGATAAAGTTCTGTAAATCAAAAGGCCATTTTGTTTTGGTAGAACAAGGCGACCTCCATTTTGTGTCAGGTTCTTGTTCCTCTGTACCAAGAAAAGGCAGGAAAATATAAGAGCGGGAATCTAATTTTGCCTGGCAACAGCTTCCTATAAAAGTATAGGAGAGGAGGAGCCAGGGGCTTGAACTTTTGAGCTGTCAGAAGTTCAGGTGTCCAAGTTCTCTGTTGTAGTGCGGTACAATCTTGGCACTAGCTATTGGTCTGCAATAGTTACTTACCAATCAGTTTGGGTTTGGTTGTTCTTTTATTTTGGGAGAGAAAACTTGCAGACATGGACTTAGTCTGATTAGTTAGATCAATCTCGCACCCACAGACAAAGCAAAGCGGGATAGGGTGGGAGTTAAGACAAGGATACGTACTTGTCTATTCCATCTGTCATCCATGGTCAGTGTCCATCGCTGGCTTCGGCTATCCGGATATTGCAACCTTCATCGAAGATAGAAAAAACATCTTTATACCATTAAGTGTATGTGAGTGTGTGTGCAAGTGTTATTCCAAATCTATGAATTGTTAATCCATTCCCCTCTCCTCCCTTCCTCTTTCTTTAGTAAATAAAGTGTTGTTGTTTATTTTTACATTTGTATGTGTGTGTTGTTATATGGGAATCCGGCTCTGATAGATGGGCTTAACAAGAGGACTCAGCAGGAGGTAAACTGTAAGGCTCCCGGAGATTTTCTGATCAGATTGGTCTAAGAGATAAAATCCTTACAGATTTGGCGACCACGACCACCACCCTTTAACAGATTTGTTTGGGGATTCCTTTTATTTCCCACCAGTCCCTAGGACTCCCTTCCCTTCTTTTGGTTGTCCCTGTTTATTTTGTTATTGGAGATTTGAGGCCCTTGGGCTGTGTAAGTGAGTAAGTGCAAGAGAGAGAGAGAGAACGTCCCGTTCTGCAGCGCATGTGGAACTTGGAATGAGCGGAGGTGGCAAGGCAGGGGTGGCAGTGGCCGTTGAATCCACTCAGGGTAAGCCACAGTGGCTAGCTGTACACAGGAGGCGATAAGAAAATCGCCGTACTGTTAAGACCTCATTTGAGGTGATTTCACCTCGGGATCTTCCCATCTGATACGGTGCTGGGAGGGTGGATCCGGCGCAACGGCGCCATTTTGAGATTTAAAGTCTCAACTTCTTGGCTGGGTTGAGGTGCCCAGGAGAAGGGATGCTGTGTGAAATACTGGTGACCGGATTAGCTACCCAGGACACAGTTTCTCTGCAGCGACCAATCGTGAGTGATGCTTGGGAGTCTGAGTGAGCATGGCCTCAGGAGCATGTGTACTCTGTGGCGGGAAACCAGGAGAGGTCTCTCGCTCCCAAGAAGGGGTGATGAGAGTGCTGACTTGCAGACACCTCATTGCACATTGCAGTACCAGTGCAGGGTCCACTAGGGGGCGCTCAAGTACAGCACAGCCTTGCTGTCGCACAGCTTAGGTGTGAGTGGGCATCCCCCACTGCACTAAGCAATCCCAAAGGCCTGAGAGGAGGGGAACCTCTCTCATATAGCCACAGTAACAAGACCTGCTGGGAAGGAGCCAAGGTTCTTTTTAGGAGGTGATTAATCACATCACCAGAATTTACCTGATCATTAATTAAAATGTGCTCTTGGATAAACTGTTTTGGCTCGCGGGTAACATCTGAGGAAGACACACCCATTAGGGCGGCAGTAAAAAGACTAGCTAAGGGAAACGATCCCTGGAGGCTACGAGTGTTCCAGGGGTGTGAAGCCTGGAATAGTTTACAACAGCTGTGGGTAGGTGTTGTCGACGGATAATCAAAATCATCTCACAAGAAACAGAAACAAGCACTGCTATTTGGACTCCTGGCAGTAACTGAGGAGTTGTTAGTCACAGTGGCAGCACAGGATGACCAAATAGCAGATGCTAAAGCCAAGACCTTAGCACAGGAAGCTGAAGTAGGTAGGCTGTCCTCTCGAATTGAGGCACTTAACGATCAGGCCTCTGCGGGAGTGACACAAGTAGACAGATTAACTGGTCAAATTCAAGATCCGACTAACCAGTTGTCTGGGAAAGAAGAGGAAGTTGCTATCCTCAACACGCAACTGGAGGAGACTCAGGCCACCTTGCGTAGGTTAACTAAAACTATACAGGAGGGCATGAGTGAAGCAACAAATCATACAAGTTGCCAGAGACGTGAGGCACATTTAAGGGCTCGATTGGCCCGCTCAAAGGGAACCATCAGGGCTCTTCAGGCTGATCCTCTCCCTCAGAGACTTAGTTCCTCGGAGAGTGAGAAGAGGGGGAGAGCCATGCGAGTCCCAAGTGGATGCCCGAGTCTCCTCAAGACAGAAATATTACAAAGGGGGAGTCTATACCATCAGCCCCTATTGTAGAGGGGACACCAGTCCCCTTGGCACCAATAACTACAACAGTAGTGACTCGGAATGGACAACACAATCAAGGTGGAGAAACAAGGCAAAAAAGTAAGGTGTTTTCCCTTGAGCAAGTGTGTGTTTTGGGAAAGACCTTTGGGTCCCTTAACAAGGAAAATGGCATTAGACTGGATGGCAAGGATTGCAGCCATCCCTAATTTGGTAGTTGGAGATGTGGCTGCTCTAGTAAGGGAATGTATTAGTCCGGAAGAATATTTAGCCCTCCCAATGGAAATCCAAGCAGCTAATATGCAGATTCCCATCCAAATATATATGGGTCTGTATCAGTTTTTCTTTCCTAGAAGTAGCATTATAGGTTGATTCTATTTGGATCGACAAAGAGCAGAGGAACGACCAGAGCGCTACCTAGGTAGGAAAAAACTCTTGTATTTGCGAGCAGGTGGTAATGGTTGGGACACGGATGAGTTCAAGGATTCTGTGGTTCAGGGGTTACCACCAGCCCTTCGAATGGCAGTGGGATCCTTTGACCCCCATCCTCTTACCATTGGGGAAATAGAGAACAAGCTAAGGGAGGGTTATGAACTTCAGAGGGGTGCATTCTCTAACCCAAAAGGAAAAAGAGTAGCAGCTGTCAGCAGCAGCAAGCAGGAGGGAGGTGGTAGCCCAAAGACGGGGAAAGGGGCCAGCAATCCTTCCAATAGAAAGGATATACTGAGAACAGGGGGTTCCGTAAGGAACAATACAGATACCAAACACAAAAACAACCTGAAAATGATCATAAGGCCTTTTGTAGGCTGGTGTGGGGACAACTATTGGTGTTCGAGCGCCAGTAGGATATCGATGGTCTTCCCACTCCAGGGCTGACAAGGCTGCTCGTAAATCATCATCAGCGATCCATGAAACCACAGGGGGATGGGCCTCCCGATGTATTATGACGCTTGCCCAATTCCCTAGCCAAGCAAGAAACCAATCGGAGAACACTTCAATCTCTCTGGTCACTCGATTACAGACCTAAAAATGGCAATATTACAACAAAAAAACTTCAGAAACAGACTCTAGCGAGAGACTGCTGAATTGGAATTAATTTGCAAACTGGACACCATTAAATTAGGCTTGAATAAAGACTTGGAGTGGATGTGGCATTACACAAAGTAAAACTATTTCCCCATGTTTATTTTTCCCCCCTACGGTTCCTTACAAGTTCTTGTCAACTACTGGAAATGGCCCACCTTGATTATCACTACAAAAGGTTTTTTTTCTCTCCTGCTGGTAATAGCTCACCTTAAGTGATCACTCTCGTTACAGTGTGTACGCTAACACCCATTGTTTCATGTTCTCCGTGTATATAAAATCCCCCTACTGTATTTTCCACTGCATGCATCCAATGAAGTGAACTGTAGTTCATGAAAGCTTAATCACTGGGTGGCGCAGATGAAAAGAATAACTCACATTTGTGTAGTACATGGTGCTCTTAAATAATGAAAAATACTGTCCCAGCTTCTTATAGATCAGCTGGGGAGCAGTAACGTGGGGAGGTCACGTGTCCTACCCTTAGCTGGTGTCCCCCCGGTATGAGGAGGCACCAGTCATCTTGTCAGCACAGAGAGACTATTAGGTTTACTATGGAGCAGTTCAAGAATTGAGGAATGAGGACGTTTTCCAGTTCTGGAGAAGCATGATGGCTAGATTCCCAGCTCTGTCAGTAGTTGCCCCGCAATGCTTTTCAGTACCAGTCAATAGCGTGGAAGCAGAATGCTTCATCTCATCTCATAAAAATGTGCTTGGAGACAACAGAAGACACATAAAAAATAACTATGTAAAACTTTTTATACCAAAATTGCAACAGTTTGCTAAAGGGACTTTACTAAAAATGTTATTTTTGTTACATTGTTTTGGTTATTTTTGTCTAAAAATAATTGCACAATATATATATATTATATATATTATCATATATATGTATATTCTAAAGTTTATTTTGACAAGGAAATGATAACCATTGCATTAATGTTTTTGTTTCATGTAAACATTATACTGTGATACTTTGTTAAATTGTTACACATTTTTGTTGCCGTCACCATACTGATTTTGTAAATTTTGTAAAATTTTTGTAAATGACTGTTCAGTGAATTTTGCCTAATTTTACCATGACAATGTATCCATATTAATGAGATTTTAAACAAAAAGCTACAACTAATTTTTAGTGAAGTGTGCATAGCTATGAATCTTTTGCACATTGCCAGTGACTGTAACAGAAGCTGAAAGAAGTTTCAGCAAGTTGAAACTGAAAACTGCAGATGATCTACTACGGCACCGGAAAACAAGTCATCTTGCTGTTTTGTCTAGTGTGTGTGAACTCTCAATACAAATTTTCTTTAGTGGGGTCACTCATGATTTCACAATGAAAAAGGCCAGAAGAGTAAAATTGTAAAGTAATATGGTCTGTCCATGCCATTTTAGAAATAAAATATATTGTTTTCTTTCATTAATTAGTGTGCCTGAGTGGAATGAGATAGTGGCCCACGTTATGAATTTGCTCTGGGCCCAGCAAAATGTTCCTTGGAGCCTGTCAGATCTAGCTATTATTATTATTATTATTATTTATTTGTATTGTGGTAATGCCTAGGAATCCCAGTCATAGTCAGGCCCCCATTATGCTAGGCATTGTACATACACAGAACAAAAGCCAGTCCATGCCCCAATCTAAATAGCTACTGGAGTTGGAAAATAGGAATTACCAAAACAGTGACATGCCTTACTTCTGGGGTAGGGCTGTAGGGAGTCTTCTGGAGTTACTTAGTCTAGTTAGGGATGCAAAAACACACCATCTGAAGAACAACATCAAACTACGTTTCTTTCCTATGTAAACAAGCAATCGAAAGAGAAGGGATGGGCCAGGAGGGCTCAGGCTTAGACTTAGAATATGACCACAGATGCCAATTCCATGAGTGCTCCAGGACTCAAGCATCCACTGAAAACAAAAGGGGGTGCTCAGTAGCCACAGGGTACGATTAATCTTTTGCAGGCCCTGGTGCCCGGACTGTGGTGTCTCCCCCAATGCCCTGCCCCCGCTCAGCTTCTTCCTTCTGACGCCCAGCCCACCACTCGCATGGGGATGAACTACTTCAGGAGAGCAGGGGCTAACAGCAGCCCTTGGAGAGGGCTGTGGCTGGGATCCAATTGGAAAAGGGATTAAGAACAGCTGAGGGAGGCTGGCGAGGTAGTTGGCCCAAGGTGTAGCTAGCTCAATCAGGGCACAGCTGGCCCGGATAAAGGATAAGGAGAGAGGACTCTCACTCCAGCCTTAGAGTGAGAAGGGCCTAGTTGCCTGGGAGCACAGGGTACCTCAAGCAGATCAGTGCTGGGGAAGGGCAGGCAGAGCTGGGGAGCTCTGGCCTGATGAGTCCCCAGGCTGAGGCCTTGCTGAAAGCCAAAGGAGGTACTAGGGCTATAGGGAGATTGCTGGGCCAAGAAAGGCAGCAGGTCCAACCCCCTTGCCAGTGATGAGTGGCCATTACAGACTGCGGTTTGCCACAGAGAACGGGGGCTAGGTGACGACTAGTAGTAGCCACTGAGGCAAGGTGGGCATAGAGGGTTGGGGGCACCAGCCAGAGCGTGGGGACTGTTGGGGGCAGAACCCCAAGGGAAAGGGGCACTGGGAGGGACATAGGGCCTGCAGCAGACGAGACACCGGCCAGCAGGATACGCTCAGAGTGCTGGCATCGAGCTAATTCCCGGGCGACCAGCAGGAGGAGGCAGAGTGGTGAGTCCGTGATCTGCACAGTGGGGCAGAGGCTTTTTTATTTCTCCTCACAGGACGCTGCATGTCAGCGCCAGAGCAGAGAGTGGGGGTCCTGGGGCTGTGTTCTTAAAGGCCCAGGCATCCCGATTCCTAAATTGTCAATGCTTAGACCCCACAGTTCATTTCTATCTTATGTAAGTGCTGAGGTGCTACTTTACTGCTACAGCCAAGAGACTTAATGCTGTGAAATATTGTACATACACTCCATCCGAAAACTCAGCGTCACACATTTTGAGTATTTAAGGGTCTATCCGTTCACAAATTTGTCTTATCTGCTGCTGTGATTCCTTGAATTGCGCTCTCTTCCTTGAATCCATTTTAATTATAGTTTTGCTCCTTTAAAAATCTTATTTCTATTACTCTGAATACTTCATCATTTATCTGTATTATCATTGTGCAATGCATGTCATTGTGCTGTTTATTTTTTAATAGCTAATGCTCATCAAAAAAAAATTTAAGTAAGTAGTTGGTTTTAGCAATTCCACCTGCTTCTATTACAGCACTTGCCATGATTTTTGCACTTTGATTTGTAATTTGGAGTTCTACCTTTTTTCTTTTTATAGCACACGTTTATTTTGTTGGGTCATATGACATCCGGTATGACTGATTTCCTGTCCTGTTTTCAACAATTCCTTTGCATTTGATCCACCAATGAGGATTGCCTTTTGCTTGCATTTATCTTGCCTGTGAATCCAGCTTTTAGTGTCCCATGTTCACACATTATTGCTTGTGTGTATAAGTTGATTCACAAATATTCAGTAAGTGTATTGTCATCTTACATCCTCCCCAAAGGCAAAAATCTTGCGCATCCAAAAGTTCTGCAGCCACTGCTCATCAGCCCAAACCTTCATTGTTGCAGAAGTCCACATTCCTGCATCTGTATGGAAAAACTCACGAAAATAAAAGCTGCACTGACAGTGGAGAAGCAAATATCGATTGCACTATGGGGACTTGCAACACCAGATTCTTATTGGTCAATCAGAGGTCTCCCTACTAAACCAAGGTGGAATGGATTTCTTTAATGCAAGTAGTCAGAAAATTTTGTTAAAGAACAGGGGATTTAACATGAAATAACATCTCTGCAGTCACAGAACAACAAGGTAGTGTTACTGGGTTGCAGACTGTTGTCTTCTACAACTTTATTAAGTTTCCATAGCAATATTTCTGAGTAAGGCTAAGTTTTCATAGAAGCTTAGGGTTGGAAGGGACCTCGGGAGGTCATCTAGTCCAATCCCCTGCTCGAAGGACCAATCCCAGCTAAATCCCAACTAAATCACCCCAGCCAGGGCTTTGTCAAGCCAGGCCTTAAAAACCACTAAGGGTGGAGATTCCACCTCCCTAGATAACCCATTTCAGTGCTTCACCACCCTCATAGTGAAAAAGTTTTTTCCTAATATCCAACCTAAACCTCCTCCACTGCAACTTGAGACCATTACTCCTTGTTCTGTCATCTGCTACCACTGAGAACAGTCGAGATCCATCCTCTTTGGAACCCCCTTTCAAGTAGTTGAAAGATGTTATCAAATCCCCCTCACTCTTCTCTTCTGCAGCCTAAATAATCCCAGTTCCCTCAGACTCGCATAAGAATTTTTTTTGCCCTCCGCTGGACTCTTTCCAATTTTTTCACATCCTTTTTGTAGTGTGGGGCCCAAAACTCCAGATGAGGCCTCACCAATGTCGAATAGAGGGGAATGATCAAGTCCCTCTATCTTCTGGCAATGCTCCTACTTATACAGCCCAAAATGCCATTGGCCTTCTTGGCAACATGGGCACACTGTTGACTCATATCCAGCTTCTCGTCCACTGTAACCCCTAGGTCCTTTTCTGCTGAACTGCTGCCTAGCCACTCAGTCCCTAGTCTGTAGTAGTGCATGGGATTCTTACATCCTAAGTGCAGAACTCTGAACTTGTCCTTGCTGAACCTCATCAGATACCTTTTTGCCCAATCCTCTCATTTGTCTAGGTCCCGCTGTATCCTATCCCTACCCTCCAGCATATCTACCACTCCTCCCAGTTTAGTGTCATCTGAAAACTGGCTGAGGGTGCAATCCACGCCATCCTCCAGATCATTAATGAAGATATTGAACAAAACCATCCCCAGGACTGACCCTTAGGGCACTCTGCTTGATACTGTCTGCCAACTAGACATGGAGCCATTGATCACTACCCGTTGAGCCTGATGATCTAGCCAGCTATCTATCCACCTTATAGTCCATTCATCCAGCCCATACTTCTGTAACTTGCTGGCAAGAATACTGTGGGAGACGGTATCAAAAGCTTTGCTAAAGTCAAGGAATAACACATCCACTGCTTTTCCCTCATCCACAGAGCCAGTAATCTCATCATAGAAGGCAATTAGGTTAGTCAGGCATGACTTGCCCTTGGTGAATCCATGATGACTGTTCCTGATCATTTCCTCTCCTCGAAGTGCTTCAAAATGGATTCCTTGAGGACCTGCTCCATCATTTTTTCTAGGGACTGAGGTGAGGCTGACCAGCCTGTAGTTCCCCGGATCCTCCTCCTTCCCTTTTTTAAAGATGGGCACTACATTAGCCTTTTTCCAGTCATCCGGGACCTACCCCAAATCACCATTAGTTTTCAAAGATAATGGCCAATGGCACTGCAATCACATCCACCAACTCTTTTAGTACCCTTGGATGCAGCGCATCTGGCCCCATGGACTTGTGCTCGTCCAGCTGTTTTAAATTGTCCTGAACCACTTCTTCCTCCACAAAGGGCTGGTCGTCTCCTCCCCATATTGTGCTGCCCAGTGCAGTAATCTGGGAGCTGACCTTGTTTGTGAAGACAGAGGCAAAAAAAGCATCGAGTACATTAGCTTTTTCCACATCCTCTGTCACTAGATTGCCTCCCCCATTCAGTAAGGGGCCCACACTTTCCTTGACCACCTTCTTGTTGCTAACATACCTGTAGAAACCCTTCTTGTTACTCTTAACATCCTTTGCTAGCTGCAACTCCCAGTGTGATTTGGTCCTCTCAGACATGCTCTGTGTGTGTTCATCTGATTCGGAGGGTGGAAAGAACCCAGCCCTGGGGAACCTGGGTGCAGGATAGCTCCATTTGTAGGGAACTGACAGAAGGGAAAAATACAGCTCTAAGAACACAAGTGACACAAGCACTGCATTAACAGAATTATCGGGGGGGGGACTCTCCCCAGACAAGTAACCCCAATAAATGAGCATAGCCCAAGTAATGCGCAAGTTTGGGAACAGTACACAAATACTAAGGGTCTTCCTGGCTAAGTGCATGAATAATCAGGAATCTTTATAAAAACTATATAGTAATTTCTTAAATGGTTTCCATGCCTGTAATCATGGTGATTTCTTTATTGTTTTGTCTTTATGATCCCCATTTCTCTATTTATCTGTATGGTCTCTGGTTCTTTCTTTTTTTATTATTATTTTTGTCTGCTGTGTAATTAATTTTGCTGGGTTTAAACCAATTAAGGTGGTGGGATATAATTGGTTAGATAATCAAATTATATTAGAATTGGTTAGTTAAATTTCAGTAAAATGATCTGTTAAAGACATAGCTAAGATTATTACTATATAAATTGGGGGCAAACAGGACATCAGTTGGGGAAAATAAGGAAATTGGAATCATTGTTTGCTGGAAGCTCACCCCCATAAAAATATTGAATAGTTTGCATCTTTGGACTTTGGGTATTGTTGCTCTCTGTTCACGTGAGAAGGACCAGGGGAGTTGGAGGATGAAGGAATATGTCCTCTAACAGGTGATACTGAAATGTATATGTTATAGGGGTTTCTTTCTTTCAGATTCTTCAGAATTGCAGAAAACTATTTTCTCCCAAAAAGTTGCACCAAGAAAAAAATTACCTGTACTACACACCGTTATGGCAGGTAAGTAAAGTGTTTCCATGGGTATTCATTTTTTTTTTCTGAACCCATAGTCTTCAAGCACCTGCTTGTTTTGTTGTTTTATTCACATTTTTGTGCTGTTACATTTCCTGTCCTGAGTTACTATGACTATATTTGGTTAGTCTTGTAGGTGATCTCATTATCTCAAATAACATTCGATCTGCTGATACGGAGGGAGCTAAAGGGGGTAGCAACATTAAAGCATAAAGCACTGCCACAGCAGCACTGTAACGTCAGCCATGTACAGGCTGGTACCAGTGGCTGGTTCTTACCGGTATGCTGAACCGGCCCACTTTCACCTCTGGTAATTATGATTTTTCTAAATAGAAGTGCTGTTAGTTTGTAGAAACGTATTTGCAGCAGAAAGACATCAGTATGGTAGAAACAACACAAGAGGCTAATACTGCGTTTAGAAGACAAATAGCAATTGTTCTAATGAAGGAGTCAGATAATAACTTTCTCCCACGTGTTGGGTGTAAATTGTTATCTTGTTGATGGTTTACTAAGAAATGTGTGTATGTTAAATCCCATAATTAATTTTGTAAGGATATGGCAGCAATCCAAGATGCAGTCTGAACTGTCAGTTTGTAAATTCCATCTTTTGACCCCTTTATGCCCTGTCATCCTGGCCTAGTTATGACTGGATCAAACTGGTTTTTCCCACCACTGGGCGATCTCAAGAACATTTAACCTCAGTCTGTTTCCCGCCCCTCCTGGGACTACCATGTTTTCCCACAACAGACTGCATAAAAGAACTGTGACCACAATCAAGTAGGGCAGTCCATCCTAGTGACTATGCATGCACGATTCAGGCATCCACAGCATCAGTGTATTGTCAGAGGATACAACCACTCCTGACGTTAAGAGAAGTAGTATCCGATCTTACCTGCTCCTGGAGACATCAAGACCAGAGGGATCTCGGTCCGCTTCTTCCATCCCGGTCGACATCGAGGGACTCTCCAGTGCTCCTCCTCGATGGGTTTCAGTTACCCAAAGAGTGTAGATCCTGGACTTCTCTGCCACCACAGACGTGCTGGAAGCATAGTGAGATTACAATCAGAGTTCTCTTAGAAGGGGTTTTATAAGTTTAATTGTCAGGGGGATTTATGTATTTGGGCCAGAGCTTTATGCTCCTTGATAAAACTGCTGTGTCATTGGTTTGTGTTTTCTATAGTTACTGTTCTCATTTACCCCTTATTTGTAATTTACCCTCCCCAATAGACTTATCTGTTATTTAACCTTTACCTATAGTCAGTTCATTTGTACCACACATAGGGAAGAATATTCTGCACTGGTGACAGACACAGCAGAGCGCGGGCCTGCTCCTCTGAGTAAAAGGGGCTTTTTATATCTTGATACCTACACCGTTATACATAACATTTCTGGCAACCAGGGCAGGACTCTCTGGGGACTGGATTAGCTGTCTCTTTAAGGCCCTGTTAGGCTAGTTTTGTTTGTTTTGTGAACAGCTTGCAGTGTCGGTCCTTGAGATTCAGGGAGAGTGTCTATGCTGGGATAGTATTGTGATAGCCAAAGGGCTAGTGAACCAGTTAGCTTCTTCCCCCTGCCTTTGGCAAGGGTGGTATTTTATGCCACCCCACAATGAAATCCTGCTATTGTGGACAAAGGATTGCGGGGATGCCTGGGCCCCCTCTTCGGTAACAGGTAGTGGTTACTGGTTGCCCCATCCAGTGCCATTAGTTCCTCTCCCTGTAGCGGAAAGGTACAGAGTGGTCTGGGCCCCAAAAGGGTGGCCACTTTTTCTTTGGCAGAAGGCAGCAGGTTAGGCTAGCCTAGACCAGCCCAGGCCGAGGTGCCACATATAAAGGCACGTGTGGTTTATTGTTGGTTTTTTTTTTTTACCGGAGCCCTTCTATCTTTGCTAAGTGGCCCTTTTAATCCCAGAGTTGGGTAAGCAACTCCTTACAGCACAATGGACCAAATTTTCAGCCTGCAAGGATGGACTCCCTGGTCTAATAACTCCTCTTTGGACCATGCAATTGATTCTTTTGGGAAGGGAGAAAATCCTTGGCAGCAGGAATCATTAGCAGGAGATGATTCCTTGGGCAAATTCTCCATTTTATCAGCTCGCTATAACACCAGCAAGCCCAAGCCCAGTAAGAGGGAGCAGAAATGAGCTCTAATCTACGGTCTGGCCACAGTCGGCTGTGAGCTCAACTCCCAAGTGGTGCTGCTGAAAGAGCATGCTGACCAGAAACTTGAGAAAAGCAAGCAGCAAATTCAGCAGGCCGAACAGCAAGCCGCTGAGCTGCAAGCAGCCAAAGGCACTGTGACCACGCTGACACTTCAGATGGCACAGTTAGAACAGCAGCTGAGAGACCTTAGTGTTAAGGCTCCAGACACTGAGAGAACAGCAGAGATCAAAACACAAGAACTGCTGGAATCACAGGCAGCAGTTAGGCAGTTAATCAAGGAGGCTGCTGACAACTGGGATAAGCCTGCCTCACATGTGGAATGTCAATGCCACATTAAGCAATTGCAAGACCAGCTGCAATTGACACAAGGGTTAATGAAATCAGTAGACACTAATCCTCTAGCTGTCTTAACTATGAACTGGTGTGGGAAAGAGCAGCCACCCTCTGCACCCCCTAGCTGGGAGGAGGTAGAAGCTGCACAAAGAGGATGCCCGCTGGCTCCTGTGGTGACCACAGTTACCCAATTAGAAAACACTGGGCAACCTCCCTTACTGAAACATGAGAATAAAGCTCTAACACCAGAGCAAGCTAGAGCCATGGGAAAGCATATGGGCCCATGTAATTGGGATACTGTGCTGAATTGGTTAGCTTTAAGTTACCTCTAACAGTGCATTTAACGCAAGAGGATGTGATCTGTGTATTAAGGGAACGTATGTCCAGTGATGACTTTGCAACCCTTCCTTACAATGTGTTAATTGATGCAAGTGAACAATTTGTGGTATATACACATGTATTTAGATTGTTTTATCCTCATGGTAATATAATGGGCAAAGCATACTCAGAGAAACAGAGTATGGATGAAAGACCAGAGAAGTATTTTATGAGGAAAAAAATTGTTTTGGTTGGCAGGATTGGGGTAAACCAAAATGGAGTAATTACAGTTTTCTCAGTTCTGGTCTGTCATAGATATATCCTAGCATACAGTTAGCAATGGGTCCAATAGACATAGGCAATACTCAACTGCCTTTATTAGAGGCAAGAGCAAGGGAGATTTTTTGAGCTTCAATCAGCCCATATAGGAACATCAACAAAAAGGAAGGTAGCTGCATATAGTAACAGAGTCAACAGATGCAAAGGTAACAACACAGGACAAAACCCCACCAATAAATCCATGGACTACAAGAACTTTATGTTCAGAGGGACTGGTGATGAAATGAGAACTTTAACAATCTTTTTAAAAGAGGCTGTCTCAATATGAGCCATGGGACAAACTGAACAAGCAAAAACTGTCAGCAGAGGCCATGGTTTTTGAAGTTGGCCAAGTATGAATCTGGACAAAAGGCTGGAGAGCAAAACCCCAACACTCCAATAGAATCTGTCTCCACAAATAGCACATGCTGAGGAGGCAGAGCTTCCCGAGCCCCTGGAGTGGTAGCCCCTATAGTCAACAATGAGTGGGGCAGACTTACAGTAAAAATCAAAATCATGGGAAGCTTCAGAAAATTAGAACAACCAATGCTAGTGGATACAGGGGCCTCTACTAGTTTATTATGTTTTAAGGAAGTCCTACTGCTAAAGAATTACCAGTAAAAGACCTAAAATCTCTGGTGTCCTATAGTGGGAAAGAAAATGTTGTTCCTTTTACCTATGATATCATTTGCCATATCAAGCCTTTATCTACACAGGCTTCATTTGGACTATAAAAACTGGATGGCACAGGTATCCTAGGAATGAGTGTGTTACAATTATTAAATATAGCCATTGATTTACCCAATAGAGTGCTAATCCCAGGAGAAGCAGGCAGCATAATCCATGCTGCCCACCGCATCTGTGCTGCCAAAGCTCCAGAAAAACTGCAACTCCCTGTATGGGAAGAAGAAATCCAACAAATCACTAACACACACAGGGAAGTGTTTGCTCCCAATAAACTGAGTTGTGGAAAGCTGCAATTAAGGTAGAGGGTCCTGATCTGAAATCTTTACACCAGTATCGATATTCGCCAGAGGCAAAAGAAGGAATTCGATCTACAACAGAGGCCCAACTAAACCAGGAAGTGTTAATACCTTGCCGGAGCATCTGCAATTCTCCTATCTGGCCAGTTAAAAGGGCAGATGGAAGCTCCTGGAGACTAACTGTGGATTACAGAGGTTTGAACAAAGTGACACCAAGGTTAGCCCCTGTTGCCAAATTCCCAGAACTAACTGACAATTGCCAAATGTGCGGACAGGTACAGTGTTCTAGACATCTCCAATGCTGCCTTCTCCATACCACTTTATCCCTCCCACTACTACAAATTTGCCTTCACTTTCGACGAACAGCAAGTCACATTTACAAGAGTTCTCCAAGGGTATCATAACGCTCCAAGTATATGCCATCGAATTGTTGCAGCATTGTGGAAAGCCTCCTTCTTCCATGACAATATTGTTAATTATGTGGATGACATACTGATAGCTACCAAGACAAAGTTTTGGAATTCTAAAGACAGCTGGATTCTTGGTGAACTCAACTAAAGCGCAATTAGTAAAACAACAAGTCATTTACCGAGTACAACTGGTTCCTGCTGGAAGAAAGCCTGATGCCAACCAAGTAGAACTAATATCCAAATTGCCCGCTCCAACTGATGTTGGTACACTCAGGTCCTTCTTAAGTCTGGTGGGTTTCTCCAGAGATTTCATTGAGGGATATAGTGAAAAAGCAAGGCCACTGTACCAACTACTCAGAAAAGGCCAACTGTGGAAACGGGGAGGAGAACAACAACAACAAAAGGCTATACTACAACAACAACTAAAGAAAGCTCGCACTGAAGCTCCAGCATTGGCATTCCCAGAGGTAGACAAGCCCTTCCACCTCCAGTTAGCTACTACCAGCATGGCAATTAGTGCTATATTGTTATAACACAATGGAACTTCTTTGAAACCTATAGCTTATGGATCTAAGGTATTAACAGTAGAACAACAATTCACAGAATGTGAACAAGAAGTACTAGCTCTCGTATAAGGACTGGCGCATGGGGAGTACATAGTGGGTATGGCTCCTATAGTACTGAAGACCCCACAGACTCCTGTAAAATATGTACTAACTGGAAGAGCTAATTCTGGAAGAGTGAGTCACCCTTGTTTGGCTAATTGGACATTAGCCTTAATTAACAAGGAGATACCTCAGAAGTCCCAGACTAATCATGAATGTTCTCTTCCTGAAATCAAAGATCCTGACTTTGTATCACTCTTTAAATTGGAATCAGTGTACTAAGAAGATAAAGTATGTAATAGAGACTTATGGGTTGTAGATGGGAGTAGGATGTACATTAATGGCAAGGCAGCCACAGGATTTGCAGCTCTATATGTTGCTATAGATAAGGTGTACCAAGGAACCATTATATACAATTCAGCCTTGGCTGCAGAGATAGTAGCCATTATTGTAACCTTGAAGAATGCAGAAGTTTCAACGAACATCACCATTTGTACAGATTCCAACTGGGCGATGCGGGCACTACTGAACTGGATGGTCATATGGAAGGCAAGAGACACGAAAACAACAGACAACCAGCCAGTAGCATACACGGGATACCTACAATATGCTGGCAATGAGTGGAATCTAGGAGGGGTGATACCTTTTTGTTTAAAGTCAAGGCTCACTGTAAAAATCAGGCAGAAATCACTCTCCTAAACAGCAGGGTAGACCGACTAGTGAAGCAAGCTGCAAGCTTGGGACCAGAACACAGGTGGAACAAAGTGAAAGCAAATATTGATGCCTTGATGACAACAGATCCCACTAACCATCAGGATATAAACAGCTTTTAAAGGATGGCAAATCTAAGGGGTATAACATTCAGCAGCATCCAACTGGCTTAATCATGGCAACAAAGAACAAAGATCTTTCTCCGATTCCTGGTCTTAACATTCCACTGCTTGTACTTCCGAATGTGCTTAGTCAGAAATTAATACAATTAGCACATAACCACTGACATTTTGGAATACAAAAGACGCTAAATAAGTTGGCTACTGTGGCCTGGTGGCCAGAAATTGTAAGACACAGAGCATTGTATTAACAACTGTCTAAAATGTGCTCAAAATAATCTGGACCCTAAAATTGTAAAGGGACCGCTTCTCCACCAACTAGTGAATGGCCCATGGTAAGGGTGTAAATTGATTATATCAGCCCTTTAGCTCAAATTAATAAGGGAAATCATTATTATCTAATATGCATTGACCTCTTTTTCCAAATGGATTGAGGCCTATTCATCACGCAACTGCACTGCCCAAACCACCATTAAGCTACTTCTGGAAAATGCCTTTAGTCAATTTGGTCTTCCACGAATAATTCCGACCAAGGCCCCAATATCACTGTGGAAGTGATTAAACAACTCTGTATAGCCCTAAGGGTGAGGCAAAGATATCACGTAGCAGGCCTCCCCCAAGCTTCAGGCCTGGTGGAAAGGTCAAACCGATCTTTGAAAACTGCACTCTGAAAAGTCAGACTCCTCATACAAAAACTGGGATTGACATCTCCCATTGATCATCATATCAATAAGTCCACAATAGGATCCCATGGTTTTACTCCCCATGAGGTACTTTTTGGAAGGTCTATGGTGACACTGGAGCAATGGTCGGTACGCCCTGATGAATACCAACTGAAAGTAGTAACCGACCAGTATATAAAATCTCTACTGAAGGTAATCTGATGTACAGAGGGCAGTGGCTGAAGCCAAACTGTAAAAAGATGGACTAAAGATTAAATATCAAGTTTATTGAATGGAATGTAGGTGATTGAGTCTTGTTCAGATATTGCTCAGAGAAGAACCATCCACTCAGCCCCAGGTGGGTTAGTCCTGTCACCATTGTCATCAAAGCAAGTCCCACCACCTACCAACTAGAGTTAAAATCTGGAAAAAAACAAGTCACTATGTGGTTTCGTAGTACCCAACTTAAAGCATGGAAAGGGAATACCTGCCCTGATAAGTTTAAGGAAAAAATAGGGAAAAATGATCATAAACCTTCTTAGGTAATTTGATATTTTCATGTTTTTCTTATATAGGATACTGGAAAACAGGTAAACATATTTGGAGGAGATCTAATGTATATTGTTATGGCATGGTTATGAATTTGGTCTTCCAAAGTTTAGTGGTTCAAGAGAATGAACATTGGTTTTGTAAAATAAATGAAAGTCTGCTCTACAAATGGAAAATCCCTATTTTCGAGTATGACCAAGAGGAAGATTCAGAACAAGAGAAAGTATATACATTGGAGGACTTTAATGATGAAGAATATGAGGAAGGAAATAATGAGGAGGAAGAATATGATGAGAGCAAAGGAACCAGAATCCAAATGATGGGAATGATACCACCTGAAGCCCCTATGAAACCCTTCCAGGAGGATATTAGGACAGAACCACCACCTACGGGACCAGTCAAAGTTTGCATTTTGGGATTCGGGCGTCGGGGAAAAGGAGAATTGCCACCAACTCATATTGCTCCCACTCCTAAGTATTGGGTCATTCCTAAAGATGTTATGATTGGATTATCTACCATTTATTCTTATGTAGTAGGATATTATCTGGTCATAAAGGAGAATAAAAGTAATCCATTGGTGAGTCGTTTACATTAGATGATATCGAACACATGTCCCAATGTTAAATCCGACTGGGAAGTTGAAATACATTAAGAAGTTATCCACTGGATGTGCATGGATGTTGGACCCTTCTCCTTTCATAGAATGTTCTCAAGACAAAGGATTGGGACCCATCCAAATGTGTTCATTTTAGAGTAAGTGCACTTTCTTCCATGACACCAGGTTTTGTAAATATCACTGCTAACCTGCATCATCATCTTCAATCTACCTTCAATTAAGTTATACGTGAATCCTCCTCATGACAATGAACATCTAATCAATAATCTATCCTGCCAATTATGTACAGACCAATGTCCTTTCTCTCTAACCAATTATGTTTAATTTAAGTTTTATACATTGGACAATTCAGTAAAACTCCATAATGTCACCTGTACGGGAAATCTTGTGGTCAACGCTACTGTTTTATACTCTGGACTGTGGGTTATTAAGGAAAGTGAAGATTGCACAACGGTAAGAAACATAGAATTGTATCAGAAGCACACGCCATAACCTGCCTAAGGATCAGGATTCTTGTAAAAATTCCACAACAGTAGACATTTTCATCATGCTGATTGGCATATCTTAGGTAATGCTTACATGTGGAAGGAATAGCATGAGTGAATGAAAATTACATGTAATTATAACTTCTGTGACTTCATTTTCTCAATTACTTATCAAAGGTCCAGTGTGAGTCTTGCAAGAGATGGGCACATATACCCTGCATTCCAGAAGGAACCAATCAAGAAAACGTGACGGATGAGAGAATACAAGTGCAAAAAAATGTGCATACTTCAGTTCTTTACAAAAAATTACATTGTGTAAATGCTTGTTGTTCAAAACACCTTGGAACAAAAAGCAAACTGTTTATTTATATACCAGATTGTTTTTAAATTTTGAAAAATACTTCTCAATATTTGTGTCCGTGTGCATAATGCAAATTATAAAAGCACCCATCACTCCGAATTCGCTACCCCTGGACCAGAGGATGCGAAAGGCACCCCTGGACCAGTGACAGATGCATGGATGGTGACGTCTGACTGATGGAGACCCACTCTGCCACAATTTGCTACCCTCTGTACCAAGTCTCACTTCACTTTAGACTTAGACCTGGTCTATACTACGAGGTTAGGTCAAATTTACCCGCGTTAGGTTGATTTTATAATGAATCCATCTTGTGACAAAGTCCTGAGCCTGTATTGTGGATCCCGTGCTTCCAGGTGGGTTCAATGGCCTCAGAAAACCACAAAGGCCCTCAATGTGACCTCCCTTTCTTAGTGTAATGGCAAGAGTCACAGGCTACTGAGCTATTTTCATCACAGAACCGTATGGGAGGGGGAATACCCCACACTCTCTGTTGCTCTCTTGAGCTTAATAGACTTAGTTCAACCTCCCTCCCTCCTCCTCCTCCCCCCCCCTCTCAAGGAGTTTCTGTAGAGTGGCGGGGGGAATCCGGGCCCACCCTCTACTCCAGGTTCCAGCCCAGGGACCCTAATGGTAGCAGCAGTTGGCCGCTTCTCCTTCACCACTGAAGCTGCTTTGACTCCCTGGGCCACTTCCCCATGATCCCCTTTCCTCAGGCTTCAGCAATGCTTCCTTTCCTCCAGCTCCTTCCACCTGGGCTTACCTGAGGGAATGGGAAGGAGAGCTTTTAAACAGTATAAGAGGAACCTTGATTGGTTCCAGCTGTCTCCATTAGCCTAATGGCCTTAATTGGTTAATTGGCATCAGGTGTTTTAATTGGCCTGGCATAGCCTTTGTTTGGCTATCCAGGGAACAAGGGCCTGCTCATTCTGAAGGCTGATCTACCTGCCTTCCAATCTGGCCTGGAGGGAGATAGGAGACTGCTGATCCTGCTGCTGGGACTTTTGCTAGGCCCTGGGCTCTCGCTCCTGCTCCAGCTACTCCCCTGGCTAGGCTGGATGACACCCCCTCCCACCCCTTCTCTGCTACCTGGCTGCTGGAAATCCCAGTTATTGCTGCTCCTGCTGCAGCCCCTTGACGGGAGCCTGCTGGCTCACCCCCCAGAGGAGGGGAGCAGTGCTTCTATATCCTGGGAAATTTCCCAAAATCTGGGAATTTTTGAGTAAAATGTTTCAATTTGGGAAATTGGGAATTTTCATTCAAAACCTAAATAATCCTGGGAAAATTTCATAAAGTAAGCCTTCCCAAATATCAAAAATCCTGGGAAGTTTTCATAAAAAGCCCAAATATTTTACTTTTTAAATTTCCCTCAAAATGCATTCACTTTGAATATTTGTCACGTGATTTTCATAATGGGGCTGTGGTGCTCTCCTATTGGTGATGCTTCAATGTACTATATCATGATGGCACAAGTGAAGTGATAAGTGCACACACATGCACTCACAACAGACCATCCTCAGCAACAGCTGGCTGGCGGGTAATGAGGAGATGGTTATCAAATTTATCTTCTAGGTAAGGTTTCTTCCAATAATTAAATATATTGCAAAACTTACTGATTATGATTAGCTTCTTGATCTGTCATTAAATCTCTAAAATTTTGTATTTCATGCTTGCAGTTGCACAGAGAATGTGGACCAGAGCGTTCGGCTGTTCATAAATTCGTAACAGCACCTTCCTCCAGGCAAATATTAAATATCTTTGCCTACTGTGTTAGGTAATAATATATAATATGTTTCCTTCTTTGATTTAAATATAAATTGAAATACACATTATACTAAATTATCGCATTCCATTATTTCAGAGATCTTTCCATTTTTTATCTAACGTAAAAAATGAATAAAGAGACCGATAAGGCTGGTGAGAAGAGGAAGAGGACTACAGGAGTAGACAAAGATCCGTCCACGTCGAAACGAAAACAAGGGGATAGCACCCCCAACAGAGTATTGAAGACTCGGGGTGAACTTCCACCAAAAGAGAAACAATCTACTTTCAAAAAAGCCTTTCAAGACTTGTGGCTTCAAGAAGGTAAATACAAAGACTGGCTGCAGAAAGTAGAAAACAATAGTTTTTTAGCTTATTGCAAATGTTGTGATATAAAAATCCAGGCAGGTACTAGTGAGTTAGATAAGCACGCGAATAGTAAAAAACTAACAACAGGTTGAGACAGTATCTAATACAAAGAAAATTGCTATGTTTAATAAACAAGATTGCATTTTTAACTTGCTCTTCAAATTTGTGCTTTTTTTAATTTCACAGAGATTAGAATGGCCTGTTACTTTGCTGTCAGTATTCAATCTGCAGAACACTTGACTGAAGCAGTTTAAAAATGTTTCCCCGATTCCAAAATTGCTGAGGCTGTAACATTGAAGAAAGATAAATGTACTGCTATAATTAGCAATGTTTTGGCGTAGACTGAGGGACTTGTAGAAAATTGAAAGTTAATGAATTTAGTGTATTTGTGGATGAATCTACTTCAGGGAATAAATATCTCGCAGTTGTTGTGCAGTATGTTTATCAATCCAATGGCAAAATTCCCTCACAACTGTTAGAATTACTAGAACTTGACGCCAAAAATTGCACTGCAGAGGGGATTTACACTACTTTTAAAGAGTCTATGATGGAGAAAAATATTCCTTTGAATAATATTTTAGGTGTAACTTGTGATGGAGCCAGTGTAATGATACGGCCAAAGAACTCATTTTTCTCTAACTGAGAGAAGATGTTCCACACGTAGTTTTAGTCAGGTGTATTTGCCACACATCAGCTCTGATCTCTAGTTCTGCTGCAAGTGTTTTACCTAATTTTGTGGAGCAATTTATATCAGATATGACTAATTATCCTGCACATAGTGTAACAATGAAAGAAGAAATTCAGGAGATGGTGGAATATTTTCTAAAGATCAAATTAGGAAATGTTAAAACCAAGTTTAACTAGATGGTTAGCTTTACACCCATGTGTTAATAGAGTTTTGATCTTATGGGATGCCCTGTTTAACTATATTCAACTTGAATATATCTATTGCAAAACCCCTAAAGCAAAATATATTTATGAAGGAATGTGCAATCCAGAATGTAGAGCTTATTTGTTCTTTTTGAAAAATGTTTTTGGATTATATGAACAAATTCAATGTTCTTTTCCAAAGAACAAGACCGCTGATTCATGGCATCAAACTGGAATCTGTGAAACTTTTTAAGCTTATATCAGCAAATTACTTAAAGCCAAATTTACTGAATGAAGAATTAAAAATTAATGTAGCACATCCCTCAATTTTTTTTTAAATTTAAGACATTTACACTGGCCCAGAATGCAAAGACTACTTAAAATCTATTGAGCCAAACTTAGCTTTGAATGTCAGAAAGAATATCCTGCACTATTACATCACTTGCTGTCAAGAAATGCAGCGCAGACTGCCACTTGATTCTGTTGTTTTCACAGAAGTTCAATTTGTAGACCCTGCAATATGCCTTAACGTTAATGTTGCCAAAGAGAAAAAAGATATCGCTAAACTTTGTGCTGTATTTAAGGTTGATTTCAACGCTGCTCAGAGTGAACTCAGAGCCCTGCCATTATCTCTTGAATTAAATCAAATTGCAATTTTAAAAAGCAAACTAATTGATATGTGGCAAGAGATTTCACAAATCAAAGATTATTCAGGTCAATTCATGTTTGCAAATATATCTGAACTGGCTAAAAAGGTTTTCACATTACCTCATTCAAATGCAGCATGTGAAAGAATTTTTTCCATAAAAAGAAACTGTATGACAACCAAAACACTCAATTCTAGTGTAGTTATAAGGTCAGCTTTGAAAGCAAAGCAAGAGAAATGTTCTAATTTTTGTAATTACTATTAAGCACTTTTATTTACATTGTAAAAATATGTACAGTAAAAATGACAGTGATAAAACTAGTAAAAATATTGACCGTAATGATGTTCCTAGTGACGACTCAGAACATGAGTCAGAAAATGGATAAAACTCAGATTATAATAAGGAAAATTATATAAAAGTGTTTTTGTTCCATTTGCTTTATATTATTTTATAATCATGTTTACTTTTTATTTTTTCAAAGTAACTGATGTACAGTACACTGCAGGGCACATGCTGTACTTAATACTTTTGTTTTTAAGATAGTGAAATTTGTGTAAAATACATTGTTTTCTATAATTTCAATCCTCCTCATGTGTTAAATATTTTATTTAACGTATAAGTAACAAGTTTAAAATTGAAAATCATGTCTATACATATAAAAATTATAATGTGAAATATCTCGAAAGAAAAAGAATTTGGATATAATATATGATTATATAGTTATTAAACACACATTATGTTCCTTTGAGATTTTGAAATAAAAAGCTTTATCTGGGAATTTTTCACCAGATTTGGGAAATTTTTAGCGCTAGGTTGGGAAAAATTGGCATCACAATATAGAACCACTCCTTGAAGCGTGAGCCCAGTATCGTCGAGGGGCCCCTTCCCACTCAACAGACCCCTGAGCTCAGCCAAGAGGTGCCATCCCCAGTGGCTCAGCTGCTGGGGCCCACGATCCCACTTCCGCTCCTCTCCCCGACCCTGCTTCAGACCCATGCCCTGCCCCTAATGCCAACCCTACCCCTCCTCCCTCCACCTTCAATGTTGCTGCTGCTGCCCCTGGAGCAGTATCCTTCCCCTTCCCAGAGGACGACCCCCAGGGAGCAGCCTTCGTGTTTCCCTGTCCTGACCCCCTAGGGGCCGCTATTTTCCCTCCACCACCCCCTATTAAGCCGAGACCTGAGGCGGGTCCTGTGGTGCCGGCACATCGGGCACCATTCCAGGGGTCCGCCGCCTGCCTGCCATGGGTAGGCCATGGGGTAGGCCATGGGGCTTCAACGAGGGCCCCATTGGAGAACAGCTGGGGGCTAGAAACCCCGTCTCCCCATACATCGTGAGAAGAGCTGCGGGAGTTTCTTGAAGATGTCCGGGGGTCCTGTAACAAGGTGCAGCTTGCTCTCCAGCAATGGGGGGATTTTCATCAAATTCTCCAGGCCGTGAGGGCCCTCTTGCAGGAGGGTAAAGGGACTGGGAGGCAGGCTGCTTCGGCCTACCAGCGGGCCCTCAGCTTCCGTGACTCTTTGCTCACCTACGGGGTAAGTGCTGCGTGGCCCAATGGGGGCCGTGAGCGTCCTTGCCAGTAAGGAACGCCCCGCCAGCCCTCCTTATGGCACCTATCGTCTTCACAACATTAAACACCTGGGGCTGTAGGATGGGTCTCCACAGGTACGAGGTGCTCTCCTTCCTTGGGGGGGGGGTAACCTGTGATTTTCCTGCAGGAGACCCATACAGATCCAGCCGCCGAAGCCAAAGCAAGTTGGCAGCTGGAGTGGGGGGACAGGGTCTATTTTAGCCGCCTCACAGTTTGTACGGCTGGAGTGGCTACCCTGTTCTCCCCTACCCTATGGCCGGAGGTGCTAGGGGTCTCTGAGGCTGTGCCGGGCCACCTGCTGCACCTCCAGGTCCATATGGAGGGGCTAGTGGTCAACCTCATCAACGTTTACGTCCCAACATCGGGCCCGGAGAGGTTGCGCTTTTATCAGCAGGCGTCATTGGCTCTTTGGATCCTCACGAGTGCCTGGTCCTGGGCGGGGACTTTAACACCACCCTCGAGGAGCAGGACCGCTTGGGGGATCGAGCAGTGCCCGGCCACCATGGATGTCCTCCAGGAAATAGTCGAACACCACTCCCTGGTGGACATCTGGCATGAGCACCACCCAGACGACATCTCGACATTTACCTTTGTCCGGGTGGAAGCCCATGTGTCGCTCCACTCCCAGTTAGACTGCATTTACTTCTCACGCTGTCACCTTTCACAGGCCCGCTCCTTCAGCATCCGGCCAGCCCCGTTCTCAGATCATCATCTAGTGACCGTGACGGCCTCTCTCTGCGCGGAGAGGCTGGGGCCGGCCTATTGGCAGTTTAATAACAGCTTGTTGAAGGATGTGGGCTTCGTGACTTCCTTCCAGGAGTTCTGGCTGGCCTGGCGAGGGCAGAGGAGGGACGTGGGGAAGGTGCACGCCCAGCTCTTCTGCCGCGACTATACCCAGGATGCCAGCCGACAAAGGAATGCAGTGATAGAGCAGTTGGAATGAAAGGTCTTAGAGCTGGAGTGGCATCTGGCCACCAGCCCTGAGGATCCATCCCTCTGCAGAGCATATTGGGAGAAGTGGGAGGAGCTCCGAGCCCTCGAGGACCGTCGGGCCCAGGGTGCCTTTGTTCGATCTCGCATCCGCCTCCTTCGGGAGATGGATCATGGCTCCCGCTTCTTCTACGCCCTTGAGAAAGAGGGGGGGCCAAGAAGCACATCACTTGCCTCCTAGCAAAGGACAGCCCCCCCGCCCCTGCACAGATGCGGAGGAGATGCGTGGGAGGGCCAGGGCCTTCTACGCAGGCCTTTTCTCCCCAGATCAGATTGATCCCGACGCTTGCAGAGTGCTCTGGGACCGACTCCTGTTGGTCAGCGTGGGTGATAGGGACCTGCTGGAGCTGCCTCTCACTCTGGCTCTCGGACGCCCTCCGTCGCATGCCCAACAATAAATCCCTGGGCATGGACGGGCTGACCATCGAGTTCTACCGCATGTTCTGGGACGTCCTCGGCCTGGACCTCGTCACCGTCTGGGCCGAGTCCTTGGCAAGCGGGGTTCTCCAACTGTCGTGCAAGTGAGCCGTGCTCAGCTTGCTCCCAAAGAAAGGGGACCCCTGCGACCTTCGGATTTGGTGTCCCATCTCACTCCTCAGCACAAACTACAAAATTGTAGCAAAGGCCATCTCGCTGCAGCTACGGTCTGTGCTGGCGGATGTGATCCACCTCGACCAGACCTCCACCATCCCAGGCTGTACCATCTTTGACAATCTGTATCTGGTCCGGGATCTCTTGGAACTTGGGTGTAGGGATGGTCTGTCGTTCGCCCTTCTGTCCTTGGTTCAGGAGAAGGCATTTGACAGGGTGGACCATAGGTATCTCCTTGGCACTCTGCGAGCGTTCAGCTTCGGACCCCAGTTAGTGGACTTTCTCCAGGTGCTGTACGCCTCCGCAGAGTATCTGGTAAGACTCAATTGGACCCTGACCAAGCTGGTCAACTTTGGGCTGGGAGTATGGCGGGGTGCCCCTCTCGGGCCAGCTGTATGCTCTGGCGATCGAGCCCTTCCTCTGTCTCCTCCACCGGAGGTTGACAGGGTTAGCGCTGCGAGAGCTGGAGCTGCGGCTGGTCCTGTCTGTGTACACCGACGATGTAGTCCAGGACCTGGACGACTTGGTGTGGGTGGAGGCTTGTCAGTCTACTCAGCAGCCTCTTCAGCCCGGGTCAACTGGGTCAAGAGCTCTGGCCTGGTGGTCGGGGACAGGTGGAAGGCGAGCTCCCTCCCACCTGTGCTTCAGGCCATCCCGTGGAGCGTGGGTCCGCTGCTCCTTGGTGTTTACCTTTCTGCCACACATCTGTCTCCGCTGGAGAACTGGCAAGATTTAGAGGACAGGATGGCAGAGCAGCTCCAGAGATGGTCAGGACTACGCCGGTGCCTCTCCTTCCGATGGAGGGCACTGGTGCTCAGTCAGCTAGTCATGTACTGTTCATGCTCTGGCACTGGCTTAACACCCTGGTCCTAGCCAATGCCTGTGGGCTGCTTTGGGATGAACTCCCAGCAGTCAGCGTGGGCAACCAGGACCGGCTAGAGCTGCCTCTCACTCTCTGGCCAAGTTCTCGGAAGCCCTTCACCGCATGCCCATCAATAAATCTCCAGGCATGGACGGGCTGACCATGGAGTTCTACTATGTGTTCTGGGATGTCCTCGGCCAGACCTTGCCATCATCTGGGCCACATCCTTGGGGAGCGAGGTCCTCATTCTGTCATGCAGGCGAGCAGTGCTTGCCTTGCTTCCGAAGAAGGGGGACCTCCGCGACCTTAGGAATTGGCATCCCATCTTGCGCCTCAGCACGGACTATAAGGTCATGATGAAGGCCATCTCACTGCGACTGGGGTCAGTGCTGGCGGACGTGGTCCATCCTGACCAGACCTACACCGTCCCGGGTCGTACCATCTTCAACAATCTTTATTTGGTCCGGGATCTCCTTCAGCTTGGGTGTAGAGATGGTCTGTCTTTCACCCTCCTTTCCCTGGATCAGGAGAAGGCGTTCGACTGCATGGACCACGGGTATCTCCTGGGCACTCTGTGGGCATTTGGCTTCAGTCCCCATTTCGTGGGCTTTCTCCAGATGCTGTATGCTTACGTGGAGTGCTTGGTCAGGCTCAACTGTACCCTGACTGCCCCTGTCAGCTTTGGGCGAGGAGTGCGTCAAGGCTGTCCGCTGTCAGGACAGTTGTACACTCTGGCCACTGAGCCTTTCCTCTGTCTCTTCCGGAAGAGGTTCACAGGAATGGTGCTCCATGAGCCAGGGATGCGGCTAGTCCTGCATATGCCGATGACGTGCTCCTCAACCCGGATGACCTGGTGTGGCTGGAGGCCTGCCATGCTGCATACTCAGCAGCCTCCTCCACCCAGGTCAACTGGGTCAAGAGCTCTGGCCTGATGGTTGGGGACAAGTGGCAGGCGAGCTCCCTCCCACCCATGCTTCAGGCCCTTCAGTGGGGCATGGGTCCACTGCTCTATCTTGGCATTTATCTTTCTGCCACACATCCTTCTCCGCTGGAGAACTGGCACAATTTGGAGGGCAGGGTGGTTGAGTGGCTGCGGAGGTGGGCAGGACTGCTCCAGTGCCTCTCCCTTCGGGGAAGGGCACTGGTGCTTAATAAGCTAGTCCTGTCCATGCTCTGGCACCAGCTCAATGCCCTGTGCCTGGCCCCGTGGTTCCTGGCCCAGATCCAGAAGTTGGTTCTGGAGTTCTTTTGGCCAGGACTGCACTGGGTCTCTGCGGGCATTTTGCATCTTCCTCTGGAGGAGAGAGGAGAGGGCCTGATGTGTTTGCGCATGCAGTTCCATGTCTTTCGCCTCCAGGTTCTGCAGAGACTCCTTTATGGTGCAGGTAGCTTGGCATGGAGTACCTTGGCACACTCCTTCCTCCGCCACCTCCGAGGGCTCCGATATGACGGCAGCTCTTTTATCTCCACCCGAGAAGTCTTCCGCAAGACCTCTCCGAGCTGCCGGTCTTCTATCAGGACCTCCTCCGGACCTGGAAGCTGGTCTTGGCAACCAGGTCCATGACAGCCACGGGGGGGCAGATCTTCTCATGGAGCCCCTGCTACACAATCCCCATCTTCGTGTGTAGGGGCAGAGTCCCCCTCGGTGCGCCAGAGGTTGGTCCAGGCAGAAGCTACCAAAATTGGAGACCTCCTGTACTACAACCAGGGGGACTGGCTGGATCCGTGTGCTCGGTAGGCACATGGGGCTCTCCGCCTTTGGCGCCCCCCGGCACGTACTTCGGGAGGTGGAGACAGCCTTATTGCCCACTTCTCGGTTTTTCCTTGAGCGGGTCCTGCACTGGGTCTTATCCCAGGCCCTCCAGATCTCTTCTTCAGGCCCCTGTCCCGTGAGCCTTCAAGATCCCCACCCCTTTGTACTCCGAGCCAGCTGCGCGATTTGCAGCCAGTTCATTTCCAAATTGTGCCACGGGACCATCTCTACATGCTCATGCTCCACACTCTTCATTTCCCCACCCTCACATCCCGCCCCAATACTAAGTGGCAGGACCTTTTACCTGCGGCAGAGGGTGCAGGACCCTGGTGGGCCAGCCTGTATTCCATCCTGGTTCCATGGCCCGCCGGGGACATTAGTTGGCAGCTCCTTCATGGAGCCAAGAACACGGGCATGTATCTGGCACAGTTCACCCCTCTTCCTGACACCTGCCCTTTTTGCGTGTGAGGGAGACCCTGGCGCATGTCTATCTGCAGCGCACCAGGTTGCAGGCCCGCTTCCGGCTCCTCCAGAACCTCTTGTTGAGGTTCTGGCTGCATTTTTCCCTGCACCTTTTTCTATATGCTCAGCCCATCCAGGGCCCCACAAAGTCGCGGGACCACTCAGCCACAGCTAGGAGGAAGTTGACATTTACAACATCAAGGAGAGGAGATTGGTGGGGGGGGGTTGCGACAGAACGACTGTTTTCGTTCTTTCATCCATTCACGCATCCAGACAGAGTTCCTTTGGGCGGTGTCCGCTGGTTCCTTGGATACTTTTCAGGAGCAGTAGGCACTGTCCAGGGTTCTCTGCTCAGTGACCCCTTCCGGTTCCCTAGTTATGGCCCTTTGACCCCCACACCTGTCCAGTTTTTTTCCTTTCTTGTCCCATGACTTTAGTTGAGGTCTGTGCTCAGTAGCTCCTTCCCAGGCTGGGGGAGGGGCCTTTAGCTGTGGATGGGCTTCCGTCCACCTCCCAGTACCCAATAGGACTACTCTCTTATATTCTGGTCTGAGTTTGTCACAGTCTACACAACCAACCCCGTTCTGCCGACCCAAAAGGCTCTTAAAATTGACTGCTGTACTCCTCCTCCCCGACAAGGGGAGTAGTGCTAAAATCAACTTTCCTGGGTCTAATTTGGGGGTACTGTAGATGCAGTGTTGTGCAATCTGATAATATTGGCCTCCGGGAGCTATCCCAGAGTGCTCCAATGTGACCGCTCTGGACAGCACTTTCAACTCTGATGAACTAGCCAGGTACACAGGAAAAGCACCAGGAACTTTTGAATTTCACTTCCTGTTTGACCAGCGTAGTGAGCTTAGCAGAACAGATGACCATGCAGTCCCAGAATCGCAAACAAGCTCCAGCATGGAGCAAACAGGAGACACTAGATCCGACTGCTGTATGGGGAGAAGAATCTGTCCAGGCAGAACTCCGTTCCAGCAGAAGAAATGCTGATATATCTAGATATAAGCCAATGATCACACAGGGCATGGTGGAAAGAGACTACAGCAGGGACACACAACAGTACCATGTAAAAATTAAGGAGCTCAGACAAGCCTACAAAAAGACAAAGGAGGCAAACGGTAACTCCGGGTCAGAGCCCTAGACATGCAGCTGATCATAGAAGCGGCATGTGATTCTAGGGGGGACCCTACCAGTACCCCACCACTCTCCATGGACACCTGCAAGGTGGCAGCCTCACGCAACATGGATGAGGATTTTGTGGAGGAGGAGAATGCGCAGCAGGCAAGCAGAGAATCCGTTCTCCCTGGCAGCCAGGGCCTTTTCCTTACCCTGGAGCCAATACCCTCCCAGGGTATATTGTTCCCGGACCCTGAAAGCGGAGCAGACACCTCTGGTGAGTGCACATTTGTAATGACACTACAGGGGTTAAAAGCAATTGCGTTTAATGTTTGATTTGCCCTGAACAATTGGGATGCATTCGCAACCAGTACAGCTGCTGGAACAGTCTATTAATGTGTCTGGGGATGGAGCGGGAATCCTCCAGGACATCTCCATGAAGCTCTCCTGGAGGTACTCTGAAAACCTTCTGGGGAGGTCTGCCTTACTTCATCCTCCATGGTAGGACACTAAGCCAGTAGCAAGTGGTCTGGAATCTTTGCAGCACAAAGCATGGCACCGAATGGTCTTGGGTTTTGGTCACATTCATGCAACACTCAGTCTTTATCTTTCTGTGTCAGTGTTGCAGGGCAGAGGTATAAAACCTTTGCTAAAGAGCTGGCTTTTCCCGGCTTCCCTGTAAGGTGGCCAGGTACATGGGCCAAGACCCTTAGCCAGGAGCCCAGCTGCAGGCCCTAACGAGAGTACGCTCAGTGTAATCTGCTGAGTCAAGTGGAACCAGCTGGGTTGCTGACTGGGAAGAAATATAAACCCAGGGAAGAGCTCAAGGGGGAGGCTAGCCAGGCAAGAGGATAGGAGGGTTGTGGCTCTGTCTGTGCTGGCTGACACAAGTCTCAAAAGGCCAGGGGACCCAGTGATGGGTCGGAGCAGGGACTGGTGTTGGGGGAGTTGGGACTGTACAGCCACTGTAAATAAAAGAACACGGGTGAAGCACTTGCAAGAGGCATCTGAGACCCTTTCTTTTGCCGGCCCAAGCACAGGGCACAGGGACAAGGGGAAGGAAACTTGTGCCACGCTGTGACAGTCAGCCTCAGGAGAGTGATATCTTTCATGGTCACCTGATTGAAATAGGGGAATTTTTGTAAGGGAACAGTAATCCCCTCTGTTTGATGATCCCCAACACATTAGACCCCGGTCCCCCTGGGCTGTTTGCACTTGGCTAAAAGGGATCATTCTGGAAAATAGCCACGTGGCAGGGAGGGTTGTGCTGCACATCCACCCAAAAACCGCAGCCCCTCCTTTTAAACGCAAACCCACCAGCATTGGTTGCTATGGGAAAGGAGGGCACTGCAGTTTGAAATCATTCCCACGCGGAAGAAGCCAACCCCCTGTACCCTTTGGCTTACCATGGCTGCCTGGAAACCGAATTCTGTTGCCCAGCCATGTGTGATGTGTCACCATACCAGCAGGCACTCAATATAAAAAGTCAAAATGTGACCTTATATCTAAAACACATGTGCTGTCTGCTGTGAATTGCTTGATTCACTGTGAAAGGGTCTCCCTTTTTGTTCTCAGATATGTATCTTCTTAAAATCTACTCTCCCATTTTCCCACCCTGGAGCTGCAAGTGTTTCTATGATCCCCACATCAACGCCATCCCTGAGGTTATCACAGATTGGAAGCTGAAAAACACACTTGCGATGACAGGTTTTCAGAGCTCATACACTCCTCCTGCACTGATAGGGCACAGCTGAATGCATGGAGGCATTCTGGGGCAGAGGCCCGGAAATCATACAATGAGTGTGATTGGAATACACAGAAAGAGATGCTGAAGCATCTGGTGGAGCTGCAAGAAAGGCAACTAGAGTACAGACCCCACTCCCTACATCCATTGTGTAACCGCCTGCCCTCCTCGCCAAGTTCCATATCCTCCTCACCCAGATGCCGAAGAACATGGGGGAGAAAGGCTCCAGGTACCCTGCCACTCAACTCTAGGGGATGGCCCAAGCACCAGAAGGCTGTCATTCAAACAGCTTTGATTTGTAGTGTGGCCACAAAAGCAATGTGGCCTGGTCCTTCCCTCCTCCCTCACCCCACCCCATCATCAAACCCTTTGTATACCTGGGCTATCTTGACAATGCTGACTAGTAAAGTGATCTCAAAGTCTGTGTCTTTTTTTTAATAAAGAATGAATGATTGGATTCTGAACAGGGATTTTATTTCCTGTGCCAACTGTGGGGGGGAGGGGGATTAGCTTACAGGGAAGTACATTTCACCAAAGAGGGCGGCTTTGCATTAAGGGCAAACAGACAACTGTCACACCATAGCCTGGTCAGTCATGAAACTGTTTTTCAAAGGCTCTCTGATGCGCAGCGTGCCTTGGTGTGATCTTCTAATTGATCCTGGTGTCTGGCTGTTCAAAATTGGCAGCCAGGCAATTTGCCTCAACCTCCCACCCCGCCATAAACATTTTCCCTCTCACTCTCACAGATATTATAGAACACACAGCAAGCAGAAATAACAATGGGAATATTGCTTTTGCTGACGTCTAACCTACTCAGCAAACAGCGCCAGCGCCCTTTTAAACATATAAAGGCACATTCTACCACCATTCTGCACTTGCTCAGCCTGTAGTTGAACTGCTCCTTACTGCTGTCCAGGCTGCCTGTGTATGGCTTCATGAGCCATGGGAGCAAGGGGTAGGCTAGGTCCCCAAGGATAACTATTGGCATTTCAACATCCCCAACAGTAATTTTCTGGTCTGGGAAGAAAGTCCCTTCTTGCAGCTTTCCGAACAGCCCAAAGTTCCGAAAGATGCAAGCGTCATGCACCATCCCACACTGATCTTGGTGAAACGGCCCTTGTGATCCACCAGTGCTTGCAACACTATTGAGAAGTACCCGTTGTGGTTTATGTACTGCTTGGCAAGGTGGTCCGGTGCCAAGATAGGAACATGCGTTCTGTCTATCGCCCCACCACAGTTAGGGAACCCCATTGCAGCAAAGCCATCCACTATGACCTGCACATTTCCCAGAGTCACTCCCCTTATTTGCAGAAGGTTATTGATTGCCTTGGCTACTTGAATCACAGCAGCCCCCACAGTAGATTTGCCCACTCCAAATTGATTCCCGACTGACCAGTAGCAGTCAGGCATTGCAAGCTTCCACAGGGCTATCGCCATTCGCTTCTCAACTGTAAGGGCAGGTCTCATCTTGGTATTCCTGCGCTTCAGGGCAGGGGAAAGCAACTCACACAGTTCCATGAAAGTGGCCTTACGCATGCAAAAGTTTTGCAGCCATTGGGAATCATCCCATATCTGCAACAACAGTATGCGGTCCCACCAGTCCGTGCTTGTTTGCCAGGCCCAGAATCAGTGTTCCACTGTATCAACATGCCCCAATGCTGCCATGATATCCCATTTGCCACATCCTGTGCTTTCAAGAATGTCTGTGTCCATGTCATCCTCGCAATCTTCCTCATACTGGCAGCTCCTAGCTAGGCTCTGCACATACTTCAGGATAATGCGCGATTTACAATGCTCACAAAAGCAGTGTGCAGCTGAGCAGGATCCATGCTTGGCATGCTATGGCGTCTGCACGGATAATCCAGGAAAAAAGGCCCAAAATGATTATTTGCCATTGCTTTCAAGGAGGGAGGGGACACTGACGACAAAGATTCATAGATACTAAGGTCAGAAGGGACCATTATGATCATCTACTCCGACCTCCTGCACAATGCAGGCCACAGAATCTCACCCACCCGCTCCTGCAATAAACCTCTCACCTATGTCTGAGCTATTGAAGTCCTTAAATCATGGTTTAAAGACTTCAAGGAGCAGAGAAGCCTCCCTCAAGTCAACCATGCCCCATGCTACAGAGGAAGGCGAAAAACCTCCAGGGCCTCTCCAATCTGCCCTGGAGGAAAATTCCTTCTCGACCCCAAATATGGCAATCAGCTAAACCCTGAGCATATGGGCAAGATTCACCAGCCAGATACTACAGAAAATTCTTTCCTGGGTAATTCAGATCCCATCCATCTAATATCCCATCTCAGAGAATTAGTCCTATTTACCCTGAATATTTAAAGATCAATTACTTACCAAAATCCCATTATCCCATCATACCATCTCCTCCATAAACTTATCAAGTAGAATCTTAAAACCAGATAGATCTTTTGCCCCCACTGCTTCCCTTGGAAGGCTATTCCAAAACTTCACTCCTCTGATGGTTAGAAACCTTCATCTAATTTCAAGTCTAAACTTCCTGGTGGCCAGTTTATACCCATTTGTTCTTGTGTCCACATTGGTGCTGAGCTGAAATAATTCCTCTCCTGTATTTATCCCTCTGATATATTTATAGAGAGCAATCATATCTCCCCTCAACGTTCTTTTAGTTAGGCTAAACAAGCCAAGCTCCTTAAGTCTCCTTTCATAAGACAAGTTTTCCATTCCTCGGATCATCCTAGTAGCCCTTCTCTGCTCCAGTTTGAATTCATCCTTTTTAAACATGGGAGACCAGAACTGCACACAGTATTCCAGATGAAGTCTCACCAGTGCCTTGTATAATGGTACTAAAACCTCCTTATCCTTACTGGAAATGCCTCTCCTGATGCATCCCAAAACCGCATTAGCTTTTTTCACAGCCATATCACATTGGCAGCTCATAGTCATCCTATGATCAACCAATACTCCAAGGCCCTTCTCCTCTTCCATTACTTCTAATTGATGCGTCCCCAATTTATAACTAAAATTCTTGTTATTAATCCCTAAATGCATAACCTTACACTTCTCACTATTAAATTTCATCCTATTACTATTACTCCAATTTACAAGGTCATCCAGTATAATATCTCCTATCTCGTCAGTAGGTACTCCTGTATAATATCTCGATCCTTCTCTGAATTGGCAATACCTCCCAGCTTTGTATCATCTGCAAACTTTATTAGCACACTCCCACTTTTTGTGCCAAGGTCAGTAATAAAAAGATGAAATAAGATTGGTCCCAAAACCGATCCCTGAGGAACTCCACTGGTAACCTCCCTCCAACCTGACAGTTCGCCTTTCAGTAGGACCTGTTGCAGTCTCCCCTTTAACCAATTCCTTATCCACCTTTTGATGTTCATATTGATCCCCATCTTCTCCAATTTAACTAATAATTCCCCATGTGGCACGGTATCAAACACCTTACTGAAATCTAGGTAAATTAGATCCACTGCATTTCCTTTATCTAAAAAATCTGTTACTTTCTCAAAAAAGGAGATTAGGTTGGTTTGGCACAATCTACCTTTTGTAAAACCATGTTGTATTTTGTCCCATTTACCATTGACTTCAATGTCCTTAACTAATTTCTCCTTCAAAATTTTTTCCAGGACCTTGCATACTACAGATGTCAAACTACCTGGCCTGTAGTTACCCAGATCACTTTTTTTTTCTTTCTTAAAAATAGGAACTATATTAGCAATTCTCCAATCATTCGGTACTACTCCTGAGTTTACAGATTCATTAAAAATTCTTGCTAATGGGCTTGCAATTTCAGGTGCCAATTCCTTTAATGTTCTTGGATGAAGATTATCTGGGCCCCCCGATTTAGTCCCATTAAGCTGTTTGAGTTTCGCTTCTACCTCAAATATGGTAATATCTACCTCCATAACCTCATTCCCATTTGTCATGCTACCATTATCCCTAAGATCCTCTTTAGCCTTATTAAAGACTGAGGCAAAGTATTTGTTTAGATATTGGGCCATGCCTAGATTATCTTTAACCTCCACTCCATCCTCAGTGTTAAGCAGCCTCACTTTTTCTTTCTTAGTTTTCTTCTTATTTATATGGCTATAGAACCTTTTACTATTGCTTTTAATTCCCATTGCAAGGTCCAACTCTACTCGACTTTTAGCCTGTCTCACTTTATCCCTACATGTTCTGACCTCAATTAGGTAGCTTTCCTTGCTGATCCCTCCCATCTTCCACTCCCTGTATGCTTTCTGCTTCTTCTATAGCATAGCATAGTTAGTTCATTTATAAGTTTCAGTTACGGGGGATTGCCCCCCCTTTTCATTGTCATCGGGGCATGCCATGATCCCCGGGCTTCAAGACTTGCCGAGACTGCACGAAGTGCATGCCTAAAAGTGACCCCCCACACCTCCTGTTTACGGTGTCTGGGCAAGGGTCACCAAAAAGACTACTGCAAGATTTGTCAGGAATTCTGACCAAGAACTCTTAAAGAGGAAGCAGCGGCTTAAAATCCTCCTCATGGAGGCAGCTTTCTGATCTCAGTCAGACACTGGCATCGGGGATCCCACTCCCAGTATCTCTTCTTCGGCACAGAGTGCTCCAGCACCATATTCGAGAGATATGGCACCCAAGAAGGACACTGCCAAGAAGACTCGGCACCATCATGGAGCCTCTCGGGGGAACTTGACTTATTTGGGTGGAAGGTGTATTCAATGGGGGGACAACTCTGAATATCAAACCAGCAGGCCATCGTCAGTAGGTACTCCTACAATACCTACTCGGTGATGGCTAAATTCACAGAGTTTCTCCCCTCAGAATCCCAGGGCAAATTTTTGGCTTTGGTTGAGGAAAGGAGACTGATCTCCAGGGCGTCCCTGCAAGCTGCACTTGACAGGGCAGATGCTGCCACTAGGATCATAGGCACAGGAGTAGCTATGAGAAGGGGCTCATGGCTCCAGGTTTCTGGTCTCCCCGTGAGGTCCAGCAAACCATACAAGACCTGCCTTTTGAGGGAGAGACTCTTTTCGGAGAAAATGAATAAGAGGCTAAATAGCCTCAAGGACTCCAGAGCCACTCTCAGGTTCCTAGGCCTCTACACACCGTCAACGCAGCAGAGACCCTTCCGTCCACAGCCTCCTCAGTGGTTCAGTCACCAGAACTGCCAGGATGGTTCCAGAAGGAGGAACAGGACTGGCAGGAGAAGGCCGTGTCAACCCTCTGACCAGGGCTCAGGACAACCCAAAACAAAGTCAAGGATGGTGTACCATACCAAGGACTGGATCCACCCTGCCTTCCCTTCTTGTCCCAACTATCCCGTTTCTACCATGCATGGTCCCAGATCACCTCAGATGGCATTGTAGAGAGGGAATACTCCATCCAATTCTGTGCCCTGCCACCTTTCCACCCCCCTTCCCTATCCCTCTTCAGGATCTCTCTCCACATCAACGTCCGAGAGCCAACAGTGGTGCGCCTGGCGTACCAGACCTTCCAGTGGAGCTTTCCTGTTCAGACCAGGTTAGACAAGTCCTCCTGGGCAGCAGGAAGCCATCTACGAGAGCCACCTACCTGGCCAAGTGGATGAGAGTTTCAGTCTGGTTGGCGCAGCGCCAATCGCTCCCAACGCTACCCCCAGTGCCACTTATTCTGGACTACCTCCTCCATCTGAAGCAGCAGGGGCTTTCGTTGTCATCAATAAGGGTTCACTTGGCCACCATTTCGGCCTTCCACCCGGGTGAGGAGGGCTGCTCTGTCTTTGCTAACCCATTGGTCAGCTGATTTCTCAAAGGACTTGACAGACTATACCCTCACGTCCAGCAGCCTGTCCCAGCTTGGGACCTCAACCTTTCTTGACTCATGGCACCACCCTTTGAGCCCTTGGCATCCTGCTCCCTGCTCTTCTTCTCTTACAAGGTCACATTCCTGATAGCGATAACCTTGGCAAGGAGGGTGTCTGAGCTTAAGGCCCTAACATCAGAGCCCCCTTACATCGGGTTCTATAAGGACATGATTCAGCTCAGACCTCATCCTGCTTTCCTCCCAAAGGTTGTGTCGCAGTTTCACATCAACCAGAAGATCTTTCTCCCAGTGTTCTGCCCTAAGCCTCATTCCAGTGGCAGGGAGCAGAGACTCTACTCTCTGGATGTCCGCAGGGCATGGATGGGGACTGGGAACAGAGGCTATGGGGGACAATGTCATGGCTGGGCTGGGCGCTGTATAGATCACGGTGTTAATTTAAAAAACTTTCAGCAAATGGATTGGGCTAGTTCTGGGCTATATTTTAAGTGACTTTGGGCTACTGCCAGTATTTAGCCTTAGATGGAGTTTACCACCAGCTTTGGGCTGCATTCCCAAGCAACCCGACTCCAAGAAGACCCGGTCCCGGCACACCAGGGGCCGCTACCGGCCTCACACCGTCCACAGGTGCGCGGACCCCACCCGTTTACCTCATAACGGTTTCACGCCCTCTTGAACGCTCTCTTCAAAGAAGATCCCTCTTAACGGGTGGGGTCCGCGCGCCTGTGGACGGTGTGAGGCCGGTAGCGGCCCCCGGCGTGCCAGGACCGGGTCTTCTTGGAGTCGGGTTGCTTGGGAATGCAGCCCAAAGCTGGTGGTAAACTCCATCTAAGGCTAAATACTGGCACGAGACCGATAGTCAACAAGTACCGTAAGGGAAAGTTGAAAAGAACTTTGGGCTACTGATGCAGTAGAAATCTGGTCACCAATAATCATGCTGGTTTTCTTGAAAAGCAGAGGTAACAGACTGATAAATCTGTGAAAAATACGTGGCGCTGACAGCAGTGTGAAAAAAGATTCTTTAAATAAGCTGTATGGACAGTGGGTATGGAAAACTGCCATTCCTGAACAGGGTTTTTGTATTGATTGTAACCAGTGTCTGAATGCACTTCTTTCGTGTGACATCACATCTGCAGTGATTATAGGTTTGTATTTTGTATTTTTTAGTGTGTATGTGCAACTGTTAAATGAAGCTAAAAAAAATTTTTTGCTTCGCTATGCTCCGCAACTTACATTTTTGATCTTAGTTACTTTGATGTGCTCCCACACGTCTCTCCCTGGATTTGGTTTACAAAATATGGTCAGCTTATCTTAAAGATAGCCAGGCATGGACACTATACTTCTCACCAGTACCAAAATGATTTAATACATTCTGCTGCAGAAGTCTTGAGAGAAAACATTGTTGAAGAGATCAGACAAGCCAAGTATTTTCTGTCCTTGTTGATGAAACTAAAGATGCATCAAAAAAAGAGCAGCCGTATCTCCTTTTACACAACCACTGGAAAAAAATCATTCGGGAAAGAACTCTGGGCTGCTTCCATATGGATTCAGTATTTAGATTTTCCATTTCAAAAACGGATTATTGAAAAACTACAGCATTTGAAGATTGATATGAATTACATTGTTGTACAGTGCTATGATGGAGGTTCTTGTGGTGTTTAGATGTTGCTTATAATTATTAGAATTGGGAGCACTGGCTAGTGGGAGTCTGAAAGGACAGGAAATAGGAGGCGGGGGAGGAGTTGAGAGGCTGGGAGAAAGCTAGAGGGTGCAGCAGCAGCTTGGTACAGAGGTTTCCACTTTGAAAATAAAGTCCTGTTGAAGCTTGTTAGTACCTTGCCTGGTTGATACAACACTTCTGTGCTGAGTGTAATGAGATTTTTGCTCTCAATGTTCTGAAATACCTTGCAACACCTTAATAAAGGCTTGCAGAAAAACCTGGGAGGGATTTAAAAACGCCATAAAATTCACTTTTCCCAATTGACATAATTAAGGTGGTGACAGTGTCAGGACACTTTGATTTGCATAAAACAATAATTAATTTTAAGAGTCAGGCTCTCATTAAGTAGAAATTAATGACAGTTTAAATTTAGAAAATCCAACATGGCGGATCAAAATGGTGAAGATCTAAATTTAGGATCTTAGAAAGATCTAGAATCCAAGATGGCATCAGGGAAGAGCTTTCCTCTCTAAAAATAGTCATGACATCAGGGGAGGAGCTAGAAAAGCTAGAAGCTAATTGGCTAAGAAGAGCTGACCGTGAGAGAGCAAACAGTATATAAAGCCAACAGCCAGCAGATTTAAGTGTCGGGTTTTGTGGTTTGTGAAGATCAGAGCTTGGCTACACTTGCGAATTAGAGCGCATTAAAGCAGCCTTAGCTGCCCTAGCTCACTACCCTTCCATACTGGCAAGGCACGTAGAGCGCTCTGACTCCATGGCTAGAGCGCTCCTTGTATTCCACCTCGGTAAGAAGATTAACGCTTGCTGCGTCTTGGCTGAAACGCCAAGGCATCAGTGTAAACGAGGTGTTGCATTACTGCACTTTGATCAGCCTCCGGAAACATCCCATAATCCTCTTAAGTCAAGTGGCCAGTCTTCTTATTGTTTTTGAATCACTGCAGGAATGCGGATATGCCCTTTGAAAGCTCCATTTCTGACAGCTGGCTGCTTATCTGCTCCGAGACAAACCAACCATTAGTGTGGAATGCTGTGTGAGAGAGAGAGGCAGGGGGGGCCTGCTGCTGTCTGAACTTACAAGACAGCATGCGGACATGCTCTCAGCCCCCCCAAAACCCACTCTCTCTCCCCCCACATACACACACCACACTCCCTGTCACACTCCACCCCCCCCATTTGAAAAGCACGTTGCAATCACTTGCATGCTGGGATAGCTGCCCATAATGCACTGCTCCCAATGCCACTGCAAGTGCCGCAAATGTGGCCACGCCAGTGTACTTGAAGCTGTCAATGGTGGACAGACTGCCGCACTTTCCCTACTGCGCTCTCTGAAGGCTGGTTTAACTCAAAGCACACTACATCTGCAAGTGTAGCCATGCCCTCAGAAGCATCAGGGAGCAGTATCTTAAGATGATTCTGGAAAAGCAGCAGCACAACTCAGACTGCCTTGACAATGGCCTTCAGCAGCTACCGCCACTACCATAGCTTCTGAGGTAATAGCAGCAGCTGCAGTTCAGCGCACCACCTTTATCTTCAGCTTATGTAATATCTTATTTACAGAACAGAAGGCCCATCAGATGTAACAGAGGGAATTGAAGAAAATAGAAAAATCAGACATACACCCTCTATTACTAAAGAATGATTGCATCTGTCAATAAAGCTGGATGCTTGTTTGAATTAAATCTACCCCAACCCATTGTGTGACTATGTGGCCTCCACTCAGAGAATGTTAATTGCAAATTGTAACATCATTTAAATGTAATTACATTGTAATTATTATATCCTCTAGATGTGATATAGGAATATTCATACAATCTGTGCCTTATTTGGTGCATCACTTTATTATATAATTTTAAATGTAATTCTGTTGTGTTTTATTAAATCCTATATATCTTTTCTTGCTTTATTAATTTTGCTGTAACTATTTCTATTAAATAAATAATTATTTTGTGTTTGAAGAGTTTCTGCTTGTGTGTGTCAATCCTTGAGCAGAAGGCTGTATCAGTATCCTTTCAGGGGTTAGCAAGACTAGCTCTGGGGAGCTCTCTGCAGGTCGGAGACAAGCCCCCTGCTAACACCCTGTCAATACCTTTAGGGTGGGCCACAACCTTATTACTCTTTAATTAAATTGGAAATGTTATCGTAGGCTAATTTTAAGTGGCATCTAAAATTTTAGGGTAACAAATTGGCGTCCCTGTATTGGTGGGCTCAAGGCGCTATTTTAATATAAGTTAACGTCTCAAGGTCCGGGCTTGAAGGGGTGGTTTTAGAACAAAAATTAACAATAGCACCCGCTATTGGATAAAAGGACAATTGACATCAAGTAGTAATTTTTTCTTTTCTGCTTTCTTTTTTCCTTCTTTCCTCTCTTTTCTACCTCTTTCTTTTATGAAAACAATACTCGCACTTATTTTTGTCCTTTTCTTTACATATACCTACATGCACATCGGACTGACGTGTGCGGGTCCGATGCGAATAGGACCCGTCACTCAGGTATGACGGGGGTTGTAATTATACTTGGAATATTTTCACTATCTGGCTGGATTTGACATACACACATGCATATCTGGCAGCCTTTAGGTGTGGCTGGATTCAACATAAGTTTCTTTTTTCTTTCTGCTCTTTTCTACTTCTTTCTGAAAAACCAGTTTCTTTTAAACGATGAGCTCTAAAGGCAAGGAACATCAAAATAATTGATAAGATGTCTATTATAAAATCAATAGGGACCTTATGAATTATTTACTGTTTAAACTGACACTCTAGCCTTAATTCTAAAAAAAATGGGCTAAACATTTAAGAGCTCATTTAAAGGGTCAGTATAATACAGTAAATACCTACGGTAAAGGAAGAGAGCTCTATTTTGTAAACTAAAAAGGAAGAGTGGGGTCTCTCTCTCTCTCTCGTAAATTAAAAGTATAATACCTCATTGCTGAGACCAGTAGCATAGAATCCTAGACCCCAGTGATGAGCTAAGATTGGTGGTATAAGAAGCAATGAAAGGTCGTCCAAGTAACACTAGACAATCTTTTATTTTTTTAAGTAAAAATTTAGAGGTGTCTTCAAGCTATGCAAGTTTGAATAGTAAGTAAAACTTGTTACTCAGCTGTGGACGGGGTTGAGATTATGTAAATAATTATACTCTGGTTGAAATCACTACCTGTCCAGACATAGAAAGGAAGGACAGTAAGTGCAAACAACATCAAGATAACAAAAAGGAAACTGAGGCACAACATTTCAGAAATAATGTTGGGAAATAACTCAAATAATTTAAGGCTAAGTAAACAAGAGTTTGAAAAAGAAGAATTGATAAGCAATCTCAAATTAGAAATAAATAAGTGGAAGGCAAGAGCAGAAAAGTTAACTGAGGAAAAAGGAAGAAAGGACAAAGAATTGACTGATTTAAGAACTGAAGTTACTATATTAAAAGCCTCACAGAAGGAATTAGCTAACTTAGAAACAAAAGTTAAAATTTTAAAAAATACTCTGCCAGCGCAAACTGCTCAAATTGTTACCTTACATAAAGAATTAAAAGCGTTAACTAAATAAAGGCAAGAGCTGCTGATTTAGAAGTAAAGATTGATGTTCTAGAAACAAAAGCTGAAACTATAAGAAAAATGCAGACTGTAGCTATGCAGGAGGCAACAGAGTGGAAACTAAAAGCATTAGATAAACAAGCCGCAGTAGAAGTCTTATTCAGTCCTGGTACAGGTTCAGAAGCTTTTCCTAGATCCTCCTACAAAAATAATATTAATAGGTGGTGGGAGGGAGAGTAAAATATTTCTCTCCAGGATGGGAGTCTGATTCTGTAAGAAGCTTGCTTGAGAGAGAACAATGGGCAAAAGACGACCCAGAGTCATATATGACTTGGAATTCAATGCACAAACAGAAAAATGCAAGGAACTACGATCTAAAGAAACATTAGTTCCACGATTGGACGTAACAGGAAAAACAGCAGGACGAAACTAGCTATGGAAAAAGTTATTGCAGTATGAGCCTAGAGATCAAATTGGTGGTTTACCCACAGAAGAATTGTGCTGAAGAGTAGATAACCATGAAAAGAACATATCTACGGCTTTACCTAGCCTTAAAGATCAGGCATAAAGAAGACTGAGCACCCCTTATCTCCCCGATGTCAGAAAAAGATAGTGCCAGTAAATCAGCATGATCTACAAACAAAGAACTGGGGAAGAGCTACTGTATATGTGGAATTTAATAGAGGAGCATCTAGATAAAGTATGAATAAATCATTGTATAGTAAATAATTATATAGTAAATTGTATAGGATATAAAGATAAATAATATTAGTAATGTTAGCTAATAAGTATGTAATGGGTTGGGTTCAATTAGGTAGTAGATAATGTGTTAAGCTTGAGACTAAGGGATGCAGCAACTATTCAAAATCTATTACTGAAGCACATAAACAATCAGCAAGAGGAAAGACAGTAAGTTTAGAACATTCCCATTAACAAAAGGTATAGGGATATGTTTTAAAGTTAAAGCTATAGTATAAATAGGTATAAAATGAATAGCAATTAAGGTAGCAATATTGCTGATCTTCAAGAAATGAGAAAATCGAAAGCAAATAGAAGGAGCTATTGAAGTTGAAGCTGATGAAGTTGAAACCACTGCCAAGGAATTTGAAATTGCTATTCCGGGTCAAGCAGTCACAACTGCTGAGCACAACGATACAAAAATGGCAAAAAGACTGAACAAAAAATATCATCCAGGCTTGCCTTGTTTTTTGCGCCTAGTAAGCTGGGTCAGTCATCTACACGTGATGTTCCAAAGAGCACTCAAGAATCTATAAAAATCTGATTTTTACTATCTTATTCTGGACAGAATTCTTGCTGCACATAACAGATGATTCACCTTCAACTCCAGTTTGTTTTCTGCACTAACTGTGATCCAAAGAGTGAAAAAATTCTTCATTATGAGAAACTAAAAATAATTGCCAATTGTTTTGGATCAACAGGCACCAATTTTGGCGATCTGGATGCAGATGTCAAAAATGCCAAGAAGTATATTACACCAAAACAATTAACTTCAATTTCTGAATTAAAAATCAATTCAGGTGTACAAAATTTCTCCTGGAGGCTGCCAGATTCAAAGGCGGCGGCCTGATAACATTGCGATGTGGAGCTCAATGCGAGCTATGTGTTATAATTTGATATTTCAGCAAAACATTTATAAAAAGATGTTTCAGGTTTTTTTGGTTTGATTACCTTGGAGGAAAGGACAGCTGAAGCCATTCCTCAAACCTTGTTCAAGTTTTGCTCAAAACAAAGAGGACAAGAATGCTCTACTGTTCTGAGTATAGATGTACAAACACACTAATACAAGTGGTTAGAAGTGCTTTATGGCAGTTTTTCTCAACCTGTGGACTATGTCTAAGGGGTCAACAAAAGACTAAGACTGAATGATTGAACAGAATTCAACTATAGATACACACACAGATTTCCAAAGGGTTCTACACCTCCATTCGAAAATTTCCAAAGGTGTCTGCACCTCCATTCAAAATTTTTAGGGGTCCATAAATTAAAAAAAAAATGTCTGAGAACCGCCGCTTTATGGAACTTGCACAGTTCACTCTTGGTTTTCAACGCCACTAAGCAATGCAGATGTGGAGAGGATATTCTCTCAAATGAACATTAATATCTAAGCTTAGAAATCAACTTGGACAAAACACAGTGACTAGCATATTGCACATCTACTATGGATAAAAAAGACTAGAAATCTGCTGCAAAGATTTCCAGCTAACAGGAGATGCTATAGTGATTCAATGCATCAGTGTACAGTGGCTCAGTGTAAGCACCAGCAGGAGGACCAAGTTCAAGCACAGAAGACCAGGACGACAGGGAATACGACTTTTTCTTGGATCAGGATTAATGCCTACAGTTGGGATACTTGGTGAGGTGAACACATTTTTCTTTTTCTGGTTTAAAAATGTAAGCTTTACCTTTTGTCAGATGCAACTAAAGTAAAATTCAGGAGCAGCGGCACCAAAATGAACACATTTCTAAGTATTGTTCGTTTTCTGTATTTAACAGAGTTTAGTTCACAACAGACAAGAGGAATATAGGAGAACCATAGACAACAAGGCTTGAAGATGGCAGATGGTGCAGACCTGAGGGCCAGAGCACTGAACCCACAGAAAAGGCAACACTGATAGATTGCTAATGCTAGCCATCACCCTTGGACTTCTGAAGGCACGTAGCCAAACAACTGGAGGACTGAGCAGCTTACAACTAACATGCTTAAGGCATCCTGCCATCCAGGAGTCAGTCTGGGAGTTTTATTTCATTGATTTTGTTCCAAGGGGTTGCAGTAGAATGGGATACGTCCTCCTTACGTTTGTGTGCAGGGAGGTGGAATATAAATGTCTTTTTTGGTGCTTACAGTGGATTAAAGTGAGGCAAGTAACTGGCATGTGCTTGGTTTTCAGAGCTCTATGGAATGAGAGGATTAGATGTGCTCCAAGGATTTCCTACTAACGGTGGAGATTCTACACAGATTCAACACATTGCATACCAGCAGCAGGAACCAGATAAAGTTCAAGCACAGAAGACTAGGAGAATGAGTTGGAGGATCTTTTCTTGGAGTACTCTATGAATAATGCCTACAGGGACCTTATTGGTGAATGAGAACATTTTTCTTTTTCTGATTTAAAATGTGAGCCTGTATCTTTATATCAGGCAACTAAAGTAAAAATCAGCAATGCCACCAAAATGCCCACATTTGTAACTATTGCTTTGGTATTTTACAGAGTTTGGTACACGTGTATACAGCAGGAAACAGACAAGGCTTCAAGGTAGCAGATGGTGCAAGCTGACCTGAGGGACTTGGGCTGAAACCACAGAAAGGACAACACTGACAGCCTGCCTAAGGGACTACACTGGTGGTGGTGGTCTGCTGCTGGGCAGCATTCTTGAACTTCTGGAGGGAAGTAGCCTCAACTGTAAAGATTCAGATGCTGCATAACTAGAGTACTCATCTCCATTCGTGCTTTCATTTCCACAGAAAATTAGTTCCTGCATGTACTAGCCTCCAGAGCTGTTGCCTGACTGTGGGTCTGACATACTGACCTTTTCTCTCTGCTGACGACAAAAATGTGGGTGGCCAATATCCAAGCCGATGAATAAACTAGGTAACCTTGTATTTGATTTCGTCTCACATGTTCACAAGCGTGATGAGGGTTCTGTTCTGTAAGTGTATACTGCATGCCCCTGAAGACCATGTACTCGTATGCAAGACCCACAGTCCTAATTGCTCTCTCAGCATGTTTTTCTTCATAATATCCTGGATCACCTGCCATGTTGGTACAATTCCAGCAGACAGACAGTTCCAGAGCAATCTCAATCAACCAGCCTTTCCCCCCAGTTATAACTAGATCTACTATCACCAGAGATGCATTCAGGGATCCATGAATCTACAGGGAGAAATGGAAAATAAGTATAGGGCCCTCAACACTTTAGTTTAGTGAGACTACCTAATCTCTAGACAAAGAATATGCATGTGATGATAGTCTTGGTCAAGTGTCTAACACAGGAACCCAGGGAGAGGCAAGCACCACACTGTTTAAAGCTTGCAGGCATTGCATACAAGAATGGGTGCAGCATATAGCAAGGGTGTTATGACACAAGGCATGACCTTGACCTGAGTCTAAAACAATACTGATTCTCTGCCAACATCTATGCCCTCAAGAGACAAGATGTGTCGCCGCAAATTGTTTATGGTGATTTATCAGAAGTTTAATAGCAATTGTTTTCCCCATGATTGCTGTTTTCATAAGCTGATTTGTGTAATTATTTATACATTACATTGTACATTACATTACAAGTATTGGTAATGCAGACCCAACATATATTAAACTAGGATATTTCACTTGTGCAAATGTTTTTTTTGATGGGGAGAGGGGGGTGCATCACGCATGATTTTGACTCTAAAGATGACTAACATAAGGACTGGAAAAGCTTTCTATTGACCACATCATGTGTCATCTCAAACATGTTGAACTATCAAAGGTGAAATTTATAGGGAATAGAATATGATATGGTTGATGTGAGAACATGTTCTGTTAAAAATGTAGCCTTCGTTTTGGATAGAATACAAGAATAAACATCTTGATTCTTCTGCAGTGTTGGGCACACCACTTTAGAAATGGCTCCTGTTTCAGAACTTATCCCAGTTTTGAACCCACGAACTCCTTTCATCACCTACACATACTAATACACTACTTTGATATCTGGGAACAATAAGCCTCTGTGGGCAACACCAGGTACTTACACACACTTCAAGCTAAATGTGATCAGGTATATAATCAGATTACAGGGCTGTAAGAAAGTAACAGCATTTTATCTAACAGTGTTTAGAAGTATGTTGGTTGCCTCTAGTCACCAGTGATTGACTAGTGGCATTATCCTGTTACCAAAAAAATTGGCAGCACAGCACATATTGACCTCTTGAATGTAAAGGGACTTCATATATTTCAAATGGTTTCCCCATTCAGAACACTTTAGTATCCAATCCTGCTCCAAGTACAGTCAATGTGTTATTGAAAAAAACTCTCTCAATGAGACAGACTGCTAACTAATCAACAGAACAAGGTCCCAGCCCAGTCTCCAAAAAGGGAGAAGGCACAGGACAGGATAGTGGTTTGCCCTCATTAGAGAGCTTCGCATCTCTCATCAGGATCACATTTTACTAAAGAGAGAGAGAGGTTGGCTAATGTGAAAAGTGACAAAAGCATCATGAACGCAGCAGACCAACAGTCACACATTAACATTTTAAAAGGGACTGAATGAATTCTGCAGGCAGGATTAATAGTTGCACTTTCAGCAACTAAGTTAAAAAGTTATAAGACCAAGAGAAAGAGTTGTGATGCAAGCTCTGCCCTATCAGGCATCCTTTCTTTAAGGCATATTGATTGGCAGATGAAATAGGGAAGGAATTTCTCCCTTACGCTATGGTCTAAAATCGCAAAACCACTCAGAGGTTTGTGTGTTCCCACCCCCCAAGACAGTAAGATACAGGCCACTGATATAAACACAGAATGCCAGACTAGATGGATCAATGGTCTTTCAATATGACATCTAGTTCCTGAAGCCATGCTAATTTTTTTTCAATACTAAAATATTTCTTAATACTTGGAAATTCTTGCTAATCACTGCATGATATTAAAATTTTTTGTACTATGACATCTTTTTATAACAGGGTGCAAGTATTGTGAACTGAATGAAATAAAGAGGCTCTTACACAGCCTTTTTGTCCACGGATCACAGACTAAATACTTAGCCTCATGAGGTAGCTACTGTCCTCATTTTACAGATTGGGAAACTGAGGCACAGTTTGTGTGATCTGTCCAAAACAACAAGAGCAAGTCAGTGACCCAGCTGGTAACAGAACCCAAGAGTCCTGACTGCTAGGTATCTCCCTTCCTGTACTTGATGTTCATAATCCCAATTTGATAGTTGTTACTGTAAGTTAGTGTGTTTTTAATTGTAGAGGGAAAAAAATAGATACACAGCTTGTGCTGTACTCTTGGGCGACAACTTTGTAGCATGCTATGCATTCAGGTGGGTCCTTTGTTTGGGTGTAGTGTACTTAAACTATGGACTAAAATTATACTATGTTTTCACTGAATGTTGCCATATTTCTCAGTGGCAAGGTTACAAAAAAATGCATCCCCACAACCGCTATAGGTAGGAGCTAGATACCTGCTTCTGTTTTGAATAGAATCCCAGAGCAGTGCTGCCATATAAAAGGGAAAAGAGAAAATTAAAGTTATCATCCTACACCAACCATGTTAGTCCTGCATAAATCAGTGGATTGTGTGCAAACATATTAAGGCGGAATGGTAAAAATCCTGATACAACTTGTGGAAAAAATAGTGAACATGTGCAAAAGACTGCACAGCTAAGTGAAATGTTTACCATTTATAACTGGTCAAATTTGGAGAACCCCTACACTGATCCACTCTCTATTTTAAAACAGGATAAACAAAACATTGTAGGAGCTAAGGAAAAATATAACTTAAGGGGAAGATTAGTGGCAAATTTTAAACAGGTCCATGTATTTCATCTATAAGAACGCCTGCAAAATACCTAATACAATCTCTTCCCTTTTGTTTTGTAAATTGTTCTTAAAATCCAGTTTTTTTTAAATGTGAATTCTAATATCGTCCAAGTTCACAGTCCTAAATGTTTAAATGTGAAACTTTATCTGATGAAAGTTGTAACCATTGCTTTAGGTCAAGAAAACTTCCATTTAATACACTCAAATGGAAAAAACAAGGCCTCTTACAGTGCATTTTGAACCCACTCTAACAACATAGCTTTCAAAAGGTAAGTTCAGCTATTTTAAGAAAAGAAGAACCTCCGTCAGGGACAGAATGGGAGCAAGATATCAGGGAATATCAGAAAAGGAGATGGAAGGAGAAATTGCAGTTGCATTATTGTAATCCACCACTTTAATACAACATTTATATCAAAGCCTAAAAATAGTTATAGTCCAACCCTCACCCTATGTAAGATTTCTCACCATTGTATATTTCTAACCATTTCATCCCATGTTTAATCTCTTAGGAAATAAGGCTTCCAACCCATTACAGTGGGAAAAAATTCCCCAGCACAAGTAAACCTATCAGAAAATTCTCTGATATTAGATTTTAAAATTCCCTTTCTTCATTGCATCCAGCTACTCCTAATTACAAGCTTGTACAATCCTAAATAATTCTTTTTGTTTTATACCCTTCAGGTACTCTACCCCTAAAATAAAGTCAGGTTTCAGAGTAGCAGCCGTGTTAGTCTGTATTCGCAAAAAGAAAAGGAGTCCTTGTGGCACCTTAGAGACTAACACATTTATTTAAAAATGTATTTAATAAATTTGTTAGTCTCTAAGGTGCCACAAGTACTCCTTTTCTTTCTACCTCTAAAAGTATAACTTGTCAAAAGTTTTTTTTTTACTTAGCCATTAGTCAGTCCCTAAATCCTCCATTAACTTTTGTTGCTTTTCTCGGAATTCATTCAAATTTGTCTACACCTTTCTGGAAATGAGGTACCCTAATTGAATGCAGTATTCTATACATCTACTCTCAATAGAGGAGCTAGTATAGTGCCTCCCTGTCCAATTAAGTATGTTGCAAACTCGCATCTAATTTGCTGTCCACACATAATCCTCCAATCATGCATCCTCACTCAAATTGTTCAGAGCAGCAACAAAGGAGATTGTGGACACCCTAATGCTATTAAATATTTGAAATAAATTTGAGTTGTGTTTGGACCATTACCCTTGTTAACATCTTGAAATCAGATTACAAAACACTTAGTGGGGGAGTGACAGCTTTCTAGCCCTTTCTAGAATACCTTGTTTATGTGATGTTCTCTATAATTCTGAGAAGTTTGGGAAGAGGGAGTTAAAACAATCTGCAGATAGAGAGGATGAGGCCTTAGAGCTCTAAACTCCCACAGCTGTTTTAGGTCACACTAGTAACTGAAGTTTGGATCGAACATTTGCAGAGGAGAAGCATAAACCCAGAATCCTCCTTTGTAGTATATGCTCCCTTCTCAGCTACTTATTTTCTGAAGTAAATGAAGTCACACCAGCTATATATTTTACTTTTTTTTTTTTTTTTTAAAAAAGTGCGTTCAGACCGGAGCCTGCATGAGCGCAAAGATAACAGAGGATATCCCCTCAACAAAAAAGGTTTCAACCCATTGTTTCATGTTCTCTGTGTGTGTGTATATAAATCTCTCCTCTGTTTTTTCCACCAAATGCATCCGATGAAGTGAGCTGTAGCTCACGAAAGCTTATGCGCTAATAAATTTGTTAGTCTCTAAGGTGCCACAAGTACTCCTTTTCTTTTTGCGAATACAGACTAACACGGCTGCTACTCTGAAGCCATCTTAATGCTCTGACCTTTTCTCCCTTCCCCACAGCCTTTGGGGTAGAGAGAGAGATTGAAAGCAGGCCCCAGGGCCAGAAAGCAGACACTTGACAATTGCAAGATTAAGCTGCAGCCCAGAGCTAATCGGTGCAGCCTGACCCCCTGGCTTTAGCGTCAGGCACCAGGGAAGCGCCCGGGTTTTTCCAGCTGCTTGTGGTTCCTCCCTCCCCTACGTGTGAGGAGCAAAGATTGTGTCGTGCGCGTTTCAGAGTCAGGTGTACAGCAGCCAAGCTCCCTGCGAGCCTGGGCCTGCCCTTGGCCCTAGCAGCTCCCGCCTGAGGACGCAGCTCCCCAGCGGCCTCCAAGGTGCCCCCTGCCCAGCTGCAGCAGCCACGCGCTCCGCTCTCGCAAGCCCCACGTGGCGCGCCCTCACGGGCCGCTCGCCGCCAGCGCGCGCCTCGCCCCGCCCCCTTTATTGCCTCCCGCCGTGACCTACCCGCCAATCCCAACGCGAGAAGTGGCCCCTCGGCGCAGGCAAGCCCCCCGGCCCCGCCCCCTCCCTCTCCCTCCCTCCTCCTCCCGCCCCCTCCTCTCCTTTGTCCCCAGCCCTCCCGCTGCAGGAGCGTTGCCGCTGGAACTAGTGGCAGCTGCTGATTGGTGATGCCCCCGGCAGCCAATGGGAGGGAGGCACCTCAGAGCGGGCGGGCGCGGAGGGTGGGCCCAGCCCCCTGAGAGGAAGAGAAAGAAGGGGGCGGCGAGGAAAGGGCGAGGCGCAGAGCAAGGCCGGTGGCGGAAGGTGTCGTTTTCAGGGCATCGCTAGGGCCCGCAAGGATGAATGCGAGTCAGGTCTGCCTGTTGGTGCTTCTCCTGGGGCTGGCTCAGCTTGCTCTCTTAGCACGATGCCAAGCAGAAGAGCAACAGCCTGGTGGAGGTGAGTCCTGCTGTCGTCGAGGCGAGCTGGTTGGTCTCCGGTCTGAAAATGAAACGGGCTTGTGCTAGAAGGCTGTGGACTGTACAGCTCAAGGGAGGAGGGCTTTGTAAAGGGGTGACTACAAAATCTGCGGGGCCCTGGGCGGGTACTGGTACGCAGGAGCTCCAGGTCTCCCTGCGGAACGAGAAGGAAAAGATTAAAACGCGGGGAGGGCGAGGGAAGCGAGGGCTGGTCGGTAAGCAATTAAAAGAATTCGAGGATGTGTGAAACGTAACATGTTAAATAATGATATGAGAAAATAAGGGCAGTTGGCGGCTCACAGGGGTTAAAGTGTAAAAAAAAAAAGAGCCAAAATCTCTGGAAATTGGAGGTGGCAGTTGTAATCCTAAAGCCCTGAGGTTAAATAAGGAAAATGCTTGCCAGAGTATCTAAAGACTATTGACAGGTTTCAGAGTAGCAGCCGTGTTAGTCTGTATTTGCAAAAAGAAAAGGAGTACCCGTGGCACCTTAGAGACTAACTTAGTCTCTAAGAAAAGGAGTACCCGTGGCACCTTTAGAGACTAACCAATTTATTAGATGCATCCGATGAAGTGAGCTGTAGCTCACGAAAGCTTATGCTCTAATACATTTGTTAGTCTCTAAGGTGCCACAAGTCCTCCTTTTCTTTTTGCGAATACAGACTAACACGGCTGCTGCTCTGAATCCTTTTCTAAAGACTATTGATCTGCTAAGTAGATAAAATTGCCACATCCCTTACAATATTTATGAAACTCATGGATTGCTTTTGACCAGCTAGCTTGTGTCCTGTTCTTATTTGCATTGCAGAAACCCAAAGACTGACTATTCTCTTTTTGTGCAAATATTTTATGCTTTGTTTTGCTTTCTTTATAGATAGGTATTCTGGAACTCATTGCGTTGGGTCATTCGCATTGAAAGTGAAAACTCTCTATTATAAGGTTAGAAATTCCAAGGGACAAATTAATCTCAATTCAGAGGGTCAGCATGAGGCCTGTACACTTACTAAAGAGCCAATCCCACAATTAGAATGCACATGGGTGCAGTGCACATTGATTTTAATAGCAGTACAAGGGGTGTGTCTGTGCACAGTCACTTGTAGGCTCAGGGCCTGAGAGCTTTGAGGGATAACACCTTAGGTGAATACTCTGTGATAGGATGAATTTCATTTCTAAGACGTATTCCCGCAAACATGTTTGTGAGTAAAACCTGTTTGCAGGATTGCGTCCTGAGGGAGCGATGCAAAGTAAACATGGTTTTAAAATAAGCCTGAAGTTATCTTATAACTTCTATATCTTTAATCTTATTTTGCTGGAGGAAAAAATATATTTTTCAGTCTTTTTATGTTTCTGTAACTAGAACTAACTATTGCACTTGACCTTATGAAGCAAATAAATGGCCTGGAAAACAGCTCCAAATTGAAATGTTAACATTAACTGGATAATGCCATGAAATAACTGTTTTTATATGTGAAGAACTTCTTGCTTCTTAATACATAATCACTACTTAAATTACTGTTGGTGGTGATTAAATTGTACTCTCCTAAACGCACACATTTATTTTCCAATGGTGAACTTGAAATGAATCTAAACCTCTAATAAATTCATAGAATAGAATATAGAATATCAGGGTTGGAAGGGACCTCAGGAGGTCGTCTAGTCCAACCCCCTGCTCAAAGCAGGACCAATCCCCAATGTTTGCCCTGGATCCCTAAATGGCCCCCTCAAGGATTGAACTCACAACCCTGTGTTTAGCAGGCCAATGCTCAAGCCACTGAGCTATCCCACCCCCCCCAAGTAGTGATGGTGGTTAGCCTAATGCAACTTATCTAAAAATTATTACCTTCCAAGTTAAGAAACTACCATCTTAAAAAGAGGGAGCTTTTATAGGAGGTAGAAAAGAATTAACTTCATGAAGTTGTGTGAAACAATCTCTAGGGGTCTTTTTCTCCCTAAATCTTCTCTTGGGCTGTATAATGACAGACCTCAAAGCCTAATTTGATTTAATAAAAATCACAATTTTCTAACTCTGGTGGTTGCTTTCTTCAGTGTTTTACTATTTGTATGGGGCTTCTACTTGTCCTAGGCTACGAAAATCATTACTTTGACTTGCAGTTCATTCTTCCTGTCTCCTCCTGCACAGTATAAAATGAAGAGCTAGCGTCCTTTAGTATTAACTGTCTCCTTTCACATTAAAAATAGCAAGCCTTTCAGGATTAAAAGGAACACTGAAGAAATACTGAGGATATTTACAAGCTCTATAATCTGAGGTGGCTCTTATTTCAAATAATATTCTGTTGCATTTTTGTTTTGCTGAATCTTAAGTGTCTGTATCATCCATGCATGTTTCCTCACTTCCAAAATTAGATGAGACAAAGCTGCTTTGCATTAGAAATAATTTATAGTCTAGATTGGACTGAGGACATGATATAAAATGGTGAGGGTTCAATTTTTTAGAAACCTTATTCACACGCAAATTAAAATAATAATCTTGTTTGTCTTCCAAAATGTTAGGCACTGTATGTAGTTTTCTCGGAGCAGAGATTCTGAGAGAATCACTTGGATCCCAATCTTGCAAATACTTGCTCAGCTGAATAGTTCCATTGAACTTAATGAAAGTACTTGTGTGAAAAATTACTCACCTGCAAAAACATTTACAGGATATGGGCCTTGGGGGCAACACAACTATTAAGGTTCTCCAGCTTTGCTATATGAGGATCAGGAGAACTTTACTGTGGGAGGGTATATTCTACTCTCTCTGTTTTACTGCTGCTTTTGAATCAGCAATCAGGAGATACCTTTACTCTTCCTTAAGAAGCTTCTTTAGTATGACACTGTCCATGCTGCTTGGCTGCTCACCTGAACACTTGCTTTGGTTAGCTTTCAGATTACAGCTGTCCTAGAGTTTATTTCCCTGTTACCTGCAGAGTATTTGCTCACAAACATCTCAGGATGATATCCTGGTCCCATTGAAGTTAGTGGGAGCTTTGCCATTATCTTCAATGGGGCCAGAATTTTGCCCTCCATCCGCAGATGACTGGTGCACAAAGTACAGTACCACACTGCCAATATCGAAGACTTTTATATGTAAACTGGAAGTTTATTTTCCTCTGATATGCATTAGTTTAATAATAATCCATTGCATATCCATAATACCCTTCATCTGTGGACCACAAAGTATTTTACAGTTCTTAATTCTCTCAAAACTCCTGTGAGATAAGTAAGAGAGATATTTTCAAACCACTACTTTCACCACTGAAATGCAGACACCTGTCTAGGGATACAGCAGTTAAGTAATGTTACTCTGCATTAACTAAGTTTGTATAGGCAGTGAAGAAGAAGAATACTAAATATAGTTTAAGTTGCGGGGGACCAGAGGGGTAGTTTGGCTATGACATTTCCTGACGTGAGCTTCTGCTTGAACACATTCGTTAATATTCTTACAGGTGGATTTATCAAGCTTGGTATTGTGACCAAGTGTCTGGGAGTCATAACCACCCTGTCCTTCCTAAGCTGTTAAATGGGAGGGTGGATCCAGTATGGAAGAGGGAGCACAGGTATAGAAAAGGTTGTGAATGACTTACTGGTTTTATTAAAAGTGCCATAGGCTCTATAATGATTATAAGTTAGCAGGTCCTTGATTTTTTGCATCACATTAGAAGAACATCTAACCCAGGGGTGGGCAAACTACGGCCCACGGGCCAGATCCGGCCCCTCATGGCTTTGGATCCGGCTGGCAGGATTGCCACCCCCATGGCGCCACAGGTCCCGCACTGCTCCTGGAAGCGACCGGCACCATGTCCCTGCAGCCCCTGGAGGGGTGTGGGGGCAGAGAGTTCTGTGCACGCCCTCACCTGTGGGTACCACACCAGAAGCTCCCATTGGTCGCGGATCCCCGTTCCTGGCCAATGGGAGCTTCGGGTGTGAAACCCACAGGCAACGGTAGTGCACGGAGCCCTCTGCCCCTTCCCACACCTCCCTACCCCCAGGGGCTGCAGGGATGTGGTGCCGGCCACTTCCGGGAGTGGTGCGGGGTCAGGACAGGCAGGGAGCCTGCCTTTGTGGCGCGGTGCCACTGCCATCCCGGAACCGCTCCAGGTAAGCGGCACCAGGCCAGAGCCCACACCCTGAACCCTTCCTGCCCTGAGCCCCCTGCTGCATCCCGCACCCCTCCTGCATCTGTGCCCTGAACACCCTCCTGCACGCCGCACTCCCTCCTGCACCCCAACGCCCTGTCCTGAGCCCTGTTGTACACCCTGCACCCCTCCTCCGCCACAACCCCTTGCCCCAAGCCCCTTTCTGCACAGTGCACCCCCTCCCACACCCTGCATTCCCCTCCCCCCTCCCCCCCTGCATACCAACCCCGCCATACATTCATGGCCCTGCATGCAGTTTTCCCACCCAGATGTGGCCCTCAGGCCAAAAAGTTTGCTCACCCCTGTTCTAGCACGAGCATCTGAACTAGAACATACTACATGATAACTAAGGCTAAATTTTTGTCATGGATATTTTTAGTAAAAGTCAGGGACAGGTCACAGGAAATAAACAAAAAATCACAGCATACTGTGACCTGTCCTTGACTTTCACTAAAAATATCCCTGACAAAAGGGCTGGTGGGCTCAGTACACACTGCTCCTGAGGCTTCTGGGTCCCCCACCTATGCAGTGCGTAGGAGCTCCGGGGTCATGCTGCCCCTGGGGCTGGGCTGCTGCGGGATCCCCTCGCCCCAGGCAGCTGGTAGCTGCAGAGTCCCCCAGCAGCTGGGCAGAGGTGGGGGGTCTGCTGGCCCCCTGCCGCGGCTGGGCAGCTGCACGGGGTCCGCCTGCTGCAGTGGCAGAAAATGTCACAGAGGTCAGCTTCCGAGACCTTTGTGACATAATCATAGCGTTAATTAAAACGAAAGAATCCTCCACAGGTGAATAAGTTTCTGGGAGATATTTTGTCTTTGTTCTAACATTGAGTGTCCTTCCCTTTCCTATGCATATTTCTTTTGGGGCTGGGCCCAAGCTCAAAGTTCAGATTTGAATCCAAGACTGAACTGCCTCAGAGTTCAATGAAGTCTGGTTCAGATTCAGGATCTTAGCAATGGAGCCAGCTGTGAAATTTGCATCTACATCCAAAAATCTTCTGTATTTGGATCCAGGGTTTTGTTGTGGGACCATATGTAACGTTAAAAAAACAAAACACTAAATCCTAAATAGGCCGTTCTTCTGATAACTGCTTAATAATGATAATATGCAAACATCTGTGTGATTCAGAAATATGCATGAAGATCATCCAAGATGCACCCAGAGCTTGGGATGAATGTTCTGATACATTTCTTAAGACCTATGGTAGGGTTGAAGCAACAAGTTTATTTTCTTGAAATTCCGTCTTCTGTGTGCTCAGTTCCCACTGAAGTGATCAGAAGTTACTCATATTTATCAGAAGATAGAGTTTAACCCTCAATAATGACTTGTTGAATTTGCTGGTCACTTTGTGTGACTGTTTATGTGAGGTTTTATTTTTAAACATTTGTTGTTTAACTGCCTCATCAATTTCTTTTGCAGGAAGCTTAAAGAAGAACATAGACTTAAACTTGATTATAGCTATTTCTCTTTTTCCTTCCACACAGACCTCTGTCTTTATATGCAAATATTTATTGCTGCTTCTGCAATTTCAGCTGTAGTCTCTCAACAGGCTAGCCTCATTCTGTAACTGTCAGGGCACCTGACTCTTAAAAATTTAAATCTCTAACTTAAAGTTTCATCTGCTGGGTTGTGTGTGCAGGGGTTGTTTTTGCATCACATCTTTAGCTGGTCTTACCCTTCTGAAACTGACAGCAGACTTGAAGGTAGACAGTCAGTGTCACTCTAAAAAGCAATGACACCAGTGAAACTAGAGTCAAAAGTGGATAAACTCTACTACCAGCAAATTATAAATCGGTGCTTGAAAGTGCAAGAGGTGGATTAATTTAAATCAGTGATTTCTTTTTAATCAGCTTTTCCTTTTGTACTTCAGCTATTTTATAAAGAAAGGTGCATTCTTATTGGTTGATATTACCATTAAAAATGTTGATTACAACTAAACAGAGCCTTTACATTAGATTTAGTACATCTTTTTGCTACCTAGGAGGGTACACTGACTTAAGCAACTATATAGCTTAATATTTTCAGATTCTTAATTGTACATTTTAGTATGTTAGAAGAAGGTGTATGATATATTGCTTATTTATTGGATAATTAACTTTATCTTGATTTGTGTCCAGCTGCAGTAGGATGGTAACTAGAATTAAATTAAACACATAAAACAGCATAAACAATTTATTTTTATTAAAACATTAAACATTTTGAATACATAAACTTCTCTTATCAAAACATGTTTCACATATACAACTAAATGATTTATTAAACTGAGAAATTAACTGTAGTCAGTGAATTAAACTGATTATTTCAGGTCAGTCTGGGAAAATTTTCAAATATGCCCTTGCCTAAGTGAAAGTAACTGGTATATAAATTCTTACTTGCCTAAGTCTCTTAAAAATGAGTCTCCTAAGTTACATAGGCTGGTCTATTGTGCCATATTTATAAAGCCTGACCTCAAAAGTTAGATGTTTATATAGAAAAGAAGTCTTGAACTCAACGTTTTTTATAGAAGCTCATGGGTTCAGCATATTTATTTTTATTTAAATATTTTAAGAGAGATAATAAGTTAGACCTTAACATATTTTGTATTAAATTCAGATTTCATTTTAAACAGGTTTATTTAAAAAGAAACTTTATTATAATTTAAATATCAAAATCAAAAGAAAATCTGATGGGGGGGAGGGTCATTTTTTTTATCCACCCTGGATATTATGCTTTTTGTGTTTCTGACAGTGAAGTAAAAGGGGCAAGGGAATGAAGTAGTGTAATATTACTGTCAGCAGTGTAGAATGATCTATGTGGCCTATCAAGGAGTTCTTCTGTAGAAAGCTATGAAGTGTTTTAAGGATACTGAGGTCATTACAGAAGCTGCAGTAAAATTAGACCTCCATTTAATAAACTAGTAGAACTAGGCCTGGACTCCTTATGTTCTTACTCATGCAAAACTTCCATGGTCTTGTGAGTACATTTGTGGAGGCAATATTAATTCTGACATTTAACTTTGAATGCTTGACTTTGCAACCTAAAGGGTGATAGGTGGGTGGGTGTAAGTAAGTAATGGTACACAGCAGGGTCCAGTGGTTAGTGACAAGGCTAGGAGTCCTGAACTGACTTCCCATTTCTGCCGCAGAATTTCATTGTGACCTGAAAATCAAGTCTTGAGTGACTTGCTTCAAAAATGATGAGCACCCTCAATGCCTATGGAGACCTGATTTCATAAACTTGTTGCTCACTTGCAGCTCTGTTTACAAGTTTACTGGAAACTCTGGGTGCTAAGCAGCTCTAAAAATCCAGTCTTTTGCGCCTCTCTCTCTGTTTCCCTATCTATAAAATGGATATAGTAATACTTTCTAACTCCCAGGAATGCTTTGAGATTTTTTTCATGTTTAAGTGCTTTGGGATCTGTGTGGGGAAATGCTTTGAAAATACAAAGTAATAACATACGTTTTTCAAATGCATTGACCAATTTTAAATCAGTGTTTGCAGTTGCCGCTTGAGAGCAGGTGAAACAGTAGCAGTGTTGATTAAAGAAACTTAATCTGTATCCAGATGTCTGTTACTCTATGATAGATAACCTCTGCAAGCCTTCTGGCTCCTTCAAGCACTCATTTCATCAGAAGCTGTGGTATCAGATACCTTTTAAAGCTGAATGTTAATTAAAAGTAACACACACACACACACACCTAAAATACAAATGTTTCTGGGGCTGAAGGGGAGTTAAAAACAGGAGAAACTTACTGAGCGATGCCACTCTCCCTGCACGAAAACTTACTTCCTGTGGCCCTAGAAGCTACTGCTCTCTGGTCCAGTTATGCTTTCAGTTACACGGCTGAAAATCCAAGTAACTCCAGAGTACTTCATTGGAGATCAGTGGACTTACACCAGCATAACTGAGAAAAGAATATAGTCCATCATTATTCCCACTCCCTTGCCCGTTAGCCATCATGTGTTCCTTTAATCCTGGATGCACAAACTCTAGATGCAGCCAGAACATTTTCCCAATTGGGAATCCTGCCTGGAACAGATAAGTTTGGCTAGGCACTTACATGCTTTCTTGTCTTACTATGTGCCAGTCTGTTTATTCACAAACTGACTGGACATTCACCACTACATGGGTGAGGAAATTAATAATCCTTTTAATAGTGGGGCTCTGCAATGGCAATACTTTTTCCTGCAGCTAATAAGAGCTTTGGCTTTGTTATTGCCTGTTCTATTAAATGAACTCACCGAAAGTTCTTTAATAAGGCTTACTCTTTTTTTTTTTTTTTTTTTTTTTTTTTTTTTTTTTTTTTTTTGAATGATATCAGTGTTATCTGTTGCTGGTGTGGTTTGATCCCTCAAGTGGCTTCTTAACAAGAGAGGGGGCATCCTAATTCCAAACCAAGAATGAACATGGCAGTGGAAATAACATACACAAACGAAAGCTAGGACAACCTTCACCCAGGATTGACTGGCTGCTTTCTTCTCTCTCTCCCTCTCGTCCCTCCACTCACTAAATAGTCCTAAAATCTACAGATATTAAGTTCTACAGCCTCATTGTTGCCTCCTAAAACAAAACATTTAAACATGGGGGAAATGCTTCAGATACATTCACTCTTAAAATAGCACTCTGAATAAACACTGAGTAGTAAAATGATGAAAGCTATAATGTTGTAGCTGGTATATTGCCCATTTATCCTGAAGCTGGCAACAGCATAATCAGTAGGTCAAATTCTACCTCAGTATAAATCCAAGCAAACACCTTAATTTCAGTATATATCCAGAGCGGTGATCTGAGTTAGTCTCTTGCTGTCTTCTATCATTAAACGGTCAGGTAATTCAAGCTCTTTGTTTATTCAGTTTTGTCTATATTATCACATGGAATTTTACTACATCTAGGACGTCTAAGGAGACTCCACATGGATGCAGGGGTTTGCACTAGAGCAGGGGTTGGCAACCTTTCAGAAGTCATGTGCCGAGTCTTCATTTATTCACTCTAATTAAAGGTTTCGTGTGCCAGTAATACATTTTAACATTTTTAGGTCTCTTTCTATAAGTCTATAATATATAACTAAACTATTGTTGTATGTAAAGTAAATAAGGTTTTTAAAATGTTTAAGAAACTTCATTTAAAATTAAATTTAAAATGCAGAGCCCCTCAACCAGTGGCCAGGACCCAGGCAGTGTGAGTGCCACCGAAAATCTGCTCGCGTGCTGCCTTTGGCACACGTGCCATAGGTTGCCTACCCCTGCACTAGAGGATCCCAATGCAGGTGCAAGGCCATAATGGGTACAACACATAGAAAGTCTTTGAAACCATTTTATCTAGATAAAATTTGCAAGGTGGTGTTTGTTTGTTTTTTTTTAATGTAATAAAAATCTTATTGTGGATTGAACAATCTCCTGAACTGAGAACCAGATTAGTAAAATTTCAGTGAGTAAATGCAAGAATAAAATCAGTTTCCCATACTTTGGGAAAAAAATTAAATGAAAACAATTGCATACTCACCCACCACGACCTCGCTATGTGGTATTAAAGACTTTAGATCCTAATTTATACATCTTCCATGCCTCTCCCTACCTGGCTAGTTCTTTGTGTCTTCCCCCCTGCCCCTCCCCAAGGAGGCATGCCCCACAGTTTGGGAAATACTGATGTAAATATTCATAATGTCCTTTCTTTTCTCATTTTATATGCTTTGAGCAGAAGATAAGTTGTATTGATATTTTAAAGTGTCATCCTCCTTGGCATCTGAATTAGTATCTATTAAAATGCCTAGGACACCACACTTCAGAGCTATTTTTCAGGCGCTCTGCAAACTCTGGCAGTCATAGCTGCATCGGTTACACTCTGATCATATTCTGCAAAGTGTTTAATTTTGTTTTTTACTTTTAAAAAAATATAATTTTTAAACTGGCAGTGTTGCTTTATCACTAAACTTGAAACAACCTAACATGCACTGGTTTCAAACCCCCCCCCCCCCACACACACTTTTCTAGAATCTGTTACAAAAGAGGAGGAGGAGGAGGATGAAGATGACGACGATGAGGATGATGATTCTGAAGTTAAAGAAGAAAATGGTGTTTTAGTTCTGAATGATGCAAACTTCGATACCTTTATTACAGACAAAGACACCGTGCTGTTGGAGTTCTATGCACCATGGTAGGTTTCAAACTTGCAGCATTTTTATAACCTTCTATCCCAAATGGATATGTCTATGGGGTTCGAACCTTCCATTGAATACTTTCCTCAGGAGTCAGTCAAATTTCTTTTAGTGTACAGATTTCAGCTGGGTTTGTGTGATGCATGTATGGCTTTCAGTGGACAGATTTGTCACTTGCAGTTTAATAGCATGCAGATCTACATAGCTAAAATCACAGAGCTCTAGATTGTGCCAGTTAGACAGAACCTAGAATAAGGTGTGACGTAGAGCAGCATGATTGCAGGGGGAACACTGGGAGGCATTCTACCCTGGGAGGTAGAACTCTTCCCCAGCATAGTCTAGGAATATGCCTGCAACTGCACCTATGTATGAACTGCAGCCTGTTTCTTCTGACTGCTGGTCACGCTGTAGGCAGACATGGTTCTAGCCGCTTGGGGCAGTGTGTGGCCCTGGGGGAGTAGAGACAGAGCTGCTCTGACCACAGGTGTTGCAATTGTGCCTGCCTCTTATGCAGGTCATGTGGGAGAATAAGGAAGGAGAAGGCCCCTTGCATCTTCCCCACTGCACACACAGGTAAGGTCTGGGCAGAATTCAGCCCAGCGTCAGAAAAGGGCTAGGAGTTCTCAGGACTGAATTGGGAGGCAAAAGGAGCTTCAGATTACCTTAGTATATAGTTGCCTATATTCCAAAGACATGCAGGGGTTCCCCACTGTGAGTAGGTGCAGCCTGACTTTGCTTCCCTTGGTACTCCATGGCCCTGAGAAGCAGAAAGTAGCCATAATACAGTGCACTCTGGCCAGCCTTTGATCATCTCCCTCCATTGGGGACTGGGAGCAGGACTAAGACACTAGTGATTCTCTGGTTGGGGAGTTCCTTGTTCATGGGTATTATCATGAGGCTATTTCTGCCCACTTTAAGGCGACTTGACATTGGTGGAACAGTGTAATAGGGATATGGTATAACTAAAAATTGGCCCCCTTAAGGTTGGCATTTTTAACAGTATTTTGCTGTACATCTCAGTAGTCTAATTCTGCAGATACTCAATTTACATTGGTGTAACTCCTCTGAGTTACCTTGGATTTATATTGATACAACTGGAAACAGAATTTAGGCCAGTATATTTAATCTAGTGCATTTTACACCACAAACAGATATATGCTAAAGGAAAACATGGAAACAGAAACCGTTTGTTAGGACAATGCTGCAGGAATCTTTTGTGTTGCCTGACTGTGGTTTTTATTTTTTAAACTGTAATGTAACAATGTATTAACATAAAAGCAGCCAAGAGAATTAAATGCAAAACGCTTTATTTTGAGTGAGAAAGATGATCTCTTCTTAGTGTTAAAGTTGAAAATTTGGTCCCAGTTAGCATTTAGATGAACCTATCTAGCTTTTTATATTTGCATAGAATCAGGAAGAGATGAATTCCCACCTTTGTAGCTGGAATCTGCCTGCATATTTTTTTTGTAGGGCATAGTTACGTATGTTTTGATGGCCATATCTTTGTAATGCACAAAGATGGAAACGCTTTCTTCTTTTTACTTTTTTCACCTGGCCTCGATGCTAAACAAAACTGATTTAAGATTTTCCTATGGAAATAAGACTAACTCTCTCTCTATCATGCAGGCTGTCCCAGCAGCCCCAGCCCCTATATGGATTTCTAGGATGGCCAGACAGAGAGGGTGTGCAATGTTGTCAAAGGTGGATGGCACTCTGTTAGGCACCTTTTTATTTCTTCTTAGCTGCTGACTGAATGTGCTCCATAGTGGTCCCCCACAAACGCGTGCTCACACAGTTGTGTTTATTTCCCCCCCACAATCATTACCAATGACTTTAGCAAAAGACTTCGGTGGGGTCAGGATTTCACCCAAAGTCTTTAATGATGGTTACATCTGTGCCAGGATTCGCAGTCTGTTTCTGCTGTAGCCTTATTCAAATAGTGGTTACGGTTTTTATAATGGAGTTGTTTGGAGGTCGATAGGAGGTATTGGTTGCCTTTTAACTCAAAAATAACTGAATGGATCTTGCTTAAACTTTCTGAAACTCCTCTTCAGGCATGAACAACTTCAAATCAAAGCATGAGTGTTTCTTGATATTAAAAACAGAAGGCATAATGGAGACTATGGCTGAAGGTCAGAGTCTAGAGTACTTCCATGTAGCCAGCCATTCTTAATAATCTTACCATTCAAAAGTGCTTTACAATATCAGTTTAAATAATATTAATGTGGTTACTAGGTGGGCAAGTACAGCAATAATTTTGGACTCCCAGTATGACGGGTCTCATACTCCTATTTTGATCAGACCATTGATTCAACTAATGCTCACCACCCTTTCTGCTCTTGCTTCATACAAGAGCCATCCACAGACAACCTGATCACCGAACTTGACTGTTGCATTCTCTCTCCTGGTGGGCCCACACATGCACAGCAGTTTAAGAACTATTTGCTGTTTTGACTGTGGTTTTTGTTTTGTGTGGGTTTTTCCCCTGTCTTTGCTGCAACATTCTAAAACTACTTTGTGTGCAATATAGTTCATTTTTTGTCTCCTTATCCTTCTTCACCTGAAAAAATGTCACCTTTTCTGCACAAGCAACGGCTTGGATTAGCAACTCATGGAGTGGCCTGATCCCTTCCCATCTTACCAAGAGGCAACTCTCACTTCTCTTCCTTACCTCATCTCAACCCATTCATAAGTGACCCTGCAGATCATAAGGAGGATAAGCCCGCTCAAGATTCCTAGATTGTGACCAGGATAAAGAACTTGATATGAGTAAAATGCTGATGGGAAATTTTAGGGGTTTAGTCCTCTGGCTGGTATTAATGGAAATCCTACCTCTATACTATGGACGATTATAAATATATATGTAGAGCTTTCCTTTTTCCATAGTGAGGAGGGGCAGTGTTCTAAGTTTAACTATCTTATGGTAACCATTGTGACTGTAAGAACTGGAGAGATTATGTATAGAGGGGCAAACGTTACTAAAACAATACAGTTGGACACTCTTATCTATTCTAGATCTGAAATCATAGCAGGAAAAATAACACACTAATTCTGAGGTCCTCTTGTGGAATGCTCTGTTGAAATGCAGAGTAGCAAAATATACCTTCAAGTTCATGACTCTGATTTTACAGGTGTGGGCACTGCAAGCAGTTTGCTCCAGAATATGAAAAGATAGCCAAAACTCTGAAGGAAAATGACCCTCCCATTCCAGTTGCCAAAATAGATGCTACTGCAGCCACTGCTGTGGCAGGTCGTTTTGAAGTTAGCGGCTATCCAACCATCAAAATTCTGAAGAAGGGGCAGACAGTTGATTATGATGGATCCCGAACAGAAGATGGTAAGCAGTGTTCTCTCTGAGTTCAGTGTAATGAAGCGAATGGAGGGATGAAGTAGCACCTTACTACTTGTAAGTGGAGCTTTTTAAACACCCTGATCCATTTGTATGATCTGTTCCTGAGGGCACAGCACCTTCCTTTCAGTTGACTTTTAAATTGAGGAATGTTAAGGCCAAGGTGTGTGTGTGTGTGTTTTGTTTTTGTTTTTGTTTTGTTTTTTTTAAAGGGTATTTTGAACAGCTTCATGTTACACTATGACTTCACCAGGTATTGGGTGTCGCTGATACCCAAAGGATTCTCTCTCCCCTCTTCCCACTCCCCCCATTTACTAATGTACAGCAATTTGGCTGTTAAAGTGGTACTCTTTCATGCTGTGAGAGAGGCCTGTTAACAGTAGTATCAGTATTGGTATATTGGCAATGGCTGTGAAGCCGCTACTTATTTGAAACTTAAGGAGATGTTACTGTACTTCTGTCCACGCTGAGATAAAAGCTGGCTCTTCCAGAGCTGCCATTCCAAAATCTTCAATAAGAAAAGGAGACACTGAAATAACATGTTACAATGTACTGTATTTGCACTCTGTAAACCTGGAGGAGCATGAATTAAAATACTGATATTTTGTTTATTGTTTGCATTTCTACGTGGTCCATTAACAAAGAAGTAAGGTACAAAAGGAGCCCAAACAAGTAAGGGTATAACTAGGATTAGAATTCAGGAGTTCCTTAGTCGTAGCCATCTGCTCAATCCAAGATAATACTCTGTCACTGATGTCTCAAATTCTTGGTGATCTCAAATCTTCCTCTTAGACGGATGCTATAGCACTAGGAAAGATATAGATGGCATGGATATGCAAAATTATGAACTTGTGTATTCAATTGTCTTTCAGAAATTGTGGCTAAAGTTAGAGAGGTTTCAGATCCAAATTGGACCCCTCCTCCAGAAGCTACACTGGTGTTGACCAAAGATAACTTTGATGAAGAAGTGAATGATGCTGACATAATGCTGGTGGAGTTCTATGCCCCATGGTAAGACAGAATGCAAATTTCTCTTCTTTCACAGATGTGGAATGGCTGTAAAACTGGAAGGGAGAGGCAGCTGGGGATTCCCACTTGTCGAATTTAGTTTTCCTATAAACCTATCCCTTCTTAAAATGGCTTGCTTGCTTGACTGCATCCTTAGAATGGCATTCTGTTTTGAATGAGTTGTGTATTTAAATGGGAATACTCATAGATACTAAGGTCAGAAGGGACCATTATGATCATCTACTACGACCTCTTGCGCAATGCAGGCCACAGAATCTCACCCATTGCAAAAAACCTCTCACCTATATCTGAGCTATTGAAGTCCCCAAATCGTGGTTTAAAGACTTCAAGGAGCAGAGAATCCTCCAGCAAGTGACCCATGACCCATGCTACAGAGGAAGGCGAAAAACCTTCAGGGCCTCTTCCAATGTGCCCTGGAGGAAAATTCCTTCCTGACCCCAAATATGGTGATCAGCTAAACCCTGAGCATATGGGCAAGATTCACCAGCCAGATACCCAGGATAGAATTTTCTGTAGTAACTCAGATCCCACCCCATCTAACATCCCATCACAGGCCATTGGGCCTATTTACCATGAATATTTAAAGATCAATTAATTACCAAAATCATGTTATCCCATCATACCATCTCCTCCATAAACTTATCGAGTTTAATCTTAAAGCCAGATAGGTCTTTTGCCCCCACTGCTTCCCTTGGAAAGCTATTCCAAAACTTCACTCCTCTGATGGTTAGAAACCTTATACTGAACTTGATATTTTAAAGAGCTCTTCCTCATTGAAGTTGGGGGGAGCATTGGAGATAGTCCCATAGACCTGGGTATATTGCATAGTGTTTGACTCCACTATAGCATGATTCATTTCTGACTTTTATCACCCCATTACTCCAGTCCTGAGCTTCTGTTGAGGATAAAGTTAGCTGCTATTTGCTGGGGTTTGTGGTTTGTTTTGCGGGGTTTTTTCCTCCCCACAAGCTATGACAAAATCATGGGTCACTTTAAACTCAAAACTTAATCCATTGCTGAGATCTAGTTCTCAGCAGGTCAAAAGCTAGAGGAGTAACTCTCCGTGCAACTTATCCTCCCAAAGATGCACCATGTTTAATAGGCTGAGGGCATGTTGTGATGTGGTTAAAGCCAGGTCAGGTACAGCCTTCGTTAAGAAAGCACCTCTTTGAAGAGTCACCAGGGAAAAAATTAAGAATGTCTACATCCCTACTTACTTTCCATTCTGGAAATGTGAATTTACCCACTTCATATGCTTGGAAGATAAGAAGCCACATATTAAATATTGTTACTTACAAAATACACACACACACCCCCTGCTTTTTTTTTTTTTTTTCCCTTCTTCTTCTTTAGGTGTGGACATTGCAAAAGGCTCGCTCCAGAGTATGAGAAAGCTGCCCAGGAGCTCAGCAAACGCACACCCCCAATTCCTCTAGCTAAAGTGGATGCCATTGCTGAAACAGATCTCGCAAAGAAATTTGACGTCTCTGGGTATCCAACTCTGAAAATCTTCCGCAAGGGCAAGCCTTTTGATTACAATGGCCCACGAGAAAAATATGGTAACAGGTCTTAATATTTTGCGTTAGAATTGGGGGTGTGGGGCGGAAGGATGAACCACAAACACTTCGAAAAAGTCTTGTGTACATTCAGCTGTTGGTGTAGTTGGAGAGAGAGGGCATGGAAAACTGCATTCTCTCCTTTGCCTAGGCTAACAGGATTGACTGAATCTCGCAGAGCCCTAAGTCTTATTTCTAGGGCCCTACCAAATTCACGGCCAGGAAAAACGAGTCATGGACCATGAAATCTGGTCTGGCTCCATGAAATCTGTTCTTTTCTATGCTTTTACCCTATACTGTACAGATTTCATGGTGGAGACCAGCATTTCTCAAATTAGGGGGTCCTGACCCAAAAGGGAGTTGCGGGGCTGAGGGTCAGAAGGTTCTTTTAAGAGGGTCGCGGTATTGCCACCCTTGCTTCTGGGCGGCCTGAGAGTGGCGGCTGTTAGCCGGGCACCCAGCTCTGAAGGCAGCACCCACCACCAGCAGCGCAGAAGTAAAAGTAGCAGTACCACACACATCCCTACAATAACTTTGCGACCTTCCTACCAGAACTCCTTTTTGGGACAGGACCCCTACAATTACAACACCCTGAAATTTCAGATTGAAATAGCTGAAATCGTGAAATTTACGATTTTTTAAATCCTAGGACTATGACCAAAATGGACCATGAATTTGGTAGAGCCCTACTTATAGCACCTTTTCATATGGGAGACAACTCAAACCAGTTTACAAAAACAAGAAGTTAAATATAGGTGACAGAGCAATGCCAGTATGGGCAACCATTCCACTGCACTGATATGTGTCTCACTTAAGTGCTGACAGTGTTAAGTGCTGTTCTTAACCAGATTAAAACCCAGGAGGAATTAAAGTCAGCATTTTCAGCATTGTGTTTTGGATGCTCAGTTTCAAATAAATGGAGCTTGGATTTTCAGAAGAGCCAAATAATCGCAGCACCAATTTAATTTGGTAGAAGTAGCAGTTGCTCAGCTCTTCTGAGAAGCAGTCCTAAATAGAACACCTGAAATTAGAGGGTCTAAATCTTGATCATTTAGCATTTTTGTTGTTGGTTGGTGTTGCTGTAGTACATCTGTTTAGAAAGCTTGATCTCCAACTAAAATGCGGTTTTTACAAGATTGAAATTGCTACAGATGCACAATACCTGAACCTTGCTTTCAAGTAAATCTTCTGAATAACTTTGTTTTTGTCCCAGGTATTGTTGATTACATGATTGACCAGGCTGGCCCTCCATCCAAACAGATTCAGGCTACTAAACAGGTACAAGAATTTCTGAAGGATGGTGATGATGTCATAATCATTGGCATCTTTAATGGAGAGATGGACAAAGCCTACCAGCTGTATCAAGATGCTGGTAAACTATATTTTTCAAATACTAAGCTAAAAGCATTTCTGTGTTCTCCTATGGTCTGCCTAGCTGGGAGTGTTCACCTATTTCTGCTGAGTTTAATTTTTATTTTACCTTTTTACCTTTTCAGTTTACCTTTAATCCTTAGGAAACTAGCTAACATCTCAGGTAGAGGTCCTCTGAGGACTAGCTATTTTGTAATACTTTGGGACAACTCTGGGGTGCGTTGTGCCAGGAAGGAGGGAGGATTTAGGTCTGCTGGTAGCTTATGTATTCTCATACTCTTGAGAGAGACCAATCCTGACCTCTCTGCTCTCCTGCCTACCCTCCTGACATCCTGCTGCCTCCCTCCTGACTGTTCCAGATAACATTAGCCTCATGCTTCCTTGAGTAGGGAGCTAACAGGAAGAAGCCAGCTGTATGGCTGCAACAGGAGGTCAGGCCAGGTGTGGGAGAAGAACTGATGTAGAACCAGCAATACAAGTGTGTGGAGAGGCAAGGCTGGTAGCTGAGAGGCAGTTAATGAGTTGGGGTGTATGAGCACCGGGTGGGAGCAGTGGAGCGCAGAGGAAGCTCAAAGCCAGAGTGGTGGGAAGGATCTTCTTTTTCCGTCCCCTGAGGAAAATTAAGCTTGGAGAATAGGAGGCTCTACCTTGTTGGCTGGGAATGGGGGAGTATTGAGGATGGGTGTGCTTCTCTCCAGTCCCTCAGTGCAGATCATTGACAATCCAGTTACTCCTGCCCAGTACTCTGGGAGGAGTGCAGTGTTTAAATATACAAGAGGCCAAGCATTACTGCCTCCCTCCCTTTGGGGGAGGAAAGCTGGACACAGATCATTTGCATCAGTCAATGCCCCTCTTGGCATCCACCGAAGGGGGATAGAGAGCAGCAAGATATTCCCTCTTTCCTCTCCCAATGGCAAAGCATACTTGTTATCTCTTACTGCTCTGATCACCTGCAGGGCAGTATAGCTTCATGATTAATCTGGCCATTCCAACACAGCAAACTGTTGCACAGTCCCACATTTAGGAGAGAGCCAGAAACATTACTTTGAAAGGTGCATATTCCAAAATATATTAACATAAATATTATAAAGCAGCTATTTGAAGTTACTCAGGGTTTTGGAATACTAGAATAAATTTCAGAGGAGATAGATTGGTGGGCAGAGTTCAGGTGAGACACAGTCAAAGGTGCATGCTAAATTTGTCTCCAGATTCTCACCTGTTGGTGGAAATACAGTAATACCTGAGGCGGTATAAAATTCTACAAGTTTAGTCTCTAAGGTGCCACTACTTTCTAAATCTTGGGGCAAGCGGAGAATTTCTTTAAACTAGAGTTAAAGGATTTTAATATTTGGCTATGTCTACACTGCCCTGAAGTTTGGATTACCGGGTGGGGGGTGGAGGGCGGGGAACCAAAATGCTGTGTTGTAACTCTGAGGTCAGAAGGGACCATCATGATCATCTAGTCTGACCTCTTGCACATTGCAGGCCACAGAACCTCACCCACCCACTCCTGTAATAGGTCCCTAATCTCTGGTTGAGCTACTGAAGTCCTCCAGTCAAGGTTTAAAGACTTCAAGTTACAGAGAATTCACTATTTACACTAGTTTAGTTTAAACCTACTCTGGGTATGAAGTAAAAGTGTTATAAATATAAAGGGAAGGGTAACCACCTTTCTGTATACAGTGCTATAAAATCCCTCCTGGCCGGAGGCAACATCCTGTTACCTGTAAAGGGTTAAGAAGCTCAGCTAACCTGGCTGGCACCTGACCCAAAGGACCAATAAGGGGATAAGATACTTTCAAATCTTGGGGGGGGAGGGGGAGGCTTTTGTTTGTGCTCTTCGTTTGCGTGTGTGTTCTCTCTTGGGACTGAGAGAGGCCAGACAGAAATCCATCTTCTCCAACCCATCCTAATCCAAGTCTCCAATATTGCAACCAGTATAGGCAAGCCAGGCAAAGCGGATTAGTTTCTTTTGTTTTATGTGAATTTTCCCTGTGTTAAGAGGGAGATTTATTCCTGTTTTCTGTAACTTTAAGGTTTTGCCCAGAGCGGGATCCTCTGTTTTGAATCTGAATACCCTGTAAAGTATTTTCCATCCTGATTTTACAGAGGTGATTCTTTTACCTTTTACTTTAATTAAAATCCTTCTTTTAAGAACCTGACTGATTTTTCCATTGTTCCAAGATCCAGGGGTTTGGGTCTTTGATGATTTTATAACCAATTGGTTAGGATATTATGCTCAAGCCTCCCCAGGAAAGGGGGTGTCTAGGGCTTGGGGGCGTATTTTGGGGGAGATGTCTCCAAGTGGTTTCTTTCCCTGTTCTTTGTTTAAAACGCTTGGTGGTGGCAGCGTACTGTTCAAGGACAAGGCAAAGCTTGTACCTTGGGAAAGTTTTTTAACCTAAGCTGGTAAGAATAAGCTTGGGGGGGGTCTTTCATGCGGGTCCCCAACATCTGTACCCTAGAGTTCAGAGTGGGGAAGGAACCCTGACAACAATAGTTTACTTCATGCCCACAGCAGGCTTAAATTAAAAGGTTCCTAGTCTGCATTAATGTAATCCTGTTTGAAGAGGATCAAGTGAATGCAAACTAGGAACCTCTAAATTAGTGCCTGTAGCATCCACGCGGGGGAGTTACAGTGCAGCACTTTGGTACACACCTTAGTCCAAACTGAAAGGCTGTGTCAACAAGCCCTTGGGTGCAGTATCTTTTAGTTGCTAATTATTTTTTCCCCCACCTTAATTTCTCAGCTAATGGTTTAAGAGAAGATTACAAGTTTCACCACACCTTCAGCAGTGAGATTGCAAAATTCTTGAAAGTGACTCCTGGAAAACTGGTGGTCATGCAACCTGAAAAATTTCAGTCAAAACATGAGCCCAAAATGAATATTTTGGATCTTAAAGTGAGTAGTTTTCCAGGCTATTAGGAAAAATGAAGTCTGCTTGCTTGATTACAAGTATGTATGAAGACTCTGTTCATTCATATACATGAGCAGTTCATATCCTCAAATTGGAATTTAATAGTCCAGTAAATTTAGATATTTCCTTAAGATTATAAGGGCCTGATCCAAGCCCCACTGAAGCCAATGGGAATGTTTCCACGGACTTAAGTGGGCTTTGGATCAGACCCTAACTGTTTGGTTTGATTTTGATTTTAGTTACAGTGGGCCTGATTTGTCCTTGCTCTGGTTTTATGCTGGTGTGACTCCATTGAGTTCAGTGGAGTTACTCCTTCTCTCACTTACGCGAGTGAGAATGGAACCAGCTTTTTTTGCCCCCTAATGACTCTAATTGTGCCTTTTCCACCTCCAAAGACTTCATGAGGCCACACCAAAGGCATAAGCTACTTCTCCTGTTCAAGGACCTCAGAGATTTATTGTGCATGTTTTATATACAAAATACATCTGTATTATAATAGAAATGTAAAACTTGAACTTGTTTTTGTTTTTTTTGTTTTTTTTTTTTAACTAAGTGCAGCACTCTTTATTTTAAACAGGATTCTACTGATGGGTCTGAAATAAAGGATCACGTGGCAAAACATGCTTTGCCACTAGTTGGTCATCGCAAGACCTCCAATGATGCTAAGAGATATGTTAAGCGTCCTCTAGTGGTTGTCTATTATACTGTAGACTTTAGTTTTGATTATCGTGTTGGTGAGTTTAACTCTCGTGAGCATCCCCCAAAATAATTGCCTTTGGAGAAGAGAGAAATCGCTAATCCTTTTGTGTTCTGATGATTTCAGCTACCCAGTACTGGAGAAGCAAAGTCTTAGAGGTGGCCAAAGACTTCCCTGAATATACTTTTGCCATTTCTGATGAGGAGGATTATTCTTCTGAAATGAAGGATCTGGGGCTGATTGACAGTGGGGAAGATGTTAACGCTGCAATCCTGGATGAGGGTGGCAAGAAATATGCCATGGAACCAGAGGAGTTTGACTCTGATGTGCTCAAGGAATTCATTTTGGCTTTCAAAAAAGGTAAAACCTCCAAAACACAGGGTTGGTGATCTGTGGGGGTGGTGAAGGGACTGCACACATGGGGGCAGGTTGTGTTTTTGTTTTGGTGGTTGGGTATTTTTTGTCCTGTTCTTCCCCACCACAACCTTCCTCCTGGATCTGTTTCTGAGATCGTGGCCACAACATAAAGTTATACACGGCCTCAAAACATAACGCTGTGTTAGACAGGTGATAGCTATCTCTTTCCCCCTTATTGCATTTGTATCTCTTGGTTAACTTTCAGGTTTCAGAGTAGCAGCCGTGTTAGTCTGTATCCGCAAAAAAAGAAAAGGTGCCACAAGTATTCCTTTTCTTTTTTTGGTTAACTTTGTGTTGCTCAGACTACACAGTGGCATCTAGACAATTCTTGCTACATACTAACACACTGTCTGTCAGTCACTTGAAAGGGTTGGTACGCCCCAAATTTTCTTATTTGCTCATGAAATATGTATGTTCAAATGACAGCAGTCCTTTATTCATATTCATTGCTAGTATAATGAACCAGCATGTGTCTATTATTATGGTGATGGACACCAATATAAGAAAGCAGAAGATTTTTATCCAAGAAATGGATTTCACCTTCCGTATTCCACCAGCTTCTTGTATTAAAAATTAACTAGCTAACCCAGGTTTCAAACAGAGTAAATTTTATTCAGATGGTGAAGATCACATCTTCCCTTGTTTGAACTGGTGCAACTACACTCCTTGCTGGCCACCAATGGTTGAAATCAGGATTTATCCTCAGAATATTAAAGCCTCTCTCTGGAGGAGACTTAGTTCAGTCTAATGGTGGCCTCTTTTTTGTTGACTTCACTTTTTTGTTTCTTTTCTAGGAAAACTGAAACCTATTGTGAAATCCCAGCCAGTACCAAAAAATAACAAAGGGCCTGTGAAGATTGTGGTGGGTAAAACATTCGACACCATAGTAATGGATCCAAAGACTGATGTCCTAATAGAGTTCTATGCCCCCTGGTGTGGACACTGCAAGCAGCTGGAACCTGTGTACACTGAGCTGGGTAAAAAATACAAGAACCAGAAAAACCTAGTCATTGCCAAGATGGATGCTACTGCCAATGACATGACAGATGATCACTACAAAGTGGAAGGATTTCCCACCATCTATTTTGCTCCCAGCAACAACAAAAAGAACCCTATTAAATTTGAAGGCGGGAATAGAGACTTAGAGCATTTGAGTAAATTTGTAGAGGAACATGCAACAAAACTAACCAGGACAAAAGAAGAGCTTTAGATGAGATGAGGGTGGAGAAAGAATTGTTTGTACATTGTAGGTAAAGCAAGTTTACTCACAAAATTTGTTGAGGGAACAATTCTGCAGTTTGAGCAAAGGGGATTCTTGGGCAGAAAAAATATTGCAGTATCTGATTTTTGTATTACAAAAAAATCATTCTGGACACTGAACTTCTGTCCGACATGAACGTCTTTAGGCTAGTTATAATTTTGATCTTTGGAGGAAAAATACAGTCTTTATTTTTTGTGACTACCTTTTGAGCTTGATTATTTTTTTGATTACTGGGCAGTTTGTTTTTGGGTATTTTTTTTTAACTCTTTAAGATTTATCAAAAAAAAAAAATCTGCCAAACAGGCTTGTATCTGTCTCTTCGTGTTTGTTGGGGTTTTTATGTTCTTTTTCTATTTGAATTTGAACAGCAGTGTTTCATGTGGCTGTATCACTTTCTGTCTTCAAGGATGAGAAGGGAATTTTAAAATGGAGACAATTGTCTTATCAAGATCAGACTCAAACGACAAAGGTGCTAACTCAATATGATTCTACACCTGTCTGCTTTTGCTTTGTGGGTTATTCTAGGATTACAGTTCAAAAACATGAGGCTATATCTGTTTATCAGTGGCTTCCTCCCCCATCCTTCACTCCTTTTCTCCTGTATTGAATATACTCTTAAAAAGTGAAGTGTAATGCTTGAAGTAGGAATATATGACGACGTGTGTTGCTTAGTATTGTAGTGCAGTCTAGAGAGAGGATTTAATATTTTGAGAATAAACCCTAATTTCAACCTTTGGGGCCAGCAAGGAGTGTAGTTGCACCAGTTCAAACAAGGGAAGATGTGATCTTTACCAGCTGAAAAATCTTACCTCTGTTTGAAACATTGGCTGGCTAGCTAGTTAACTTTTAATACAACAAGCTAGTGGAATGTGGACAGTGAATCCATCTCCTTGATAAAATCTTCTTCTTTCTTATATTGGTGTTCATCACCATATAAATAGACACATACTGGTGGGTTTAAGCATTATAGGCTTTTGTTCATAGTGGTCTTTTAAAGAAAATGGACAGATTCCCTTTATGTAACAATGCACTCTTATAGGCCTACCTGCAGTGGGTTGCCACAGAACTAACTGCAGCTGCTGGGGACAGTTTTTCAGGTTCTCAGTCCTAAAAGTGCTCCTCAACTTTGCATGTGCAGCTTTAAAAAATAAATAAATCAGGACACACATCTAAAGTGCTCAGCATTCTTTGGAAAAACCAGGCTGCAGGTGTCTAATGTTAAACATCCAAATTATTTTAAAAAAACAAAACTTAAAAATCTGGCCTTAGTAATTTTTAGAAGGTGGCTCTTCTGGGAATACCACAGAGCTAATTAAGCCCCCCCCCCCCCCAAAAAAAAGTGGGGGAGGGCAAGGGGGCAGGTGTGTTGAAGCTCAAGAAGTATTTCTGTACTAGTGACCCTTCTTATTTGTGGTTCAAATGTTTGGGTGCCATGTAGACTCTTAAAAATCCATATAATCCACCCAGAAAACAGACCAGAGTTTAGTTAATGATTTGTTCAAAAGTTGGGCTGAAAAAGGGAAAGAGTGGTGGGAAGAGGAGGCTGGCCATACAGAGTCTTTGAGAGGTATAGGGGCTGGAGCACCCATGGGGGAAAATTAGTGGGTGCTTTGCACCCACCAGCAGCCAAGCTCCCTGCCCCGCCTCACCTCCACCTCCTCCCCTGAGCGTGCCATGTCCCCACTTCTCCACTTGCCTCCCAGTGCTTGCCGCCGCAAAACAGCTGTTTCATGGCGTAACAAGCTCCGGGAGGAAGGGTAGAGGAGCGGGAAAGTGGCATGCTCAGGGGAGGAGGAAGGGGTTGGAATGGGGCGGAGCAGGGGTGGGGGCAGAGGGGGGGTCGAGCACCCACTGGCACCAGCAGAAGTCAGTTCCTATGTTGACAGGGACCTTTTGGCTTGCTTGCTTTAAAGAAAGCTGCCCAAATCTCAGGTTTAATAGTTTTTCCTAAATGATACTGATGAAAGCCAATTAAGGGGCAATTGCCCATTGTAATTTGGAACAAAGACGCTTCTGTCATGCAATTTCTGACTCTCTCTCTTGTATCCTGTTTCCAGTGCCAGACTCTGTGCTTGATTTTGATTTACCCCCCCCCTTGTTAGATTGGAGGAAGTATTGTAAAAACCCCGGATTGTAATGTGCTTGAAACAAGTGCCTTTTATAGGAAGTAGGTTTTAAAAAATAAAATCTCTAGGAGCACTGTATCTCCTCTCTTCTCGGAGGTTTAGTATTGCAGCGTGCTCCATTTAAGATATTTCCATACAGAAAACTCTCATATAACACTGTTTACAGGCAGATCTCAGACCCTAACAATGTTGTTCTCTACCCTTGGCTATAATGACCCTTATACCCCCCCAACTTTTCCTTTATAACTCATTTGTTAATTCTCCACAATGTCCAAAAGAAAACTAAGATCTGCTGTAACATGCAGATTTGTGCTCTTATCTTATTCCCTCTGTGCTCTTATTGGAGCAATATGACACTCCACTGCCTGTGATGGGCTATTCATTATACTCATGTTATTCCTGAGCTGTCAACATACCTAGGCAAAAATGAATATCTCATTGTTCGTGTAACAGGAGTTTTGTATTCCACCTGGCTTCCTTTTATTAAAGAATTGAATTGAAGCTAGTGAACACAGATTGTGCTGCTGGAATGTGCTCAGATATTGCAGTGATGAGCACAGAACAAGAACCTATATAGAATATTCTAGTTTAAATATTGTGGGCTGTTGAGTGGCCTTCAATTCCTAATTATAGAACTAAGGGTGCTCGCCACCCCACACAGAGTCAGGTGTGAGTCACTGCTTTGGTTTTAGGTACTATGATCACTTCCTAATAAGCCGCTGTGACTATTCCCTTCCTTATACTGTAAAGTGAAGGAGGTTGTCATTGGGCGGAAAAGAGACTGAGAGATTCGTAACACAAGCGTGGAGATGGTTTTTGTAGAAGGCCGTGCTTGTAAAATGTGAAAGATACAACCCTTTGAACTCTGGTGTCGCACCAGAAACCATGTTAGTTGTAGCCGTCCTAATGTCCCCTGATGCCACCCTGCCACTGTTGCAACTCTGGCAGGAACACGCTCTCTCCTGTGTGAAAAGGTAGGTCATTCTCTGTTCCCACTGTGTGTTCCTGATTGCTGCCAGTTGTGATGTGAGCACCTGGGCATTCAAAGCAGGACTGTGATCTTGCACTTGCTGTACAAACTGATAATGATTGGTCAAGTAAGCCCTTCTGGGCTGCAGGATGTGTGATTAGGGTTAGACTCAAGCCAATGATAGAGGGTTCCCCACTTAATTTTCTTCTATCTCTTCCCTGCTCTCTAGAGTCGTTCAGTCTCTACACGCAAATGGACGCAGATTTTTTTGCTTGGTTCTTAAATACATTTCAGCTTGTCTGAAATGACACTCTTATTCTTGCCGAACAAATAGTATTGGTCAGCTTATTGGGGTTTTTTTATGCCATCCAGCAAGATTTACTAGTTGAAAGCCCTTTCAGCTTTTATTCCAAAACAAATCCATTTTAATTATCTGTTAAGAGCCAGCAAGGAAAATAGGCACTAATCCCCCAGTTATAACTGGAAGGGTGAAACTGCAACACTTGTCATTCAGACCTAAAGCTTCTTTCCTTTTGTGCCTTTACACTCCCTCTGAACAGACAAAATAGGTTGAATTTTGTTCAAAAGTAAATAATAAGTAGTTTATTAAAATTTAAAAAATTGGTGACCCAGTAAAGGTTGTTACACTGACCCACTTGGAGTCACTATAGGTTATATGCTTAAGTTAGCTATAAAAAATGAGGTAAAAGTAAATACCTCGGAGTAATCTGAGGGAGTTTTTTGTAGCACAAGGAGCTGACGTTTAAACTTGCCATCAGTTGGACAGAAAGAGGGCTCCTAGAAGTCCAGCTGGTGATCACTTGAAATCATCTCAGACTATGGGTGACTATATATTTGAAATGTCCTAAACTTAATTGCATGTGTGCGTGCTTAATATCTAATAAATAGTAGTTTTAAATAAGAGAGCATACTTTTATCAATCTGATGGAATTGCTGTGTTCCCACTGATTTATTCCTGGCACTGCCTTCAGAGAATCAAGTAAGTTACTACTGCTTTGGGTTCTGAAAACCCTGGATAACAGATTTGGCAAGCCAGGAGTGGTGGAGACGAAGGGGATTATTGATACAAACAGTTTGTGTTTGGCATAGGGGAGGAGGACACAGAGCAGGATTGCAAACCTGTAACTTTGTGTTGTAGTCCCAACTTGATGTACAGATGCATTCCATTACTGATTCAGGGTTCAGGCTAATGAGCCTGGTTGATTGAGAAAATGTATCAGAAGGACAGATCATCTGGAAAGTTGCATAGTGTTGGAACACAGCTTGACTGATTTTTTGTACAGAAGCATGGTAATGGTTTTTGGAAGTCTGGAGCCTTTATCAGTCCCAGAACGTTCCTGCAGCTCTGGAAGCAATGGGAAACCTAGGTTAGTGTGGGAATGTGGGTGGCAGCAACAGTTTTAGCTGAGTTGCCAAAGGAGTCCCAGGATAAGACCCAGGCAGGTCACAGCGAATGTAAGAGACAAAGCTGTGCTCTCGGAGCCATGTTGGGAGAGCAAAAGGGAACAGTGGCTAGGATCAGAGGGAGTTGTAGCCTAGGAGGGGGGAGACAAGTCAGAGGACCTTGACTTGTATCCTCATAAGTATGAGAGGGATGGTCCCCATGAGTTTCCTTTTCCTTTGGACTCTTCTGGGCAGTCCCTGTATGGTTCCTTGCTCGAAACAGTGGAGGAGCTGCAGACACCAACACCTGTAGCCCCCTCGGTCAGAAAGATTGGCCATCAAGGGGGTAACCAGGGAGGGGACGAATGGGTAGGGGTTAGAGCCACAGGGAAATTGATTGGCCCATTAAAATGGAGCACAGCCTTGGAATGGATGGCAAGGATAGCTGGCAACCCCTGTCTCACTTCAGTGGATGTGGCAGCAACTCCCATTTTCTGAGCCAGGATAGGGCCGCGGGGTACGGGTTCACTGATGCTTTGGTCCACGGAGCCCCACTTCTAAATTTGTTGTTGCTGTCTGTGCTTTTTCTTGACTTAGGGTTTTTTCTTCCTAAATTATTGTTCACACACACACCCCATTTTCCCCTGCTCCTCTTCCCCCTTCTGCTGCTGCTTTTCTCTCTCTCTCTCTCTCATCTCTTTCCTCTTCTGCTTCTCTCTCCCCACTTCGCTGCCCACCCCCACCGCCTTTGCGGTTTTTTTCTTTTGTGTGTTTTTGTTTTGAAAGGGTTAATGCCACAGCTGAAAGTATTTTACTGTCCTTGAAGATAGGGTTGCCAAGCAATAAGACTGCTTGGAAGCAGTTTTGACAAAAGCAGTAATTAAAAGAAGAATTGGGCCGATTGCCATTTATTTCACAGCCATAAGGATCTGTGGCTCTGCATGAACCAATCTTATTTAAAGCAAGAGCCCTCTCATTTAAGATTTTAAAGGAAGGCAAGGATTAAAGAGGAGAAAAGAAGGGAGACAAGCCCTACAAAAGCTAAGGCAGAGTCCATATCCGTGGTAGGTGGAAATTTGGAGAGGGTCTGTTGGAACTTAATTCTGGGATACAGCTTGAAACCAAACCTGCTAGAACAATTTAACCCCTGCACAATCAAACTGTGTAGAAGCTTGAGCCCCAGGCAACGTGACCCTGACTGGCTACTGGGAGACGTCTGTCTGTTTTATTGGGAGTGGTGAGCATTAGATGCTTGGTGTGTGTATTCTGTTAATATATTGACATGTACATGTTTCTATTCACTGTGTGAAGGTTCTTCCACCGGGAATGGGCATGTGTCCTGAGCCCATGGAGGGCAGAGCCCGGTGCCCTAAATTATGACCATAAATTGTTCGGGCAATCTAGGTTATTTGGACTGAATTGATAGAACCAGACACATAGTTGGACAGAATACCTGTGCCTTTCTGCCAGCAAAGGTTTGAAACCTAGTGGCAGACATCAAAAAAGGGGACCAGAAAGGGTGGGGGCTAGCTGAGGAGCTCACCTTCCTTACTAAACAGGTAGCAGAATGAGTCTTTACCAGCAAAATGCAACACTTAAGAAATGTAATGCAAAAAGCATAAGAATTAGCTTAGTGATGCTATAAAAACACATCACTTAAGAGAATGGAAGGTTTAAGATTCCAAAACCATGTTGCCAGTGAAACTTTAAAAGCTATGGCAGCAAAGAATGGTATAAAGCTAAGATACGATAAAATTGATGCAGAAATCCTAGTTACGGCCCTGATCCTCAACCCCAGAAGCAGTATAGGTAACCAAAGGAGGCAGAAGCCAACCTGAAAGAAACAGCTGATGGGCTTTTGAGCCAAAGGGTTTTTAGTAGAACAATCAAGCTGTCCTCTGGCCCATCCTTAAAATTGATGGCAGGACTTGGAGGCTGGGCAGGTGGAGGGTCCGCTGCAGCTCCCCACAGCTGCCTGGGCTCCCTGGCTGGACTCCACACTAGCCTGGCCTGGGGATGGCCCTCAGGGGAAAGGGGGCAGGTTCTGCCCTGGTGAAAAGTTGACAGGCCAGCCCGCCCCCCTTTCAAAAAGTGGGAGGGCCCTGCCCCTCCCCCCCGTTCCAGTGCCACTGCCTGGATCTTATGTCTCCAAAACTTTAGAGAGAGAATTTGCCCCTGTGAAGAGGAGGTTTTGGCACTAGTTTGGGCGTTTACAGCATTGAAAATCTCTGGTGCGATTGTCCCCTGTGTTACTGAAAACTGCCCACTCCCTAGTGAAATATGCCCTAAGCAAATCAGGGCTGGTGAATTTGCTGAGCATAAATGGGCGATCAAAGCACAGTTAAAAGTTAGAGCCCCCTCAGAGGGAAAAAAGGGGGTGGGGAAAAAAGGGACTTAGGCCCAAATGGGTCTAAGTACAAGTTAATAAGTTTAGTTAAATGTTTAAATTTATGCTTTAATCTATACCTCCTGCTATATAGGGAGGGAAGAAGTTTTGTTTTGCTCATTTTTTTTTTAAGCATTATTAATTGTGTGGATGCTGAAAGACCTTAGAGATGATGCATTCCTGTGGGCTGTTTTGACTGGCATTTGGATTGCAGGCCTGCTCCTCTGATGGTGTGAATCCAAAATCTGTTGTGCCCACAGTGTGGGAAAACTTCCGGAGGATGACAGTGGTGTGCAAAGTGAATGACTTAGTAGAAACTGATGTTGATCCTGGTGACTTGGTGGCATCCTGGAAGTGGTTAAATATCAATGGGACAGAAGTAACCCCACCCAAGACAGCCCTTCATTGTGGCATCTGCAGGTGTATCTGCTGCTGGAAGGAAAAAAGCAACACCGACATGGGACTTTGAGACTGCAAATTGGTGACAAACTCTAGTTTAAATTTGAGTTATTTTTCCACCTGTAAATCCTTTTGTGTTCATTTATGAACTGGCATCCCCAAGTGGACAGCACCAGGGGAATAGACAATTCATTTTAGGCTGAAAAATATCCCTTTTGTACCCGAACATTGGGCAGGGAAGTCTGGGGGTGGCAAAACTACAGATAGTGACACCAGGAGGGGAATAGGAGGATCTTTTGCCTTGCACTTGGAAGGCCCTGGGTCCTCAGAAAAAAATATTTTAAAAATATTTGAATAATAGGGTGGTTAAAGAGTGCTTAGGTAAAAGTTACTAATATGTAGCCCACTATAACAGAAAAATGGCTCCTTCAAAAACCCCATAAAATAAAAAACGTAAATTCTGAAACCACCTGTAATTTAATTTAATCAAAGCATATATGGTTCAAATGAATATTTTTTTAAAAAAAAGGTCAAATTATGGTCAGCATGTAAATGTACAGTAAAAACAATAAAATGTATTTTAAAAAAAGGTATTGTGAACCTCACCTTAGTAGACATCTCAGAAATAGAACCCTATTGTGAAAGTTTGTCCAACGATTATATAAGGACTGAAGGAATTAAATAAAGCTTTATAATCCAAATCCCACAAAAACTGGGAGGAAAAAGAATATTTTGGGAGCAATTGATACTGGGGTAAAAGTTCTTAATAGTATAAATTAAAAAATGGTTATAAATAAAATAAATGCCATGGAGCGATACCTAAAAAATTTAGCCATGCCCCTGAGGGTATCCTTAAATCAGCTAAACTGCATACAGGATGGGTTGGCACAGCTTTTAAAGGAATAAAAGCAATCCCAAATAAAGGATCACCTCTGCCTCTTGCAGGCTGTTGATGCCCTCCAGAGTGTTTGTTTCTTGACCCTGACATGCATGCAAATGTAAATTATTAATATAATAATTTGAAAGGGTATAAGCAGAATAGTCCCATTGAAAATTGGGAGCATTATTTTAAAAAAAATCCACCAAGAGATTAAACAAGCTGTGCAATCCTGGTTTTGAAAAAATGGTAAATTTTACCATAATACAGTGATTTCTTTAAATCCTGTATTTGTTTTACTAATGTCTGATGCAGAAATAATGTTTTTTTCCCATTGTAGCCTTAAGCCTTAACATTAATCAAATAGTAATGAAGCCCATGGATTACAGGTTTCAGGTAACCAAAAAAAAAAAAGACCCTGGGATAAAAACAAACAAACTTACTTTAAAAATTAAAAGCCTACTTAAAATAACGTAAAATTAAAAATAAACTACCACAAATATTTTACAGCCATAAAATGTATATTTAAAAATTGTAAAAAATGTTATGCTATGAATCCATTTGTTAATAAATTTGGAATTGTGAACGTGGGTGTTTTGTGTTAGTGTGGATGGTGCTTCTCAGTGGGAGAACTTCTCTGCCGACATAGCTACCACTGCTCGCAGCGGCTGGAGTAATTAAGCTTAGAGTGCCACAGCTGCATTGGTGCAGCTGCGCTGCTGTAAACTTTCTAGTATAGCTGCAGCCTCAAGATGTGTTGGGGTTTATATTTTTATTTTCTTTTAAACCAATTTAGCTAAACTGATGCAAAACTCTATGTAGATGCTCTTAAATCAATTGCAAAATGGCTTATACTGAAATTTGCTTACGTCAATTCCTTACAAAAAATAAGTTGAATGCACCTTACTTAGTTCCATGGGGAGGGTGAGGAGCCCAGGGATCCAACCTCTCCCCCAACCATCATGGGTGTCAGATGTGCACCTCTGCTCTTTCCCACAAACAAAGATGATCCACATGCCAATGCCGGGATAAATAAGAGAATACTCCTCACTCCCTTGCACAGCCACATCTTGCCCATAATTCTAAAATGCATCTTATGCCTATTTTAGGAATCCCATGGAGTTCAAAAGTCTACATGCTGGCTTTTACAGGCCTTAGGAAGACTACACCATACAGTTGTCAGTTTCTTGAATCATTGTCATGCATACTTCCTATATTAGCACTGGAGCTTCCATGCTAGGGCACCTTACTTTATACAAAAGTACCATGCTACATGGACTTTTGCAGCATGCACTGTTTCAATCTGTTTGGTCATCTGAGCAACCTCTGGGTTAATGATAAAATTTAAATTACATTTTCACTGCATATGCTGGATAACACTGCTTAAGTTGAACCTCTTGAGAGCTGAAGGTACATGGCCATTTTCCAGTTTGCACTCTGCAAGATGAAATATGGGTAATGACTTTATTTTTTTGAATTATTGAGGATACTTTGCTTTCAGAAACGCCACTACAATATAGTGTGGTTCCAGAAAGGAAACGTGAGATAAAGTTGCATTTCACCCAGCAAGGCAAGGATGCAGGAAGCTTCATCACACTTTCACTATTGGTGATCCAGTCCATTAGAAATAAAGTTTCAACTGAATTTCTACATACTTTAATTCTGAAGAGCCTAGTGGCTCTTCACCGTTGCTACTTGCTATGCATTTTCAACTTGATTTTGACTGACACATGCTCACTTTGCCAAACTATATAAATCAATCTGAAATTGTGTCCTTATACCAGAATAGAATTATTTGAGATCCCATAAGATCACAGCCCAAAGTGATATAGTTACCATGACGGGGCAAGGCCAGAGGGCTATAGAAAAGTAGTGGGAGATAGATACATTAGCTCCAGGCTAAACAAAATCCCTGGTACCAGGATAAGTGAAATGGAAGCTGCTCCAGGTCAATTAAGACACCTGGGGCCAATTAAGAACTTTCCAGAAGGCAGGGAGAAGGCTATGTTGATTGGGACACCTGAAGCCAATCAGGGGCTGGCTGAAACTAGTTAAAAGCCTCCCAGCCAGTCAGGTGGGGGTGCATGTCAGGAGCTGTGGGAGGAAGTTGTGCTGTTGGAGAGGCTGAGTAGTACACACCATATCAGGCACAAGGAAGGAGGCTCTGAGGTAAGGGTGAAGTGAAGCTTGAGGAAGTGACGGCTGCTGTGGGGGAGGTAGTCCAGGGAATTGTACATGTCATGTTTCTAAAAGGTCAGCTACTATAGCTTATACTATTAGGATCCCTGGGCTGATCCCTGAGTAGAGGGTGGGCCCAGGCTCCCCCCCCCCCCACACCTTTGCCCCCTGTTTAATCACTGAGACTGAGAGACAACAGAGACTGTGCAAGGAAGGATAACTTCTCCTCCCCTGCCTCGTTGGCCTATGATGAAAATGGCTCAGTAGACTGTGACCCTTGTCTCTAGAGAAAGAAGGGTGATGTGGAGGGTCACAGTGAGCCTCTGAGGCTAGCAAAATCTGCCAGGAATCGTGGGACCCACGGAGGCAAGGACAGAGCTTTGTCACAACTGGTGTTAGCAGTGGGATTTTGTTCACAGCGTGGCGGAAGAAAGAGGTTTTAAAAAAAAAAAAAAAAAGTGCGCTGGGGGTTTGGATTTTTTGTTTGTTTGCTTTATACCACAATGGAGGAGGTGGTAAGAGCTCTGGTACAAGCCACGGCAGCACAGCAGGAGGCCACTCGGGTTCAGGCAATGGCACAACAGGAGTCTATGCGGCTACAGTAGGAAACCAAACAATTATTGATGAGCCAGGCGACCCAAGATCGTGCCCTCTTGAGAGACGTGGTGGACCAGCTGAAGATCCTCACTACCCAGGCCCAGGGGTCCGACAGGACTCGAACCCTGAGGGCCACTGGTTTTCTGCCAAAGATGATGTCAGGAGATGACATAGAGGCATATCTCCTCTCATTCGAAAGGACTGCTCAGCGTGAGGCGTAGCCCCAGGAGCAGTGGGCCAGCATTCTCACCCCCTTTTTGTGTGGAGAGGCCCAGGCACTTGCCTGCCACGGATGCCACTGACTATACCCATCTGAAGGCAGAGATCCTAGCACGATCGGGGTAACGGCAGCAGTAAGGGCCCAAGGTTCTATGAGTGGAAATACCAGGAGAACAAACCCCCAAGGTCCCAGCTATTCGACCTCAGACACCTCGCACGGAAGTGGTTACAACCCGAGGTGTGCAGGCCGGAGGAGATTTTGGAGACCCTGGTCATACACCATTACATGCGGGGACTGCTGCCAGATCTCCGCAAATGGGTAGGCCAGAATGATCCATCCATGTACGACGAGATGATTAACTGATAGAAAGACGGATGACAGCCAGGGATCTGACCTGACTACCCAAGGAAGGCCCCTTTTGAAGCAAGCACCCGACCCCAACCCTGGAAGGTTGGGCAGCCAAATCCCCGGGGAGTCCTAGGTAGAAGAAGGGGGGGTCCGAAAACCAGTGGGGACCCCAGAAGGAAGGGATTGGCCTGAGTGGGGGGAACCCTGGGACTAAACCCCCTAACTCCTGGGTTAGGGGAGTGATTTAAAAGCAATTATAGATGTTATGCATGTGGGGAGTGAGGACACCTAGCAGCACAGTGTCCCAGCACCGAGGAGCCTATGCAATGTAACTTGGGGGATTGGGAGGTCCCATGCTCCGTTATCTACCTCCTGGGAGTCGCATTAGTCCCGCATAATTACACCAGGCCAGTGAGGATAAATGGAACAGAGACTACAGCATTTGTGGACTCTGGGAGTGCTATCACCCTCATATTGGGTAAGCTGGTAAAAAACAATCAGCTGCTACAAGCCAAACGCGAAGCAGTGACGTGCATGCATGGGGCCGTTACCCGACCATCTCAGTGGAGATAGAGGTTCAGGGAAACCCCATTGAGGTGACTGTGGGCATAGTTCCTAAACTCCCATATCCTGTAGTCATTGGGAGGGACTATCCAGAGTTTGATAATTTACTCCCCCCGGAGAGGCTGGAGGGAGGTGGGGACCCTGAGGACAGCAACTCGTCACCGGGGGAATGTCAACCCCTGATGTACACTGAGATTTCTCAGGATCTGTTCTCAGCCCCCCAAAAGACCCAGAAGACAAAAAAAGAGAGGAAGGCCGCGAAGGCCTTGGGAACCTGGATCCTGACCCAGGGCCAGAAGACCTCCTAGTAGGCAGATGGATGTGAGCAGCCAACAGAGAAACTTCCACCACAGAAGGTGAGCCAGAAGCTGCCCCCAGCCATGACGGCGGTGAGCCATTGGAAGAAGCAGAAGCCGCCCCTGGGAGCTTGGGCAGGTTAGTCCCGGGAGAGAGACTTTTGAGCGGGACCAGGCGGTGGACCCTAGATATGATAATGCCAGGAAAGAGGTGGCTGAGATCGATGGGATACCTGTGGAAGGGGGCTCCCGGACCTTACTTTATAGTGAAGAAAGATCTCCTGTACCACGTGGTGCAAATGCAGGAGCAAGAGATGCAACAACTTCTGGTGCCACGAAAATATAAAAAAGTCGAACTGAGTCTCGCCCACAGTCACCTGTTTGGAGGACAGTAGGGGTAGAGAAAACCCAGGCACGGATCCTGCGGAGGTTCTTCTGGCCAGGAGTACATGAAGATGTCCGGCGATACTGCACCTCTTGTCCGGAGTGTCAGTTACATAGCCCTTGCCCACGCTTGCGGGCTCTTTTAATACCTCTTCCAATAATAGAGGTTCCTTTTGAACGGATAGCCATGGATTTGGCAGGGCCCCTAGAGAAGACAGCTCGGGGCCACCAACATGTGCTTGTTGTACTGGACTATGCAACCCGCTACCCAGAAGCTGTTCCCCTGCGCAACACAGCTTCCACGACAATAGCTAAGGAGCTAGTACAGTTTTTTGCCTGGGTTGGGCTACCCAAGGAGATATTGACTGATTTAAGGGACACCTTTCATGTCCAAGCTGATGAAAGATCTCTGTTCATTGCTCCATATACAAGCCCTATGGACCTCTGTATACCACCCGCAAACAGATGGCCTTGTGGAAAGGTTCAATAGGACCCTCAAGGCCATGATCAGGAAAGTGGTGAGCCGGGATGGGAAAGATTGGGATACCCTATTGCCTTACCTCATGTTTGCCATCCGGGAGGTTCCGCAAGCCTCCACTGGTTTCTCTCCATTCGAACTACTATATGGGCGCCACCCTCGGGACATATTGGATATAGCCAGTGAAGCCTGGGAAGAGGAGCCAAATCCCAGAAGGAACATAGTTGAGCATGTACTGCAGGTGAGAGATCGGATAGCCTGAGTTACGCCCATTGTATGGGAACACTTGGAGAGAGCACAGGAGACCCAACGAACCCATGATAACCACCAAGCAAAGCTTTGACGGTTCCAACCAGGGGATCGGGTGATGGTACTGGTGCCCACAGCAGAAAGTAAACTGCTGGCCCAGTGACAGGGACCCTATGAAATAATTGAAGCCATGGGAGAGGTGAACTATAAGGTGCGGCAGCCAGGCCGCCGGAAATCGGAGCAAATTTACCACATCAATCTTCTAAAACCTTGGCACAATCGAGAGGCATGCTTAGTCCATGCAGGAGACCCTTCCCCAGGAGGATAACTTACACAAGCAAGTGAGGAAATCATCCGACTTGACACCGATCCGAAAGATCGAGACAGCTGACATGAATAATCGCAACAGAGATGTGTTCTCCACGAAACCAGGGTGGACGACTGAGACCTATCACCATATCCGCACGATCCCCCGGAGGCAAGGTAACATTGAGACCCTACTGAATCCCAGCAGCCAAAAGAGAGGAAATCAAGGCCGAAGTAAAGAAAATGTTAGAATTAGGGGTTATTGAAGCATCTTACAGTCAGTGGTCCAGTCCAAGTGTTCTAGTGCCTAAACCTGATGGTACCATGAGATTCTGTAATGACTTTTGCCGACTGAATGAAATATCCCAGTTTGATTCATACCCCATACCACGCATCAACTAACTGGTTGACCGACTGGGTAGTGCCCGATTCTTGACTACACTGGATCTGACAAAAGGGTACTGGCAGATTCCTCTGACCAAAGAAGCTAAAGAAAAGACAGCATTCTCCACCCCGATGGGCTATTCCAGTACACCGTCCTCCCTTTTGGTGATATATGGGGCCCCAGTCACATTCCAACACCTCATGGATAAGCTGCTGCGCCCCCATACTAGTTATGCTGCTGCATACCTAGATGATATCATCATCTATATGCCAGACTGGGGAACCCACTTGGAGAAAGTTGAGGCAGTACTGCGCACCTTAAGGCGGGCTGGCCTCACTGCTAATCCTGCTAAATTCGCCATAGAGCTAGCAGAGGCTAGGTACCTGGGATATTGTGGGAAGGGGCATAGTGAAGCCCCAAATGAATAAGCTAGAGGCAATTCAAAACTGGCCCCGGCCGACCCGAAAGAAGCAGGTCCGTGCGTTTCTAGGCATGGTAGGCTACTACCGATGGTTTATTCCCCACTTCGCCACTAGAGCAAGTCCCCTAACAGACCTGGTGAAGGCCCGAGGTCCAGACATGGTAAAGTGGACCGACGCAGCATACAGGGCTTTTACAGACCTTCGGCCAGCCCTCTTTAATGACCCCGTAGTCATAGCCCCAGACTTTAACAGGGAATTTATTTTACAAACAGACGCTTCCGAGGTGGGGTTGGGAGCAGTTCTGTCGCAAATGGTGGAAGAAGAGGAACACCCGATCCTATACTTAAGCAGAAAGCTTCTCCCAAGAGAACAGAAATACGCAGTAGTCGAGAGAGAATGCCTTGCTGTCAAATGGGCTGTGGAGACACTGCGTAATTACCTCTTAAGCCAGCGATTTACTCTTGTGACGGTCCATGCACCCCTCCAGTGGATGCAGTGGAGTAAGGAAAAGAATGCAAGGGTCACCAGGTGGTTCTTATCCCTCCAACCATTCCAGTTCCACATACAGCACAGGGCTGGATGCCACCATGGCAACGCTGATGGTCTGTCACGAGCATACTGCCTGGCATCCCAAGTTGCCCAACTCTATGGTGTTGAGCGGGGGGGGGGGAAATATGTGACGGGGTAAGGCCAGATGACTATAGAAAAGTAGTGGGAGATAGATATATTAGCTCCAGGCTAAACAAATCCCTGGTACCAGGTTAAGTGAAAATTGACCTGGAGCAGCTTCCATAAGACACCTGGGGCCAATTAAGAACTTTCCAGAAGGCAGGGAGAAGGCTATGTTGATTGAGACACCTGAAGCCAATCAGGGGCTGGCTGAAACTAGTTAAAAGCCTCCCAGCCAGTCAGGTGGGGGTGCATGTCAGGAGCTGTGGGAAGAAGTTGCGCGGTTGGAGAGGCTGAGTAGTACACACCATATCAGGCACAAGGAAGGAGGCTCTAAGGTAAGGGTGAAATGAAGCTTGAGGAAGTGAGGGCTGCTGTGGGGGATGTAGCCCAGGAAATTGTACATGTCATGTTTCTAAAAGGTCAGCTACTATAGCTGATACTATTAGGGTCCCTGGGCTGGAGCCCGGAGTAGAGGGTGGGCCCTGGCTCCCCCCCCCCCTTTGCCCCCTGTTTAATCACTGAGACTGAGAGACAACAGAGACTGTGCAAGGAAGGATAACTTCTCCTCCCCTGCCTCGTTGGCCTATGATGAAAATGGCTCAGTAGACTGTGACCCTTGTCCCTAGAGAAAGAAGGGTTATGTGGAGGGTCACAGTGAGCCTCTGAGGCTAGCGAAATCCCCCAGGAAATGTGGGACCCATGGAGGCAAGGACAGAGCTTTGTCACACTACACAGAGGGAAAACAGAGCAGACAGGCTTAGTAAAGGCAATTTATGATCTGAATGGTCTTACATTTATAAGTTTTAAGGCCAGAAGGGACCATTAGATCATCTAGTCTGTGTATCCTCCTGTGTATCACAGGCTACAGAATTTCATCCAGTTACTCCTCTCTGGAGCCCAATAATTTGTGTTTGACTAAAGTACATCATCTAAAAAGGCACCCCACTGGGTATTTGCTACATGACCCTACCACTGCAGACACTGCAACAGTCTTTACTGAAATCAAGGAGACACAAGGACACATCCATAAAGTTGACGATATCCCTTGGTGGCATTACTAACAGTATTCAGCAAATTTCTGTTTTGGGAACTCAGTTGTCTCATTTGTCATATTAAATGTCTCATACACTTCCTATGGTTATTCCCTTGAACAGTGATGAAGTGTGTTGCAATGTAGGTGTTTGGGGTTTTTTTAATTGTTTGATTTTTTTGCTGTGGCAAGAAGATATAACAACTAATGGTCACCCAGAACTATACTAATATAACTAGGTTACAGCACAGCACACCACAACCAGGCCAAACTCCATAGATACCTTAGTAATAGATTATGCTTCCATTTGTTTCCAGCCCCTTCCAGATGAACAGAAGGAAAAATCTCTGTTTGCACATAAGTGAGTACTTCAGATTCCAATCCATAGAAGGCATTGGTTTGTACACTAGCCAGTTCATTACAGTGTATAAGCAGACTTGCTTTTCCACTTTTCTGCCAGGTTGCCTTTACAATTCAGTGACTGTGGTCGGTTAATTGATTGGATTCAGACCCTATATTTGCCTAACAGTTTAAATCAAGGAGACAATAGGTTCTGCTCAATCTCTTCTTTTAGTCACTGTGACAATCAGAGTCCAGACACCTTAGGAGGAGAACAGATTTAAACCGCCAAAAATGAGCAGTTAAAACCAACTGCTTGCAGACTTTATTATTGTACTATAAAAGTATATTGATTAAGGTCTTTTATAAGCCTGTAATGTTCTGACCTGATGGTCATTATGAGATATGTATACAGACTGTGGTTATAAATTTATATATTTGTGTATATAGAAAACTGAGCTCAATTTGTGCTACTTGAGCTACACCTCACACCTGGGGTGGCACAATCAAAATGGGAGGACGTGATTGCCCCATAGGTCTCCTCTGCCCTGCTCCCAGCCCGTGGCCGCCATGCTCTCCCTGCCCCACCAGAGGTACCTGCAGGGTCAGCGGGGTGGGGGCTCTGTCCTGCTCCTGCCCTGGGGCATGTTCAGCTGCTCTCCCTGTCAGCTCCTGGGCAGGGAGCAGGAGGGAGAAGCTGGCCTCTCTGGGTCACTGCTCTGTGCTGTGTTTCAGAGTAGCAGCCGTGTTAGTCTGTATTCGCAAAAAGAAAAGGAGTACTTGTGGCACCTTTAGAGACTAACAAATTTATTTGAGCATAAGCTTTCGTGAGCTACAGCTCACTTCATCGGATCTGGACCCAAGAATCTAGAATGCATCCGATGAAGTGAGCTGTAGCTCACGAAAGCTTATGCTCAAATAATTTTGTTAGTCTCTAAGGTGCCACAAGTACTCCTTTTCTTTTTGCTCTGTGCTGTGTAGCCACTGCCTGAGAGAGAACCTGGCTGGGTAAGTGGTGGCAGCAGCTGCCCGCTCCCTACCCGGGCCTGGCTGCTGAGGACAGTGGCTGAGCGAGCTGGAAATGTGCTAGGTGGGGGGACCTCCAGCTCGCTCAGCCCCTGCCCCCAGCAGCCGGGCCCTGGCAGGGAGCGGGCTGTCTCCTCCCCAGCTGAGCTCTCACAGGCAGCTGCCACGCTGCAGTGACCCGGAGCAGCCGGCATGAGAAGTGACTGGTCCTGCCCCTTTAGGATGGCCACATTTCTATGCAGAGAAACAGAGATGTGGGAGGGAACTCTGGGCTGAGGCAGGGGGTTGGGGTGTGCGAGGGGGCTCCAGGCTCTGGGCTGGGGGGTATGGGCTCCAGGGTGGGGCCAGAAATGGGGGTTCAGGGTGCTGAAGGGGGATCTGGGATGGGGCAAAGGGTTGGGGGGAGGGCTCCAGCTAGGGGTGCAGGCTCTGGGGTGGGGCTGGAGATGAGGGGTTTGGGGTGCAGGAGAGGGCTCCCGACTGGGGTGGGGGGTTGGAGTGTGGGAGGGGGATCCAGGCTAGGGCAGACAGTTGGGGTGGGGCTAGGGTTTAGGGTGCAGAAGGGGGCTCTGGGCTGGGGCAGGGGGTTGGGGTGCAGGAGGGGGTGCAGGCTCTGGGCAGTGCTTACCTCAGGAGGCTCCCGGGAAGCTGCCAGCATCTCCCTCTGGCTCCTAAATGGAGGTGGAGCTACATGGCTCTGCGCGCTGAGCAGCGCTGCCAGCGTCCCTTCTCCTACATCTCATGTTCTTTCCATTCCAAACCGTACTGCAATGCAATGTGATGGGTACCTTAGACTCTTATTTGTTATCACAACTCTTGTAATGATATCATAGAGTAAATAATCCATGCACTACTAGAAGATAGCCAAACAAAGAAAGTGGTGGTAAAGATCAAAAAGGCTTGCTTTCTTTGATCACAATAATGTGACAACAAATGTCAGGGGTGCATAACCCATAGTCATGTCAACATTTCTTTTATGTCTAACAATACATCTTGATTTTGCCAATGTTTAGGTCTCTCAAATAACAAGTATGGGCAACTTGTTGAAACCTGCATCAGTAAGTATTATTAAACATATATATTGCAACAGTGCCAAGAAGCCTCTGCCTGAGGAGGATCCATTGGGTTATGCACTGTACAGTTACAAAGTAAGTGACCATCTCTGCCCCAAAGACAAGATATAATGGTGGATGAGACAAGGAATCAAGTGGGGAGGGCCAGGGAAACAAAAATAATGTCTTAGCCAGTCATTAAGAGACATTACAACTCATCATCTACATAACCATTATCAGATGTTATAGCTAGATCTGTAAAAGTGTGTGGTAGCACTAAAATGTACATGACATTAATCAAGGGATATGTTGAAGAGAGAAAAATCATTCAGTTTGAGGTTACAGATATGATTGTCTGGTTGTCCCAATAAATTTGAAAGCCCACTTCCTAATGTTAAGATTTTTCTCTTTTCAGACTATCCCTGACCAAATATATGTACATTTGTGATCACACAGTATTACAGACGTTGGCAAAACAAAAGTGCATTTTTTTTGAGGATTGCAAAAAAAATAAGCAGTTTTATATAAGTTTAAAGGTGCCATTAAACATGGAAACAAGGTGGGTTTTTATGTTTTGCAATGCACGAACTCATAAAACAGATTAAGTTTATCATGTGCAACACTATAATTTCTTCACACTTTCCAAAACAGGTCTGAAGCATAATCATATAAAACGATTGTACATGACATTTACATTAGAAACATGTATTACAATAGCTATGGCTTCCATAAGTCTGTTCCTGTTGATCCCTTAACCAAAAGCTGCCCCATAGTCAGGACATCTTCCTTGCCTCACAGCAAGACAGAGCAGAAATCCCAAAGTGCATTGCTAAACACAAGACAAGGGCGTCTACAACAGGCAAACACAGCCGTGCTAAGCTGAGGTGCTTCATGAACTGTACTCAGGGTACCTCAAAGAGTTAGCCACTTTGGGGCAGATGCACTCACAAATATAAAATATAATTGGGCTGTGGGCGCATTTGTTGTCTAACAAACAAACAAAAAAGGAATTACTCCCTTCTGTTCCCTTTTATTTAAAAACAATCGCTTTCTTCTGAGTCTGTTTTTTTGTTTTTAAATTCAATGTGATATTAACAGCCCTGGAGAATAGGGCCCTGTCTACAATACAAACACAATCATGTCATGGTTAGGACGCAGTTGTCCCCTGATCCACATACAACAACATTTCCATATGTCCTCAGGCTATTCAGAAGTATTTAGCAGATTATATTCCTTTTTTCATAGCCAGCAGGCAGGGTTGAGTAAACTGAGCTATTTTGCTTTGACTGGAAGTGTAGTATTGTAATTGTATTGATGAACTTAGTAAAAATAAAATACAGGGCAAATTGAGATTATAGGTACTAGCTTAAGGTTTTGAGAATAAAGCTGAAAGCTCAATTTTTCAATCACATCACATTTTCTGTTTTGACTGACTGACTGAGTGAAATGTAAATAGCATTAAGAAAGGAAAATATTTAACAACCCTAGCTACAAAAGACTAGTCAAGTGCAGTAGTGGGAAGGGGGGAAAGAGAGAACGAGGAGATCAATCTGTAACTGACTGTGAACAATCAATTGAGATAACCCACTACCTTCGGACCAGCCAAGAGAAAAAGCTGCCTCAGCAGGTATTTAAAACTCCTGGATTCCGCTCTTTTTCTTGTCATGGCGACCTCAAAGCGATACTAGGGTAATGCGATGCTTACCACAGAGTTCATATATTTCTTATTCTCACAGGTCACAAGGACATGAGAGCAACTCAAAGGAAAACGGCAGGAAGAAAACAAGGTCAGTTGGGAAATCGGCTCTTCGGAGCTGCATGCTGGGAAACCGCTATGCAAATTAAAGTCCAGCCGCTCCAACGGCTCTGCTGTATGAAAGGCAGACAAGCCTTGGGCGTGCTGCCCAATCGGATCGCTTCCCGCGTATATTGCTAGCCCGGGGCGTAGATCAGACTAAAGGAGCCCCGAGTTTATATCTCAGACTATCTTTCACCAACAGGTGGCGCTGCTCGCCCGGGAGCGCGATTGCCCCGAGCAACATGCTCGGAACCAGCAGGTTTTGCATAAAGCTTCAGCTGTTGCCATATCCCCTTTCACAAAGCAGCCATGGGGGGGTGGGGGAGGGGAGGGGAGGAGGGGGGGGAGGGGAGGGGGAATCCAATTCTTCAAATAACCTGGAGGGGCATCAGAGGGACATTTGTCCATCTGGCTGAATTTGGGGGCATTTTAATGAGAATCTCTCCTGTTATCCGGAGCTCAGTACGGTTAGGATTTGGATAACGACCCATGACCAAAGCTATTGGTGGGTCTATGGCTCAACTCCCTAGTTCAGCATTTGGCTCAGCCTAGCTGCAGGGTTTACTGGATAAGGACTAAATAAGGCCCACCGCCTCCTACCCCTTCCTGGACTTCAGGTAAGTCTGTGTACTCGGGGGACATCTCTCCCCTTTCTTTTTCTAGGGCATATGGCCAGGGGCCCCGGGGCTTCTCTCTCTCTCTCTCCATTAGGCAGCTTGTGACTTTTCCACTTTGTCTTTGCTTTGGGGGTGGTGGAAGGTTGGAGGCTTCCCCCTTCGGCCTGTGTTCCCCAACCGCTACCTCCTTGCAGTCATTGACAGCTATCACAATTTTATCAAGAGTCTCATGATATTTGGCATTTTTCCCTAAAGCCTCAGCTCCAGGAGTCATGTGAATATATGTAGGCTTGGCAGAACTTATATATAAATGTCAATGGATAACATTCACATTTCTTTTTAAGCATTTTTTTAAATTTTTATTTATTTAAATATTCACAGTTGTAGGATTTTTTCCTGGGGGGTGTGTGTGTGTCAGACAATAAAGTATTTAATGACCATGGAACTTGAGATTCAAAAAGTTAAAGCTTTGTAACCACTAAAACTCAAATTATCAACATTACATGTCAAAATATACAAAGTAAATATTCTTAAATTGAACAAAGTTTGTAAGCCACATTTTTCTTACTTTGCCTATTTGTAAATTTCCATTCTTATCAACAGAATATTTTTCATTGTTTTTTGTGCATATGGTGAAATTGATGTTTACAACATTTACCAATAAAAATCTAATCCTTCCAAAGCCTAAATACATAAGAATCGCTGCCTAAAAACAAAAAAAAAGTTTCTAGCTTTCATAGTTGCAGAGAAAAACTTGAAAATGTGATTTGAGTGAATGCTAAAGAGTCAAAAAATGGAAAGTAAATAAGAACCCAAAATTAAAATATAAAAAACTAATGATATTTAAGACAATCTTACTGTTTTTGGAGGGGATGATTTATGAATATTTGGAATTGGCCACACTGCATCTCGTAATCCAACATGTCAATGTACCTCATCCCCCGCACCCTCTCCTCCCAGTAACTCCTTCAAATCCTTGCTGGAGAGAGGTTTTTGTTTATTCTGACATTAAAAAAAAAATTACACACATTAAAAAAAAAAAACACTTACACTAATGAGCTGGTGCTTCATATACTGTATATAATTGGGGCAGGGACTAGTAAAGAGTAAACTTAAAAATACATCAGTAGTAGAAGCATCAAAGACATCTCAGTGCGATATAAAAAGGAAGCAAGCAGTAACATTACTTTAGTGAGCAATTATAAGAGATACAGCTCTAAACTTAAAGATGACAACACAAGATAGGAGCTTGAAGTTAGGAAAAAAGGGAGAAGAAAAAAGATACCATAAAAATGAGATGTAATGTAATCACTCCAAGTCTTTAGTGGGTTTTAGGCAGCTACTGTATAATGAGATAATATTGCTTTGCACGTATTTTTGCTAGATGTGCACTTCACATGATTGGCAAGAATACCGTTATTTTCAGGTATTTTAATTCCCAGGAAAGCTAATAGAGTTCTACTCATGGTCTGTGGTCCGCTAGCAGAAAATTAAATTTGCAATAGTCTGTCCAACACTGAAAGACTGCAAAATATGTAAGAGTCATCCATTTTTATGCTTTCTAAAAAAATCCATAGTTAGTCTGAGTAACTCTGAATGCAAATTATCCATATCAGTCACAGATTTTTAAAAGAGGATTTTTGACACAACCAGAGATACGATAGTGTTTTTTTAATCAAGAGTTATCCTCCATCTGGAGGATAACAGCTCCTGTAGGCACCATAGTCTTTTGTGCCAATCCAGCTGCTTGTGTACACAAACGAAGACCTATTCTGAAACCAACTTCCAAATAAGTATTCTTTCCACCTAATGAAAATGAAGCAGGCCTCATTTCAGGCTCAATTTCTCTCAATCTCTCAAATTGAAAGAGTCACACGAGGCTTTTGGGTTTCAAACAAAAATATCCTTTTGCAGGAATGAATTTTTTCATTTAATTACTTTCCAGCAGCCTCATTTGTTAGTCTCTCAGGTGCCACAAGTACTCCTTTTCTTTTAGCAAAAACGAAGTCTGAGCACATTTCCTGAGTCCTGTCTCCAGCCGCTTCAACTCAGACTCAACATACAAAACAGAATACACACCCAAGCCACAGATTCATTCAGCCAACTGAATGTCCCTACAGAGTAGGGTGACCATCTGTCTTGTTTTTAAAGGGACAGTCCCATTTTTGGGGACTTTTTCTTATATTGGCACCTGTTACTACCCACCCCCTGTCCCATTTTTTCTCAGTCGCTATCTGGTAACTCTACTACAGAGGGACAGCTGGGCTCAGGTGTGGGGGGTAAAATAGGGCCCAGCTGGGGCCACCCCTTCACCAGCCCAGAACAGTGCAGGAAAGTCCCCACACATCAAATACTGTTGGGCCCTTAGGACCCAGGTGGTACTTCCTTCAGTTCCTCCATCATATAGCCTTAGGCGAAAGTGCAGAGAAGAGCCAGCCAGAGGCTCCAGTTGGTAGGCACAGAAGCATACAAAGTAGGGACTTCTGGACATTCAGAGACCTTGCCAGTTTCATCTAGATTTTTTCTGCCCCATGCTGATTGCTCCATCCCTCCCCCTTGCTCACAGTCTCATCACGTCATCTTAACACCTCACCTACCCCTCTTATTCTCTTCTCCCCTGCTCTTCCCTTTTCTTTCTGTTTAGCTGATCCCTTTCTGAGTAAACCCACCAAAACCAACGACAAACAATTGGGGCACTAACATGCTGTTTGCTATCATCCGATTGTTCACTCTCCTTGTGTGTTCTACCCATTCCCTGACCTGGTGTCTGTCAACTCTTCCAGCCAGGGACCATCTGCTCCTCTGTTTCTACAGTGCCTAGAACAATGGAGGTCCCTTTTTTGGTTGGTCCTTAGGCAATACCATAAAAAGCATGGTTAACAATAAGAAGATCCCTGCTAAGGAGAGCCTCATTTATTAGAAGACTAGGCCCCATCTGTTTTCCACCACAGTCCTGATCCGATCACAAGTGCCTTTCCTGCTCCCATAATCAGTGTAATGAGAGGAAAGCAGTTGTGCTAAATTGACCCCAGCTAGTAGCTGCCTTTATTTCCATTGGGACTGTGATTAATAAAGGAAGGTTTTTTTCTGGACTTAGGGAGTTTCTCTTAAGATTTTCTACAGGCCTGTATATGCTCATTTCTACTGAGGATTTAGTTTTTACAAAATAAGAGGTTGTTTTTTAAAGTCAAGAACATCAACCTTATTGAATGCCTCCTGTTTGGTTGGGCTTCTCTATAAAGCTGATTGAAGCTTCTCAAAATGCTTTGTTGCAGCATAGATCCTAGAGAAAACGTGATATGGCAAAAGGCTCTGTGATGGCTTTTGTGAACTCAGTTTTAGGGGCCCATTCCAGTTCCTACAGGTCAAGTCCCAGTGTTAAAAACCACAATTATCAACTGACCAGTTGTGAGCAAACTTAGAATAAACACCAGCGAGTGAAAGAGCACAGAACAATTTTCTCTCAAACCTAGAAGTGGCCCCTCTAGGTCAGGAGGAGTGAGGCACAATTATGCATAGGTAGAGAGGAGCCAGGAACCTTGCAGGCAGTGATTAAAGTTGATTGTAACAAGAAGTTACCACGCTGTCACCACGTGTGTCACCACGCTGCCCAAAGGGGAGGGGGAGCTGTGGAAGAGCACTGTTTACCCAAGATAGGGAGAGTGGAGGAAGAACTGAATTTGTCCCACTGCTTGTCCTGCCACGATCCATGCTATACCTGTTCCATGAGCATAGGACTTCAGTATCCAGGGCTGTTAATTCAGTACATATCAACAGGGCTCTGCCCAGAACATGGGGATCAAATAAAGCAGCACCTTTCCACAGCACTAAAACTTTGCTTAAAACTTGGAGCGAAAATTAAGGTAAACCTATGAATTCTTCAAGAGCGACCTCTAGTGTATTTGTTTCAAAGTCCTGGTTAGGAATGTTGAGGGGGAATATTCCCTGGAAAAATGCCTCTTCTACTTTGATATTTTATGTATCTCTTTTTTTTAAGTTTTTCTCAGGTTGAAGAAACTCTTAAGTAAATTAATTGCTAGGTACTATAATAAATTGGTAAGGCTTAAAGATCAATGCTAAATTGTTTGGGCAGGTTACCGCCAGTGATGTTTTGACTTCATTTGGGAGAAGGAACTGCAGTGCCCTTATACCTCCAAAATTTAAATATTCATGATAGATCTTTATCATGATTTCCAGAGATTAATCTGCAATAAAAGACTTGATCCCAGGAATCAGAGTGCTGATCTCCTAAACTGGTTTTGGTATCAGTTATTCTCCCTTTGTCCCATAGAAGGCATTGATGATTTCAGGAAAGTCATTGTTTTAATCTTTGTTTTTCATCACTACATATTGAATAAGCTTTAAGTTGTGGGTTTGTTTGTTTGTTTTTAACTTGTTTATGAGAGGGTCATGGTTGTTTTCTTCCTGGAATCAATTAAAGGAAACCAAATATGGTCAGTTTGTAGCTTGGCCTCTAGCTATACAATAGCCTTTCCCCATGGTAGAATGTATTGACTACCTAGAGTCTAGTGTTCTGTTGCTGGTGACTCTGGAGATTTCCATAACAAAGGAAAGTTTTGCAAGTGAATTGAGTTCATCCCTGTTAAATTCTATTTGACTTTTTCATAGGGATGAGGTTTGCATTTCTGTGAGTATGTTTTACTATACCGTTTCAGTAGCGGTTGAGTTTCAACCAGCATGTGCAGTAGGTCTCCATTTTGTTTTTTATACTTTTGGACAGTTGGGTCTAGATCTTCAGCTAGTGTAAACTGCATAGCTCCATTAACTTCAATTATTACCTATTATTTGCATTAAAAATGTACCTGAACGCCTCAGTCAAGATCAGGAGCCCATTGCTAGGCACAGAACAAACTTATGGTAAGTGACAGTCCCATAGCCTGAAGAGTTTACAGTCAATGAAGCTATGCTCATTTACATCGGAGGATGTCCTTAGGTAATACACCAGGTTGGAATGTGGATTTTCTGCATGGAGTGATATATTACTGGTCTCATTCCTGGCTTCTGTATAACATGAGACATAATCCTCTCTGTTGTCTAGAGAATAAAAATCCATATTAAAAATATTCTCTCCCCAAATCTTTTTTTAAAAAAGAAAGTGCATACCTTCCTCTCTCAGCCCCCCTGCCCAAATAGATACATTTTAAAAAATGATCTTTATCTTTCTTTTTAAAAAAAGATGTGGGGAGAGAATATTTTTAATACGGATTTTTATTCTCTAGACAACTGAGAGGATTATGTCTCATGTATACAGAAGCCAGGGCTGTGAGCAGTAATATATGAGATATAATGATCAGGGCATAACTTTTTCCTGTTCAAGGTTTGAGTGTCAGTCTTAAGAGAGGTAACCTTTTGGTACCTGTTTTCATATTGTTATTACAATCTGATTTTCTGAAGGAGAAAGAAGTGTGAGTCCATCTACTGTTACTAATCTCAGAATAGCAGCCGTGTTAGTCTGTATCCGCAAAAAGAACAGGAGGACTTGTGGCACCTGAGAGACTAACAAATTTATTTGAGCACAAGCTTTCGTGAGCTACATGCATCTGATGAAGTGAGCTGTGCTGTGCTCAGATAAATTTGTTAGTCTCTAAGGTGCCACAAGTACTCCTTTTCTTGTTACTAATCTGTTTTTCTTTTGCCTGTTGTGCTGAAACTTTCCAGAGGGTTAGTTTCATTTTTTTTTCCTATTGGGAATGAATTAAAATTACTTTATTTTTTGTGGATTATTTCTATAGTTGAACAATTCTAACTTTTCTCTTTAGGCAGCTCATCCTGAAGGAATGCCTCAGGTCTTTGAAACGGACTTGACGATACTTCGTAGTTACCATTATTATTTGTAACAATGAACAGTCAAGCAAATAATTTATTATTAAACTAATTTTTAAAACAAACACTAGTGAAAGGATAAAACTTTCAGATAGTTTACTATATATAAATGTTTCTTCTTCTCTTAGCAAAAGGTTTCCCGTTTGTTTCAATATTTGTTCATTGTTTTTGGCTCAAGTATGTATACATTTCATTCCAAACTACTGTGTGCATCATGGAATATGCACCAATAATGATGCAGTAAGAAGAACAGGAGTACTTTTGGCACCTTAGAGACTAACAAATTTATTAGAGCATAAGCTTTCCTGGGCTACAGCCCACTTCATCGGATGCATAGAATGGAACATATAGTAAGAAGATATATATATAGATATATATACATACACATACAGAGAAGGTGGAAGTTGCCATACAAACTGGAAGAGGCTAATTAATTAAGCTGAGCTATTAGCAGCAGCAGAAAAAAACTTTTGTAGTGATAATCAAGATGGCCCATGTAGACAGTTGACAAGACGGTGTGAGAATACTTAACATAGGGAAATAGAGTCAATATGTGTAATGACCCAGCCACTCCCAGTCTCTATTCAAACCCAAGTTAATGGTATCTAATTTGCATATTAATTCAAGCTCAGCAGTTTCTCATTGGAGTCTGTTTTTGAAGCTTTTCTTTTGCAGAATTGCCACCCTTAAGTCTTTTACTGAGTGGCCAGAGAGGTTGAAGTGTTCTCCTTTTTTGGAAAGTTATGATTCCTGATGTCAGATTTGTGTCCATTTATTCTTTTGCGTAGAGGCTGTTCGGTTTGGCCAATGTACATGGCAGAGGGGCAGTGACTGCACTAATCACGTGGAGGTAGAAAAGGAGCCAATATTCTGTCTGAGCCTTATTATGGGCCCAATCCTGTCTCTTAGTCCACAGATGTAAAAGACCTTCTGGCAGAGGAATGTCTGTGGTTCCATGGTACTAGGGTATACAGGTTGGGGAGGCCACAATCAGCGTGCGTATGTTTTAGCTTGGGTATCAGTGGGGCTCAGCTGTGTAATGGGGGCAGGGAAAAGCCAGGGAAGGGGTTTGGGGCCTGGAGACTGAGGTTCTGTGATTATGCTGACGATTTGCTTCTTTCCCCAGGTGGGGCAGCATTAGGGCTCGTAGATAGGAATAGCATTCACTGTGCTCTGATAGGTTTGAACAGAGACTGCGAGTGGCTGGATTATTACACATATTGAATCTATTTCCCCATGTAAGTATCCTCACATCTTCTTGTCAACTGTCTAAATGGGCCACCTTGATTATCACTACAAAAGTTTTTTTTCTCCTGCTGATAATAGCTCAGCTTAATTAATTAGCCTCTTACAGTTTGTATGGCAACTTCCACCTTTGTGTGTGTGTGTGTGTGTGTGTGTGTGTATAATCTTCTTACTATATGTTCCATTCTATGCATCCGAAGAAGTGGGCTGTAGCCCAGGAAAGCTTATGCTCTAATAAATTTGTTAGTCTCTAAGGTGCCATAAGTACTTCTGTTCTTTTTGCGGATACAGACTAACACAGCTGTTACTCTGAAATCTGTGCTCTGATGGTATACTATGGCCTTGGTGGGAGGATTCCTCTCTCTCCTCATGGGTCTTTACAGTGGCCAACCAAGGCACTTGGCATGGAGGCTAGGGAGTGGATTTCCTCCTTCCTATTAGAAATTATTAGAATATTGCCCCATATCTCTTTTGCTCTGATGGCCCCCATTCATTTCAGCTGGAAGAACTATAAATAAATAAATTTCTGTTCCAAAACCAGCTTGGCCTTTTGAGACTAACAGAAACCAGTTGAAAATTGGCAATGCAATTTCAATTAGACCAACCGAAAACAAAATGCAAGTGCTAAGACCAGGGGAAGTTCTTGGTTGTTTAAAATTATACATGTGAAATGTGCTGTAACTATGTTGCATATTAATTAAACTATATATTTTTCTTAGACTATCAAGGAAGACATATTATCAGTGGATATAAAAATAGTATTTAAAGTCCATCATCATAGATACAAATTTCATAGGTTCGCGGTATTGTAGGAGGAAAGGGGATTCTCTATAGAGATAAATAGCAGAATAATTTAAAAACAAAACCCATTTAAACAGTGACTCTATTCCCTGTAAGTGCTGCTGGTTTACGTGACTTTATAATTTCTGATGTTTCTGAACAAAATGAAAGAAAAGGAGCCGAATCCTTCAGTCTTTAGAGATTCATAGATTTTTTTTTTATATATATTTTTATTTTTTTTAAAAAAGGCTAGAATGGACTATACAGATCACCTAATCTGACCTTTTACATAATGCGGACCATAGATTTCATCCAGTGATTCCTGCATTGAGCTGTCCTCAGTAGAATCCTGTCCCAAGTAAGAACAGCAGAATTTGTCCCAGGTGTTCCTTTCTCCTATTTTAATCACTCTGTTTTAACACGTGGATAACCCAGATAGCTCTGGTATACGTTAGTGGAAAATCTTCAACACATTCCTACTGATTCCAGGTGGCAATTCAGTTTTGGAACAACACACTGCATCTATGGGTCTATTTGTTCTTAGAGGTACTGGTACTTCAACAGACTCCAACAGAGAGCAAGTCATTATTAAAATATATAAGCAAGATTTACAGTTTTGATAGGTTATGACCAGTAAAACCCTATCTACCTACTTACCTCTCTAGGTTTGTTTAATACCCCCTCCATCCCTGTAGTACCTGATGACCTTCCATAATGTATATGACTGCATTCGCTGACCTTCTCATAGCCTATTCATAGCCAACATAGTCATTCCTTCTACACTTAGTCGATCTACAGTTTAAGCTTGAGGATCAGAGCTTCATTCAAACTTGTTGGGATATATCTGGCACTGATGTAAATAAAAGTTTTGGTTAATGAGGGTTCAGACTATTGAGATTTTGCCATATTATGTTGGGGTGAAATACACCCTCGTGCCAAAGGCCCAAACAAGACCCTCTGTACCTCCCAAGTCCCAGGGTGGGATTATGTGAGGATAGCCTCTGGCTAAGTGGCTGTGTAGCAGTTCTCTGTATCTCTTGCACTCCACAGAGAGTGCTTATGTCAGCCCCACGCAGGTCAGAGCATAAGGCAGCAATGGGGCAGACCAGGGGTCCTGTGCTTAGTACGTGCATCCAGTGACGTTAGCACCCCATGCAAGCAGTACAGGCTGTTATTCTAGCCCATAAGTAGGAACAGTGTCAGCAAGGTTGGGTTTTTGCAGTCCCCTGTCTTGATCTCAGGGTGCGGATTTTGCTACTACCAATCCCTTACATATTTTACTTGGATAAAGCTCAGTTATCATGGCTTTATGAACACATAGTGAATTTCACCCTGTGCAATCCCTAGGTTCTCGGTGTCAGCAGTTATTCAGTTTCCTCTTGAGATATGCTAAAAACGTTGTTTAGAAGAACTATAAAGAAGAGCTGGCCATCAATCTCCTACTAATCTGGCTGAGAAACAGTAACATCAGACACCCAAGCCTCTTTGAATTCTGCTGTGAACACTTGATCTTGCTGGTAAAGAATTGCAGAGAGCTACTGCATATAATCACTGTTTCATGATTTGAGACTGAAGTAGCATATAATAGTCTCTGTCAGTTGCCAGGACACAGAAATGAATATGGATGTCACCTCAGGGGAGAAACTAAGTGCATTATTTCCACTCCAATCATACTGCTAAATATTCATTTCCTCATAGGGAAAAAGGATAGAATTGATGCTGTCATAGTTTCTTTTCCTGTGATGTAAATATGTTGACTCTCCAAAGAAGAACACCTGGCAGAACAGCTGCTGCATTGTTAAACTCTGGATGGGGATATAATTTCACAAAACAAGACAGAGCCATCCTGAAAGGGTAGCTGGTCCTTTACATTACCTTCACAATAGCTAGGCTGCCTGTTAGTAGGGGGCACTTTCACACTGTTCCCAGGGGCATGCACAAGGTGCGGCAAGCAGGGGCACAAGCCCCCGCAATAATCAGTGAGGGCACAGAACTCTTCCAGGGCCACAGAAAGGAGAGTGGGCTCCTTCGGCCCTGGGGCTGCAGTGCGGGCACAGAACATGCCCCTCCAAAAGCGGTCAAATTTAAATTCCTACGCATGCCCCTGGTTGTTCCAAAACAGTCAACATACACTTCGTAGGTTCAGAGTGGCAGCCGTGTTAGTCTGTATTCAATAACTCATTCCCTTCCCAGACACTGGCTTTATTAACACAAAATAAGCAACATCAACAGCAGATTCAGGTGGCTATGATGTAGCCATGGTGGTATATAGAAGGGACTTCTATCCTAAACAGTCTATCCTAGATGGTCTTCCTTTGACAAGAGACTGTATGGAAGAGTTTATGCTTCTTAAATCCCTCAAAATTGCATCTTCCAACCTCATTTGTGATCTGCCTCGTGCTCTATTTCCTTCAACCTCAGCTCTATAACGCTTCAGTAAAAGCGTACCTTCTGCTCTACACATTGGACATGACCCCACCCTTGCAGTCACCTTGTTCACAGTTGCCAGGATTGTCTATGTATCTCCTTATGTGCAGCAAAAAAAAACCCCAACCCATATGTTGAGAATATGCTGTTACTTTTTGACACTGAAAACTGTTTAGTTTCCTATCCTCAGATGTTTTTAATGGCCATGTGTCTGCTCCACAGAACAGGGTTGTCATCACTACTGCATTGAACACTCATATCTTACTTAAACGTAGTGACATTTCAGCCAAAGCCATCTCTGCAGGCTTGTCTCTTTCCTTGGGTTTCTCCTTATACTAGATTCCAGTAACCAGAAGGGATTTCTGATTGCCTTCCTCCTTTATATCCATGGTGAGTTAAGGAGCTGCACCTTCCCTAGTGAGACAGAAGGAGTCAGTATCTCCCTGCAGGTTTCCAACTCTTGATAACAGGATACTTCAGCAGAAGAACAAAACAAACCAGCAGCTTAGGGACCCCAGCAGTGCCAACATGATGATTATTCTTATGCTCCAGTCGCATGTGTTGACCCATTGCTCCGTGGTGGTGACAGCTCCCCTGTGTTAGAGCCCTGGCTGGGCACAGGGCAGATTCCCCTCTCCTCTACTTAGCAGAAAACTTCCACCCACTCTTTCTCTAATACCCTGCACAAATACACACACCAGCTCTGGGATATGTTACCTATCTAGTATCTCACACAGATCACTGTGGTATTGAACACCTCCTCCCCAGAGCTAACATGACATCAGAGGTTGGAGGATATGGGGAGAGAAAAGGTTACATGCTGTACTTTTTCTTTTTCCCCACCCACAAAAACCAAAGCTGATACTATCCCAATCTGGCTGTGGGGGTAGGGAAACTGTATCAGAAGCAGGGCTTCTGGACAGTGGCAGAATCAGGACTCCTGGGTTTGAAACAAATTGGGTATATTTGCTGCTGGTGGATTTTACCGATTACAGTTCAGTACTGGAGAGGTATTTGGACACTACAGCAAAGAGAACTACATAATACTTAGATCAGTTAATACCAGTTCCATTACTTACTGTACATACGGGCTTAGTGATTAGGGATCTTAAACAACATGTTATATTTACTTCTTTATTTTACAATAGAGCATTTCAGTTCCCCTTTAAGCAAATATTAGACAAGTGATTTTACCAGCCCTCCTTCCGTACACGTCTGGCCTGATGTATGTTTGTGTGAGTCTGCATGGAATGCAGATGACTCATTTTTCAGGGTCCTCCAGATTAGCTTTGACAATAGCAGATAAATACAGGTGTGCAACAATAAAAATGGAGAGGACTAACGAGGTCAAAAGTAAGTATTTTTGATTGGCATGTGCTTGCATTTGTGTATCCCAATCCAGATGCAGAATGGGATGAGCGTATATCATCACATGGAATTCACTGAGAGAGACTCTGTCACAGTCACAGGGCTAGCTGCACCTCTGTCCCCTTCCTGGCATCTCCCGCACCCCTTCACCTGTTGTGCCTTTTCCCCTCCTGGGGTGGAATTCCACAATTCTCCCACTCTTAGGCTGGGCCTGGGGCTACAGTACTTTGTGCTTACTCAGCAGATGTGATTGTCTTTTAGCACAGCACAAGCGCTGACTTTCAGCTTTCCACAGGAGTTCTCCGCCCCCACTCCACCCCATCTCCCAAGGCCCAGCCTTGCTCTGCCTCTTTCCGCCCCACTCTCTCCCCAAGGCCCCACCCTCACTCCACCTCTTCCTTCCCTCGCTCCTCCCCTTCCCCCCCCCCCACGCTTCCTGCAGAAAAGCTAATTAGCGGCGAGCAGGAGGTGCTGGGTGGGGAGGGGGAGGAGCTGACTGGCAGGGGCCACCAAAAAGCTGATCAGTTGGTGGGTGCTGAGCACCCACTATTTTTTTTTCCATGGGTGCTGCAGCCTCCGAGCAACCACAGAGTCAGCGCCTATGGTGTTTGGTACCTGCAGTTCTTCTCTTCAGGTGTCTGTGACGAGTAGCAAATAGAGTGACCAAACAGCCTTCTTAAACCCAAGTATTGTTTGTTTTGCAGTAGGAACACGGCAGTTAGATAGATGATTTTAGAACAACGTGCAGACTGCATGCATAGCTAGCTTATCTAAAGGCTTACCATAACCTACCTGATGGTAACCTAGGCAGGCCTAACTTCTTCAGATAACCCATCCATTGCTTTAGTCTGGTTCTCCCAAACTCTAACAGATACAGCAACTTCTTGCAATACCCTTGGGAGATCTTACTGAATTAAGTTTAAGTATCTTTGCGGCCTATTGTATTAAATTAATGGTTTATGTATTACTGTGGGCCTGGATTGTATGTAACATAGTAAACAGACTATTTTAAACAATGTGTCAGACAAGAATGGACTTTTGAAACAAAAAGTGCTAAATGGTTTTGCTGGGGACTATCTCAGGGGTGAATGCAAATACCCAGCCTTTTGAAACTATGCTTTGAGGAATGAGTTACTGTCTGCTGATCACCTGTAACATGAGGTCAAGATAAAAGGTCCAAGCTGCATAAAAGAAAGATGAACAATTTGTGATAACTTTGGTTCTGAATCTGAGACAGTTATGAACTTGCAACCATAGGGAAAACCTAGCTGTGGGTTTTGAAGGACTGATACCTACCAGAGCCCAAAGTTGGAGCTGGCTAGTAATAGTTTTAGCATGCGTGTAGGTTCTTTCATTGTTTTAAATATGTTTTCTCGATAATACTTTCACCTTAACAATAAATATGTTTGGTTATAAATAGCTATGTGGCACAGCCTCTGGAGAGAAAGCAAAGCACAGATACTGGCCTTTTAAACAGTCTGGCTTGCTGGGAATATCACAGTGTAGGCAGGGAACTTTGGAAATATCCTGGTCAAGAGGGAGAGAGCTGTGGGTCTCTGTAATTGCTGGCAGCTGGAAGTCTAAAAGGGGGGGCCCTTGGTGACCCCTGGATAGGGAATATAGGTGCAGTTGCCCTGAACTGTGACAAATTCCCCCAAACAACCTCTCTACCCCTCTTGAGAGAGACCCTTTCTAAACTGCCAGCATTCCTTTGTTCTTCTGTGTTCCCAGGCTTTGGAACCGTCCGGACAAAACTAGCTTTGCAGGTTTTCTAGTGGAGGAGGTAAAATCTTCAAATTAACTGTCCGGGTATTGTCCCTTAACAACCCTCACGTGTTTGCTGAAAGGTGGTTTATCTTGAGCCATTCTTTCACTTCCTGCCTGTTTTTCCTTACAGCCCCCTATTAAACGAAACCAATATATTCAGACCGTGCACATCCTGGCGATCAGGTCAACATACAGTATACATAAATTATTGCAGAGCTTCTCCAGTTCTCTCACCATCTCAGCTAGAACATTCGTGTGTGTCTGGCACGTTTTTAGTCAAACAAATATGGAATGGCATCTCCAAAAAGAAAGAATTAGAAAGGAAGTGAAAGCAGCCCATGGAAATTGAGTATCAAAGTATTGAAAACTGAAAGAGTGAGGGCTAGAGCCTGAGTTTAGTTGTACTCACTGAAGTAAGTGGGGTTACTCTGGCTTAATACAGATATACCAGAGAACAGAATCTCAGCTACACATTGCTTTTAATAGGATCTTCCATTAATTAAAGAATAAAGTTTTATTCATAACACTTTCTTACATGAAGGCTTCTGAGTATTAAAGAGAGGCCTGAATTGAAAAATTTAGATCCAGAGTTGAACTCCCAAAATTTAGGGTGGTTTATAATCCTGGGGTTTATGTTAGCACCTTTCAGAAATAGGGGAGCTACAAAATTCAGATCAGGAGCTGGCTCTAAATGTTAAAATCTGGTGATATTTAGGTGTGGGTTTTAGGTCAGGCCCATTACTAATGAATGAACAAGTGTAATGAATAACAAAAGCATAATGAATATCATGTCAGAAAAGTAGCACAAGGCCCAATAACCGAACAGATCCTAGAAGTGCTGCAACAAATCACCATCACTTGAAACTCCTGTTGTGTTGGTTAGTTATCTTTGTCATCCAGTATTGCTGATTTTTATGATCCCTTGGATGAAATTTGGTGTTTTTCTTACAGACCGAAATCCTGGAGGCAAGCAATTATGAGAATCTCAGGGTATTTTTTTTTTTAAATAATGAAAGTTTTCAGCCTTTATGATTATGGAAAAAAGCTTAAAACGTGACTTAAGTGCACTCTAGAGGTGCAGATGCCAAAACAAACCAAAAGAATACCAAATGTATTATTTTTAAGCCAATATCATTGTTTTTGGCATCCTGTCTCATGATTTTTGAACAATTGGCATTAGCAATAAGAAGTGAATACATTTAAGAAGTTAATACAAATGATACCATATGGTTTATCTAACCAATGTAGAAGAAACTGTGAATTTTACATTCAAATAGTTAAAAAAAAATGTTAGTGAATGTTTGAATATCCGTGCTAAAATATGCTTATGCAAGTATTTGTGATACAACATTTGGAGTGCTGAAAGATTCACAGAATGCAAATGATGTGATTTTGTCTACATTCAAACGTAGATGATGCCTGCGGGCGAAATACCTAAGGTTGCTGATTGACAACAATGCATAACACAAAACCACAGGGAGAAAGAAAGAAAAAGGTATCCCACCCCACCCCCAAAAAGTGAAAAGCGATATACACCACCTTCTCATACAGGTTTCAGAGTAGCAGCCATGTTAGTCTGTATCCGCAAAAAGAAAGGGAGTACTTGTGGCACCTTAGAGACTAACAAATTTATTTGAGCATAAGCTTTCGTGAGCTACAGCTCACTTCTCATACAGACTCTCAAATACACTGTCCATTACCCTTGCAGTTCAACCTACCTCAAGTATTATAACCAAGGTCATACCCAAACAACCTTGTTTTAACACAATTTTTAATTATCAAGCCAGTAACCATGATGTTGACCACAGCTGTGTGATTAATAGAGATGGTTGAAATGTTTTGAATATGACAAAAAAATAAAAAAATCAGTTTTCAAATAATGCCTCCTTCTCCCATCCCCCACTCCAAAAACTCTATATATTTTGGAAGAAAGCCTTCATAAAATTATTTATATTTGCATTTTTTGACCAATTCTAGTATTCAGGATAGTGCAGCCTTTTCAGCTTACTGTGATTGTTTCCTCTACCCCATCAAACTAAGCTGTATGGAATCAATCAGGTAAGCTCGACATAACAGATGTAAGTGGGGCATATACAGTGCACATCAGGTGAACAGAAAGCAAGTGTGAAAAATCGGGACGGGGGTCAGAGGTAATAGAAGCCTATATAAGAAAAAGACCCCAAAATCATGATTGTCCCTATAAAATCGGGACATCTGGTCACCCTAAGTGCACAGGACCTTGGTGCAAATCTTCTACTTTGGGATGAACTTCACCCCAGAAGTCAGTTTTAAAGAAGGGTTTGTTTGTTTGTTTGTTTGTTTGTTTGAGTCCTTGTTTAAATTTTCAGATAGCTTTAGTGATTTACTAAACTCGGTCACAGAAAGGTGAGTTCTTCACAGGATTAGCAGAATATTAAACTGAGATACCTCCAGGGATGAACAGTAAATAAAGATCTCCATGATGGTGAAGGAGGCAAAGAGTAAAATTAGAAAATACAAGCCAGTCAGACAGTTCTAAAGCTACCTGAACCTTGGAGGCAAATTAATTAGAAACTTGCATTAATCTGATAATAAATGCATATAATAATCTACAACAATGAAAACAGTTTAGTGTCATATTACCAGCATGAGCCTGAAAATTGTGCATCAGCAATCTTCACTAGCTGCAAGAAAAACTACTGGAGATTAGAGTAAGAAAATCAGTGATAAACTATTTATGCCTAGAGATCCCTATTCAACAATGGTAGCCAGTATGGATATATAAAGATGACTCTGCTCAACAGAAGAGTGAATTTGACAAGGATATATAACACACACAAACTATGGAACAGATAGATTCTGAATATTTCATAGAAGAAATGGTTGTAGGGGATAATCTTGATTCAAGTGATCATGAGCTGATTCAGTTCAAACTGAACGGAAGGATTAACAAAAATAAATCTGCAACTAGGGTTTTTGATTTCAAAAGGGCTGACTTTCAAAAATTAAGGAAATTAGTTAGGGAAGTGGATTGGACTGAAGAATTATGGATCTAAAGGTAGAGGAGGCTTGGGATATTTTAAATCAAAGCTGCAGAAGCTATCAGAAGCCTGTATCCCAAGAAAGGGGAAAAAATTCATAGGCAGGAGTTGTAGACCAAGCTGGATGAGCAAGCATCTTAGAGAGGTGATTAAGAAGAAGCAGAAAGCATACAGGGAGTGGAAGATGGGAGGGATCAGCAAGGAAAGCTACCTTATTGAGGTCAGAACATGTAGGGATAAAGTGAGACAGGCTAAAAGTCAAGTAGAGTTGGACCTTGCAAAGGGAATTAAAACCAATAGTAAAAGGTTCTCTAGCCATATAAATAAGAAGAAAACTAAGAAAGAAGAAGTGGGGCCGCTAAACACTGAGGATGGAGTGGAGGTTAAGGATAATCTAGGCATGGCCCAATATCTAAACAAATACTTTGCCTCAGTCTTTAATAAGGCTAAAGAGGATCTTAGGGATAATGGTAGCATGACAAATGGGAATGAGGATATGGAGGTAGATATTACCATATTTGAGGTAGAAGCGAAACTCAAACAGCGTAATGGGACTAAATCGGGGGGCCCAGATAATCTTCATCCAAGAATATTAAAGGAATTGGCACCTATAATTGCAAGCCCATTAGCAAGAAATTTTAATGAATCTGTAAATTCAGGAGTTGTACCATATGATTGGAGAATTGCTAATATAGTTCCTATTTTTAAGAAAGGGAAAAAAAGTAATCTGGGTAACTACAGGCCTGTTAGTTTGACATCTGTAGTATGCAAGGTCCTGGAAAAAATTTTGAAGAAGAAAATAGTTAAGGATATTGAAGTCAATGGTAAATGGGACAAAATACAACATGGTTTTACAAAAGGTAGATCGTGCCAAACCAACCTGATCTCCTTTTTTGAGAAAGTAACAGATTTTTTAGACAAAGGAAACACAGTGGATCTAATTTACCTAGATTTCAGTAAGGTGTTTGATACCGTGCCACATGGGGAATTATTAGTTAAATTGGAAAAGATGGGGATCAATATGAACATCAAAAGGTGGATAAGGAATTGGTTGAAGGGGAGACTACAATGGGTCCTATTGAAAGGCGAACTGTCAGGCTGGAGGGAGGTTACTAGTGGAGTTCCTTAGGGATCAGTTTTGGGACCAATCTTGTTTAATCTTTTTATTACTGACCTCGGCACAAAAAGTGGGAGTGTGCTAATAAAGTTTGCAGATGATACAAAGCTGGGAGGTATTGCCAATTCAGAGAAGGATCGGGATATTATACAGGAGGATCTGGATGACTTTGTAAACTGGAGTAATAGTAATAGGATGAAATTTAATAGTGAGAAGTGTAAGCTTATGCATTTAGGAATTAATAACAAGAATTTTAGTTATAAACTGGGGACGCATCAATTAGATGTAACGGAAGAGGAGAAGGACCTTGGAATATTGGTTGATCATAGGATGACTATGAGCTACCAGTGTGATATGGCTGTGAAAAAAGCTAATGCGGTTTTGGGATGCATCAGGAGAGGTATTTCCAGTAGGGATAAGGAGGTTTTAGTACCATTATACAAGGCACTGGTGAGACCTCACCTGGAATACTGTGTGCAGTTCTGGTCTCCCATGTTTAAAAGGGATGAATTCAAACTGGAACAGGTACAGGATGATCCGAGGAATGGAAAACTTGTCTTATGAAAGGAGACTCAAGGAGCTTGGCTTGTTTACCCTAACCAAAAGAAGGTTGAGGGGAGATATGATTGCCCTCAAAAATATATCAGAGGGATAAATACTGGAGAGGGAGAGGAATTATTTAAGCTCAGCACCAGTGTGGACACAAGAACAAATGGGTATAAACTGGCCAACAGGAAGTTCAGACTTGAAATTAGACGAAGGTTTCTGACCATCAGAGGAGTGAAGTTTTGGAATAGCCTTCCAAGGGAAGCAGTGGGGGCAAAAGATCTATCTGGCTTTAAGATTCTACTTGATAAGTTTATGGAGGAGATGGTATGATGGGATAATGGGATTTTGGTAATTAATTGATCTTTAAATATTCAGGGTAAATAGGCCTAATCCCCTGAGATGGGATATTAGATGGGTGGGATCTGAGTTACCCAGGAAAGAATTTTCTGTAGTATCTGGCTTGTGAATCTTTCCCATATGCTCAGGGTTTAGCTGATCGCCATATTTGGGGTCGGGAAGAAATTTTCCTCCAGGGCAGATTGGAAGCGGCCCTGGAGGTTTTTTGCCTTCCTCTGTAGCATGGAGCATGGGTCACTTGAGGGAGGATTCTCTGCTCCTTGAAGTCTTTAAACCATGATTTAAACTCATTGCTGGCACATATATGCCATCATGTGCCAGCAATGCCCCTCTGCCATGTACATTGGTCAAACTGGACAGTCTCTACATAAAAGAATGAATGGACACAAATCAGATGTCAAGAATTATAACATTCAAAAACCAGACGGAGAACGCTTCAATCTCTCCGGTCACTCAATTACAGACCTGAGAGTGGCTATCCTTCAACAAGAAAACTTCGAAAACAGACTCCAACGAGAGACTGCTGAATTGGAATTAATTTGCAAACTGGATACAATTAACTTAGGCTTGAATAGAGACTGGGAGTGTATGGGTCATTACATAAAGTAAAACTATTTTCCCAAGTTATTTCTCCTCCCCATCCCACCCCCCACTGTTCCTCAGACGTTCTTGTTAACTGCTGGAAATGGCCCACCTTGATTATCACCACAAAAGGTTTTCCTCCTTCCCCACCTCCCCCCTTCCTGCTGGTAATAGCTCATCTTAAGTGATCATCTCCTTACAGTGTGTATGATAAAACCCATTGTTTCATGTTCTCTGTGTATATAAATCTCCCCACTGTATTTTCCACAGAATGCATCCGATGAAGTGAGCTGTAGCTCACGAAAACTTATGCTCAAATAAATTCGTTAGTCTCTAAAGTGCCACAAGTACTCCTTTTCTTCTTGTCAGAAAACAGGGTACTGGGCTAGATGGACCTTTTTTTTGACCCAATATGTCCATTCTTATGTATCTCTCTCTCTCTCTCTCTCTCTCTCTCCCTCTCCTCTCTCTCACACATTCACAAACACACACAGTCCTGGAAGAGCCAACATTAGGAAGAGGGGGAAAATCCTCCCATTTTAAAGAAGAGCTTTACTCTCCTCCTCCTCCTGGTTGCTGTTGTGCTCTTAGCAGCAGCCCATAAATAATGTGACCCCCAGAGGAACCCTCATGGGATTCCACAACAATTCTCTGCTTTGTCATTTTGTTAAGATAAAAGAATGAGATCCTGGAATGAGGATAATTGTGGCATTTTTGTGACAAGAAAAAGCATCTGAAGCCTGCAAAAAAAAAAAATTCAGCCTCATATAGCCTTGGAGATATGCAAAGTCTACAGGTGCCACAGTAGGAAGCTCTTGTGGCCTACATCAGAGGCATCAGGCCAGGGTGTATTTAAAATAATAATAAAAATAAGTAAAATCAGGGTTAAAAAGTAAGTTAATTGACCTTTAAAAATGTTAGTTCTATGTTGCTATTTTTTTTAATTTTCTTCCTGTTTGAGAGTCTTAATTTTTTTAAATGGATGTTTTGTGCTTGTTTATTTAATACGTTTCCTAATTGTTAGTAGAATTTCAGATTTCATAGATTCATCAATTATAAATCCAGAATGGACCATTCTGATCTAGTCTGACCTCCTGTATAACACACACTCTAGCACTTCCCCAAAATAATTCCTAGAGCATATTTTATAGAAAAACATCCACTCTTGGTTTAAAAATTGCTGGTGATGGAAAATCCAACAGAACCCTTAATAAGTTGTTCCCGTCGTTAATTATCCTGATATCTTCTGGAATTTCCCCAATATTCCAAGATTTATTAAAAATTAATATCAGCGAGCCAGAGACTTCCTCCGCCAAGTCTTCCAGGATTCTGGATTGAAGTTATCTGGGCCTGCTGATTTAAAAAAGTTTTATCCCTAATAGATGCTGTTTAACATCCTCTTTGGTTACTAATGAACTGGAAAGTATTTCATCATCCTCATGTGATACAAGTCTACTATCCTGCTGTTTTCCAAATACAGAACAGAACTATTTATTGAACACTTCTGCCATTTCTGCATTAAAATTTTTACCATCTAGCAACTGGCCAGAGGGTGCCTCGGCCAGGGCAAAGGTGTAGGGCTGATGTAATAGAAAAAACATCTCTATGAAGTTTCACACTTAGAATTGCACATCTATACTGAAATAGAAAAGCCCAAGGCCTTATTAAAATCTTTATCATGAGAACAACACAAACTCAAACACTAAATTGATAGTAAAAAGAAAAGGAGTACTTGTGGCACCTTAGAGACTAACAAATTTATTTGAGCATAAGTTTTCGTGAGCTACAGCTCACTTCATCGGATGCATTGATGAAAGTGAGCTGTAGCTCACGAAAGCTTATGCTCAAATAAATTTGTTAGTCTCTAAAGTGCCACAAGTACTCCTTTTCTTTTTGCGAATACAGACTAACACGGCTGCTGCTCTGTAAATTGATAGTGTCACTGCTGAATACAAGATTTGAACAGATTGTTTAGCATAAAGTAGTTAATATGTATTTCAAGGGATCATTCATGATGAAGTGACTGGTTAACACCCCACCAGTCATAGGTAGGAAAGGAAGAGTGGGAGAAGCAGCTGGTGGGATTGTTAGTGGAGACACTGTATTTATAGCTTGTTGCAACAGTCTGTAACCCACTAACAACACCCCCCTCCTCTTCCCCCCTATGACTAGAACAGTGTTAATGGGCCACTTCACCTTGAATGATCCCTTGAAATATGTGTTAATTGCTTATGCTAAATTCTCTGTTCAAATCTTGTATTTAGCAATGACACTTTGAGGGAATGTCTAAAGCTGGGGCTAGCCCATGCCAGCTGACTTGGGCACACGGGGCTTGGGCTGTGGGGCAGGGTCCTAGAGCCTTGGCTCCAGCCCAAGCCTGGAAATCGACACTGCAATGAAAGCCATGCAGCCCAGGCCCTGGGAGCCCAAGTCAACTGGAAGAGACTAGCCACAAGTGCCTAGTTTCAGCCCTGGTTTACACTAGGCGTTGAGGTCGAATTTAGCAGCGTTAAATCGATGTAACCGTGCACCCGTCCTCATGACGAAGCCCTTTTTTTTTACTTAAAGGGCTCTTAAAATTGATTTCCTTACTCCACCCCTGACAAGGGGATAAGCGCTGAAATCGGTTTTGCTGGGTCGAATTTGGGGTATTGTGGATACAATTAGATGGTATTGGCCTCCGGGAGCTATCCCAGAGTGCTCCATTGTGACCGCTCTGGACAGCACTGTCAACTCAGATGCACTGACCAGGTAGACAGGAAAAGGCCCGCGAACTTTTGAATTTCAATTTCCTGTTTGGCCAGTGTGGCAAACTGCAGGTGACCATGCAGAGCTCATCAGCAGAGGTGACCATGATGGAGTCCCAAAATCGCAAAAGAGCTCCAGCATGGACCGAACGGGAGGTACGGGATCTGATCGCTGTATGGGGAGAGGTATCCGTGCTATCAGAACTACGTTCCAGTTGTCGAAATGCCAAAACATTTGTGAAAATCTCCCAGGGCATGAAGGACAGAGGCCATAACAGGGACCCGAAGCAGTGCCGCGTGAAACTTAAGGAGCTGAGGCAAGCCTACCAGAAAACCAGAGAGGCGAACGGCCGCTCCGGGTCAGAGCCCCAAACATGCCGCTTCTATGATGAGCTGCATGCCATTTTAGGGGGTTCAGCCACCACTACCCCAGCTGTGTTGTTTGACTCCTTCAATGGAGATGGAGGCAACACAGAAGCAGGTTTTGGGGACGAGGAAGATGATGATGAGGAGGCTGTAGATAGCTCACAGCAAACAAGTGGAGAAACCAGTTTTCCTGACAGCCAGGAACTGTTTCTCACCCTGGACCTGGAGTCAGTACCCTCCGAACCCACCCAAGGCTGCCTCCCGGACCCACCAGGCGGAGAAGGGATCTCTGGTGAGTGTACCTTTTAAAATACTATAAACAGTTTAAAAGCCAGCATGTTTAATGATTAATTTGCCCTGGCATTCGTGGCTCTCCTGGATATACTCCCAAAGCCTTTGCAAAAGGTTTCTGGGGAGGGCAGCCTTATTCCATCCACCATGGTAGGACACTTTACCACTCCAGGCCAGTAGCACGTACTCGGGAATCATTGTAGAACAAAGCATTGCAGTGTATGTTTGCTGGCATTCAAACAACATCCGTTCTTTATCTCTCTGTGTTATCCTCAGGAGAGTGATATCATTCATGGTCACCTGGTTGAAATAGAGTGCTTTACTTAAGAGGACATTCAGAGGTGTCCGTTCCTGCTGGGCTGTTTGCCTATGGCTGAACAGAAATGTTCCCCACTGTTAGCCACGTGGTGGGCGGAGGCAAAATGCGACCTTGTAACGAAAGCACATGTGCTATGTATGTAATGTTAACAGCAAGGTTTACTGTGAAAGAGTGTACCCATTGTTCTATAAAATGTGTCTTTTCAAATACTACTGTCCCTTTCTTTTTTCTCCACTAGCTGCATGTGTTTCAAGGATCACAGAATCCTCTCTTTCCCAGAGGCTAGCGAAGATTAGAAGGTGAAAAAAATGCACTCACGATGAAATGTTCTCTGAGCTCATGCTCTCTTCCCACACTGACAGAGCACAAATGAATGCATGGAGGCAGACAATGTCAGAGTGCAGGAAAGCACAAAATGACCAGGAGGAGAGGTGGCGGGCTGAAGAGAGGGCTGAAGCTGAAAGGTGGCGGCAGCGTGATGAGAGGAGGCAGGATTCAATGCTGAGGCTGCTGGAGGATCAAACTAATATGCTCCAGCGTATGGTTGAGCTGCAGGAAAGGCAGCAGGAGCACAGACTGCCGCTACAGTCCCTGTGTAACCAACCACCCTCCTCCCCAAGTTCCATAGCCTCCTCACCCAGATGCCCAAGAACGCGGTGGGGGGGCTTCCGGCCACCCAGCCACTCCATCCCAGAGGATTGCCCAAGTAACAGAAGGTTGGCATTCAATAAGTTTTAAACTTTTAAAGTGCTGTGTGGCCTTGTCCTTCCCTCCTCCACCACCCCTCCTGGGCTACCTTGGTAATTATCCCCCTATTTGTGTATTTGTGTGATGAATTAATAAAGAATACATGAATGTGAAGCAACAATGACTTTATTGCCTTTGCAAGTGGTGATCAAAGGGAGGTGGGGAGGGTGATTAGCTTACAGGGAAGTAGAGTGAACCAAGGGGCGGGGGATTTCATCAAGGAGAAACAAACAGAACTTTCACACCGTAGCCTGGCGAGTCATGAAACTGGTTTTCAAAGCTTCTCTGATGCGCACCGCACCCTCCTGTGCTCTTCTAACTGCCCTGGTGTCTGGCTGTGCATAACCAGCAGCCAGGCGATTTGCCTCAACCTCCCACCCCGCCATAAACATCTCCCCGTTACTCTCACAGATATTGTGGAGCGCACAGCAAGCAGTAATAACAGTGGGAATATTGGTTTCGCTGAGGCTAACCGAGTCAGTAAACTGCGCCAGCGCACTTTTAAACGTCCAAATGCACATTCTATCACCATTCTGCACTTGCTTAGCCTGTAGCTGAACAGCTCCTGACTACTCTCCAGGCTGCCTATGTATGGTTTCATGAGCCATGGCATTAAGGGGTATGCTGGGTCCCCAAGGATAACTATAGGCATTTCAACATCCCCAACGGTTATTTTCTGGTCTGGGAAGAAAGTCTCTTCCTGCAACTTTTGAAACAGACCAGAGTTCCTGAAGATGCGAGCGTCATGTACCTTTCCTGGCCATCCCATGTTGATATTGGTGAAACATCCCTTGTGATCCACCAGTGCTTGCAGCACTATTGAAAAGTACCCCTTGCGGTTTATGTACTTGCTGGCTTTGTGCTCCGGTGCCAAGATAGGGATATGGGTTCCGTCTATGGCCCCACCACAGTTAGGGAATCCCATTGCAGCAAAGCCATCTACTACGACCTGCACGTTTCCCAGGGTCACTACCCTTGATATCAGCAGATCTTTGATTGCGTTGGCTACTTGCATCACAGCAGCCCCCACAGTAGATTTGCCCACTCCAAATTGATTCCCGACTGACTGGTAGCTGCCTGGTGTTGCAAGCTTCCACAGGGCTATTGCCACTCGCTTCTCAACTGTGAGGGCTGCTCTCATCTTGGTATTCTTGCGCCTCAGGGCAGGGGAAAGCAAGTCACAAAGTTCCATGAAAGTGGCCTTACGCATGCGAAAGTTTCGCAGCCACTGGGAATCGTCCCAGACCCGCAACACTATACAGTCCCACCAGTCTGTGCTTGTTTCCCAAGCCCAGAATTGGCGTTCCACCGCATGAACCTGCCCCATTAGCACCATGATGCCCACATTGGCAGGGCCCGTGCTTTGAGAGAAGTCTGTGTCCATGTACTCATCACTCTCGTCACCGCGCTGATGTTGCCTACTTGCCCGGTTTCGCTTTGCCAGGTTCTGGTGCTGCATATACTGGTGCATAATGCGTGTGGTGTTTAATGTGCTCCTAATTGCCAAAGTGATCTGAGCGGGCTCCATGCTTGCCGTGGTATGGCGTCTGCACAGAAAAAAGGCGCGGAACGATTGTCTGCTCTTGCCCTGACGGAGGGAGGGGCGACTGACAACATGGCTTACAGGGTTGGCTTACAGGGAATTAAAATCAACAAAGGAGGTGGCTTTGCAAGAAACTGAATGGCCGTTCAAGGATAGAACTCAAAACCTCAAGGATAGAACTCAAAACTGGGTTTAGCAGGCCGTCGATTTCACAGAGGGAGGGAGGAGAAAATGAATACAAAACAAATCTGGTCTATTTCTTGTTTTGTGCCACTTCATCTATCTTTATACATCATGCTGGCAGAAGACGGTGCAGTATGACTACTGGCCATCGTCTTCTGCTGGCTGCAAATTAAAAGACAGTGCACTGCCGGTAGGACTCAATCGCCATGAGACGAAACAAGGGAAATGACCTGGCTGAGTCACTCCCATGTTTGCCCAGGCACCCAGTTAAAAGAGCACCCAGGACTACGTCAACGACGGCTACCGGTCATACTGCACTGTCTGCTGCCAAAAGGCAATAAACTGCTGCTGTGTAGCAATGCAGTACCACGTCCGCCAGCACCCAGGACACATACGGTGATGGTTAGCTGAGTGGGCTCCATGCTTGCCGTGGTATGGCGTCTGCACAGGTAACTCAAGAAAAAAGGTGCAAAACGATTGTTTGCCCTTGCTTTTACGGAGGGAGGGAACGGGGGCCTGACAATATGTACCCAGAACCACCCGCGACAATGTTTTAGCCCCATTAGGCAGTGGGATTTCTACCCAGAATTCAAATGGGCGGTGGATACTGCGGGAACTGTGGGATAGCTACCCACAGTGCAAAGGTCCGGAAGTCGACTATTGCCTCAGTACTGTGGACACAGTCCGCCGACTACATGCACTTAGAGCATTTGTGTGGGGACACACACTCGACTGTATAAAAACACTTTCTACAAAACCGACTTCTATAAATTTGACCTAATTTTGTAGTGTAGACATACCCTCAGTGTACACATACCCTGAGTTAGGGCATGGCTACACTTGCAGATGTAGAGGGCTTTGAGTTAAACCCACCTTCAGAGAGCGCAGTAGGGAAAGCACTACAGTCTGTCCATACTGACAGCTACAAGCGCACTGGCATGGCCATGTTTGCGGCACTTGCAGCGGCATTGGGAGTGGTGCATTATGGGCAGCTATCCCACAGAGCACCTCTTCCCATTCTGGTGCTGTGGCTTGTGGGAAGAGTGCAGGGGGTGTGGGGCATTCTGGGTCCTGTCCCAATGCCCTGTAATGCATCGGTTTGCGTCCCAGCAATCCCTATGCTTCCAACCACATTTGGTGCTGTCTTTCAACGTTTTTTGTACTGCGCGCTCTGTCTTCCCTTTCGGTCTGCGGGAATGGAGCCTGAACTGCTGAGGAGTATGCTGAAGAATCTCGCCAGCACATCATGTTTGGCAGTCGAGTTACTCCTTATGATCCAAAGTGACAGTGAGGGCTCCGACGATGGTATCAACTCAAGTAACGCATATGACACGAGTTTGCCTGTGGCATTCACAGACATGCTCACCACCGTGGAATGCCACTTTTGGGCTCGGGAAACAAACACTCAGTGGTGGGATCACATCATCATGCAAGTCTGGGATAACGAGCAGTGGCTGCAGGACTTTCGGATGAGAAAAGCCACTTTGATGGGACTGTGTGAGGAGCTCGCTCCCACCCTTTGGCGCAAGGACACGAGATTGAGAGCTGCCCTGACAGTGGAGAAGTGGGTGGCTATTGCAATTTGGAAGCTGGCAACTCCAGACAGCTACCAATCAGTTGCTAACCAGTTTGGAGTGGGAAAGTCGGCCGTTGGAATCACGTTGATGCAAGTTTGCAGGGCCATTAATCGCATCCTGCTCAGAAGAACCGTGACTCTGGGTAACGTGCATGACATTGTGGATGGCTTTCCACAAATGGGTTTCCCTAACTGTGGAGGGGCAATAGATGGCACACATATTCCAATTCTGGCATCAGCCCACCTAGCCTCCGAGTATGTTATTTGGAAGGGGTATTTCTCTATGGTTCTCCAGGCGCTTGTGAATCACCGTGGGCATTTCATTGACATTAACGCAGGCTGGCCCGGAAAGGTGCATGACGCATGCATCTTTCGGAACACTGGCCTGTTCAGGAAGTTGCAAGCCAGGACTTTTTTCCCAGACCAGAAAATCACCATAGGGGAAGTGGAAATGCCCATTGTGATCCTTTGAGACCCCGCTTACCCTTTAATGCCATGGTTCATGAAACCCTACACAGGGAGCCTTGACAGCAGCAAGGAGTGGTTCAACAATAGGCTGAACCAGTGGAGAATGACTGGGGAGTGTGCTTTTGGCCATTTAAAGGGCCGCTGGTGCTTTCTGTATGGGAAGCTGGACCTGGCCGATGGCAGCATCCCCGTGGTTATATCCGCGTGCTGTACCGTCCATAACATTTGTGAAGGGAAGGATGAACGATTCACTCAGGCATGGAACTCGGAGGTTCAACACCTGGACGCTGAATTTGAACAGCCAGAGAACAGGGCTATTAGAGGGGCCCAGCGCGGGGCTGCAAGGATTAGGGTTGCCTTGAGGGAGCAATTTGAGGCTGAAAGCCACCAGTAATGTCTGGTGCCCTGCACGGGAGTGAAGTGCAGTAGTTCCAATGTTAGTAGGAATCTCTGTTTGCTACGCTGACTTCCAATGCCTGTTTCTTTTCTGGGCTAAGGTATCTTTTCCTTTATGCAATAATAAAGAATGTTTTCAAAGCCAAAAAATCCATTTATTGAAAAGAAACACAACTGCTTGGGAAACAGGGCAAGGGGGTGGGGTGGGGCACGGTACAATCACAGATTTGCATATGTCCTGTTATCATACTCAGCCTTCCTGTCTGGAATGCAGTGCAATGAGTGCTGCACTTCAGAATGGCTATACTGCATGGTGATGGAGGTTGAGTGCCGTGGGTAAGGGTTATAGTTTTCAGGGCTGGGTGGTGAAGCTACAGGTTTTGGAGGCAGCTGGTGGCGGTAAGAACCTGGATGCTGGGGAAAGTGGGTTTGAGGTGACTGGGGGCACAAGGGAAAGAGTTTTGGAGCAAGGGCTGCAAGGGCGGGGCGGGCACGGTAGTGCTCCGCCTGCATGGCTACAAGCGCCTGGATAGAGTCCGCTTGGCGCTCCATTATGCTTATCAGCCAATCAGTGTTTTGATGCCAGAGCACCGTGCTTTTGTGCGGGCATTCCTCATTCTGCTGGCGGATCCTCCTTTCACTGTCCTGCCACTCCTGCACTTTTTGATTTTCATTATTTGAATGCTGCATTACTTCATGCAACATGACTTCCTTGCTTCTACGTGGCCTCTTTCTGATTCTTTGGAGTCTTTTGGCCGGTGATAAAACAGACGGCTGAGATCTCAAGGTTGCATCTGTAAAGGCAAAATGCAACACTTAACAGAGCCAGCATTGGTCACACCAGACAGAGTAACGATTCCCCTGTACTTAAGGGCAAGCACAGTCTACACAATAGCATAATTTCCCCGTCTCAAAGCGAGCGCACATAACCCACGGGAGCTCCAAAATGGTGAGTAAGCACAGGGTCAAGCGTGACTGATTGTTTCACTGAAAACTGATTGTTTTCATTGTACTGTCCTTGGGGAGAGCCAGCAGTGGCAGGAGGCCCCTATACTGAACACTGTCCCCACATTTTCCACCGGAGTTCATCCTGGCAGATATCTCGCTGCTGAGGGTGACCTGGGAAGCAAGGGAGGGTCTTCTAATACAATGCAGCTTCCGACCTGGCCCATATGCAGCTTGCCTGTGTGCAGCAATGGTCCCCCCGCCCCTCACAGCACAGTGGCATGAACAAGTTAGCCTTACTGGGACAAGGACCACAGTGGCTCTCCCGAGAAACTTGCACAAGCGCATTGCCCAAGTTCTGGATGAGACCTTTGAAGAGATCACTGAGGCCGATTACCACGATGTGAGAGAGCATATCAACGCCCTATTCCACATCTAGGCATGCATGAAGCCCTAACCCTCCTTGCCCCAAGAGCCCGCACCGAATAACTTCCTTCCCCAAATAAAAGCCGCTTACCTGGAATCTCCTCTGGTGTTTGTCCTTCCCCAAGCACTGGCTGCCGCGACAGGCTACCTTCCTCCTGGCTTGAGAACAGCTCCTGGCTGCGTGCATCTCGGGATTCCGGGGTGTCTTCCTCTGCCTCAGCACCCTCGCTCCCGCTTTCCTCCTCCTCCTCCTCCTGCCTTTTTGAACTGGGCTCTGAAGTGTCCATGGTGGTACTCGGAGTGGAGGTGGGGTCGCCCCCAAGTATTGCGTCCAGTCTTTGTAGAAACAGCAGGTTGCAGGGGCAGCACCGGAGCGGCTGTTTGCCTTGCGGGCTTTGCGGTAGGCATTCCGCAGCTCCTTCACTTTAACCCTGCACTGCAGAGCATCCCGGTCATGGCCCTTTTCCATCATGTCCCTTGATATCTGCCCATAGCTCTCGTAATTCCTACGGCTAGAGCACAGCTGGGACTGGACAGCTTCCTCCCCCCAAAGACTGATGAGGTCCAGCACCTCGCCATTGCTCCATACTGGGGATTGCCTGGCATGTGGAGGCATGGTCACCTGGAAAGTTGCACTGAGAGCACTCTACGCCTGGCTGAGCAAACAGGAAGGGGATTTTGAAAATTCCCAGATAATTTAAAGGGCGAGTCTGATGGTTGGTTACCTGAGGGCAAGGCAGTAGAGTTCAAAGTGATGACCAGAGTGGCGAGAACAGACATTGTGGGACACTTCTGGAGGCCGATCAGAGCGCATTAATAGACCAGGGTGTCCATACTGGCGCCGTGGCGCTCCAGTGGGGGCACACAAAACGTTATTCTACTTGCCGAGGTGAAGTACCAGCAGCGCTCTAGCTGCAGAGTCAGAGCGCTCTACGTGCCTTGTCAGTGTGGATGGGTAGTGAGCTGGTGCGCCCGGGGCTCCTTTACTGCGCTCTAACTTGCAAATGTAGCCAAGCCCTTAGTTTCCCAGACCTGAAGAAGAGTTCTTTGAAAGCTTGTCTCGCTCACCAACAGAAGTTGGTCCAATAAAAGATATTACCTTGCCCACCATGTCACCCTACCAGTAGTGACCTTTTTTTAAAAAAGCATGTATAATTTTGTTCATTAGTAAGATTTAAAATTGCAACAGCACAAATGTTCAAATTAGTTTTATGGAGACTCAAACTGATTTTTTTTTAAATCAAGTGATTTAAATCAACTATTCAAATTGCCTTGATTGAAATCACTCCACCCTTCATCAGGTCCATCTGGAGCATTTATGTGGTCCTCTGGGCTTACTTAAATTGTGCAGCTTCCCAGCTTTCATTTAAAACCAAACTTTCAAGCTCTCATGGTTACAAAGAAACTCTTCCAAGGGTGAACCAAGTGTAAACAAATGCAGTGTTGTCCTCCATGTCTGCAGACAGCTTGACTCAATAGCTCCAAGAGGTGTGAACTCCCCTAACCTCCACTAATTGGGGTGTAAAGTGAGAGGCCACTTTAAATGTCAGTGTTAACTATTTGATTGCTGATTGTATTGGTTTTAATGGAGCAGGAGGATGACAATGAAGCCCATGCAGAGTGCAAATTGGGAGCTGCTAAAGGAAAGAGAAAGAAAGAAAGAAAGAAAGAAAGAAAGAAAGAAAGAAAGAAAGAAAGAAAGAAAGAAAGATGGGAACAGGGAGAAAGAAGAAGGGAGGAAATAGCAGAAATGATCAGAAAAATATAGAATCATAGAAATGTAAGGCTGGTGGCTCTAAAGAGGAACAATAGTGGATGTTGCAAAGAGGCACTTAAACTGTTTTAATAACTAAAAGTTTAGTTACTACAAAAAGGCCACATACTACCCACTATCTTTGTGCAAAACTCACAGGGACCCCAATCAGCGGTTTGCTATGGACTCAGCGCAGTGCAGTATGTGTTCCTACACTGGACCATTATTGAAAATGGAATTCAGCTCTCCTTCCATACAGGAGGAGTTTGATTCCCCAGGCCTAGAAAGAACTCAGAGAGAGCAAGAGAGAGGAGGAATCCTCAGTGGCAGTCCCTGGCTGGCTCACAAAAAATAGTGTTTTGCAGACAGCACATGCATTGAGAGTGAAATTCAGCTCTCTACAAAGGAACCACACACAGTGTGCTGGTGTGCTGCACAAAGGTGAATGTTTGATCATTTGTACACTATCTTTACTGCCATTATCTACTCTATTTTAGTCAATTGTTTTTCACTCCCTTAAAAAGTATTTACTTAATGTTAACATACGTGATTGTTTTTTCTCTCTTTTGTTAAGAACAGGAATTAATTTTTCTAATTATTTTGGCATTTATGGTTACCAATCACAGTCATGTACGTAACTCACTAACTTTTGACTTCATCATTACTATTAGTATGGGACTTGGAAGGAACCGCATTTATTTTCATACAAATTTTGTTATTTTAAAGATATAATTAAAAATACAATTTGAAAATAAGCAGCCTTCATCTGCACAGTGTCTAAAGTTATGTGTTTAGGTCATTTTTTTTTTTTAAACTGGCAGTGCTAAGGTGAGTACACGCTAAATTTACATTCTAGAAGGATACTATTATTTGATTTCAAGTATCAAGGGGTAGCCGTGTTAGTCTGTATCCACAAAAACAACAAGGAGTCCGGTGGCACCTTAAAGACTAACAGATTTATTTGAGCATAAGCTTTCGTGGGTAAAAACCTCACTTCTTCAGATGCATGGAGTGAAAATTACAGATGCAGACATAAATATACTGGCACATGAAGAGAAGGGAGTTACCTCAAAAGTGGAGAATCAGTGCTGACAGGGCCAATATGATCAGGGTGGATGTAATCCACTCCCAATAACAGATGAGGAGGTGTCAATTACAGGAGAGGCAAAGCTGCTTTTGTAATGAGCCAGCCACTCCCAGTCCCTATTCAAGCCCAAATTAATGGTGTTATATTTGCAAATGAATTTTAGTTCTGCTGTTTCTCTTTGAAGTCTGTTTCTGAAGTTTTTTTGTTCAAGTATAGCTATTTTCAAATCTGTTATAGAATGTCCAGAAAGATTGAAGTGTTCTCCTACTGGCTTTTGTATGTTACCATTCCTGATGTCTTATTTGTGTCCATTTATTCTTTTACGTAGGGACTGTCCGGTTTGGCCAATGTACATGGCAGAGGGGCATTGCTGGAACATGATGGCATATATCACATTAGTAGATGTGCAGCTGAATGAGCCTCTGATGATGTGGCTGATGTGGTTGGATCCTCTGATGGTGTTGCTAGAGTAGCTATAGGGACAGAGTAGGCATCGAGGTTTGCTACAGGGATTGGTTTCTGGGTTAGTGTTTCTGTGGTGTGGTGTGTAGTTGCTGGTGAGTATTTGCTTACAGACAGTCCCCCAACCTGAAGCAAATACTGACCAGCAACTACACACCACACCACAGAAACACTAACTCCATATCCCCCTCAGCTGCTCCATATCCCCCCATGGCGAGGCGCATCCCACACCCAGTGCTGTGCAGAGAACCAGCCCCTGGTCGGAGCACTCAGCTCACTAACAGCCTGGCCAACAGGTTCCTTCCTTCCCCCACTGCCTCTGGCTGGGCCAGTGTCCCGGGAAAGCCCAAGATCCTCCAGCCCAGGGCACTGGCCAGGAGGAGCCAAGTCCTGCATCTGCCAAAGCCCCCGCGCAGTGCTGGCCCAGGGAAACCTCTCCGTCCCTCAGTGGCTGGGTTGGAGAGGGGACTAAGGAAATGCTGAAGTGGGTATAGCTCCCCCTGTGTTACCCCTCTTTGTAAAATTATAATGTGGTATAAAACTGTCCCCCCACCCCCATCACACCCGTCCTCCCTAAATGGTGCCCCTGAGAGGCAGTAGCTGGGTTGATGGAAGAATTCGTCCAGTGACCTAGCCACATCTACACTGGGCATTAGGTCAACCTAATTAGAGTGCTCATGGATGTACATTTTTCACACCCCTGCGTGACATAGTTAGGGCAATCTAATTTTTCCATGTAGACCAGGCCAAAGGAGGTCAGTATCATTTCCGTTTTACAAATGGGGATTCTGAGGCATGTAGTGTTGAAGTGACTTGCCCAAGGTCAGTTCAGTGCTCTGTCTGGTATACCACTCTGAAAATAATGTAGAGAGGAGAAATAGGAAATAGGCAATAGGAAACTATTGGAAGGAGGAAGTGTGTGTGCGGGGGCATAAAACCTTCTGCTTTGACTGAGTTGGTGTTATGTTGACCTTCTTCTCAAGACAATCCGCCTGTGAAAGCATAGTTGTTAAGGCTATAGGAAAAGCTTGAAGTGAGGGGAGGGGTTTGAAAATATGGGCTTCAAGAGACCCACTGTAGGGACCTACCATCAAAGAAATAGTTGCGGGTGATAAGAAGCAAGGGTGGAACACGCAAACAGAAAATGAATACCACTGGGGACTCCACCCTGGTGGTTGTCTGATATGTTAATAAACTAGAATATCTGAATAATGTATCCAAAAAAAAGTTGTCCTAAATTCAGCTCTCCTGAATGGCCTTAACAGGTTTAAGGGAGATGAATGTCATACTTAGGGTATGTCTTCACTCTCAGCACGTGCTGCCGCAGCAGCGCTTTAACATGGCTGTGTAGTTGTGGCACCAGCACTGGGAGAGAGCTCTCCCAGCAATGTAAAAAAACCCACCCCCACAAGGGAAGTAGCTCCCAGCACTGGTGCATCGTCTACACTGCCACTTTACAGTGCTGAAACTTGCAGCACGCGGGGTTGTTTTTTCACTCCCCTGAGAGAGAAAGTTGCAGCGGTTTAAAGTGTCAGTGTGGACAAGGCCTTAGTCATCTGTACTTTATTATTCGGCCTCGGGAAAGCATATTATCAGGACAGAATCTTTGGCTACATCTGGTGGAATGACCTCTCCTTCTTCCACTGCCCCCAACAACAATTAATCCCTTCAGCTGCCTTTGTATACATACCTCTGAAAGACAATGGCCATATTTTATGGTCATAATGGTTGGATGAAAAACACTGGTGCACCAATGTCATGCTGAAGTAAATAGTAGGTACAGGGTTCACAGATATACTGGACAGGGAGACATAGCCCACAATGAGGTAAGGTAAGGTTTTTGTTTTTTGTTTTTATTATTATTTTTATTTTTTTCTTGAATACATTTTAAGTGACCTTTCATTGATGCATGTTCATTTTGTGGGATGAAGGGTTAACAAAAAAAACAAAAATCCAACATCATTCAATTTAGTATCTAAAAGGAAGAGGAGCCATCAGAAAATGTGGGAACACAAAAGCAGTAGGCATTTAAGATGATCAAAATGGTGAAAATAGAATTAACTTTGCACAGAGATATTGCTGTACTTGTGTTTTATTCATTACTTTCTCCTGTGATCATCCAACCTTATGCTTTCAATATACATCAGCGTTTCTCCAACTGGGGTCCCCAAGGGAACTCCAGGGAGTCTGCTGACACCGCTGATCAATTCCTCCCTCTCCCTCCCTCAACTCCTCCACCTCCCTCTTTTTCCCGGAGGCTGCTGAAGCCAAACCGGGAGATTTTAGTTCGGGATGGGCAAACTTTTTGGACCAAGGGCCACATCGGGTTGCAAAAGTGTATGGAGGGCCAGGTAGGGAAGGCTGTGCCCCCGCAAAGAGCCTGGCCCCTGCCCCCTATCCGCTCCTCCCACTTCCCAACCCCTGACTGCCCCTGTCAGAACCCCCGACGCATTCAACCCCCCCGCTCCTTGTCCCCTGACCGCCCCCTCCCGAGACCCCCCGCCCCTAACTGCCCCCCCGGGACTCCACCCCCTATCCAACCCCCCCCCGTTACCTGTCCCCTGACTGCTCCCCAGGATCCTTTGTCCCTTATCCAACCCCCTGCTCCCCACCCCCTTACCACGCCTCTCAGAGCGGCACGACTGGCTTTTTGGAAAGCCTGGGAGGTGGGCGGGTGCAAGCCCCACTGCCTGCACAGCCGCGTAGCTGTGGGGGCAAGGGGGCAGCAGGGGAGGGGCCGGGGGCTAGCCTCCCCAGCCGAGAGCTCAAGGGCCGGGCAGGACGGTCCTGCGGGCCATAGTTTGCCCACCTCTATTTTAGGTGCTAAAAATCCAGTGGTGCAGCGGGGCTAAGGCAGGCTCCCTGCCTGCCCTGACTCTGTGTGACTCCTGGAAGTGGCGGGCATGTCCTTGCAGCCCCCGGGGAGAGTGGGGTCTCCATGCACTGTCTCCGCCCTGAGCGCGGACTCCACAGTTCCCATTGGCCGGGAACTGTGGCCAATGGGAGTTGTGGGGGCAGTTCCTATGGGCAGGGACAGCACACAGAGACCTCCTGGCCCCCCTGCCTAGGAGCCACTGCCAGAGAGATGTGCCAGTCACTTTTGGGAGCCGCCCGAGGTAAGCACTACTCTGCGGGAGTCTGCACTCCATCCCTCATCCCAACCCCCTGTCCCAGCTCCTCCTGCACCCAAACTCTCTCCCAGAGCCTGCACCCCTCCTGCACCACACCCAAACTGCCTCCCAGAGGTCGCACCACCTCCTGTATCCCAACCCCCTGGTGAAAGTGAATGAGGGTGGGGGAGAGTGAGTGATGGAGGGAGCAGGGATGAAGTGAGCGGGGGGCAGGAAGAGTTGAGGTGGGGCCTTGGGGGAAAGTGGCGGCAGGGCTTGGGACTGAACGGGGAGGCAGTTGGGGGGTCCCCAACATTTTAAAATAAAAATGGGTGTCCTCGGGTTTTAGAATCACTGATATACATCACATCATTGAAAATGTCAAGCATCAAAAGCAAAAGACTAGTCAAGTGAAGCAGTAGGAGTGGAGAAAGAACAAAGAAATCTGTAACTGACTGTGATCAATTAATTATAAATTCCACTGCAATCGGACCAGCCAGAAGTTATAGTGGTCACACTAAGTATATATAGTCCTGAAATTGTTATATTTTTCAGCTTATGGTAGTTTTTCAGATAGCCACTTTAAATTATAATATCTTTATATCATTCATTTCAAATGTAATATAATAAATATATTTAAAATGTAAATGCATTTATTTTCATGTGAATTCCTCAGTTTGAGATAACTGTGTGCTGCATTATGGGTAAATGATATGTAAATTAGCACAGCAAAGTACAAATGGAAGATTACAAAAGATGGGCTCAAATTCATGCCTTTAGGCTTTTAAATTCAGTGAAGCAACCTAATTTCAATTATAGAGACACTAAAGGGTTATTAATTGCTCCCAGACTGTCTGAAAAATATAGTTTTTTACCTAACAAATGAAAAGTTTAGAATCAATCATATGTGGATTAACAAAGTCGAAAGTTTGCACTTCTGCATTCAGGAGACATCCAGGGACATACACATATTGTGCATCTTATAACACAGCAAATTCCTTTGTTTATACAGAGCAGGAGAAGCGTAGGGGAAGCTTTTCACCAGGAATTGCTTACTGCTGTACAACTGATCAGCATGTAAACTGAGGAGCAGGGGAGAAGGATAATAATGTCTCTGGCTCCAACGGAATTCATCCCCTCTCTGGCTATTGGAAAGCCATTCCTGCCAGGCATAATTTCAGTCTCTGGTTAATAAAGATGCTTCAAAGCAGCACTTTTTAAATGTATTTATTTTGCTACTGGAGTGAGCCAAATTGCATCAAAAATCATATTCAGAGAGCTCTTTTAAGGGAGGACACCCCCAAGTCTATTGCCTAAGGGACATGATAACAGTGTTCAAGTACATAAAAGGTTGGTACGAGGAGGAGGGAGAAAAATTATTCTCTTTAACCTCTGAGGATAGGGCAAGAAGCAATGGGCTTAAATTGCAGCAAGGGCAGTTTAGGTTGGACATTAGGAAAAACTTCCTAACTGTCAGGTTATAATTGCCTAGGGAGGTTGTGGAATCGCCGTTATTGAAGATTTTTAAGAGGAGGTTAGACAAACACCTGGTAGCAATGGTCTAGATAATATTTAGGATATGTCTATACTGGCACTTCGTCAGCAAAACTTTTGTCATCAGGGGTATTAAAAAAACACACACACCCTGAACAACAAAAGTTTTACCAGTGAAAAGCACTGGTGTGAACAGTGCTTTCTCAGCAGGAGCGCTCTTGTGCCTTTCGTGGGGGGTTGGAAATTTTTTGTCTGCAGGAGGGAGCTGCACGGCTGTAGCAGCACAGCCATGTCACTAAAAGCCTCATAGTGTAGCCATCGCCTTAGTCCTACCTTGAGTTCAGGGGACTGGACTAGATGACCTCTCCAGGTCCCTTCCAGTCTTACGATTCTATGTTTAGTCCCTCAGCCATTGGACGTTACTCAGTTTGAACCCTCTTGCTGCGATGCAAATCCTTCTGTTTGTCATTCTCCCAGTGCTTCCAGAAAACACCACTCTGGCAGTTAGGTGAATTTTGACAGGATCTGCTAAATCCCAAAGTATCTTCATTCTTTCTTATATGAAACTTTATTTTAGTTGCAAGCTCAAATCAAAACAAAGCCGTTTGGTTTTACGCAAACCTATTTATTTTTTTTAAAAAGAGCCAGGTTCTAAGCTCAGTTACATCAGAGAATCGCCACAGAATTCAGTGGAGTTATTTTGGATTTACAACAGTGTAACTGAGATCAGAATTTAACCCAAAAATATTTGAAATATTTCTTTAAACTTCTTACAAGACACTCTGCCCCTTGGACTCCTCCTCTCTTCTTTGTGCTGGAATAGGTTCATATCAGATAGGCTCATATAAACCTGCCTTTTTCACTTGAAAAGAAAACAAACAAAAATATGTTTGAGAGGAAAAAGCCGTGCAGCTTGTGTATAGGCTCATCTAGCTAAATCCCTCTCCCTTTCAGATGCTTGTTTCAGGACTCAGTCCTTGAAAGATGCCAAGTGCCCCCAACTCTCCTCAAAGTCAGCAGGGATTGAGAGTTCTCAGCATCTTGCAAGGTTGGACCCTCAATCAGTAGATTGTAGAGCAACACCCCATCCTCAAAGCAAAATGCTCCCACAGTCCAATTTTCCTCTTTCACTCATCCAGTCCCTGACCCATTCATCTCAAAATTGTTCCATTTTCTCTCCTACTTCACTATATCCCCACCCACCTTTGTTTGTTGTCATTAATCCTTATACTATCTGCCTACCTTAGATTGCAAACATTTTAGGGAGGAGACATTGTCCTCTTATGTGGCAGGAGCCAATTTCAGCCCTGAAGAAAGCAAATTTGACCTCAGTGGATTGTATTTGTATTTAATATTTCCAAGGTCTGTGGTGTGCCTGCTGGGTGTAAAACACCAGGTATACCTATGGTGCTAGCCCAAATAATTACATTCACAAATTAAGTTCCTGTACTATCAAGCCAAATAGGTTCAGAACTAAAACTGGCTGAAAAATTTCCAGTGGAACAATCTTCCATCAGAAAATGCCATTGCCTTAAAATCCAAACTGTCTGTGGGACCGTGTTGATTTCAACAAATTTTTCTTTTGAAAAAGAACATTGAAATGCAGTTTCAAATCTTTCAACCTTATCAGAATAAAACATTTTGATTTTTCATTTGAAATTAATTCATATTGTGAAGTTTATTTTATTTTATGTTATATGGTCAATTATATTATTTAAAATAAAAAGGGAACAAAACATTTGTATTTGATTAAATTGATTGTTTCATTGGACCTAAAACAATTTTTCCCCAAAAATGTCATTTAATGGAAAATTTCAAAATCAGAACAAAACAAATGTCGAAATTCCAGAATTTCCACTTCCTGCACAGCTCTACTTAGAAATAGTCTCTCTCCCTGCCTCCACTCTTGGTATCTGTAAATCCCTTTAAAGAGCTCGTAATGGGAGCCTTCCTTCTCTTCCTTCCACCCTATAACCTCAACTTTCTATCCAATCCAGTCCTGAAACTGCCAGTCCTTCTATCCACCATCTTTCTGCTGAGCTAGGCCATTCCAGTTAGTGGCAACACAATGTTTTTTTGCTTGGAGGAAGAGGCAACCCAAAAAGCAAATTAGATGAAGGGTGGCCTTGATCTAGAAAACTATTAGGCTTTGTGGAAGGTGAAGGCTTTGTGACTATGCTGTTTCCCTTGGGGGGCAAGTCTGCTGCCTTCATGTGACACCCCCATGAGGAATGAAAAGCAAACCAAAAATACACAAAATGCAAAATCAGAGCTAAAGGATCTCTTTATCTAGTTCCGATACTTATGCTAGCTCAGTGTTTCTCAACCTTTTTCATACCAGGGACCGGCTTGCTACCTTTTTAAATTGTGTCAGAGAAATCTCAGAGACTGGCGCCAGTCCACAGACCAGTCATTGAGAAACACTGTACTAGATGATACTATAGATATTTTTCCAACAGTCCAAGTATTAGTAGTAGTAGTAGTAGTTGTAAATGATGATTTAGTTGGTGTTGGTCCTGCTTTGAGCAGAGGATTGGACTAGATGACCTTCTGAGGTCTCTTCCCACCCTAATATTCTATGATTCTATTAAATGCATTTCTCAAAGCACTCATCCCCATAGCACTGAATCATTAATGGGCATGCAGCATACTCCAGAATGCCACAGATTTAGAAGGTGATCAGATACCATGATGATGAGATTAGAGATGAAGCCATTGCATTTTCCGGGGGAAGTGGAGTCTGGAAAGAGAAATGTCCATAGTGTGAAAGTCCTACAGCCACTGTTTGGACCAGCTAAACGTTCCCAGTCACTGGCAATGGGGAGTCATGAACTCTCTTGCCATAGCTACAGCAAGGTGGGTTGAGGGAAGTCCTTTAGCTGAATGCCTAGGGCACTTTCACTGTGCACAATGGTGGCAGAGACATTGGAAGTATTATCCTCCCCCAGCCTGGCACAAGGGGCATTTTATTGGATTTGGAAACTACACAGTGATACTAAATTCAGCCAAGTTTGTGCAGTCACAATGAAAAGCAAACTTTTAGAGGACAAAATTAATTGAGCCTTGGTGATAATGCTCTTTCCTTCTCCCTTCTCCCCCACCTGCAGGTGTAAATCCAGGTTCTCATATCCAAAACACAAAGCAAGTCCTGTTTAAATAGTCCATATTCTGTTACATGCAGCCAAAAGCAAGTCAAAAGTTAACACTTTTAGCTGGTAACCAACTTAAATTAAAAATTTTTCAACAGTCCAAGTATTATTATTAGTTTATGTTTGTATGTGTTTAATTAAACCTTTGCTCAATATTTGTAAAGCCCAACCGTTGTTCTGTTTATGAATAAATGCTGACATTAAGGGAGAAAGAAAATGCAATGCTGAACATTTATCTAAGAAACTCATTTGGATCATAAGGACAAATGGTAATTTTATTTTTTTCAGTATTTCGTGTACAGGTGGAAGCAAAAAGTAAGGAATTACTTTGTAGACTGCTTAGCTTTTACGTGATAATTTGCTTTATGAGCCAGCATTTTCATGGTCTAAAACAAGAGAGCTATTCAGCACTGATAACTTAAGATCACAACTCTTCAGTGTCTGAAGCTGCTTGGAAAAGAGGGGAAAATAAGCTACTGTACCAAGGGATTCCATTTTGAATGGTTATTTTATTGTATTTTATTTGGCCTCTATTTTGGGTTCTGCTCAGTGTGTTCTATTGATCGTCAGTGAGCCTCCCACGAATACCATTGCATCATTGATTCTGTCGGCTTCTCTTTCCTTCCCCAGGGCTTATTAATAAGCATCGCTGAGTACCAGACATTTGTCCAGTGTTTTCTATAGTGATGGACTCAAGCCATGAATATCAGCTTTTGAATTCAAACAGTCCCAGGTTCAGTGATGTTCAGATGTAGGGGTTTGACAATGGCTAAACAGTTGGTGTTCTGTGGTTGCTGCCTATTATGCTAGTCATGTGTGTTCCACTACTGTCCTGTCCTCCCCTAGTTAGCTTGTTTTACCCACCTGTTGTCTTGTTACTAAATTGTAAACTATGTACAGCAGGGACAGCAGTTTTTTGGGGGTGGGTGGTTTTGGCCCGGATACTCAAAGGGATTTAGGTTGAGCATTGCTGCACCTAACTTTTAGATGCCTAGAAAAATCACAGCAACAACATTGTGCTTCCCAAAAGCAGCATGCTAGGTGGGGAACCGCCTAAGCTAGCCTGTGGGAGACAATCAGGGGCGTGCCTTAACCACTGGCCTATGGAATATTTTGATGGGGTGGAGGGGTCTCCTAGTGAAGTTGTTCCACTTTAGTTAAATGAATAATTAAATATTAATTGGGCTAGCAAAAGTTTGAATGACCTTATAGCCCAGTGTTTAGGGCACCGCACTTGTGAGAAGGCAAATCGTGGTTCAAATCCCTCCTCTGCCTGAGGAGGAGGGGAACCTGAACCAGGGGTGTCCCACATCCCAGCTGACTCCCCTAACCAGTCAGGTTATAAGAAAGGTTCCTCCACACCAGCCTCTGGCTGTTTTGTATGAACTCACCTGAAGGGACTTGTCACACTGCCTGGTATGGGACAAAGCTAAGTCTCAGGTCAGACTGCCAGAATACAGGACATGTATACCCCAGACTGGTGGTATACTCTACCACAAGATGTCACCAAGCCAGTAACACATTGTGCTTCCAAAATACTATACTAGTTATTGTGAAGCCACTGACAGTCCCCATCAGGCCCTCTAGCCCCTCATGCACCACTCAGACAAACCAGATTTCTGTGATAAATGATTATTAAAACCAGAAATCACATATATTAGTTTCTTCCAGCTCCAGAGAGCCAGCCGCTGACCCCAGGTCAGAGTATACTTCAAAGTACACTTCAGAGTATACTTATTTTCTACCTCAAAAGCCAGTCCTTTAGTAAACTGAAAACTAAAGGTTTATTAATATAAAAAAGAGAAGAGAGTTATTCAAATATTAAAATGAATCCTATACATCAGTGGTTCTCAAGCAGGGATACACGTACCCCAGGGGAACGCAGAAGTCTTCCAGGGGGTACATCAATTCATCTAGATATTTGCTTAGTTTTACAACACTAAAAACACTAGCGAAGTCAGTACAAACTAAATTTTCATACAGGCAATGACTTACTTATACTGCTCTATATACAGTACTATACACTGTACTGTAAGTACAATAGTTATATTTCAATTGAATTATTTTATACTGATATGTTAAAAATGAGAAAGTAAGCAATTTTTCAGTACTAGTGTACTGTGACACTTTTGTATTTTTATGTCTGATTCTGTAAGCAAGTAGTTTTAAAATGAGGTGAAATTTGGGGGTACATGACAAATCAGACTCCTGAAAGGGGTACAGTAGTCTGGAAAGGCTGAGAACCACTGCTATACGTTACTGTTGATTTCAGAGTCTGTAGATCAGGGTGACAGCAGTGATGTTCAATTTGCTAGCTTGCAATAAGTCTCCCTGCTTCATCCCAAATATTGGGGTCCTCGGTCCATTGTTCAAAGCACAGAGTTAGAGTGGAAGATGTATATTATCTAGCCCAGCAGCATTTTCAAGGAAAATGTAATGCAGCTTGAGGCTTTATTATCTGTTCCACAGAGCCTAATCTGAGGTGGATATACCCTTTGAAGATAATGGAAATAGATCCTAAAAGTATTTGATTTCTGCAAGCCCAATTTAAGATTAAAATTGGCTTCTGTTATAACCCCATTTTTGCAAACCATTACTCACCTGAGTAGCCCCATTCACTTCAAACAATATTAACTCTCTCTGACACTACCCACATACTGTATATTTAGGTTTGCATTTAACGATCTTAGTAGTAATCAAAATATTTGGTGGGCATTGTGGGTGAGCTAATGTTGCTATGGAGACCTTTTCATTTCCTGGATTTTATCAGTAAAATTATTGTTGCTTTCACACAGTTACTTGCATTTAATGACTATAGACTCTGCACCAGGAAAAAGATGGGAGAGATTCTATAATTTATCCCCAGTTGTTTTCTACATAAACACCATCACATAATATTTATTTCTTCTTCGAGCGATTGTTAATGTCCATTTCAAGCAGGTCTGTGCGCGCCGCGTGCATGCCAGCCAGAAGATTTTTCCCCCTAGCAGCATCCGTAGGCTCGGCCTGGGTGCCCCCTGGAGTGGCGCCTTCATGGCGCCCAATATAGGGACCCGCCGACCCTCCCACCCCCTCAGTTCCTTCTTGCCTCCTGTGACGGCTAGCTGGAGCTTTGCTCGCTCTTACAGCAAGCGCCTTAGCAGCATCTTTTGTTCCTAGTGCACATAGTTCAATAGTTGTTCTCTATAGTTGTACTTTTTTCATATAGTTAGTAGTGGTTTGTTAGATAGTTCATTTTCCCCTTTGGAGGATCTCCAGGGTTTAAACTCTGTGAGTCCTGTGGAAAGTTTATACCCAAGAGTGATCCTCACTCGTCTTGCCTGCAGTGCCTCGGTGAGACTCATCAAAAGGACAAGTGCCGCATTTGCAAGGGTTTCTGCCCAAGAACCCTTAAGGACAGAGAGCAGAGACTAAAACTCCTGCTCATGGAGAGGGCATTGAGACCACAATACAATCCGGGACCCAACGACCCGGCACCGAGCACATCCTCTTTGGTGCACAGTGCTCCGATGCCAACGGCGCGCAAAATGGGCCCAGCTAAAGACTCTAAAGCCCACCGGCACCGCCACACCTCGGGCCATAGGGCGTCAGCCTCAGTTTGGCAGCGCTCTCCATCTCCGGTGCCGGTAAAGAAGAAGAGGCCGGTGAGGGACCAATTGCCCCCCTTGAAACCTAAGGGGCCGGCGGCGTCTGCGAGTGGCTTGGGACACACTGCCTCCGCCTCGCTTCCATCCAGGGTTTCGTTGACTCTTGCCCCGGCCGGGCTCTAGTCCGAACCCTCCTCAGTCCCCAGACCATCTGGTGGACATACAACCACCATCGACGCTGGAGGCATTAGAGGCGGCAACGGACCTCATGCACCTCCCGGTGCCATCCTCCCCCCAAAGGAGGGACAAATCTCCGGTGACCGCACGCCCCCTGTTCCACTCCGGGGTAAGCCAACCACGATGACCCATTGGTCTCCATCTCCAGCACCACCTGTGCAGACGCAGGAAGCGCACCGCTCCCCAGAGTCGAGTCGTCATTCGTTGCGTATGGGGGACTGCTCCTCCATGATCTTCTTATTCGGAGACCTCGGAGTCAGAGGTGGACTCAGCTCAATCTAGCAGATCGCGGAGCAGAAGGACCAGGTCCCAGCGCAGTCACCAACCATAGCCGGCACCATGGCAGCAATAGTGGCAACCACCTGCTCAGTGGCCCTTCTGGACACCCTGGGCATACCATCAGAGCCAGGGTCAAGTCCACGGCCTGTGTTCCAGAGCGGTGTTGGTGTCTTTGGCGTCGTTCGTGCCACAGACAGCGCCGGCACCCCCAATGACATGGTTTCGGCACCAATACCTCAGCCAGCTTCGGCACCAGCTCTCCAGGTGATGGCACCGATGGAAGCCTCAGCTCCATCCCTATCGACCCCGGCGGTCTCGGTCCCACTGGATTTGTCTGCACCAGCTACGGAGCTGAGTTCTTCATCGATACCGGCTCCACAGCCCGAGTACCATGTGCCGCGGGACCCCAGGGGAGCTGAGGGCAGTGAACTGGGCCCACCTCCTGTTCTCTCTTCCTCGTCCTCACCCGATGAAGCAGTCGCGGGGACTTTGATGGCCCCAGCTTTGAAGGATAACCGGGTTCTTCAACAGTTTTTGAGGTGGGCCGCCCAAAGCCTGGGGATTCAGGCGGAGGAAGTGGAAGAGGATTTAGACCCTGTCATAGACATTCTGGCTCCCTCTGGCCCATCCAGGGTTGCATTGCCACTTATCAAGTCGATAACCGAAACATCTAAGAACTTGTGGCAAACCCCTGCTTCTCTGGCACCTATAGCCAAGAAATCCGAGTGCTGCTACTTTGTTCCCTCTAGAGGGTATGAACATCTTTACACCCACCCTCCTCCGGACTCTTTGGTGTTCGACGCAGCCAATCAGAGAGAACATGAAGGGTTTCAAGGATCCACCCCTAAAAACAGAGATGCCAAGAAACTGGACCTGTTTGGCCGAAAAGTCTACTCAACAGGAGGCCTGCAACTTCGTATAGCCAACCAGCAGGCCATAGTAAGCTGCTATTGGCATAACATTACAGAACTTCTGCCCCTGGAAGCTCAGGGGGAGTTCTCTGCGCTCGTGGAGGAGGGGAAATTGGTCTCCCGAGTGTCTTTGCAAGTGGTCTTGGGCGCGGCGGATGCGACCTCCCGCACTTTGGCCACGGCGGTGGTTATGAGGAAAGGTTCCTGGCTACAGGTCTCTGGTCTTCCCCACGAGGTCCAGAAGACCATTCAAGACCTTCCCTTTGATGGTGTAGCTCTCTTCTCTGAGAAGACCGATCAGAGACTTCATGGCTTGAAGGACTCGAGGGCTACCCTTCGTTCGCTGGGGCTTCACACGCCTGCTACCCAGCGTAGATGTTTTAGGCCTCAACCTGCCCCTTGTCCTTACCAACCCCAAAACCGCCAGGATGCTCCTCGTAGGCAGAACAGGAGCATTCAGAGGAGGCAACGCCCTCCCTCTGGACAAAGCTCTGGGCAGTCCAGGGCCCCACCGGGCTCTAGACCACCCTTTTGAGGGTACGGTTGAGGACTGCTTGCCAGTACGACCTTTGGATCCTTCCCATCTTACTTTCTCATCCCGTCTATCCCCTTTCTACCATGCCTGGTCTCAAATTACTTCAGACCGATGGGTGCTCCGCACGGTAGAGAGGGAATATTCCATCCAATTCTGTACCCTCCCGCCCCCGCAACCCCCTTCCCCATCCCTCTTCAGGGACCCCTCTCACAAGCAACTTGTAATTCAAGAGGTGCAGTCCCCCTCTCGGTAGGGGCAGTGGAGGAGGTTCCTCAGGACCTAAGAGGCAAGGGTTTCTACTCCCAGTATTTCCTAATACTGAAGGCCAAGGGGGGCCTCAAACCCATTCTGGACCTGCAACAGCTCAACAAGAACGTAAAGAAACTCAAGTTTCGCATGGTCTCACTAACTTCCATTATCCCCGCACTGGATCCAGGAGACTGGTATGCCGCCCTCAACTTCAAAGATGCATATTTTCATATCGCAATAGTCACACATCACAGACGCTACCTTAGCTTCGTGGTGAACAGAGGCCACTACCAGTTTGCCATCCTCCCGTTCTGACTGTCAGCTGCCCCCTGAGTATTCACAAAATGCATGTCAGTCATCATGGCATTCCTGCGCAAGCACCAGATACAGGTTTTTCCATACCTTGATGACTGGCTGATCAAAGGTTGCTCGAGAGCCCAGGTGGAGGCTCAGGTCGAGTTTATAAGGAGGACCTTCCTCAACTTAGGTCTCCTCCTGAACGAGGAAAAATCTACTCTGTCCCCACTGCAGAGGATAGAGTTCATAGGCACGGTCCTGGACTCGACTCAAGCCAGGGCATACCTCCCAGAAGCCAGGTTTCGCTCACTTCAGGACATCATACAGAGCCTCAGACAGTTCCCCACGATGTCGACAAGAAACTGTCTAAAGCTGCTGGGACACATGGCCTCCTGCACATACATGGTGCATCTTGCCAGGCTCACGCTGTGCCCACTCCAGACTTGGCTGGTGTCGGTGTACCAACCAGCCTGAGATGCGTTGGACAGGATTGTAATCCTGCCCCTCCTGGTGCTGGATTCCCTCCTATGGTGGCTTGACACTCGAATGGTTTGCGCAGGGGTGCCTTTTGCCAGCCCTCAGCCTTCGCTCACCTTGGTGTCAGATGCCTCAGATCTGGGTTGGGGAGCTCACCTAGGGGACCTCAAGACCCAAGGCCTTTGGTCTTCGGTGGACCTCACTCTTCACATCAATGTCAAAGAGTGAGGGCAGTGTGTCTGGCATGCTACGCTTTCAAAGTGCACGTAATGGGCAGATGTGTTTCAATCCTCACGGACAACACCTCGGCGATGTTTTATATCAACAAACAGGCGTGCACGCTCCTCTCCCCTGTGCCAAGAAGCCCTTGTGCTGTGGGACTTCTGCATAGAGCACTCAATCCAACTGCAGGCTTCACCCTCCCAGGGGTGCAAAACACTCTGGCGGACAGCCTCAGGCGGACCTTCAATGGCCATGAGTGGTCCCTTTGGCCAGATGTGGTGAACTCAATCTTCCGGTTCTGGGGCTCTCCCCAGATAGACCTGTTCACCACTCCGGGCAACAGGAAATGTCAAACATTTTGTTCTCTTGGGAGCCGTGGCTTGGGGTCCATCGGGGATGCCTTCCTTCTTTCTTGGGAGAGCCGCCTGCTATATGCTTTCTCACCCATCCCGCTAGTCCACAGGGTGCTCCTCAAGATCCGCAGGGACCAGGCCTGAGTTATACTAATAGCGTCAGCGTGGCTGCGTCAGCACTGGTTCACCTCACTCCTGGAAATGTCCACAGCGGCCCCACTCACCTTGCCGATGGTCCCTGACCTGATCACGCAGGACCAGGGCCGACTCCGGCACCCAAATCTGGAATCGCTCCACCTTACAGCTTGGATGCTCCATGGCTAAGTGCCACAGAGCTGTCTTTTTCGGATCAGGTCAGACAAGTCCTCCTGGGTAATAGAAAGCCCTCCACCAGGGCTATTTACCTGGCCAAATGGAAAAGGTTTTCCATCTGGGTGGAGCAACGTAGTCAGTCGCCGCGCCTCACCTCTATACCATTTATACTGGACTACCTCCTTCACCTAAAACATCAAGACTTGTCCCGGTCATCAATAAGGGTCCACTTATCTCCGCCTTCCATCCGGGCTCAGATGGTCTCTCGGTCTTTGCAAATCCTATAGTCAGTCATTTTCTCAAGGATTTGGACAGGTTCTTTCCACACACGCGTCAGCCTTTCCCTGCCGGGGACCTCAGTTTAGTCCTCTCCAGGCTTACAGGCCCTCCATTTGAACTTCTGGCCACCTGCTCCCTGTTATATCTTTCATTCAAGGTCACGTTCCTTATGGCAATTACCTCGGCTCGACGGGTTTCAGAGCTCAGAGCCCTCACATCTGAGCCCCCTTACACAGTTTTTCATAAGGATAAGCTCCAACTCAGGCCTCATCCGGCTTTTCTCCCAAAGGTCATCTCCCATTTTCACATGACCCAGTACATCTTCCTCCCAGTGTTTTATCCCAAGCCACACCCCTCCGATAGGGAGAGCAGGCTGCACTCACTGGATGTACGTAGGCCTTAGCCTTCTACATAGAGAGAACTAAGTCATTCCGGAAGTCCATCCAACTCTTTGTAGCCGTGGCAGACAGAATGAAGGACTTCCCGTATCCTCTCAACGCATATCGTCATCGATCACGTCCTGCATTAGGGAATGCTACACCCTGGCAAAGGAGCCTGCTCCACAGATCACCGCCCACTCTACCAGGGCCCAGACCTCCTCTGCTGCATTCCTGGCACAAGTCCCTATTCAGGAAATTTGCAGGGCAGCCACGTGGTCCTCAATACATACATTTACTATGCACTGTGCAATTACACAATAGTCCAGGGACGATGTGGCTTTTGGGTGAGCCGTACTCCTTTCTGTGGATAACTCTGACCCCACCTCCTGAGCTCTAGCTTGTGAATCACCTGCTTGGAATGGACATGAACTATCACTCGAAGAAGAAAAAACGGTTACTCACTTTCTCGTAACTGTTGTTCTTCGAGATGTGTTGTTCATATCCATTCCAATATCCACCCTCCTACCCCTCTGTCGGAATAGTCGGCAAGAAGGAACTGAGGGGGCAGGGCCCCATATTGGGTGCTATGAAGGCGCCACTCCAGGGGGCGCCCAGGCCGACCCTATGGACACTGCTAGGGGGAAAAATCTTCCGCCTGGCATGCACGTGGAGCGCACACACCTGCTTGGAATGGACATGAACAACACATCTCGAAGAACAACAGTTACAAGAAAGTGAGTAACTGTTTTTTCAGTATTAGAGGCATTCAATGGCAGTAACCAATGACAACAGTAGTCTCACTTTTTAACTTCAATGTTACGCTTCCAAAAATGGAGTGTGGGGTGTGTATCACAGCTCACCTTTGGTGGTCAAATCAAAATTCTGCCAATGTAAAGATAAAAGGGCCAAGTCTCTTTCCATAGCGTTAGGCTAGAAAAAGGTAAATTAAAAACCCAAACCATTATTTGAGAGAATTAATGTCTCCCTGGGAATAAATATCTCCTCAGTGGTTGTCAGTCCTACTAAACAGTAATGTAATTCATATTTTGGAAGGTACTTTTGTTCACTAAGGCTCCCATTCAAAGATTTGAGAAGTAAATTTACTGAACATTTGTTAATCTAGTTAAAGAAAATACAGCAGCCCTGGAGCCAATCAGTGACCATTCCAAATGAGCTCATCTCTCAATTAGATTCCAGTGGGTGGAGAGAAGGGCATGAGGTCAGTATCTATTTTCTCCCCTACCTTATATTTCCTAATATCAACACACGAGTTATTTTTGTTAGTGTTGTTTCTAAAATGCCCTGGGCATATGTATTAAAAGGAGCCTCAATCACTGCCAAAAGACAGCATTAAAACACAATGTGTGGCAACCGCTTTTAAAATTCAAATTTCTTCCTTATGGATAAGCTTCCAATTAAGAAATCACATACCAGCATATGTCAGGATGGGACTCACTTTCTGTAAAATGGCTGGGCTTTTTTTCCCCCCATAGCTCCTTGGCAAAACCGCTCATTCATAGACTGACTCAAGAGCTGCCCTCTGAAGACATAAAGGGTCGCAGTTTATATTACCCATAGTGTGTTTTCTATGCTGCTTGTGCTTTCTTCCTATGAACTTTAATCCCATTAACTGCATCATGTGCTAGACAAGTAAAAATTAAGTGCAGAAGAAGGGAGTACAAGCAGCAGAACAGCTGCATTAATAAATGGACCCAGACCTAATCCCGGATTTTGCTGCATGTCTGAACATGAGGTCATAAATAGCAGCATTTTCTAGAGACTGAAGGTTGATCAGGTGTGGTCTCCTGACATGGTGATGTGGAGAGTCTTTGGTTTTTCTTTTGAGGGAAAGTCTATACATTGGTATTTGTGTAATTGGAAATTTGAATAGAAATATTGTATTATTACCTTTTAGACTTTAAATGATGAGTTTAAGGTTTACAAAGGTGTGGCTAACTCATTTAAAAAAAAAAGTCCCCCTACCACCTCCCTTTGTGATTTAAAGGAACAGTATGCACATACTTTATCTGAGAGGCTGAGGCATCTGTATAGCACAATTTACTGAGATTAGCAAATCTAGCCAGCTGCACTGCCCAAAGCAACAGTCCATGATGTGAATATTTAAATACTTTTGATTTTCCATGTTCATAGTATTAGCATATAATCACAGATTAAAGTCAGGTTTTTTTTCTTCCTATCCAGCCAACCTTAGGATATATTTTTCTGAAAAATTAAATTCTAACAACAAAACAAGAAAACTCTCTTTCTATATATCTTGTCCTGACAGCTGTGACTGCTTGCATTTACAAAACTTTGATTTCAGCAGAAATAGCCTGAAAGAGCCTAACAATAAATCTACCACTGTCTCCCTCCCCACTGCATCTTTCTAATTTGACATGTTCTTCCAGAACTAGGTTAGTGTTAACTTTCCCTAATTTATGAGCTGTCATTATATGTTTTTCTTTGACATTTTTCATTCCCTTTTTTTTTCATCCCTTCTTTTTCATTCACACAATGGACATCTTTAAGACTGCTAGTAATACACAAAGCTAATGCTTCTCTAACTGTAATACATTAGAAATATTTTTCCCATCTTCCAAAATATATAGACACAGCCTAATGAATGAAGTGCATTATATATACCACGGCACTGGGGATTTGCAACAGTTAGGCAAAGCAAGGAATGTACTAATTTCCTTTTTTAAATGAAATCCAATTTACTGTCTCATTTTGGAACCTATGTATGATTACACATTAATACAGCTGTGCCGTATATCAGCGCTTGTATATCAGTTCAGTTTGCCATCAGGAACATCTATTTTGATCTGTTCATGACAGGTCTCTGATCAGGGAGTAGAATTTCATCATGGTGAGGCCAAGGTTCTGAATATAAAAATATATATGAAGGCCATGAGTGTTAGCAGGAACATAACCTAAAAATACATCTCTTCTGATTAATAATGATTTAGGGCCACTCCTGAGAGGTGCTGAACATGTCCTATTGATTCGAATGGGTATTACATGTGCTTTGTAACACCAGGACTTGACCTTTAGTTTGTCTTTTTTTTTTTTTTAATTACATACTCTGAGCAAGTGACTGAGGCTTTGTCCACACACTACAACTTTTAAGTAAGTTACTGCATAGTGGGTTTAAGTCCACAGAACAGTATGAAATCATATCAACTCATACCTATCAGTACATGATTAATTAAAATTACTGAGCATATGCTTTAAGTTGTGCAGATGCCATAGTTTTCTGTATCGGGGCCTTCTCACGTTTCACCCATGCCAGTGGACCAGGCTCGCCTATAGCTATCTTCCTGTCATTTTTTTTTTGGCACACTATATCTGTGCGCTGCAGGTTGGAGCCATTATGGTTACTTCTGCTCCTTCACAGCTCTTTGCAAAAGTTGTAGTATTGGATAGGGCTTATGGCTGAGATTTAGAAATGTATTTAGGTATTGATTTCAGTGAGAGTTCATGTACTTAGTGAAAAATGTAGTCTCAGTCAGAAGGCTTTTTCTTTACTTTATTTTTATGTAATAAGAAAAAGTAAGATACATATTTGTCATTGTTTTAGTATAACAAATATTCAGGCATTCAAAAAAATTCCAAGATGCAGAAATATAAAAGTATAGATCTTAACAGGAAAGTGCTGTGTAACAGAAAGACTGTTCATGAAACTAAAGTTGAAGTCTTCTTGGATAATGCCCTCTGCATTCCTCCACAAAGATATCCAGGTTCAGTTTGAAAGTCAAAACACTTTCATGGGACAGGGGAAAAAAAATTTTCTTTCATGGGTCATGCTAATCTTTTGGTGAGAGAAAATTCTTTTCAAACAAGAAAAGGAATTCTCACAAGGTGTGGCAGATGCTCCAAACAATAACACCAAAATATGTGGGAAAGCCTCCTTTAATTCCTTGGCAGCACCTAGAACTTCTTCAAGTTCTTTGCAATTCCTCTTATCTTTCAGTGGCTTAAATATAGCCATTTCAACTTTCACCTTCTCAAATATCTAATCCAAGCAAATCAGTCAAAGCACACCGTGATTCCAATTTCAAGAAGTCTGGAGAACTGGTGGAATAGATTGCTGACAAGCTTTGGAGTTCTCAGAAAATCTCCTTTGCAATTCATCACTGGTTTCATCAACTCATTCATATGTCAGAGACCACTGATGCTCATTACCCTTTGGAATCCTGGTAAGTTCTCAGTGACTATGGAATCTTACATCTCTTTTGTTGAAGTTCTTCACAGGCAACAGTAATCAATTGAACTCTTTTAGCAAGGTGCATTTAGTTCATTTTGAAGGTAATTGTTCACCGGAGCAAAAACTTTCAAAATCATTCTCATAGCCATCTTTGCATAGAACATCTGCACTAGCAGCGGTAAGGCAGCGTAGCTACATTTCCAGTGTACACTAGGCCTTAGTTTTCCATTACTAAGGTTATCTTTTCAGTTTCAAGTTGTTTCAGTATTTTCCCATTAACTTTAAGGGTTCACCATTGTCTTTTCCTGTTTGTACAAAGCTAGGTCTTGGAGCTAGTCTTGTCTGAATTGGAGAAGTGGCCCCTTCAAGTCTGATTGTTTCACCTTGTAGTGAGAAGGAGCTGAATGTTGCAGCACAAATTATGAGCGGAGTTTTATATACACAAATACATAAATTCATAACCACAGTTTGGATACATGTCTCATAATAACCATCTGGTTCAAAACATTACAAGCTCTTATAAGAGACCTTACTTGACATATATTTATACACAATAATATTGTGTACAACCAGTTGATTCAATTGCATATTCTATACTATTCAGATTCCCTGTTTTCCCTTCGGGGTGTTTGCACCCTGATTGTCATAAATGTAGAAATAGCAACAAAAATTACCTGTAGCTTCTCCTTTCCTTGCTTCAGTCCAATCAGCCATTTCATTTAAGTAGACTAAGCAGTTTTCATGTTTGATTAAACCTTTGCCTTGAGAGAGTCCATTTTTCTAATTGCAAAATCCAGATTTGATTTTAAAAAAATATATCAGTTCCCATTCCACCATCATTACCTGGGCTTGCATACACCTGACAAGGAAAACAAAAGGACTTATCAGCTTTAACAGAGATGGTATTCACAGACCTGTTGCTAGTGAGTCAATCTAGGAGTTCCCCTTTACTTTGCAGTAATGTCACAGTGTGACAAAGTGAGATTTTTTTCATAATGTTTGTATGAATACTGTGTGTGCCTCAGTTTCCCCTGTGAGCTTCCTGGTTAACTAGGCGGGGAGGGGGAAGGTTGTTTGCTTTTTTCAGAGACCCAGAGATACAGGTGTGACAGATGCCTGGCTGTCTGGGGCCTGGACCCATGCCCATGGAGCAGAGGTTCTCAACCTTTTTCTTTCTGAGGCCCCTCACAACATGCTATAAAAACTCCACGGCTCACCTATGCCACAACAACTGGTTTTTTGAATATAAAAGCCAGACTCAGCATTAGGGGATAGCAAGCAGGGTAATTCCTGGGGCCCCATGCCACAGGGGGCCCCACGAATCTATATTGCTCAGGCTTCAGCTCCGGATGGCAGGGCTCAGGAACCTGGGCTTCAGCCCCATGCGATGGGGCTTCAGTTTTCTGCCCTGGGCCCCGGCAAGTCTAATGCTGGCCCTGCTTGGAGCCCCACCCCAAAACCTGCTTGAGGACCCCTTGGGGGACCCCTGGTTCAGAACCACTGCCATGAAGGATCCCAAAAAACAATAGGACATTTGGTACCTAGCAACTAATGACCATAGATGACCCACCCTTCTGCAGGAAACGAGCCAGGTTTGACCAGCTGGAGAACAAAGGGCTAGGAGAAGGGCCAAGTGACAATGTTTGCCAGGAACAAGGACAAAGGACTGAAGAGGAGCTGATGGGGTTGTTAAGTGCGGGCTGCTGGAAGCAGGAGATGCTTCTGGACTGGGACTACAGAGGGGTTGGAGGAGGGCTCTGGCTCTGGACCAACCCAAATGGACTTTGTAGTAACTTTCTATTCTCCATGTTAACTAAGGTCTTTCTAATCTATGCTGTGTTCCAGACATCTAATAAACCTTTCTACTTTTACAATGCTGACAGAGTCACTCCAGATTAAGGAAACTCAGGGGTGCATTGCTCCCTTTGGGTGTGTGAGTCTCCCTCTGGTGTCCAATCCAGGTGAGTCACTTCAGGAAGGTCACGGCATGAAGCAGGGGTGCTGAAGGCTTCGAGGTTCAGTCCCAGGAGCCAGTGAAGCCAGGGGCTTACTTACCCCAGTGAGAGCATGTGACCTTAAGAGGGCTGACAAACTGAAGGGGCCTGCCCAGGGACTGTTCTAGAGTCGTGCAAGAGCACTGGACCCATGCATCCGTGACACACAGCACCCCTGGAAAATACATTTAAGGTTTCTTCCTGACTCTGTAGGAACATTCCAGTTCTAGGCAGCCCATCCACACTCCATCATGCATTCAAACAGGAGCTTTCTCTTTGCTCCCAGTTTGAAAGGATTTCTCTCCTCTCCCCTCTAAACAGGTAAGCAGGGTCTGGTCACAGAAACTCCAGCATAGATTCCTGTGACTCCACTTGGCTGCTATGTATACTTTGTAAGGGCAAGTCTACACTTAAAACCCTGCAGCTCTGCTGCTGTAGTGCTTCAATGAAGCCGCTGCTATCTCCCATCGGCGTAGTTAATCCACTTCTGCAAGAGACAGTAGCTATGTCAACGGGAGAAGCCCTCCTGTTGACATAGCGTTGTCTACACCAGAGGTTAGGTCAGTATAACTACATCACTCAGGGGTGTGGATTTTTCACTCATCTGAGTGACGTAGTTATACCAAGGTAAGTTTGTAGTGTAGACCTGGCCTAAGCCTCCTTGCAGACACTTTCTTAGCAGGGTTACACGTCTTTTATTATTGCAGCACCATAATACAGTCACCGTACTTCACTTAGCTGAAACACGGTCAATAATATGCCCCCCCATGGGCTACTAAAACTGTGACTACTACTCTGTGGCCTTAGGACTACTCCTCTGAGGAAACTCAGACTAAGAAACTGGGGGGAAAGGGGGAAACTGGAACACATCTTATTTCTATGGTAGCAAATATTAGAGGGGTAGCCATGTTAGTCTGCAACCAAAAAACAAGGAGTCCAGTGGTACCTTAAACACTAACAGATTTATTTGGGCATAAGCTTTTGTGGGCAAAAAACCCACTTCTTTAGATGCATGGAGTCGGCATCTGAAGAAGTGGGTTTATTACCCACGAAAGCTTATGCCCAGATAAATCTATGGTAGCAAAGAAATTTCCAGGTGGGAACAGTGCTCCCTCATACCTCCTTAGCTAGAGGGCTAATAATTTGGCCTCATATACTATGCTGTAAGATGAGCTGTTCATGCATCCAAACTGGATACAGAAAGATGCTCCTTCCAAGTTTTGGTTAGATCCAGAATCAAAACAGTGAGGCAGGTTCCAGTCTGCATATTCCCTCTCCCACTTCCCCTCCCCTCCACCAAAAAGTAAGAGTTCAGTTTCAGTTTTCTAAAAAAATGAATGTAGGTTTGTGTTTGTAAGGTATATATTTATTTCCATAGCCCAAGCTGATGAAGTTCCTGGAAAATTATGGTGTTTTTTTTTAAGATGATAATAAAATTCCTCTGTCTATGTAGTCTATCTATCAATTTAAACTAGTGAAAACCTCTAATGTAGACCCATTTTAAACTGGGTTAAACTTTGCTTATATCAATTTAACTTAATTAGGAAAAGGTATAAACTGGTTTAAGTGTGTGCACATTAGGCATTTACACCGATTTAACTAGATGAATTTTAAATTGATTTTAGTTAAAACAATGCAACATTCTAGTATAGATGAAGCCATGTTATCGAGAGCAGCCTGAACCTTTACTGGGATCCCACTAAATACAATGATATATGTCAGGTTTATTTTGTGAAAGCCCATAGGCAACAATATTGCTCCAAATTGTGGTGTATTTCATAACTGTGAGATTCTGCTGTCTTCAACTGCTTGTACTCTTGCCTGTTTCACTGCTTTTCCAAGAACAATTGTAAAATATCCATTCACAACTAACTATTGAGCATTTTATTTGGTTTATTTCATTACTTTTTTTTTTAATGTGGAGGAATAGTCAGTTGCCAGCTGTCAGTAGGTACTCAGTTACAACTGGGATTCGTGCCAGAGAAATGCCAGTTAACTAATTAATTAAATCTGCACAGACTGTTTTTCTGAAAATGTTTACAGCCAAATATTCAACAATGTATGCTGCTGAACTGTTGGTGTTCTCTAATGTTCAGAGATCTATCTTCATGTCCTATCAAAAGATTGGAGTTCTGGAGAGCCACAAAATGCTCTTGAGCAGTGATTCTCAGGTTTGAATCTTTAGAAAATTAATGGTTAGTAGAGCTCTTTAAGCGTATCTAAAGAATGAAACTGTTTGAAAACCAAGCATTGGTGGCTGTGGTGCTGAGAAGGGAAATGGTCCATTAAGAATACAAAAATGTTGATCAACCATGGTAAATCCCAACCAGTGGTCCGTCTAGGGCTGGCCAACATCTGAGAGTAGACAGTTCCTAAAGGAAGCTGCAAAAATCTCTGTAGTATGCAAAGATGGAATAACCTGCCCCTAAAGGAAGCTTTTTCCTAAACCTCTTCAGTTACTGGTTGGTTTATACCCTGAAAAAAGTATCCTATATGGATCAGCCATATACATGTTGTATCCCTTTTTATGAATCCTGCCTCCATAACATGTTGTGGAATGATTTCCACAGGTTAGTTGTGCATTGTGTGCGGGGGGGGGAGGGGGAAGGGAGAGAGGGGGAGAAATATTTCCTTTGTGAGTTTTACATTTGTTGCATTTCGGTTTAATTGGATCTCCTCTTGTTCTTTTATTATAATAAAGGGTAAGCAAACTTCCTGCTTTACTTTCCCCATGTCATTCAATATTTTACATACCTTTCTCACATCTCTGTCTACTGATCTCCTATCTTCACTACACAGTCCATCTTTTCAATTTCTCTTCAAATGGATGTCTTTCCATGCATTTAAACATTTTCATCCTGTCCTCTGCCCTCTTTTTTAAATTTTTGCTGGTTTTGAAATTGAAACGCCAGAACTGAACACCATCTTCCAAGTGAGGGAGTACCAGGGATTTGTACTTAAAAAGTGCCCTGAAAGTTTTATAATGTCAATTCCATTCCTTACACCTCCTAACATTTTATCTGGTTTTTTTTGGCCCATTGTGCAGATATTTTCATAAAGCTATCCACAAAATTGCATTGGTCTTTTCCCTAAGTGGTTACAGTTAATTTTGAACCTAGCAATGTTAAAATTATTCCTTCCAGTTTGCATCAGCTTGCATTTGTCAACCATCTATTCATCTGCCAATCTTCTGACCAATTAGAACATCTCTTTACCATGTAGTCAACATAATGATCAAACTGAAGAACTGGCGCTCTAGAGGATCATGGCATGGTAGCAGAATGACTTGATAACCCTTTAGGAGGCCAAGATCATCGATGAATGGGCTATATATCAATTCTACATCTGCATGATGTGCTGAATTTAAGAAACTAAAGATCTTTATGTCAAGTGATCTAAGACTTGGGTCTCTCCATACTATAACCTCAGCATTACACTCTCCTGCTGCTGCAGCAGGTGAGCATTTCACAGCAACGCGACAAAGACACAAACCAGAAATAAAATACTCTTAGAAAGACATGAAAATATTTTGGGGATTTTTTGTTTACACAGGGTTAAATTGTCATGGTGCTCCATTGGCTGTACAGGGGACAAGGGGAATAAGGCCTCCCCCATCTTACCTGCTTAGCCTGGATTCTAGCTGTGGTAGAGGAACATCTACTCACCTGACACTACCTGCTGCAAGGGCCAGGCCATGGTTCAGCCCTCCTCATTCACTGGTCAGTCTTAACTATCTGAGCACACACAAAGTTGTGATGTAACTTATTCCTTCCCCACAGCAAAGAGGTGGAGGGGGTAATTGTGCCTCTGATTGATATTGCTGACTGCCCCATCAATGTGCATGGGCCTGACCTGAAGGACATTCCACCCCAGACGCTAAGGACATGTTAGCCAACATGGCCAGTCTTCCTGACACTGTCAGTAAGGGGGCCAATTAATGGTGGTCATTTTTGTGACATGTTTCTTTATCTATTAGAAATGGCACCAAGAGGGTCCAGTGATTTGATATTTAGTTGGCCGTATATTTTAATCATACTTTGCGATTGAAATAAGTTGAACATTATAAATACACGTATAAATGCCTTTTGCACTGGACATTTTCTCTAATTTGCATTCAGAAAGCATGATGATAGCAGACACTTTCTTAGCAGATACACAAAGAGAGAGCCAGAGAACACACACAAGCAGATGATGTTGTGTAATTTATGATCACAAAGAAGATGGCAAACTAACATTTTCAATTATCTGTATTACCCAGTAACAACATATGGGAACTATACACATGCACTCACCTGCCCTGCACAAAGCCTTTGTAATCAGGTATTGCACCAGTGAACTAACTCCCTGCGGATTGGAGGAATATAATCCACCACTCCTGATCCCCAAGCGGGCTGTGTGGCTGTAGCACAGCCTCTCTGTAGCTTCTGGTCCAGCCTATGAACTATAATAGTTACCACAGACCTGCCATGACCCCTGTGCAGAGCTTTGAGGGCACTGGTCCCACTTAAATCCCATTGAAGTCAATGGGAGTTGTATGTTAACAACAAAAATCAAAGGGCAGTTCTAACATTCATGCATTAAATTTTAAAATACTGAGCTAATTTTTTCTCAAACTTGGATGGTTTCTCAAATTTCAATGAGGTCTATGAAACAAACCAGGCTTTTTTGTTTCTAACATGAACAATCTCTTTATTTTTGTTCACATAAACTGTCTGGTTGGAACATATGAGACTAGAGTATTTTTTTCATGTTCATCTAACTCAAAAGCAGTTGAATTGGTTTTGCTCAGTTATTCCATAATAATTTTAACCTTCATTGTGAGACCAAACACTGACAACTTCAGACTAAAAGTCATTTGTTTGATAAAAGTATGAACACTTAACAGAGAGAAGTTAGTTAGAACTCAATCTATACTGAAGTGGTGGTGACCACCAGCTACTAGAACCATAAACACAGCTGATATAAATTGGTATAGCTACACTATTGAGGGTATGTCTACATTATGAAATTAGGTCGATTTTATAGAAGTCGATCTTTAGAAATCGATTTTATACAGTCAATTGTTTGTGTCCCCACTAAGCTCATTAAGTCGGCGGAGTGCGTTCTCAATACTGTGGCTAGCATCGACTCATGGAGTGGTGCACTGTGGGTAGCTATCCCACAGTTCCCGCAGTCTCTGCTGCCCATTGGAATTCTGGGTTAAGCTCCCAATGCCTGATGGGGCAAAAACATTGTTGCGGTGCTTTTGGGTACATGTCGTCCGTCTCCCTTCCCTCCCTCCCTCCCTCAATGAAAGCAACGGCAGACAATCATTTTGCGCTTTTTTCCTGGGTTACCTATGCAGACGCCATAGCATGGCAAGCATGGAGCCTGCTCAGCTCAGCACTGCTAGTGTGAGCATTGTAAACACCTAACGCATTATCCTGCAGTATGTGCAGAACCTGGCTAAGAGATACCAGTATGAGGACGATTGTGAGGAGGACATGGACACAGACCTTCCTGAAAGCACGGGCTGTGGCATTGGGACATCATGGTAGCAGTGCGGCTGGTTGATACAGTTGAATGCCGATTCTGGGCATGGCAAACAAGCACAGACTGGTGGGACTGCATAGTGTTGCAGGTATGGGGGTGATTCACAGTGGCTGCGAAACTTTCGCATGCATAAGGCCATTTTCATGGAATTGTGTGAGTTGCTTTCCCCTGCCCTGAAGCACAGAAATACTAAGATGAGAGCTGCCCTGACAGTTGAGAAGTGAGTGGCAATAGCCCTGTGGAAGCTTGTATCGTCTGACTGCTACCGGTCAGTTGGGAATCAATTTGGAGTGGACAAATCTACTGTGGGGACTGCTGTGATCCAAGTAGCCAACGCAATCATTGATGTTCTGTTATCCAGGGTAGTGACTCTGGGAAATGTGCAGGTCATACTGGATGGCTTTGCTGCAATATATGGCTTTGCTGCTGCCTAACTGTGGTGGGGCGATAGACGCAGTGGTGTGGCTAGGTGGAGCAAACAGCGGCAGCGGACATAAAAAAAGGTGCCACCTGCTTGTCCTCACTGGGCGGTGCTCCGGGTCCTCGGTGGCACTGAGGGCCCCTGCCACCGAAATGCCGCCAAGGACCCGGAGTGAGTGAAGGTCCCCACCGAGGCGGAGCGTGTGAAAACCCGTGCCACTGAGGAGCTGGAGCGCATGAAGACCCCTGCCACCGAAGACCTGGGGTGCTGCCAGGTGAGTAAAAATTTAAAAAGGTACCTATAAATTAAAAAGGTGCCACTTGTGCTCAGAGGGGGAGTGGCCGCTCCCGCCCCCCCCGGCTACGCTACTGGATAGATGGAACGCATATCCTTATCTTGGCACCTGACCACCTTTCCCAACAGTACATAAACTAGAAGGGGTACTTCTCAATGGTGCTGCAAGCCCTGGTGGACCACAAGGGACGTTTCACCGACATCAGTGTGGGATGGCTGGGAAAGGTGCATGACGCTCGCATCTTTAGGAACTCCGGGTAGTTCAAGCATCTGCAAGAAGGGACTTACTTCCCAGATCAGAAGATTACCACTGGAGATGTTGAAATGCCAATAGTTATCTTGAGGACCCAGCCTACCCCTGGCTCCCATGGTTCATGAAGCTGTACACGGGCAGCCTGGACAGTAGTAAGGAGCAGTTCAACTATAGGCTGAGCAAGTGCAGAATGGTGGTAGAATGTGCATTTGGACATTTAAAAGCTCGCTGGCACTGTTTGCTGAGTAGGTTAGACCTCAGTGCAACCAACATTTCCATTGTTATTGCTGCTTGCTGTGTGCTCAATAATATCTGTGAGAGTAGGGGGGAGATATTTATGGCGGGGTGGGAGGTTGAGGCAAATTGCCTGGTGGCCGATTTTGAGCAGCCAGACACCTGGGCGATTAGAAGAGCACAGGTAGGCACACTGCACATCAGAGAGGCTTTGAAAACCAGTTTCATGACTGGCCAGGCTACGGTGTGACAGTTGTGTGTGTTTCTCCTTGCTGCAAACCCACCCCCTTTGTTGACTTTAATTCCCTGTAAGCCAACCATCCTCCCCACTTTGATCACAGCTGGCAAAGGAAATAAAATAACTGTTGTTTTGAAACCATTCATTCTTTCTTTATAAATTAAAAAAAAGTGAGATAACTGACAAGGTAGCCTGGGTGGGGTGGTGAAGGAGGGAAGGACAAGGCCACATTGCTTATTGTAGCCCTACTACAAATCAAAACTGTTTGAATGACATCCTTCTGTTGCGTGGGCCATTCTCTGGAGTGGAGTGGCTGGATGCCCAGAGTCTCCCCACCCATGTTTTTGGGTGTCTGGATGAGGAGGATATGGAACTTGGGAAGGAGGGCAGGTGGCTTTACAATGGATGCAGCAGGGGTCTGTGCTCTTGTTGGTTTTCCTGCAGCTCCACCAGACGTCTCATCATGTCCGTTTGCTCCCCCATTAGCCTCAGCATCGCCTCCTGCCTCTGCTCATCACGCTCACCTAATGCTTTCCTGGCCTCTGCCACGGAATGCCTCCATGCATTAAGCTGTGCCCTATCAGTGCGGAAGGACTGCATGAGCTCGGAAAACATGTCATCACGAGTGCATTTTTTTCGCCTTCTAATCTGGGATAACCTCAGGGACAGAGATGATAAGGGGAGCATAGCAACATTTGCACCTGTGGGGGGATAAAAAGGGAGAGTAAAATATAAGATGATACATTTCGGAGAACAAAAGGGAGACTCTTTCACAGTGAATCAAGCAATTCACAGCAGATGGCTTTAGGTACAAGGTCGCATTTTCCTTTTATATCGAGCGCCTGCCGGTATGGTGACACATCACACCTGGCTGGGCAACAGAATTCTGTTTCCAGGCAGCCACGGTAAGCCGAAGGGTACGTGGGATTGGCTTCTTACGCTTTCATAACATGTGGGAATGGTTTCAAACTCCTTTCCCATAGCAAGCAATGCCATTTGGGTTTCACATTAGAAGGATGGGCTGCGGTTTTCTGGTGGATGTGCAGCACGCACCTCCCCCCACGCCACTGCCTGGTTATTCTCTGGGATGATCCCTTCACCCCTCCCCCTGCCATGTGGCTATTCTCCGGGATGATCTCTTTTAGCCACGTGCAAACAGCCCAGCATGAACGGGGTCCTTTTACTGTTCCCTTACAAAAATTCCCCTATTTCAACCAGGTGACCATGAAGGATATCACTCTCCTGAGGCTAACACAGAAAGATATAGACCAAATGTTGCTTGAATGTGACCAAAACCCAAGACCATTCACTGCCTTGCTTTGTGCTGCAGTGACTCCACACTACTTGCTACTGGCTTGGCGTAAAGTGTCATACCTTGGAGGATGAAATAAGGCAGCCCTCCCCAGAAACCTTCTGCAAAGGAAAGCTTCATGGAGAATCCCTGGAGGATTCCCGCTCCATCCCCAGACACATTAACAGACTTTTCCAGTAGCTGTATTGGTTGCGAATGCATCCCAACTCTTCAGGGCAAATCAGACATTAATCCATATTGCTTTTAAACCCTGTACTGTAGATACAAATGTGCACTCAGCAGAGGTGCCTTCTCTGGCTTCAGGGTTGGGGATCTCACCATGGGAGGGTATTGGTTCAGGGTGATGAAAAGGTCCTGGGCTGCTGGGGAGAATGGATGCACTGGATTCACCGCTTGCCTGCTGCTTCTCCTCCTCCTCCTCTTCCTCATCCACAAAATCCTCCTCCCTGTTGCGTGAGACTCTCCCCTTGCAGGTGTCCATGGACAGTGGTGGGGTAATGGTAGGGTCCCCCTAGAATGCCATGCAGTTGATCATAGAAGCGGCACGTATGGGGCTCTGATCCTGAGCGACCGTTTGTCTCCTTTGTCTTTTGGTAGGCTTGCCTGAACTCCTTAACTTTCACGTAGCACTGCTGTGTGTCCCTGTTGTAACCTCTCTCCACCATGCCCTGTGCGATTTTGGCATATATATTAGCATTTCTTCTTTTTGATCAGAGTTCGGCCTGCACAGATTCTTCTCCCCATACAGAAATCAGATCCAGTGTCTCCCTTTCGGTCCATGCTGGAGCTCATTTGCAATTCTGGGGGGACTGCATAGTCACCTGTGTTGCTGAGCTCATCATGCTGACCAAACAGGAAATGAAATTCAAAATTTCCTGGGGCTTTTCCTGTATACCTGGCTAGTGCATCGGAGTTGAAAGTGCTGTCCAGAGCGGTCACATTGGAGCACTCTGGGATAGCTCCCAGAGGCCAGTACCATCAAATTGCATCTGCATCTACCTCAAATTCGATCCAGCAAGGTCGATTTTAGCGCTATGCCCCGCGCCAGGGAGGAGTACAGAAGTTGATTTTAAGAGCCCGTTAGGTTGACGGAATGGGGTAGGTTGTGTAGACACATTATTCTGCACAGAGTATATGTAAAAAGAAAAGGAGTACTTGTGGCACCTTAGAGACTAACAAATTTATTAGAGCATAAGCTTTCGTGAGCTACATCCGATGAAGTGAGCTGTAGCTCACGAAAGCTTATGCTCTAATAAATTTGTTAGTCTCTAAGGTGCCACAAGTACTCCTTTTCTTTTTGCGAATACAGACTAACACGGCTGCTACTCTGAAACCTGAGAGTATGTGTAGAACACATGATTTATTGTTATCCTTTTTCAAACAATCCTCCGACTAATTTTCAATCTGTGACATTACCAATTTTAATTAATTTTTATATAAGATTTTGTAAGGCATTGAATCACATGCTTTACTAGAGTCCAGATAGATCATATATGTTAAATCCTTTTAATAGGCTACGGTGCTGATCCTGCTGCTAATAGCAGACTGCTGTACACATGATGAGTCCCATTGAAGTCAATGGGGAAATGCATAGGTGCAGCAGTCCTTGTGGGTGCTATTAGCTGCAGGTCTAGGATTCTAGGGCTTAGGTTTATTTTTTTTTAAAAAAAGTCAGTTTTGGCTGGCACAAATTGTTCTTTAATATGTATTATTTATTTATATTACTGCAGTGCCCTGAAGTCCGACCTATGGACCAGGACCCTGTTGTGATAGGCACTGTACAAACACAGAACAGAGAGCCAGTCCTTACTTCAATGAGCTTACAAAGTAACCCATATTGTAACTCATTTTTACAAACCCATATATACTCATGGTCTTCCATATGTTTACAAAAATGTCCTTTTTTAACACTGGTTATGTTTTACCAGAGACTGATGGACTTATCAGATGTTTCGATGATTGCAAAGATTGGTCTAGCCTGCTGCACCTTCATCTCTCTTTCCTCCTCTCCCCCAAAGTCTGGTGCCATATTTGCTTTTTTTCTACTGTGTTGATTCCTCCCTAGTTCTCCATGGCTTCTTAAAAGTAAATGCAACTAGTTCACTAAGTCAACCTAAGTCTCTTAAGATCAAGTAATGCATATCATCCAAGCCTTATAATACATATAAATGCATTTTTCCTACTATTCCCTCTTGCTTGCTTTTTAGCAAAAACAATTAACCATAACCCTTCATGAAAAAAGAATAACATCAGGAAAGTTGTACAGTAATTCCTCACTTAAAGTCGTCCTGGTTATCGTTGTTTTGGTGTTACGTTAGGATCAATTAGGGAATATGCTCGTTTAAAGTTGCACAATGCTCCCTTATAATGTTGTTTAGCAGCCGCCTGCTTTGTCCACTGCTTGCAGGAAGAGCAGCCCATTGCAGCTAGTTGGTGGGGGCTTGGAACCTGGGTGGACCGGCAGCCCCCTATCAGCTCCCCGCTCCCCTAAGTTCCCTGTGCAGCAGCCACCCAGCAGGCTATCAATTGCTGGGCAGTTCAGCTGTTTCTCCCCCCACTGCCCTGTGCTGCTCCTGCCCTCTGCCTTGGAGCTGCTCCTGGGAGCCTCCTGCTTGGTGTGGGGGGAGGGAGGATGGGGGGGCTAATGTCAGGGTGTCCCCCTGCTCCTGCACCCTGCTTACTCCATCTCCATAGAGCAGGGGGGATGCACGACAGGGCTCAGGATGAAGGGAGCTTCCTGGCAGCAGCTGCTGGGGTCTCAGCTTGCTGATTAACTTAACAAGGTAGTGTACTTAAGAGTGGAGTCAGCATACTTAAAGGGCAAATGCGCATCTCTCTCTCTCACAGGCAAGATGTGTGTCTCTGTCTCTGTCTGCCATACTGTCTCCCATCCCTCCATTCCTGCTGCCTTGTAGAGTGTGAGGCTACATTAACAACAATGAGTTAACCCTTGAGGGCTCAGCCAATTGCTAGTTCATCATTTAGCAGTAAGGCATTCCCTGGAAAATATCCCACCCTCTGACTCCACCACCTCAACCAAGCTTCACAATCATCATTGCTGTGTACAGTATTAAATTGTTTAAAACTTATATTCTGTGTGTGTGTGTGTGTGTATATATATATATATATATATATATATAAAATCTTTTGTCCGGCAAAAAAAAAATATTCCTGGAACCTAACTCCTCCCCCTCATTTACATTAATTCTTATGGGGAAATTGGATTCACTTAACATCGTTTTGCTTAAAGTCGCATTTTTCAGGAACATAACTACAACGTTAAGTGAGGAGTTACTGTATTTGACAGAAAATGATAGAATACTTGTGAATTTACAGTTTCGTACAAGAGCTTCTATCAGCCAATCTTCCACTTAAATTATTAAAAACATAACTGTCTATGATATGGTGGAGTGGAGGCAGGCACAATCAAGTCTTTGCGTTTTATTATGTTTAAGGCTGTAAGAAAAAGTGTGGACCATGCGTTTCTGTGGAAACTGCAACTTGTTATAGTTGCCACAAAATAGAATGGCATTGTGACCCCGTGGGCCAGGTCTAAGTGCTACTCCCTCACAGGGTCACAATGACACTCAAATTTGGCCCCTCACCAAAACAGCAACTTTGACAAACTATGGCCACAACTTTTGAAACAAAAAATTACGACTTTCTTAACAGCCTTAAGAAAAGGAGTACTTGTGGCACCTTAGAGACTAACAAATTTAAATTTAAATAAGGTGCCACAAGTACTCCTTTTCTTTTTGCAAATACAGACTAACACGGCTGCTACTCTGAAACTTAACAGCCTTAGTTATGTTGTTTTCCCAATTCATGATCCAGCCCAAAGTGAGCTTTGACAGGCTCCCAGCACAGAGTATGACTGCAGACTATTAGATGTAGCCTATAGTGCAAGGGTAGGCAACCTATGGCATGTGTGCCAAAGGTGGCACACAAGCTGATTTTCACACTGCCCGAGTCCTGGCCACTGGTCGGGGGGGCTCTGCATTTTAATTTAATTTAATTTTAAATGAAATTTCTTAAACATTTAAAAAACCTTATTTATTTTACATACAACAATAGTTTAGTTATATATTATAGACTTATAGAAAGAGACCTTCTAAAAATGTTAAAATGTATTACTGGCATGTGAAACCTTAAATTAGAGTGAATAAATGAAGCACACCACTTCTTAAAGGTTGCTGACCCCTGCTATAGTGCATTGAATCTTCTTTTTTTTTTTTTCCCCCTTAAGACTGAAAAAAGACCAGTCAAAGTTAGCAGTGGGGTGGAATATAGAAAGGTTAGTTAAACTAACAGTAATAATTTCTGATAACCCACTACCATCGGACCAGCCAAAAGAAAGACTTTCTCAGCTTGTATATAAATCTCTGAAAACAGTATATTAAAAAGCTTAGCATGATTTCTTTTACTAGCAATAGCAAAGCAAATTATCATCACATGTCATGCATTTTGTGTCACAAACAGCAACCAACATTCATGACATCATCTGCCTCCATTTCTTTGAAAATTTAGACAACAGAATGAGATCTTAGATTGCAACAAATGTGCATGATGGGAAATATAAGCAAATTACTAAGCCGTAGTCGCTCTCTGTTCCCTTATTAAAATATTGTTTCAGTTGATAGACAACTGAGAGAGCTGTTTTTTAAGTGACTTAATAACAAAATTACTGGATATCCGATGTTGCAGAAACAATTTTTATTTTTTTTTGGAGGGGCTTTTTTTCCCCCATTGCTCCTGGCTATAATTTTGAAAAATTGTTGTTTGAGAAAATGCAGCAGATGGCAGTAATGTACAAAGAAAACGCAAACTGTTGCTTATCTCAGGATTACTGCAAGCATATAGACTTTATCACTCCTCACACAGAGCTGGTGAAGTCTCCATTTTATTGTCTAGATTTTGATCTGTTTCAGAGTATTGTCAGCAAGTGTCTTAAGCTGAGAAACAGAGAGATTCAAAACCACATGCCTCTACCTAGCCCAAAAGAACATATTTTAGATGCTATCACAATTTCTTATTTTTAAAGAAATAGCTACTTATTGTTAAGACACACCTATTCAGAATAAGAATGTCATTTTGATTTAATTTTAGGCACTTCACACAATACATGCTTCAGAGATAAGGGATTCAGTGAAACATTTCCAATTTCAGTTTTTTGACAGTTCAGTTGTATCATGGATTCATAGATACTATAAAAAGAAAAGGAGTACTTGTGGCACCTTAGAGACTAACACATTTATTAGAGCATAAGTTTTCGTGAGCTACAGCTCACTTCTCACGAAAGCTTATGCTCTAATAAATGTGTTAGTCTCTAAGGTGCCACAAGTACTCCTTTTCTTTTTGCGAATACAGACTAACACAGCTGCTACTCTGAAACCTGTCATAGATACTATAGCAACAGTTATTAGAAACAGTTAAAAAAATGCCTGGCCCACTTTCTGTCCTTATACTTTTCATAGCAAACATATAACTAAGGCCTTATCTACACCGGAATTTGAGCCATTGTTGTAGCTCTACCAATGCAAACCTCTAGTGTACACATGATCTCTACCTCTGCAGATCATACTGAACTGGTCTGAACCATGTTTACACTAGGGATTTCTACAGGTTCAGCTGTATTGGTATCTGGAATCCCACTGGAGACAAAGCCACAATTGTCAAATGCAAGGGTACAAACATCATGAGTCAGGCCCCCCAAAATCATGAGATTTCAAAAAATAAAACAATGTGGGTTCTTTTTTTTGTGCCTTCTGGTTTTTAAGCCTTTTGGGTCCATGTTTTAATTATTTTTCTTTGCAATAAAGAGGGCTAGAAACTGAGATTCTCCTGTGATTACATCTCAAAATACTTTCTTGTATTATTCTGGCTAAGGAATAGAGAACTAGAAAAGTTGGGCCTCTCTTCAGTTTTTCTTGAGACTCCAGCTGTAAGAATTTCTTTGGGCTGCTGTATTTGTCAAGAATACCATCAATGAGCCAGTATTTGATAAAGTTAATTAACTACACAGGACTGAAGACAATACTAGATCATTTCTATCTCTAACAGTAATTTCTTCAAGCATCTTTGAGTTATATTAAAAGAGATGATAGCATTTTCCATCTACCCATCACCCACTCCAAAACTATCTAAATAGGCTGACATTCACTTATAAATGGGAAAGGGTAAAATTTATTTTTTAAATTACATCTACATTTTTCATAGAATCACTGTGCAAATCAGTCCCATTCCAAACAAACAAATCACTTGTCCTTGTGGTATAAATAATACAAAAGACTAGCCAACATCAGTGGTGGCTGGACTGTGCAAATGGACAGACACTAGTCTCTACCATAGCTAAGATTTCTCAATGAAGAGGCCGCAACTAGCAGACTAACAAGATGATTAGGTGAACTATTAAGGGGAAGATCTTCATTAAAGTGGAACTGAAGCTGTATGTATGAATCAGTAACTTAAAGTCAGATAATTTTGCAATATATATACCAATTTAGCAAGAATGTTGTAATGTTTGCCCCAGGGTGCAGCAGTTGCCATTAATACCTTGTAAATGAGCCAGAGCTTAACATATCTGCTTCAACACATCCCAGTGAAAACAATGCTTGAGTATTTTCTTCTGTCTGTTGAGCATTAGCTCAGATTCAACCTTTTCCTTTTAATAATGGAAAGGGTTGGTTTGTTTTAAATGACACCCATGTTTCACATATTGATTTCACAGAAAGAAAAGGAGTACTTGTGGCACTTCAAGTGAGCTGTAACTCACGAAAGCTTATGCTCTAATAAATGTGTTAGTCTCTAAGGTGCCACAAGTACTCCTTTTCTTTTTGCGAATACAGACTAACACAGCTGCTACTCTGAAACCTGTCATATTGATTTCACTCACACAGAAAGAAAGAAAGGAAACTCTTAAAATAAAATAGTTAGTCGAGGGCAGCAGTGGGAGGGAGATCAAGACACGTTGATAACCCACTACTAGCGGACCAACCATATTCCTGGCTGATTTAATCTCTATATATGACACTCATTTTGCTGACATTTTATGGTTAGGGGATACTTTGCAATGCTATTCCCACTCATGAGAGAAAACTCAACTGTGGTTTCCAGCCGTAATGTAATGGAAAAAAAGGGCACACTACTGACTCTAAAATTATATTAGTTGAAATGATATAAAGTACCTAGCATATTTTGAGCTTTATTTATCTACTAGTGCATTATGGGCAATGAATATTTAAAAATGAAAGCAAAACCAGCTAAAAGTTTCACAACAATGAAGACTTTGGACGGTAGCTGTTCAGTCGTTCTAAGGGTGAGGTTATGCCAGAGAGACTATTATATGAGCCATACCAATTAAGAGATGATAACAAAGATGAAATACTCCAGCTTAATTTTCTTTAAATATAAGTGAGTATATTATATTTTGAATATGAAACTACAAAAACGTTACTCCCCCGCATTTTTGCCTAAGCCTTTAAGAACATAGAGGGTGATCTCTTATTGCATGCAGACTTCTAAAAAGCATAAAGCATAAGATGCAACAGCATGTGTTAAGAAAAGATCTTCATCCTTATTATTGTATATCATGGCTTTTTATTTTTAAGTTAGAGCTGTAACATTATTTTAATGTCTTTTTATGATCTATTGCCTACTTTTTTACAAATAATTTATTACACAATGTTTTCTAAAAAGCCAAACACATTAGAGAGAGGTTTAAACCAAAACCTAGGTTCCAAATATTCCCAACTTTTTAATATTTGAAATTCAGATCTGTATCTCTAGTTGGCAACTTAAGCCCGTCTCTAAATATGGTAAAATAGAGATGGTCTGACCCAAGTAAGTTTCATGCTGAAGCCAGCTCTTTGGGTCAAGCTTTTGTGTGGGGAATAAGACATAACTCAATTTCCCCCATCATTGCAGGTGTGACACTGCAAGAGGAGTGATTAAAAAGAAATGATGAATCAGGTAATGGAAGAAAATTAGGAAAGGAGACGCATAGGAAAAGTAGTAAAAGGGTAAGATAACAGATGAAGGGAGGAGAGTGTAGAAAAGTCATGAGGGATACAAATGCAGAAAAGGAAGAAAAGGTAACAGCTTTATTAATGGTGACCTTAGCTTTGGTACTGTATATTTCTAGTTACACAACTTTCAAATAGATTTATAAAATCATTTTTGATAGGGAATGGGGAAAAGTTACCAAAAATGTAACTTTGGGATGTTCACTGGATTTCAATGCAATAAAGTCATTAGTTTGATTTGTGGAGTCAAAGAGTATACATACAGTATTGATACATCATACATTAAGTATAGTTACGCTATGTTAGTATACTAATGTAATATACAGAGCCTACTTGAAATGACAGTACACTATATAAGTACATTAATTAGTATTGAAAGTCAAGACTGAGCTTCAGTAGATCAGGATGGAACCTTAATACTTCTCAGGACGGAGAACACAGTCATTTAAAAGCTTGGGCCCTTTTACTTTTGACAGTTGAGTTTCTATATAGATATTAATTGCAGCTCCGTAATTAATTTCCATGAAATCAACAGGAACTAGGGGTACACAGGATTTGGGATTTTTTATGTAGAGGCCACCAGAGACTTGGGTGAGCATGGGTTCTTTTAGTCTTCTGTTCCCCTGAACTTATGCCAGGTGTACTCTCTTAACCCCCTTAGGACAATGACTCTGGTTTTCCTCAGGGCAAAATAGGGTTTGCAAGGCTTTCCCTTACTTTGGGATTTTGGATGGCCTTTATACAATTCCTTCCTCCATAGCAACTGCATATGTACTTTGTGGTGTCCAAGAGGGCAAAAAAGAAAAGGAGTACTTGTGGCACCTTAGAAACTAACAAATTTATTTGAGCATAAGCTTTCGTGAGCTACAGCTCACTTCATCGGATGAATGCATCTGATGAAGTGAGCTGTAGCTCACGAAAGCTTATGCTCAAATAAATTTGTTAGTCTCTAAGGTGCCACAAATACTCCTTTTCTTTTTTGCAAATACAGACTAACACGGCTGCTACTCTGAAACAAGAGGGCAAACAATCTCCTATACAAATTACAATGGTACTCTACCCACCACCACCAGGAGAAGCTACAAGCTACACCCCAAATTTCTCTCCATTCAAACTCTGTAAAGCATTTCTGTTCACCTCTGAAGCTACCCAGTCACCAGCTAGCAATGCAATCTGTGATCTGACAATGAAGCTGGAGTCTTTCTGCCTCAGACATCATCACTAGTAATAAACATTCTGCAATTAGAATTTAGCTGACAATTCTGTTGATGATTCACAAGCCTGAATAGAAATTAACTGAGCTGGTTCTGCAGTGCCAACAGGAGTAAGAATTTGTTTTAGTCAGCAAAGCAAGTGGGTGAGAGTCAGAGATAGAGCAGATGTGTTATGTAGGAAGGTAACATTTTTATAAACACACGTAAAATAGTATCTATTTATAAAATAAAAATGTCATTAATAATACAACTATTTTAAATTTAGGTGTTTTGTGACATTATGATTTTTCAAAACAAAATCTCTTGTCTTCAAATCAGTGCATTTACCTAACATTTTTGCCTGTTTTATGGGAATTCAGAATATAAAATAACAATGACATAAATTTAAGCCAGTATTTTGACCCCAGCAATGTTTTATGTTTATTTGTCCTTGTTGTATTATTCCTATTTCATAACCTTCATTGACTTCCTGTACTCATTTAAAACACTACATAATCCAGAGGGAATACCCTGTAAAACACCACTCTACCTTCCTGTAGACAACAATAGCAGGAAAAACCGATGCAGCCCAACCAACTAATATGAAATGAGTGATTTTTCTGAAGTTTAATTATTCTGATTTTGATCAGAAGAAATGACTGAAATTAGATATTTGCTGCCTGCAATAAGAAAAATTGAGGAACCGATAAGTGAAGTATAGATACCTATGCACATTGGTTTTTTACTTTGGTCTCTGTGGGACAGATGTATGGTGTTAGAGAGCTTATTCCTTCACTCTCCCACTTCCCTGGTCCTTCTCACATGAACAGAGAGCAACAATACCCGAAGTCCAAAGGTGCAAACAATTCAATGTTTATTGGGGTGAACTTCCAGCAAGCTTTTTCCTTTTTCCTTACTTTTGAATCCCAACTTACTTCCTGTTTGCCCCTAATTTACATAGTATACTTTATCTTATTAAAATGATTAATTCTTAGCTATACCTTAACCGTACTGAAACCATATCTTAACTATACTGAAATTTAACTAGCAAATCCTAACATATTGTAACATGATTAGCTAACCAATTATATCCCACCACCTTAATTAGTTTACACCCAGCAAAATTAATTATACAGCAGACAGAAACAATCACAGAACCAGACAGAGACCATGCTAATAAACAATAGCAGGGTGGGAAGTATAATGACAAAACAATACAGAAGTGAGGATTTCACAACTACATCTATGAAGACATAAGGGTTTCCCAACTGTGTCTATTGATAAATGAGTTCTTACCAGACAGAAAACTATCAACCTAAATTTCCTTTTACATCTTCTAGGCTCTTCCCTTTCTCTGGAGGTGATAGATCGGATCACCTACCTAACAGCCCCAGATTGACTAGTTTGGAATGTGAGGATGTGACCGGTCACTTCCCAGTTTAGGCCTAAGCCTAAGGCAAAGGCATTGGCCTAAGAACAGGGCCTCAGACTGTCACAATGAGAGAAGGCCCTTACACAGATTTTTTCTTGTATACCTCTATTACTAGCTAAATGATAAACATATACCTACATTCTTAGAGTATAGGCCTTTACAGAAGGCCTGAATATCTATATCCTAACACTTCACCCCTTTTTTATCTTTTTTTTTCCTTTTGGGATCCTCTTGCCCATGTATCCCTGGAAAAGCATAGGACATATGGCGACACACTTTCTGATAAGGCCAGGCATCAAGGTGGAAGGTGTCGATGCTCCATTTTTCCCACTGCCCCTTGTGTAGTACCATGCCCTGCACCTACTCTCGTACGGGCAAACTACACCTATTCCAGTTAGTGTTCCAGACTTCCCAGTATAGTGGGCCCGAGAAGGTTGGGTCCGGGTTGTCTAGTACACTGGGTGGGCTTACTACATTACTTATAGGTTATAGTTAGTGGCTGTTCTCTAGGGGGTTTTGCCCCCCTTGATCGTTTCCATATGCAATGTAACACACATATAGTTAACAATACACCAGCTGCTATGATAATCCACAGCAACACCGAGAGTCCTGACCACTGCAGTATGGTCCAACATCCTGGCCACCACCAAAAACACTGCTTCTCCTCCTTTGATAAGGTTAACATTTTGTCAGCGCCATTCTGTAGTGTGTATTGTAAGTGTGTCCAACTATTGGCGCTTCCAGCACGTTGCTCTTGTAATCTTTTTGTACTTTTGTCCATATTGTGTGTCCATTGAATATCCACAGTGAAATTTGGTATTGTCCAAACCAATTCAACTACTTGGTACGGTATGGGGTAGTAGGTGCCAGTTCGATTGTTTACAACGAATAAGTCCACTGATCCATTGGTGCACCATAGTCCAGGTGGCAGTGTGTAGAAGTTCATAATTTGGTTATACACTGGAAGGATTTTGCCTCCTAGTGTTACATTGCAGGATTGCATACATTCCCAACAGAATACACCGTACCCCATATACATTACCCCTAAATGCCCCCCTTTGCAATAGGCCATTGATCCTGCTCCTCCATAGTCATAGGAGAGGGGCACATCCATATTCCTCCTCTGGATATACAACTGCTTAATGTGATGACAGTCCAATTTACCCCATTCCACTCCCCACCCCCACCTATTTCCTAGTGGCTCCCAACACGTTGCCCCTCCCTAGTTACTCCCATAGGGTTCAAGGGAACCACCTTATTTGCATTTCCTTCCCATGGTATCATAGTAACAATTACACAAGAACTGTCCCCACAGATCGGGGATGTTATTTTCCAGGTAGATGGGTATGTTTTTGCAATTGTGGATAAATATGGGCTAGCCTCCCGATTTAATACTGAAGGCCATTGTTCTGACCAAGCAGCTCTCATAATATCTATTAACATTATTAACTGAGCATTTTGAATACCTACGCATACTTCTCCTCATGTTAGTCTTCTGAAGCCATCCCCTACCAATGTCACCAGATCCCCTGCCCAATGAGTTAACTGCAAGTTTACCTCTTCTGCTGTCCTCCACCCTGTGGCAACTGCTGATAGTTGCTGTGCCATTAATTAGTTAATTGGTTGTTGAAACTTCACATTTTGGCTTACTAATTGTTTGGTTACCCACTCGTCCCCCAGATTCCATGTACCCAGCATAGTGTTCCCCACTGCCCACAATCCCCTTTTCCGACAACGATTCCAGGTGTGTCCCTCGCCCACCCATTGAATTGTTGTTTCAATCCTTTTTATGTACATACTACAGTTAGGTATGTTAGGAATTTGGTGCACCCACCATTCCTTGGGGCGTACCACCCATGTAATAGAGTGAAAGGACTCGTTAAATAGTGCTGGCTGCACCTGCTCCCACAACGGCTCCCATGCATTTGCTCGTCAGTGAATATTCTCGACTCCAGGCTGTGGCCACTTTAAATTTGGATTCTTCCAACTTGGCATCCATATCACCTGTAGGGTTACATTCTGCAAAATTGTTAACTCATCATACACCCAGCGTCCCAAAGGGGATTTTACGCCTAATGTAATATGTACATAACAATCACACCTTCGGGGATTATCTTCCATGGAAGTACCATTGTGGTTACATATGGTAACATCACACCCTAAATGTGGGGCCTTATTTTCCCAAGAAGGTTCATTTGTTCCAGAAGAACAGAGAGTTATATTCTTTGGACCCTCTGTAACAAACCACATAGCTGGTTAACTGTGGTTTCCACTATCGTTAATCATGGCAGCACCCAGGGAGTACCGTGCGATATTTCCTGATAAATTTGATATTCTCCACCTGGTTGAGATTCCCCCATATAATCCATAAACCATATATTGCCAAATTCCTGTTGGAGTATTAGTGGTACATCTTTCTATGGGGAGATTCTCATAGTCTTCATTAGCTTTCAGAGTAGCAGCCGTGTTAGTCTGTATTCGCAAAAAGAAAAGGAGTACTTGTGGCACCTTAGAGACTAACAAATTTATTTGAGCATAAGCTTTCGTGAGCTACAGCTCACGAAGTGAGCTGTAGCTCACGAAAGCTTATGCTCAAATAAATTTGTTAGTCTCTAAGGTGCCACAAGTACTCCTTTTCTTTTTTCATTAGCTTTATTACCACAGGTTGCATGTGTAGCCATCCATGTGTTTCCTCCTTTTGACACTTCACATTGTAGGATCTGAATAGAATTTGTAAATGTGACAATTGTGATTAGCACTAGTAATTGTTCCATCCAGGGCCAGGGAATTTTCATCCTTTTCTCCTTTTTTGAGTTAACCTGTAATACATACATAACAAAATTTACACGTCCCCTTTCCCAATCCCCTGTTTGTACCTTTTTATTTGCGTGCAGTGAACCCACTCCTGTCCTCCATTCTCTGTACCCAGTAATAGCAGACTGGGCGCTATTGGTCAAGGACAAGATGGGGGCCTTTCCATTTAGGAGCTGGGAATGGATGGTGTTGACCTGAAATCTTGTACATCACTAGATCTCCCACCATGGATAGATTATGCTCCCCAGGCAGGTCATACCACGCTTTGACTCTTACTGCTCTTGCTCGTTTCACCAGGTCACTGCCTGCTGTACTTGTTTTACATGTTTGATTAGAGTTAAAATCCATTCTTGTGTTAAGCCGTGTGTAGTGACTTCCCCAGGTACTGGGGTAAGTAGATTTTCCCACCATTCCATGGGCCTTCCCATGAGAGCTTCATATGGAGAAAATCCTATGCCCTTTGATTCTTGGGCCCTTATTCTCATTAAGACAAAGGGCAGTAACTGTGACCAGTTTTTTCCTCCCATTTCCACTCTCTTTCTTAGCTCACTTTTAATGGTGTGGTTCATGCGTTCCACCTGCCCCGCAGCCTGTGGGTGATAAGCAATATGGAACAACTGTGTGATTCCAGTGAGGGCCGATAGCTCCGCTAACAGATCTGACCGAAAAGCAGCTCCTTGGTCTGAGTCAATCACCTTTGGGACCCCCCCAGTGAGTGAAAACCTCATTTACCAGTATTTCAGCAGTTACCCGGGCATTTTGATACTTTGTGGGGAAAGCTTCCACCCACCTGCTGAAAGCATCCACTACCACCAACATGAATCGTTTTTTTCTGTGATCTGGTGGTAGAGGTCCTGTATAGTCAATTTGTATTCTTTCCCATGGTCCCCTTGAGGCTTGTCTCATTAATTCTCCCCTTAGCACCTTGTGAGGTGGGCTGTGCCTGGCATAGTCCAAACAACATTCCAGATGTGATTTTAAATCAGCTGCCATTCCTGGCCACCAGCACAACCTTTTTAAAGTTCCCAGTGCCTCCTCAAACCTGGGGTGTCCCCCTGCCACGCTTCCATGCACCCAGCTTAAGAAAGCCGTCCGGCTTCCCTGAGGCACAACATTATTGGTCCCTCAGTTGTTAAGACACACCAAATCCCTTCCATTAGTTCCACCTTTGGCAAATGCCTGGCCCCAAGTTTCAGGATTCCTTCCAGTCCTTGGTCAGATTCTTGCAACTCTTGAATTCGCCCTCCCCAATCTGTATCTACCCCGCTTCTTGTTAACACTGCTACAGGCACAGTCTCTTCTGGCTCCCAGGGCCATGGGGGTGCCTCTGTTGCAGCCCACTTGGCATCTACATCGGACAGATTATTTCCTTTGCTTAGGGGTCCTGTTTTCTTGTGTGCCTTTACCTTTACCACATTGATCCGTGTAAAACAGTGACTGAGCTCCTCCACTCGCTTCCACCAGGTAGCAGGCTTGATTGTGGAGCTGTCTGTTGCCCTGAAATGATTATCTGCCCACCATCTCAGCATTAAAGTGGCACCACGAAATACATAATTTGAATCCTGTGCACATTTGGTTTTTTACTTTGGTCTCTGTGGGACAGACGTATGGTATTGCTTTAAAGTAATATAAAAAAATCATAATAGGATAATAATAATACTTCTCACTTATATAGAGTGGTATCATACAAGGGTCTCCAAGTGCTTAAAAAAGGTATATAAGTTTCATTAGCCTCAATAAATGGAGAGACCAAGGCATAAGAGGGGTGAGGTGAGTTGGTTCCACTATCACACGGGAAAGTGAAGACCAACACCCAGGTCTCCTGCGTCACAGTCACTTGCCCTATTGAATCATCAAGCATTAAAAGTATTAAGGAAGGGCTGGAATTGAACGGTGGACCTCTCACTTCCATGAATTGGTCTGAATGCAGCTTGGCAGTGACTGAAAGTTGTTACCTATTTTATGGTTGATCGCTGATGAATGAAAAATGACTTGATGGTCTCTATTAAACTCATAATAGGCAGAGATCCACATCACAAAAGAAATAAAAAAGACCACACTGTGCACTTACCTTGGCCCTCTGAGCAAATGAAGTGAGGCCAAAGATTGAATAAGCATAAAGATTACATTAGCTTCAAAGCCTATAGAGAAGCCCTACCATGACTGAGGTACATTGGTGAAGCCAGGACAGAGGCATCTATGCTGTATTTGTTCTGTGGTTGGAAAACTTCACCGTTCTGCATCTTCCAGGTGCACTACATGCACTTTAAAAAACCACAAATAAAATCTGAGCTTTTCAACCACAAACTACAGCAATTCATTTCTTAATCTCTATTCACACAAGGTGAAATTCTCCTCAGATGGCTGCACAAGATCCTGTGCATCATTTAAGTCCTTAATTTGAGCTTTAACGGTCCCTAGGGCTTGTGGGTTCTCTGCACTAGGGTGAATTTCACACTTAAAATATGCACAAGTCCTCTCCTATTTTCAATGGGCTATATTTACTGGCCATGTAAGCCAACACAAATCCATTTCTGTCAATAAAAGGATTACAGTATATTTGCCCTTATACTAAATTAGAAGTCAGGCTGATTATGTAGTTAAATATTCTTATGTTTAAATAATTTTACATACAAGAGACCTGTTTCAATGATTAGTTAAACAAATACATTATCATCTGCCTGACTTGTGAGTATAAGGACAAAAACATTTTAATTCTTGCAATATTTAAAATAAAAAATCAATACCATACAGCTGTGAATGCAGCATTTTGTGCTCTGCTGTGTTGTAGTTTTGTCCGGTTCTAGTCACTTTCACAATACAGGCTGTGTTTACACTGGCAATTGTATGACAAAACTTTTGTCTTTCAGAGGTGTTAAAAAACAAAAAAACCCTGAAAGACAAAAGGTTTGCTGCAAAAGTGCCGGTGTGAACAGCACATTGTCGGCAGGAGAGCCGACAAACAGCGGCTACGCTGCACGACTTTTAGCAACACGACTGTAGTGACACAGCGCTGTCTCTAAAAGCTGTGTAGTGTAGACATGCTTATAGAGTAGATGATTTCACATTCCAGGGGACACATGTGGGTTAGGGGTCGGGTGGAGAGGGGTTACATTTTCATTAGTTTTATATAGGGAAGTAGGCTTTCTTAGCAAAGAAAGATTAAGGCCTGATTGAATGCATCAGCCAATCCTGGCCCTGTGCTCTGAAGTGAGTGATAAAACTCCAGAGGCCACAAACACACACACACACGTATATATTTTGTTCTATTCTTAAGTGCTATACTTAAGTGGTTTTCTGAATCAGGGTCCACAGCAGTTGTGGGCAACCTGCGGCCCACCAGTGGTCAGTGTAAACAAACTGTCTTGCAGCCCGCCAGCGGATTACCTTGATGGGCCGCAGATTGCCCACCAATGGTCTATAGCATTAAGATATGATAGTGTGGGGGGTTTTTTTTATATAATTGGGCTTAAAATTAATAGGACTTGCATCCACACACAAATCTAGTATTACAAAACTACTTGTTTTGTAGTATTTAGTACTAAACAATTTAGGGTCAGCAGAGAAGAAAAGATTTCAACTAGTTTAAATAACATCTGAATCTGGCCTTCAAAGCTTAAATACATAACTATCATATTCCTGGATCGTGTGATAGCCACAATAAAAGTACATGAAGATAACTGGAAGGGTTTGACTTAAGCCCACAAGAACTAGGGAAAATATATTCAGAAGAGCACTATAAATCTGTTTAATTCTAAAATTATATCTACCACCCTATACTTGTTCTAGACAGCATTTCAGCATAAATTGATAGACTTTCATGCAACTTTGTTTTACAATAGGATATACATATATTTTTAAAATCATCAGAAAAATTAATTGACACCAGCTGTAACCCCAATTCTTCGAAGCCATTACGATCTATTATGTATTTAATTACATTTTTAGAAGCGTATTAGAATATTTGGTAATAAAGTAATTGGTATTTATTCTTTGATGGCTGTTACAGACCACTATGTAAGCACATAATTATGAACCTGTTGAAGTACATTATTTACTTGCTAGCCCAGAACAGTAGTTCCTAAGTATCTTCACGAAGATCTTTAGGCAAGCTTGAAAGGGTAATATTTTTTCTTGCATGACTGGAACAGCTATGGATTAATCCATACATACTATGGATTAATGTATCTGTGAGTAGAACTTCTTTAAAAAAATCTGTTACATATAAAACAAAATCAGAGAGAAACAACTGACAACCAAGGACAATGAGTCAAATAAAATAAGTACCTCAATAAACGATATCAGTAATTCTGAGCCTTTATTTGTCACCCTTACTCATGTGAGTATTCTGATTCAAATCAACTGGATTTCTCATTTGAGTAAGGATTGTTGAATCAGGCCCCTTGTAAATGTACCATTCCATACATAGGTGGTGACTCTGTGGGTGCTCCAGGGCTGGAGCACCAACAGAAAAAAAATTGAGGGTGCTCAGCACCTGCCAGCCACAGCTGTTCTGTGGCAGCCGACAATCAGCTGCTTGGCGGTTCAGGAAAGGGCTTGGGGGAGGGCGGAGAGCAGCGAGCCATGGGCAGATGGAGGCCTTGGGGAGGGGCCGGAGTGGGGGGAGGAAGAGGCAGTGCGAGGGCAGGGCCTTGGGAAAGAAGTGGAATGGGGGCAAGGCCTGAGAGTGGAGAGGGGGGTAGAGTATCCCCCAGGGAAAAATAAAAGTCAGCACCTATCATTCCATATCATCTGGTAAAAACATGCATTTCAAAATCATCAGTGAACAGTTTAAGCTCAGATTGGTACCTTAATTTTTATTTATTTTCAATGAGAATTATATTCCCCCTCCTCCTTTGGTGACAAAGCATGTGTGTATGAATGTGCGTGGGAATGGTGACTCTGGTAAGAAGTGATTAAGATAAACAAGTGCATTTGCTAAACCACAAATTATTTTTAAGTAAACCTTCTGTATCTATTTATAAATGTTATGTAACACTTATTTTCTTTGTTTAATTGGAAGATCTTCTTGGGAGCAGTTCAAACATCTAATGTGACTATAGCTAGATAAACCTTTATAGAGACACTTTATTTAGCCAAAAAGAAAAGGAGTACTTGTGGCACCTTAGAGACTAACAAATTTATTAGAGCATAAGCTTTCGTGAGCTACAGCTCACTTCATCGGATGCATTTATTTATTTAGCCAATAAACCATAAGAGTGCTTGGATAAAATGAAATGTAATGGTCATATCATATAAAAATCCCTACAAAGTATCAAGAAATGTGTTTTTATAGCGTCTCTGGTGTGTTTGTTGTTTTTTAAACCTTACACCTCAGTTGATTTCTTTCATCCAAAAAACTTTTTAAAAGCAACTAATCCATAATATTGTTTGGAAAAAAGTATTGAAAAATGTAAAGAGTTACTGAATTAAGGAATATATAAATGATGTGCAAAATCCCGAGAGATGATGACTTCAAATACAGATGCAGAGGCGCAGTGCCTCTCAGGATTTGTCTCAGTGTCTTTAACTTATCAATGTACTTTTTTGTACCCCTATAATTCAAATTAAATTGCTCTTCTAAGATGAGTTTCAGAGTAGAGACCTTGTATGTCAAGTTTGAGCTCTGAGCAAATTTTATGGATGGGTTACACTTCATAAAGAGGACTGATGATGGAAATGCAGACTTTAGTCTCATGAAATAGGTGCCTTTTTAATTTGTTACAGAGTACGGGCAGATGAAGCTATAGAGGTGTTGGCTCTAATTTATAACAAAATTCTCAGAGGTATTGAGGCATGTAATTCCCATTGATTTAATAGGAGCTGGGTGCCTATACAGCTTTGAAGATCTGGACCAAAATGTCCAATTTTGTAATCACTATGCATGGGAAACTCCCATTGAATTCAATGCACCTAGAAAAGCAAATGCAACATCTGTTTCACGAACCCACATTCCTCCCTCTGAACTGCTGAGTAAGAAGAAACCCAGAATGTACAGCTCTTCTAGGTGACTGTCACAACCTACATGTCATCACACGATACCTCTCAAATGTCTTTCATTTCAAGGGACATCACTCACTGGTCACAAAACCAGTTTCTTATCACATATTTGGTGTCCCTTTTATTCCTGAAAATTATTTATGTCAGAAGGAAAAATCATGTAACTAAGGTTACAGAAAGAGTCATTTGCACTTAGGGAAGGAATCATGTTATTTTCCCTGCATTGACTAAAGTTTTGCATTTTCCCCATTCTGGATCTTTGCCATATGTTGCATCTCGCACTTGGGCATTGGCAGGTTGAGAGATAAGATCACTACTCAGTGCTATGTCTGAGTCCTGGTTTACACTTAAAATTTAGATTGACCTAGTTACGTCACTCAGGAGTGTGAAAAATTCACACCCTTGAGATCTGTAGTTAAGCTGACCTTACTCTTGGTGTAGATGCAGGTAGGTCAATGGAAGAACCTAGCAACTGCCTCTTGAAGAGGTGGATTACTTTCATCAATAGAAAAACCCTTTCCATCTACACTATAGTGCTACAGCGACATAGCTGCAGGCATGTCCTGACATTAAATGAACTCAAACTCACAAAAATATAGATTTAATTCAAGAGACTACTGTGACACACTGGCACCCCAATATTCACCACTGTCATGTAATTAGGATATGTTTTGTACAAAGTATGCCTTGTGAGGTATCATTCTAAAACTTTTGATTTGCTAAACAGTAATATCTCGTTGGACTGTATGTGCTATAATCATATGCAAAGTTATAAAGTTTGACTATGTCTATGTTACTGAAACATGTTGTGTGGTTGAAAACACCCACAAGCAGCTTTTCAGGTACAACAGTAAAAAGACCAAACAATGTTAATGGCTGACCGAGGAAATGCACACAAGCACAAGGATTACCCCAGGAACTGTGTACAATAGAAACCTCCCAGAGATAGCAGTACACAATGGGAACTATTTGACCTAGGTCAGAGCAAAAGAGTTTTCCAGCAAGTGGGAAGAAGACATAAAAGGGGGACAATGACATCATGATGGTACCTCACTCTCCCTACAAGAGCACACCTGGAAACACCTGAGGTACAAGAACTGAACTGTGGGAAGTGAAGGTCCCAGGCTAGAGGGATTTTTAGCCTGTGTATGAAAACCTGGAAAAGCCAGCTTGTGTCTTAAGAATCTGCCAGCCTGTTTATCACTCAGGGTGAGAATTTGCTAATTCATATCCTACATATTTAGTGTATTAAACTCAGTTTGCAGTTTTGTTTATTTACTAAGGTAATCTGCTTTGATCTGTTTGCTGTCACTTCTAATCACTTCAAATCTATCTTTTGTAGTTAATAAACTTGTTTTGTTTTGTCTAAAACCATTGTGTGTGGAAATTATAACTTGGGGCAAAAAGCTGTTGCATATCTCTCTCCACAGTGAGGTGAATTTCATGAATTTACGTTATAGAGTTCTCTGTGAAGCGCAAGACAGTACAATTTTGGGTTTACACTCCAGAGGCGGGTGCGTGCCTTAGCAACTGGGAGGTGCCTTAGCTAAGCCTTCCCATGCAGAGCTGATCTCAGCATCTGTGTGTAAAGCTGCAGTTGGGTGTGTCCCTATCTGTGTGTATGCTGGTGAAAGAGCAAGCGTGGAGAGCATGGCAATTTATCACAGCACCACAGTGTGAAAGGGAACCCAGGCTGGTAGGTCAGGCGGGCTCAGTGGTATCCAGTTCCAAGTGGCACCCCAAGGGGAACCCATCATAACTACAACAGGGCCATTTTTAGTGGGTTCAGCTTCCTCAGTTGTTTTCACAGCCTGCTATGTAGTTCCTGTTTAAAGTTTTAAAGAAAAAATAAATATTTAAATTATGCTTGCTTTACACAGGCAAAAAAAAAAAGAACAACTCCGAACAAAACAAAATCAATTTATTTCAGGTGACAGCTTACAGAACAGATCTCCACCTGTCCTCATCTTCTTTCACATTCACAAACAGAATTTTAAATTACTAGGTAACAGGAAAAGAAGCCTAGAAACCTAATATTTTAAACTCCTAAGGGTCTGTGATCCTGCAAACCCTTACTATGACACACTATGCCTAATAGGGTTTACATGATTGGGCCTAATACAGTATATTAGTTGAACATGCATCTGTATTTTCTCAATCATACCTAATTATTTTTGTTCACATTAATAAACTATAACTGTTGTAATTCTATTTTTTATTCTTATCATCCTGGTAACAATTATCCATGCGTGGGTGTTTTCTCAATTTACCACAGGCAATTTCTTATATTATGCTCATCAGCATGTTATCTGAGCACCTTCCAGAATCAGGAAATTCAATAAAGGGACTAAACGTTGATCTCCATCCCCCTCTAATCCCCTCTTCTCCAGGGAAAATTGTATTGATAGTGTGGGTGGAGGTTTTGTTTGTATTTTTAAAATAAATTCATGTCTTACGTATTTTTTTTCCCTTTGGGAAAATGAGATTGAAAAAATGCACCCTGCTTTTGAATTGGTTGTGGTAGTTGCTGTGGGAGATGATTCCAGTCTATTCCTGAGCCATCCCCTAAGAAAGCCTTATCAAACAAACTTTGCCTTTTAGGTAGATTTCTGAGAGCAGAATCAGTGAGAGTTGTGGTCCCAGAGGGTGATCGTGGCAGAGTTTATGCTCCCTGATTGGATGACTGAATCATTTTAAACAAGAAGATGACACATAAATAGTGATTAATGTGCTTCTGGCACAAATTTTCAGCTGAGTAATCAGGGAAACTTTTAAGATTTGCAAACATTTTCACAAACATCCATTGGCTATGAACAATGAATTATAAGACCACAAATAACAGCTAACCAAATTCACCATTATATTCACAAATCACTTTTTGTCATTATTCAACCAGCCCTAAAGATACATCTACAAAGTTTAAGACCTGGAATTAATTTGAAGTATAATGATTCTATGGACACATTTATTATAGCAGTGTCAGTTAAAAGCTGTCACTCAGCTTAAGGACTGCTGTCACAACTGAAATGGTCAGAATCAATTTTTGATCTTAGGTATAATAGTAACCACCGAACTCAGTGGATGTGATCCTTTGTGACCCTGACTTGAGTCAGGTGAGCGGGACCAGGAAATACAGTTGAGTAATTTACCAGCATTTCTTACTCTTACACATTTATCATAATACGATATTTTCATGTAGTCTAATGTACTATCCTGTCTTGAATGCAGAAGAATATTTCCCCATGATAAAAAACATTTAATTTAGGTGAAGGTCCTTTGATTATTACTTACTGGATCAAATGTATTCAGTCCTAACTTATATACCAGGCAGAGTATAAATCAAAGGTAAATATGGCCTAAAACTTTTATTTGTATCTTCCCTTATATGCAAACTTGTTCAGACTATAGCATATGAAATGCCAGTGAATATGTAATGAAGAACTGAATGTTAATTAAATCAGATATTTTTGTAACTTAGAAATATATCAATAGAGCAACTACTTAATGACAGAAGCACAGGGAATTCTCTTTAGATTAATAACTTCCTGGGAGTTGTTAATTTGGGATACATTTGGAACAAATCCCACAGCTTTTGTAGGTCTGGAATTCACTAATGCCAGGATATCAACAGCCAGGAAATGCAAATATTAAGTCTCTACACTTGGCCACATTGTACATCTGGTATGTTTTATGGTACACATTGAGCCACAGAAATATAGAAAATGATTTATTGAGTTTTAGCTTACTATTATGCAGAGTTCTAATTCTAATTCTCATAATAAGAGCCTGAAAATAAGAGCAGCTCAATAAGCTTGTGAGAACTCTTAAAATATTGTTTTAAAAATTGAGGAGCACCTGGAATTTTAAACAAATTTGAAAGATCACCACCTAACAAGAAAAACAGGAATGGAAAAGACTGCCTCTGTGCAGTGTGGTAGATTTCACACAGGAACATTAACTTTTGCATTTCCTGACTGTAGCTCTGCATTAATGTAGGATTTTGCTTGTTTATTTTTGGATATAATTTCCCAGTGTGTTTTTAAAAAAGAGAAAAACAAAGGTCTCAGTTTACCAACTTAGGCCCAGTATCTTACATATTTCAGCTTTGTTTCCAAATTATATACCAACATTAGCCATATTTTACATATTACAATATTCCAAATACTTGCACTTCAGTGTAATCACATGATGGAAAGACTACACAAATGTATGGATTATTCAGTAATGACCCCCATCCATTCATACACATGTAATAGCACAGTCATTCACTCATGGATAGAAATGATCACAGAAGCAAACGATATGCTGAGTCATTCACATAATTAGTCAATCATTCATTCATTCATTTTGTTGAATCAGTCATTTGTTCTTAGAGGCTTAGAATATGATCTCACTTTCACCTGTAAGAAGTAGGAGTAACACTAATTAAGTGAATGGAGTCACACAGCTTTAGAGCAGCACAGTCATGCCCTTAGTCTCTTAGATACCAAACACTGCAAAATAACTCTTTGAAATGACCTTGCACTATTTTGAGGTATTAAGTAGGACTTAAGTGTTGCACAAGCTTTGTCTGGCCCTCTGTATAGGGGTCAATTGCCTTGAAGCTGCAAGATCAGATTCTAGTCTCAGATATTTTAAATTTACACCAGTGTAACTGACAGCAAAATGTGATTTGAAAAATAGATTTTAGCTGTTGTTCAGCTGTCCAGTTGACAGCAGTCGATGAAGACGGGTATCAATGTCAGTGCATGCAGAGTACTGACTTTCCTTAAAAAATGTTCATGGCTAAAATCCAATGCATATAATTGGTTAGTTAATTCCTCCAAATTGGAGGCTTCATCCCCAACATTACAGCCCCAAAGAATAAATAATAAGTTTTCTAAATTGTTAAACAGCGATAACCTTTTTTATATTATGATGTAACTTTGATATAAGTTCAAATTTGGGATTTTTCTTTTACTCAGCTGCCATAGTGAATGCATATACCAATTGTCAAGATTCTAGTTCAAATGAAACATAGTAATTAATTGTGTCAGTCACTTACCCTGTTACACATTCTATATTATTGTGTACTAGACTTTGATATATAATGCTGTTGGATTTGGATATTTTTAAATTCAGAAGAATCACCTACTGTACTAGGAAAATAGTAATGCTTTCGATCATAAAACATGAAATCTCTTATGTTACCCACTGATTCAGGAACAGAATATTATTCTCTAAATAATGGTTTCCCCTCATTGATAGAAGTGAAATCTTTGTTTACACTATTTCTATCTGCAGAGATATGTACATAATAAATCAAGCTAAGGATCAGATTCAGTGTTTTACTCCATATTGATTGTCAAATACCTACAAATCCTTGATTTGAAGGAATTAAATTGATTGACACAAAACCACCACAGCAAATGGGCCAGTATAATGTTTTTCAGAATTTGCATTTCCAGACATTTTTACATATTACAATATAATGGATTGCACTGGTGCATATGGATCTGCAGTACCTGCATCTTTCTACAGGTGTTATCTTGTTCTCCAGAATCTCAGCTTTCAGAAAATAATAATAATAAATAAAAACAATAAATTAAGTCTCTAGCTGTTATCGCTCTGAAAAACCCCTAAAAAATGTGAACCAAGTATAACCGAAGCAGAAATGTCTATGCCCATGTCCAGACTAGGATACAAAGATGTGCTGTTCACATGTTATCTAACATGTGCTAACTAACATGGCTATTAGCTAGGATGGGCAGGGATGGTGTTCCTAGCCTCTGTTTGCCAGAAACTGGGAATGAGCGACAGGGAATGGATCACTTGATGATTACCTGTTCATTCACTCTGGAGCATCTGGCATTGGCCACTGTCGAAAAAAGGATACTGGGCTAGATGGGCCTTTGGTCTGACCCAGTATGGCCGTTCTTATGTTCTATGGGGTATGTCTTACTAGGAAAAAAAGTTGTGTTCTTACCTCTTGCTATCTAACTCTGGTTTCGAAGATGAGGTAAGATCCTAGTGAAGATAGGATAGTTTGTAGTTTTCATAAGTTTGCAGGTCAACATAAAGACTGTGGAGGAGCTTAAAACTTCAACTGCCTTGTCTTCGCTATGATTTTATCTGGGGTTAATTACCACATGTTAGCTAAGACAAAGTAGGGCTGTTGATTAATCGCAGTTAACTCACACAATTAATTCAAAAAAATTAAGCACAATTTAAAAAAATGTATCACGATTAATAGCAGTTTTAATTGCACTGTTAAAAAATAGACTACCAATTGAAATTTATTAAATATTTTTCTACATTTTCATATATATATATTGTATTCTGTGTTGTAACTGAAATCAATGTGTATATTATTTTTTATTACAAATATTTGCACTGTAAAAATTATAAACAAAAGGAAAAGTATATTTCAATTAATCTCATATAAGTACTGTAGTTTAATCAGTCGTGAAAGTGCAACAGAGTGTTGCTCTTTTAAGACTTTTGAAAGCATGCTCCACACCTCATCCCTCTCAGATTTTGGAAGGCATTTCAGATTCTTAAACCTTGGGTCAAGCTCTGTAGCTATTTTTAGAAATCTCACATTGGTAACTTCTTTGCATTTTGTCAAACCTGCAGTTCTTAAAATGAACAACATGTGCTGGGTCATCACCAGAGACTGCTATAACATGAAATATATGGCAGAATGTGGATAAAACAGAGCAGGGGACATACAATTCTCCCCCAAGGAGTTCAATCACATATTTAATTAACGCATTATTTTTTTAACGAGCATCATCAGCATGGAAGCATGTCCGCTGGAATGGTGGCTGAAGCATGAAGGGGCATACAAATGTTTAGCATATCTGGCACGTAAATAACTTGCAGTGCCAGCTACAAAAGTGCCATGCAAGAAGTAGTACTGAGTGGACTTGTAGGCTCTGAAGTTTTAGATGGTTTTGTTTTTGAGTGCAATTATGTAACCAAAAAAAAAAATCAACATTTGTAAGTTGCACTTTCAGGACAAAAAAATTGCACTACGGTACTTATATGAGGTGAATTGAAATATACTATTTCTTTTGTTTATCAAGTTTACAGTGCAAATATTTGTAATAAAAATAATATACATTTTTATTTCAATTACAACATAGAATACAATATATATGAAAATGTAGAAAAACATCCAATATATTTAATAAATTTCAATTGGTATTCTATTGTTTAGCAGTGCGATTAAAACTGCAAGTAATCTTGATTAATTTTTTTAGTTAATCACATGAGTTAACTGCGATTAATCGACAGCCCTAGTTTTGGAAGAATACAATCACCTTTTTTTCCAGCTTCACCCCTGCTTTTATCAAGCATATTTCTTAAAGTATATGAGATTATATTCTTTAGCGTATGCTCTGTTGTTCTCAGAAACACTTAACAGGGAATTAAATCCATTTTTAAAATGTGGAGATTCTTGAATAGCACCAGAGACTGCAATTCACATTTTTCAGTTTCATGAAATTTGTGCTGTCAAGCAATATTCACATTATTAGCTTTATGTGCTCACTAGATTTTGAGTCTGTGAGTACATATATATGGAAATAAGTTACCATGATTACATATTTTAAGCACTATTTATGTCAATGTAACAACTACAACTTCTTAAATTGTCCAGCCTATTCTAGGCTATAAATATACCTTTACAGAAAAAAAAGGGAAAGACTAGAGATAAATAACAAAAGTGGGGGCAGGGAAGGAAGGTTGAGGAGGGGAAAAGATGCTAAGAGTGGAGCATTGTGTAGAGAAAATTAACAAAAATGTGGGTGGGGTGACTGGACAGGGAGAATGCATAGAGGAATGAGATATTGGACAGAAAGGGGAGGTTTCACACAAGCACTGACTTTTTTTTTAAAAAAAGTCTTTATCTTTAAATGCATTATTAAACTTTACTAGTTAAAGAGAGACATACTGCAGTCAGACAAGACTGAAAAAATTGCCTTCTACCAGTAAAAAGAAAAGGAGTACTTGTGGCACCTTAGAGACTAACAAATTTATTTGAGCATTAGCTTTCGTGAGATACAGTTCACTTCATCGGATGCATGCAGTGGAAAATACAGTGGGGAGATTTATATACATAGAGAACATGAAACAATGGGTGTTACCATACACACACTGTAAGGAGAGGTTTTAGAGTAGCAGCCGTGTTAGTCTGTATTCGCAAAAAGAAAAGGAGTACTTGTGGCACCTTAGAGACTAACAAATTTATTAGAGCGTAAGCTTTCGTGAGCTACAGCTTCATGCATCCGATGAAGTGAGCTGTAGCTCACGAAAGCTTATGCTCTAATAAATTTGTTAGTCTCTAAGGTGCCACAAGTACTCCTTTTCTTATTACTGTAAGAAGAGTGATCACTTAAGAAGAAAAGGAGTACTGGTGGCACCTTAGAGACTAACAAATTTATTAGAGCATAAGCTTTCGTGAGCTACAGCTCACTTCATCGGATGCATGTGAGCTGTAGCTCACGAAAGCTTATGCTCTAATAAATTTGTTAGTCTCTAAGGTACCACCAGTACTCCTTTTCTTTTTGCGAATACAGACTAACACGGCTGCTACTCTGAAACCTGTGATCACTTAAGGTGAGCTATTACCAGCAGGAGAGCGGGGGGAGCAGGGGGAGAGGAACCTTTTGTAGTGATAATCAAGGTGGGCCATTTCCAGCAGTTGACAAGTAAGTCTGAGGAACAGTGAGAGGTGGAGGGGGGGAATAAACATGGGGAAATAGTTTTACTTTGTGTAATGACTCATCCATTCCCAGTCTCTATTCAAGCCTAAATTAATTGTATCCAGTTTGCAAATTAATTCCAATTCAGCAGTCTCTCCTTGGAGTCTGTTTTTGAATTTTTTAATCCTGGCCCCCTGGCCCCTAACTGAACGAGTAATTTGACCCTTGTCACCACAGTCCAGCCCTCTTTATCTAGATTTGTTTCCCCCAGGCTGAAGGGAGGCAACAATCAAAGATCTGATGGAACAACCATTTGCATCTTTGAAGGTTGTACACCCTTTTCAAGGAATGGAACATCCAACTTTACTAGATAGGCACATTTGCTGAATATTTCTGCTAGTAAGGAACAATTGCTGACATTTAAATCCTTATCCTTAAACTTTTATGTTAATAAACCACTGGGGGCAAGTCACAAAATACACTGGTTCAGTCTTCAGAGTAGCAGCCGTGTTAGTCTGTATTCGCAAAAAGAAAAGGAGTACTTGTGGCACCTTAGCGACTAACAAATTTATTAGAGCATAAGCTTTTGTGAGCTACAGCTCACTTCATCGGATGCATTTGGTGGAAAAACTTTTTTTTTCCACCAAATGCATCCGATGAAGTGAGCTGTAGCTCACGAAAGCTTATGCTCTAATAAATCTGTTAGTCTCTAAGGTGCCACAAGTACTCCTTTTCTTTTTGGTTCAGTCTGTGTCTGCAAACTGCAGGTATGTGGGACAAGGAGATGAGATGAAGGCTAATTTTCAAAAGAACGGGTTATTTTTGTTCTACAAATTCAGGAATCCATGAGACTGCGAAATAAACAGCAAAAGATCCTTTCAAAACAAAACTACACATACTTTAAAAAGCTTACTTAAAACACTAGAAAATTACCTGCATACAGCTTTTAAAGTCAAAATCATTTCCTAATTAAAATGAGTGGGAGTCAATTTTTTCCTTTCACAGCTGACTTCACACCTTGAAATGCATGACCCTACCCAGTAAGCTTTATCTCTTATATATTAAATGTTAATTTGAAAGTGAATTCAGTTCCATTGCTTTTGTTACAATTTGAAGTAATTCTTAAATCAGAAGCAAAAATACTGGAGTTTTCTTTTAAATCCCATCATTTTAAAACAAAAATCTATTATCCTCTATTTGCTGCAGCACCTTAATTTTAGAGTGAATTTCTGTGTATTGCTCTCAGTTTCACCTTTGTTGTGCAACCGTTTTCCTCCAACAGAAGGTTTTGTAGTTAAATTTTCTCTGAACTCTGTACAAGAGCCTAGAGGTGAACTGGTCCCGGATACTGAAAGCATCTTGGCCTGTCTGCTAAATTTTTTGTTTAAAATATGTTATATAAGACGAGTAATCATTTAGAGGCCCAATAGCTTGTATATCACTAGGGGATTAAACTAATCCCATTGGAAAACTCAGAACTAGCTGCTTGTGATGTCAGCTACAGGATGAGACTCAGGCCCTCAAATTGCATGGACAGATGGGAATTCTGATGTAACACCACATTAAAGCCCTGTAGTGCATTAGCTATGTAATCATTGTACCTTTTATTTTCTTCCTCTGTGTACTGCACCCTTAAATCTCTGAGTATTCTGGAGTTGGCCCACACAGACACGAGGTATGCCTGTGCTTGATTTTTTAGTTGTGTTTTACTTTCCCAGTATGATGATTAATTCAGTGAACACACACTGTGCTGTCCCATGGAGTCTTTAGCTGTCTTGGTTTTAAATTCTTTTAATCTAAACTAAATGTCATTGTGACTAAAAATATGTTTGTACTTTGTGTCTGGAAAAAACATAACTGTACAATTATGATTATTAAATTAACTTCTAAAGAAAAACATGCAGTCTGTGAAAATATAGAAGATAGAGAATTAACTTTTGAAATTATATATAAGGTTGCATTACCTTTAGGGAAAATAATATCAAGTAACATTTGAATGGAAAAACATTTGAAACAGAAACATTATTTTGTAAAAGAAAATTGATTTTGAAATTGATATTTTTTTAAACTTTCACTTATAAAAAGTATATTACTAAATTGATTACCAAACTTAGTACACTTAATGAAATAAAGATTATTTTTTAAAATGATTTGAAGATTATAAAACAAGTAGAGGTTGGGGTTGTGTGGGAGGGGAAAGAATGTACTCTGCCTTTTACCTTGTAAACATGATCGTGGTGGATTGGATTAAGATAATGCTGTTATTGGTTTAGGCCCCAATCCTGCCATCTGTTCTACACAGACAAACACATCCATGATTGCAGAGTCTCAGTGAATTCATATGGATTTGATTGCCAGATTTGGGCCACGAAATCTTATTGCTCAAGTTGTCATTGATAGTTTATTGATTTAATAGAATTACGAAACATCAGTTTCTGAAAAAGTGACCAATAACTTCATAGGGAAGATTCACTTTTGCAGCCTGAGATGTAAATTGACATGTTTAAAGTCCAGCATATCAGATAATGTGTAGAGCAGTACTATGAACTGAATGATTGGTGTATCTGGGAAACACCTGGCAGTACAGATACACAGAGCAGCTTATTTAGATAGCTACACCCATAGGCTGCCTACTGTACAAAATAATGTCATTATTATGAATGCCTGAGAAAGAGTTTGGATGCATATAAAAAGCGGGAGCAGCTGGTGTTAATGTTGATAAATACAAAGTGGACCGGATCCTACTCCAATTGAATTAATGGGAACTTTGCAATCAACTTCAATAGGAGAACTGGACCTAGTGTGTTTCAAGTCCACTAGGTTACACCTTGTTATATACCCACCAGAAAAAGAAAATAAATGAACTCAGCTTTGTAACAAGTCACAGCCAAGTCTCAAAACAGTCAGTAGGGCTGTGACAAAATCCACAAGGCAGTGAGTTAAACAATGTGTGCTTCCTCATAAGAGCAATAGCCTGAGGTATGAATACTCCTGCTGTCAGTCATCACATCGGGGTGGAGTTATCCTACATTGCTCCCTGTTAGCCAGGCAGGAAGCACTACATGAAGTCCATTCAAACAGTGTTCTAGCCCTGCCCCAACAACCCATGGCTCTATCAAGTTAAGGCTGTCCCCTCACTGGTTTCCCCAGACAGAGATTTTATCTAAGCCACTCTGTGCAGAGATCAGTAGTGAATAATTATAAACATACTGCTGTGGAGAACAATCTACGTTTTAATTTTTTTTTATTTACTTTGACATTACAGTATTTCTTCGTGAAAGTACCTCCAGATATTAATATCGCTTTACAAAATTGTATTCCTCTACACTCAGGTGTGTGCTACTTAACAACAACAAAAAATGGTGAAGACATGATATCTATATGCTCCTGTGTAAAATTATCATAAATATGTTTTTTTGGTTGGTTTCAAAACAGCTGATTTTTATGGCTATGTGAATTGTTGAGAAGTCTCTCTTATTTCTCATATCTAATCATCAACGTTCATCAGTAATATTTTATTCACATATACAAACATAAACAGAAATACTTCATTGGACCCAATCCTGATAGTATTGAAGCCATTTTGAATTTTGTCATTGATGTCAAGGGGAACAGGAACAGGCCCTTTAATGCTCAATATTTTATATAAAATTGATTATGTGATTGATAGAAACAAGAAAAAAAATGTTTTAAACAATTCCAGAAGGCTGCCATATCCCATTCTGATTTTCTCCAGATTCTGATTTTATTGACATTGTCATTTAATTTATAAATAAAAATAAATGTCTTTGAACTTAAACATGTTTTTCAAATGTACTTCTTTTACATAATTTTATTGTGATATTAGAGTTTTTAAAAACTAAAATTCAAAGAATAACTCCTCAAAATATCAAAGTTCAAATTCTTGTCAGACATTTCCTTAGTGATTGTTACATCGTGAGTGTCTTGTAGATGTTTTCTTTTTTGTGAAGTAGGGTCTTAGCTAAACAGATATTCATGCACCGTGAAAATAAGTTAGAAACAAAAAAGCCACTTGGGTGGCTCTGCTGAATGCAGAACAAACTGCTGCCAACATTCTGCTGGCTGTTTGAAACTGACTGGGAGGGTGATCAGAAAGTCTGCTTCAAAAGAATTATTTTCCAATACAATTTAACATTTTAAGACTTTAAAACTGAATTAAAATGGAAAGATTCTTTTCTTCAAAAACAGAAACAAACAAACAACTCCCCCAACCTGCCCCCAAAAAGCCATGTCTTTCAGAGTGTTTGGTAATATTTAATTTCCCAATCAGCACTAGATGATTTCAAAAAGTAATGGACACACAAAACATTCCATTCAAGTGCAGATAGAAAGGTGGAATGAAATCTGTGCTGAGATGAGATCCAATTAATAGTGTATATACTGTAAAATTAATTTACTCAGTCACATGACTAAGCCCATTTTTTTATATTATATTATATTTTTATTATTTATTGTAGTAGCACTTTGGAGCCCCAGACATGGACCAAGACCCCATTATGCTAGCCACCATACAAACAGAACAAAAAGACTCTCTGCCCCAAAGAGTCTACAATGTAAGTAGAAAAGGAGTACTTGTGGCACCTTAGAGACTAACAAATTTATTTGAGCATAAGCTATTACCAGCAGGAGAGTGGGGGGGGGGAAATTTTTTGTAGTGATAATCAAAGGGGGGCCATTTCCAGCAGTTGACAAGAAAGTTTGAGGAATAGTGGGGGGGGGGGGGGAGAAATAAACATGGGGAAATAGTTTTACTTTGTGTAATGACCCATCCACTCTCAATCTTTATTCAAGCCTAAGTCCATACAAGAGATCCACTTCCTGGACACTATGATGCTAGTAAGCAATGGTCACATAAACACCACCCTATACCAGAAACCTACTGACCGCTATTCCTACCTACATGCCTCCAGCTTTCATCCAGACCACACCACACAATCCATTGTCTTCAGCCAAGCTCTACGATACAACCGCATTTGCTCCAACCCCTCAGACAGAGACAAAGACCTACAAGATCTCTATCAAGCATTCTTACAACTACAATACCCACCTGCTGAAGTGAAGAAACAGATTGACAGAGCCAGAAGAGTACCCAGAAGTCAGCTACTACAGGACAGGCACAACAAAGAATATAACAGAACGCCACTAGCCATCACCTTCAGCCCCCAACTAAAACCTCTCCAATGCATCATCAAGGATCTACAACCTATCCTGAAGGACGACCCATCAATCTCACGGATCTTGGGAGACAGGCCAGTCCTTGCTTACAGACAGTCCCCCAAACAGAAGCAAATACTCACCAGCAAGCACACACCACACAACAGAACCACTAACCCAGGAATCTATCCTTGCAACAAAGCCAGTTGCCAACTGTGTCCACATATCTATTCAGGGGACACCATCATAGGGCCTAATCACATCAGCCACACTATCAGAGGCTCGTTCACCTGCACATCTACCAATGTGATTTATGCCATCATGTGCCAGCAATGCCCCTCTGCCATGTACATTGGTCAAACTGGACAGTCTCTACGTAAAAGAATAAATGGACACAAATCAGACATCAAGAATTATAACATTCAAAAACCAGTTGGAGAACACTTCAATCTCTTTGGTCACTCGATTACAGACCTAAAAGTTGCAATTCTTCAACAAAAAAACTTCAAAAATAGACTCCAACGAGAGACTGCTGAATTGGAATTAATTTGCAAACTGGATACAATTAACTTAGGCTTGAATAAAGACTGGGAGTGGATGGGTCATTACACAAAGTAAAACTATTTCCTCATGTTTATTCCCCCTCCCCCACCACTGTTCCTCAGACTTTCTTGTCAACTCCTGGAAATGGCCCACCTTGATTATCACTACAAAAGGTTCCCGTCCCCCTTCCCCCCTCCCTCCCCCGCTCTCCTGCTGGTAATAGCTCACCCTAAGTGATCACTCTCCTTAAAGTGTGTATGGTAACACCCATTGTTTCATGTTCTCTATGTATATAAATCTCCCCACTCTATTTTCCATTGCATGCATCTGATGAAGTGAGCTGTAGTTCACGAAAGCTTATTCTCAAATAAATTTGTTAGTCTCTAAGGTGCCACAAGTTCTCCTTTTCTTTTTGCGAATACAGACTAACACGGCTGCTACTCTGAAACTTGTTACAATGTAAGTATAAGACAAGAGACAACTGGCGGATATAGACAGACAGACAAACAATGGAGCTCAAGAAAACAATGAGCCAGTGCTGGTCAATGTGATAGGCTGTGATCTCAGCACATTAACTGCTTAATTCTTAACTCTTAAAGGAGTTTTAAGAAGGGATTTATAGCTTCAGAGATTGCAAGGCCAGAAGGCCATATAACTTCCCCAAAATAATTCCTAGAGCATACCTTTTAGAGAAACATCCAATCTTGGTTTTAAAATTGCCAGTGATATAGAATCCACCAAGACCCTTACTAAATTGTTCTAATGGTTAATTACTCTCATTGTTAAAAATTTCCAGTATGAATGTGTCTAGCTTCAACTTCCAGCCATTGGATCATGTTATAGTACCATTCTCTGCTCAGTTGAAGAGCCCATTATCAAATATTTGTTGTTCCCCATGTAGATAGTTATAGACTGTAATCAAGTCACCCCTTACTCATCTCTTTGTTAAACTAAACAGATAGACTTAAGGAGATCAATTACCGTAAGTCATGTTTTCTGATCCTTTAATCATTTTTGTGGGTCTTCTTTGAACCCTCTCCAGTTTATCAATGTCCTTCTTTAAAGGAGAATATTGAGGTACCTGAAAATGTTAGGGGTTTTTTTTGTGCAGATAATGTGGGAGGGGGTGCCCAAATTTATAACCCAAAGGAGGGCTCAGCTCAAAAAGTTTGAAAACCACTCAGGGCACAGGCAGGGGGTAGCTAGGGACTGTGTGTAGCTCAGGGAGTATGTAGGGGCTATGTCCAAGAGGGTGCTGCTGTGGGGCTGGCTGTGTGCTGCTCAGTCCCTAGTTGGCATAGTGGGGGCAGTTCCACGGGGCACGGGTTGGGTGAGAGGCATGCCTGGGAACATGAAGGGCAGAGGGAGGGGGACACCCCAAAATCAGCTTCTGCCTGGCTCTGCACAGAAAGGAGGCAGGCTCCCAGTGCCAAACAGTGTGGCCAGTTGCGGCTCCATGGCATTGGGTTTGCGGGGGGAGGCAGAGGCAGTGTGGCAGTTGCAGATGTCAGTGCCACAGGTAATATCTTCTGGGCAGCAAACCACCCCAATGTGGTACGAACTTAATGTGGCACCTGCTGTCATCACCGTCTAATAAGAAATATCCAAAAGGGAATGAGAGATTACTAGTGGGGATAGGCTATGAAAGGCTTGGAAAATGAAGACAAGAAGCTTGTTTGTTGCAATGGCAAAAGGGGAGCCAGTAGAGGGACACAAAGAAAGGGGTGACATGGTCAAAATGCCACGCTAGGAACATGATCTTCGCAGCAGCGCTTTGAATTGATATGAATGAGGCAAGTTTGTATTTGTCAAGAGAAGAGATATTGCAGTAATTGAGATGAGAGTCGATGAGAGCCTGGACAAGAATTTTAATTATAGTTCTTTATTATTTGATTATCATAATACCTAGGGTCCCCAGTCGTGGGCCCTATTGTGCTAGGCACTGCATAATACCTAGGGTCCCCAGTCGTTGCCCCTATTGTGCTAGGCACTGCATGCACACAGAACAAAAAGACAAAGTGCTTATGTGGATGGATTGGAAAGGTTGTATCTTAGAGATGCGATGCAGAAAGAACCAGCTAGATTTAAACACAGCTTGGATGTGAGGATCTAGAGAGGGCAAGTTAAGGCTGAAGACCAGATTAAGAGTTGAGTGACGGGGGAAGATAGGGGTTTTGCTAGGGGTTGGAAGTTGCTGAGGTTGGCAATACGGTGAGAGAGGATATAATTCAAAACACATGATCAAGCAGTGAGGTGGACTATAGGTCTTGCTGCTGCTATGATTTCTGTGATGTTTTGTTAACATGCGAGGAGAGGACTGGGTGGGCTGTGGTTCACAGGCACAGAGCACCACATGGAAGAAGGTGGGGGCAGAACCTGCAGAAGACAGAAAGGGGTGGTTATTATCTATATGGCTTAGGCGAAGGACAGAGCAGAGATGACGGGGGTAAGGGGCCCGTCTACACTAGGCAGATTTTTTTGATCAGCCTGGCCATTTCCACGCCCACTCGAGGCATGGCACAGGTGCAGTTTTGGGCGGCCTGGCTCATTTTTACGGAAGGCGGCTGCTTCGGGACGCGGGCTCAGTCACGGCCGGTCCGGCTGCTTTCCAGGGAGCTACAGGGCGGCTCCACCATTGGTTTAGCCGAGAACTGGTTCAGCGAAGCCAAGGTCAGAGGCGGGGCCGGGATCGATGCAGGGCGGAGCGGGTCAAGGTCTGGACTGCCCGCCTGGGAGTGGGGAAGCAACAGGCGGAGGGGAGGGACGTGGGGCTGCTGAGCTCCCCGCGCCTCCCTCCCTCCCTCCCTCCCGCGCGCGCAGAAGCATGACAGTTAAAACCGTTACAGCTCCCACTTTCGAACTGATTCAAACTCCCAGCAGCGCCGGAACGGGGCTGCCCCTCCCTTCCCGGGCTCCGCGAGCGCTTCCTCTCTCTCAGCAGCCCCCGATCTCCCCACCCGCAGCCCACGCGGGCTTCCAGGCTCTCCCTCCCGGCGCGCCCCAATTCCCTCTCCCCAGGGGGGCTGAAGGGCGCGCAAGGACTGAGAGAGGAGCACGAAACTCGCTCCCCCCCCCCCCCAGCCAGCGCGAGAACAAAGAGAGCTCTTCCACCCCCCCCCCCCCCGCACGTGGGGAGCGAACTCCCCGCCCCCGGCACCGCCTCTAGCCGCTGCTGATTGGCTCAGGCGGCCCCTCCACGTCCGTCCAATCGGGGCGGTGCTTGGTTCTCTCCAATGAGCGCGGTGCCGATTGGGCCGCCGGGTTTGGCGCTCGGTCCGGGAGGGTGAATCCGGCGGCCGGAGGCAGAGAGGAGCGGAGAGGGGACCCGGAGGCGGCAGCACCGGCGGGGGTTGGGGGGGTGAGTGAGTGAGTGAGTGAGCGAGCAGCACCGGGCGGGACCCGGGAGTGGCTATTATAACCGGCGCCCTTTATACCGCGGGAGGCGGCGGCGGCGGCGGCGGGAGCGGGAGGAGTGGGGGGGCCCAGCCGCGAGGAAACTCACCCCCGCCCCGGAGGAGGGGATGGCGGGCGGGCGGGCGCCGCGGGGGGGAGCGTCCGGCGGCGGGACACGCTCTGCCGGCCGGTGACAGCTGGAGAGAGATACGGAGCGTGAAGCGCCCTTTGTCTAAGTTGGCTCTGCCCACCCTGGCGGAGGGGTCCCCTCCGGACCGACCCGGCTGAGACAAAGGCGGGACTAGAGCCGCGGGCTTGGGACCGCTTTGAACCCCTAAGCAGGGCGGGCGCATGGGGGGCCCGCCTGTCGTTCTCGTCCTTAAACCTCCCCATTGATTTCAGGCTAGTTGCGGGTGCAGGGGCAGTTTGGCTGAGGGGACTCCCCCTTCAGCCCCCTTCAAAAGGCGAACGAGGTTTTAATTCGCCTGATTGAAACACGCCGCAAAATCCTTCGCTCCCAGAGGAGGAGACGGGGGAAAATAAAATTAACCTCTCCAAACCGAGGGGCCTCCCTGCTGCGGGGAGAGGTTTGGACACTTGAGCAGGTCTGCTTCAGCCTCATGTGCTCTTAGCTAGTCTCCCGGAAGCTGATGTTCAGTGCGGGGGCCGTTGAGTTGTCTCTGGGTTGTTCCTTCTTTTGCTGTTTCACACGAGTTGCTGCTTTTGATTCTCCCCTTTCCTCCCCCCTCCCCCTTGTCTTTGTATATAAAAATCCCGAATCAGGGAGGATGTTAAATGCAAAGGCAGTGGGGTGGTATTACTGGCAAACCTGCCCGAAGGCAACTCGAGAGCACTTCCGAATTTCTAAGGACAGTAGTGGGTCCCTGTCCTCCCCGGCATTGGATGGCATTTCGCAAGTTCAGATAGGCTGGAGACTGTGGTTCTAGAACAAAGTGTGTTGAGCATGAGGCATGCTCTTACTGAAAGCATGGTTTGTATTGAGTCATTTTGGTAGGTGTAAAGGGGTGGTGTTGGAGAGAGCCGCCTTTTTATTAAAATTGTAAGAGCAAAAGAGTGACTGGTAAATATGACAAAGGAAGATTGATGCGTGATCTGGTATTTTTTTTTTTTTTTTTTGGAAGTGTTTGATATTAGCAGTTGCCTGCAGTGATTCAGAAACTATTGGGAGTGAGAAGGAGAAAAGAAGCTTGTAGGTGTGTTTATGCAAGTTAATTTGGGTTTTGTTCCTGTGACTTTTCTCTCCTAGTTCTGAAATACCATCCACGTTGTTCTGGAGTGGGAACAATACAATATCGAGCTAGGTGTCAGAGTGATAGCCGTGTTAATCTGTATCAGCAAAAATAAGGAGTCCTTGTGGCACCTTAGAGACTAACAAATTTATTTGGGCATAACCTTTCATGCGTTAGAACCCACTTCATCACATGCATGAAGTGACGATACAGGAGCAGGTATAGATACAGGAGCAGGTATAAATACGTGAAAGGATGGGGGTTACTTTACCAAGTGTGAGATCAGTCTAAGGAGATAAATCAATTAACAGCAGGATAGCCAGGGAGGAAAAATAACTTTTGAAGTGGTAAGAGAGTGGCCCATTACAGACAGTTGTCAAGAAGGTATGAGTAACAGGAGGGAGAAATTAGTATTGGGGAAATTAAGTTTAGGTTTTGTAATGACTAGAGTTGGGAGTTCAGATCTCTCTTCCCTTCAAATATAAAATGAAGTCTTCCAATGTTTTCATTTCTGAGATGGAATTTCGATAATACATCTTTTGTGCCACTCCACTGAATGGAGTTGAATACAGATGTAGAACTATTCAAATGTACAGGGATCAAAAATATGTAGTGGGAATTCTAGTGAATTTCTAAACTGGGATTTCCATATCGATTTCTAGGGTGTAACACTTTCTAGAGTCTGAATGTAATTTGTAAGAGTTAATTAAAAGGCCACTCTTTCTGTTTATCCCAAGTGTCCATATCAAATTGGGAGCCTCTGGAATGTTTATTTGTGGTAACCAGAAAGCATGTTGTGAAGGGTGAGTACTTGTATGCATTGTACTGTAAGTACTTTCCATTTGGTCTGTTACAATTTGAATACTCAAGACCTGCTGATACCTCATGAGCAACCCTGCAATATAGCACACTTGCTTGTTTTTTTCCTGCAGTATTTTAGTGTGGAATCTTGCATGTAAATAGGCTATTTTAATAAAAAGTTCAGATGTTCTCTGTGCGCTTTTTTAATCTTTCACCTAAGGAGACGATCCTCTACTGCTTAGTTGTTGTGAAGATGATTGTCACATCAAATAAGGGTTGTATCTTTAGAATAAGACAAATTCTTAAGAAACATAAATCCTATTTTTACAAAAATTCCCCTAGTAATTAAAGGGCAGTGATGGAAGTTACTACTTAAACTTGTTTTTCTTTTTTTTTTTTTTTAAAGCTTTCCATGAGGTGTCAACAATTGTCGTCTTAGAACTACGCCATATTCAAGATCCTAGTTTTGGTTAATAGAAATCTGCAGGATTTGGGTTTGTCACAAGGATGTTAAAATATAGCTATACTCCAAAAAGTGACTTTATGGAATTCCACTTTATCACTGACTTGCAAATCAAATTTGTTCAGTTTATCTAATCTATTTAATTTATCTAAACTCAGCACTGTAAATTGAGGCTGGGAACTTGAAGGTAAAGCTGTTTTCTTTTCTGCCTCTCGCTAGAACTACTAAAGACTTCAATTGGAATTTAGTTAGCAATGTTGAGAATAGAAACCAGTTCTCTCTGATAACATTACAGAGCGAAGAGGACTGAAATATAGTGCCCATTACATCATTACACTTAGGCAGTGTATATACTATAATCTTTACAGTGTAAAGATTCTGACTATTGTGTTCTAATTCTTTGTCATAGACAAGGCAATGTAGACTTCAGCAACAGTAGAGTTTGAAAACGTGTTAAACCTTTAAATCCTAGTCTAGACAAATTACTGTAAATAGGAAGTAGATCTCTTGATTTTGAAGGTGTTGCCATACTTAGTGTTTTTTGTCACATCCTAAGATTTAATTTGCAAACATCTGAAGCATTTAGTCTTTCTGGTTGTGAAGATAACCTTCAGTGTAAAAAAACAAACAAACGATGTTCTTAAGTCATCATCTAGCCAGACAAACAGGTGTTAAAGTGAACAAAATTAGGCTTCAAAGTTAACAATTTCCAAGCTGATTGTACTTGTCTAGTGTGGCTGGGCATATATTGACTTTCCAGCATGTCAAAAAGCACGCACACCGCTTCCCGCAGCCCCCATTGGCCGGCAGTGGCTAACTGCTGCCAGTGGGAGCTGCGATCGGCTGAACATGTGGACGCGGCAGGTAAACAAACTGGCCCGGTCCGCCAGGGGGCTTACCCTGTCGGGCTGCGTGCCAAAGGTTGCCGATCCCTGAGCTAAGTTATAAGTCTTGAACGTTATTGTTTGTATTATGGTACCAGCTAGGAGCCCTAGTGATAGACCAGGACCTTATTGTGCTAGGCACTGTACAAACCCTGTTCCAAAGAGTTTACAGTATATAAAATATTTGATATTTCTGTTGGTAAATTTAAAAACTAGGGAAAGCATTTATTATTATTATTATTATTATGATTAGATACTGTTGCATTCCCATGGTGTAATTAAAGCATTATTGTGGATTTTTTGAATAAGAATTGTTGCAGTAGTAGTAAAGAGGATAACTTTAATAGAGGTTTGCTTGCATGATACATAAATAGCATCATGGGACACTTCACAGCCAATTATAATCTATGCAAATAAAAGGAAATAATAGGTTACAGGTAGCATTTATAGATGTTATGACACTTTTATAGATAAAATGATTGAACATGAGGCAATAAATAGGCAAGAAGGATTTGAAAAGATGGATTCTGCTAGGCTTTCTTTACAAAACTTTTACCTGCTCAGGCAAAAATTTGTTTAACAGCTCTTATAAGGATGGAACGGGCAGAGAGAGTGTTTAGGTAAGCTCATTTTTGAAGGGCCTCATTAGGCACCAAGGCAGCGTCTGCACTAGAAAATGGAACCGTTGTTAATTAAAACAGTAGGACAGAACCTGTTTAAACACGTGTTTCAACGTGTCCATAGTAGCCACTCTGATTCAGGTTTTGATGAGTTACAGTTTTGCCCTGTATCCACACTACCAGTGTTCTAAACAGTTTCATATGCAGAGTGACTGTCCCAGAGGTCCTGGGATAGCTTCCAGAAGTAGTGAATTCTGGGTGATTTTGAAAGTCCCATCAGTTTGCTGTGGTAGAGTCATGAAGGGATTGTTTAAGCAATTTGTGCTTTTGCCAGCAACCTCTATTCCCCATCCCACTAAACTATTGGTGGTTAGACCTGTTGACAGCAAGCCTAATCCAGATGGTATTTGGGATCCTTGTACATAGGTTTTGAACAGTTATAAAAACACTTTGCATCCACACACAAGTGTTCTAGGAGGACCAAATCATGAGTTATTCTAATGTTGTCAGGGTCCAAAAGATAATTCCAAATAGTGGGGTGGGGGAGGGGAGAGGAAAAGGAGCAGGGGACATGACAGTAGAAGTAGGATTTACTATCAACTTTGGAGAGAGATGCAAGGAGGGAAAAAAGCCTGATGTGATAAGTGTTGAATGGATGCAAGAATAGAAAGATGGAGGGGAAGGCAAATTCATGGAAGAATTTGAAGACACTGGTCACAATTTAGCATGTGTTAAGCATGCATTCATTTTAGGTAAATGTGTAAGTGTATTGCTGACTCAGGTTTTAAGAGGGAAACTTTATACTAGATTCTGAAATAGATATTATGTCTGCTTTCATGGACGGCTACCTACTGAAGATTTGAGATGAGGCAATGTATTCCTGTGAATGGTTTAAGATGAACTGCTACGCTTGAGGCGTACTTTAATTTGGACAGTTGAGACTAGAAAAGAGAGAACTGTTGGGATCTAAGCAAGAGGGGCTGAAGCTGTGACTTACATTGCTGTGTAGATGTAGCCTAAGGGCTTGGCTACACTTATGAGTTAGAGCTCATTAAAGCAGCCCCGGGTGCCCTAGCCCACTACCCAACCACACTGGCAAGGCACGTAGAGCGCTCTGACTCCACGATACTCCATCTTGGTGAGAAGATTAATGTTTGGTGCGCCTTGGCTGAAACACCCGGGCATCAGAGTGAACGAGGTGTTGCATTACTGTGCTCTGATCAGCCTCCAGAAATGTCCCATAATCCCCTTAAGTCAAGTGGCTACTCTTCTCATTGTTTTGAACTTGCTGTAGGAATGCTGATATGCCCCTTGAAAGCTCCGTTTCTGACAGCCGGCATGCTTATCTGCTCCGAGACAAAGCAACCATTACTGTAGATTGCTGTGGGGGGGGAGGAGGGATCTGCTGCTGTCTGAATTTACAAGACAGCATGCTGACATGCTCTCAGCCCCCAAAAACCCACTCTCTCTACCCCCCACATATATACAACACACTCCCTGTCACACCTCCCTCCCCCCGTGCATTTGAAAAGCACGTTGCAGTCACTTGCATGCTGGGATAGCTACCACAGTGTACTGCTTTCTGTTGCCGTTGCAAGAGCTGCTAATGTGGCCACACCAGTGCGCTCGCAGCTGTCAGTGCGGGCAGATTGCAGTGCTTTCCCCACTGCACTCTCCGAAGGCTGGTTTAACTCAAAGTGCTCTACATCTGTAAGTGTAGCCATGCCCTAAGCTTTGACTTGAGCCTGGGCTCAAGCCAAATCCCCCTTCAGTCCACACACTAATTTGTTAACCTAGGGATTGAACCTATGGTTCAAGCCCGTGTTAAGTTGGGACCTAGGGTCTGAGCCCTATTGCTTTCCTGTGTGCACACAACACCAGCTTGACTCAGATCCCAGATGTGTCCCAGAGTTCCTTAGGGCCAGGGTGGATTTGATTTAAATCACTAATCACGAAGACTCGATTTAATCATGGATTTCTACATAAAAGTGCATTCTTGTTGGTTATAACCTTAATGCATATTCTTCACAACTCAGATGTAGGTTTCATTTTTAGAAGGTACACACTATACATTTTTAAACAGTGATTTATTTTGAAAACTTTTCAGATCAGTTTTACAGCTATATCAGAACATGAATGATTGGTTATTTTATTTACCAAAGATAGTTGAAGCAGATATTTATGAAGTCATTGGGAGGTGAACTATCTCCAATTCAACAGGTTAATCTTTAATATTTGGAGGATTTTCTTGCCATGCTGTATTAGGAGAACATCACCAGACAGACATTTAAATTTGTTTTATTTAACTAAAACAACAACATCATGTATTCTGGATTTTTTTTCTTCAACAGAAAACGTATAATATTTTAATGAAACAAGCATTGAAGTTTTGAATTTAGTTAAACATTCAAGTTTTTAAAAATCAGGTTTGTTTTTGTTAACGTTTTTAACTAAAATGGTTAAATTAAAATTTTTTTTTAAGAAACAAAAATTAAATAGACTATGTCAGTCAGGTCAACATGAGAAACTTAAAATATTGGCTTCTGCAACTACTCAGTCATCTTCATCTTCATTTTCCTGTTTGTTCATAATTTGGAAAAGAAAAACAAGCTTTCCTGCTTTTTCATGTCCCGAACGATTTCTCAATTTGGAACAAATTAGTCCAAAGGAAGAAAATATTCTTTCTACAACAACAGAAGAAGTTACTGCTGTTAAAAGTGAGATTTTTCCTTTCAGCAGACTCTGAATCCAAGTGCTTAAGTGACTTCCACCAGTTCACTGGTGTGACTTTCTTTAAAACATCAGCAAACATATATTTCATGAATGGTTCACCCTTAGCTCTGAAGTTTATTATAGTTGGCATTATGGAAGGATGATTGCTGGATGTCCGTGTCATAGCCAACTCCTCTTCTTCAGCAGTTAAGGTTTGACCCTGGTACTGAGTATTAAGCATATTTGCAAGAAAATGAACTGGAGATAGTGTTAGTCCAATTCGTTTTTTTTAATGCTTGTAAATTAACTCTGTCATTGCATATTTCTCTTTTTAAGATCTCACTTCCTTCCTTCCAAATTTCAACAGCGTTAGCAATAAAACAGCTATTTTCCTGCATTTTGTTCAAGGCCACAGAATAGGCTTCAAGGTACTCAGCATGTGTTCAGCATTTCTCTTAAGCCCAGTGTTGGGAACTTTGGCTTTGACAGAGCCATCTATTTTTTCATGATTTTATCATTGGATTAGGCCAGTTCTTGATATAGTACTTAAAACAGTCCACTACTGAGTTCAATCTCAGGTTTTGTGGGACAGTTAGCTTGGTTCCTCCCACTTTTTTGAGAGCAGCTGCTGCAAAGTGGTTGTTACAAAAGTATTTTGCAATTTCAGCAACAACATTAGCCTTTCTTTCTGGAACACTGAAGTCTTTGGCTAGGAGGTGTATCAAATGAGCACTACAACTATATGTTATTAGCTTGGGACCCTCTTCTAAATAATTTCTTCTCATCTTGGATACATTTGCAGCATTGTCTGTGACCAAGCGTTCAAATGCTAGACATTTGAATTTTTTTTCACAGTTTGTTATAGCTTTTACTGCTACTTCTTACAAGTATTCTGCAGTGTGTGCATTTCCTGATGTATCAGTTGTTTCTGTAAGGAAGACATTCCCTTCTTCTGTTGTCACACAAGCACATACAACAGGATCATTGTGAACGTTGCTCCACCCATCAAGACTCAGGTTAACAATTTTACCCTGTAGACCTTTGCACACTGCTCAGTTTCTCTTTCATACACTTTATCCAGCAATTTGCCTGCAACATCTGCTCTGTTGGGTGGACTGTATCCTCGTCTTAATGACTGAACCATGTTAATGAAGTTTGGGTTCTCAGTCATACGGAAAGGAGAGTTTGTTGCGTAAACAAATCGGGCAACTTTTTCATCAATTTCCTCTTTTTGTAATCTGCTGGTTCTTATCACAACCTTATCTGTGGTTGTTTCTGGATGATGGAGATTTTTTTTTCTTTTTGCTTCAGGTGATATACTGTGGCTATGTGACATAAGTGATGTGACTGAAAAACTATCATTGGCAGATAACTCGGAAACTATAGAAAATGATGGTGATCTTAAAGGTGGATATCTTCAGAATCTTGCATGTTGAGGATGGTTTCTCCTAAACAAAATAAGTCAATGCAGTTATTTAAATATTATTACCATACTGCTCATTTAGTATTACTCATTGCATTCACTGACACTCAGTACTACTTTAAAGGTGAAATTGTAAAAGGGAGATCTGCCTATTTCAGCTATTTATTTTTTATCACAACTGCATCTAAAATTATAGTACCATAAAGTAACAACTATATTTTTTGCTCAAAGAATTCAAGAATAGTCCAGAAGGAAGACAGGCAGTCCTTAAGAAAGAAGTATGAAATAAAAAAGTTTACCAACCTGAAGATCCTGCATGTTCAGACATGTTCCTTTCATAGTCTTCAACGCAGCTTCCTCCTGAGAAGCAACACTTCTCATGATGTTGTTTCATTTGGGCAACCAGGCCTTGCATTTCTTTGTTGCACTGTTGTATTTTGCACGCATGCCTGTCTTACCCACAGGTAGAGGAACTTCATTAAAATATTCCCAAACTGGGTCTCTTTTCTTAAACATTACGTGAATATATTGTCTCCTACTCTAGAATAAGAATTTATAATCCCTATTCCATGTTATCTCTTTGAGCTATAATGTATTTTAAGTAAAACTATCTTTTGATAGGTTTTTTCCTCAAAAGCATTTTATCAAAAAAATCAGATTTAAATAAAAAAAAATCCATTAATTTTTTTTAATATCATTGATTTTTATACACCTTGCTTGGGGCAATTTCCTTAGTCTTCTTTATGCGGACGATCTGTGGTACAGTCTATTGCTAACAGAAGTCACACCTCCCTTTGCAATGGCAGCAGCTCAGGTTAGTGTTAATGCATTGTCTGCTGAACACCAGTCTGCAAGCACACTATCAGAGAGCCTGCAGTGTCTCAAAGAAGATTGATCAGAAGAAGCTTTTTGCAAAGAGAGCTGCCTCTTGGTCACGAGATTTTGGTGCAAGGAGTAGAGCGGGGACTAAGCAGCTGGCCTACAGGGAAGTGGAGTGGCAGAGCTCCTGGTTTAGCACAGCTGGAGGAGGATGGCCCCCAACACCTCAGCCACTCCTCCTCCCTTCAGGGAAGCTACTTGGTCCCTGCTCTGCTCTTTGGGGCCCCCCTGCTCTCCCTTGGTCTGCTTGTGAAGGGGTGCCCGGGTGGCAAGTAGAAGCCAGTCCCAACTCCCCGCAGCCTCTTGCAATGGTGGCGACTCCGGCTCCTTGCTGAGTGCAGAGCTTGGTCAGAGCAGGAAGCAAAGCTGACAGGGAGGATGTGGCTTCCAGCTGCCAGAATGTTGGGGGTCATCCCTGAGCTGGAAGCTCTGCCACTTCCCCTCCCCTCCCTGCCGGGCAGTCATTTGATCCTGCGCTGCTGTCTGTCTCTTGCTCCCAGGCCCCTCCCCTCCCCAGGGCTGTGTGTGCAGAGGTGCCTGGCAGCATGCAGTGTGAGGGTGGTGAATTGGAGCCAGACCCAAACCTTCCCCACCGCCTTCCAAGAATCCCTTATCCATGTCTCCTGGAGTGCGGCAGAGGCAGGGATAATGAATTGGGGGAAGGAGCACACTGCACTCCAAACTCTGGTGTTGCACTTCACCACTCCATAGTAGGCAGCAGCCAGACTGAGGTGTGTGTGCGTTTTTCTTCTAAAACCTACATTTTATGTCAAACTTCTTAACAGACAAATAAATAACCAACCAAACAAAAACACCTTAGCTGAACATCTATTTTAAGAATTAAGAATTTCAATGTTTCAATTTAATAATTTGACAGACGTTCTAATTATCCTCAGAACAGGTGCACATGGACATTTTCTTGCCAGTATAACTCCACCTGGAAGTGGAGAGCCCAATTCTCAGGTTAGATGGTAGTTCAGTATAAAACCTTCTGAAACTGCAGTTATTCTACTGAGACAACCACCAAAGGAGCTAATTATGCAGTTTATGTACCTGTATTCCTTATGGGCTCCTGAGTCCCATCAATAGCACCATCACAGTTAGGAAACAGGGTGGGCAGTAGAATTTTCCCACAGTGCAACACATTAATAGGCCTCGAGTGTTGATACTTTGGGGGAGGAGGTTGCTGGGCACTTTGTGGTAGTGTTACTTTGGCTTGGGTCTGTAAACTGCAGTGTGGATGCCAGAGCCCAAGATTTGAGCGTGGGTCAGAAAATCCTTAACATTTAAAATGCAGTGTAGATGCTCAAGCCCATGATTCCCTGACACAGGTCAATTGACTCGAGTCCTATTAAATCTAGGTTTATATTGTTGTGTAGACCTACCATAAGTCAGTGGGCCCAGAAACTTTTACTCTCATCCCATTCTCCCCCTCCCACCCCCGAATGTGTCGGCGCCTCCCTAGGCTAGGAGCGGAGCTGGGGGTGAGGCCAGAACAGGCAGGACTGGGTGGTGCTCCCTCTCCACCCCCTCGTGGGATTGGCCTGGGACCCACTGCACCCCCTTGGACATTCCTCCATGTCCTGATAGGGGGGCATGCCCAACAATTTGGGAACCACTGCCCTAAGTGTTTCTGTAAAGTATTGAAGGAGTGGCTGGTGCCAACAGGCAGTGTGACAGTCACAGACCTAGGTACTAGGGATGTAAAAGGTTAACTGGTAAGCATTAGGAAAATGCATATTGGGGAAAGCATATTGGGGACCTCTAATGGTAGGTGTGTCAATTGCTAGTCGTAAAAAACCAAATCTTTACTTTAGAGAGCAAGCTGTCCATGAAATTGCTGGGTGATTAAGTAATATGAACTCTTTATAGTGAGCTTCTTCCATACAGTATTATGGATGCACTTATGTCAGATTAAGTAGTTCTCCCTGTGCAAGGGAAAACTGCAAAAGTGGGAAATAACAGACTTGTATAGGAGGAACTCATCTCCCTATATTACTGGTCTTTTACTTACAATACATTAAACTTTATAGATCTGCATTCATGAGACAAAAGTTCCTTGTTCATCCCACACATGTAAACTGACTAGTCTTTTATGTAATCTGTCTAATGAAGTGTTAATTGCTTAGGGAAGTGAGATACCAATACTTAGAGCAGTTTATTTAGGTGTATAAAGTAATCTGACTGGGGGAGAATATACTGCCATTTTATTGCAGCCAAATAAGGACATGTCAGATATGGACTTGACAAAGTCATTGAAATGTAGAAATACTTTGCAATTTCAATTTTTCTTCAAGTTCTTTTTCATGTACTTTCCAATGTAGGTGGGTGCTTTCCCTGAGAACTGCTGCTGGAAAGTTTTTTCCCTCAGTGGTATCCATCGGGTTGGCTCTGGTGTCCCTTGGAGTTGCACCCTTGTAGTGTCGGTATCGAGGACCCTGCTGTTCCTTCAGTTTCGTCTTACCGCCTGTGATGGTTGCTGGAACTTCTGTTTGTCCTTGTGTTTGCGAAAGTACTCTCCTCAGTGGACTTTGCCTTTTCCTGTACATAGTTAATTATAGAGTTAGAATTAACAATTTAGTGTTACTTAGTAGTTATTAGATTAGACCCCCCGGTTGTTGGAGATACCCCTTCCCCGGCACTGGGGTATGCGTTGGTCCCCAGGGTTTCAGCTGTGTGTGGCTTGCCATAAGCCCATGCCCGCTAGTGACCCCCATTCTAGCTGCCTTAATTGCTTGGGGGAGTCCCACCTGCAGAGCAATGTAGGATTTGTAGAGTTCAAACACTGTATCATAAAACACAGACCCGAGACTTAAATACCTCCTTATGGAGGTGGCTCTCTGTCCCCCCTCAGAGCTGAGCCACACCGACTGAGCATTTCTACCTCAGTGAGAAGTGCACCGGCTTCTCAGAGAGACAGGCAGTGCAGCTCAGCCTCTCTGGCATCAAGGAAAGACTCTTTATTCATGTCCTGGGACTCTCGGCACTGCCAGGGTTCTCTGGAGGAGGTTTATGCCTCAATGGGACGCACAACACTGCTTCCAGTCGCTGGTGCTGAAGAAAAAGCAAAGGAAAATGGACTTTAGGGTAGCCCTTGAACCCTTTAAGCTGTGGAGCTTAGAGTCTGTCTGCTCTGAAAAGAGAGACATGCCCTCAAAAGGGAGGTCCTGGATGGTCTGCTGTACTTCGTATGGGAGGCCCGAGGTCTGCAACCATGATCTTCTCGTGACGATAGCTGAACCCATTGTCCGTGCAGCAGAATCTGCCCCGTCCAATGCCGCTTGGAGGGATGCTTTCACAAGGTTTACCTTTCTTGACCAGAGCTGAAAACTTGGCCCAGGATTCCTGTGGCAGCAATTCCTTGAACTTGGTCATTGTTCCCCAAGAATTAAAATAATAGCGGCTGTTGGTTGATGATACGGAGTTGGAGACACCTTGTGGAGTAGACCTTCCTACCAAACAGATGTAGTCTCCCATAGCTTTGCTATCACTCAGCAGGCCAGAGACAATTCTGGATTTGGCAGAGCAGTGCTGCAGTCTGCTTGTTGTTGAACTTCAAATCCCCCTCCTATCTGGGGGTCACCTACATTGGAATGAACGTGAGCAAGCACTTGAAAAAGAAGAGTTACTAACCTTCCTTAACTACTGCTGTTTGAGGTGTGTTGCTCATATCCATTACATAACCCACCCTTCTCCTACTCTGTCACATTTAGCTTGCAAGAAGGAACTGAAGGGATGGTGGGTTGGCAGGGCCCTGTATACTGGTACTATGAGGGCATGACTCTAGGGGGCACCAGAGCCGACCTGAGGGATACCACTGACGGAAAACTTTCTGGCAGCAGTGCTCAGGTGAGCACACACCTACATTGGAATGGACACAAGCAACAATTCTCTAAGAACAACAGTTACGGAAGGTTACTAACCATTTTTTTAATTTGGCTTTTTTAAAAGACATCTTGCATATTTAACGTGAAATTATCTGATGCATTATTTTTTGTAAATGTGTGAGTGAGATGGCACAAGGTACTGTCTACACTCAGACCCTTTAAAGGGTATTATGACTTTTTAAAATCTGCACAGTAATAAATCATTAAAGTTTTTGTAAAACCAGAAACAGATGAGTTGATTTATTCTCCTTTATATGTTTACATCTCCATTTACAACCTAGGCCCCTTGCTCTATCAATTCCACTTCTATTGCCTTTATTTCCTTCTCCCATTATGTCTCTCATATGCTTGGAACAATTTCTATATACCATGCAGTCTCCCTCTTCAAATTGTACATCTTTTCATAATCTTCAATTTCTCTGTCAAAAATAATTGATATAATTTAAAGAAACAAACTTTCAGAGACAAGCAATCTCAATCTTAGTTTGTATAAGCATTCCATTCCATATGTCTTATCTAAGAGGGGGGAGGGCATGATCTAGGAAACTTTACATGAGAAATTCTTAGTCACATGAGTAGTCTTGACTTCATGGGGGACTATTTTTATGAAAGATTGCATTATCCTTGGGATTGGGACCTTGTCTGTTATTTCTTTAAAGTTCTGTGCATGCTTTTTGGTACCATACACAAATCTTACATTTGATTGTAAGCCTGAATTTCAAAAAAGAGATTGAATGTCTAAAGTTGTTATATCCCCAGGTTCTATGGTGCAGTTTAAAATTATTTTTTCTAGTTTGTTCTGTGTGGTAATTTCCTCCAATTAAATGTCAACCAGTTGTACTTTTGATATATTTGGCTGGTGCACGTTACTAGTCGTGTTAGAGTAGGACAAAATTTACATTTCTCGAACATTGTGTTTAACAGAAACCATTGGAAGGGGAGACTGATGACAGCTGAATTTACTTGTATCTACATGAAAACTTCTGCATACCGTGGTAAACAGAGGATAAACAGCTGCAAAATGGGGGGGGGGGGATAGTAATTAGTCCTAGGGTTTTAAAAGGCCCCTCCCTATCCACTGAGGTGAGAGAACCGGGGGCAATAAGGTTCAGCTGGAAAAGAGATTGCTAGGGAACCAATTAGGTTCAGCTGACTCCAACTACTTGAGACCTTTTTAAATCCGCCCCTGCATGAAAGGAGGGGGGCAGTGAGGGAGTGAGAGGAGCAGGGAAGCTGCCAGTAAGCTGTTTGCAGCAAGACACCAAACCTTCCCAGTAGGGAGGCTGCACTCCCTCCCCAGAAGGGAAGGAAAACAAGCTCAAGGGACTGACAGAGCAGAGGAGTAGCAGGACCCTGTGCCACCTATAAGGATTTGCCTTGCCCCAAACCTGAGTCTCCAAGGCTAAAAAGGACTGAGCCTGCTAAGGCGAACGAGGTATTTTGTCACACGTGGTGTGAGAAGTGGGATGCGGTGAGTGAGTAAGGCTCTGTGGCAAGCCATCTCAGGGCAGGGTAAATCCCCCACTCCCCCCCAAAAAAGGACATGGTGAAGACATTGATACAGGCTACTGCGGCCCAACAAGAAGCTACCAGGGTACAGATGGCTGCCCAGCAAGAGTCAGTACGCGTCCAACAGGAGACGAACTAATTACTGATGAACCAGGAGGCCCAAGATTGAGCCACCCTGAATGAAGTAGTGAACCAGTTAAAACCCCTGCAGGAAGCAACTATTTACAGAAGATGACTACGGACGACGATATAGAGGCATATCTCCTCGCCTTCTGCGGGAGGCATTGCGGGAGGCCTGGCCCCAAGACCAGTGGGCAGGTATCCTGGCTCAATTTCTATGTGGGGAGCCCCAGAAGGCCTATTTCGACATGACCACAGAGACAGCTATGGATTACCCCCAGCTGAAGGCAGAAATCCTGGCAAGATCAGGTGTGACACCAGCCATACGGGCCCAGCACTTCCACGAGTGGAAAGACCGGGACAGCAAACCGCCGAGGTCCCAGCTATTTGATTTAATCCACCTCGCCCAGAAGTGGCTCCGCCCCGAGACCCATGGGCCGGAGAAGATAGTGGAAATCCTCATGTTGGACAGGTACATGAGGGGATTGCCGCCATACATACGAGGGTGAGTCTGCCAAAATGATCTCTCCTCCCATGATGAACTAGTTGCCCTTGTAGAGAGACACCTAGCAGCCCAAGAACTTACTCGGACCACCGGGGAAGGAAGGCGCCAGAATCTGAGACAAGTCTCTGCTCCGAGGCCCTGGTTTGCTCTAGCGCCAGGCTGGACTATGGAGGGGAGGAAGGAGGCTGAAGAGCAGCCGGAGGTCCCGGAGAGACTTGAGGACTAGGGGAGAAAGGCTCGGGGAATAAAGCCCAGTAGCCCAAAAAATTTAGGTACTGATGTTATGCATGTGGCGAATTGGGGCATATCACTGCCCAATCTCCAAATCTAGAAGAGCCCATGCAATGTGAGTTGGGAGATATAGGGGGACAATGTGATCTAATAAGTCTAGTAGGGGTTGCAATGGTCCCTCATAGATACGCTAGACCCGTTAAGATGAATGGTATAGAGACCACCGTGTTGGTAGATTTGGGAAGTGCAATCACTCTGGTCTCGGGAAAGCTGGTCAGGCAGAACCAACTATCCTGGGCCAAATGCTTAGGGATATCCTGTGTGCATGGGGATGTCAGTTACTACCCGACCATCCCCGTAAAAATAGAAGTTCTCGGAAACCCCACTAAGGTGATGGTGGGAGTAGTTCCGAAACTCCCCTACCCAGTCCTTATTGGATGAGACTTCTGGGAATTTGATAGCCTACTCCCTGGGGAGAAGCGCTGGAAGAAAATAATGAACCCAGGACCCAGGGGGTGGCCCAGATAGATAACCCCCCCTGCCCCCCACGGCCTTCCATGAATTTGGCCAGGATTTGTTCTCCCTGCCGGGAAAACATCGGAAGACACAGAGGGCGGATAAAAAGAGGGGAACTAGGATCTTGACCCAGTAACAGAAATCTACGCTTGTAGGGGAAAGAGGTGGCTCAACGGACAGCGGGGCGGGGCAGGCAATTAATGACCCAGTCGCCGGACCTAGTTCCCTGGGGGTTTTCCCCGAGGGGGAGACAGAGGTAGATCCCCCTGAGTTTGGACAAATGGGGACCTCACTCGGGAATTTTGGTGAGAATCAGGCCAATGATCCAATGTACAGCAATATTTGTAAATAAGGAGTCGAGGTAAATGCGGTCCCTGTGGAGGGGAGATTTGAGGGCCCAGAGCCATATTATGTGATTAAGGGTGATCTGCTATACAGAGTAGTCCGGGTCCAAGAGCAAGTCATAGAACAACTCTTGGTCCCACAGAAGCATCAGAGGGGCGTGATGGATCTGGTCCACAGCCATCTGTTTGGGGGCCATCTAGGGGTAGATAAGACTCTTGATTGGATTCTGCAGAGGTTTTTTTTGGCCCGGCATTTATGCGGCGGTCTGGCAATATTGTATCTCTTGTCCGGAATTCAGATATATGGGCCCCGACCACACCTAAGGGCCCCTTTGGTACCTCTACCAATTACTGAAATACCATTTGAGCGAATAGCTATGGACCTAGTAGGGCCATTGGAGAAGTCAGCCCGAGGTCATTAGTACATTCTGGTAGTACGAGATTATGCCACCCGATATCTCAAGGCCGTACCCCTACGGAACACAATGTCCAAGATCATAGCCAAGGATTAGTCCTTATTTTTTCCAGAGTAGGGTTACCTTAAAGAGATCCTGATGGTCCAATGGATCCTCTTTAAGTCTAAGTTAATGAAGTACCTATATACAGTGCTCCATATACGGACCCTCAGGACTTCAGTCTATCATCCCCAGACCGATGGTCTTGTCGAACACTTCAATAGAACATTGAAGAACATGCTGCGGGAAGTGGTTAGTCGTGATGGGAAAGACTGGGACGCCCTGCTGCCTTACTTGCTGTTTGCTGTATGGGAGGTTCCCCAAGCTTCCACTGGATTCTCCCCGTTCGAGCTGTTATATGGTCGCCACCCCAGGGGCATATTGGACATGGCCAAAGGGCTGGGAAGAACAGCTGAACCCCAGGAGAAACATCGTTGAACATGTGTTGCAAATGAAAGACCGGATAGCCCAAGTCACTCCCTTGTGCGCGAACACCTGGAGAAGGCCGAAGGGGCCCAACGGGCATACTACAATCGCCAAGCAACGACCCAGAAGTTCCAGGTGGGAGACCGGGTAATGGTGTTCATACCCACGGCAGAGAGCAAGCTCCTGGCCAGGTGGCAGGGGCCATATGAGATAATAGAAGCCATAGGAGAAGGTCCGACAGCTGGGTCGCCGGAAGCTGGAGCAGATCTACCATATAAATCTGCTGAAATCATGGCAGGTTAAAGAAGCACATGTGGTTGCGCTAGGGGCACCATCCCCTAAAAGCAACCAGCCCGATCAAGTGGGAATATCCCCAGAGTTGACTCCAGAGCAACGATCTGAAGTGATCAGCCTGATTAAATGCAACGAGGATGTGTTCTCAGAAAAGCCAGGCAGGACTACTGAGGTTCACCATCACATCCTCACAGAGGCTGGAGTGGAGTCAAGCCATACTGGATCCCGGAGGCCAAAAGAGAGGAGATCAGGACAGAGGTCAGGAAAATGCTGGCCTTAGGAGTCATTGAAGAATCTCATAGCCAATGGTCAAGTCCAATGTTTTAGTGCCTAAGCCGAATGGCAGCGTGAGGTTCTGCAACAACTTCCGAAAGCTGAATGAGATGTCCCAGTTTGATGCATACCCTATGCCCCAGATAGATGAGTTAATTGACAGATTGGGAAAAGCACAGTTTATGTCTACCCTTGACCTGACCAAGGGCTATTGGCAGATCCCCCTGGCCAACGCCGACAAAGAGAAGACTGTCTTTGCAACTCCAGAGGGACTATATCAGTACACCGTCCTCCCCTTTGGGTTGCATGGGGCTCCCGCTACTTTCCAAAGGCTCATGGACAAACTATTGCGACCACGTGGAAAGTACACGGCAGCCTACCTCGATGATGTCGTCATATATAGCCCCAACTGGCGGACACGCTTTGAGAAGGTGGAGGCAGTGCTGGATACTCTGAGGAAGGCGGGGCTGACAGCAAACCCCTCCAAATGTTCACTCGGGCTAGCTGAAGCCAAATACCTCGGGTATATAGTGGGGAGGGGCGTGGGGAGGCCCCAACTCAACAAGTTAGAAGCTATACAGAAGTGGCCCCGACCACTCCGGAAAAAACATGTCAGAGCATTCCTGGGACTAGTGGGGTACTATAGACGGTTCATTCCCCACTTTGTCACCAGGGCATGCCCATTAATGGACCCAACGAAAGCTCGGGGCTCAGACACAGTAAGATGGACGACCGCGGCTGAAGACGCTTTTTCAGATCTAGGGACGGCCCTCTGCACAGACCCCATACTCGTGGCCCCAGACTGGAGGAAGGAGTTTATCCTACAAACCGACGCCTCTGATGTAGGGTTGGGATGGTACTTTCACAAATGATCGGGGATGACAAACACCCCATCCTCTTCCTCAATAGGAAGCTCCTGCCTAGGGAATGGAAATACACTGTTGTCGAAAAAGAATGCCTGGCAGTAAAATGGGCCGTAGAAAGCCTCCGCTACTATCTCTGGGACGGAGGTTTACCCTTCTCATGGACCATGCCCCTCTGCAGTGGATGCACCACAATAAAGACAAAAATACGGGAATAACGAGATGATTCCTGTCACTTCAACCCTTCCACTTCAGAGTACAACATAGGTCTGGAATCCAACATGGCAATGCGGATGGCCTGTTGAGAGTGCACTGTTTGCCGACGGAAGTAGCCCAACCCCATAGTGTTGAGCGGGGGTGGGGGGGATATGTGGTAAACCCAGGACAAACAGCTACAAAGGCGGCAGGGGGGCTAGTAATTAGTCCCAGGGGGTTAAAAGGCCCCTCCCTATCCACTGAGGAGAGATAACCAGGGGGCAATAAGGTTCAGCTGGAAAAGGGGTTGCTAGGGAACCAATTAGGTTCAGCTGACTCCAACTACTTGAGACCTTTTTAAATCCTTCCCTGCCTGGAAGGAGGGAGGGAGTGAGAGGAGCAGAGAAGCTGCCAGTAAGCTGTTTGCAGCAAGACACCAAACCTTCCCAGTAGGGAGGCTGCACTCCCTCCCCAGAAGGGGAGGAAAACAAGCACAAGGGACTGTCAGAGGAGTGGAGTAGCAGTACCCTCTGCCACCTATAAGAATTTGCCTTGCCCGAAACTTGAGTCTCCAAAGCTAAAAAGGACTGAGCCTGCTGAGGTGAGCAAGGTATTTTGCCACAATACTTACTGAATACAGTATAGATTCTCACTCTTGGCTCTTAAAAAGATCTATTTTAAATGCCATGGAGCTGGGTTCAACTGTCTTCCATCATGCAATTGAGACACTATTGGTAATCCAATTCTGCATTTTGAGAAACTGAGCACATTGAGCAAAGTGTTTCTTTTTTCTTTGGACAAAAGCAATTTTTCTTTTTCACTTAAACTTTTAATATACTGTGGGGGTGGGAGGGAGAGAATGATTTAATCCATCAGGTTTATACCTATACTTTGTAGGGCCAGAATACCATGTATTAGTCTGTGTTGTGTCAAGACTTCAGACTGAGATTTGGCAAAATAACCATTTTTGTCTACTTCCACTTAAGGCATATTCCTAAATATTTCAGACCATTTGAGAGTCAAGATGCTCCTTCATTTCAAAGGTTCAATTAAGACTGTTCTCCAGTAAATAACTTGTGTGGAGTCAGAACACAGTATTTATTAAGCTTTCTTCCAGTGTGGTGGTGGTATTGGTGAAGTATTTCACGACTTAGGGTATGTCTACACTACAGCTGCCACAGTGGTACAGCTGCAGCGGTGCCACTGTAATACTATAGTATAGATACTTCCTACAAGGGTTTTTTCCATCAATATTTTTAATCCAGCTCTCTGAGAGGCAGTAGCTAGATAGATGGAAGAATTCTATGCCAGGAGTAAGGTCAACCTATCTATATCACACAGGGCACAAAATTTTTCGCAGCCTTGAGTGATACACCTTGGTTGATCTAATTTGTAAGTGTAGACCAGGCCAAAGTGCTTCAAGCAATTATTATTTGTCTTCCAAGTTATTACATTGTGTTTGTCAAAAAGCCTTCTGTTTTGAGAAAATGGACGTGAGCAATAGGCATTATTTAGAATGTGTATTTATTTGAAATGCTACAGAATTATTGAATTAATTATTTGAAATTCTAGAGAACGTATCCCCTGGTCACCCATGAATGCATGCGTATATATTATATATACACACGCTCCTGAGGGAATTCTGCACCTTAAAATTTTGCACACAATATTTGAAAATTCTGCATATTTATTTGTCAAAATAACACAATATAATCATGCCAGTTACAATTATTTTGGTAATTTATTTAAAAATATCTGTCAGCAAGTATGTCTGTAACAATACAGATCGCCTCCAAAAAAAATTCTGGTATTTATTTATTTATTTTATTTTGTCACACAGTTTCCTTACTAGGCATATTAATACAGAACTTTGTGTAATTCATTGAAATTATGATTCAGAATGGTGTTTTCTGCACCTGTCAGAAGCAAAGTGCAAAGGCTTGGGGGAGTTGGGGGGAGAGAGAAGGAACTGTAGCACTTCTTGGCTGGCTGTTCTGGCACCACAACGGCCTCTCGTGGGCAAAAGGCAGAACTGTAGCACTTAGGTAAAATGTTTATGTGGGAAAATACAAAATTATTCGAGACAGATTAATTCTGCACATCCACAGATGCGCAAAATTCCCCCAGGAGTAGTGATGGTGGTGTGGGAAGAATCTGAAGAGAAAACTTTAAAGAAATAAAATAATCTTTAATTTGGAGCGGTGACTGCTGGCCGGGCACCCAGCTCTGAAGGCAGCGCCCAGTAGTAAGGGTGGCGATGCCATACCACACCACCCTTACTTCTGTGCTGCTCCGTTCAGAGCTGATCAGCCGGAGAGTGGGGTAGCTGACTGAGGCCATAGCTCTGCAGGCAGCAGCACAGAAGCAAGGATGGCAATACCATACCATGTCATAGTTACTTCTATGCTGCTGCTGATGGCGGCTCTGCCTTCAGAGCTGGGCTCCCAACCAGCAGCTGCTACTCTCTAGCTGCCCAGCTCCAAAGGCAGTGCCAAAGTAAGGGTAGCAGTGCCGCAACCCCCTACAATAACCTTAAGACCCGACTCCTTTTTGAATCAGGACCCCTACAATTATAACACAGTGAAATTTCAGATTTAAATACTGAAATAACAAAATTTACTATTTTAAAAATCCTGACCATGAAATTGACCAAAGTGGACCATGAATTTGGTAGGGCCCTACCTATCTCCTTAGATAAAGAAGGGATAAATTTAAGGTCTTTGTTACTGAGGATTTAATCTGTCTGTATGTCCAATTTATTATTGTTACACTTAAGTACAGTCTTTAGGAATAAATTTGTAATGGGAGGAGTGGATGCAAAATGCTTACAAAGCTTTGCCTATTTAATAATGTGACTGGTATTTACTTTGATAGATAAGGGGCTGTTAGGGGAAAACAAGAGGCCAAAGCATTGTGTTACATTCCTTAGAACCAAAGGGGGGTTGGGGAAGAGGGGAAAGCAAAGTCATCCAAATGTGATTGTAACTGGTTCTGTCATTTAGTAGTTTGATGCAAGCCCCATGGCCTTGCCTATATAATGGTAATTTCTGACAAAATTGAAACTAGTTGGATTAGTAGCATAGACAAAGATTCAGTGAACAGAGCCATCTTTATAACCTGTTTAATTAAACTTACTTTCAGAGGCTTAACCAAACAAGTCTGACATCCATCACTATTTTTTTGACTAGTCTACATTAGCACACTCAAAATGTTTTTTCAGCATTTGCCACTTCCTGATACTAACTGGAAACTGAACTTGGAAACTACATTGATTTACTAAAGCCTTGTCCAGACTAGTGCCTTTTTGTAGTGGTGTAGAAATATCTCCTCGTTGCACTACTCCTGGTAGCAATGGTGGGAAGACACTAGTGTAGGTTGGATTGAGGCCTCTGTCTGCATTTTTACCTCTGGTCATCTAAATTTGCTCTTCTGGTTACTACCAGTGTTACTATTTGCAGTGTTGGAGGATCTGAGGCTAGTGTAAATATAGTTGTAACAGAAAATGTGATACCTATCAATAACTTAGATTTGATTAAAAGGTAGAAATCTTAGTAAGAGGGGTTATTGTTGCCAAAAATGCTACCTCTGTAAAACAATGAATTTGTCTAACAGCTGAAACACTGGGTGAAGAAAATCACCCAGAGAAAGGGGTAGGAGGCAAAAGTGGACTGAGTCTACTGTAGTGACTAGACCCTCCTAATAAGCATTTGAAAAGGAATGGGGGAACCAAGAAGTCTCTTAAACCAATTTAATCAGGAAAATGGGCATAAGAATAGTATCTTAAAAAATTGAGATAGATATCACGTATAAGAAAGTGAGCTGTAGCTCACGAAAGCTTATGCTCTAATAAATTTGTTAGTCTCTAAGGTGCCACATATAAGAAAGTGACTTTCCCACAAGTGACAGTAGAGGAAAGGTAGTCTTTTGTACAATGAACTAGAAACAGGTAAACATCTTTGAACAATGTCAGGTATATATGACCAATGTCTGAAGCAAGGAGGAATTGGGGAGACCCTTGAAGTCAAGGGAGGGAAAATAATTCCTGACAGGTAGTCTCTGACAAAAGGATCAGAGTAGAGTGATGCACAGGAAGTATCTTGCAAGTTGCCCCAAATGTCTGACAGTGGGGAAAAAAATCTCTTGTGAATGATAGAGAAGAGAAGGGTGTTTTGGAGCCTTATCTATAGTTCTGAGGTTTTGGTCAAAGAATTCTTATCCCAGAAAGTGCCTCAATTAGGGGTTCACCATGAAAATAACTTCAAGGATCAGAAAGGAAGTGCATTTAAAGAGATGCAGGTGATGGCAGATTCTAGCATAGTGACAATCCAGAGAGGTGTGGGTTTGGCTTAACAAAAGTGGCTTTTTCTCTAATTTGCTTGGGTTACAGAAAAGATTTTAAGAAACCAGTGAGATGACACATTTTCCAAGCTTGGGGAACAGAGAGAGAGGACTGTGCAGTAACAGTGTAAGTGCTGTTCTTTACTTACAACTTCTTATCCTGTTTAGAGGTATTTAATATTGTATTGTATGAGTCTTAAATCTGCCTTTAAATTAAGAAAATAAATTTAGAGTGTGACAAGTTATTTATATATTATTTGCATATTCCAAGGGAAAGAAACCTATTTCTGCTATTGAGACTGTCAGAGGTATAATGGCTTTGAACAATCACAGCAGCTATTAAAAGATGAAGTGAAATAAGACTTGAAAGGGTTTTGGGGCCAGCAAGACATACCAAGGAAATGGTATGCTTTGGCATAAACTAGAGCAGTCCAATGAATTATCTCTCCTATCCAAGTAGTAGTTGGGATTGTGCTCCCAGTCTTATCACCCATTCTGCCAGAATCTGAATCCATGGAGGATGCAGCTGGGAGAAGTTTTTCGTTACTTGTGGGAATGTCTCAGCATAACATTTATGATATCTCAGCATCTTGTGCTATGCTCTGCTGCATATATTGTTAGAGCAACTTGTCAAATACTTGAAGTAGAGGCAAGGGCCATAAACAAAGAAAAAAACATACTAGAAACTAATTGGGAGCTCACCATGGACCCTATTATTTTTGCAGTGTGTTTATGAAGGAGGATGGGTGTAATCACACTTTAATCAATTTTCAATTCAGTTCCATCTGAAATTTTAATGAGGGTGAAGTGATGGTCTCATAAAAGGGATATATAGGAAATTACTAAAGTAACGAAGTAGCATGAGACAAAGTTGAACTTGACATTTTCTACACTAGCCTCTTTTTTTTGTGAAATCTTCTATCATTGCACTTTTATTGGGGGCACTAGTATAGAGAAGTCACCATTTAACCACCATGTTGTTTACTCGGAGCAGGACTAAATGACCAAATAGAAGAAAATGCTAGCCACAGCTGTAGCTTGACTGCACTTGGAAGTGGAGGCAGGAGCAAACACCTCAGGGAGATGGTGCTACTCCAAATGATGTTGTAAAAGCTATAAATTATGGCATTGGATAAACATCCTTTAAATGCTCAAACTAACAAGACTTAGTTAACTTGTTTTTTGTCCTTTCCCATTAAGGGGGAAGAGTTTGATTTTACAAGCTGTAATTGTCTTATCTAACTTGGATAGCACCTGGGAATGTCAGTTCTCTCCTTCTTGATAACATACAGGCTTGTGTATAGCATATCTGTTTGTCATCCTGTGTACTTAATCTTTCTCTTCTCCTCCCTCACCCTCCAATAAAAGAGATTGTGTTTTGGCAGAGGGAGACACTGGCATAGCTGGCATAAACTGGCCACAAAACAGCTATCTGTTTCCTTTGCAGGAACAGATCTGACTTTACCATTTTATGTCCCTGCCCTCCAGGGATTATGGTTCAAGGGGTTAAAGGATGTGGTTGGTGTGTTCCTACACTCCATTTCTTCCCGTATAGCACAGTGGGCCAAAGGGCCCAATGCAGTAAACGCAGAAAGCTGCTTTCACATAAACTGTGGGTTGAACTACTCAGTGGTAAACTCAGCATTTGGGAGGAGCAGACAAACTCCCCTTCCATCTCTGCACCTGGCTCAGTGCCAACACAGTGATGAATTTCCTCCACTGTATCTTTTTCCTTGCTGCAAACCAAGGGATTTAGGTTCTTCTGAGGAGTGCCTCTAAACTAGCTCTTGCAGCCTCTTTTTACAAGACAGACCTGGCTTCCTTATGAGTCTATGAATCTTGTTCTGAAATGAACTTAAAGTTAATTTGTCAATCATTAGTATGAAATAGAAAAATATTTAAAATAATTTGTCTTTTGTTCTAGGATGTCTTTCTAAGACTATTCAAGACTGAATGTAGTCAAATCATGGTATATTTTTAACTGATTACTTTTTTTTTTTTTTTTTTAAGAAAAGGGTAAAGAGGGTAAAGGGTAACTAGCTCAGAAGATGGCCCTTGGGTTACTCACACTATGTAAATAGCTGTCCTGAGACTATAGTCTAGGGTACGTAAAGATGAGACTGCATGTACATGCATTTTGTCAGCTGCAACTTGCATATCTTCTTTAAAGATATTTCTTTAAATAAATAAATAAATAAACAAATTAAATAAAACCAGCTTTGTTTTGACGAGAAGGTGGCTTCACAGAAATACATTCTCTCTATGCCTTCTGATCTGCGCACAAACATTTTACTATTTTAACTAAATCTGTTCTGAAATGTATTTAGTTGAATATGTGTATCTCCCGTATTGGCACTCTTAAATCTATTTTAGTGGCTTATATCCATTTAGCGTAGTCTGGGTTTGTTGTTTTGTTTTTAAAAGTATCCTCTGCTGCCCAGGTGTGCCAGGTTGAGGATCCCTATGTCCAAGCGGACTGATGCAAGGTAACTGCAATATAGATCTATATCTAGGCAGTAGTAACTTGTAGTTCTGCATTATGGGAGAAGGAGAGTATAGAAGGAAAAGTAACTAACTGGAGGTTGTAAGAGGGTGCGGTGGGGTGGCTGTTTCATTGTGTGCTCTATCGTTGGTTCCCTTTCCATGTTGTATTTGTCGTCTTTTCCATATCCTAGTTACATTAATTTTGCACAACCACAGGATGCCAGATAGGTGGAAGTTGTTACATCAATTACCAAAACCCACTTAGGTGGTGGTGTAAACCACCAGTGAATACATTTCATAGATTTCAGTTAGAATTGCACCTGTCTACACTGTGGTAATTTTGGCTCCTGGCAATTGAAACAAATATCCGTACTCCTATAGCTGATGCCTTTAAATTTATTAAAAATGGAAAGTTTTAAGTCCGGTTGGCATACACTTCAAAAAGTCCCTTGCAAAGACTGGGAGTCTAGACCAGCGTTTCTCGAATGCGGCCACCAGGGGCTTTTTGTGCGGCCGCAGCCCCCTGGGTGGTGAGTGCGGGGGGAGGGGTGCAAAGCAGTGGCCCTCCCCCCAGGACTGCCAGTAGGGGTTGGACCCTGTCCCCCTCTGGAGCCACAAATACTGCCGGAGCAGGCAGGCTCCAGCCTTGTGGTGGCGGGCTCCATTCCCTGGCCACAGGCTCCTCCTTCCACCCTCACCTGCTGCCTCCTCGGGCCCTGGGCTCCAGCCGTGCAGCAGTGGGCTCTGACCCCCAGCTGCAGGGTTTCAGACCCCAACCGTGGGGCCATGTGGCAGTGACTGCCGACACCAAGCTCTCTCCTCCACCCCCCCGCCCATCATCTCTGGCCCTGATATGCCTCCCCATCGCCCCGGCCCTCACTGCATTCTCCGACCCCAGTCCCCAGCTGCGTGGCTCCAGTCCCCTGACTAACCCCCCCACCCCTCCAATCACCTCTGGCCCTAGCTGCCTCCCTACACACCTCCCCATCCATGACTTAATTTGTCCCCCAGCTTGCCAGAGTTGAGTATGTCTGTTGTGAAAAGTGATGTTTGTTTGTTTTGTTTATATCGCTTTTCACTTCCTCCCTGCTAGCTAGCAAGTCTGCTGCTATGAAAAGTGATATTAACAAAATACAAATATCACTTTTCACAGAAACAGACGTACTACTAGCAAGTCTTAAAAAAATAAGCAACAAAAAAAAAAGACAAAAGAAACAATAACAAAAAGGGACAGGAACATGCAAAGCACGTTATTTGTTTCTGTTCTGTTTAGGTCCAGTAAAGAACAGAGAAAACTAATTATTTTTATTATTGAGTCTGTGAAGAAACCCTGCATAAATAAATGACAGTGATTTGGACATGTATATATGCATATTTATTTGTTTTCCTAAAGCTAATTGAGTGTTTTAGGAAAAATTGTGAGTGGCAGTCTGAGGCCACCAAAAAATTTCATGAGAACCCCTGGTCTAGACCCATATGCTTACTCCAAAAGGAAGTTTTCAAGAGTCCATCAGTGGCCATCTAAAAGTATCTATGGATTGTGCTTAAAATTAATTTAAGCTTTAAATAGTAAGGCTAAATAGACGTTATTTGCATTTGAGTGCACTTTGTGATGCCGAATTCAGTAAGCATCTATAAGTCAGGCTACATTTTAATCATGGATATTTTTAGTAAAAGTCATAGACAGATCACGGGCAGTAAAGAAAAATTTACGGCCTATGACCTTTCTATGACTTTTACTATATACTCCTGACTAAAACTTGGAGGGCAGCCTGGAAGGAGGCACAGGTGCTGGGGAGGGGTGTGTGGCCTGGGGGTTTGTGCCGCTGTGGGGGAGTCGTGGTGTGGGGGAGTAGGGCTGGGAGAGGCTCCCTACCTGGCTCCTGGGAAGCAGCAACCCCAGATCCACATGCTGCCTCCATTCCGCCCCAAGCCCCGGTTCTGCAGCTCCCGTTGGCTGGGAACCGCGGCCAATTGGAGCTGCGGTGGCAATGCCTGCAGGCAAAGGTAGCACGTGGAGCTAGGACCTGAGGGAGGGGAGTTCCTTTCACCCTTCTGGGGAGCACCCCCCCCAGGTAAGCACTGCCCCAATTCCAACTGTGAATCCTCCCCCCCTCCCCCCACACACACACCCAAACTCCTGCTGCTGGGAGAATGGGAGGGTTCGAGACTGCCCCAGTAATGGTGGGTGCGCCTGGCCCAAGTGCTGCCTGAGCTGCTCAGCAGCCCCGGGCCAGGCACACTGACCACTGCAGAAGTCACGGAGAGGTCACAGAAAGTCACGGAATTCGTGACTTCTGTGAGCCTTATCTATAAATACTCCAGTGGTTAATCTTCTATTATAATATGAATATATTTATTCTGAGTGAGTCCAAGCCCTTTTATCAGAAGTTTTTCCAGTTACTCAATTTCAGTGTACATAGTCTTGTAATTGATCCTTTATAAATAATCTAATACTAATTCGTCAGACTTTTACCCTATAGAAATCCTAACTCTCAGGCTTTGTGATTCCATGATCTTGCACAGAATCGGGCTATTATTTGGGGTTCAGTGTAACTAAACTTCATTTGAACTGTATTTTTCAGTTTGTAGCCAATCTTTGACAAATTTTTATCCAAGAGGTCTGCATCCAAGAAGATTTATCGTACTCCCTGCTAATACTCTGTGTGCGTTTAGAGTTTGGGTGGGCAGGCAGGGAGAGAATTGAGGCCTCAGAAATTTGACATTGAGCAGTTTCCAAACAGTGAGGGCTGGTGTGTTGTGCACTAGCGAACCCAATTAGCCTCCTTCACTCACTTACGTAGCACCAGTTGCATCCAAGCTACTTGCCATTGGTCTGTTTAAAATATGTCCTTATGTCCATACTTTGGCTGACATGACTGATTTAAGGTGCAAACTGTCAAAGGTGCCAGCTCATGTGACTGTTGAGCCTCTTTAGCTCCCTGGCTCAGAGTCCCTGTCATGCTTCCACCTACACTATTGCAGATGTCCCAGCATTATTATCAACTGTTACTCTTTTAACTGTCAGTGGTTGTTCCCTGGCTTCAGTGAAGAGTGAGTGGTCCACTTGGAGTAGGGGACTTTAGAGGTAGGGAGAATGTGACTGGGAGGGATGGGGCTATTGAGAATGTTTCCTACTTGTAGTTATCAAGTGGAGTTGTCAAGCTATGATAATGAGAAAAAATTGTTACTTTACAGGCAGAGTTGGAGGCAAGAGCTTTTAATTGTAAATCTGAACTTTATAAATGTTCCAGATTTTTAGTACCTACAATATTATAATAATTTTTAAATCATCAGGTTTGTGGGTAGGTTTTAATTTGATGGTGAAAGGAGATTTTTAAAAACTTTATTGTAAACTGAGGTCCTTTATAGAAAATTGTTGTTCTTGTTATCTTACATAGTATGGTCTAGTGAAACAGTATTATGTATTTGTTCCCACCTTTTTTTAATGTGGCTAAGTCAACAAGGATTGAATTTGCTGTGATGTGACTGTGTTAATGATGAGGGGTGTGTGTGTATATAAATAAAGTATATTAATCTTCTGAGTTTTATATATCGGAGCTAGGGATTTTAGGAGGCAGTTGGGTTTGGTGTCTGAAATACACAGGTTGGCTGAACTTCGGGCTTTTTTCCCTATGAAAATGGGGTGCACTATAACATGCAGATAAGGATGAAAGAAAGCTGACATTTTATTTTTCTTTAAAATAAAAAAATCAAGTTTTTAAATAATACAAATAAGGTTTTGCTATACCGATAGAACTGTAGCTGTTGAGGCCCAGAATCAACAGCCTGTCTCCTTCCTAAGCCCCAGAATGATACACAAACGAGGATAAGATATGCATTTGGTTGTCGTAAGGGTGTGATGTGTAGGTGTGATCAGAGGCTGCTGACTAAATCAGGCCCCATTCAGAATTTATGGGGGAGGAGTGCAGGAAGTGGGGTGGTGGTGCCCATCTTATAACTTTTAGCCCACTGGTTAAAACACTAACCTGGCATGTGGGAGACCCAGGTCCAATTCCCTTCTCTCTGTCAGTGCTGGGAGAGAATTTGAACAGGGCTCTCCCAACTCTCAGTAGAGTGCTCTAACCACTGAGCTATGAGAGACGCTGATGTATCGCTTCCTTATTCTCTCTTTGTTAAAGCTATTCCATTGTGGATAAATAATCAGAGTCATTGGAGCAGTTGGACTGGACGTGTGTGTGTGTGTGCGTGTGTGTGTGTGTGGTGGGGGGGGAGGGTGGTGGTACCCTAACCACTGTACTGCAGTCATGCGCTCGCTCGCTCTCTCTCTCACCTAATGACTGTATATGTGTCCACAGAGGAATAGTCATTGGACCTGAGAGAGAGAGAGAGAGAGCGTGTGTGTGTGTGTCCCCTTTTAAATTCAGTGTACAAAGTAAAAATAGTTGTTCAGAAAACTCAGCAACTGTTTTTGGAAGATATTTTTAAATAGGGATTGACTTATACAAATACTAGTTAGCCATCGCTGGCCAACTGTTCTTGGTGATAATTAGATTTTAAGTAGTACACAGCAACAAAATAGTCTATTTTAGAAATTGTAAACTGCAGTCTTTGTAAAGTATAAATATTGTTGCAAAATATAAAATGTAAAAGACGGGGAGGATACTTTAAGGTTATTTTTATTGGAAAGACTGATGTTTTTGAAAGTTTCTCTTTTCTTTGCTAAAGAATAAATTTTGGTAGTCTTACTGAGCCTATTTTGTAACACAGGAGTTTCAGGAAGCACAATATCAACTTTTCTTCATACTTGTCAAAAATTTAAGCTTATAGTTTTTCAAGTGAAAATCCAAAAGACCAAATTCTGCCCTCCATATTTCAGTGAAAACCGTGTGTGTGTGTGTGTGTGTGTGTGTGTGTGTGTGTGTGTGAATAAGAACTATGTACAAATATTTTAAAGACTGAACTTGGCCCAAAACAAGGATTTTTTTTTTTATGGGCAAAGTGCAGGGAAGAGAAGATTAAATCTACTGAAAAGATAAATGTTCTGTAGATGTTTTGGGCTACAGCAGTTTTCATTTACAACTTCTCTTTGGAAAACTGAGAGTTAAAGGATTAAAAGTATTGGTTAGGATAATAGAGGTATTACTACACCAGTGCTGTTTAACAAATTTTGTGACATGCTATAGACAACCTTTTATGTACAATGAATTAGAAGTGTGGATTAAGAGTAATGTATTGTGCATTAGTATGTTTTGCATGCATGATATTTACATAACTGAAAATGTAATGTTCATATAAGTTTCTAATATTTACGTCGTAAAACATATTGCAACTATGCCCCATCTTGTACTCTCAGGCCAGAGTTTAATTTCTCTTTATTAGTTATTCTGATGGGGAGATTCCCAGTCCCCCTTTTTGCCACTTTAGGGGAGTTTTATGTATCACCTTTAATTGGATTGGTATCCAAGAGACAGTCATCTTTAAATCAAGCATCCTCTCCAACCAGTTTAGTCGTGATAGTTTGCCATATGCTTGTGCATCCTTGATGGATGGTTCCACTGTGGTTGAGAAAAATAGGAGAGGATTTTTAAACAGGGCTATCTTTTTTTTTTTTTTTTTTTGTCTTTTTTTTTCTTCCTTTCAGCAGCAAAATGGTATGAAATTGAACTGCTTTTCTGCATTCACTGCCTCCCATTGTGAATGGAACATGTATCATGTGTCAGCATGCCACTCGTATCAGATGTATTAATTGGCTAAGAAAATTAGTTCTAATTTACCTCCTTGGCTGCTGTAAGTAAATAGAGCCCTGCTTAAAATTAATAATAATTGGTCTCTCGCTCATTTTAGAGTGTAGGGAGGTTATATTAACTTCATTATGAAACATTAAGCAAAACTTGTGACAAATTAGGGCAAGGTTTGAAACAAAAATGCACAGTTCACATGTTCAACACTTGCCATTTTAAAATTAATAGATGGGTGACAGATCATGTTAAAAAGATACATTCAGTTTAAAAATCACTTCTATTTGAATGTTTTTACTTATTGTAATTAAAAATAAAATTACTATAAATGAATGAGAAATTTTTTTGTTCATTGTTTTTACTTGTGTATTTGATAGCAATCTACAAATCACTTTCATTGTCTCCCTGTATAGTCGGTCGAGGCCCAGTCCTGTGCACATTTTATATACGTAACTTTACTGTCTGAGTAAAGCTACTTGTGTGTTTCCAGGATTGGGCCTTTAATTAGTTTCCCCTCTCTGTGTAGGTTTTTCACACAGGAACAGAAGTTAGAAAGATAGGAAAAGAAAAATGATTGTAAAACCACAGGAATTGGCCGGTGGTTGCGAGGGTTGCATCAGTATAACTAAAATATTTTGAATGCCACACCTTAAGTAAACTTCTACAACTTTGTGTGTGTATTCTCCTGTAAGCCAGGTTTAAACCAAAGTGAATGTACACACGCAAAGTTGTAGAAGTTTAATTAAGTCTGCTTAATCTCTTGCCTTTAATTAAACCACTGCAATTTCTGTAGTCAGGCCCTGAAATGATTTCTAATTTTATATTTAAAATTGAGTAGTTGTGACAATGTGTCGCTTTAATGCACTAGCTTTTCAATTTTGTAGTCGTGGATGCAAGTCCAGTTGTTCTTTGCATGTCCTCTGTATATTTCCATTAATAGGATGCACTGACCAGATGCAGCTTACACAGTGGAATTCTAACTAGCAGTGCCCATTGGAGTGTTTACCCTCCCCCACTTCTCTCACCATTCCTGAACATTGTTAGGGCGAGGTTATAAAAGAGGCAGGGTACTCTGTCTGCCTCAGTTCCTTCCTGCTGCAACCGGCTGTCAGTTCAGGAACAAACTTCAGGCCTTCCTCCTGGAGCCTTTTCTTCAGTGCCTTCTGAATAGTTTTAGCATAAGCTTTTAGGATATAAAAATATATAGTTATTTTTAGGTAGTGTTAATTTGTTTACATTTACATATATATTTAATGAAGTGTTAGATTCGACCCTTTAGTTTTGAGAGAACATCCGAATATTAAGAGGTTGGGATTTAACAAATGTAGTGTCCATTAGTGTTCTTGACATCCAGTGTGCATACTAGCTGCCTGGTGTGTGTCGAAGCATGATAGTCTCTGTCAGGGTGTTCAAGATACTTCACTTTTATTCTAAGCAAAGATGCTGTGACAGAAGAAACTGCAGGCTACAGTAGTGTAGGAGGCATTGGCAGCCTCCAGAACTGATACTTCACTAGGATCCAAGAGATTCCACAAACTGGCTTCAGTCTCTAATACCTCAAGAAGCAGCAAAAATTTCTGGAGAACTTACCAGCTTCAGTTCCATACTCTACAAAAGTTATGAGACATGATCCAACATTTACTGGATCCAAGCCTAAAAGCCGAAGTCCCCTTACTACTGTCCGTCTCTGTATCCAGAGCCAGTCCATGAGAGAAGTTCTTCAGAGCTGTGAGTTCCAGTGCCAGCTAAGAAACCAGTGACGAGAAAGGACTCTGTTACAAGCACCAAGAGATGTTCTGTGTGCACTCCAGATGATGATATGAAAATATGCTAATAAGTGTGAATATAATGTAACTGGAATATGCTTCAGAAAGGTCTCTTGTAAGATATCATTACAAAGCTCATAATCTACTGTGTGTGTTCATCCTATTTGTATAAATATATCATTCTTTTATCTGAAACTCGAAATATGAAATATAACTCTGAGGTCCTATTGTAATTATGTGAAGTGTGGGCCATTAATGGTGGCTTGGAATCGTGATGACTCCATTAACCAGGCCAATTGGTTGTAAATGGCTCTGGTTACTTGCAAGTCTTTCTGTATACCTGTGTGCTGGCAAGGGGAAATCTTACTGTGACATGTGATCATGTCACCTGAACTGGAATCCATCTTTAACCTGGTGCTTTTCCATTTAGAAGGAGGGGTGGGAACCCAGAGAGGGACAAAGGATTCCCACCTTGTGCAAAAGATATACAAGGGGGTGGAACAGAACACAGGATGCTGCAGTCATGAGAAATCCCCTAGCTACCACCTGAGCTGGAACAAGGGCTGTACTAGGGGAAAGGATTGGGCCCAGACTAGGAAGACATCCAATCTGTGAAAGAAGCTTATTGAAACATCTCTGAGGGTGAGATTTTTATCTGTATTCAGTTTTCTACAGTATTGGGCTTAGTCTTGTGTGTTTTATTTTGCTTGGGGTAATTTACTTTGTTCTGTCTGTGATTATTTGGAACCACTTAAATCCTACTTTTTGTGTTTAATAAAATCACTTTTTACTTATTAATTAACCCAGAGTAAGTATTAATACCTGGGGGAGGAGGGCAAACAGCTGTGCATATCTCTCTACCAGTGTTACAGAGGGCGAACACTTTGAGTTTACTCTGTATAAGCTTTATAACGGATTTATTTGGGGTTTGGACCCCACTGGGAGCTGGGTATCTGAGTGCTGGAGACAGGAGCACTTCTTAAGCTGTTTTCAGTTAAGCCTGCGGCTTGTGGGGGATGTGGTTCAGACTTGGATCTGTGTTTGAAGCAGGCAAACGTGTCTGGCTCAAGCAAGGCAAGGTAGTGAAGTCCCAAGCTCGCAGGGAAAACGGGCTCAGAGGTAGTCTAGGTGGCAGTCCCAAAGGGATTTCTGTGATCCAACCCATCACACTGTACTTTCAGATCTGACCATTTGGATCCTAAAACTCCTGAACTGAAGACTAAGCATGAGGAGGCAGATTCTCAGATACAGAAAGAGGGAGCTGAGTACTGGTTCCAAATGGGCTTGCCAACAGTCTGTTACAGGGATTGCACAAATCTACCACATGGATCTGCATCTTCATGTCTCGGGTCTGGCAGCATCAGATAAACACTTATTCAGAGTAACAATGATAACTCTGGTCATGCATGCTTGATTGATAGTCCACCACTGACAAAAAGAAGAGGTAGAAGACGTATGAATTTCTCTACCTCTTCCGTTACCCAAGATCCTTTCAGGATTTCTGAATAAGTACTTTCACCATTTTCTGTCCTGCAGCTGAAATCACTTATACGCCTTTACAGTTGGGATCGTAAACAAGTTTGAATTTGCAACCGGACTTTGAATCTGAACTAATCCCATGTCATAAGGAGAAGTATACTTCCAAAGAAGGGTATGGAGGGTCTTTATCCTAAATTCTATTGCATGGATCCAAATATGGACTTCTAGCTGGACTGGCAAGTCTGTCGATGGGTGAGATGGTCATGCTGGCCCTTCCCTGGACACCATAGAGAGCTTGAGCATCCCTTTGATATAAAGAAACTTTCCTACCTAAGATTTGAGAGAGAGTGCAAGCATCCGATCCAGTTTCTTGATTAGTCTATAGGTAAAAAACAGTGCCTACTATCTTACTGGACACTCTCTTTTAAAGAAAGAGGAACTGATGATAGCTGAACGAAGTTATGAAACAGATAATGAATTGGAGAATTAGACACCCTCAGATGTTACTGAGGGGGGATTACAACTTCTTTTTCCCCTCAGAGGATGCAGTTCTCTTCACAAGCTAATTTACAGGATGGCCATGACTCTAGGGATTTCCTTTTATCTATTGAGGAGACTTCTCACCCCCCATATATGACCACCTGGGTTCATTCTCTAGAAACAGAACTATACTTCCTCTTTGATAGACTTTCTCATTCAGCAAAATCAATCTGGTCTTCACTTGCCTCAGCACAGTCTATATATATAATGAGAGAGAGAGAGAGAAACTTGTCCTTCAAAAAGGCTTTTCAATGTTCTGTACACATCCAGCCCCAAACTCTCTTTATTGGTGGAAGCCAATAAACCACAAATATAACCTCAGATTTGACATGAGGACAGAGAGGTGTTTAACAGTTCCCACCTTAGCTTTTCCTACCGCAACTGGAGATTGCATGTGCCATTTTTATGGCACCAGCAATCAGTAACTTTGGACAGGTGATTTTTAGAGACAGTACACAATGGATAATGCACTTCAGTTTGTGACTGTTCCGAATTCCTCCTTCCCCTTTTCATGAGAACATGTTGAAATTAGGGTTCCCTCTCTTTTTACAAGCAGATATGCTACAAAGGAAGTTCTGAGCAGTTTTGGGGAAAATGGTTTTATTCAAGCTATTTTCTAATTCTAAAAAAAAAACAAAACATGAAGGTCCCTATTGGCCATCAGTATGCTGAATTCATTTATGAATACTTTTTTGATTCCATATGGTGTCCATAAAATATTATTTCTATATCTCTGTAAGATCATCCCACCACATTTTGTATTGTAAGGAGATCACTTCTAATATAAAATCCTCCTTTTTGGTCTTTCTACCACCCCAAGAGTTTTTATGAAATGCTTTCTGGTAGTTGTGGCAAATTTAAAGAGGCAATGGATTTTTGTCTTGCCTAATCTAGACAATTTTCTGATCAAAACTCCATCCAGAAAAAGATAGCTGGATCCCAGATATGCTCCCTCTTTGAGAGACTACGACACAGAATAAACTGAGAAAAGTCATTGCAACATCCATGCAATACTTTCTGTTTATAGGAGCCACATTGGACTCAAAACTTAGGCAGAGCATTCCTTTCAGAGAAAAGATTTGTAAACATATGGTCAGCCATCACCATTCTGCATCATTCTCCATAGCAGATGATCATTTTTCTCAAGCTGATAGGGGGTTGTAATTTCTGCCATGTGCATAAAGTCTTATTCCTGTTCAAGAAAGAGGTCTTTACAATACTGGTTGGCAAAGAATTGTAAATCCAACTTAAACAGTATATTTGAAAAGGAAATCCAAGCTGTGGTGGACTCACTGTAACAGTGTTATGAAAGTAGTGTTCTTCAGTCTTCTGACAGTCAATTATAGTCACTATAGATGCACCCAATCTAGACTGGAGAGCTCATTTAGAGAGTCTGATGCTTTGGGATCATTGGACTCCCATGGGAAAAAAACGTTATCTCTGTGTGTTTTTTGGTCTTTCTCCAACAATGTACCCAGGCATACATTTTTGCTTAACACATCTACAACATTTCAGATTAATGTATTTCCTTCTCCATACCCTGCATAGTAATAGATGTCATAATGAACATAATAGATTTTTATGTAAATAAGTATTTCAGGTTTCTTGAGACTTTATATATGACTAGTCTTTAGATATAAATGAAGGAGAAGTCATTCTGAGATTTATTAGACTTTAGCTTTCTAGTTGTTTCTTATGAGATTGTCCTAAAGTCCCTCTGAACTCTTCATGTTCTGTCTATACTGGGAAACTGAACAGTTGCCAAAAACAGTTCTTTGACTCCTGAAAACTTTTTTATTAGTGTAACCTGGACAAAACTGTTTTCAGTACTGTTTCAGGAAGTGTAGCAAAGTTCTACAAACAGCACAGGCACTAAAACCGTCTGTCTCTAGATTAAGGAAGACAGTACTGCATCGGTTACTCGGGCCATGTCTTCACTAGAAATGCTGTAGCTCTTCAGTGTAGATGCTAATTAAAGCACCGGGATCTCCCGTCACTGTAATTAGTCTACTTCCCCGAGAGGTGCTACCTAGGTCGCCAAACAAATTCTTCCGTTGATCTAATGTTGTCAATGCTGGTTGATTTTTCACATCTCTGAGTGACGTCGCTGGGTCACCCTAACTTTTTAGTGTAGCCCTGGTCTTTAGTTTACATGTAGAAGTTTATCTTCACAACCACAAAAGCTAGAAATGATTCTGCAGAAGTTGCTGACACTTGCCCAAGAGCTTCCTACATTCGCCGATCCACTGTATTTTTTTCAGCTATGCTAGCCAGAGTGGTTATTGTGAATATAAAGCACTGTTGAAAGTTAAAATACTTCAGATAAAATAGAGCAGGCTACAGTGGTTCATTTCTTTCATATAGGCAAGTCTTGAGAGAATGGCTTTGTTTTAGGAGTTCTAGCATTGTTGGCAGCCAGGAAGTGCAACGTACTTTAAATGGTGACAGCTATTTAAAGTATTTGGCATTGTTATGAGACCATTACTAGGTATATTGGCAAAATGTGCAGTTTTTTTAATGCAAAGCACACATGAATCTCAGATTTTTTTCATTGTCTGGTTGTTAATATTTGTGTGAAAAAGTTTGTAAATAAATCGTATACATTTCCTTTCCTGGATTTGGGACCAAGTTTATCTAAATACCATAGTAAAGGAAGCTTGGAGAATTTTTTTGTCTATCTTGTGAATTTATTCGGTTTTAAACTTACCTCCCTAATACTTGTTTACACAATAGTACTTCTATAGTTAAAACATTTTGCAATGGTACTGCTGAATAGTAACTAGTTTAAATATCTTCTTCTGGTTTCCCATATTTCTGGTGACATTCACAGTAATGTGGATTCCAGTTTGAGACTCAAATACGAACTATAACTAGAAAGTTTAACTTCCCAATACTTCACAGTGTGAAGTGTTTCTCAGCATCTGAACTTTTTCATTGGCTTCCTGCGTAAGGGCTTGATCCTGCAACGTGCTGAACGGCCTGGCAGTTAAGCATGTGCTTAACTGTAAGCCCGAGAGTAACCCCATTGACTTCCAGTGCAATTGCTCCCATGCTTAAAATTAAAAATACACTTAACTGCTTTGCTGGATTAGGGCCAGACTGTTCAGCACCTTACAGGATCAAGTCCTGGAAGGTTAACTGTTTTCTGTAAATGTCTGATTTTTCTTTACCCTATTGTCCGTCTATCTGCTCAGTCACTGTAAAATGATCTATAAGACACTATCCTATCTATAGTGGCTAGATCAGTGAATCTTAACATAATATTGTTGATTACAGGATAATCATGGGGCAGACCGGAAAGAAATCTGAAAAGGGACCAGTTTGTTGGCGGAAGCGTGTAAAATCAGAATACATGCGACTGAGGCAGCTGAAGAGGTTCCGCCGGGCAGATGAAGTTAAGGTATGTCACCTGTAGCTCCTTCATGAAGATCTTATGTGGTAGGCATTGATAGGTAGGAATGGATTTTCTTCTGAAATATAAGTTTAGAATGGAAATCTTGCACTTAACAAAATATATTTTATGTATGTATTTGTTGGAAAATATGATTTTTTTTTTCTGAAGGAGAAGATATAAATACTCATTTTTTTTAAATAAAAGGTGTTGCACATCCCAATTAACATTAAGTGCCAAAAATTGTGTTAATGTCTAATTAGAATTATGAATTTTTAGGCAGGCATTTACACAATACATTCAGTTACAGATTTAATTCAGTCAGGATATATCAAAGATCAATATTCATTTATGCTTGAAAAATCCTTGCAGTTTTTAGGGGAATTGGTTCTGTGGAGAATGGCCATATTCTCCCTGTCCTGCAGCACCATCATGAAACACTAGATCTCCAAACATTCAGAAATGGCGTGCATGTAGGAGGAGGAAGGAGGGATAGTACAGTTAATCTCAGTACCTCTCCACAGACAATATTGAGTTAGTTCAGAGCTTTTCCACCACATCCCTTCCACTCCATTTTTGTTTAATTCCTTTAATGTAGGGGGGAAAACAGTAGAGATGGGCTGGTGTTTTTATTTCCACATTCCCGTAATTCAGAAATGACTGACTATACTTTCTCACCTTTAAAAAAATAAAACCATATCATGGCTGAGATCAAGCCTGAGTAACTTAAAATTGAGTTATTGAGAACGGAAGTATTAGATCATGAAGTACAGTGTTGGTAATATAGGCTGTGTGTAAAAATTATAATCTTTACAATAAAACGTGGCACTAGGATCCTTAAGTCTGTTTGCCTTTTATATCATATGCATTAATGCCAAGGATTTTTGTGACTTTATATATAAATCAATCCATCTGGAAATGATGAAAGGATGTTTTTCTTTGATTTGTATTGTTTAATCATGAAAATACAGGACCCCTCTTTTTGCCAGTGAACATGGCTACTTTAAAGAAAAATAACTGTTCCATAATTCTGTATTTAAATATTTAAGAGGAAAAATACTTTTCAAAACAGGTAGAAATGCTGACAATTATTTTCTAGTAAAATTTGTGTTCATTTTATGTATTATGGTGCTGCTTAAGTGCAGTTAGTGTTTTCAAAGATGTATGCTTTGTTAATAAAATAGACCTGATAGTACTTGAAGAGGTTATTAAATTAAATTTGACTCCTTTCTTAATTTGCTTGCAACAGTCACAATTCTCTTTCACTCTTAGAGTATGTTTAATTCTAATCGTCAGAAGATACTGGAAAGAACAGAAATCTTAAATCAAGAATGGAAACAACGTAGGATACAGCCTGTACACATCATGACTTCTGTGAGCTCATTGCGTGGGACCAGGGAGGTTGGTTAACGTGTCGTGGTAATTCTAGTTACAAAGTTGTCAGCACATTTTGGTTTTACTGGTGAAAAATCAGCTGGCAGATCATGTGTTAGCCACTAATGTTCTCTTTTCATATGAAGCCCTAGCACCTTTCTAGGAATTATTGATTATTACTCCTATCAGATGCTTACTAAGAAGAAATCAATAAAATACTACTTAAGATCCAAATGTGCACAAAATTAAGACTTTTTGCTGCAGAAAATGCTTAGGTCACACATTGCCATCCTTTAATCAGGCCTTGTCTCATGGGAACTTGGAGTCTGATCTAGCTGCCACTAAAGTCAGTGGAAAAACTTCTGTTGCCTTAAATGGCAGCTGGATCAGGCCCTCACTTCATGCATGAAAATAGTGAACAGATTAGTTTGCGTGGGCCTCGCTTATACTAGAAAAGTTACACTGGCTTAACTAAGTAGGTTGAAAATGGATGTAGTTTAAATTGGGGAAAGTAACTGAAATACTTTCCTCGTGGATTATATTTTCTAAATGGGCAACCTACCCTAAATTCTCAATTACCGAGGGACAATCTTCACTCATTGATTGATATATGTGCGTTCCATAACCAACTCTCTCTCTAATTTTTTGTGAGTGATGTACCCGAATACTTGGATGCTAATATCTAAACTGTATTCTTAAATTTACTCACCAAATTTGGGATACTGCTGATTGTACACTATATGTATCTTATGACTTTAAAAACAAACTTTGTATTTGTGGATAATTTAAACGGTATACCCATACATACAGACACTCTTTTCTCAACCTGTGTAGTATATAATTTTAAAGTTAGCTTTAATAAAATTTTTAAATCTGTTCTTAAACTGGTGCCAAACCCTAATGTCAGCACACTTAAACTAGTTTAGCTTCCGGTGGTAGACTGACTTTTTGATGTGAAATGATCTGATGACAAGGAAAGTGTTTTCCTACTTGTCAGATTGAGAAGGGCTTGCCATAAACAAAATGAATTTAATTGACAAATCTTCTGCATTTTGGGAGGGTGATGACTTTTTATTAAGGTGCAAAAAAGTAACAGAAAATCTGAAATTTTTAAAAGGGAGCTTTTATACAATTAGTACTTTTAGCCATAAATATATGTATCTTCCGTTTTGTCGTTTTTGAAACTATTTCCAGCCCATGTGTCTTAGTGTTCCTTCTACTCCTCTCTTATGAAAGTAGTCCTGCAAGCAAAAATAGAAAACAGATGATTGGCTCCAGTCCTACAAAACAATGCACACAGGCAAAGCCACACTGAAGTCAGTGGGGCTCCATATTTGCATGGGCTACACTCACATACATACAGGATCAGAGCTTTTGACAGTAGTTTTAACAAATGCTGAAAACAAAAATTGTTAGGTAAAGGTCATGCATCAATTTTTCAGTTCTTTGGAGGAAAAGGACCAAATTTCACCTTCAGAGTTATGATTTGAATATATCAGATTTTGACTTGCTAGCTTGAATTGCCTTCCTGATGAAAGGGGAATTTTATGTTAATTTCCTGTCTGAATCAGTGAATTGATTATTGCATTCTAATCCAGTTTGTCTCATAAAGGACTCTCAGAAGAACTCTACTTTCAGTGCTTGATTTAAAAATTGTCATAATTTATAATAGGAGGATTAAGACAGGAAAATAGTATCTGAATCCTTTTAACAAATTTGAATATTTATTTTAGTCTCAAATACATTGGCTGGAGACTTGATATCTTGTGTGCAGTTTTCATGACGGTAACACACTTTGTGTGGGTTGCAAGTATCATAGGTGACACTCTGTTTCTGTAGAGCCACAGACCTTGGTTTTCAGTCGCCTCCAGTGACTAGACTACTGAGTGGCATTGTCCAGAGCCATTCCCACGAATATAATTTCCTTATTTAATGATTATTGAACTGAGTTCAAAAGCAGGCAGAGTATCACACAGGATCATAAAGGGAATTTAAAATATTGACTTTGTTCTTAACTTTGCATATACATAATGTTGCCTTGAGATTTTTATTTTTTCATTTTTTGTAAAGGACAAAATCATTTTTATAACTTCACATACTTTCTAGACTTAAATTATGGCATGAAAAAATTGCTAGAGAGCTACTAGTCAAAGAACTAAATCTAAATCAAATTTTAAAGACACCAACTAGCCAGAGACTAATACAACAGATAGTCTTCCAAGTTAAGGTGTCTTTGGAAATTTGAAGCCTACCTTGCTGGCTTTTGGAAGGAAGAAAGCTTTCTGTCTCCCCTTCCTCTAATCTTCCTCGGTATTCTGATGGGAATAGAAGTCCACTACTGTACCCTGCAGCAGCATAAAGACTTCTGAAAAACATTTGGTGAAACTGATCAGTGTCTTGTTAATTTCACATTGCTTCTGTCAAAGCAGTACAGGAACAAAGGTACTGTAGCTGTCTGTCTGCATACCCAGGTGGAGTAGTTTGCCCACTGTAACATTCTCTTAATGTGTTTAGTATGAATAAAGTTGTGAAGTCAAATACCCAAGAGCTGGGGAAATGCCAGAAGTAAATTTTTCCATACAAGTTTCATTCGGTTCCTTTTTTGCATAAGCATTATGATGCAGTCTTTTCTTACATGATCCCATACTTTTTTTTTCCAGAACCCCTGCCTCATTCAGTGAACGGGGAAGACTTGCTCTGAGGATGAATCGAGGTTGTGTAGTGAAGGAGAAGGCTGTTGTCTGTAGGATCTGTCTCACTTATTGCAGAAGTTGCAAGGTGTATACTGACAGAGATAGGGATGTGCAAGAGGAGAGAGGATGGTTACATGGTTCAAGCAGTTGAATGTTGCTCTGAATTCTGTCCCTGCCTGTGCTGCAAAGTTCCTATGTGGTGCCACATTTTCTGGAAACCCAGCTTGAGATTCTGGGGTTTGATTTGCAGAAGTGCTGAGCACTTGCAGCTGCAACTGAAGTCAATTGGTTTTTTTAACATTTTAGAGAGAGAGAGAGAGAAAGAGAGAGAGAAAATATAGTGATGAGTGCTGTAGAAAAGCCTATGAGGAAATTAATAATGCTGTTTTCAGAGCAACGTTTGAATAGTGTGTAGTAAATAAGGCATGGGGCCTCACATTAAACAATGAAGATAAAATGAACTATTGCGTAGTTATCCATTTAAGGAGAATGGTCCTTCCTATGCACTGAATATGGCAGGTATCCTGTGGAAAAAATATATGATTGTGTAAGAAAAGACGGTATCAGAATACATGTGTACAAGAGCACTGAATTAAGATTTTATGGACAAACTTAATTCTGTCATTTCCTAACTCTTGACTGCTTGACTTTGTAACCTTAATATTATTTTTAAACATAGTTATTTTGTGTGTGATTTTATATAATTTGGGGTCTTTTATGTATTGTTCATGTCATACAGTGACCTAACGGAATCTCTTCCCTCCCATCCTTGCTGAACGTCAGCTTATGGCTCCAAACCAAGGAGGTGTTAGAGCTTCTCAATGAAAGTTTAAAAAAAGTAGCATTGAACATGGGCACAACAATGTGTTTTTTCCCTAAATGCGCTCTGAGAAATGGCTGAATTGTTTGAGCTGAAACTAAAAAAAACCCAAAAGAAAACAATAACTACTCTTCAGCCAAGCAGATACCTGGCATGAAAAAATTCAGCCTGAATGGTTAAAGTTTGGTAAAATTTTATAAGCAACTCTAACTAAGATTCCCAAAGGGGAAGTGTTGAGCAGCCTTAAGTATAGGCACTGTTACCACCTCTGCCTATAATTGGGAAGGTTATCTTTGCAAGTATAAGGGCTTAGAAACTTTAAAAATAGAACCTACAGAAATTGGTTGTGTAGGTGACCCCAGTTATAAGAGCTAGTGAATTTTTCAGGCGCTGGGTTAGAATGTTTATGTATTACTCTAGGACTAACCACATTTTATGAATTGTCCAAATGTTTCAGTTTTTAAAACCATTTCTCATTTCACATTTTGAATGTTCTGTCCTCTCTCACCTTTTTGTGATTTCTCTTCCTTCCTGTTCTTGGTCTGCAAAAAAGTGCATTGTAAAATAATTCAAATTGAAAGCACTGTTTGACAACTCAGAGTTCAGCATTAGAGTAAATTTTACTTTACTGTTGTCCTGCACACAGTATACATGGTCAAAGGTTTTGGGATAGGATAGGAATATAGTGGAGGTCAAGACTTACAGACAAGTTGAAGTAAAAATTTGTTGAAGTAGCCTTTCTGGTATTAAAGGATCACCATATCAACATTTCTAAAAAGAAATTATTTCTTGATCTCAGCGGTGCATTAATGTGAAGCTTGGAGAAATCTTCTTTGTCTCCCAGACATCTAGTTAATACACTATAAACACCAGATAAGACAATTTATCATCAAGTACTAAATCTGTTTTAGATAACAGAAAAACATCATTGCATTTGGTTAAGTAGGCTGAGTGTAATGGTACATGAGAGCCTGGATATCATTGTATGTGATAGTAAAAAAAGAACACCATGCTATGGAAACTATTAACAAATATTCTGCAAACAAAATAACTTGTCTCTCTTGCTTATTAAACCTATTCCTAATGCTACCGCCTAAAAATTGATATATTTTTCCAAAGGCAGACTTACTTAATTCTGATGTGGTTTAAATTTGATACATTGAAACATCCTTTTGTATTTTGTTATCAAAATTGCTACCAGGAGAGAAGTGTAATTTCTACCTCTCATTTCAGTGCTCTGTTACCAGTGACTTAGATTTTCCAAAACAAATCATCCCACTCAAGACTCTGAATGCTGTTGCTTCAGTGCCCATAATGTATTCTTGGTCTCCCCTTCAGCAAAATTTTATGGTAAGTTTCAGGTTAACTGCACCTGTATTCCTGCATCTGTGGTCCACTCCAGGAATGCCACTCGGGTCTGCCCTTTCTCCCACTCCCTTCTGACAGGGTTTTTATGACTACGTAGACCTGCCATCCATTGTGATATCTCCAGCAAGCCAGTGTGGTTAAAGGCCAGCTCCTGCACTGCTTTCTTTCAGAGGACGATTGATAGTGGTTTTTCCCAGTGACCATACAGCTTTTCTAAGCAAGCGCATTTATTCATAGGGCAAGGGCATTACAGAGAAAACAGAGATTTAAATCCACATTAAACATACCAGAAACCACCCATCTTCCATATAGGGAGTCTGATAGGCCAACATTCCTTCTAACTCATTAGCCAGGGTTGGGGCCTCCCTTTGGACAGAGAGTGATGTCCATCTGCTGAATCAAAATGAAGGCCATGAGCCAGTCCAAGCTCATCCTTTTTATATCAGAAGCCTTTTCTCTCTCTCCCAGTTGCTGGCAAACCCAGTCTGATCCTGAATATGCAAACTACCTGAAGGGTTGGAACTTCTCTGGAGTTGGTTAGTCTCAGTGACTCACCGTATTTTCATTCCTGGAGGAGCTGTGTTAACACATTATACAACAATTATACATAAACCAGTCATACATTTAATACAGTTGTCTCCAAAGATGCTGTCTGGAGTTGCAAAATCTGTTAAAGTAAGTTTAAAAAGCAGAATCTGTATGCATTTGGGGAGATAAATTACAGTTTTTAAGTGGAAACCAATAAACTAGTATATCCAAAAGAATAGAAATCTATTCCATTTGTTTTAATATTCAGATCTGTATAAAATAACTGAAATATTTTTCTACACTGCTTCACATCAGTTTTCTTTTCTTGCTCTACCAATTGCCTCTTTCATTTTTTACCAGTTACTTCATAAATTTGAAAAACTTGTGAAGAAAAGGTTTAATATTAAAAAGGTGACTGGATGGCAGGTTTTTGTGAGCAGACAAAAGTTTTAGTACTGATTCATTTTTAGAAAGAGGACATTTTAAAGATATTTGTGATTTACACTTGGTGAGTGTTAATGCTCAATTCAAGAGAGACAGTAATAGCACTGGCCATAGATGTAACCTTTCCCACCTAAATCTTCTAGAGTTACATAACGTGGTATTGCAAAGTTAAGGATACTCCAGTCCTTGGCCTCACCAGAATAGAAATCCTGATTATGTACAATGGCTTTGTATTTAGGACAGATGTTAGTTAAGGTCTAGATTTTGATCTAAGTCAGATTTGAACTAAGTTTTTAGAAATTAGGACTAATGCCTTATGTGTCCAGAAGGAAGTCGTAATGAATTATTGATTATTCTTGCATAATCTACTGTTGGTCTCCATTAAGTGATGTTAATTCTTTGAGATCCAGGATTTATTGTGTCATCTGACTACTTATATTATGAACAGACATTTAAATTACTTAGGAAACTGCACTGTTGACACTGTACACAACTATTTACATATAATCAGTCATCCTTTTTCATGTTAGTTTAGTGCACTGAAGGCAACCATTTTTATTTAGAATAAAACAATACAAAATATACAAATTACAGTATGTGCATCAAGCTGACTGATCTTATTATTAGAAGTGATTTTAACCCAGATAAAATCAGCAGCTAATCCACAAGAAAACTCAACCCACAACTAAATGTTTTTCTCAACAAAAACGAAACATCAACCCTCTATCCCTGAAAGCCAGAATTAAGTTATACCCATCATATTTAAATTAGATAATTGTAAAGGCATTATTATCAACAAATACTTAATCCATTTTAGACAACAGGTTATCTGTTAACATAATGAATATCCTGTTTAGGATAAGGGCTTGTCTACATGGAGGTAAATTGACCAGAATAGTAATTCCACTATAGAAATTCATCAATAACTGCTCGTGTGAGTCTTCTATTCCAGAAGAAAGTGACTTTATTTCAAAAAAGAAAAGGAGTACTTGTGGCACCTTAGAGACTAACAATAAATTTGTTAGTCTCTAAGGTGCCACAAGTACTCCTTTTCTTTTTTGCGAATACAGACTAACACGGCTGCTACTCTGAAACCTGACTTTATTTCAGAATGATTGTGATTATATGGAATGCCACATCTCATTGCCGGTTTGGGGCAGTGGCACTTCTGAAATGGGGGATTCATAAAAATTTTTTCTTGTTCTCCCTGAGAGAATATCTTTGCTTTTATTGTATTCCACATTACTTTTAGGTAGAGGATGAAACGGTTTTACATAACATTCCTTACATGGGAGATGAAGTGCTTGACCAGGATGGAACCTTTATTGAAGAACTGATCAAGAACTATGATGGAAAAGTACATGGAGACAGAGGTGAGTCCAACACACCATGTATGTCTGTCATTTCTTCCCGCTTAAACGTGATTAACACCTGCTTATGTAGCAGTCAGTTTTTATTATATATTTTTATTTATAAGTTAAATATCAAAACTGAAGTATGATTCCTGAGGACTTACTATTTACTAATACTAATTACTGTTTAGTATTCTCCATCATCCCCCTATGCCATGTCAAATAGTGAGTATAACAATCATACTTAGCTTTTGTACATGGATTAATATTAATGCATTTGTTTGAAAATATAAACTAAATCCTCACACCAGTCGTGAGAGTGAAATAGTGAGGTTAACTTGGTTGCCCAGAGCATGCTGTTAATCATTGTAATAGCTGGGTTTGATATTAGATAAGTGGTAAAACATTTCAAGGAGAATCCAAACATCATCCTGTCCCTTTTGACAAGACTTCTGAATTGTAGGGCACAATGGCATAACCAGATTGAGCCAGGAGATGGGGAGTAACACTCTTTGGCATTTCACTTGCCTTTACTGTGTATGAATGAATTCCTCTGGGATGCTTCCTAGGTGGGTGGTGTGGATGATTAGGGAGAGGATAGCAGCAAACTACCAACCACTTCTCTCCTCGTTGCCAGTATGGCACAAAGTGACCAGTACCCCAGCCAGCCCCAGTCCCCTTTATCTTGTAGGAAGTGTGATATTACTAGAGCTTTATTTTTCTGTTCCTATTTGCTGGTAGAAGGATTTATATTCCCTCTCTTGGCCAACATAGAGGGATTTGGTAAAAATCCCTCAAAATTAACAAATAAGAAATTGTTGATTCTCATTCATCCTCCTGCTCAGCCCCTCCTGTCTTGTACTGAATTTACGGATTGTAATGTGCTCTGAGCACAGGATCTGATAACTAAATATGTAGCCATAGTTTTTCATTTAAAAAAAAAAACTGAAATATGGGGTAGAAATAAATACTTCGTATGCACTTCCCTTGTGTTTTTTTGCTTTACTTCCAATCTTGCTGAATTTCAGAATGCGGATTTATCAATGATGAGATATTTGTAGAGCTGGTAAATGCACTTGGTCAATATAGTGATGATGATGAAGATGATGATGGAGATGACAATCCTGATGAGCAAGATGAAAAACAGAAAGATCGAGAAGGCAACAGAATGGGTATGTCAATCCAGTAGATTTGAAAAACCTTTATTATTGTAGCAGTTTTTCCTGTATTTATTTGCTCAATAAATGGAAGATGTTCAGATTTATATTTGTTTGTACTCAGTGAAGTTAACATTATTTCTTCTAGTGATTGCACATGTCTGTTCCACTTCAGCTGTGTGCATGTTTAGTGCACTGTTGAAAACTTTTCCCTCAGTGGTATGCACTGAGGCAGCATATGTGCATTCTGCTGCCTCGTGCCACTGTGCTGCCCCTGATTCTGCTCAGTTCCTTCACTGCTCATGATGGTTGTTGGAGCGTGTTGTCTTACTATTGCAGGTTTTTCTTAAATTGTCTATTTTGTATATAGTTGGTTCTGGTTTTAACCATAGTTCTAGTGTTAGGTTCTTCTAGTCATAAGTAGGGCTTTACCAATTTCACAGCTGTGGAAAAACATGTCACGGACCGTGAAATCAGCCCTCCCTTGTGGAATATGATCTCCCCTGCTGCTGGGAGCCTGGGGCTCCGAGCTGTTAGTCCAGCCACACTGGGAAGGAACAGGAGTTGTCCTTCCCTTGCATGGCTGCTCTTGGTAGTGAGATCAGTTCCACCTCTAGAGGCAGCACAGAAATGAGGGTGATACACCCTCACTTCTGCGCTGAAGCAGCCCAGGAGATGGTCTCCGGGCTTCTGTCTCCTCCTGTCCCATTCCTTCCCCCCTCCCCCAGGGGCAGTCCCTCAGCTCTGCAGGAACATGCAGGCCGCTTTGGGGGGAGTTGCGCAGAGCCTGGTAGGGAGCCTGCCAACCCCGCTCTCTTTCCCTCATACCCATTCCCAAGCACCAGCGGGATCCAGGCAGCTCCCATTACCCATGTACCTCATTATACAGTGCCATCCAGAGGGAAGCTGTTGATGATCTGTCCGATACAGTCTTCTTTGGGTTTCAGACACTGATCCCTGGCCAAATAGAAGTGACTACTTGCCCACCCCGATTTGGTCAGAGGAAACTGATTTATCTTTGGAGGTTGGCTTACACATGTTGTAGTGGATCATGTGCCTCACCATTCCCTTCTGAGTGGTTACCACCTCTGGCACCCACCAGAGGCTCCATCTTGGCCAGCTAATTGAGGCTGAAAGAAACTGGGCTCCTGGCCTTTACCAGTGACAGTTCTGGCACACTTGGGGGTTTCTTCTTGCCTCCAGCTCATCTCCTTACCCTCCCTATTCTACTTCATCTAGAACAGTGGTCTCCAAACTTTTTTTGATTGCACGCCCCCCAGGAAAAAAAATTTGACACAGGCATGCTGCCAATAAGTGGAAGAGCTGCCGCAGGCGCACTCCTCCTGCCATCGCAGAATCAAAGGTAGAAGAGCTGCCGCAGGCGTGCCAGCGATGCTCCTCCTGCCGCGCACCCCCTGGGCACATCCATCCTTGGGTTCATCCTCTTCATCACCTGTGGAGCAAGTGCTTCCTTGCCTTCCCTGATGATTGAGTCCATCAGGACCTTTTAAAGAGAGTGACTTATGCTTTGGATATCCAGATGGAAGTTGTTAGAGAGAGGTCTCAGGCTGATTGACATTTTAGCTGCCGTAGGACCTGCTCAGATGGTGCTTCCATTTAATTAAGCTATTCTGGAGATGGCCAAAGTGCTCTGATAGACTCCATCTTCCTTTTCCACACAGCAAAAGGCTGAGGTGCAGGTATTATGTCCTCTCACAGGTGTTGAACATTGATTCACTCCCTTCCCTCTGGCATCAGTGGTGGTTTCAGCTGCCATTTGGAGACTGCCAGACATCTACCCCAAAACAAATGACGCAAAACTACTTGATTTCATTGGCAGAAAATTTTATTGAACAGCTGGCTTGCAGCTCAGGATTGCTAATCAGTAGGCATTGCTATGATTTCTACCTCTGAGACAATATCTGAAAGTTTAAGGACAGATTGTCAGAGGACAAGATGCAAAAGTTCCTCTCTATGTTGGACGAGAGTAAGTTGGTGTCCAGGACCTCACTTCAGTAGGGTTTGGATGCTGCTGATTCTGCAGCCAGAGCCACGGCAGTGGCTGTTTCAATGCACAGATGTTAGTGGCTCCAGTCATCATGTCTTCCTCAAGAGGTTCAACCAACCATTCTGTATCTTCCCTTTGAAGGGCCGTCGCTGTTCTCTAGACAGACCGATGACAAGCTGAATAGTCTCAAGGACTTCAGGGCTACGCTCACATGTTAGGGCATTTATAGACTAAAAAAAGCATCAGTTTTGCCCTCAGCAGGCATACCACTTTCCATCATTTACAGCTTGCCACCAGAACCTAGTTAAGAAAAAGGGCAGAAGTTTGAGGAGGGGAGACACCCTCTCTCTTCCCCCCCCACCCCACCACACACATACTCTGCACTAGTACCCAGTTTGTGCAGGCAGCTTGGGAGTTCTAAGCAAGCATTTTGGGTGTGTTTGTCAAGGACTGCTTCTCCTCCTCCTTTACCACCAGGGTATCCCATTATCTAAGTGCTTGGTTTTGCATCACTACAGATCAGTGTGTCTTAAGCATGGTGGAATTGGGATACAAGCTTCAGTTTATTTCGGTCTCCCCATCGCACCACCTTCCCAATCCTTTTTCAGGGACCAGTCTCACAAAGAACTTCTCCTTTAGAAGATGCAGTCTCTCCTCTAGTTCAGTGGTCTCCAAACTTTTTGAATCGTGCACCCTCAGGGCTAGTTCTAGGAAAGCGCAAAAAAAAAAAAAAAAGCTGCCGCTGGCGTGCTGCCAAAGAATCAAAGGTCGAGGAGCGCTGCTGCCGCCGTGTCGGCGGCGCTTCTCTTGCCTCGCACCCCATTTTGGAGACTACTGCTCTAGTTGGAAGCCATAGAGGAAGTTTCTCAGCAATTCAGAGGAACGGGGTTTTATTCCCGCTTTTTCCTGATCTCAAAAGGAGGTCTCAGACCATATTAGGCTTGCGACAGCTAAACAGATATCTGAAGAAAATAGTTTTGCATTGTCATGCTGGCTTCCAGTATCCCCTCCCTGGAGACTTGTATGCTGTCTTCGACTTAAAAGATGCAAATTTCCAAGTAGCAATACGTCAAAGCCACAGGACGTTCCTCAGATTCATGGTCAACTAATCTCACTACCAGTTTGCAGTACTATCATTTGGCTTGTCTGCAGCTCCATATGTTTTCAGAAAGTGCATGGCAGTCATGGCAGCGTTCCTGAGGAAATCAGGAGGTCAGGTGTTTTCCTACCCTGGATGACTGATTGGTCAGAGGCTGATCCAAAGTTGTGGTGCTGTCCACTGTCTCTCCTCCAATCCACCTTCAACACTCTGGGTTGCTTAGCAACATGGAGAAGTCAATCCTGTCACCTGTACAAAACATGGAAGTTTATAGGAAATGTCTTGGACTCTCTGGAAGCCAAGGCCTTTCTTCCACAGGTGAGATTCCAAACTCTGTTGTCCCATTGCTTTAAATCTGAGGGCCCATCCTATGACAACAGTACAAAATTGCCTCAGGCTTCTGGGGCATATGGTTTCATGCACTTATGTGGTTCATCTTGAAAGCTGCAAGGGTTGTTGGCATCGGTGCACTCTCCAGTTTGTCATCCTCTAGACATAGTAGTTTGAGTACCCACACAAGTCTTGACCTCTAAACTCATGGAAAAACCATTCATGTGTGTATGGAGTGCCATTTGCTCCTCCACAGCTGGCTTTGACCCTAGTTATATATGCTTCTGCCCTTGGTTGGGGGTCTCACCTCAGGTCCCTGGAGATGCAATGTCCAAGAATTAAGGGCCATTCAGCTAACTCATAAAGCCTTTCTTCCCCATATCAAGGAAGGAAATCCTGCTCATACACTTCTACCCCGATATAACGCAGTCCTTGGGAGACAAAAAATCTCACCGCGTTATAGGTGGGACGGTGTTGTATTGAACTTGCTTTGGCCCCCCTGTTCCTAGTTTCCTGACACCCCCTCCAGAGACCCCCACCCCTAATCACCACCAGGACCCCACCCTCTACCCAACCCCTCCTGTCCCCTGACTGCTCCGACCCCTATCCACACACCCCCGCCCCCTGACAGGCACTCACCGGCAGCGGTGGGAAGCAGAGCAATGCGGTCCCAGTCCGCTCCACTCTTCCATCTCCCAGCTGCGGCACTCCGGTTCACACCGCCGGTGAGTGCAAGGAGGTTGGGGAAAGGATGCCCCCCGTACTCACCTGCAGCGGAAAGCGGAGCACCGTGGCTGGGAACTGGCAGAATAGAGTGGGCTGGGGCCAGGCTGCTCTGCTTCCCGCCACCGGTGAGTGTGGGGAGGTTGGGGAAAGGACGCCTTCCGCACTCACCGGCTGTGGGAAGTGGAGTGACGCAGCCCCAGCCTTCTCCGCTTTCCTTGCCCCGGCCCCAGCCGTGTTGCTGGGGTGGGAAGGTGTTGGGGAAAGGTCCTGCACTCACCGTTGGTGGGAAGTGGAGCGCCGCGGCTGGGAGCTGGCAGAGTGGAGCGGGCTGGGGCCAGGCTGCTCTGCTTTCACCGCTGCCGGTGAGTTCGGGAGGGGGGGTCCCCTTCCCTCAAGCCCCCTCCCCTGAGCGACATGGCTGGGCCTGGGTGAGGGAAGCGGAGCGGGCTGCTCCCGGCCCCCCGCTAGTCCCCCGGGCCACTCTGGAACTGTGAGGCCCCCAAAAGTGCACCCCCACAGCTCCTGCCTTCCAGACCCTGCGTGCGGGGAGCCCCTGACCGCCCCCAAGATCCTATGCCTGTTATGCAACCTCCCGGCCCCGGCCCGGCCTGGTACCCCTAACAGGCTGCTCAGAGTGTTGGAGCTTTACCCCATTGTATGCGAACCCGCTTTATATCGGGTCACATTATATCAGGGTAGAGGTGTACTTATGGATAACATAGTGGCCATGTTCTGTGTGAACAGGCAAGGACAAGCCCAGTTGTCTGCTATGCCACGAGGCAGTGAGGATGTGGGATTTCTGCAGCACATCTCAGGTCACTTCAAAGCCTCTCGCTTTCCTGGTGTCCAGGGTAAACTGGTAGACTGATTAAGCAGAACTTTCACCAGTCACCACAAGTGGTCTGTCTGCCCGCCCAGACATTGCCAGATTCATTTTCCAACAATGTGGGACTCCCCAAATAGACCTGCTTGAAACAAACAACAACAGGAAGGGCCACCACACAGGTCACAGCCCAGAGTCCCTCAAAAGATGCTGTCCTGTTGCCCTGGATGGTCACGCTCCTGAACGCATTTCCTCTAGTTCTGCTCCTGCCCAGAGGTGTTGTTGAAAATCACTCCAGACCGTGCTTGAGTCATATTTCTAACTCCAGTATGGCCTTGGAAACGTTTTCCTACTCTGCTGATCCTCTCAGACAGCTCTGTTGACGCTACCCTCAGGACCATGGTCATCTCCTCCACCCCAACCTGCAGGCCCTCATTTCCCAGCCTGGATGCTCCATGGCTAATGCCTCAAGAGGAGGCTTGCTCAAAGGGAATTCAAGATGTACTTTTAAATAGTAGAAAACTATACAGTAGATATGCTTCATTAGAAAATTGGAAGACATTTTCCATCTCGTCCCAAGAAAAAGGGGTTTCTCGAGTCTGAGCTCCCATACATCATGTTCTGGACAGTCAGTTACACGTGAAACAAAATGGTCTGGCAACTAATTCCATCAAAGTCAACCTAGCAGCTATCTTGGTTTTCCATTCACTGATGGACAGTCATTCTCCCTCCTCCTCTTCTCTCTCCCCCCTGCCCAGTCTCATGTTAATCAGATTTTTGAAAGGTCTCTCTCTACTATTTATATCCCCAGGTAGAAGATCCTGTTCCTCTGTGGGTTTTTCCATTAGTTTAGTGTTGACAAAGCTAATGGTTCTGCCTTTAAACCTTTAGCTACCTGATTGTTGCTACATCTCTTGATCAAGGTAGCCTTTTTGTTGGTAATCACTTCAGCCAGAAGAGCAGGCAGATTACATGCTCTAGTGTATGAACCTCTGTATACAGTCTTCTACAAGGATAAAGTTTACCTATGCCTTCATTCAAAATTTCTCACCGAAGTAGTGTTTGACTACCACATCAATTAAGCAGTATATCTACCTTCTTTCTTCCCAAAGCCTCATGCTCAAGGATGAGGAGAGACTTCACAGGTGTTAGATCATTTGTGGTGTTCTTGGACAGGACTAAGCAGTTTAGATTGTTGTCACAATTATTTGCAGCAATTGCAGACAGGATGAAGCAGCTTCCACTCTGTTCTCAAAGAGTCTCATCCTGGATATCCCCCCATATATGCTTATGCTACAAATTGGCCAGTGTAGCTCCACCAAGCAGAGTATTAGTACATTCAACAAAAGCACATACAGCCTTTGCAACCGTTTTAGCTCGAGTGACTATCCTAGAAATTTGTGGTCTTCAGTCCATACTTCTGCCTCACACTAGGACATCTCTCAGCAATTTAGAGATGATGCCAGATTTGCACGTGTGGTCCTTTAAGTGTTATTCAGGTAGACTCTGACCCTACTCTGGCTTGACCTGCTTGAGTGTCACCCGAAGCGGAATGGGCATATGCAGTCACTTGAAGAAATGGTTACTAATCTGTTCCGTAACTGTTGTTTGAGACATGATGTACATCTCATTCCATGACCCATCCTCCTTCCCCTCTATATTGGATTCTGTCCAGTAAGAATGAAATGAGGGAAGTCAGCAGTGGTTCTGCCCTTTATACCATCGCGCAGCAGCGGGCACATGCACCATCTCAATGGGCATCGCTGACGGAACAATCTCCAACAGCGTACTGGGCGCACACATGCCTGAAGTGGAATGGACATGTGCAGCACATCTTGAAGAACAAGAGTTACGGAACAGGTTAGAAATAGTTTCTTTCCTCAGCATTTCCCTGTACCGGTCAGTCCCAGATTAGCAAAGAGAGTGTTGCAAAATGTGGTGTTGCTAATCATAGACCACTGCCAACACAGGGAGATGGTCAACTCCTGCACTGTTGTTGAAGGATACAGTTGTGCAATATTTTACTGAGGAAGACAGCACCATTCATCAAGCAGATATGTGAATGATTACTGATGGCAAAATAACATAACTTATCATTTGTCCAGAAGAACCTGTTGGTAGGAAAAATTATTTAAAACTCCTTAATATAACTTCTCTGTAATTATAAACCGAAAGCTTCAGATTTTTGAAGAACTAATTCTTTCTTTGCTTTGTAATTTAGGTTCTTGGTCAGCTTTTTTCATCCTTAAATATTGATATAAACAATAAATTTACAAGTAGATTAACATTTATAAAGCTACTGTGTGAAATGCCAAAGGAGCACAATATTATTCAGAAAATATTTCCTATTCGTCTTCATATTTCTTTGTCTGCTTCTCTGTGCAGACAAAGAGAGCCATCCACCTCGGAAGTTTCCTTCTGACAAGATATTTGAAGCCATTTCCTCGATGTTTCCGGACAAGGGTACAGCAGAGGAATTGAAGGAAAAGTAAGATTTGATTTCTTAAGAGGTGTTGGTACACTGCGTAATATGGTACTTGGGTTTCTAAACTGTCTAGAAAAGAGCTACAGTGGAACTCTGTTTATCCGATCTTATTGGGACCAGAGCCAGATTGGATAAACAAAAATTTGGATAATCCAGAGAATGGGTGGAGCTTGGCTCAGTTAATACAGAGAGGTGGATAATGGAGGCTCAGATAAATTGGGTTCTACTGTATTAAAGTTTGTTGATGTTTTGAGAAGGATCTGACCACTCTAGGCCCCAAGATTGGGAAGTTATGAATAAATTGACTACAGCTGTACTGTTTATGTAGGTGATACTTGAAGGGTGGCTGTTTCAGACATAAGGGAGGCAGTGTGTCCTAGTGGATAGAGCACTGGACTGGTACTCAGGAGACCTGGGCTCTTTTCCTGGCTTTGCCCTGGGCTACTGGGTAACCTTGGGTTGGGTGAGAGCTGTCAAATGGGGATATGGTTACTGATCTTGTTGTAAAGCATTTTGTGATCTACAATGAAAAGTGCTATATAGAAGAGGTGGTGATACTATTTATTATTGTTAGCCTTCCCTATAAGCAGCCAAAAGTCACTTTTGTATGGGTATATATTGTCCTCTTGCTGTGGTGAAGGAAAGAGGAAATGCTTTGTTGCAGTAATCTTTTGGGGGGGGGGGGGGCGCAGGGGCTGGTGGAGGGAAGCATTTTGGGAAAATACATTTTTGAAAAATAAATACATCCCTCACCTGAACCCCCCACTCTCTACCTCCCCGGGATTAATAAGTACAGAGCTACTTAGTCATGCCTTTGAATGTAGCCTTTATTGATATACTTTACATAACTTTTTGATTTAAGTAATTTGGCTTTTGACTTAAGCTATAGAATCACAGACCAAAGATAATTTAACTTCACATTTTTGCCAAGATAAATATTGTAGAACAACTTTTTTAGCAGGCAGTTTATTGTAAGTGTCTAGTGCCAGATTTTTCTTAGTTACACCGGTAAGTCCAGAATAAATACATTAAAATCAGAAGTTATTTTGGATTTACAGTGGTGTTACTGCAAAACTTGACCCTTTCTGAATAGAATAAACGATGCTTTTTATTTACTTTTCTTTTTGAAGATACAAAGAACTCACAGAGCAGCAGCTGCCAGGAGCTCTTCCTCCTGAGTGCACACCAAACATAGATGGACCAAATGCAAAATCTGTTCAGAGGGAGCAGAGTCTGCACTCCTTTCATACTCTCTTCTGTAGGCGCTGTTTTAAATATGACTGCTTCTTACATCGTAAGTGCAATAGCCTTTTTGTAAATCTGCATTTCATTTTATGAGACCTCAAGAAACTTTAAAGTAGCCACAGAGTACAATACAGAATAAGAAAAGAGAACAATAGATGTGCTAACATCTGCTAACAATAGACATGCTAACTTCATTGTGGTGTGAAAATTGTAGTTTCTGATCTTTGAAATATTGGATATATTATTTGGTGTAGTTTTGATTTCACATTTGTATTTTTGAAGTTGATAGACTGCGTGACCTGTAGTATTGTGTCTCTCTCTCTCTCTCTCTCTTTTTTTTTTTAATAAAAGTTTTGTTTCCCAGTACTATACCATACATTATCATACTTATCTCTTTTTATCATAGGGAGATTGAAAACTGACCAGATTTGTGTTGGAGGGCTTTTTCTTTTCCTGTTCAGATCTTTTTCAGTCCTCAGCAGGGGAAACGAATATCTGTGAACTGCTTTAGTCTTTTATTCTCTTCTGAGAACACACCACAGGTTACTCCTAGCCCTTTTAGTCTTATGGAGTGGAATTATTTTTAGACAGTAGTATCCTAGAAATCCTTCAGAAAGGATGCCCTATTCAGTTATAATTCATATTGCCCATACCTTTTGAAGAAACCTTTTAACTAAGTGTTGAGAGACAATCAATTCCCATTTCCAAGTGGGAACAATAAAGGACTTCCCTGAGTACCATCAGAGAAATAGTTCTTTTATTTCTTCATCCTGAAGCAAGGGCCCAGAATGTCTGAAGCAACTAGAAAATGAGTGCAAAGGATTTTGAACTGTCTGAATTGACATTGAGGGGAGTACAATATACAATTACTTGTTAGTGAACTCAAGTAAAGAGACTCATTAACCAATAGCTTCCAAATGAAAAATTGTCTTGAGGCAGTGACCCACTTTAGGGTGGTTGAAATCATGAAGGATTAGGCCAATAACTTCTGGTCTCAAGAATTTTTTCCTGAGCTGGGGATTAGAGAGAAAATTCCATTTCTATAAAAAATTATTTTCCTGATCAGATTACCAAGAACATAATACATTGAAGCAGGAAATTCAGCAGATCTAGTGTCTTTCTGAGCCCATTATAGGCACTGAAAACATTAGCTCTGCATCTGCGTGTCGAAGAACTGATAGACCAGAAATAAGAATTCCCAAACAGGAAGTCTGTGCTGAACAGGTTCATGAAAATACTATATTCATTATGCAGAGAAGACACGGAGGTCTTCACTAAGAAGCCCCCAAGTACATGTTGCCATTCAAGGATGGCTACTTTCTTGATGGGATGATGATAGACATTTGAGATGTCAAGGTACTCTGGATACCCATCTTTAAGGTAGAATGGGTGGGGGCGAGGAGTTTTGGGCCTGAGGGCCACATCAGGTTTTCGAAATTGTATGGTGGGCTGGTTAGGGGAGGCTGTGTCTCCCCAAATTGCCAGGCATGCCTTGGCCCCTATCCAACCCCCCCGACCCCCACTTCTCGCCCCTTGACCACCTCCACTCCACCCCTAGACTCCTGCCCCAATTCCAACCTCCCCAATTCCCTGTCCCCGACCGCTTCCAGACCTGATTGCCCCCCGCCACCCCATCCAATGCCTCCTCTCATTCCTGACTGCCCCCCCAGGACCCCTGCCCCATACAACATCTTTTCCCTGACCTCCCCTGGAACCCCTGCCCCTGACTGCCCCCTGCCCGCCCCATCCAACCCCCCCCCCCGAGGACTTCCTGTCCCATCCAACCACCTCTCCTTCCTGACTGCCCCCCCAGGACCCCTGCGCCTATTCAACCCCTCTGTTCCCTGCCCTTTGACCGCCCCGCCCGCTGACCACCACCTCGAACTCCCCTGCCCTCTATTCAACCCTCCCTGCCCCCTTACCGCACTGCCTGGAGCACCGGTGGCTGGTGGAACTACAGTCGCAATGCCCAGAGTACCAGGACAGGCAGCTGCGCTGCACGGCTTCAGCCAGCCATGCCACCGTGCAGCACAGCACCGGGTCAAGCTGTGGCTCTGCAGCTGCACTGCTACCCAGAGCATTGTGCTGGCAGTGCAGTGAGCTGAGGCTGCGGGGGTGGGTGAACAGCCGGGGAGGGCCCGGGGGCTAGCTTCCCAGGCCCAGCAGCTCAGGGGCCGGGCAGGAGGGTCCTGCGGGCCAGATGTGGCCCGTGGGCTGTAGTTTGCCCACCTCTGGGGTAGAATAATCTAGCACAGCGGTTAGATGGCTGCAGATGAACATTCAGAGTTATTGTGCTCTATGTTCTTTTAGATGCAGCAATTCAATTTGTGTTTGATGCTACTTATATCTATCACAAAGGCACATCTGTTGTAGTAAGGAGTCCCTGTTGCTGAAGCTGTGATCTGCCTGTGTGCCCTACCCTTCAAAGAGCCACTTCTGTTTGGCAAAGAACTCTACATACATGAAATCTGGGTTCCCCACAAATCAAGCCTCAGGAATAGCAGTATTCCTTTCAGTCTAAACTTCATTAGATGCTGGCACTCCAGAGGAGGAGAGCTCAATGTAAAACAGGCACACACGCGCTGACCCATGCAGTGTCAGATACTGTAGCTGGTAGCCTTTGCCGCTTCCTTAGTGGATCGGCCAATGTGACTTTGGATCTCCATTGTCTTTAAATGAGGCTATTCAGTATACATCAGTTCTGAACTGGGGGGCCATGGATCAATGTTCACATCACACTCCCCATCAATGCCTGGTCTGGGCCAGAGAAGCTGCTAATCAAGCTGGCAGACCAAATTCAGTGATGAATCCTGGACACATGGTACCCCAGGCACATTTTGCATACTCTGAGAAGTAGTAGTAGTTCTAAACCAGGTTTAATCAGGTTTATCTTATCCAGTTCACTTGCTGCTGCCTCACAAAAAGGCAGAGCGTCTAAAACACTTTGGCTCACCTATTGAAAATCTAGGGCATCATCCTGGTTTTCCAGACCAAAGGGGCCAATGTAGCACCCAGTATGGATCCATAAATTTCACAGTTTCCAGAAAAATGCAATTTATACCTAATGTATATTGCAAGTTTTGCTGAAGTCACTGATCCATTCAGTCAATTCAGAATAACTTCTGTTACATTATCAGTGATTTCTGTGCTTTTAAAACTTTCATCAGTCTTTTCTGTTTTTAAATTGTAAACAGTCATAAGGACATTCACCAAGGTGGTGATGGTACTTGTAGCAGCCTTGAAAGAAAAGCATATATTGAGATGATTGGCTGGCAAGATTGGAATAGAAAACTAATAGGATGTCATTGCCACCTGTGCACCTTCCTAGAGTTCCGTGGTTGGATTGTTAATTGAACAAAGAGCCCCCTATTCTTATCTTAGCAGTTAGTCTGCTTCAGCTCAGAAGCTGGTGGAGTTTTCTTAGCATGGTACAGGCATGACGTACTTCAGTGACCGATAAATGCCTTCCTGTATGACCTCAGTCATTGGCTGTAGAATTGCATGTACTGGGATCCATGGCAGTGAAAATGGAAGTGATGCCTGAGCCCGCTTCTGTAGGACAGTGCTGCAGCCCTTTCTGCTCTCCCCCTGGGAACCAGAATGTAACATTTTTTTTCAAATGTTGGCTGTGGTTCTCTTAGGTGGTGGTTGATAACATTAACTTGGGAAAAAGAGTGTAACCTGGGTCATTCCCATGAGAGAATATTGAATATATCTGATCTATTGGAATGTAGTATTGTGCCCATCTTTCCAAATAATTGCTTAAAGCAAGTGGGTTGCAAAGGGGGCGAGGGGAAAGTGGTTGATCAACTACCTCAATATGAGGTAGGTGAGACTTCTGATACAACCTTCTCAACTAGCCATTTTGAGCGCAGTCTGATGGCATAATCACGGTTGCCTACATAAATAGGCAGGGAGACACAAAAAGATGGCCAAAGAATAGCACATGCTGTTGACATGGGAAAAACACCCACTAAAACTGTCAGCTACTCTCCTAGCAGAGAATTAAAACAACATGAAAGACTAGCTAAGCAGACAACATATGTCGAGTGGAATGAAAAAATCAGTTACAAGCTGTTCAGGGCAGTATGGAGAACAACATATCGATCTGATTAATACCAAAGTAACAGGATGTCTTGAGCGTTTCACAAAAACAACAAGGAGTCCGGTGCCCAAATAAATCTGTTAGTCTTTAAGGTGCCACCGGACTCCTTGTTGTTTTTGTGGATACAGACTAACATGGACACCCCCTGATACTTGAATATTTCAGAAGTTCAGAGAATAAATATGCTATTCCATATTCTGTTTTGAGGGAATAGATACCTAAAAGCTGAATTTACCTTGGCATAGATTTTCCTGCTCTGGCAAATGGTGAGGAAGGTACTACAAAAGATAGCCAGGCCCAAAGAACACAATTTTCTCATAATTGAGGACTGGCCGAAATGGCACTAGTTCACAGAATGGGTGAATCTGCAATTATCATTTTGGCTTCCAGCAATAAATCTCCTGACACTGGACTCTGTCACCCACAGTGATCAAACTCGCTTCAAGAATATGGCATGGCTATAAATAAACCTCAGAATATCCTACAGTACCATTTTAATTTTGATAAGCAATCTATCCCATTGCAGCATGAGAATTTGGAAGGTGGTGTGGCAATATAGGTGGTATTCCTGTGCTGTGTAGGAAGTTCATATATCCTGGAATTTTTTCAGGACAGTTGGGACGTGAGAATGAATGCTGGCTCACTGAAAGTTAATTCAGCAGGAACTGTAACCTTTCAAGTTCATGCAGATAATGTGTCACTGGGGGCTCATTGCATCACAAAGATTTTTTTAAGAGTGAAGTAATTGAGACTGGTAATCAAGCCATAATGAAAAGGTGATTTGGTCTTACCTGCTACCTTCAAGCTTCCTTCCTACATAGTTTTTCATCAGGACAAGGTAGCAGTTAAGATAGTGCCACGTTTTTTAATGAAGTTCCCCTCCTCTTTCCTTCAGAAGCAGTATGTATTTGCTACTTTTCTTGTCCTACCCCCAGTAACAACAAAGAAGCGAGATGGCATTGTTTGGATGGAACTAGAACTTGAAAAATGTATCTGAAAAGAACCCAGAAATTCAGATTGAGACACTGTTTGTTTTATATGAGGTGTTAAAAAAGGACATATAGCCAAATCCACCTTGTTGAATTGGGACTAAACAACTAATCAACAAGGTTTACTTCAGTAGTGAGAAGATAGTGTTGGCAGCGTTCAGGGTCCACTCAAAATGAATGAGCTGCCTCCTGGACAAAGCAGATGCATCTCTGATAGCAATCTGTTAAAATGTTCCTATGTGCTACCTTCACACCTTTGCTGAGCATTGCAGGATGAAGTCAAGACCTCAGCAGATGGAGTTTTTGGAGGAAATGGAGGAGCCCATTGTGGGGTGCTAATTCCACCCTATAGCAATCAGAATGCTACTTTGGGAGGTCCAAGTGTCTGGAATGGCATAGAGAATCAAAGAGAGAATGGAAATTACCCATTTGATCTGTTTTTCTTTTTAATCCTCCTGTTTCAGTCCAGACCCCCTTCTTATTGATACTAGCATCACTTTATATAGTTTCAAATTTTTTATCCAAATATTTTGACTTTCTAGTTAAGTGTTGGAAAGAAGTCGTCATTAACTTTTGAAATGTCAAGTACACTTGATGAGCTGGGAACCGCTTTATATACAGGTGATGACATTACTGGAACAGCGTATTACTGTCTTCATTTGCTCGTAGTTATACCTAAGTGTCTGGAATAACAGAATTTAGAAGAAGGATAATTATTGGGTATAGAGAACTTCCCAAATAGCTTGTTTATGGAGCAAATGTACATCTCAGCCTAAAATACTGTCTAAATGTTTGCATCTTCATAAACATTAGGATTGAGTAAGGTCTTGAGGATTGTGAGCCCATTGGAGACAATGCAGATCACAAATTCCAGGAGAATGATTCCATTCTTGACTGAAGAGATCTGGCTATGGAATGAACCTCCAGACTCTAGCATCCCTAGGAAACTGAAACCTTTCACTGTTGAGGGAGGAAACCTTCCACCCCTCCTCCCCCCCCAAAAAACCCTTTCGACTATAGCAAGAATGACATTCACAATATTGACATCCCGTCTTTGTGAATGGTTTCTCTCCCCTGGCCCCCCACCCAGAAACTGACCCACAGCAACAAAAAATACTCCACACAGTTTTGACTGATGTAGACAAAATTCTTGTGGTGTAGTTTTTAAAGTATTTGTATGTTAACTCCTGATGCACCAACTTTTTGAGATGTCCGTGATGATGTGTTAAAATGCTGAAATGCCTAGTTTGTAATAGAATAGAAGCACAACAGCAGAGATTTTTTTTTTTAATTTGCTTTTGTACAGACCAGAGAGAATTTTTGGCATGCATTTTTAGGACAAATATAGCCGCACCCCTAAGAGGTCATAATGGAAATGTTCACATGCAAAACTGATGCATATAACTAAAATAGTTTTGATTTCTGCAGATTGCTACAGTCTTGTAAACCATTTGCAACCAGTATTCCCAATTGTGCTCTCAAATTAATCCAGAGCCATTTTCCTTGTGGATTGAGGAGAGGAGAGGAGAAACTGTTAATGCAGAAGAAAGTAAAAGTCTTTCAGAACAATAAAAAGTCCATATTTTCAACACTAAAAATTTTAAATACTGAAAGGCTTGCTTTTCCTCTGCGTTACTGCTTTCTGGTTTCCTGCTTCCCTTCATTATTTTTAGAAACTGAAAAATAATGTATAAAACTTCTGGCATTAAATGTTTTGAGGTATATTTCATATATTTAATGTACAAAACATCTGAACACATCAAGGATGTATAGGTGTAGAATATGTGCATACATGCCAGAAACTACATACAATATTAAAGCTATAAACATCAATGTAGGGGAAGAAGAAATGTTAAAGTTAAGTGTAATGCATACTTCAAAGGGGGCAGAGCTGAAGTCGTGCATTTATCCTGAACTTTGGCACTTCCTAGTAACTGAGAGTTCAACAATGCAGCTATTACTTTTAAATATAGTGTTTGGTAAGGAGTTATTTAACAAATTTGCAGCACCTGGTGGTAAGAACTTTTTAACTCATAGTATTAATATTTTATAAATATATATATAAAATAAAGCAATGTAAAGACTTACAGTGCTTAAGAATCTCAATTTCAGACATCAAAGCCTACGTGGAGCAATACAAAGCTAATACAATATTTGGGAACAGTCTGAGTCCCATGAATGTTTTCTCTCCTCTGCCCCCCCCATTATTATTATTCTTTATTTTAAATTTGTACTTACTTAAGCCTCAGCTGGGCTTTATTGGTAATTATTGGGTTTAAATTGGAACCAAATATACCAATTCCTTTTAGGTTGTGGGATTAAAAAGTACCTTAGAACTACACTAATTTCAAAGAGGGTAGCAGATCCTGGTGTAAATTGGTGCAGTTCTATAATCAGTCTTTGGAGCTACATCGATTTACATCAGCTGAGAATCTGGCTCAGCATGTTTAGTGTTTCAGTCTTCATGATATTGATTTCAAACTCTTCTCTGTATTTTGCTATATGTACTACCATAGTCTAAAATTTGTTATCTTTTGTGCTTCAGAATTGAGTATCAGATTTTCATTATGGAATTAAATTGCTTGCCATTGAGACTTGACATACAATCTTGTGAATGGACAGTAATTGCTTTTACATCTTAACTTGTTGCTGCTTGAAAATAATTCATGTTATTCAGGTTTTCCCTATACTAAATTGAGGGAGAAATGTAAACACTGCTATTATGTTAATATGGCAAAATTGTAAAAGATCTTTGGAGCAACTACTTCCAATAGCCTTAAAAATAAATATTAGTCAATGTATTCTAGAGGTTAAATGGAGACTAGTTATCCTTTCAGAGCCTGATTCTCACTCTAGGAATTAAGTAGAGTCATGGAGGGCTGTGTTAGCCCTCCACACTGGGGTTAGTTTTACTTATTTTGTATAGTAGCTTAAAAAAACAACCCTAAACTCTCCCCCTAAAATAATGGTTAATTTTTTGACTTGGGTTGCGGAGTGCTGTGAATTCAAGGCAGGCATCACAATGATCGCATTTTCTTTTAATTAAAGAGCAATACCATGTTGTATTTAATAGCACTTGTAAAAATATTTGTTTTCCTCATTGTGTATAATAGCCCACTGGAAATATAAGTGACATTCAGTTTCTTACCAATTTTTTTCCCTGTCATTGGATTCCTCCAAAAAGGAGTTGATTTTTATCTTCCTTCCTGGCTATATTTGTTCAGTTCAGGCGTAGCTAATACAGAAAGATATCAGTGAGGTAGCTTATCTAGATTATGCTTCCATGGTGACCTTGATCTGTGGTTTAGAGGGCTAAGTATCTTTTGAACAAACGATCATATAAGAATATGTCTCTTGAAATATTGACGGTGAACCACAGAACTAAAGTGTGTTCTTCATTGCTTTTTTATGATGTATAAAGATGACCTCAGAGGTGGTATTTAACCTTCATCTTAAAAAGAAATTGGAAACATTAGGTCATCTCAATTTTTTCCTCAAATACTGGAGAACTAATTATATAACCATCAGGCTGCATGTGGAATTTTCAAAAGCACCTATATAATTTAGAACACACGTTCTGTGGACAGTGTAGCTGCGAGTTTCCCAGCCCTTAGTTGAGAGAGGAGGAGATGTTTAATCACACTACTTAGGATCTCCCAGCAAAAAGAGGAAAGTCAAGATATTCGAAAGGGCTTTTTTTATTGTATTTTTGTGTGTTGAAGAGTTCTTTTGAGGTGGTCTTCGATCATCAAAGGAAGTTAGGGGATTATTAAAGCTGATTTTGCATCTGTGCGAACACTGAAGCCTCATTTACACTAAGGCCTCTTTACACTTTCAGAGCAGTGTAAAGTGGCCTGGAAATGGGTATAGTAAGAATTTGCTCCCACTTTTTAAAGTTCCAAAGATTTAATGTAAATGAGATCTTTGATGATGATTGAAAAAATGAGGCTTGATTGCCGCTATTTGTCCTGGTCTTGAAGCAGGAAGGAGCATGTTCTTGATGGAAAGTCCCTGAATAAGAAATTTGACTCCCACTGGTACCAGGGTTCTGTCTGAAAGAGGGTGGGGGAAACAAAACTAACCCAGGACATTGCCCTTGGTTGGCGGGGGAGGGTGGGCAGGTGAAAAGGGTAATCATTTTTACTTAAGATAGTGATCTGAATAGGTGGAAACACATACTATAAATTATCAGCATTGCACAATTTTACTTGCCCACTCTTATTTACCATTTAAAAAAATATAATTTAGGTTTTTCTTTCACTATTACTATGATTGCCATCAGGCCACTTTTGGTGAAGTTCAGATAAATTTTCAATTTTGTTTGTGAAACACATATTTTAAAATGCTTATTTGGGAAATATTTTTATTCTACAGCATTCCACGCAACTCCTAACACTTACAAACGGAAGAATACAGAAACAGCAATAGATAATAAACCTTGTGGACAGCATTGTTATCAGCATCTGGTAAGATAGAGAGTTGGGAGTTTTTTTCTACTTCCTATTTAGCAAAAAATAAAAATCAAGTGTTGAAAAAGGTTAAGTCCGTAGTCAAATGAATCCAGTCATGCCATACTCTGTAGTGCTATAGGAAACTCTGTTAGTGACTAATGTCCCACATGGTGTTAGGAGATACTGTGCTAATGAAGGTGTAAAATTTAGGTGCTAGCAATTTGCAGTCAAAGCTTTCATAGTACTTTTCACAAAAGTAAGGATAGTGACTCCAGTGACCAGGCCAAAGTTCAAAGTGGGAAGTTGAATTATTTCATATGAAAGTACATACCTCTAACAGTGTGAGTATAGGGTAACCATATTCCAGGACATTGCCAAAGGGGGATGAAGGAGAGAGGGAGGAACTGGAGGGGGTGTGTGTGTGTGTGTGTGTGTGTGTGTGTGTGTGTGTGTGTACTGGGAGGGAGTATTTGGGGTGTGTGGGAGGAGTTTGTGTGTGGACTGGGAGGAGCACTTGGATGGGGTACCTGCTGCCTCACTCGCCAGGTGCGGGGCCCTGTAGCTGTGGCAGGGCAACTGGTGCATGCCCAGAATACAGTGCCTGCTGTCTGTCAGCACCTTCCCATCTCCTGGGAAGGCCTGGGTGGGTAGGATCCAGCAGCTGTGGCTTCAGTGTGGGACCAATCAGGTCATGGAGACAGCTTTTTCTGAACTGCAGCTTCTGTTTGCAAAAATCCGGACACAGCCTTTTATTTGAAAAAGCGTGTGGACAGAGGGTGAAGGATCAAAAACAAGAAAATGTTTGGGGAGAAAACAGATGTATGGTGACCCTTTGAGTATCTTCCTCTCTCAGTAATGCACTGTTAACTGGCCCAATCCTGATCTGGGACTTGTCTACTGACCTTCTATCGCAGGTGTAAGAGAGTTATGAAGTGTCTTAAATTTCATTTTAAACTGCAGGGGTTTGTTTCATTATCGGGGAGGGTCTCCGCCAATGTTTGTGTCCCTTAAGAAGCTGATATGGTTGAGGTATGGAGACCTTAGTTGATATAGTTTCAAACCCCGCCCCACTTCTCTCAGTTCCGAGGGTTATTTTTGTGGTAGAAATAATTTTCTGATCCAAAAATTGTTTGCTATATTTATTTATATTTGTTTACCAATAAAAATGAAGCCAAATATTGAGCCTCCCGAGAACGTGGAATGGAGTGGTGCAGAAGCCTCGATGTTCAGAGTTCTCATTGGCACCTACTATGACAACTTCTGTGCAATTGCTAGATTAATTGGGATCAAAGAAAATGAGAGAAAATACTATGCTGTATTCATCTTTCCTTGTAATACCAGACCTCTTTTTAGCTATAACACCTTAACAGTTCTCAACATTTCTGGTTTTTGGCAATGGACTTTATGCTGGAAAATTTTTATTTGTGCCATCATCAAAGATGAAAGTATTTTTTCATTTCTTTAAGTCAAAGTGAAAATAGAATTTGGGTACTAATATCAAAACTAAGTAAATTGAGATTTCAAACTGTGTGTATTTTACTGATGCACACAGTAAAGATCATGAGCATGAGAACACTCAAAAGCATCGTGGATAAACATTTTTAGATTTAATATTAAAATATTTAAACAGTTATTTTATCTGAAATCTGCTGTGTAAATTATGCATTTTTTTCATGATTTAGGCTTTAAGTGACTAGTGATCCATTCTCACCTCCCTCCTCCCCAAATTAAAATATTTCAAACCTATGTACTGAAGACTCTATTATCCTTTATTTAGGAAGGCGCAAAGGAGTTTGCAGCTGCTCTGACTGCTGAGCGAATAAAGACACCGCCAAAGCGCCCAGGTGGCCGCCGAAGAGGAAGACTTCCAAATAACACCAGCAGGCCCAGCACACCTACAATAAATGTGTTGGAATCAAAGGACACGGATAGTGACAGGGAAGCAGGAGCAGAAACTGGAGGTGAAAATAATGATAAAGAGGAAGAGGAGAAGAAAGATGAAACATCCAGTTCCTCTGGTGAGGCCAATCAATGATTTAATAAGAAATGAATTGTGATTGTGAGGAGAGGGCTCAAAGCATAATTAAGCAACCTTAGAAATCACATATTTTTGAGTGTATTTGGACTTTTAATTTAATTAGAAGATATAGGATAGTATCTTTATCACAGAGAGCCTTACAATGAAAGTTGAGAATAACTTCCATTTGTGCAACTCTGACTCCGGAATACTTTCAGAAGCTAGACTGTGCTACCTGAATTCTTCCCACTGTCTGATTATAGCTTCTGTCTGTGGATGTGTAAAAACTTCTGTATGTGGTGTCTTCCCACTTAAAAAAAAACAGGACTTCGTTCTGTTACAGTTCACATGTAACTTGATGTTTTTAAGGGTCACGGAAACTTAGTTAAATTGTGAGAGAAGCCTCAACCTGATTGATGCTCTTGATGTTGCAGAGGCAAATTCCAGGTGTCAGACACCAATAAAGATGAAGCCAAATACTGAGCCTCCTGAGAACGTGGAATGGAGTGGTGCAGAAGCCTCGATGTTCAGAGTTCTCATTGGCACCTACTATGACAACTTCTGTGCAATTGCTAGATTAATTGGGACCAAAACATGCAGGCAGGTAAGAAGTGGAAATTGCTTATTTAGGCGGCAGCATGCTATTTTCAAAACTGGATAGAAAATATATGTTATTACTCATTCTTATAAAAGAATTTATTAACTAACGTGGTTTTCCTGAGAATGCTGTCTTCTCTGATTTTTATAAATTTGTACAATGAATTTTATTGATTTCAATGTATCATACAGTTTAAAATACACAGCTATTTTTATTTGATCATTTAAGATCAAATAAGATAAAATAAGAGACATATCTATAAAGAGAATACATTTTGTGGCTTGTTATAATTTGTAAGGTGTTGGAGGAAATCATTCTAAAATAATAGAAAGCTTCATTTTCTATAAGTGAGATATATGTTATGGTATCTCTTGCTAGGTGTATGAGTTTAGAGTAAAAGAATCTAGTATTATTGCTCCAGTTCCTGCTGAAGATGTTGATACTCCTCCAAGAAAGAAGAAGAGGAAGCACAGGTAAATCTGTTACTAAATAACCTTAGAAGCTAAACATGATAACCCATAGGACGGGGTTCTCAACCTTTTTTCTTTCTGAGGCCCCCACAACCCACCAATATGCTATAAAAACTCCACGGCCCACTTGTGCCACAACTGTTTTTCTGCATATAAAAGCCAGGACCAGTGTTAAGGGGTAGCAAGTAGGACAACTGCCTGGGGTCCCATGAAGCTAAATTGCTCAGGCTTCAGCTTCAGCTGTGGGGCTTGGCTTTCTGCCCTGGGACCCAGCAAGTCTAATGCCAGCCCTGCTTGGTGGATCCCCTGAAGTCTGCTCCCAGGGGGCCCTGGGCGTCTGGTTGAGAACCACTGCCATAGGAGACTTACTGAACCAGCAGTACACAAGTAAGGTCTTTGAAAGAAAAGGCTGCTTGTTTCTTTTTCTTATTCCTTTGTTTTCAAAGAACATCAATGAAACAAAATTGTCCAATTTCTCAAATATTTTGGTCTTAAACAGCACTTCTTTTAAAAAAACAAACAAACCCAAAACTGTTCCTCCTTTATAAATAATCAAGTTCTTCACAGGTGCTTATAGGCTTATTGCAACAAGTAAATTCAAGTTAGGGTTAGATTCATGTTAATCCAGACAATGTTATAATATTCAAAAATTCAAATTAATGTAGGATAGGCTAGGTTTTGTTGAATTAAAAAAAAAAAAAAAAGAAGCAAAAGGAGATATTACCACTTAGTAGATTTTTTTTTTTGGCAACATTACAAAAAAAAGTTATTGATTCCTTGAGGGGTTTTTTTAGAAATAACACATCAGTAATGAAGTTATGTGACTGTAATATATCATTTCCCAATAATAGTCTGAATCAGTAGTGAATAGAAGATATTCTGCAAATTAGTATGCAGATTTTGTCCATGTGGTAAAATGTAATGCTTCAAACAAGCAATAACTTGCAATATGCTGGAAAATCACTGTTTCTTTTCTATCTACTTTGTAACATATGAACACTTTTGATAGGGACAATTTCTTAACTGAAAATCTGGGGTCCAACAGAAACCCAAGCGTGGAACAATTCTGTGTGCATTCTGGTGAATGTTTGTATTCCTAGAAGGGTTAGAGGAAAAAAGCAAGAGCGAACCGCCAGCAGCCAAGAGATCTTTGAAAAACTTTTTCTTTCTATTTTTCCCAACTGGCTGCTTGTTTCTCCCCTCCCCCTACTTTTTCCAGCAATTAATCCCTATTACTTTCCTGGTTCCTGTCTACCTGTTTCATAGTCTTCTTGCTCAAAGAGAGTCTTCCATTGATCTTAGTACAGAAGCTTCGACAGCGATAAAATGAGCTGACTGCTTGTAGTGTAGAGAGACAATCAAACCAGGGTAGAAAACGGGGTCCATAAGCAGCTCGAAGAGGTCCTGCTTTGTTCAGATCATAATAGTACTGTTGCTCCCTGTACTTCATAGCTATCAACTGTCCTGAGGCATTTGGTGGGCAAGATTTTCAAAATCTGAAATTGTCCAGCCAAACTGGACTGTTGGCAGCTCTGTCTAGGAATGTTGTGAGCTTTGAATTCTGGTTTTCTCTGTTGTTCTGGTTCATTGGGTGGGGAAGTGCTATACACCAATGTGTTCTTTCTGACTGGTTGCCAATGTGTCAGTGATAGGTGATTTCAGGGTGTCTATAATGCTTTTACAACATCTCATTGGATTCTGCACTGTACTGTGGAAAAAGGATTTTGCATTTTACTGTCAGCTCAAAGACCTAATGGGATTCTTTTCCTCCTATGTAAGAAACATCTTGAGTAAAACAAAACAATATTGTCAACACTTGTTCATGATAGTTTTCTTGTTTCTCTGCCTTCTTGGGAGAGATGTGGCTAGAGGTTTACAAGTGGCTGAAACACTCATAATGAAGAGGTAGAAAGTGTTCTTTATGTTGTTTCCAGTCTAAATCTACTGTATTGGAGCCAGACTGCTTAAATTGTGTTGAACAACCTCTCTCTAACTCACCTAATTTTGGGACATGGCTTCCATTGCAGGCTCTCCAGAGCCTGCTGCACGTTCCAGTTCCTTTCTGCCAGAAGACAGGAGAGCGCCTGAAGAACAATTCATAGTGGCTTCCTACATTGACAGGCACCATCCTTCTGAAGAACTCCATTCGTAGAGGAGAAAAAGCAGCAGCAGCAGCGGGCTCAATTAAGGGCCTTTGTAACATCTTTCCTACCTGACTTGATAGCGCTTTTTCATTAAGGTTTCTGTTCAGTCTGGGTTGCCTCTCTACCAACATGCTGAAGCTGTCTTGCAAGCCAAACTGCTACTGTTTACTCCACATCAGCACTACCAAACTTAACCTCCTGCAGCATCGGGTTCTCATACCATCTTAGCATGCCAGTCTGCTCAAAGAATGGAAAGCCTAGTAAGAAATACAGCCTGCTCATTGCTAAGAGCAGTTTCCCTCTCTCCTTACTATGCCAAAGTCTTTTAGATTCCTGATAATGTTATGCTAAAAAAGAAAGGACAACTTTCTTTTTTACACCTGTGTTGTAGGAGCCTAATAACTTAAGTGGTCTTGAGTGTCTTTTTATGTACCATCTCTGCTATTCTTCCAAATTAAACAGAGAAGACAGCTCTGTATAAGAGACAACCAGTTTAACAACTGGAATAAAGAGCAACAATTCCACCAACTCAGAAGAATGTAACCATACACTGAGAGGAGAAGAAATTTGTATTTTATTCTGACGTGCTTTCATCCATATGTAGCTGATATGAATGAAATTGTCATCAGTCTCCCTCTGATCTCACTGGATCAATAATGATGAGCTGTAATCAGTTGTTTTCCCTCATTAAACAGGACTTGACTTGATTCCTTTGACTACACTTAAGTGAAGAAATATCCTTGATGATTTCTAGTCAGATAGATTTCATTTGAATTCTTCTTTCTGTCCTCATTCTTCAGGGATTGGTTCTACACAGCACCTAGCTATATCTTTTCTATATTATTCTGCCCAGGATACTGAGGATCTTGGCCAAAGGCATCTTAAATATCATTATGGCCTGGCAAGCAGTCTGGCTGATGTCTTGACCCAAATGACTTCCATTCCCCTCTAAAAGGCTGCATTTTTACAGCGAGCCTAGACATGGCATCTTAAAGGAGTCTTATGAGAACAAAAGCAGAAAAGCAAAAACCTGCTTTTCCAACAGATCTAACCACATATATCAGTTGAATTTTCATTTCTAAACTCAAGAGACAGATTCAGTGTTGTCCTCATGCCTTTACTAGGAACAGATTTTAGAAGTTTCTCCAGAAATGTCTATAGCTGCTATCCGGTTGATGTCCGCATCTTCTGGATTTTTAGCCAGAAAGGTCAACATATTTATAGACAATTTCAGTAATCAGAAGTGAAGATAATCCAGAAGCATTCAGTTATTAAATGCACAGGCAGGCAGGAAACAGATGTAGAGATCAGTTTGTCTCCCACTTTGTTGATCAGCCTATTGTTCCTGATACCTGGATTTAGGAACAACACTTGTGAATGCTTTCTCACCTTCCAACATGTATTTATATACTGAAATTGCTCTTGCCTGGAAGATTCTCCAAGTACCACTTCTTGGTAAGCCTACCTCATCTGGCTTGATGTTTGCAATACCTCCTGACTATTACTGGGGAGAATGGGAGAAGTGGCATGTACAGTAAGGGGAAATTACTCTCTAGTAATTGTTTGTCATGGTCCAGTATTTATTCCATCCCACATCCCTTGGAAAAGATCACTTGAAGTTCCTCTATTTTATATTATCCTACTACTACTTTGCTATGGAAATCTCCGACTTGGCACTTTTGCCTCTTCGCTTCCTGGTAGTTGAAACTACAACATTGTCTTGTGTTGCTGAGTAGGATGGGAGAAGAGATAACAAATAGAATTACTTGTGAGAAATCTCTCAACCCCACCACTTCTCCTATCCCCAGTATGTCACTTGTTGAGGCCATTAAAGGAAAGGTACAGTGCTTCCAGGCAACCTTCCACCTCTTAGTCATTCAATTTCTGAAAGCCACCATACTAATCTTAGGTTTCAGAGTAGCAGCCGTGTTAGTCTGTATTCGCAAAAAGAAAAGGAGTACTTGTGGCACCTTAGAGACTAACAAATTTATTAGAGCATAAGCTTTCGTGAGCTACAGCTCACTTCATCGGATGCTATCTTAGCGTTTATGTTGCCACCCATCACCAGTATCGAAGAGCACTAGTCAGACCTCTAGTTATCCCAGTTGGCCCATGTTGAAGCATTCACTTGGTCCCTAATGTCATCTTTAATTCCCCCTCTGAACTCATGGTCACAATATACCTTTAATCCTTTACTCTCAAAGTACTGTTTAAGTGGCCCTTGTCTCCTCCAGAAGAGTCAGTGAGCTGGCATAATTCATCACAACTTCCATATCTAATTTTTTGCTATGTATAGTTATTTTGGTTCTGATCTTGGCCACAGTGTTATATTTCATTTATCCAGTCTCCTTGTCAAATTTTGTATGAAATCTAATCCACCCTTAGAAAGGAGATGGCACACCTTCAACCTTTTTAGGACATTAGTATATTACTTTGTTAGAATTGGAGAGGTACTTAATTCATAGACACTTCATAATTATCAAAGGTCTGATTTAAGTTATTTATTCATTCAAGAGTCTTATCTATGAAAAGCTTCCATCACCATAGGGAATTTGGCATACTCTTAATCCATATTATCATCTTGGGCCAAAGAAAGGAAAGCTTCTGTGGAGGAAGTATTGTTCAGCTATGTAGTCTTTTCTACTTTTAACTAGTCTGGAGCGTTTGGCGAATGTAACTTAATCATGTGAGGTATATTAAATTTTCTGACCTGAAATCTTACTTCTCCCTTCAAGTAGTTGAGAAGCAGATTTCTAGAGAGGTTCTGTGACTCTTAATTGAAGTAATACAGTGCAGAAATAGGAATTTTTACCTGTTTATATCCTTTTACTTCAGTATTATACCCACTTGGAGTGACCCACCTTGAAAAGGAATTAAATCTGTTTTTTATAGCATTTTTTGAAGAAAACGTATAAATCCGAAGAAATTAAGAGCATGAACTCTGAGTCTGTTACCTGGACAAGAGTCTACTTAATTGGATGGAGAACAGGTTAACATATATTTAATGTAAGCTAGCTGTGTGGAGAATCGTGTTATGTTTGGTTAAAGCTGTTGGGTGAACAGAATTAAAAACAGTAATCCATCAGAATCCAAATTGACGTAATGCTGTGCAGAAAAGAAGTTAACAGGTATTAAATGTACCTAATCTTTGAAAGAAGACTTCCAGGTGTTCGTAGTCATTGGAAAGAAATGCAGATTCATGGTTCTGTTCCTTAAACATTTGAATCTACCATGAGAATTTCTCACTACACACAACACTCTGCATTATGTGTACCAGTTACAATAATTAACTCTCTCTAGAAATGGAGATCTGTGCAGAAGCAAATTGACAGTCTGTCCCATATTCACAAACAATAGAAATTTAATGTTGGTACTTAAACGTATAAATTCACTCCTTGGGAATATAAATTTAGAAAATCCTGGCTGCAATTGTTTTAACTTTATTATGGTGAAACTTGGTAGTTCAATTAGTTTTAACTGCTAAAGAAACGATATATTGGAATTACAGCTTTAAAGCTAAATTAAAAACACTGGTTTCTAACATAATTTTTAGTAGATTGTAAATCGCCTCAAGCATGTTGATGTCGCCAGATGTTAGCAGTAAACTGGACTAGTGTGGAGGATCTCCTATAAAACTTCACTGTAGAAGGTTTAGGAATTCTTGTTACAGAAGACTTTCCCAGTTAAAAGTGATTTTGTAGGTGCTAGAACTGCAGCTACATTCCCCAGCCCAGTACAGGAGGAGTTCCTGTCAACCTTCTTGTGTTTGTTTTGTGTTTTTGCAGGTTGTGGGCTGCTCATTGCAGAAAGATACAGCTGAAAAAGGGTTAGCATCTTTCCATTCAACTTTATGTCCTGAATTTTTAAGATCCTACTAATGTTTTCTGAATGACGTTAGGCCATTTTATACTTTTTATGCGGAGTCAGGGGTCATAAGGAGACTGAAGAATAGTAGCCATACATTACTGATATAGCAGGGACAGAGGATATTCCACATTGTTTATGCAGCTGTTCAGAAAAAGCTTTGCATATTTCAAAAGAAAAGAAAATTAAACAGGAAGGAGGCAATTAATTCATAACACTTTAGGCAGGCCTTGTTATAGTGCAAATAACACAGCACAACTCTTATTGTGATGAGCTGCATTTGTGTGGGGCTTTTGTTTTATTCTTTATTTTAAAAGATGCTCTGGAAATGTGTGGGGATGGGAGAGACTTTGATTGCAGAATAATCTTCTGTTCAGAGGTGGATTTTTAGTTTTATTTTAATTAATTAATTAATTATTTATTGCTGCTTGGTTGTTAACTGAAACAGATGTAACATTATACAATACACCTAAACCAGCATAAGTGCTAGTGGATTGAAGGCAGATATTAATTTATATAGCACCCAAAGTCTACTAACTGCTCTATAGATAAGCAAAGACAAGATTCCTGCCTTCAGAGCTTAGGCTTTATCATCACAGGGAAATTGACCAGCAGAAATATAGCGGTATAATTGTATGGGTATTGCTACGCAGTATAATTTCTCTTGTGGAATAAAAATGACTGTAGTCTAGATCAGTGGGGGCAGCCTGTGGGCTGCACGCGGCCCCTCAGGGTAATCTGCTGGCGGGCTGCCCAAACAGTTTGCTTACATTTTCACAGCCACTCGCAGCTCCCAGTGGCTGCGATTTGCTGTTGCTGGCCAATGGGAGCTGTGGGAAGCAGCAGCCAGCATGTCCACTGGTCTAGATTGTCCACATACAGAGCTATAGTATTCACAGGTGCTGGCTTCTAATTTTACCAGGGGGTGCTCAACCCCTGCTCCACCCCAGGTCCCACCTCTTCATCCCCTGCTCCACCTCTTCCCCAAGGCCCACCCCTTCCCAGCTCTTTCACCCCTGAGCGTGCCCTGTTCCTGCTCCTCCCCATCCCTCCCACAACGCCTCGTGCATGCTGCTGAACAGCTGTTCCAAGGCATGGAGGAGGCATTGGGGGAGAGGGGGAAGAGTTGATCAGTGGGGGGCTGCAGGTAGGCAGGAGTCGGGGGGAGGAAGAGAATCTTGGCTGCTGGTGGGTGCTAAACACATGCTAATTTTTTTCTGTGGTTGCTCCAGCCCTGGAGCACCCATGCAGTCGGTGCCTATGCTAGTAATATTATACCGCTATAGTTCTGCTCGTCACTTCCCACTGTAAACGAGCTCTTAGGTTCTAAATACACTACAGATTAGTAATATGAGGGGTGAGATGCAACAGCAAGCAAGCAACTCGGTAATTAAGTTAACATGCATCTTGTTAATGCCACAGCTTTTGTTTAGTGTACCTTTTCTATTATTAATACTTTGAGAAGAGTAGGTTTGATGGGCTTCTTTTGTTGAAGTGAATTTTAAGAATGGACTTCCTATTTGAGATTTTTGGTTACCAAATTTACAGTTCTTTCATTCTTAATCTTTTCAAATTATTACTATTTTTATTCAGATGGGTCCTCTAATCATGTTTACAACTACCAGCCATGTGATCATCCTCGTCAGCCTTGTGACAGCTCATGTCCTTGTGTAATTGCTCAGAACTTTTGTGAGAAGTTTTGTCAGTGCAGCTCAGAATGTAAGTAATTTTGGAAGGTGTCTACAATTGAGTGTCTTTTTTCGTAGACTAGTTTCATTTGTAGACACAAATTTACTGCTAGTATTAAATAAAAGGCCTACAAAGGGCAAAAACTTGGGCTTGTGCTATTTTTTCCTGTTTTTTGATGTTTAAAGAAGGCCTGGAAAGTTTTCAGAGAGCCTTTTTCTTTCTCCCCCCTCCCCATTTTTAAAAAATCATTATTTCAGGTTATGTCTAGGTGACCAGAAGCATAAATGATGATGTTACAAGTAAGGAGTGAAAGTGTTTTTAGTTAGGTGTTAACAAAATCAAGAGATGTAAACAGACTGTTTCATTTTAATGGCTAATTACCCTTTATGAATAGTCTTTATTATAAATTCAGCACCCTCACCCATTCAAGTAGGGAGTTAAAAAGCTCACAATAAATACTCTGCCTCCAAGTAGTCCTCTAACAAAACCAGAAAAAAAACACATTTTGCCTTACTGATATTTCTAGGGTAAGAAACAAGAGCGTACACCCACCCGTACCCTGGCTTCCTGGTTCTTTTCAGAATTTATAAAGATACAGAAATCTCTAAATAAGTTAAACATTAAAAACGCCAAGTAGAGCAACATCTAAATATCTTTGAAATACATACTTAAGGTGCAGATTTTAATGAGACTACATGCTCATAGTGAAACATCTTTAAATGAATGCAGGCCTGGGGCATTAAGAAGCAGTGAGTTGGTTATCCTTGCATATAAGGCCTGTATAAAGAAACTTACCATGCCTCTGTTTAAAGGTAAACAGAGTTTACCTGTTTAGTTTTGAAACTTCAAAACTATGGTGAGCACTGCTTCATTCAGTAGACCACTGCAGAGAAAATACCCTTAGGGTATGTCTACTCAGCTCATGGTAATAAGCCTCCTGGCCTAGGTCAACTGGTTCAGGCTAGTGATCCAGAAATAGCTATATAGACAGTACTTGGAGGTTGCAGCTTGGGCTGGAGCTCAGGCTGTGAAGCCCACCCTCTCCCTAGGCTTCAGAGCCCAAGCTGCAATGTCAAAGTGCTGCCTACATAGCTATTTTTAGAGTACCAGTCTGAGTCTGTCAACCCGTCTGGGAGGCTCACAGCTGCAGGCTGCAAAGACATACCCTGCCTGACCCTGTTCACACATCTGGAGCAAGGAATCAAGGTATTTTTGCTAAACTGTAGGACATGAACTGTGATTCTTTTTTCATGTTTACTTACTTATCTTTCCTTCCTCATTAAAGGCCAAAACAGGTTTCCTGGATGCCGCTGCAAAGCACAGTGCAACACTAAGCAGTGTCCATGCTATCTGGCTGTACGTGAATGTGATCCAGACCTCTGTCTAACATGTGGAGCAGCCGATCACTGGGACAGCAAAAACGTGTCTTGCAAGAACTGCAGCATTCAGAGGGGATCCAAAAAGGTGTATATGCTTACCTTTCTACATACATGTCCTCCCATCCTGTTTTTGCCTTTTTACATCACGTGTACAATGAGGGGGGTGCCTAATATTGTTTTCATGCCAAAAAATCCCAAGTGCACCACTGTGGTTTTTCTGGCCAATAAAAAGAGAGAGACTAGTCTGAAAGGGAAAATGGTTTCCACCTACTTTGCCATTCTGAGTTATGTGCTACTTTACTCATCTTTGTACAGCTCCTTATGCAACTTTGCCACTATGGAATGGAACATCTACTGTTTTCTTCAGTACTAACTTGTGAGCAACATATGTAAACTGAAGCTGAGCATCACTTCTTGTAGGTTGAAAAAAATTGCATTTTAAAGCACTAGTTCATGGTTTCCATAATCGGGTTAATATTAAAGTGGTAAATATTGCACTTTTACAAGCAGACGTTTGCAGTTTTAAAAATCTCTTAATTTACCAAGTTTTTTTTAATATTCTGATCTGAAGGCCTTTAGTATAGACAGATACAGTTACGCACGTGTCTTGTTACTTGGATTTATAACCAAACAATTTCTACCCCGTGGCCACGTCTACCCTGGAACGTTTTTTCATTAGCACTGTATCTGGTCTCCTTTATGTGCAACTTCTTCCCCCCCGACCCTCCCTTCCCAAATGTTAGCGATTGTGTATGTTTATCATTTAAGCATTACAGAAAACCCAAGTCAGATGATACAATTCTTGTTTCTCCCCTTCTCTAGCATTTGCTGTTGGCACCTTCAGATGTGGCAGGCTGGGGAATTTTCATCAAAGATCCTGTACAGAAGAATGAATTCATCTCTGAGTACTGTGGTGAGGTAAGGAAAGATATAGTACCTTTCAAGTCAGTGGTTTTCAACCTTTTTCCATTTGCAGACCCCTAAAAAATTTTGAATGGAGATGCGGACCTCTTAGGAAATCTTAGAAATAGTCCAAGGACCACAGGTTGAACACCACTGCTTCAAATGTATGTTTTAATGTTTTAATTAACAGCTGTATGAGTAAGAAATTTGTTTTTTATACATAATGTCTCACTAAAATAATCAAGGTCACTTTCTTCAGTGATGTATCAGTTTGTGACCTTGACTAATTATAAAGCAAAACTAGTTAAATAATGTCTCCAGGCTTGGGAACTACCTTGTTTGTAGATTTAGTACCCTTTTGTGGAATAAAGGAATGTTATACAATAATTCACAGCAGGTTTCAAGGTCTTGGCATTGCCAAGAGAATAAAAGCTTCACTAGCATCTAGTATGCATAGCTGAATCCACGGTTGATACTAACATTTTTCCACTGGCAAGATTTTTCATGACTTTTGGGTGCCTGTAAGGATGAGGCTGGAAGAGAGGATGGATTTAAAGCAGGATTTCTCAACTTCATTGCACGGGGACCTGCTTCTGACAACAAAAATTACTACGTGACCCCAGGAGGGGGACCTGAAGCCTGAGCCCACCAGAGCCCTGCCACCCTGGGTGGGGGGGACCAAAGCCCAAGAACTTCAGCCCCTGGCAGGGGGCCTGTAACCTGAGCCCTGCCACCTGGGGCTGGAGCCCTCGGGCTTGGGCTTCAGCCCCAGAACCCACCAGATCTAATGCCAGCCATGATGACCCTGGTAGAACAGTCACGACCCACTTTGGGATCCCAACCCACAGTTTGAGAAACACTGACCTAAAGAGCAGTCCCAGTTAAAATAAATCTGGAGTTTCCTGCAAAATCATTCGACTGCCAGCATAAGACACTGCCAAGATTCGGTAGGCAATTCTACCGTCTAACCTGCCCCAAATACAGATATCGGGCTGTGTGAAAGGGAGAGCTAAGGCCCAGAAGTGAGTGTCCTGCACAGAGTGAATTGATTTAAATCAAAGCAACTTAAATTGTCATTTTCAATCACAGTATGATTAAATCATGTTGTGCATTTGTACATTTTTTTTTTTTTTTGCAATTGAAAGGTTGATCCTTATTGGTTAGTAACTATTAAACATGTTGATTTGCAACTGAGTAGTCTTTACACTAAATTTGGTGCTTCCTTTTGCTAACCAGGAGAATACATGTAGCTGTACACATTTATTTAAGCAGTTATGTAGCTTAACTTGCATTTAGATTTTTAATGTTTCTTTTTAGAAAATGGTGAAGATGCTTTCTTCTTTACTAGATAATTAACGTTTGTATCAAGCTCTATTTTCAGATTTGATTGAAAATGCACAACAGCTTTAATTTTTTAAAATTAAATAAACCTACTTAAAAGTGGGCTGAATATGTAAGAGGGGAAAAAAAGTTTATCAAAACATGTTTTGTAGTTAAAACTGATTTATTAAAGGAAGTAATTGTTAGTAAATTGTACTGATTGTTTCTGATCACCATGACCTTCAAAATTTCAGAACTAGTAGCTCTCATCCTCTCATACCTAGTTTTTATTCATAGATTGGAAAAGGAAAACAAGCTTTCCTGCTTTTTCAACTGTGAGTGAACTAGTAATTGAACTGAACTAGCTGAATAAACTGAAACAAAGAAAATATTCTCTCTGAACCTGCAGAAGAGGCTATTGATGTTAAAAGCTGGTTTACCACTTCAACAAATTGGTTCCAGATGCTTAGCCAGTGACTTCTACTAGTTCAGTGGTTTGACCTTTCTTAAAATGTGGCTGCAAACATGTACTACTTAATATTATTTTATGTATTTAATTTAAATTATTATTTATCTATTTCAAATAATTTTAAATGGGTTGAATTGAAAACTGTAAAATTAAAAAAAATTATTTTAAGTTTATATATCTTTAGAGAAACAGAATTACAAAATATGTCTCCCTCTAGGCTGAGCTGATAGTGAGAAAGCCCTAGTTAGTTTAACTTTGCATGGTGAATTGGAAATGTCTCCAAGATGACAGCTATAGACTTTTATTAGTCTTGCAGTCATTGTCTTTGCATCCACCCACAGAAGAGCATAATCTAAGACCACTTGTCAGCCTTAGCTGTAGTGTTAAAGTTTTCTCTGTCTTAATTCCACTTGCAGTATAAACTTCATTCCAGAATGGAATAAGTCTTTGAAAAGTTAGGATTCCAGTTACAATGGGCTTTAGATGTGGAGCATCTGTCTGACATATAGTCTGAGTAGGCATGAGAGACTGACATGGTTGAGGCTGTAGGCTATTTCCATTACCTGCTGAAAAATAAATGGCCTTTTTTTATAAGCAATATTTCTTTCAGATTATTTCTCAGGATGAGGCAGACAGAAGAGGGAAGGTATATGACAAGTACATGTGCAGCTTTCTGTTCAATTTGAATAATGGTACGTATGTTTAACTATTGATTTTAATTGACAACTAAGATTTTCAAAACCTCCATTTAGCTGCCACCTAACCCTGCAGGCACCTAAATTCTGCCACTGCTGCGTGCCAATGTTCACTTCTATGTCCGGGTGGGATTCTCAGAGTAGGTGATTCCTGCCTATCTCACCTGCGGGGCCTGATCCAGTGGGCACTCTCAGAGCATACCTACCACATTGGGCCTCACGTACATGTAGAGTCCTCTGTAACTGTCTTTTGTGAAAGGGTTTGTCTAAGAATCAGGTGCCTAAACACCTTTGATAGATGGGGCTTAGGCAGTAGGAAATGCTAAGGAAAGAGATGGGGCCTATTTTAGGCCCTTCCCAGCTCAGCATGCTGGCTTCTGAGAAATCTTATTAGGAACTTAACTCTTCCTATGCACTGCATAGGGAGCCTACCTCATGGCTGGGGATGCTACGGGACAGCATGGTGTTTAAAAGTTAGGTGTCACAATGCTCACTATTGCTCTAAGTGCTGCAAAAAGTTCATAAAGGAAGCTTTTTTTATATAAAGGTCAGTACATTTTAAACAGCTTGTAGACTTCGAAGGAAAGAATCCATCTAATTTAGAAACATCATTGTACATCATTTGGGCAGGAGATGGAAACGTCAATTTTAGGAAGTTTAACTACAATGCCATGATATTTTAATATAGCAACTTGTTAGCCTTCCCTGAGGAAAAGTTAACATGGGAGAAGGTTTTTCAAAGTGACTCGTGTGAAGCTGCACACACTAAAGTTATAACCTGGCAGGTGCATAAAATAGGCTATGTGCTGTGCAGCATATTCACAGATGTGCTTAGAAAGCTCTTTAGAAGAAACCTGTTCTAACTGCTCACATTCTCTTCTAGATTTTGTGGTTGATGCAACACGCAAGGGTAACAAAATCCGCTTTGCAAACCATTCAGTAAATCCCAACTGCTATGCAAAAGGTAATACCAGACGAAGTTAAATTATAGTTAGTCTAACAATACATGAAACATCATTATTGTAGAATGTTGAATAAGAATACACATTTAAATGGTGGCAGAATGAGTAAATACAATTAAGTCATGCCAATGTGAGCTAAGACCCTGACCGTAAACTCTCTCTCTCTCTCTTTTTTTTTTTTTAAACAGTTATGATGGTTAATGGAGATCACAGAATAGGTATATTTGCTAAGAGAGCCATTCAGACTGGTGAAGAGCTGTTTTTTGACTACAGGTTGGTAGACTATAACAAGATCTTTTTTTCTAGGGCCACTGTGGCCACGCCTGATTTTTCATCACATTGAACCTTTAATATCTGAGATTTGATAATGTATTTAGATGCCTCACCCTTTACCTTAAATCCATCTTTGGGTCTCAGCAGATCGCTTATGCCAGCAGTTGTCTTCCTCCCTCAAATGCTGGGATTTTGCTGGTGAAAGAGACAGCAATGAACTTGGGCCACTTCTGTCTCTGGAACTCAGGCACAGTCTAATTAAAGCTGCTAGTCAGAACCTTGAACACTTAAAGCCCAAGCCTTATAGGGAGGAATATCACTGTTATATACGGAAGAGAAAAGGATGGGACAAGCATCTAAACTTTACGTATTCCCTCCCCCCAAAAATAACATCCAAGTTTGCCAGTTACAAAAGACCAGATCTACACTTAGAACTTTTGCCAGTAAAATCTGTCAGGGGTGATTGAGACATTTTTAAAGTGCTTGTGATATGTTTTTTTTTAAATTCCCAAGCAAAATAAAACATTTGTGCCACTGGTGCTTTTCTAGTATAGATTAGGCTTAAGCCTCCTGCTATATGTGCTACTTAAACACACAGCTGGAGGAAACAGTTGCTCCGTTCATTGTCTAGTGCTGACGGCACAGTGGACCAGATTTTTAAAGACGGGCATTGCTCTGCTTAGTGTTGCAAAGCCCCATATCCAAACGTGATTTAAAGTAGCTTGAGTAGCTTTAGAAATCTGGCCCACCGTGACTGCCGTTCATGGAAACACAAGCCTGGAACAAACTTCCTGGGTCATTGAGTTCAGGCCCCTGCTATGACCGGCAACCCACCATCTGTCCTGTTTATATATTTATCAAATTAGTGCAAAGCTGTTTCACTCCTGATGATTAGAAACCATCTAATTTCCAGCCTAAATTTATTCATAATCAATTTATACTTAGCCTTGGATGGATTAGATTTTTATTGGCAAATTTCAGTAAACATTTCACTGTACATACACACACTGGTGAAAAAATATTTCCATCAGTCGAAGTGAGAAAAACACTACTTGAGAACTTGTTTGATTTCAAGATAATTATGTTGATATTCAAAACTCTTATCATGGCTAACACAAACTAGACAGTGTCTGGTGGTATTCTTCCTCCCCTTCTCCCTCAACTGAAAATTTAAAGTTTAAAAAAAAAAAGCTCCAAAATAAGCATTATCATCTATCAGTTAAATGAAATTCCCGTAAGTCTATGCATACTGATTTCTATGCCAAAGTCTATATTTTAACATGAATTGGGGTCTCACGGCACTAGAGCGCTCTACCACCATGGTGGTTCCTGTGTTTTCTTCTAGCGCAATAACTTAAATGCAAGGGCACAAAAGCAACAGAATTGTGTTCAACCTTTTATGTGTTTGGATCCCAATATCTTTGAGAGGCTCAGCACCTTAAACTCCTCTTGACATTACTTATGGTGCTGAACCTGCTACCACTTTATTAATCTTGTATTTGATATGTACGTCTTTTTTCCTCCCCAGATATAGCCAGGCTGATGCACTGAAATATGTAGGCATTGAAAGAGAAATGGAAATCCCTTGATACCAGCTACCTCTACTTTTGAACAGCTGCCTTATCTCCAGGAATTTTCTAGTACTGTGGGCAATTTTAGAAAAATGATGCAATTTGAAATTCTGATTTGCAAAGTACTGTACCAGTAATTTATAGTAACAAATTTCAAAATCAATTTATTGCCTTCTCACTAGCTGCAAAGTGTTTTGTACCAATGAACTTTTGCAATAATGCGATGTGGTACATTTTTCAACCTTGAATAAAGGATACTTGAACTTCTTCATTCTGAGTGTATTTGAGCTATGGTGGTCGTTCTAGGCAGTTAAAATAACTTTGGTAGAGAAAGTAAGTCTTTTGAGGGTACACAGTGTGCTTAAACAAAACGTAAAAGCAACAAGTGTGGTTTTGTTTTTTTTAAAATGAGTATTTATTTAGCCTGTTGTCTGTATAGGACTTGCAACCATTAGCTGACTGGGAAGCATAGAAAAATAGAATTAAATCCCCCTGCTGCTTTGTTTTTGCATTAAGGATAAGTTAGTACCTAAACCTATGTATTTACTTGAACTGATTAATTTTCAAGTTTAAATGGGAGAAAGGGTCTGGGCCTGCCCCAAATGTATGTAGGGGCAACTTAAATTCCCTCTAGGTGACATTCAGCTAAGTTAGTCCATGTTAATACATACACTTTAAATGCATGCCTTTATTTAATAGCCTCTACACACAGGTATAGTTTAAGAACTAAAGTAGCCTTAAATCAGACTTATCTTACTTTTTCCCTTTGGAAAAGAATTAAGTATGGAATAGTATCTTTCCATTGCCCTAAAGCACTAGGTCTGAGTGCTCTCAACTTTTCCAGAATGCTGTACCCCTTTCAGGAATCTGTCTTGCATACCCTGAAGTTTCACCTAACTTAGACTACTTGCTCACAAAATCCCAATACAATATTTATATTCCAATTGATTTTTTTTATAATTACTGAGACTTGTTTATATACTATACACTGAAATGTAAGTACAAGTCACTGTTTCTAGTGCTTTTTATGTAGCGTGTTGGCAAATATCTAGATGAGCTGATGTATCCCTAGGGGCACACAGCCCCTGGTTGAGAATACTGTACACTACAGCCCATTAGCCTCAGCATACTAACACCTTTAAGTCTAAAGTGGATTAATTTGAATTGGCGCTTTTTTTTTTGTAATAGTCATACCTGATCCTGGCTGATTTACGGCTGCACAGCCATCAAGTTTGCCAAAACACTATGCAACTCAGCTGTACATAGAGTTCGTTGAAAGTATACAGCAACTTGTTTCCTTGCAAAAAGACATTTCAGTATGGTTCAAAATGAAACCTTTAAGAAAGGTCAAAACCAACTACTGTCAGTATATTATGTTTGAATCTGGGACGTAGACAGAATAATCCTCCTCCATTTGCAAGAGCTGCTATTGCCTGTGGGGGTTTTTTTGGGATTGGCTCTAGGCAAGCAAGGGGAGAGTCAGGGGTGCACAATGGGCCTACCACAGTCCCAGACTGCACACTGGGGGGGAATCTAGTCAGTGTTGGGTTCTTAGGGATTGGCTTAATTTTCGGTTTAGTGTGAAAGTCAGGGTGCGTACTTACCACGTGAAAGTTGGCAACCGTGTTACCAACTCTGGGCATTAGTTCTCTGCTTTTGGTGCACAACAGCTGCTAGAGCCTTATCACTCAAAACTGCAGACAAGGGCAAGGATAAACTTTCACAAAGTTTTCACTAGCAGAAATGGATAATTGCTGCTCTATATCCATCTGCTAGCTCACTTTAACCAGATTTTTCTTCTTCTGCTTCTGTTTATCCTTGTGTAAAAACTATTGGACTGCAGTTGATCTACACAGGCTGCAGTTTAAACAAGGAGCTTGGTAAGCCATAGCAGAGCAATAACCATTTCTGGCATTGTAAACACTTTCTCCCCCCTCCATTTCTAGCTTAGTCCTTCTTCCAAGGGAAAAGTGCTGAGTGTTCTGCAGAAACATTTTTGAATGAGCCTAACCCAAAACAACCACCAACTCCATGGCTTGCATACAAGTCAGTGTGTCAAAAATGCAGCACTTTAAAACTGGCAAAAAAATAACCACAGACAACATTCCTCTAAACTACAACTGGCATTGACCACCTTCACAACAGAGTTTGTATTGCGGTAAGGGCAGACAGCAGTGTGGTGATACAGGCCTAGTAGCAGCATGCCCACCTCTTAGAGATGGTTGTGACAGGACTGTTTTTAAAGCCTTTAGCTCCCTTGTAACTGCTCCCCACAATTAATTCAATAGTCATTTTGGCCAATTTTTGTTATGCCTTCACTAGGGCAAAGCAGCAGTGCTTTCGACAAAGCAAAACCAGAACCATTTTATCCCTTCTAAATGCTTCAAGTCCAGGAGATGCAGAGGTGCCAAGACAATCTCCTCACACATCTTTGTTAGCCACCTTTCTTCCCTTCCCATAACCAACACTGAGGGAATGGGGACTTTAAGAAAAAGGTTTAATGCTATGGTGTCTGAGTGCAGAAGGTGCATCTGAAAAATCAAGATGGAGCCTCTGCTCACAATGAGGACTTGGAAACACTAAGAGCAAGAATTTATTTTCCATTTGTAGAGATAATGAGTACAGAACTCCTACCATTAGGAAACAAGGGTTTGGCTTTATTGCATTTTAATCAGGCTTCCACAGCCAGGAGATTATGTAAGTTTAAAGAAACAATGCTGTAGGTGTCAGTCTACTTATTCCAATATAAAAAAGATTTAGCATCAAAACTAAAGCATTAATTCCCATTTTAAGTACCTAATTTATCTGTGGGAATGTGCTTTCATAAAGTGACATGATTAATCTTGGCCAAAAATATTACCTGACAGTGTAAGTAGATGAGTTTGGTGTATCCATTTTGAGAAAAATTCTGAAACAAATGCCAAAACGTTGTTGCCCATCTTCCAAGTTTCTGCTATTTATCTTGAAAAAATCAGTGTGCACAATTCAGTGCACACTCCTCCCCCAACAAGCCACAGATCCAGAATGATTTTTCAATCCAGTGCTGTGTTTTGCTTGAATCACAGGGAAAGCAAAACTAATGAATTACTATAGCTTTCATAATCATTAGACCTTTTATTTACATTTAGAAAGTACTGAAACTTAAAACAATAAAACCAAATGCAACTTGTACAGAAATCTTTTAATTTTTTTTTATTTATCACATTAAAAAATGAAACACACTATACAAATGGTTTTCCATAGCAGATTACACATAGGTCCATTCAGACTCACTCTCAAAGTGCTGCCGACATTTCTAAGTGCTGCCTGTGGGGGCAGCTATGTATCATATAGCCAATGTATTGATTTAAATGCAGTAGCATGCAACCCTCAGTGGAGAAGGGTTTGATTCCTTTCTGTTCTTAAATTAGGTTAAATGGCATTGGTGTCCATATTTACATACTTGAAATGTATCAATCCTGAGCAGTTCCGATGTAAATCTGAGACTGGCTGATGGGAGTCCTGGTCTCAGTTATTAAAAAGGGAGGTCCAAATGGCAGCAGTCTGGCTGCTATGAAGTTCAGTTGTTTTCATTCTTTCCATCACATAACTATTTGCTGAGCGTCTCACACAGTCAGACAACTGCTAATAAAAATGCTAAGCCAAGTAACTGTAGGTGTCCTTCTCACCATCCACACGCTCCAAGTACTCCTTCTCAATCAGAATGTCAATGCATTTCTGTAGGAGAGATGTGGAAAGGCCAGGAGTGCATTTCATAAAACAAACCCCAGACAGGCACTCTGCAACAGGTAGCTTATAGCAAGCAAAAAGTTTTCTTGCTCTTAAAACAGTTTAGGCTGTTAAGTACCATGCTGAATACATATTTCTCCTTAAGACTAGCATTAAAACTTTAGCAAGGAAATGGCATAAATAATGGACCATTTAAACTATGGCAATTTTTTGGCCATGCCTCGAAGAGGCCACTCACAAACACCATTCAATGAAATAAAGGTGACTTGATACAGTCAAATATCACAAATTCCTTGGGAAACTCACTGAACATTATTATGAGATGTACCTGGTTCCTTTATTTTGACAACTATGATAAATAATTATTTTACAATTCATGCTACAGTATACTTATTGGCACATGATGAAGTCTTATTTAGCTTCCCCATACCAATATGCTTGGAGAAGCTGTAAGACAATAATTAAATGTTTCCTACTTAAAAGTATAATAGTTGAATAATTTTTCTTTAATCTTTCTAAAATCAGTCCATTAACTCAGACACTTGTTAAAAAAAAAAATTAAGATCCATTATTGCTGATCTGACATACCTTAATTACTGGAACTCGTGGTTTGAATCTTGAGGACAGCTGGGTTAGAACTTCTCCAAGCAACTGCTGGTGTTTTAGAACCTTTCTCATTTTCATAATTCTCACAATAGCAGCCTAAATAGCAAAGTAGAAACAGACTTTCTTAGGACGATACACTTTGCCATTCTGGGTCAAGCCAGTGGTTCCCAAACTTTTCACTAAGACAACCCATCAACTCCATTTGTCTTTCTGAGACCCATACAGGGTCCAAATCCCACACTCCAAACCTCTCAGCCCCACGCCCTACCCCTACTCCAGCCCGGTGAAAGTGAGTGAGGGTGGGGGAAAGTGAAGGAGGCTGGAGTGAGCTGGGGTGGGGCCTTGGAGAAGGGCAGGGCAATGGTGTTCGGGTTTGTGCCATTAGACAGTTGGCAACTCTAGGACTGCAATGTAGCATATGGGGCAACTCAGAGCAACTCAGGTTTGGCCCAGCCTCCTCTCTCATAACAGAGGGGTGGCTGAGTCAAATTAGGGAGCGTAGCGTTTCACCAGAAATGTGGCAACATCTGGAGCTGGGCCCAGTCCTACAGGACAGGAGTAGGGTGACCAGATGTCCCGATTTAATAGGGACAGTCCCGATATTTGAGGCTTTTTCGTATACAGAAGCCTATTACCCCCCACCCCATCCCGATTTTTCACACTTGCTGTCTGGTCACCCTAGACAGGAGTCACCACTGGGCAGTGGGCTCACTCTCCAACACTCTCTCCCCCTTGGGGGCCTCTCTTCCGCACCAGGCCCACAACTCATCTAGAACTTTCCTGTGACCCGCTGTTTGGGAAACACTGCCTTCAGAGCTTTATCATGCCTCTACCAGTGGCTTGTATCTGCTAACGAAGAGGGGGATGAAAGTATTGACCAGTGGAGCAATGAGAGGCAATGCGCATACAGAGTTCTTACTGAGAAGTTTCAGAGTGTCTGATTAAAACAGTCACTCACCATAAGCCTGTTCTTAGGCACATAAGAATCTACATGATTACAAATTACTTTGCATAAAGCCAGGATTAGTAATGGACATCAATTGCAACGTTAGCCAGAACAGTGTCAGACAAGCAGCCTACTGAATTAATGTATTTCACTTCAAAATGAGGCTCACACTTAGTGCCAATACAACTTTTTCCTCTGTAGGTGGATTTGGAGTTGCAGCTAGTAAATACAAGCCAATTCCACTATGATCATCTAAATCTGAACAACTTTCTGAAGTTTACATCTCATCTAGATGCCCAGCAAAATCAGTGTATGAATTCTTGGAACCTAAGCACTCCTTACTATATTGCTCAATGTCAGCAACAACAAAAAGCCATCCCCCTACGTTTTTTATTTATAAAAGATAAATATTTGAAAATCCTGTTATATGTCTTTTGTTGCAAGTTTGTTTACCCAGGAATATCACACTATCATATTCTTTTAGGAATAATATAAAAAAGCAATATTCTGCAATATTTTCATGAAAAGTATTGAAAAGTTAGTTCATGGGCTGAAGCATACTCAGACTAAGGCCAGATGGTACCATTGTGATCATCTAGTCTGATCTGCATACCTCAGGCCACCCACTCCGATTCTGGCTGAATCACTGAAGTCCTCAAATCATGATTTAAAGACTTCATGTTATAAAGAATCTATCATTTTGTCTAGTTAAACCAGGAACTGACCCATGCTCCACGCCGCAGAGGAAGGCAAAGACCTGGGGGAAAACTCCTTCCTGACCCCCAAATATGGGATCAACTAGATCCTGATCATGTCAGCAAGATGCACCAGCCAGACACCTGGCAAAGAATTCACTGCAGTAACTCAAGAGCTATTTAGTGTACTCTCCGGCAGTTGGGGATATTTGGTACTAACAGTTGCAGATCGCCTACAATGGCATGTGGTTGATCTCATCAAACTACTATCCAACGCACCTGAATCAGTAGTTTCCTGTCTTCTTCTATGTTTTTGTGTGTAGTTTCCTGTTCCTGTTTCTGTTCAGTCTTCATTGGCACATTGATGTTTACCCTCAATTTTTTGCTGCCAGGAAAGGGAAGTAAATAATTAGCCTAATTTCAAAAAGAAAATCTGAATGGAAAGTTGGGAACATCTGATTACTCTTTCCATTTCCTGTTCTACAAAAAGAATGAATTTCCGCCATTTGCTCCCAACACAGCTTTTCTTACTTAGGGACAAGGAGGATAGGAGAGAAATTTCATAGTTGCCTCCTTTCCCCAAACGTGACACTGGGCAGTGATCTTCAAATGATCTTAACACTGTGATATTCTTTATTGTAAAGGCTACCTAGGCCAGATGGAATACATTTCATAGTACTCTAGGGTACAGAAGCACAACTGGACACTATATACCATAATCTCCACAAAATGGTGAATACAAGAAAGGTTTGTGATTTGTCGACGTGATAATGAGATTTATCCATCAAACTCTTTCTCATGTGAATAGTCCCACTGAGTCTGCAGGATCAGAACACATTTTGACAAAATCCTGGTGCAAAAGCATACACTTAAATTGGGAGAACTGCACATTTAGATTAAGTTTTGAGTCTTTTAAGTAGAAAGCCAAATAGATCTCAAATTATGGCTTTGTTTTAAAAATAACTAAGATAACAAAATATGATGTTTGAAACCCAAGAATTTTGATCACAAAAGTCAAATAAAAACTACTTGTGCATTTGCCTGTCAAAGGAGTACAGACTTTGAAACTTAAAAGGAACTTATATCTGGGGGAAAAAAAGATTTACCTGCATTACTCAATTCTAAGATTCATTTATTTTTTATCATTCATATTTGTTCACTATTTACATTTTACTTCGCATGGGACCCAAAACTGCAACTGCATCTTCATGTGTCGATCCTGGCACCCATATGAAACCCCACTGAAGTCAATATGGGTCCATCCACACAGACACGGTCACTGTCACAGGATCAGGGCCTTAAGACAGTACAACCCTATATGCCAGTTTCACTTTCTGGTCCTCAACAACTACTAGCACAATGCATATGAGAGAGTTTGATACTGCAGGAACTTTAACAATAAAAACTCAAAGCAAAACTTCTATTAGTATTAAATTTACCTAAAAATAAAACATACAAAGCTTAAGATTTGTTCTGGGAACCAAGGATAACGTTTTCAAAAGAGCCAAAGCCCTATTTTCAAGAGTCACTCGGGTACTTAGGGAACCTACGTCTCATTGAAAGTGAGGCTTGTAAGTTACTTTTGAGAGCAGAACTTTGAAAATTTACCACTTAATCTTCCTCAGGAACAAGCTGTGATCAATTTGGATTATTGTTTATTTATCAGATCAACTGCAATTAGTTATCCCACAGACTTTTGGCCTCACTTGGAGCGTTGCCTCTATGAGAGAGAAATGGAACTGATGCTGCACTCCAATTCTATGAGCATACACATAGGACAACAGGGAATTGCAAGATTTAGGAGAAAAATCAATATGTTGGTTTACTTATTACATTCTGATCCTAGCGAGGAGAGGATTAAGTCTGGAATTTTTCCCTCATAATAATGTTAATTGTCTCAAGTATAGATATTGTTGAATTACACATTTGTATATTTTGTGAAGATTGGTAGAAATCCTGACCCAAAAACCACTATTGCAGTTTGATATTTTTCAAATAAGCCATAGTTATAAACATCCCTATGAATTCACTGCACTGTTGAAAACAGAATTTTATCTATTTAACTGATTTTGAAATTCAAACAAAAGAAGTGGTTGCTTTGTAAAAAGGAGAGTATAAAAAAAAAAAGATAGTGAACATTAAAACAAAACAGGTAGAAATACAGCCAGTGTTAAAGAATACTGCACAAGGATGATCATGGTACCTGCTGATCACATTGCTAATTATTACCATTTCACATTTAAAATAAGTGACGTTATTTTAGAACTATAGAATTTGAAAATCTGATACGGCTATAATTACATGTAAATAAGAGGTTACTTCTAGACAAAGCGTAACAATAACACCAGTGTTGCTAACATCAAATAATATAACTGTATGAATTCTCATAAAAGAGAATACTCAGCCCTCTAGTTTGTTTGGAACATCCCTCTAGCTCAGATACGGAGGAAAGGAAAAAGATTAAATACAAGGGAGGATTTCTAAATACAAATTTCATTCATTTCATTTCACTCAAAAAGTGGTTTATTTTTTAGAATGTGGATTAAGTTACATGCGCTACACTAAAAGGTTTCTTAAATAAACCATCATCATCAGTATGGAATTCATAACTGAGATTACACCTACCCTTCAGCTAAGCACCCAAAAAACACTACTGTGCTCTAAGTAGTTTGAGACGTATAGCTATAAAAATGGCATTGGAACAACAGGAGCTAACAGAAAGACACTGCAAAGAGAATCTTAGTTTTTAAGGCACTTCAGAGCTCAAAATCTCTAAATAAGCACACTGAACTTTTTCAGGGGCTGTTTTTAATGGCCAGGCGCTTAAATCTTTGGATTTGGTGTTTTTTTTTTTTAAATTAATAAAACCCCTTTAAATGTAATTTATTTACTTGGCTTGTGTAAGTCAGGACCAATGGCAAAAAACGCGGTGATGGCACACTAGCCAAATGTGTCTATGTGATCAAAGTCTAAGTATATTAAACCAGATTTTACTGTGCCCCAGTGACTAGCAAGAATCAAGAGCTGAAGATGTGCGAGTATATTTACTGATTCTGCGGGTGACTGCCATCCTGTTTGCTTTATAGACCCATTAGAGTGCTTGCTCAACCACAGCTATAGCCTTGCTAAAGTGACACTATAAATAGCAGGAGCTTCAGAGAAACATTGTTACCATTTATACACAACTGGTTTATACTATTAGATTCTCCTTACTTTTTGTAACCAAGATATAGTTTTATTAAGGTATCTGGCTTCAATTCCACCTCATCCACATTTGCATTTTCATCTTCCAAAACCTACAAGAAACAAAAAATTATTGTATATTTGCTAAAATGTTTTTCTATAAATTAAATATGCAAGAAAGCAAAAGACCTTACCAATAACTTAGACTTCAGTAAGATCTGTAGAACTTGTGCCAAGATATCCTACAAGTTACAGGAGAAATCATCAATGCAAACTTAATATACATTTTTATTTCAAATGTCCAATGAACTTTTACATTTAGTTATAACAAAATAATTGAAAGGTCCTGCATATACTGGAACTATTCAAATTTCATAGCTACAAAAATATGTCCTGCAGGCAGAATTGAAAAAAATCACCAACAGGTACAGAAAAATGCAAAAATACAACATGTCGAACATTCACACAGTGAGAATAAATGATTGAGAAATACCACAAAAGCTTAAGGGAAATATTAAAAACTTTTCATTTTAGAGGACTAAAACAAAGCATTCCACTTTAGCATGAATCCAATAGTAGATTTTCCCCTTTCTTGTGCCAGACTGAGGTTCCTCAAATAAACAAATTCCCAATTACCCCATTAATGACCCTTTCCCGACTAAATAGTGCTGACATGCAGGAAAGCATCTATCCAAAGACTATTTCATTCATGCTGAGTCAGAACTAAGAAAATGCATGATGGCAGATGTCTGAATATTTTTTTCCAATACAAAACACTGGAGCCCAGTCCCTGAGGAAGCTGCACCGGTGTATATCTCCAGTATAGACATGTGAAGCTGCTATTTTCCCTGCTGAAACTGAACCCAGTTTGAAGCAGGTGGAAGCTGCACCCGTGAAAATAGCAGCTTTGTCTGTTTACAACTATTGGTTTGCACTGGGTACAGCTACATCGGTGGCTGACAATGTTCGTAAGAGAGAGGCAATTCCCCAGTGTGGACAAACACCTATGAATTTTCTATGAAGCATCCAAAACTCTAATTTGTATTCACAGATTTATTCTCTCTTTGGCGGGTCACTTAAGTTTGCTGATCATGGATAATTTGCTTTTCCCTGACATGCCTTAGCAGACCTCATGTGAGCCTATTAAAAAGAGACACACCTGGTTCTTAACGGTTGAGGTACAGCGTCTGCTTTTGAAGAAACAGTAGGGCATTGCCTCTCCAAATAAAACACACACTTAGCCAATGCACCTATATTCTCAACATGTTCACGTTCTTAATCTTTCAGGATATAAAACATATGGGAAAGTCTAGGAACTTGATAATAAAGGGAGATTACCATGTTTCCGAAAAACAGAAGTTTTAAAACAAAAACACATGCACTAGAAAACCAATGACGAATTACAGGAGCAGAGGAGAGAGGCAGAGAATAATATAATTCTAAAGGATTCAGCAAAGTGTTAGTGAGAGTGTCTACACACTTTACGATTTGCTAGAAACCTCAGAAATAAAACCTAGAAGAGGTTTGATTACTGGAAACTGAACAGGAAGGTAAACTGACCAACAAAGCAACACAACTGCTACCACAAGAACAAAAACTAACATTTGAGTCAAACAGATATCACCGTCTGCTCCCCTTTTCATGATAGCAGTAAGTGTGCTGAACCCCATGACTAGAGACTTTACATTGAGTGGTAACATAAAACTAGAGTAATACAATACATAATTAAGACACTACCATTTTTATCTGAGTACTGTCTGTCAGCTGTTGAACAGTATAGGCATCTTCTGTGTTGTACTGTAGTAGGATTGCCATCTGGAACGTCGATGCCTTCCAGACCCCAAAGAAAGAAAAGAAAGGCCAAGTATAAAATCTAAGTGAAAATACGCACAGCTTGAATGTATATTTGAACTTGAATGCCTTGGAAAATTCACCAATCACGAACACACACTCCCACAAACAGTCCCCTCTCCCCCACTGAATTGAAACCTGATAATTAAAACAGTTATGGCTAGGCAAAAAAAGGTTCATAATACTTTATTTGAAGAATTCATCACTTTAAAAAAGTGAATATTCAATGTACTTTTAAATGATCCTTCGTATCCAAGTTTACCATTTCTTCTCTGCTATTAAACAGCATTCAAATGGATGTTTAAGCAAAAATCTTGTTTTCAAAGATGTACTATTTTTAAAAAATGGGAGCTAGAGACTGTACTATAGTTATTTTTTTGAAAGATTTTGAGAAAATTTTCTCTATGCCAAAATATAATGAGAAAGCAAATAGGCATAATGTTTGCAGCACAACTAACAACAGTGAGACATATTCACGCCTTCTGACACAAACACAAACTTGAATGAGAGTTGTACATGTGAACGATAATTGAGAACTGAGAAATTAGGCTCACATGCTTTCAGACTGTGCTCTTTAAAGAGCTTCATGGAACTGCCAATAAAACACAAGATTTGCTATTTAAAATGGGAGATAAATCTTCAGATCGGGAACCTTAAATGGAATCATTATGCAATGCAGCAAGTCTCTCTGTATGATATTTCGCATGTGCCCACCATTGTATTACCTACGTTCCAGTATTCTTTAAATCTAAATCCTAAGATTGTGACCAGCTGAACTACCTGAATACAGTTCCTTCCATGTATCATGGTGCCAAAGCTATAGCTCTTTTTACCCATACGTTTTCTGATTTCAAAATATTCCCCCTCAATTTGTTACCCAATTATGAGTATTTTCCATTTTATCCTTAATATAGAACCTAGACACAGACTACTGGATTTCACAACATGACATTAGAAACATTTAACATACAACCGTAGATAAGAGACTAATTTCATCAAGGCGTATGGGCAAGTTTATGAACTACAGGGCACACACTTATGGTTTGTTCAAGTTTATCACCAGTAGTATTAACAATATAAATGTACATTAAATGCATAAGTTCGTCTGAGTAAGATATTTGAGAAGGCAAAAGTCTCAGTTTATTATAGATAGTCAGATAAAAGACCTGATCCTGCACACAATTATGCACTCATTTAGCTTTGAAGTCAACTGGATTACTCATGTGAGTTAAGTGATGTGCATAAGTGTTTTTCAGAGTGGCCATGCACAAAATACACACATTTTAGGCTCAAACACTACGAGCTAGGAATCTGATTCAAGTGTACCAGTACTTGCGCTAGCTCTCATAGAGCTGGCGTAAGTATAAATAGCAGTGTAGCCATGATAGCACGAGTAGCAGCAGCTGATCCGTGCCAAGTACACACATGCCTGAAACCAATGGGCTCAGCCATGCCTCCACTGCCACTACCTATGCTACTGTAGCTACACTGCTACTGGATGAGAGCTAGCATGAGTATTATACACGAGCAGGGGAATCACATCCCAAACTCGTAATGTAGACATAACCTTAGAGAATTACTGAAATTATTAAATGAATTTAAAATGCTAATGTCAAATCCCATTATATAGCGTTTACTCACTTGGTTTCAGTGTTCAGACAAGTACAAAATAGAGCTGAACATACCCTATATTTATATTAGGCTGTTTGTGTGTTGACATAGGTAGTCATTGTTTTAATTCAGGGCAGAATCGAAGTCAGATTTAGTCCCTCCCTGAAAACCAGAAGCTTATACATACTGAATAACTCTGGGAGAATGTAAGTACTCAGCCATTTTAAAAAGGAGTATAAAATAGGTACTGGGTTTATAAAACTCTCAACCCACTGATCTCACTTTTTTTTTTTTTTTTTTTTTTAAAAAAAAACAATTTATCTTCTTACAATGGATATCTCAGGGACTGCTGGCATACAAGGATTAAGACAAGCTGGAAATTTTTTGGAAAAAAGCAATGGAAAAACTTAAGGCCAGATTTTCAAAAGAGCTCAGCTCCTATTTAGGCACTAAAATGAAGTGGGAAGGATTTCCAAAGGGAGCCTTTCAAGCACTTGAAAATCTACCCACTTTATTTTTTATGTTTAAGTGGGTTCTGAATTCTTCAGAAAATCTGGCCCTTAAACACTTTAAAAGGAAACTCAGTGATATGTATGCCTCTTCTTTTTAAGAAACGTGAAACATTTATTCTGAAACTTTTTTCCCCAATACACAGAATTACATGTATAATTTTGTAATTTGCCTGACATACCAAAAAATAGACCAAGTTAGGAACTTCCAACAGCAAGGTCCCTCTACATAACAGCTTGGAAGAACTCACCACAAAAATGTTTCGACTACTCAATTATTCACTAAACCTTTTCACTACTCAATTATTCACTAAACCTTTTCACTAATACTAGGTTATTCTTACCTGTAATGTGTATCTATTTTTGAAACAGTTGGTAACCAGTTCCCCTTTAGATAACTGATACAACCAGGTCAATTTTCTTCCACTATGACGACTGGCATAAAAAGCTGTAAATCTCTGATAACTGCGTTCCAACTGTATAAAAAAATAAAAATGAAAAACATCACTGCATTTTCACACTTTGAAGTATATTTGAATCTACAGTGTGTAAATCAATCCAAACCACACTTTGTTAACATGCCCTTTCCCTATGGGGGAGAGGAGGCTAGAAAGAAAATTTAAAAAAGGTTTTTCAGACTTGCATACGAGTTTCCTTTTGTGAGCAACTTTACTTTAAATGTCATATGGAAAGGCAAAGAAAACAGGCTTATTGTTCTTTTGTTTCTTTGCAAAGTATTAAGAAGGGCCTTAAAGGTCATTTCCTTTCCCCCCCACCCTTCTCCTCTCTTACTCATTTGTTAAGTTAGAAATTCAGGTCTTATCTCGCCTGAGGACCACAGTGACTGGAAAACCAGCCATCATGTCATCTCAAGAATCAACAGACTGAAAGCTGAGTAATTGAGAAGGTCAACATATCTTAATAAAAAAACAAGAGTTTAAAAGCATACACTCATTTTATTTTAATGATTACTGAACGTTTTGGAGGAAGGCCATCTTGTTTAAAGATTATGAGTGCCCCATCAGTAACAAAGAAGGATTACACATCTCAGACCTCCCCCCTGGGAGGTCCTCCAGAACAATCAGGAAAGACAAAAACTTGACATTTCTGATATTTTGAAAATAAAAAAAGTAAGCAGGGGAAAAAAAAATCTTTCAGACTCTATTTATACACCATAAAACAGAGATTTAAAAATCTAGTTTTTTTATTTGAATAAATTCTTTGCAGGTCACCTTTAACAGAGGCAAAAATGTTCAAGTTATGACATTTTATGTTAGAAAATACTTGGGAGTTCATTTTAGATCATCTCTGAAAAAAACAAACTGAAACTTTAGTTTATTTAATAGAAGATTAAAAAGCTTATCACCTCACCTCAGAAGGCAGAGCAAATGTGCAGGACTGCTGAAAGGGCCATGATCCGGAACTAAGAACCTGTATACTGAAATCCACTGGAAAAGAAACGTACATAGATTAATAGGTTAACAGCTATCTCCCCTTTAGTATTACGGACCTGTCAATGTGCAGTTTGGGAGAGGCCAACTCAAAAAGGAGAGGTTTCTGTGTTGCCTGACCTGACATGGCAATGACACTAATATCAAAAGATAATGGGTAACTATTACTATTTATAAAACATTGTTAAAATTAACGTCACTGTGTGAGGCAAAGATAGGGATGAGGGGTCAAGTGTGTACTTACTCAGAATCTAAATCAATATTCCCTGACATCTGCATGCATTTAATCTCATTCATTACCCCGTTTTTACTTTTCAAAAAAAAAAAAAAAAAATATACAGTTTTTCAAAATTCAGGCATAGCCATTTAATTAAAAATCTGCTACTGGCAAGAACACAAGTGGCAAATTTATGTTTGTCAATTGCTTTTGAGACTCAGAGGGCATCTATAATGGGGGAGAAAAAACAAAACGCAATGGCAAGTCTCAAGAGTTCAGGTCAACTGACTCAGGCTTTTGGGACTAACGCTACAGGGATAAAAACAGAAGTGCAGATGCAGGGGCACCGGAAGTGGAGGTTTGAGGGGGCAATGGTCCCATCACTTTTTACCTACCTTAAGGACGAGCGACATGGGCAGAGATGTGGGGCGGGGCCTCAGAGGGAAGAAGTGGAGCAGGGGATGGGGCCACAGACTGGGAGCTTTTAGGGAGCTTCCGGTGCTCCTATGTAGACACTCTCACCCAGTTGGAGCCTGGGCGCTGAGACTCAGCAAAGAGATGTGGATCTCAGAGCCCAGGCTCCAGAACTAGTGAGAACGTTTAACATTGCTATTTTTAGCCCTCTTGACCTGGGGTCTGAGACTTTTTTTTTGCAGCATAGAAAGACTCTGAGATACAAGGCAGAAGTGAATACATTATGTATTACAAAATAAAATTATATAAAACCTGAAGTGGACCTTGCACAACACGGTATGTAATTAACTAAAAACCAAGTAATAACTATCTTGAAGCACTCCATTTCAAGAAGAAACTGAAATCAGTGACTTCTGAATCTGAAAGCAACAGGCCTAATTACCGAGCTAAAGGAGGACTTGTCTTTTTTCAGTACTATTCCTAAAAGTCTTCCTGTTTAAGCAATGATTTTGGTCAAAGGAAAAAACATTTAAGAAAAACACCAGGCTTCACTGTTAGCGAAGGGGGATACACTATGTTGAATCCTTTCTCCTTAACAGCTAACCCCATTGTGATCTGAAAACCAAAAGTAACCTGTTCATATCAGGAGGCATGAGGTGCTGTTTGAAGACAGTGAACAGACCCAAAAAAAGTCTATCCAAGCTGAAGTTTTAATAATTCTAGCTTTCAGTGGCATGCTACATGAATTAAATACTTCTCTCATTCAACACTTGGTCATTTCCCTTTTTATCTCTACAATTAAGGGAATGTGTGGCTAATTCAACAATAACTTATCTTTTAAGAGAACGGTTATATTAAATTGAATACTTACAATCTAATGGTTCTGAATTTGTCAGATGCTTTTTAAATTGCTCGTTCAAATCCTTGCTTACACCAATGTCTTGGAACATCCTCTGCAGTTTAGAGGTGTACTCAAAACCACAAGCTTGCTGTAAAATTAAAGAGCACAGCTTTGTCTGAAAGATCATGTATTTTGACACAGAGAACAAACAGAACAAGAAAAGTAGGGTTTTTCTGATCAGAATCAATTTTGTTAGAAGAATATATGACAATACATTCCTCTATGTCCAAAAATCACTCAAAAAGTTCTGAACCCATTTAGACAAGTCACATTATTTTAATTGCTTCTTCTGTAGCTGTTCTGCCACCAAAAATGTGAGATCAACATTTTAAAAATTAAAATAAACCAGCCAGGAAACACTGTAATGAAAATTTACCAGTCTCAACATATGGTCAACTTGCTAGTCCTTTATAACAACTATGAGAATGAAAAAGTTACTGACATTTTACTCCCCCTTTAAAAAACTGCACACAAGTAAGGTCTGGCAAGATTGTTGTAAACAGCAGCACAGTTACGCAAAAAAATTATAAACTCAACTGTATTGATTAATGATTATTTTATTTATCGCCCATGTCAAATTGCAACACAAAAAGCAATCAACACAAAAAACTCTTCTTAAGGTAGCATTCAGGGTTATAGAAAAAAGTGGCAGACTGGGGAGCTGTTTCAGCAGTTGTTTGCTTGGATAGCAGGACCACTTAAAGATCTCATTCCAAAGACATACTGACTGCCAGTCAGTTAAAAGACTTGTGAACTTTAAGTTTTGTATTTTTCTGATCAAATATTAAAAAGTACATACGTGCATCATGTGTTGAAAGTAACAGTGCCTCCCTAGCCAGTGCTAGGAAAGGGAAGACTTACCTTAAGTTTAGAGATCATGCTTGCTTCAGCATCATCACTAGCACTGTTCTGGTGTACCAGTCTCTTTGCCAGCATTTTAGCATAGAATTTTTGAAACACATCTTTGTCTTCAATGTACTTGAATACAACCATCTGGAAAAGCCAAAAAACCTTTTTACAAAAGGAACACACCTGAAAATTTGTATCAAATCCAATTTTTACTTCATTAAAAGTGTTATACATTTTAGTGTCAATTATTTTTGAAATGTAAATGCAGGGGTTTTTTTACGTTAACCTTTGAAATAGTTCAGAAGAGATAAAATGGTTTTACACCATAATACACATTAAAAAGAATGTTGATTCTGTTCAACTTTCTGAGGTATACTATTGATTGAATGAAGAAGTCTTTAAAAAAAAAAAAAAAAAGACACACACACACACACACACACACTTTTGGCATTTTTTAAAAATAATGTTACCAAAAGCTTTAAGCAATGAAATACACAGCATAAAAGTTTTGACTGCACATGACCTGCAAGCTCCTGTGATGACCTTAAAATTATTATGAAATTTAAAAGTTTATGTAGAAGAAAACGGTTTTTAAGACTCTTACCACTTGATTGAGTGTATCTTCTAACTCTGCTTCTTCTGGATTCTTAGAGCTGCAGTCAAAGAAGTGCATTACTGAACAAATTTATTATTCATAACTTATGAATACTGTTACATTCTAGATTCATGATTTGTGAACTGAAACTTAAGTCCAGTATGCTATTTTCTTTGGAAAACAAAGTTTTTCTAACATGTTCCTATTCAACTTTTTAGAGAGACTTTTCAAACAATTATTACGGCATTATCTTTTTTTGCTTGAATTAAGTGTTTAATAATGTAAATATATTTCTATAGATGCAGTGTGTAATTTCAATTCACAACTATGACGATTATAATTTTTAAAACAAGGAAAACTAGAAAACTAATTTTTAAATTTTCCTGTAAGACGTACCTTTTCTTTAGCAAGGAGTCACAATATCGTGCCAGCAACTCTGGAGATTTACTGGATGACTGAGCCATTTTTGTCACTGCATTATTATTTATAAATCGACCACAAGCCTGCAAATTACATAAGAAAGTCAAAGTTTTGGAAATCCCCTAAATCAGAGAGATATAATGGTTACCATAGACATTAATCATACGGTACCTTATCTAATGCAGCTACAAAGCCAGCATCATTGTTGAAGGCAGACATGACGAGAGCATTATATTTCTTATGGACATCCAACACTGTCTGTACATACATTTTTGGATCCTGAAAGAAAAAACAGTCTGTTGCTTGCAATGAAACTTGTTTAACTTTCTGCAAGCGTCTCCAAACAATGCAGGTGACCAATGTCCTCTTAAGCAGGTTTATAGAGTGAAAGTTTTTTTTAAAAAAAGGGGGGGTTAGGGATTAGAAGTATTTTAAAAATAGAAGTAGGTTTTAGATTATTAAGAGCATTCAAGTGACAAGGGAAACTTATTTTAGTCATTACTACAGTAACAGATATGTAATTTGCTCAGAGTTTATTTTTATATACTTGGACATGCTGAATGTACAATAAGCACTGCTACTGTATAAAGTATAAAAGGAAAATCAATGATCTATTCAACCCGGCACTATGCAAGTGTCCAACAAGGACATGTTTTGAAGACATAAGTTTAATTAAAAGCAGATATAATAGTTTGTTGTTCAATCAACCACAATGTGGCAATTTCTAGAAGAAACCATGCAATTAGTTTTTCCAATAAGATCTTACTTTTGAATACTTTACTAGAATGAAAATTATGATTCATATTCCCAACAAAGTAAGCCAAGATAGAACCAGAAGCTAACAAAAAGGTTGCAAGAAGGTTCAAGATCAAGAAACATTTAAGGCAAGCATCTCAGGAGCACATGCAAGACAAAAATTGAGTCTCCTGATCATAACATGACGTAGCTGAAGATGCTAAATGGCAAAAGCGTACTGACGAGGCAAGGAAAGAAAAGTAGCTGTATATAGGTGTAGGGAGAAGTATGTTCAGAGAAGTAGGCATGATGGTTCCCAAGGGAATGCAATGGAGGTGGTGGCTCTTAGGAGGAATAGGGAGACAGGTGCAAGGAATTTGTGGAGGGAAAGCAGCAGAGAGGAGGAAATGCAATGTTTTTTTTTCTCCACTTTCTGACCTGCTAGAAAGTCAACCACTTTGCTTAAAACACACAACTCTTTAGTTGTAGCTTCCAGAGTCTTCATGAAGCCACCAGTTTATTTTTTTGTAAGAGGTCATTTTGAAAACCAGATGATTTTGCTTCTGAAGTCAGCTCAGTTCCCCCCCCCCGCCATTAAGAGAATATACTCTGCTCTGCCTAACCTCCCTTTCCCCTCCATAAAATTGAAATGCCTTCAAGTATGTGAAAAATAATACATCTGATGACCTGAAATGTGTGCGTTTAAAGTAAGGCCATCGATTAATTGCAGTTAACTCACACGATTAACTAAAAAAAATTAATCGTGATTAATCGCAGTTTTAATCGCACCATTAAACAATAGAATACCAATTAAAGTTTGTTAAATATTTTGGATTTTTTTTTTTACATTTTCACTGTGTTGTGACTGAAATTAAACTATATTTTTATTACAAATATTTGCACTGTAAAAGTGATAAAAAGAAATTGTATTTTTCAATTCATCTCATACAAGTACTATAATGCAATTTCTGTCATGAAAGTGCAACTTACAAATTTAGATTTTTTTTTGTTACATAACTGCACTCTAAAACAAAACAAGGTAAAACGTCAGAGCCTACAAGTCCACTCAGTCCTACTTCTTGTATCGCTACGACAAGCAAGTTTGTTTACATTTACAGGAGATAATGCTGCCCACTTCTTATTTACAGTGTCACCAGAAAGAGAGAACAGGTGTTCACATGGCACTTTTGTAGCTGGTGTTGCAAGGTATTTAAGTGCCAGATATGCTAAACATTCGTATGCCCCTTCATGCTTCGGCCACCTTTCCAGAGGACATGCTTCTATGCTGATGACACTCGTTAAAAAAAAAATGCAGTAATTAAATTTGTGACTGAACTCCTTGGGGGAGAATTGCATGTCCCCTGCTCTGTTTTACCCACATTCTGCCATATATTTCATGTAATAGCAATCTCGGATGATGACCCAGTACATGGTTATTTTAAGAACAATTTCGCTGCGGATTTGACAAAACACCAAGAAGGTACCAATGTGAGATTTCTAAAGACAGCTACAGCACTCGACCCAAGGTTTAAGAACCTGAAGTGCCATCCAAAATCTGAGAGGGACAAGGTGTGGATAATGCTTTCAGATGTCTTAAAAGAGCAACACTCCGATGCAGAACCACCAAAAAACAAAGTCAATCTTCTGCTGGTGGCCTTTAACTCAGAGGATGAAAACAAATATGGCGTCAGTGCGCACTGCTTTGGATTGTTATTGAGCAGAACCCTTCATCAGCATGGAAGCATGTCCCCTGGAATGGTGGTTGAAGCATGAAGGGACATATGAATCTTTAGTGTATCTGGCACATAAGTATCTTGCGACGCCGGGTAAAACAGTGTCATGTGAACACATGTTCTCACTTTCATGTGACATGAAACAAAAAGTGAACAGCATTATCTCCTGCAAATGTCAACAAACTTGTTTGTCTGAGTGATTGGCTGAACAAGAAGTAGGACTGAATGGACTTGCAGGCTCTAAAATTTTACACTGTTTTATTTTTGAATGCAGTTTTTTTGTACATAATTCTACATTTGTAAGTTCAACTTTCATAATAAAGAGACTGCAGTCCAGTCCTTGTATTAGGTGAATTGAAAAATACTGGTTTTTACAGTGCAACCCCTTTAATAAAAAAAATATAGTGAGCACTGTACACTTTGTATTCTATGTTATAATTGAAATCAATATATTTAAAAATGTAGAAAATATCCAAAATATTTAAATAAATGGTATTATATTGATAACAGTGTGAATAATCACGATTAATTTTTTTACATCGCTTGACAGCCCTAGTTTAAAGTTATTTAAATACTGTTCAGTGAGGCAATCTCAACCTCTGTGGATTAAAGTCAGGTGCCTCATTACATGATCTCTTTATAATTCCAATTGTGATTAATCAGCATTACTTTCTTTACTAAGAACACTGTACTAGTAGATTGTTGTAGATGAGAGTATATGAGAGAGACAGGTGAGGGAGGCTATATGTTTAAAGAACAAATTCTATTAGTGGAAAGGATAAGCTTTTGAGTGCTACAGACTTGGAAGGGACAAGCTTTTGAGCTTTTCAGAGCTCCTTTTCATCAACAGAAGTTGGTCAATAAAAGATATTACCGCAACCACCTTGTCTCAATTTTATATAACCACATTCAGCATACATAATACTGTACACATCAGGTAAAAAAGGGCAAACCAGTTCATTAAAAAGCTTACAAGTCGAGAGCACAAGTACATGTGATGCAGTACAGAGTAAAGAATATGTGGTCTAGAACGCTTCTTGAAATGGTAGGTTTCATGGTTTTTGAAAGGGAGGAATTTATTGAAAGGGTTAGTTCAAGCAAATGAGTCAACGCAAAAGGCGGCCCAAATTAAGCAGTGGGTGAAGGAGAAAGGAAGAAGGTTGGCAAAAAATAGCAATAATACAGTTGTACTGCAGTTATTTTATTTTCAACCTACTATAACCATCTGTGAACAGTTTAGTCCCCAGCTGTTTTATTCTGAAGGAATATACACACAAGATTATCAGAGGCATTCACCTCTCACAAAATGAGCTGTTAGCAGTCAGATACAAAACTATATCTGAAAAGATACTTGCGTTTAGAGCAGCTTCTCCACATTTCTCAATAGCAGCTAAACCCTGATTATGAATATGCGTTTCCAAGAGTTTTTTCAGCTCTCCGAGGCCATCCTGGATTCGAGATACAAGGTTATACATGCGTCCCAAGTCTGGAAAAAAAGGAAGCCAATCTCTCTCATCTGTATTAACTATGATTTCCTTTCTCCCAACATCCCAATTCTGCATTTTTAAAGTGGCCAAAGAACTGAGACACACATTCATTAACATATGCATACTTGCAAGTATTATCACATAACAAGCCAAACAATTTACACTAAACAATTCCAGAGTAGTGCAAAGAACTAAATGGCACTGAAGGACAAAAACTTGCTAAAATAAACAATATTCTGACTAAACTACTTCTTATTTCCAGTACACTTATACACAAAACAAGAACAAAGACCAAGATATAAAATACAGTAAATGTTAACTTGTGTCTAGTTTTCATAAAGTTTCTACATTTGAGAGGAGGTGTCATATGTCATACTTAAAGTTTAAAGTAAGTTGTATGTAAATTAGGCTATTTTGCATCCAAGTCTTCTACAATAGATACCACTGCTTCAGCACCATCAGTAATAACAGTGATGGAAGTGCTAATGTAGCAGGGGCTCCAGCTGGCCACCAGCATAAGCACTGTATTCTGTAATCCTGCTCAGAGCAAGTATGGTATTTAAAACCTCAGGAACCACCTCCAGCTTTCTTTTCTTTTAAAACACGCTAATGCTCCCATTGGTGGGAGCAAAACAGTGTTAGCAACCGTGGGAAATATGAGGCAAAAAACCCAAGCGTAGACACGGCTTTGGAGTGAAACCTGAAAAAGTGAGTTATCTGCAAATTTTGTTACAGAGGAGTGCTCCTGCCTCCCCAACCCCTTGTTTCAGGGGGAAACATTCAACGATTGCTAAGTTTCAATAAATTCTATATTTTGTTTTATAAGCCCAACTAAAAAAAGGGGGGGGATGATTGTCAAGAGCCCCACTGCAAAACTCAAGGTCACAGAATGAAAAACAATTTGCTCCTCATTCAACATAATTTTGCAATATGTTAAAGACTTATTAAAAAAACCCAACAGCTTGCAGCCCACATTTTCCAGTGATTTTACAGTGTTCAACTCGAAGGGGTGCGATTTCAGAGGGCAGATACTCAGCTCTTTCCAAAGATAAGGCCCCTTTCAAAGTCTCAAATTGGGCACCCAAAAAACAAAATCATTAGTTACTATAGAAAATCTTGGCCTTAGTAAATAGATACTCAAAGGTAAAGGACCATATTAATCATTATGGACTAGGTACTATGAGATGTGATAATCAAATAGGGCAACGTTAGGCTTTTCAGTCATATCCTACCATTCAATGGTGTAGGACTTTTCTGTACATCCTCTGAACAATTTATTAGAAACCTCAAGTTACTGGATGTTCAATAAAACGAAGCGATAAGACAGTAGGATTGCTTGCTAATACCAAAATACAAAACACACAAAAAATGGCACCCTTTACTGCTCTTTTACTATCATGTGGAGCAGTAATGACTCTTATATTAACAATGGCTAACCCTTTCCATTATAACTCTGTTTTCAGTTACGTATAACTTGGTAAACTTTCAGGATGTGTGTGTGTGTGTGTGTGTGTGTGTGTGTGTGTATAGACTGTCTCAAACTTATTCTGAAAAAGTTTCTCTGTATAGTTTTATATATACACGTCAGGAATATCTGATCCTCAGTTCCCTCTTTTTGTTTCAGGAGCCTGGTAAAATCTTTGGAGGGCCTGAACAATAATGCTATGTGAAAATGTAACTCATGCTGTTGCATATCCCATACATATCCCAAAAGTAAGGGGACAACAGTTGTTGCCCTACACTTGGAAGTAAATGGAAGACAAATACAACAAGCTTGCTGAAGCTTTCCTGGATTATAAGGTAATTTTTCCTAAGTCATCTTATATCCTGTGTTCAATAAAGATTATTATTTCCTGCATTAAATGTTCTGATGTGCCTAGATACCGGCTGACTAATCCACACCATGTCCTGTATTATTACTTGCATAATACATTTAAGCAATTACACAACACTTAAAGAGTGAGTGGTCTGTAATACAGTGTGCCTAACATACCTTATACACCGGACCTTAGCTAGAACGTGGGGTTCGGGATCCATGCGTGGTACTGTGTTAACCACATTATAGCGGGGGCCACGTTATCATGGATTCCAATTTAAATGTTTAAATTTGGGATCCATTGCTGTGACTGCGCGATATGCGAATCCGCGGTCTAGCAAGGGTCCGCTGTATATGGAGGACCTCAAAGGCAGCACGTTTCCAGGGGATGAGCTATAGAGAATATATTATGGTGTTAGCTATATAAACTTTTCATTGCTGAGTTTAAGATAATCTAAAATAGTTTACTTCAGTGTCTCATGAGGTTAGATCCAATGACTTGAGACTTGACTAGGCTAGATACAGATGATTTATATTAAGATTGCATTCCAGGGCAATAGGTTAATGCAGCTGTTTCTAGCCATGTTGAGTCACAAGACAATAGAGCTTAAAATGATCAAGGAACAATTATTGTCTGTTGTGCAAGTGAAACCAGTTTAAGAGGAAAGGAAACTTTTTAAAAAGTGGTAGCTGTGTAAGCTGCTCAGAGATTTGGAATCATAGAAGTCGGTAAAATTAATGCACAGAGACTGGTGGGGTGGATAAAGATGCATGCTAAATGTATTAAGAAAAGGTATTTATCACCATATGGTACACATAAGAGCTCACATGAATCATTATAAGCTTAGTAAATTTTTTTTAAAAAAATTAAGTTAAAGATTGATTAGACAGAATTTTTCATGACTGGGGAAGAAATTTATATTTTTCAGAAGGGATTTATATTTTAAAAAGGCATTAGTTTTTTATTGCTCAGTATCCATATATTGCAAAATTGCTTCAATTAGGTGAGAAAGAAATTTCTGATTTACAGTGCTAGTCACTTAACAGCTATTATGAGAGGTAACTAGTGTATACCAATTTAGCTACACTTTCAGCTAGCAATAGTTTATTTTTTGATCAATTAACCCCACTGATTTGTCTGATTTTTTTTTTTGAGGTCTTAGGTATGGATATTTTTAGTACAAATAAATGGTTTCTTAGCTCTTCTTCCGCTAGCGAAGGAAGGGGATCACTGGCCTAACTTCATCAGATAACCCTTAGTACCTTTGACAAAATAAGTAGTGTTGGCCACTCTAGTCTTCCATTACAGTTGTTTTTAGTAATTATTTATGTTATCTCAGCTACTTCACTCAAATTTCTTCAGAACTTTCAGATTAATACCTTCCAACTCTGGTGATTTATCATATCATTTTCTCAGTTCTATCGCTTTCTTCTTGAAATCTTTATTTCAGACAGAGCCCACTTCATTTCCTGTAAAGCTTAACTCTAGACTGATGTACCCCCTTCATCAACATCTATGGTGAAGAGTTCTACACAAACAAATCACTTAGCTGTCCCGGTCTTTGACTGTGCCTTCTGCAAGACATTAAATCTTGGCATTTAGGAGAGCCACTGTCTCTCCCACAGAAGTCTCATACCTATTACACTTCAAATAATTTCTCAAGAATATTCCTTTGGCAATTTATTCCTCAAATTCTCTCTCTCAGCTCCTATAGTCTCCATTTTCAATATTATCCACTCAAGTTTATTTTCATTTCTAGTAGCATCATTTAAGACCCATTTCCTCTAATAAAAAGGATCTTTTTGCCTGAATGAAAACTACTTGTACCTTACCATTCAATCATTTCCCTCCTTTTCTTATGCATTCCATCTGTGACTCTAACCAGTATTTTGAGAAGCCACCAAGTTGATCGTATGGATTTAATTTTATTAACATTTCCAGTTTCTCACATTTTAAAATTTCTTTATTGAGTGTTAACCCTATCTCTTGAGGTAACCCCAGCAAAGACATCAAAGTTAGCAATGATCACTAGTACCATTAAGGGGCATCATCTCTGAGAAACTCCCAAACTGAAATTTGAACCAACTCACCCTCATTTTTGTCAGCATCCAGTAAGTTCTGAAACTCTGTATGAAAAATCTCCAAATGTTTTTCAATAAGTACTTGCTCGCATTTTCGTGCTAATTCATCCTGCGTGCTTTCATGGAGATAAACCTGAACTCTACGCTGTTCCTCCAAAAGACGAGCTTCTGCCTACAGAACGAAGATACATGTACTAATGTATAACAGCGAGATAGAACAGCAGTAAAACCAATGACTACAGTGTAAACAGAGTTTAAAAAAAAAAGGTATGTTGATGTAACATTATACCTGTCTATTTAAATACAGAGAATATAGTTCTCATAGGAGAAAGTGATTCCTTTTTATTTATATGTAATATTTTGTGTTAGTGTCCATGTCTTTAATTTTATACCTTAATCTGTTGAAATGGAAAAATGTCACTGAGAAATTATTTTCGTCCTATGCCTCTGAACAGCAAAAGTTTTCAAAAGAAATGAGAAAGCAACCAAGGCAGAGTACCTGCACAGTTTAAGACATCAGACTTTCCAGCGCACTGTTAAAAATAAACATGAACAGAAGGACCTCCATACTTACACAAAAATTAACAGACAAAAATAGACAATATTACAGTATGGGCACAACATGAATTAATTTGAGTGTTCATAAATATATAGGATTATATATTCAAACGCTCCAAAATTCATAAACTGCACCAGCATTTATTTTGATCCATGGAGCCCTCCATACACATGTTTCTGCTGATCCAAAATCCAACTGTCACTAGGGACATAGTGTTTATTCCAAAATGTAAAACTGAATTTATTTGTACAGCCACCAATTTATCTCTATTTTGTTTGTAGAATGTGCTAAAAGGTTCTCTCTATGATCAATCTGTAAGAACAGTATGTTAGATGATGGGGCATATGTGACCCCCCACTGCAGATTACTAATATTTTTATTAAAAAACCCATCACAATAAAAGGGAAATTAGAAGACAAGTTTATTCATTTTCCTAATACTTAAATGTATGGACTAAGCATGAAAGACAACATTAGGGATAAGATCACACTGAGTTTTAAACCTACACATTAAACAGGAAGTTCTTGTATAAAATAAAATTTTCCAATTATGCAGACACTAGTCTTTAGCTAAACCATTTCTATAAAAGGTATTACATGTGAATCATCTCTTCTGATGACATGCATATGGATAACAAGCTTCCGCAGTTACAACAGTAAGGACTGAAAATATTAAAAACAAAATCAAGAGTTTTGAAAAGGATATAAAGCCCCATGGCTTGAGGGGAAAAGCCAACTTCTAGCCAGTAGGGATTAGGAATCAACTTTCCCTACAAGCAAATTATTCTTAATTGCCCAATTGCAAGGTTTACTGCACCTTCTTCTGAAGCATCTGGTACTGGCCAGTGTCCAGAATATTGGACTAGAAGGACAGCTGGTTTGATCCACGGCAATTCCTACATATCTATGAGTCAAGAGACTCCATTGCTTATCCCCTTCTTTTTACAAGGTAGCACTGTATCAAGAAATGTACCAGTCAAAAGGGAAACAGTCAACTTGAAATCTATTCATTTCCAAAAAACGAGCTCAAAATTATTTCTGATACTGCACTTGCTCAAGTCCCCCTGCCAATTTCTGTGCTTTCATAATTCTATTTTAAGAAGCATTTCACAAAGCAAGAGGAGGGAGACACACCCACAAAAAAAATAATGGAAATAAACTGATCATACAGAAGAAATACAGAAAGTTATAAAAACAGGAAAAAGTAAATATTTTTTTAAACTGTTGTAATAATTTTAGGTGTTTCAACTAACAACAGTAGACAAAAAACCTCAGACTGAATTTGTGATTTTTAAATTTCATGGGGGTCTCTATGAATCCATCCTTTTCCTGTGGCTACACAAGCCATCACAGCTTTACTCCTCCCCATTTCCCATGGAGTGAGAGCACATTTCCTCTCAACTCAGCAAAATCTATCTGCATGGTTAAATGTCCATTTGTCAACTCCAATTAAGAAACTGACTGGAACCCTCTTACATCATAAATCATATCTGAACCGCCACAAGCTGAAAAGTTTGTGGACACCAATGTACTAAAGTAATGTGGGTTTAGAAATTATTGTACAATACCATTTATCCTCACTGAGAATTTAACACATGGCAGTTAAGCATGAAAGCCATTTGAGTCAATCAAGTGCAAATTGCTTTTTGTGGTCTCACTTTACCAATTCAGATAATTGTTTCAAGCCCCTTTGCTGACATTTAGCTGGGTGGCTTGCACCAGCCTTCCTTGCACCTCTTCAAGTCTGTCTCAACTGATGCCTTACACAGCAGGAAACTGCTTAACTGTATTCTAATTTACCATCTGAGTAAGTAATTATGGGGAGAATGATTCTGTTCCAGGCATTTATATTGCACAAATCACCACAGTATATGAGCACAAGGATCGTCTGACTAAGAAACTGAGGAAAAATTAATCCTCCTGTGATGTTGGAGTCAGAATACTCCAAGGACACTATATATACACTAAAGAGGAAAAAGCAGGAGAAATAATCTAATACCTAATCACACCTAAACAGTTCTGATAACTTGCGTGGGTATTTCTATCAGTGTAGCCAGAGCATAGAAAAGAATTAGTAGAGAAGAAATTTATTTCAGTGATCTAGTATCTAAGATAGCCCCAGTGCATACTGGGCTACATCCTTTGGTCTGTATGTATTGTGTGTGTTCCATCCCCCTTTAGACTGATGTCTAATGTGAAGTGTTTTTGGTTTTGTCAGCTGAATTCTTATGAGGGTGTTTCTTCTGTTCAGATGGGATTGGGAGTTTGATTTCCATGTTGGAGTGTTCTCTGCGAGGAGGAATTCAGATGGTGAAGGTGGTCGTGGACCCAGTGTTAGAATTTGCCCTTAAAGTATGATTCCCAGTAAGGCTGTGCATTTCCTTTCTGAAGATTTCCTCTGCCCTTGGATAACTTTCATCTCTCTCTCCAGGCCCAAAATCATCATCTTGGAGGGGAACAAGTATCCCTTTGTTTAATTTTCAGGTCTCCAAGGTTGTCTGGGATCCTGTTAAATTCTGTAAATTTGACACTAATCCCTCGTTCTTGAAATAACTGCAACAATCAGCAGCTTTTTTTGATGTCCTGCAGTGAGGAAGCCTGGATGAACCCACTGTCTAGATTGGGAATCACTGTACTGGGATTCCTTCACTCTTCAGTGCTGTAGCTAATACTACCTCTATTTTTATTTGTGTGTGGTGTGGTTCTCTCACTCTTTTTTTTAAAAATTATTTAGGGAGGCCAAACAAAGCCAGGGCAATAAATCAAAAGGAAAACAGTAATCGCTGATCCAACAGTTATTGGAAACATGAAGATAGATGTTTATGAGGTTGACTGATACTCAGCAACTACCCCAAATCCAATAATGCTAGGATGGCTTTCAATGTATCCATTTTGAAATTTTTGTAGATCATCCATTTTAAAAATCAAGGACCAAGCTACCTCCTTCCAGTCTATGAGGTATAATGAAATGACATCGAAAGTGCTCTTGGTATAACTATAACTAGGAACATGGTTCCAAAGCATGTAAGCATGTTTTCATTAGAGTGCACAAAAAGCTCATATTTTAATCAATGGGAAGGAAGACAGGATCACTTTGAAGATTGGGGGAATTTACTGGAAGTCTATATAACAGCCATTATCCAAGAAAAAACAAGATCTATTTATTCTGCATACAATAAGACTGACGCAAGGAACCAGGCTGGAAATTGTCAAAGAATCTTTATCCAACTTGTTCCTAATTGTCAAAGAGACTTGCCAATTAAACTATCCAAGACTTTCAGTTCTTGACTAGAGTGATTTTGTAGGGTCCGTTACCCTAGAAGATCCAGAAAAAACTAGATTTAATAATCCACTTCTATGGGAACCAGTTTGGTAAGGAAGTGGTTTGATGGTTGTTTTCCTTGTGTTTTTTCAGTGTTGTCTCCAGGGCCTATGTACACCATTTAGGTGCCACTGACTTCCAAAACCACCACTCTGTTGGCACCTAAATCCCCATGCCACCTACATTTCTACCAGTTGGCATTTGCAAAGCCACCAAAGCCCTGATGCTTTCCCACCGCTAATGAGCAACTTGGAGCCCTACATAAAATGAAGTTACTCAGAGCTCCTTGTGATGAAAACTTTTGCCTCAGTTGCTCGAATTACCTTAAAAAGGAAGGTTTGCACAAAAACCTCGTGGGGGGGGAGGTTTAAAATCCAAAAAATTATAAATTGCTTAATTGGACATAAAAGAGTAGTGGTAGTGTCAGGACCCTTTGGGATACTTAAGACTAGTAATTAGTTTTAAGAATAAATCTTTAAATAGAAATTAACTGTAGTATAAATTAGAAAATCCAGTAATGGAGGGTGATGTAGTGGAAGATTCCATTTCTAAGGCACATAAGGGTCCATTACCTATGATGTAATAATTTCACTTCCTGTGATGCAATGGTAAATTCCACTTCCTATGGGGGAATGCCTCAGGAATACATGGGGCTTCCAAACAGGAAGTAGTTAGGGGGCACCCACTGGTCAGCTGAAAACCTCCCCTCGGAATATATTGTAGCCCATAGGAATATATGGGACTTCCAGTGAGGAGGAGGAGCTACTAGTCACATGTTGGTACATGTGACTGGGCGTAGCTGGGCACAGAGCCAGCAAAAAGCTGGAAGTTGATTGACTGATTTTGGTGACCAAGTCGTATATAAGGGCGACAGATAGCAGGCTAAACCCTGTAGTGACATCAGGAACCTGGAGGAGAGAAAAGGCTGCAAGACACTTGAAAAGACGACGGCGCTTAAGGAACAGAGGCAGAAGCTTCAGCGGAACCCTGCAAAGAGAGAGCTGCCTGAAAAGTAGCTATTGCAGCAGCAGCAACCGCAGAATTCCAAAGCTGTTCCAGACAATGACTGCTTCCATTATCCAGCCAGCCGGGGGCCACTGCAGCAGCTACCCCAGCAGCTACCAAGTGGGCTTCTGTCTCTTCTACCCGAGGAGCTGTTTTATTTGAGGAACAGGCAGCCGCTCAACACAGGAGCCAGCAGCTAGAGACCACCGGGGACAGCAGTCAACAGCTTGCAAAGAAATAGCCACTGGCAGCCATTGCACTCTAATTGTGACAGAGCAGAAGGACCAAAGGCGGTCTCAGAGATTTTAAAAATAGCTTTTGTAAGTTTAATCCTTCTTTTATTTATTATCCAAGAGTGTATGGGTTTCGTTTGCAAATAAAGCTGGCTGGCTGGGGTTTGAGTGAGATCTTCCCCTACCCATCTAGTAACCACCCGGCCTGTGCTTACTGGATGTTTAGTTTAGTATTAAGTATTTGGTATTGAAAGTCTGATATATTATATGATTATTATATTGTTACTAAAAGAAAAGGAGTACTTCTGGCACCTTAGAGACTAACAAATTTATTAGAGCATAAGCTTTCGTGAGCTACAGCTCACTTCATCGGATGCATTTGGTGGATGAAGTGAGCTGTAGCTCACGAAAGCTTATGCTCTAATAAATTTGTTAGTCTCTAAGGTGCCACAAGTACTCCTTTTCTTTTTGCGAATACAGACTAATGCGGCTGCTACTCTGAAACCTCTCATTATATTGTTACTGTGACATTGCACTCCATATGTTTTATTGAAATATGCTTATGAGTGTGAATATAAATAACTGGAATATGCTTTATGCAAAAGATTTCTTATAAGGTATCATTACATAGCGTATAATCTACTAAGTGTGTTCATTCTATTTGTGTGAATCTATCATTCTTGTATCTGAAGCTAGAAATATGAAGTAGTACTCTGAAGTCCTACTGTAACTATACAAAGTGTGGGCCATTAATGGTGGCTTGAAATCTTGATGGCTCCCATTAACTAGGACAACTGGTTGTAAATTACTCCGTTTACTTGTAAGTCTTCCTATATACATGTGTGCCAGCCAGTGGGTAATGAAGTCTCACAGGACATGTGAACATGTCACATGATACTGGAATCCATGTTAAACCTGATGCTTTTCCAGTTAGAAAGAAGAGTGGGAAACCAGAGAGGCACAAAGGATTCACGTCTTGTGCCAAAGATATACAAGAGGGTGGAACAAAACAAAGGGAGTGGCCACTAATGAGAGAACCCCTAGTTACCACCTGGGCTCAAACTAACAAGAACTGTACCAGGGAAAGGACTGGGCCCAGACTAAGAAGGAGTCTAGTCTGTAAAAGAAGCTTATTGGAACATCTCTGAGGGTGAGATTTACCTGTATTCAGTTTCTTAAATGTATTAGGCTTAGACTTGCGTGTTTTGTTTTATTTTGCTTGGTAACTTACTTTGTTCTATCTGTTATTACTTGAAACCACTTAAATTCTACTTTTTATACTTAAGAAAATCACTTTTGTTTATTAACAAACCCAGAGTAAGTGATTAATACCTGGGGGAGGAAACAGCTGTGCATCTCTCTCTATCAGTGTAACAGACAGCGGACAATTTATGAGTTTACCCTGCATAAGCTTTATACAGAGTAAAACAGATTTATTTGGGGTTTGGATCCCATTAGGAGCTGGGTGTCGGAAACAGGAGTACTTGCTGAGCTGTTTTCAGTTATGTCTGCAGCTTTGGGGGCATGGTTCAGACTCTGAGTCTGTGTTGCAGCAGGTTAGCGTGTCTGGCTCAACAAGAAAGGGTTCTGGAGTCCCAGCCACCAAAGAAACAGGATCAGAGGTAGTTTCAGCACATCAGGTGACAGTCCCATCAAAGTTACGTTATAGAGCATTAAGTAAATGATTATATTGTTATATGCTATAGTCAGTGAGACTGTTATTGTATTGTAGTGTCTTTTGTATTGTAAGTGCCATTCATTCTTTTAACTATAATCCTTATATTGATCTCTATTATTTTACTGTAACCACTCACTTCTAAATAAAATATGATTTTTGTTTTCAAAGATTTACTGCTTGATTGTCTATTCTTGGTTGGAGGGCTATAACCATGTCCTTTCAAGGGTAAGCAATCTAGCTGTGGCTTTCCCTGGCAATTCCTTTAGGGCGGGTCACAACCTTGGTTACTGGTTTAGATAAAGTAAGAATTGAGGTTTTAAATCAAAAGCAGTGTTTTTAGGCAACATCACTGGTATAGGATAATTGAATCAAATCTTCCGGTAACAGCATAGGGCATTCTCAAACTAGGCAGGGGAACACTTATCTCACCAGTGGGGCTCAGTCCCGCAGGCAGGCTCTGAGCAGACCTACAACCCGATACCAGTCAGTCCTTGAAGCAGAAGGTCCAAGATGCAGGCCATGGACTAGACAGCTGGGCAGCCTAGCACCTATACACAAGACAACCAGAGGCACACAGAATGTGGAGCAACTATGATACAAGTATCAAGCAGGAGACCAAGAGACAGTTTTGGCTGCTAGGCACAGGCTACCTAAGTGGCTAACCTGGCTTAGATGCCTAACTCCAGGAGAGGCTTTGCAGCTGAGGATCCTGAGCAGAGGGAGGTGCCTATCTGTGGCCCATTAGCCAGGTGCACCTGGTTAGCTACTAAGCAGCTAAGCCCCCTCCTCAGCTTCACTCTGGCTAAGCTTGCTGGCTTCTGTGGATCCCTTTCTTAGGTGCGTAAATCTCCATTTGCATTGTATAGAGAACCTAGGCACCTACCTCAAGACCGATGATCCCCCCGAACAACAGGAAGTTAGGGATAGCAACAATGAACAGATCAAGACCCAAGTACCTTTGAGGATCTGGACTTGTCTCTCTAAAAAGAAACGCAAGTTTTGGTGGAGATTGCTTCAATTCTCAAACCAAGCAATGATTTTAGAATGCAATATTCAGCCCTTTTCCTGTTTAGACTCACAATCATCCTCCATATTCTCTCATGAGCCTCAATCATTTTGGGAGTCCTTATGGATTTCAGCTGCAGGCGGGACAAAGGATCGGAGTGAACCAAGTCACAACAAAGTGGTCACCAGATTCAGGGCACATTAACATCTGCCATTTCGATGCGTATATCAGCTCACAGGCTGCACAATCACTTTTTGAAGCTTGGCAGAATAAAAAGTGCTTAAAAGAGTGCAGATAATAGGCATCAATTAAAGCAAAAATGCAAAAGCCACAAAGACTTGTTTTTATGTCAAAAGAGGAGACTATATATTGTCTTCACTAATGTACCTGAAACATTGGGGGAAGAGGCATTTGAAATATCTTCACACTGCAAACCAAACAAAAAAGATCTCTCCCTGCCATGCTGGAATAACAAATGCTCTCAAAGAGAATTCTGCTGAACTTTCTCTAAAACCTGCTTCTTGATGAAAAGGAGATTTTGCCTGGCTAATGAAGGCAAGGCCTAACAGTGTAGGCTTTTCAGTACCTTTTATGAGGCCAGCTCCCAGTACTGGAACTGAACCTATGAGCCTGTAGCCCCGAGACATAGTTAATAGCTTTTTCATTGGAAAATTTGACAGGCCTTTGATGTATCTGAATTTATTCCATCACCTCTTTTGGTTTGCCCATTAAGGAGAGGTTCAAATCACTGTAAATACATTGAAGAGGGAGGAATTTCAAACCAGCTAAAAGCAACAAAGACTGGAATAAGAACAACTCTGTCCAAATGGCAGTGGAAAGACACCAAGTAGTTTTTACTTTACAACAGTAATTAGCATCTTAAGAACTCAAATATCTATATTAGTGCTTACCTCTAATGGACAGCTGGATCCAGGAAATAAGCACTGAACTCCAGCTACTTAATACTAGCTCACCTTTTTCATATATTCTGTGACTGGGTTCTGTTGCAAGAATTCAGTACTTTCTCTTGTATAAAACCTCTCTGTGTCAGCAAGAAACTGAGATTCAAAAGACTCTTTATAGACAGTTAGTGTAGGTCCCTTTGCAAATGCATCGTCTTCATTCAGCCCCAGTTCCACTAAAAAACAAAGTACACGATTAATTTATTCTATCGTAAATGATCTACTGTACATTTTAAGTGTTTAGTTCTCTATGCAATTAATTATAAATCCCAGAAGTGCATCCTTAATTCTAAACTAATAATGTGCCCCAAGAGATGCTTCAATTAATTAGGAATCTATTCTGTATAAAAAAAAATTTAATTCAAACAACTTCATTAAGGATAGATGAACTTGTGGTTGTATAATTATTTTATTTTATTTATGTATTTTTAAATACACATATATGGTTCAGAATTTATTAGTAATTGCAAGTTCGTTTAATAAAAATAATGAAGTCATAATACATAAGAACTCACTCCAGTGTACTACTATTAAATTTGCTGAGACAGAGACAACTCTTTTTTGGCAATTTAGCAAGCGTGAGGATGAGCAATGTTTGACAATTATGAAATACATTTAATATATATACACTGCAAGGAGGATCGTTAAATTTGTATTATATAAAGACATACAAAGCACCAGATGCTTCATGGAAGAATTTCTGAAAAATCTTTGGAAATACTGAGGGGGAAAAAAATCCCCCAACATCCAAGATTAATACTAAAACCAGCCTAGACAACACAGTTTTATCTTCAAAACCAAGTTCCAGAGCAGAAAATCCAGGAAGGACTGAAACAAGGCAGGCAAAAGACCCAGGGACTTTTAACAGAATTAGTATTTCCAAACCACAATTTAGACCTTCATAAAAGATCTACGGTTATAGCACTTATAAACAGAATATTTAAAGCACTGATAGAGAAAACTACAATAGACAAGAAGTGCAATTATTCTTCTCATAATAGTGAATCCAGTGAGACAGTTTTACTATTTGTTTGCATTGTTTGTTAAGGAAAACTGCGCTTTAAAATTACTTAAGCTCAATTCTTTAAAAAAGTGTTAAGAAACCAGTATTTGGAGTATATACTAAAAGAAGGGGGTTGAAAAGAATAAGCTCTTTGTGGAATTTTTTGCATATTCTTGGCGGCCATTACAGTAATTTAATATGGGTTTACAAAGAGAAACTTGTAATGTTTAACATGTAAATAAAGTTTAATACTTTAAAACAGTGGCTTTCAACCAGGGGCACGTGTATCCCTGGGGGTACGCAGAGGTCTTCCAGGGAATAAATCAGCTCATCTAGATATTTGCCTAGTTTTACAACAGGCTATATAAAAAGCACTAGCAAAGTCAGTACAAACTAAAATTTCATACAGACAATGACTTGTTTATATTGCTATACATACTATACCCTGAAATGCAAGTACAATATTTATATTCCAATTGATTTTATAATTATGTGGTAAAAATGAGACAGTAAGCTTCTTTTAGTAACAATGTGCAGTGACACTTGTATTTTTAGTCTGATTTTGTAAGCAAGTAGTTTTTAGGTGAGGTGAAACCTGGGGGTATGCAAGACAAATCGGACTCCTGAAAGGAGCACAGTAGTCTGGAAAGGTTGAGAGCCACCGCTTTAAAAACCATGTATGGTATTTTTATTGTGCATTTGAACTATAAGTCAGTTGCATGGGGAACACTGAAATTTAGCTTTTTAAGCATAAATTAATATAAACAATTGATTACAGAAACTGTATAACATTATGGTTTCCATAGTCAGTATCACAGAAACTAGCTCAAATGTCAACTTTCACATTATTCATGTCAAAAAGGAATTTTCTTTTAAACTTTCAGATTGTTTGGAAAATATATTAGGCATACACATAAATTAACATTCATTCACTCCCTTAAAGGAGGAATTTCAAACCAGCTAAGAGCAACAAAGATAGGAATAAGAACAACTCTGTCCAAATGGCAGTGGAAAGACAGCAAGTAGTTTTTACTTTACAACAGTAATTAGCATCTTAAGAACTCAATATCAGAATTTAATACAAATGAAAAAAAAATCCATGTTTGTGTTGCTCATATTTTTGTTTCAAAACAACATTTTTGTTCCAACTACAGCACAGTCTTCTTAAATAATTTCTTAACAATGAAATGGAGGTTATTACTTTTAACGGGCGGTTCTTTGAGGTGTGTGGCCATATCCGTATTCCACACGTGGGATATGCATGTGCACCAGGTGCCCGAGTTCAGAATTTTTTTTTGCAAGCACTGTCTGTTGTCCCACACACAAGCCATTGCTCTTCTCATGCTCCAAACAGAAGGCACAAACGGTTGTGTGGGCCGACATCACTCCAGTTTCCAATTCTTACTGTAGTTCAAACATTCTGCAGCACAGAGGGTGGATAGTAGAGCACACATCTTGAAGAACCTCCAGTTACAGGTAAGTAACCTCCATTTCTTTTTTCAAGTGATGGTCCCCTATATGTATTCCACACGTGGGAAATTAACAAGCAGTACTGAGATGGGGTGGGTAAAAGGACGCTGAAGTGTAGTTGATTGTAGTACTGCTGCCCTCACAGCTGCATCCACAGTTGATGACTGGACCAGAACATAAGGTCTCGTGAAGGTACACAAAGACCTCCAAGAAGCTGCCCTACATCTCTCTAGGAAGGTTATCTCTCTCAGCAATGCAGCCAAAGTACCTTTACCCCCCTTTGGAGAGGGAATATAAACTAGTTGGTAAGAAAGGGTAATACAACCTGGGATTCATTTTGAAAGGTCTCTGCCTTAATATAGTTTGACCCCTTGATTTCTCTGCTATGGAAACAAATTGTCAAGGTATCTTTCCAACATCTTTCATTTTTTGCAAATAAAAGGATGAAGTCCTTCAGATGTCTACAGAATACCGTCTCTCTTCATCTGAGGCAAGTGAACTACCCGACTCATGAAACTTGGATACTACTTTAGGAAAGAATCTAGGGTGAGGTTATAACAAGATCTTTTCTCTATAGAAAGAATTATGATGGGTGCACCAGGAGTGTGCCGAGCTCAGTGACTCTTCTGGCTGACATCATGGCTATTAGGAAGGCCACCTTCATGGACAGACGGGCCACAGAGCATGTGTCTAGAGGTTCAAAGGGGAGGGAGGTAAAGTGAGTGACGATAAAACAAAATTGAGGTCCCACCAATGTGCAAACTTCACTAATGGTGGAAAGGATTTCAGAATCCCCTTCAGAAATCTAGTTGTGACAGGATGAGTGAAGATTGTACTGTTGTCCACTGGAGGATGGAAAGTGATGATCACCGCTAAATACAGTCGCAGAGAATTGATTCATAGATATTAAGGTCAGAAGGGACCATTCTGATCATCTAGTCCGACCTCCTGCACAACACAGGCCACAGAATCTCACCCACCCACTCCTACGAAAAACCTCACCTATGTCTGAGCTACTGAAGTCCTCAAATCGTGGTTTAAAGACTTCAAGGAGCAGAGAATCCTCCAGCAAGTGACCTGTGCTCCATGCTACAGAGGAAGGCGAAAAACCTCCAGGGCCGCTTCCAATCTGCCCTGGAGGAAAATTCCTTCCCGACCCCAAATATGGCAATCAGCAAACCCTGAGCATATGGGCAAGATTCACCAGCCCGATACTACAGAAAATTCTTTCCTGGGTAACTCAGATCCCATCCATCTAATATCCCATCTCAGGGGATTAGGCCTATTTACTCTGAATATTTAAAGATCAATTAATTACCAAAATCACATTATCCCATCATACCATCTCCTCCATAAACTTATTGAGTAGAATCTTAAAGCCAGATAGATCTTTTGCCCCCACTGCTTCCCTTGGAAGGCTATTCCAAAACTTCATTCCTCTGATGGTCAGAAACCTTCGTCTAATTTCAAGTCTGAACTTCCTGGTGGCCAGTTTATACCCATTTGCTCTTGTGTCCACACTGGTGCTGAGCTTAAATAATTCCTCTCCGGTATTTATCCCTCTGATATATTTATAGAGAGCAATCCTATCTCCCCTCAACCTTCTCTTAGTTAGGTTAAACAAGCCAAGCTCCTTAAGTCTCCTTTCATAAGACACATTTTCCATTCCTCGGATCATCCTAGTAGCCCTTCTCTGTACCTGCTCCAGTTTGAATTCATCCTTTTTAAACATGGGAGACACAGTATTCTAGGTGAGGTCTCACCAGTGCCTTGTATAATGGTACTAAAACCTCCTTATCCCTACTGGAAATACTTCTCCTGATGCATCCCAAAACCGCATTAGCTTTTTTCACAGCCACATCACATTGGCAGCTCATAGTATCCTATGATCAATCAATACTCCAAGGTCCTTCTCCTCTTCCGTTACTTCTAATTGATGCGTCCCCAGCTTATAACTAAAATTCTTGTTATTAATCCCTAAATGCATAACCTTATACTTCTCACTATTAAATTTCATCCTATTACTATTACTCCAGTTTACAAGGTCATCCAGATCCTCCTTTAGGATATCTTTTCTCTATAGAAAGAATTATAATGGTGCGCTCACAAGGAAGACAATTATAAGCAGATACTCTAAGAAGAAGGGATCCAGCAGATTCTGGAGACGAGATTCTTTGTGATTTCTTCCATTTTCCTGAGTAACAGCTTTTCTGCTTTGGTTAAGGATGGATTGCAACCCTTTAGAATACAAGTGCTCTATTTCTGATACACATTCAAATGCCAGGCCCCGAGTTGCAGCGGTCCTAGACTGGGGTGCTTGAACCTGTCCTGGTGCTGGGTTAGAAGGTCTGGCAATGTGAGGATGTTCATGAATAAGTGAACTGAGAACTTCAACAGATCCATAAATCAGAACCATCTCAGACCGTTGGCCCCAATCAGGATGACTCAAGCTCTGTCTTCACAGATTTTCTGTAGAACCTGTGATATCAATAGTATGAGAGGAAAGGCATACCCCAGGAGACCCTTCCATGATACCATGACAGCATCTTCCATCAAACCCTTGCCCAGGGCTGCTCTAGAACAGTACCAAGGAAGTTTCTTGTTCTCTTGGTAGGCAAGAAGTTCCCAGGCTGGAATTCCCCACTGGGCTAAGATGTCGTCAAGAACTGAATTGTGAATCTCCCATTTGTGATTGAGGAAAAGTGTCTGCTCAAGCAGTCCATTAGGGAGTTTTAAACCCCTGATAAATATGTTGCTAATAGGGTTATGTGATGGTTGGTTCACCAATTTCCAGAAGGTAACTGCCTCAATGCACAACAGGGGGACCCCCCCACACACACACTTATATAAAATACGATTATCGTGTTGTTTGACATTATTTGGACGTGTCTGGATTGGGTGAGTGGGAGGAAGGGTTTGCAAGCTCAATGGACTGCCCAGAGTTCTAGTAAGTTAATAAGCATATGGGACTTCCATAGGGTCCAGATGCCTTGCTCCATATGATAACTCACGTGAGCAACCCAACCCAAGAGAGAGGCATTGGTAACAATGGGCTCCTTGGGAGCTGGTGTGAGGAAAGGGATTTCCCCCCCGAACCTTCTCTGATTTTGTTCACCAGACACATTTTGTTTGGGTGGAACAATCATCTACCATTTATGTTGCCCTTCTCTGGTGCGTACATGGAGAGAAGCCAGGCTTGTAGGCAGCAAAGATGAAGCCCGGAGAACAGCATCAAGTATGTGCATATGGCCATGTGGCCGAGGAGGGAAAGGCAAGTTTTGATTGATGTTCTGGATCTGACAGTGACCTGATGAATCAAAGCACTCATGGTCTGAAACCTCTTGAGAGATAGATACATTTTTCCTGTAGTCGAGTCCAACATCTCGCCTATACAATTTATATACCTCATAGGTGTTAATGCGAATTTTTTTTGTGATTGATGCGGACACCCAAGGAAGTCAGAAGGTTGAGTACAACAACGGTTGCCCGCTGGACTTTCCTTGTAGGAAATGCCCATCAGAAGCCAATCGTTGAGGTAAGGGAAGACTGTAAATCCCTCTCTTCTCATCCAAGCTGCCACTACTGAAAAGAACCTTTGTGAAGCTCTGAGTGTTGAAGCTAGACCAAAGTGGGAGGACTCTGAATTGGTAATGCTCGTGATCAGAGAGGAACCTCTGGAAACTCCTGTGGGGTGGGTAGAGGACTAAATGAAAATATGCATCTTTCATGTTGAGAGCTGCGAACCATGTTTCCTCTAACAAGGGAATTATTAATGCCAAGGATATCACATAGAACTTTAGTTTTTGAATGAACCTGTTCAGCTGTCCCAGACTGAGAACTGGCCTCCATCTCCCATTCTTCTTGGGAATCAAATAGTAAGGTGAAAAGAATCCCTTCCCTTGATATTCAGGTGGAACCCTTTCTATGGCTCCCCTGGAGAGAATGGAGTTCTCCTCTTGATGCACAATCTCCTCATGACAGTGGTCCCTGAAAAGGAATTGGGAAGGGGGGTTTGTGGGTTGGAGGTACCAGAAACTCCATCAAATAGCAACCATGAACAATCTCTAATACCGTTTGTCGGTAGTCAGGGGATAACTACAATTTTTTTGGCAAATTGAGTAAGGCAACCTCTGAATATCAGTGGAGGGGAATAAAGTGGCATCAATAAAGGGACACAGGTCCTGACAGCCCCATCAAGAGAAACTCTTCGCTTGGAAAGCTGGATCCCTTATCTCCAACGGGACTGATGTTACCAATAGTTACACCCCAAGGCTGGCAGGTGGGATGGAAGAACTTTGCCTTGTTCGGATAATGTCTTCATCTGGTGTAACAGCATCCCGGATTAGAGATGCTCCTCATTAGGAGGGATGAATGAAGATAGGAAAAAGCAAACATATCTTCCAGGGAGACCCAGGTCTCTGATAACCCTTCGGTACAAGGGGTCTCCATTGGCAGAGCTGTCTGAACTGGAACTTCCTTCATCACCATGGTGGTCGGGCCTCCTTTGGGGCCATGTCGCTACCGATACTGCATCAGCTCTAGAAATGGATGGCATCACCAGGAGCCGTTTATCCTGAGCCTTCACAATCAGAGCCAATGTTAGAGCTCTTGCATCTGTACCCTTGTGTACTGCCTTCTCCTGCAGAGAAGATTTATTTGGGACTAAAGCCTAAGTGCCTGTGCTTGCTAGCTCTCCCATCTTTCATGGGGTGATTTTAAACAAAGATGGCTTGTCCTTAAGTCTATGAGAGTGCCCTTGGTTCTCATGTGAAGCCTTCTGCTTAGGCTTAAGTCTAAGCCTCTGTTGCCAAGCTCGTGCTCAGAGGGCACTGCCCACCTGACTTCTATGTGAGATGTTTTCTGAGTTTCAGTTCCCAACCGTCACAAGTTCTGCGGCAAAAAGAGCAGCAGATGCTGCATTTGGCAGAAACATGAGCCTCACCCATGCAGTATTGATGATCACTTCTCTGAAGAGGAGCAAGGACAAGAAACACAATTTCTGAACTCCGGGACTCTGGGCATAATCCCAGACTTCTCAGGAGGAAAAATATTCCCACGTGTGGAAGAAAATGGGGGAAAAAACCCACTAACTCTGCTATGTAGACTATGCCTTGAAGGCTACTCAAACTAAGTATATACAATAGCTTACAGCAATGACAGTAAAAGAAGGAGTGAGGATAAGGAAGATTCCGACTCAGACCATGCAGCGGTAAGAAGGAACTGAAGAGGTGTCGCCACCTTTTATGCCCTCGGTTCAGACGACAACAAGAGCTACAGCACAAGGGCAGGTCAAGGGACACTGCTTACAAAAAATTGCAGACTGAAACATGTTTCACATTTCCCAAGAGTGGAATACATAGGGACCATCACTCAAAGAACATCATCTACTACAAGCTTAGAGTTTGATTATTTCTAGCTATGAATTTTTTCCTCTCAAAACAGAAAAGGTTGCATTATTAATTGGGATAGAGTTATTTTGTTTTAGAGGCATACATTGTCCGTCACTTCCCCCCAATTCTCAGACAGAATAAAGTTAAAAATTTTACATGGCAAATTACATTACTAAAAAATTTATTCTACTGCAAAAATCTCTCTTAATCAGCTATGGTAAAAATGTTGCTTCAGGGCTCTGGTAGGAGATTTTCCAAGTGGCTACAAGTAAATTTTAAGGAAAATTCATTTACCATAGGATTGTACGACTCCACTGATCAGCCTGGTGTTGATGGTTTCACCATTTCTTTCCTTTTCTATCAGTTTCAACACAGCATTTGTTACCTTTGAAATGCAGATTAAAAATGAGTCAACATACATTAAAACCAACTACTTGGTCAATAAATACAGTAATCAATCAGGCATGTTCTTCCACGTTCAAGACAATCCAAATGCCTGAAAAAGAAATAAAGCATTGTGCTAATCTTAACACCAAACAGAATTCCCACAAACATCATTGAAAGTTGTGCACATCAGTAACTTACAATTCAATATTCTAGCTAAAGAACAGGAAAGAAATATAAAAGCATATGTTTGTGCCTTTAATTGTTTCTCTATAATATATAAGCAACCTCTAAACGTCGGTTTAATAAATTCTGCTTGTTTACATTTGAAATATATACTAGAACCTTGCCAATCCATGCTTTGCTAAACCATACGTCTAACGTTCACACAAAATTAGCAGATTCTCCCCATCCCTCATATGTAACAGATGATGCAACTGACGTCCCCCATTACTAAAAATTAATTAAAGGAGAAGCAAAAGGCTTTTTTCTTCCCTTTTGCAGTTCACCTTGGAATAGTTACTTGTGACATTTGAATACTAACCTTGTGAAATAATGCAGTATTCATAAAATATGTACCTGCTTATTTAACGGCCTGAACAAACAGTCCCTCCAGGTCACCAAGGCAAGCTAAGAATGGGGAAGGGAGAAGAAAAGAGGAAAGGCTTATATATACAGGATAATCCTTTATGGAAAACTGAAATATTGTATTATGCTAAATAGTTATAATTTATTTTTAATTTATATTTATTTATTATTTTATTTTTGTTATGGCAGTCAAGTCTCAGTTAGCTAAGCTATCTCAGGGAAAACTTACATGTTTTATAACTATCCCCACACTCTAAATGATCAGATAACAATATTTTTGAACCCCCGTTTTCCTCATCCCCCAGACAGGAATAGGATTGTCCAGCACGTACCTGAATACTACTCTACTTTTAATAAAAAAAAAAAAAAAAAAAATTAAAATGGGATTTTCTGTGACAGGCTGATGTAGGGACTTTGAATTTGAATGGTCAGAGAAGGACCAGCTGGAAGATGAACACTCAGTAAAGACGCCCTCCTAAACTGTTTTTATCGTCCCGCCCAATGCAGAGTTATTTTCATAATGCAATAAAATATGTACTAAGCAGAAACTAAAATTAAAAGATTCCTTCAACATATAACAATCTACACTCACAAATAAGTACAACAAAGTTCAAATGAGGGGGAGAATATCATCACTGTTAGACATGACAGTTTAGACTGGTTTTCAGAAGTAATATAGAGGAAAGGTAGGGTGCCTAGGGCATATTTATTGAGACATTGTTTCAAATACAAAGAGTAAAATGGAAGAGGATTTGTAGTCTGTGCCCTAACCGCATCCCAATGAAAGAGAGCATAGAGCTAATTAGCATCTGGTACTGAGCTTCAGCTGACCTGATCAGTTTATTGTACCCCAACTCACTAATGACATAACCTGTACCTAGAAAGTGTCATGTAAGATATCAATAGAAAGCTAATAACATGGTGGTCACTAATATTATTGCATGGCGTATATATGGAGGACAAATTCAAAATTACAAAATTACATACTGGAGCTTATGTTATCAAAGAGTGAGGCAGGGCTGAAGTTACCCCAACCTAGACAAAGGAATTCAGTTCTACCACCTTGGAAGTTTTTCCAAGGTACATTAGCTACATTAAGAGAAAATGTGAATGCCGTTCACACAGAAAGTAAACAGGAACATCAAGCCAACAAGGGGAGGATATATCCACTCAGCATCACAGTAGGGTAAGGAAATTGCAGGAACAGATCAAATTTCATTTTAGCAAACACCAATGGGGGAAGAAACAAGCATGAAACCTTTCTTTATCACGAGATTCCACGTCCCCTTCCTCATAGCTTGAATAAACTTACTGGGGGAGGGGCGGGGGGGGAAGGAAAGCCGTCAGAAGAATCCATTTCAAAGATGTACTAGACTATAAAAGAGAGGGACAAAAAACCCCAAGTTATGTTTCACCTAAGACAACAAAGAAACCAAGCACTCTGGGGAAATACTGACCAGAGGGGTGGTCAGCCATCTTACTGGAAGGTAGATTGTTAAGGAAACTATCATGAACAAAGACTGTAGCTTGGTTTTGTTAAATCTTAGCCCCTAGAAAGTGTTTTTCCACTGTTATTTTCTTGTAAGCATTTCTAACTCTATCCTTTTTACTTGACTCACTTAGAATTCTCTCTCCTTTTGTTAATAAACTTGTTTTACTTTAATCTGAATCAACCCAGTGCTGTGTTTCATTTAAAGTGAATGTTAACTCTAGTTAACGTGGCAAGCTGCTGGGTACTGTATCTTTAAAGGAACAAAAGAACCTTAATATCTCTCTGAATGATCTATGAGAGGGCTGGATATCGTAGAGCACATGATTTTGGGAAATTTGGGACTAGGGTTTTAGGATCATCTTGCCAGGTGTAACCAAGGCTGGTGGAGGCCAGAACATGGCAGAACATGGCATAACAAGAAGGCTACTGGAATCAGAGTTGCTGACTCAGAGCTGCTTAATGCATGCTTGTACGTTGACTGGAAGCATCCAGACAATGGAGCTACAGCGGCACAGCATTTTGAGGCACTCAGAGTTACAGAGCAAGAAGTGACAACCCCTCAATAGTCTGGATTGCTCCCCAGAACATGGCATAGCCAGAAGAAAACACAATCAGGAAAGAGGTTTAGATGGAATACAGCCCAATAGACAGGGAAATAAAAGAAGAGCTGATCAGGAGGCTGTCATGAATACTTTTCAAAGTGAAAAAATCTTCAATTTTTGTGGAAGATGAAAAGCCAGTGAAAGGGGAGAAGAGGAAAATATGACTAAAATAGCTTTAACTGATGTTAATATGCTGCTGCAAAAATTTTGTATGAAAGAGGTATGTCCAGAAAAAACAAAATTACCAACAAAACTGATGACTGTCCCCAACAGAACATAGAACAACATTTTGGAGGCAGGAAGAGCAAGTAAGGGAATTTTGGAGGTTATATAAAATAATATGATTTAGCTTGTCTAAACATGGAGAAGGAAAAAGGTATATAAGCTTGCAAATCTGTCAAATACTAGTGAGCCTCATACAAATAGTGAGTTTTAAAGAGGGATTTGTGGGAAGAGAAAGCAGATGCCTGGTGCAGTAGGCTAGGAACACAGTAGGGATATATTTATATTTCCATCAGAATGTTTTAATTAAAAGTTAAAACCAATAAAATACTTGGAGAAAGCTCTTTAAAATGCTTACTGAGTAGATTTCGTATATTCCTTTACGACCTTCATCACACTCACGACGAACCCAATGTCGATTGAGGTAGGCACAAATTCCATTCAGCACTTTGCTTGAAAACCTATAATCTTCCCATTGTTGAGTGTAAAATTTCAGCACACTCTCATCCATCAAGTCTTCACCATCCTGAAACAGGGAAAGTCCACCAATACTGTAGACTGCTTATTTTTTAATATACAATATAATGCTATGTAGAAATAAAAGTAATAGTCTACTGTAAACCGAAATTCATGACATACAACACATGCTGCTGCTTCCAGTAAGATCTCTACTATAGAAACAGGTATGGTTGCACATAGGAAACAAAGTATTACTAAATCCATTCTTACCTTGATAGTGGCCTGGTAAACTGTTAGCATTATGGGTTAGATATCTAGTAAAAACGCTTGATCCCATTCTATTCTACAGCCTCCACAATCACTACTACCTACAGACCTGCAACAGTGGTAAAGGTCATGTGCTAAATTTCTAAGTATAGCTGCTACCCAAGTGTCAAGAGTGAATACTGTCACTCTCTCCTTGGCACCCCTGCACATAGCAGCAGTTAAAGTTGTTACCTTGGTAGAGATAAGGCATCACATCTGGCTCTTACTACAGCACTGAAGTCTGGGATGTAAGAAAAATGTTAAAGGATACAGGAGATGCTAAAATATCTTTCCCAACTAAACCAACAAGCTGTCCTTTTTCTTTTTGCAGAAGGGTTAATATTGAGGTTAGCTATTAGCTAAACAAAATTGAGCTCCACTCACAGCAAAATTAAAAAGTTACATAGGATAGCTTGTGAGCATCACCAAATGGTGCAAGAAGTTGTGTGTTTTTTTCACAGTGATTGACTTGTGTACAATGTAAAAAGTCAAAGCTTAATGAAACAATTAAGATGTTAAATTTCATGATTTTCTACAAATTTGATCACTCGACAATTTTACTTGCAATGGCTTCAGATATTTTTAGTTTTACAGTACTATTTTGACTCCAATTCACATGAGTTTCATGTAATTATTCACTGAGTTGACATGATGCTGCCTTACCTTAAGGAGATTTGTCAAGTAGTTCTTCAGAAATTCTTTAAGTCGTTTGTACAGTTCTAAGCCAACAAATTGAGCTCCTCCAGGTGTCTGGCCTTTTTTAGATTTAGAAGGAGGTACTCCAGCTCCTCGTGCTTGATTAGACTGGTGTACACTAGTACAGTAGTTATAAACATGACTGATAGAAAAGTTAAGGAATATATATTATATATATAGACACATATTCTATGCAAATTCTAGGAGTTCCATCTGAACAAGAGTTTATAAACAATGATGTAGCCCTCCTGAGAGGATTACCTGTGGTGTCTGTAAGTAGTATCCCCATGTTACAAACAGGAAAGGTGAAGGAAAGACATATTAAGTTATTTGTCCAAAGCATCTCAGTCTGTAGTGGAACTGAAAATAGAACAACGTATTTCTGACTGAATTAATGTAGTAACAATTCTCAAAAGGTCAAAAGTTATCCTGGCAATTGTTTTCTTGATAATTTAGTTTCTGTTCCCAGCAAAATAATCTAAGAAAACAATATGAAGAGAAGAAACATCATGAAATACATTTAGAAGGTGATCTATCAGGAAAAGTGACCACACGCTTACATAAAGAAATCTTTGAAGGCTAATCTGACTACCTTCACTTTTTCCTAGAATTAGAATGTTGTCATGTTGAAAGAAAACTGTCTAAAAGATTGAACAAAAGGTAATAATCAAATTTATCTAAATGCACAGAGGGATCTAAGAGTACAGCAGGAACTGATGTTAGGACCAATCTTTGTTAACATCTTTATTAATAAAACTGAAAGATGAAGTAAACCACACTAATTTGCTGATAAAGGTGAAAATGATGCACAAGGCATCTGTGCCAGTTAAACTCTACTTAAACGTTAATGGATGCATAGGCATTGTGCTGGCCTGCTGCACAGAGGTGAATTTCACTTGTTCCTGAACTTGAAGGAATTTAAGCACTAGTCTGAACAGACGAAGAAAGGGACCAGAAACATGGGCTGAAAATAAAAGATTAATTCTTGAAGAATGCAAGCTAATACAAGCTGAGGAAAAACAAACAAGTGTGTCTGCGTGCACACAGGGAGGAGGGGAAACATGGGAAGCAGTTATGCAGAAAGAGACCCAGTATCACTAATGGACTGCAAAGTAGATATTTGTTTGCAATGTGATGTGATTAAATAAAAGGCCAAAGCAATTTTGGGTTACAAACAGTCATCAAGTCAAGGAGCAGTGTGGTAATAATTCCTCTATAGCTTTAGTTTGACCAGACATAGAAAACTGCATTCAGTTCTGAATGACACGTTCCCAGGAGAAATTCTAATTTTTAAGTCTTCCCAAGGAATCAGTGGAAGTCCCATTTGCTTGGGACATATCAAACTAGAGGAGACAAAACTAGGAAGTGTCCTGTACAAAATTGCTTTCCTGTGACTGGGAAATGGATTAGATAATCTAATAGTTTTTATTTTTAACTTTTAGGACTACCACTCCAGATCTATGCTTTTTGCTCAGTAGGTCAGGATTCTTCAATGAAAAACAAGCCACACCTCAGAAAACTATTTTGCTCAGAATATGCTTGTGTTTTGATTTTTAGAAAGACCAGCACAATAAAAGGAAATCTGTGAGCAAAATTAAATATCAATTGAATTAGATAACCCAGCATACATTGTGCACAGGAACCACTAAGGACAAATTTGTAATGTCAAACTTTAATCACAATCAGGACCTCTGAAAGATAGCAAATAACCCCCATCAACATTTTTTTTTTAAATGTACGGCTGTCTTTAATATTAAGTCACGCAGATTCTTAAAACTGATTCTCAGCTTAATCAAGAAAGTATTTGACACTTCAGCAAACACAAAGGCTCAAGGTCTTTATGATCACCCTTTCTGTTTCCCTCCAGTTTATGTTCTCATTTCTTCTGCATCCCCACTTGCATGTTTATTTTAAAAAGTCATCTACTTATACCCCAAGAATACAATCCTCTTCACTTAAATTTTACCCTTTTTGGAAATATATTCCATGTGTTTATTACCCCTACCTCAGTGCCAAATATTAGGATTTCCTATAAAAATCCTAAAAAATCATTAAAAAACATAAAATATTGGATTAGTGCTAAAGTGATGGCAGCTTCAGGACACTATCAGTTCATGAAGGTATAAGATCAGAACTACTGTCTTTTTCTAGAAAAGATTAAGCTGCTCTTCAATCTAGTTTATCCAAAAGTTCTGGAATCTGTCATTACTTGTACTGATCTGTAACTCAATTCAAGGATCTCTATTTAAGATGTGATGAATAGTACTATCAGCAATATAACAATGCCATTGTCTTCCAGTTACACAGTACACCTGTATATTGTGTTCAACATTCATTCTTTAGTAACGTTAACTGTCAGCTGAATGCTATATAGTCATCTTTCCAAGTAAGCCTGGTAAAGAATCCTCCCTCAGTTATACTTTAGTGATACAAGTTATTGGGCTCATTACAGGGATAAATGGGTAAACTTTAATGGTCTGTGATTTACAAGAGGTCAGACTGGATGATATAATGGTCCCTTCTGATCTTAAACTCTAGAAGCCACTCAGATTATATTCTTAAACTTGGCTTGTATAGAGATCATTGTTTGAGAGAGTTAATGCAGATTAGTACAGTTAATCTCTTTCCTTCTCTGAGAAATCACATTCTTACTTAAATTCTCATTATTTACTACCAATCACTCATTATTATGTTACAATTGGCTGTAAATAAGTTTCATTTTCCATAATAAAGTTCTTTGAGTTCATGGGACATGAATAAAATGTATTTTATTAGTTTATGGCATTCGGGAGAACAGAGACAGTTCACAGTTGGCTTTTCCTTTTTACCTTTGCATAGAGCATGGTATCACTGTAATTTACAATAGGTCCAATGGAATTGTAACTTTTAATGGTAGATTGTGTTCACACTAGTCATCCTGTTTTGTTTGAAACATGTCCATTTAGCATTTCCTCCAGCAACTGCAGTAACTGGCATACGGTCCCCATAGCTGGAGTCTGAGAGATGCAATGTAGTTGGGAGAAATACTGTACTACAACATTTAAAATGTGTGCATTGTCAATCGAGTATTTCCCTACCAGATAATTTTCTTGTAGAGATCCCAATCTCTACCTGGCTACAATTCCTTTGGTCAACAGTCAGAGAGAGCACACATACCTTATTCACTTCTGGATATAAAAATAGAAGTATATGTTCTGCTGACTAATCAAAAGAAATTCTATGGTAAGATATTAACTAGAGATTTCTGTAATTTGAAATATATAAAAAGTGATGCTACTCTGAAGAGGGAGAAGTCTGGACTGGCACAGAGAATCTCAATGGAAAAAAAAGGATCAGGTATGGCACACTTATTTTTTTTAACCCCCTACATGCTAGTCAAGTTTCTTAGGTCCTCGCAAAACAGCATTCCATTTGCCATAGTATTAGCATCTCTTAACAGCCTGCAGAGGCTCCTTTTGAACACTGCATTCACTGAAATTTGGACGTCAACCCTTTGATGCTGGGAAAGGTGTAGGTTATGTGCAAGTAGCAACTTCATAGATCACCAGCAAATACATCCGTTTCCTCTGTCCTCAGAAAGGCCAGCTCTCTCATTCAGTGGACCTTGAATGCTTTCTAAAACTTCTTTCCCACTATGAAATAAGCCTCTCTAATGGAATTGTTTTATTCGATTAGACAAGGCTAACTAGGCTGCTGTTATCTCTTTCTTATGCCCTCTGCCTCCCAAAACATCAAGATGCTGAACTTCCTTCACTATTTGTATTTGGGTTAGAACTTAAAAAAAAAAAAAAAAAAAAAGGGTTATACTCTGATTCTCGTGAAAGGGCAGGCAACCATTAGTAAGAAGTGTGGCACTGTTTTGACCACAGCGTTGCCTAGATAAAACAAGGTAAGAGGTACTCCAAGATGGGGCATAATGTTCTCCAATTAACATAGCCAAACTTATGGCAAGCAAAAACAAGACTCTGAGGGATAAATGTAATGGTGATGTCCCTCCAGATAGCTTGAACAGTGATTTGGTAAGGGCATTCTGATTCAAATTTACTTCAATAATAAAATGGGTGGTTTGAGTACAGGCCTGTTTGTCCAATTTAGCAAACATCTCAATATGACTGGAGATTTCCCCAAAAGTTGTATGGTCTACATCAGTGGTCACCAACCTGTCGATCACGATCGACTGGTTGATCCTGGAGCCTTGGCAAGTCCTGGAGCCTTGGCGATCTCCGGGCCGCTAAAAGTCTGGCGGGGCAGGGGCTCAGGCAGGCTGCCTGCCTGCCATGGCCCCCATGCTGCTCCCAGAAGTGACTGCCTGCTGGCACGTCTCTGTGGCCTCTGGGGGAAGAGGGGAATGAGGTGGCTCCGTGCGCTCCCCTCCCCCCAGCATCATCCCCACAGCTCCCATTGGCTGGTTCCCGGACAATGGGAGCTGCGGGGGCAGTGCTTGCAGGTGCAGGCAGTACACGGAGACCTGCTGCACCCACTTCCTCCCCAGGGGCCACAGAGACGTGCCAGCAGCCAGCCGCTTTCAGAAGCGGCGTGCGGCCACAGCAGGCAGGCAGCCTGAGCTCCTCTGTGCTGCCGACCAGAAGCCGCCTCCCGTTCAGAGCCTGCACTTCGTACCCCCTCCTGAACCCCCATCCCAGAGCTCCCTCCCAGACCCTGCACCCCCACTCACACCCCAACCACCTGCCCCAGAGCCCACACCCATTACCCCCTCCTGTACCCAATCTCCTGCACCAGCCCGGAGACCCCTCCTGCACCAAACTCCCTCCCAGAGCCCACACCTCTCACCCTTTCCTGCACCCCAACACTCTGCACCAGCCTGGGGCCCCTTCCTGCACCCAAACTCCCTCCCAGAGCTTGCACCCCACACTTCTGCACCCCAACCTCCTACCCCAGCCTAGTAAAAGTGAGTGAGGGTGGGGGAGAACGAGGGACGGGGGGGTGGAGTGAACAGGTGGTCCTCAGGGAAGGGGGGAGATAGATCCTGGATTGATCTTAAGTTCAAAAAGTGATCTTTTGCATAAAAAGGTTGGAAACCACTGGTCTACACCATACTAAAAGGCTGCAACTGCAGCAGTTAACTTTCAATGAACTGGCAATCATTCCTATACCCCAACCATTCAGCAAAAATTCCACGATATTCAGAATTCAATGCAGCATAGCATCAAACCTCTATTTTCACATTACATAGTGATACCTTCCGTACTCTTGCATACTAAATCCAAATAAATGTATTCTTTGAATTAATCAAGGTTGAAATGACCTTGTCAAAAAAGGCCTCCCTCGACTAAACTTGCCCTATCAAGAGCCACGCTGTAAGCTGAAGCGAACAGACAGTACTTCTGTCACAGGAGATGGAATTGAGGCTTCACTAGGTCCAGGAAGCCAGGGTACTCACAGCCAGTCTGGTGAGTTCAGAATGAAGTTTCCTGTAGGCATGGCTTTCTTTTGGAGAATTTTCTCACCAGGGGAGTCGATTTAGAAAAATGGGGAGGCGGTAGCTGGAGTGGAGTGGTACATGTGTGTCAGCAAGTTGTGCCAACATGTAGAATATCATATGTGATTATTTTATAGCCTGAAAAGTGGGAGGTAAGAGGTGGCAAAGAGTGGAAGACACAATAGAGCATACAGACCTATGAAAAGTCAGGGGAACTGCCCTCCCTACCCCATAGCGAATGAGAAGAACTTAAGAACTGCCATAGTGGGTCAGACCAAAGGTCCATCTAGCCCAATATCCCATCTTCCAACAGTGGCCAATGCCCCAGAGGGAATGAACAGAACAGGTAATCATCAAGTGAGCCATCCCATTGCCCATCCCCAGCTTCTGGCAAACAGAGGCTAGGGGTATCATCCATGTCCATCCTGGCTAATAGCCACTGATGCACCTATCCTCCATGAACTTGTTAGTTCTTTTTTGAATCCTGTTATAGTCTTGGCCTTCACAACATCCTCTGGCAAGGAGTTCCACAGGCTGACTGTACGTTGTGTGAAAAATGATGCTCTTGTTGCATACTATGGACCAGAATGAGAACACATTCAGCAGTTTAAAGTTCCACTCAAGTAACAGAACATCTATTCCCCAAAAGACTTGATCCCTGAATATGTTGAAATAACCCTGTGTCTTCCTATTGATCTTGATGATAATCTGCAGTTCCCCAACTCTAGTGTACTGCAGACATCTTGTGACTGAGCTCCCCTGACCCTGGACGAAGTGGTGTTCAACCCAGGACAAAACAGCCGCATGTGGGAGTTTGTCCATTTACTTCCTGTGATTCCTTGCCTATAAACTCTGGTTGTATTGTCTGACTGCACCCAGAAGGGCTTGATGACAAGATTGTGTACAATGGAGAGCCAAGTGAGTTTTGCCTTCATTTTGAGGTGGTCAATTAACCACCATTTCTCTGTGGTCCCTTTGCTCTAGGTCATCCCAATAGGTTCATTTTTGTATTCAGAACTGACTACTGGGAGGTTCTCCCCCCCAGGTTCCTGTGATCCAGCCTCCATCATAGGGCCAGCAGCTGGAGAATCATCATTACAGTCCTTTGATATCAATTCCACATTTAAACAGCAATTTTTTCTGCTCTGATTGGTAACTAAGTCCCCAAGGACCACCTCCAAGCTCACTGCTATGGATAAACACCTTTAAGCAATCCTATGCTCAGGTCACAGAAGGACTGATCTCAACACTGTAAGCCTGCCCTGTGTTGACTCTGCTGTGTTCCCTCTCCAGCTAAGCTTCCAGGCAGACCAAGTGTTGAGAGAGATAGGAAGATCTTTTCTTTGCTAACGATCTAACTCCCTGCTCTCCAAGAAGGAGCATAACCTGCTGATGGCCACCAATCATCTAAGTAGAGGTGCATTCATAGTCCTTTCTTGAGGCCTCAAAGGACCTCAAGAACTATTATAGCATTGATGAGTGTTCTTGGCAAATTATCCCTAAATTTTGTTATTTCTGCAAATAGAATGGAAGCAAGACTCCAGCTATGGGGATCATATGCCTGTTACTGCAGTTGCTCACACACACAAACCAACTAGCATCATTTATTTACTTGCATGAAAATGTGCAAATGACAGACATTTTAGCCAAAAATAAGACTGACAGTCATACAATAAATCTCAAGCATGCACATAATGAAAGTATTCTACATATTCAAATTTTGATATTCTTCCAGCTTGATCTATATAAATCAAACCACGAATTACAGCATTTACTCCTGTTGTGTGGTCCATCAGAAAGTATTTCTGTACATAAAATGACCTTCTGTATGTTCTACATGTAAAAATAATACTGCTCTCATGCTGTTGATGTTTACACTCTGTGACCCCATATGCTATAGCCTGCCACTGACAGGAAGACTGATGTATTCAAAACAAAACCTGAAATGCTGCATGTGTAATCAATCTGTAATCCTGAAACAAAGTACATCACACACAGTCCAAAAATCACAAGGAGAGTTCTATAAAAAGAATTCTTGCCTTAGAAGAAAGTAAAACTTAGTTTCATAACAGCACCATACTTCAGAAGTCATGTGTGTATCCAAATAGCTATTAGGAAATATCAAAATCTCTCACTGGAATGTTTTTGCAATTTTGTATAGTCATTTACAAATCAAGCTGAGGGGACATATAATTATTCAGAGGGTATTCTGTTCCAATATGCATAGGAGTGTAGTCTTACTTCTTTCCCAAGTGAATTGTCCAGCTAATAAACATCAAGACCTGAACCAATAATGTGATGAGTATCCGCTAAGAGGTGCTGCCCTCAAATTCTATTACTTTCAAAGCAGACAGCACTTTGCAGAATTAGGACTTAATGTAAATTATTTCTAAACTGATCCTGCTATTGAGAGAGAGATACTAACTTTAAAGCTGAGGCCAAAAAAAGTAGGTAGGAAAGTGAAGCCATAATGAAGCCTTCTGCTGCTATTCATGGGTGTAAGATTCAAGAGACAAAAATCTCTCTCAGAGCTTTCCTTCCCTTTCTTGTAAATTGTGATACACACTCACCAGAACTGGCCAATAACTAGGTTATAATTCAACTTCAACACTTGCATCTTAAAAGTTGCTGGTTTCTTTGCAGTGCTTACCAAAAAAAATCTTGACTACTCATCTAAAGCTCATCTGTGCAGAACACAGAGGTGTCTCAGGGGCCAGCCATAGTATGTGGAACAAACACTCACAGGAACCTCACTACCGATTGCTCAAGTGCAAGCACACTTCTTCAACCTTGACTTCTCCAATATAAACACATAGCAGCATGTGCATATTAAAAAACCTACCCCAAACCGCCACACACTATTCTCCCCCTGGAGAGAGTAAGAACAAGCCACATGTGATGTTAGTCATGTCACTTAACGTACTACTGGAAGGCACTCAGATACTACACAAATGAGGGCAGCATAAAAATTTATATAAAATCAAAAATTGCATGTTTTTATAATGAAACTGACTATTTAAGAAGTTGCCTTGAGAGGCATGACCAGATTATACGGGAAGGCTCTTCAAAATTAAGTAGAGAAGAACCTCAGAGTTATGAACACTATGAGAATGGAAGTTGTTCGTAACTCTGAACAAAACGTCATGGTTGTTCTTTCAAAAGTTTACACCTGAACACTTAATACAGCTTTGAAACTTTACAGTGCAGAAGAAAAATACCATTTTCCCTTTATTTTTTTAGTAGTTTACATTCAACACAACACCATACTTGCTTTTTTTGGAGGGGGGGGTTGGGGGGATGTCTCTGCTGCTGCCTGATTGCATGCTTCTGGTTCCAAATGAGGTATGCGGTTGACGGGTCAGTTTGTAACTCTGGTGTTCGCAACTCTGAGGATCTACTATAGTATGCTACAAGGATAACAACAACAACTTTCTAAATAGGATTTTTCTGTTCATTAATTATAATCTCCCTTATATATGCTGATTCTGGGCATCAACTTTGCTACTTTCTATGATCCAGCAAGCTGGGTTAATCTCTTTACCATGCTGAACTGGCCCACAAGAATAACTCAAGTTAGTTTTCACTTATGTGTTTACTGTCAATATTTCACTCGGGGAAATGATAATCATAAAACAACTGAGGAAAAGTACACAAACCACTTCACTTTAAAAGAAACTACTTGGGGAGTTACAGAAATAGAGTAATTCGCATTGTGTTAAGTGAAGGGCTGGATGGAATTTTTTTACTATAATTTTTCTGACAAAAAATGCAGATGTGGGTAAATTTTAACATTTTGTAAATTTGTGTTGAATTCACAGAATTGATTTAATTGGAAAAAAGCCTTAAATTAAAAAAAAATGTTTGGACACTTTTCAAAATAAAAGTTTGACTTTAAATTTTTCATTTTCATTCCTAAAATGTTTTTCAATTTTATTTTGAAGGTTATTTTATTTTAAAAAAAATCATAAAAGCTCAAAATCCAAACAATATTTTTATACTTTACAATTGGCCAGAAAGTTTTAAAAAATATTTTCAGCTTAACCCAAAACAAGTTTTCTTCCCTGATTTTTCAGAACTGCCAGCAAATCAAAAACAGCTCTAGTAAAATGGCTTTCAAAAAAAAATGTAGCTTATTGCATTTAATATAACACAGAATATTCAAGAAAAACTGTTGAGTAATAGTTTCAGATCAAATAGGACACAAAGATTAAGTTTTGTAAAACAACCAAATAAAGCTTTTTCAAAAACTAAGACCGATGGAAAAGCTTACATGATTTTTCTAACCCTCTCATAAATTAATAGTTGAAGGAATTTAAGAACTTGCCAAATTAATTCACCTTCAGGCAGAGTGTTTACAAGGCTGCAGCACAATTTGAAAACAGTAACATGAGCTGCTAGAAAAAAATATTTCAGACTGGTATACAACCGCTCTCCACAATTTTTTTTTTTTTTTTTAAAATACTTCCCATCTATACTATATCTGGATAGTTTTCCACAAGACTGACAAAATATTTACCTTTAATCATGCAAAGTATATAGAAGTGTTCTAGGTATATTCCCAGTTTACATGGGAAGAGATGAATCAGTTCGCAAAGGGACTTGTTTACAGAGTCAGTGGCAGAATTCAGCCATCCCTGACAGCAAACCTTGTGCAGGAGCAACTATACATATGTATACTGGAGAAAGAACACATTTATCTACAATGTGAACTTCAACTGTTTAAATGCAAGTCTAAATTCCGTAGGAAGAAAAGCAAAAGCAGCTACCCTAAATCTACCAAATAAATTCCAATGGCCCTACTCACAGTATAAATCTCAGATTTCCTTGCAATCCCAAACTGCCCTTTGCATTCATGGTAATAGACTACAACAAATAAATTATAAACTATACATACATATACATAAAAACATGCTAACTTTTAGGTGTGTATATTCACACACTATAAAGATTTTATGGTAATAGAATGTTTTATCTGGAAGTGTAAACATGCAGAAGTTAGGATACCTTAGCTTTGGTTCCCAAAGCAATTTTAACTTGTGTGCCTTGTGGAAGTGTAATATTTAGTTGCCACATCCATTTACAACACACACAGGAGATATAGTAGAGAATATTTCTTACTATATCTGTAAGGGAGCAAGTTACGATAAGAACCGTAACTCAGATTTCTTTAATCCATGCATTTAAAAGTTTTAGCATCAACACTCAATAGCTGTTTTTGTACTGCTTATCCTGTTCCTTAAAAAAAAAAAAAGTGATCAACATGAGAGAGTCAAATGAGGAAAAAAAAGAGTGATCATACACAATGTGCAGTTATTTCACACTGAAGAGATCCAAATGGCAGAGTTATACACCTTGTATAGTCATATCTATACGTCCAAGCCTGTTTATTCAACTTACTGTACAAGGGGAAATGTGCAAAATACATGTGTATTTTGTTATCAGATGCAACATTTTCCCCCACACATAAATGTATAGGTTTTTATTTCAACCTGAAGGGCTCCTTAAATGCATATGCTGACACACATTCAGAGATGTTGTGAAACATCATATACTGCACACAAACAGCATGGATGGTGATGACTAATCGATACTGCACCGATGTCCCCAGTACGATCCTAAACTACTTGACAGGAAAGTGGAGCACTGCCTTGCAATGGAGCTGAAGGAGAGGCAGACAAATGCTGGGTGTTAAAAACTGCCTTACTGAATCCCTTAGTATACTATCAATGTGGGTAGGGCACAGTCAGTTCAGTTAATGTGCCAGATATGGGGAGAGGAGATACTTTAAGTTTAGAAAGTGCTCCACTTACATTCTACTAGATTGTATGGAAAGTTTGACTTTTGTCAAGAACAGTGGATCCATCATAGAACTGTCTTGTTAACACCTTCACTAGTATTGTACTTCAGGTTGTTTGCAGACATTAAATCTATATTATGTAAACAGTTTAGTATCAATAGCCAAATAAAAAATACGCCTCATTTCTGGAATGACTGGAGAATACAGGCTACTAAAGCAGCAAGTGACCCTAAACTTGAAATACTGAGACAAAAAAACAAAACAAAAAAACCCTCACCAACACAGCATGTCACAGAGCAGAAACAGAGGGTGTATGCAGTAGCAATCATTGTCTACTTAGTCAACTGCTTTTCAAGACTTTTTAAGTTTGCATTACATAGTGGTCAGAAGTATCCCAGTGGAGGCTTCTGTGCAGCTGTCTTTAGTTAAGATAGAAATGCTTACAGCCTAAATAGCTAAAGCTAGCCTGAATTTGTATCGCACCTGACCATTTGCTTGGGCAGTCCTCCTACCAATATTGTAGCAAAGCCAATCCCTGCTCCTGTCCTCCCCTTCCCACCTCCCCCCCCAAAAAAAGTTACCATGTTTTTATATTTTAATTTACAAAAAAGTTATTTTAAGTTTATAAACTGTAAATACACTGCATTTAACTGTTATTTTAGTTAACAATGGTAGGTAGATGTGTTCATTTACAGCTGGTATAGTAGGTAAAGCAATTACATTCAACAGAAAACACTAGATGAGTCTAATTCTGCCCAGAGATATGCTAATATTTAGATCTAACAGAGGTCAAAGAAAGTGATAAAAGAAAAATGATTTCAAAGAGTAAAGCAGAAAATGAACGAAAATTTTAATCACAGTAAAACAAATTTACAAATAAGGAAAGGATTACGCAGTAGATAATGAGGTGTAACAAAACATGATCTTTAGTAAAGCTCCTAAATTTAAATATTAAAATAGAATACCGGGGGAATCCTTGTTAAAAGTAATTTGTGAACTGTTAATCAGAACACTTTAGTGTAACAAACAGCTTTTGGAGTATTGGGCTTATCGGAACAATGCTTATGCAAATTTTAGATCATCCTAAATTTGGACAGCTCCCTTTAATGTATATTTCACAAAGAAATTCATTTCATGGAATATTGACTAACCAAATGTTTTGGATGTTCTTATGAGATGGGTAACTTGTTTTTTTGTTTGTGTTTTTTAAACTAAACCACATTAGAGTTTCTTAAATGCCAGTATCAACACAAATGGCACTTACCTGATTGAATATTTTACAGAGATTGTGCACTTCCCATCTCTCCCCATAACAAATGAAAAAGGTTAAAGCAGGCTAAGTATTCTACTTCCATGAGCAGAATTGTTATTTATTACAAATGCATAGCTTTTGTAAGTGCTTAAACAGTATAGATTTTAGAGATATAAAATAGCCAGATTTTGTTTTAAAAATTAGAACCATACAATATGATTGCTCTGGCTGGTGTAAGAATAAGTGGATTAGACAGTTCCTTGAGAATGCTCATCAGACTACGTTTTACAAATGAAGATGGAAATGTGCTGTAGGGAAGTGGAATATTGTGAGGTTATTCCACAAGATTTATGGCAGAGTATGCAGAAAACTGAAGAATCACTATTTTGAAGAAAAGAAAACCTAGAAATGTTTTTACCCAAAGTAAAATGCACACTTATGGCAGAACTCCACAAAAAAAAAAAAAAAAAAAGCAATATTTTAAAACTTTTGATATTTCTATTCATCAGTCAATTTACTGACAATCATTCATACTTTCATCCTGTGTTTGGAGCAGACAGAATAGAGAGGTTAGCAAAATAATACTTAATACTACTGTATATGTTGTATTAATTATGGCAGTGTATTAGTTCTCTATTATGGAAGTAAACTTGAAAATAGGGCTTGGATGCTTTTGAAAGTTTTACCCATCTGTTTTTTGTTTGGTCACCACTTTAGTCAGGGTCTGGATTAGCAGACATGTTTCCTCAGAGACAATAAATTAGCCAGTAAGAATACTTCCTTTTTTTTTTTTTGGAAAAGACACTGCTGATCTGACACTGAAAGTGACTTAGATAGATCAAGTCAGATAAACAAGGTGGAGAGAATGAACACAAAAAGAGGTTACTCACATTGTGCAGTAACATCAGTTCTGAGCAGTTTTCCCAGAGGGAGGGAGCTTTGGAACCGAGTCCAGAAGATGATAGAGCAGTACCCAAACCCACACTGGTTCTGACGGCATAGATTAAAGCACAGTGTTTCGAAAATGTACATACTGAAGCCCACATAGCAGCCCTACATATCTCAGACTCCAGTATGTTTAAGCAATGCTGCAGTTTGTGCAATTGTATTTGACCATGACAGCCTGATAGTTCACAATCAGCAACCTGCAGTTCAGGATGAACAGGATTTCTGTCCAAACAGATCCAGTCTCTTTTGTCTTCGTCATGAGGAACGGACCTGAGAAGTGTGGCCTACCCTGCTCATTTACCGCATCCACTACTAGGGAGTTAGATGGAGTGTCGGAGAACAAGAAATCAGACTCCTTAAGGGGGGGATCATCATACTTTTTATCTGCCCTTTTACACACTGATGGAACAATAGCAATTGATAGCAATAACAATTGGTAGATAGGTATTTGCCACACAGCCGTAGCTGGATCCAGGAGCACCTCATTGATGGGTAATGCCATCCTGGAGGATTTTGCTGACTGTAGAATATCCAACGGCTTGCATTTTGAATCCCTGACCTTTTTGAGTGGAACTTGAAGAGTGTCAGCTACCCTCTGCATGAGATCTTGAAATTGCCAAAAACTGTCAGTCACAGAAGGTGGAAGAGGCATAACTGCATCATCTGGAGATGAGGACAAATGAGTGTTTGAGGGGTAGTCTGGCCTCCTGTTCCTCAAACATCTCCTGCTGTGGGAAGGAGAGGACTGAACAACCCTAGTGTCCCTTTGAAATGATGGTGGTCTGAAGAATTGCTGTCAGTAAGCAGTCCAGGGATCCCAGTATGGTCACTGAGAGGGGGAGGTGTGGCATATGGGAGTGAGGACGGCATGCAGGGGTAGTTCCACTTTTGATGATGGTTGCTATCTTCCCTATGACTACCTCCCTATGAAAGAAGGGGTTCCTGATAGGATGTGTTGGGGAATGTTGGACTGAAACAGAAAAGGCCAACTGGAAGGTCCCTTCATCCTCCTCCACATCGTCCAATGAAGGAGCCCATATATAAAAAGGTGGAGAGTCCTGCAGCATTTCAGGAAGGTAACAGTCTGGAGACCAAGGTCTCAGTACCAAAAGACACTCCGTACCCATGAGAAGCAGGGATTCTAACTCATCCATTAAGGACTGGTCCCTTGTATAGCTAACCTTTTGTGGTACTGAGTAGGGAATCTGACAGAACCATCGTGGCAGGCATACTGATGTAGGCACTAATGGAATCTGGCACTGTTGCTTGCTTGGTACCTAAAGTGCCAAATGGGTAGGTACTGACGGTGGGACTGAGCCTGACAGTACCGGACTGGGGTGCTTATGCATGCCCTCTTTGTCCCGAGTAAAGCATACCAAAGCCCTGTCAGAGACACTTCTCTCCCTGAAGTTCAGGGGCTTCCCATCTCTGCCTGAAACGGAGAAATCCTTTGACTCAACAGTACTGAACCAAGAGGTCAAGGCTTTGGAAACCACAGATTTTGCAGGGGAACTGAGCTTTTTCAGAGCAGGTTCCTTCAGATGAGAATCCATACTCCTCTTTCAGGGAGCCTTCTCAGAAGCCTCCAGTGATCTCTCCTTCTTAGGGGAAGCCTGCACCAAGGTGGAAGAAGAGCTGGATCAATCCAGAGACAAATGTAAGGGATGGGGGTGAGGTTCGTGACCCAAGTCAGATGCTGGTTAAAGTGAGCAGACCACCATTAACAGTGTGATCTTAGTCTCCCTATTCTTTCATGCCCTCAATTTGAGGGCCAGACAGAAATTGCACTTCTAGGAAACATGGAACTCCCCAATCAACAGACTCACTTAGAGTGGCCATCGCTCACAAGTGTCTTTCAGCAGCAGCGGTAGCATTTGAAGCCTGGCAAGCCAGGCATACCCTCCCAGAAAGACAAGGCTCCCCAATGAGGAGGAGAGGAGGGGAAAAAACCCCATCCCAAAACCCTATCCTCTCAGTACTACTAACAACTAACTAAGCTTAAACAAGAATATGAACTAGCCAAAGCATGCTCAAGATGGGCACCTAAGGGTGTCTCAGGCCGAAACAGTAGACAAGGAACTGAAGGCAGTTTGCCCACGCATCCCTATATAGGCTCTGTGTCCAACACAAAGAGGCACAGGGCACTGTTAGTAGAAAAAAATCTGTGATCCAGGGCTCAAAGAGGCACATGTGCATATGCAGTGGAGCACCCTCAGGAACACTACTCAAAGAGGAATTTTATTTTCTCCTTAATAAGCTGAACACATTATAAACACAACATAAATCTCTTGTGTTTTTTATGTACATGAATACTAGATCACACTGTTGCTGTCTACGTGTCCTCTGCCTAGAAGCTGACACCCCGGTCGCTCAGGATGATACCGTTACACTAAAGAGTTAAGGGTACTATCATTCTATATGGCAGCCAAACACTCTTCACTACATAGGTTTTGGTGATACAATTCTGCTATCATTTTGAAACGGCCATCTAAATTTAGACAAATGGTAAAAGGCAGATATTCTAAAAAACTTTAGTCCTTTTTGAAACGAAACAAAAAACCCCACATCTCTGCAGATCCAGCTTGTGCCATTACTTATATCACGGTTGGGGAGCTGGACAAAAAGGGAGCACACACCGGATTTCCTTGATTAATGGAAAAAACGAGGCTGCTTCAAGTGTAAATTCTGATGTTCCTTCAACTACTTTGTTCTGATGAACAATGCTGAATTACTTTTTTTCATTTTTGCTGGCAGCGCTGTTGTAGCCACGTAGCTCCTAGGATATTAGGGAGACAAGGTGGGTGAAGTAGTATCTTTTATTGGATCTTCTGCTAGTGAAAGAGAAGCTTTCGGGCTTACACAGAGCTCTTCTTCAGATCTTAGGTGGTTCCAAGACTAATGGATCCTAATACCAAGTTATTCACTTGGTATCCTAATACCAAATAGATCCTAATACCAAGTAATGATCACTGTGTTAGGGCGTGATTGATCAAACGAACAATATGAACATCTGTAATATCCTCAAGTGTAATCCTTTCCTACATAAAATATTCCATAGAAGAGGATGTTTTCTTTAGTGTATTTAAGAGTAATCTGACTGATACTCTACCAAGCACCTTTTAATTTAAAACCACTTCTGATATCTTGTAAAAATAAAAAAAATCTTTCCTTTGAAACATACAGCTTTCCCACAATGCTTATTTGCTCAATGAAATTTAAAACGGTGGGAAAGATTGAAGCTCTTCTCAAACCATTTTATACCAAACCAGTGCTACTGTAGTAATAAACAATTTTACCTCTATTCTACAGTGTGATGTTGCCTTAAAATGGCAAAAGGTAAGGTAATACAAAAGAGGTTAAAAAGTGAATTGCACTAAGATCTGAATTTAGTGGATCTTACACCTCTGAATTTACCCTTCGGAGGGTATCTGATCTTGCATTTATGAGAATCTCAGATATCTCATCTGATTCTGTTTCATTAACCTGCAGTAACACTAACACACAGTGGGCGCCTAGCATTTCCAGACATCTAGATATAGAACAGAGAAAACAGTATCCTCAAACTGTATTTTTAAATATAGCTGATCTAGTATGACTTACTTTGTACTACTTGTACTCTATTTGCTTTGGAAAAATAAAAAAACCTAAGAGTAAAATCACAGATAAATCTCTTCAGCATATTGGTTCTCTCCCTTCCACTCAAGAAATAGGTTTATAAAAGAAGGATCTCAAGTCTATATATTTCAAGAGATTTTTAGACACTAGAAACTGAATACGGTTGAATCTCAGTGTTCTCAAAAGTTCTACTGCACATCACTTTCTTAATATTTCTAGCACTCATTTAAATGTTGTAGATTTTTCCTCATTCACCCAACACACAGCCTGCTCCATCTAGATCTGGGGCTAAAAAAAAGTTAACCTACTTGTTCTGCTCTCAAAATTCTAAGACCAGATCTTGATGCATCAAGTCCAGAATTCAAACACATTCCCAACTATTATTGAAAGAGCACTCTGTAAAAATCCAACAAAGAATAAATAAATTGGTTATTTCCACTGATTTGGAATCTAAAGTCACAATTCAGAAGATTATTATGAGCGAACTCTATGAAGGTATATCTGAAGAACATCTGATGCATGTAATCTATCACCCTCCCCCCTTATGAAATCTAGAGAACTGCTTAATTACACAGTCTTCAGTCCATCCATCCTTCATCCTCTAAAACACAAACACTTTCTTCAGGTTTTGAAGCTAAGTCCCCATCTGTTCACAATACAATCCTACAAATAGGACTGCAATTTGACAGATGCACAATTTCTGAAAATCCAATACAGTTTCAAGAATATTTTAAAAAGCTGAATATCATGCCCATCTGCTTACCAACCGTTTAAAACTGCCATTTTAATTCATCAAGGAGTTTAACAGAATTAGACTAAAAACTAGGAGAGTACACATTCACTTCCAAATGACATTTTTCTTTATGCTATCTCTAAACTTCATAATAGATGTTATGAAGCACCTGCCCTACTACAGAAATACAAGATTCTTATGAGGGTAAAAAGAGGGAACTGGTGCTTGCAAAGCAGAAAGGGCATTTTCCAGACCTTTGTGAAAATCATCTGCGTGTCTCAAGCGTTCACAAGACTCATTTCCTTCCTTTAAAAACCTGAAGATTTCAGAGACATACACCTTCCTGATGTTTTTTGCCTTTCTCCAACATAAAATAACAGAGCTGACAGAAGAGCCTCTGAGCAGGAACATTTTCCTTGAATATAACTTCCAAGTATTAGGCCAACATGAACATGAAAACAACACCACCACACTGTTTTAGAATCCTTCTAAACATTAAAGCAATCACTAGACCAGGAGCTGCTCAAAAACGTCAATTGCTATCTCAATGGAAGCCAGTAATTCTAGAGAGAAATCCACAGAGCTATTCCTTATTCCAAACTGAAAGCTTTGAAACTGACTCCAGTATTCTGCAGAGAAAGATGCTAACCCTATGGTTGGACAAGGCCTACTGCAAGAGAAAATTGTTCCACTACTTTGAAGTAGATAACTGAACATTACAAAAAAGCCTTGCGGCGAACATGTCAAAGTGAAAAGGGTGGAAAGAAAAAAAGTTTTCACTGTACTGATCATTAATGAGAAATGATAATATTGGTTCACCTTGTAAACATTAAATTATCTACTAAAAAAAATCACGTTTAAATGTCTGCTGTCTTATAAAAATTAAGAACATTCCACTTGACATTTTACAAATAAGTACAATTATTAAAAACTATTTTCAAGACAAGCGTTTATCAAGCTAAACACATTCACTCATGATTTTTATTATACCAGTGACTGGCCTTTCTACTTGTTTTTGTCACAAGTAAATGGGAAAGGCTAACCTTTTTCAAAAATGAAGTTTAAAAACAAAGTATAAAACATCACCAAAATTTTAAAAAAACAAAACAAACCTTCCTCTAAGTTATAAGGTGATTTTACTTCTTAATTGACAATAAAATATTTACCAACTTTTTTTTTTTTTTAGTATAAGGATACGTGTAGAGTTCCATATATCTGGATTTTGCCATACTTTGTCTGGTATAAACCTGTTGAATTCCAGCTCTAAGGTCATCCCATATCTGGTCAAGACCAATCTGTTTAAGTCCATGTGGGTTCTGACTCCTATTTGACGACATTTTGTATTTCCTGTAAAGTCTTCCAGAGTAGAAGTCTGAGATCTGGCTATTCCTCCATCAGATTCACAAGTAAAGTAACATTCCAAATTCAGTGACTCAGAAAGATATTCTTTACATATGAAGAATGATATCCCCTTGCAAGATAACCTACCGAAAAAGGAATTAGTTAATAACATTCACTGACACCAGATTCAATTTTATCAGCTGCGAGAACAAAAAAGATATACCATTAAGTCATCCAAAAGTGAACATTACATATTTAGAGTGCTGTCTGCTAATAATATCACCAAAGCACCTAGTCTTCAACAACAGAACATACTAATCAGGAGATTATTATTTTCACATATCCCGAAGCCTGAATGGTGCTTTATAAACAAATAGGACAAACAAATACAACAGCTCGTGATAAATAGAAAGGTGAGGCCAAGGGTAGTATAATGAAAAATTTCTGAGTGATGTGCATGTTTTAGGAGCTTTGTATATTTTTGCTGCTTTTTATGACCTGCCATGCGTTTGATGGCTATTTTGTGCATCATATTTGAAACCCAAACCAAGAATGACTACAATTTATGTACAACAAATCTTTAATTTTAAAGATGTAAGTAGAAGAGCAATGATTTTACTGTTGCCTTCCATATCACTTCAGCTTTATTCATTAAAATAAGAATTTGGAAGACAACCATGCTGTTAAACTGCCAAAATATTGAATTTTTAGGAGTCATCAGTATACAGAGTTGCTGCAGATAGATATTAAAGATCTTTAGAACATTCATTATTAGTTCTCTGTAATGAATGCAAGGTACATACCAAACCATGAAAAATCCACAAGCCCATTTTATTTTTTCAGACAGTAACACAAATACCATTTCTGGAGGTTATTCCGGAGAAATGATCACAGGCCTCTGGCTAGTAATATCTCCCAGCCATTCATTATTCCCAGGATAGGGACAGTATAGAAGGCTTTATTTCTTACATATGATGTAGGACAATTGGATATGAATTTTTAATTCTGAATTTAACTGATCCAGGATGGAGATCTGAAAAATAAACTGCTGCTGAACATATTATTTGCATATGATCCAGAATAATACTGTACAGAAAGTAATATAGTTAATACCTGAAATTAGAAGGACATTTTAAAAACCAGCCATACAAAGAAATATCCATATAGGACATAAATATTTTCTGAAAGTAGCATATACAATTTCCTAGAAGTTATCCACTCCTCTAAAGAACTTCTTAGCTGTATGGCAACTGACATTGACTACTATTCTGAAGTGTACAAGTAAAATAAATAAAGCTAGCTTGTTTCATTTTGGTTCCTGGATGTCAGAAAATAAAACCGTTGGCGTAAGGAGGAAAAACAGATGTTGATGACATAAAAATTTAAATCTAACAGCATTCCTCATCGTTTTATTGATATCAATAAGCATCAGTAAGACTATTTTCAAAAAATATATTTTATAAAATATGCCTGGTAGCTAAAAAAGCAATAAAATAAATTTCAATGTTTTGAGATGTTTATTGAGAAACTTTGTTTACACCAAATGTTTTGAGGTGCAATCCTAAAGCTGTTTCTGATAAATCAATTTGGGATCTTACCACTTTAAAATTAACAGACTGAGGGGAATAAAGGAACATTTCAATTGTTTTTCGAATATTTATGTAATTTATTTTTAAGACACCTATCAACTTGGAAGTGTCTGTTATTTACATGCTTTAAATTGCACTGCAACATCTGCATTTGATTACAATATTTCAGTATGACTTGGCTAGTTTCCATCTTGAATTTTGCAATTAAATGCTTATAATATATTCTTATAATCAACTGAGTTTACTAACTTTATAGACTAAAGAGATTTGCTTCTTCCAGTTATTTGGCACAAATTTTGAAAGAAAAAACAGATGGATAAAGCTACACATTGCTTACAGAGATATTTCCACATATCACTCATTCATAGAAAAAACAGAAGGGGAATGAGAGGTTATTTGACTTAACAGTAATAAAGAATAGTTGGTATCAACACACAGGTCGACAAGTTTCCTGTGAAAGTAGCCTCTCCTACTTATCTGTTAAGAAAATACACTAATGCTGCTACATGTACAGAAAAATCAAGTTTTGCTATGCAGCAAGGTTGCTGTTATAGACAACATTTTTCTATGAAAATCTGAAAGCTTTATTCCATAGGTAAAGTTACTGAATGCACTGTTCAAGTCTATTTTAAAATTCATGCTCAGAGGGTCCACACTATTGAAGGATACGAAACTGGTGAAATTGAAGGATATGAACTGGTCCACACTAATTACTTATACTTAGTTTCTTTCTTACATAAGGTTAAGGATTATTAAGATTCCAAAGAGAACAAAAACTACAGTTGTACATGCATGACTTTTCCGGATATCTATCTACACTTCAATTAAGGTCCTTGGAATCAGTCCTGGCAAGGAAAAACCACTATGTAGTGTAGCGGAAAGAGCAATATCTAGAATACTTTTGAACTTATTTTCACAGTGCTGTATACTGTCTCAGCCCCATTTTGAAAATAGGGAAACTGAGGCATGGGATTTATAGCGACTTGCCCAAGCCAAAAATTCAGCAATGCACTGAAAGAGCTGGAACTAGAAATCTGACATTCTTGGATTCCAGTTCCGTGTTTAGTCCATCAGAACACACTGCCTTTCCAAGAAAACACACATTGCCAGTTCAAAACTTAAGTTTAGAAGATTGAGCCTTTAAAGTCTATGGGACTTCTCACACTGGTAAGCACTGTTATCAGCAATATGTACAAGATCAGTCTTGAACTGTCAGTCAGTGTCCTTTCTTGGAAAGACTGGATGCTCTGGTGGACCAAGTTTGAAACTAGGAACAAGGAACTTCTGAGTTATAACCTAGCTCAGCCACTAACTTGCTGTGTGGATTTGGCACACAGAATTCAGATTCCAGCCATACCTTCCTCCAGCACTGACTGCAGCTCCTATTCATATTAATGAACTCGTAAAGCAACTCCCAATGCACCTCTTGGTACATGTCAAGGATGCAATGAAACCATCTCGTTCTGTGTGGCATATATCCTGAACAGTTTTTCAGAATACAACGTATATTGTCTGCTGCACTACCCAAAACTTAACACACAGAACTGCAGAAGAGTCCTCTGAGATAAAGTTCCATAATATTCTGCCAAAGTAAACTCACAACCTACATTAACATGAGAAAGAGAGGAAAAAACAAAGGGAAAAAAAAGTTAATCAGACACTATCTGGAATAATGATCCTGATGGCTCAAAATGGGTAACTGAAGATAATGAATTTGCATTTTAGGAGCATGACCTTGCATTGCTGACGTCAATGTAAGTTTTGACTTTAGCACTTATGGCATAGCCTTACGCCAACACGGCACTTTTCATTAGAAGCATTATTTATTCATTTCCATGGACCTCTATCACAACAACTTCAGCTTGGCTCAATACGCACCACCTGACAAGAATCTGTTTCAAATGCTGGAAGAAACAAAACAAACATTTAGTGAAGTTTCTCTGTCAGTTTCTTGCCATGACTTTACATGAAGCAAGGGAGCAATGGTGGAAACCTTCATGTGGTCTTCCCTGGTAAGTACATTTTAATTTATGTATATGAACTAATGCCACAACTTTGTAGACGGATGATTATTCATTGACTTCTCAGTCAAAATAGCAACTTTTTCAAGAGCTACACTAATTGACTAAAGGACTAGTTCATTTGTCTTTGCGAACTTAATGTTCGAGGCCTATCTTGTTCAAAGGTTGATGTCATCGCAAGGCTGCTGATGGACAACATCAACGTCCTGGTGCTGCAAGAAACACACATTGCTCAAGGCGGCTCAGTACATCTCAAAATACCAGGATACATCTTCTCTCCCACCAAAACCATCCAGAACACGGAATGGCCACCTATATCAGGCCAAAATTAAAAAAACATAGCCAAAGCACTACTGACAACAGATGACAGTTTCACAATTGATAACCAAGTCAGTGAGCTGACAATATATAACGTCAGGTTTCAGAGTAGCAGCCGTGTTAGTCTGTATCCGCAAAAAGAAAAGGAGTACTTGTGGCACCTTAGAGACTAACAAATGTATCAAAATCACAACAGCCATCTGCATAGTTTGGCAATTTTAACTGCCACCATCAAACATGAACGACAATGAACAACATCATCGGCAAATGGCTCTCTGAGTGCGCACTGGCTCAGTACCTTCTGATGCAAAACAAAAAAGTGTACCTTCTGCTCAGCTCGACAGAAGAACAAATACCTGATTTATAAAAAGAACAGGAGTACTTGTGGCACCTTAGAGATTAACAAATTTATTTGAGCATAAGCTTTCGTGGGCGACAGCCCACTTTATCGGATGCATAGAATGGAACATATAGTACGAAGATATATATATAGATATACACACACACACATATACAGAGAACATGAAAAAGTGGAGTAAGAGGCTAATTAATTAAGATGAGCTATTATCAGCAGGAGAAAAAAAACTTTTGTAGTGATAATCAAGATGTCCCATTTAGACAGTTGACAAGAAGGTGTGAGGATACTTAACATGGGGAAATAGTTTCAATATGTGTAATGAACCAGCCACACCCGTTTTATGTTTTGTGTTCATCACAGTGAATCACCACCCATTGCATTTTGAACTGTCCTGGACCCCTTCCCACACAGTCAGTAATAGCCAGTGGCGGTATAATTGGCCTTGAACTCATCATCATTACCAATGTACCAGTTCCATGCTGGAACCCGAGATGGATGGACTGCCTGGATTTCTCCGCCACCATAAAAAAATAAAACCAAACCCACCATTAGTAGCATACCTCCAAAGCCTGAAAACTTCAACCTCTTCACAAAGCTTATTATTAAAGCCACAAAGAAGACCATCCTCCATGGTTACAGGAGCTTCTTTATCCCATGCTTGCCTAAGGGAGTATGAAACTTCTGGTGACCCAAACAAAGCCACTGTTCTCTTGGAATCACTGGATTCTACACGACAATGATGGACAAAGATGATGGAGGCCACAGACTTCACAAACTCAAGCCATATAGCATGGGCCATTCTGTGGAGGTGGAGCGGCACCATCAAACCCACATATATTTCAAGTCTCTGGTAACAGTACTGCCAGCCTCCGACTAAGAAATTCTAAGATGACTGTAAGCCAACAAATAAACAGAGGAGAAATAGCTCTTAAGGAATCCTGTGCATAAAGCGCCCCTTCTACAAGTCTCTGTCAATCAAGCCAAGATTGATGCTGCCATCTTTACCACCAAAGCAGGAAAAGCAGCTGGCACTGATGGCATTCTTCCAGACTTTCTTGAATATCTCAGGCCAAAAGGGCATGACTAGAAGGCAGCACTATCCACAGAACGCATCAACACCAGCCAATTTTTAACATTTTAGAGATGATCAAAGGTCATCACCCTTTTCAAACCAGAAAAGGTGCCCGATGATCCACAAGCTACCACCTTATTTCCCTCCTCTGTACAACATACAAAGTACTGGAGCAGGCAAGCCCGTGAGGCTGACCACCATCATGGAGACCACAACCCCCGCACCCCCTGAACAGGTCTTAGGGCAGGGCGAATGCTGTGACCAAGTGCTTGTACTGACTGCATATCAAGGCCAGCTTTCAATGGAAGCTTGAAAAGGCCGCAGCTTTTGTCGACTTGTCATTAGCCTATAACACTGTCTGACACAAGGGCCTACTGCTGAAACTATCCAACCTGCTTCTGTGTGACCAGAAATTTTGACTCATTAGGTCAATGCTTTTGGAAAGAACCTTACATGCCATCTCGGAAGTCAGGTTAGCAAAAAGCACAGTGTGCACAATGGCCTTCCAAATAAGGATCAATACTACCAACTTCCCTTTTTTAAAAACACACACACAAGTGTGATGGGCAGCAGGTTTAAAACAAATAAATGGAAGTTCTTCTTCACAGAGCGCACAGTCAATCTGTGAAACTCCTTGCCTGAGGAGGTTGTGAAGGCCAGGACTATAACAGGGTTTAAAAGAGAACTAAAGGTTTTTAAGGTCAGGCTTAACAAAGCCCTGGCTGGGATGATTTAGTTGGGAATTGGTCCTGCTTTGAGCAGGGGGTTGAACTAGATGACCTCCTGAGGTCCCTTCCAACCCTGATATTCTATGATTCTATGAACTAAATAAACTGATGGAGGGTAAGTCCATTAATGGCTATTAGCCAGGATGGGTAAGGAATGATGTCCCTAGCCTCTGTTTGTCAGAGGATGGAGATGGATGGCAGGGGAGAGATCACGTGATCATTACCTGTTAGGGTCACTCCCTCTGGGGCACCTGGCATTGCCCACTGTCGGCAGACAGGATACTGAGCTGGATGGACCTTTGGTCTGACCCAGTATGGCCATTCTTATCTTCTTACGATGTGCCCAAAATGAAATGTTGCAAGTCAATTTATGCTGACGACCTGGCACTAATGACACAGCCGCAGTACTCAAAGAAGTAGAAGACACCCTTAATACTGATCTAAAGAGGATGGAAAATTACATTCGGTACTGGCAGCTTAAACCCAATCCACCAAAACTGATGTCATTAGCTTTCCATCTCAGCAATTCTGAAGCTAAGAGGATGCTTAACGTAAACTTTTGCAGCAAGGAGATAGCCCATGATCCTAACTCCCACCACCTAGGAGTCACTCCCAATCACAGTCTTACCTGTCAACATCTGAGCCATAAAATAAAGAGTTGCATCAATATCACCCAAAAGCTAGTCTGTTATAGCTGGGGTTGTGATGACTTAATACTGTGAACAGCAACGCTACCTTTAGTTTATTCCATGGCTGAGTACTGTGCACCTGTTTGAGGAAGAAGTTCGCTCACAAACTTGTTGATATCCAGGTAATTGTGGCTCTAGGACTTGTAACTTGCACTGTTATGTCCACTCCACTGCCCTGGCTTCCAATCCTCACAAACATCCTTCCTCCAACCATCCGGAGAGAGATGGGAGTACAAGAAAGCTCTCACTAACCAAAATTTCCCATTGAATGACAACCTCATTCATTCACCTCGCATTCTCGTTCAGCCTTGCCAACCATTCTGGGCAGCTGGAGAAGCTCTTCTATCACCCAGCTTCAACCCAGAAAATACCTGGTGGATGCAATGGGCAGGCTCTGAAGTAAACAACAAGCACCTCACAGATTATCCCGAAGTAGAACTGCCTGGTTTCTTGCTCCACTGGAGACTGTGGACAAACCATAAAAATCAGAACGTTACATGGAAAACGATCACACCTGATGTACAAATGGAGAATCAAGGGTTCTCCACAGTACAAATATACAGACTCCAAACCATTGAACAAATTTTGAACAAGTGCCCCAACCCCACACTGGGCCAACAGGGACAGACCAATCACTGTGGGCCGAGGAAGCCATGCCTTCTCACCCCTGCTGTGCATGCCCCAGGTGGAAAGGACAGATAAAAGGAGACAGCCCAACTCAGTCTAGGCTGGTTGAAGATGAAGGACACACATCGCACGCTCCAGCAGAGAAACCAGAGACTCCCCAAGCAGTGGGAACAACAGACTCGGAATAAGCTGTGAGCAACCAAATGAGCATAGAGATTGACAGGGATGCTGAGCCGCTGCCAGCCAGGGAGATGATGAGATGCAACTTGTGGTAGGAAATGACCCAGTGAATGTAGTATAAGCCGATGCTTAATCCCATCATGGGGAATTTCCCAGCTTCATAGTGCTCTGGGTCAGAACCCAGTGAAGTGGAGGGGGCCCTGGTTCCCCCACCCCCTGCTCCTTGCCACGAGGGGGGTAGCTACTGTATGTTTGCTCTGCCCCGCTCAGAGAGTCAGAACCCCCAGTGGCTGTTTGCCTGCTCCAGCCAGTAGGCTCAGGGTTCATAGACTATTTTGTTTGCTCTGCCTCGCCCAGGGCTACAAACTGTTTGCTCTGCCCTGCCCAGAGGGTCAGAACCCCTGCCCCAGCTAGGAGGCTCAGGGGCCATAGCCTGTTTTGTTCACTCTGCCTCACCAGGGGTCCTGTGACCACACTGAGGACCATCCCCCAAGGAGTCCAGATAACTGTGTGATGGAGTGCCAAGGGGGGCAGCCCCCCTCAACAAACAGGGACCCCCATCACACCACATCTTTTCATTTTCAGGAGGTTTAGCAAAGGTGCACTCTGCATCTCCTGAACTCCTCAAATGGACCTCCACGTTTTCTATTAACTTGTAAATGTTGTATTTACAAAATAAAGAAAAAGAACATGAAGCAAGTGAGCAAGCACAATGCTTAATATGTACCAGCATTTATTCACCACAGAGCCAGTGGAAATCCTCAAACTCAAAACTATAATCTCAGCACACATGGTGGAGCAGTATCAATAACACAAGACCAATTTAATTAAACAAAGTTAAAAATTATTCTGCTACAGCTATGCTGGCATAACTCACCCAGCTGGACAACTGTGAAATCAAAGGGTATGTCTAAACCGCAATAAAAGACCTGTGGCGCTGCTGCAACTGGCCTTGGTCAGCTGACTCTGGCTTGCAGGACTTGGACTGAGGGGCTAAAAATTGTGTAGGTGTCGGTGCTCATCCTGGAGTCTGGGCTCTGAGACCCCACAAGGGGGAAGCGTGTCAGAGCCTCGGCTCCAGCCCAAGTCCAAAAGTCTACACCCTAATTTTTAGCCCCGCGAGCCTGGGCTCTGAGAATTGGTGCCACAGGTTTTTTATTGCAGTGTAGATGTATCCAAAGTGACTTTACTCCAGAAAAATTATTCCACTTTTAAAGGCTGCAAAGACCCCTTTGCTACTCCTAAGCAGTGATGAGTCGTACCAAAAGTCTTTATTTCCCATTACCTCATTAGCTAGTGTTATACTGTACATAAATAACTTTATGCAGCAGCATAACTATTTCCTGCATCATGTTTTTCCAATCCCGCCTTATTTTTCCCCCCGCATCAAAAGAGTGGCAAACTGAGACGTACTAAAATTCTTGTCACTCATGCTGGTGCCAGTACCATTGAGAAATCACTTTATAATTCAAGCAGTAGATCATAGAATTACTCTATATTATAACATTCCTGATAAAACTCTGGAAACTCGATAGCCGAAGGGCAAAGGGCAGAAAAGTAGAGAAGATTCCCTTCCTTTATACTACAATAATATTAAAATCATGTCTTGCGTGATAACACAGAAACAGTTGCAAAAGACTATATTATTTGAAATCCAGTCAATAAAAGTTTGCTTTCAATTAAAAGCCAGTAGAGAATGCTACATTTTTTAGAAATTCAGGTTGAGAAAAAATGGATGAGCATATTGTATGAAGCTTATAAAAAAAACACCAATATTTATCCATCAATAATCAACCATAAAATGTGCTACTATCATTCAAAACAATGGTGCTTTATAAAACATTTCCATTAGTTATTTCCTTATTAAAAATATTTTTTACAGGCATGGCACCAACGTACATACTCCCATTCATTTCCAAAATCAGGTTCTAAAGTTGAATGAACTACAATTCTATTATTTTAAATTCTCAACTCTTATATACTAACAAATAGGTGCTAAGTTTTCTGACCCCAACAATCACTTGTAGTTCTTACGTAAAATTTTCAAACACACTTAATTGACTTAGGACTCTAAGTCACTTTTTTAAAAAAGTAACAATCAGGCACTTTTGAAAAGTTTAATCCTTGCTTAATTTCAACCCATAGAAAGAGAATACTCTTCTATTACTCCTAGAACAAGGTACAGTGAAGTATCAGATTTCACTATGCTAAAAAATCAGTAAAATATTATGAAAAATCAGATTTCACTATATTACATGGTACATTCAAAAACCTCATATGCTTTGAATACTAGTAATGAAGTTTAAATCTTGGCAGCCTCATTATACATTTTACAGATTAAGATCAGAACTCCATTCTTCATATTTTGCCAACATATCACAAAATACTGAACTTGTTTAATTTTTCTAAAAATGAATATGGTTCTCAGTATCACAAACACAGTACATGCTTGTAAGGGTATGCAAGCAGTTGTCAGTCCTTGGCAGAATCTGGTTCACTCACCCTACTCACTGGACAGCTGCTGCAATCATATCAGGCCTTTGGTGGTCATCAAAAAAAGCGAAGCCAAAGCCAAACCAAAAAAGGAGTAAGGCTTAATACAGCCAGAGTCCAAAAATGCAAAATGAGATTCTTGCAGCCAAAAAAATCTTTAAACGAACTTTTCTGGCCGTTTGATTCCAATAGTTAGACAAGAGGCACCTTTTTCTAACAAGTCCCTTCTGCCCCAGAAAGTTTTTAACACCCCAGTCAAACAGAGACTCCCCCAGACCAGAGATTTCTCTATTGAGTGAAGAGAAATCCCTAGTGAATGAAGGCACCTGTTAAATTTAAGATTACCTGCCCTGATGAGCCACAGCAAGTTAACCATATCACCACTAAACAAAGGCAACTGTCTAAAAACCCTATAATAGAGATCAGTAAGTAAGTATACTACATAAATACAAGCACATATGCTCACAAGAGCAACAGGCACACTGGACATATATACTGCAAACATGCTGTATAATGCTACCAGGATAGGTGCATGCCCCAACAAAAACATTATGATTTGTTCTATGACACTAGCCTACTGTAATTTGGACCAACCATGTGGAAATAGATTCAATGTGTAATGACCCAGCCACTCCCGGTCTCGATTCAAACCCAAGTTAATGGTATCTAATTTGCATATTAATTCAAGCTCAGCAGTTTCTGAATTGCCCAAATTGATATTTCCAGGCTTCTATGATGCTGCTGCCCTTCTTGCTAAATTGCATTTTCTTGACTCACTTATGAGGTGAGCTGTAGCTCACAAAAGCTTATGCTCAAATAAATTTGTTAGTCTCTAAGGTGCCACAAGTCCTCCTTTTCTTTTTGCAGATACAGACTAACATGGCTGCTACTCTGAAACTTATAAAAAAAAATTGTTTGCCTTCCTTGTTCCTGCTCTTCTATCTTTGTCCTCTCTTGGCTGTGTCCTCCCTCACCTTTCTTTGTTCCATCTCTGTAGCCTGTTCAACAGCAAACCTTCTGGACAGTGTATTTGCTATCTTTGTTCAGCTTATTCATTTTTGGATTTAGGCTTTTTGTGCTAGGTTTGAATGCAATAGGTATTCAAGTCCTTCTGACCACCTTAGCTTTTCTTCTTTCTCTCATGCTCTTGGTTTGACCTTCAATTCACGTATGCTCTCTTCTCCCAAAGCACCTCACTCTTCTTTAAATGTAAAAGCTAGACATGGTAGGCAAAAAAGTGCAAAGCTAACCCCCTACAGGCTCAGTTAAAAGAATCCTTTGATTTGTAACATGTCAGACATAGGAAGATCCAAGGCCTTGAGTTAAAGGGACACATTAACTTGATCAGATTTGTCTGACAGTTTTCTGCCTTCTGTTGCTACAAACACAACCTAAAATTACAAAAAATTAAAGAGATGACACTTTTTTTTTTCTTTTTAAATTTTGCTTTGGTCAAATCTACACTAAAAACTTTTGCCCTACAGTAAGGTTAGGCATGCGATTTTTTTCCCCCCACAACATTTCTGTACTGGTACCTAGCGTAGATGCAGGTATTCTGGCATCAGAGTCTTTTTGTTAGCATAGTTTAATTTCTGCAGGGAACCAGTGTAATTAAGCTATGCCAGCAAAAATACTTCACTACTCTGGATAACTTTCAACCTAGTGTTTTATAATAGCTGGCTGAGGAGCTCTCTGGACAGCTAATGTTGATTTTCTATAAATCTTGGAGCAGTGGGGAAGTTCCAGAAGACTGGAAGAAATGTTGTTCCAGTTATTAAGGCTAAGAACAATGATGCAGGTAATTGTAGGCCTGTCAACTTGCCATTGATCTCAGGCAAGATGATGGAGGAGCTGAAACAGGACTCGATTAAAGAATTAAAAGGAAGGTAATGTAATTAATACAGATCAACATGGGTTTATGGAAGATAGATTGAGTCATCTTCTTTTTGCAGAGATGACAGGTTTGGTTGATAAAGGTAATAGGGTTTGTGTAATATATTTAGACTTCTACAAGGTGTTTGACTTGGTACCACATGGCATTTTGACTAAAAAACTAGAATGATATAAAATTAACATGGCATGCATTAAGTGGACTAAAAACTGGCTAATTGATAGAACTCAAAATGTAATTGTAAGCAAGAAATTGTCATCCAGTGACTGTTTTTCCAGTGAAGTCCCACAGGGATCGGTCGTTGGCCCTACACTATTTAACATTTTTATCAGTGACCTGCAGAAAACTTAAAATCATCACTGATAGTTTGCAGACAACACAAAAATAGATAAATAATGTAGAGGATAGGTCACTAAGAGCAATCTAGATCGCTTGGTAAACTGGGCACAAGCAAGCTGTGTTGTAATACAGCTAAATGTACATGTATACATCTAGGAAAAAAATATAGGCCACACTTACAGGTTGGGGGTGAACTCTATTCTTGGAAGCAGTGACTTTGAAAGAGATTTGGGGGTCATGGTGGATAATCATCTGAGTATGAGCTCCTAGTGTGAAGCTATGGCCAAAAGAGCCAATGCGAACATAGGATATGTAAGCAGGGGTCTTTCAGGTAGGAGTAGAGGTTATTTCAGCGGCGCTCAACTTTTTCAGACTACTGTACCCCTTTCAGACAAACCCCTGATTTGTCTCGCATATCCCCAAATTTCACCTCACTTAAAAACTACTTGTTTACATAATCAAACAAAAAAACCCACAAAAGTGTCACAGCACACTATTATTGAAAAATTGCTTACTTTCTCATTTTTACAACATATTATAAAATAAAACAATTGGAATATAAATATTGTACTTACATTTCAGTTTATAGAGCAGTATAAACAAATTGTTGTCTGTACGAAATTTTAGTTTGTAGTGACTTAGCTAGTGCTTTTTACGTAGCCTGTTGTAAAACTAGGCAAATATCTTAATGAGTTGATGTGCCCCTTGGAAGACCTCTGCATACCCGCAGGGGTACATGTACCCCTGCTTGAGAACCACCGAGTTATTTTATTTTTTTTGGCACTGGTATGACTGCTGCTGGAATACTGTGTCCAGTTCTGGTTCCCACAATTCAAGAAGGATGTTGATAAATTGGAGAGGGTTCACAGAAGAACTACAAGAATGAATAAATTATTAGAAAACATGTCTTATAGTGATAAGCTAAATAATTTGAGTTCTTTGGGTCTAACAAATAAAGGCTAAGGGGTGACTTGAATATTTAATAATGGGCTCTTCAATCTATCAGATAAAGATGTAACATGATCCAATGGCTGGAAGTTGAAGCTAGACAAATTCAGGCTGGAAATAAGATATAAATTCCTAGTGTTGAGAGTAACTGCCCATTGGAACAATTTATCAAGGGTCATATTGGATTCTTCAACACTGAATTTTTAAATCAAGATTGGATTTTTTTTTAAAAAAAGATATCTTCTAGAAATTACTTGGGAGAAGTTCTGTGGCCTGTACTATATAGGAGGTCAGACTAGATCATAATGATGCTTTCTGGAATTAAAATCTATAAATCCTCCTCATCCCTGTAGGTGTGTGGAGGAGTCCTCTTGTTAGTGGCCAATCCGAGTGGGTTTTCCCTGAGCGGGGAGCTGTAGAGTGTCGTCACCACCAGCAGCGAGGGGATTGAAGACCTGATACACTTCATCACAGAAGAAAATATTGCCAAGAATTTTAAACCATCAAATCTGGGATACAAAAATTGTAGAGGCTAGGCTTTCAATATCTGTCCCATGATATTCTTATGTTGAAAAAAAAAATCTGAGAACTTTGTAACATGGAAAACTTTCCTTTGAAAAATAATACTTTGATTGTCTTTAGATAATATTCTTAGATCATATTTCTTTCAAGTTAATGTTTACAACTGAACAAACTTGGAGAGGTGTGTCTAACACTATTTTACGGAAGGGAATGTGCAACAGGGGCATAGTATTATTTCTGAACTCTTTACTGTACAGTAATGCATATGTTGACAAAGGTCTACTATTGCACCCCCACTGTCATTTATATAGCTTCACAAGACAGTTTTATGGATTGCGCATGTACAGTCATGTTGCACATACCAAATTGAAATCTGAGGGGAATCATTCTGCCCCTCTTTGGCAAGGGGAGATGAAGGATATTGGTTTTATATGCTTCAAACTGTCTGCTTCATACTAAGTCTATTACTTTGAAGACAAAGTCTGCTTTATGTGCAACAGATTCCAAGAGAGGCCAGAGAGGCTGAAGTGTTCTCCTACCAGTTTTTGAATGTTATGAGCCCTCAAGGGCTTGTTCACCTGCACATCTACCAATGTAATATATGCCATTATGTGCCAGCAATGCCACTCTGCCGTCTACATTGGCCAAACCAGATAGTCTCTACGCAAAAGAATAAATGGACACAAATCTGTCATCAGGAATCATAACTGTCAAACAAAATCATCACAGTCAAAAACTGGTAGGAGAACACTTCAACCTTTCTGGCCACTCAGTAAAAGACTCAAGGGTGGCAATTCTGCAACAGAAAGGCTTCAAAAACAGACTCCAATGAGAAACTGCTGAGCTTGAATTAATATGCAAACTAGATACCATTAACTTGGGATTGAATAGAGACTGGGAGCGGCTGGGTCATTACACATATTGAATCTATTTCCACATTTAAGTATCCTCACACCTTGTCAACTGTCTAAATGGGCCATCTTGATTATCACTAGAAGTTTTTTTTCCTGCTAATAGCTCATCTTAATTAATTAGCCTCTTACAGTTTGTATGGCAAATTCCACCTTCTCTGTATGTATGTATCTATATATATTTATCTTACTATATGTTCCATTCAGTGCATTCGATGAAGTGGGCCGTAGCCCACAAAAGCTTATGCTCTAATAAATTTGTTAGTCTCTAAGGCACCACAAGTACTCCTGGTTTTTTTGTGGATACAGACTAACACGGCTGCTACTCTGAAACCTTAAAGTACCACTAACTACCTCAACTCTTGATGCCTAAAAGACAACAGCCAAGGGGTGCACAAATACAGACCAGGCATAACCCTACTCTGTGAACAAACAGAAAACCCCCTTAAGAAAGTTACTGATGCATGAGATTTTTCCCCTCCAGCTTAAGCCAGATATCTTAATTGTAATAAACCAAAATTTAACCTTCTGCATTGCTCAGAACTTATATCTCACAAAAATAGCATTTGTTCTGTTCTATAAGAGATCAGATGACTAATTCCGACAACTCATTCTTTTAAATCCATCTTTGCTTTCGAAAGCACAATAACAGCTAACTGCTGCTACACTTTGTCTATACAAAACACTGCACCAGTTTAACTAAAACAGTTTATAAGTTAACCAAAGCAAACCCTCAATGCAGACACCCTTAAACCTTGCTTGTATCACTAAGTTACAAAATTAAGCTTGGACCAGAGTTAAATTAAACTGATTCTTCAATTGATTTACTTAAACGGGTTCATTTTTGCATTACACTAGTTATATAGTAAAGGGATTTTAGCAAGGGCATACTTTCAAGGAAAACAAAGAAATTTGGAAAAATGCTTGTAATGAGTAATTTGTGTGGAGAAGATATTTAAAACTGAATATTTTGAATGAAGAAGTTGAACAGTGACCCTGTTTTTTTTTACCTTCAGCTCACATATTGTTGGGTATGTGACATCACTAGCACATAAAGCAGGCTCAGAAAAGTAGCTTCGTGCTTCACTTCAGGCGTAGTATCATCATTCTTATTACTAGCAACTCTGGCAGGGCCATGAAGAATCCTGAACTATGAACTTTTCATTCTCAAAGAAGTTTAAGGTGTTGAATTTTGTTTGTATGTGTTTCAAGATCTTCCCCCCCCCCACTCCCCACCCCCAATGGTTTCAGATTACAGAGGAGAGGGATTGCTTTTTGAAGGCTAAAGGGATTATTTCTAAATTTCTTTTTAGAAAGCCAGACAAACTATAATTTAGTTTTTACAGAAATTGGTCATCTTTTTCCTTTTTCTTAATTACATGCATCCCATCTCTCCTCTTCAATCCCTTCTCTCCATTTTTTGCTTTTTTTCCAAAACCTTTGTGTTTCAGGGATCTTCCAAAAATCCTTCCCACTTCTCAGTCTCCCTCTCTTCCCATCCCACAGTCTTTTCTCCAAAATTCATGCATCGCAACCACCTCCTTCTTGGTAAAGATGGACCATGACTTCCTCCAAATCTCCGTCAACTGGTCTGAGGTAGTTGCTTGACAGAAAATGAGGAACATGCATCCTTTGGAAGTTGAGAAGGCTTCTTTAACACATGGAACCTGTGCTAACAGAAGCAATAAGGGACTAAGTTTTGTTTTGTACTTTGATGAGCTACAAATGAGCTGAGCTGCTACCATCACTTGGTTTGCATGTCTAATCTCACTCAATCTCCCCCATTTTGTGTTTGCTACCTCTTCTCCTTTCGGAGGGAACCGCATTTGTGCTGCAGCTCCATCACACAGCACCTCCCCAGCCGAACAAACCTGTGCAGAATTACAATTTCAATTTGCTGCTCCTGCTGGCGTCAGTCAACAAGCACAAATTTCAAGAGCAGCAACTCCGGAACTTTTAGAATGCAGAGAGGCAAACCACACAATTCCCAAACCAATTCCCCCGGCCTCAGGTCAATTTTTCTGAGTTAAGGCACAATATATTTTTCTTAACTCAAACCTCTACCCTTCTCTTTGGTAGATGTTCTCCACTGTCATGAGACCACAGAATTGTTCATGAACTTGTACACTAAATTTAAATAGCCAAGCAAAACACAGCGAATTAAGCACAGAAGTCTAGCCTTAATATTAAATTCTATTAACCTGACTTAAGACTTTATTTCATCATAAAAAATACAGAAGATGAAATAATCCATTTTATACCAAAGTACACTAGATGCAACTTAAACCCACAAATAAGATAATTTGAGTTCAGTTAAGGCTGAAATTCTGTCCTTAATTCAACCTGTTTCCCTATATTTTCCTGATTTATAGCTGAAATTGAACTTTAACATTTAGTCTAATTTCAGTATAGTTTCATCTTGTACATTTTACAGATAAGAATTCCTCTGAGTATGAGTTATTTATTATTCACCTGCTTCTCCCAGTTTCTAGGAAGTCACCCTGACCACTGCTAGGAGTTTCTATGTCAGCAAGAGAGCCTGGAACCAGAAGCAGCAGCACACAGAATCATAGAAATGTAGGGCTAGAAGGACCCTGAGATGTTACCAAGTCCAGCACCCTGCACTGTGGCAGGACCAAGTAAACCTAGACCATCACTGACAGGTGTTTGTCCAACCATGTTTTTAAATACTTCCAATGATGGGGATTTCACAACCTCCCTTGGAAGTCTATTCCAGAGATTAACTACCCTTATAGTGAGAAAGTTTTTCCTAATGTATAACCTAAATCTCCCTGGCTGCACACTAAAGCCCATCACTTCTTGTCCCATCTTCCGTGAACAAAGGACAATTTATCATCATCTTCTTCAAACTAGCACTTAACATATTTGAAGACTTATCAAGACACCCCTCAGTCTTCTTTTCTCAAGATTAAAGATGCCTAGGTTTTTTAATCTTTCCTCATAGGTCAGATTTTTAAAATATTTTATCATTTTTGTTACTCTCCTCTGGACTCTCTCCAATTTGTCCAGATCTTCCCTAAAGTGTGGTGCCCAGAACCGAACACAGACTCCAGCTGAGGCCTCACTAGTGCCGAGTAGAGCAGGATAATTACCTCGCTTGTGTTAAGGCTTATATCATTCTGGGGTGTATTTTTTGCATCTGCATCACACTGCTGACTCGTTCATTTTGTGATCCACTACAACTCTCAGTTTCTTTTCAGCAATATTACCACCTAGCCAGTTATTCCCAATTTTGTATTGTGCATTTAATTTTTGCTTCCTAAGGGCACTGGAAACTTAGATCAGCATACCTACATCTCCAAGGGGTGTGAAAAATCCAAACATCTGTATCTACACTGACCTAACCCCCAGCGTGGGGGAGACAGAAGAATTCTTCCATCAACCTTGCTATCTCCTCTCAGGGACATAGATTACCTATGCCAGCAGGAGAACTCCTCCCTTCAGTGTGGGCAGCATCTACACTTAAACTACTACAGCACCACAGCTGCTACACTGGAACCATGCCACTGTAGTGCTTTAAGCGTAGGCATATGCTAAATGAAGTACTTCGCACTTGTCTTTACTTTGAATTTCATCTTGTTGAATTCACACCAATTCTCCAATTCATCAAGGTCATTCTGAATCTAATCCATAGCAGTTGCAATCCTGTCCAGTTTGGGGACATCTGCAAATTTTTAAGTACACTCTCCACTCCATTATCCAAGACATTAATGACAATATTTAACAGTAGAAGACCCAGGACTGACCCCTGCAGAAAACCATTGATAACTCTTGAGTATGGCCTTTCAATCAGTTGTGCACCTACTTTATAGTAGTTTCATCTACACTACATTTTCTTAGTTTGCTTATGAGACTATCATGTGGGATTTTGTCAAACGCCTTACTAAAAATCTAGACATGCCACATGCAAATATACTTTCGTGGCTGCTGTGTCTCCCTAGCTGCAACAGTATCAACAGCCCTAATAACTACAGAAGGAAAGAGAGAATGAGCACCTATGCCCAACCTCTCTAGAAAAATGGTAGCAGCAGGCCAGAGGAAGAAGCCTCCCATAACCCCCTAAATCCAAGAGTAGTCTATTGCTCACCATGCCCTCGCTTTGTAAAAAAGTGAAGTCCGTTATTTCAACTTGAATTTCTCTCACACTTACAGTAACACTAATAATCTTAGGTAGTGTTAATGACAGCAACTTTGACACAAGGACATGTAGCATTTTATAAACCATTACTATTGCAGGTATACATATGTTTTATTAAAAAGCAGATCCAAGAGTGATATTTTCAATTAATCTTGGAATAAAATGTACAACTTTTAGTATGAGATTTAAAAGTGTCATCAGGCTACACAGATCCCACATGACCATCTAACAGTGAACCTTCTGACTCTGACAATCCTTCCAAAAGCAGAATAATCAAAGGCGAAGATAAGGGAGATGGGGAAAGCAATGTAATTCTGTCTCAGATTCTGAAAATAGCAAATAAGAATTATGTTGCTAACTTGAGAAAAGAAGGATGGCTCTGAGGTTGAGGTATAATACTAGGTACTGAGAGATGTAAGAGATCCATGGCTCTGCCAGAAACTTCCTGTGCCACAGTTTCCTAATCTGTAAAATAGGGTTAATATTTTCCCAACCTCAAAGATATAGTAATTCAGGTTTGTAAACCCTTCAAGATTCTAAAATAAAATGCACTATAGATGCAGAATGTATTATACTAAAAATACAGTGTAGAATCTAAACAAAATTATAATGCAGCTTTTGTTTTTTTAAAAAAAACTTTTGTAGGAGACAAATAAAATTGTGCTTCTAAAACAGTCAAGCTGACCATTCTGCTAATTTTTTCTTTAAAAGAAAGAAATATGGCAAAGAATTTGATCATCTTATGAAACAGTACTGACCCTCTCCTTCCCCAGCAGCACTGGAGATAGTCCAGACATATTATAATGCTACATTAGATGGTATTACAAAAAGCCTGATGCAGATATGTCATCTCAATTCTGTACTAGTGCCAGTGTAGCTCCACCAGTGGGAGCCCTGGTGCAGACTGACCTTGGCAGTTTCACCTCCATGTAATTTAACCCTGCTCACAGCAAATCTAGGCTTCACAGCAGTAAACACACCAGTAGCCAGTCTACATTAGTTCTTCCAATGGAGATGCAACAATCATAGTGAAACATTTTACAAAAAATGCTAGTGTAGAAAAGCTCAATAGAGCTCTCTCTCATTTATTAAACTATTTCCTTTTCTTTCTTGCCTTCATCAGAAGTTTTCTTGTAATAAATGCAAAAAACAGAGCAGTCACTGTGGCTGATTAAAAAGAAATCCTATACAATCCCTATATAACACGAGACTACAACTTTTAACAAAGCTTGCAACTAGTTATTGGCCGTTGGCTCAAATCACCATTTGCTTCCATTTACCTCATCTTTAAAATTCAGTAACTGTGGCAACTAACAGTGTTTTGCCCCTGCCAGAGACCTAGGCTGGCACATGGTTGTCTTTCTGAAACTGGTTTACACTTTTTTTTTTTTTTTTTAATACAGTGCAGCCAGGACCCCCATAACCAAGTTTATTACTGGTTTCACTGGGTATCCTTCCTCACTGCTAAGTGCAGCAGAAAACCATAAAGGTACACTACCCTATATGCTGCTGCTATTGTTCTGTGTGCATGTCCTCCAAACCCTGTGTCCCCTGACGGGGCACCACACTTCCCCAGATTTTTCCTAGAATGCATGGATAAAAATAAGATTATACATTGTGGTAAATACAGACTCTCAGTCATGACTGCAACAGAGTAAAGCTGCACAGACAAACTGAACTTTTATCTCTAACACCATTAATGTGACTGTGCCACCAATTGGCTATAAAACTCTGGGAAAGTTGTTGCACAACATGGTCTTTATATCTATCTGCAATAGGAAAATAACCCTTTGTTAGGTATACACTACGGCGGTAAGTCGACCTACGCTATGCAACTCCAGCTACGTGAATAATGTGGCTGGAGTCCACGTACCTGAGGTCGAATTACCGTGGGATCTACGGGAGAAAATCTCCAGTCAACTTACCTTACTATTCTCGTCGGGGGGGGGAGGGGGTAGAGTACAGGGGTCGACTGGAGAGCAATCTGCAGTCGATCTGGCAGGTCTTTACTAGACCCGCTAAATCAACTGCTGGTGGATTGATCTCAAGAGCGTCGATCCCGGCTACAGTGTAGACCTGCCCTTAGCAATTGTTTTCAGCAATGGGTATGTCTCCCCTTCTCCTAACATGCATTCTCTAAACCCGTGTTGAAAGTTAATTTAATTATTAGTGCACATGGAACAAAATTGTTTTCGGTAGCATTACAGAAAGTATAAAGGAGCCATGTTAAAAATCATTTTGTCCACTAGCAGTTAAACTACTTTCAGTGCCAGCAGAGATAAGTACAGGTGGACCCTATGCTGGTAACCACTGTCACCAATGAATCATTCCTGAGGCGATGTCTGCACTTACCGAGGATAGATGCTGCTGCAATCAATGCAGCGGGGTTCAATTTAGCAGGTCTAATGAAGACCCGCTAAATCAACTGCAGAACGCTGTCTGGTCGACTCCAGTACTCTACCAGAATGAGAGAGTAAGGTAAATTGATGGGACAGCGTCTCCTGTCGACACTGCACAGTGCCGACACCGCACTACGTTGACCTAAGCTATGTCGACTCCTAAGCTACATTATTCACATAAATGGAGTAGCGTAACTTAAGTTGACTTACCCTGGAAGTGTAGACAAGGCCTATTAGTAGAGTGGGCCTTTCCATGTTTCAGGTACTCAAACTAACAATCCAGGACCAGAGAAATGTAATGAAATTAAATTAATAGAACAGAGTATTAAATATCTTCTTGAATATTAAATTATAAAAAACAGCAGAATTCTATAGGCAAACGGCAAAATTCAACTTAAGATAGACCCAAGACAGACGCACACAAACCAAAATAAGTGTCCACACAGGGGTTTGCATCAAGTTAGCTAATTTCTTTTATGAAGATTTAATTGAAACTGGTGCAACTTTCTCATGCAGACAAGAGCTAACTTATAGGCACAAACTATAAAACAAATTTAAATGAATGCGACACGCACACACAGTATTCTAATGATGCATGGCACTTAATTCTGATTGAAATATTCAAGTTACAAGGATAAAGCAATCAATATTAACAGATTAGGCAACTAACAGTGACAAGAGGAGCAAGGATAAGTCAACTACAAGGAGGAACAACTGGCAATTTTAAAATCAAGTTTGGATGTTTTTCTAGAAGATATGCTCTAGTCCAAACAGGAATTATTTCAGGGAAGTTCTAGATAATGAAAGTCAGCCTACATCACCACGGTCCCTTCTGGCCTCATAATCTATGAATCTTCAGAACCACAAAATCAGAGAGGGAAGCAACCAATTTGTCAGAGGGTCATATCAGGTCAATTCATCTGCCAATGCAAGCTTCTTTACAATAAGTGCCAAGAGCTGCAGGTGGTGATAGTGGGCCAATTTACTACACTTTCCTTTTGAAGAAAAGATTCCAAACAGTGTTACCCCCCAAACATCCCTCCCCCCAAACCACCAATTCACAATACTGTAGTGGAAACAATTTCAGAGTTGCTACTTTAAGCTAACTCTCCATTCCCTCACTATTCTCTCCCCCAGCTTCTCCAAAATAGCAGGTTTTTACTAAAGCACCTGATGGCCCACATAATTATCCCCAGATAAAAAGTGAGACAAAAGAGAAAAGCTATATGTGCAGTAAATAAAGCAACATTGATTTGGGGTGGGGGCGTTAAACTGGTTTGCTGTTATTAGCAGAGAACTGAAAACATAATTGGGGTAAATTAATAAAGACAGGGAAATAATCTGTGCACAGAGCCTGGATAGAAAAAGGTGTTCAAAAAAGTAAGCCAACTGGTACTACCCCCATCAAAATAAATGGCACAGCAAGAGGATACAAGTACAAAGTAGAGGAGACAGTATGTGGGTTCACAGAAAGGAAGGAAGAAAAAAATGTAATGGGAAGATGATGAGGTATCTTAGGGAAAGATGTGAGGACAAGTAAATGAGATCAGCAGGGGTAAGAATGAGTGCAGGAAATAGTTTTTTGGAGGACAAATTACAGCAGAGGAATAATATTGGTGGATGAATCCTCCACACTGAGAGGCAAAGAATGATTAAAGGGATGAGGAAAGGATCCCAGTTAAAGGAAAATGGACCACTGTAAGGCTTTGTTACAGAGCTGTTAGTGGGTGGCAGAGTGTTAACGAGAGAATTAGAAGGATACAGTTGAGGGACACTGAGGACCAAGGAGATACAGTCACTGGGTAGGGGCAGTTACAGGGACAGTCACCGGGGATGAAGGGACAGTAGGGGCTTTTGGGGAGTAGTTAGTTGCACAGTCTTTAAGAGGGGGAGGGAACTGGGATCATATCGGGGTCAGGGCTAACGGGTCTGGCAGTCTTCTGCCACTGGGGGGGTTGGGGTGAGGGGCTGTGGAGTGACTGGGATAGTATGGGGGGGTGAGAGAGCCAGCCATTGATGCTGCCCCTTGGGGAGGGGAGGCTCCAGGAGCAATACTGAGGCAATGTGGGGGCTGCCCCTTGCGCAGGCGGCTCGTGGGGCGACCCTGGGACGGTGGCGAGGGGGCTGCCCCTTGGGGCAGGAGGGTCCTGGGGCGACCCTGGGACGTGGAGGGGGGGGGTGCGATACGGGATGGGGGAAGGCTCCGGGACGGTACCGGGAAAGGCATTTCCAGTGCGTAGTTCGGGGCCTCTCACCAGAGGCCGAGCCGGGGGCAGAGGGGCCGGATCCCCGGCCGAGCTCGGCCCCACCCCAGGGCCGGCGGGCCAGGGGCATAAAGCGCGCCCGGCGGGAGGAACGAGCAGCGGCGGCGGCGGCGCCCGGGCCTCCCCTGCGCGGCGGCTCCGGAGTGACCCCGAGCCGGGCCCCGCCGCCCGTCCCCACTGCGACACCGCCGAGGCCTCGGCACTCACCAGCATCGCGCGTCCCGCAGAGTCAGGCCCGGCCGCGCCGCATCCGCCCGCCCCTTCCGCCTCCGCCAGGCCCCGCATCCGCCGTCTCCCTCCCACCCTCCCGTCGCCGCGCGGCCCCAGAGGAGGAGCCAGCACCGCCCCCCGCCGCACAGCGCGCCCCGCGGGGAGAGAGCGGCTCCGCGCTCCCCCTGCGCCCGGGCCCCGCGCCCCACCCGGCACGAGGGGGAAGCGGTGCTGCCGCCGGCACCGGTGTCTCCCCCGCAGTAGCGAGAGCGGGCGGCCCAGCGCCAGACCAGGGTGATTCCCCAGCACCCCATTGGGGGGCCGCCCGGCCCCCACCTGCTGACATCGGTGGGGGGGGGGGGCTCCCCAGCCCCCACCCGCAGGGAGAGAAATGAGGTTGAGTGACCCAGCGACCCTTGGGGGAGCTTCTCCTCCCCGTCACAATAGGATGGAGAAAGAGGGGAAGGTAACTAATCCTTCAGCAAGTGCCCACACCTCCTGCACTCAGCCCCGGAGAAAATGGAAGACGGCACCCCCTCCCACAGCCAGCATTGGAGAGAAGTGGGGCGGGACGGCTCGCTGAAACCCTCCCCCAGTTAATACACTTGTATTTATGCTAGTCGTATTGGTCATAGAGCCCCCAGTTGTCCTCCCGGGGAGGATGGATGTCATCTTACATTTGACACCAACCTATCCCAAGGTAGTGGTACGACTCGTGGGGAAGATCAAGTGCCCACAAAGTCACAGGCATTGGAGGGATGGCTATAACTCAGACTTGTTTTTTGTTAACGCGGATAACTTGTGCTTAAGTGGCACAACTCCAGGAGTGGCTACGGTTTGACTGAAAGAGGTCTCGTCTGAGAGAGACTCAGTCCTGTCCTGGTGGCTGGGGCGAGTGCGGAAGCGTCAGGCCCATTTATTTTTTATTTACAGATATTTAAGTGAGATCTAGAGTATGTGATGACGGGGTAATGTATTGCCTCACTGGGTAGGTAGAAGTCCTAGCAGACCGGAAGTATTGAAGGAGTCATTGAAGGCCTGGTGCTGCTTTATGACATCAGGCTGCCTGTAACATTTTCAGTTACTGCAAGTTAAGCTGGGTTGAACCTGAGCAGTGTTTGAAGGGGAGACTTAATTCAGTAGTTGGCATTTGCTCCCTATAAGCGATACCCTCATGTGGCGATGATGGTATTGTGCTGGTGGAAGTGCTGCCTTTCACAAGACATTAACCCCTCTGCAGTTACTAAAGACTTTAGGGCATATCTTGCAAAATTGAGAGCATCCTGACAAAGTAGCAGTTTAGATAATATACCGACTAGCTGTTGTGCCCCTGCCATTTCAGTTGGGTAATTCTTCACTGTCTGTCCTAAACTGTCAGCTGTTACTCACTATGACCTATACTCACTAGCATGAGTTTGAGAGGGCCACATGATCTTGCAATATAGCTCCTCCAAAATTAGTGTCAATAAAACATTTATACTGTCAAACTCCTGCATTTGGTTCATGCCATACTGTACAAAATAGCTAGTGTAGATATTTTTGAGAGTTAAAGGTAGTGGTGCTTTTTTAAAAAAATACATATCTTTCTTTGAAATCAAGCTTCCTCAATACCATGAAGGGAGAGAGAAAAACATTATTAGTATTTCCATTACAGTATCTAGAGGCTACTGTGACTGAGTTCAGTCTCCTTATCCTAAGCACTATACACACATGTAGTGAGATGAAATCCTTTCGTGCAGAGTTTACAATCTAAATAGACAAGACAGGTAAAGGATGGGTGGGTGACAGAAGCATAGATAAGTGAAATGATTTGTCCAAGAACACATAACAGATCAGTGTAGAGCTGATAACGGAAACCAAGTCTCCTGGCTCCCAATCCTGTGTTCCATCAAGTGGACCAAATTGGCTTAAAAATTAGTGTTAATACATTTAAACCCTTTAAAAAAACATGAAATAGCTGTATGTAAATCAAGATGATACAATTTTAAGTTCTATCACTCTCAACTATATGAAATTATTTTTGTATAATTTTGCACAGCTAAAGACATTCTTCTGAAGAATAATAGAGATATGAACAAATAACTTGGGTCCTTTTGTTCTTGATTGCTGAGGACCATAATTCAATGGAATTAAAGAGGTTCCACTGAAAAAGGAAAAGGGATGGCTTTTAGGGACCCTTACACAGCGTGTCTGCACACTTCTGTGCACCTGAGAATTTTGCTGTGTGAGGATTCTCTCTGCACCCTATCATTACAAATAGTGCAGATACAGATCCATTGGCCATTCTTCGCTGTAGACAGAGGGCCAGATTCTGATCTTAGTTATACCAAAGGAAATTTGGAGTAACTCCATTGAAGTCAATGTAGTTACTCTGCTTTTACACCAGTGTAAATGATATCAGAATCTGGCCCAGGGAGTGAAACACTCAGAGCATACGTTGGTACAAGTTGCACAAGCAGTAGAGAACCAGGCTGGGGGAGAATATTCCTTTGCACCCTGAAATTATCAGCTTACATTTTGGCACCACAGGCTGTGCACCATTTTCAAAATTTAGCCGTTAAAGATACCCCACAAATAGCTGTTGTCCACACAATCTCTTGAAAGAATTATTTCCTTATACAATAAAATCTTCTCCAGAACCATCCACTGAAGTGAACATAATCAAATTCATTGAAACAGATGCTCTAAGAAAACAGTGCTGGCATAGCAGTCAGGAAGCACCAATTTGGAAGTAGGGTCAGTAGATGTGATGGACCCTATTTGCCAACTGTGGAGCATTGCATCATGTGCACTATGTTTGCCCATGAAAAATTGCTTTACAAGCACTATCCCTGGGCGTACATAGCACTTCTCATTTGCCAGAGCAGGTGTTATGTATTAGGGGTGGTGAAGTTAATGCACCTGATGAATAACATGCTGTCTCCTCGGTGGAGCCAGGACAAAGTCGATCAGAGGAAGGAGGAAACGAAATATAGGGTGGGGGAACAATTATTAATAAATGAGGACGATGATAAAATCTCTGAAGGTTTGTTTTAACTTCATTTTGCATTATTATAACATTTAATTAAATTCATACACTGTTAAAGTCAAATGCTAAACCAAGGAGAGGATGGGGCCACACATAAGAGGGGAAGCTGGGGGAGGAATTTGTCAAGGAGTGAAAAAGAAGAAAGGAAAAAGCCTGAATTGTCATTCACAAACCACCATTACCATCTGGTTCTGAATCCCATAGCATGACAAAGAAAAAGGGAGTTTTCTTAATCATACAACAGAAACGTGAGTTCATAGAGAAATTTGAGCATGGCATCCCAGCAAGAAAAAAAAAAAAAGTTCAGTAGAGTTTAATTGTGGTTTGCAAACTGGGTATGACTTGAACATGGGCAGGGTCATGGATTCGTAAGTTTATTCATGATGGTGATAGCCTGCGCAGTGTACTGAAGAGGAAGCCTGAAAAAAATCTTCATTGGAGGAAGTAGATGTTGCTTCATACACATGGTTCAAACAGAAACGTGCTGAAGGAATTCCGGTTTCAGGGCCAATGTTATCAGAAAAAGGTAGGGAATTTCATGCAAAAATGAACATTAGTGTCAGGCCCTGCCTCCCAATAGTCATGCCTAGTGGTTGGAAACCAGACATAGGGTTGGGACCGTGCTGAGGGTGGTGCTGGAACCGAGATCTGGGAACAGGCCAGTATCAGAACCGAGATCAATGTCCACAGACAAGCCAAACTGAGTACTATAGTCAGAGTCCAGATACAGGGCAAAGGTTGAAGCCCAGTGGTCAGAGTCCAAGAAGGTCAGGAGGCAGAGGCAAGGCTGGAGTGGGCCAGTAACAGAGCTGGAGCAAGGTCAGGGTTGGGCAAGGACAAGACTGGAACATAACCCAGGCAAGGCTGGAGTAGGAACTGGATCAAGAGCAGGCTGGACATGTAGGGAGTCTGGTACACTGCAAGGCTGCAGGAGGGTTCCTGGCTGGGTAGTTCTCTTGCACAGACTAATCTGCAGCTCTGCCCGGGTTGGGGAAAGTACCTGAACCTGAGGATTATCTGACCCAGCCTCTACTCCTGGATAGGCTGCTGCTGCATGCCTGAAGACTGAGTCACTGCAGGCTCTGTGGGAAGATTAAGTGCAGCTGAATTTTTGGTGCCTGCCTCACCACAGCTCTGTTGGAGGGGCACCTATTGAGCTTCTGAGGATAGGTGGTCACAAGCCTGCCCACATCGAAAGCCACCCCACCCAGCCTAAGGGGAGGAGCCACAGGACCCAGGCATCAAAAAGATTACAGGGAACTGTGACACTGCATTCCATATTCTTCATAGAGATATTATTATGATACAATTATGGCATAACGATGATGTATTTTATACAAGATAGATCATGTGAAATATCATGGTAAAGGTTATGATGTACTGAATATGATTATCCTATTTGTATGCATGTATCATTTTGGGATCTGAAGTTAAGAATATTATCTATGTATCTATTACAAATGTGTTTACACCTGGGAAACGCCCACTAGGCAAAAGACTATTTGTTAGTCTCTAAGGTGCCACAAGTACTCCTTTTCTTTTTGTGGATACAGACTAACATGGCTGCTACTCTGAAACTAGGCAAAAGACTGTCAGTCTAGATGGCTGGCTGGAAACGGCCCATTCAAGTCAATGGACCATTAGGAAGAACAATAGGTCTTACAAGAAGCTAATCTCCCACCTAGGAACCTTCCTCAGCACCCTACAAACAGCCTCCCAGTCATGGTTGTTATGACAAGACAGGGACATGTGACCAGATCACCTGGCACTGGACTCCATCTTGGAATACCAGTGTTTTTCCACTGAAAGGCATGGGAACAAAGCTTGGAGACAAAGGGTTCCCACCATATGCAAAAGCTATTTAAGGCAGGGGAGTGACATCGAGGTTCTTCATTGACTCCCCGCCCAAAGAGACTCCTGGCAACACGCGAGGAACAAGGTCTGAACTGGGGAGGAAGTGCTGGACCCAGGCTAGAGGCATGTTTAGCCTGTGAAAGGAACACCTAGGGATTCCAAGCTGTAAGCAAGTGCAGCTTGACCCTTAAGAGCCTGAAGCCAGCTTATATCATCATTTAGGGTGAGAATTTGCTCCTCATAGTCAATCTCTTTAATATATTAAGCTTAGATTGCATTTTTGTTTATTTGCTAGGTAACCTACTTCGATCTGTTTGCTATCCCTTATAATCACTTAAAATCTATCTTTTGTAGTTAATAAATTTGCTTTTGCTTTAATCACAAACCAGTGTGTAGGATTTATAACTAGGGACAAAAACCTGTTGTATATTCTCTCTCCACCTTGAAGGAGGGAGTGAATTTCATGAGCTTATGCTGTAGGGATTTCTGTGCAGCGCAAGATGTTATTATTTTGGATTTACACTCCAGAGGAGTGTGCGCTCTTGAGCAGCGGGGCAGTTCCTTAGCGGTAGCCTCCCCATACAGAGCTGATCACAGCAGCCTGTAAGTTCTGCAGCCGGGTATGTGCCTACCTCTGTGTATGCTGGTGAAAGAGCAAGCTTGGAGAGTTTGCCAATTTATCACAGAACCACAGTGTGAGAGGGAGCCCAGGCTGGTGGGTCAGAGGGGCTTACCGGTACCCGAATTGCAGGTGGCACCCGAAGGGCAATCCATCACAGGGACAACAAATGAAAAAACAGGTACAAGAGCGAGACTCACAGGTTCAAAAGCAGGGATCCTAGCAGAGAACCCTGGACAGCACCCACTGCTCTTCAAAGGTGTCTAGGGAGCCAGTGTACACAGTCCAAAGGAACTCTGCCCAGAGACATGACTTAAGGGAGGATCAGAAGTAGGCCCCAATGTCGCAGAGCACCTCTCCATCCAGCTTCCTTCTCCTGGCATGGAGGATGGTCACCGTGGCCAGAGCCAGGAGGAGGTTGACGAGGAGGTCTCATGACTTCGTTGCCAATTGTGGAGCCATGGATGTGGTGTGCATAGATCAAGAGATGCAGGGAAAAGTCCGCCAGAACTTAAGGAGAAGGTTTTGGAGAAGCTAGAAAAGGGGCTGCAACCCAGCGCATTCGATGTAGATGTGCCCGGGATCTCCCTCTCACCGTGGAAGGGGTAAGTCTCGGGGGAGGTAGTGAACTGCGCCAGGTACATGCCCGTGTTCATGGCTCCATGCAGGAGCTGCCAACTAATATCCCCATCGGGCAATGGGACCAGGGTAGAATATGGAATGGCCCATCATATTTCCTCACCCTCCATGGGTGGTAGGAGGTCCAGTGGTGATTGGGGCAAGACACGAGGCTGAGGAAATGAAGGGTGAGGAGCACAAGCGTGTATAGCTGTTTCCTAGGTGTGGTTCGGAGGCAGATTGGCTGCATGTCAGGCTGCCAGCTCAGGTGGTGCATAGGGGGCAGCTGGGGAGGTTTGTGGGGCAGAGGCCTGATGGTGAGGTCTGGAGGGACGGGCGGGGAGCACCCCCCTGCAGGGCCTGCTCAAGGAAAGCACAAGAAGTTGGCTGTAAGGCTGGCCTCACCTCCTGGAGTATACGACAGGTGACACAAGGGATGGAGAGCCCCATGCACCGGTCCACCCTGTTGGAAGCACAGCTGAGTGAGCAGCCCTAGTGGCTGCTAGTGTGGCTCACAATTACCGAGCCTTTCATGGCAAGTCAAGGGTGGCTGATGCATTTTAAATCACTCCACGGAATTTGTGTGCTTTGCATTTGAGGAGAAAAGCTTTCCACAGAGAGTGCAACATCCAAAAATGTCAAGGATAGATTCCATCTGTGAATTGAAATGCACAATTTTTTACCAGCTCAAGTTTACAATGCTGATGAGACAGGTGTTTTTTGGAAATGTCTTCCAAGTTGCATACACAGTTGTGCCTGGATATATGTCAAGCAAGGAAATGATCACTTTCTTGTGCTGTGCCAATGCAAGTGGGAAGCATTGTTTGCAATTGGCAGAGCCAAATTTTTGCAATTGGCAAAGCCAAAAAGTCACAGTCATTCAAGGGCACAGATGTTCAGCATGTGGCAGTTCATTACTATCACCAGAAGGCAGCATGGATGGACAGCCATATTTTTTAAGACTGATTTTTAAGACAAAATGTGTGTCTCCTGTTTGCAACTAGCCACAGAAACAACAGTTGCCTGAAAAAGCAATTATATTGTTGGACAGTGCTCCCTCACGTCCTCAGAAAGAGCAACTGATGACCGATAACCAGATTTTTGCCATGCTCTTGCCAAATGTGACTTCTATTTGCAGCCAATGGACCAATCTATAAGTCAGACTTTCAAAAAAATTACAGAAAAAAATTATGGAAAAAAGTTATGGAAAAAAATTATTAACTGAACAACGTGACATGTTTATTTTTTGGAAGTCACTGATTCTGAAAGATACTATGTATGGTTCTGAAAAGGCATGGAATGATGTCAAAGACATCACATTACAAATTTGCCTGATATTAACTGTGGCCAGATCTTGAAGACAACAACATTTCCTTGATTTTGAAACAGACCCTGAGGAAAACAATGATATTCTTAGGTTTCAGAGTAGCAGCCGTGTTAGTCTGTATTAGGTTTTTTCCACCAAATGCATCCGATGAAGTGAGCTGTAGCTCACGAAAGCTTATGCTCTAATAAATTTGTTAGTCTCTAAGGTGCCACAAGTACTCCTTTTCTTTTTGCGAATGATATTCTTGAAATTATAAATCACCATCATGGTTTTGAAGAAGTGGATGAAGAGAATATCCAGCAATGGCTCCTGCGTGACAGCAGCCAACCCCGATATCAAATTTTAGATAATTCTGAGATTAATGTTGCTGTTGAAGGGGAATATCAGGTGGAGAAGGCAGACAGTTAACAAGACACGACTGAGCTTGTATCAAGCACAAAAATTAGTCCAGAGGACGCAGTGCAGAATCTTCAGAATGTGTTTATGTTCTTTGAGCAACAAGATGATACGGGGGTATTCTGATATCCTGCAGCTGCGTTCAACATGTGACAAAGCGAGACATAAGATTTCTAAAGGTCTCTTTCAAAAATGAATTCCAGACAATTCTAGATAACAGAAACCTAAAGTACTACTTGTGCTGTTAGATTAAATCTTAATATACTAATCTAGTATATTTTTTCATTAAACAATAAAGTAATGTTGGTTTGATGCAGTATAATTGATTTCTTTAAAAAAAAATCCCAAAACTTTGTCACTCAGAGAGGATGTCCCAACCATTAATATGGATTAAAGTTTACACAATGTATTACATATTAAGTACAGTATTAGAAAATATGTATCGTTATTTATAGATATGACACCATTATTCAGCTATAATTTTTTTCTTTGTCATTTGGTCCGCTGCTTCTTACAGATGGTTTGATTCCTTTCTCATGCCCTGTAGTGTATGGAGGGGACTACAGCAATCAGTCAATCATTGAAACAGGTGAAGGTGCCATTGACCTTGTGCTCCAGAAAGTTCTTTTGATATTGTGGGCACTAAGAAAAACATTGCTAATATACTTTACACAATATAGTCATATAATAGGGCTGCAAAAACCATAGATAATTTAGTCTGCAGAGCACATATAGAGACAAAAGGTTGCCAGATATATACAGACTGAATTAATAATCTTGTTCGTATGAAGGACTATAAAAGTGAAGCTAAATTCTCAGAGAAAATAAATTGATATGTAAAGACAATTCAACTCTTGAGTCTAGATCCACCGATCCTTTCAAGATGGGATGTAATCAGCAGATAATAGCTAGATGGTGAGGAGAAGAGAGGATTTAGAAAGTACCATTCTGTGGAAATAACTCCTAACAAATGTCACCCCCCAAAAAGCTTGCAGATCTAGCTTGTGAATATGTAATTCTCATCTGGAGTGGCTTTATAGATATTTTCTGCAGAAGATAATATCTTTGTCCATGATGTGGAAGTGGACCTAGAGGTTTTGTGCTTTTATGCCATGAGGTATTTTCACCAGCATTTGCTTTGTAGGCTTTTTTGATGCAATTCTGTATTCATCTTGCTCTGATAGTTTTCTCCTTCATGACAATGTTTCCAGAGAGCCCCATAGTAAAAGTTGTCACAGGCCTCGCCACACAGCCATACAACCTTGTTGAACAGTAGTTGGCAGTTATGTGATGCATAGGTCCCATGAGCTCGCTTTGCAGATGATGCACTGATATTTCCCATCTGGGTTGGTGTGTGCATATATGATCCATAAACTGTCCATGGTCTTTGGAAACCTCAGGATTTGAGGTTCCGCATAAAACTTGCTAGAGCTGAGGGCCATGAGACTCTCTCAAATCATATGTTCCTCACCCTGAGGACAGCTCTAATGGATAGTATTGTTATAATATATTACTTCAATAGACATGGAGAGGTCTCAGTCCCCTCCTGTTGTGTCAGGAGGCAATCCAATCTGTGAAAATGATGGAATTTAGAATGAAATGACCCCATCAACTCTGCACCTGTCAATCACAAAAAAGAGCATACCCAGAAACTTAGGTGAGAAAGGTGAGGATCAATGTAAGTGGTTGATCAAACCTTTAGTGGTTTGTCTGATATTTGCCCGGTAGAGTCATCCAGATATGGGCTTGTCTTGCTACAGATCTAAGCAGCTACAAATCAGCAAGTCCAAGATTCAGCTTGAGAACGGGCAAAGATGCACAGTGTCTATCAGACAGTTTTAATTTACATAGAGGAAAGGACTCATACCTTTTTTTTTTTCCATTTTGCTGAGGAAGACTCCACAGGATAGATCAGAGTTGCTGGTTTGAGAACAGCAGATCTGGTTGTCAGAGATAGACTATTCTGTCTTCACTGTGGCTCTATCAAAACAATATATTTAGAGACCAAGCTACTGCTGGCAGATTTTTGTGCTTCCTTCCTACATCAGGACAGGGTGGCATGAAACAAAGGCATTTGGATTTCTTGAACGCATCAGTTCATTTCAAGTAAACTTTTAGTTTTTCATTACATCCATTTTATGCCATAATTTTCTTTCAGGTCATGTCTAGTATTTAAAAAGCAAGAAGGGAACATTTTCTCTTGATATCTCTGAAAACTAGTGTTAAAAACTTACAATTAAAGTCAGGTCAGGTAAATAGTAAGGCCTCTTCTATTTGGAAGGTGTAGTGTTGCTCCTCAGTTGATAGAGTTCCTTGGTAGTAGACCCATCTTGTGGATAATAGATAAGAATTTGAAAAATCTCAAATTAGGAAGTCAGGAACTTTCTGGTCAGGCTCTAAGGCGTCATGTCTGAATCTTTATGAAGGTTGCTGGAGTTCTGCTGTGTTTTGAAATCTCTGAATTAGTTGGTGAGAAGAAATTTGTGACGATGAAGACATTGGTATGGAAACAAGTGTTGATAATTGTCCCCTCAAGGTTAATATTGCCAAGTTGAGGGACAGGGTATCCTGTAAAAATGTGAAGAATTAGAGAGTTGCAGTTTATTGGGATTAATTTGGCTGCCTCTCCACTTGCAGTGGAGATTTGTTCTTTGTATTACACTATTTGTTTTTGGAGAGTTTCTTGGATATTAGGAGGATGCCTCACTCTGTCTGGCAGATCTGCTTTTCTCAATCTTCCATTCAGTAACCACGTTGATAATTTAGTAATGGTGGATTCCAATGTTAAGGCATAGGCCCTGTTAAAACAAGCTGGAGGTTGTATTGATCATGGATTTGCTCACTAGTTTTAAGAACCTCTGCTGCTTCAATTAGTGAGGGGCAACTAGGAAGATGCAAACCTTTTCTCCATTATCTCATGAATCAGCTGCAAGATGTGGGGTAAGGGACAAGAAGCATACAATTAAGTGCTTGGGTTAGGAATGAATCCTTAGCTACAGTAGCTTATTTGACCATAGGTGTGAGAGGTGTCAACTGCTGTTGTTCTTCTGTTGTGAATGGAGAAGTATAATTCAAAATTGTGATTGTCCAGTGAGGTGAATAAGTAAATTGTGGGTTGTTCCAATGAGCCTATCATTCAGTTTTATACAGACAAATAATTAAGGGATCATTTCCTCTCCTGAATTATTTTTCTTCTCAGTCAGTCTGCCCTGGTGGCTCCATTTATGTGCATAGCTTTTATGAAGAGTGTGTTCTTCTGCCCACTGAGACAACTTTTTTGCTCTCTAATGAAGCAGGTCCAGCAGTTCCCCCTTGTCAGTTCAGATAGGAGATCATGTTTATATTTTTGTCTTGACCAGGATATGCTTGTTTTTTAGGACTAGCTGTAACTTTCACAGAATCTGCTCATTTCTCTGAGTTCCAATAGGTTGGTTGATTTTTCTTTCTTTCCGCCCTGATCCACACTCTTTTAACAACTTCTTCCCCGACTGGATTCTCTAGATTCTAGCTCCTCAATACTCAAGTTTGGTGAGAATTTTCCTCTTTGTTTAGCAGAGATGTTCCCTTGATCAATCTCTACTCTTCCATCCACCACAACAAAGTGTATTACCTTGCCAGGAATTGTGACATCTGAATTTGGTGATAGATCCTACCTTGGTCATGTAGTAAGTAGGAGTCTCTGATGTATCTCATGGACTATCATTCTCAGAGCCACTCTGTTATACAAGAGACCATGATGCCAAAGAAATAGACTCTTTCCATGCCACAAGTATCTCAGGAGGACGTTAAATGGCAGCTACTAAAATTAGACAGTTTTAAAATCAGCAGGTCCAGATAATTTACATCCAAGAGTTTTAAAAGAACTGGCTGTGGAGTTTGCTGGACTGTTAATGTTGATTATCAAGTCTTGGAACACTGGGGAAATTCGGAGACTGGAAGAAAGCCAATTATGTGCCAATACTTTTAAACAGATAAATGGGATTACCTGAGTAATTATAGGCCTGACAGTCTGACATCAGTCCCAACAAGATAATGGAGTGGCTGATATGGGACTTGATTAATAAAGAATTAAAGGAGAATTTATGGAAAGTAATTTAAAAAAAAAGATTACATGTTTGGTTGATACATTGTTGATATAATATACTTAAACTTCCCTAAGGTGCTTGACTTATTACTGCATGAAATTTTGATTAAAAACCTAGAACATGGTACATATTGAATGGATTAAAACTGGCTAACAGATAGGTCTCAAAATGTAACTATAAACAGGGAATCCCTCCATTTACTGGAGTGCTGCAGAGATTTGTTCTTAGCCCTACACTGTTTAATATTTTTATTTGGGCTGTTGATTAATCGCAGTTAACTCAAGCTATTAACTGAAAAAAATTAATTGTGATTAAAAATTGGTCATGATTAATCACCGTTTTAATCACACTGTTACACAATAGAATACCAATTGAAATGTATTAAATATTTTGAATATTTTTCTACATTTTCATATATATTGTATTGTGTTGTAACTGAAATCAGTGTATATTATTTTTATTGCAAATATTTGCACTGTAAAAATGATAAATAAAAAATACTATTTTTCAATTCATTTAATACAAATACTGTAGTGCAATCTCTTTGTGTTACAAATGTAGATTTTTTTGGTTACATAACTGCACTCAAAAATAAAACAATGTAAAACTTCAGAGCCTACAAGTCCACTCAGTCCTACTTCTTGTTCAGCCAATCACTAAGACAAACAAGTTTGTTTACATTTACAGGAAATAATGCTGTCCTCTTCTTATTTACAGCATCCACAGAAAGTTTTGGGGCTCATGGTGGGTAATCATCTGAACATGAGCTCCCATGTGATGCTGTGGCCAAAAGCGTAAGTGCAATCCTGGGATGTATAAACAGGAATTTCAAGTAGGAGTAGAGAGGATTGTTTACCTTTGCATTTGGCACTGGTGTGACCACTGCTGGAATACCGTGTGCAGTTCTGGTGCCCACAATTCAAGAAGGATGTTGACAAATTGGAGCAGATTCAGAGGGGAGAGCCCCGAAAACAATTGAAGGATTAATGCATCCGATGAAGTAGGTTCTAGCCCATGAAAGCTTATGCCCAAAAAAATCTGTTAGTCTTTAAGGTGCCACCGGACTCCTCGTTGTTCCTATAGTGATAGACTCATAGAGATCAATCTATTTAACTTAACAAAGAAATGTTTAAGGGGTAATTTGGTTGCAGTCTATAAGTACCTACATGGGAACAAATATTTAATGATGGGCTCTTCAAACTAGCAGAGAAAAGTATAAATACAATCTGGAAATAAGACATACATTTTTAACTGTGAGAATAATGATCCTTGGTAAATTGTTCCAAAGTTTAATGTTGGATTCTCTATCACTGACCATTTTTAAATCAAGCTTTGATGTTTTCCTAAAAGATATGCTCTAGGAATTATGTTGGGGAAGATCTATGGCCTGTATTATACAGGAGGTCAGATGAGATGATCACAATGGTCCCTTCTGGCCTTGGAGTCATTGAAGAATTTTTAATTATGGCTCTCCTAGTAGCTGACACACAGATCTATCACTGGTGCCTATGAAATCTGTCAGTGGTAAATGATGCTCTGCCTTTCAGTGTGCTCTCATCATTCCCAGATAAGTAATGGATTATGAAGAGATTACATTACTCTTCTCAAAAGTTGATGATGAACCTCTGCTTTTGAAAGAGGGACAATGACAGATCAATAACAAAGGATAAGGGATGCAATCTAAAAATGGGTGCATATACTGTATATGCATGCTTTGGTTAATCCCCTGACTGTAGCTGACATCCTGAAGGGGGAGTACTTTGTACTGGTACTGCTTTGAGTTATACACAAACCATAGCTATATCCAGGTACACTTTCTTGATTGAAGAGGTCAGGATGCTGCAGCAGGATGCTGAAGACTATTATGAGCAGGTTTTTCCATTCTAAAATTATAATATTGGCCTTCAGATCCTTGATATCCAGTACTGGTGGTATCTCTTCTGACATTTTGAGTTAATTTACTTTGTTAAAGTACTGCAAATAGTATTGAATAAACATAATTTCTCATTATGAAATACAGCCTCTAAGGTTTCTATGCAAAGCAGGTGGTTTTTAGTCGTTTGAATCACAAGGGAATTGCCAGGCTTCTTTAAGGTTATTTGAAGGAAACTCTGGGAACGTTTCATGAATTATTGTAGCATAACTGTCTTTTATAATTTTTAAGACTTGTCTTGGTCAACTTTTCCCATTCAGACAGAAAATGGGATCCCAATCTCAAAGGACCTGTTCTATTGATTGAGAACACTTGCTGCCTTCACACACTCATGAGAAAGGATCAGCAGACCTGTACTCTATAGAGTAAATGACCAGTCTTTGCGCACTTTTCAGGAGATATTTAGCAGCAAAGTGTTGTAGTGAGTCTTAGTAATATGAGAATTCCTTTTTTTTCTACTTACAAAAATATAAGGTACCTTTACTAATAAATTATAAAACAGTTAAAATTAACTTTTGTCAAAATGAATGAACAAAATGCATTTTGTGATGCATTATTCTTAGGCTTGTTCATTTAGTCCGTAATTTATAGTGGGTCTCCCAGGTTCTGCTGAGTAACAAATACCATAATCTCAACTCTAAATAAAAAACTGTACACTGAATAATGACCTTATTAGTGTATAAATACCTAGAGCTCTAGATTCAAAGAACCATTATAGCCATATTGTATGGTAGCTATTGCGAACAATACTTCTCTGTACTGAAGTGTGTCATGGAAACTCTAGGAGTACTTGTGGCACCTTAGAGACTAACAAATTTATTAGAGCATAAGCTTTCGTGAGCTACAGCTCACTTCATCGGATGCATTTGGTGGAAAAAACAGAGGAGAGATTTATATACACACACACACAGAGAACATGAAACAATGGGTTTATCATACACACTGTAAGGAGAGTGATCACTTAAGATAAGCCATCACCAACAGCAGGGGGGGGAAAGGAGGAAAACCTTCCATGGTGACAAGCAGGTAGGCTAATTCCAGCAGTTAACAAGAATATCAGAGGAACAGTGGGGGGTGGGGTGGGGGGGAGAAATACCATGGGGAAATAGTTTTACTTTGTGTAATGACTCATCCATTCCCAGTCTCTATTCAAGCCTAAGTTAATTGTATCCAGTTTGCAAATTAATAATAAGCGATGGTCACTAGCCATCACCTTCAGCCCCCAACTAAAACCTCTCCAACGCATCATCAAGGATCTACAACCTATCCTGAAGGACGAGCCATCGCTCTCTCAGATCTTGGGAGATAGACCAGTCCTTGCTTACAGACAGCCCCCCAATCTGAAGCAAATACTCACCAGCAACCACACACCACACAACAGAACCACTAACCCAGGAACCTATCCTTGCAACAAAGCCCGTTGCCAACTCTGTCCACATATCTATTCAGGGGATACCATCATAGGGCCTAATCACATCAGCCACACTATCAGAGGCTCGTTCACCTGCGCATCTACCAATGTGATATATGCCATCATGTGCCAGCAATGCCCCTCTGCCATGTACATTGGCCAAACTGGACAGTCTCTACGTAAAAGAATGAATGGACACAAATCAGACGTCAAGAATTATAACATTCAAAAACCAGTTGGAGAACACTTCAATCTCTCTGGTCACTCGATCACAGACCTAAGAGTGGCTATCCTTCAACAAAAAAGCTTCAAAAACAGACTCCAACGAGAGACTGCTGAATTGGAATTAATTTGCAAACTGGATACAATTAACTTAGGCTTGAATAGAGACTGGGAATGGATGAGTCATTACACAAAGTAAAACTATTTCCCCATGGTATTTCTCCCCCCCCACCCCACCCCCCACTGTTCCTCTGATATTCTTGTTAACTGCTGGAATTAGCCTACCTGCTTGTCACCATGGAAGGTTTTCCTCCTTTCCCCCCCTGCTGTTGGTGATGGCTTATCTTAAGTGATCACTCTCCTTACAGTGTGTATGATAAACCCATTGTTTCATGTTCTCTGTGTGTGTGTATATAAATCTCTCCTCTGTTTTTTCCACCAAATGCATCCGATGAAGTGAGCTGTAGCTCACGAAAGCTTATGCTCTAATAAATTTGTTAGTCTCTAAGGTGCCACAAGTACTCCTTTTCTTTTTGCGAATACAGACTAACACGGCTGCTACTCTGAAACATGGAAACTCTAGTGACATTAACTTTGACTAAGACTTGGGACTATTTTCTGAGGCTTTAAAAAATATCTAGGGAGTTCCATACATGTAGGCTGTATACTTTTATTTAAGACATTATCAAGAAAACCCCTCTTTCTCCCTCTCCCCTCCTGAGTTTGTGTTTAGTTTCATCTGGCTTTCATGTTTTAAATCCAAATAAATATACCTGAAATAGCGGATAGAAGGCAACCCCATCTAATCAGATAATAATTATAATTACTAACACTTCACTTTGTGTAGTTACCTGAAAATATTAAATTAGATTATAAAATTTAATCCTCCCAATATGGAGAGGCAACCAGTTAAATGATTTGCCCAGGGTAACATAAGGAGTCAGGACTAGTATTAAATCCTGATGGTCATTTCCCTGTTAAGTACCAGACCGTATTTGTGTCCACTGAACATCATTCAGATCACTTGTCAGTCTCTGGGTTAGCTACATTTTCAGGTGAAGAGGCAAAATGGAGCCTAAATTTGAGCCTTTGACACACCCTTTGTTGTATACTTGAGAGTGATGACTGATATTTATCATCATGGGCAACTCCCTTAATTAAGGAAATAAATCTTACAGTTGAAAAGTAACTCTCCCCACCACACGTACCCTTTCAATATCACACTACCTCCAGTGGAGAAAATGTTAAGTCATACAAGTGATTCCCAAGGCAATAAATCCCTAAGAATACTCAGGAACATCACACTAAAACACTTGCTGAAAATATTTCTAAAGACAAAGGTCATTAAAGCTTAGGTCATGTATTGTACAAGATCACAGCACACAGCTTGAATGATTGAAGTACAACGTATACAACACAGGCTGAAAATGGACCAGATACTAAACAGGGTCTAAACCTTATTTTTTATCTGGCTCTAACTGCTAATTGTGATCCTGATTATGCTCCCTGCTTTGGTGCTATGAGAGCCGACAATGCAGTAATTGAAACAAATTATTACAAACACGATGATGAAAATGCATGCTGGACGTTCTGCTCAAAACTCTTACTTATCATACAATGAGAGAAACCACTCAGAAACTAGCAGATGTAAACACTCACCTACATCTAGTGTTTAACACTGTGTAGATTATCATGACTAACACATTGCAATTTTTCCCAATAGCCAAACTGTACCAGGTGAAATCTCACATACTAAAGCTGGTAGGTAAACACAGAAGCTTTACAATAAAATATGCAGTTATCAGCAGGCTCATTGTGCACAATATTCCAAGTATTGAAATTCCAGCTGAAATATCTTTCTAGGTCCTTACATAAACCTATTTGATCTTACCTATATTTTTGTGGTACCCACATTTAAGGTTACAAATTTCAAAGGAGCAGTTTTTCCATTATAAACTAATATTGTAAGGAAGAAATAAAGTAAACATTCATTATAATAATCTCTCAGCCAAAATTTTTCATATGTTATCTTATTAGTACACAGAACTTAACTACAGCAATTAAAGATGCACTAATTCATATGTATGAACTGCTTGGTTAACACTGCTCCAAAGCTCAGATGAGGTAAAAATAACACCATCCTGACTATACACTACTTTTCAGTGATTCATGCATCTGATTTTATTTTTTGATAACAATACTTATCTACTTTGCAGGGGCTGTGCAAGGTCTAAGTCTTTCAGTTTGGGTTCAGAACTTTGAAGTTCTTTGATAAAAGGAACTATCTAATTTCCTCTCCTTAACCACTCTCTTGTTATAGACATTGAGTCTTTTAAGATAAAGGCTAAACTGAAAAAACAGATTATTTTTCTTATTAAATCAGGGAAACCATTTTTTTAGACTGAACGTGAACAAAACCGGAAAAGATATTTCACACCCTTCCTTAGGAGAGAAAGGTTACACACACTTTCTCTCTTGTCCTCCCCACCCTGCCGCCACCTTTAAGGTGGTAAAGATTTTTTTCAGTTGTTGTTATTTGTTACTATATGTTGCTATTTATGACAATTCCATCCTCCATATGTCCAGGTACCACTTCAGGGTTCCTGTCACTGTACATTTATGCTAAGAAGCCTGTTCAACTTTGTGCCAACTAGGAGATTCTCTCCTGAGTCACGGAAGTAAATTTAATATTAACAGGGTTGTACACACCAATGCCACTCCATCAAACTTCAGACATGCACAGAAGTAGTTAGTTCTGTGTCCCCAGAGATGTTGATTGTCACAAGGAGCCCAGGAGGAATTTTGCAGGGCTGCAAAGACAATTGTCATTTTGGTACAGGTAGAGCTTTCTGAAAGGGCCCAGTCTTAAGCAGGAAGCTATTACATACCATGGCCAACATTTTCAAACCTGGATGCTTAATGTGAGGTATATATTTAGGAACCTAGTCAATAGCTGCCTGAATTTCAGAAATACTGGCGCACATGTAAGTTTCTGTATGGGCTGCCGGTGTTCGGCACTTTTGAAGGCAAGGCCAATTATTTAGGCACCAAGTATTTTAGGCGCCCAAGTTTGAAAATAGTCTTTTTAAAAAATTCATAGGGGCTCACTTTGCACAAATATACTTCTTATATATGATGTGCTTCTTATAACACTGCAGAGAAAAGTAGGTAAGTGAGGCTAATGAAGAATTCAAACTTTTATGAGACACATTTTTAAATGAGTACATGACTAATTAAAACTGCACTGAAAACTTAGGGGTATGTGTTTCATAAGAATCAAGCTAATAAGTGGCCCTTGCATGCACATGGAATGGTGTAAAATGTAAATAATATTTGAACAAAATTGGCCCTAAAGTTAGGTAATCAGCTAGTCAGGTCTAAACAAAGGGCAAAAGAGAACAACCAGTACTCAAGTGCTTAACCTAGATTATTAAACACTTTATATAATATCAGTACTACCTTGAACGTAACTTTTTGTGTAGGACTTGTTAGGGACTTAAGTTGTTTATTTCTTTTATTCTAACATTTTTAATATACACTTTGTTCAAATTATTTCCCATGGACAGAGGCAGATACAGTGGAACAAATGCCATTCCACTGCATGGGTGGAGAAAGGTAGGATTTGAGGGGTTCACAGACTAGGTGAACTTCATGCATATCACAGGAAACAGCATGTGGCTCTGCATGTGCGGTTGCACAGGTGGATGGAACAGGGGGAGGAAAAGAAATGAGGATGGGAGATCTCCCAGTAACTGATATTGAGTGGCCATTGTTCTCTGAAGGAGCAGTGGGAGGAGAATGGGCAATACTGCAGTGTAAGGACTGAACTATGGGAACAGTTTTAGCCTATGACTTGGGAGGGAAGATTAATTCCCTCAACCCTGTGGAGATTCCCAGAGCCCAGAAGCAACTCGGACTATGAGCATGAAGAAGCATTTGCCTCAGAGTCATGTTCATTTTCTTACTTATATTTGGATTGTGGCTGGATCTTGATGGGTTCATGGCAAGGGAGCACAAGGACCTTCCTCTCTTCCATGTATCTTCCGAAGGGATTCACACATTGTCCCTTTATTTCCCTTGGGTGTGCAAGCCCAAAAGTGGCAGCAGAGTCCTGGCTCTGCCTAGCATTACCCTTCCTAAAGGTGGACTACCCTAACGCTGAGAAGCTTGGGCATCTATTGGTAATGTGCTTTCCCCAAAGTGGTGCACAGTTTAGCTACCACAATCTGGCTCTTAGGTATTTTATCTCGTAATGCTCATTAATACAAGTGTCAAGGTAGGTAATTTGGGACCCCTACTTTGCCATTGTCTCTCAAATTCTGCTACAAGACAATTCTCAGAGTGAGAAACCAAAACATGGTTGGATTGTCTCTTAACTATGAAGACTCCTGCTGTGACTGAGATGGTAGGAATTGTAAGTGCCAGTTTGTCCTGTCTAGCCTGCATGAAACACTGTATATCAACATACCAGTAGCTAGCAAACTACAGAGTGGGTGTATGTTGTGCAGACCTTGCTCTGCTCAGCCGTAATCCACAAATATCAGGATTTGTTCATTTATCGTCTCTTATGCATCCTTTCAGAACTTGTTCTTTGTATGTTTTTAAACACAAAACGGGAAGGTTCAACAGGAAAAGTGCTTGCTTAATTGAGGCAGAAATTGATTTTAATCCTCCCTAGCTCCGTAGGATTTATTTTGTGCAGAGGGGGAAAAAAAGGCATCATTGAAAACATTTGGACAAATACAGTGAGTCATTGGGAAAATGTATTAAGTTAATTAGCAACCCATGTAATAGTAGATGGGAGCTTTGCTTTCATACAGCACAGTACTGATTAAAGAAAGAGACATTCCTTATCTGAATCTTAATCTGCATCCTATTGGAGAGAAACTAGCGGAGTTCATTTTGTTAACTGACAATTTACAATCATTGTGTTTTTAATTCCAAATATGGTTAGAGTGAGTTCTCTACCTTACCCTACAAATGCTAATGGGAAGACAGCACAGCCATACTTATAAATTAAACCCCCATATACTATACAGAGATTGCTGAATATATATCGCCTTCAGTGGGGGCACAATTTTATTATTTATTGCAGTTGCTCCTCTTGTGCAGCTGTTACTCATTTCTAGGTATTTTTCACTTCACATTTATAGCCATCAATTCCTGACAGATCCTTTTATGACAGATCCTTTTCCCATAGGGAAATGCAATTCCCAATGCATTCCTATCGGAATTCTGAGACTCATCCACATATTTCTAACTTTAATGCTTTCCTTCACTGAATATCTGAGGCCAAGAAGGACTGGGCAAGACCATATTTGGTCTGTGCCATTACTGTTCCTTTTCTGCCCAGCAAACAGAACTACTCAAGCCCTCTGCAGCAGTCTCAGCCCAGTTCAGCCTTGGAAAAAAACAAATGGCGCCCTTAAATCCCACCGGGTGCTTGATCTTGCAATCTTCCTGCCTTCAGTGGCAGCAATATTAACACTAGGCCATCAAGCCAGCTCTACCTTACATTTCGTTACAAGTTAGTTTTTTCAGGATGTTTTACATGGATGGTCTCCATAGTCCTGGAAACCACAACATGGTATGGCAACAATATCATATATGGCAACATTTCAACACCAGGCAAGAGAATTTTGTCTGAGACAGATAGGTTTGTGTTGGGAGAGGACCCTCAAGAAATTTTGAAATACAAGATTTAATTTTCTATATCTTAAAATATATTAGACCACATGAAAACAAAGGTTTGTGCATATTTCATTGTAACACTGGTATATTTAAAAAAAACACACAGAGTATATATATAATAAGATTTCCCTTCTGTGTGTCCTCTCTTTCCATTTCTTTTCTCCTTTGGCTTTCTAAAGTATCTCTCTCTGTTTCTTTTCTTCCACCTTTTTCCCTGTTTTCCTACAATATTTCCCACACCCATACTGTTTATTAAAACTTACAAACTTATACCATGCCAACTAAAAAACCCCAAACAGTTTTGTTTAATCTCTTTCACTTGAAGAGACTTCTGTGATCCGTTATTGTTCCTCTTACATATTTCTGTTCATTCACATTCATCACTTTCCTGTGGAAAACATCTACCTCCTTTGGTGTTCCACATTCCTTCCCCCCCCCCCCCTTTTTTTTTTAATCTCTTATCTCCTCATCCTCCCTCTCTCGCTTTTGTGCCTCGGTGCCTTTTGAGTTTTACCTTTCAGAATCCTGAATGAGACTGCACAAAACATGACAGAAGAAGTTCAAGTTAACTTCATAGGATGATGTAAGTTGGAAGAGAAACCTTTGAATATATACAGAATAAAATAGCACTGATAAGAAGCATACTTTCAATATAACAATGATGCTTTGCTCTTATATATCAATCATTTTCCATATGATGATCTCAAACTGCTATACAAAAAATAAATAAAGCCTCACAAGATTCTGGATGAGGCAGGTGAGTACTGTTATCTGCATTACAGTCAAAGCTGAGAATAAAACTTTAAGTGTAGCACTACCACAAATTGCCCTTTGCTTAAGTAGAATCTTAGGACTTTTGTACAAGGGTGAATTTCACCCAGTTCTTGTTAGGCCAACATTTCCAAACTTGGGTTCCTAAAGGAAGATGGGTAAATTCATATTTAGTAGCCTACATAAAATTGGCCTGATTTTCAGAGGTCTTGAGTACCCACAGTTCCTGTAGACTAACAGGCGCTGCTGGTACTCAACGTCTGTGAATATCAGGTAAATTTTATTTATGTGGCTAAAGTTAAACATCCAAATTGGAAAGTTTTTTCATTGGTGGTTTACCCAAAGTCACATGGAAAGTCTGGAAGAGCATATAATGCTATCTAGGGCTCTTGACTCTTAATCCTGAGCATTAGTCACGAGAAAATCTTTCTTCCATTCATCCCTTGCTGTGCCTCCATCCCAACTTTATCTCATGATGTCTTATCATTTTGTACAGTGTTTGCAAATTATTGCATCCGGTAGCTAAATGTCCCAGAGAAAAAGAAGATTACTCATCCTGTGCAGTAACTAAAAGGTTCTTCGAGATGTGTCCTCCTATTTGTGCTCCACCTTAAATGGGTCTGGCACTGCCCCCTGAGCCTGGGATAAGAGATCTTCATTAGCCGTGCCCATTGGACCGCACATACACGCCTCCTCATCTCGAACCCCCCAGTTCCTTCTTTATTGCAGAGCTTATTTTTCAGCTCCAAAGCAGAGGGGAAGAGGGCAGGTAGGGGAGCACCCATAGGGACATAGATCTCAAAGAACCTCAGTTACTCCACAGGGTGAGTAAACTTTTCTTCTTCTTCTGAGGGATGTCCCTGTGGGTGCTGCACTGTAGGGGACTATAAAGTGATGCCCCTAGTTGGAAGGCTGGGCTTTGCAATGGCATTTAATGCAGATGATAGGACAGTGTGTCCTAGCAGAGTACCTGATGCTGCATCATGAGTAATGACGTAGTGACGGCTAAAAGCGTCCATGGATGCCCATGTGGCTGCTTTGCAAATGTCAGCAATCAGGACATTGTAGAGAAAGAGGCAATTAAGATGAAGAGAGAGTGGGTGGAATGTGCTTGAGTTCCAGTAGGTGATTGTTGATTATGCAGTTGGTAGGACAGGTGTATACACTGCAAGATCCACTTGGAAAGGTTTGCTTAGAAATGGCTGCGTCTTTCGATCTTTCAGCAATTGATAGGGATAAGTATGGCGATCATCTGAAAGGTTTAGTTCTGTCCATGTAGAACGCTAATGCTTGTCTGACATCCAGGTGTATAATGCTGCCTCCTGCTGGTTGCAGTATGACTTTGAAAAGAAACAGGGAAGGTGGATAGGTTGTTTGCAATGGAAAAAGGATGGTACCTTGGGTAAAAATTTAGAATGTGGATGTAACATAAGCTTGCCTTTATGAAAAGTCTTGTATGGGAGGTATGCCGTGAGTGATCCAATTTCAACAACCCGATGGGCGAAGGTGATAGCGACAACAAATGCTTTTTTCACGCATAAGTGAACGTAAGAACACATTACTATTGGTTCCAACAGCGGTCTAGTAAGAGAACATAAGACAAGGCTGGGGTCCCAAGCTGGGGTAGGAAGGGAAAGATGTATGTGAAGGGAAAGATTTTGGAGGCCTTTCAGGAAGTTTTTCATGAGAAGGTGGGTGAACGCAAAGTGGCTGTCAATCTTGGGGTGAAAGGCTGTGACAGCTACCAAGTGCACATGAATGAAGTTGGTGGATAACCACGATCTTTTAAGGTGTAAAATATAGTTCAGGATGAGCAGTAATGGAGCACGCATTGCGTTGACATGATTGCAGGCACACCAGGATTGGAATCTAGTCTATTTGTGGAGGTAAGTGCATCTAGTTGTATCACATCTGTTATTCAAAAGTACTTGTTTAACTGCCTCTGAACAAGTCATTTCTGAATTCCAGAACCATGGAGGAACCATGCCTTCAGGTGGAGTAGCTGTGGACTGGAATGGAGGATTCGACCCACATCCTGTAAAAGGAGTCATGGAGTTGGTTGCAGAGTGATTGGAGGGCACGCCACCATGCAAATAAGGTAAGTATGCCAGATCTGTCATGGCCATATCAGAGCTAAAAAGATGACTCAGACTCTGTCCTCTTGGATCATGTGGAGTATTCTGAACAGAAGGGAAAAGGGAGGAAAGGCATAGAGCAGTGGTGCATCCCATGCGAGGAGGAATGCATCTCTCAGGAATCTGAGTCCGAGGCTTACTCTCGAGCAAAATTGAGGACATCGGGCATTCTCTGCTGTGGCAAAGAGATCTATGGTGGGGAATGCCCAGGGACTGAAGATGTGGTGAAGAGTTCCCATATCCAGCTCCCACTCATGATCTTTGGAGAATCTCCTGCTCAATGAGTCTGCTGTAGTGTTCTGGTGTCTAGGGAGGTGTGCGGCTGAGATGGTGATGTCATGCTAGATACATCAGTTTAATAATTTATTGCTTCCGAGCATAGTGGGACCTTGCACCACATTGCCTATTGATGAAGAACATGCAGGCAATATTGTCCATCATGACTCCAATGTGTGATCAATGATAGAAAATGTTGGCAGGCATTTCAGACCGCTCATAACGCTAGGAGATTGATGTGTAGGGTGGATTCCGTTAAGGACCTACCCTGCACTGTATGGGTCTGAAAGTGCACTCACCAACTGATTAAGAAGGTGTCAGCTGATGGCGGTTAGTTGATGATGCTGATCGAAGGAAAGGGACCCCGACAGAAATGTTTTTGGATTATCTCCACCAGAGTAATAAGTCCTTGACCTTGATAGGCATGAGGAGTTTGTGAAAGTTGTGTCTGTGAGGTGCATGTCCGTAGCTACTCCTGGAGACGCTGCATGTGCAATTATGCGTACTTTACCATGAATGTGGCCACTGCCATGTGGCCGAGAAGCTGGAGACACATCCTGGCTGAGACCTGGGGACAGGTTCTCACCATGGATATGAAATTGACTATTGCCAAAAATCTGTGAGCTGAGAGGAAGGCTCTGGCTTGTATGGCATCCAGCTGTGCCCTGTTAAATTCCAGGTGTTGCACTGGTGTCAGGGTAGATTTTTCTGGGTTCAAGAAGTGGTCCATTGTCATTCGTACAGCATGAAGGACATCTGGTTCAGAGTGGGCCTTGAAGAGACTGTCTAAGTATGGAAATATGACGATGCCCTCTTTGCGTAGGTAGGCAGCCACTACCACGAGGATTTTGGAGAACACTTGAGGGGCTGTATTGAATCTGAAGGGCAGTACTTTGTATTGATAGTGATCAGTCCTCATGATGAATTGGAGGAACCGTCTCTGGGCAGGGTGTATCATGATGTGAAAATACGTGTCTTGGAGGTCGAGGGCTGAGAACCAGTACCCCTGTTCCAGTGCTGGGATAATGGTGGACAGGATAACTATCTTGAAGCATTGCAGTTTGATGAATTTGTTGAGGTTTCAAAGGTCTAGGACTGGCCTCCACCCACCAGATTTCTTTTGGATCAGAAAATAATGGGAGTAAAAACCGTTCCTGCTGTGCTGGGATTGGACCAATTCTATGGCTCCTAGTTGCAGAAAGTGGTTTATTTCTTCTCATAGAATGTGTTCATGAGAAGGATCCCTGAAGAGGGACTGGTGTGGGGGAGGACAGTGGGGGGTGATAGATAGGAATGGGATGGAGTATCCTTCCTTGATGATCTCTAGAACTCACTTGTCTGAGGCAATTAGCCACCACAATGGAAAGAAAGGGGCTAAACGGTCACAAAACTAGTGGGAAGTTGGAGATGGTTGTTGTGACTGGAACAGGGGGAGACTTCTCGGGCCTCAGTCACACCTTCAAAATTGTTGTTTGGCCAAAGATATGTGAGAGGTAGCCCCTTGAGGAATTGTATGTCTGTGCTTGGTAGGAGGCTTCTGTCCATGGTGTTGTGTGTATTGTACTGTCACTGAGGAGCAAACAGCGGTGGTCAGGATCGTGGGGAAGGTTGGTATTTCCCCAGTCATCTTTTCGTCACGGGCGTATGAATGCCCAGAGAGCGGAGAGTTGTTTGAGCATCCTTCGGGGAGCGCAGGGACTCATCCATGCACTGTGTGAATAATTTGGAGCCCTCAAAGGGTACGTTCTCAATGGTGCTCAGTGGTGTAGCCAGGTGGAAAAAACGGGGAGCACAGATAAAAAAAAGGTGCCACCCCCTGGTACTCACCTGGCGGTGCTCTGGGTCTTCAGCAGCACTTTGGTGTTGGGTCTTTCATTCGATCCACTCTTCGGCACTGAAGGACACCCCCTGCCCCCACAATGCTGCCGAAGACTGGAGTGAGTGAAGGACCTGACGCTGAAGTGCTGCTGAAGACCCGGAGCGCTGCCGGTTGAGTAGAAATTTTAAAGGTGCCACTTCTGCTCGGTGGGGGAGTGGCCGCTGCCCCGCTGCCCCCCAGCTACCATTGGTGCTTTGTACCTCCTTAGGGAGGCCAGAGAGGTGCAACCATGACGCCCATCTCATGACCACGGCAGTCACTATGGAACAGGCAGCAGTATCTGTGGAATCTAAGGAGGCTTGTAAAGCTGTATGGGCCAAGAGATGTCCTTTGGATACAAGTGCCTGGAACTGCTCCTTCTTGTCATCAGAAAGGTCTTGGCAGAGTTCCTGTATTTTGGAATAATTGACATAATTATATTTGGTCATCAGAGCCTCATAGCTGGAGATGCAGAATTGGAGCATAGCAGATGAATAAGTCTTGCGGCCAAATAAATCCATTCACTTACAATCCCTGTTATAATGCATAGATCTAGGTTGATATTGGTGTCTTTTTTTGTGCATAGCATTGACAGCTAAGGAATTTGGAGTGGGGTGAGAAAAAAGAAATTCCATGTCCTTAGTGGGGACATAATATTATTCATCTGCCGGCTTGCAGGTTGGTGGGATGGACACTGGGGTCTGCCAGAGCACCCTGTCCATGTTGAGAAGGGCCTTGTTGACAGGGAGGGGTATTTTAGAGAATGAGTGCTAGATGTTGAGCAGTTTATGTTGTTGTTCTTTCACTTCCTCCAATTGAATCTTAAGGGAGACTGCTATCCTGTGAAACAGCTCCTGGAAGTGTTTAAAGTCATTGGCTAACATAGGGGGCAGAGGCATGATAGCCTCATTGGGGGAAGACAAGGAGAAATGGAGTGGCGGTGTAACATCCCCCTCCGATTCTTCTTCCTCATCCACTATCAGGAGTGGCTCGGTTTCTGATGGTAGAGAAATGGATGGGGATAGCAAACGTGTAGGCCTCCAGCTTTACTCTATGGGAGACTTCCTGAACTGCGATCTGTACATGGCCCATGGATCCCAGTATGGCCAATAGGGAGGGAATGGCATGTGGGGTTGCATCCATGGTAGTCCATACTAGGGCCCTGGGTCTGTTGGGGCTTGTGGCTATTGAGGACATGTAAGATGATGTGCTTTGTGCCTGTCCCGAATGTAAGGGGGAAGGCGGGGTAGTCCTCCTCCTCTTCCTCTTCTTCTATGCTGGGGAAGTATGGTGCCGTCCTAGGAGGGGAAAGGGAACAGTGCTATGACTCCAGAGAAGAGGACGGAGGTGGAGGAAGCTCGTGCCTTAGTAGTGGTGACTCAGGCAAGTCAGATACAAGTAGGTCCTTGGGGTATCTGAAGTCTTGGGGAGGTGGATGCATTGGTGCCAAGGGAGAGGTGCATTCTCTTGAGAAGCCAGCAGATGGAGTTGAGGACTTGCTCGGTGCCGAGGATGTAGTTGGTGCCAGAGGGCATGCTGGCGCTGAAAGCTTGGCTGGTGCTGCATGTTTTGTCAGCGCTGATAGAGCTGCCAGTGCTGGTGGTTTCATGGGTGCCGTGGCGCCCAAAGTTTGTTGAAGTTAAAGAAGTTCTGTATTAAAGTTTGATTCCCCATAGTTTAAATTCCAGGGTATTACTAATTAAGAGGTTTCTTGGTTTTTGGTACTGTTTCTCTCCCTCTATGTGTGAAACTTGCAAGCTGCTAACTGTGTTAGTACATTCTAAGACAGAGTCTGTTCTCAAAGCAATTCTTTGTAACAACAACTACTCACACAGAGAGAGACTCAAAGCAACACTCTGTAACAACAGAAACAGCACCCAGAAACTCCCCGCCCTTTTGTTGTATTCATCTCGTTTTAACAATTGTGATTAAAATAGAGATAGAGGATGTATGTGGATGGATGCTTGGTGTGAATAATAACTGAATGATCAGGGAGGTGCCAGCCTAAGAATCCAGTGTCCATTGGCTGAAGAAGGCGTCAAGTGGAAATAACCAGAGGACCCCCGGAGGGCAGACTGGAATCCACCCAACAGCCTCAAGAATGGGAGAACCAAAGAACAAGGTAACATCTGGCAGCACGGAGCTGTCAGGAATGTGCCATCTGCTGATTGATTCAGCAACAGCATGATGAAGCAATTCCCATAGACTGGCATAGGAAGAAATTCCTATAAAAATGGACTCTAGAAAGTGAGAACTTTGGGGTCTGATTCTGCAAACCAACTTCCAGGAGCATCAGATGAGCATCTGACAAGGCCCTGCTCCCTCCTCATGTCCAGGCCATCTGGCCAGTGGCTTGGCATGAGCAACTCTAAGGCTGGTAACTATGATAACAACCTTGCAGAACCTCTGAGTGTGTGTGCGTATGAATGAATGCGTGAATAAATATGAGATTGAATGGAATATTATAGCTATAACTAACTGCTTACTATGATTCTTTCTGTATTCACAATAAATGTGGTATTTTGCCTTTTCCCCTTTAATAAGATCCTGCTGGTTTTTATTTTATTGGTATAACAGTTGATCTGGTTGGGGCAATTGGCATCAATTTTGAAGGTCTTGCATCACAGTCTCTGGTGCTGAGAGATGGTGCCAACACCTGCAGGTCCACCTGTTTAGGGTCTTTAGACCTATGTTCAGCTCCGATACTGGAGGTACTCGGACAGTCCTTGGAGGGATGTCTCATCCCCAAAGATGTCGAGGCTCCTGACCTCACAGAGTACCAGTGTTCTGGTGGGCGGTGCCTCAGAGGGCAATGAGGGATCCCGTTTCTTCCCATCAGCTTGGGAAAGAGAAGATTTCCTCTTAGAAGAATGCGGTGAATGGGGGTCAGTGGACGACCTAGTGAAGTGTGAGAGCCACGTGGGGGAAGTGTCCGGGCCAGGGTCCGATGCCGGATGCAATGATCTCTGTCCATGAGGAGAAGTTGCAGCTGAATGTCCCACTCCTTTCTGGCCCGGGCAGTCAGGCTGTGGCAATGAGTACACTGCTGCAGGACGTGTCCCTCTTCCAGGCAGCGGATGTACTGTAGGTGGCCATCGCTTACTGGAAAGGCCTTCCGGCAGGAAATGCACCCCTTAAATCCAGGAGACCCAGGCATAAGGGTGAGGGAGAAAGCTTCCCAGTCGGGAAGGGCAGGAAGCGGGAAAATGAAATCCTAAACTATGAACTCATGGGGAGGGAAGAGGAAGGAAAACAAATTTATTTTTTAAGGGAGAGGATAATAATGGAAAGAAGTAATTACTAAACTATACTAAAAAGAATAGGTAAGGCATTATCTAACAGCTCAAAGGATAGGGGGGCTCTGCTGTAGATTCTGTCCCAGACCAAGGGTGGTTACGGAGGAACCAGGGGGGCGGTTGGACCGCACAGTGCTATATATACACATGCTGCTCATGGTGTGAGATGGGGAGGTGCACATGTGCGATCCAAGGGACACTGCTAATGAAGATCTCTAATCCCAGGCACAGGAGGCGCTGCTGCACCCCCCTACAGTGGAGCATCCATAGGGACATCACTTGAAGAAGAATAACTGATTACAGCATGCAACATGTTGTAGGGGTTTCATACAATGAGCCTGTTATATACTCCATTTCAAGTAGTAGTATTACAGAGGTATAATTATAATAATTAGTTCTTTGAAGTAACATAACTGAGGCCACTGTGGAAATTTACATACCTGTACATATATCCAGCCTACCGATATCACATAAATGCTCAGTTGTGTGTGTGTGTGTTCAGCAAACTCCTACCGTGCTGATTTGGACCAGTGTGTCATTCCAACTACATGTTTTGATAGATGTTCATAGTCTCAAAAATGTGACTCAAAGGAATATCTCTATTTTACAGATGGAGTAACTGAGGCACAGAAGAGTGAAGTGATTTGCCCAAGCTGACATGATGAGTCATTAGACAGACAAGGTGGGTGAAGATAAAATCTTTTAATCAGACCAACTTCTGTTGGTGAGAGAGACAAGCTTTTGAGCCACACAGAGCTTTTCTGTAGATTTGGGAAAGGTACTCTAAGGATTACAGCTAAATGTAAGGTGAAACAGAATGTTTAAGTAGTTAGTACATATTTTAAGGCAGACATTTTCAAATGGGGAAACAAGCATGGAATGTATTCTTGGGGTGTGTGAGAAGCTTTAGTGGGGAAAAATGTGCTCTGCAAATTTTACCCACAGCAATGAATAATTAGCAAAATTCATTTCTCCAGCCAGATCAGGTCCTCAGATGGTGCTGTGCATTTGACTCTAGATAGCAGAGATGACCCATAGTTGCCAATAGCACTGGGGGGGAGATAGTGAGGGCTGCAGCTCCAGCAGATGTTACTGAGCACGCTCAGTCCATTTAATTCTGTGAGCATGCTTAATACAAGCCAAGCAGCAATTCTTGCAGGTGCATGTGACCCTGTGTGCTGCACCTACTTGTCACCTGTGGAAGATGATACCGTGCATTTTGACAGATTTAGATTAACTTTGCATAGCATTATACAAAGTTGTTGCCATCTGTACGTTAATCTGTTTGCTACAACATGGTGTGCACATTTAATTGTAAGCAGGGACCACAAGCACTGTTTTGCTTTTGCTCTTCTTACAATGGATTGTTGGTTCATTCATTCAACAGGAAAAAAAAAACTCGAGTGAAAAACAAAGAAGCCAAAACTGATGTGAAGTGAAGCATGGCCACCATATATATCCGTATATGTATTTGTATGGCAGGGGTGGGCAGTTGTGGAAGGACAAACTAGGACAGACACAAAGAAGGGAGGTGGGATCAAATAAGTTTGTGAACCACTGTTCTAAGGGACCATTTAAGGTAGAGTGGCCCGTTAATACCTCTACAAAAGGACAAAAAGAAGGCATTAGTGGGTTACAGATTGTTGTAATAAACTATAAATCCATCTTGAATGGTCCCTTACAATATGTGCTAACTACTTATGCTAAACAATCTGTTCCACCTTGCATTTAGCTGTGACAGTCAAATACCTCTCCCAGACTTGAAGAAGAGCTCCACGTGACTCAAAAGCTTGTCCCTCTCACCTACAGAAGTTGGTCCAAAAAAAGATACTATCTCACCCACCTTGTCTCTCTAATAGCCTGGGACCAAACACCCTACAACTACACTGCTACAACATAGGATGAGTCATTGGTAGTATCAAAAATAGAATCCAGGACTGATTCACTCCGATGCTTGGTCCACTGGATCATACTGGCTCTAAACAAGAGAGCTGTATGCAAATGAATAAAGATTGAGGGGAGGTAATAGAGACAAGACAGAGAAGAGGGAAAGAGCAGTGATTGGTTGATTTACCTTTGATGTCATAATCTCAGGAGGAAGGATGTCAGAATCCCATCATTGAACAAAGAGCTGCGCAGAGCACAGCTAAGGAGGAGGAGGAATGGAGTAGGGGACAGGAGGGAGATTTGCCTCTGAGGTCATAATCCTACTACCCAACAATGAGCTTTTCATAGGGTTATAACAGAGGGAAGGAAGAAAGCAGAAGCAGGAGTAATCTGAATGGGGACAGGTGTATAGTGCATCAGCAGGATACGCACCTAGGAATCAAGGAGTCAGTGTTTAAACTCCACCTTGGAATGCCCTTGCAAAACAACAAAGGGAGGAGAGGACTCGTGCAGTATAAATACAGTAGGCTTCAGGGGAGTGAGGATCAGGGTAAAGCAGTTAAGTCTTGCAATTCCTTGCCTGGTCCATCTTTATCTACATATATTGATGTGGAAAAAGCAGTCAGAAGCTTGCCCTTTTTACTATAAATTTACTTTCTAAATAGACCAACGGTAGCCTTCATATAAGCAAAACACATCTTGCTGTAAAAATATATTAAAAAAAAAACCCTTGTGGAAAATACTTTCATATTGAATATTTAAAAAAATAGTGCAAGATGTTGACTTATTAACCTTTAAGATAACTAGCCTATTTAGTCTGCTACAATGAGGGTTTTATTTGATATTGTGAATAATTAAAAATAACAATTAGAAAAAGCTCTATCTGAATTGTCAGCTATATAGATAAACCTGGATTGATAACCAAGCTGGAGTGCTTGTTTTTTCTGGCAGGAATATTTTGTAAAGATTTAAGCATTCAAGAGTAGCCAGACTGTTTGGAATGTTAGAATTCCAAGGCAATACAGAGCAGGATACTATTACAAACATCTCAGAGGCAGCAAGAAATATCTTACTGGCAATGGGTAAATCAAAACTGTACTCGGGCCACTTTCCAGCTTCAGGAAAATAGGGGACTGTGAGACCAGCTTGTTTGATGAATGATTGGATTATGCCTTTAAACTTTGCCAGGCTTTACTTGTGGTTACTTTTTCAATTGCTGTATTTTTATTTATGTTTCCTCTATTTGGAACATTGATCATTCAGAACCAAAACGTTTCAAAAAAATTCATGTGAAGCCCATTAGTCCTGCAACAATAAATTCTCATTTAGCAATCCTTGGAGAATGAGTGTATCAAGAAAGTTATATATCCTTTCACAGCAAGAGTTAAAATTAAAATTAAAATTAAAACAGAATCGTAAAGGTCTATCACAAACTGTATATAATAAATTAGGGTTCTATGCATCTATTTTTCATATAGAGTTTTTAAACAATTTTTTATTTAAGTGTATTCACCATTTGCATTATAGCAAAAAAGGAAAAAAAGAAAATAACCAATTTCAACTTTGTCCTACCTGATATAGAAGGAATCTCAAAGTTGCCATTGATTTAAAAGTCAAGCCTTTGTAGACCTATTCTTTGTTGTTTTCCTACAGATCCATAGTTGTTGCATTTGAATGAGCATATATTTTAAGGTTTTATGAGGTATAGTTTTTCTTTATATCTTACCATTTTTACCACCTGAAACTTTTTTAGTAAGTTTCCAACAATCTAATTATGATTGCAATATAATAAACGCCATTGGAGTAATAGTTTTTTTTTAACGTAAAAGAAGGAAAGGGCCACCGTATGTGGGATCATCAAATAAGGGGATGCTTTCAAATTTGCATTCCTTAATAAAATATTGACTTCAGTACAGCTTATGACGTCTCTCCTGGACTGATGCATGAGCTATGAAATTAGTTTGTATTGATGAACCAGGTAAAGCCCACAACATATTGTCTTATTGGTCTCAGATCTATCCAATTTAATTTATTTGCAATTCTAAAGTGTCTACTACAGTACTACTGACTGGGCCCTGTACATGGATTATTTTTAAAAGAAACTGTCCTAGACAGTCCTGCACCCTACTCTTGTTTAATTGTGAGCTGCTTGTTTTGAGTGTGGTCCAGTTTATCTAATGCTACGGTTCTTCGGGAACACCATGGTGAAGAGGTGATTTTTACAGTATTACCTCCGAATATTAAACTCCTCTTCCTGAACTCTCCTTTAGACAGGGCGATCCAGAGCCTTGGGCTTGCTGTTAAGAATGCTGTATCACAGACTCCTTCTAATATGTGCTTGGACTCTGTTATACATAGGGCTTGTTTTCACTGCAGAGTTAATGTGGGGTCTTACACAGATGTTGCCCCTAAACTGTCTGGTCTGATGTGGTGGTACTTTACATCAAGGCTAGGTGGCCTGCCCTATAGGATAAACTTCAAGTGCTGCTAATATGTGAGCTGGTAACCTGCCCACTTTGCAGTGAGGACACAGGTTAAACCACTCAATGCCTTCCCACAATTCCTCCTCTGTGCCCAGAAGGACAGACCAGTTCTCTGGAAGAGAATCATACAGCAGCTCAGTTTACTGCAGTGGCAAGAACCATGGAATATGACCCCACAAGTCCTAACGACATAAACCAGTAAGTGCAGAGCCAGTAACTCTGGTATGGCTTTGCAACACGTCTGTTTGCACCCAAGCTAGGCTAACCCAGATGTTGCTCACCTGGGTTAGCTCTGCAGTAATGACATACATTTGATTGTCAAGAACCCCTTGAAAATATGGACCGAGTATATTGGATGCAACAGTGTTTGAATTTGCAGAGAGCCTGAAACAGTAGCTGAGGGCTGTGAACAGCCTAGTTCTTTCCAATTGGTGCTTCAGTTGCCAGAAGTGATACTTTAAATGTCAACACTTAACTATTTCAGTGCTCATCAAAACATATAAGACTGAAGAGAAGGTACACCTCTACCCCGATATAACGCGACCTGATATAACACAAATTCAGATATAATGCGGTAAAGCAGCGCTCTGGGGTGGGGCGGGGGCAGGGCTGCACGCTTCAGTAGATCAAAGCAAGTTTGAAATAATGCGGTATCACCTATAACATGGTAAGATTTTTTGGCTCCTGAGGACAGCGTTATATTGGGGTAGAGGTGTACTAGGAAAATCTACACAATCTATTGAGTGACAGCTCATTTTGGGTAGGCCTTTAAAAACATCACACTAGTGTTTTTAATATTCCTGTAGGAGAACTCTATTTCCCAAATTTTGAGAAGCCTTGCCTTATCACTTTAAGGGCTTTGTAAATTGGTTCCAGAGCTTGAAATGGATGTAGTAGTGAACAGGAAGCAAGAGCAGTTTGAAGATTTTTGCTTCTTCTTCACTCTTCGGTGTGTCCTTTTTAGGAGATTTTGGTATTATTTGCCTCAGTACATAATCTCTAGTCTTCAAAATATTTCAGTTTCAAAGTTTTTAATCTAGTCAATATGAATATGAAGCCAAACCCAGAAGTCCACTGATATCACATCACTGAGGTCAACTGGAGTTTTGCCTGATTAAGGACTTCAGGATTTGGCCCATCATAAGTGCCTGAAAATACTGATACCTGAGGAGCTTCTGTGTAACTCAAAAACATGTGTTGAGTTGGTCCAATAAAACATATTACCTCATCCACCTTCCGAAAATATTGCAGTCAGATAGAAACAGAAATAATAATTGTGCATTTAGTGGCAAGTTCTATCCTCTCCTGAAGCAGAACTGCATACTCATGGGGGGGGGGATTCTGCACAACTGTGCATGCACAAAATTCATGTCTCCCACAGATTTTTTTTCCTCCACAGAATATAGATTCTGCTGGAGAGGGGCCACAAGTAGAGCTTTCACCCACCAGGGGCTGCTGTGGCACCAGAAGAGAGGGTACCCAGCTGGCAGAGAGGGCGGGGGAGAGGCTGCATTCCTCACAGCAGGGCCAGGTGAGGAGGCATGGGACAGACGGAGCGGGGTACATGGGGATGCTGAGGCGGTCACAGACTGAAGTTCAGAAGGGCTAGCTGGGGCATGGGGTTAGGAGCTAGTGGGGTGACAGCATTGACCCAGGAACTGAACGGGAGGGAGGCTTCAGGGCCACATGGAGAGAGGGGCTAGGGTGCAGGGCCACACATGGACAGGGGGGAGGAGAGTGTAGGGCCACATGGGGACGGTGGGTTCAGGGGCAGATGTGTCTAACTGAATGGGAGAGGCTAGGGGTCTGTAGGGGGAGGCTCCCCAACTCCCTAACAACCCCCCCCCAACCCACTCCATACTTCTCCCACCCACACCCAACAACCTTCCAGGTTCACTCCTAGGCTCCTTCCCTCTCCCTCAGCTCCTCCATTACCCCTGACTCCCCCCAGTCTTTGCACAGCTTCTGAGTGGGGCAGGAAATATGGTTCTGTATTGCAGTTTAAATTAATTACTCAAAGTTCTGTATTAGTATGCCTAGTAAGGAATCTATTTGTCAAAAAATCATTTCCTGAACCTTTTTTTTTTTGGTCTCTATTGTTACAGACATAGTTACTGACAGGTATTTTGAAATAAATTACCAAACTAAGTGAAACTGGCAGGATTATATTGTGTTATTTTGACAAATAAAATATGCAGAGTTTTTAAAATGGTGTGCAGAATTTTTAAATGTTTGGCACAGAATTTTTAATGTTTTGATTCAGAATTCTCCCCGGAGTAACTGGTGTAGTTTCACTGTGCATGAAAGATGGGGAGCAGGATTTGGAAAGGGTGTGTGCAGTGCCTTCATGCTGGAGGGCCCAATTCTGAGGAAATCCCTACATAAAACACGTGAAAGGGGATGAGAATTGCTAGGTTAGGGCAAGGCTAGAGTATAAATATCTTGCAGTCTGTTAATTTCTAAGATTCTGCAAACAATAAAAGTATGAGACAAGTCATGTATAATTATATAAGCTACAAAAAAATTTCTCAAAAAAATGGTTTGTGATTTCTGTAAGAGTCTAATGCTGAAGTTCTCTTGGAGTTTAAGGGAAAAAATTCTCTATATAGAAAATAATCAGTCCCATATATCATACCTCAGTGAGCAATAAGAAAAAAAAACAGAAGAACCGTTATTGTGACAGATTGTTTTTAACATAATGAATATTTAATATCTTGACTGGACTTTCATCAGGTGAAAACATTGAGAGAATTGCAACTGGCAATCCTATCCAATAGGCTTTCAGTTGTTAGAAAATAAAACCAATATGATGGTATGTAATATAGGACTCAATAGTATGAAAAGACTGCATGCCAAGATAAATTCATTTGCATATGAATAAATTGACTAGCCCCAGTTCCTACCATACTGACGAGCTAAAGCTTTTGAAGCAATAAAATATTTATTCAAGGGATAATCAATTGACAGATTGTAAAATAGAGTCTCCTTGTAATTGATAATTATAAAGCACTTGGAATTTTAGTGGTTTTTCAGCTAATAGGAATGCTTGATTAACTAAATAACTTATCTTTGATACCTATCTTGATCAACATATAATGATGAGGAGGAGTGGCTCCATTCACCAAAAGGGCAAAATGTCAGTTATGGTTGAACAAGCAGTGGTGAGACTGATGTTAACCTTACCAATTGCTAGCCTGTCTGTAGTCTCCATTTCCAGAGAAAGTATTTGAGTGAATGGTAATGGATCAATGCCAGTTACACTTCAAATCCACAGATTTCTTGGCTCCACATCAATCTTATTTCAAATCTGGTATGGAAAAAGAATTGTAGTGAGGTGCTTGGTTGATAAGTGAAGGAAAATGTAAGGTGTGCATGTTGATATTTATCAGGCTGTTTCTGTGCCATCTATTTTGGGTCATATGCCAGACCTATGCAAAAACTGTCCTCATGGTTAGGGTGCTATTGGATCTACCTTTACTCATGAATTTCAAGATTTTGGTGCCTTATGCTATAACTAGGCAAGCAAGTGATCCTGAAACAAAACTGTTGCTTAAACATTTTTTTTTAAATCACTGGTCAGTTAAAGTAACTAATTTCAACTAATGTTTTCACTGAAACAATTTAAAACAAGTTAACCAAAACATTAGGGCTATCAAGTGATATAAAAAACGTAATTGTGATTAATCGCACTGTTAATCAATAATAGAATACAATTTAAATATTTTTGGATATTTTCTACATTTTTCAAATATATTGATTTCAATTACAACACAGTACAACATGTACAGTGCTTACTTTATATTATGTTTCATTATAAATATTTGCACTGTAAAAAAAAAACTAAATCGTATTTTTCAATTCACCTAATACAAGTACTTTAGTTCAATCTCTTTATCATGACAGTTGAACTTACACATGTAGAATTATGTACAAAAAATAACTGCACTCAAACATAAAACAATGTAAAACTTTAGAGCCTACAAGTCCACACAGTCCTACTTCTTGTTCAGCCAATCACTCAGACAAACTAGTTTGTTTACATTTGCAGGAGATAATGCTGCCCACTTCTTGTTTACAATGTCACCTGAAAGTAAGAACAGACATTTGCATGACACCGTTGTAGCCAGCGTTGCAAGATATTTACTCGTCAGATGCACTAACAATTCATATGTTCCTTCAGGCTTTAACCGCCGTTCCAGAGGACATGCATCCATCGTGATGACTGGTTCTGTTTGATAACGGTCCAAGTGGCGTGTACTGATGCATGTTCATTTTCATTATCTGAGTCAGATGCCACCAGCAGAAGGTAGATTTTCTTTTTTGGTGGTTTGGGTTCTGTAGTTTTCGCATCGGAGTGTTACTCTTTTAACTCTTCTGAAAGCATGTTTGACACCTCCTCCCCCTCAGATTTTGGAAGGCACTTCAGATTCTTAAACCTTGGGTTGAGTGCTGTAGCTATCTTTAGAAATCTCAGATGGGTACCTTCTTTGTATTTTGTCAACTCTGCTGTGAAAGTGTTCTTAAAATGAACAACATATGCTGGATCATCATCCGAGACTGCCATAACATGAAATATATGGCAGAATGTGGGTAAAACAGAGCAGGAGACATGTAATTCTCCCCCAAGAAGTTCAGTCACGAATTTAATTAACACTTTTTTTTTTTAAATGAGCATCATCAGCATGGAAGCATGTCCTCTGGAATGGTGGCTGAAGCATGAAGGAGCATACGAATGTTTAGCATATCTGGCACGTAAATACCTTGCAATGCCGGCTACAACAGTGCCGTGAGAACGCCTATTATTTACAATTTCACCTGAAAGGGAGAACAAGGGGGCAGCATTTTCTCCCGTAAATATAAACAAACTTGTTTGTCTGAGCGATTGGCTGAACAAGAATTAGGAGTGAGTGGATTTGTAGGCTCTAAAGTTTTACATTTTTTTGGTTTTGTTACATAACTGCACTCAGAAACAAAACAATCTATATTTGGAAGTTGCATTTTCATGATAAAGAGTTTGCTCTTCAGTACTTGTATGAGGTGAATTGAAAAATATTATTTCTTGTTTATCATTTTTACAGTGCAAATATTTGTAATAAAAATAATATAAAGTGAGCATTGTACACTTGGTATTCTGTGTTGTAACTGAAATCAATATATTTGAAAAATGTAGAAAAACATCCAAAATATTTAATAAATTTAAATTGGTATTCTGTTGTTTAACAGTGTAATTAAAAGTGCGATTAAATTAATCACAATTAATTTTTTAAAGTTAATCATGTGAGTTAACTGAGATTAGTCAAGAGCCCTATAAAACATACATAAGCTCACCCCTATTACATTAGCAGAAGTAAACAGTGCTATACAATTTCCCCCCTGTGGGAAATCTTCAGGACCTGACAGTTGCTCTGTGGCTTCTATCAAAAATATAGTGTCCATTTACCATGTTTACTATCCTTAAAGCTCTGAGAGATATATAAACAGAGTAAAACTCTAACCAACTGTGCAGCCTATATGTCTTTTCCACTAAACCTAAATAGGGCCAGTCACTGGTGGGGCAAGAACATGCGAGAGTGCACAATTACCTAATCAAAACTGATTTATATAGAGCCAAAACCCTGGATCCAAACACCCCCAATTCCCTTGCAGGATCAAGGCCCTAATTAGTTACTGTGTCCCCATCACCATAATATCTAAGCACTTAGATTTCCAGCTACTCTAGAAATCTGTCTGCATTCACAATACTTTTTAATTCAGGAAAAAACACAAGGCAAAATAATTCATTTTAATTTGTGCAATATTCTTTAAATGTCAAAGAATCAGAATATAGTAAGATTAGCTCTATGCAATATCACAGGTTTTATATTTGTTAGTGGAAAAATAAATCAAACTTCAAAAATTTTAAATTTCCTTAACTAAAAGTTAGTGAAGGGCTGTTAAAACATGCAATTTAGACAACTTTTAAAATAAGCCTGATTAATTCACCATTTTAAAAATAGCCACTTAAAAAACACAGAAGTTAATGAAACCTAAAGTTCATTTGTTGCTGATAGCTACTTTGAAGCTTGTGGAGAGATTCTGTATATAGAGTACTTCTGCTGACATTCTTTTTAGTTTCTCTCACTTTCCAGAGCCTAACCAGGGAGGGGAAGTACTTAGAAATTTTCTGGTGAAAATAATAGACTAAAGTCCTCCTGTTGGCATGGAGACAGGAATAAAATGAATCCATTGCAATGGAAAATTTGTCAAAAAAATGTGTATTTTTAGCATACTTTGGTGGGCGGCCTTTTAAAAATTGTAATCTGTTGTCTTCCATTAAAGCATCCCAGCTTTCAGGGACATCATTTCTGGTTTGTATACTTTACTTTTATTTCTATCATTTTTGTTTTAGTAATCTAAAGCACTATTAATCTCTGACTAGTAATTTGAGTAATTTTATAACTCATCATGCTCACTTCAAACCTAAAGGGTCCATCATGAATGCTGCTCTTGTTAACACAGAGCAGATTTACTACCAACTGTCCTTCTTTGGTGAAAGATACCTGCTGCTTCCTTGGGGATTTTTTTTCTTTTGAACATTTCTAGCTTTGAGCAGGCTCTGCCCCATGCTCCCCCTAATTATCTGCATTGCTTTCTTCAGAGGTGACTCATCACATTACTTTTGGCTGGAGACCCCTCCCCACAATTCTTAGACTTGTGTAAAAAATTGTTTTGCATAGGGTACCCTACCACATTTCTTATTTATGAAACATAATACACCTTAGACTGCATCCTATGCAGTATGTGGTGTAATAAGTGAAAATTCATCACCCTGGTTACTGCTAAATGATACCTGTCAGCAGGACTTCTCCCTGATAGAGCCTTGCAACCTGACCTGATGGGACCCAACAACCTGTATCTGTTCAGGTCAGGTCTGAAAACAACCCAACATTCTTGGACTTGGGTTGGGTCATCTCTGATCACCTCCTCCTGCCCTTGGGGTTGGTGCAGCAGCAGCTGCATGCCCTGCTCCTGCCAGCTGCCACCACATTGCTAAACTCTGTGTACCAACAAGTCACAGTGCCTCTTACTCTGCAGTGTGCAGAGCTCAGTGAGGTAGTGGTGCCTGGGGGAGCCGGCCAGGTTGAGGCGACTAGAGATGGATCACAGGCACAGGGCCTGGGAGCAGGAAGCCCTCACCAGGACAAGTCCCACAGATAAGGTGGCAGCAGCACTGACACAGGTTGTGGGGAAGAGTAGGGGTCAGATCAGTTTTTAAAATGACTGGATGCTCTCGGATCAGGTTTGGGATAACTGTGCTCATGTCAGGCTGGGCTTTACATTGGGACCAACCAGACCTCTGATGCTCCTAAAAATACTTCTGAAGACCTTTAGAATGAAACAAACCACATCAGTGTCAGGTATTTTCAAAACCATTTCCAGGAAATAGTAGAGGAGAATACTGCTTGGCTCTCCCTTTCTGACTTCCCATTACACATATATTTGTTTGCAAAGTGGTACAATTGCCCTCCTCCTGGTTATGATTTTTTTAAATGGAAAAGCATCAAATAGATTCTCCAGGCCCTTACCCCTCCTCTCTATGATCAAACTAGGGTTGGGGAGATATCAAATTAAGAGGTGGGAATTTTTGTGGCAGTCTCTTGTTAAAAATGTTGGTAGCTCTTCACTGGATTGAAAATCATTACCATGTGAGCCAATGGCCATGGTGGTCTATGTTAAAGAAGTTGAAGGCCAGTTTTATAGTGGACTGAAGTCTACATTATCACCCTTCTAGCTACAATTAGCTGAACAAGGATTAAATGAATTTGAAGACTGAATTATCTTCTCATCCCATAGATAGTATCTGTCAGAGTTCAGGCACAATGATGCATTCCTTTCTCTCAGGAAAACTTCTACTGGTAAATTTAGTTTAATCTTTCACTGGAGCACAGAACTGTTTTTCAAAAGTAATTGTAGTGACACTGAATTAACTCATATTTAGTATCTGAACATCAGTTTGGTCACTTAGCTTTCCACTGGCGTTCTCCTTTGTAAATATGCTGGATATGATGGCTCCACCGGGTAATAACTCCAGACTCTAAAGGTGACTGATCATAAATGGTGGAGACACACCATCTAGTGGTTTAATGTTTAAAACTCATGTTCTTCAATGAGTGCAGTAGCCAGTGTTCTGCATTTTATATTGATTGAGTAAAGGAAGAGAGGGATGGCTCAGTATGTTTGGCTTTACGGGGGAGAGGGAGAGTATGTTTGTTTCCTTACTGGGTTTAGTAGGTTTTGGGATTCTATGCATCCAATTTCTTATTACAGGCATATCAATACTTTTCAACTGTAATTGGTCAGATCTATGTTAATGCAGATTCTATTCTTACATACTAGAACATTTTCCAACATGCGTTTCCACTATCAGAGTATATATGAAAATTGCTTTATTCCTCATATTAGGCTTGGTAGAAGTGACACTCAGCATGTAATGGTCCTAATGGATTTTAGAAAAACCACAGAAATTACAGACAGAATCGGCACTGGAACATCTGTTCTATTCCCCAGCTAATACAGTTTCATCCATTGAGGTATATTTAATAGTGCTTTAAAAAAAATCACCGAAAGTGATGTTCCTATATAAACATTCCTATTAAACATGGCTGGTTTCCTGATTAGAGAGAGACCAGTTGGAGCCACTCCAGTCTAAGTCCAGTTTGTTTTAGATGAAGAATCGAATTTAAACACAATTATATGTTCTTGAAAATCCTTGTAACAACTTTCAAAGAAAGTCCCATTGTGGTTAAAAAAAACAAAAAGCATTGGGGTGTGAGAGGGGCATGAATTGTAACTGCTGCCAGGATAAAAGCCTTTTTGTTGATCTGTGGCAGTAATATTGTAATCCAGAGCACATTACCCTGTGAGTTGCCTCATTTAAAAAGAAATCTGCAAACAATTCTTACTATAATGCAGGGCTGGTAGCATCGCCCATCATGAAGGTAATTAAGACACTTTCCATTGTAAGACCCTGTTTTCAATTGCTTAAGTTTGCCAAACTTTAGCCATTTGGGCTGAAATTTTCAATGCCAGATTGTCTGCCTCAGGCTGACTTTTTAAAAAAAAAATTCAGTCAAAATATTTCAGACATTCCTGGGAAGGAGGCTAGGGAAAAATATATAGTTTTGCCTGTGCTAAAAAATTCTGGGAAGTATTTTGTTGTTGTTGAGAAGCTCTAATACACCTTGCTTTACAGAAGGGACTTGAAATTTGGGTGGGAGGTGACCTTTTTTGTCAGAGATGTGCCTTTTGCCACCCATGTGAAAATCCATGTATTTGGCCAAATTATAAGCCTTTGAAAATTAACAGTTTGCACATGCTCACTAGAGCCTCACCACTAGAATCTCCAAAGACTCCATCTGCATTAGCCATGCTCTAGCTCAGGGCTGAGCAAGACTTTTCCCTGCAGTTACAACTCTGGGCTGCAGCAGGCTATGCCAAGGCTAAGCAGTGGCACCAAAAATAGGGAGCCTACATCTTCTGTGCTCTCAGTGTTCACTTGATGATGTCCAGCAGCATCGAAGGAAGAAGCTGCTTGACTCAAATGCAGAGAAAACAGGCAGACCAGGTGGGCCAAAGTAAATTGGGACAAAGAGGCTGGAGGGATGGGGACTTAAAGCAGAGAGGGTGGACACTAGGACTGACTGAGCAAGGAAAATGGGACTGAAATCGGATGGGGACCCAAGTAGGAGACTGGGACTAGCTGGACAAGGAGACTGAAACTAAGAATGGGTCAGGTGTAGAGAGGAGACAGATTTGGTGAGTGTGGGGGTGAACTGGGATTTACTGGAGAACGACACTGGGACAATGAGCCGGTGGGCACTGAGATTGGACCAAGAGCCTGGGGAGGGAGATTAGTATCATGATCACAATTCCCAGACCCAAAGACTCTTAATACACAAAAAGGAGCTAAATTTAGGTAGCACAATCTTAATTCTTGCATTTCCTAACTTTCAAGTGCTTGATTTTTGCATCCTTAAATGTTCTTTTCACCTCATTTTTCTATGTGTGATTTTAATGAAACTTTGATTTCACCCATGTTCTGAGTGAGCAACCAATACAGCAAAATGGAAACTATTCCTCTCTCTACTGTTGCTAGATTCAAAGGGGGAACACAGGTGTTGCAATGCCTAACTTTCAGTTGCTCAGCTGCCTAGTGGAATTCACAACCCCAAGTTAGGCACCCAGCCTCCCCTTCTATGTATAGGAAAAGTTAGGGCCCTAAAAAAAGCGATTCACAGAAGCCAGCAAGCTGAGTGGGCAGCTACTTAAACTAGCCAGTAGGAAAGAAACAGCAAGGAGAGGAATGTGGCCTAAGCCTTGTTCCTCTAAGGTGCACAGCTGTGAACCTTCTTCTGCAGTTAGGTGCCGAAACCAGGGACAGTCCTTTCTCACAAAAAACCTAGGAGGTGGAACTTTCTCCTTACACCCAGGGCTCTGTGTAAATCATAGTTTTATGGAGAACATGGAAATTGTGAAAATCCCCCCCAACCTGTGATCTTTTCTTTATATATAGTTTTAAAATGTCTACAACAAAGTCTTGAATACAAAAGATACCTTAGCTAGTCAATTTCAAAGATAGAATGAGTTTTACAACTAACTTCAGTCAAACTTCAAAGATGGCTGTTCATGTACTGATTGAGCAACTTAAATGTAACTTATTTGAGTCTTCAAGTCAATGCAGTACACTAGTAGCCATAATATAGCTGAGCTGTTTACATAGCTTTAACTCCACTATTTTTTGCTTAGTGAGTCCTCTCTTACATTGTGTGCAAATCTTAGAGTTTGTACACACTCCCACTTATGCTGGTATAATTTATGTTGCTCAGGGCTGTGAAAAAGGCACATCCCCTCCCAAGTGACACAAGTTACACTGCCCTAACCTCCAGTGTGGACAACGCTCTGTTGGCAGAAGAGTTCCTGGGAAAATAGCTACCACCTCTCACAGAAGTGGCTTTATTATACTGACGGGAGAGCTCTCTCCCGTAGGCATACAGAGTCTTCACCGGACATGCTGGTGTAGAGCTTTGAATGCAGATTAGCCCTTAGATATCATTCACAGAGAGACTGATTTATGATTACTCCTTTTGCCAACTGTAGCAATTCAGACAGGCTTCCTGGTACACTGTCTTTTAGGCCAAAAATAGCCATGTACATGTAATTTACCTTAACTAAATTGCATAAAGAGAAAAGCATTCCCAGCCGGATTATATAATCCAGATGCAATATCCTTGAAAATCTATTGAAAGAGGGTAAAAAAGGTACTTCTGCACTTTAATCTTCTCTTAAAAGCCTTTTTGCTTTCATTTGTTTTACGGTGGGAATCAGCTACATTAGGGGAAACTTTTTCTAAAAGACTCTACATAAAAGCAAACAACATTACTTCATAGTAGAGGATCCTATTCTGCAACCTCATAGGAAGTGGATTAAGCTAACTCAGACAAAGACATTCTGGAATGAGAGTGTTTCCTGGGGAATTAGTCTAGAATAATTTTTCTGGAATAGCTATTGTGACAAAGTCCTGAGCCCGTATTGGTGGTTTCCTGCTCTTCTGGGTGGTTTCAGTGGCCTCAGAAACACGATAAGGCCCCAATGTGACCTCCCTTTCTCAGTGTAGCGGCAAGCGTTACAGCCTATTGAGTTACTTTCATCACCGTCCAGTATGGGAGATGGGAAGGGGGAATACCCCACAGTCTCTGTTGCTCCGTAGAGCTCAGTAAGCACAGTTCAGCCTCCTGCCTGGACCGAGTCCTGCTTCCCTTCTCCAGGGGATCTCTGTAGAGTATGGGAGGGGCGGGAGAGGGGAGAAAACCCAGGCCCGCCCTCTCCTCTGGGTTCCAGCCTCTAATCATAGCAGCGGTTGGTGGCTTTCCCTTCACCACTGATACTGCTTTGATTCCCTGGGCCACTTCCCCCATGGTCCCCTTTTCCTAGCTTTACCCTTATCTCAGGATTTAGCAGTGCTTCCTCTTCCCCAGCTCCTTTCACCTCTGCCTCCAGGAGGGCACTGAAAGGAGAGCTTTTAAATAGTATAAATGGGACCTTGATTGGTTCCAGCTGTCTGTATTAGCCTAACAGCCTTAACTGGTTAATTTGCGTTAGGTGTCTTAATTGGCCTGGAGTAGCCTTTGTTTGGCTAGCCAGGGAACAAGGCCTTCTCACTCTGAAGGCTGATATACCTGCCTTCGAGCATCATATACAATTGGAATGATACCAGAGAAGATAGCTGGCCCCGCGCAAGGATGACACGCAATTCGTGAAGCACTTTTGATTTTTCTGGTCTGAATCTGTCAAACTATTTAGATAAATTCCAAGTGTAGCCAGACCTTTGAATATTTAAAAAAATGGGTCCCAGGGTTCAATCCTTCTTGAGGACATTACTGTGAAATAAACTGTTCAAATTTACCTTTGGACACATAACCATGCACAGTCAATCATCTCATAATAATGCCTATAATGTGGGGAGTTTGGTTTTATATTTACCCCTGTTTAATCGAATGCAGGTAGTTGACTGTGCAACTTCATAGGAACAATAACCCTTTATTAACTGCGCTTTGCAAATTAGCACTAAACTGCAGTTCAATGTGATAATCTACTCACATATGAATCACTAGGTTGATTGAAAATCAGTCACATACAGTGATGAAAGTCTGCAGAGGAGGTATGAGTAAAGTCTCCATGTGTGTAAAGTCTTAAACTACCTTATGTTTGTTTAGCATCCATCCCTGTTTAGTAGTTACCCTCTATAAAGGTACTCCTTTATCTTGCAAGGCAGAGGGAAAGTAATTTGAATGTAATAAAAGGGCTTCTCCTTTAAAAAGCCATCCTTAATTTAAAGCTGTAGGGAAAGTAATTAAATCTAATTGAAGCCACAGATTCAAAACTATTATTTGGTAAACAAGAATAAGTAATCCACCCATTATAAATGCTAAAGTTTTAACTCATTAAGTACACACACACACAAATCACAGCAATGCCTTTAATCCATGCGTGATAGCAATGTTGTCAAAAACCAGATTGCATGCATTTCTTGTTACTACAAATGAAGCATGATGTATTCGTTTAAATCATTATAACTTGTGGGTTCAGGAGCTTGAAATTTGACCTTGTGGAAGAAATACTTGACAGATTTTTAAAATGATTTCTACAACTACACAAAGTTTTTTGCACAGGATCTGGCCCTCAGTTTAACTAGTTCTTCCTACTTCCGTGCCCCCTCACTTTAGCTTCCCCTCCAGGACAGTGGTTCTCAACCAGGAGTATGTGTACCACTGGGAGTCTTCCCTGGGGTACATCAACTCATCTAGATATTTGCCTAGTTTTACAACAGGCTACATTAGAAGCACTAGAGAAGTCAGTACAAATTAAAATTTCACACAGACAATGACTTGTTTATATTGCTCTATACATTGCAATGTAAATATAATATTTATATTCTAATTGATTTATTTTGTAATTATATGGTAAAAATGATAAAGCAAGCAATTTTTCAGTAATAGTGTGCTGTGACACTTTAAATGAACCAAACTATACCATAGAATCTCTATGGAGCACAGGATCTGGTCCAAGAAGTGATTATAGCTGAACTGCTTGGTAATAGTGACCATAATATAATTAAATTTAATATCCCTAGGGCAGGGAAAACACCACAGCAGCCCAACACTGTCGCATTTAATTTCAGAAAGGGGGACTACACAAAAACGAGAAAGTTAGTTAAATAGAAATTAAATGGTACAGTGCCAAAAGTGAAATCCCTACAAGCTGCATGGAAACATTTTAAAGACACCATAATAGAGGCTCAACTTAAATGAATACTCCAAATTAAAAAAAAACATAGTAAGAGAACCAAAAAAGTGCCACTGTGGCTAAACAACAAAGTAAAAGAAACAGCAAGAGAAACAAATTCACAAGTATGTGTACCAAGGAATGCCACTACATGGCTGGCAATCACGAAGGCACCAGAAGCTTCAGTGGTGAGGCAAGATTGCCAGTGATGGACATAAACTGAATATCCAGGTAGGCCATTTTAAAGACATAGCCAGACATTTATCTGGGTGACACTTGATTGGCAGAGAGGCCATGTTCCTTTGGGATTTGCCAGAACGATGAAGTGACTCAAATCAATTAAGGTTTGTGGTGGTGATGTACCATGCAATTACTGCCATAATATAGCATCTCAAAAGATGGTCTTTCTTTAGCTTTATGAAAAATCAAAGTACAGTCAAAATTGGTTTAAATTCATATTAAATGAAAGTAGCTTAAGTTCAAAATTGCAATTCACTTTCGTATACTAAATTGCTTTAAAAATTAGACTAGTCAGAGGAAATCTAGTAATTATACATATAAGTCAGACTGCATCTTATTTAGTTCCAGGGATAATTTCTGGGGAATAAATAAATAAGACTTTTTTTATATCAGGGGTTGGCAACCTTCTGCACACGACCCATCAGGGTAATCCGTGGCGTGGGAAAGTTACCCTTAATGGGGCAAGGAAAAAAAAAAAGCAGCTCTGCCAAAGAACCATGAGAGTTTCCTGGAGATCTGAGGCAGATTCCCGTGAAGTGAGAGAGTCAATCAACACCGTGTTCTGCCACTTGCTAGGGGCCTACTCTTCTGTCTGCGCTTCACCAAGATCCGACAGCTGTGACTGGCTATCCTCCTCCGGGGTAGAGAAGATCTCCTGGCTGCATGCATCTCTGACCTCTGAATCATCCTCTGCCTCTGGGTCCCCCTCCCCCTCCACATCCTTGTCCAAGATTCCCTCCTCCTGGCTCAGTCCACTCTCGACTGGCACGTGAGCCACTGAAGTATCCACAGGGGACTTTGCAGCAGAGGTAGGGTCGCTGCTGAGTATCGCATCCAGCTCTTTGTAGAACCGTCAGCTCATGGGCACAGCACTGGAGCTGTAGTTTGCCTCCCGCACCTTGTGGTAGGCATTCCGCAGCTCCCTCACTTTGACCCTGCACTGCAGGGTCTCCCGGTCATGGCCCCTTTCTGTCATGCATTGTGAAATCTGTCCGTAGGCATCATAATTCCTATGGCTGGAGCATAGCTGAGACTGGATAGTCTCCTCTCCCCAAATGCTGATGAGGTCCAGCAGCTCGGCATTGCTCCAAGCAGGGGATCCAAGCCTGGTGCGTGGAACAGGCATGGCCACCTGGAAAGATGCGCTGAGACTGCTGCACATGTCACCGAGCAAACAAGAAGGGGACTTTCAAAATTCCAAGGGAATTTACGGAGCGGGGATGATGGTTGGTCACCAAAGGGCAGGGCAGAAGAGTTCAAACCAATGACCAGAGAGGCAAGAACAGGCATTGTGGGACACCTCCCAGTGTCCAATTGCAACACTGCAATAGATAAGGGTGACTACACTGGCACCACAGTGCTGTACCCCTGACGCAGAAAGTTCTACGCCTCTTGTTCGGTGGTTTTTTTTACTGCACTGTTTCTGTGCACTAAATGGCCTTGGCAGTGTGTACACCTCGGGATTTACAATGCCGAGAGCTGCTTTATTGCACAGAAACTTGCCAATGTAGACAAGGCCTATGGGTGGGACAGGAATGATACTGTTCCAAACCAAACTTGGCAGTTAAGGCTTAATTCCCCTAGTGCCCTCAATATAGTGTAGTAGCGCAATCAAAATATTCAAGCTGCAATAAGCAGCAAGTAGCACAGAGAAACAGTGCGTGCGCATGCACACACACACAGTAGGCAAAATCTGATTTATCATAAGGAGGGGACGTTTCCTCATTAGCATTTTTTAACAACTCCTTTCACTGACATGGACATTCTTTGGGTGTTGCTAGTGTTATACCAATAAAATAAAAACCAGCAGGATCTTATTAAAGGGGAAAAGGCAAAATGCCACATTTATTATGAATACAGAAGGAATCATAGTAAGCAGTTAGTTATAGCTATAATATTCCATTCAATCTCATATCTATTCACACATTCATTCATTCACACACACACACACACACGTTCTGCAAGGTTGTTATCATAGTTACCATCCTTAGAGTTGCTCATGCCAAGCCACTGGCCAGGTGGCCTGGACATGAGGAGGGAGCAGGGCCTTGTCAGTTGCTCATCTGATGCTCCTGGAAGTTGGTTTGCAGAATCAGACCCCAAAGTTCTCACTTTCTAGAGTCTATTTTTATAGGAATTTCTTCCTATGCCAGTCTATGGGAATTGCTTCATCATGCTGTTACTGAATCAATCAGCAGATGGCACATTCCTGACAGCTCCGTGCTGCCAGATGTTACCTTGTTCTTTGGTTCTCCCATTCTTGAGGCTGTTGGGTGGATTCCAGTCTGCCCTCCGGGGGTCCTCTGGTTATTTCCACTTGACGCCTTCTTCAGCCGATGGACACTGGATTCTAAGACTGGCACCTCCCTGATCATTCAGTTATTATCCATCCACATACATCCTCTATCTCTATTTTAATCACAATTGTTAACAAAGCGAGATGAATACAACAAAAGGGTGGGGAGTCTCTGGGTGCTGTTTCTATTGTTACAGAGTATTGCTTTGAGTCTCTCTCTGTGTGACTAGTTGTTGTTACAAAGAATTGCTTTGAGAACAGACTCTGTCTTAGAATGTACTAACACAATTAGCAGCTTGCAAGTTTCACACAGAGAGGGAGAGAAACAGTACCAAAACCCAAGAGACCTCTTAATTAGCATTACCCTGGAATTTAAACTATGGGGAATCAAACTCATTTGTAATTTTAATACAGAACTCCTTTAATAGGATCCAACAATCACTGACATGGACGTTCCTTGGGTGTTGCTAGGATCAGAGGACAAATTTGGCAGGCTCCCCTTACCCCTACATACTGAAGGCCTCAGGCACTACTGTGCAGCTGGGAAGAAGAAAAATTGGAATAGGGTTTTTTTCTTAGCTTTTTTAAAGAAACATGGATGGAACCTGAAAGGTCGCAAAGTGCCCACTGACTTCAGTAATGCAGGATCAAGTCCTTACAGTATTTACAGCTATGCTTGTACCTGGAGGGTTTCTATATTTTTCACAATTTGTGTCAACATGTTGGCATGAGCAATAAAGCAGGGCTTTGTGCCATATGAGATAGTCAGAATGAGTGGATGACTGAATTATTTGGTATGGCACAGTCCTATCTGGGGGGTAATTTTAACTGTGGGCAAAAACAATAGATAAAACACAATTCACAGGCTTCCACATCTGTCCTTCTGTTTAAGTGACTGCTGAAATTTTGAAAGCCATCAACGTCCCAATAAGCTTCTGTGGCTCAGGCTAACAAACTTGACTGCAACTCCATCACTTCAGGTGGTATCTCAGGCATTTTAGGGAACTTAACTAGTCAGCATTTACCCAGACAAACTCCTCTTCTTTCTGTTCTCTGTTATCAAAGTCTCCTAAGCAGCCCCTTCCTTCTACTTCAAGCCTAAGGGCCACATTCAGAGGTAATTCTAAGTTGGTGTATTTAATAATGTCTTCCAGCCGTTTCAGGGTAGAAAATTACACCAAGCTATGCCCCTTATGTTACCAATAAGCTGGGTGAATTTTTTCTGCAAATAGTACATTTGCTGAAAGAATGTATTTTTCGGGGCATGAAACCATTTGCAAATTTCAGTCTAATTCAGCAAGTAGTTTCATCCAATTCCCCACCCCCGCCAGAAACATCAAAACTTTCCATTTTGACAGTGTGAACCCAAATTGTTTCAAAATAAAATGTCACCTCAAATTGATGTTTGAAATGTTCTCTTCGACCAGAAGAAAATTATTTTGTTTTTGCATTTTGGTGCAAGACTGCAGAGAAACAAACAAACCCCAAATAAAATTGTTTTTGGTTTGAGACAAACTATTTTTTTTGTTCAACCACTGAACCATGCTCTCAAAACCCCCAGTTATTTACTCAGCTCTAGTTACCACACTCTTAGTGAGAGGTTAAGTTTATACAACCAGGGTAGGCTTACCACCACAGGCATAGGAGGTTGTAAATTGCCAATAAGAAGGGCAACTGTATTCTTGGAGGAGTTCAAGGAGTGTGTCAAACCAGGCAGACAGGCAGCATCTGTACTACCACCTGGGAAGATCCAGGAGGGGAAACAGCTGTAGCTCATGGATGGGACTCCACAGGAGCTCTGCAAACAGAGTCTGTTCAGAGCTGTTCTGGCCTCATTCACTTTCTGGGCTGCATTTGGCCAACACTATCCACTCAGAGATGATGTACCATTTAATAGAAAACACTTCAATATGTAGTTACATGTGGCAGTGAAAAGCTCCAGCAACAGGGAGCTGCCGGAGACTTTCCCTGCTGACTGCCTCCCTACCTGCCAGAGAGCCTTTCCCTGTGGCAGGGAAAGGCTCTGGCCGCAAGATGCTATATTGCTGAAGCAAGCAGTTCAGATGGGCAGGCACTGCTTGGGTGTGTGGAGAGTCACGTAGAGCACATATCCTAAGGTTCCGGCTTGTCTTTACTCTGTGTGCCTCACCATCTACACTGCTATGTATACCACACTAGGGGTGTGTGATGTGTATGTACTCTCCATGCTTCTGTAAGCGTAGACCTAGACCAGGGGTGGGCAAACTTTTTGGGCCGAGGGTCACATCTGGGTGGGGAAATTGTATGCAGGGCCGGGGCAGGGGGTTGGGGTGTGGGAGGGAGTGCGGTGTGCAGGAACGGGCTCAGGGCAAGGGATTGGGGCAGAGGAGGGCTGCGGGATATATTAGGGGGCTCAGGGAAGGAGGTTGGGGTGCAGGAGGGTTGTTGACTGTGGGAGGGAGCTCAGGGCAGGGGGTTGGGGTGCAGGAGGGATGAGAGGTGCAGCAGGGGACTCAGGGCAGGGGGTTGGAGTGCACGGGGTGCAACAAGGGGCTCAGGACAGAGAGTTGGGGTGCAGGAGGAGTTCGGGGTGCAAGAGGGGACTCAGGGTGCAGGAGGGGTGCGAGGTGCAGGGAGGGGGCTTAGGGCAGGGAGTTGGCGTGCAGGAGGGGTTCGGACCCCGGCCTGGTGCCTCTTACTTAAAGCGGCTCCAGGGTGGCAGTGGCACGCACTGGGAAGCAGCCGGCACCACGTCCCTGCGTGGCCTCTGGGGGTGTGGGGGGGGCACAGTGCTCCATGCGCTGCCTTTTCCACTCCTCCAGGTACCTCCCCTGAAGCTCTCAGTGGCCACGGTTCTCCGTTCCCGGCCAATGGGAGCTGCAGGGGGTGGTGCCTCGAGGCAAGGGCAATGCACAGAGCCCTCTGCCTCCCCCGCCCTCGGGGTCTCAGGGACATGGTGCCGGTCACTTCTGAGAGCAGCGCGGGGCCTGCAGTACCATGGGGGGCAATCCCGTGGGCCGGATCCAAAGCTCTGATGGGCTGGATCCAGCCTGCGGGCCGTAGTTTGCCCACCCCTGACCTAGACTAACAGCTATCGATTCAGATTCTCTGCAAAACTCAGGCAGATGTCTGTGTTAAACGACCCTCAAGTCATGTTGTCAATATTCTTTTGGCAATGAAAACAGAGAGTCACCCCCCCACTGTCTATATGTGAACCAAGATTATTGAGAACAAGGCAGCAGCATGGGAGAGGAACCAGGACGCCATACTTTAGTGTAACATCCCAATTAGAGCCCCGAAGGCATCTGATTTAATTAACATTGAGACAAAATATATTTTCTGAGAATTGTTGCATATATTAAATGTATATGATAGCTCTGGTATATAATTAGTAATATCAATATATCAAATATACACCATAGCCTGATCTTGAAGACATGTGTATACGAGTAAAATTATTCCCATGCACAAGTCTTTGCATATTGGTCCTATAGGCAGTGTGACAGCTACAGCAATATACAGCACTTTCCTGGAGAAGTCCTACTGAATTAAGTTTAAGTATCTTAAGAGTTTATTGTACTATAAATGGAAAGTTTATGTATTATTGTAGGTAACTTCTTGGTGGTGGTGGGGAAGCGGAAGGATATGACTGATGTAAACCATGGGAAGTGTTCTGAGCTTCAAAGAACTATTTGATAAAAAGGGCCACACAAGTATGAACGTTTAAAGTTGTGTGTTTCCCAGGAAATCTCTAGGGGGATGTGTATGCAAACACGCCCCCTCTGGTTATGCAAAACTCAGCCTTTTGAAACTTCACTTTGAGGAAGTGATCTTTGTCTACTGATCAGTGACCAAACTGCATAAAAGAGTGACTCTCAGATACATGGCTGTGCTTGTTCTGAGTAAAAGGTGATAACTGGATACCACAGAAAAAGCCCTTGATGGGGGTTAAAGGATTGACATCTGTGAGAGCCCTTGTTGGAGTTGGGGTGGTCTCAGGAAAGCTTATTAGCATGCATATAGGTTCCTTCATTGATTTAATGTTTTCTCTGTAATGCTCTCACCTTAAGAATAAACATGCTTGCTTAGAAAGAGCTGTGCGATAACTTAATTGTCGGCAATTATGCTGTTTATAACATCTGAGGAGAAAGCAGGCCTGCTTACGCAACCAGACTTGCTGGGAAATTAGGCAAGGAACTGTGCAGACTAGAAAAAACCCAGTAAGGGGAGAGAGCGACATGAAGGTCCAAATGACAGCTGAGGAGCTGGGAGCCTAGAGTGGGTGCCCTTGGTGGACCATAGAGGGCAAATACAGGTGCAGTTGTTCTGAATTATGACACGCATCACATTAATTGGCTGATAGCATGGAGGCTGCAATATGGTAATTATGTAGGATGTATAGATAAAATAAAAAGAACACATGTGGTGATGTTTGAGTAACTTTAGTTACTAATCAACTAGATTTCAGAGTGTTTTTGTGTCCTCAGATCAATAATGCTAGAGTCTTCAGTGTTATATGCCATTTCCTGTCCTAAAAAGGATCTCAGGAACAGAAATCCTGGTCTTCAGAGTGACTTGGCTTTTAATGTGGCCTTTTACAAGCTAGAAAACAAAGTTTTTGGTAGAAGGGTTAAGTGATGCATGACTGTGACACAGCAGGGTACAATCTAATGAGCAGCCGTGACACCCTTGCCCTGCAACCTTGGGTGCCTTACAATGCCTTGCTGATGTACCTCCCACCTGGGCCACTCACAAACAGATTTCCAGCATGAAAGCCACACACTGGGTGTCTGTGTGTAACTGCAGCCTGCCAACCACTCTCGGGTTACACTCTGGCTCTCACCAGCCTTGGTTATATTGCAGGGTGACCCTAACACACCCTCAGTCTTAGATTTTCGTCCAGAAATTTATGTCCTGTACCACCAAGCCCTCTCCTGGACAATACAAGTTCTATTAAATCAGTTATTTCATTAATAGAAATAATATGCACAACTTGCCAACACAAATGGAGTTTCCAAACACTTCAATTTAAATGCACTGGATTAAATAAAACAAAACATGTTTATAGACTACAAAGAGATATATTTTAAATAAGTACAAGTAATGAGGCATAAAAAGTCAGAAATGTTTACAAGAAAAATAAAGATTAAAATGCATCTGGTGCCTAACTTAACAAACTATGTTAAATGCAAAGTAAAGTTTTCTGACCATATACTTTCAACAGTCTTACTGATTAGACTTCTTAGGTTAGGGCCCTTTCTTCCAGAATTCAACAACTGCTTCCTTTGTCACTTCAGGGGCCATGAATGTAATGGGTAAGGAGCGCGAGAGGGGTGGTTGGGGTATTTGACCCTCCTTTTTATAGTTTCAGTCCCCCTCTTCAAAAAAAAAAAACATTTGCAGCTGGGCACCGGGAGACAAAAAGTCTATGGGGGAAGTGTTAGGATATAGATACTCAGGCCTGTCTGTAAAGGCTTAGACTCTAAGAATTTAGGTGTGTTCTTTTCACTTAGCTAGTTCTAGAGGTATAAAAGGGAGAATCAAAATCACTGTCTGACTGTATAAGGCCTTTTCTCACTGTGACAGTCTGAGGTCCTGTTCTTAGGCTAAGGCCTCTGGCTAAGCAGCAGAGGCAGCCAGAAGCTGGGAAGCGAATGGTCACATCTTTACATTCCAAACTAGTCACATTGAAAGAAGGTGCTATTGGGCTGTTAGGAATACAATCCTGTCCTGATAATGCCTATCGCCTCCAGATAAAGGGAAGAGCCTAGAAGATGTAAAAGGAAATTTAGGTTGATAGTTTTGTCTGGTAAGAACTCACTTATCAATAGACACAGCTGGGAAACCCTTATGTCTTTATAAATGTAGTTGTGAAATCCTCACTTCTGTATTGTTTTGTCATTATAGTTCCCACTTTGCTATTGTTTATTTGCATGGTCTCTGTCTGCTGTATAATTAATTTTGCTGGGTGTGAACTAATGAAGGTGGTGGAATATAATTGGTTAAATAATCATGTTACTGTATGTTAGGTTTGGTTAGTTAAATTTCAGTAAAATGATAGGTTAAGGTATAGCTAAGCAGAACTCAAGTTTTACTGTATAGTCTGCAGTCAATCAGGAAGTAAGCGGGGAAATGGGAACAGGGAATGGGGGTGGGGAAATTGGAATCATGTTTTGCTAAGAGGGGGAATGGGAACAGGGACACAGGTAAGGCTCTGTGGTATCAGAGGCTCTGTGGGAAGGGGGACACTAAGGAAGGAAATTGGAATCATGCTTGCTGGAAGTTCACCCTACTAAACATCAAATTGTTTGCACCTTTGGACTTTGGGTATTGTTGCTCTCTGTTCATGCAAGAAGGACCAGGGAAGTACGTGAGTGAAGGAATAAGCCCCCTAACAGGAAGGATGTTCCCTGCTACTTTTTTCTCAACTGCTTGAGCTTCCTTTGTTTCCCTTCCTACTACATGACTCTGTTTAAATGCAAATTAAGCAGAGCACACATTTCCTTGTTTAAGATAGACTTGTTTGCCAACCTAAGTTTGGAACATGTGTTAACAACAACATACAGTGGAATCTTATAACTTCACATACAATGTTGCCACACATACTTTAACCAAAATAATAATGAGCAGCCTATTGGAGTTTTCAAATGATACCCTATAGTGTTCCCTCTATTTTTTCCCACGTGTGCGGAATGAATGTTATGTGCACCAATATGGAAGTGGGGGTGGTACCGCGGCATTCGGAGTGTGAGAGGGGGCTCAGGGCTGGGGCAGAGGGTTTGGAAGCGGGGTGTGAGGGCTCCGGCTAGGGGTGCAGGCTCTGGGGTGGGGTAGGGGATGAGGGGCTCAGGGCTAGTGCAGAGGGTTGGGGTGTGGGCTCTGGGGTGAGGTCGGGGACGAGGGGCTCAGGGCTAGTGCAGAGGGTTGGGGTGTGGGCTCTGGGGTGAGGTCAGGGACGAGGGGCTCAGAGCTGGGGCACAGAGTTGGGGTGTGTGAGGGCTCTGGCTGGGTACGCGGGCTCTGGGATGGGGCTGGGAATGAGGGGTTTGAGGTGCAGGAAGGTGCTTCAGTGGGGAGAGAGGACTCCCCCCAGCTCTCTCCCCCTCCACATCAGCACCTTGGCTGGGGCAGGGGAGGAGAGGCGCCGCTCCCCACCATGGCAGCTCCGGGGCTGGGGCATCGGGATAGGCGCCCCACTCCAGCTGCAAGAGACGTGGTCCAGGCTAGGGCCACTGTATGCCCCTTCCCCGGACATGGCCAGCCTTGGCCGGGCGGGTTCCCTGAGCACCTGCACGGTGCTAAATGGGCTTCTGTGCAGCCATGCAACGTACAGGGAATTTAGGTCACAAGGCATACTTTGTACAAAGATTATTACAATAGTGTGTATGGTGTGGACACGGGTACATCCTGTCACAATTACATTGTACTGGCCCTCTACATAGGAGTGAATTTCATTTAATACACCATATGTATGTAAGGTTGCCAATTTTGGTTGGCTATTCCTGGAGATATCACAACATAATCTTTAATTAAAGATTAATCTTTAATTCCTGGAGACTCCAGGCCAATCCTGGAGGCTTGGCAACCCTACATGTATGACGATAGCATGGTTTAACAAATAAGATGATATTTGTAATGCATATGTTTGCACATCTCATATGTCTCCTTTGTATATGCAGATAACGAAGCTCCAGCTGTACTGGAGAATCCCAGAGGAAAAACATATATTAAAAGGCACTGATTAGGCCAGGGTTCTAGGAAGCAGAAGCAGATGTGGAACATACTGTTTTGTGACAAGCTTCATAGATTTTAGTGACTATTTAAGAAAGATAGGGGCATAGAGATGGTCTTTTCACTTGACAGCAACCTATCATTTTCAAGCAGCAATGCATAAGAGTCCTTTCCTCCCAGGTCCATGTTTTCAGACTGTTAAGCTGTCGGACAGTATAAATATGCAGTCATTGAAACAGCTTGTATCACTGGCTATGCTTTACTTCTTGACATGCTAACCTAAGAAGTAACTTGAAAAAAATCCCCCAGAGACTTTTTAGCTGGGGAAATCACAGACACTACATTTGGCTAAGATTGCCAATAGTGATAATATCCACTTAGTGTGCAGCGGTCATCAGAAAAGCTAACACTGTTAGGAACCTTTAAGAAAGGGACAGATAAGACTGAATCCATCAATGGCAGTATAAACATAAATCCACATCTTGAATGCTGCATGCAGATCTGGCCACCCCATCTCACAAATAGACATATTCAAATTGGAAAAGGGCAGAGAATGGATTAGGAATACGGAATAGCTGTCGTGTGAGGAGAGATTTAAAAAAAAAAAAGACTGGGATTGTTCACCTTAGAAAAGAGATGACTAAGGGGGGCTATGACAGAGGTGTATAAAATCACAACTGGTGTGAAGGAAATGAATAAGGAAGTGTTACTTACCTCGTCACATAACACCAGGCCGAGGGGGCTCCCAATGAAATTAATAGGCAGTAGGTTTAAAACAAACATAAGGAATTACTTCTTCACACAGTGCACAGTCAGCCTGTGGAACTCATTGGCAGGGGATGTTGTGAAAACCAAAAGTGTAACTGGGTTCAAAAAAGAAATAGATCAGTTCATGGAGGATAGGTCCATCAATGGCTATTAGCCATGCTGGTCAGGGATGCAACCGCATGCTCTGGGTGTCCTTAAACCTCTGACGGTCAAAATCTGGGACTGGATGACAGTGGATGGATCACTCAATAATTGCCCTCTTCTGTTCATTCTTTGTGAAGCATCTGGCACTGGCCACTGTCAGAAGACAGGATGCGGGCTAGAGGGACCATTGTCTGACCCAGCATGGGCATTCTGATGTTCTTAGTACCAGATTCTCCAGACCAAATGTAAGGGTCTGGATCCATCTAGCACTTTGCACCAGCACATATAGCCATCTTGAGGCAAGAGCGGGAGTATGCTGTATCTTCGAGGATGTCAGAGCTCCTGCTCCACTGTAAACTCTACCAGATTCCCATCAAAGCATTCTAACCTTACATTTGAGTTAATGAAGAATCTCTACTAGTGTTAACAAAGTGTAGCACTTATGGCACACATCTGAGCAGTTTTTATTCAATGCCAAGGACAGTCACACAAAAAGGAGCCACATCTGGACAAGTCAGAAGATGGTCTTTGCTAGCTCTTTCATTGAGGGAGCCCATTTTGATTTCCATGCTTTCTTTATTCTTCTTAGTTAATGTCACATTTTAGGTTGCAATCCAGACCAGTAAGGGGTTCTGCCACTGCCTGCCCTGTAACCTTGGATGCCTTAAATGCTCTGCTGCTGTGGCTTGCAGCCCAGCCACCAGCAGTCAGTAGACAAGCATGTAGTATCCTGAGTGTCTGTGTGCTGTGCAGTCCTGGTTCAGTGCTCTGACCTCAGCAGCAGATCACAACAGCCCACCCTGGTTTCCACCAGCTTTGGATACAGCTGGTAAGGTGACCCCAACACATTTCCAGTCCTGAATTTCCCCCAAACCATCTGCTCTGAAGTGTCCAGCCCTCTCCTGGAACACTCAGATATGAGACATTTTGTTTGCTCCTTTAAAGAGACAATACCCAGCAGCGTGCCACATATACTGGAGTTAACAATTACTTCAATTCAAACACAACACTAGATTGCTTTAGATTATAATAAAACAAGTTTATTAACAACAGGACGTAGGTTAAGAGGGGGCAAGTAAAATAAATGACTCTAGAGATGGTTACCTCCAGATAAAAGTGAAAACACCCATCTAAAAGTCCAAAACTTAATCTAGCAAGATGCCATGTTTATTTAAGATGGTTTTGCTTACCAGTTACTCTTGGTCCAGCCTGGTTGAATGTCTCTCAGTCAGGACCTTCCACAGAAGCATGAGGTGCTAGTTTCCCTTGTCTTCTTATGTGAATGATAAAGATGGACTCCCTCTCTGTTTCTTATATTCCCAAATAATTGTTTTTGTTCTCAAAGTTAGGAAAGCCCCCTGGGGATTCAGTCTCCTGTATCTCTCTGGTGTTCAGGAGCCATGTTAATTCTCTGTCTCAAATTCAGGCTCAAGACAACCCCCAGTGGTTTGCTTGATAACTTTAATATGTAAATTGAGGTACACCCACATTCCTTTGTCTAGGACAGACCTACTTATCACCTTTACCTAGATGAGGCTGTGTTCTTGCACATGTTCTAGTGTCATTATAAAGAGGGAATTCATAACTTCACATATAATGTTAACACATGCATTTTACAATGATATTAATGACCAGTATGCTGTAAGTTTTCAAGTGATACCTTACAAGGCACTTTTTGCATAAGCAGCATTGAAACAATATGTGGGGTGAGAGTACAGGAATATTTAGGGTCACAGTTAGTACATGCCACCCTCAAGAAGCTCCACTTTTCATATTTATATTCCCTTTCATTTGTATCACAGAAGGGGTTAAAATGTTGTCCTCAGCCATTGTAGAAGTGACTCTGGTCAGCTACAAGGAGGAATCAGAGCAGGGCAAAGTGTTTCACTTCATGACTGGTGAGAGCTGCATCCAGGGCCAGCCTTACGGAAAATGGCACCATGGGTGAACCCTCTGTAATTTCAGCCCCTCCCCCAGCTGGGAACCGGCCTGACCTGCCTGCCCCCCAAGCAAGTTCGGACATCGAGCAGGCCATGGCGCCCCCTGAAACTTTAGCCCCTCCCCATGCTAGGAGCTTGCCCACCCCAGCCACCCCCTCCAACAAGCCAGGACACTACCCAGGCCATGGTGCCCCTCCTGACCACAGCACACTGGGTGCTCACCCATGTTGCCCACCCCTAAGGCCAGCCCTGGCTGCATCCAGGAAGCCATTTCCAGTGCATAACGCTCTCACTGAACCTATACATGCTACTAGTTCTCCTGAGCCAGTAGATGGACTCTTTAGATTAGCTACCTCATTACAGACACAATAGAACTGACAAAGACATGCTGTGTTTCAGGGAGAAAAAAATGGGTAAAACAAGATTAACTTTGACATTTGTCCACGAGCATTTTTACTATTCTTTAAAAATGACACAAAGGCAAAAGAATTTTTGGATTTTTGTCATTTTGCCCCCATCCCTCTTTCTCATTCCCCCTGCACCCAATCTTACCTCTCTGGCATGGAGCTTCATCTGCTATCTCAGTTTCTCCTCAAAGATGAGCTTCCTAGGCTGGTAGGATAATCTTGTCAGCTGGGTGCGGGGAGGGGTGCCAGCTTCCTCCTAGCCTCTTTGAAAGATGCAGACCGGGGCTTCTAAACAAGAACAGATAAACCTATTCCACAGATTAACGTTCCTTCATATTAGAATATTTTCTTAATAGCTAACCTAAATCTCCTTTGCTGCAGATTAAGCCAATTACTTCTTGTCCTACCTTTAGTGGACATGAACAACTGATCACCATCTTCTTTATAACAGCGCTTAACATATTTGAAGACTGTCATCAGGTTCCTCCCCTCAGTCTTCTTTTCTCAAGACTAAACATGCCAGATTTTTTAATGTTTCCTCATAGGTCAAGTTTTTTTTCCTAACACTTTTATCATATTTGTTGCTCCCCTCTGGACTCTGTCCAATTTCTTCACATCTTTTCTAAAGTGTGCTACTGAGAACTGGACACAATACTCCTCATCAGTGCTTAGTAAAGTGGGACAGTTACCTCTCGTGGCGTACATACTGTTACTACACTCCAAAATAGCCTTTCACCACTCTGTGATAGTATTGATTCATATTCAGTTTATGCTCCACTATAGCCACTAGATCCTTTTCAACAGTACTATTGCCTAGCCAGTTATAGCTGTGAATTTGATTTTTCCTTTCTAGGTAAAGTACTTTGCACTTGTCTTTATTGAATTTCATTTTATTGATTTCAGACCAAGTCTCCAATTTGTCAAGACCATTTTGAATTCTAATCCTGTCTGCCAAAATGATTGGTAAGGGGGGGGTCATCTGCAAATGTTATGAGTTTATGCTCCATTCCATTATCCAAATCATTAATGACAATATTGACTAGTACCAGGCCTGACTCCCGTGCACGCCCAGTTTGACAGTGAACCATAGATAACTACTCTTTGAGTGCAGTCTTTCAATCACGTGCACACCCACTTTATGGAGTAATTTAATTGAAACCAGATTTCTCTAGTTTGTTTATGATAATGTCATGTGCAACTGTGTCAAAAAACCTTACTAAAAGCAAGACACATCACATCTACTGTTCCCTTCCATCCACTAGGTCAGTAACCCTGTCAAAGAAGTAAATTAGTTTGATTTGGTGTTATTGGTTCTTGACAAATCTCATGTGAAGGGGAAAATAGGAAGAATAGGAAGAGGCTAATATGGGGCCATTAGGCACTGTTTAATGACCTGAAAGTCAAAAAGGAATCCTACAAATTGCTGAGGAGGAGTACAAAAGAATAGCACAAGCATGTAGGACAAATCGATGCTGGCTATTCCTTATAATCCTATTATCCTCCAGGTGCTTAGAAACTGAGTGTTTAGTAATTTGTTCCAAAATCTTTCCAGGTATTGAAGTAAGGCTGACTGGACCATAATTCCCCGGATCCTGTTTGTTCCCCTTTTGAAAGATAGGTGCAATGTTTGCTCTTCTTCAGTCTCTGGGACCTCACCCAGATAACTACTAATGGCTCAAAGATTGCTTCAGCTAGTTCCTTAAGTCCCTTAGGTGAATTTCATCAGGCACTGCTGACTTGAAATCATCTAACTATTCTGTAACCTGTTCTGGGTTGTGTTCCTTCCACCGTGTTGATAATATTAATTGTATTAATTATCTGGTCACAATTAACCCTTTTATTGAAGACTGAAGCAAAATGAACACCTTAGCCATCTTGATGTCCGTTGTTGGATATCCTGCCCCACTCATGTTCCTAAAGTTTTTATAGAACTTCTTCATATAGCCTTTTATACTCCCTGATAGAGTTACTCATTTTGTTCCTACATGCTTGTGCTATTCTTTTGTACTCATCCTTAGCAATTTGTAAGATTCCTTTTTGACTTTCAGGTCATTAAACAGTGCCTAATGGCCCCATGTTAGCCTCTTCCTATTTTCCCCTTCACATGAGGATCTTTTGCTGTTGTGTATTTGTATTGTCTTTTTGAGAACCTGCCAGCTGTCCTTTTCCCTCAGGTAAGGTCACATAAGAAGAAAATGGATCAGTCTTCTGAATTTGTTAAAGTTTGCTCTTTTGAAGTCCATTTTCCTTATTCTGCCGTTTTCACTCCTTCCTTTACTTAAAATGATAAAATCTGTCATTGCATGAGCATTTACACCCAAATTGCCTTCAACCATCAACTTCACAACCATTCTTCCTTCCAGACTCAACTCTTCCTTGTTACTTCCTCCACCTTCTGAATCAAGAAGTTGTCCCCAGTACATTATAAGAACTTACTGAATATTTTGTGCTTTGCCATGTTCGTTTTCCAACAGATACCTGGGCATTAAAGACCCTGCCATTATGCCCAAGTCTTGTGCTTTGGGTATTTCTATTATTTGTTCCATTAATGATTCAGCCATATACTCTTCTTGATTTGGTGGTCTATAGTAGACCCCTACCATGGCATCACCTCTTTCCACATGTCCCCACCTTTTATCTTCACCCAGAGACTTGCAGCTGGCCTGCCTCAGACCTTCTGGGCCAAACAAGTGTTTATATTTTTCTCTGCCTGTTCTTCCTGAACAAAGTACCCCGCTCTTCCTGTCATGAGCTTTATCCCACCAAGTTTTGGTGTTGGCAATGAAGTCATGATTTAACTTGTGTATTAATATTTCAAGCTCTTCCTGTTTATTACCCATACTCTTTGCATTTGTGTATAGCCATCTAAGAAGTTGTGCTGTTTCCCTCACTGTTTTCCCTCTTCCGACCCTCTTGTAATTTTCCAGTCCTCTCCCCCACCACCCGCAACTTCTAGCCTTCTGTAAAGTCGTTTTTTTTTATACTTACCTGTGGTCTTTGGTCACTGCTCCTTTTGAAACTAGTTTTTAAAGCCCTCCTTACTATGTTGGCGGTACCTTTAGAATAATCCCATACAATTCCTAGCACAATTTTGTTAGCCCTCTATTTGACCACCTCTGTTAAGTGACTATTTGCCTGTGGGTATGTTACTTAGTTTTGTTCCCTCATGTTCCCTGCACCCTCCCACTGATTCTGTGTGGGTCAGATTGCCTTTTTAGTTGTTTTATTAGTTTATGGTCACATATAATATCCTATCCTTCCATGGAGGTATTTACAGAGCCTCCTTCATGATAGTATCTGAGTTAGGTTCCAGATGCCTTTGGCTACTGAGTGCTTTAATGAATATTAATGATCATTACTGCTGATGCCTAGGGATCATCACTTGAAACAAGTTCACACCGAGTAAGTTAATGAGGGTTTTGATGACATCCTGGTAGCCATAAGGGCAAAGCTTAAGCACTTTGGGACAAATACCTACTGACTGCCTAATCATTGGCTGAGACAAGGATCAGAGACTCTGTTGATTTGCTCTCTTGATGGGTTGATTCCTGCAGCAACATGGCATACAACCAATCCTGCAGCCACTTATGTACCTGGGTAAATTAACTTAGGAAAGTAGGCCCATTGAAATGAATGGCCCTATACAGAACAAGAGCGTTTTCAAGATTGGGCCCACAGTGACTCAAAGGTGTTTAGGTGTCAAAAGGTGCAGATAGGATCCTAGTGGGACTTTCAAAAGTATCTAGGTGCCTCCATTGATTTCAATGGCTTTTAGGTGCTTTTGAAAATTGCACTGGGTGCCTATCCACAGCTTTAGGCACTTAAAGACCTTTAAAAATCTAGCCCTCAGTGTCATCATTCCATGACACAATGGCAACATACACTGAATGAGGCTTTTGGCTTGAGGAAGGTGTTCACATTTTACTGCTGTAACAACTGGCTTCTGGAAAGTGCTACCTTCTGCTCTGAGAGGTGCTGCCCACTTAATCTAGGTTTAACATTTTTATTCACCTCTGTTTTTGGTTTTTGTTATGCCAAGAACACTAAAAGAAAGAGAAACACAAGCACACAATACAAGCCTGATCTGGCAAGGCTCTTTTAATGTTGTACTTTTACCAAACCACAGTACATACTTCAAATAAGGTCGAATACATTATGCTCTTTATAAATTTACAAACAATTTTTTCTCCTTAAAGAGACAGTATTCTTTTATCTGTCTTGTGTACTTCAATGAATTATATGTTTATTCAAGCATAACATAGCAAACATAGCTATAAATCTGTAGACTAAATGCCTGTAATGGAGGAATCTCAGATACACTATACTCTTGGATCGGGGTTTATGTATTTATGTAAAGGAGGTAACCATAATGTCCTGATTACACTTTGGGGAAATTGTACTAACTGAAAAGGCCAGCAGATTAGAATGATTGGAAATTGATGCCATCATGTTTCACCAACTAGGTAGGGTGTACATATCAGTGATTAGGTCAGCTTTGCAGGCACATCCTCCTTGGCACGACTTTCTTCCTGATTCTGAGGGAAGAGGTTGAGAGGTTGGTTCAGTTTTCCTGCTAGCTGATGGCTCTGTTCCTCTTCCAGGTACACACTGCTTGTCAGTTATGTCATGACAGGTGTGAGACTAGTAAACATGAGGCACAAGTCTATGTCGGAACAAGAAGAAGCTGAGTTAGTTGAGCTTTGGCCTGCCAGTGAGTGCAGAATGCTTACACATGGCACAGAACCAGAGTGCAAAAAAGGAAAACAGAAAGAGAAATATTCTGTGTCAATAATGATTCAACAGTTTCCTACAACTGCAAGATCTCTTGTGTCTATGCAGCCAGTTGAAGTTTGAATCCTCAATCAAACCTAATCTCTGCCACACCTTCATCTCCCCCACTCCTCACTCCGGTCCTGTCCAAACAAAATCCTCATGTCACAATCTTGCTGGGCAAGAACGGAGACACCTGAATGTGTCACCCTACGAACAGAAGTGAGTTCTGAAGTCCCAGAGACTCTAACAGAGCAACTGATTTACAGGGAGGCGCACGCCAATGGAAATCACCGAGAGTGCCAGGCAGCTGCTGCAGTAGGAATGCACAATACAAAAGGCTGCACTCCATCTCTTGGAGACTGAGAAATAGGTCCCTGCTCTAGCCCAAAGTACTCCTGCTAGAGCAGCCAGAGTTAAAAGATGAGAAAAAAAGACACTGGGAAAGTGAAGCAAATCCAAACCATGCAAATGATAACTGAAAAAAATCAAACAAAATACAAGCAGAAATTCCCTCTCCCCAAACCCAAAGTGCACTAATGATAAGACGCCATCTTCTAAAGGTTGCAGCCTAGAGCCCCAGTCCTTCTTCTGCTTCTAAACACCAGCAGCCTGGCAATAGTTACCATGCACAATTAAAGGCTAAGACAGGACAAAGTGAAGGCCACTTATAAAACATCCCCATAAAAATATCTATACATCTGTCATTAAAAGTGAAGTCAGGAAGTACATTCAGACTGACTGCAACCCAAGCATTTTGCTGTAAAAGCACTCAGGCAATCCATTCAGTTCCCAAGAAAATGAAGCAAGAGTCATTTAGTTTAACATTTACATTTGGGATTAACTCTGTACAGCTCATTTCCAAGAGGTTTAGCATCCCCTAATTAGCACCATTCAAATAGGGGTGGTGGGGGTGACAGAGTTTTTAATTAACGGAATCCTTGCAGATATACAGTTGACCAAATTATGCCCTTGCACTCAATGAATCCCCCTGGACTCCTTCCATGCAATAAAGGGCTCTCCCAGAGTGAAGGTATTTAATGTCACAATTACCCAGGTTGATACACGTGTCTGAGCCAGTGATGATGAGACCTGGATATAAGACCTTGCTAAGTTGCATATTGAGTGAAAGTCATCCCTGTGCAGGCAGGTTTCCTGTACAGGGCCAATGAACCATTTCAGTCTTCTAAAATAAGGCTTAAAAGGGACTCAGGTGATGCTTTAGCCTTGGGCAGGCGGTCTGCACAGGAAGGTATTTTGGGCCCTATGTGATGTAACGGGTCTTAAGCATAGTTCTGGTTCTCAATGGATCAGACACAACATGAGCAGGGTGATTGGTACAGAGAAATCTCACAAAGACTCCTGATACAGAACCAGATTTTGCTCTCACATGCATAATTGAGGAAAGAATCTGGCCCACAGAAAATAAATTCATACATAAAACTCCCTTTATATTTCTTGGACTTACCAGTAATGTCTTAAAAGCAGTTGGGAATAATCTCTATTGAGATGGTCCTCTACAAATGTATCAAAGTAAAGTACCTAAACCATAAGACAATGCTCTTATGATTTTATTATATTCACTTGGAAAAAATAACCATCCTTTTTTGTTGCTGTGGGAGGGAGCAGAAGGGCTGGGGAGAGGATCACATTGAGGTGCAGCTGAGAAGTAATCCTGACTTTTGGGGGATATTGTGGCAATTCTCCACTTAAGGGCAATAAAAAGTCTATTTCTCCAGGCATTGCTTTTAAAAGTAATAGAGCTTAAGGAAAATGAAAACTAAGCTAAGGTCTAGTTAGTTTTACAAAGAATGCGTCTAAGATTGGATCTGTCTCTTTGACACAGAGGTATGCTTTCAACACAAATAGAAACACTTTATGATAGAGCTGCTTTATAGAATTTGGTGATTTACTTTCAGGCATCACGTGCTATGCATGAGAAAAAGCTCTGCCATTATGAACCAAGCCGTCAGTTTGGGAAGTGGCAAATAACTTTTTCACGTGGTCATTGGCACCAGACAGAGCCCATGATACCAGAACTAAGCAGCACTGTTGACAATGGTAGAGCAGCATATTTGTATGTAAGAGAGGAGGGGATTCTTGATTAGGAGTCAGAGCTGGGGATAAAAGAGCACACTCTTTGCGGATTAATTTTCTACGCAACCCTTCTGAAAGCAATGGGCTTGTCAATCTGTGCAGAATTAACTCCTATAGCAATAACTTTAAAAGGAAAAGGGCTCAAAATTGGGATTCAGCGAAATGACCCATTGGGAATTTTTCAATGCTGCCACTATCCTGTTGCAGTGAATTGTGTGGCAGATAAAACATTGTGCTTCTGTGCATGGTATGGTTTGAAACAAGCCTGGGAATTTTTCCTTTTATAGCAGAGCATGTTAGTATGATCAGCCACTCATCTCAGCACATTTATGATGACATGCACTATATCTATTTTTAAATATTCATCTAATACGCGTATTTTAAGTACACCTAGTATTGTTGAATGGTTGGACCAGCTTGCACTCTGAAACAATTTCTGGGCTGCTCCCCCAAAGAACATACTGCTTCAGTGACATGCGACTAGTAAGTGTGACATTAGAGGGGGCAGACATTACTGGATAAGGTATGGCTGCTGATTGAACACACATGGAGACGCGTTCACTGGAGGCCATGCTGATGTTTGATGTTCGGGCAACTTAAGGAGTTTACAACGACAGTTGAGTTCCACTTGTGAAATCAGTCAACGTTTTCAGAGCAATGGTTGAAGAATTATGATTTTTTTGCATAAATGATGCCACAGATTTATTATTCGCCCATCCTTAGCTAGTCTGACACACACAGAGAATGTCATCCTTGAAGGAAATATTCACTTTTAAAACATTTGTCTAGGTGTTGTGACAGGGTCAGGCCAGATGGCTATAGGAGAGTAATAGAAGGCAGATATATTAGCCCCAGGATAAGTAGGTCCCTTTTCCCTGGGTAAGGTAACAGGGAAGGTTCCAGAACAATCAGGAACCTTCTGGAGACAATTAAGACAGGCTGATTAGAACACCTTCAGCCAATCAAGAAGCTGCTATAATCAATTGAGGAAGGAGCTCACTTCAGTTTGTGGTGTGTGTGTGAGGAGCTGGGAGCAAGAGACACTAGGAGCTGAGAGTGAGAACCCGGAGTGTTGGAGGACTGAGGTGTACAAGCATTATCAGACACCAGGAGAAAGGTCCTATGGTGAGGATAAAGAAAGTGTTGGGAGGAGGCCATGGGGAAGTAGCCCAGGGAGTTGTAGCTGTCGCACAACTGTTTCTGGAGGCACTCTAGACAGCTGCATTCCACAGGGCCCTGGGCTGGAATCTGGAGTAGAGGGCGGGCCCGGGTTCCCCCCAAATCCTCCCAATTCCTGGTCAGACACAGGAGGAGTTGACCTGGACTGTGGGTTCAGAAAAATGGCCAAGCTGAGGGCTGCCGTGAAGCTCCAAGGCGAGCAAATCTGCCAATAAGTGCAAGACCCACCAAGGTAGAGCAGGAACTTTGTCACAACTGGTGTTGGAAGTGGGATCTGGTGTCCACAGCATGGTGGAAGAAGGAGGGTGTTTGGAAGGAAGAAAAAAAAAAGGGGGGGGGGGAAAGAGTGTCTATTTTTATTTTTTTCCCACCACAATGGAAGAGGTAGTGCGGGCACAGATACAAGCCATGGCTGCCCAGCAGGAGGTTACTCGTGTCCAGGCAGCCACTCAACAGGAGGCAGTGCGGCTGCAGCAAGACACTAATTGCCTGCTGATGGACCAGGCTGCTCAAGACCGGGCTATGTTGTGGGAACTGGTAAACCAGGTAAAGGCCCTTACAGAGCTGAATTGCGGCCATGATGGGATGCAGATCATGCGGGCCAGCAATTGGCTGCAGAAAATGACACAGGACAATGATGTAGAGGCATACCTCCTGGCCTTTAAGAGGCTGTGGGAGGCTTGGCCCCAAGAACAGCGGTCTGGCAGCCTCGCTCCATTGCTGTGTGGATAAGCCAAGAAGGCCTACTATGATTTGCCTGAAGAGGCTGCAGCAGACTACCCCCAGCTGAAAGCAGAGATCCTGGCCAGATCTGGGGTAACAACTGCAATGCGGGCCCAGCAATATCATGAGTGGAGGTACCAGGAAACCAAAACCTCGCGATCCCAATTATATGACCTCATCCATCTCACATGAAAGTGATTATGAACTGAGTCCTGGAGTCTGGAGGAGATACTAGAGGTTCTGGTCATCGACCGGTACATGAGAGGACTATCGGCAGACCTTTGCGCCTGGGTAAGCCAGAACGAACCCTCCACCTATGATGAGGTTGTCGCGCTAGTAGAAAGGCGAAGGACGGCGAGGGAGCTGACCCAACCAGTTTAGGAAGAGGGACCCCGGGTTAAACTAGCAGCACCAAGCACTAGAGCTCAAGTGACTGGGCCACCAGGAGAACCAAGGTGGAAAAAGAGAGGGGCTGAAGGCACACCAGAGACCACAAAGAGTGGGAGCACTGAGGGGGAAGAGGGTCGTGATGTTAGACTACCCAAACCAAGAGACGGGGGAACGCCTAGGGCTCCATACAGATGTTATGCCTGCGGGGAGTGGGGACACATAGCTGCACGGTGTCCCAATGCCAAGAAACCTATGCAGTGTAACCTGGGGAACTGGGCAGACCCATGCTCCCTAATCCACCTTGTGCGGGTCTCACTAATCCCACATATGTACACTAGACCAATGAAGCTAAATGGGGTAGAGACCACAGCACTGGTTGATTCAGGGAGTGCTATCATGCTTGTCTCAGGGAAGCTTGTGAAGCATAGTCAGCTGCTGTGGGCTAAGCATACAGGGATAACATGCGTCCATGGGACAGTTGGTTATTACCCCACCATCCCAGTAAAAATCGAGATTCAGGGGAACACTAAGGAGGTAGCAGCAGGTGTAGTCCCTAAACTCCCACACCCAGTGCTCATAGGGAGGGACTTCCCAGGGTTTGGAGAGGAATTGGAGAAAGGGGGAAGACATGAAAGTAGTGAGGCATCCACAGTAGACTGTCAACCCCCAACCTTCTCTGAAATATCCCCAGATTTGTTCTCCACTCCCAGACAGCGTAGAAAGATGAAAAGGGAAAGAAGGGCAGCTAAGGCCTTGGGAACCCAAATAGTGGCCCAAAGCCAGAGGGTCGCTCTCGTACGTAGGCGGACCCGAGCAGCTGAAAAGGAGGCTACCCAAGAGGGAGAAGCACCCAAATCTGACCCACACCCTAATGCCTCTGAACCAGTAGAGGCAACAGAGATTGGCCCCCTAGATCTTGGGCAGATTAGCCCCGGGAGAGGAAATTTTGGACAGGACCAGGCTGAAGACCCAAGGTATGACAACATTAGGAAGGAGGTGACCGAAATAGATGGGGTCCCCATGGAGGGGAAAACCCAAGGACCAGGACCTTACTTCATAATGAAGAAGAATCTCTTATACCAGGTTGCACCAGTACAGGGGCAGAAGGTACAGCAGATCCTAGTACCTCAAAAACACCAGAATGCTGTAGTAAGTCTGGCCCATAGTCATCTTTTTGGGGGGCATTTGGGGGTGAGAAGACCCTGGCATGGGTCCTGCAATGATTCTTCTGGCCCGGAGTATATGATGAAGTGCGGAGGTACTGTGCGTCCTGCCCGGAGTGTCAGGTGCACAGTCCCCGTCCCCACTTAAGGGCACCTTTAATACCCCTTCCCATCATAGAGGTCCCCTTCGAGCAAATAGCCATGGATCTAGTGGGACCCCTGGAGAAGACAGCCCCGGGCCACCAATATATACTTGTCATTCTGGATTATGCTACTCGCTACCCAGAAGCCGTCCCCCTACAGAACATGGCCTCTAAAACGATAGCTAAAGAGTTGGTGGGGATCTTTGCCCGAGTGGGGCTACCAAAGGAGAGATTAACAGACCAAGGTACCCCATTTATGTTGAAGCTAATGAAGGTCCTCTGTATGCTGCTCCATATACATACCCTGATAACGTCTGTCTATCATCTGCAGACCGATGGGCTGGTAGAAAGGTTAAACCGAACCCTCAAGGCAACGATAAGGAAAGTGGTAAGTCGAAACAGGAAGGATGGGGACACCCTACTACCCTACCTTATGTTTGCAATCCGGGAGGTACCTCAGGCCTCAACTGGGTTTTCCACCTTTGAATTATTATACAGACGCTGCCCCCGTGGCATACTAGATATTGCAAAAGAAATCTGGGAAGAGGAACCCAATGAGGGGAGAAAAATAATTGACCATGTGTTGCAGATGCGAGAACGGATAGCCTGGGTCACTCCTATTGTACGGGAACATTTGAAAAAGGTGCAGGAGGCCCAGCGAACCCATTACAATCGCCAGGCAAAAGTCCGACAGTTCCAAGCAGGGGATCGGGTGATGTTGGTACCCACGGCAGAAAGAAAGCTTTTGGCCCAATTGCAGGGGCCCTATGAGGTGGTTGAACCCGTGGGGGAAGTAACTTACAAGGTGTGGCAGCCAGGACGCTGGAAACAAGAACAAATTTATCACATTAACCTCTTAAAGCCTTGGCACCAACGAGAGGCGTGTGTAATGGCCCAAGAGACCCCGATCCAGGGAAATAATATGCAGGAGCAGATCAGGATATCCACTGATCTGACCCTAAACCAGAAGAAGGAGGTAACTGAGATGATCAACCGATACCAGGACGTATTTTCAACCAAACCAGGCCGGACCACCGAAGCATATCACCACATTATCACAGACCCTGGGGCAAAGGTAACTTTAAGGCCCTATTGGGTCCCAGCAGCAAAAAGGGAGGAGATCAAGGCAGAGGTAAAAAAGGATGTTGGAGCTGGGAGTCATCGAAGAGTCCCACAGTCAGTGGTCAAGCCCGATTGTGTTGGTGCCCAAACCCGATGGCACCACTATGTTTTGTAATGACTTTCACCGGCTGAATTAGCTATCCAAATTTGATGCATACCCCATATCGATGAGTTAGTTGACCGCCTCGGCAATGGCCGATTTTTGACCACCCTTGATTTAACAAAGGGATACTGGCAGATTCCCCTTGCCAAAGATGTGAAAGAAAAGACGGCATTCTCTACACCAGAGGGTCTGTTTCAATATACTGTTCTTCCTTTTGGACTGCACGGGGCACCTGCCACATTCCAGCATCTTATGGACAAGCTCCTACGGCCCCATACCAGTTATGCAGTGGCATACCTGGATGATGTGATTATTCACACCCCCAACTGGGAAACCCACTTAGGAAAGGTGGAAGCAGTTCTGGACACGCTAAGACGGGCTGGCCTCACAGCCAAACAAGCCAAGTGTGCTACAGGGCTAGCCAAGGCTAAATACCTTGGCTACATTGTAGGAAGGGGAATGGTCAAACCCCAACTAAACAAAGTAGAGGCTATCCAAAATTGGCCCCGGCCGAATCGGAAATAGCAAGTCGGGCATTCCTGGGTGTGGTGGGGTACTACCAATGATTTATTCCCCATTTTGCTACGAGAGTGAGTCCCCTGACAGACCTGATAAAAGCCCAGGGTCCAGATATGGTGAAGTGGACAGATGCCGCAGAGAAAGCATTCATGGATCTACTGACAGCCCTCTGCAGTAACCCTGTGCTTATAGCCCCAGACTTCAACAAAGAATACATTTTACAAACAGATGCATCTGAAATAGGATTGGGAGCTGTCCTATCGCAGATGGTTGGAGATGAAGAACACCCAATCCTCTACCTCAGCAGAAAACTCCTCCCGAGAGAGCAGAAGTATGCCGTGGTTGAAAAAGAGTGCCTACCTGTGAAATGGGCCATGGAAACACTATGTTATTACCTTCTGGGATGACGGTTTACCCTTTTGACCGACCATGCACCCCTCCAGTGGATGCAACGTAATAAAGAGAAGAACGCAAGGGTGACCAGATGGTTCCTGTCCCTACAACCTTTCCAATTCACCATACAACACCGGGCTGGAAGCCATCATGGCAATGCAGATGGCTTGTCACGAGTACACTGCCTGACATCCCAAGTTGCCCAACCCCATAGGGTTGAGCGGGGGGGGGGGATATGTGACAGGGTCGGGCCAGATGGCTATAGGACAGTAATAGAAGGCAGATATATTAGCCCCAGGATAAGTAGGTCCCTTTTCCCTGAGTAAGGTCACAGGGAAGGTTCCAGAACAACCAGGAACCTTCTGGAGACAATTAAGACAGGCTGACTAGAACACCTTCAGCCAATCAAGAAGGTGCTAGAATCAATTAAGGCAGGCTAATCAGGGCACCTGGGTTTTAAAAAGGAGCTCACTTCAGTTTGTGGTGTGCGTGTGAGGAGCTGGGAGCAAGAGGCACTAGGAGCTGAGAGTGAGAACGTGGACTGTTGGAGGACTGAGGTGTATAAGCATTATCAGACACCAGAAGGAAGATCTTATGGCGAGGATAAAAAAGGTGTTGGGAGGAGGCCATGGGGAAGTAGCCCAGGGAGTTGTAGCTGTGGCACAGCTGTTGCAGGAGGCACTCTAGACAGCTGCATTCCACAGGGCCCTGGACTGGAACCCGGCGTAGAGAGCAGGCCCAGGTTCCCCCCAAATCCTCCCAATTTCTAGTCAGACACAGGAGGAGTTGACCTGGACTGTGGGTTCAGAAAAATGGCCAAGCTGAGGGCTGCCGTGAAGCTCCAAGGTGAGCAAATCCGCTAATAAGCGCAAGACCCACCAAGGTAGAGCAGGAACTTTGTCACAGTGCGCTCTTGATACCTAAAGACACGGCTGTGTGTAAGAGAGCTATCAGTGTGCACGCTCAGGCTGGGAATGCTGCAGAGGAAGCACACGCAGCCCTTGAGGGAAGGGAGTGACTCATCACTGTGGTGATCGTTCCAGAGCAGTATTGACTAGCTCCAGAAAGAGCCGCCACCAGCTCACCTTGGGCACAAGAGCAGTTGAAACAATGTGGGGATAGAGTGGAAAATTGGGAAGGACACCAACCCTTCTGAGAACTGCCTCAAAGGCAGAGAGAAGGGTTGTCTAGTGGTTAGGCCCCTGGCCAGTGACTTAGGATTCCCTGCTCCACTCCAGACTGCATGTATGAGCTTGAGCCAGTGTCAGCTCTCTGGCTGGAAAGAGGGGATAATACCATACAGGGTGGTTGTGAGAATAAATGTTTGTCAGGTGCTCACATACTCTGGTAATGGGGTCCGTATAAATTAGCTAGATCTATCTAGTTTGAAGTGAAAGGGTGGATTTAACCCCCTGCACCCAATCTATCAAGCAACAAAATTCCATCTATCTAGGTACTTAGATGGTCCTGTCAGCGTGGTATTTGAGCACTTCACAAACACTGGTGAACTTCTCCTCACATCATCCCTGGGGGTACAAAGATATGAGTCCCCATTCCTTGATGGGGAACTGAGGCAGAGAGTGAAGAAGTGACTTGCTCAAGATCAAACAAAAAATTTGGGAAAGAACCAGAATTTGAACCCAGCATGCCAGCCCTTCAACCACATGACCGTCTTTCCTCTCTGCTCTCAATCTGACCTGCATGTAACGGTGCCACTATGCAGAGCACTGTTTTGTATATTCTGTACTGATTATGTCTGCACACTATGCGACACACATACTCTGAGGAGAACTGTCTCGCTGTACCTAACAGTTCACACTACATACTGGAGAGGAGAATGCTGACGAAAGACTCTATAAATGCATAGCTCATCCATTAGCTAGCAAAACAATCCCGCAAACATCAAGTTAGGTTTTTGTTTTTGAGTTTCATTCAAATCAAATTCCTATTTCTTGTTTTCTAGAAATTTCAGCCACCTGATTCAATGTGCCGGACACCAGACTTCATTACATATCAATGCTCATTACCACAATCATTTACTGGGCTCAGGAATGGCTGGGGCTACCATATATTATCACCAATCAATATCTCTGCTGTGTTTCTAATGAGTTAAATGATAATGTAACTGCTCCAGCTTGTGCAAAGGGAAGAATTAACTCTGCAAAAGGTAATTTACAGCAATTGTAAATTGCTTGGTAAAGCAAGAGATGCACACTTTTCTCAAGTCCTGGTCGATAAATGTAGATGCCCAACAGGGGCCTAAGCAGTCAATATCACAGCCTGGCATGTTTCAGAAGGGAACCAGAAGAAGCAAATTGGGCACCTGATTCTACTCATAGCTTCAGGTTTGTTTTTTTAAATTTCAAAGCTGCCATGCTTTGCTTTTCTCATTTGATGTCTGAGAAACAGAAAACCTCATTACAATCAAAATAAATGTTCTCTGTGCTGAAATCTCTTCGCACCATGCTCTCTTTTTAGAGTGCCTAACCTGGTTTTGTTTTTGTTGCCTCAACAATTTTTCTTCTCTCTCTTTGACTCACTAAAGTCCCTGAAAGTTTAGTTTTAATGCTTTTTGGCAGGAGAATTGTTTGTATGTGAAAAGCGGAGTCATATGTCACAGGAGATGTAGAATTGCAGCGCTGCAGCTCTGCTGCTGGAATTCTAGCGTAGATGCATCCTACAGAAAGGGAAGTGTTTTTCCCCATCACTGCAGGGAATCCACCTTCTGGAGCAAGGGTAGCTAAGGCAACGGAAGCATTCCTTCTTCATCCTAGTTGTGTCTACACCAGGGGTTAGGTCGACACAACTATGGTGCTCAGGGTTGTGAATTTTTCACACCCCAAGCACAAAAGCTATATCACGCTAAACTTAGCCTGCAACTGTATTTTGGATGGCCAAAGAAATGCAGTTCAGGGTACTAGGTCCAGCCGTGTTCCCATTCAAGCCAACAGCAAAACTGCAGTGTGGGCAAAATTGAGTGCCTTTTTCTCCCTCATCCTGCTGAATTTAAAGATAGACAGTTATCTCTATCACCTAATACTTTTCAACCCTGCAATGGTTCTGATATAATCCTCATTTTCACTTTGCCACACTCACACACTTTAAAGTCTTCAGAATGAAGTGCAATTGTGAATGCTTATTCAATAACTATACACATCACACTTAAAATAATCTTGTATTTTACACACACACACACACACACACACACACACACACACACACACACACACACACTGACCTCCATGAAACACGCAGTGGATAAACTGAAGCAGAGGTTAAAGCTTTGCCCAAAGGTGCAGTGTGTCAGTAGCAGAGATGATAATAAAATGGACAGGTCTTCAATCCACATCACACAAAATAATCTTGTATTTTACACACACACACTGACCTCCATGAAACACGCAGTGGATAAACTGAAGCAGACAGAGGTTAAAGCTTTGCCCAAAGGTGCAGTGTGTCAGTAGCAGAGATGATAATAAAATGGACGGGTCTTCAATCCCAGTACATTGCTCTAGCCACATGACAGAACTCCCATCAAGATGAACATCCTTCCACTTAGGGTGACCAGATGTCCCATTTTTAAAGGGACAATCCCGTTTTGGACTTTTTCTTATATAGGCGCCTATTACCCCCAACCCCCTGTCCCGTTTTTCACAGTTGCCATCTGGTAACCCTACTTCCACTAGAACATACAACTATTCTCCCCCTCTTGAGCTCCCACAGTATAAATATAGCAGAGTCAGGACTGCCAGGGTACAACAGGGTCACAATTTGTCATGTATATGTAATCATGTTCTAGAAACTGAGCTAAAGTCCTAGACAGGACCAGGGTTGTAGTTGGTTTTGGAACATGATCAAGGCAATTTGTAGTAGACAGCACAACAGGTTGGGGACAATGATTTAACGATGTCCCCTGACTCACTGGTATTGGTAGCATTCATGTTTCCCTGCTTGGTTTCACATACTTTTATTCAAGTACAATTCATATACTTTTCTGAAGGGATTTAATATAAAAGCTTTCTGGAACCTGATAATTTAACCCATTAACAGACAGAGGGCACAATTCTGCCCTTAGATATGCATACACAACTCACTGCATTCAATAGTAGGCTCTGAATGGCAACAATCACAGCAAAAGCAGTCATTTTGTGCAGACCAAACTTTTGAGAAGAGATCCTCAGCTGCTCTAAATTGGTATAGCTCTCATTCAGTCAATGGAGCTATGCCAACTTGCACTAGCCTAGGAGCTGGCCTTCAGAATGTAATCAAGGCTGGTTGAAATGAAAACTAAACACAGTCAAGCAACAGTTTCTTATTTTTAAGCAATCACTGTTTGTGTGTATGACTGCCTTCTTTGTTGCAAGGAGGAACAAGTCCTTTTGGAGAGGATATGAGTCCCTGCATATTTTGAGTCTTTTCTCACGAGGCAGAGACTTCTGTCCTTTCCAAATTAACTTCCTATTGTTAGAGGAAGAAAAAAAATATAGACAATGATCAGAACATACAAAGCACAAGGAAGCAGCTGTTAGGATAATTAAATCTATGTAGAATTTCTATTTTTTTTATTTATCAATCTGGTTTCTAATAGAACTTTTAACTAAAGGAAAAACATTCACAAAGAATATTAGGCATACATACATATTTTCCTTCTTTCGTTCTAATTTACATGCTGTTGCTTTTGGAGGGTGAGATTCCTGTTTCATATCTCTAGGATTGAATACCAATTTTGATTAACAAAGATAGAATTTAGATTCTGCTTTTCAACAATGTAACTCTTCAAGAGTCACCATGCTTATGACACAATGGAAGATAATCTGAGTGAGAAACCATATTAAAAAGCTACTGCCTATCAGCCTGAGAAACAGCTTCACATTTCAATTGGTATCCTGGAAGTTAGATGCATCTGCCATTAAAAGAGACTCTGTTTTGATGAAAATGTAATCACGGAATAGACTCTCTTCTAAAAAGAATTCGTATCTCTACCATTAACTTGTAATTATACACCTCCTCTTTGGCAATCTTCGTGAAATATTGAAAACCACCCTTTTATATGCATCATGCTGTCTTGAGCATGATTAAAAACGTTGCAAATTCCCTACCTTTCAAGTGGTAACTGCTGTGAAGAACATAACTATGTGTAAGAGAACAAAGGTGCAGTGCATATGGTAGGCACAAATCCTATAGTCCTAACTGAAATTTCACATTTTTGTTTAATATTGATTTCTGATTTTAAAGATAATTTCTAATGTCAACTGACTAATATGGAATAAAGGGCATTTGAATGAACACATAAGAAATAACAGATTAGAGTGCTGGTTTCTATTAAAGGCTGTTTTGTTATCAACATTTTAATTTTTACCATTTTGGCTAGGACAAAATTTCTTTGGCACTTCACAGCTCATCTCCTGGGGGCCTTTATTTTGACTGTAGATCCAAATGCACCTTAGCATTACCCCACTAGACCGACACTCCTGATCTGGGCACAATCTGCCCCCCACAGAAATCAACAGGAATTTTGCCATTGATTTCAATGGGAGCAGAAGCAGGCCTTTTAGAGTCACATTTCCCCACATATTCAAACAGGGAAAGGGACTAAAATGAGTGAGAAAACTGACTCAGATGAATGTGCACTATGCTCCTATGATAGTTGAGTACATTTCAGGGCAAGTGCAGTGCTGTGTGCGCATCAGGATTCACTCTGTTATGATTCAGGTTTAGCCACCATAGGAAGATATATAGCACTTGCCAAAAACTCACTATATTACCTGCCCTTTTAACTGCTCAGTTGGTCAGTACAAACTCTCTTAGCAACCAGAAGTACCCGTGAACTCCCCTCATGAATCATATAAAATATCACCATTTCTTTTGCAAGCTACCCATCTTAGTCTGCTGCTTCTCAGTTCCTGGGGCCCTGAAGGGCTAGTATTTGTCCTACGTAAGACTATGGCATTCTATCTACAAGGCATTCTAGGAAAAGGTTACAAGAACTGGCAGCCAAGACACCATCTCCACCATCAAATACTGGTCTGTCAGTCTGCAATGTCAAATCCATTGTCTCAGCCTGCTGAGCTCTCTCCCTTCCAGTTTAAGGAAATACACTATTGCTAATGCAGCTCTCAATAAGATTTTCAATCATTAATACAAATAGCTCCTGGGTTTATGAAGGCAACTCCTTATTCCTACTGAATCAGGAAAATAATCATAACACTGAAGTTTACTACCAGCTTCTTCTCCTCACCGCATGAGGCTTCCCTGCAAAAAGGTCAACACAAATATACGCAGCTCTCATGAGCTTCACATGAAGAGCTCTGAGAGTCTGTGAGCTGAGAGAGACAGAAGGTTGGGAGACCAGATGATTAAGGTATTGGCATTGACTTTGCTTTTCTTCTTTATTGCACGGGTTTGAATCGAGACCGGGTCCATCATTTCCATCAGATGGCTGCCCAGTGCCTCATGTGAATTGAGTTGGTGGTCTGAGTTTAGTCATTAATGAACAGACATCACCATCACAAAGACCACTGTCTTAACTGATATGCTTGTTGCTAGGTCAACCAAGTACCCGAAGACTTGACTGGACATGAGAGACAACTATCCACTTGCCCTTCCAGCGCAGGAATGAGCCATGTTAGTTGGGAAGTGTGTCTCTGTGGAGACTTCTGCTGTCTTGGTTGTGTGAAGAACCACAGGACTCCAGTCTCAGGCAGCAGAGCTGGCACTTCTCACGCTAAATTCAGTTAGAAAGTCAGCCTTTTTACTGCAACAAAAATCACAGCCTAAGGAAATGGGCACTCTGCTCTCATTTGCTGTATCTGGGCCTTCTGAAGTAACATGCATAGTCTTTGCTGGGAATGCCCAAAATACCATTTGAAATCAAATTAAACTAAAATCAATAAGGAAAAGTGGGATTTTCTTCACTAGAAGAGAAGATTTTTGTGACCTATCCACCCAACAGTAGAGGTGGCTGGCCTGACTAGCTAGTGATGTATGGCAGATTAGTTTCAAAATGCTATAGTGTTGTTTTGACACTCTTCAAGGGGAGGATATTCTTCTTATACCCACTGATCTTAAACAAGAATAACAACTTCTCACTCAAAGAGAGAGATGATAGTTTTTGAGGCAAACCAGTGCTAAGCATGGAGTGGGGCAAAGATGGGGTTCTTTCCTGTTTGGACCCCACCGCCATAAAGATACCTGAGAAACAGACAATAACTTTCTTAAAACTGGCCAAATTTACATACCGAGTCCAAATCCATACCCTGAAGAAAGCAGTGGGTTTGAGATCTACATTAGCTCTAGTGATTCAGCAAGTCCCGTTTGAGAGACAAACTGTGGAGAATTTTAACAAAAAGCCTTAACACATACCCAATATCTTTAAATTGTTGCCATGTCTGCTAACTGTGCATTTATAAACAAGGAAGCAGTTTTAAGACCTATGAATACAAAGGAATCCTGAAAATGCTCCAATATTCCATCTCTAATTAAAAAAAAATGTCCTTTCAATTTACAACATCCAACAAAATAATGCTATAAAGCAAAAATAAAGAAAGGGGAAGAAGGAACTAAAAGAAAACAGCATTGCTTAGTTCATCAGAGTGATGTTCATCTGAATTTCAAACAAGTCTTGCAAATAGATACTGAAGGAATGGATTAAAGCTGTGCATACCAAAATTGTAAATATTATAAGGTTACATGACACCAAAAATGCCACAGGCATAAATCCTTTCATAAGAAATTCTTAGTATTGATTCTGGTTTTTGATGCACAGTAAATGTCCTGCTATACATTCATATCTTCATTCTGTTCCACACAACTACCCATAAGGCCCTGTGTCTCCATTAAACAAGGTTATTGGAGACTCCTGCTCCTTTGCAGTGGAGAAGCAAAAACCACTTTATTGCCATCCAAGGATGAAATTAACTATTCAGGCTACCACTTACCCTCTCTGCAAACTGACTGCCTCTTTCTCAGTGACATGCCTGACATTCAGCTGGTCTGAGAGATTGTGATCCCTGAAGCACTAGATATTGCATTTGCAGTCCTTAGTCATTACTCCAAAAAGACAGTGAAACTGATCAGGCAAATCTGTTTATTAAAAAAAGGACCTCTGCTCTTATGCTGTGTGTTTCTGCTGCTCTGTCTCTGAGCAGGAGTCTTTAAGCCTCTGGTTTTACCTTACTGCCCGAGAGAACACTGTGACAGAGGCTTTCTTCACAAAGGGATTTAAACCAAAGATTTAAAGAACAAACTAAATTGCTATGCCAATGACAGAAAAGTATTATGTGAAAACTGTTGGATCAAATGCATTCCTTAGAACTGCACCAATAGTTCTGTGACAGCCTATGAAGCAAACAAACGGTAAAGTCTGACTAATTCCCAGCTACAATGCTTATGCCTACATACAGTGTACGCCAATATATCACAGGCAGAGCTGAGTTTAAACTGAAACCGCCGTGTGGCCTCAGGTTAGCAGCATCATAGCCAAAGTTACAGAAACAGATTAGGTATACAGTCTCCTTCTGATTTAAACAAACAAACCAACACAAAAGTTTTCCTGTGCTTTTACTCCTCTCCTATAGTCAGAATAATTATAATATTTTTACATTGCTGATAAGTACTATACAGAATCAACATTTTGAAATGCCTGTGCCAAAGTGGGAGACTCTTAAAGTGTTGGCACAAGATGACTGAAAATTGGCAAATATGATTTGATCCTCTTTTCCCTACCTCATTTCCTCCCCTAGAACTTTTAAACCCCAATTCAAACACCACCAAATGAAACAATATGTGAACAGGTATTATGGCAACCTGTCTGGAACCGACTATGCATGACTGAAAAGAACACTTTGAGGATGTATCGATTTGTAAGCTGTTTTCAAGACAGAAATATCCACATTCTAAAGGGCTTTTAAAAAATGTAGAAAACTGGCCCTGTTATCATCACGGGTATTTAGAACACCTCTAAACACACACAGAAAAGACAGGTATTACTGACAAATTTTAACCAATGCTGAAGCTCTAAAAGCTGTTGTTTGTTGTTGTTGGGATACAGAAGGGGAAATTCATTGCAAATGAATATTAAAAAGTACTTTTCTTAAATGTGTGTGTTATCCTTGTTTCCAGTCTCATCGGTTTTGCCTGTTGCTTGCTCTTCCATTTGTGCTGATCTTTTTACTAGATGTGCTCAAGAGTCTGAAGTAGAGCGTTCTCACCTCGCTAAAAGAGTCGTCCCTACCCCCACCCCGGCCCTGCTTCCAACCCCCTCCACACACTCTCAGATAAGCCACTCTTTTTTGCTCTCGTCGATGGTCTCCGTAAAGTTGGGGTCATTGTTCATGATGGCTGCATCAGCGCTCTCAGCAGACTCCGCCCCCTTGGCCTCATTGGTGTGGTAGGTTCCCTTGTGACGGAACATGTAGCGTATCAGGAACACCAGCGTGCAAAGTATCGTGAAGATCACAACAGCGATGACACCTAATGGATAGGAGGAATGACAGAAGCAGAAAAAAAATAAAATAAAATTCAGGAATTCCATGTGGGCTTGATTTTACTGTCTACTTCATATGTTTACCCTAATCTGGCACTTTTTTTGGTTTGGCTCTACTAATGTCTATGGAATTTCTTTGTGGTTTACTCCAAAACTTAATCAAACAGAGTCCCCTAATCCTTACTGCAATGGTTGAACCTCAACATTATTACTATTTATACAGTCCACAGGAGTGTTTGGTGCTTTATGGGTGATCTCAGAGACAGAGGGCCCAACTACTCCCTACTGAATACCAGTATAAATGAAGATGAGTTACCTGGGCTTTGTCAACTCCATGTGGGACAGAATACACGTCACCTGTAGGTAGGCCATGGATATGCAGCACCGGCCTTCTATGATGCCTATTGCATTTGTCTGGAATAGTGGGTGCTGGCCTTCTGAACCCCCAAGAGGTCAAGTGAGGGGCAACCTCTGCACCATCCTATTTAGAGTCACCTCTGCAATAGCCTAATTGAGGCAAATACTGAGTGCCTTGACATAGCAAGCCCCCTTCATGACCTTCCTCTTGTTCCCTATGGGCGGCAGTGGTGTTAAAGTGGCACATCTGTGGTGTAGAGGGCCAGATGGGCCCTCAGTGGGTGTGTGAATTTCATCCAGAGTGGAAAACTGCAAGCTTCTCGCGCTAACAATCCTAGAAAGCCTTTTCTCTTCCGTAGTCAGTCGTTTTATATGAGGCTTGGTAATTGATGAGCTGGGCATTCAGATTGTTGTTTAGTTATGTTCCATATATTCAGAGATACAATTATGTGCTCGGAGGGAGCCCAGTTCGTATGGGGGATAAACACTGGTGCTCATCAAAATATTTTCAATTTCAAATATTTTTTATTTTTTCACAAAAAAATTTGTAAACATTTTTCTATTTTCCAACCAGCTATAGACACTTCGTTTTTCAACGATAAAAAGGGGCAGGTTTGATAATAAGGGCTAGATTCACAAAGATACTTAAGTCACCATCACCACACCTAGCTTTTAGGTGACCAGAAAAATTAATGAGATTCACAGAGCTCTCAGGCTCCCTATAAAATGAATGGGGAAAGATAGATTGGGATTCACAAAAGCAAGCATAGTAGACGACTCCCTGCCTTAAAACAGCCAATGGGAGATGGCAAGCTGAGGGAGGGGTGTACAAGACCTCCCCCCCCCGCCCCCCCCCGCCCTCACTCCTCTCAGAAATAGGCACCTAAGTCTGGATGCAGGGAGGCACCTCCCTCTGCTTTGAATTCTCAGCTGTAAACCCTCTCTTGGGATTAGGCATCTATGTCACTTTAAGAGGAAGGACTCCCTTGTAGCTTTTAGCCCAGAGGATAGGATACTCACCTGAGGTGTGGGCAATCCCTAGTTCAAATCCTGCCTCCACCTGATAAGAAGAAGGGATTTGAACAGAGATCTGCCATGTGTCAGGCGAGTGGTCTAACCACTGGGCATGGGATATTCTGTGGAAACCCCTAAATCTCTCCTGTTGAAGCTGTTCCCCTATGCATAAATAATTAAAAAACCCCTTTGGATCAGGGGGACTGGATCCTCAGTCTCCCACCCCCCAGGTGAGTGCTCTAACCACCAGGCTACAGACTCTCTCTTTCTGCCCCCCTATTCCCTGTATTGAAGCTGTTCCATTGTGGCTAAATAAAAGAAACCTGTGGTAATTTCTCCCTAAAAGAGATTTTAAGAAGAAAGGTTTATCTTTTAGAAAAATACTTGAATGCATTTGGAGATTAATGTGGCAATACTATCCCTCTCTATCTTACTATGATGCTAATTAAAGAGAGGCTCAGACCCAACCCTCTTATCTGAATACCCCTTTGTATGGTGCAGGCCAGGAGACCTAAGCATACATATGTGTATGTATAAATCTGAATCAGGATCCACATTTTGCAAATAATCTCTGAATTATGATTAAGAAAAAAATCCTACTCACAAGCCAGTTTTACTAAACAGTGAAAAATGAACATCCCATGAGAGAGGCAGTTAAACAAACCTAGTCCCCAGTGTAGCCAGAATTTTCCCGTTGACCTAGCTACCGCCTCTTGGGAAGGTGGAGTACCTCTGTTGACAGGAGAACCCCTCCCATCGGCATAGGTAGTGTCTTCATTGAAGTGCTGCAGCTGTATTGTTGCAGCGTTAAGTGTAGACAAGCCCTTAGATGCTGAGGCCAAATTCTGCAATTAATAACTTGTGCATTTGTAATTATAATGAGGTTCTGTCAAGTGTTAGGGCAGAATCTGGTCTCTAAGTAGAGGTGAGGTCAGCATGATAGCTGAATCATGCCAAGAGCATAACAGAGTGTGCTTGACCTACAGCCTTTGAATCTACAGGCTTGAACCTACTTCAGTGGGAGCAGGAACAGGCCCTAGGTTCATGCTGATTGGTGTGTACTAATTCATTACACTAAACTGCAGGAAATTTGACCAGTTATACCAATACAACTACACTGAATAAAAGTAGCTTTTTTTTTTTACTTTAACTTAAATGGCTTTCAAAGTGCCATAAGCTAAACTGAAAAAAGGCACTCTTATACTGATATAATTCCCCATGTAGACCTCCTTAGCCCAGTATAACTGCAGTGGTTTAAATTCACACTTTACCTTAAACTGGTATAACTGTCCCATGTAGGGAAGCCCTTTACTAAACCAAACAGTTTGAACATACTAATTTCTGTAGTTTCAGACTTCTATGCACAAGCCACAAAACATCTTACCAATGCATATATTTTTCTTACCTCCAATAATGGCAGAGTTCCTGTTAACTCCATCTCCTATAGCTTGACCATTGTATGGGAAATCAGCACTGGCTGTAAAACGGGAATTAAAATTCATATTATAATACATCAGTTCCCGAAAACACACAAGACTGCCTTAAAAATACACTTGTCACAAGCCCAAGATACTAAAATAAATAAAGTTAAAAAAAGAAAGTCAGCTGTGATTTGTATTTTTATTTTTAAGTAAGAAAATTTCCTCTCTCCCTGATATCTCAAAGCCACTCTACTCAACCCCAAACCATTCAAGAATCTAAATGAAATACAAAAGGCAATCCAGACTTTTATAGGATTTTTAAATTTATTTCTCCCTAACAGTGGGAGATCGTATTGTGCTTCTAGTGAGATTTCTGCCTTAGTGATACTAGACATTGCTAACCAGAAGAGATTCCAATTTCTCCAGCCTTTAGGGACTGCAATATAGTACCAGAAAACTGTGTGACAAAAAGGAATCCTCTTTTTTATTGCACAGCCTAAAGTAAACAAATGAGTGATTGTGGTAGAGATGGGGCCAAAGAATCAGTTCAGCTTTAGGCTAAAGTTTGGATGGGAAGTTCCAGGTTTGGCCATCCACAGAATATTGAGGAGTATTTTCAAAGGGAATCTCATCTATTTAATCTGTGATCATAATTTTTCTGTATTGCCCATCTCTGCAGTGTCTACTTGCCAGCTCTATACTGACAACCCTGGTAGTTGTGCAAATGGCTGCACACTTACAGCACTCGATACTTTGTCACAGAAACATGGTAGTGTTTTCAATGAATAAACAAGAAAATTTCGATAGGAAAACCATTACTGGAGGAGATGCAGAAATCGGAGAAATTATTTATGACTCAGGTCAGTATTTAAAGGATAGCTGTTCTTTTTCCTTTGGTGTATATTGTAATAGGTTGCCATTAAAGACCACTGATACAATCACTGCATCTAGAGGCTTGCTCATTATGGAGTTTAACTTTCTCTTCTTAGGCATCTAGGTTCCTTTTGTGTTGCAAAGCATCTGCACCAAAGTCTTGATAGCTCAGAATCACTTCTCTAGCTCCAAAACTCTCTTCAGACCACATGGTCTCAAGTGGTTTCTCATGTGTATACTCTGGGACTGAGGCAGAGCCATGGTGTGTTAAATAGCTAGTAGTCTGACCTCCTGTATAACACAGGCCATAGAATGCCCCCAAAATAATTCCTAGAGCAGATTTTTTAGAAAAACATCCAATAGTGATTTAAAAATTGTCAGTGATGGAGAATCCATCATGGCCCTTGGAAATTGTTCCAGTGTTTAATTACTCTCACTGTTAAAAATGTATATCTTACTTCCAGTCTGAGTTTGCCTAGCTTCAACTGCCAGCCATTGGATCATATTACACCTTTCTGCACTACACTGAAGAGCCCATTATTAAATATTTGTTCCCAATGTAGATAGTTATAGACTGTAATCAAGTCACCTCTTAACCTTCTCTTTGTTAAGCAAAATAGTTTGACCTCCTGGAGTCTATCACTATAAGGCATGTTTTCCAACCCTTTAATTATCCTGTGGCTCTTCTCTGAATCCTCTCCAATTTATCATCATCCATCTTGAATATACAGTGTGCCATTCTTCTTCCTTGGATACAAACAGGAGTTCCTCAAAATTCTTGTTAACTGACTGGTGAACTCACATTAATATCTAGAAACTCGTGTATGTGCTCCACTAGGATCTGCATCACAGTGGAATAATGAATAGTCTGTGCAGCAATGATACATAGGTGCACCACTGGGGAGCTGTTAATGGGCAAGAGTGTTCATTTTCTCCATCACAGTTTGGTGACTCTTCAAATCCTTCCATTATCTCCAGGACATTAATGATATGAACATATCCCAGAAGGACTGTGTTCATTGCCTGACACTTGTATCACAATAGCTGCAAATGATGACTTGCCCAGAGCAAATAAGCATCATGAAGCTGTAGTTATTACATGTAGCTAACCTTAACATAGCAAAAGCAATTATCTTGTCCATAGGGATTACAGCTGTACTGCTGCTGCATTATTAGGTTGAAGAAGAAAAAAGAAAGCTGCCTTCCTCATTCAGAAATTTCAACCAATCACTGCCATGCTAGTTGGGCAAAACTATCACAATTCCACAAAGAAGCTGAATGATTTTTGGTTTTAAATACCATGCATCACCCTAGCCATTACTCAAGACCGTAAATAGGGCCATTTAGTTATTTGGGTTGTAAAGGCTGGGCTGGAACTATATTGGTACACTCTCCTTCGATATTCAGGAATCCCTAAATCTCCGCCTCATTTCTCTGTCTTACAGCAGCCAAGTGTCCATCTTTATCAATCCACTGGGAATCAAAAAATAGCAAACATGGCAAATAGTTCTTCTGTGGAAGCAGTCATCCTGGAAAAAAGCCACTTCTCTGGTTTGTGAATTCTGTGATTTTGCTCTGGTAATAAATGCGACAAAATTCTCCAAATTCTCTCCTTGGGCAGCTGTGGCAGTAAACATGCACAGATAGCAACCAGAAGCGAAAAGTGTGAAGTGAGGACATGCCAACACCATTGTGCCAAACACAGGGCTGACATGTGAATGCACTGAACTGCTTTAGGGGAATCCAAACTCAACTGTGGTTTGTAGACACCATGCCATCTGATACACTTGCAAAGTGCAGGGCAGATGGTGCCTTCTGTATCTTTTAACCTCAAATTAGTCTGTTGGATTAGTTTTCAATTTGACCATCTAGGACTTAAATTATCCTTTAGAGTAGGGTCTGGTGTCCTGAGTGGTCTCCTCTATTCACAGCTGTGCTGGCTGGACTTAGTTGTAGATCAGCTTTAAAAAATGCCACAGAGTAAATCTAAGAACACATAGTCTAGTTGTAAAAAGTTTGCTGTCTTCACTATCCTTTTATTTGCCTAAGGATAAATAGGGCTAGATAGAATTAGCAACGGATGTGTAAATGATTCAGAAAGGACTAAAGGCAAAGTCCATATTTTTAATATTATTTTAATGATATTCTATATTTAAGGTCAATATGGAGACAGCAGCTTAACTTCATCATGTATACTTTTCGAAATCCCCTGACATTGCTACAATAATAATAATACCAATACAAATAATACCAAAGCTCATTTATTATATGTAAAGCCATTGGTTGCAAGTGGATCTCTACAGAAACCACTGAACAGAAAGGGGAGGTACGACTGGATAAACAGACCAGAGGCAGAATCAGGTGTTTATGACTGCGGATGTGGCCATTATAATGGCTCAAACTACCATTTTGCTTGGCAGATGCTAAATCATGGGACAACACTGCAGCTTTCCCCCGCACAGCAAGAGAATATTAGGCTGGATGGAGTCCTTATAAGAAAAGGTCTTTTGAAAATTTCAAAACTGTTCGTTATTTTTATTTTAATGAAGGTGTTCTGAAATCTGAAGGGAATTACAAGTTGTATATGGTGATAACTGAATTTGTCTATTTTTGCCATCCCGGCTTCTTGAACAGTAGAATACTCTCTTTTCCAACACACACAATATAGTCAATACTGGAAACTAATTTTCCCTTTTTGTAGGCTTCCAGCATGTGAAGATCTTCCAATTGAAACATTTGAAAAATGTCTATGCTAATGGGATGATTCACCTTAGTTGTGCAGAATAACCTATATTCACTTTGAGAGAGAGAGAGAGGGCTTGTGAGAGAGGAAATGGATATTCTCATGAGCCTTCAAGCACAGCTGTGATTTTGTTCGGGATGAAATTTTGTTATTTTCAAGATGCAAATATAGCTTTTCAAAGTAGAAATGATGAAACTTCCACTCTCAGCAAAATTATGATTTTGAGAATTTGCCTCGGATGCAAACACACACGCACCATTAGCATTAAAATGTGAGTTTTGGTCCAGTCTTCTGTAAAGATCTGCTCCGCTCCCTTGCATCCAAGTTGGATTTTAAGAAGTTTGTTGTTAATCAGTGACTGTGCTCAACAATTTCTGTTGCTTTGGGCCAAGAATAAAGCTGTTGTTATCACAACCCCACATCCACTCCACCTAACAGTAGTGATATTCATTGAAAAATCCTCTTTATCACCCCTTTTTGGTTGTTTAGCCTAGAGGCTCCAAATTCTGCAAACATTCAAAGCCTGATTCTGTTTTCACAGTGGTATAAATTATAATCAACTTCACTGGAGTCAATGGAATTATGGCGATGCAAAATCAGTCTCAGTGAAGAGAATCAGAGTTAGTGTCCAAGGAAAAAGAAAAAAGAAAAGGAGTACTTGTGGCACCTTAGAGACTAACAAATTTATTAGAGCATAAGCTTTTGTGAGCTACATCTCACTTCATCGGATGCATTTGGTGGAAAAACTTTTTTTTTTCCACCAAATGCATCCGATGAAGTGAGCTGTAGCTCACGAAAGCTTATGCTCTAATAAATTTGTTAGTCTCTAAGGTGCCACAAGTACTCCTTTTCTTTTTGCGAATACAGACTAACACGGCTGCTACTCTGAAAGGAAGAAGAAAGTTACTGAGAAACCAATAGCAAAATAGACAACTGGATCAAATCAAAATAGAGCTTTTCTTTCTTTTTGCTGTTGGATGGTTTCCCTGGCCCTTAACTGTTAGTACCATCAGCCAACAAAGAAATACAGCCCTGACTGACCAATCCTGTGTTGCTGCATGTACAAAAATCACTGATATTTTAGGCTTCTGAGAAAGCGTGTGAGACTAGACCAGCCCATTGTTCTTCTCTGGATTGTAGCAGAGAAGAAAAATACCTAGTATTTTTGCTGTACTCCGTACAAGTACAATGCTGCCTTTCAGACAAGGCTATTGTACTCAGGGTACCAATTTCATACCCTTTCTCAACAGACACCCTAATTACAGCAACTGTTTGACTAATTGCTTGGCTCTCTATGACAGCACCACACATCTGCAGTTACTTTGAAATTTCCCTTTCTTACTAGTTCTACATTGAACCCAATGGAGGGGAAAATATATAACATTAGTATTTTGTCTTCTTCTATCATTATAACTAAGGGTAACAAGTTTATACAATAGAGTGTAATACCTTTCCATGGATTTTAGATTTTAAAATGATGAATTGCAATAACTAAGGCCTTAATATAGCATAGCAGTTAAGTATGTACTTAACATCAAGCATGCACGTAATCCTGGTGAAGCAAGTGAAGTCAATGAGAATACTCACATGCTTAAAGTTTAGCATGTGGTTAATGAATGGCTGGCTTGGGGCTTAGGACAATAAGGTCAAGTTGATTAAAATTAGTGAAAGCTGAGGGTAGTTAGCACTCAACCAAAGTGCTCAGCAAGTCTTCATAAATATCCCACCATGGCTTAAATGAAACAGACACTGGCAATAAGTGAACCAAGGGACTGAATTAAAAAAAAAAGATGCTCATCTTGCATTAGAGAGTAGAATTTTCTTGGTAAAAATGTCATGGTTTCCTTGTACAGATTTATAATAATTCAGTAATAAGTGACAATGAGGGAGACAATACACTTTGCATGCAAAGTTTGCAGTAGTCTTCATGTACTGTGTTTTGCATTTAGATCAAGTGCATTAATTTACTGCAGGCAAATCACACGAAAAGCATCCACCATTCATTACTGTCAAAATACGAATTACTTGAAGTCAAAATATTTTGTAGAGGCATATCAGTTTTTACAAAGTTTTTGTTGGGAAAGTTTTTGAGGCCCAGGGCTCTCTGGTCACTTTTGACAAAAGAAAAAGAAATCAAAAGCGTGAAATTTTTGATCCAAAACCAGCTGTTTTGACCATTCCATTTAACAAAAACATTCAAAAGGTTTTGCTTCTGTTCCAAAAACAAATTTTAAAACCCTAAAAGTTGTTGGGATTGGGAAATTGTTCTCTGGACACCTCTGGTACGTAGGGTAGTGGGGGAGACAGTCTGGGATTATGGAGACACATTTGCTGGATGTTTCTATTAGAATGATCAGCAGTGTAATAGTTAACACTATTGACGTTTAACTTGTCCCCAATAGGCTCCAGACTCAACAATCCACTGAGATGCATGGAATAACTCCTAAATGGGTTGCTACTAACCCCTTAACTTCTTTCAGGGGTTCCTGAAATTTGTTATAGCATTCTTCTCGTAACCACAGGAAAAAGCTTTTAAAAGTGATTGTGCGACAGGCATGTAAAAAGTGTGTGTAGTTTTTATGGTGACTAAGGAAAAATCTTCCTAGGGAAGGGTGGAAGGCCACAGTCGTCCAATGAAAGCTGCATCCTTGGAGACAATTAAAAAACTATACTGGACAACACACGAGAAAACAGGGAATAATCCTGTACTGGGAGCAGGGATGGATTAGATGAGCCAATGGACTTGATTCTGCACTGTCTTGCACTTTGCATTGTCATTTCCCAATAACAGCATTTTACATGCTTTGATTGTGCAAGTGCAAGGCACTGGAGATATATATATATATAATTTTCATTTCAAAATAAAGGTTCCGTGATGCATGATTTTCTTCCTTATTTAGGTCAATACATTTTAGATATAAGAATGGTTGACAGGATTACACCATACAGGGCTGTATTTGTCTGATAACAGTTCCAATTTTAGATACGTTTAGGTTTAGATATAGTGTTTTGAATATTTACTGTTAACAAAGTTCCAAACTGATCTGCAGTATATTACATCACTCAAAAGCCTGGACCCAGCTGTCTTTTTACTTCTCAGTAGACACATCTGAATGTCACTGGGTGCCTCAATAGGACTTCAGACAAGAACTGATGATATATTAGTCATGCCGGCCTAAGCTATTACCTTCATGAAAATTTCATGAACCGGTCTTACATTTCACCTGTGAAGAAAGGAAAACAAATACTTCCTTTTATAATTAATGTAAAAAACGAAACGCTCTGGTGCTCTCAAAGGAACTGTAGAGTTAAGTGCTGATCAAAGCTGTAGATATCTAAGCATTGGTAATGGACCCAAAGGGAAACCTATAAAAAACTGCCTCGGGACTAGGAAAAATTGTCTTTATGGAAAGCGTGTGTATGCGTGTAAATTTTCAAAGACAGGGTTTCTCTTTTGTTTCATTTTACAACGGCATGTGGGAAGGATTTTGATTCCATTCTCCTCTCTCTGTTGGAGTCATGGAAGAAGGTTACAAAATAGCCCTAGGGTGGAAATAGTTCCAGTCCTCTCTACATATGCCCTGCAAGGACGGGAAAGAACTAAGAATAGGGAATAGTACGGTTCAGGGTTGGGAAACTCATTTACATGGGTTACCTACCCTGCAAGCAACATGTCTACTCCACCCATGCAGTGGGGAAAGTCTCGTTTTCTGTTCGCCTTCAGGAGACTGGATCTTGTGAGCTAAATAGGTATTTGTATCTCTTTCCACTCACACCCACCTGAGCAATAAAGACTGTTTGATTATTGTCCCTTTGACACCAATTTTGGAGATCTTTGGTATTCTATGCTGTCACATTAATGGTTTTGGATACTGAGACATGTAATGCCATTTACACCTCTTTCGGTGAAAGATGAAGCCTGTGGTGATAAGTCTTGAGGGGAATGGCTTTTAAACTAATGTATTGTAAACTGAGAAGTCTGAAAAATAGCAACTGCTATATTCCCAATTTGTACATTAATATGCCTATAATTTGCAGCTCCTATATTTCTAATTATCAAAAATGGTGGGCGCAATCCTGCTGCTGCTGAGGTCAATGAGGATTTTGTGGCTGATTTTAATGGGAACAGGATCAGGCTCTGGCCCTATACATGTGATGTATGCATTAATTTTCTTAAAAAAAAAGAGACAAAACAAAAACCCAGACTTTTGTATTGAGGACGTGGTATGATGTAGGGGCAAAGAAGAGAGCTTCAATATTCAGAGTCAAAATATAAATTTAAACTTGAAACTGTAAAGGCACCAACCTTGGCCTTCAGCTTCAGAGTGTTTATGCTAGTTCACTAAATTGTCTTCAGCCTCTGGAAAGAGAGCCAAAGGAAAAGCAAGGCAGTGGAGCCAAGAATTTGGATATCAAAATGCCTCCCTCTCCACTATTTAATAGTTTCCCTTAACAGGATTCCTAGTTATTGATAATGCTTGTAAAATAAATACAGTCTTAACAGAGGTGACAGTGGCTCTCTTTGTAAACTGATCTACTAATTTTCTTATTCCTAGACTGCATGATTAACATTCTACTCAGTGCTGTACGAAATAGCTACGAACGTGTGGGTCTCTTAGCAAGTACCAAAACAATGTATAGGTTTGGATGGTAGCTAAACATCAACTGGCTGGTACATCTGAAGAAATGTCAGGAACTACAGATGGTCATTATATCTTTTAGGAGAAGAAAAACATGCACAATTGTGAAAGAGAACCAGGCTAGAGTGAAGGGTCCATTTTTAACTCTACATCAATAGAGATTACAGCAAATTCTAGCACCGTAATTAAGCATTTAAGGAGCAAGCACTGATGTTGCCAAATCTCAGACAGACACTTTCCTTCGTTTGTCTCCCTGCTCCCTTAGGGATGAGAATAATATAAACTGTTACATCTTAAGACCTATTACCTACTAATATTAATTTGCAACGTTGATGATAAGCTGCTGAGCTATGAAGTTTTGCTTCGTTGGTCCTGGCTACCCAAGAAAAATCACCTCTTCCCTGTTAGCAAATGCACCAGAAATCAAGCTTGGACATTTTTGGAGATACTCTGTAGGTATGGAAATCTGGGGGCTGAAGGTGGGTCATTCTCCTCAGGTCCCTGGGCTCTGAAACTCACTTCTCAAGTGACCTGCCAGAGGCTGACTCTGTTGGCCTTAAGGGCATGATGTAGGGGCTTTTTCAAACCTTTGCATGAGTGGGCAATGATGAGTCTAGCTCAGGCGTCGGCAACCTTTCAGAAGTGGTGGGCTGAGTCTTCATTTATCCAATCTAATTTAAGGTTTCACGTGCCAGTAATACATTTTAACATTTTTAGAAGGTCTCTTTATATAAGGCTATAATATATAACTAAACTATTGTATGTAAAGTAAATAAGGTTTTTAAAATGTTTAAGAAGTTTCATTTAAAATTAAATTAAAATGCAGAGCCCTCCGGACCGGTGGCCAGGACCCGGGCAGTGTGAGTGCCATTGAAAAATCAGCTTGTATGCCGTCTTTGGCATGCGTGCCATAGGTTGCCTACCCCGAGCTATATTATATATAAATTATAGCTTAATGTCAACGAGTACTGCATTGTCAGAAATGATCAACAAGCATGTTAATTAAAAAAAAAACAACTGTTCAGCGCCCAGAAACCATGTAATAGGTGCCTTTAAAAATGTGTGAGTGGCCTCCTTCTCAGTACAGATGCTTAATACAGTGGCATGCTTGGCCTTTTGTCCTCTAAACACTTTCTGGATCTGCACTTTTGGTGTCTTCAGAGGTCAAGTTTGGAAACGGGGGGGCCCATCATGAATAAAGATGACTGATTCTTCTCTTCTAACTCATCTGTCACTACAGATAGGGATTTGTAGGAAAGAACCATCTGCTGCCTTCCTCTGAAGAAGATGATGAGAACAGCTTCTTATATCATCTGTTATCGAGCTGGCTCTTGTGCTGTTGGAAGCACCATTACAAACGAGGATCAACCACTGAGTGTGCTATTCTCCAAGAGAGCTGCAATTGGGAGATGCTCCATATACTGCATCCACAGCCCAAGATTACAAACAATTAGTTTGAAATCAGAAATACTATCTGCAGCTAATAATGATTGGGGTCCTCTGCCTTCATGATCCAAATGTACAGGGACAAAGAATATAATATACCAAAAGCCGCAGCTATTCAGTACTTCAGCTGCTTTTTGAACTGGTGCATCCTTGAACAGCATTTCTGAGACAGTTCCAGTCACAAGATAATTGCTCTGTCTGCTAACATTTGGAAAGCCTAATGGTCACAGAAAAGAACTTTAGAAGCCCAATTATCCTTACTCACTGACAACCTCTAATGCTGCTCAGGAAGGAGATAGATGTCTTTGTTCAAAGCAGCCACAATGCTGATATATTGGTCGCATCATCCCTAGTGAAAGGATTAATGTAACATAATGAGTTAACCATGTGACATTATGTCCCTGTAGTGATGCGATGACTCACTGGAGCAGCACCTCTTGCTGGTCATCTCAGGAATTAACTCTTTCCAGCCCAGAGCACCCTCTGCAGGCCAGTGTCTTGCCTGCCTCGGGCCCCGTGTCCCTCCCAGATCCCGGTCCCCTTTACCTTAGGGTTCTGCCCCAGCAGTACCCCCACACTCTGGGTCTCCCCTCCCAAGGGAACCTCTAACCCTTTAAACCCACCTTGCCTCAGTGGCTACTGCCGGTCATCATCTAGCCCCCGCTCACTGGGACAGACTGCAGTCTGTAATGGCCACTCATCATTGGCAAGGGGTTAGGATCTGCTGCCTTTGCTTATTCTCAGGCTATCCCTCTGCAGCCCCAGTACCTTTTGGGCCTTTGACAAGGCCTGCAGCCTGGGGGTTTACCAGGCTGGAGCTCCCCAGTTCCCTGTGCCCTTCCCCAGCACTGCTCTGCTTCAGGTACCTTGTTCCCAGGCAGCTAGCCCTTCCCACTCCAGGGCTAGAGTGAGACTCCTTTAGCTCCTGGCCCGCAACCGTCTTATAAGGGCCAGCTGGGCCCTGATTGAGCTGGCCACAACTGTGGCTGCTTCCCCAATCAGCCTAGCCTTTCACATCTGAAGCCCTCTCCAGGGCTGCTTTTAACTCTTGTTTTCCACAAGTGGGGCAGCTGGCCCACTACAGTCCCATATTCTTTATAGAAATATGCTTATGATATGAATATGGCATAAGTAAGATGTATTTTATGCAAGATGGGTTGGTCATGAGAGTTATCAATGGAAAGGTTATGATTTACTGAATATGATTATCCAAGTGTATGCATGTATCATTTCTATATCTGAAATTAGGTATATTAACTATGTAACAATTACAACTGTGTTTTCATCTGGGGAACGCCTACCAGACAGTATGCAAACAGCCTGGATGGGCCATTAGGGGGAAGTCTTTGAAGATGCTAATCTCCCTCCTTCCTGAGAAGTTTCCTGGGATGCTGCTTTGACACTGCAGGGTCAGCTGATCATGTCACCTGGTACTGGACACCATCTTGGACTTTGTGTTTTTCCATTAATACGGAGTGGGGGTCAAACTGGAAAACAAAGGATTCCCGCCATATTCTCATTTTAAGGCTGGGGAATGAGTTAATCTTGGTTCTTCCCCAATGCCTCCCTGCCCAAGAAGGAAGACTGATGAAAACACCTGAAGAAACAACGGAGCTAAGCTGGGGGACGGGGGCGGGTCTGAGCCTAAGTGAGAAAGGTCTAGCCTGTGAAAGGCATACCTGGAGATTTAAGCTGCAAGTGGTGCAGTTTACCTTCAAGAAACTCTGTGACCTGCATAAAATAACATTTAAGGTGAGAATTTGCTACTATTAATCAGTTAACTTAGTGTATTAAGTTTAGGTTGCGTGTTTTGTTTTATTTGCTCAGTAATCTGGTTTGATCTCTTTGCTATCCCTTATAATCACTTAAAATCTACCTTTTGTAGTTAAGAAACTTGTTTTTTTCTTTATTCTAAAACCGGTCTGTGTAATTCATAACTGGGCCGGGGGTGGGGCAGGGAGCTGTGTATAACCTCCTCCACATTGAAGTAGGGGGCAGTTTTCATGAGCTTACGCTGTATAGATCTCTATGCAGTGCGAGCCATATAATTTTGGGATTGCATCCCAAAGGACGTGTACATTTGAGTGCGGGGCAACCCCCGAGCTGAGTCTTCCCACACAGAGCTGATCTCAGTGTCTGTATCTTTTTCCAGCTGGACGTGTCTCTACCTGGGTGTGTGTGTGCTGGAGAAGGCTTCAGGGCCTGGCATAGCAGGACAGGGTGAGGGAGCCCAGACTGGTGGAACGGGCAGGCTCAGTGGGACCCCAGTATATCAAGTGGCACCCCAATGGGGGGGGATGGCAACCTGTCACAAACCACATGTAATTTCCCACATGGTATTGTGTCAAATGCTTTACTGACGTCCACATAGATTAGATCTATTGCATTCCCCTTGTCTAAGAAATGAACTCTTTTATCAAAGAAAGATATCAGCTAGTCTGGCACGATCTACCTTTGGTAAACCCATGTTCCATTTATCTTTATGTCTTTAATTATTCTTTCCTTCAAATTTGTTTTAAAGTCGTGCACACTACTGGGGTCAGACAAATGTGTCTGTCTGCAGTTGCCTGCATCATCTCCCTCCGTATCTTAAATATAGGCATTACATTTGCAATTCTCCAGTCATATAGTACCACTGCCAAATTAACACATTTATTATTTACTTAACTGTTTTTTTAAAATTATTGAAGACATCTGCATTTAGAATGATTTTAAAAAAACCTTCAGTACCAAATAAACCAGAAATTACTTTTTTGTAACTTTTCCATCTTTTGTGACATTACATTTTAAGATGTAAGCTAATTATGGTTAAATACACTTGTAAAATTGTAAACAATGTTATTTTAAAATGCACAGTACATATAAAGGTAATTTCTACAATCACAATGCTTTGTCCTTTTTATACTTTGTATTCCAAAATACCATAAAAGGATAGACTATATTTTGAGTAATTATTAAATGTCCATTTTAAAATCAAATCTACTTGATTATCTCTTGTGAGCTGAGAATTAATGGGGGTTCTGTAGAAGGGGAATTGTACTGCTGATTTGCATTGATTTCATTCGTCTTTACCCCTAGTAAGTCAGACTATAGTGGAGAATGACTGTTGAATTTCATCACTTCACCATCACCAGAAAGAGTCACCATGGCAACAGCGAAAGACTATGCATTATAAAAATACTCAGCAAGCTAAACAAGATAATGCTTTAAGATAAAGTTGTTCAATAGTATGGCAAAGTGCCAGAAAGGGGGGTGAAGCAGCATTTTAACTCTGGCAATGAATCCAGGAAATGGAAATTGGATTAATTCTAAATGTATGTGAATTCAGTGCCAAGTACAAGTGCAAGAGACTGAAGTCTTGTGTTTAGCACAGGCAATGGCAGTGCATGCCTCCCCACCAATGTGTCACAAACCTGACTCACAGGAACCACTTCTAGGTGCAAGAGGGTGATTTAGTCTCTAGGGCACATTCTAGTTTTGTCACTATGGCTGCCAAAATGAGAGATAAATAGTAATAGTTGTGGTATGGACACCTGCCTGCTTAGAAATGGATTGAGACCTAACTGTGGGCATCCAAGTTTGAAAACTTTGTCTTAAGCTAATAAACAGCACTTGTTTTTCATGGTAGCTCTGGGATTATATTGCTAGCACTATCAGGTGGTTTCATGTTATTTGACTGGTGAACCCCTGCTGCTCACTCCCCTCCTGAACATTACTCCTCAGGGAATTCCGTGCCAGAAAATTAAAAATTCTGCAAATTTTATTTGTCAATAAATAAATGTGGAGGCTCCAGTATTGCAGTGGGGAGCAGAGGCCACTGGCTGCACGGAGGTGGGAGATAACCCTGCAGCAATCCCCCAGGACATGGACTCGGTGGTGAGGCTTCACCCAACCCTGACACAGCGCAAGGGTTGGGCCTGTCCCAGAAACACCGTGAGGTTCTGCTCCTCCGTGCCAGGCACACTAGATGTGCACAGGCAGGCTCAGCCCAGCAGGATCCAAGTGTGGATGGGCTTAGTGGGGGCATCTGGGTACGGGGCGAGGGGTCTGATGCACAGGGGCTGGGCAGATGGGAGATGGGTCTGACCTGGCACCATCTGGAATATCCTCAGCCCTGTCCCTCCGCAGTGATTTACTCTCCCCCGGCTGCTCTAGGTGCCCGAAATGACATGCCTGTGCTGCTGGGGTGGGGCGTGTGACCGCTCATGCGGCTTCCCTTTGCTTTCCTGTTACAAAGTCATTTTTCTGCAGAGAAGCAAATAAATTTGCAGTGGACATGAATTCTGTGTGCATGCAGTGGCGCAGAATTCCCCCAGGAATACAACATGCACGCACATATCTCTGCAATGACACCAGTGATAGCACCCATCATAGGGTTCTTCTTGTCCCTCCAGGGGATCTCTGCTGTTAGGTAATGATTAGCATGATTTCTGTAGCACTGGCAGGACAGAGAGTCAGAAAGGGAGCTACTTCCTGCAATATCCATCCATCTTGAATTATTTTTGGAGCAACATCTGTTTTAGCACAGTTAACTAACCAGTGTGATCTATTCTTTTACATGAGACCTTACCCAAGGTCTAGCAACAATACAGATGTACAGTAATTTAATTTCAATGGGATCTATGCTCAGCACCTCTGGTAATTTTATGCCACTAATTTAGGAACCTATATATGGATTTCTGAGTCTAAGTTTGGGGACTCAGGTTAGAAGGTTTTGGCTTCAGTCATCCAGCACCAAGCTTTTGACATTGCTGGATCTAAAGTGCAACTAAACTGTGTGGGTGGAAATCATAATACGTCTGAATAGATGTATCTGAAGGCTACCTAGCAATCACAGAGGCGGTTACTGTTCAGTTACTTCACAAGACATGTTCTTTGCAGCCATTTCAGTGTAAGAGGGTGGGAGCTGACTATATTCCAACTGCCTTTCCCTTTAGCACAGCAGGAGTTAAATCTGCGACTTTCAAAGGGCCATTGTCATTATCCTCCTATCCAATTTAGTGCCTAAGGAAATTTACACTAAGAATTGAAGTAGATCTTCCAGTTCTGGAACCAAAGGGTAGTCTTATTTCATACCTCTAATTTTTCATGTACTTTCCCCATACATTTCACACTAGAAAAGTCTTTGGTATGCAAATTTTGGATGGTTTGGGAATTCTCTCACACTAAAAATCCCCAGTGTGCAAACTACCAACTTGCTAAAGTAAGTGGCATTAAAAACAAATGTGTTGTTCATGTACCATTAATTAATACCATGTGTGTGAGTCCAAAGTCATATTGTCTACAATACGGTCAGATTGGCAGTGACCTTGGGGATTTTTCACCTTTCTCTACAGTCTGTGGGTGCGGGTCCCTTACAAGGATTATCTGGGTATCTCTCACTTAATCATTTCCATGCCACTGCAGGAGCCTCGGGCATTGGTGCACCTCAGTCAGGAGTGCTGGGTGGGGGGTCAGGGAGGCAGGTGGAAGGGGTGGGAAGAAGCCCCCACTTGCTCTGGCCCATGGCCTCCCCAAACCCCTAATCCACCTCTGAGCTTAGTGTGTGTGGGTGCTGGGTGGTGTTTGTGGCTTGTGATATACAGGAATTCAGACTTGATGATCTGATGGTCCCTTCTGGCCTTAAACTCTATGACTATCTTTTCTTGGAGTGAAACAGTCAACTTCTTTAGACCAGCAGAGATCCTGTACAAGGATGAAGTTGTTCTTAATTAACATTGATGGAGGGATGGGGGTATCACTGCATCCACCTCCCTCACCTCACTTCATGTCTTTGACAGTGAAACTACACTAGTTCCCCTGTATGAAGGGGACCCAAGAGACAGTGTACCTGTTCTGCACCACGGTGGAGTGAAGTATAAATCAGGAATCACTCAACGACCTTTCACAGTGAGCTGTAGCTCACGAAAGCTTATGCTCTAATAAATTTGTTAGTCTCTAAGGTGCCACCGGTACTCCTTTTCTTTTTGCGAATACAGACTAACACGGCTGCTACTCTGAAACCTCTGACTCCTGTCACTGTGACACTACATTCCACTCACTGTGGAATTGGTAGGGCTTCACTTTGTTTCTCCCCTTTGTATGTAGCAGTTATTTACCAGAGAGGTGTAGAGTGATTTTAACCACCCCTCTACTCTCACTGAGTAGTGGAAGAGAAATGAAGAGAAATCCCTGGCTTCCAATCTTGATTTTGCTGCTCCCCACTGAGAATGAGGCTGGGCCCCCTTTCATGCCAGCTTCCAACTGAATGTGTTAAGAAAAGCCCTGCCATTACTTCTGAGTGGACAATGAGGGACTCTTGCCAGGTTGTCCTTCTTCAGCTATGACAAAACTCCACGTGTACTGAACTTCTTTGTAGAAAAAATTCCTTTAGTTATAGTAGTCCAACTGAACTCATTTATTTTCAATAAGTTAAAGTGGGGGCAGGGCCCTTTTATTTAAAAAGCATAAGAAGGTGATTTTGTAAGTACACTAGATTGAAATGGGGGCATGAGGCATAATCTTCAGGCACCAATTTATTGGATGATTTCAGAGAATATGAGCAACAGGCTAAGAGATCTTATGAGGAACAATTAATAAAACTAATGGTGTTATGCTCCCCTCTTACATGGTACAAGGGGAAGGAGATAGGCTGAAATGTTACAAAAAGTTGGCTGTATGGAGGGTATGTGTCATATGGTAGTCTCTCTCTATATGGTTATATCTGTACCATGAAGCTACCAACACCCCACTGGCTGCATTGGGGATCCACAATGTTGGAGGGTGTGACACATTGCCAGAAAGAGTTAAAATAGCCTGCAAAATAAGTGTCTGGTAGTAGTCAACAATGTAATCAACGGTCCTGTCTATGCTGTATTCTGATAATTCAAAGATCAAAAACATCCTAGCATTTAAATGAAGTGTGAACACGGGATATCTCTGTATTCATCTCTCTTAGAAATGTATAGCAAATCATTCGTGAATGGTGGAGGAACAGGCGATTGTTGTATGTTAATTTGTATAGCCAAATACTGGTGACAGACTGCCTTATGTTAATCTGTCTGAATAATTAACAATGGTGCTTAGGAAATAAGGGCCTATTGTTCCCCGAGGGGCTCAAACTTGTCAAAGGAGACCTGAAATTGTATAAAAGATCCTTGGAACGTGATCCTTTTTTATGTCAGATCTGCTTAAGCTTCATCAGGGGAAGTTTCAGTCGCAAGATGAGATCCCAATTAAGCTGGTACACCCTGGATACGATATTGGACTATAACCTATGAACTAAATTCTAAAAGAACTCTTTGCAACTACAAAGCTCACCATCTCTGCTATGAATCTGAACCTCAAGAACTGATCTCATGTCTGTATGTATATTGATCTTTTAACCATACTCTCTCCCTTTTCTTTTTAAAGAAATTTTAGTTTAGTTAATAAGAATTGGCTGTATGTGTGTATTTGGGTAAGATCTGGAATATTCAATAACCTGGGAGGTAATGTGTCTGATCCTTTGGGATTGGTAGAACCTTTTCTTTTAGATGATGAAATAAGATTCTAAGAAATCTTCATCATATTTGACTTGGATACCTGGATAGAGGTCTGAGGCTGGGTTACTTCAAGGGAATGGTGTTTGTAACCGGGCAATGACTCACCGGCGGCGCCTCCTGCTGGTCAAGTCAGGGAATTAGCGTTCCAGCCTCTGGAGCACCCTCTTCAGGCCAGTATCTCGCCTTGTTGCTGGCTCCTGTGTCCCTCCCAGGACCCTGGTGCCCCTTTCACAGGGCGTTGCCCCTGGCAGTACCCCACAGTTCTGGGTCTCCCCCTCCCAGGGGAATCTCCCACCCACTATCCCTACCTTGCCTCAATGGTAGGGTCCTGCCAGTCACCAGCTAGCCCCTGCGCCCTGGGGCAGACTGCAGTATGAGCCATTCATCACAGGCAAGGTTGGGTTTAGACCTGCTGCCTCTGCCTACCCATGGCTGCCCCTGCAAGCCCCGTACCTAATAGGCCTTCCCAGGCCTGCAGTCTGAGGCTTTCCTAGGCCAGAGCTCCCTAGCACCCTTGGCCTTTCCCCAGCCCTATTCCAAACTAGGTCCTCTATTCCAGTCTCTACAGCCAGGTCCCTCCCTCTCAGAGCTAGAGAGAGCATTCTTCTGCTCCTGGTTTTTAAAAGGCCCGCTGGGTGTGTTTGGGGCCATGGCCCCCAGCTGCGGCTGCTCTGCCAATCAGCCCAGCTCTTCCCCTGCACCAATCCTCTCCCAGGGCTATCTTAAACTCCTCTGGATCCGAGCAGGTGTCCACCCCGCTACAGTGTTGTTTGGCCTTCTGAATAACCAGTAAGGTATAATAGAAGCTGTTTAGTACTAGCTTGGTAAATCTAAATATTGAATTATCCACCAGCTTTAGGAGAGTGTCTGCCCCATTCTTTGCAGTTCACCCTAATTGGATAACCTCAGCTGGCCCCCATTGAGACCTCAGTCACAGAGGGTGAAGGGTGGGACATCCTCCCTCCTCTCTAACCCCTGGGGAAATCTGTTCAGAAGTTAATATAGCCTTATAACAACCCCCTTATAACATAATATAGCCTTATAACAACCCCCCTTCCTTGACAGAAGAAAAATTCAAAGTAAACTCAGCAAAGAGTTTAGAAGTTCCCAGTCCCCACAGACTTTTCCTGAAAGGAGCCATGACGTGAGCCTATGGTTCTTTGAAGTTGGTATGCTTACCATGGCCTGGCACTCAGATTGACAGATGGATAAAGCCACAAACCAATCAATCAAGAGAGACAATTAGGTATAAAAACACTAGGGAGCTGATTCTGATCTCACCTACACTGGCTTGAACTCAATGTAACTCCAATAACTTAAACAGCATAACTCAGGATTTACACTGGTGTAAGTGAAATCAGAATTAAGTTTGCAGCACTGGACAGACATCAATATAGGTTTGGTTTACATAACTCTGAAGGGAATGGAATAGACAAATTTCTTTAATATTTTATCTGAAGCTGGGAAGCTGAAAGATAAATCACTTATTCTAAAATCAGGCACACTGTGTACTTTCCAAGGCTGCTGGTAACAGCTAGTCAGAGAGCAAGATGGACCTGCTAGGATCAGCAAATTGTTTTGGTTTCCCAGCATTTTCAGCCTGAGATGGATGTGGTGCTGGCTAATGGGATTTCTCATTAAAAATGGCCTAGGGAAAGCAGACACTGCAAAGGTGGAAAACAAATTTGCAGTTTAGAAACATATTTGCTCTTAAAATTAGATACTTTTTGGATGGGGCTGCACAATAGAATGTATTCATTTATCAGCACAAAACCGGTGCTGTGAACAACCTATTTGTCAATACTTGCACATAATATAACCAGTACTCCATGGAAAGTGGGACCACAACAGCTAGTTTTAGGCTCATGATTTAAACACTACAAGATTTATGCAGAACAGAACATGAACAGAAATGTTTTAAGGACTGCTATAATGCCATTGAAATTTAACATCCATCTGCAGTGTTATGAGGCCAAAAACTCACTTTGCTGGTATATAAGAATCAGAAAGCAAAACGGACTATAAACCAGCATGAAACAGACCAGTGAAGCTTCATTGTCTAATGTGATTAAAATGCAAAAAAACAAACAAACAGCACAAATATACATACAAAATGTGTATTGTAGAGACTGTATATGCTGGATGCAATGAAGGATGCGTTCTTTCTCACCTGAACTGATAATGTAAGGATGCTAGAGAGAAAGACAGACATGCAAATATGTACTCCTGCCTACCACAGGGCACATCCATTAATATTTCTCCACACCTTACTCATGATTTTAAAGCCAATGATAAATCCCTTCCTTTTTTGTTCTGAATTTGCATCCCTCATTATAGTCATTGTTCTACCTTTGTAAAATTCATCCAGGATAGATTTTTCCATTTAGTTTTAAATGCTCAACTGCTTTTCCCTGCGGTCAGTCCACCCCTTACCTGAATCTAAATGCCAGGGGTCAGTGGCAGCAGACATTGGTGGGATGGTCAGTGGAGATGCTCCGCAGTTGGATTCCACTAGCTCTCCTTGAACGTGGACGTGAGAGGAGGTGTTGGTAGGTCTCAGGGCTGCCTTGAGTGGGGCAATCTGGTTGAACTGCACTCTAGACAGGCAGCCAGTGAATCCTGGTGTGTTGTATTGATAGATATCTTGGTCGATCTTCCCAGTTTCTAAGAAAGAGAGAGAATAGACTCGTAAACGCAAGTGACCAGGTTGGAAACAATGCAGCTCAACAGGCGTGGTTTTAAACACCCACTCTCAGGAAAGCCCCCACATTTCAGACCTTGCTAGGTTTCTCTACCCTGCAGTACTGATTAAAGTGGGAATCTTCAGGCTTTGACGTCACTTGGCGATACAACTGCTCTAACGTTAAAATGAGAAAGGCGAGTGGGAGGGATCAACACAAGATGCAAAAAACTCTTCTCCAAATAAGAAATGAAAACAAAGGAGTAGCTCTGAGGACTCTTCCAGTCAGTTTCTCTTTTCACTTATGTGAAACTGCTGCTGTGACTGTTTCCTTTCATTCAGTCTGGCCTGTCTCTCTTCAGCTACTCCTTTGACAGCCCCCCACAGACAGCATTGTTACACATTTATATTTACCATTAATTGCCAGTGCTTTCTGTGCTTCTCTACCCATTTGCTTTTTAGAAAGATCATGAGCTCCCTTGGTCTAAGGTGGGAAATATCCTCTCTAGTTCCTCCCTGTCATTAGGAATTTTGAAAAAGCTGCATGAATGCATCTGCCAGGAGACAGCAAATTCTCCACACTGTTGTTAAAGACTCAAAGAAAGCTATATGTTTTCACACACTCACCCTTGCCCCAGACTTTACATCCACTAAAGGCATTTTGGAAGTCAGACATATTACATCCTGCTGCTGTGGATTAATATACAAGATGTTAAGATGAATTTGTGCATAGACTTAGAGCTCCATTAGGTCCTCCTGACCTTCCTACTTCCAAAAGATTTGGTAAAAAACCCTAAAACAATACCTACAAAACATTTAGCACATGCCCTTCATTTCTGCCAGAACCTGCTTTTTAGGTAAGAGCGACTCTTCACAGTACATAAGGGCTATAGTAACAATATTGGTATTCTGTATCAGTTGTAACATTACAAGCCATTACTACAACTCCAAACATTCCATTTTCATTGCAGGGAAGAATTCAACTTAATTTTCTTCTTGATCATGCAGAGAAATAAAAATGAAACATGACAGAATGATGTTTGTGCTGCATTAAAATGGTTTAATCTGGAGCCATTGCGAGAGTGGTCATATGCACCTTTCAGATTCAATTTATTTTTTCTGGGGTCTCCTTGCCTGGGTCACCAGTGACTAGGGTTGAAATTCTGGCCTCAGTGAAGTCAGTGGCAAAACTCCCATTGACTTCAGTGGTGTAGGATTTTATTTGTAGGTATGGAGAAAAGGAAAGACCTCAGGTTGCTCAACAGCAACCATTTCAGACAATTAAAGAACAGTGTTAACATGCTCAATAAAGGAGCCAGTTAGAGAGAGAGAGATATATATATATAAAGCAGGCAAGAAAAAGAAAATAAAACAACTCCCCCCCACTACCCCCGCAAATAGGGCTCATATTCAGTTCTCCCAGCTGTGTGAAACATTTGCAACAAAACCCAAACCACATGAAACATCTGGGTCTGAGCTTTGCTACTCACTTCAATTTTAGAACAGCACAACAAGGCTCTGATCCCTGACTGGACCCTGTAGGTGCTACTGTAATACAAATAATAAATATTAAGAAAAGGAGTACTTGTGCCACCTTAGAGACTAACAAATTTATTTGAGCATAAGCTTTCGTGAGCTAGAGCTTTGTCACCATGAAAGGTTTTCCTCCTTCCCCCCCCTGCTGTTGGTGATGGCTTATCTTAAGTGATCACTTTCCTTACAGTGTGTATGATAAACCCATTGTTTCATGTTCTCTGTGTGTGTGTATATAAATCTCTCCTCTGTTTTTTCCACCAAATGCATCCGATGAAGTGAGCTGTAGCTCACGAAAGCTTATGCTCTAATAAATTTGTTAGTCTCTAAAGTGCCACAAGTACTCCTTTTCTTTTTTTTCCCAAAGACAATGTTAGTGAATTTAAATTTATTACCTGTAAGCCCTATCACTCTTTCAAATAAACAAGATTCATACCTTCCCTGAATATTAAAGTGTCCCTCACTATAATACAATATTTCTTGAAATAGAATAGTTTACAGAATACATGTAATTTATTATTGGAAATCCTTGTTTCTTTAGGAAAAGGAATCAAGTTATATTGCAACCACTCCTCTACTTAAATTCTGTAACCATTATGTGATGAACAGTTTAAGAAATGCATCTTCTTCACATTTATATGGCTGCTGGAGAACTTAATCCAGTAACACCAAAAACATAATCTCACTTAAAATCTTAAATGAAATGATGCTACTAAAAAGCTACTAAGATGATGAAGCAAATACATTTGTGCTGCATTAGCAGACTCAGTGACAGATATTGGCTCCAGTGAGCACTTAAAAATAATAAAACACTGCCAAAGACTTGCATTTTTGTTAAAAAAAAATCCACAAATAACACAATGGTGCAAGATACCTCATAAATTGTAATCGTCTCACATGACATCCACATTATAAGAAGAGGGATCAAACGGACCTTTTTGTCCTATAACTATGCACAAGTTTTTCCTTTGCATCTCCTATGGGGCTCTCTGTACTGATGTTCTTTAATGTTAGGCTATTGTACTTTGTCTCCCATCTCTATTAGAGTCTGTTATATAAATACATTCCTTTAAGAGCATAACCATTATAAAATGAAGTACGTTATCACTGCCATGACTATTTCTCCCCCAGAACAAAAGTGATTTGCATTATTTTTAAAAAAGAAAAGAAATGCACAATGCAACTGTATTCCTTTTTAAAAAATACTTCAGCTGTTAAACTAATACGAAGTCATACCAATTAATGTTATTAATTTTATCACTTTAGGGCCTGATTCTGCAGCCCTTACATTGGGAAGCACCTTACTACACAAGAAATCACAGTTATTTCAAGGGGACTGCTTATGGAAAGAGGTACAAGTACTAATCAGTGTGAGTTAAGTTTGACAGTCAGGACCTACATATCCCTGTGTGCCTGATCCTGCAGTCTATACCCTGTGAAACCAATGGGAGTTTGGGCCTATCTTATGTATTAATTGTGGAATTTGCAGAAGCCCCTACGTGATTTAGGTACAAAAGTCCATGGGAATTCAGTGGGACTTTTGTGCCTAAGTCACTTAGGGAGCTGCTGAAAAATCACATCCTAAAGGCATTTTTTGCTTCATCTGGCTAAGGCTATTTTCCCGTCATGTTTCCCTTCATATCCTTGAAGCAAGATGCCAGAAAGAACTTTTTCACCTGGAAATCTGCAGATCTGGGATTGAGACCACAATTGCACAGCAGGTGGCCCAGACTGTAGCACGATGCATGAATCCATTACAGTGCACAAACCAATCACACTGAACCATTCACAAGAAATCTACACCGCTAGCTCCCTAGATTAAGGAATTAAAATAAAAAACAATTTAAAATCCCATAGATGGAGAACCTTGTGGACTTCATTACACTTAGTAATTTTTGCATACAGTGTCTCTCCTGTAATTAAAATTAGCAAAAATTAGTAAGGTTTTTTTAAAAAAATATCAGTAAAATAGTGGAATTTAACCCTCAGTAATTGCTTTGGTTTTTACAATAATACTTGTGTGCAGCTGTCATAGAAACATGACAAGAGTGAAAATGGTACTGTTTCTATACTGCCCTCGGGTTCTGCTGTAAATTCAGAGGCTCTTCCCATCTAGGTGAATGAGGGATGAGTGTGCTTAATTTGTCTGGGCATTACAATGAGAATAAACACCTTTAGCCCAAATATTTTTGAAATAAGTTTTGAACTCTTTATTGTAGAGACCTTTCAATGAGAGACGAGGAAGGCTCTAAGCAACCAGAATGGGTAAAAAATAAAAATAAAAAAGTCCTGAGTCCATCTTGTTTTTGCCATGTTAGCAGATCATCTGCTGCAATTCAAACGTCAGAATTCCTTTTGGAGGATTAACAATTTAGATAGAAAAGCCACTGTAACGCAGTCATTTGGAAAGATTTCAGAATAATTCAACTAATTAAAATAAAATTATAAGATATACCTTCTGAGTGTGAGGCTAACTGTTTCTATACATTCCACTGCCATGAGCAACGAACGTGCTTTTCTAAAAGGAAATTAGGCCATAAACTTAGGGTAGCCAACTTTGTAATTGCATAAAACCGAACACCCTTGCCCCGCCCCCTGACAGGAGGCCCCACCCCCTCCTCACTCTGGCCCCCCTCCCTCCGTCAATTGCTCTTCCCAACCCTCACTCACTCCATGCCAGTGTAAAGTGGGTTGGGGTGGGGGAGGAGGGGAAGGCTCCGGGCTGGGGCCAGAAATGAGGGGTTCAGGATGTGGGAGGGTGCTCTAGGCTGAGGCAGGGGGTTGGGGTGGAGGCTCTGTCTGGGGGTGTGGGCTCTAGGGTGGGGCTGGGGATGAACGATTTGGGGTGCAGGAGGGTGCTCCGGGCTTCCAAGCGGTGTGAAGTGTGGAGTGGGCTCAGGGCTGGAGCAGGCGGCTGAGATGCAGCAGGGGGTGCAGGCTCTGCTGGGGGCTCTGGGGTGGGGCTGGGGATGAAGGGTTTGGGCTGTAGGAAGGGGTTCAGGGCATGGAAGGGGGTTGGAGTGTGTGTGGGCGTGCAGGCTACGGGAGGGAGTTTGGGTGCGGGAGGGGGTTCCGACCTGGGGCAGGGGGTTCAGGGTGTGGGCTCTGGCTGGGCAGCACTTACCTCAGGTGGCTCCCGGTTGGCAGCACAGTGGGGCTTAAGGCAGGCTCCCAGGCGGAGGCATGCCTAGGCGGCACTCCGGGCGCCACCCCCGTAGCTCCTGGTTCCTGGCCAATGGTGCCAGGGCAGCATGTGGAGCTTCCCTGATCGCCCCTGTGCCTAGGGGCCGAATATGCCAGCCGCTTCCGGGAGCAGCGTGGAGCCAGGGCAGACAGAGAGCCTGCCTTAGCCCCAGTGTACTGCCGACTGGACTTTTAACAGCTCGGTCAGTGGTGCTGACTGGAGCTGCCAAAGTCCCTTTTCGATTGAAAACTGGACATCTGGCAACCCTAACTTGTGAGAGCAAAGGCTTGTCTACACCAGCCTAGACCTTAGTCTGCACCAACTGGCCTGTGTGGACCTTGCTGGAGTGCATTAAAAGTTCCCCCCAGTGAGCATTAATGTAGCCCCTTTTCAAACAGTACTACATGACGCACACTAGGGAATTTTTAAAGTGCGCCAGCAGGGTCCACACAAGACAGTTACTGTGCAACACATTGATGTGCATTAGAATTCACAACCCAGCTGGGGCAGACTAAGGCACCATATAGACAAGCCCTGAGTTGGAATTCACTGTCTTAACTGTCCACCATAAGACTAAGAACAACACACAGTATAGGACAGAGAAATTGTGTCTGGGGATCATAAAGGCACAAACAGACAGCACCATGAAAACAGTGGCTGCAGCCAAGCTATTTATATGGTAAGCTCTCTGGGGCAGGGACTGTCTATTTTGTGCTGTGTTTGTACAGTACCTAACACAATGGGATCCTGTCCATGACTGAGACTCCTAGACCTACAGCAATATAAGTAAAATAATAGCAATAATTGTTGGATTCAGGTTACTGTCAGTGCACATTTGTTAGAACACCAGGTGAAAGCAGATGCACTGACATTAGTATATGTCATCTGCCTGCAGTAACTAAATAACTTACCACACTAACTCTCTTAATTTTTACATTTATTTGCAGTATTTAAACTTCATGGGTGTTTTTAAAGTCAATGGAAGAAACCATAGAAAAACAACACACATTTGGCTTCTGCAGACTTATACAGGTCTCTGTGAGGCTAAGTCATATCCTTTTAATAGTAATACTTCTCACATGTATGGAACTCTCCATTCAAGAATCCTCAAACGCTTTATAAATATTTATGAACTAAGCCTCAATGCCACAGAGCAATATATATTTATCCCATTCTACAGATGGGGAAACAGATGAGGCACAGAGATTAAGGCCAACATTTTCATAAATGGCCAATCATTTGAGTGCCTAAGTTTTTGGAGTGTCCAATCTGAGCCACTATAAACATCATACAGTTCCCACTGAAAATAATATATGGCAGGTGCTCAAACATCTTTGAAAAAAATCAGATGTAAGGTGTCTCAAGTTGGAACCCAAAATCTGTTGTCCCTCTTGAAGGTTTGGCTCCTTCTGACTTGCCCAACATCAGATAGGGGTCTGCAGCACAGCCAGGAATAGAACCCAGTTCCAAAACTTGTTCCTTAGTCACAAGACTATCCTTTTGGCTTATTAGCCACTATGACTGTTTTCTATACACAAAAAACATAGGAATATTACCAGGAAACGCAATACCTGCTCTGAACTTCTGCATAGCAAATCAAGATGCACTCCCCCTGAGTACAATCTGCTAAAGAGGGTCAGGGTGGTATCCACCAATTATGTTCCAGTAATAATGAAATACAATAGAACTCTTGAAGTACCTAGGACACAGAGATGTATAACAAATGAGTGCACAATAGGATGCATACCACTTACCTATTTTAGGGTTTTGTATTGGTGCCCAATATTATATTATCTGAGTAGTTCTAAGGTCAAATATATTTGATCCTTAGTGGACTTGATGGAGTCTTTCGTACTTCTTTCTTTGGGAACAGGAAAGTCTGCTTGGGGTAGTTTTTTAGGAGTAAGGGCTTGTCTACATTACCCGCTGGATCGAAAGCCAGCAATCGATCCAGTGGGGGTCGATTTATCGCATCTAGTCTAGACGCGATAAATCGACCGCTGAGTGCTCTCCCATCGACTCTGGTACTCCACCAGGGCAAGAGGTGCAGGCGGAGTCGACGGGAGAGCGTCAGCCGTTGACTTACCGCAGTAAGTAGATCTAAGTACGTCGACTTCAAATTGTTTAACTTAGATCGATATCCCCCACAGTGTAGACCAGGCCTTAGAGAGGAGAGGAAGAAGTGGCTGTTGTAAATAATCATTCTGGTTATGGTGGAAACATTTTTATCATGGAAAGTAGGTCTTGCAGCATGACCAGAAGTTTACTGAAATGTCTTATAATGTGTGTTCATTTAACTTTATGAATGCTATCTCCTACAAAAAGAAAACAAGAGGGCATTCAAGCTTTGTTCTAACTGTGCTAAAGAATAATCCAGCTGCTTGATTAGAGCATGGTGGTTTATATTTAAATAGGCAAAACTCGGATGTAGAAAAGTGGTAGTTTAGTTATTCTGGAAATATGACAGCCATACAAATAGCAAGGAAAGTTTAGTTTGCCACAGAATGATATTTCCAGCTCTGAAATGCTGGCTTACTATTTTATTTCATTTAAAATTAAGCATTCACTTATTGGATAGATAAGAGGTATATTAAATTGAACCTAAATTAGCTCTATATAATATTATAACAGACTATATAGGTGAATTCACTGATTCAATTAAATGAACGCCTAATTGCTTTCAGGTCAACCTTAACAATACATTTTCTCCATGAAAGAGAGTATCAAGCATTCTCTTATCTCTTCAACTCAGAAAGATAACCAATTACGTTACTGAATTCTCACAGATCAGCCCTGTTAGCATTCTGTAAGCATTACTGTACCATGTACATGTTACTGTGTCATGGACAACATAACAACAAAAGGCAGTTTAAACTCCATTGAAAGGAAGCTACTGATTTTAAGAAGTCACAGTCTGCTGAGCGTGTTGGAGCACTTTCTGGTTTCCAGGATTTGACATCTACTCTAGATGGAATGGCTCAGAATGGCACAGGCCCTTACCACACTGAGGTGCTTAGATACCCTGAAAATGGGTACGGTATAAAACCAAGATAGAGAGATTAGACAAGTAGGATGTGATCACATACAGTGGACAGTTAGACAAAGATGTGACCTAATATGGCAAATCCTTTCACCGGAGCATCAAGTACCATACAGCCAAAACGAATGCTTTGGAGGAAGGCAAGAATCCATAATCATAGAAATGTAGGGCAGGAAGGGACTTCAAGAAGTCATTTAGACCTAGGGTGACCAGATGTCCTGATTTTATAGGGACAGTCCTGATTTTTGGGTCTTTTTCTTATATAGGCTCCTATTATCCCCCAGCCCTGTCCTGATTTTTCACATTTGCTGTCTGGTCACCCTATTTAGACCATCCCCCCAGCGTGAGAGAGGACCAAATATACCTAGATCATAACTAGTTCTTAAAAACTTCAATCACTGGAATTCTACAACATGTCTTGGTAAACCTATTCCAGTACTCAACTATCTTTAGAGTTGGAAAGTTTTTACAATTGCTACAGATTAAGCAGATTACTTCTATTCTTACCTTCAGTGGACCTTCAGAGAACAACTGACCATTGCCCTGTTTATAACATCCCGTAATATATTTGAAGACTGTTGTCAGGTCCCCCCTCAGTCTCTCATGACTAAACATTCACAGTTTTTTTAACCTTTCCTCATTGGTCAGATTTTCTAAAACTTTTATCATTTTTGTTGCTCTCCTCTGGACTCTTTCCAGTTTGTCCACATCTTTTTTCAAATGTGGAACACAGAACTGGATACAGTACCCCAGGCCTCACAATACAGAGTAGAATGGGACAACTACCTTCCATGTCTGACATTTGACACTCCTATTAACATACCCCAGAATGATACAGTATTAGCCTTTCTTGCAATTGCATGACATTGTTGGCTCATATTCAATTTATGCTCCACTGTAACCCCCAGATCCTTATTCAGCAGTACCACTGCCTAGCTAGTTATTCCCCATTTTGTAATTGTGCATTTGATTTTTCCTTCCTATGTGTAGCACTATGCTCCTGTCTTTATTTAATTTCATCTTGTTGATTTCAGACGAATTCTACCAATTTATAATGCACCTAGCCAATTGCATTAACTCCAGACAAAGAAAAAAATCTTTCTTCCTGGCACCAGCATCTAGAGCATGAGATCTGAGGTTTTTGGTTTTTTTTTTAAAATAGCAAGCATTATTAAAGATGGGACAAAACAAGGAGTCTCAAACACCATCAGGCCAGGTTACAAAGTGGCCATTTATACCACCTAAATCAGCAAAATTCTGTTGAAGGCAATAGAGCTATAGTGAATTACAGCAGTTAAGGTTCTGGCCAGGTATGTCTGGAAGACCTCTCCTCTCAGAAAGTAACAATTCCACTACCACAGAGTGGATGATTTTGTTTCTGAATTAAAATTCAGTAAGCGGTACCAACTTAGATTGAAATGATGAGAAGCTTTTTTGTCATTATTATAAATATAAGCCAATCTGTGTTCATTGTAGTAATACAGAGGTCTGTGGAATCCTGAAAATTTAATCCAGCAAACAAGAATTCTGACTGATTCTCTGATATTTAAGGTAGCTTTGAACCGAAGGAATTAACCCTTTGAAAGCTGGCATACTGCTCTTAGTCAAAATAATTTACGGCACTGCTGCAAAGTTCAGTGGAATTTGAGGACGTCAAATGTACAGTATAACCGTAATTTTTCAGAGTGCCTAACAGATATATAAACCTTCAGAAAAATGGGGTTTCAGTAAAATGCATAGCACTTAGTGCTGTTGGAGGTGACTGATTCACAAGCGCAGTTATGCCAGATGCATTCTATTCCTGCACAGAACACAGGAAGAATGGGTCACAGATTGTTTGCATTAAAATTCTTTACAATTTTGGCATCCATGTGCCATGACGGGACTAGACAAGTATGTAAGTTTATGCTAGGTTGCATTATAACGACTTGTTTCAAGTCATTAGCTAGAAAAATGAAAGAGACATTTTGCCAGTGATATCTGTTGTGGGGATACTCTACAGCTGTATATCTGTAAAAATTTTTTAGTTAATAAAGTACCAGTAGATGGAATTCACAAATATATAGCATAGTTCTCGGGTTTTGTAGGACCAATAAAATGTGTTGTGCACTGCAAATGGCTTTCTCTGGCTCCTCTTTACATCAGCTCTTAACAACATTAAATTGGTAGATATGTGTGGGCTGAGAAAGCTAATGAGTAGCAGCTGCCTTTTAAGTCTTCACAAATTATGCACAGCATGGAACTAACTAGAGCTACTGCAACTCTCACAGTGCAGCAAGAAAAGACTATGTAAATCTTATTAACATGAGCTAGGAATAGAAATATCTCAGTCCTGGATATATTTCACATGTATGGAATCATAGAATATGAGGGTTGGAAGGGACCTCAGGAGGTCATCTAGTCCAACCCCTGCTCAAAGCAGGACTAATCCCCAACTAAATCATCCCAGACAGAGCTTTGTCAAGCCTGACCTTAAAAACCTCAAAGGAAGGAGATTCCACCACCTCCCTAGGTAACGCATTCCAGTGCTTTGCCACCCTCCTAGTGAAAAAGTTTTTTCCTAATATCTAACCTAAATCTTCCCCACTGCAACTTGAGAACATTACTCCTTCTTCTGTCATCTGCTACCGCTGAGAACAGTCTAGATCCATCCTATTTGGAACCCCCTTTCAGGCAGTTGAAAGCAGCTGTCAAATCCCCCCTCATTCTTCTCTTCTGCAGACTAAATAATCCCAGTTCCCTCAGCCTCTCCTCAGAAATCATGTGCTTCAGCCCCCTAATCATTTTTGTTGCCCTTCGCTGGACTCTTTCCAATTTATGTAATCACAGACCTCAGAGCTGGACACTCTTCATTAGTTCATCTCACTCTGTTACCTGTATATGAACATTTTTTTTATATTTAAGAGCAAGTTTTTAAATAACCTAGGAGTCTAGGACCCTTTAATAGGTCCCAAGCAATTCAGAGGGTTGCATGTACAACCCTGGTGACATTGAGATTTTAACAAATCGTATAAATATCTAAATTATCAGGTCCTCAAAAATAATGATTTTCAAGCTGTTCTTCAAGATCAGCTCTCCTACCAGAGCAAAATCCACTAAATTCTACATGCAGTGCCCTATTGGAGGCACTGTGTCAATATGTGATGGCTCATCAAAGTCAGATGTTACAAGAATGAATGAAAACTAGCAGCATCCACCTCCTTCATCATTGCAGAAACAATTAATATAAAAGCAGCAATGGAGCAGCATCCTAACATCTGGAAGCTTCAACAAAGCTGTGGAAGCCCCTTCCCCTCACAGCAGTGCCTCCGCTCAGTAGGGCATGATTACCTACATCTGGGGCGTCCTTGTGGTGGGATAAAATTGGAGAGGGCTGACATCTTGCTAACTAACACCTGATCTGACTGGTGGCATCCAGCAGGCCTGCTCTTTCCTCAGGCATAGTCATGGGGAATAGACCCCTTCTCTTTTTCCTCCCTCCACACTTCCAACCCTTCCAATGGTGCCCCCTCCACTCTCCTGTCTTGAGTGTGTGCCTCCTTCCTCATTTTCTTCAACGGGTGCCTTCTCCCACCCCCACTGGAAGCCCCCTTTCGCTTCTCCCTGCTGGTGCTTCCTCCTTCCCAACCATGAGATCTTCACTTTCTCTTCTAGCCTAGTACCTGCTCTCCACTTCCTCTTCTCCCTCGTGTTCCTCTCTGAACTCTGCTGGTGGCAATCTCAAGGCCTCTGGAAACTGGCAAGTGGGAGGAGGAGGACACAAGAAAAGAAGAGATGCAGTTTAGTAGCAGCTTGAGCTCTGACCTCTGGTGGCCAGAGGCGGGAATGGCACGGAAAAGCTGTTTTCTCTCCAGCAGCTCTTGTTTGCAGCAGAGAGCAGCCCTTGGATAGTACAAAAAGCCTGGCTATTTCACCTACTACTTTCCTTGGGAGATTACTTTAATATTCAGAGGATACAAGAGCCTACCTGCCTTAATGGAACTTGTGCTTCTAAGTGACTTAAGTTCTTTTGATAATCTCACCCCATCATTTGTAGGTCCCTGATAAGTAGCCTAAAGATTCCCTTGATTAATTTAATCCTGTTAGTCTATGTAGATCTTTCCCCCATCCTTGTTGGACTCTACTTGGTGTTGGCACCCTTCAAATCCTCCCATCATTTGGCTAAATTGTACATTCAGGGCTCGTCTACATGATGGTCCCCCCGCACTATAGAAGGGATGTGGACAAATTGGAGAGTGTCCAACAGAGGGCAACGAAAATGATTAGGGGGCTAGGGCACATGATTTCTGAGGCGAGACTGAGGGAACTGGGGTTATTTAATCTGCAGAAGAGAAGAATGAGGGAGGATTTGATAGCTGCTTTCAACTACCTGAAGGGGGGTTCCAAACAGGATGGAGCTAAATTTGTTAAATTTGCAAATCAATTTTAGTTCTGCTGTTTCTCTTTGAAGTACGTTTCTGAAGTTTTTTTGTTCAAGTATAGCTCTTTTCAAATCTGTTATGGAATGTCCAGGAAGACTGAAGTGTTCTCCCACTGGCTTTTGTGTGTTACCATTCCTGATGTCTGATTTGTGCCATTTGTGTCCATCTTCATGTGTCAGAATATTTATGTCTGCATCTGTAACTTTCACTCCATGCATCTGAAGAAGTGAGGTTTTTACCCACGAAAGCTTATGCTCAAATAAATCTGTTAGTCTTTAAGGTGCCACCGGACTCCTTGTTGTTTTTGTGGATACAGACTAACACGGCTACCCCCTGATACTTGATGAAGACTATGTACGCAAGGTAAGCGAAGGTCTCAGTAGCAGCAGTAATGGCTGTATGAATGTCTGCAATTCAAAGACCATTATCTGATGAAATTCTTCTGTTGCATCGAGTACAAACTGGTACTCACAGAACAGTTGAAGGATCCAGAACATTAAAGAATCACATACACCACTGTGTCCAACATTTTGGGGATCTCAAAAGGAAGAACGAGCAATTGGGGGAAGAAATGGCTTAAAGTTCATTGATCTGAAACATATGGGTACCAACAGATAATATGGAACCTTATTACAGAGATAATTAAGACTAGCGTGGAACTATTTCTTGTCAGTCAGTCAAAGACACCAAGAAAAATGTGACAAAATGAAGACGTTTGGGGCATAAATTTGTTTTCAAATTTCTGATAATAAAGCGTTCATGAGAATGACAAAAAACACATTCTTTTCACTTCTCCTTATTGTAAGAGATATAGCATTGTAAATGATGTTTTAGTTCACAGTGTGTCAAGGCTTTCCATTTAACGCTCTGATTTCCACCAGCAACAACCAAATCTCCCTCCAAAAGATTTATGGTGGTTGCATTTTTAAAAAATGTTTATTTATTAAGTAAAACCATCTTTCTAGGAAAAATTGAAGTTCCATATGTATGAGGAAGTAGTGTGATCCAGTAGATTAGATGCAGAGCTGGGAGATTGAAGGAGACCTAGCCTTGTTTTCCACCCTGCTGTCAACTTGCTATGTAATCATGGGCAAATCACTTCAGATCTCTGACTAACTTTTTTAGAGATGACATCATTTGCTTCTCTTTTCAAAATGCTTTGAAGTCTACAGATGAAACAAAATGCTTTTACAAGTGTGAATGTTATGTTTTAATTTCAAAGGAAGTGAACATACTCCCTTGGTTTTAAATTGTCTTTATCTCACATACTTCACGTGATGTTGGAAATGGTCTAAAGTAGTTGTGTCAGTGGAAGTGTCCCATATGCATCAAATCAACAGAAAACTTCCCCAAAGACAACCTAAATACAGCAAAAGCAAGACAACTCAAGCCATCACAGAGATCACATTTATTTTTAATACCAAAGGACCATACACAAACATACATGGTATTCATGTGAGGCCCAGGCTTTACTGGGTGCAAAATAAATGGTGAAGGATGAAGTGGAAGCCTTTAATTTTGGCAAAATGCCAGACTGAAGTCAATTCCTTAACATTTGCTTTCCTGGGGGCAGAACCTCAGCTCAAGTAAATTGTCATCCTTACACTGAGTTCAATGGAGCTATGACAATTTACACCAGATGAGGATCTGCTTCTAGAAGTGCTCTTTGGAGCAGAGATATTTCTTTGTACATGGCTCCTTTACAGACAACTTTATAGCACTGTATAAATACATAATATTGCAATATTTATATAACTTGTGTAATGATCTTGTTTTTTTCCCTAGAAGCACAATTCACTGAAGTCAATGACAAAAAAAACATTAATTAAAATATGAACATTATCGGACTCCAGATGTATTGTGCCCTGGATGAAAAGGAAGTTTCTAAACTCAAGTGCTATCCTGAACTTGTGTCTCCTGCACGGATGCACAGAGTGTTGTACTAATGCCATCCATTTAGACTCTCCTTATCACTTCTCTCTCTACAGTAAGACATCTTTACGACTAATGGAAATCTTTTGATTGACAAGTAAAATGCACAACATACAGTCATTTAACCCAAAATTTCAGTTGTTTTCAGGCAAAAATGTGCAAGAAATAACTAATGGACACAGATTGAAGAACTTCCTTGACATATTCTTCAGCCCCCTGCCCCAGCCTGGAAGAAGGGTAGGGCAAATACAACATCTGAAGAGACTATTAGAAAGAAGACATTATGGATAGTGAGCGATCAGCTGTTGTGACCTGCACAGGATGTGCCATGTTTGTCTTTCTCCTAGAGGATAGAAGCGACTGGTCTCCATATTGGAAGAGAAGGTTAAAGGACTAGAGATCCAAGTATCAACCCTGCATTGTATCAAAGAAAATGAAGATTTTTTTGGCTAGAAGTCAGCGTTTGGTACTGCAGGCACAGCATGCTGAAGAATCTGAGGGCAGTGCAGAACGGGGAAGAAAATTGGCAGCACATGACCTCCAGAGGAGAAAGAGGAGAACCCATGTACCCCCAATGCAGATAGAGGTAAGAAACTGTTTTCAGGATCTCTGCACAGGTACTGTGGTTTGGAAGAGTCATCTGAGGGAAGGGATCAGAAGGAGACCCCATCGACCAGAAGGCATGGGATGCATTGTCCCTAGGGATGGGGGTCTCCACAGAGGAGGAGATGGGTGGTGGTGATGGGGACTCCCTCCTAAAGGGGCCAGAGTCATCCATCTGCCGTCCAGACTGGAAAACTCAAGAAATGTGCGGCTTGCCTGGAGCTAGAATTCAGGGTGTGACGGTGTGTCTGCTGAGACTGATCAAGCCCTTGGACCGCTGCCCCTTCCTACTTCTCTATGTGGGCACGAATGACACTGCTAAGAATGACCTTGAGTAGGCCACTGCAGACTACATGGCTCTGGGAAGAAGGATAAAGGAGTTTGAGGTGCATGTCGTGTTCTCGTCCATGCTCCCTGTTGAAGGAAAAGGCCCAGGTACGGACCATCAAATTGTGGAGGTAAATGCATGGTTACACAGGTGGTGTTGGAGAGAGGGCTTTGGGTTCTTTGACCATGGGATGATGTTCCAGGAAGAAAGATTGCTAGGAAGAGATGGGATCCGCCTAATGAAAAAAGGGAAGACCATCTTTACAGGCAGGCTTCCTAACCTAATGAGGAGGGCTTTAAATTAGGTTCGCCGAGGGACGGTGACCTAAGCCCAGAGGTAAGTGGGGAAGTGGGATACTGGGAGGAAACACAAAGAGGAAGGTGCAACAGGGGAGGCCTCCTGATTCATACTGAGAAAGTAGGTCAATCGGCTAGTTATCTTAGGAGCCCGTACACGAATGCAAGAAGCCTGGGAAACAAGCAGAAAGAATTGGAAGTCCTGGCATAGTCAAGGAACTGTGATGTGACTGCAATAACAGAGACTTGGTGGGATAACTCACATGACTGGAGAACTGTCATAGATGGGTATAAAGTGTTCAGGAAGGACAGGCAGGGGGAAAAGGTGGAGGACTTGCACTGTATGTAAGAGAGCAGTATGATTGCCCAGAGCTCCAATATGAGGCTGGAGAAAAACCTGTTGAGAGTCTTTGGGTTAAGTTTAGAGGCGAGAGCGACAAGGTTGATGTAGTGGGGTGTGTATGTGCTATAAACCACCAGACCAGGAGGATGAGGTAGACAAGGTTTTCTTTGAACAACTAACAGAAGTTTCCAAATCACAGGCCCTGGTTCTCATAGGGGACTTCAATCACCCTGACATCTGCTGGGAGAGCAATGCAGCAGTTCACAGACAATCCAGGAAGTTTTTGGAGAGTGTTGGGGACAACTTCCTGGTGCAAGTGCTGGAGGAACCAACTAGGGGCCATGCTCCTCTTGACCTGCTGCTCACAAACAGGGAAGAATTAGTAGGGGAAGTAGAAGTGGGTGGCAACCTGGGCAGCAGTGACCATGAGATGGTCAAGTTCAGGATCCTGACAAAAGGAAGAAAGGAGAGCAGCAGAATATGGACCCTGGACTTCAGAAAAGCAGACTTTGACTCTTCCAGGATCCCCTGGAAGGCTAATATGGGGGGGAAAGGAGTCCAGGAGAGCTGGCTGTATTTTAAAGAAGCCTAATTGAGGGCGCAGGAACGAAGCATCCCAATGTGCAGAAAGAATAACAAATATGGCAAGCTACCAGCTTGGCTTAACAGAGAAATCTTTGGTGAGCTTAAACATAAAAAGGAAGCTTACTAGAAGTGGAAACTTGGACAGATGACTAGGGAGGAGTATAAAGATATTGCTCGAGCATGCAGGGGTGTAATCAGGAAGGCCAAAGCACAATTGGAGCTACAGCTAGCAAGGGATGTTAAGAGTAACAAGAAGGGTTTCTACAGGTATGTTAGCAACAAGAAGGTCAGGGAACGTGTGAGACCCTTACTGAATGGGGAAGGCAATCTAGTGACAGATGATGTGGAAAAAGCTGAAGCACTCAATGCTTTTTTTGCCTCATCAGAGTTTTTGCTTCCAGACTGCTGCACTGGGCAGCACAGTATGGGGATGAGGTGAGCAGCCCTCAGTGGTGAAAGAACAGGTTAAAGACTATTTAGAAAAGCTGGATGTGCACAAGTCCATGGGGCCAGATCTAATGCATCTGAGGGTGCTGAGGGAGTTGGCTGATGTGATTGCAAAGCCATTGGCCATTATCTTTGAAAACTCGTGGTGAACAGGTGTGGTCCAGGACGATTATAAAAAGGCAAATATAGTGCCCATCTTTAAAAAAACAGAAGAAGGAGAATCCGGGGAAATACAGACAGGTCAGCCTTATCTCAGTCTCTGGACAAATCATGGAGCAGGTCCTCAAGGAATTCATTTTGAAGCACTTGGAGGCAAGGAAGCTGATCAGGAAGAGTCAACGTGGATTCATCAAGTCATGCCTGACCAACCTGATTGCTTCTATGATCAGATAACTGGCTCTGTGGATATGGGGAAAGCGGTGGATGTGATATATCTTGACTTTAGCAAAGATCTGATATGGTCTCCCGCAGTATTCTTGCCAGCAAGTTAAAAAAGTATGGATTGGATGAATGGACAATAAGGTGGATAGAAAGCTGGCTAGATGGTCGGGCTCAATGGGTAGTGATCAATGGCTCAGTGTCTAGTTGGCAGCCGGTATCAAGAGGAGTGCCTCAAGAGTCTGTCTCGGGGCTGGTTTTGTTCAACATCTTCATTAATGATCTGGATGATGGGATGGATTGCACCCTCAGCAAGTTCATGGATGAACTAAGGTGGGGAGAGAGGTAGATACACTCGAGGGTAGGAATAGGATCCAGAGTGACCTAGACAAATTGGAGGATTGGGCCAAAAGAAATCTGATGAGGTTCAACAAGGACAAATGCAGAGTCCTGTACTTAGGACAGAAGAATCCCATGCACTGCTACAGGCTGGGACAGACTGGTTAAGCAGCAGTTCTGCAGAAAAGTACATGGGGATTACAATGGATGAGAAGCTGGATATGAGTCAGCAGTGTGCCCTTGTTACCAAAAAGGCTAACAGCATATTGGGCTGCATTAGTAGGAGCATTGCCAGCAGATCGAGGGAAGTGATTATTTCCCTCTATTTGGCACTAGTGAGGCCACATCTGGAGTACTGTGTCCAGTTTTGGGCCCCCCACTACAGAAAGCATGTGGACAAATTAGAGAGAGTCCAGTGGAGGGCAATGAAAATAATTAGGGTCTGGGGCACATGACTTATGAGGAGAGGCTGAGGGAACTGGGATTATTTAGCCTGCAGAAGAGAAGAGTGAGGGGAGATTTGATAGTAGCCTTCAACTACCTGAAGCGGGGGTTCCAAAGAGGATGGAGCTAGGCCAATGGTGGGCAACCTGCGGCCCGCAGTGGTGGCCGCCACTTCCCACAGCTCCCATTAGCTGGAAACAGAGAACCGCGGCCAATGGGAGCTTCAGGGAGCGGTGCCTGCGGATGGTCAACAAAATGGTCAGCAAAATGTCTCGCGGCCCGCAATCAGTTTACCCTGATGGGCTGCGTGTGGTCTGTGGGCCGCAGGTTGTCCACCATTGAGCTAGGTTGTTACCTAGGGAAATGGTGGAATCTCCATCCTTAGAGCTTTTTAAGGCCTGGCTTGACAAAGCCCTGGCTGGGATGATTTAGTTAGTGTTGGTCCTGCTTTGAGCAGGGGGTTGGACTAGATGACCTCCTGAGGTCTCTTCCAACCGTAATCTTCTATGATTCTATTATTCAAACACACCACTTTAAATCTGAGAAGTCACCCAGCAAATATTTTTCTCCTTTCTCTGCAGGAAGATCTCGGAGAAGAGAGAGGGGAAATGAAAGATGGGTAAGAATAGAGAACTTTCAAATGAGTAGATTTAAAATAATCAAATGGACAAAAAAACAAAACAAAACACACAAGAAAGGGTGACGTGAAATGCAAATCCAAACTACTGATTTAAAAAGATTCAATTTCTTTATTACTTGTGATTAACTGTTCTCATAGGAGTTTTGACTGAAATAGGGGGAAAAAATCCCAGGACTTTTTTCCACAGAATTCAAAGTTAAATTACAGCAGAATCTGTGATAACTATTGATTTATACAATGTCTTTTGTGAATTTCAAAGCAGAATTGCAAGCTACATACACACAGGAATAACTTTACTACTCAAAAATATCTAATAGACATAGTTTGTGAGTACATGATATTATGCTTTCTGGATTTGGCTGTAATGCAACTCATTTACAGAAATGCTTTTTAGATAAGATGAAAACTCAACATCCTGATTACTTGTTGTCAAAAATAAGGTAACCTGGCCAAATTCCAATCCATGAAGTTATATTGTGCATTCTTAAAAACCATGCCCACTTGTGGTTTCAACTGTATAAAGTAGTCTTTAATTTTGTTTATATAATAATTGTGTAGTTTCACTGATTTTACTTATGTGGCCTGTTTGTACAATCTCTCTTGCTTTGCTCTGTCATCACCAGCTCTACATACCCTTCATGAAATTGCAGTCACATCATATGAATGGATAGGATATATTCTCTCTCCATTGTCTCACTTTGAAATGGAAATAAAATTGCAGTAACTATCTGGGTCTGATACTTTGTATCAATTTAAAACTTGGAGAGCTACTTTTCTATTAAGATTTTATTTGCATTTACATACTGTGATGCTTCCTGTGGGGTACCCAGGACTCTGATGCACCTTGCTACCACCTGCCCTTAGAGTGAGGAAGCCTTGTCTGTGCCTGCTGTAGGTCAGTTCCCTGACTCCGCTGGCCATGGGCAACATAAACACTTGCCTCTAGGCCTATGCAGACCCCAAACTCTCTCTCCAAGTTAGCAATAGGCTCATCCCAACCCTTTGATGTCTCTTGGAAGTGCCCAGCTCCTGGTCCTCTGGACACTCACAGTATCCACAGATTCGCTGCTTCCAAAAAGCAGTACACCCCAGCTTACCAATTCTACCTCAGATCGCTTCTCTGCTTAACACACAGCATTTAGGTATTTTTGTAATGAAAACAAGTAAAAGTTTACTTAAAGTATAGTGTTAACAAGTAGAAGTGTAAAAAGTAGAAGTATTGGAAATGAATGGTAACCTATACAATAAAATCATAGCACACATTCTAGAGCTACTAACTTCATTAGATATTTTCATGTCTTATAGAACAATGCTGACCCAAAGTCCAAAGTTTTGCAGCCGTGGCCCTCTGTTCATAAGACAAATGGGGTGTTACCTTGCCTTCTTGGTGAAGGATCCAGGGTGTACTTCTGCACCTCCATAGAAACCCCAACAATCTATTGCCATTACTCGTAAACAGGATCCCCTCCTGCTATTTCTTTCTTTCAGTAATTTTCCTCTTTTGAAGATTTCAAAATCTCCTGATTAGCATTTGGCTCAGTGTGCAAACAAGCATCCATTGTGAGACATACAATGCCCAATAAACACATGATCAGACAGGGAGAGAAGCATCAGTTACCTCCTGCATGAAAGAATCCTGTTCGAGACATGTTACCTGCCTTAGGAAAATAATTTTCAGTACAGACACAACTCCTTAAATATTATCCATAGATACATTTTGCACTGATTAGGATGACCAGTGGGCTACTGACTACTAGTAGCAAAGGCGATATGTGGGGAGACACGCAGGGTCATATGTGTTCCCCTGCCCCCAACTTCTGCCAGGGTATATATGCCCTTCCCTGAACCCCTCTGAATACCATCAGAACCTTTAAATTGTGCCCCCTCCACTCTCAACAGTAATGCGGCATCTCTGATTGGTAGGCACCTCACATGCTACCCTTTAGTGAATTATTATGCAAATATCCAACCCAGGGAATCCCTAAAAACTATGTGCACCCCCTGTGCCCTCTGCCAGCTGGCACCAAGATGTTTCTTGGTTTTACACACACTTCTTGCATCCAGAGTACACCATCCTGAATAAAGACATCTGGAATTTTATTATTTTTATACCACCTTTGGTGGTACTGTAGATCAACTTTGCCCTACTGAAGTATGTTACACCATTCCCACAACAATTTTCACTTGGTTTTAAAATTAGGAAAGCCATGTCCAGTTTTGAATTCCAATATGGCTTAGATGATAATTGAAAGTGATTTTGGAAGTCGCAACATATTTTCTAGTGGATATTTGCCCCTTGCTGGCCCCTACTTATAAGATATGCATCTTTTGAAAAAACAAAGGTCAAATTCCTTTTTATATGGGAGCATGATAGTACCCCAAAATATGTAAAAAGTAAAAATCTCTTGAAACAAGATTAAGAAGGAGAAGTAATGTAGGTGATGTAACTCAGAGTATCTGATGAAATTATGAAAATGAAAATTAAGATCAAATATCAGAAAATATTCAGTGATGAGATTAATTAGATTATTGAAGGGTCTTCCAAGGTGGAAGCTTGCTTGGGTCATTTAAAGCTTGAATGGGCAAGACAGTATGCTGTACAGATTAATCTTTCACAAGAAGGAATGAGTGACCTAATAGATTTTCTTCCTTTCAAAGGTTATGATTCTTTTTGTTCATTCTGCTTCCCGGTTTTGAATCTTCTACTTCTTGTGTCAAAAAAGCCACTTGATTTATATGACGATATGAATCTATGTCTGCTGCAGAAATGAGATGTAATTTATTTCATCAACTGAAAAGATACTTTAGGATGCGGAAAAATCAGTGTAACTTTCTAGCAGCAGTTTCTTTTATGTCTTTTTATCCAGTATTGTGTGTTTCACAATGTGAATCTATGTGATTTGTATTTTGAACAGTTTCTTGCATGTCTAAACACCAGTGGTGAGGTTGATCTGAAAACCTGGAAATAGAGCAAACAAGCCTCTACTGTCTGATAGTTTTGGTTCCAGGTTTTCTGAATTTGTGCACAATGTGGAATTTCCTATTGCATTTTCTGTACTGAGCACATCTTGTGGCTACTAAGCACTAAATTTTACTAAGGGTATGTCTTCACTATCAGCCGGATTGGCGGGCAACGATCGATCCAGCGGGGATCGATTTATTGCATCTAGTTTAGACGTGATAAATTGATCCCTGAGCGCTGTCTTGTCGACTCCTGTACTCCAACACAGCAAGAAGCGCAGGCGGAGTCAATGGGGGAGCGGCAGCAGTCGACTCACCGCGGTGAAGACACCACGGTAAGTCGATCTCAGTACGTCGACTTCAGCTATGTTATTCATGTAGCTGAAGTTGCATAACTTAGATTGATCCCTGCCCTAGTGTAGATCAGGGCTCAGACTGAGAAGTGGAGGATTACACCAAGATTTAAAAACCAAAACCGCCTTATTTTGACTGATAACATTTGTGATTTATTAAAAGAAATGTACATGTAGCTTGATACAATGGAAACCAACAGCTAAAGAAGCATATGGGATTGAGGTCTAAGAGTCTTTCCTATCACAGACTTTAATTCTCTGAATTAATGGAGAAACACTAGTAGTGGACCTTTATTTCTTTTGTAATTGGAGCTCAAATGTACAATACTGCACATCAATCATCTTGTAATGGTTATTGTTATGATTACTGTGATGTGTTCTTTTACAGCCTTATTTGGGAGGTAATACATTACATTACACACTCTAGTTGACTCGATAAAAAACAGAGCAGACACTAACTGAGTGACTGCATTTGGGTCCAATTAGATGGTGCCAATCCAGCCCATATTGTCAGCTAAATCCAAACCAAAGACTGCCAAGATTTTCTACTAAACTGAAATGTGTGTGTGTGTGTGTGTGTGTGTGTGAGTGTGAGTGTGTGTGTGAAATAACCCCAATCAGCAAAATAAATTAGGAGTAATATTTGAGCATATGTAATGCCATTTGCAATAGAGTAGCTTTGGTGACCAGCTATAGCAAATTATTTTCTTTTCTTCCCTGCAAATGCTGAGGCTGTGATTTGGTTTGTTATTTTCTAATCTGAAATCAATTGGGTTTGCATTGGGAGAGGGAGGGCCTCTAAACCCAAAAGAGAATAGCCTGCAAAAGTCTGATGGTTAGAATAAAAGCCTTTTATTGTGTCCTGCCCAGTACTGGCATGCATAAAAACAATGCACTAAGTTAGCTGAGATGGCTAGAATCAGACAAGATATATTGCAGTTTTCAAATACTGTATTAGGCTAGGTTAAAAATATTCTGTTTCATATTTATTGAACAACAGAACAGTCACATATATAACCATTTCCTCTATTACTTTGCTTCCCCCCCATTTTAAAAACAAAAATGTAAAGAAACCTTACAGGTGTGTTGAAACCTTGGCATCAGAGGGGATGAACTGAATCACAGACTACTACCCTTTTGTTTTCCTTTGAGAAGTCTGTCCTACCTACCAATCAAACTGATCAAATCTAATTAGAAATGGAGAAGTAAACCTCAACAGAAAGATAATGTAGCTAAAACGAGGTTTAAAAATCCTACTGATATAGTGGGTGTCTAATAAAATAGACAAGTTTCAGCATCAGCCTGAGATGAATTAACAACATTTTTAAAAACTGTGTCTCATTTCACATCATCAGTAGCATTGTTTTCCTCCCTCCCCACCAACACACATTCACACTCCAGTTTTGGCGAGTGGGCTCCTACTGACCCATCTGTATGAAGAACAAAAAGTGCTAACGGCAATTGCCATAGAACCGAGAATCCTCCCCTCCCACTTATGTTTACAGTGGGATATTACCTCAAAATACGGTGACTCAAACAGAAAACTAAAACTAGGCTATCAGACTGACATCACTAATGTAACCTCTTTGGTGTTTGTTTCTGCCTCTGTAGCATAACAGGCTCGTGCATCAAAAGCATCTCAAAGAACCTCCCCACCCCCCTTCAGGTTACCTTTTTTCTTTCCTTTCAACCCTTGCTCAGGTAATTCCTTCTTCTTTGTGAAGAAGGTGGATTGTCAACTGGCTGACTAGATTTAGGGAGCCTCTAGGAACCTCCTTTTGTCAGCTGGAATTCCATCTCTCTGCTTTCAGCCAATAGTGTGCAGCACAAAACGCTAGGCTATACAGACATGCAGGTAAAGAACAGATGGAAAACACGGAGTGGAGTCCTGGCTGGTTTCATTACCAGTTCTTTCTACAGAAATGCAGTAAACACATAGAGGGAAAGTGAAATATATGGACTGGATTTCTTTTTTCACCAACACACTATATGACTACAACTTGAGGATTCATGGCCATCATTATTAAAACTGGATCAGAAAGTTAAAACTTGTTGATACTTAATGAAAATCACTGTGCAGCAGAGCCTCAGCTGAGTGCAAAGTGTTATAGCGCCACTGAAATGACAATGTAAACTAGCTGAGGACCTGCCCCTAGATGTCAATAGGTGACAATTGTGCATATAGAAAAGGAGTACTTGTGGCACCTTAGAGACTAACAAATTTATTAGAGCATAAGCTTTCGTGAGCTACAGCAAGTGAGGTGTAGCTCACGAAAGCTTATGCTCTAATAAATTTGTTAGTCTCTAAGGTGCCACAAGTACTCCTTTTCTTTTTGCGAATACAGACTAACACGGCTGCTACTCTGAAACCTGTAATTGTGCATATGTCATTAATGTTTGTAAGGCACTTTGAGATCCCCAGACATAAGGTTCTGTAGCAGTCCAAGATATAATAGTGTTTTTTCTTTGTATTTCTTTCCTCATGACTACTTATAATTTTAACATCCAGTGTTCAGGCTTTGGAGGCATCATGTAAAACACACTTCTCAACGTCAGTTGCTGGTGGTGTAGGGCAGCCATGCTTACTGAAAAGGGTAACCTTTGTTTATCGCTTAAGATCATTTTACTTTTTGATGAGCTTCATAACATTTTATTTTATGTAATGGGTTGTGTCTGATTGCTTTTGTTTTTTAAACTTGCTCAGATACTATGAGGATTAGCACCATATAATAACTTGAATAGAATAGTTTAAAAAATTAGTAACATTTAAGTGACTTGGAAACCATTATCTGTGCAATTTGAAGGAGGAAGAAATAGTGGCAACTCTGCAAGATTGTTTAAAGGTGATTGGGGAAATGATAGGGATTAAAGGAATGTTTACCAATTACCAATATAATGTCCACTTATTTCCATTAAGAAGTGATAATGAATCCTTGGTTTGGGGTCCAGAAATCTTAGAGAATAAGAAAACGTTGGAGCTGTAAAGGGGGCTAAGAAAAAAGATGAGAATTTGAAACATGTAAACTGATACATCCTGGTTTGTCCTCAGAGTGACAAAGTTGGATCCCTTTTAAAAAAATTTGATGCTGCAATTGTAGAAGTGTATGGATGTCAAAAGGAAGGCTTGCCATTATGATGGTCTACCTTGATCGGGAGGGACAGGGGGTTTATTATGCCTGAGTAAATTATGCAGTATATTAGGTAAAAAGATTGCAGCTGTTTTGATCTGGAACTCAGATAACTGTCTTCTGTATGGTTTGCCTTTAGTTTCTGCATCTGGAATCACCTAGACATTTTTTAACTATTTCAAAAGGATGATATTCTTAGTTTAAAATACTCTTGGTTTGTGTGGACACTTGCCTTTAATAATCCAAGGATATCCATGCAAGACCGTAGCTAAGATTCTATAGAGACATTCACAACAGGAGCTTTGATCCTTCATTCTTCTACTCCTACTACTTATTCCTCATTCCTTAAATGATGTGACATGACAATTGATTATTTAAAAGATAATAGTGATATCACAAACTGATTATTATTCCAAGTGAAGAATAAGTAGCAGGAGCCTATGAGCTGTTCAGAAAGAAAAATTCTGGTTTGTGCAAATGTTTCTAATAAATATGAATGACGAAAATATACATACCATACCAAAAAGGCAATGGGGTTGGCTCTGGACTAGGAGTCACGAAAAATGGGGCTAGTTTCTTAGCTGGCATCAGTTGGTATAGCTCCACTGAAATCAAAGGAGTGATGCTGATATACATCAGAATCTAACCACTGATTTCTATTCTTAGTTCAGTAACTAACACACTTGTGATTTTAGGCAAGTCACTTCACCTCTCTGTGCCTCAGTGTCCTATCCTACCCTTTGTCTGTCTGATCTGTTTAGACTGAAGACATTTTTGGAGCAGATGCTGTATCCCTAATACATTTATAGAGCACCCAGTACAATGGGGTTCTGATCTGTGTTGGGGCCTCTAGGTGTTACTGAAGTACAAATAATTAGAGCTGGTCAGAAAGATTCTGTCTGAATGTTTTTCTGTCATAAAATGCTGATTTTCAGTTTCTGGTTTTCAGAAATCTTCCAGCAGAACACAAGTAGGGTTGGAACCCTGCCTGCCTGGCACATTTCTGCCTGGATTCCTTGCTACCTCAACCCACCCAGCTCCTTGGCAGTTTACCTGGTGGGGTGCCTTGAAGTCAGGACCCCAGGACTTCCAGGATCCATATCTCCATGGCAGCCTGCCACGTGGACTGCACCACAGTCAGGGACTCCAGGGCTTCTAAATTCCATGACGCATGAAATTACAAATTTTCCTACTTTTCTTTCCAATGTGGAACATTTTGTTAATTTTAGAATTTTTCATAGAAGGGAAATTCTGACTTTTGACCAGTTCTAAAAATTATAATTGTAATCATCGTCACACTATTATGATGAGAACATTTTTCAGTGTTTTCCAGGATAAAGCAGTAGTTCCTTCCCCTGTCCTCTTAAAACACTAATGTTTGTGTTGCTGCTCCACATTCCTGCAGTTTTTTAGAATTCAGATATTCGGGTGCTAAAGGGATACAATCGACTTGAATCTAAAATTTAAAATGTGTAGTTTCTGGCACAGCACTTGTGCTTGAATCACCCAACCAACATTTGTAATTTTACAACCAGTCTCCTAATTAAAATTTTTTTCCCCTATCACAATATGATAAACATATTGACATTGAAATAAGAAATGTACCACCAGAGGAACAAGAGAAACCAGTCACTTGGGGTTGCATTGGTAAAGACCACTATAGGTCAGGTAACAAGACATTTTGTCCAACAGATCAATACTTCGCTGATAACTATCTATAACAACTTCTATTGATGCACTTACAACAATGTGTAATGCACTACTCATGTCTGTAAAATGCTTATAACATTTCATTTACTAAGCTTTTATTAACTCCTTATAGACATACCCTTAATACAAGTGTGACCGATGATACAGTAGAAAACATTTTAAAAAAAGACTACTTTAAAAAATGATTTGCTCTCCACAGGTTGTAATCTCTTAGTTTAAAAGCTTTGATATGCTTGGAACCTGCAGGAAGGTGTCTGGAAGGACTCTAGGGAGAGAGAGATCCAGCTCTTCTCAGCTGGAAAAATGATCACTGTGATATTAGGCCTGAAGGTGAAAAGATATGAAGAGGGTAAAAGCAGAGGAAATCACTATGGCTAGAAGATAGGGTCTGAGGAACCCCTGGAATACAAAAGCTTTAGACACCAAAGTCTCAAGCACAGCATATTACCACTAGCACTGACCATAATTAGCGTTGTCTATTGACTTGGGATGGAGAATGGGAATCTGGATTCCCCTGGTTCTGTTTTCAGCTGAGCAACTGATATGTTGTGTGAACTTGGTCAAGCCATTTAAACTCACTTGTAAAACGGGGACAGTAATACTTGTGACAGATATAACAAAATCTTGCATATCCTAGACAAATCTTATTGAATTGGGTTTAATGTGTTTGGGGTCTGTCAGAGCTGTAAGTAGGCCAGGGGTGAGCAAGCATATTTGTGCCACTGCTGGTTTTTTTTTGGCTTTTCTCCATCCCATTTTCCCTCCCCTGAGGCTTTGAGCCTTGGTTACAGGGATGGGAAGCCCACAAGAGAGAACAACAACATGAGGTCATCCCACCTCTCGAAACAAGGTAATTGAACCCCACCTTGGTTATGGCTCTGGGCCCCCATTGTATTAAAAATGCTATTGTTTATGTGTTATTGTGAGATTTATGTAACTTTGGGTACGCTAATGTAATTTCTTTGGTTATCAGCCCTTTGAAGCCACTCTCTAGAGAGGTCTGCATATACTAGTTCAAACTGGATGCTCCAGGAACCAACAGACAAAAAAGAATTTTTGGATAAATAGTCTGGTTTTAAACCAGAGTCAGACTCCTCCTTTCTGTTGCAGCAAAAGGACAGCACATTTGGTGTAAGGTGGGCCCCAATCCTTAGGGAAGGGTTGGAAGGACTAAGCACCATCCACATTCCTTGTCAGAGTGAATGGGGTGATCTCTGGTAAGCTTATTAGCATACGTGTAGGTTCTTTTATTGTTTGTAATATGTTTTCTCTGTAATGCTTTCTACTTTAAGAATAAATCTGCTTGCTTAGAAACAGCTGTGTGGTAACTTATATCTGCAGCAATCACACTGTTTACCATCTCTAAGGAGAGAAGTGAAGCAGGCCTGTCTAGGCAGCCTGTCTTTTGCTGAGAAAATGACTCTACAACCAGGGAACTGTGCAGCCTGGAAATACTCTGGTCAAAAGGGAGAGAGAAATGTGTCTCCACCCCAGAGAGGCAACAGCTGGTGAGGCCAGAAGCCTAAGAATGGGTGTCCTACTGAACCACTAAGGGCGAAAAACAGGTGCAATTGCCCTGAACTATGACAATGCTTACCTCCCTCTTGGGAGAGCAGTAAACTGAAATATATATCAAGCACTATAAGATTGCTGAATGAAAATGCAAAGCTTTACCACTATCTCTGCTGTTATGGCTGCAGAAGGGTAGAAATATTAATTATTAAAGGTCAGCTACTGAAATGAACAAAACAAGCAAAGCAAATATTAAAAGGGGACAAACCCGTTGACTTCCAACAAAATGCAGGCATTTGGTGCCAGGTTTGATGCTTGTTCCCAGTGTCTGACCTCCGGGGGGGAGGGTGCTGGCCAAAACTCTGGTTTGGAAGGACCTCACGCCCATGAACGGCAATAGCCAACAATGACTCTCTCCAACGATTAAAGGGCAGCAAGATATATTCATTTGAGAGTCTCACCCAGTTGCTTGGCAGGAAGGCGACATAAGGCAGGGATGTAAAGTAAGAAGTCCTAGGATGAATCTCAGGGGGTTTATTAGGGACAGATTTCTGTATTACCCATTGCTGTGCTATCTGATTGAGCGGGTGTCTGAATAGCACCTTTCTAGCAGGTATTTTTCAAGGCCTTGACCGAGAATATCTCTGAGTTTGAAGGACAAAACAGCCACATGAAGGACAGCACAAAATCTACTCTGAGAGGGGAAAATATAAGCACAGGGAGAAAGAAGAAAGAGAAGGAAGAAATGCTGGGCATAGCTATCAGGTATGACTTTTTGTCAACACTGCCAGGTTTTCCCAGGTATCCTTTAATCCCTGCTCAATCTGACCACCACAGAGCTGCCTGATGGAACTTAATGCTGAGATATATATGAATTAGTCTCCTGTCTACATGCCTGACATGTTGCCACAGCTGCACAGCAAAGGGATCCATTATTGTATTTCTCAGTAGCAAAACTGCTGTATCCTCTTTCTATAGCTGTTCTTGTTTAAAGTATTTGTGACAAAAGAAAGGGAAGAGAAGGAGAACAGAGATTTGCAACTTGCCTCTAAAGAAACAGTCCTATTTATTACTGCCAAGAGACTATAAGGAGAGGAGCAACACCTCAGGAAAAAGATGATACAAAAGATGCCGGAAGCACATTTCTTTAAGGAAGAGCTGTTCTTTCATTACTTGTGGCATATGCTTCTGCTAGATGACATATTTTAACAAACAGAAGTCACCCGTTATTTTAAGAACTGACTCTTATGGTGCTGCAGTCAGTCACTTCAGCAAATGCAAGTTTGGTTTGAAGAGAGGATTGATGCTAAATAGAACAAGCATTAAATAATAGTACTGTAGTTTCCACTCATATAGTTTCTTTTCAGAGCTGATTTGGGAAGTGCTTTTTGTTTCTGTGAAAAAAAAAGAAATTGAAAAGATTTTGCTTTTGTCAACATTTTTCTTCAAAAGTTTTGGGGATTTTGTCAAAGAAATGGATGTCCTAAAGCCAACCCTTTTCAGTTTTTGGCTGCGAATTTTCAATCTTCAGATGCAAAAAATTAAATATTTTTGGGTTTGGGATTGTCCCTGTTCTGTCACAGACTTCCTCTGTAATCTTGGACAAGTCAGTTGTGTCTTAGGTCCCCATCTGTAAAATGGCGGTGATAGTGCCCTCCCTCACAGAGGTGTTTAGAGGATATATACATTAAAGACTCTGAGGTGGTCAGATTCTATGGTAACAGGGACCAGATAAGTTCTTAAGATAGACAGAAGACAGCTTGCAGCTTCCAAGGCCCTGGACTGAGGGGCCAGGGAGCATGGTAAATCAGGGAGGGAACATATTGCTAGAATTGCAAGGGGGAGCTTGTCTTGCATCCACTGCTTCAAGACAAAACAAAAACAAAAATCCTCCAGAGCACTAAATTGTCAGAGTCACCGAATGTGTTCTGGAAGAGTAGGGAAACCTTGGGCTGACATTTTTTCTCTCCCTCCCATAAAATCAGGTTTTAGAAAGCAAGAATAATGCTAGCTAACAACAAGAGCATAAAGGTTAGTGGGCCAAACTGTCCCCTTCTGACAATAAGTCCAAGAGTTTAAACTCAGAGTTGGACTTTTTGTCCCTTACTGGCGAGGAGCTTAGTGCCAGCAAAACAGGTCAGGAAGCTCCTCTCCTGTTAGCCCCACAAATCTCGGGGCATTCATTTCAAATGGAAGCCTTCCAATTAAATTTCTCCTTTTCTTATGGAAGAGCTGCCAGGTTGGTGGCCATGCTGTCGCTGAAGCCTTGCTGCATACTTTCTCTGGCAGAGCCCACCGAGCTGAAGTTAATGCTGCTCTAAAGGAGTTTCCTTTATCTCTCAGCTACTTTGGAGGTAAAGCTATTCATAGTCAGCAAAAACTGCTGCCTGCAGATTTGATTCACAACTCTGGGCTCAAAGAGTATGACTTCAAGTTCCAAACAATGATTTGGGTTATGCGTTTCTACTTAAATGAGACTTAAATGAGACTTTAAACTAATGCTCTTTCTATGTGTCTCTGGTGGCTATTCAGGTATTGGTTAATGATCTCATATCCCTTCCGTGGAGACCAGAGTTCAAATTCCAGTTTAGATCACAAATGAAATTGATTTTCCTGGATAGTAGAAATTCCAGGGAACATTTAAAGGTCAAAAGTAACTGTCTCTTTCATAGGCAAAATAAAATCATAATATGTAACTGACATTACTTTATGCCTCTCATTGTTTGCACTGGGACTTCCTTGCAGGGTAACGTATGGGCTGATAGCCATCACAACACTAATTCAATTGAATTTTGATATCATAAAAGTATGAAAGTTAAATTCGAGCTGTTTATACACATCATCAAAATTCTAAGATTGAATTATTGGATGTAAGCTTATTTGCTTTCATTTATAAACAAAGTTCATCAGCTATCATAATAAAGAAAATAAGAATTATTAACTTAGACATATATAATGAACATGATATGACGTTTTTGAGATGTATGATCAGGTAGAATATTGTTAGCACTGAGTGATTGTGTGTGAGAGAGCTTATCAAAGATGTGGATCCAATTTCACAATAGTCATTCACAGGTGAGTTAATGAGATATGATTACCCAAACGGCAGTAATTCATCCCAACAAATGAAATTCAGCACAGTTTTACTATAAGAATATAAAATAACCTGTTCTTTCACACACACACTGCAGTACCTGCAATAGCTGCTGTTCTGCAAATCATTGAATGTAGGACATCAATCAATAACCTTCTTTACCAACTCTAATGACCAATTCATTTGTCTCACATTCACTCCGTTTCCTAACAAATTTGTTACAAAGTCAGAGAATAGATTTTCCAAGAGATAATAAAACCTATAAAAAAAAGCGTGCCTTATTATCTCTCTAAAGTCTAGTAAACTTGCTCTTATTCTTTAAAGAGGTCTACTGTTTAATTTTCTTTGCTTTGATAACATTTGGGAGCTAATATAAATCAGCAATTCTGTCTAACGCTGAGATAGGCAGCATTTTTCTCCGTTCCTAGCTGCCATGTTGTTGCAGCCCATCAGAGGTAAATCTCTTGTCACCTGGAGCTTCAAACACAGATGCAGAATACTGAATCTTGATGAGTTTGTAACTCCTAACAGAGAGCAATGCATAATTACCTATTCAAGCCACGGAGTCCATTTGCAAAGGTTAATACTGCTCATGTAACTACCATGACAGGCATTCTGCTCTGTTTAAAAATGAGTTTAATTTTAAAACTGCCTGTCAGAGGGAGGAGGCACCTTCAGGTCACAACCTCCAAAAATCACCATGGCCCAAATCTACATATCAATAGTTTGATTCATTTCTAAATCTTGTGGTCACTTTACTGAGCACATTAGTTGATCCTGCATATATTCAATATTTATTTTTACCCATAATATCCCCTGAATATTTGTTCTTCCCCCACTACCCAGCACCATTTATTTACTGCCTACAACCAAGTTTTATTATAAATCTATTCAAATGAGCTCCACAGAAGGGCTTTAATCATTAAAATGCATCACACTCATGTTGGAATGAACATTCACATTTCTCTGAAGCAATATGCAATTTTTTTTTAGCCAGTCAGGATTTCAGACCCTGTGCTACAGCAAGCAGAATAAGCAGGATAAACAGAGTCCTTTCATCTAAAACATCAGAGTTGTGCTAAGTATTCCCAATACTTGCCAGGTCTTGAACTTTGTAAAGGGCTCAAGACTCAGACCAAGTTATAACTCACCTGGGCCCAGTTTTGAGCCAATCTGAATTGATTTATGCATTATACATTAAAAAAAGTGAAATTTGAACTCTCAAGGTTTTGATGCAAAATCAGGTGAAACATTAATTTTGATGGAATATCACTATGAGATTTAAGGATTGTCCAGAACTGAAACAATGCAAAACGCAAGGGAGAAAACTCACATGGATCTTTGGCGCAGGGACTGTCACTTACTATATGCTTGAACAGTGGCTAGCGTAATGCAGTCTAGAGTTGGGCGGAAACCATTCAGCAACTACTTCAATATAAATTATTCATAATAGTAATTGAAAGGTAAGAAAAGATGAGTATAAACTCCTGCACAATGAAATAAAAGAATTTGGCACAGTTCTGATAAATAGATTTTTAAAAATCCAAGTCTTTACTGCAAAGTGCATCAGTCTTGGTCACTGCAATCTTGCCAATGTGTCTAATCTGTTCCTGTAAGCCAAGAAACATTGCAAGCCTGATATCCTCTAGTACTATGTAAACCAGGCTCTCTCAACATAGAGAAAGAAAAGAAGCCAACAAGAGAGATAATCTATAAGGTGCCTGCCCACAGTGCGTCAGTCTCTTGGCAGTAGCAGGAGAGTTTGCCGCAGGTTTCTGCTGTCATGAACAGCAAAATAACTTATTCAAAAGAGCACTCTAGCTTGAGAAGACCAGATAAAGGAACCTGCTCAGTAAAATTAGGCATATATTTTAAAATAATTTTATGTGAATCTGAATAAGATTTAAAGACTCATGGAAAGTGGCTAGAGCCAAGTAAAGTTTCTCCCCACAAATCTGACAACGTGTAACTCAACCCAGACCTATAACGCACCTGCAAGCCCTGTAGTGGGCCTCCACATACCTTAGACAAGGCTTATAAGGAGTCCTGAACTTACTTTGATCATTCAGTGGACTATCACCTTCCACTGTTTTGCTACTTATGTAGTTTTTGCAACTGTGGAAGGATAAATGTCATGCTGCTATTTTAAACTCTATTTATGGAACATAACATGATTCCAGAATGAATAGTCTGGCTTGCATTCATGCTATTCCATTCCAAATCATACTACAAACATGTTGCAGAACTGTGTCCAAATCCTCCCCGGGGTAACCTCAAACACAGTTCTGCCTTCACACTGTTTACCAGACTTTGACTAAATAGTGATGAGTTACAAAGAGAGAACATGATGATGTGGAAGTTTAAATGGTCTGGAAAACAGCTCTCAGAAGTCATTTTAGCTTTTACTAGTGTGAACAAGGCTTCACATCCATGTGCATTATGTTTAGAATGTTGTGCACACCAACACATTGTACTATTACAAGTAAGCCAGTGAAAGGTTGGATGGAATATTGTTCTTGTGTAGCTCATGGGGTTGAAGAGCAGATTCCAGTTTTATGTCCAATAATGGTCACTGTGGGGAGGAACTGGAACAGTTATACCAAGCAGTGAAACCACCACAGGAGCTGAATTTTGCCCAACCTCAAATTCAGGCCTGTGGCTGGTGTAAAACACTGTTTGCTTTTGTGTATCTCCCAAGAAACTTTTCATGATGGCTGTTTCAGACAAAATTGGCATGTGGCAGGTAGAAAAAAGAAATCAGACATTTCCAAAGGAATATCGGTTTTCCAATAGCGGAAACAATGAAAAAGAAAAAGTTGTTTTTTCTTAATAAGGAACTTATTCCCCCATTGCTTACAGAACTCCCAGATGAAAGCCAGGAAACAGAAATCTCTCTTTTTGGCATACTGTGAAAATGAAGCCTGAATTTAATTTAATAATAATTGGCTACTTCAGTTCATTTGGAGCACCAGGAGTCTCTTGACAAGAACAGAAATGCTGCTTCTCTGTATGATGAAGAGATTTATTTCTTGCTGATTTGAGATTTTATTTTTCCTTGGGTGAATTCCCTCCAATTTCTGAAACAATGCATACAAGATATATAGGGAGAAAGGATTAATTAAGGCAAGATGCCATAAAAAGACAGAGAGAGAGAAGAATATGTAATTAGGAATCAATATTTATAACGGAATTCTTAGTTAGAAGTAAGACTTGAATAGCTATTTTGAGAAGTATGTTTTTTTCACCCAAAGGATAATATTAAAATAAGATGACAAAAAGTAAAATTTAATCTAAATGAGAGATCTAACTGGAAAATGAGACTGTTTAATAGGATGAGAAAGACAGACAGACATTTCGGCAAAAGGTCTAGAATGGAGAAAGATGCGGCTAAGCTTTCCCTGGAAGCTAAAAATTGTTATATGAATGGATAAAGAAGCTACAGTCTTTAGGTATGTCTATAGCATGCACACATATCCTAGAAGGAAATGAGTTTTCTTCCACAGATTGCTTGGTATCCTATGACGGTTTATTTAGCTTGTGTGTATGTGTGTGTGTGAGTCATTTACATTACAGACAAGAAAAGAAACACTATAGCTCATGCTGAGAAGCCATTTCTATTCCAGAACCCTCTTTTCAGTCATTTATAAACAAAAGCTTTCCTTTGGGGCTGAAGAATCAAACTTGATATGGTCCAAGCCCAAAGGTAGGGTGTTTTTTTGTTTGTTTCTAAAGGGAAATTGGGTTGAGGAAAGGAGCAAGCTAATGCTGAGCTTGGCAATACCTGTTTGGCACCTAGCAGGCATCTAGGCAGGAATCTCTAACCCAGTGGTGGGAAACGTGCGGCCAGGGTAAGCCACTGGCTGGCCGCCAGACTGTTTGTTTACATTTGCATTGCCGCCTGCAGCTCCCAGTGGCCGCAGTTCGCCATGGAGCTGTGGGCGGCTGTGAAAATGTAAACAAACAGTCTGGTTGCCCACCACTGCTCTAACCAATGTGACCTATCTGGGCTCATGTACTGTGGCTATGACACTATATGTAGAGACGGAGCTTTCAGTGTGAGTCAATCTTACAAAGCTGTTTATCATAGAATCTGACAAAGAGTTTATTAAAGTATCTAGGCCTGGAAAGAAACATATGCTTCATCCATCTCCTTGATAGAGACTATCCCTTGGATCAAACCCATTCAATCAATTTCCAGCTGGGAGAAGCAGGAAAATATTCACTTAACGATCCTTTTGCCCTCGAATAATTGCACTCTTCCCAAAACCGATGCACACAAAAACGTCAAGCATTGTGCGTTTATATTTCTCAGTGGAATATGATTCTTGCTACATTTGAAAAAAAAAGGGGGTTATTGTTTTCTCATTAATAAAGTTGCAAATGCACAGATTTAAGTATGCCTAGCACAGAACTCTCAATAAGCTATTGAATGCTGACATAAAGTACTTATGGCACATGTAGGAATGCCCGCATAGAATGGTGGACATATGCTATTGAAAATCAGCTTCTAGAAGAGCCTTGTTAATTTGTGCTAATAACTTGGAGACCCACTGCAAATTAAAAAAATTGGTCAATTAGTGAGTATATGAACAATTAAAAATACAATAATTATGTGATGAAGCAGTGTGATTAGTGGTTAGAACAGAGGACCTTCAATCAGGAGGCCAGACTCTGTTAATGTATAATCCTGAGCAAACCATTTGCTCCTGTGCTTCAGTTTCACCATTTATAAGCTGAGGATACTAATGCTTTTCCAACTTTGCAAACCACTTTGAGGTACTGAGATGAAGGGCATGACAGAATAGCAGTGTTGGCCCAAAACATACCTTGATCAAGCCTGAACCTAAGAGGATGCGCACTCACAGAATCCAAATGCAAAAGACAAATGGAGGATGCCATGTAAATCAAGACAACTGGCTTTTGCATAGCTCTAGCTCCCATAGTTAACATGCATGGGGGTTGATCATTCTAATGACTTTAAAGGGAAAACAAAGCCATCATGAAACTTATGGATCCAGCTTTCTGAGTATTACCCTTATGTGAGGAGAGGGATAGTTGGTGTATTGATGCTACACCATACTCATTCTGCTCCCCAGCACAGGACGCATTCACAAGTGAAAGGTATGGGCCTGGGACATTGCTGCATCTAATGATCACTGGCTGCCATTGAGGCTATCGTCAGCTGGGCTTAGTGCTTAAAGCTATCTTTACCTGTTACCTGTCAGCTCTGTGTTCTTGGGGAACCAGGGCACAGTATCAGCCTGTCTGACTCCGCCACAGCCTCTGCTTGAACCAAAACCGATCAGAAGAAAGACTTACAAAAAGCAATGAAAAGGCAGTGAGAGACACACCTAAGCCTCTCCGGACAAGGGTGACAGGATTAAGGCAACTCTCCTAGCCTCATTTGCATCAAAGATGGGACAGGGAGGCATCTTCATTAGCATACAGAATGGAGAACAGAGATTCCAAGGCAAGAACCACATGGAACTCTGGGACCAGAAAAGCAGGGAAGAACTGCATGATGGGAGATCTCTGCTCCAAATGTTAATGAACCAATTCTAGTACCACAATCAGACCAATTCTAGTTATAAATCCTTTATTAGTATCCAAAATACTGAAGCTGCCTAATTGCATTGTGAAGTCCCTCGAAGGAACACCGCCCATAGCCAGGAATGATCAGTTCCTATTGTCTAGCCTGAACAATGCAATTTTGGTATACTCCCTTGAACCATCAGTTTACGCATAAAAAAATCTAGTGTTCTCCCTTGAACCATTGTTGTTTCCCTACAAAAACCCCTAACCATGCTCAAGTAAGTGTTCTGATGCCTGGATCCAAAATCTGCATCAATTTCATTGGGACTTCATCTTCTCCTGATTGATCGTACTGGGGGATCTGTCTGTCTCTAGCACTCCGGACCCTCAGCTACCACCACCACCTGGGAACCTGACCGGTTCAAGTTCCACAGAGTGGTGAGAACCCAACTTCTCGCTCTGGTTTTTTTTTCTACTCTAGGTATAGCTTTTTAACTCTGACTTGGGTGATCAGGTATAGTTTTCTAAATCTGAGTTTTGTAATCAAATTTAAGCTAGATTTAACATTGTAGCATTTTTGTTTGTTTGGCTCTCCTTGTATGGTTATTACCTGGCAATAAATAACATTTATGGTTAAGTTGGTTGCTTCCGACCCTCCCACCCTCCCTCCCTCTCTCTCTCTCTCTCTCTCTCTCTTTTTTGTTTTTGGCTTCCCCATTTGCTCTGCAGGAATGCTCCTCTTACCTAAGATAAAAATCCCTGTAGTGCCCAAAAATCCTCATCAAGTGGGTTACTACCAGAACAATTGTAACATGAAAGTGGGAACAGGGACGTGCTGAACCTGTGGCATAGGAGGGTGGCAGCTTGGAAGAGCTGCTTGACCCAGCTTGCTCAGGCATACTCTATTCCGGTGTAGTGCCTGTGGCGTATGAGGGTGGCAGCCTGAAAATGCTGTTCGACCCAGCCTACTGAGTCCAACGGCATATAAGGGTAACAGTTTAGAAGTGCTGCTCGACCCAGCCTGCTGAGTCCAGGGACATATGAAGGGTCAGCTTGGGAGTGCTGATTGACCCGATCCGCTCAGATGCGCTCTGTTAACGTGTGTGTGTGTGTGTGTGTGTGCATCTGATTCTGGGGCTGGAGGAACCAGAAAATATGGCACCTTCTATGGAATTTAATGACTATCTGCCCAGTCTGTATTAGCACAGTATAATATACCAACAGATAGGAATGCTCCAAAACAATTTGCACATTTAAACACAGACGCACACTCATTTAACTTGCCAAATTAGACTTGAATCTTCTTAAAATTCTCTCATAATTAAGGTGAAGTCTAGTGCAGTTTCATAAACTGTACACTGACCCAAATTGGCAACATGATTCCTAAAGTAACTCTGAAACTGGACAGTCTCTACGTAAAAGAATGAATGGACACAAATCAGACGTCAAGAATTATAACATTCAAAAACCAGTTGGAGAACACTTCAATCTCTCTGGTCACTCAATTACAGACCTAATCGATAGCTTTAAGCACTAAGCCCAGGCTATCCTTCAACAAAAAAGCTTCAAAAACAGACTCCAACGAGAGACTGCTGAATTGGAATTAATTTGCAAACTGGATACAATTAACTTAGGCTTGAATAGAGACTGGGAATGGATGAGTCATTACACAAAGTAAAACTATTTCCCCATGTTATTTCTCCCCTCCACCCCATCCCACCCCCCACTGTTCCTCAGATATTCTTGTTAACTGCTGGAAATAGCCTACCTTGCTTGTCACCATGAAGGGTTTTCCTCCTTTCCCCCCCTGCTGCTGGTGATGGCTTATCTTAAGTGATCACTCTCCTTACAGTGTGTATGATAAACCCATTGTTTCATGTTCTCTGTGTGTGTATATCAATCTCCCCTCTGTTTTTTCCACCAAATGCATCCGATGAAGTGAGCTGTAGCTCACAAAAGCTTATGCTCTAATAAATTTGTTAGTCTCTAAGGTGCCACAAGTACTCCTTTTCTTTTTGCGAATACAGACTAACACGGCTGCTACTCTGAAATCTGAAAGAGTAGGGCATCCATAATTGATCTGAAGTTAAGATCTGGCAGGCATTAAGCAAGTTTCCAATTAAGCAGTGCTGTGCTTTGTCACTAGTGTTTTGTGTCTCATATTTGATCTCTCTATGCAACCTCCCACCTTGTCTTGATTCCTGGAAAACAGATACTTGGAGGCTGAGAATACCGAAAGCTATAGATTTATTATAGCATCCTGGCACACAAAAAAAATTTGTCCTCTGATTTCTTGGAGCAATAAGAAGTGGCTCTTGCTGGTAAACACGCAGATCAATATTTATGCCTGTGTTCAGTTGCAATTATAGTTGTCTGGATGGCAGACAGTGGTTAATGGTGCTCCGTTACTCAGCACCTATTTTGAGCTTAAGCCTGATTCAGCTGACATGTATTTCCTTACTGGAAATAGGATACTTTTTCATCAAAGTCCTGCAGGTTGTGTTTACTCCACTCTGTTTACTCCACTCCTCTACTGCTACTATAGGCAGAGCTGGAAGCACCACTAATACTTAAGGTTGCTGACACTTCACATTATCACTGTTTTCAGTTGCTTATAATTTTTCCAAACTTTCACTGTTTGTGATGAATTTTTTCTATGCTGAGTGTTTGACTCAGGCTGAGTTTTGGGGGAAAGTTTCAGCAAAAGGTGGTTCAGTCTTTTCTGCGAATGAGATAAGCAAAAAATATGTTGTTTTCCCAATGTTAAAAAAAATTCTTACAATTCTGTGTGAATTTCTACTGCTTCCATGTTTTCCATTTTGCTGCCTGTCAATCAAATATCTGTGAAACCCGTGGATAAAGTGTGTGTCTCATCCCTGCTAATTCTGGTCCATGTAGAGGATGACTGCCGATTACTGCTATCAGTTACTCCATTAGCTCAAGTGGCAGAAATCTTGGTGGTGGATATAAAGGTCCCAACCCTGCTGATGAACCATTTGGGGATGACTGATTTTTTGTTTTTCAGTTTGCTTCTTTAAAACTTAGGAGATTTTACACAAAAACTGTATGGAAAAGCATAGGGTTCTGCCTCATTTGTTACAGAAACTGGAACAGTAGCAAGCCATGACAGTTATAGTAAAACTTGCAACAACTCCCTTGAATGTCTTAGATGGCATCCTTCATGCAATGTGACCTCACACATATGGAAGGTCATGTTGTGCGGAGGATAACATTTTAGACAAAAATGACATCCTCCGTGGGGGCTAGATAGCCACCATAACACAGAGCCAGTTGGGCATTCAGGGCATGTGATGCATGACTTGCATGCATCAATGGCGTGCCACTCAGTTGGAAGGTGTCTAGTGAATGAGGCAGGGGATTGCAGGAAGAGAAAATATGATCTTATACTTTAGGCAGTTGAATGCCACTCTGGAGAATGGGATTCTATCAGTGCCTCTGCCACAGAATTCCTATGTGATCCTGGACAAGTTATGCAACCCAAACTTTTCACAGGTGGTGACTAATTGTGTTACTCATTTTCTGGGTGCCCAACTTGAGACTCTGGGTCTCATTTGCAGAAGTGCAGTCCACTCCCAAATGCAACTGAAGTCAATGGGAACTGTGCTTTGAACATAAAGTGCTATATAATATTAAGTACTCTGAAAAAATCAGGTCCCAGGCATCACAAATTGGGCAGCCAAATTAGTGGACTCTTTTGACCTCAATCTCTCTTTGTTTTAGTTCTCCATGTTTAAAATAACAGCTCCTCATCTTCCTGGAAATAAATTCTTTAATGTTTGTAAAGCACTCAATGCTACAGTGCATAGAAAAGCCTATGAAGAAATTAATAATTCTATATTCAGAGTAGAGTTTGAATAGTGTGCAGTAAATAACGCCAAAGGATAAAACAAAATATTGACTAGCTGCTCATTTAATGAGCACAGTCGAACCTGTGCAATGAATAAGGCAGGGATAAAATAGTATGTCATCATGTTTCATAACACATAGACACAAGGGGGCTGAATTAAGGTTGCACAGGAAGATAGGCCTTTTGGCAGGGTTTGACTAAGTAAGGCTATTTGACTATCATGACGGTGGAGGTGGTAAGCTAGACAGGCGTATGGAAGGTCTCATAGATAGGTATCACAAATCATATCTCTTGCTAATGTGGAGCAGTTTGTACTGTTAAAGAAAAGCACTATCTTGTTTTGGAGAAGGCAGTCTGGTCATTGTGGATTAATCGGTGGTCATAGTTGAGACCTTGGAGTAACCGCAGAGGTATGCAGGAGGCTGTAGCCTGGGGTCTCCATGTGAGAGAGGAGAATTGAGAGAGATAGGTGAAGGCAGGAGGCCTGTCACCTGATGAGGTGTAGTGGAAGAGACCAGAGAGGGGTCCAAGTGCAGCTAGCCCAGAACCATGACAGAAAGGTACCATTGTATAGGGACCCTCACATAGCCTGTTTGCTTAGCTGAAGCTAATCATCTAACTATTCCTTCAGCAGCAGTGTCTTCTTCCATGCAATTCCTATACCTGGAACCTCTTCCCCATACCATCTGCTATATCGTCACCCTTTCTTCCTTCCTTCAAGTGCCTTGTCAAAATACATGGGAAGGAAGCTTGTAAATCATTTGCCTTTTAAAACATCCCTCCTCCTCCTCTTCCCCACAAAAACCTATGTACTGTTAGCATTTCAGCATCACCCCTATAAGTGACCACATGATCTTTTTGTTATTGCCATCACCTTCCCCTTCCTCATTCACTTCCTGTTCCTATTTTTAACATAAATTATGGATCCTTTGTTTTGTAAAGTCCCATATATTATAATAGAGTGTCAGATCCAGGTATAAATTGGCACAGCTCACTGAAGCCAATGGGCCACTCCAATTTACACTGGCTGAGGATGGAGCCCATTAACTCAAAGAACAGGAAAATGTATTTGCATAGTTTGAAATTACTGGGAATTGTCTGCAGCAAGTTAAAGAATGACACTGAAAAACCAGAGTCCTTGCCCTTTGACTGCTGGACTGCAGCCTGTCCTCCTTTTTCCATGCTATGCTGGAAAACATGGAGTAACCTTCCCCAAGGAATCTTGATATTAAACATGACTTTCTAAAAACCAGCCTGTACTGGGGATAGGCAACACACTAAGTCCCTGATCTCATGAGTCAGAAAACAGCCTGCCAGCCTGCTATGAAGGTCTGCAGTAGCCAGCCAGTCTGTAGAGCCATCTGGCATTCTTTAAAATTTGGGGAGTTGTCATTAACTGGCTCTCTGCTTATTCAAGTTTTGGGTGTCCCCAGAGACTGGCGGATAATTGGAACTGTGCTGCATACGTTATACAGGATTGTATAACCACAATCGAAAAAAAAGCTCATTTAAATTTAGCAAGATCCTTACCTTTCCACTATTATGTAACCAACTTTTCCATAATTCACATGAGGAGTTTCAATTGCCTTCACATAAAGCAGATCCTTAGCTGGTGCAAATTGTCATATTGGTATTAACATCAAGGGAGCGATGACAGTTTATACTAGCTGAGGATCTGGCTCCTAGAGCTTTACTCCACAAAACAGTAAGACAATCACTAGGCCAACCAGTTACTAAGACCTCACGAGCCATAATAACTATCCTCATTTTAAAATGGCTTTAAAAGACAATTGGCTTGATGCAGGTGAATATTCAAGTGGAAAGAAAGATAAAGGGTCTGGTGAAAAAAATAGTACTTTCCTTGCCAATTTATCATCTTAGTCATTTGATATTTCACATTGTAAGAGCTGATGCTTTTCAGATGCAATGTCAGATGTGTGGAAATTCAGAATCTAAGCTCTCTTTTTCTTTGCTGTCGAAAAAATAAAATAAAACAGCCTTACTTTTCCTCCCACGTGGAAATCAATTTATTTTACACAAGACATCGTCTACAATCTGAACTCTGGTTTCCTCAGAATGCATTTAAATGACAGTTAGTCATGCCCCTTGATAATAGTGGGCACTATGCATTACAACCTGGCTTATCAAAATTTGAAGGCCTGAAGAGGTATGCAAACCTTTTGCAAACTTAGATTTGGGCTGTGGTTATTGGGCTGTGATTGTGACAGAATACACCTTACACATTATTGTGTTTTCAAACCCTACACACGATTGCAATAATTTATGTACAAGACATGTCTTGTAAGGTACCATTTGAAAACTAATAATTTGCTGGTCAGCATCATCCTGATAAAATGTGTGTGGCAACACTGTATATGAAGCTATAAGATTTCCCTGTATGGTGTTATTAACACATGTTCCAAGCTCCACAGTCCTGCCCATACTGAGGTTGGCAAACAGGACTGTACTAAACAAAGGAATGTGTGCTCTGCTTAATTTGTATTTAAGCAGTAAACGGAGTCATCGAGCAGGAAGGGACACAAAGAAATCTCAAACAGGTGAGGAAAAGCCAGCAGGGGAAATCCTTCCACACAGACTCTTTGTCTTTTAGTGCCCAGCTGGAAATGTTTTTCAAAAGAGGGACTGAAACTATACAAAGGAGGGGAAAACACCCCTACGCACCCCCTTTCTCTCCCTGCCCATTGCATTCACTACACCTGAAGAGAAAAAGGAAGCAAGCTTTGCACTCTGGGGGAGGGATCCTGACCTACTGGGTTTAGTCAGTAAAACTGTTGAAAGCATGTGGTAAGAAACTTTGCTTGAATCTGATATACAGTAGAGCCTCAGAGTTACGAACACCTGAGTTACAAACTGACCAGTCAACCACACACCTCATTTGGAACCAGAAATACACAGTCAGACAGCAGCAGAGACAAAAAAAAAAAAAAAAGCAAATACAGTACAGTACTGTGTTAAATGTAAGCTACCAAAATAAATAAATAAATAAATAAATAAAGGGAAAGCAGCATTTTTCTCCTGCATAGTAGTTTCAAACTCTATTAAGTCAATGTTCAGTTGTAAACTTTCGAAAGAACAACTTAACATTTTGTTCAGAGTTACAAACATTTCAGAATTACGCACAGCCTCCATTCCTGAGGTGTTCGTAACTCTGAGGTTCTAATGTAGTTTGTTAAGTTAGATATTTGTAAAGTCTTTATTTCCCTTGTAACCATTCTGACTTTTATTCCTTATTACTTATACTCACTTAAAATCTCTCTCTTTGTAGTTAATAAGCTTAAATTATTGTTTTATCTAATGCAGTGTTTTTAAATTGAAGTTTCTGAAAAACTATTTGAGATAATAAGTTGTCATATTATTCCTTTTAAGAAAAAAGGACTTAAAATATTTTGTACTGTCCAGGAGAGGGTTGAGTAATACAGGACAAATATTTCTGGAGGGGAAATATGGAAATGGGGGTTTGTTCAGGACACCCTGAAGCATAAACAAGGGTGGTGAGAGCCAGAGCGTAACCCAAGTGCAGCTGGTAAGGCACCCAAGGTTGAAGGGTCTGGGTGACGCAGCTGAGGATTAGTCTGGATTATACCATGTTGTGTCACAGTGATATTTAAATAAACATTTCATGTTATAACTGTTCAAGGTATACTGATATCCTCTCCTGAATTCCTTCTTTGAATTCACATTTTAAAGCAGGAGTAAGAAAGTTTTTCTTTTGGCTACATTTTAATAAATAAAACACCACCACTTCACTTGGTGAAAACATGTTATAGATAAATGCTAAGAAATTAAACCCTACAAACACTCCTGTGAGACAGTTATTAATATCTCCATTTTACAGATGGAGAAACTGAGGCAGAGAGAGACTAAGTAATTTGCATACAGTTACACAGGAAGTCAGTGGCAGCACTAGAAATAGATCCCAGACTCAACACCCAGTCTTATGGTGTAATCACTTCTAGTGCTTATCAGAGATCTTCTGGACGTCAATTTAAATTAATTAACTGACCCAATATTGAATTACAGGATTTACAGAAGACCAAATAGGACACTCAAAGAGGAGTTACATGCACAGGTCTTGTAAAGGAGAATACCTCTACCACAACCTCTTCTTATCCCCAAACATTACTCAATCCCATCTTCCTCTGGCCCTTTTATCAACCAGCCCTCTTCACTCATCCCCTCATTCTATCACACGCCAAACGTTTCAGGAAAAGCCTAAAAAAACTAGTGGTCTTTTCTTTGTTTGGTCCCAAGTTTAGGAGACAAGAATGAAACTCCAAAGCTAAGGATCCCTTCCCTGCCAGAGATCACCCTGCTGCCAGTGCTCCTCCCTCTCTTTCACATCAGCAAGGAGCTCTCAGCTCAGAAACCTCAGATGACCTCAACCGTTGCAACAGTATTTGACAAAAGAGATAGACAGTCTCTCAGGTGCTGGAAGCCAAACCATTTACGGCATTAAAAACTGCTGAATTGATAAATCCTATTAAATGTACACTGGGCAAAAGACAGAACATTTTCTCAGGTACATGTTGTGAAATGAATTGGTGAAACTAAACATGTCCCATACAGAAGCCGCTCAGAATAAATCAGTTCCCAGAAACTGAAAGTAGGTTAGGTAATTTCTAGGCCTGGCAGGTTATTAATTCCACTTTATACTTGATTTTGATAAAATTTAAAGCAAAATTATGTAGTGACACTGTGTTAAGAAGCCTTGACTTCAACTGGCCTTTTATTTTCTAATCCAAACAGATACATTTTAATCCAAACACATGGCCCTCAGGCTAAGTTGCATCACGGAGTGGAAAGAAAACAACATCTAAATGCTATACACACAAGTAGAAAAATTGTTGCCCTTGAAACAAAATTATTCTCCTGGGAAGAAATGTGTCCCTTTATTAAAAAATAATAGCGTGATATGCCTCAGTAACTACCCAAATCAATACTACTGGAAGCTTTAGTGTTAAGGACCATTACTGAATAATACTGTAGTACTTTGTATGAGTGGCTGGCTATAAAATGAGCTTGGAAAACCTCAAATATTAGCTCCTGAGAGCAGAAATGTCATGGTGATTGAACACCATCTTTTGGATTAATTCAGTGTGGGTTAAGAAGGCCTGTATCACAAAAAGGGTATGTGGACCTACAATCTTTTAAGCATTTTTTTCTGAGGCTAACTAACTAGTCAGCCACCATTTCCCTCTTCATTCTTGTCAGATGGATCCCCCAAATTAGCCTTCTCCAGACTTGAAAAGGGAGAGAAAAAAGGTGATAAAATTGTCATCTTAAGAACTGTATGCCATATTGTCATAAAAGAAAACACCACACATTCTTAAGAGATTTACCTATTCAAAAATATTCGCTAAGCCACACTGCAATCCAGGGACAGTTTGCTCATAAAGAGAAAGGTGTGTCCAAAATATATGTAACTTTCAAGTAAGGTTTTGCAGAACAGTGTCCTTGGTGTATTAAGTTTTTGAGTCATCTTTTATTTAAGTCTTATCAAGAAGGAAGAAAGTCAGTTTGGCTTTGACGAGGCAAATTAAAATAATTTTTGATGCTGTGTTTTGCTTGCAGTATCATCTTCTTATATAAAAAGTTCTATGCAGTCACATTTTTTGGATCCCAATATGTGTTTTTTTTCTTAACTAACCTAGAGTTTTTTAAATTGATACTGTCTCCTGCAATGGTTTTTCTAAAAGGCCAATCTCAAAATGTCATATTGCCTCCATAGGTTTGTCATTGAAAGTGTTCTGCATTTCCATCTTACACAAGAAAATCAGATGAGGAGGCAGTCCATGGCTTGAGGGGACTATATTTCAAGTAATTCTGCTCTGTGCAATATTGAATGTAGCATATACATTGGAGAATAAAATCCTATTTTTATTTAGGAGCCTTCCCTTTGTTCCCAAACAAAATAAGATGCAGCGAAGAGGAGCAGTTCGTCCTACACCTGTCCCCTCACAATAAACAAGTTTTAGCTATTCTCTCTATAGGTATTTTCACCTGAGTCTCTCAGACACAGATTTGCTCCTCCCTCCCAGAGTCTCAGCTGCCATGTGCCTAACTTCTTTGAATGCACAGAAGAAGAGCTTGCACTAAGCGACTGTTTTGTCTTTGAGCTGGACTCTGTGTTGGTGTTTGTCATAAAGGAGTTAACAGACCTTTCTCTAGATACAAGAAGGGTAACCCAGTGGTTTGGGCTCTAACCTAGGTCTCAGGAGACCCACGTTGGATTCTTTGCTCTACCACAGACTTCCTCTCTGACCTTCAGCAAGGCACTCTCTGTGCCTCAGTTCCCCATGCATAAATTACGGATAATAGCACTTCTCTACCTCACTGGGATGTTGTGAGGAGGTATGTTATAGACCGTAATGTGCTAGGATTCTATGTTGAGGAAGACTATAAAAGTACCTAAGCAAGATAGAAACCAAAAGTGATCCACTCATGCTTGAGACCTGCCCGCCTCGTTGAGCCAATGCTCTCCCACTCCAGTCTCCAGAACACAGTAAGAAACACCAGCTATGAATAAGGTCAATGCTGTAATGTGATTACTCAGACTGATTCTTCTCTTCTTTTTTAAGATTTTTTTTGTTTAAGCTTCCTGTTTTAGGGACCCTCCCACTCCTTTCCTCTAGGACATCTCCTGCACAGAGACACATCCACCAGCAGCTCAGTAAGTTTTGCCTCATCCTGTCATATAATTCCCTGAAGCAGCAGCCACAGGCCACATATGGACTTAGTGAATCATTCAGAGTTCCCAGAGTCGCATACTTAGGCCATGTTTACACTACGAAAGTACTCTGATTTTACAGAAGTTGATTTTTGGGAACAGATTGTATAAAGTCGAGTGCATGCCTCCACGCTAAGCACATTAATCCGGTGGTGTGCATCAACAGTACCGTGGCAAGCGTCGACATTCCGAGCGGTGCACTGTGGGTAGCTATCCTACAGTTCCCACAGTCCCTGCTGACCATTGGAATTCTGGGCTGAGCTATCAATGCCTGTGGGGCCAAAAATTTGTCATAGGTGGTTATGGGTAAATGTCGTCAGTCAACCCTCCCTCTCTCCATGAAAGCAACAGCAGACAATCATTTCACACCCTTTTCCCTGGATTGCCCGAGCAGACACCATAGCAAGGTAAGAATGGAGCCCGTTTAGCTCACCACAGCAGCTATGACCATTGTAAACACCTCATGCATTATTGTGCAGTTTATGAAGAACCAGTACCTGAAAAACCAGGGGAGGAGGCGACGGCAGCGCGGTGATGAGGACATGAACACAGATTTCTCTAAAACTGCAGTCCCTGGCAATTTGGAGATCATGGTGTTACTGGGGCAGGCTCGTGCTGTGGAACGCCAATTCTGGGCCCGGGAAACAAGCACAGACTGGTGGGACCGCATAATGTTGCAGGTTTGGGATGATTCCTGGTGGCTCAGAAACTTTGCATGCATAAGGGCACTTTGACTTGCTTTTCCCTGCCCTGAAGCGCAAGAATACCAAGATGAGAGCAGCCCCCACAATTCACAAACGAGTGGCAATAGCCCTGTGGAAGCTTGCAATGCCAGACAGCTACCGGTCAGTCAGGAATCAATTTGGAGTGGACAAATCTACTGTGGGGGTTGCTGTGATGGAAGTAGCCAATGCAATCATTGAGCTGCTGCTGTATCAAAGGTAGCGACTCTGGGAAATGTGCAGGTCATAGTGAATGGCTTTGCTGCAATGGGATTCCCTAACTGTGGTGGGGCTATAGACGGAACGCATATCCCTATCTTGGGACCGGACCACCAGGGCAGCCAGTTCATAAACTGCAAGGGGTACTTTTCAATGGTGCTGCAAGCACTGCTGAATCATAAGGGATGTTTCACCAACATCAACGTGGGATGGCTGGGAAAGGTTCATGACGCTCGCGTCTTCAGGAACTCTGGTCTGTTTAAACGGCTGCAGGAAGGGATTTACTTCCCAGACCAGAAAATAACTTTTGGGGATGTTGAAATGCCTATAGTTATCCTTGGGGATGCAGCCTATCCCTTAATGCCATGGCTTATGAAGCTGTACACAGGCACCCTGGACAGTAGTAAGAAGCTGTTCAACTATAGGCTGAGCAAGTGCAGAATGGTGGTAGAATGTGCATTTGGATGTTTAAAGGGTCACCGGTGCAGTTTACTGACTCGCTCAGACCCCAGCAAAACCAATATTCCCATTGCATAATGACAGGTTTCAGAGTAGCAGCCGTGTTAGTCTGTATTCGCAAAAAGAAAAGGAGTACTTGTGGCATCTTAGAGACTAACAAATTTATTAGAGCATAAGCTTTTGTGAGCTACAGCTCACTTCATCGGATGCATTTGATTCATCCGATGAAGTGAGCTGTAGCTCACGAAAGCTTATGCTCTAATAAATTTGTTAGTCTCTAAGGTGCCACAAGTACTCCTCTTCTTTTTGTGAATATTCCCATTGTTATTGCTGCTTGCTGCGTGCTTCACAATCTCTGTGAGAGTAAGGGGGAGACTTTATGGAGGGGTGGGAGGTTGAGGCAAATCACCTGGCCACTGAATACACGCAGCCAGACACCAGGATGGTTAGAAGAGCACAGCAGGAAGCGCTGCACATCAGAGAAGCTTTGAAAACCAGTTTCATGACTGGCCAGGGTAGTGTGTGACACTTCTGTTTGTTTCTCCTTGATGAAAACCCATGCCCTAGGTTGCCTCTAAATTCCCCGTAAGCCACCCATCCTCCCCCCTTTGATCACATCTTGCTTGCAAAGGAAATAAAGTCACTATCATTTAGTCTTTATTAATTGATTATAAAAATAGGGAGATAACTCACAAGGTAGCCCGGGTGGGGTGTGGGAGGAGGGTAGGAGGGAAGGAAAAGGCCACTTTAAAACTTCTTGAATGACAGCCTTCTGTTGCTTGGAGTGGAATGGTTGGGTGCCCGGAGGCCCCCCCCACATTCTTTAGCATCTGGGTGAGGAGGCTATGGAACTTGGGGAAGAGGGAGGGTGGTTAAATAGGTGCTGCAGCGGCAGTCTGTGATTCTGCTGCCGTTCATGAACCTCCACCAGACGCCAGAGCATGTCCGCTTGATCCCTCAGTAGCTCCAGCGTTGCCTCATGCGTCCTCTGATCTTCCTGCCACCACCTCTCCTCATGTTCATCGGCCACTTTCCTGTACTCTACTATTGTGCCCCTCCACACATTCTGCTGAGCTCTGTCAGTGCTGGATGACTGCATGAGCTCAGAGAACATTTCATTGCACGTGCGTTTTTTTCGCCGCCTCATCTGAAATAGCCTTTGGGATGGAGGAGGGAGGCTTGAAACATTTGCAGCTGCTGGAGGAAAAAAAAGGAGTGAAGTATTTAAAAAGATACATTTTACAGAACAATGGCTATTCTCTTTCATGGTGAACAACACTATTCACATTACATAGCATATGTGATTTTGGTACAAGGTCGCATTTTGCATCTTATAGTGAGTGCCTGCAGCGTTGGTGTTAGAGATCACACATGCAGTGCCAGGCAACAGAATTCGGCTTTCAGGTGGCCATGGTAAGCCATAATCTTTTGACTTCTGTAACCTTCATAACAGCAGCGCCCTCCTCTCCCATACCAAGCAAAGCACGTTGAGTTGGCCATTTAGTGCTGTGGTTTTCCTGTTAACGTGCAGCAGCAGAAACCAAACTAACTCCCCACCCCGCATCCAATTCTCTGGGATGATTGCTTTATCCCTCACCCCACCGCATGGCTGGTATCAGGGAAGATCCCTACTAGCCAAACACGAACAGCTCAGCGCCAATGGCCCATCCCCCCACCATGTGGCTAACTGCAGGGAGGATTTCTTTTCAGCCACAGGCAAACAGCCCAGTAGGAACAGCCACCTCTGAATGTCCCCTTAATTAAATTCCCCTATTTCAACCAGATTACCACAAATGATATCACTCTCCTGAGGATAACAGAGCGATAAAGAACGGATGTTGCTTGAATGCCAGCAAACATCGGGACCATACACTGTCAGGCTTTGTCATGCAATGATAACAGATTACTTGCTACTATCATGGCGTGGTAAAGTGTCCTACCATGGAGGACGGAATAAGGCTGCTCTCCCCAGAAACCTTCTGCAAAGGCTTTTAGAGTACCTCCAGGAGAGCTTCATGGAGATGTCCCTGAAGGATTTCCACTCCATCCCCAGACATGTTAACAGACTTTTCCAGTAGCTGTACTGGCCACGAATGCATCCCAAATCCTCAGGGCTACTTAATCATTAAAAAGCGCTTGCTTTTATAACATGTATTATATTTAAAAAGGTACACTCACCAGAGGTCCCTTCTCCATCTTCGTTGGGTTGGGAGGGTATTTCAGTCAGGGTGATAAAAATATCCCGGCTATCGGGGAGAACAGTGTGCCATGTGCTCTCCTCAAGCTCGTCCTCCTCCTCATCTTCCCCGTCCGCAAAATCCTCAGCCATGGTGGAGAGTACCCCATCATCGAAGTCCACGGACAGGGGTAGTGGTGGCAGCCCACCCTAGAATTGCATGCAGCTCAGCGTAGAAGCGGCATGTCTGGGGCTCTGTCCCAGACCATCCATTTGATTCTTTGGTTTTCTGGTACACTTGTCCGAGCTCCTTAAATTTAACGTAGCACTGTGTTGCGTCCCTGCTGTAGCTTCTGTCCCTCATGGCCTCAGAGATTTTTTGAAATGTTTTGGCATTTCGTCTTTTATAACTTAGGTCTGATAGCACGGATTCCTCTCCCCATACAGCGATCAGATCCAGTACCTCCCATTCGGTCCATGCTGGAGCTCTTTTTTGATTCTGGGACTGCATGGTCACCTGTGCTGATGAGCTCTGCATGGTCACCTGTGCTGATGAGCTCACCTGGCCAAACAGGAAATGAGATTCAAAAGTTCCCGGGGCTTTTCCCGTACACCTGGCCAGTGCATCCAAGTTCAGAGTGCTGTCCAGAGCGGTCACAGTGGTGCACTGTGGGATAGGTCCCGGAGGCCAATACCTTCAAATTGTGTCCACATTAATCCTAATATGAAATGGCGATGTTGATTTCAGTGCTAATCCCCTCGTTGGGGAGGAGTACAGAAATTGGTTTTAAGAGCCCTTTATGTTGAAAAAAATGGCTTCGTTGTGGGGACAGGTGCAGGGTTAATTCGATTTAACGCTGCTAAATCCGACATAAACTCGTAGTGTAGACCAGGCCTTAGAGTTGCCAACCACCAGATATTTTTGTTAGTGTGTCTGATAAGTGGTATACCTGATTAAATATTTGACTATATCTATTTTCTTCCTAAACTCAATATGCACTGCTAGATGTATATTGTAGTATGCATTCTTCTAAAAAATCTTTTTTAAAACAATAAAAAAAATAAGACTTTCAGACAAGCAAACCAATAAAAAAACAGAGAAGTGTGGTGTACTAGAAAAGCACATATTTAGATAAACATGTAGTTGTTTGTATCCAGCAAGAACCACAGTTATAATTAATTTAAAAAAAAGGAGTACTTGTGGCACCTTAGAGACTAACAAATGTATTTGAGCATAAGCTTCCGTGAGCTACAGCTCACTTCATCAGATGCATTCAGTGGAAAATACATCCGATGAAGTGGGTTTTAGCCCACGAAAGCTTATGCTCAAATAAATGTGTTAGTCTCTAACGTGCCACAAGTCCTCCTTTTCTTTTTTGCGAATACAGACTAATACGGCTGCTACTCTGAAACCAATTAATTTAAAAGAAATGATGTTGCGTCTGTTACATATTGCTTTGTTTTTCCAGATGGTGGTTTTCATTTTCTACCACTGCAGCAACAGGGTAATTTTAGGGACTGTCTACACAGCAGTTGAAAGTGTTACTGCAGGTTGCATAGGCATACCTGTGCTAGCTTTCACCTAGCTAGCATGGCTGAAAATAGGAGTGAAGATACAGCAGCACAGGCTGCATAAATCTACCTGGAACCCTGGGTGTCTACCCCCATTGCTACTGCAGTGTAGAAACACCCTTCGCTGCCCTGTAGACAGTGGTAAGCATTACCAAGTGGGTAGTCCAGTGATAAGACAATAAAAATAAATCTACTAATCTATCAGGTTTGGCAATAGTGAAGGGCTCAGTTCACCTTCTGGAGGAAGAGGAGAATTCTGATGACATCTATTCTATATATGGGGACTGATCCGCTGCCCCTACATTTGCCCCTGAGCATATGCAGACTGAGACTGAGGTCTGTGAAGTAGGGACTTCCCTCCTTTCCCTTTTGAAAAGAAAATTATAGTTGTTTATTTTTATCACAGTCAGGGCTTTGGAGTAACGCCTGGAGCTGCAGGGCGGAGCAGCTCCAGCGCAGAGGAGCTGCAGGTTTTTGCCTGGAGCTAGAGCAGAGCCGGAGCACAGCTCCAAAGCCCTGATCATAGTAGCATCGAGATAAGACTGAGGACCCATTGTACTAGGCACTGTAAAAACAGTGAGTGAAAGATAGGACCCTCCCAAGGGAGCTCACAATGTAAATAGTCAAGACAGACAAATGGTGGGAGGCAAAAAAGTAGCACAGAGAGTTGAATCGACTTGCCCAAGGTCAGACAACAGTAGGACTATGCCAGCAATAGAACCCAGGTATCTTGACCCCAAGACCAGTGCCCTTTCCTCTAAATCATCCTGCCTTCCTGGTTTTGAGATTGGATATACTAAGCTGCTGTTACCCAGCCATGGCCATAAACAAACACATTTGTTTTAAGGAATGGAAACGTCATTCTAACTGGTTTATTAACTAATTCTCAAAAACACTGAATTGAATTGAATTTATTTCCAATGATTTATTAAACAGTTTTAATAGCAACCACTGCAAATGCATTTACTTTATTTTAAGGAGTATCCATTTCAAGCTAAGGAGCCTAGAATGGAAAGGGCAATCCTAAAAATAAAGTGAATGTATTTGAAGCGGTTACTGATTGTATTATAACTCTTCTCTGCTGTAAGTATGTGGTGAATTATTTGCAAGACATCACTGCATTATCGTACACACTGGAGAGAGCAGATTTAAACAGTATTGTTACCTTTTTAAAACTTTAATCAGAAACCTTCAAAACAAGGCATCAGTCATGTTTTAATCTGTAATTTAAATAACAGAGGAATTTCCATTAAAAGAAACACAAAATGACATAACTTCAAAGATCTGGTTTAAAAAGAAAATGTAAAAGTATTTCTCTTTAATTTGTTTTCCCCTTTTGTTTGTAATAACAGGAGCTGAGCAAATAATTTACAGTGACTAATTTATTCCATTAATTTATATTTTTGCTGCTTGTGGAATATCCATTAATAGATTGCCAACTCTTCAAATTTATTCATTATTTAACACAATTCTCTGAATTAGCTTTCTGTGCTATTGTGGTTTTACAGGGCTGGTACTAGGGTTTATTGGTGCCCTTTGTGAACTTGTCATGTTCATTCCCACTGTTTGCCCCTTTGAAGCAACAGTATAAGTAATAAATTGGTACTAGACTTGCCATGGTTACAGGTGAAAGAGTTCCTTTTCTTTTATGCTAAGAAAAAAACTCAAGTTGTATAAGATTATAACTTCGTAAAAATGCAGTAGATAGGAAAATTAGTGGAATGTAACTTTGCCTTTGTGCAGCTACACTTAAGTGGTGTTATCAAAATCTTTCTGAATGTCAGATAAAACTTGTGTTATTTTATTCAAAATGACAGAAACTGGAGATGTTTAAATGTCTCTACATTCTCATCAGGTTTTTTTTCACATCTAGTATATATTATCTTTCAGACATCTCAGATACTGTACAACAAGCAATACAATAATGAGATTTCTCATTCTCAAGATTGCCTAGGTTACTCATACAAAATAATCCCCAGAGATGGTCTAAAGTAAAAAGGATAGAAAGCTGTAATTTAGAAGCTATGGGAATATTCTTGGCAATGAGGGAAGGATGGCAGACCGTGGTGGGGAGAGGGGGGAAAGGTTGGTGGGGGTTACTGTCAGTTTCAGGCAAAAGTGAAAAATACCTAAGGCCTAATCCTGCAAAGTGATGTTGAGTATCTTGAGATCCTACCGAAGTCAATGAGGGCTGAGGCTGTTCAGTCCCATGCTGGATCAGGTCCCTAGTACATGGTAAGATTGAAGACAAGGAACGTCTCAGATCCTTAGCGAGAGGGCCAGACAGAACAGTGTGCCACACAAGTGAAGAGCAGCCACTACATATGAAGTACAGGAAACTGGGAGAAAGATGAAGAAAGATCTGAAGAGTGAGAAGCTGGTGTGCAGTGGTAACTGTAGATGGGGCACTAACATTAGCTGCAAATGGACTTGTTAGTTAAGAGCACTGAAACCTGTCCTAGATTAAGCAGCCCATGCAGAAATCATGTTTCTGCCTCTTTGGAGCCCCCTACTGGAATATGCAGTAAATAGCCTGATGCAATGATCCTATCCTATTCTGGAAGATGGAAGGACTGTGCAACTCAGTTTAAGACTTGAATGGTGCATAATAATCATATTTGTGGTTTATCTTCCTCAAATCAGTTTACAAACAGGATATGATTCATCCTGGGTTTTGCTAGCTTTTGCCATAATAGCTCCTGGTAAGGGAGGGAGGATTCAAGGTGCCTACAACCTCAGGTTTGACAGGAGGCCTAAAGCTGGCATGTGCTGCTCAGTAGGTGGAGGGAGCATGTCCAGGATGCCCTAGGATTTCAATGCTGATTCAGTGAATATCTCAGGTAGCCTCTATTCCCAGAGATCTTATGAAGTCCCAGACACCAATTAAATCTGCTTTCCATGGCAGAATTTGGGAGGAAGGGCAGTAGTGCTATCACCACCTTGATCACTTTGATTGATAGGTCCTTCAGCCCTCATATAGATTGCGCTGATCACAACACACCTTCCATTTTTACTTACATTTTTTTAAGTGACTGAGGATTTTTTTAGAGGTCTTAAAGCCATAAATATTGTAGGCATGTAAAAGAAACAGCCTTATGACCATAAAGAATAGTCCCACCCATATGCAGTACTTCTTCAAACAATCACCAAAGTTTGTTGTTAGAACATCATCACACTTACCTCCCCATAGTATTCAACATCTACGTATTGAGAGAACTGTTGAGGCAATGCAGAATGAAATGGCAGCAGTACTGATGTAAAAAAAATCACACCTGGGGTAAAATTTGCAAAAGTGCCTAAGTGACTTTGGTGCCTAAGCTGTATTTTCAAGAGTCAATATGACTTAGACTCCTAAATCACTTTTGAAAATCAGACTTTGCTTTTAACCCCTAGTTCTATATCTCCTCGATGTCAAGTGTAAACAGCGCAATCTCTCTCCTAGCTTTTTTAATGCCTAGTGATGAAGGTGAATAGCAGCCGGTTAAAGCTGAACCCATGCAAGACTGAGGTCTTGCTGGTAGGAAGATGGAAGTACTTTGAAGAACTTGCCTCCTCTATTACATCCCCTGCATACCTGGGACTGACTACCTCTCTGGGTGGGCTTTTTGCTCCTTTGTGTATGGACACACCTGAAGGTAACTAGGGTCTGATGGAGATGTGGCAATAAAAGGGGACTCTCTTGGGACTCAACTGTACAGAGCTCTGTCAAGGGAAGCTCTGAGTTGAGATGCTGTTGGTCAACCGGCTAGGGCTTGTGTCTCTGTTTTTTGACTTCTTAGATTGTTTAGTGTTTCTATGTGGATTGCTTTTTAACTTCTTCCTTTCACTTTTGACAAGAAACCAGTTTAAAAGCATTCTATACTTCATTAATAAAGAAAAGCAGTCCAAGGACAAATTCCTGTCCCCCCGGCATCCTACTCAACCATCACTATCTGGTCCACATTTTTTAATATGATCCCTCTTGAGAGAACCCTCAAACTATGGCTTTTTTTTTTTAAATCTAGAATGACTATTTTACAAAAACAGGCGTAATTTTCTGTAGCAAGTTCTCTCTCGCTACCTGTGAAAGGGAAAGATACTAGTTTCTTCAAATAACATGGTACAAGCCATGCTTTTAGTTTTCTAAAGATTCAAACTACTGAAGGTCATATAGGCCCCATAATTAAACATGGGCCTGGACCAGGACACCACATCCAAAACCTGTCACACTTTGAAGACTTTGAGATCTGGAACTGAACCGCACTGCTTGGTTCTATCTCACTAATGGGCCCAAACTTTCACCCTGAATCCAAACACCCCTGCAATTCTGTGGATCAGACCCATATCTACTCTGAGAACAACTTTTCATTGTTCTATTTTTTGTTCTTTTTATCTTTCATAGAGTCAAGAATCTTGACAGTAACCTCATTGCTTTTATCTCATCGTGTTAATCTTCAAAGTCTCACTGTTATTAAATAAGAGATGAAAGCTGTGCTGATGTCTACTGGAACATTTTTTTGAAAACTGGCTGATTAAGGACTATTCTGGTTATAAATATCACCTAATTTTCCATTGCCCTTTTTTTATTACTAGAGACATTTACATAAAAATAGGATCTTGTTTCCAACTATTTGTTGTCTCCTTCTCCTTTCTTGGTCACCTGAAGTCATAATCCTGTTTGGGATATTCAGAGGGTTGTAGAGACAGTAAAAAATGATCAGTTCAATTTAACCAGTTTCACCTGAGTAAGGAGTACAAGTTCAAACACCTTATTTTCAGGCTTCTGCAAAGAATAAACACTATCTTCTATTATTGTATTTCAAATCTCTGTACATTTGCTTTTAGCAAAAGTACTTGCCTACATTTTCTAGGATTTATTATTTCAAGGACTCAGTAATTAGTTCTGGAACACAGAGAAATCTTCAATTTAAATGGAAAAATATGCTCTCTAATTACATTTGCAATTCAATAATTTTTGCTTGTTTCTATGTTTCTAATGTAATTCTCCTGACTTGACAGCACACAATATTAAGGCCAATTATGAGAAAAAGGAGGCATTTGCTGACTATTTTATTAATCATTTGTATTGTGATAGCACCTTCAATTGAGACTGGGTTCACATTGTTGTAGGTGCTGTCCAAGTACCAGTCTCTGACTGGATATAAATGATCTGTGACAGATATGACAGTATCCTTCAATATCCTGGGCAGGTCTTATGGAATTAAGTTAAACCACTGCATTACATACATTACCTTTGGGGTCCATTGTACTGAGAATGAAAATGTTTGTGTGCTATTATGGGATTGTATGGAACTTCTTTAGGAGGAAGAAAGATTAATGTAATTGCTGGGAGATAATGTGAACTGCAAAAGATTATGTTGAACAATATAGTAGACAGGCTTGATGTTTTGAGACAATTTGTGTGAAGTGGAATTCCTCAGAAGTACAGGGGAGGAAGTTTTGTCCTGAGGGGAGACCTTTTGTCTGCTGATCACCTGTCACAGGAAGACAGTTCAAAGATTCAATCTGGATTCTCCAGGGCCAATGGACAAAGGAAAGATTTTTGGACAAACAGCTTTGTTTTACACAGGCTCAGGGCCTTCTTCCTAATCCAGCAAACTGACAGGACCTCTGGTCCTTGGAGGGCTCCAGTCCTCCAGGAAAGGTTGGAAGGTGTTGACCTACTGAGGCCTGATAAGACGGAGTGCTAGTTCAGATCTGAGGCTGTTATGAACTTGTCATCATAGAATAGACCCCTGTGTGGGTTCTGAAGCCATAATCACCTGCCAGAGCTCATGTTGGAGTTGGGGTGATTGCTGGTAAGCTTATTAGCATGTCGGTTCTTCTGTTGTTTTAATATTTTCTCTGTAATGCTTTTATCTTAAAAATACAATATGCTTGTAAAGGAAGTGCTGTGTGCTAACTTATAAGGGTAAAAACAACAAGGAGTCTGGTGGCACCTTAAAGACTAACAGTTTTATTTAAGCATAAGCTTTTCTGGGTAAAAACCTCACTTCTTCAGATGCATGGAGTGAAAATTACAGATGCAGACATAAATATACTGACACATGAAGAGAAAGGAGTTACCTCACAAGTGGAAAACCAGTGTTGATAGGGCCAATTCGATCAGGGTGGAAGAGTCCACTCCCAACAATAGATGAGGAGGTGTCAATTCCAGGAGAGGCAAAGGTGCTTCTGTAATGAGCCAGCCACTCCCAGTCCCTATTCAAGCCCAAATTAATAGTGTTAAATTTGCAAATGAATTTTAGTTCTGCTGTTTCTCTTTGAAATCTGTTTCTGAAGTTTTTTTGTTCAAGTATAGCTACTTTCAAATCTGTTATGGAATGTCCAGGAAGATTGAAGTGTTCTCCCACTGGCTTTTGTGTGTTACCATTCCTGATGTCTGATTTGTGTCCATTTATTCTTTTATGCAGGGACTGTCTGGTTTGGTCAATGTACATGGCAGAGGAGCATTGCTGGCACATAATGGCATATATAACATTAATAGACATGCACGTGAATGAGCCTCTGATGGTGTGGCTGATGTGGTTGGGTCCTCTGATGGTGTCACTAGAATAGATATGGGGACAGAGTATGCAACGAGGTTTGCTACAGGGATTGGTTCCTGGTAGTGTTTCTGTGGTATGGTGTGTAGTTGCTGGTGAGTATTTGCTTCGGGTGGGGGGGCTGTCTGTAAGCGAAAACTGGCCTGTCTCCCAAGGTCTGTGAGAGTGAGGGATCGTTTTCCAGGATAGGTTGTAGATTGTTTATAATGTGCTGGAGAGGTTTTAGCTGGGGGCTGTACGTGATGGCCAGTGGTGTTCTGTTATTTTTCTTGTGGGGCCTGTCCTGTAGTAGGTGATTTCTAGGTATCCGTCTCACTCTGTCAATCTGTTTCCTCACTTCCCCAGGTGGATATTGTAGTTTTAAGAATGCTTGATAAAGATCTTATAGGTGTTTGTCTCTGTCTGAGGGATTGGAGCGAATTTGGTTGTATCTTAGGGCTTGGCTGTAGACAATGGATTGTGTGATGTGTCTTGGATGGAAGCTGGAGGCAAGTAGGTAAGTATAGCAGTCAATAGGTTTCCGTATAGTGTGGTGTTTATGTGACCATCACTTATTTGCACTGTAGTGCCAGGAAGTGGATCTCTTGTGTAGACTGGTTCAGGCTGAGGTTGATGGTGGGGTGGAAATTGTTGAAATCCAGGTGGAATTCTTCAAGGGCCTCCTTCCTGTGGGTCCATATGATGAAGATGTCATCAATGTAGTGCATTGAAGATGTCATCAATGTAGTGCAAGTAGAGGAGGGGGGCTAGGGACAAGAGCTGAGGAAGCGTTGCTCTAAGTCAGCCATAAAGATGTTGGCATACTGTGGGGCCATGTGGGTACCTATAGCAGTGCCATTGAGTTGAAGGTATAAGTTGTCCCCAAATCCCCAAATCTGAAATGGTTGTGGGTGAGGACAAAGTCACAAAGCTCAGCCACCAGGTGTGCCGTGGCCACATCAGGGATACTGTTCTTGACAACTGGTAGTCCATCCTCATGTGGAATATTGGTATAGAGCTTCTACATCCATGGTGGCCAGGATGGAGTTTTCAGGAAGATCATTGTAGTTTCCTCAGAAAGTTGGTGGTGCCTTTAAGATAGCTAGGAGTGCTGGTAGCATAGGGTCTGAGCAGAGAGTCCAAATAGCCAGATAATCATGCTGTAAGAGTGACGATGCCTGAGATGATGGGGCGTCCAGGGTTTCCAGGTTTATGGATCTTGGGCAGCAGATAGAATACCCCTGGTTGGGGCTCTGGGGGTGTTTCCGTGTAGATTTGTTCCCATGCTGTAGTAGGGAGTTTCTTGAGCAGATGGTGTAGTTTCTTTTGGTACTTCTCAGTGGGGTCAGAGGATAGTGGCCTGTAGAATGTGGTATTTGAGAGTTGCCTGGCAGCCTCCTGTTCATAATCCGACCTGTTCATTATGACTACAGCACCTCCTTTGTCAGCCCCTTTGATTATAATGTCAGAGTTGTTTCTGATGGCGTTGCGTTCCGTATGGCTGAGGTTATGGGGCAAGTGATGCTGTTTGTTCACAATTTCAGCCTGTGCACGTCTGCGGAAGCACTCTATGTAGAAGTCCAGTCTGTCATTTCAACAGTCAGGAGTCCACAAAGAATTCTTCTTCTTGTTGTGTTGGTAGGAGGGTTCCTGTTGGTCAGTGCATTGTTCAGTGGTGTGTTGAAAATATTCCCTACATCAGAGATGATGAAAGTAGGCTTCCAGATCACCACAGAACAGTATCATGTTTGTGGGGATGGTGGGGCAGAAAGAGAGTCCCTGAGATAGGACAGACTCTTCTGCTGGGCTAAGTCTGTGGTTGGATAGATTAACAATTTTGTTAGATGAGTTGAGGGTACCACTGTTGTAGCCCCCTGTCGCATATAGGAGTTTAGATAGTTTACTGTCCTTTTTCCTTTGTAGAGAAGTGAAGTGTGTGTTGTAAATGGCTTGTCTCATTTTTGTAAAGTCCAGCCACGTGGAACTTTGTGTGGAAGGTTGGTTTGGTATGAGAGTCTCCAGTTTTGAGAGCTCATTCTTGATCTTCTCCTGTCTGCTGTACAGGATGCTGATCAGGTGGTTCCTCAGTGTAATATGTTGATTGCAATGGATTTTTTACCTTCAGTCCATTTGGTATGATGTCCATCTGTTTGCACTTGGAGTGGAAGATGATGTCTATCTGTATCTATGCGAGTTTTTTGTTGAGGTTGATGGATTTCCACTCCATACAGCTAAATTTAGTGCCTTGCATGGTGTCAAGTATCAGGGGGTTGCTGTGTTAGTCTGTATCCACAAAAACAATAAGGAGTCCTGTGGCACCTTAAAGACTAACAGATTTATTTGAGCATAAGCGTATACTTATAAGCATAGTAATTACACTGTGTACCATTTCTGAGGAGGGAAGTGAAGCAGGAAGCTTAAGCAGACCGTCTTTTTCTAGGAATAACACAGTGAAAGTAGAGAACCATTCAGCCTAGAAATACCCCAGTCAGGAGGGAGAGAGATGCACATCTCCATCCAAGAAAGGCAAAGTCTAGAAGCCAGAAGCCTGAGTGTGGGTGTTCTTGCTGAACTACTACAGGGAAACACAGGAGCAGTTGCCCTGAACTGTGACACGGTCATAGGAAGAAAAGCTGGCAGGATATGCTGTTTCTCTGCAAATAAATGTAGTAAAAAAAGAGAAGAAGAAGAAGAAGAAGAAGAAGAAAAGACAGGTAGGACTGTTTCTCAGTAGGATGGTTCCAAAATGCTCCACAAAAGCACAAGCTGGCTTTGTAAATATAGCTTCATCTTCACTTTCAAGACAAGAAAGCATCAAATCCAACAGAACAGACATAATTAAGACTGAGTATCGTTGATTAAAAACAAAACAAAAACAAAAATAAAACACTCTGCCTCTCAAATATAACCCTGTTTCTAGATGGAATGTAGGACGTTACAAACTATACATATGATGATGTATAGATAATCTCCTTTGTATACACACTTCTGCTAGGTGAGACTCCCTCCAGGTTCACTGGAACTGCTTCTAGCCAGGATAATGTAGCAATTAGGAGCTTTAGAAACACTAGATTCTGCCGGTAATGTCCTTCAAACTGTGCTGAACACACTTAACAATGATAACCTTGATTTCCACTCCCCTCACTCAGCATTCCCCCTGGCAGTTGTTAGTCAATCTGATCAATGGCAACTGGCTGTGGTGCAACAATTATACCAGTGAGTCAGGGGCTCTCCAGAGATTTTTGTTTTGTTTTGGCATGCACAGTGCATTCTTTTTGTTTCTCTGGTCCTGATATTCTTTTATTTAATAAAATGTCCCATTTTGAAGAGACAGTCAAGCTAAACACAATAAGCAAAGAAGCACATTCCTAACGGATAAAAATAAACTTAAAACACTAAAAAGGCAAAGCAATACCATCAATCAAAGGATGCAGAGCAACATACACAATATAATTTATAATGACAGATGATACATAATATTTCAAAAAACATGGAAACTGTTTTTGATTCTCATAATAGCATATGAAAACATAGACCATATATATTCCAGCTGACCCCAATACCTTTCCAAGGTCTTCCAGACACCCTGCCTGTTCCTATCTTTTGACATTTTCTCTGACTCTACTGATTTAACCAACATTTGTGGTGACTTCATTATGCCCTGAATGCACCTAATGAGAAGGAAAATCTGCGACTTCACCACATACATCTATATGGTGGATGTTATCAGTATTATGTTTATTAGTCTGTACATCTTACAGAGAGCCAACTCATCATTTTGGAACTCAATTTAATTCCATGTTTTTAGCCTGTCAAATTTGAAAAGAAGAAGGAATCCAGACTAGAACCACTCACAGATATTATGCATTTCCCTGACACATGAACCAAACTAGGAAAACTAGACTTGATGAACTCTGCTAAGAAGAGCAAAAAAAGATGGGGTCAAGTTGGGTTACTATGAAAAATATCAGTGAATTTAATTACATTACTGCAGACTGATCTCTTCTATGTCGCTACATAGCAGGAACATCATGGACAGGTGGAATGTAGGCTTCCCCACACTATCCTGGCAATGTGCCGCAACTCTGACTTGGATGGAATACACACAGGAGTCAGAAAGTAGTAACATATGCCCATCCAGTCCTTGAAGCCTCTATTATCACTTGCAAGGAGTCAAATGTGGAGGTGATTTTTGTGATGTAGGTACCCAGAAACCAGGCTAAGTCAATATCTCTTTTCATATAGATCAAACACTTGTGAGGTGGTGGTAATGATTTTCAGTCCCTGCCAACATAAGCTGGATTCAGGCAAGTGACCTAGATGCAAAAAGCTTCATTACCTGTTCAATTCTTGCAGTTTGTTCTTGAAGAATGCTAAGAAAATACCTAAGGAGGACAGCACTGGAAATAATACTGACCCTGTGGCATCTGTGGGATAGAGCTGGCTGGTCTCTAAGCTAGTTGCAGGGCTTGGAAAATCTACCCATCATTCGTCATCCCCAAGTCTAACACCACTAAGTAGGGTGAAAAATGTTGTAATGCTATCTAAGACTGCCCGCCTACCAAGACCCTGCAATTTAAAGATATAAGAGTATGTCCTGTTTATTGGGTACTGCCAATCAACTTTCCATTTAATACTGTTAAAACTGTAACTTTCATATAATCTCTCTCTCTCTCTTCTTGGCTTCAATCCAATTTTTCCTCTTCACCCCTCCCCCATAGAGTATGGTACATCTCTGCCTGTAATGTTTAGTGTCCTAACTTTTCTTTCCCTCTGCCTCCTTATCTTCCTTTTCCCCTACAATGTTTTCTCTATTATACTTCCGTTCCTGTATTTTCTCTCTCATATCTTTTTTCATGTTCTCCCCAAGCTTTTCCCATATGTAATGAGGATGTACACTCCTGGGGCCACATAAGGCTTCCTCATCCATCCAACTTCTCAGGACTAGAGTCAGGCTTTAGAAGATTGCATCGTGGAGGCAGTACCACCATAGTCTGATGGTTTTCTAAATCTGAGCAGCCTAGACAGCTGACATGTCTGGAAATAGCTGTCAGCCCAGAGAGACAATGGAGCCGTTGTGGCAACAAACCACTCACGTGAAGCAATCAGGGTGGAGTGAGGAGGCCAGGAATTCCCCTCGGGTGATCCACACCTTATCTTCCACCAATATATGTATTTTATCAGGCACTGGTTTTGTCAGTTTGTTGTTGTTAGCAGAACCTCCAAAGGGCATGTCTGGGGAGAGGAGACTAGCTCCCAGCCACCTTATGTAAGTGTATGTCTACATTGGCAAATTTCTGCACCACAAATGATAGCACTTTTATTAAACTGCTGGAATTAAACCGCTGTTACGTGTCCACACTGTGCTCCTTGTGACGGTGGAGCGTATCCACATTAGAAGCTCTTGCAAAGGCAAAGAGAGCAATGCATTATGGTAGCTATCCCACTGCGCACCTGGCCGCAGGGTGCTTTGGGAAGGGTTTACAATGCCTCATGGGGCAGGCACAGCATCACATGATGCAGGTTTCCCAATCCCATTGTTCCATGGGCATCCTACTACATTGCCAACTGCTTTTCAACTGAAGTGTGTGTGTGTGAGGGGGAGTGTGTGTGACAGGAAGTGTGTGTGTGTATGGAGGGGGGGAGAGAGACAGTGTGTTTTGGGGGACAGAGAGTGTGTCAGCATGCTATCTTGTAAGTTCAGATAGTGGCAGAAAGCAACCAGCCCTGCGGCAGGGGGAGGGGGAAACCCCGACATCAGCCCCTGCCTCCCTCCCTGGGCTCTCTGCACAGCAATCTCTCTCTCTCACACACACACATCTGCCTCTGTGTCCAGCAGCACGAGCATTCCACATTAATTGTTTGCTTTGTGTCCCGGAGCAGATCAGCAGAGCATGCAACATCTGTCAGAAATGGTGCTTTGAAAGGGAAGGAGCACATCTCCAGGGCAGCCAAGTTGAAAACAATGAGCAGAGTGGGCACTTGAGGCATTATGGGACAGCTTCGGAGGCCAATTACAGTGCAGAAAGCGATCAAGTGTCTACACTGGCAATAAAGCACTGGAGCCTCTGCATAAATAACCTTACGACTCTCGTCGAGGTGGTTTTTCTGCAGTGCTGCAACTGAGGAGTTTCTGCCCAGAAAGGGGCTTGGCAGTATGTACATATCTGCAGTTTGAGTACAAAAAGCTGCTTTACTGCGCAGAAACTTGCCAGTGTAGACAAGCCCTGAGCCACTCCAAGATTACAGCGGCTGAGTGACTACACCTCATCTCTTGCATCCTGTGCCTATTCTATTGATGATTAAATGGATCTAGGATTTGTCCAGTAGAATGGGCACTAGGAGCTCTAAATTTCAGACTGTCCTGTGTGCCGTAATTTAGCTCTATAAGATGGAAATATTCAGAGAGCAGTACAGTCACTCAAGTTATATATTGTCAGCAAGATGAGACTAGATATTCTACTGTAACATATTGCATTCATGTGGCTGAGCACCAAAATCATTGTTCGTGTCCCATTTCACAACTTACAGTTATTCTGACTGTACATTTTTATTCAGTTTTACTGAGCCTAAAAGCAGAAGAATTAATAAAACCTGAATTTTGAATTCAGCTCCAATGTTAGCCTAGATTTGCTTGATTTAAACCACAGAGAACCTTACACTGACATCCGGCTTCCCAGAAAATCACAAAATAAGGTAAACTAGGCTAAAAATGAAGCAAACGGAAAAAATATGTCATCATAAAATTCTGTAGTTGATTTCCTTTCCTCTTCAAAAGTCCTTTCCCCCTTACATCTCATTTGGTCCCCAAACAATATAAAATCTAACTTTTATAGGGTCTTCCTTATATCACCTTGACAGAAGAACAGGCTGGAAATACGGTAGAGATACAATCATTTCAGATATGGTACATGTAAGAAGCTTACATACAGATTCTGTTTGTGGGGCAACCTACATTCCATGTGGTTTACCATTTAAATTATGGTGTTGCAGAAAGAAAACATAAGTTCATGATATTTTGAGTCTGACTCTTCACTATAATCCAAACTATTGTGGCTAAGTAAAAGGTTTACAGAAAGTAATCGCTTGAATTTCAAATGGTGCCGAGCACCTGAATATCCCATTGAGTTCTGTGACATTTGTGGGTAGCTACTACTTCTGATAATGAGCCATAAAAGTGTGGGCAATGAGTTCACAATAAAAGATACTGCTCCAGATTTCCTAAATATTTCCCATATTTCACTGCAAAGCAGCTTAAGTCCTATTGACCCCTTCCACCCCCCCAGCAAATTTGAATGGTGACAGAAACTGTGCAATTGTACTGTCCCATATGACATTCCCTAGAACTTTATATATGATCTACTTTCTGTATATATTAGCCACAGCCTACTCTATCCCTGGTTTAGCTATGTGTCCCCTTGTCCTTTGTAATAACAGCGTAGTACCCCACCTGATGTACATCCCACTTAACCAAAACATCACTGTCTCTCTAGTAAAAAATGAGATGTCCAAAGGGTGTCTTACTGCAGACACTATGAACATCATGATCTCATGTGCTTATATATATTTTTTTCTCTCTGAAAATGTCTAATAAAAATAAATTATTAAAACATAATCTCACCTATAACTTTTCCCAGGAAGAGTGCCTTTGGGGAGTTGAACTGAGTGTCAGATGCTATCGGCAGGCTGTAACTTGCTGGAGGATAATGATCAAGCTGGGGAAAGTAAAAAACAAGAGGAGACTTTTAGAACCATACCCTGTTACCCTGCTAGTGAATCAGGTCTTCTTGTGAAGATTATAGCTCCATTTAGATCTCTATTTCTGGATGCTCTTGTTTTATCTGTGATAACAGTGACAGTACCCTTGAGAGCCAAGGTCAAGCCACTGTTTTGCAAGGAATTCATTGTACCTTCAGTGGTCAGAGGTAAATGAAGGGTAGTTCGTGATACTCCTTTTATACTCTCAGAAGCCTGCACAAGAATTAAAATAGGAGGTGTGTGAATGCAAGCACAATTATTTCCACAAATGTGACTATACACAGGCAATACTCTCAAAGAACTACAATTACTGGTAACTAACTTCTCTAGCTTCCTTATGCAAAGTATCCAAGCAAGAGCCTAAGAGCAGAAGCTCTTGTGCTTATTAAACTGGGAAGGAAGAAAATGCATTGGTGCTGTTATAAGACCTGTAGAAAAACTTCTGTGAGCACGTTCAGAAATGCTTTTCAATTGCACATAACTTTACCAGTCACCAACTGTTTAATGCTTAGTCATGGATGTACACACAGGTTAAAGTCTTAACGTTCAGCCATTTTTGAGTTATCTGTATGGAAAAGATTGTAGCAGTATTTTCTTACCTTAGGCAAATTATAATTTGTTTATAGTCTCACATAATGCAAAAATGGCTGAACAGATTTTCTCAGACTTGCAAGAAGAAAAAGTTCACCTTTCAGCTGAGATGGGGCATGTAAAATTTCAGTCTAAGAGAAGGTTTATTTTCCAGAGTTATAAGCAGATGAAGACAAAGAGTTAAAAATAAAATTGGATTGCGACATAAACCACAGCAGGTGCCAATAAGCACACAGTAAATTATGTACTTGATATCAGTTTCCATGGTAAAAGGGAATCTGGCATCTAGCATCACATGCATAATTTTCATTAACATTAATGGAGTTACATGTGCATCAGGTGAGGAAAATACACCCCTCTTCTTTCAGGAGACAAATGTTAATAGCTTAAATCTGAGTTAGGAATCCAAAACAGTGCTGTACTCAGTGTTGTCATCATCACAGTCACCTGGTTACTGAACTAACAAAGACTTGAGAGAGGTATGCCAGGAACAGCTTGTTGAAATAATTACCCAAGGTCTGATTTTTCAGTCTCTCACAACTGGTTTTACATTAGTCTAACACCACTGACTTCAAGAGAATTGTTTCTGATTCATTCTTCTGTGGGAGGAGAATCACGCTCAGCTGTGTGTGAAACCAGAATAGAACTAATTTTCCTGGTTTTCCTCTGACTTGTGCTTCTGTAAATCAGGGACAACTCCACTGAAGTAAAACCACTATCAGTGGGAAGATAATCTGGCCCAGAAGCACTGTACTTTATTTTGAAATTGGCTAACATTTCCTTTGAACTCTCCCATCTCCATCACCCATCAAGGAAAAGCACTGTCTAAATATTTCTTTTTACTGTAGCACAGAATTCTAGCTGTGGGATCTATATGTCTGAGATCACTAGGACACCTATTATATTTATTTGTACTGTGGGAGGGACTAAGAGCACCAGGCATGGACCCCGTTGTACAAAAAAACATATAACAAAAACATAATTCCTGCTCCACAGAGCCAATTACGGCTGGATAATGTACCAGGAAAGAAAAGTGAAATTAAATTACAATTCAGTGTGAGCATCTTTATCAAAAAATGTTAGGCACCAGTCCTGCCAGCCTGTTGCATGGTGAAATTCCTTTTGACTTTAGTGCGAGTTCCATGTGTGGAAGAATCAACCCCTTGATGAATCCAAGGGAAATCTCTATTTTGTTATATAGGGACAGAATAGGGCCTGTTCTGCATATGCATGCTGCAGTGCATCTCCTCAGCAACATGGACTACTGCCAGCACATCAGACTGGTCCTCTGCTATCTATGCTGCCTTCCCATAGAATATCAAGTCCAGTTCAACATCTTGGTCCTTATCTTCAAGGTGCTCAATGAGCTGGGCCCAGCATATCTAAAGGCTGCCTCATGATCTGGGGTGAAGACTGTGTTCACCAACTCTGCTCCTCAGGCTCAATGGAACTCTCTTGGGGGTGAATCTCAAACTGTGTAATGAAGTCCCACAGGAACTATGAACCATCACAAATCTCATCACCTTCCACTCCAAGTGGCAGGCATACTTCTTTGACCTCGTCTTCTCTAATATAAACAGATTGTAGTGTGTACTTTTAAAATAAAACTACATCCTCCTCACCCAAAACCCTACCAAAGCAAAACATGATGAAGCATGGGGTCATTATACCGTCTCAATGAAATGGCTGTGAGAATATTTTTAACATAGGCAAAATAACATATTTCTCCCTAACCATTTTAGCTGAAACTACCACAAAAGTTACTTGATGCTGACACCTGTCAAGCGAAATTTCACCCAGAACAGTTTAAGTTTGGCAAAGTTACAAGTAACTGAAAACAGGTTTTGTAATGGGACATGTCAGACAACCTCAGTTATCCGTGGTGTGGCTGAGCTGCCTCGGATAGAATGCAGGGGAGTGAGGAATTCCCCTTACATCCTGCACCAGCTACTTGTATCATGGAGAACAGTGTGGGAGGGAGATTCTATTCTCTCTCTCATACAGGGAGGTAGGGATTAGGAGAAACCCAAACCTTGGCTCTGTCTCTTCCATCCAAAGTGCTGGCCAGTACAGCTGTGCCAGGGATCGGGGGAACCAAGAGGCAGATTGTGTAATTTGTTTCTCAGTTTGCTCAATGCATGGAGTTAGTGGCAGACCTACATATGAGTCCATGCCATGTACTTTGAGGCTGAGCTGGTGAAATTTTGCTGTTGGTATCTGCATGGAAATGTTCAAATTTAAGTAAAAACTGAAAAAGTAGGTGAAGAAATCCAAAAGTGCAAGTTTCAGATATCTTCATGGATCTCCTCACCAAAGCTCAACTCAGCTTATTTAAATCCCCCCTTTACTTCCCCTAGAGAAAAAGGAATATGGGAAAATGACTGAAATAGATGGTTAGAATAAACCTTTACTTTAAATCCAGAGAAATTAGATTTTATGATTCTTTCATGGGTGCAGGAACAAAGAAAAGATTTCTGATTATATATGAAATCAGCCCACTACACTAGCTCCTGAACCCCTTGGGGAAGTTCTGGTCTGCATCCAGACCCAAAATTTGTGAATTGTGCCCTTCCCATGTTTGACGCTATGAATTAAGGGGAATATTGTTCAGCTAGTGGGTAAATAGTATATATGGTGCTTAAGGAATAAAAGGTAGGTCAGTGGTGAGATTTCTTTTCTCTTATTTTTATTATTTGTCTGTGTTCTATTTGAACAATCTTATAAAAGAAAACACAATTTTAGAAGAATCTAATCTAGAACATTTATAGGTTGGTTTCAGAGTAGCAGCCGTGTTAGTCTGTATTTGCAAAAAGAAAAGGAGTACTTGTGGCACCTTAAAGACTAACAAATTTATCTGAGCATAAGCTTTCATGAGCTACAGCTCACTTTATCGGATGCATTCAGTAGAAAAACACAGGCGCTTGGAAGGAGTGGATTATTTCTAAAACTGATTCTCTATTGCCATCCAGTGGCTGTTCTGGTATCAGCTGCTAGAACTAAACTGCTTGCAATCATCAGAAGAAATATAGCAATTATCTCAGTCTAATGTGGATCAAGATTCATAATAGAAAAGGAAATGTTACTATCACATGCTATTTGAAAAGGATATTGCATTATTTAATGAATACAAAATAAATCATTTCCATATACATAGGATGGCATCATGAATGTGTGTTAAATTGTAGTTTATTGATTATCTTTATGAGTTTTCATTACAGTTTCTTTTCTTTTAAAAATAATTAATTGCATTTGAACTGAATATAAATACAAAGCAAGATTGTGCACGCAGTACAAACCAAACTGGGAGAAAATGTTCAGCTTCAGTTCTCAAGTCGAATCAAGCCAACAAGGCTGACTTTATTGGAAGTTGCTGTTGGCTAGGGAGAAGTTCAATACAATTCCATTTCTTTTAGATAACTACTCACTTTGATAATGTAACTCATGCTCTGTGCTCGCTGCTGGTGCACTTTACTGGTCTTTTGCAAAAAAGCAATGAGCATACATGGCTCGCACATGAAGTAGAATGCAGTGTAAACTAATCTTTTGGGTAGATCAGATCCCTTTGTGGCTGGCAGAGGTCAGGGTCACTACCTAATGCTCTCCTGAGCCCTACGTAGAGGACATTCCCTCCCACTTATTCAGGGTAGAGGAGAAGAGGCTCTCTATACCTTCTTCTGATGTTAATTGTAATAATGTCACCTTTTCTTGGACAATGTGTTATTGCTATCTTTCACGGCAGAGCCAAGAGTAGAACCCAGGTATCCTGCTTTAATCTCAAAATTATCTTGAATATATCCAGATACATGACTGTTTCCTACCAAATACTTGTGAGTATTCAAGGTGGTGTTGGAGCATTTCACAACAAACAATCCAAAGCCAGAAGTCCTTACTCGGTTTTTAATCAGTCCTTATTCCAGTAGAATTCCCATTGACTGCTATGAAAACGTTGCCTGAATGAGGCCTGAGCAAAAACTGAGTGAGCACATCAAGATTTGGCTCACCAATTGAGTTTCACGGCCACATTTTCTCATTATGGTGTAGTGAGTAGACTACTGTTCAATAATGGCTCTACCACCAATTTGAGGCCTGATCTTGCACTTCTGAAGGTAATGGGGTTTTGCCATTGGCTTCAATGAGAGCAGGCTCAAGTACTGGATCCGTGACTGTATGTGACTGAACCTAGGAACTTGTTCTGTGACTTTGAGTAAATCATTGAACCTCTGTGTGGCTCAGTTTGACCATGTGCAAAATGGATATGGAACAAACAGGGATGTAGTGAAGCTTAATTAACATTTGTATTAGATATTCAGATGAAAATTGCTATATAGATGTAATTATTATTAGTTTTAAGTAAGGCTCCATATTTTCTTCTCCAGGGCTATACACTGATTTAAGAACTACTGCTTAGGCTATTACAGTCTTCTTCCAAAGGGATTAACTGCATTCACTTATAATAAAAGCTTTTCACATTGATTTACATTGGAAATTCAATCAGCATAGGATGCATTGCAGTTAAAAATTAAACACACAAGGTCCCACCCCTCCCCTTAACAAAAATTGACTAGATCCTTAGCTCATGTAAACTGCTGCAGCACCACTGAAGTCAATGGTTTATAGCAGCTAAGCATCTGGCCCAATATGTGGAAAATATGCAAACTCAGATGAAGGCTTAATAATTAGGTATGTTTCTAAATGCTGGTCTCATAATGTAACAGGAGCACTAATGTGAAAACAGATCCCTGTTTTATCTTAAATTAACTCTTTACCTTGGCCACCATCAACTGAAACAACATTATGGTAATTTCAGATCATTGTGGGCTCTTTTTCCCTATGTTTAATTGATGAACTTTATGTCAAATGTTAACAGAAGCAATAATAGACTATTTAATGCCAGGCTATTAAAATTAAAGAGTGTGACCCTTTGTGCTCAAAGACAATGCTATTGGGACATTAATTTGTCCAGTATGTACTGTCATATAATGTAAAATGTGTATCTATTTCTGGTTATGTTTATTTTATACATTGATTTTTAGGCTTTTAACCTTATTTCTGAGAATATTTTTGACTTTTTCTGGGCATTTAGTCACAATAGCATTATGTCAATATAATGAGCTCACAGACAGAGAAACACATATGCTTTTATTATATGAAATATATTATATAAATGATCTTTCTGCATACAGTTTATCAGGTGAGAGCCAGTGTTTTGTGACATGGTCTTAAGGAAGAATTTTGAAAACATATATAAATGAATGCCAAGTTTTTCAAAAGTGACCATTGATTTTGGGTGGCTCATATTTTGCATACAGCTTGAGCCCTTTTAATGGAGCCTGATTTCTAGAGGGTGAGCGCTCAGCACATTCTAGAAGTGCAACTCCTCTGAGGCATTTCAAACACTGAGTCATCCAACATCATTTGAAAATCTTGGCTTAACTCTTAGACCTTATCTACATTTGCAGTGGTGTGTAGGGTACAGGTAGCTATGTGCCACCGTGAAAGACAGCGAAAGGCTCGGCAGCTCCCCACTGCTGGAGCCTTTGGCTGTGGCAAGGAAAGGCTCTGATGGAGGGAGGTGCTGGAGCTTTTTCCCCAGAGGTAAAACAATAGCTTCATAGAAAAAGATAAAACTTTGGTGAGACCAGAACCAGGGTTTCCAGTGTTCCAAACATATGGCCTGTTTTGACTGTTGGCCTGAAAGAAGAATGGCTTGTTCTGAGTGAGATTTGAGTATATGTGGATAGGTGTAAAAGAACAGTTCATTGTGAGGTGGGTTTCAGATACCAGACTCCATGGTTTCAGAAATACAAGAGTATGGACAACTTGCAAATGGTTATTTGATGCGTCTGGAAAATTTAAGCTGCAAAATATAGGCCCAAGAGAAGAAAAATGTTTTAATATAAGAACATTTAGAAAACAGTCTCATTTTGCAAACTGTAGATGGGAGTATGTTAGATTTAATGCCAGACACTGATATTATTTTCAAATGACATTCATATATTTTATAAAGCTTATATAGGATGGCGAATGTGTTCCTGTAGAAATTTGTTGGGCTGGGTAGTACATAGCCCTGGGGTACATAATACATACATGGAAATGGCTTTGAAAGAAGGCATGGAGGTTTGGAGACCTGCTGAGAATCTACAACTATATCCCAATAAGGAAACTGATCATTAACATTAAATTTTGCTGTGTTCCTTTGGGTATTATTCTATTTAATATTAAAATACATCCCGTTTTTATTTCTTGTGTAACAAACTTAATAGCTCTTATATAGCACAACAGGAAAAACAAGTATAATAGGAAGATATAACAGAATAATGTAGTGTCCAGATTCTATCCTCATTTGGAATCTTGATTTTTGGGGCACTGAATGGGAAGACAGAGGGAGGAAGTATGAGTCTAGCCCTAAGACAAAAATTCTTTCCATTTCACTGCTCTATAACAGCATAATCCAAAGTCCAATGAAATCAACAGAAAAACTCTCATTGACTTAAATGGACTTTGGATCAGGCCCTAAGCATAGGAAGATTTTTTCTTGGACTTTTTTTTATTTTTTTAAAAAGAGGCTTTATTGATGTGTGAATAACTCTATGCACCATTTGATCACCAAAAACTTGATATTAGATAGAGAGTGTTCTGTTGTTTATGATCTGGAAAATACCCTACTGAAGTATTATAGCCTTTAATGAAGTCAAAACAATTAAAACTTGCCCTACATGGCCTAAAGCTCAGTTCCTGACTTTTCATTTACTAGGATAACATATTCCTCATTTGTCTTACTTAGCTTCTTCTTGTCTACAGATGAACTTATGCAGCCTTAGAAATGTGTCATGGCTACTGGCAGTTGATATTTTAATAGTGGTGAGAGACAAGAATTTTTATAAGCAGATTTAAACGTTGTCCACATCATCAAAAAAGCAGAAGAAAAAAAGATCAAATGTTTTCCTATATGAATTTTTTTAAAATAGTTTTCTTGAAGCCTAGACCAAAAGTTAACACTGGACACAATTCTTGAGAAGTTGGTGGCATTATAAACAGGACACAGTAATTTAATGAGGCAATAACTGTTGATTTATTCATAGTCACTGAATGAGACAATTGTAATGTACAGCCTGTTTGACAGAGTCCCTGTTATTTTGTTTAAATATGCCTATATTAGTGATGAGGGCCATAATTGCAACAACTAAAATCATTCACACTAAACATTTTATGTCAAAGACTTTAATCAAGTTCTGATTGACCGGCACAAAGACATAAGTTACTATCCAAGTATTCAACAGACGTATGTTTATAGCATCAGCTGGAGTACCAACGGGCTCAATAGTGAACCTCTTATTCTATTTATTCTAAGTGATACCCCCTGAGAGTTGTGACAAAACAACTCCACAGAACATATGTAGTAGTGATTTATTGTCAGAATGAAGATTATTTAAATATTTCTGACACTGAATGTACCCTACAGGGTTATTACAGTAAGTTAGAGAGACAGGTATTCTGAATATGAACTTGCTGTTAACACAAGAAAAACAAACTCCATACACTGGAGTTGGGGCACTGATGAGAGTGACATTTTCTAGTGCTAGGTTTCAGAGTAGCAGCCGTGTTAGTCTGTATTCGCAAAAAGAAAAGGAGTACTTGTGGCACCTTAGAGACTAACAAATTTATTAGAGCATAAGCTTTCGTGAGCTACAGCTCACTTCATCGGATGCATCCGATGAAGTGAGCTGTAGCTCACGAAAGCTTATGCTCTAATAAATTTGTTAGTCTCTAAGGTGCCACAAGTACTCCTTTTCATTTTCTAGTGCTGTGAGAGTTTGAGAAACTGCACCTGGCAAGCAAGCTGCCTCATTTAAAAAGAGGTAAACAATCTGCTAGTCAGGCTGGAAAATGGTTTATAAAAGGAAATACAAGTCCACTTGGAGTGGCAGTATTGTGCCAAAGAGAACCCAAACATTATGACCTACCTTAGGACATTGAGACCTTGTCTACACTTGCAAGTTTCTGCGCAGTAACGCAGCTGTCTGCGGTGCAACTCCCGAGGTGTACACACTGCCAAGACACTTAGTGTGCAGAAACTGCGCAGTTGCAGTGCTGTAAAAAACCCACCCTGACGAGAGGCTTACAGCTTACTGTGCCAGGGGTACAGCACCGTGGTGCCATTGTAGACTCCCTGGTCAATTACAGCACTGTGATTGCCCTCCGGGAGTTGTCCCACAATGCCTTTTCTCGCCTCTCTGGTCATCGGTTTGAACTCTACTGCCCTGCCCTCAGGGGACCACTCCTTAAATTTCTTGGGAATTTTGAAAGTCCCCTTCCTGTTTGCTTGGTGACACGAGCAATGGTCTCAGTGCATCTTTCCAGGTGACAAGGCCTGGTTCATGCACAGGCGATCCCCCTCTTGGAGCAATGCTGAGCTGCTGGACCTCATCAGCATTTGGGGAGAGGAGGCTGTCCAGTCCCAGCTGTGCTCCAGCTGTAGGAATTATGATACCTACGGACAGATTTCACGATGCATGACAGAAAGAGGCAGCGCAGGGTCAAAGTGAAGGAGCTGCGGAATGTCTACCACAAGGCGCGGGATGCAAACTGCCGTTCCAGCGCTGCGCCCACGAACTGGTTCTATAAAGAGCTGGACGCGATACTCGGTGGCGACCCCACCTCCACTGCGAAGGCCACTGTGAATACTTTGGTGGCTCGCATGCCAGTCGAAAGTGGATTGAGCCAGGAGGAGGAAATCTTGGACGAGAATGTGGAGGGGGACCTAGAGGCAGAGGATGACTCCGAGGTTAGAGATGCATGCAGCCAGGAGCTCTCCTCTACCCCGGAGGAGTCTAGCCAGTCACAGCTGTCGGAGCTTGGCGAAGTGCAAACAGGAGAGGAGGCTCCTGGTAAGTGGCTTTGATTTTGGGAATCACTGAAGTGAGTTGTTGGGGGCAGGAGGGTTGCAGAAAGCAGGCTTGTGTCTGTATGATGCACATACCACCAAATGCCTAGTCTGAGCGGCGGAACAGGGTGTTGATTGACTCTCTCACTTCATGGGAATCTGCTTCAGAGATCTCCACAAAACTCTCATGGAGATACTGGGCAATCCGCTGCCCAGGTTCTTTGATTGAGCTGCTTTGTTTCTTGGCTCATTAAGGGTGACCAAGGTTTCCTGCACCACTCTGCTGTCACGGGGAGTTGGGGGGTGGCATTGCTGCACACAGGCGAGCTGCATATGGGCCAGGGCGGAAGCCGCAGTCTTGGAGAAAACCCGCCCTTTATTCCCCACTTACCCTCAGCAGTGAGATATCTTCCATAATGAACACAGCCTGTGGAAAATGTGGGGATAGTAATGATTATAAAGCCCCCACCAGGGCCGGACTAAGACCTTTAGAGGCCCTAAGCACTGAAAAGATTATGGTTTCCCCCCCATATGTAATTCAAAATAAAAACAATACCATGCCATAAAATAAAATTTTATTTTTTGAAATGACACAAAACTTACATGTATGCTGAAATTAAAATAGCTTCTTTCTAGATTTTCTGATTGCAAAATTCTGGATAAATTCATTGAAGCTGACTCGATGAAGCATGTCTGCTTCCATACACAATAGGGAAAGTGAATCAAGTCTGTCCTGACACATTGTTGTTCTCTGAGGGTTTTTTATTCTTTTCAGCTGAGAAAAAGAGCGTTCTGCGGAGCAGTTAGTAATCATCAATGTGAGAAAAATATGTAGTGTGATCTCTACATTTGGAATTACACATTGTGTTCCATCTTTCAATATTGTGCCATGAAGATCAATGTGACTGAATTTCATTTTTCCTGTTTTATTAAACTTTGCGTGCATATACCAGTGGAACTGCCATAGTTCTCCACAGAGATTCATGTTCAAGTCAACAGGTTATGAGTCAACTAGCTTTTGGGAACCTTGTGAATATTGTTCATCAGATAAGTCCATATCGTTTAGAAAAGAAAATCTACTTGATACTTCTTTGTACACTTCACCTTTCCTCTTCATATGAGCGTCAAGTGTATCACTTATAGAGTAATAAATAGATGCGCGAAATTTGTCTCTAGGATTCAATGCTGTTTTTGTTGCACTGCTATCATTTGCTTGTTTTTTCCTGATTCACTTGCAGGACTGGGCTTCTTTGTAGTTAGTGTTATGCAAGATATCTTTTGATATGTCTTCAAAACTTTTGAAATCATTCCTCAAAGTGTGTAAGTGGTCTGCTAATGATTGACAGAGATCTGCACGTTTTCAAATCCAATTCTTTTTCTTGGAGAGCTTGACTTGTGTGGTAAAAGTGGTGTAAAATTTCATTCCACATGGTCAACATGAATACAAACTCTAGTTCTTGCATCTTGTTTGCAATGTTTTCTGCCTCTCATATAGTTTCTCCCTTTTGTGATTGGTTTTCAGCTATACTTTCTAATGCATCCACAATCTTTGAGTAGGACTCCAGAATTGCACTTGTTGCCACTGCATGTGCCTCCCAGCAAGTATTGGAAAGAGATTTCAACACACAATCATTGCCCAAATATGTTTTAAGAACTGCCCATCGGTGTGTTGAGGCAGAGAAAAATGTATAAAGTAACTGGACTGTTGAGAAAAAAAAACTTACTGCCACTTGACAACAATCAACAGCACTGCGGCCAACAAGATTGAGAGAGTATGAAACACATGGTATGAATATGGCATATTTGTTCTGTTCTAAAAGCTTCTTCTGCATTCCTTGATAACACCCTGACATGTTGGCAGCATTGTCATAAGATTGACCTCTGCACTTTGAGAAATCTATTTTGCAAATGTGGCACAGATAATGCAGTACTTGATTTGCCATTTCTTCACCAGTGTGGCTTTTCAAATTGAGGAATGTTATAAATCATTCAACTGGTTTTCCATCTGTGGGAGACTTATCTTAGTACAATACTCAATTGATCAGTATGTGAAAGATCAGGTGTTGAGTCGACAGATAAAGTGAAGTACCCAGCAGTACTTATTTCATCCACAATAGCTGAACGAACTTTGTCACTCATTAGACCAATGAGTTCATCACATATTGTCTTGGATAAGTATGATGGGTTACCTTTGTCAGCATTCCCATATTTTGAGATATGGCCTGCTAAAAATGAGTCAAACTGAGCCACAAGCTCCAACAATCCCACCAAATTTCTATTCTGCAATGATCCAAATATGTCATTTGATCCCTGGAAAGGCAGACCACATTCAGCTAATGTTTGAATAACAGCTATAACATGCTGCAAGACAGTTTGCCAGTATTCACGCTCCCCTTTAATTTTTTCTCCCAATTTTTGTGTCAATCCAAAGCCATGTCTTTGATTTAAATATGTCAACATTGAATCTCTGTGAGTAGTGCTATTTTCATGTTGTTCAATTAAAACAGTATTCCGCCAGTCACTAAATCCATCTGCAGCAAACTGGGATGTTGAAGGTTTATATGCAAAAAGTTTGCAAACAAAACAGTACACAGACCCTGTTGATGGTGAATACAGTAACCGTTCTCGAGTGAGTGTATTTCTCACCATTTGCTTTCATGCCAAAAAAAATTTTTTGTGGACAATATCTTGTTTGTTTGCCATCGGTAAAAGTCTGACATGATTTCTCAAATGGCCTAGTGTGGTGTTGACAGACATTTGGTCCACGATCTATCCAGTAAGCTACATCATCGATACTGAAATCAACCCACATACCAGGATCTTTTCTCCTATTATTTACAGCATGAGCAGGTTCAGTCTCTGACACATCCACACATTGCAATACATGACAGGATCTGATTTCCTCGCATTATTTTGATCTACATTAGTAGGACGCCCTCCTGGTTTAGGTGGGGATAAGTAATAAAAAGAGAACAGAAAAATGGGGGAAGAGTGTGTAGTGGAGTGTAAGGAAGTCTAACAAAGTTCTGATTTTTCCCATGATGACTACTTTGATGCTTTTTTTTGAAATATCAAATTTTTTCAAAAAAAAATCTCATATTTTTTGGTGTCCCCTGCTTTGCTGGTGCCCTAAGCATGTGCTTTGTCTGCCTATTGGGTAATCCAGCCCTGGGCCCTCCCCGCTACAGTCATGGCTCTCCCCTAGAGCCACATGTCCAGTATGGTCCTGGAACATTGTTTTCCCCTGCCCCTGCGGTTTCTCACCATTTTGGGTGTCTTGTGGCTCATGTGTGCTTGCTGGGGGTCAGCCAGTTAGTGACAGATATGTGAATAGTAGCTGAAGTACAGTACCCATTGCACTGTACTCCAAAGGAGAAAGTTGAATAGGATACCTGGACATACACAAATCTTTAACTATCCTGGGACCGCACCTCCTCCTGGAACCCTCCCTTCCTGCATCCCCCTCAGTGCTGATGTGGTTTTTTTCTCTCTCTCCCCTCAGTTGTTGTTTTTTAATAAAAGAGTTGTTTTGTTTTAACTGAAAGCAAACAGAGCCCTGCAAAGCAACAGGCAATTTTCTTAAACCTTCATAGTGCATCATCTGCATCAATCACAATCACCTCCTAGCATTACAAGCACTGCACTCCTGAGCACAGCAACAAATATTAGTGGCTTTCAGCTTCAAATTGCTGCCTCAAAGCATCCCTGATCCTTATGGCCCCTGTTGCACACCTCTACTAGCCCTCGTCTCTGGTTGTTCAAATTCAGCCTCCAGGAGCTGAGCCTCAGCAGTCCAGCCCTGAGTGAAGCTTTCACCCTTCCTTTCACAAATATTATGGAGCGTACAGCATGCAGCTATAAGCATAGTAATATTGTCATTGGCCAGGTCCAGCCTCCCATATAGGCAGCATCAGCGGGCCTTTAAACAGCCAAAAGCACGCTCAGCAGTCATTCTGCACTTGCTCAGCCTGTTGTTGAACTGCTCCTTTCTGCTGTCAAGCTGCTCCATGTATGGCTTCATAAGCTACAGAATTAAGGGGTAGGTAGGGACTCCTAGGATCACAGTGGGCATTTTGACTTCCCCTATAGTGATCTTCTGGTCTGGGAAGAAAGTCCCAGCTTTCAGCTTCCTGAACAGGCCAGTGTTCTGAAAGACGTGTGCGTCATGCACCTTTCCGGACCAGCCTGGATTAATGTCTGTGAAATGCCCACAGTAATCCACAAGCACCTGTAGAACCATTGAGAAATACCCCTTCCGATTAATGTACTCGGTGGCTAGGTGGTCTGGTGCCAGAATTGGAATATGCGTGCCATCTATCGCCCCTCCGCAGTTAGGGAAGCCCATTTGTGCAAAGCCATCCGCAATGTCACACACGTTGCCCAGAGTCACAGTCTTTCAGAGCAGGATGCGATTAGTGGCCCTGCACACTTCCATCAACATGAGTCCAACGGTTGACTTTCCTACTCCGTACTAGTTAGCGACTAATCGCTAGCAGTCTGGAGTAGCCAGCTTCCATGGTGCAATCGGCACTCTTCTCCAACAGCAGAGCAGCTCTCATTCTCGTGTCCTTATGCTGCAGGGCTGCGGCGAGTGCATCACACAGTCCCATGAATGTGGCTTTCCTCATGCAAAAGTTCTGCAGCCACTGCTCATCATCCCAGACGTGCATGACAATGTGATCCCACCACTCAGTGCTTGTTTCCCGAGCCCAAAAGTGGCATTCCACTGTTGGCAGCACCTCTGTGAATGCCACAAGCAATCTCATGTTGTAGCTACTATACGTGGTGAGATCAATGTTGAACTGCTCTTGTCTTTGTAGTTTAAGGAATAACTCCACTGCCACTTGTGACATGTTAGTGAGAGCGAGCAGCATATTGGGTAACACTGAGGAATCCATTCCTGCAGACCGAAGATGCAGAGCTCACAGTACACAAACTGTTGAAAGATGGTGCCAAATTCAGACAGAAGCACAGGGATTGCTAGGATGTGAAGCAATGCACCATGGGGCATTGGGACAGGATCCAGGATGCCCCGCAACCCCCTCTGCCTTCCCACACCTCTTAGCAGCAGAAGAGGAAGAGATGCTCTGTGGGATAGCTGCCCAAAGTGCACCGCTCCTGTCATAAATATAAAGGGAAGGCTAACCACCTTTAAATCCCTTCTGGCCAGAGGAAAAACCCTTTCACCTGTAAAGGGTTAAGAAGCTAAAGATAACCCCGCTGGCACCTGACCAAAACGACCAATGAGGAGACAAGATACTTTAAAAGCAGGAGGGGGAGGTGGGAAAAAGGGTTCCCTCTGTCTGTGTGCTGTTTTTGCAGGGACCAGAGCAGGAATGCAGGTCAGAACTCCTGTAAAGAGTTAGTAAGCAATCTAGTTAGATATGCATTAGATTCTGTTTTGTTTAAATGGCTGATAAAATAAGCTGTGCTGAATGGAATGTATATTCCTGTTTTTGTGTCTTTTTGTAACTTAAGATTTTGCCTAGAGGGATTCTTTATGTTTTGAATCTGATTACCCTGTAAGGTATTTACCATCCAGATTTTACAGAGGTGATTTGTTTACTTTTTCTTTAATTAAAATCCTCTTTTAAGAACCTGATTGCTTTTTCATTGTTCTTAACATCCCAGGGTTTGGGTCTGTGTTCACCTATGCAAATTGGTGAGGATTTTTATCAAGCCTTCCCCAGGAAAGGGGGTGTAGTGCTTGGCGGGATATTTTAGGGGGGAGACGTTTCCAAGTGGGCACTTCCCCTGTTCTTTGTGTAACACTTTGGTGGCGGCAGCATATAACCTAAGCTGGTAAGAATAAGTTTAGGGGGTCTTTCATACAGGTCCTCACCTCTGAACTCTAGGTCACCTAAGTCACTTTGATCTCTAACACCCACATTTTCAAGCACAGAGTAATGCATATCTTCCCAGATTCTGAGAAATGGCAGGTGATATTAATCCTGTGTCTTGGAATGGGCTCTGCATCAGAGGTTAGTGCAGCCCACCAGAACAAAACAATGCCTTCTTCTCTAAAGTATGTATATACCCATGTTAAAGTTGCCTCATTTACAGGGAAAAAACAGGTAAACCTCAAAGCCTTCCCTTTTCTGGGGTATAAACCAGAACCAAATTAAAATCTTCCCTTTTCCAGGGTATGATATAGGTAGCATAGGATTTTTCCTATCATGCACCATTCCTTTCCTTATTCTCTTTTTCATGCTTATTGTCTGGCCCTGTAGTTTAATAAGCCCCACCTGCATCTGCTCCCCAACTATTTAACCCAGTTTTGTTCCATACATCTGTTGACCTGACAGGGTAAAAAGCCCTCAACCTAGTTTACCCTATCAGTGCACCCCTAGAGGTGTGTGGAAGCCTCCGAAGACCCAAATGAGTAGTTTACTTTCTCTCACTCAATGTAATGTTGGATTAACCCCATGAGAAGCTAGAGTTAGGCTAATTAATGCAAGGTTGGCACCCTTAACTGTGTTGGCATTTTCCAAATAGAGTATGAGAGATGTTTTTATATCCCATCACCAAGTTCTAGAACAAATTGTAACAACCAGCCATACACCTTCAGGAAACATTCCAGGCACCACAAAATAGAAGCATTAAGGTCCAGAGGAAAAACTGACTACAAATCTTACCTGATATCAGTTTATAGTTTGATAAATAAGAAACACCCTACCAAAACAATTTGGTGAATAATCTGTACGTTACATAGTTGCTGAGGCTGTGACTCTTTACAAACATAAGAGTAACTTTCTGAAGAAATTCTGCCTCAGTGCAACCAAAGTGATTCTGAATCAGAGATGAGTGCATACTCGACTGTGAGCTTCAGGCAAATGATGCCATAATCCACTGACAAAGTTTTCCCCCTTCTGTTTTTTTACTGGCAGGTATCCATTTTGATCACCTCTTGGTAAATACAGTGACAGCTCCCATCCTTCATCTTTTGGCTTGGTTCCCAAGGAGCCCTCCTTTTGTTACATTTTATTCATGGTGCCTGCTGTGCTGGTTCCCTCGCATTATAAACTAGGGGAGGGGATTAAAGAAGACAACATAAAATAAAGAAGTCAACTCTTTGGATGCCTTAAGTATGGACCAGTTATCTGAGATTCCTTGAGGGACCTGCAGGTCAATCTTCAAACATCCATCATTTAAATAACTAAAAAACCAACCAACAAACCCTGCCAGAGAAATGTTTCCCTTTCCCTCATTTTCTCAAATGTGGAATTTCTCTCCAAAATTACAATGTCCTAAGGTCGAGGAAGGGCAATATTCAATTCTACACTAATGACAGAATTAAGGTCCCATATCTTACAACACATTAACGCTAGTATCAGGATTTTTACCAGTAGAAAACCCAGAAATGTCCCCTTTCTGGTGGACATACAGCTTTTGTTTCTAGCCTTAGCAGCTCACAAATACTATGACATTATTATGTACAATAAATCTACTTTGTGTAATCTTCTAAAGTTTTTAAAATGTATTTTCTGTTTCTAAGGCTTGGACAACTGGAGTCATGGTACTAAGGGAGCTTGGCTATAAACACAAAAGAACATGTAAAACTGTGCCAAAACCATTTTTCAATACTTCATAAATATTTCTCGGATAGTTTTTCTATAAAATTTGAGGCATTTGTACAATAAATGAAGCTGCGGTGTGGTATAAGGTTTTATTGGCACTTGTCTGGGATGATATGCCTATTTTATTTTTGGTTTGCCATTTGTAAGTACTCAGTCTATCTGAAACACATGGCAGTAAAGCTTTTATACCACACCATTCGATATTCTCCATATATTTTCACATATGTGACAGGAACTGAAAGCAGAACTATCTGATTAACATATATTTAAACAAAGAAAAGGGTGTTTGGAAAACATTAACTGCTTCTCACAGGGCCTCTGTGAGATACATAAATAGTATTGTGCTCATTTACAGAGAAATAAATTGAGGCACAGATAGGTGAAGTACTTGCCAGTGTCACACAGAAAATGAATTAGGACTGGAATTCAAGAATCTAGAGTCCTAGGCCCTCAATCATACTCCTTCACTTATGTCCCAAATCCTGCCAACACTTATGCACATCCTTAATTTTATACTCTTGAATAGCTCCATTGGCCATAGCTCCATTGAGCTCAATGGATCTATTCATGTACATAAATTTAAGGATAGGCATATTTGAAAGTTTAGGACATTGGTAAGAAAGAAAGGATGCTCCTATGACTAGCTCACAAGACTTGGATTCAGTAGATTTGGGACCAGTTATGCTATGTTGTAACGTGTATTCATATCTTTATATAGAAAGCAATAATAGTATATTTGGTATACCTATGACTATCACTGTTAGTAATAAAGCTATATAGTATCCAAAGGCTCAGATGTATATTTACCTGGAGAACTATGTCCCTTTCATTCCGTGTGACATTAACACTGTGTGGCTGTCCATTTGCCATGTTTCTGTGGTCTACATCAATGTTATATGGCTCTCTAGTGCCTCCAAGGTTGTATCGAATCTGTAAGTTTCCTACAGAAAGAAATGTACAACATTTTAAGCTATTTATACCTTTATTTCCCAGAGCTTTTTTTCCCCCTCTTCATTTTAATTTTTAATTGTGACCTCCATCATTTCATATTTAAATCACTCTTGGAGTTGAGCTCTGCTGCAGAAGAATTTAAATAGGAAGAGTCAGTGCCTGATAATTTAAACCTAGTGAGGTGGTAATTGTTTCCAGTTTACAACCATAAACCAGATAGTGACCAGCATCTCAAACCAAAGCAGCTGCAAACAGTACTAACTAAAAAATAAACAAGTCAGAATTATACATGGAATGGTATGAAAGTGACTTATACATGTTAACATGTAAAGAAAGACTGTTCTGTTGAGATTGTTATCCTTGCCAGCATAACATTTTTAAAGCTAAATACAGAAACAAAAGAATAAGAGTTTTATTTGGTAGAGGGAATAAGGATTTCCATCAATAAATTAAGGATACTTATGTAACAATTATATCATCTGATTTATGGCAGATGAATACTGAAATTATATGTGAACACAAAAGGCTTTCTTTCAATCCCATTTAGTTGTTGTTTATGAGTCAGCCGTCCTTGGGGTGTTTTGAAGGACTCCGAAGGAAAACTTTTAGTATTTGACGCAAAAGGGTTTTGACAAATGGCTGATTCAAGTTAGGTTGCTAAGCAGAGGTGGTCAACATTTTTTCATTGCAGCTTTTTTTCAAAGGAGAATTTTTTTTTGAAACATTTTTTTGCAGAAAATTTCAATATTTCATCAAAAAACTGAATGCCCTCACACCAAAAAGTTTTCAGTTTTTAGCCAAACCCCAAAATATTCTGATTCAAAATGATGCGGTTATATATCATGGGAGCTGTAGTTCAGATATCTTATACTTCCATTCTCTCTGGCTAGAGATTACTTCTCTCATGATGCACTGTGGCCAGGGATTCCTATGATGCATTCTCTCTCACCAAGAGAGGAAAAGTTTGTGCATCTTTAGAGAGATAGTTTGGCCAAAGGACCCAGACCACAGAAGAGAATAGGAGCATGAGGCATCTGAATTACAACTCCCATAAAACATGAAAGCCCCATTTTGAATCAAAATATTTTCTTTTTCCATATTTCAACAAAAAGTCAGAATTTTATACTTCCCCACCACCTCTCTCTACTTCTAGCCAGCTCTACTTCTAAGTACCTATTTAGACCTCTAAAAAGGTGGCCTGATTTTCAGAAGTACTAGGCACGCAACAGTTTCCACTGACTTCAAAAGACATTACCGCGTGACGTCAACACTTCTGAAAATTAGGCCACTTATTTAGGTGCCTAAAAGTGGATTTAGGTGTGGCTTTAAAGCAACCTTTACTGAAAACATTGATTATATGGTTCTAATCTTATATTTGAGTTGTAATTCTGCTGGAAAGGTTCCATCTGTATTTATTGACGTAATATTTATTACATTAGAATTAAATCATAAATATGACTCCAATCCTCCAATTTACAATGTGTGGGCAGAGGCATGCATCTGCACATAGTCCCACTGAAGCCAATGGGTTCTGCAAAGGTGCAGCTGTCTGCCTATGAATTGTAAATGTGAGGATTGGGGCTTATATTAAAAAGATACAAGTGCATTTGTGAGCTTTGATGGGCTCTTTATAAACCACAAAAGCCAGGACTATATTAAAATTCTATATAATGCAGCAGTCCAAATGCAAACTGGAAAAAAGTTCCATCTTGTCCATATGCACCTCTCCTCTTCTCAGAAATACCACTCACCGCCTCCCTGATCTTCCCTTCCCAGCAATGATAAGCTGCACTAAACATTTGAGAATGAGTTGATATTGTAGCTGCTTACAATTAAGTGGCACTGACAAACTTAGAGCTTAGATCTTGCTTAGAGCTTGATCCTGGAAACACTTTGGCATGTGAATAAAGTAACTCACAAACCTAAGAGTGTGCAGGATCAAGCCGTGGACTTTCACTGTATTCTTTTTGATTATGTAACAAACTAATTTTTGGGTTGGGGTGGGAAGGGCAGAAGAGGATATCACAGTGCTATAAAAAAGGGCTAAATTCATAAAGAAATTTAGGCGTGATGACACTCAATCACCACACCTAACTTTTAGTAGCCTAGAAAACCACTGGGATTCACAAAGCCTGGGTTAGGCACCTACGCTCCCTATACAATAAATGAGGAAAGACAGAAGCCTCAGAACAGGACTAAAAAAGTCAGCATGCTAGGAGGCTCCTCACCTAAGCTAACCAATGGGAGGTGCCAAGCCAAGGGATGTGTTCTAAGCCCTGCCTCCTCTCTTGGAGATGTGTGCCTCCCTCTGCCTGGGATTCTCCGCTGCAAACCATCTCTTGGCAGTAGGAGCCTATACCACTTTAGCAAGGAGGAGCTCCCTCATAACTTTTAGTCCAGTGGTTTTAGACCCCTGGTTCAAGTCCTTTGCTTCACTTGATGGAAAGAAAGAATATAAACAGAAATCTGCCACCTCTTAGATAAATGCCCTAACCACTACGCACCTAGGGAACTTTTACTGCAAAAGTTTAGGCTCTGAATGAGTTAAGGCATCTATAAGGTTTGGGTGCCATTGATCAGGGGTTTTGTGAATCCCAATGGGACCTGGTTTTGGAACTTTTGTGTCTAAAGTGGCAGTAGCCTGAAGTGATTGGCTGTCAAAAAAATGCCTTCTGTGAGATGGGTTTTAGCTTCGTGTTTTATACAGGGACAATGACACACATAGATTTGTCCATGGTCTAACAGCAATTCAGGGATAAAGCCAGTTACAGAATCCATAACTTGTCTCCCAGACCTGTGGTATAACCATTAGACCACAAGCCTTCCTTTTTTATGTTTTTTATAATGCAGTATTTCTTAGTGTTTCTATTTTTTGACATTAGACCTATTCTTACTTCTATTGAAGTCAATGGTAAAACTCCCATTGATGTCAGTGGGAGCTGGATCAGGCCCTTGGTGGTGGGAGGGGTTAAGGAAAAGTGAAAGGGACAGAAAATAATAGGTTGTATAGTACACATTTTAATGCAAGAATCTGACTTCAAAATATCTTCCCTACCTTATAATCTAACCTCTGTATTTTATATTTATTAAAATGGATCCTGCTTTGGGTTTTCATGCCAGAATCTCAATCAACCCTATGGACCTGACTTTCCACTTTGTTACACCAGTTGCATGTGACTCCATTGACTTGAAAAGAGTTATACCAGTGTAAAGCTAGTGCAATAAAATACAGAATCAGGCCTTGTGTCTCCTGTTTTGAATTTACATGGCTGAAGAGATCTTCTCATTAGCTCATGACTTTTGCTTTGGCTATTGTGTGCCAATTTTTTTTTTATCAGTAGTAACTTCAGTGGAGAAAGCTCAGAATGATCACTTACCAGATGGCTTGACAAGCACCGCCATGTAGTCCTGGGTGTAAGAGCTGATATACAGGAGGACACAAGGGGACTTGGTGGTACTGAAGCTGAAACTGAGCACCTCCTTATTCAAGCTGAGGTCTGGCACAGTGTTATCATGGTCTGTAGAGCTCAACATAGCTCGGCTGATTAAGTCTTTCGCACTGATCCCTGGGGACTGGAAATTATATCGAAGCCACATCCCCTCTTCAAAAAATGCTCCAACATCTTGAAAACAATAACAGGAAGAGTGGTAAAGGAGAAAGTGAATGTGCTGAGACATTCTTTGAAAAATAGCAGGAATAAATAGCAATAAGTAAATTATTATTATTGAATTTAATTGGTGCCCCTTTAGATGTCTATCTAGGATGAAGAAATGAAGCACCTTGCAACCATTAACAAATCGATCCTCATAACTTCCTTCAGAGGAAGGAAAGTACTATCCCCATTTTATAGATGGAGAAATGAATACGTAGAGAGGTAACCTAACTTGCCCAAGATTACACAGAAAGCCTGTAAGACATCTGGGAATTGAACCCAACTGCCTGAGTCCTGGGTTCAGTCCCTTGCCCACCAGACCACTCGTCCTCTCATACCCATCAAACTGCCATGTTTATAATGTTTAGAAAGAGCAGACAGAAGGATTAAGAGTGACAAGAAAACAGTTAAAAAAAAAAAGGAAAGTGTAGGCTGAACCAAGAATAAATTCTGAAAGGTGAGTTCTACTGGACTGTGGTATATCTTATACGGATTGTTGAACCCTCCAGCACTTGAGAGATTTAAAATGAGATTGGACAAAGAACTGAAAAACCATCTACGGATGGGGCAAGTCTACATTGAAAAGGCTGAGGGGTATTTACCAACTTTAACTTCTAAGAACTTGTGTTTTTGCACTGAGTTGGCTGAGGGAAAGAAGGGAACTCTTTTCCCTTTAATGTCCCTAGCAGGAGGCAGGCACAGTGGGGCTATTTGTGGTCCTGAAGAATCATCAGAGAAATTCAACATGCCAAAGATGATGTGAACTGGTCAGTAGGGCATATAGCTAGGGCTCCTTTCCCTCAAGCAATCTGCTAGCATTTAGAGGCAAAGGTGGGTGAAGAGCACATTGTACTCTTTTTTGTGTGTGTGGGGGGGTGCACATATGAGCATTCTTCCCGCAGTGCCTTGGAGACATCCTGTGAGCAGAATGCCTCCTGTTAGGCACTACACTTCTATACCCTTCTCAATGTAGCTACGGTTCTCAAAGCCAGAATTTAGCCAAAAGAGGGCAGCAATCATATCAATAACATTTAGAGAAACAAAATAATTAAAACATTAAAATCAAATCAGCATTTATGCCAAATAATTAAAGCTAAGTCTTTGTGAACATTCATATTCAAAAGAGAATGCTGCCTCTAGCTCATTTCTACCAATAACTCCACACAGTCTTAAAAATGTATTACAAGACAATAATTCAGCATTAAGGCCCTTCCACTCTGCCAATATCCTAATTTTACTACCTCACATCAAGAGAATAGATAAAGATAGATCAAGCATAAGAAACACTAAACAGATCAGAGGGTCCTAGTGGAGAGAAAACACAGTAAAGAAAGAATAGAAGCAAAGAAAATTTAAAACCTTTTCATCCTATTAAGCATTCAAATGAAATATATAAATAACTGATTTGATGTTAACAATTATAAAATAACTTATTAAGCTAATGATAACATTGTAACTTTTCTCACATCTATTATATTTCTGATACACATCCCCAGAGTCTTTGTCATTGGTGAAAGGGAGTATTTTTAGAAATGATGACATATCCCGGAAAATTGCTGTTGAATGCATAAATAATTACTATGGGCCAGGTTCTTTCGCTAGCCTTATTCGGCAGAATAGTACCTTACTCCATGAGTAGTCTCATTGTGTAGTTGCTACTGAATATGATTAAGGGCATGAGAATCTGTAATAATTGTAAACAACTGAAATATCTGAAAAATTTCCATCACGCAAGAAATTAGGGTGATATTTCAACATTTGTTTTTGTCTTGAAACAAAATGAAAAGTTGAAATATTAAAACGTTTCATGGAATAAAAATCCCCAAATTGGATTTGTAAAATGTCAAAATGTTTCATATTGAGGCAGTTTGACATTAATCTGCATGCACTTGAAAAGTCATGGTGCTTCATGAGAGCTGTCATTTGGATGCTGCATACCCCTGTAGGGAGCCAGGGTGGCTTCCCTTCAAACCAGAGGGTAAAGAAGCCACTCTCTCAGCCTGAGTGGGCAGGGCCTGACCAAGCTTACTCCAAACCCCAGAAGGGGAGGAGTGGATCAGGAAGTACAAAGGGTGGGACCCTTAGCCCAGCCAGGGCAGCACCAGGGAGGGAGACAGACACAGGCTGCTGGCTGTTCCCTTCAGACCCTGCTGCCAAGCCAGGGGAAGCTCTGGACCAGGAGAAACCTGACCTGGAGGAAGGACTGGGGCTACCGGGACTGCCAGCCGCTGAGTACGTGGAGGAACTGGAGGAGCCAGGCAGTAACCCGGACCAGCGTGAGCCTGATGCGGAGGGGGAGCTGGAGCTGGAGCTGCCAGCAGCTGAATACCCTGACAAGCTGGAGGGACCCGCTCGAGAGACTGTGTAGGAAGTAGCCCAGGGGCAGACCTGCACAGTCGGGTGGGTCTATTTGGTCAGCGTGTTGCGGATGGCTCCCCGCTGACCCAGTGGCGGGACCCTCTCCTCCCGCCACTGTCAGGGCCCTGGGCTGGAACGCAGTGGAGTTGGGTGGGCCTGCGTTCCCCTACCCCGGCCAACCCGCCTCGGGTAGCAGAATCCCGACAACGCCACTGACTCTGGCCGGGGCTCCCCTCCCTGAGGGGCGCGCCACTGACTCTGGCCGGCGCTCCACCTGCCTCAGGGGCGCGTCACTGACTCTGGCCAGCGCACCTCCCTCCGCTAATTCCCTAGTGACAGAAAGGTGTGACCAAGGCCTGCCAGTGGGCCAGTAGCTCCCCACGGCCCCCCAGCGGCTTGGTGGTCCAATTGAACCCTGTCACACCCGCATTTCCCCCTATCGGTTGGTTGGGCTGTCTCTCCCACTGCACTCTTTCTCTCCGGCAGAGCTGCTGCCATACATTGTGGGGGGCCCAGTACCACAGTGTATCATGGGAGATAGAGTGGCTAGGGAGCCTGGTCCACAGACGAGGATGTGGGCATGAGGCACTCAGACTGAGGCATCAAGATGGCTCAGGCAGACAAACATTGTTTAACTGACCCACAACGGAACCTTTTCATTTTAATTTTCCCAAAAGACAATTTTTTTGGTGGGGAAAAGAGACATTTTCCCCATATTTTCCATTGAAAGAGTGGTTAAATGGAAAATTCTCAACCACGTCGGATATATTTAATAGTACACTCCCACCTATTTCATACTTAAAACACATAATCCAAGACTAACATTGTTACAGAATACAGTGAAGGTTGACTTCAGAAAATACTCAAGGGAATGAAAAAACAATTGCCTACAGCTTGTAGAGAAACATAGCCATATGCAGTATATAGCGTGATAACTGGGATAGTTACTTAAAACTGTAGCTTGCCTAATAATACTGAGCTGTTGTACAGGCTTCAGTATACAAGGTAACATTGAAAAAAAAGCAATTTCTTTCCAGAGTTTTATTAACAAAAACATGGGCCATACTTTATGTTAAGGACACTGTCACAGGGTGGTCTGAGAGTCCTTTCAGGCCTTAATTACAGACCACACTACTTCAGGTCTCCTTCACTACTAGCCTGTTTTATTTTGTTGTGCCAGCAGGCCTCTGCCTATAGTGCTATTTACAAGCCCTAGCCAGTGTCCCCACTCGCTTCTGAGGAAGGGAAGAGAGCACACAGACATCCTGCCTGCTTCTGGCACTCCCCTCCAAGGCTGCCATCTTCCCAATTTATATGCATCCCGCTGCTGGAGTTTCTTCTCCTTCTAATTAGTCCCTCAGCTGTAGCTCTACTCAGTTGATTGACCTTCCAATTAGGTCTCAATTAACCTATATTGCTGGGGTTTTGATGATAGCATGGTGAGTCTGCTCCTGACTCAGAACAACCTATCACAGGGCCATGTATAAATAGTTTATAAAGGGTAATAGATATTATAAGTATGTTAGAGACATTTGTAATATGTGTTAAATATGGCTATGAGCCAAGCTTATCAGCCATATTATTGACTATTGAACTCTATAAAAATGAAAACCATTTATTAAAACAGCTATCATTTATTAACCCTTTATATACTATTTATAAATGTATGCTTTATATATAAAGAGACATCAGATTACCATCGAAACTGCTAAAATGTCAATATATTATACTCTGAAAACTGTTTAAATAGAATTTCATTTTATATAGCTCCTTCCATATTTGAAGTATTTCAATGTCCTTTACACAATTATAAGCAAATACTAGTAGCAAAACAGAAGTGCAACCAAATACTGATTTACAAGATATGCAGTAATGTTTGCCTGGTATTGGAGGGTAGGAATGTGCTCTTAGCTAAAGGCAAGGTAGCGAAGATGTAAGAAAGGGGTTACATTACCAGAGATTTCATTGATGCCCCTTTCCAGTGTCTTGCTAAGCACTAGAAAAGATTTGTCTTCCTGTTACTTTATAATGATTTTCCAAGAATTGAAATATTATATTTAGAAGCGACACTGCAGCCACATAAAACAATTGTCCAAGCTGTGATCTCACAGTCCTGGAAATGATGTAGAGCCACTGTGATAGATTTAGAACTGTCATTTCTTAGAAGAAATTTTAAGTCACCTCCAGATAGTTATGGGAAAGGCAATTTAGTTTAACATCTTTATTTTTCACTAGACCCAATTTTTATACTCGTTCGGATTAATAATTAAGAGGACTATTGTGCAAACACCTACCATCAAGTTTAGTGCTTACTCCTGTGAGTTAGTAGTATTGAAAATATTGGGACTGCTTATAGTATTAAGTACTATGTACAGTAGTAAATGTCTGCAGGATTTGCCCCAAAATAGCGTCTTATGTAAATGTTAACAAACAACTGTATGATAGTTCTGTGTTACATCATTGTCTAGAGCTGCTGATGCAGAAAGGCTACTTGCATGTGTGGTTGTTTTTCAGCGGTGGGTGAAATGATACATGTATGTACAGGGTGAAAGTCTGCTCTCAGTTACCCTGGTGTCAATTTAAAGCTCCCTGCAAAAACCCACATGGCTGCTACCTTGTTATCTTTGAAATCCATCCTTATAACTCATCTCGCTTAGAAAAAAACATATTGCTTGGCAGGTGGTGAGCCAATATTACTGCTATTGTTTGGCTTGTTACATCTGTTAATTGTGCACACAGCTCATCTGTAAAATTGTTTTTTCCTTTTCCCTCCCAGCCTGTTTGCTTTACCTGCTTGTTATGTCTTATCTTTTAGACAGCAAGCTCTCTGGGTCAGGGATAGACTTTTACTACATCTCTGCCCAGTGCCTAGCACAATGGGGCTCCCTGGCTGGGAATACCAGCTCTCCCCTGCCCACCTTCTCACCGATGTGGGCTGAATCAGCATGCAAAAAACAAATAAAAAAATCTTTCATGGTTCATGTGACATTTCTGAGACTAACCTTGCCTATATTACAGTCTAAAACCTGCAAAATAAATGGAATGTTCTTGAAACTAACTTCAGGTAAGGACACACAAATAATTACCAGAATAGCTGAATAATTATAAATGTACCATATATTGCAGCATACCTTAAAATCTGCCTCACATTTACCTTTAAGAATCTTCGGGACACAGTTTACTCTGGATAGATCAGGACTTTTGTAGCAATTTATACATTTTGGGCTTGATCCTGCAAGGTGCTGAGTGCCCTGAGCTCAGGTTCCAGTTCAGCAAAGCATTTAAACACATGCTAAAGTCAATGGGATTTAAGCACACAACTAAATAGCCATCCTTTAAGGGCTTTGCTGAATAGGATTGTACTGATTGATTACAAAGGTAGGTGAGGGTGCTCAGGAGTGGGCTCATTATTTTTCTGTTAAAATATCATAATCCAAAGGCAGATCATTTTTTCTAAATTGCACTCTGTTATGACTTTGAAACACTGATTGCTGATCAACAAGGAAATTATCAACGGGAGGACACCAAACACTGATCACAATGAGGGTTTTTTAAAATAGGAGGTAAAATAGGAGGTCCCTGATTCATGGAAAGAATGAGTGTAAAGCACTATTGTCTGAATGGATATTTTCCTGAATCTGCACCTAAATAGGGAATGACATTTTTTGTTTAGGAAAAATAGTGATTAAAGTAAAAGACAACTCCTTATTGATGAGGTGTAGAGGAGATTCCATATACCCACTGTTGCCCTCTTTTGGAACATTTTAGATGAGATATCTGAAAAGAAGAGATCCAGGAGACAAAACATGGTAAAGGGTTACTGTGTACACTGTCCTTTCGAGACAAAAGCTTCAAGGAAGAGATCATGGCAGTAGCAGATCAGTTTTCTTTGGCTAGCGGCACATATTTCCAAACCAATATGCAGTGCAGTCATGCTCTGACAGTCATAGCAAAAACATAAATAAAAGAAGTTTGGATTAGCTGTCTGGAAAAGCACTAGATAGAATTTGTGAAACAACAGAAGCAATTTTACCAAGCCAGAAGTATACTCTCAATATGAACCATATACATTTTGCAAATCTACTCTCCCATTTAAAAAAGGGATGAAACAAAACCTCCATGCAAAACAGATGGATTTAGAACTGACAAACTTATTCTGAAGTTCAAAATAGTTCCACCAACTCCCTACCCTCACTATTATCCGATTATTTTCATTTGGGCACAATCCAGTTCCCATCAGACCCAGAGGTGTTGAAAATTTTGACAAAAGCTGTTCTTGTGCTATTTCCACCTGGACCACAGGCAGGAATTACCATAAATCTCAAAAGGAAGCAAGTTGTCATGAGATTTCCAGTCTAATGTTGCAGACTGATTCTTCTCTCCTACTGGTTTTACATCAGTGAAACTCCACTGACTTCTCTTTCCTTCTCATGCATCATCACAAGTAATTAAGATTCCACAGGACAAATGCTACCCTCAGTTATACGCGCAACCTGACTGTCTTCAGATTGTGATTTTAATGACAACTGTAAAAGGCCATTGCCATCAACGGGTTTTCACAGGTCAGGTGTAGAGAACAGAACTTCAAACACAATTCTGTCGGTGGTGCACAAAAACGCTACAGAACCCAGATCCTTCTGCAAGAACTGAGTTGGCTCTGTGCTGTTAACAGGAGTAAAAAAATTGGGTAAACTTACTGTAACCACTCAGATAAGCAGATAGGACTCTGCATGTATACAAGAAGTAGATCTGTTGAGTAAAAAATGCCATTTTCATATAGTTACTTAGATGTAGTGCACTTAAAGACAGGATATCTCTATTGCACTGGCACTAGGACAGGCATCACTGTCTGACACTTGTCATCTGATAGACTTCCAAATGTGTTCCAAACTGGGTTGTGATCTCCTGCCCCATCCAAAAGAATTCTGGTTACTTCTGTGGGCTTAGTGTGTCTTAATAAAGCCTCATATGTTTTCTGCTGATTATTATGAAAGCTATGTTGTAAAGGGGCTTGTTTCTGGTGATGTGGTATAATTGTGCATTAAGGATGAAATCCTATCCCTATGGAAGTCAATGCTAAAACTCCACTGACTTCAACTGGGACAGATCTTTATAATGGTTGTGGGACTACATCATGATGATGAACATTATGCTATCTGCACCACAGAAGGACACATGAAAAATTGCAGCAACAATGGATATTTGTCTCTTTACTTCAGAAACTTCAGCTGAAATATAGGCTTATAGCTGGAAGCCATGCCCAGTACTGAGGCTGCAAGCTTTTTCCTGCCCACAGGTACATAAGTATAATTATTCTTTCACACTGCCTGCCAATTTTCAGATATTCAGCCTCCTTTTTTTACTTGATTGGATTTTGATTACTAGAGCGAGACATCTCATGACTATGTCTCCAACCAAGGGCATACACCACTAAATATCCATCCTTTAAGGGCTTTGCCTTGTGGCTTCCACACAGATTTTTAAGTGACCTCACAAAGACTCTTTCCTTGTTGATCGTCTTCTTTTTTATGTTTCTCAACTCTATCCCCTCTCCATCAGTACAGAGTATGAACTACCTACCGGAAATATGTCAGGAAGGGCTTGTACTACCAGAAGTGCTAGACAGCACCAGAAATTGCAACTACTGCCAGACCATGGTCACAAAGACTGTAGGGCTGGTCTACACTACCGCTTAAGTTGATATAACTTATGTCGCCTGAGGGTGTGAAAACGACACTCCCCCGAACAACGCAAGTTACATCGACTTAAAGCAGTGTCCACAATGGCGCTAAGCCAGTGGGAGACACTCTCCCACTGACATAGCTTCCACCTCTTGTGGGGATGGAGTAATTATGGCGATGGAAAAGTGCTCTTCTGTCGGCATAGCGCGTCTTCACCAGACATGCTACAGTGGCGCAGTGGCATTGGTGCATGTGTGCTGATGTTGTGCGGTAGAGTCGACTTGCCCTAGACTGTTGAGACACCTGCTGGCCAAAGGATAGTAAAGGTAAGAGTCTCACTGTTGTTCTTGATCTGGGAGAGCCATTGCACTGAGACTTTTGAAGACAGCAATGATCTTCATTTAACTGCTCGGTGTACTTAAGGTTTATTCTGCTCTCAGTCCCACTGTGAGTTTAGTTTGTGCAGACAAGAAGCGGGGGTTTAAAGCTTTTTCTAGAACATTTCCCAGCGTGTTCTTTGGCTGTCATCACTGTACATTTTTGAGCATTCTGGTGGTGGAGTCAAATGGAGAAATAGAGCAATTATTTATTTCAATTAACAATACAAACTCATTAAATGTCTACTCCCTCCTCTGATTAAATAGATCAGTGCTCAAGGCAGAGAAGGCAAAGTTGGAAAAATAACATGCAGTGATGCCTTTTATGCATCCTGACCAAAGCCCATTGAAATCTATGGTAAAATTCTCATTGATTCAATGGGCTTTGGATCAGTCTCCCGATGAAGTCATTTTATTTCACACTGTAAGAGAAGGGTGTCTACAATTAGAATTCCATTTTGCACAAATACAATTCAGAACTTTTGTTCTACTTTGCTATGCATAGAGGGAAAGGGGGTATGCCAGAGGAAGGCTGGCGGGGGTTATGCTGCAGCTACAGAGGGACATTACATTGGGGAATAAATTAGAACTGCTCCTTAGAAGCTCTCACTTATGCTGAGTCTGGTTGGCCCAGGATCATGGAGCTTGCTCCCCTTCACTGCATCCAACTGGAGTGGAGATTCCAGCTGTTTATTTATATGAAACTATCCCAAATAGCGGGGGGAAAAAAGACAGGCGAAGAAGAAAGCTGCAAAAAATATACATCAGAAGACTTCTTCCTGAAGAAAATGTTTTTTGCATGTTCCTGTGAGCTAGCAGTGGGTCTATGTGGAGATGCTCCCAGAAGTAACATCAGAGGATGTTTTCCAGTGTTGCAAGAGCAATTCCAAAAATATTTGCAGTGGCTTTCTGCAATCTCCATCATTCCATGGGATGATGGCCCAGTGGTTAGGGTACTAGAATGAGGCTTGGAAGACAAGTTTAATTCTCTGCTCGGCCCTAGGCTTCTAGTGTGACTATGGCCAAGTCACGAAGAGTGTGTTTTCACAGCACAGTTAGTTCCCATTACAAACTCTAATGTTACCCCTAACTCGACTCTTGTCCACTCACAAAAAACATCTAGCTTGAGTTAAGCTGGGCATTAAACACAAGCTAGCTGGCTTATCAGAGGGGGTGGATCAAGACACGAGTGATACTGATGTTTGAGCGAGAGGTGCAGTGGGGATGCAACAGCTCTAGTTACAAATACTCAGCAGTAGCTAATTGAATCACTCTGTGCTGCTAATCATATCACTCTGTGTAACTACAGTGTTTTGCAGTGTGGCTACTCTCCCTTGAACTAGGCTTGCTTGAGTGCAGAAACTCCAGTGTATTAACTTGAGTTTACTGTTACAGTGAAGACAAGCCCTTAGTCTCTGCCTCATTTCCCTATCTGTAAACTGGTGCTAACAATACTTCCTTACCTCACAGGGGTGGTCAGAGGACAAAATACAGACTAAAAGATTGTGAGGTGCTTGGATATGAGGTATTGAGGGCCATAAAAATATAACATATAGATACAGCATACAGGAACCCAGCGTGAGAGGTTTGAATCTGCTCTGCCTTCACATGTATCCTCATTCACAGCAGCTAAAAAACTTGCTGTAGTGGCTCTATTCATCTCCAGTAAAAAAATTGAATTCAGTTGATAATAGCACCAGGGCAGTCCTATTGTAATTGGCTGACAGAGAAGTCAAAAGTTTATCATGTTTTCTGACCCACAACTGTCAGGATTTTTGAAGTTATCCCTTATTTATTTGTTTTCTGTATACAGAAAAATAAATCTTTGCTCTTTATTAGAAATATATTATGACCAATGGTAGACTGGAAAGCTTTATTCCACTACTTTGATTTGTATTCTGGTTGAAATACCTCTTTGAGTAACGTGAGTGGGGAAGGGAAGCCATTTTTTGGATTAAAAATCAGAGAAAATATTTTTCCAATAAAGAAATTCTATGACTTTATGAGAAATGTAATTTTCAAAGCAGCATATACTGCATGCTTAATAAGAGAGTACTTGCAGGACACAGAGATATACTTGGATAGAACCTCTTCACGGAATAATAATATTTTTCACAAATATATCTGTTCAGTTAATATGTATGCATTATTAGTTACCTTTCTGTACAAACCAATTGGGCCCTGCAATCTGATTTAAGCGGGCAGACATCTGCCCCATGCAGAGCCCAGATTTGCATGATCAAGGCCAAGGATTCATAATCCAGAGAAAAGTCCTTATACAGTTATGGTTGAAAGACCAAGGCCATACTGAATATAATAGATGCAGTATTTATTTTCAAAAAGAAAAGGAGTACTTGTGGCACCTTAGAGACTAACAAATTTATTAGAGCATAAGCTTTCGTGACTACAGCTCACGGCTGTAGCTCACGAAAGCTTATGCTCTAATAAATTTGTTAGTCTCTAAGGTGCCACAAGTACTCCTTTTCTTTTTGCGAATACAGACTAACACGGCTGCTACTCTGAAACCAGTATTTATTTTAGCTCACAAGGTCTTCAATTCAATGAGTAATAAGAATTAAAATGTCACTTACTTTAAAAAAATATATTTATAGCAAAAACATTCAGGCATTTTTAAGTAAATGGGGTTACATGTGCGTAATTCTTGGGCAGAATTTGGATCTGACCAAGTGTCAGACTGTAGGATTCTGTCAGAAGCTGAAGAGCTGTTTTTCTGACTCAGCCTAACAGCCAGACAATAGTGTTAACACCAACTCAGTGTTATAAAAGGCTGAGTTCCTCTTGGCATCAGAAGGAGCTACAGGGAGAGCCAGCAAATCTGGCTCAGAAAAGTCTTTTAATGTTGTAAGTGCAGTCGTACTTTTGACTCTACTTAAATATAAAGGCTAACCCACAGGAAGGAAAGGAGTTTTGTACTATACTCTATTATGGGTGAGTATAGGGAGTGGCATAAGGATTATGATTGTTCATACTGGTCATTTAAGTTTCACCATAAAAGCATCTGTGTGCACCCATTGTGTCCTTAAATCCCCATATTTATGCATATTAGGCAACTGTGCACAGAAAAGGACAGGATTGCATTTACACTTCCAACATACATGGAGGCATGTGAGCTAAATCATCAACTGTGGAATGGTTCCACTGTGACTTAAATAGGTTATAAAGTCAGAAGGGACCATTGTTCTGTTCTAATCTGACTTTCTGTGTAACACAGGGCATAGGACTGCCTGGAATGGGAACTGATTGTAGTGTTGGGCAATTTCCATTTCTCTCCCTGGGTCCTTCCCATTTCAATGCTGGGGGAAGAGGGGGGAGGAGGAATTTCTTCCTCCAGTTGGCCTGTTGGGAGATCTCCAGAGCATGACACAATCACTTGTGCTAGATAATGATTCCACAGTTTTGCCCTCAGTTGTTTTAACGATACACCAGTTATAAATGCGAAAATTTAACTCAAATCCAACTCTCAGAAATGCTGTTATGGTGATGGGAGGACCACTGTGAAGAAAAAGGTTCTGAAACAAAGGACAGAATAAGGTCAGAAAGCAATCTGTAGGATTGCAGACTCATTTTGACTACTCCTTGTAACAATCTTTCTCAGGTCAGCGAAAGAACAAATGGAGCTGATTACAGACCCACAAAAACCAACAACAAAATAAAAATAGATGGCAAATGGCATTCTGACAGCTTTGCCCTTGTAAGGGGACGGTAATATTCAGGCACCTGAAATGTCAATCAGATGTGTGAACTGCCACTGATCAGACTGGAGACAATGCAATTTCTTACCAGTCATCAATCAATAATTCTAAGCATGAATTTCCTCAATAAATATCTCCCCCCACAGTGCATGGCCTGTACTTACCCTGAGAAGCATTTTCTAGTTATAAACCAATCTATGCTGACCTTCTATGTCAATGCCATTTTATTTGTGTAGACTTTTCGTATCACTCCTTCTGTTACCATTCCGCAAGTACAAACTGAAAAACTTGGCGTGCGAGAGTGGGTAGGACCCACAGCAGATGTTGAAAAACATACTGTGATGGTTTGGGGGATCTGTCTTGTGAATTCTGATTGATATTATAATAAAATTGTTGTATCGTGGAATGCCTCTGAATCTGTGTAATCACCATGACTTACAAGCCAGAAAGCATGTCTCTGTTAGACCAAGCACAATCGTGAAAGAACTGTCAGCACCTGAATAGGTCTTACCTGGGGAGCACAAAAGAGTAATCGCATCCTAGGGGAAAACAGTTCTTTCCACCTTCTCTCTGCAGGGGGCTGGCACTGGCAGAATGGAAAATTCCCAAACAAGGGGAAGAGGCAGGGGTTTGGACTCACAGAGAAAAGACAGAGACATACAGAGGAAATTTGGTCAAAAAAAAGGGAAGGGGACAGAGCAAGCAAGCTCACCTAGGGAGAGAAGCTTCAAGTTTAGGAAGAGAAGTCATGCAGCTGCAGGGGAAGGATCCTGGATCCTACAAAGGACCCTAACCCCAGCCCAAAGAATGCTCTGGAGTGGTGAGGAGACTATGTCAGGGAAATGAGTTTAGGGTTTATTTGTTTTTGTATAGATCTGTGTATTTCTCCTGTGATTAAATAAAGAGCAATAATGTGTTAGATTTCTATACATTGTGTCTGTGTTATATGCTACACTTGCCATGTGGCCCTTTGAAGAGGTAAACCAGAGGACTCACACCTTTGGGTGGTGTTCTGGGAGACATGTATTTAAGTTACAAGGGAAGCCAGAGGCGTCAGAATTATGTCCAGGATGCTGTGCTGCATGCTCTTGGGAAGGGGTGACAGATAGAAGATCTGCTCTGAGAGTGTGTTTAGGGACCCCAAAACAGCGACAGCACCTGGGCTCTGTTCAGATCCTGGAGGCTTAAAACACCCAGGATCTAGTGTCTGGATCCCCTCACAGCAATCTGGTGAGCAGCTGACTGGGGAAGCCTGACCAGATCTATCATACATACCATAAAGAAGTTTGTTATCATAGTTTAAAAGCTATGGGGGCAAGGTGCTGCCAACCTTTACTTATGCTGTATAGTTGCTTGATCCTGAGTCCTCAGTATTTCAGTGGGATGACTTGAGGAGAAAGGTACTATGCAGTGTTAAATCAGGGGGGCTACTTGAACAGGATGTTATTCTCAGTGTAAGGGTAGCAGAATCTAGCCTTAAATAACTAAGTGGTGCACCATTAACCATGTTATCTCTGGAGTACTGAACTCAAATCCTGGTTTAGGTTACAAGGGAAAATGAGCTTGGTTGTCTCATCCTAAATCCCATTTGCACATGTAACAAAATCATGTGATAAGGCCACATGACTGTTGGTCTCTGACCAAGCGAGAACAAGGATGTATGTAGCAGCAGAAAGTAGCAAATTTCCTTGCATAACCATATATCTGGCTTTAGCCAGTGTTGTCAGTCTCTACAGTCTGTATAGCCAGTACAATAAAAGCCACTCACACATCATAAAAAGAAAACATATCACAATGTGTAACTGGTGCTTTTTAACAACAACAAGGTACGTCAGGCCCTGATGTGACTGTCAAATCATTTATAAAATACTTGTACAATTGTCACTTGCTTATCCATGCAAAAAATAATTAAGCAAAAGATCACAAGATTCACCTACATGTGAACTTAAAAGCAAAAATGATACGGTGATATTCAAAATAGCCCTAGCATTAAAAATTAGAGCTGCTTGAACAAAGGGATATACTTTTCATGACAATTTTCATGAATATTTCATCCTTTTTTTTTAAGGAGGGAAGTCATAATTCAAAATGTTTATGAAAAATGTAGTGAAAATTCCATATGTTGGTATTTTCAACCAGCTATATTTAAAATGTTACTTAGGTATAATATTTTGACAGTAATGAGATGTGGCTGAATAGCTGCGAGGTATAAAAGAGCCACTACTACACTCCAGCAAACATTATGCAATACATTAAATAATTCTGCCAAAAGCTTATTTCATTGTCATGTACTAATTTTGTATTTTCTCCTAGCATCCATTGACAACCAAGCCCTATTTCATGGAAAAGGAGCGTATGGTAGAAGACTCCATGAGGTGTCATTAGAAACAAAAGTAGAAGCCAGTTTATTTGAAACCTGGGGAATTTAGCAATATTTACAAGATGTTCCAGTGTTTCCCTGGATTTACAAGGCATATTTCAAGTTAAATTTACAACGTAAAACTCAATGGGCCGAAACTGAAGTGTTTTAGAGACCTTATTTTCAGCATTGCTTCAGGATTTTTACTGTTCTTTTGTTCATGGAACATTTCCAAAGCTATCTGTTTTGTGCCTACATTATCCTTTAACTGTTTGCTTTTGATGCCACCTGGTAGCTTTTATGAAGAACCATCGTGAGGTCACAAACATTGAATTATGTTTGGAGGGAAGAGATGCCTGCTTTTCCACACAGATACGTCAGATTTCAGCACTAACAGAAAAGGAAATTGGTCAAGTTACAAAATCTGCAGCTAATTGGAACTAGGCTGATCTATAAAAGTTGCTGAAAATTTCCCTAAAACAGATCCTGTGTCCAGAGCAGGGAACAGAAAGTCTGGAGTTCTGGGTTTTATTCCCAACTTTGTCAGTGACTCACTCACTGTGTACCTTGAGCAAATCATTTAGGTCTACATTTTCAAAAAATTGCTTTTGATTTTGGGTGCCCACCTTTGGATACCCAAACCTTGACTTTCTGAGGTTCTGAGCATGCATAACTCCAATTGAATTAAATGGGAACTGCGGTAGCTCTGAAAATTATGCCTTAGATATTTAAATCTGGACATCCAAAAGTTGAGGCACCCAAAATCAGAGGCCCTTAAATTGACCTCTGTATTAAACTCTGGATTCCTCAATTCCCTCATCTATAAAATGGAAAAAATATCTTCTAACTTTTTAAAATAATTTGACATCCAAAGATCCAAAGAGCTGTATAAACATAAAATATTATTTCAAATACTCCATGGTTTTGGTCAGGTCAGAAATACCAAGGTAAGAACAATAACAATAACTCTGTTGTTCTTGCTTTTGTTATGGTAGTGCCTATGGACAAACCAAGAAGGAGAGAGCTCCATTGTAACAGGCACCATATAACTTCTCTTATGACATTTCTATTTTATGTTGTGTCTAAAGTCAGGAAGAAAATATTTTGTTTAGCTCTAGTTTTGACTGAAGCTGTGGGCTGGTTTTCAGTCACTCTGCAGTTGGCCCATCCCTAAAAGAAACAGAAAAAAACATGACAAGTTTTGGAAAAAGAATACCTCTAAAAAGTAAGTTTTCAGAGTAGCAGCCATGTTAGTCTGTATCCACAAAAATAAAAGGAGTACTTGTAGCACCTTAGAGACTAACAAATGCATCTGATGAAGTGAGCTGTAGCTCATGAAAGCTTATGCTCAAATAAATTCGTTAGTCTCTAAGGTGCCACAAGTACTCCTTTTCTTTTTTCTAAAAAGTAAGTTCACTGGAATGTGACAGTGACTATTTTCTGAGTCAATACATATAAACTTTGAAAGACTGACATTGTTAAAATTACCTCAGTTTTGTCTCAAAAGGACACACTCTAAGGATAACTCTCTCTCTACTGGATTAGTTCTAAATGCACTCTACCACTCAGAATTGATTGTGATAGAATCCTGGAGCATCCCAGCATACAGAGCCATGGGATATGCCCCCAGCCACACATGGACAAGTGAAGAAACAGTGAGGACACAGTAATGGGGGTAGCATTTTGTTGTGGGAATGTTAACCCATGTGCTCAGATCCAGGTACCAGGCACCTGAGCTCACTGCACAGTGCAGACATAACTTTGAAGAGAGATTTTGGGCCGAGTGTTGGCTGAAAGGTGGTTGAAGCTGTCAGCAAAGAAATGGTCTCTTGCTGTTTGATTCCTGCTTTGTTCAGGGAAACAGTACTCTATACATTCTTTGTAAATAAACAGGATTGCACTTGGAAGAAACACTTGACTCCATCATCAATTTCTCCTCTTATTGGAAACAACACACAAGATCCCGAATGTTGGCTACCCGCCGGATTAAAAAGTGGGTAACAATATGATAGCATGATAGAACCGTTGGGTTAGAAGGGGACTGCAAAGGCCATCTAGTCTAACCCCTGCCAAGATGCATGATTTGTTGTGTAGGATAGAATAAAGTGAGGATAGATATGGGCTAAAGCATTGGGGAGGAGGGAATTCAACCCATAACCAGGGAGTGCATAAAGAGATCCTGGGGCTGGCCTTTACTGCTATAATCTCCATTCATTCATGGCTGGAAGAGAAGGGGAATAGAAAGCACAAACTCTACTGCCTGAGGCCTGCCTTAAAAAAAAAAAAGAGTAGTTGTGAAGGAGGTGGGAAACTGAATGTCAAAGGATAGTAGTAGTGGAAATGCATCCGATGAAGTGAGCTGTAGCTCACGAAAGCTTATGCTCTAATAAATTTGTTAGTCTCTAAGGTGCCACAAGTACTCCTTTTCTTTTAAAGGATAGTAGTTATCCCCTATGGACATGATGAACTGCTTAAGGGCAGAGTGATGTCTGGTGAATAGACTTGCCTGCAGGATTGCTGGTAAGGTGGGTAATTTAAAGGCAGAACACTGTGATAGACAATTTATGACACCAAAGGTTCCTTAGAACCACAAAAACCATTGAGAAGAGTAATGAATAAATGATCTCAGTTGAAATCACAGACTTAGCACCACACGAGGCAGCTTCTAGAAAGAATTAGGAGAGGCAATAGATTGGATGATTTTAGATATTTATAAGACACACATTGCGAAAGAGGGCTATTCAGAGAGATTAGCACCTCATGGAAATGTGATCAAATCTTCAGCAGTGGGTTGCAAAAGAATATAGGACTATCTCATGAAACATTATGTAAACAAATGGATGCCTATCAAATTTAAAAAATGCGCTGATTTGGAAAACAAGATTTCCCAACACTATTTAGTTTTGCCATTATCATTTCCAATCAAAATACACAAACAAAAATAAAAACAAACTTGGAGTTTCATCCCCAACTTTCTTGCAGCGTTTTGGACTTTTTTGGTTTTTTTGTTGTTTGTTTTTTAAATGGTTGGTAGGTATTTCAACATAATGGAAATTCCTCTGATATTAAAGTGATTCATTATAAACCTCGGTTTTCAGGATTTACTTAGTATCTTAGCCATTTCAAATGAATGAAATGGATATATCATCAGTGCTTTATTAGTCAAAATGTCCTACTGCTTTACTGTAACTATAAATCTCCCCTTAACCTGGGACACTCAATCTCTAACCCAGAGGAATTTCAACCAAACTCCTGGATCCAGACAACAAAAATTTGAGAGATTGTATTCAGACACTGGCCCCTTGATCTGTAAAAGTTACAACCAATACCCTGTATCTAAATCCCTCTGAGTATTAGAAAAGTTCAGTTTTTGTTTGAACTAATAAACATTATCTGTGTTAATAGGAATTTATTACTCAGCAGCTCAGGATAACACCTGACGCTGCTGAGAAGAGTACAGACAATCCTGAAGTTCTTTTCTTCCATGTGTTATTGGATTTAAATAGGAAATGCACATTACCATTAATGACAGGTTTCAGAGTAGCAGCCGTGTTAGTCTGTATTCGCAAAAAGAAAAGGAGTACTTGTGGCACCTTAGAGACTAACAAATTTATTAGAGCATAAGCTTTCGTGAGCTACAGCACACTTGCATCCGATGAAGTGAGCTGAAGCTCACGAAAGCTTATGCTCTAATAAATTTGTTAGTCTCTAAGGTGCCACAAGTACTCCTTTTCTTATTACCATTAATGTGAGATGTGCAGTAAATCCACCATATATCAGTGGTAGAACAGATCCCTGTGAATGTGATAGGTTTGTAAGGAATATTAAGGGATGCACTTGTCATTTGAACAATTAATTTGTGATTCTGTTTTGCTTAGTTGGTTTGACTTCCACATTTAGATATTTACCTTTTATGCAAAATGGTCCATCATATGCAGTTTTGGAACAGTCACAGGAGTAGCCATTGTATTTCTCAACACATTTCCCTCCGTTCTCACAGTACATTCCATAGCTGGTGCAGTGGCCAGAGCAACCAGGTTTCACCCCCAGTGTGACCTTTGCTCTCTCTTCCAAGTCTAGAGTCACCCCATTCATTCTTAAAGAGCGAATGCAACCCAGAAATCCTCTCTGTCCACCTGCAGCACCTGAGAGATAATGCAAAAATAATGACTCTAGAGTTAAACTGCGTTATTGCTGCTGTATATCAAATAACCCACTGAGCTGCCAACTACAGCTGGTCATATTGTAGGTTGGGATGTCTTTTAAAAGCCTAAAATATTAATTCATTTTTCATTATGCAATCAAATTGCAGTAAGTCTAAGCTTTCAGTCGCATTCTCAGATGGCATAAGAGGTATAGTTCCATTAGCGGAGGATCTGGCCCTCAGTCTCTTGACTGGGAGACTTAATTTCTTCTTTTTCCTATATATTTTTAAAGATCGTGTCTGGGGTAATAATAGGTTTTATGCTTGAAAACATTTTGGATTGCAACATTTTCCTGTAGGTTGATGATAATACATAGTAATAATAATGACGATAATCTCTTACATAGTATTACATTTTTTAAAGCAAAGTTTGGGAAATTGGGAGAGAGGTTTAGGCCTACACTTTCAAACTGCAATAGGAGGCACAGATGCTCAATCATCTCTGAAAATCAGGCTACTTATTTAGTTGTCTAGATATAGATTTTACATGTCCAAAGTAGAGCGATCAAATCTGAAAATGTGGGCCTAAGTGCCTTTCCCAAGCATACATGGCAAGTTGCTAACAGAAAGCCAGTGTTAGAACTCAGTAGTTCAGGCCCACGTTCAACCTTAAGTTCCTTCAATATGCTATTGTGAAATTCAGATTTATGGCACTAGTAGAGTTGACCCTGGTTATGATTCAGAGAGAAAAAATAGTGCAATCACAGACATTCAATTTTGGTAATACAGTCAAACAATGAACACCTCTAAAGATTTGTAATGTACCACGTAGGACAGACATTTTTGAATCTCAATGTCTATTGCCTAATTATTATCTGAATCCCTGCTTATTCTGACCCTTGCCATAACTGCCCACAACTGTGAAAATTTAAATAGATAAAAATCTGAAAAAATGATGAAAATAAACATGATCAGTTGTAATGATAAGAAAATAAAAATTGAATTCTGCCAAGCCTATTTATAGTTCCATTTATGCAGCAACAGACTTTTTATTTCAGATAATCTTTAACAATACCAAAAATGTTAAAGAAGAGACTGAGGTTGTGAATAATGACTGTACAACGGGGACACAGATGGCTGTTTCTATTCCACTGACAAGATCATATTTACCAAGGTACTGAAGGTTCTGTACATCATTTTAATTCACTTCTGTTGTTGAGCTTTCACTAAGATGTAAGGAAATAAGGTAAAGAATTTTTTTAGAGAGGTAGGAAAGTGCTTCTTTGCTCATCATTTCATGCAAACCTAGTCCTACCTCATGAAACTCACCATGTCTGCATTGTGAAGCCCCAAGAGCTAAAGAAGCATGAATCTTGCTGGAATAGCAGCCTTTTGGTACCCAAAATGCAGTGAAGGCTAGCAACATTTGAAAGTGGGTAGGCAAACAGTGAAATGTGTATTTGTTATATGGTACAATACTATTAAAATTCAAAAGCAAAAGGTGGGTGATGGGGTGTCAGACTGGAGGGTGAATACAGTAAATGAGGGAGGGGAGATCAAATCTAGGTAGGGTGGAGTTGCTATTCATATCAGAGAGATGCCAGCTAAACAGTACTACTATAAGCTTCCTTCCCTGCATGGCGTTCCCAGGCCTCTTTCAGTTCCTGGCTGAATAGCAAGGTAGGAGATCCTTTGGAAAAAAATATCTGGAAAAAGGGTGCTTGCCTGCCTGAGGCTTGAGCTACAAATAAGGAAGGAGCAATGATACTAGGGTACCACAGCAGTACTTGTTTCTCTAAACTGGGTCACCTTCCTTCTATAACCTGCATTGCTTTTCATTCTGTACCCTATCATCATTAAGTGCTTCTGGAAAGAAGCCTGATATATTACTGTAACTGCCACCAATGTGATGTGGCTGGAATGGAGTAACTAACCATTGGGGCCTGTTATTTCTTCTGCTACTTACCAACATATAACTGGCTATACAGTTCCAATCGTGTGTGGCCTTCCGTTGGTGCCTTCCGGATCTCCTGTGGCAGTTGGTCCACCCGCAGACTGGCCTGCTTGACATTTCTCTCAGCGATGACTCGATGCCATTGGTCATCATTGAGTGGGTTGGGGGATATGACAATGATCTCCACTGGGCCATTTCCAACATCAAATGAAAAGGACACTTCAATAGCAGCTGAAATACCAGAGGGGAGAAAATCCATCAAAGGTTCAAAGTACGATTGTTTATATCTATTACTCAGGAAGCCACCTGGGGACTCGTCCTGTAAAATCCTGAATGCATTCAAATCCCCTGACTTCAATAGAAGCTGATAGTGCTTAGCACTTCTCAGGAGGCCATTATGAAACATTCCTATGGAATTTAAACAAATTAAACAAATCTGGTTCTACAGAAAATTAACCGGGTTCCATCAAAATTACTGTATAAATATTAGAGCCGGTTAAATAATGTTTTTTTTGATAGAAAATTTGTACATAAAGGAAAAAATAGTGTTTGTGTTGACATTTTCAGCAGGAAATTCAAACTTTTCATCAAAGAAAAATAGCTGTTTCTGGGTTTCAGTTTTCCAAGTAAAAATTATTTTTTTTAGAAGAAAGAGAGTTTCCACCAAAAATTGTTTAGCTGAAAGCCTAATTTTCCACGGAAAAATGTTTTGATGGCAATTTTTCAACTAAACCTAATATATATTTATAGATGGTAGTAATGAATGATGGCCAGGAGTTTTTTAAATTACCCTACAGAATTCTTAGGCGGATTAAATTATATTGGATGGTCCAAAAATGTACAGAGACTTTATAAATTTCTATTATACTTGGTAGGACTTTTCCATCTGGTGTTGCTCAGCAAAGCACACGATTGACACTTATTACTAAGGAGGGCAAAGTGATTAATGAGGAATAGATCACTTTTGATGAGAAACATAATCTCAAATTGCCTGCTATGATTCATCTAGGTTCCCTTTTTACTGTAAAATTATTATACAATGGCAGAAAACCAGTTCAAAGAATTATCAGAAAATAGATTGCTACTGATAGTATTCACAAAGGAGGATTTAACCTAGATGTAGAGACAACTGGGTTTTCAGTCTATTTCATTTTTTTTAGGTATAAAAGAATCCATGGAAAGCAACTTCTGGCAGCTGTGTCATCCTTTTAAGATAATTCGTATGCACGATAGGGCTATAAAGGGATCTAGTACAGTTGTGCCTCTCATGTTGTGCATAATTCACTTCCAGCCTGTCTTGCAAAACTTTACTCCCAGACAGGGAAATTCCTTTTGATGGGCTAGTAAAATAATCATTATTACCTATCAGCCGACTAAAAGGAGAACAAATACTTTTTGTGCCCAGGCTAGTACATTTTCATGGTGCTTTTTGCAAGGCTGAATCAAACTGCAGTCATTTTTGTTTTTGTACCACATCCCAAAAAAGATATCTCATGAATAAGCATTTTTCATAATCATGAATGCTTTTTTAAACAAAATTTGCTGCAAATATCTTACTTATTTTTGTCCCTCCCCACCCCCTTTTATGGAAAGAGATAAGTTTTGAAGGAGAATTATACAGGTGTTTAGGTAGTGAAATATCCATCATTCTCAGCTACCTGCAATACTATTTCCTCTTTTGAAGTGACCACCTCTCATGGCCCCTCAGCTCAATCAGTTTGCCTTTGTTTGCTCAGGACTTGGCTACAGAGATTAGTAAAAATGTTTTACTCTGATGTGGTGAAGTCTTCAAGCTTCTGGGGGTTTGGGATATAAGGTTAGGGCAAATTAGAAACTAGAACCAAATCTATATAGTCATTAGCATACAGGAAGCATTGCAGCCTGCCCTGAAGAGTGGTGACTTTGTCTCCACTGTGCTGCTCTGAAAAAAACACTTCATATCTCTGCACACTGTCTGTCTCCAACTCCTTTAATTGCTTCCAAAAGCGGGCTGTCTGCAAGGCTATAAGAGTGAGAACTGCTACACAGAGTGTTCATTTCATTCTCAGCCACTTGATGGCATTTTTGACATTGCCAGTGGGTGCCTTTGTGAAACCCCATCTAGTATTCAGTCACTGAGTCTACTTTTCAGAGTATCAGCCGTGTTAGTCTGTATTCGCAAAAAGAAAAGGAGTACTTGTGGCACCTTAGAGACTAAGAAATTTATTTGAGCGTAAGCTTTCGTGAGCTACAGCTCACCTTCATCAGATGCATCCGATGAAGTGAGCTGTAGCTCACGAAAGCTTATGCTCAAATAAATTTGTTAATCTCTAAGGTGCCACAAGTACTCCTTTTCTTTTTGAGTCTACTTTAAAAGTCTCTGAAAGAGACTCATTTGCTCTCAGTCTTCTGGTTGAAGGCAGCTGTCATTTTTTAAAAGAGATAATTGCAAATAGAAGGGGAGAAAGAGAGAGAGAGGTTGGGTAGGAAGAGATGAAGACATTTCAACCATAACGACCAGACTTGCACAGCTCAGCTTTAATCATGGTTGAAGATCAAGGTCTGCGTAGCAGCCTGAAAGGTTTCTTCTCTGTGATAATCGTATTTAAACACAAGGAAATTCATACTAATTGGAGGAAAATATTAACTGTGACTTTAAAGCATAAATATGCAGGAATAAAATTCATACTGGTTAGTGTTAAATTTTTAATATTTTACCTTGTAACTCGAGAGGGAAAAGAGTAAACATCTCAAAACAATGTACTTCTCATCAAAGATTTTTGTTGAGTGTGAAAGGGAAAGAAGCACCAGAAATGTATAGCATCCCTGGATTACACTGACATATCCCGAAAATAAATTTAACATAGGCCTCTCATAAAATATTGGAGAGTAAATCTGTATGCCAGTTTGCTGGCCTAAGAAAAGATGAAGTATATCAATACGTGCTTCTTAAAGAGTGGATAAAATTGCTCACAGGCTGCATCTTAGTAACTCCTACAAGCAACTTCTACTATTGGTTCTCATAGATAAGCAACATTATTTATCTGTTTTAATAAATTTCTGACTCCACATCCTAGTGTATATAGCCGTTAGAGGACTCTCTAACTAAAAAAAAATAGTATTGGGACTTTAACAGGGATGGGTGAACATGTTTATCTTAGATATCTAAAAGACTAGCAATTAACTGATTTTTTTAAAGCAAGTCTCCCTCCCATCATTCCTCTAGCTTGTCCCTGCTGAAAAATTACATGCTAGAGTTGACTCTCCCTCCCCAAAAACCCACAATGGTTTGGGGTCAAATTCATTGGGGTGACAGTTATAAGAACAGCAATACTGGGTCAGACCAATGGTCCATCTAGCCCAGTATCCTGTCTTCTGTGGCCATTGCCAGATGTTTCAGAGGGAAAGAACAGAACAGGGCAATTTCTAGTGATCCATCCCTTGTCATTCATTCCCAGCTTCTGGCAGTTGGAAGATTAGGGACACTCTAAGCATGGGGTTGCATCCATAATGATCTTGGCTAATTGCCACTGATGGACCTATTATCCATGAACTTATATAATTCTTTTTGAACACAGGTATACTTTTGGCCTTCACAACATCTCATGGCAATGAGTTCCACATGCTGACTGTACATTGTGTGAAGAAATACTTCCTTCTGTTTGTTTTACACCTGCTGTTCCTTAATTTCGTCAGGTAACCCCTAGTTCTTGTGTTATGTGAAAGGATAAACAACACTTCCCTAATCATTTTTCTTCACTCCAGTTATGATTTTATAGACCTCCGTCATATTACTCCCCCCTGCCCCAAATCCATAGCTTGTGTTATAAAGCAGGTTAGACTTGATGATTTAGTGGTCCCTTTTGGCCTTAAAATCTATGAATCAATCAGTCTCTTTCTTCACCAGAACACTTTCTGGTTTAGCTCTTATTTCACCATTCTTCTAGCTTGTACCTGCTGAAAAATTCCATTCTAGAGTTCTCTGCTTGATTATATTTGCTATGATGAGACTACCACTAGAGGAAGAGATGCTTACAGATGGCTGGTGTTCACAGGACTGCCAGCTCAGAGAAAGTGGTTTTCAAATGTATGTCATATAGGGGGGAAAAAGACACTGCAATCTTTTGGTCACACAGTTTTCCTTTATGCTCATCTGTCCTGGTTTTCACTGCTCATCTTCACAACTGCTACTTACAATTCTTCTTTTGCAGTCTGTTTCTCCTAGCTCCTGCTACATTTATAGTAGGGCTGTTGATTAATCGCAGTTAACTCAGGTGATTAAATCAAAAAATTAATTGTGATTAAAAAAATTAATCATGATTAATCACAGTTTTAATTGCACTGGTAAACAACAGAATACCAATTGAAATTTATTAAATATTTTGGATGTTTTTCTACATTTTCATATATATTGTATTCTGTGTTGTAATTGAAATCAAAGCATGTATTATTTTTATTACAAATATTTGCACCATAAAAATGATAAACAAAAGAAATAGTATTTTTCCATTCACCTCATAAAAGTACTGTAGTGCAATCTTTGTCATGAAAGTGCAACTTACAAATTTTTTTCTTACATAATTGCACTCAAAAACAAAACAATGTAAAACTTCAGAGCCTACAAGTCCCTCAGTCCTATTTCTTGTTCAGCCAGTCACTAAGACAAACAAGTTTGTTTACATTTACAGGAGATAATGCTGCTGGCTTCTTAATTACAGTGTCACCAGAAAGTGAGAACAGGCATTTCCATGGCAAGTTTGTTGCTGACACTGCAAGATATTTATGTGCCAGATATGCTAAACATTCATATGCGCCTTCATGCTTCGGCCACCATTCCAGAGGATATGCTTTCATGCTCATGATGCTCATTAAAAAAAAAGCGTAATTAAATTTGTGACTGAACTCCTTCAGGGAGAATTCTATGTACCCTGCTCTGTTTTACCCACCTTCTGCCATATATTTCGTGTCTCGGATGATAATCCAGCACATATTCTTTTTAAGAACACTTTCACTGCAGATTTCACAAAATGCACAGAAAGTATCAGTGTGAGATTTCTAAAGATAGCTACAGCACTTGACCCAAGTTTTAAGAATCTGAAGTGCCTTCCAAAATCTGAGAGGGATGAGGTGTGGCACATGCTTTCAGAAGTCTTAAAAGAGCAACAGTCCAACACAGAAACTACAGAATCCGAACCATCAAAAAAGAAAATCAACTTTCTGCTGGTGGCCTCTGGCTCATTATAATGATAATGAAAATGAACATATGTCGGGCCGCACTGCTTTGGATTGTTATTGAGGAGAACCCATTATCAGCATTGATGCACATCCCCTGGAACGGTGGCTGAAGCATGGAGGGACATATGAATCTTTAGTGCATCTGGCACATAAATATCTTGCAACGCCAGCAACAACAGTGCCATGAGAATGCCTGTTCTCACTTTCAGGAGACATTGTAAACAAGAAGTGGGCAGCATTATCTCCTGCAAATATAAACAAACTTATTTGTCTGAGCGATTGGCTGAACAAGAAATAAGACTGAGTGGACCCGCAGGCTCTAAAATTTTACAATGTTTTATTTTTGAATGCAGTATTTTTTGTACATAATTCTACATTTGTAAGTTCAACTTTCATGATAAAGAGATTCTACTACTGTACTTGTTTTAGGTGAATTGAAAAATACTATTTCTTTTGTTTTTTTACAGGGAAATACTTGTAATAAATATAAATATAAAGTGAGCACTGTACACTTTGTATTCTGTGTTGTAATTGAAATCAACATATTTGAAAATGTAGAAAACATCCAAAAAATTTAAATAAATGGTATTCTATTATTAACAGTGTGATTAATTTTTTAATCATGCGATTAATTGCAATAAATTTTTTTGATCGCTTGACAGCCCTAGAATTTTCGACAGTGCTCATTGATGTATTAGATTGACTAAATCAATGGGTATTACATTTCCAAATGAAATGGTCATTTGAACAAATTAGTGAAAGCTTCTGTCATTTGACCAAATGACTAAGTTTGCCAGTATGGCTGTACAAAAATCAAAACAGAAAGAGGTTGATCTTCTAGTACCTTGAATCTTGTGTAGTCATTTGCATCTGCACAAAGGCAGAGCAAAGTGGGTATAAAATGCTACTATTCTGAGTTAGTAGCATCTAGCACATACTTTGCGTGGTGTAAACAATTATGTAAGGTAAATGGCAGTGGAATATCAGACCCAGTACCTTCCTAAGCATTCAGAGCTGGCTGACATTTTAGAAAATTTACATCCCGCGTGGACACATTCTGATGATAAAATATTGCACCTCTGCAATCAGAAATGAAATGAATTCTGCTAGATTTAGCATTTCTAAGTGATGTCACTATAAACTTATTTTTATAAATACCAGCGAGTCCATTGACAATATACTATTGATTCCTTGTCACACTGAAATTCTTGTTGCCTGGAGAAAGACAGAAGAAAAGTCTCTTCCTGAACTAGTAGATGTTATAAAAAAGTTTACTGAATTGAAAAACTGTCTTTAGTCTTTCTTTGAAAGGTACAAATTTAAATATAGATACAATTTTAATATAGTTTTAGCCTCAGAGTTTGGAAAAGATGATACTATATTATTTACAAGACAAACACACAATTACATTGTTTGTTTAGGAGGTTTACCTCTTAACACCCCATCTATGTTAAAGAAGGTTTATTTAAACCCCTTTGGAAATTCTTCAACCAAATGCCTAAGGCTTCTGAGCTATTCTTTTTATTCATTTATTCTGATAGCATCTTAAGCGTGCATTTTCACCTTTTTTAGTTATGAATTTTGAAGTGTTTTACAATACAACAAAACAAATCAGAGAGTGTCATAAATATAAAGGGAAGGGTAAACACCTTTGAAATCCCTCCTGGCCAGAGGAAAAACTCTTTCACCTGTAAGGGGTTAAGAAGCTAGGATAAACTCGCTGGCAACTGACCAAAATGACCAATGAGGAGACAAGATATTTTCAAAAGCTGGAGGGAGGGAGAAACAAAGCCTCTCTCTCTCTGTCTGTGTGATGCTTTTGCCGGGGACAGAACAGGAATAGAGTCTTAGAATCTAGTAAAAAATCTAGCTAGATATGCGTTAGATTCTGATTTCTTTAAATGGCTGAGAAAATAAGCTGTACTGAATGGAATGTAGATTCCTGTTTTTGTGTCTTTTTGTAACTTAAGGTTTTGCCTAGAGGGATTCTCTATGTTTTGAATCTAATTACCCTGTAAGGTATTTACCATCCTGATTTTACAGAGATGATTCTTTTTACTTTTTCTTCTATTAAAATTCTTCTTTTAAGAATCTGATTGCTTTTTCATTGTTCTTAAGATCCAAGGGTTTGGGTCTGTGTTCACCTATGCAAATTGGTGAGGATTTTTATCAAGCCTTCCCCAGGAAAGGGGGTGTAAGGGTTGGGTGGATTTTTGCGGGAAAGATGTTTCCAAATGGACTCTTTCCCAGTAATATACCGGTTAGACATTTGGTGGTGGCAGCGATAAAGTACAAGGGCAAAAGGTAAAATAGTTTGTACCTTGGGGAAGTTTTAACCTAAGCTGGTAAAAATAAGCTTTGGAGGTTTTCATGCAGGTCCCCACATCTGTACCCTAGAGTTCAGAATGGGGAAGGAACCCTGACACAGAGAAAAACAAGAACAAAAAACACTGAACGTTTTATATCAAAGAGCTGTTCAAAGAGCATAAGGCATCTTATACAGTTGCAGTCTCTGTAATATTTTTTTATGATTATGCTTTCCTCTGTTTGAGTTAAACCCTCAGGGCACCTTATTTAATTTGTGGTGTGTGCAGCTACATCTGATTAATGTAAAATTGCAGTTAGATTACATGCGAGAACGGACAGGGTATTTGATCTGTTAAGAAATGTTGCCCCGCTGCAATGAGGAGCTGCTATGTATTTTATGAGGACATGTGTAGGTTGTCACATTAATTGCTTAAAATACACGTCTGGATAGTATTAAAATCATTTCAGTTTAATCTTTAAAAGATGCATTTAACATATTGTCCCTCTTCTGTGCCATTTTAGCTGGCTATTTCTAGAAAGGCATTCAATTATAATGCTGATTCCTTAAAGTGGACAAATTGGCATAAGCTCCAGCCCCCATGTCTATCTGTACGAAACCTGAATATTTGGATCAATCTGAATGATAAATTAAATATGTTACAATCTCTTCCCTCGCCCGTTGTTTTTCTAAGGCTACAACACATGTATCTCACGTATCAAAGAGCCTGATTAAATGGACAGCTGATTTTTTTGTTCCTTCATTATCCCCTATATTTGACAGGACCCATACTTTCTTAATGGTCTTTGCCCACCTTACTGTCTCTACCTTGAGCCCCTGAAGTGTGTTCTCCTAGTCTTTAGCTCTGTTCTTAGATGTGTGACAAATTGTGGTGTGCATCTGAAGCCATGTACAGAATTTGAGTATAGTGCTGGGAGGCTCAAGGCAAAGGTGGTGGTGGTGGCCTGAAGCAGATGGCAGAGAAAATTTAGGAAAGAGTCTAAGTAAAGGTAGAGCCATGCATTTAGTATAAAGGTGGAAAGGGCTGGGGACAGATGTCTTTTAGTGAAAATAGATCACTTACTGCTCTGGGATTCAAATGTTGGCACTCATTTCTATATGGAAGTCCTAGGGGACTTAGGTCAACTGCCATTGAAGCCAATGGGAGCTTTTTGAATGAGTTCAGTGAGAGATGGATCTGTGAGGGGCCTGGGATGCAGTGCTGGCCATTTGCGGAGAACACCGGGATCCATATCTCTATCTCACACTATTCATCCAGTCTGCTGAATGCATGGCTCAGTGTCTGGATGAAACTGGAACATAGATGAGGGCTTGTTGCTTGAAGTTCAATGCAGATAAAATTGAAGTGATGCTTATAGGTTGGGGGAAGGGACTGGAAGATATGGAAAGTATTATCTGTCCTTTTTACTGATGCCATTTGTTACCAGAGTTTGCAAGGGGATGCTATTGGATCCAAGCAGCAGCATTCAGGGCTGCCCTTTCCCCCCATTTTCATTTGGTGAGGAAATTATGACTGTTTCTTTCAAACACAAACCTTTCAATTACCGTCCCGGCTTTTTCCCAGCTCAAGATTGGATTATTGCAATGTGCCCTGCCTAAGGTTACCTTAAGACAAGCCAGAAACTTAAGCTAGTGCAGAATGCAGCTGCCCATGTAAGCAATGTATCACAGTGTGAAAAAAAGACATCTGCGCCGCAGAATGTTTGTACTGGCTGCCTCTTGATTTCTGGCTGGAGTCTAAGTTGTTGGTTTTGATGTAAAAGCCATACATGACCAGGTACATGTAGAGGTGTGAGATCACTTCTCTCCCTGTCCCATGCTATGGCAGATGTGATCAGCATAGGCACTCCAGCTGGAGACCTCCTGAGTTAAGAGAGGGGGCTGAGGGCCCTCAGCTTTGACCTATTCTTCCTTGCTGGTATGACTTAACCAGGAGTTGCTGAGCTACAGCTTCTTCATGCAGATATTTGTGGGGAAGGCAGTTTTATTGAGGACTCAGTTTTATGGTGGTAATTGAAGAGCTGGTTTCCATTTTGGTGAACTGTATTTTTAGTCTGTGCATGGATCGCTGTGTTCTGTCCCCCCAACCTGAAGCAAATACTCACCAGCAACCACACACCACACAACAGAACCACTAACCCAGGAACCTATCCTTGCAACAAAGCCCGTTGCCAACTCTATCCTCATATCTATTCAGGGGACACCATCATAAGGCCTAATCACATCAGCCACACTATAAGAGGCTCGTTCACCTGCGCATCTACCAATGTGATATATGCCATCATGTGCCAGCAATGCCCCTCTGCCATGTACATTGGTCAAACTAGACAGTCTCTACGTAAAAGAATAAATGGACACAAATCAGACGTCAAAATTATAACATTCAAAAACCAGTCGGAGAACACTTCAATCTCTCCGGTCACTCGATTACAGACCTGAGGGTGGCTATCCTTCAAAAAAAAAAACTTCAAAAACAGACTCCAACGAGAGACTGCTGAATTGGAATTAATTTGCAAACTGGATACAATTAACTTAGGCTTGAATAGAGACTGGGAATGGATGGGTCCTTACACAAAGTAAAACTATTTCCCCATGTTATTTCTCCCCCGCACCCCACCCCACCCCCCACTGTTCCTCAGATATTCTTGTTAACTGCTGGAAATAGCCTACCTTGCTTGTCACATGAAATGTTTTCCTCCTTTCCCCTCCCCCCCCGCTGCTGGTGATGGCTCATCTTAAGTGATGACTCTCCTTACAGTGTGTATGATAAAACCCATTGTTTCATGTTCTCTGTGTGTGTATATAAATCTCCCACTGTATTTTCCACCGAATGCATCCGATGAAGTGAGCTGTAGCTCATGAAAGCTTATGCTCAAATAAATTTGTTAGTCTTTAAGGTGCCACAAGTACTCCTTTTCTTTTTGGTAATCATCAAGTGATCCATCCCTTGTCGCTCATTCCCAGCTTCTGGCAAACAGAGGCTAGGGACACCATTCCTGCCCATCCTGGCTAATAGCCATTGATGGACCTATCCTCCATGAATTTATCTAGTTCTTTTTTGTATCCAGTTAGTGTCTTGGCCTTCACAACATCCTTTTGCAAGAAATTCCACAGGTTGACTGTGCATTGTGTGAAGAAATACTTCCTTTCATTTATTTTAAACCTGCTGCCTATTAATTTAATTTGGTGACCCCTAGTTCTTGTGTTATGAGAAGTAGTAAACAACACTTCCTTATCTACTTTCTCTATACCAGTCATGATTTTATAGACTTCAAGCATATCTCCCCTTAGCCGTCTCTTTTCCAAGCTGAAAAGTCCCAGTCTTATTAATCTCTCCTCATACAGAAGCCATTCTATACCCCTAATCATTTTTGTTGCCCTTTTCTGAACCTTTTCCAACTCCAATATATTTTTTTGAGATGGGGTGACCACATCTGCACACAGTATTCAAGATGTGGGCATACCCTGGATTTATATAGAGGCAACATGATATTTTCTGTCCTATTATCTATCCCTTTCTTAATTATTCCCAGCATTCTGTTGGCTTTTTTGACTGCCGCAGCACGAGTGGATGTTTTCAGAGAACTATCCACAACGACTCCAAGCTCTCTTTCTTGAATAGTAACAGCTAACTTAGAAGCCATCATTTTATATGTATAGTTGGGATTATGCTTTTCAATGTGCATTACTTTGCATTTAAAAACATTAAATTTCATCTGCCATTTTGTTGCCCGGTCACCCAGTTGAGAGAGATCCTTTTGTAGCTCTTCACAGTCTGCATGGGTCTTAACTATTTTAGTAATTTTGTATCATCTGCAAATTTTGCCACCTCACTGTTTACCCATTTTCCCAGATCATTTTTGAATATGTTGAATAGGACTGGTCCCAGAACGGACCCCTGGGGGACACCACTATTTACCTTTCTCCATTCTGAAAACTGACCATTTATACCTACCCTTTGTTTCCTATCTTTTAACCAGTTACCAATCCATGAGAGAACCTTACATTTTATCCTTTGACAGCTTACTTTGTGTAAGAGCCTTTAGTGAGGGGCCTTATCAAAGGCTTTCTGAAAATCTGAGCCCTGGTCTACACTAGGAGTTGAGGTCGAATTTAGCAGCGTTAAATCGATTTAACCCTGCACCTGTCCACACAACGAAGCCCTTTTTTCGACTTAAAGGTCTTTTAAAATTGATTTCCTTACTCCACCCCAGACAAGGGTATTAGCACTGAAATCGGTCTTGCTGGATCGAATTTGGGGTACTGTGTACGCAATTAGATGTTATTGACCTCTGGGAGCTATCCCAGAGTGCTCCATTGTGACTGCTCTGGACAGCACTCTCAACTCAGATGCACTGGCCAGGTAGACAGGAAAAAGCCTGCGAACTTTTGAATTTCAATTTCCTGTTTGGCCAGCATGGCAAACTGCAGGTGAGTACAGAGCTCATCAGCAGAGGTGACCATGCAGAGCTCATCAGCAGAGGTGATCATGATGGAGTCCCAGAATCGAAAAAGAGCTCCATCATAGACCAAATGGGAGGTACGGGATCTGATCGCTGTATGGGGAGAGGAATCCATGCTATCAGAACTATGTTCCAGTTTTCAAAATGCCAAAACATTTGTCAAAATTTCCCAGGGCATGAAGGACAGAGGCCATAACGGGGACCCGAAGCAGTGTCACATGAAACTTAAGGAGCTGAGGCAAGCCTACCAGAAAACCAGAGAGGCAAACGGCCGCTCCGAGTCAGAGCCCAAAACATGCCACTTCTGTGATGAGCTGCATGCCATTTTAGGGGGTTCAGCCACCACTACCCCAGCTGTGTTGTTTGACTCCTTCAATGGAGATGGAGGCAACACGGAAGCAAGTTTTGGGGACAAGGAAGATGATAGCTCATAGCAAGCAAGCAGAGAAACCTGTTTTCCTGACAGCCAGGTCCAGTTTCTCACCCTGGACCTGGAGCCAGTACCCCCCAAACGCACCCAAGGCTGCCTCCCGGACCCGCCAGGTGGAGAAGGGACCGCTGGTGAGTGTACCTTTTAAAATAGTATACATGTTTAAATGCAAGCATGTTTAACGATTATTTTGCCCTGGCATTCATGGCTCTCCTGGATGTATTCCCAAAGCCTTTGCAAAAGGTTTCTGGGGAGGGCAGCCTTATTCCGTCCACCACAGTAGAACACTTTACCACTCCAGGCCAGTAGCACGTACTCAGGAATCATTGTAGAACAAAGCATTGCAGTGTATGTTTTCTGGCATTCAAACAACATCCATTCTTTATCTCTCTGTGTTATCCTCAGGAGAGTGATATCATTCATGGTCACCTGGTTGAAATAGGGTGCTTTTCTTAAGGGGACATTCAGAGGTGCCCGTTCCTGCTGGGCTGTTTGCCTGTGGCTGAACAGAAATGTACCCCGCTGTTAGCCACAGGGAGGGGTGAAGGGTGAGGGGCTAGCCACGCGGTGGGGGGAGGCAAAATGCAACCTTGGAATGAAAGCATATGTGCTATGTATGTAATGTTAACAGCAAGGTTGACCGTGAAAGAGTGTACCCATTGTTCTATAAAATATGTCTTTTTAAATACCACTGTCTCTTTTTTTTTCTCCACCAGCTGCAGGTGTTTCAAGGATCACAGGATCTTCTCCTTCTCAGAGGCTAGTGAAGATTAGTAGGAGAAAAAAACACACTCGCGATTAAATGTTCTCTGACCTCATGCTGTCCTCCCACACTGACAGAGCACAGATGAATGCGTGGAGGCAGACAATGTCAGAGTGCAGGAAAGCACAAAATGACCGAGAGGAGAGGTGGCGGGCTGAAGAGAGTAAGTGGTGGGCTGAAGAGAGGGCTGAAGCTGAAAGGTGGCGGCAGCGTGATGAAAGGAGGCAGGATTCAATGCTGAGGCTGCTGGAGGATCAAACTAATATGCTCCAGCATATGGTTGAGCTGCAGGAAAGGCAGCTGGAGCACAGACTGCCGCTACAGCCCCTGTGTAACCAACCGCCCTCCTCCCCAAGTTCCATAGCGTCCTCACCCAGACACCCAAGAATGCAGTTGCGGGGCCTCCGGCCACCTAGCCACTCCACCCAACAGGATTGCCCAAGGAACAGAAGGCTGGCATTCAATAAGTTTTAAAGTTTTAAAGTGCTGTGTGGCCTTGTCCTTCCCTCCTCCACCATCCCACACGGTGCTTCTCTCCTCCACCACCCCTCCCTGGCTACCTTGGCAGTTATCCCCCTATTTGTGTGATGAATTAATAAAGAATGCATGAATGTGAAGCAACAATGACTTTATTGCCTCTGCAAGCGGTGATCGAAGGGAGGTGGGGAGGGTGGTTAGTTTACAGGGAATTAGAGTGAACCAAGGGGCGGGGGTTTCATCAAGGAGAAACAAACAGAACTTTCATACAGTAGCCTGGCTAGTCATGAAACTGGTTTTCAAAGCTTCTCTGATGCTCACCGTGCCCTCCTGTACTCTTCTAACTGCCCTGGTGTTTGGCTGCGCGTAACCAGCGGCCAGGCGATTTGCCTCAACCTCCCACCCCGCCATAAACGTCTCCCCCTTACTCTCACAGATATTGTGGAGCGCACAGCAAGCAGTAATAACAATGGGAATATTGGTTTCTCTGAGGTCTAAGTGAGTCAGTAAACTGTGTTCCACCAAATGCATCCGATGAAGTGAGCTGTAGCTCACGAAAGCTTATGCTCTAATAAATTTGTTAGTCTCTAAGGTGCCACAAGTACTCCTTTTCTTTTTTAGTAAACTGTGCTAGCGCGCTTTTAAACGTCAAATGCACATTCTACCACCATTCTGCACTTGCTCAGCCTGTAGTTGAACAGCTCCTGACTACTGTCCAGGCTGCCTGTGTATGGCTTCATGAGCCATGGCATTAAGGGGTAGGCTGGGTCCCCAAGGAGAACTATAGGCATTTCAACATCCCCAATGGTTATTTTCTGGTCTGGGAATAAAGTCCCTTCCTGCAGCTTTTGAAACAGACCATAGTTCCTGAAGATACGAGCGTTATGTACCTTTCCCGCCATCCCACGTTGATGTTGGTGAAATGTCCCTTGTGGTCCACCAGTGCTTGTAGCACTATTGAAAAGTACCCCTTGCATTTTATGTACTCGCCGGCTTGGTGCTCCGGTGCCAAGATAGGGATATGGGTTCTGTCTATGGCCCCACCACAATTAGGGGATCCCATTGCAGCAAAGCCATCCACTATGTCTTGCACATTTCCCAGGGTCACTACCCTTGATATCAGCAGATCTTTGATTGCGTTGGCTACTTGCATCACAGCAGCCCCCACAGTAGATCTGCCCACTCCAAATTGATTCCTGACTGACCGGTAGCTGTCTGGCATTGCAAGCTTTCACAAGGCTATTGCCACTCGCTTGTGAACTGTGAAGGCTGCTCTCACCTTGGTATTCTTGCGCCTCAGGGCAGGGGAAAGCAAGTCACAAAGTTCCATGAAAGCGCCCTTACACATGCGAAAGTTTCGCAGCCACTGGGAATTGTCCCAGACCCGCAACACTATGCGGTCCCACCAGTCTGTGCTTGTTTCCTGGGCCCAGAATTGGCATTCCACCACATGAACCTGCCCCATTAGCACCATGATGCCCATATTGACAGGGCTCATGCTTTGAGAGAAGTCTGTGTCCATGTCCTCATCATTCTCATCACTGCGCTGATGTCACCTACTCGCCTGGTTTCGCTTTCCCAGGTTCTGGTGCTGCATACACTGCTGGATAATGCGCGTGGTGTTTAATATGCTCCTAATTGCCAAAGTGATCTGAGCAGGCTCCATGCTTGCCGTGGTATGGCGTCTGCACATAAAAAAGGTGCGGAACGATTGTCTGCCATTGCTCTGATGGAGGGAGGGGCGACTGACAATATGGCTTACAGAGTTGGCTTACAGGGAATTAAAATCAACATAGGGGGTGGCTTTACATCAAGGAGAAACAAAAACAACTGTCACACAGAATGGCCCCCTCAAGGATTGAACTCAAAACCGTGGGTTTAGCAGGCCAATGCTCAACCCACTAAACTATCCCTCCCTCTGGTATTTCAGGCAGGACTGAATCTCCATTAAAGTTTTGAAGGTGCCCCTGACAGACTTCACCAAAACGATTGTTGGTCATTGATTTCATGGAGGGAGGAAGGGAGGGGGGAGCAAATGAATACAAAACAAATCTGGTCTATTTCTTGTTTTGATCCACTCCATCTATCTTTTACATCTTTGGCTGGCAGCAGACAGTGCAATAGGACTGTTAGCCATCCTCATCTCCTGCCTGCCCAGCTGAAGATGGTGCAATAGGACTGCTAACCATCCTCATCTCCTGCCTGCTCACCATAAGATGGTACAACAGGACTGCCTGCAGGACTAAAGAGAATGACCTGGTCGAGTCACTCCTAATTTAGTCCCTGTGCCCATGTGTGCCCAAGCGCTCCTGACCAACCTTACCGAGGCGGCCAAGAGCACCTCGGACACGATGACAATGGTTTTCAGGCCCTTTGCACCGTCTGTTGCCACAAGGCAATGGGTTGCTGCTGCTGTGTAGCAATGCAGTACCACGTCAGCCAGCACCCAGGAGACATATGGTGTCAGTGAGTGAGCGGGCTCCAGGCTTGCCATGGTATGGCGTCTGCATAAGTAACTTAGGAAAAAAGGCGTGAAACGATTGTCTGCCATTGCTTTTACGGAGAGAGGGAGGGCCTGACAACATGTACCCAGAACCACCCACAACAATGTTTTTGCCTCATCAGGCATTGGGATCTCAACCCAGAATTCCAATGGGCGGCAGAGACTGCGGGAACTGTGGGATAGCTACCCACAGTGCAACACTCTGGAAGTTGACACTAGCCTCGGTACTGTGAAAGCACTCAGCCGAGTTAATGCACTTAATGCACTTAGAGTATTTTGTGTGGGGACACACACAATCGACTATATAACAACGATTTCTAAAAAACAGACTTCTATAAATTTGACCTAATTTCGTAGTGTAGACATACCCTAAGTACACTATATCCACTGGATCCCCTTGTTCCACATGCTTGTTGACCCCCTCAGAGAATTCTAGTAGATTGGTGAGGCATGATTTCCATTTACTAAAACCATGTTGACTCTTCCTCAACAAATTATGTTCATCTATATGTCTGACAATATTGTTCTTTATTATAGTTTCGACCAGTTTACCTGGTACTGAAGTCAGGCTTACAGGCCTGTCATTGCCAGGATCACCTCTGGAGCCCTTTTTAAAAATTGGGGTCACATTAGCTGCTCTCCTGTCATCTGGTACAGAAACTGATTTAAATATTAGGTTACAGACTACAGTTAGTAGTTCTGCAATTTCACATTTGAGTTCCTTCAGAATGCCTGGGTGAATACCATCTGGTTCTAGTGACTTGTTGGTGTTTAATTTATCAATTTGTTCCCAAACCTCCTTTAATGATACCTCAATCTGGGACGGTTCCTCAGATCTGTCATCTAATAAGAATGGCTCGGGTTTGGGAATCTCCCTCAGATCCTCAGCCGTGAAGACCGATGCAAAGAATTCATTTAGTTTCTCCACAATGGCCTTATCGTCCTTGAGTGTTCCTTTAGCACCTCGATCGTCCAGTGGCCTCACTGGTTGTTTAGCAGGCTTCTTGCTTCTGATTTACTTAAAAGGTAATAGCAACATTTTTTTTTGAGTCTTTGGCTAACTGTTCCTCAAATTCTTTTTTGGCCTTCCTAATTGTATTTTTACACTTCATTTGCCAGTGTTTATGCTCCTTTCTATTTTTCTCACTAGTATTTAACATCCAGTTTTTAAAGGCTGCCTTTTTGCTTCTCACCGCTTCTTTTACTTCGTTGTTTAGCCACGGTGGCTCTTTTTTAGTTCTCTTACTATGTTTTTTAATTTGGGGTATACATTTAAGTTGAGCCTCTATTGTGGTGTCTTAAAAAAGTTTCCAGGCAGCTTGCAGAGATTTCACTTTTGGCGCGGTACTCTTTAATTTCTGTTTAACTAACCTCATCATTTTTGTGTAATTCCCCTTTCTGAAAATAAATGCTACCGTGTTGGGCTGCTGTGGTGTTTTTCCTGCCACAGGAATATTAAATTTAGTTATATTATGGTCACTATTACCGAGTGGTCCAGCTATATTCACTCTTAGACCAGATCCTGTGCTCCATTTAGGACTAAATCAAGAATTGCCTCTCCTCTGGTGGGTTCCAGGACCAGCTGCTCCAAGAAGCAGTCATTTAAGGAGTCAAGAAACTTTATCTCTGCATCCTGTCCTGAGGTGACATGTACCCAGTCAATATGGGGATAATTGAAATCCCCCATTATTATTATTGAATTTTTTGTTTTAATAGCCTCTCTAATTTCCTGGAGCATTTCACAGTCACTATCACCATCCTGGTCAGGTGGTCGGTAATACATCCCTACCACAATATTCTTATTATTAGAGATTCTGTGGTACAGTTTGATTCATTTATGATTTTTACTTCATTTGATTTTATGCTTTCTTTCACATAAAAGCTTTCTTTAAGCACCAATATACTCTTCCCCGCCGTTCCTGGTATATCTGTTAGTGCTTCCAGGATGCCTGCTTTGTATAGAGCTCAGATAAAAGCCCCTTTTCTTGTTGTTTCTTAGTGTATAGGGAACTAATGGAATGCAGTTGCTATGTGGAGTCATTTCATGAAGTGTGCAGTTACAGCTGCGTTATTTTAACAATACCATTATCAGCTTGGACCACTCACTGCCTGCCACTCTGCAAGGGCTAGGAAGCTGCACCAAGAAATAACAAATAACTATTAGATGGCACCATTTTTCTTTCCAGATATAGCTTTTTTGATTGGTCAGAGAGCCATTATATTTCCTGTGTCCCACGTCTAGTCATGCACCCTACCGTACGCATTATGGGTTTGATTGTGCCCTTAATGCACAGTCCTAAGTAGGGGTGGTACAGAGTCACACTCCCTCCCCGACCTTTCCTGTGTGTATGAGCAGGCTGTAGCATGGCCCTGTCTTCTTCCTGTCTCTTTGGGGAAATTTGCAACTGTCAAGAAAGGAGTTCCAGCACTCCCCAAAACACAGAAACTGCCTGCAATTTTAAGTGGCCACAAATGGAGTATGTATGATGGCCTGGGAGGGACAGGCTCCTCACCCATCTGACTGTGCGTGGGTACATTCTAATTCTCCATGACATCTCCATTGGCAGACGAGTACTTTAAGCAAATAGAAATGTTCTAAGAAGGCAATAATTACACAACAGTTCTATGTGGAGAAGAAGCAGAGTTCTAATACAGCGGCCTTACTCATAACTGGAGAGCATATGTGTTGGAAATCAATATAGGGAGGGTTTGTTGTTGTTATTGTTTAATAAAAGCCCTTTGCTTAAATAAATAAAGAAATAATATATTTTTAAAAGTCCTATATAGTGGCTCAGTCTAGTTAGAATTTAATGTTGCTTCAGAAAATGAAAATATTAAATTTAAATGAAAGTATTAAATGTTTGTGTTAACTTGCTTGTCAAAGGATATACAATACACCCAAAGGAATTGAATTGTTATTTATTAATTATGTATGTTACGCTAGATGCTTTTGTAGAAAAGAGGCTTTTCAAAGAGAGGTTTATATATTTTTATAATATATTTTTAACATAATGTTTAGCTCACTTAGCAATTTTCATCAAAGCACTTTCCAAAGGAAGGTAAATAGAGGGATCCCTATTTTGTGGATAGGGAAACAGAAACACAGAGGGGTGAAGTGACTTGTCTGAGGTCATACAGGGTACATCTACACAGTTTGTTTCTGAGCCCGGGATGAGAGGTTCTGACTTATGGGGCTTGTGCTACCAGGCTAACAATTATTTAGCCACTGAAACGGCTTTGGTGATGTCACACTAACAACTGCCTGAGGGTAAGGGAGGGTCCTTGTCTCAAGGGAAAACCCAACCAGGGGAATCAGCGATCAGACAGTATTGTCTTGGAAGAGTCAGCCTCCAAGAGGCCCAGCAGGCCACCAAACCCTGGACTGACACCTGTTGGGAAACCCCAGCTTCTTAGTTCCCAGACTGGACAAAGGCTCAGGGTTGGCACCAACTTGGCCAGCAGTGGAGGGTTACTTTTCATGTGGGCACCCGATCACTGGTATCATGAGTGCCCAGGTATGGAGTGTGGTTATAAGCAATTTTGCATTGCAGAAAGTGAACCCTAGCTAATGTAATGGTCCCTGTTCAGATCAACTTGTAAAAGGTAAATGCTCTGGAGAATAAACATTCATTCTGTTTGTCCTCAAAACATGTCCAGGAAGGCAGGATGGAGAGATTTAAGTAAAGATGATTTAAATAATTAATTTTCATTGTGTTTTAAATGACCCAATTTAAAAATATTTAAATGAGGTTGAGGCTTTGTAAAATGAATCTGAAAATGTATGATGTTATTAACTTATAATTAACTATTTTTTTTAAAATAATCACTACTAATAGGATGTTATTTGAATTTTACAGAAATTACTAAATAGCAAAAACAAACAAATAAAATTAAGTCCCTGATTGAACAAACAGTTAAGCAGATAGCTAATTTTACTCACATGAGTAGTTCCACTGACCTCAAGTAAGTTAATTATGTGTTTCAGAGTAGCAGCTGTGTTAGTCTGTATTCGCAAAAAAGAAAAGCAGTACTTGTGGCACCTTAGAGACTAACAAATTTATTTGAGCATAAGCTTTCGTGAGCTACAGCTCACTAAGTGTAAGCTGTAGCTCACGAAAGCTTATGCTCAAATAAATTTGTTAGTCTCTAAGGTGCCACAAGTACTCCTTTTCTTAATTATGTGTGTAAATGTTTGCAGTGTTTGGAGCTAACATTTTATTTTTATTTAAAAGTCCCTATTTTTATTGAAAGCTTTTTTCTTAGTGACAAAAATCTTTGTTACTTCAAAACAAAATTGCTTCAATGTAAACAATAAAAAGTTATTTAGACTTTAATTAACAATGTGACTATGCCTATTTCTATACACAGGCCCAACGTTAGGTTCTGAATGGTGGGATTTTCTGAAGTACCTAAGTGACTTAGGAGCATGGTCCCATTGATTTCAGGCTGAAAATCCTGATGGAGGAGTGTAGCTTGGCTGGTGCATTTCAACTTTTTTGATTTGTCAAAGTTTAATATATTGGAAGGTGATATTAGTTGCAAATAGAGGGCCAGGGTATTTTCTATTGATGTAGGATTTGAATAGTGCTATTCTTACAGTAAAGATGTTAATGAAGCCTTGGCATTGCTATTTTAAGCATAGATGAACATTCTAAGTGTGAAACTTTTTCATAGAAAAATCTCTGTAATATCTGAAATTCTATTAAAAGGGTGTAAAAATGGGAAGAAAGTAAAGAGCTAGCAAATTTGTAAATAAAAATATTGTGCTCAACTACACTTTTTTTCCTCTTTAATTTTTTAAAAATTTTATCCACCCTGCAGTACAGACAGGTACAAAGCAAACTTTTCCCATAATGAATCTCAGTTGTGTTTTGTAGTCATGTAAGAGCTAATTTGGTCTCTATGTAAATAAAGTCCTTGGCCCATCAGATGAGACTGACAGCAAAAGGTCCAATTATTTCAAAGTAGTGGTAAATGCACTCATTTTATCTACCTAAGAAGGATGAAGGGCTTAGTCAGCACTGAGAGTATTTGAATGCATGATTCTAGGAAAATGATATATTCTAAAACTGGTGCTTAGACTAAGCCCCTAGCAAAGATTCTCACAACCTATCTTTATCAGGAGACACTTTCAACTCACATCTGTTCACATGTAATCAAATCCAGACATGCAGGAAACCAAGTTCACTCATCTTAACATCATGACTAGACAACAGAAGCTTGTCTTTTCTTAATTTGCCCTGGGCCCAATTATTCTTTCCATTATTAAGACAGAAAACAAAATACATGGTTGGGTGCACATCTCCATAGATGCTTTGAGAATGAAGCAAACACTCTCGGACAGGAACCTTGTGATTAACCTTGACGCTAAGTCCCGACTGAAACAGAAGGTTTTACATTCAAATTTGTTGACTTTAACCTAAAAAAAATCTCAAATAGCAGGAAACTGCAAACTACAAATGGAAATACAGGAGAAAAGATTCAGTGTGTAAAGCATAGCTGGTACACTATTATTTGTATTACCATAACTCCTACTGGTCCTAATCATAGACCAGGACTTGACTGAATGATTCAGTACTGTAAATGTTTATTTTTGTAAAAATATCAGTATACAATAAAGCAGCTGGATTTCCAGCAGTCTACACAAATTAGATTGAAATGAAAATAACCTGTGGTGAATTAGCTAGTGGTTTGGCTAGAAACTGTTTGCCATATGCTGTGTTGGCCCATCACAGACTGAATCAGAGTTAGGAAGAGCTATGCTAATGTTTTGCCAAGTTGTGCATCCTGAGATGTGCCTTTTCTGCTTTCTGCTTTCTGCTGGCAAAAAATGGCCCTAAGGTTGGTATATTGAGTCAAGGGAAGATCACCCCAGTGTCTTAGGTTGGTATAATGTTGTGGGGCCAGCTTGTCCCTATGTCTAGCTGATCAATGACTGCCATTGACATCTTGGTAGAGCACACAGAGCAGCCTCTATCTTACCACTAACCAAGCCAGTTGGAGTGGAGCTAAGTTTCCGCATTTGAAAGTTAACTCTTTTCTGCATTATGCATATCTGAGATGCAGTCTTATCTTTAAAGGAATGGTGTGTACACTTCCCTCAGACATTTCTTGATCCGTTTGTTACTATCACATTTTATTGGGCTGGAGGAGAATTGGTTCATGATGCTGGAAAGCCTCTGTATCAGAAATTTCCCTGAGGAGCTCAGATTTTTTTCAGTTACTTTTGATAGTTTTCTAGAGGTCCCAGGGATTAAGAGCTCCTTCAGTGTCCTATGCATCATTTGACATGTGGCTAATGCAGCATTTTCTCTGAAGGGGTTGATTTTTCAACACAGTGGCTTTCTGGTAGGAAAACCAAAAATACAATGATGAAAAAACTTAAAAAAAAAATACAGTGAAGGTCGCACAAGTTTCCCCATCCAGCTCAAGAAGATAAAGGGCTGGAAAAAGCAAGTCCTGTTTGCATAAACATACGGGACTCTAAAGTGTAGTGGGCAAAACTCATTGATATGGTGCGGTTCCATGTTAAGATGTCTTTGGAGGAAGAAGCTATGAAATTAATAATTGTTAAAAAGATAATATCCTCATCAGTCATGTGCTAGAGAATTTACGCTGTAGGAAGGAGTATTGTCTAGGCAGAAGCAGACAGACTTGGGAATCAGGGCTCTGGCTCTGCCACTGATTTACTGTCTGACCACTGACAAATTACTTAAGGCTCAACTGTATTGAGGGAGAGCAAAGGAGGCTTAATGCCATCTTTGTTCCCACCTACTAACCTCCTTAGACTCACCAGCCCTACTTTTGGAAATCTGCCCCATGTTTCTTAAGATTAAAAAAAATCACTCTTTCTGTTAACTTTATCTTGCAGCATGTCAACCTGTCACAGCCTCTTTTTCAGATCAGAGATTTTATTGGTGATTAGTCATAACCCATGTGGGCATAAAGATTTGGTTACTCCAGGATTTTTCAGAGTTTAAACATTGCATGTATGCCTTGATATCTTTGGTTATTTGAAATCGTTGATTCAAATAGTCATATCATAGTTTTTTCACTTATAGAACAAATATAGTATACAACACACATATACGCTTCAAATAAAATAACTAAATTAGGCATGTAATTTAAAAAGGCTTAAGATTTAGGTAATATATATCAGTGTTATTGTTTCTCCTGCTATGACTCCATGTCTCCATGATAAACAAGATGATTGTATTTCCAGGGTTTTTCCCTGCTAAGGTAATTTACAGATATAGTGAAAAGGTAGACTTGGACTTTGTCTTACATCACAAACAGCTTTTACCGGGCTGTGTGTTGAATGACAGAGGTTTCTTAAATCTCATCACCTTTCGTTTTTTGTTCTCAGTAAAAGTGGTGGAGAGAATATACTCACATTTCAGCTCAAGTTTGATGAAGTCTGTATTCCCCAAATTCTCAAGAAACACTCCATCAGGGGCTGATGTTTTGAAATAGAAAGAGATGTCTGCGCTGGTTTCCCCTTGGAACGTGGAGAAGTGAAGGTAGGATGATGGAGTAATGAAAGACGCAGCATTCCAGTAATTCCCTGTGGAGATGTGAGTGAAAAATTATGTCTTTCAGTGTTCCTTCCAAGCTGTCATTTACTTGTGTAACCAAAGTAAGAACAGAAGCTAAAGTTTCTAATGTCAAAGCATGTTACAGTGCTCTCTGTATGCAAAAAGAGAAATCATTCCAATTTTACCTTATTACACTTTTTTTATAGTTAGTTTGCTAGATATCAAAAGTTAGATGACATTTTGAGGACATTGTGAGGACATTTTCAAGCTCTTACCCCATGAGATACTTATCAAAATATATGTATTGTTCGTGTACATGGCCCCAATCCAACAGAGAAACTAAGTACATGCTTAACGTTAAGCATGTCAGTAATCCAATTTATGTCATGGGACATCAGGGCCATGGTGTATATGCAATTGCAAATGGCCAGTCATATACCTGCCTGGCCTTGCTCATGTGCATGCATACATTACTGCATGTATAACTTGGCTGCTTTCAAACTTATGTACACACTTGCATCCATCTAGCTATGTCTATCTTTTTCTTTTTGTTTTAATAACAGAAAAATACAGTAATTGAAACTGAAGATTACAGCTGGGATTCATTTATTTGATATGGTTGGACAATAGTTTCACTCTATGGAGTACCCCCTCCCCCGGTCCTCCCTAACAAACAGAAAGTGCAGTATGCACTGCTCCAGAGGAGCCCTGTATCATCACTTGCAGGACAACACTCTACTTCTTCCATGGATAGACCACTTGAACTATGCGTTCCTTCCACTACCATTCCCTGCTTTCCCAACAAGATGCTGCCAAGGGATCTGTGGGGATAGACTCCCTCACGCCTGAGATGAACCTTGTGGCAGAAGGTGAACTCTTTATTAAGTCATAAGAATGGCCATTCTGGGTCAGACTAAAGGTCCATCTAGCCCAGTATCTTGTCTTCCAACAGTGGTCAATGCCAGGTACCCTAGGGGGAATGAATAGAACAGGTAATCATCAAGTGATCCATCCCCTGTCGCCCATTCCCAGCTTCTGGCGAACAGAGGCTAGGGACACCATCCCTGCTCATCCTGGCTAATAGCAATTGATGGACCTATCCGCAATGAAATTATCTAGTTCTTTTTTGAACCTGTTATAGTTATGGCCTTCACAACATCCTCAGGCAAAGAATTCCACAGGTTGACTGTACATTGTATGAAGAAATACTTCCTTTTGTTTGTTTTAAATCTACTGTCTATTAATTTCATTTGGTGACCCTCTAGTTGTTGTGTTATGAGAAGGAGTAAATAACACTTCTTTATTTACTTTCTGCACACCAGTCATGATTTTATAGACCTCTATCATATTCCCCCTTAGTTGTCTCTTTTCCAAGCTGAAAAGTCCCAGTCTTATTAATCTCTCCTCATTTTTGTTGCCCCTTTCTGAACTTTTTCCAATTCCAATATATCTTTTTTGAGACAGGGTGACCACATCTGCACACAGTATTCAAGATGTGGGCATAACATGGATTTATATAGAGGCAATGTTATTTTCTGTCTTACTATCTATCCCTTTCTTAATGATGCCCAACCTTCTGTTGGCCTTTTTGACTGCCGCTGCACAATGAGTGGATATTTTCAGAGAACTATCCACAATGATTCCAAGATCTCTTTCTTGAATGATAACAGGTTTCAGAGTAGCAGCTGTGTTAGTCTGTATTCACAAAAAGAAAAGGAGTACTTGTGGCACCTTAAAGACTAACAAATTTATTAGAGCATAAGCTTTCGTGAGCTACAGCTCACTTCATCGGATGCAAATGCTGTAGCTGTAGCTGTAGCTCACGAAAGCTTATGCTCAAATAAATTTGAATGATAACAGCTAATTTAGACCCCAACATTTTATATGTATAGTTGGGATTATGTTTTCCAATGTGTATTACTTTGCATTTATCAAAAGTCGGGCCAATGTACAGGAGGTCCCACAGTCTAGGTCCAATTGCAGCCTCCTGGTGCTTCCTAAGGTGAAGTTCTCACCCTTCCCAGGTATGACTGGGGAAGAGAATGCAGATACTGCGTCTTGACGTGATGTGGGCTTCCCTGAAGCAATATTGGTGGTTGTCACTGACTGAGAAGGGGCATGGATAGGAAGAACAAATTGTGAAGCCCAGAGTCCTGGGCATAATCTAGTGCCCAAAATGGGGTGGAAGGGGGGCTTCCCAGGTTGGGGAGGCTAACTAACTAACCAACTAAAAGACACAAACTATTAGATAAAAAGAAAAGGAGTACTTGTGGCACCTTAGAGACTAACAAATTTATTAGAGCATAAGCTTTCGTGAGCTACAGCTCACTTCATCGGATGCATTTGGTGGAAAAAAAACCAAAACCATTTTTTCCACTAAATGCATCCGATGAAGTGAGCTGTAGCTCACGAAAGCTTATGCTCTAATAAATTTGTTAGTCTCTAAGGTGCCACAAGTACTCCTTTTCTTTTTGCGAATACAGACTAACACGGCTGCTACTCTGAAACCTGAAACTATTAGATAAAACTTTACATTCTAAAAAACTTCTAAAACTCTCTCTCTCTCTTTCTCTAGTCACAGATAAAGGAATAAAGCCAGTTTCCGAACCAGATGATGCAGCGGTGAGAAGGAACTGGAGAGGAGGTTGGTCCGCCCTTCCCTTTATCTCCTTGGTTGGAGTCAGGGGGTGAGCAAGGGCGCATGTGTGGACCAATGGACGCTGCTTTCAAAATTCTCCAGCTTTAGGCTCATGAAGCATATGTGTACCCACAGCGGAATATACATAGGGACCAGCATTCGAAGAGGGATGGTCGTTACATATTTAACATTGCCATTTCACTTGTCAGCACTGGCTGAGTATTAGTATAGTTGGTGCTCTGTATGTTTAATAGCTAAAGTTACTGGTAATGCAGCATAGTCTGACTTCTTGTCATTTGAGGTGCTTATGAGACTCCATGAGAATTTAAATTGACTATAACTGGAATAGGATTTTGGTTAAATACATTTGGGGATATTTTATGAGATCATTTTTTCCCTCTTCCAGTACTTGTCCCTCTTCTTTTTCCATGTTTTTCTGTCCCTGTGGAGGATGGAGAATGAGTGTATTTTAAAAAGAAGATAGGTTTAAAACATTGTAATGATTTGGGGGAAATCAGCAGTGCGGGGAGGAGAGAGGGCTTGACATGGTGGCCAATACCTTTATAACAGAAGGGGCACCTGTGTGGGACAACTAGATTGGTTGTATCAGCTGGTCTTCAGTGAAAGTAACTCCTGTTTGGCATTACTGTGTACCACGTTTAGGCAGATCAATTAGTTCCTGTTTGGGTACTTTCTATGATTTCAACAGACATTTGAGTCATTTTATTATTGTGGAAGGGACTATACAAGAAATGGATGCTCATTAGTCTTAGGTCTACATTTTTAAAAGTGCCTGAGTTATGTGAACCAAATGGATAATTATGCATGCAACTCCATTTTCCTTCCATAAAACTGTAATGGTTGCGGAGCTGCTTGCACCTTGTTCCCTTTTGGTCTCTCTGAGTGTAATCCCTCAGGTGCTAGGCCTGTTAGGAATACCATTCTCTCACTCACAGACTGGGACCTGGGTACCACACTCCATCTATGCCCACCACTTATTACTGTGTAGATGACTGAACCCTTGTGGATATCCCCATATGGTGATGAACAGCTGTCGAAAAACATGTAGGTTTATTGAACAACTAGAACGAAGCACTAGAGAAAATAATTTTAGAGTAAAAAGCAGCCTTCATATCTATCTAGACTCATCTAATCTTAATTACAAGCTAAGTTAGATGGGCTTCCTTCTTGAGTTCCACGAACAGAATAGACCCGACCTACATTCTGCTAACAAGTCTGGGAGCTCTTGGGACTAATTCTTGTCTTAGTTTGCCTTCCGGAGTGTCAATCTCCCTCTGCTCCCCTCCCTTCTCCTTTCCCCAGAAACTCCTGTTTCTCAAAGTTCCACCCTCCCTGTGTGAACCTGACCCTAATTTTCATGTTGCTGAAAGGCCCTTGCTATAGGCCCTAGGAAGGTCTTTTGCCTCAGACTGGTTTCTCCCACTCAGCCAGGCAGACCAACTAAGATGATGCTCATGTGATGCTTGCTCCATTGTTTGACCATTGATTCGTTCAACTTTAATGTCTTGTGTCTGTTGGGCAGTGTGCTGGAACTGTCTGCTCCCCCTGACACTCCAAAACACCACCCCAGAAAATGTATACATAAAACATATTTTGGGGTACAGCTCTATATTAACCCACAAGCAACCCCACATCAACACTTACATGAAAACAACTGCATGCATAAATGAAAACAACTGCATGCATAAATGCTGCTGGCACTTTGATTGACCCTAGAACTTTTTTTATTGTATTTTTCATTTTATTGCCAGGATACTCAGAGCTCTGGATGAAGATTCTCCGATGTGGAGTTTTAAATTTAACTAAATGAAATAAAACAGCCTCCCCTTTCTCCCTTAGTCTTGCTCACCCTGAATTGATCTGTGCACTTCCTAATTTGCATAGAAGAGAGTCTCTCTCCCACTTCTCAGTAAAGATAACCCTTAGACCGAGTGTTGCTATGCAGTCTCATAGTAAATAATTTTACTATTTTTACAAACTATGTTATACTACGTTTCGTCAAGATGTCAGAGACTGAGAGTTTAGTAGGATTGAAATAAGGATTAGAGAATTGTTGTGTGGGTTGTGTGTGTGGCATGTATGTTTATTAATTATTATTAATTATTACTATTATTATTATTTATTAGGGAAATAAACTTTGATGCTGCAGGACATAAGCCAATTACTGTCAGATAATTTGAACAAAGTTGTCCTGGTGGGTTGTTTCATAATTATTCATTACATGGCTTTCTGCTCAGTTTTTATTCTGCCCTTACTCAGGCAAAACTCCTATGAACTTCATATGAAATGCTGATTGATTTAAATTTTCATGGGAGTTTTTACCTGAGTAAGAATCTAGAACAAAACACTGAAAAATCCCAAGTAAAACATGAATATGACAAATAAAATTCAACATTCAACATTGAAGAGTGCAAAGTAAAGCAGCTTGGAAAAAATAATCCTAACTACATATCTACAATGATGGGTTCTAAATTAGCTGAAAGAGATCACCATAGATAGTTCTTTGAAAAATTCAGTTCAGTGTGGAGCAGCAGTTCTCAAAAAGGCTAACAGGGTGTTAGGAATTAATAGGAAGGGGACAGAAATAGGAAGGGGACAGAAAATAAGACAGAAAATATCATAATGCCATTATATAAATAAATGGTTTGCCCACACCTTGAATACTGTGTCCAATTCTGGTCTCCTAAATCTCCAAAACAATATAGTGGAATTGGAAAAGGTTTCAGAGAAGGGCAACAAAGATGATCAAGGGTATAGAATGGATTCCATATGAGGAGAGACTAAAAAGATTAGGGCTATTTAGCTTAGAAAAGAGACAACTAAGGTGGGATGTGATAGTGGTCTATAAAATCATGAATGGTGTGGAAACAGTGATCAGAGAATTGTTATTTACCCTTTCCCAAAATACAGAAACTGAAGGTCACCAAAAGAAATTAACAGGCCGCACATTTAATACAAACAAGAGAAAGTACTTTTTTCACACAATGTGGAACTCCTTGTCATGGGATGTTGTCATGTTGAACTAGGTTCAAAAAAGCACTAGATAAGTTCATGGAAGATAGGTCTCTCTGTGGCTATTAGTCAAGGTAGTCAGGGTGCAACCCTATACTCGGAGCAACCCTAAACCTCTGACTGCCAGCAGCCAGGAGGGGAAGACAGGAATGGATCACTCCAGCTGCCCTCTTCTGTACACTCCCCCTGAAGCTCTGGTATTGGCCTCTGATGGAGACAGGGCACTGGGCTAGATGGACCCTTGGTTTGACCCACTATGGAAATTCTTATGTCCTTATGATCATATGAGGGTGCCAAAGTACCAGTATGTATAAATGTAACATACCTCTTGCCTTCAGAGTATACAGATTGGTGCCCTTTTAAGACTGGTAGATCCATATGTTGATAACATGCAGTTATGGGCTTAGAGCAGTCAGCCTATTACCTTCTCCCTTGCAGTGACATTTACCAGCACTTTCTTAGCCAGCTCCCTTCTGTCTCTTCTTTCTTAGCATGATTGAAATTCATTCTCCAGCACCATCAATTTCCCTTTTACATTCAGCTCCCATTGAAATGGAGAATGGCAATAGCAGAACTGTAAAAGACCTTAGTGCTTTTAGCTCTGCTAGGCAACAGCACTGGAGAGCTAATGCTGCAATGTCAGGCCACCTTTATGTATTACAACAGACCAAAAACCTCCAGGGCCCTCATCTGCAGCAAAACAGATTTTATATCAAAATGATTATGTGAATAAAATGTAAGAATAGCCTCCTATTTCAGTGAAGATGGATGTGTGAATGGAAAACTGCTCTGTGCCGCAAAGTAATGGATTGAGAGTATCCATACAATTATGCTCAACTTATCAAATTTTTTCCTTCTTTTCTTTCATACTGGGAAAATAGGAATATACACATGTACTATAAAACACTGCTTCCATTACTCACATGAAGTAGTAACTTATTCTGCAGGAATTTCACTGGAACCCATCTCAGAGAGAGGCACTAGTCAGTGAGAGAAAGGGTGGGAGAATGCAGCTTGAAATGAGGTATGTGACATACTAGCTGATTTAAAGTGAGGTGGCAATGGTCTGATTAACTGTCCGGGTATGCAACAGCAAAAAATTCAAATTAAACTTTATAAAACAAGACCAACAACCACCTTGTCAATGCACCAGAGAACTTAATTCCCAAAGTCAGAAGATGAATGAATTATTGTTGGATTACAGCAAAGGCATCCATTCAAGCTTATATTACTCCCCACTGTCACCCTCTCCCCAAAGAAATATCTATATTAGATTTCCATTTTCAAGATAAAAACGGCCCTACTTCTTTAGGCCAAGTAACGAATGGTTACAAGTCTAAAATAAAACCTGCTGAGAATATCTAACCTCTAAAGAGGAGTTTAGATTTTAAAAATGGAAATGAAAATACATAAAAGCAGTGTTTTATAGTACAGTAGCGGCGTGTGTGACATTGCAAGCAATTCAGATTTTAGAGAGAATAAATGACAGGCATAATTTAGTTTTGAAAACAGTTCTCTGGAATAGTCTGGTGCAATTCCAGAGTCCGGTAGCAGTGTAACATAATGCATTTTGACCTCTTTTTGCTAAAATGGGCTCCTTCTAAAGGACAAGAGCTGTTAAAATTCAGAGAGATGAATAGAATCAGCCTGACATTCCACTTTCATCAGACTTTATTGGAAGTTCATAAGGATTTATCATTGCAGCAACAGAAGGTCATCAGTATATCCAGATGTAGATGAATAAACATCAACTACATCTGGTACAGGAGAACTGTAATTTTATTAGTAATTATAAGCCTCTTTGCTTTCCACACTGTTTTCCCCATCCAATGTAATCTTTGTAGGTTTGTTTTCTGAAAGTTCAGTGAGCGCTTCCTCACTAAAGGCGCGATCCTGAGAGGTGCCAACCACCTCCTGTGAGGTCCTGAGTGCCTTCAATTCCCATTAACTTCAATAACAAGCTCTCCTTCAATGTGATGCCAATGTTTCTCAACTTTGATCTGGTAGGACAACCTCTGCAAGTGAGAGGATGATTCCATCTCAAGGCACATTCAGTCCTTCCTCTCTCTCTCTCTCTCTCTCTCTTTCTCATTGCTGAGAATGCCAGCAAGCATGCCATTATTCCAATTTTGGTCGTGATTTCTGTGAACTGAACATTTGCCCCTTGGGACTTGAAATGAGGCTGAAAACAGCAGACTCCTTATTACAAAGAGTACCGTACAGGCCTTAGGTAGTAACTAACTTTTGGTCACTACAAATAAAGCTAGACTTAACCCAGTAACCCAGAGATGAAAGGCTCTATATCCCATTACCTTGTGCCACCTGATACCCCAGATTCTACCATCACAGATGAAGGATAAGTCAACTTCATTAACATTTTTACACTAACATTAGAGTGAACCAACCTGTCTCCCTCAATTTAGGGAGACATTTTGGAAGCAGACAAGTTATCAAGTGGCATAAGACATGTGACGCTGATCAATGGCTATAGTCACAGAGGCCAGCATTTGTATTACTCTGTCAATCATCACATTTGCTGAGTCAAAGGAAAGTGCAATCACATTTGTCAATGAAATGTTTGAGTCAATGACAAGTGAACTCAGTGATGCAGAAAGGCTTCCAGCACTTGCAGTGTTACTCACAAGCCCATTTAGAAAATCATTTTTCACAAGTCATGCCTCTTGGTCAAACCATATGATCACGATGCACCCCTTGTCATGGCTGGCATCATCATTTTCATCCGTCAGAACGGTGGAAGGTCCTGATTTGGCATCGTTAAAAAATGACTGGGTGTAATGTGCTGATGGAGCTTTAATGATGCATGTGAAGTGGTGATCTTTAACAGGAAAATTTTTTTGCAAATAACTGAACCTACAAACATCAGTCTGATCATCTCTTTGCTATCATCAGCATTGTGAGTAAGATTCCCCATTGTGATGCAGTTGTGGTGAACTTTAAGCACAAGACTCCGAAATCTTATTGCAGAATAAAAAGGTTCAGATTCTCCACTGACTTGCACCTGTGTAGTCCTTTTATAGCTGTGCAAAGTGACTGTAAGATGCTACCATTCTGATTTGGAAGTGTTGCACTCCCATTCCACACAGATTGAAATGACCCTGTGAGGTGAAAGGCGAGGGGGAATCAGGACAATCACATCAAAAGAAAACAAATAGTCATAATGAGCCAGATCCTCAGTGGTACTGGATAACACTCAACATAGCTGAAGTGAACTGTAGGGAAAGATAGCTCTCAGTCACTTTTCTCAAAAAGAAAAGGAGTACTTGTGGCACCTTAGAGACTAACAAATTTATTTGAGCATAAGTTTTCGTGAGCTACAGCTAAATTTGTTAGTCTCTAAGATACCACAAGTACTCCTTTTCTTTTTGCAAATACAGACTAACACGGCTGCTACTCTGAAACCAGTCACTTTTCTGTTTTTTATCTCATTAGCTGTTAGTCTAAACAACTCTCAAAATAGCTAAGAACAGCCATAAGATCCAAAACACCATGTGACATCACCCTCCCTTGCCCTCTCTGTCCCCGCTTGCATGCTTTTTTTGTGGTGGGAGTGGGGACCAGTGGTATTCAGCTCTATGTCACAAAAAGAATTTTCCCCTCTTAGGACCATTCTCAGTTGTCTTTTTAGGGTTGCTTTCCAGCTTTTTGTGTTGCCTCAAAGTAGCTGGAGACAGGGCCAAAGATCTGGCCAAACTATCTCACATACACCAGGCACTATCACTGATTGGCTAATATCTCAGAATTTCCAAATTTTCCCAAAGAAATTGGCAATCAGGTTTAAAATAACTAGTGACTGATATTCTGCTGCAACTGACAGGTGATTTAGTCTTGAGGTGCCACATAATTTATTCTTCAGGTCACGGATGCCAGGATTACCTGTTGCATAACAAAGATCTTTGTTGCATATCTTTCAATAGATATTTCCCTCTGAAGCCTGGCTCATTGATTCACTTCATTATGAATTAAATTGATACTGGCACCTGAGAAAATTTAGGTCACAGGACACGATAGAGTCATCTTCTTCTGCACTATTTGTAGATTTGTTTTCCAAAGATGTAGGATCTTATTGGCTTAGTGGGACCATGGCCCTAAGGTATTATTTGATATTATTTCTCAGAGGCACATATTCTAATACAAATTTATATTGCTCCTTTGCGTGTTCACAATACTTAACTTTTAAGGCTTCCTTTGCTCATGTTCCCAAACCCAAATCCACAAAGAAGTGTAAAACAGATAACGTCCATGTTACACATACAAAAAAAAAAAGGGTAAAGGTATGGTTTTCATTCCCCACTACATTACTCCAATTTTACAGTGTTGCAAATGTATTGTACTTCCACTACTCCATGGTACGCTTCTTAGCCATTAACATGTTGACACTCTGAGCGTCAGTATAAGTTATTGCAACCTCTTGCCCTATAGGTGAGCTGTGCCTAGGATCTCTGCAGAGCTGCATGTTGTGGCCCTTTACATGCCCTTCCCATCACCATCCCTGCTTTAGTAAGTCCCCTACACCCCAGCTTTCAAAGAGGTCCTTAGGAAGGAGCTTTATGGCTGACTTCTGCACTGCCTGTGTCGGGGGTGCCTGCCAGGCTGCATATAGAGCTTTTAGGTGCTCTTTGTGTCATTCTGGCCCTTTTACCCAGCGTACTGGATTTCATCCCAGATCTCCAGCACTAATGCCTCTGTTAACTAGAATCCAAAAATTCTGACTCTCTGCAACTGCCCATTACATATAAGAAAGTATCCATTTCACTCTTATATTCAGGACAGTAGACAAAAGAAAAAGAAAATGCAATACTGAGACAAGGCATGCTGTCTGTAAAGCTGAAGAACAATGGCAGAGCACTGAATTCCACAAAAGATTTGCTTTGTTTTAGGGCTTTGTTTTTGTTGTTCTGGTTTTTTTTGCAGGGGAAGGACAGTGCCTTTTTTAAGAATTTTTAAAATTACTTCTTACAAGGCTCGATCCTGCTCCCATTGAAGTCAATGGGAGTTTGGCTGGGAGTATGATACAGTGGGTCTACTTTAGACTAAAGTCTAGACTCTGGGTTATGTTTTGGGGTCTGTATTATCATGCTGTATCAACAGCAACATTTTCATTTTCAGACACAGGTCATTCTGAGCACTACAGTCCCAATTCTGCCATGAGCTCTCCACCAAGGGACCACTGTGCTATGTGTATCAGCACCTATATTCTCACTTTTCTGAGCGCTTAGATACCTCTTCAGCTAAGTATTTATGTATGTGCTTAAAGTCTGGAACATGCTTAATTCACTGAATGTGAATACGAAGCTATCGACAAAAATAAACTAAAAACTAAATCACAAGACAGTGTAAATAAATCTCCCTTCCATTCTCATGATGAGCTTCAACAGTGAACAAGAAATTACACTCGTCTATTTTTAAAGTATTCTTGTGACAAAGTAGTAATGTAATTGGCCTCTTAACTGCATTGGCTTTAATGCACCCACTTACTCCAACTCTGAATTTGTCCTGATGTCTTTCACATTATTGTTATCATAGGGATAAAGACATCTTGCATAGGGATGGGCAAATGGCTTTGGAAAAAAACAGGAATCAACCAAAACTTTTTAAGATTCAAAAAATGTTAACAAAGGCAGTTTTGGCAATCTAAAGAATCTAAAAATCATTAGTCGGGTTTAAAAATGGATGCGATTTTAAAAAAAGTTCTTTTTCTTTGTCTTCTGTTTTTTGGGCACTTGGGCAACACACATCTACACGTTTTTCTCTCCCAATATAATGGCTAGAAATTTCCTTAAAAAAAAAAATCTAACCTCAGAGTCTCATCTAGTCTTGTGATTGTGAGAAGGCTACAAGAAGCATGCCTAATTTCATACACTTATGATAAAATTACAAGACTTGGCAACACTACAAAGGCCTGCCAATCTTGGGTGCACATTTTCTGAAAAGTCCTTTAAAATTTCCGGCAGATTAAACTGATTGCGGTTTACAGAAATTTAATAAGGATCTATGGAAGTTCTCTAAAATAACCTGTAATAAAAGCAATAAAAAAATGGAAGCAATTGTGAACTAGGGGGTCTCAACACAAACAAGACACACAATTGGTTTCCTTTCTCTTATCTTACTTTTCAAAAGTTTAGAAATTATTGCACCAAAGAGTCATCCTTAAATTCAGTACAGTAAAGAAATGTTTCAAATGAAATATAAAGACAAAGAGAGAAAAAACAGCATTTCAGACAGCTTATATTGTGTGACACAGATCTGGAAAAACATGGGAAATTCACAGCTAAGAAGATCAAACTTCCAGAATAACTTGTGAAGATCTTTACTTTAAAAGGAAGGATGGTCTATGATTAAGGCACTGGGCAGGGATTGAAGAGATCTCAATTCAGTTGCTCAATTCAGTGGTACTGCCACTGTCTTAATGCATGACCGTGGGAAAGTTACTTATCACTCAGTGCTCAGGTTCCCATAGCTGTAAGACAGGGAAAATACATTGTTTCTCCCAACCTTTGTCAGCGCTGTCTATTTGGATCCTTATCCCACAATTAATTGTAACCACAAGCAGTGAATTACAAAATTGTGACCTTAGACTACAGCTAATTGGGCAGGGACTTTCTTCTTGTGTTTGTACTACGCCTAGCAAGATAGGGCCCTGACCTCAGTTGGTGTGCTGAGTATATTAATGAACTAATACATATGCATAGGAGGGTCACAGTCCCAGTAAGTAGTGGTCAGACATCTTGCAGACTGAGAGCAAGGCACTGACAGCACACAATGCAGCAATCAGCAACACACCTACCACTAGCAACTATGTCATAAATGCCATAGGCACCAACTCCATGAGTGCTCCAGCCCTGGAGCACCCACAGAAAAAAATTAGTGGGTGCTTAGCACCTACCAGCAGCCAGCTCCCCCAGTGCCTCCTGCTGAATAACTCCTCCCCCTCCCTCCCAGTGCTTCCTGTCCACCACGATCAGCTGTTCTGCAGCATGCAGGAGGCACTGAGTGGAGGGGAGGAGCAGGGACAGGGCTCTCTCGGGGGAGGGGGTGGAACTGGGTGGGAAGAGATGGGGTAGAGCTGGGGCTTTGGGGGAAGGGGTGGAGGGGGGGCGGGGCCTGAGGCTGAGAACCCCCGGGGAAAGGAGGAAGCTGGCAACTGTGATAAATGCTTAAAATAAAAATCCTTTGTTTAAAACAGTGAGGCCTGTATGTGCTACCATAATACAAATGATAATTATTTTCCATAACTATCTCCAAATGCATTATCCAAATGCACTTTTTGTTGTGTGAATGTGTTAAAATTTTTTTGGGACATTCCAACAAGTGGGCTTAGTGGTGTTAACACACAGCTAGTTGTTTGAAGAGCAGATGTATGAAGATCTAAAAACACTTAAAAAGCTAAGATGAAAAACATCTAGCTACCTGCTAAGAACCAAATGTTTCTTCTTAGTGCTTTGTAACCCTGCAGGAATGTAATTATCTGATGATGACCAAGATGCCTGTTGTCACATTGCTTCATTATGACACCTATTTCCACTTTAGATATAAATAAATTTAATAATAAACCACTTTGATCACTGGAGACTGCTAGTGAATTACATTTTGCAACTGCTGTGACACTGAGTTCATTCTAACGTTTTTGATCTTACACAACCCAAAGCAGAAGATTCTGTCAGGCTCTGTTTATCATAAGAACAGAAAACTTTATCGTGACAGTCTTAAACTTTTTAAAGGGGAACATCACAAAGTTTATCAAACATTCTGATACTCAGTGATGCTATGTCAAACATTCTTGTTGACCATTAGACCAAAGAGCCTACTGTCTCGTGAACCAAAACTGGAGCGAGCTTTAAGAATAATTTGTAATAATAATGTTAAGATGTGTAACCAAGAGTGGCAAATGTAGTTTATTGAGAGTGGGAAGATTAGTTGCTTAACATTTAGCATAATATCCTATTTGTCTGACCTAGTGTTTTAACTGCAAGATGTAATAACTGTATTAGTATGGAAAGTTTGGATATTGCAATATGTACCTATACATTTGTAGCATGTATCAAACAAAGGGGCTATGAGTCACACGTAAGAAGGGGGAAGTTATAAATGATAAAGAGCTAACCTAAGTAGTCTTGTTTTGAGGAATTGATCTTGGAACTGCTCGTGTCATCAGCGGCAAGCTCTGGTTTCCGTGCCACAAGTACTCCTTTTCTTTTTTCACAAAGACCAGGTGTCATATGCAAATATCTTTATCTATCTTAGTGTGCTGTTTCAATAAAGGCAATCAAACTGGACTATTCCCATCTCACTATTTTATTGTTACTGGCTAACCAATCTTATATATAAAGATTATAGAATTCAGACTATGCAAAAGAATAGTGGCTTGTTTCATGTTACATTTGGTCTAAACAACAGAAACAGCTTGGCAAAGCTGCAAAGAAAATGGGCTGCTTGTCAATGGAAGGAGGCTTTGATCTGTGGAATCTTTCTTCCACTGCCAGAGGGAGGATTTCTGACTGACACTGGAGTTTGCAGTTTCATTCACCAGGAAGAGCAGGACTTTGTCAATGGAAGATATTGTTATGGCAGTGAGACAAATAGACAGTTACTTACTTTGTGTTTATGAACAAAGGACTGGGAGGAACCTCCTACGGTCATTGAGTCCTAAATTTAACAAGGGTTCATCTGAAAACTAGTTAGGTTGTTTGTCCAAACTACCACTATAGGGAGGCTGTTCTAGAACCTCAACTGCTCTGATGGTCAGAAACTTTAATTTCCAGCCTGAATGTATTCATGGCCAGTATATGTCCATTTATTCTTGTGCCAATATTGTACTTTAGCTTAAATAGCTCTTCTTTCTTCCTGGTGATTATTCCCCCTGATGTATTTATAGACAGCAATCCTATCCTAATCATATTTGACCAGTGGTGGGCAACCTGCAGCTTGCGGGCTGCCCGTGGCCTGTCAGGGTAATCCGCTGGCGGTCCGCGAGACAGTTTGTTTACATTGACTATCCACAGGCACGGTCGCCCATAGCTCTCAGTGGTCGTAGTTCACCATTCCCGGACAATGGGAGCTGCGGGGGCTCATGTCTGCAGACGCTCAATGTAAACACGGTCTCGCGGTCTGCCAGCGGATTACCCTGATGGGCTACGTGCAGCCCATGGGCTGCAGGTTGCCCACCACTGTATTTGACTGAGCAGGTATCATAAAGGCCTCAGATCTACCCTATACAAAGTCCTGGGTGAAACCTTGGTCCCAGGGAAGTTAATGAGAGGTTTTCCACTGATTTCACTAATATGACTCTGGACTTGTTGGGAGGGAATATCTTTTTTACAGGAGCTCACTGTCATTCTACGGAAGTATTTTGGGCAGGAAATCCCATGCAGGCCAGGAGGAAATTTAAGGCTCTAAGAAGGTATTCATTGTCTAAAATGCACTTTGGCACCTTAAGGCTGAGTTTTTTGCTCAGATTCAGCCTTCAGATTGGTTACTCTAAAGGTAAAGGAAAACGAAGGTTACTTAACTTGTCACTGGAGTTCTCTGAGATGGCTACACATAGTCACACTTAATGAGCCAACCAGTGTATTACCCATGAGTGGGAATATGCAGAGCCAGTCAAAAAAACTATACAATCTTGTCTTCCCGCCTCAGTCGGTGAGCAGACTGCGTCTCAGCTGCTTGTAGTCAATATCTGCACTCCCACGTACAGTTTGTTTCAGGCCTCCTATTAGAGCAGCAGTTTTCTACCTTTTTATCATTTGCAGATCCCTAAAAAAATTCAAATGGAGGTGCAGACCCCTTGGGAAATCTTAGGCATAGTCTGCAGACCCCCAAAGGTCCACAGACCACAGGTTGAAAATCACTGTATTAAAGCCAAAGATGAGGAATCTGGGCTCCTGGATTACAATCTTGGCCTTTGAATTGCTATGTGACTTTGGGTAAGCCTGTAGCTTTCTGTTTCTCTAGTTAATTCTTCTGGGAGTTTATCAAACAGAAGTCAAATGCTGAACCTTTGAGTTTTAACCATCGCTAACTAAAAATCTTGACATCATTTTACCTGGCATGCTGTTGCAATGTGTAGATGGAGATGTCTTTTCTGATTTAAATGTATTTTCTTCATTTTTAAATGTGTAGTTTAAAAATACAAACAAACATAAAATACAAAAGAGAACTTGCAAATGAAGAACCAAGCAGAGCTCTTTGTGATTAGCAATAAAAAGAGGAGGAAAATTACCCCACCGGAGTCATATTATATAGTCCTAGTGCAACAAAATTTCTAAAAAAAGTATTGTTTTGTCAGCAAGCCAGGATCATTTCATTTTTTCTCCCGATACTGCAGTCACTCACTGTTGTAGCTCCTCAATGACAGCACTCTGTCAAAGGCTAGTAAAGTAATATCACACAATGATAATGAAAAAAACGGGAGGGCAGAGTCATGCCAACTAAAGCACCAATTAATGGTAGACTTGAATTTGCTTTTTCTGAGAAACTGGAAAGTGGAGGGTTGGGGGAGATGGAAAATTGACTCGGAGTTTCCATCTCTTTTGATCTAATCTTGTCATGTCTGATTTAATTACTGGGCTTTCAGCAGAACAGATGAACCAGCATAATAGTCTCCCCCCGCTTTGTTAAGCAAAATAAACCAAATGCCTAAAGGGGCAGGAGGATTAAACCAGCTGAATCAAAGTAAGTGTATTCTGCAGATAACAGGCAACAGACTCCTGCTTGAGATCAGGGCTGATTTTAGTTTTCTAAAGGAGGGGAAGGAAAGGGAAGCAACTTAATAAAGAGCACAGACCACCCACTCACAAGACAGACTTCCAGAATTCTCCTGTTTATTGCTACAAGGAATAATAATTTACCAAGAGAAGTATCTAAATTTAAAGAAAGAAAGCTTATTTTCAGATGAATTATTTCCTGTCAGCACTTAAGTGGCTAATGATCACTTGATTCCTATGGCATTTTATTTATTATGATTAATAATAAAATACTAATCAAAATGAATCCTCTTTGGTAATTACATGGATACATTAATTAACTCAAAAGGAACGGCACTGTAAGGACCTGCACATGCAAAACCAAATGTCATTTGAGTTCAAGCTGCTCAGCATGTCCCTGAGAGCTGTGCAGTACCTCAAAGTATTGGGCCCTGGTTCAGTACTATTTAAACATCCTCTTACTATAGAGTGGCATTAGTTACTCCCCTTTCAGGGAAAGGACAGTTTCTTGGCACAAAATCAGCAGCTTATTCAGTTTATTTTTATTTATTGCCTCTGACGTCAAAATTTGCTGTTCAAATAAATTGAAGGAGCAAACGCGGTTAGCTTTCAGTACATGGAGTCAACAGACTAGCGTATGGGTTAAGAATGATGATTCAGCAAGGTCATTTGTTTTTCTCCTGACGGAAGCAGGCCGTTGATCAGCCCACAACTAGCCTCTCTCATTGTAAGTTTCTTAGCTTTGCATTTTGCTCTCATCCCTATCTTTTTAGATGTGAAATTATGAACTTTAAAGAAGAGGCTTTCTCTTCCCCTTCCTTGCACAAGCATACACACATACACAAACTTAAAAAAGAATCACACATATTTTCTAACCAGCTTATTATTTATCCCTGGGACCACTGAAAACTGGTTATCAGACTCTGTTATCACACAAACAAGATGCTTTTTCAAAAATAAACAATTGCGGGAGGGGCTTGGCAACTATAGTTTAGAACAGAGCCAGTGCCTTTCTTTAATTAGATGAACTAGTATCTCATTGCATAACAGATGTTACTTTTGATTTAAAATGTGTAGGACCAGATTCTGCTACTAACTAGACAGGTGTAGATCATAAGTTACTCTACTGAAGTCTATGGTTTTCCTTTGCTTTTAGTCCTCATATGTCCTTAAAGTGTCAGGGCTGTAAAATAGTAACCAACCAGAGCTCATCTAAGCCTTCTCTACACTACAACTTCCTCTGAAGTTACCACCAATGAAGATGCAACCCACTGGGAATTAAAGATCTGAAAAATCTTTGTGCAGACAAAGCTGTAAAATTGGTTTTTCCCTTTGAGGAACCAGGCTGAAAGGAAGGACTGAACACTGAACCTCTTATGTTAAAACGTGAGCCTCTACCACTGAAGCTAAAGGACTAAGACTCCAAACCTGAAAACACTTATACATACACTTAACTGTACTACTGCATGTAGTCCGATTGACTAGAGTAGCAGACCTCCCTCTCAACAAAAAAGATTTACCCCCTTTTCCTGGTTTTACACAAATTTTAATCTCACAGGAAATAAACATCAAAATTATTGAAATTGCAACGGGAAAAGTCAGAACTTGTCACTGAGAGTAAGGAAAGCTTTAACAATTAACACAAATCTCATGTTACTTTTGCTGGAAGGTGGCTTAACCATGGAACCTATGCACAAAAAAATCCAGTCCAGGCCCCGTGAGTACAAGGGTTCTCCTAATTTTCTGGCCTCAGTGCCAGTACACAGCACACTGACTGCTGGTACTGGGCCATCAGCACAGTTAAAATGGTACACAAGGAGAAAGCTTCTTTTACTGTTCTCTCTCTCTCTCTGTGTCTGTCTGTGAGAGAGAGAGAGATTGGATACCCTTCCAAAATCTTTGCTTTGCTGAATGTATGTAAGCATACTGGTCCTGAATAAGCAAGGTTCTTAAGCACATGGCTAGTCACACTGAAGTCAACAGTGCTATTCACATACTTAAGTACCTTACTGAGTTGGGGTCTCTCTTTATTATAAGGTCTAGTGCCTGTGCTGTCTTCCTCACCACTGGATGCTACTGAACTTGACACTCTTGAGTAGTACATGTCAGTTACCATAGAGACAGGCAGCAAGAGAATGGGAGAGAAAGAGAAATAAGCTCAGCAGCGGCTGGTCTGGGTCAATGAGAAAAAAACAATAGTGAACTCCAGGTTTTGCAGGGACAGTATTGTGGTTCATGTCATTATGTGTCTGCTCTAAAAACCGGAAAAAGCTTTTACACACTTGATGTACCACTCTCTCTTACTGCTTCTGCTTCCCTCCTCTTCCTCATGCTGATTTTTTTTAAATCTTAGCTGCAAGGTATAGCAAGGCTCACTCTATTTTTTACTTCACTCCACCAACCGCACTATTTACATACCTTGTCGAGTTGCTTACTGTTGCATTGCATCCCTTGGCATAGACACAGAATGAAGATCTGAGAGACTGTGCAAATGGGGTTTCATGTATACCCACTTCATAGCTCTACCATGCCTGTCTGTATCCCCAATGGATTCTCTGCACCCAGGGAGGATGCAGGGACAGGACAGAGTTTAACCTGCAGTTCATCCTTCTAGACACCAAAGCTGCTGCAGTGCCAGGTTATAGGCAACTAGGATACTGCTCTCAGTGACCTGGTTCCTTTTGCTGGATCTCAGCCAGGAATGAGCAGTCATTACTAAGGAGTTGGGGATGATTGTTGGCACTAATAGAGACGTGTCAGGTGTATGTGTCGTGTACGATACTAATCAGGCAGAGACACAGAGACATTCCCTATCTTAAAGGGATGGAGACACTCCTTTAGATTGAAATGTGAAATGTGAAACAAACTAATAAGGCTGTAAGAAATAAAGGGAAAATGGCTTGAGAGAACTTACAGCCAGTATGTTAGCAGAGCAAAGTCCAGCTGCCCTCAACCTTGGAGAAGGTTATGGAATTGTGAAGGGGTAATTTAGGCCCTGATCCTGCAAGCTACTAAGCATTGCCAGCGCCAATTGATTTGAGTGGGAATTGGTGATGATCACCTTGCATGAGCTGATGAGCACCTTGCAGGACTGTGTCTTCAGCAAGCACCTCATTTTTGTGCCACATAATATCCATGGCATATTCACCACAAAAATGGGATATTTCCAACTGGGTCAAAGTCACATCCATGTTTTTACTGCCTATATTCACTGTGGGAAAGCATGAAGGGGGGTGAAATTTTAGCCTAGTTCTAATTTGCAAAAGATTAAAAAAAAATCAGTTGTCACATGCAAAAGTTCTGAAGCTAAACAAGGCAGACTGCAGGCAAAGCTTGGTAGTTAGTCCTCCAAAAATTTTTGCGATACGTAATCCATTCTTGTTTAGCACTGACTATAATAACTCTTATTAAATCTAAATAATCTAAATTGAATGCACGTTAACCAATTTTAATGTATAGTATTATCCAATACAAACAGCCAGAAGCACCAACTCCACCCCCCATTACTCAGAGTTTTATCACAGGACTGAAATTGAGTAGCTAAATGACCGTCTTGAGTAACACATGATGCCATAAAACAAATCGTCGATTTATAACTTAATAAAAGGCATCAGAGATCATCAAGGCATTAAACACCAGGGCTGGCTTGTTTTGCAAACCATTTTTAATAGCAGACCCAACTGGTATACCTTAAATGGACCCCAGCCAAATAAACAACCTTGTTTCTAAACACAGTAAGACAAATGCTGAAAAAGGCTGTGTGCTTTTTATAGCAGGGCTTCCTAAATGTTTTCATAATATGGATCACATGTTAATAGAGAGCTAAGACTCCACAGACCAATACATCTCATAGGTGACTCTGTAGCAGGCAATGCAATTATTTATAGGGGAAATAAATATTAGGAAAGTATTCAGTGAATTTCAAGCTTCATTTAATATGATTTAGGTGGAACCTAGGAGAAGTCAACACTATGTGACTAGCCAGCTCTCTATAAATCACTACAGGTGCCCCACTTTGGGGAACTACTTATTTAGTAGTAATGTTGAACAACCGCCTCTGTCATCGGTGCCATGCCCCATTTTTCCTGGTCAGATTTAAGCTTGATCCTGCTCTTACTAAAGTCAGTTGCAACGCTCTCATTGACTTCAATTAGAGCAGAAAGAGACTCTACAATATTGTGTTATCTTACTGCAACATTCCCCCATCCCAAAGAATAATTTACTGTTTTGATGGGATCCAGAAATGATCTCAGTCATTTTGGGCTCTCCCAACTTGATATATGGAAGTGAAAAAGGAGATACTGACATGTTCTTTTTATTTTTCTCTCCAAGTGCTGAAAGTCAATGATGAGAAAAACAAATCAAGAGAGATTTTCAAAGGACTTTTATAATGCACTCTGGAAGTGCATTCTGGCTTCTCTGCAATGATGGCAAAGTATTTTAATTTATCGACCTAGAACTTCTACCTACGTGTATGATCCCAGGACTCAAAAGACCTGGCTTTGCAATCTTCCCATTTCTCTGCTCTCAAACCATGGATAAGAGTGATCTGTTCTAATTTCTGGAAAAAAAAAATCCACCAGATGGCAGCAGGGTTCAAGATTTAACACAAAGAGACTGAAAAACAAGAAAGGAGTTTCCCCCTTGTATCTAAGGAAGAGCTGACAAATTGTTTAGATTCTCAGATCAATTATTTCTATTTTTATTGAATAGCGTAAGAATGGCTGACACTGATTGCATTGATTAGACAGATTTTCAGATTGTGTATATCATTTATGGTGAACTTGTTTCAGACATTTTATATACAGTGCAACACTGGTTCCAGGAAAGTCTTATTTCAGAGTAGCAGCCGTGTTAGTCTGTATTCGCAAAAAGAAAAGGAGTACTTGTGGCACCTTAGAGACTAACAAATTTATTAGAGCATAAGCTTTCGTGAGCTACAGCTCACTTCTGATGAATGCATCCGATGAAGTGAGCTGTACCTCACGAAAGCTTATGCTCTAATAAATTTGTTAGTCTCTAAGGTGCCACAAGTACTCCTTTTCTTTTTAGGAAAGTCTTAGAGATCCAAAGTTTGGTTATATCCCATGGGGCTGTGCAATGTGCCTGTTTCTCTGAAGCTGGAGGACAGAGAGGAGCCGCCAGATGTCTGACTGGAAAAAAAAAAAGCATAGTCCTGAATTTTTATTTACTGGCTAGGGTCTCTGAACCCAGAGCACAACCTCCCCTGTATGGTTTGCCAATCTTTGTGCACTCTTCTGTTTGCTCCTTTGCAGCGTAGCTAGAGCCTTGTATAAATTACAATTTCATGGAGGGGAGGAAAATTGTGAAAATCCCCCCAACCCATGATCTTTTAAATATTACCTTAGCTACATGATCTTCTAAATATTGCTTTGGCTTACTGCTCTGTGTGCATGCAGAGGAATAGATGACGAAGCTGCAGAGGAACAGACTGTTCTTTATGGAAGAACAGCTGGCTGTGTGCATGAGGTGTTCTTCCACACAGATGTGCTCAGCAGTCTATTCCTTCACATATCAAGGAATAGACTGCTATGGACGTCTTATGTGGAAGAAAACAGTGCTGTGTGCATTTGTGCGTGGAAGAATAGACTGCTGTGCGGTAAACACCTAGGTGGGAAACAACTACAGAAGGGACTGTGTCCAAAAAAAGCTAAAAAGGTTTTAGCCATCCTTTTATTCCATCTTTGAAATTGACTAAGTTTGCTGGTTAGATTCATTCTGTGCAAGCTCAGTGAAATTCAATACTTTGCCATTTACACTGATGTGAATTTTCTTAATAAAAAAAACAACACAACAAACCATGATTTACACAGGACCCTAAGCATTGTCTCATCCTACTCCATGCCATTTATGAAGAAGCTGATCAGCTTCTCTTCACTATGCTTGAGAAACCAAAGTTTGAACTCCCTAGCACTGCTGAGCTTATGGCAATCTTTTAAAAACAGAGAGCTTTCCAATAGGCTTTCAAATCTGAGTTCTGGGGTTGGAGGACTTGAAGCATAGAGTTAAAAGCTTGCTCGGTGTCTCCCATGATTGTCCAAACTTTGATTATCTAAAGATTGCAGTTATCCCTTGGGAGAATTGTGGCTAATCAGGGTTACACTATACAATCCCACATGACATTCTTGTAAGAAAGTAAGAGTAATGTGGGCTAGATGAAATGACGATAAAGTGGGTGCAAAACTGGTTAAATGTCTGTACTCAAAGAATAGTTATCAGTAGTTTGCTGTCAGACTGGGGAGATGTATCTAGTGGTATCCTGTACTGTCCTGGGTCCCATACTAGTCAATAATTTCATTAATGACTTGTTTCAGAGTAGCAGCCGTGTGAGTCTGTATTCGCAAAAAGAAAAGGAGTACTTGTGGCACCTTATAGACTAACAAATTTATTTGAGCATAAGCTTTCGTGAGCTACAGCTCACTTCATCGGATGCATTCAGTGGAAAATACAGTAGGGAGATTGGATAATGGAATAGAGAGTATACTTGTAAAATTTGCAGATGACACCAAGCTAAAAGGGGTTGCAGGCACTTTGGAGGACAGAATTGAACTCAAAATGACCTTGACAAACTGGAGAATTTGTCTAAAATGAACATGATGGAATTCAATAAAGACAAGTGCAACGTACTGCACCCAGGAATGAAAAAGCAAATGCACAACTACAAAATGGGGAACAATTGGCTAAGTAGTAGTACTGCTAAAAAGGATCAGGGACTTATAGTGGATTACAAATTGAATATGAGTTAACAGTGTGATGCAGTTGAGAAAAAGACTAATATAATTCTGGACTGTACTAACAGGAGTGTTGTATGTAAGACTCAGAAGATAACTGGTGAGACACGGAAGATAACTCAGCTGGAATACTGCATCCAGTTCCGGGTACCACACTTTAGGAAAGATCTGGTCAATTTGGAGAGAGTCCAGAGAAGAGCAGCAAAAATGATAAAAGATTTAGAAAACCTGACCTGTGAGGAAAGGTTAAAAAACGGGGCATGTTTAGTCTTGAGTTAAGAAGACTGAGGGGAGACCTGGTGACAGTCTTCCAATATGTTAATGTCTTGTAGAAAGAGGATGGTGATCAATTGTTCTCCTTGTCCTGACTTCAGTGGATGTGAAGTAACGGGGTTAATCTGCAGCAAGGGAGATTGAGGTTAGATATTAGGAAAAACTTTCTAACTATCAGGGTAGTTAAACTCTGGAATAGGCTTCCAAAGGAGGCTGTGGAATCCCCCACATTGGAGGTTTTTAAGAACAAGTTAGGGAAACACCTGTCAGGGATGGTCTAGGTTGACTTGATCCTGCCTCCGCACGGGGGCTGGACTAGATGACCTCTTGAGGTCCCTTCCAGCCCTACATTTCTACAATTCTATACTGTAAATATTACTTTGAGTAAGTACAAACATAAGGACTAATCTGTGGTCCTTCCCACTCTTCCTTACTTATTTGCTCTGATCTCTTTTGTTGCCTTCTGTTCCCTCTGCTCTGCCAGTCATACCAACCTCGACCATTTTTTTGTTCACTTCTGTCACAATTGTCCTATGACACCATGGAAATTTCCATTCTTACCCCCGTCATCCTCTGCCTTCTCCCTTCACTTGTTTTGTTTCCAGTCACACTCACTTGTCATGTCTTGTGTTAATTTAGGCTGTCAAATCTCTGAGAGATGACCATATGTTTGAGCAGTGCTTTGCACAATGGGGTATCCTGATAGGGGTCTCTGGGTGCTATCTCAGTGGAATCAATTACTAATAATAGGGGAACAAGAGGGATGATATACCCCTTCTTAAGGTGAAGTCATTCATTTGAGAAATAAGGGCTAGAGATGATCTAGCCCTACATGGCTGTTCAGGGGAATAAGAGGGCATAAGACAAATGGCGAGGGAGGAGACTGGAGGGAGTGGGGCCTGGGTGGAGCCTTAGCTGACACATCAGATGATGTTTGCCAACAGTTTGCTTTCCCCAGGGAGCAGAAGGGAGACCTTAAAACCAGACTGTGACTCTCTCAGTAACTATCTGCTTCCTGGGCATTGTCTGGGGCAGAGCAACAGTTCACTGAAGCCTTGTTCAGGGCAGATCTCATCTCAAGACATGGGAGAATGCCACTGTGTGTGTGTGTGAGAGAGAAAGCGAGCTAGTGAGAGAGTACTGTGCTCAAATAAATTATATAAAGCTTTATCTGACAGAGAATTTCTTCTGACAATACACACTACAAGATTGAAGCTCAAGGGGTTTGTACAGGTCACCAGGAGACTCCAAAGATAAAACAACAGACCTATAATTTGTACACTGTGGGAGTTCAGGAACATTTTATTTTAATACTTGGTACCTACAGAAAACAAAATAAACCTATACCTTAAAATTGGATTCTGTTATTCAGATGTCTCTTTCACACTGCATTTCTGTGTTTGTTATATATATTTTTCTCTCTATAAAACAAAACATCACAACACAATAATTCATTATTATCAGGAGATCTGGCTCCTTTTGAAGGCATTCAGCTGCACTTGGTTCTAATTCTGCAGGTGATTAGCTAGGAGATTTATCCCTTTTGCCTTGAGTGTATGAAAGGCTGAGAGAAGGAAAAATTTGCCTTCTTACTGCTGTTTCTGAGTCTCAAAAACACTTCCTTCCTCAGCTTTGCCTATATGTATGTATAATACACGTTCAACAAAGAAGGGAAGAAACATTACTTAGCATGGATATCATTAAGATTCTGGAGAGAGATCTTCACCCCCTGCTCTGATTCCTTTACACTGGGTAAAAGAGCGCAGCATTGTAATGACGTCCTAAAGCCATATTTCCCACCAGGGGAGGATTCCTGGAGGGCTACTACCTAAATTACCTCTTCAATCTCTGGGACAAGCAAAGATCAGAGCAGTGCAAAGAGGGTGTAAAACCACCATTTCCATCCCTCTCCTGGGCTGCGAGTTTCATGCCATCTCTCTAAGAGACGTAGCATGGAATCTCACCCCTGGTGTTTGTTTTCACTATTTTTATTACCGGCAGGAGGGTTTGGGCTTTTTTTTCTAGGGAATTTGTAGCTAATTTTAAAGGAGTAAAATTTCATTTTTATCAGTTTAATCCTTCCTCAGATACACATTTTGAATGATTGAAACAAAGAATTAAGCTCATCCAAAACCTCATGTTGCTATGGTTCAGTTACTTGTGAATATGGAGACAAAGATTACAATTCTCAACTATATAAGCCTGAAGTTAGGCTCCATATTTATAGTTCATAATCCATATTTAGTCACCTAAATAAATGGCCGGTTTGGTCAAAAGAAGTTGTGGAGGACTCAACACCTTTGAAATATGGTTTGGAAGATTGGCTTTTTGCCAGTGCCTCTGATTTTATTGCAAGTCTGATGATAGTTGCTGGTTATTTTAAAGTTAAGGAGTCTTATTATTACAGAATCTCTGCTTTTATTTTAAAAAAAGGAAAAATTCTTGCCCTTGTGGTTGTGGTAAACTGCTTGAAAACATAACCCAAGTGTACCACAAAACTTCACAAACCAGAAGGCAAATAATAAGAACCCAAATCTATTGTTTTTAAATAATCACATCATTTTAAGCTAATTTCATGATTGGAGGGGCGGGGATGGGGGGGCAGACTCATGGTGTTCGAACAGTTGAGGTTGACAATACTGCTTTAGGCCCATATTTTTTTGGAAAATCTTGGCCTTAGAGTTTGTCCAGAAACTGTAATAGTCTTCCTAATAGCTATACATTCAAAACGGTGCAAGCTGGGTTTGTAATTGAAAAGAGAGTTTGTTTTTATGATTAACATTTCTCATGTGCAACCTTCTCAATCCACCAAAAGCCAAAGAAATGTCTTGGCTACTTGGAACAACTTTCTATACCTATACAGCACACAGACCGGTGTGCCCAACAGAAACATATTACTATTAATAATACCCAAATATCCAAAGTGATCACAATTAGGACAGACTCCACTTTGTATTAGTACATTAAAGCCACCACTGGTATCTACAAACTGTATCCTGCATTTTCTAGCCATTTGAAATATGAGAAGAGCAGTCCCGCTGAGCATTACTTATTATAAGCAAAAGCAACAAGCATTTACTGTCTTGTGAGCATAAAGAAAAATCAATCATATGATTAAATGATGCCTGATTCAGTTAATTAGCAAGCAAACTCATTATATTATAATGAAATGGCAGAAGAAGAAAACTAGATAGATGGTTTACAGCTTTCGCAAGTGAATTGAAAGGAAGCCACATTTTAGGGAATAAATATCCACGTGGGTTTACAGACCTAGGGCATAATTAGTCAGTGCAAATGGGACAGGAGAAATCCACTCCACTCCTCCCACACGCAATCCCATATTTTCCATGCTACACTTTAGGTTCACTCAACATTTTTCATTCACATTTCGCTCTTCATCCCAAATGACCTTAATGTTATCCAGTGTGTACTGTTGACATTTGAAGGTAGGGAGACAAACACAACATAAAAAGGCATGCTCGTAGCCAGTTTACACAGCAGACAAATATTGTATTGTATCTGACTCAAAACAGGTTAGGCAAAGGTGGATCTTATCTACCTTGAGGGGTTTCTGATGACATCTTATTTCTTGCTGCTGCACCATACTTCATTAATGTCAGAATGAAATGTCAAATTGTGACACTTGACTTGTAGGAATCCTTACACCTTTCACACCTTCGTTACATTCATGCTCTCTTAATTTAAGAACAAAATCTCTCACTTCATTAATATTTCTCACATTAAAAAGTCTCAGAGTAGCAGCCGTGTTAGTCTGTATTCACAAAAAGAAAAGGAGTACTTGTGGCACCTTAGAAACTAACAAATTTATTAGAGCATAAGCTTTCATGAGCTACAGCTCACTTCATCGGATGCATCCGATGAAGTGAGATGTAGCTCACGAAAGCTTATGCTCTAATAAATTTGTTAGTCTCTAAGGTGCCACAAGTACTCCTTTTCTTTTTATTAAAAAGTCTGTATCCTTTGGATGAATAGGGCTGATGAGTTGTTATACAGATGGCAGAGTGCTGATGTTTAGATCATGTGCCCAAGACATGTTTTCTTTGTTTTACAATGTTTATTTTTAAAAAAGTAAACAGAAATGTATGACAAGAATGTATTTTAATGTTTGTTGGATTGGGGTGTAAGGTTCTGATCCTGCACAAAAGTGAGCACAAGTGTTCACCCATAAATTAATACAACTATTCACATGCAGTGATTGCATGACTGGGTCTTTTAAGCTGGTGTATACCCCTTGTGCTTGCCTTCTTCAAAGGGCTGTATTTCACCTCAAGTGCTGTCACCTGTACAATGAAACAAACTAAAAAAAATTGAGAATAATTTTCTCCACTAACTTTTTCAGTTATATTAACTTTAAGTATGACTTGCAACCATTGCAGGTGCCTTTTCAGATGGAAATAGGATTTCTCAACTGATATTGGCCTTTAATTAAGGCTCAAAATAATGCTGTGAACTACAGTATGTATTATTATTCCCTGGTTCATGTAGGCCCCAATCCTTAAAAATATGCATGCAATTAGTTAAGTTTAGGCACTGTCGGTGGGAATACTTAAAGTACACAACAGCGAGTCGTGCACAAGTTTTTGGAAAGCCATAGCCCTAGGAGATTTATCATAGTATGACTATGTCATGGTTTTTGAAAAATAGATAATTGGGGTTTCTTCCACAGCACACGAAGAGAATTCCAGGATTCTGTGTTGTTTCTAAATTTAGGGACAGAAGAAAAATGAGTAGCTGTAGCACAAGGTGACAACGAAAGGGTCCAGATCATTGGAGCACTTGAGCCACTAGTCGCAAATACAGATCAGTGTTGTTAAATGAAAAAAAGTGATGGAACAAAAAACCAGAACAGGCAACACATTCAGTTATGGTTAAACATGTCTGGATTTTTCCATATGCCCACTAACGTTTGACTAAGATCAGGCATAGTGTCAGTGTAAATATCTGATATATTGTCTGTATCCTGCAGTTGCTAAGAATGCACTCAATTACTTGAGAAGACTTCAATTACTAACATTTGTAATCCTAAAAGACCTAAGATTTCCTTTACATAAATATACTGCGTGCTAAAATAAAAATTATAATAGAAACCCCACAAGTGTAACATACTAAGAATTGGTATTCATTAATGTAAGTTTCCTTGTAAAAATTGCAGAGCAACTGGTAGTTTAGTTATGGCCCAAAATCCTAACAAGAACAGAGAATGAAGGTTTCAGAGTAGCAGCCGTGTTAGTCTGTATTCACCCCAGCCCCCCAACCTGAAGCAAATACTCACCAGCAACCACATACCACACAACAGAACCACTAACCCAGGAACCTATCCTTGCAACAAAGCCCGTTGTCAACTCTGTCCACATATCTATTCAGGGGACACCATCATAGGGCCTAATCACATCAGCCACACTATCAGAGGCTCGTTCACCTGCGCATCTACCAATGTGATATATGCCATCATGTGCCAGCAATGCCCCTCTGCCATGTACATTGGTCAAACTGGACAGTCTCTACGTAAAAGAATAAATGGACACAAATCAGACGTCAAGAATTATAACATTCAAAAACCAGTCGGAGAACACTTCAATCTCTCCGGTCACTCGATTACAGACCTGAGGGTGGTTATCCTTCAACAAAAAAACTTCAAAAACAGACTCCAACGAGAGACTGCTGAATTGGAATTAATTTGCAAACTGGATATAATTAACTTAGGCTTGAATAGAGACTGGGAATGGATGACTCATTACTAAAGTAAAACTATTTCCCCATGTTATTTCTCCCCCCCACCCCACCCCCCACTGTTTCTCAGATGTTCTTGTTAACTGCTGGAAATAGCCTACCTTGCTTGTCACCATGAAAGGTTTTCCTCCTTCCCCCCCACCCCCCACTGCTGGTGATGGCTCATCTTAAGTGATGACTCTCCTTACAGTGTGTATGATAAAACCCATTGTTTCATGTTCTCTGTGTGTGTATATAAATCTCCCCACTGTATTTTCCACCAAATGCATCCAATGAAGTGAGCTGTAGCTCTCAAAAGCTTATGCTCAAATAAATTTGTTAGTCTCTAAGGTGCCACAAGTACTCCTTTTCTTTTTAGAGAATGAAGGGAAACGTGAAGAACTAGCACAAAATGGAAATACTCATAACTCTGTCCTAAACACTGAATGGTCTAAGTTACACTAGCCCCTGGGTAGACCAGTCCCTGAGGCCCACGCTAGGTGTCAGCCACAAGTATATATACATGGTAAATAGTGTTCACTAAGTCTATGAAACATTTCAGGGGCAGTATTTTTATTAGAATTAATGGTCCTTGAACAATAGCTAAAACATACTGAGCACAAACACAATCAATACTGTTTTCCTATTTCACCTATCTCAGAGGATATTTAGTGAATCACCATTCAAGACACCAACAGAAATGGTCGTGTTTAAGCACGTTTTGCATCAGAACTGTATGTTCTCTTTTTATTTAGGAAGCAGGGAACTGGGGGGAAAAACCTTACTCTTATAGTGAGCATCTCCAAATTATATCCATTTCTCTATCACATGCTACCAGTAATAAGATGCTAAAGAGAAGCAAATGGCAGTGTAAAGATCAGCAATATAAATGGGCTTTTCTTGATGCAGATCTCCCACACTGTGCTATGAAACTACCTTGCTGCAGAATTCTGTCCTAATCACTGTCAGATGCTGCTTGACTATTCTCTCTCTCTCTCTCTCTCTTCCTGTTTTGTTTTGGCTAAAGATAAAAAAGGGAGAGGGGCAGATCTTTAACTGGTGTGCATCCCGCCCAGACCCATATCAACTTCAGCTCTGGTCTCATCAGCTTTCATAAACTAAGCAGGCTTAAACCTAGTTAACACTTGAATGGTAGAGCATCAGGGAAAACCCAAGGAATGGCTTGGTAATTGCTTCTCTCTATATACTGAACCAGTGTCCCAGGAAGCTGTTAAGGAATAAATTATTAATTGATATTTATCTTAATGTTGATATAGTCCCACAGCTGTGAGACGTATGGGATAACATAACTGAAGAATATTACTTTTTTCCCTCTATAACCCTTGGAGTGTATAATATATAACTATTTTCATTTGGGTTTCCTTGCACATATAGGACATAGAATAGCTATCCATGTAATTGCACACTGCACAACTCTATGAGGAGTCATTAGCCTGCAAGTCAAACTGCCATGTTCCATATATTTTTAGAGTAAATGGATTTAAGGACTCTATATATTTTGCAAATTATACCAACAAGTGGGAGGGAAGGCATGTCAGGCAGTATCTGAAAAAATAACAGTTTTCCAATATCTTTTGGGAACCTGGAGAAATTACTTTTACTGGAAGATTTTGTAGTGAAACAGCAGGTCCTTATTCTTATGTTGTTTGATAAATTTAACTTTGTTAAAATATTAGAACATATGTATATGTTAGCTATTAGTGCTTCAGCTCAGTTGTTTCTGAACAGAGTGCTATTATCTACAGGAATATATGCTGTGTCTGAACATCTGCATTCTGTTCTACTTCTCATAGGCTATGTCTACACTACCATGGTAAGTCGACCTACACTACGCAACTCCGGCTGTGTGAATAACGTAGCTGGAGACGACGCACCTTAGGTCGAGTTACTGCGGGGTCTATCATGCGGGGGGTCGATGGGATTAAATCTCATGTTGACTTACCTCCTCTTCTCATCGGGGGGGTAGAGTACAGGGGTTGACTGGAGAGTGATCTACAGTTGATTTGGCGGGTCTTTACTAGGCGCAAAATCAGCGTCTTTACTAGACCTGCTAAATCGACCGCTGGTGGATCAATCTCAGAGCATCAATCCCTGCCGTAGTGTAGTTTGTGCTCTTAGCGCTGACTGTAATCTGTTGCTGAGAAGATTCATATGAAAGCCAAATAGCCATATAAGGGATATAAACAATATCAGTGAGATTAGGATACTTTTAAGAGATGCCCATTGGATCAAGGACACTATAGAGCTGAAAATGTATTTACTTATTGTAATTAGAGTGATTCCAATTTGCAAAATTTAGACCTGGATCCAGATTTTGAACACTCCAAAGTAGGGGGATGTTTGGGTTCAGAGTTTGGGTCAATGAACTATAAATGTATGTAAAGTTTGAATCCAAGTTCACAGTTCAAATCTTCCCTTTCACAAAGTTTGGGGGTGTATGGACTCTATTTTTTTATTTGTAAGCCTGTCATTTGAAAACAAAGCTCTGAAAATGAACATTGAAAAAACTGACACATTTACAAGAAAGCAAAAAAAAAATGACAAAGAGGGGAAAACTAATTTGAGTGAGAGACAGTTAAAAGGGCGGCAGTTAAAGACATGTAATTACTTTTTTATTGTCTGAATTAATATGGTGCCAATAGCTTCAGCCTCCTTTTTTATTTTGAGTTGAAAGATAGTTTGTTATGAGCTGTGTCTCTATGAATATATGCAGGATGTAATTTGACTTGCAGTAAAAAAAGGCAATTACTCATATAACATGTGCATAATGAAATCTGACTGCTTTATCTTTCTACCCTTAATAAGACCAGTTTGCATTTAGTAATTTGTTTTTTTCTTAAGGTATCTATCTGCACGGAGTAATAAATCTTTGGGAATAGGGCAGGTGGGGCGGGGGGAAGGGAGGGAAGGAAAAATATAGCTCAAGTAAGTCAGGAAAGCAATTAGGGTGAAATTATGGCTCCTCTAAGTATGTAGCCTAAAGAAGAGGGGCTTTTTTCCCCTCTACAACAGCAACTACACAAAGGCACACTTCCCCCTCCAAGACATAATAAAGATGGGCAGTTCAAGAAGTGGTCAGCTAGCTCCAATAACCAGTTGGGTCCTAAGAGAGGATGTTTCTGAACAGGATAAGGCTAGGGCTATTGAACTCTTTAACATACAGACTGGCTGCTTAGAGAGCACACTGAATTTGTGCTTGATTAAGTCTTACTGTGCTTAGCTGAAGCACAAGGAGATTAAATGACCTGGACGCAATTTCCCTTGACGTTAACCATGAGAAAATACCTGCATGGTCATATGCAAAAACAAACAGTGACTCCACTTCTTTGTTGTGAACACTGATCTTTTACTGATATTCCTTCTCCTTTTAAGAAATGCATTTACAAAAATGTATACATAAATTGTAGGCAATGGGTCTGATTCTGTAAGTCTCATGCACTTCGAGTAGTGCCTATCTTCACGAGCAGTCTCACTGAGTTTGGTGGGACTATCCCACATGTGGATGGGGTTTGAGAACAGGGCCCAATGTTTATCTCTCATCAGAATCGTGCACATTAGTTGAAACACATACATTTCTATTGGCTAAAAAAGAATTACAGATGTGCTGAATATCCATGTAATTTGGTTAATTAGCAAACTGGCTTTATCCACTCTAGTTCAGGTAGATAGATGGGTGATGGTGCAAAAGCTTCACTCCAAAATCTAATTATTCTCAGTGCTCCAGTGTGTCGCAAAGTTGTGGTGCAATATGTCAGAATGATGGACTGTGCAGCCTGTCAAACTGCCAAAAATTTAAAGTGTCAAACATAAATAGATTTTTTTTTAGTATATCAGATGCTGCTTAGAAGATGATACCCCGAATTGTCTGGAGACATATTAGTCAAATTTGAAGATGATACTTCATCCTCACTATCCAGAGATTACATTTGCTACTGTATCTGAAAAGCATTGTGCTGGAAATCATTAATATGATTGGCTTCACACGGGAGAAGGAAATTTATGCAATATGGGATTCATCTCTTTCAAGCCTGTTTATTTAATTTGCCTGTAACCCAAAATAAGGTATCTTCATGCTATCAGATTATGTATGGCACATTGCCTGCTTTTAGTACTTCCAGGGTTGAGTTCTTTCAAAGATAACAGAAGTTCTTACCTCTGGGTCATATTTATAATTACACTACAGCGGTGCCTGACTTCAGTTATTATCCTAGCATGATATCTAGTTATAGGTTGGGGTATTGCAAGTCAAAGAATAACTAGCGACTGCAGCAACAGAAAATATTGCGAAATAATAAGTAATAGTATTTTGCATTTTGATAGAAACTTATAGCCACATTCTGGGCCCTTGTGTATCCTCTGCACACTATGCTGGCAGTGTGGAGGAGCTTCAACAGCTGCTGGAAGAATTCTTCCAGTGCAGGAGTAGACTATGGCTGGTGTACACAGCCATATACTGCTCCCTACTGATAGCCCTCTGGTGAGCGGACATGCCATGAGATAGGATGAGAATGGCCAGAGAGCTATTGGATCTCCAGCTACTCTGGGCTGCTCCCTGCACTGGAGAGTGGAGCCCCTCAGCAACTGGGAGGTAAAAAGTTTCCTTAAAGCCAATATTTCTCCCTACCCTGTGTTTGTCTTTTCTATTTAGACAATTGTTTCCTTGTACTCTCATGTCTGTCTGGATCCATCTTTTATACTTAAAATGTAAGCTCTTTGGGGCAGGGACTGTCTTTTTGTTGTAGCAGCAAAGAGTCCTGTGGCACCTTATAGACTAACAGATGTATCGGAGCATAAGCTTTCGTGGGCGAATACCCATTTTGTTCATCTTTTTGTTGTGTATGTACAGAGCCTCGCACAATGGGGGTGCAGGTCCTTAACTGAGGTCCTAGGTGCTACAGAAATACAAAAATAAAATAAACAAATAAACAAATTTTAATCATAATGAACCATCTTTACCATATCTCTTGAGAGCATAGCATAGAATCCAGCCATTAATGAGGATCTTAAATTTATCCGACCACCCCCTCTCCTCCGCAAGATAGCTAAGTGTTATTATCCCCATTAGACATATTGGAAAAATATGACACAAATAAGTTGAGAGATTTATGCATGTTTACATAGGAAGTGTATAGCAGAGCTAGGCTGTCACACTCTCAAGCCTCATGACTAAGGATATGATTATGTCACCACTGTCTTAGAACCTGAGAATTTTGCCATTTCCTTCAGCGTGACTGTGAAAGGTCACCACTGTCATGGAACCATGAATTTTGCCATTTATATAGATTGTGCTGCCGTGCATGAACAGTTCATTAGTTCGCTTTGATCAGCTGCTGCGCATTAACAGTTGATAGTTCCCTTTGCTCTAGTCCTGCAAAAAGGGACTAGATCAAAGTGAACTAACAAAGCATTAATGCGTGGCAGCAGGGTCCCCAAGGTTGCCATGACCACAGCATGAAATTATCTACTTTTACTGTGACTGTGCCATGAATTGTGCATAATTATACTGTGACAAAATCATATCCGTGCTCTTGACCAGGCCTCCTCTTTGTGTGGTATTTCAGCTGTGGATTCTCTCGCCAAACAGTAATTAACTCACGTCACTGTTGTAGTAAAAATGGATTCTTACTGTATGAAATATGGTACTTTTTGTTACACTCTCAATTTAAAGAGATTAAATGGTGCCGACCAGTAACCACATGTCATGAACTTTTATCCTTACATTTCTATGATTAAAAAACAAACAAAATATGAATATAAAATTTGTAAATAAAATAATAGCAATAGAAATCTGTAATGATCTTATCAACGGAGACAGTAGAAGGAGTTAAAGGGACACTGAACTAGATTTAAGTACAAAATGTAGATGATATTAAATAAGAAAAGAGTTACTGATTTATTTATTCTTTTACAGAACTGCATATTAATAGAATGTTTACATTATATTTTTAAAATTTCAGTAATTCAATTTAAAACTGCCTCATAAAGCATTGTGAACCCAAACAAAGCGCACTGTGGTAGTTTATGAAATAATCAGAAACTGAAACTGGCTATACACAAAAGTGATACTCTGCAGTCTATTTTCATTGTTAACACAGAGTGAAATCAAAAAGTAAATAGATTGTAAGTGGGGAAAAATAAATTGTATTTTTTAAATTATGTCACTTTAATAATCCAGGTGCTATTGATAACAGAGGCATAGACCTTTTGAAGGGCTTTTCTGTCCAAACACCTAGTTTATGGCAAGTAGGCTATGAATCTATCCCACACTAGCTTGCTGCACACTAAGTGTTTCTATGGATGCTGTTGCTGCTGCTCACTAAAAGTCCCCAAGTGCACTTTAGTCTACTGCCATTTCATCTACTGCAGGGCAGATTTACACCCCAGCTCACCATGAACTAAGTGTTCACGCAGACAAGTTCTAAGTGTGATTTCTATGCTCACAGTATCAATTTAATCACATAAACTATCTGATCACATTGATCATGGCACAATTCAAAAATGATATAATATATGGTCCCAATCCTGCAACCCAATCAGGACAGGCAGACACTTATGCCCATGTGAAGTCCCAATGAAGTCAGTGGAGTGCTATTTCAGGGTTATGGGCCTGGCTATTCAAATCTGATTGCAGGATTGGGATCTGAGTTTCCAAACGGCATAGTTTAAACTGTGCCTGTTCTTCATCATATTGATTTGCTTGTTTGCTATATCCACATCCCATAACCTTTGTCTGTTTCTGTCTTTAGTTTGTAAACCATTGAGATTGTCTATATTTTGTGTTTGTACAGCAAGCAGCACAATGGGGCCCTGTTGGGTGCTACCATAATATAATTATTATTACTGATACTAACTTTAAATTATGTTTGTATTGTGGCTGTGATTACTGCTGCCTTCGTAAGTAAACTAACCTGTACAAAACACCAGTGGTTCTCAAACTGAAAAAACAGACTAGCCTGTCTTTGCAATAGCTTTAGCTCCCTGCTATGCAAAACAGAAAAAAAATGAAACAAAAAGAAACCCAACACCACTGAGTTAATAAACATAAAATATCCATAAAAAGCAATACAGCTAGATCTTTTAAAATGAAATAAGAGCTGTTCTTCTCCCAAAAGGACAATTTTTAGAGCTTTGGACCCTTTAATTCTATGAGGGTCTCATTTTAACCTTTCGCGAGAGACTGTAAAGGTTATTTGATTGACACTGTTGTAATATGTGGCTCCTTTGCAATTTGTCCAGATTAGGTATGGTTCAGGTAGCTGCAGTGTGCCCTTCAGCAACCCACAATGATTTTAATCCCAAGTGGAAACACATTTACAGTTCTTCTGGGAGGTCAAACAGTATGGAGCCTGAGTATGTTTTCACTTAAGAGAAAATAAATATTCTGAATTACATGAACATTTGGGGAATTGAGACCTTCAACCCTGCAGAGAATTTTTTTTTAAAAGAGCAGAGAGAGACAGTAGCACTGAAGTCCTGGACAATATGAAGTCGTCTATTTATCCTGCCAAACAGATATAGCATAAGCAATTAAAGTGTAAGCTTCCCTACACTGTTCTGTCATTGTGACTCAAACCCTGACTTGGAGGGACTGTTTCTAGTGGCAGGAGGGTAGTTCAGCCTCCATGGTCCTTCCATGCCTTGACATCTCTACTGAGGCTGCCAGCCAAGGAGTCAGTTTTTGTGATGCAGATACCTGTTGGCTAGGAACTGGACTGAGCCCACCAAACCCTTACACACAGAGCACTGAATAGCCAGCAGAAATGGGTCACAACTCAATCTAGAGCTAATTAACATGTACCTGAACCAGTCAGTCCTTCACAAAGGGAATATGCTGAGACTTCAACTTCTCTTGATTTCAAATCAAAAGCAGGCAGCAGTTCAGGGCCCATGTCCTCAGGCTCTCAATAAGTTTAATGATTAATTATTAACGAATCTTTTAAAAATTATATGTTTTAGTGATTTATTCTATCTTCTAATTAAATGCAACAGTTTTTATATTACTCCAGAGTTTTCCTTAAAAGTGCAATTCTATTCTGAAAAGCAACTTTCAAAAAATGGCATTGCTGGGCTCCACATTTATTGCATCACAGTGATTTCCAGATCAAATGGAATGGTTTATTTATTAAAGATGGTTATTTCTGTTACCTGCCACCCCTGCAAGCACAGGGGAAAAGAACATCAAGCTGTGTTCTTTCTGGCCCAAACCTCATCACCAGCAACAAAGATTCTGTTGGATAAATACTGATGTCAGTTACACCCATGCTACGCAACTTTTGTCAACTTTTGGAAGTGCACAGGTGTAATAAAGGGCATACATGAAGACTGTTACAGGTTTAGGTGCAGCTCTGTCCCCTTTCCGGTATCTCTGAGGCCATGTCAGGCCTTGTGCCTTTACCTCTCCTGGGGTGAAATCACATAATTATCCCACTTTCAGAGTGGGACCGAGGCTACACCTCTCTGTGTATCAGCTGTGCTTACCCAGCAGATATGACTGGGTTCATCAATTGCGATTCTTCATTTTGGGAGTCTGTGACCAGTGGTAAAGACATTTAAGAAGGCTGTCTAGTAACTGTAAGTATTGTTTAACCTTAGCAGCAGAAACAAAGCACAACGGAAGAGAAAAAGGATTTTTAAACAACAAAACAGTATGTACATGTCAATCTTACCTAAAACCCTTCCATCCTCTGACGGTGATCTGGGTAGGCCAAGCTTCCTCAGGCATCCCCAGCATAAGCCTGAGAGTGCCAGTCTGAACAGCTTCTCAGCAACAGCTTCCTCCCACTAGGATAACTATTTTTCAGCCTGATTTCTTTTGTCCTCTCAGTTCTTGGGGTTTTTGCCTTGCTGTCCAAAACCAGTTTGGTAGGCTTAATGGGAGTTAGGCCAGTCTCCGAAGAGCCAATGACTCTCAAGAGAGCGCTGAGGGGTGTCCCTCTGATTGTTGTTTCCCCCTGATTGTTTCCCAACAGCCCTGTTGATTTTATCCAGTATAGCCATATAGTAAACATCCCAATAACTGGGTCAACATACAGTATGTATAAATTATTAAAAGAGCAGCCCTACATCCATCAGAGAAGGCTGGGACACTGACATTTAGTCAGCAACTGTTGATGAATGAGCTACAAAAGAACCGGTTCACTCTCTCATAGCTGTGTTGTTGCAATGGGGCCAACAATGTAATAAAAAAACAACAACTCTCTTCTGTCCCAAAGGTTAACTGGTGTCTTTGAATGCACATATGGAGCAACAATTACTGAATATAAGATGCCAGTCTTAATTTCTTACATAATGACTTTTCAGAGTAGAATTGCCTTTTATATAGAAACAATCTCTCAGAGACACTGATAGATACAACAAACTTAAGTGCAGTTGGCAACGCTTATTGTACTAGGTTCTCTTCTCTCTGCCTTGGCAGAGTTTGTGGATGCTAGACTTAATGAATGGTGACAGGCAGAGACAGGAGTGCAGTGTTCAGTTTATGCATATTCATAAATAACATGATTTTAAAAATAGCATAAAGGGCCTGATCATGCTCCTACTATTGCCAATAGTACAAAAACTCCCACTGACTTTAATTAGAAAAAGATCAGGCCCCATATATCCATGAAATGACTTATGAGACAGGTTTATAATGAGTTCCGATGCTATGATGAATGCCAGGCTTTCCCTAGTGCTGCGTGAAATGTCAATTTCCATTGTCAACACCAAGGAAAGGCGTGGATCTGAACCCACAGATGTATACAGCTCAGTACAATGTAGTCATGATTAGAAAAGGAGGAGGAGGAAGGAGGAGAAACCCAATCCTAAACTCATTGAAATCAGTGGGTGTGTTCCTCAGTAAGGAGCTCAGATTTCAGCCCAGAGATTGTAAACTAAGCAAAAGCCCCAGCTCTAGTGATGTGCAAACAGTGCAGCTACATGTGCTGCCCTCATCTGGTCTACTCTTCCTCCCTGCAGCAGCCAAAGCACCGATGCTGGGAACAGTATCAATAGAGTTGCTTTTTTAATTATACAAAAGGGGAGGGAATGGGTGAGAACGGGGAGAATTTTTGTGATAGATGGATACATACACAAAACTATGCAGAGTATGTGTTCGTGATGCAGCGTGTCACAAACTGTAACTATAATCCCCAGTTATTTGTCATGCTAGCACTTCATGCAGTTTTTAATAAAGCTCACAGGTATCCCAAATGAAATCTAAATTTGTCTGTTTTTTGGCACTGTAACCAAACAGATTTGTACCCGTTGCTCAGGCAATTAGCCAGTCCTGAAAAAACAATCCCTCCCCCCATTAAACACACTATAATGCTTTCAAGATTAATTAGAAATCCCTTTTAAAAGGTGTTCCTACAGTTACTTAGGAGAAATTTATAACTGTCATTTGTACGCTGGTAAATTTGTACCCTGTCTAGAATTTGGAAACTGCCCAGGTGTCTATTTTGTTCAGAGCTCACCATTACCAGCCAAGAAATAATCGAGGGGGAAAATGTACAAAGGCCAAAGAATCCACTAAATTAGCATCTTCTAGAAGAATAAATCTGCTGCCCAAAAAAATGCTTAAATCTTTGTACAGCACAAATCGTTCCAAATGAATATCTGAAAAAGTGATACAACTTTTTAAATGAGTAACAATGTGCATCAAGTGATGAAATATGACGAGTCATGACAGTAATAGATTAAATTTGTGAGCAGAATGTACTGAGATATTTGATTTTTTTATTTAGAGCTGAAATCATGTTACCAAATATAAGGTGAAAAAATCCTTACTTTCCTCCAACAAGGCCATGTAAAACATTGGTAAACCATGGGCCAGATTCTGAGCTGCACCTTCTGATCAGGGCACAGCCCAGGATTTGGGAAGGTAAAGCTCTCGTATACCCGCTCTATGCCTCCTGAATTCTGGGCTAATATAGAGGCTGGTGCAGTCAGTGGCTAAATTAAAGCAGTCCCAGGGACTACTTCAGATAGCTCCATATGGAGCTGTTCCAAAGTGAAGAACAACCAGATAATAGAGGACTCCAGCCAAACTCCGTCTTCCCCCAATTTGCTCATTTGCTATAGGCTGCACAGGGTGGGAGAGGCGGTGTAGGCCTGCCAAGATTTGCCTTCCCATGTCCCTGCCCCAGGAGAACACTTGACAAGGGAATTTACTTCTGTGTCTCCAGATCACAACTGAGCCCCATGTTTTTGGATGAGAATACCCCACTACTATACCAGAAATTTAAATAAAGAAACTTGTCTGAGTAAAATTATTTACTTCAGCTGTTCATGAAGAAATAAGCATGTCCAGTTTAGTGTTCCCCAAATGTTTTCTGAACTACTCAGAACCCTGCATGTTGAATGAATAATTTGCTTCCATGTGACTTTATATAAAGCTCATATGCAAGTTGCACTGGCTCTTACTGTCATTAAAAATACATATTTCTGCTATTTTTTACCTCACACAATGCACACTGCCTTGTGTCAGACGCATCTCATTGAAGTGCTGCAGGGGATGTGTCCTACAAGGCACATTAGAAAATGATTTTGTCTTGTCCAATTTGGATTAGTGTCCGAGAAAAGATTTAAAGGGCTGTTCTGCTCTGAAAAGTGACTTTGCAAAATGGCAGCGTGGAGTTTATTTTCTCAGTGATTTCCATGCCAAACATGCTCAGTTTATGTGCTTAAGAGCAAAAAGACACCTTCCCCGCCCCAACTGCCGGCCCTATAACTTGGTTCTGAGAATGAAACAGCCTTCTTTCCTCAACACCAGGAATAGAGACAGCAGAAATTCTGCCCTTTCCTACACCTGTGTAACCCCAATATCTTCCACCTCCATTCTCAGTGTCACTTTCAGGGTCGCCCTGAAATCTTTAATGGGTCGCTTTGTCTCTTTTGACTCCTCAGCACAATTTATTATTCACACTGCTATCAGCAATGGAGGAAAAAATGAGAGACACATGGCCATATTCCCAAAAGGGAAAAAAGAAGCCATGACCCTGGCAAAAGCATTATCTCTATTAAATGTTTGATTTGGGTTATTGTTATTAGGATATGCCAAGGACACAGGAATTTGACAGCTGGTGCAAATCCTGTTTCCCCATTGCATCAGAGCGGAGGACCCTGGATGCATTGAAACTGGTGAGCTTTCAAGATGGGCATGTTACCTGGAGTGAAGGAAGGAGGCACATCACCTGTGCATCTTGCCATCCTGCTGTTCCAAAGCTCTTTTCACATCACTGCTGAGAGGGGTTTTGTAGGCCGTGCTAGGAAGAGCAGGGTCTAGAGATTCATGAGTATGCAAATTCACTGACCAACACAAGAAGGTAAGGAAGGTTCTGTCCTTTCTCTAACCTGCACAGGATTGTCATTCCTTTCCCTGAACAAAACCCTTCTCCTCAGGTTTGGTGCAAGGTAAAGGATTTGCCCATAAAATTAAATGTACTGGATTACTGAATGTGCTGAGTGGCCATTGCTTTGTAAGACTAAATAATATAGATTTATTCCAACTCAGCTGACTGTAAAACTCAGCTGAAAATTAAATTTACTACAGTATAAAAGCCATGCTATTTTCAATATGTTCTAGAATAAGCTAAAGCAATTAAAATATATCATTCCCACAGTGTCTCAAGGAAAGGACTTACAATTGCATACATAACTAACTGGCAATGTCATGTCTCTAAAGCAGTGCTGCAGTAACAGAATGAAACAGTTCTGCAGCAACATCAACTGGTGCTGTGATCTTATCAGTGCCCAGAAGCTAATAAGAAAAGGCAGATTGGCTCAGGACTTGAGCAGGGTCCCTCCCAGAAATGCCCGGTGCTGTTGGAAGTGGGGTTGATGATTCGGTTTTGACATTGTGCCCTCGGAATCAGTGATGAACTAATGCTTCAGTATGATGCCACAGGTTTACTGTGCAGCTGGGGTTGCTGACTTTTGGATGATATGTAAAAACAAGGCTTTGGCCCATTGAAGTCAGTGTGACTTAATATATGCTTCTGTTAAGCGCATGCTTACATGACATCCTGAAAAAAGATGGGCTAAGTATTTTTCAGTATTTTTCTTTGTTTCCTATCTAAACGGCTGGGCAGTGCTGCTGGGTTAAATATCTGCAGAAATTCTTCCTAGAGATGAGCAAAATGACCTCCTCCTCCTCCTCCTTCTCCTCTTGTTTTAGAAGAATTAGATCAGGGCTTCTCATGTTTTTCCACAGCATAGAGCCCCTCTTAACAGAGACCAGGACTCAGACACCTTCCTATTCACAATTGCATGGACTATACCATTTGTGACTGTGCCAACCAGCTTTCCTACCATTCGTGATCATGTAAAATCACTGTGGCAACAAAAGCAATTGTCTGCATGAAAAAATACAATTAGGAATGTATTCATGAGCTTTTAGCTTTTTAAATGCAACGTAGTAGGTGGAAACAAGCAGGAGAGCCAGTACCATGTGACCAGGCAGCTTTCTGTGAACCATCAGTATTCATGGGCCACAGTTTGGGAACCTTTGGATTAGATAAATAAAAACATTATATCTCTCTGTTTTTCTATGTATCAGTTTAAGTAGAGCTAAGCAAATACATCCGGAGTTGTCAAGTCTCACAACATTTGAAGACCCAGCTTCTGGTGTGAAGTAATTATATAAGAATGTCAGCTTTCATTAAAAGATAAAGTATGTTTCTAAACTTTATGGCTGCTGAGCAAAGCATGAAAATGTGAAATCTAGAGGCTCAAAAACTGGAAGACAAATAAATAAAACCTCAAATTTTCTTTTTTTAAAAAATCTCACAATTTTTGATGTCCTGATTTTTCAACACTTGTGGTCGGCCCTACTGTACTTCAGAAAATTTGTACAAGTATTTATGCAAATAATGTCAGATGTACTTATCCTTTGTCCTTGGACTGTCTTTCTGAATATTCACGTTCTTTGAATGCTATTAGATATCAGCAGTGTAAGAATCAGTGAATATTATGGAAAGTGAATTTTGATCTTGAAATTTGATTTATAGCAAAAGCCTGATTCCAAGAGTTCAGTCATCTAGTCAGGGATAAATTTAGAAGATTCACAACAAACGACTCATAAATTAGATAAAGAAAACTAATTATTAACAAAATTATTCCACAAAGAACTTCAGATTTGCAATAAATTGCTTGCAATTTATAAATAGAAAAAAGATAGATGCAATGAAATATATTATTAAATAATGAAATAAGTTAGAGCCAAGGAAATAATTTTCACTGATGTTGGTAAAGTGCTTCATGATAAGTTGTATACTCACATAAGGTTACTAAAGAAACAACAGAAGAGTGCATGTCTGAAAATACTTTAAAATATGAACTGCACAAAATGAGACTAACTGAATATCCTGTATGTTAGTAGAGCAACAAAGTAAAGAAATTTCCTCATTTCTTTTGGTAAATCTGTTGATTTCCCCTTTCTTTTCTTTCTGTCATTCAAACAATTCTGAACTGTATTAAGCAGCATTGTGCAATATATTGTCCCTGGCACACAAGACAAGAAACAAGGGATGTAGTTTCACTAGGCTATAACTTTATTAATTTAATTACTCTGGGAACTAACCAACAATAAGCCATCCAGTGCAGGTCACAATTCCTTTCATAATCTGTTCTGCCTGGTGAAGCGCTGCTGTAAGCCTCCACATCCAGTTCCAGCCTCATCACTCTCCCCTCATAGGACGGTTAAGAGGTTGGGGGAAAGAGGGTTATCTCCTTGCTGTACCAGATGTTAGAAACTCCAACCCCACTTCCCAGCTTCTTTACGGATGCCTTACCCTAACTCCACTTTCAATTCCAGGTTATTGGGGAACCAGACCCCTTCCCCCACAATACCTATACTAGATACCTGCCAAATTATGACAGGTTGAATTTTACGTCCTAACCTTACCAGTCCCCAAAAGGTGACTAGCATGATGCCCATAACATGGCACAAACATCCAGTTCTACTCTAACCCCAAGTCTGGGAGCGGTTCTGGGTATGTAATGGCTCCGTGGCTAGAGGGAAAAGGTTTATGTGCCCTCCCCTTGAGTGTGCAGAAGCCAGTGCGCTTCTGCTATGCTCCTCAGACCAGCCAATCTGCTAGGATGTCCTCACTGTCTCAGCTACCTTCCTCCATCCCAAGCCCACAAGGATGTTGAGCTCCTACAAGGATAGAGGAGACCCTTAAAGATACGTCTGAGCCCTCTTTTCCTGCTTGCCCGAAAAAAACCCTCCCCCATCTCTAAGGCTGCGGGGTGCATTATACCTCTATTATGGAATTGCTTGTCACATAATTAAGTATTAGGTTGGCTGCCAAACACATCAGATTTTCATAAACTCACACAAGCATCTCACTATAATTCTCAAAAAGGTTTGCTCCCCAAAAGCTGGTGATGAAGATGGTGCTATTGTTTTCTCTCATAAAGGGAAATCAAACGGTCACACATTAGAATTAACATTAGAGAGTGTGGTTATTCTTTGGGCTGAAAGTATTTTATTATGATGGAAACTATTGCATTGTTTACTGCTGAGCATGGCAATTAAGCATGTGCACAAAAGCAATAATGTTTAAATATGTTAACAGCTTTAAAAACAGGAGCTTCGTCAACCTGTCTTTTGAACAATTAAGTTTAAAATTGCATTCCACAGACTACTTTTAAATTTCATTATGTGATGAGGCCAAGTTTGTTATTAACATGAGAAAGAGAGACAGTGAAAGTTACTTTGCCAGGTCCTTCAGAGGAATTGATTCAACCCTTCCAAGTATTAATGCTACTAATCTTTTCTTATGGCCTTGGTGGGCAGGTGAGAGGGCAGCTTTAAAACCTATCAGTGTTCTGCTACAGAGAGACAACACCATATGTGAGAGAAAGGCAGCTTGTGAGGTCTGAGGAACCTTGATTCATTTACTATTGGGCAGAACTGTGAGATATTAAGCAAATTCCAGGCACCAGTTGTCAAGCCAAAGGACTTCAATACTGAAGGGGGAAAAACAGAAAACAGAACAATGCATTTATGTTTTCACAAAATATAAATTCAATCATTCTTATTTTCATCGAATGGCTCTCACTGTCTGCCCTTGATTCTTCTGCAATCTGGACATGTTCACTCAGGTGTCACTGATTACTTCACCCTCTATCAAGTCTTTCCAATCGCTTAAATGGAAGGATCTCAAGGAGGGAAGCAAAGTGGAAAGAAAAAACGTATTGTTCACGTCCATTCCACATTAGGTGTGTGCGTGCCCAAGCATTGGAAACTTTTTCCCTTAGCAGCTCCTGTAGGGCCGGCAGGGCCCCTGAGTGGCGCCACTTCGCTGTGCATATATACCCCTGCCGGCCCGACCCCCTCCAGTTCCTTCTTGCCGGCGACTCCAACAGAGGGGTAGGAGGGTGGGTGGTGGAATGGATGTGAACAACACATCTTGAAGAACTACAGTTACGAGAAAGTAAGTAACTGTTTTTTCTTCGAGTGCTTGTTCACATCCATTCCACATTAGGTGAATTGCAAGCTTACCTCTGGAGGAGGGTAGGAGTCACGGAACAACTGATCAGAGGACCACTCTGCCAACTGCCGCGTCCTCTCTGGCCTGCTGGTTGACCGTGTAGTGGGTCATGAAAGTGTGCACCGAGGACCAGATGGCTGCTCTACCGATCTCCTGGATCGGGAACTGTGCCAGGAAAGACATGGAAGTCGCTGCGCCCTGGTGAGTGGGCCATGACCGCCAGGGCTGGAACACCTGAAAGCTCATAGCACACCCGGATGCAGCTTGTAATCCAAGACAAGATCGGTTGCACCAACACTGAGAGGCCTTTCATCCTCTCAGCTACGGCCACAAACAACTGCATGGATTTGCAAAAGGGCTTGATGCGCTCCAAATAGAATGCCAGCGCTCGACGCACATCCAGGGTGTGCAAGCTGCGGTGACTCGGATCCATATGGGGTTTCGGGAAGAACACCTTGTGAAATACTGTGTACAGTGGCTCAGAGGTGCGGGCCCTCAGTTCGGACACCCTTCTGGCCGAGGTAATGGCAACCAGAAATGCCACCTTCCAGGAAAGGTGGAGGAGAGAACAGGTAGCGAGGGGCTCGAAAGGGGGTCCCATGAGTTTAGAAAGGACCAGATTAAGGTTCCATGGAGGGACTGGGGGGCGGGAATATGGGAACACCCTCTCCAACCCCTTAAGGAACCATCCCACCATTGGGTGGGAAAACACTGAGCCCCCTGAGAACCCCGGATGGAAGGCGGAGATGGCCGCCAGGTACACTCTGAGTGAGGACGAGGCTAGCCCTTGCTGCTTGAGGTGCAGGAGGTACTCCAGAATGGCCTGCACCGGGTCTGACCCAGCCGCACCTGTCGGGGTTCACACCAATACAAGAACCTTTTCGACTTGCCCATATAGGCCAGCCTGGTAGACGTCTTTCTACTGCCAAGCAGAATCTGCTGCACAGGAAGGGAGCACTGGCTCTCCAGGGCGTTTAGCCACAGAGCCTCCATGCTGTCAGGTGCAGCGACTGCAGGTTGGGGTGGAGAAGCCACCCGCCGTCCTGTGTAATTAGGTCCCAGTGTAGGGGCAGGACTACTGGGGCCTCCACCGACAGCTCTAGGAGCGATGTGTACCAGTGTTGGCGGGCCCAGGCTGGGGCGATGAGGATCACCGCCATCCTGTCCCTGCGCACCTTGAGCAAGACCTTGTGCACCAAGGGGAGCGGGGGGAAGGCATACATCAAGCCCCCTCTCCATGGGATCGCAAACATGTCTGCGAGTGAGCCTGGACTGCGGCCCTGGAACAAGCAGAACCACAGGCACTGGGCGTTGGCCCTGGTGGCAATCAGATCTACCTGGGGAAACCCCCACCTGCGGAAGAGCGAAAGCACAATGTCCGCCCTGAGCATCCACTCGTGCATGCGGTACGATCTGCTGAGGGAGTCCGCCAGCTGGTTCCGTACCCCCTGGAGATAGGGCATCTCGAGGTGAATTGCATGGGCTATGCAAAGGTCCCAGAGGAAGAGAGCCTCGCGACAGAGTGGCGAGGAACGAGCTCTGCCCTGCTTGTTTATATAGAACATGGCAGTAGCATCTTCTGTCAGAACTGTCACGCTGTGACCACTCTGAGTGGCGTGAAAGGTCTGGCAGGCAAGACGAATCGCCCTGAGCTCCTTCATGTTGATATGGAGTGACTGCTCTGCCTCGGACCACAACCCCTTCGTCATGAGGTCCCCCAGGTGAGCCCCCCATCCGTGGTCTGATGCATCTGTTACCGGCGTCAGGTCCAGAAGTGGGATGGCAAAGGGGCTACCTTTGCAAACCACAGGCTGGGACTGCCACCACAGCAGGGAGTCCAGCACATCCCTTGGGGCTGTCACTCCCAAGTCCAGGGGGTTTCTGCCTGGGCGGTACACCCGACGAGCCATGCCTGCAGAGTCCTGAGTATCAGTCTGGCAGGCCTGACCACGTGCGTGCATGCTGCCATGTGGCCCAGCGGCCGCAGGCAGCACCTGGCTGTTGTTGTTGGAAACTGGTGCAGGGAGGCCACTGCTTGTTGGATAGCCCAGAATCGGGATACCAGAATCATAGAATCATAGAATCATAGAATATCAGGGTTGGAAGGGACCCCAGAAGGTCATCTAGTCCAACCCCCTGCTCAAAGCAGGACCAAGTCCCAGTTAAATCATCCCAGCTAGGGCTTTGTCAAGCCTGACCTTAAAAACCTCTAAGGAAGGAGATTCTACCACCTCCCTAGGTAACGCATTCCAGTGTTTCACCACCCTCTTAGTGAAAAAGTTTTTCCTAATATCCAATCTAAACCTCCCCCATTGCAACTTGAGACCATTACTCCTCGTTCTGTCATCTGCTACCATTGAGAACAGTCTAGAGCCATCCTCTTTGAAACCCCCTTTCAGGTAGTGAAACCCCCTTTCAGGTAGTCCAGTTTCAGGTAGTGCAAGGCTTGCCCTGGCCTGCACCGTGTCCAGGACCGCCCCTATGAATTCCACTCTCTACGTGGGTACAAGCGTGGACTTGGGGATGTTGATCAGGAGCCCCAGTTTGTGGAACAATCTCAGGGCCACCTCCACATGGTCCCGCACCTCCGCTTTGGATTAGCCTGCCAGGAGCCAGTTGTCGAGGTACGGGTACACCCGGATTCTCTCCCTCCATAAGAAGGCCGCCACCACCGCCATGCACTTCATGAACACCCTTGGGGCCGTGGCTAGACTGAATGGGAGAACCGCAAACTGGTAATATTCTCAGTCCAAGGTGAAGCGTGGGAACTGTCGATGTGCTGGGAAGATGGCGATATGAAAGTATGCATCCTTCATGTCGAGGGCAGCATACCAGTCCCCTGGATCCAGGGAAGGGATGATGGTGCCCAGAGAGAACCGAGCCTTGACCAGGAACTTGTTGAGCCCGCACAGGTCTAGGATGGGGCGAAGGCCCCCTTTGGCCTTGGGGATGAGGAAGTACCGGGAGTAGAACCCTTTTCCCTTTCGGCCGTGAGGCACCGCCTCTACCGCCCCTGCCTCTAGCAGCAAGCAGACTTCTTCATCTAGGAGATGCTCGTGAGAGGGGTCCCTGAAGAGGGACGGGGAAGGAGGGTGGGAGGAGGGGAGGGAGACGAACTGCAGCAAGTACCCGTTCCACACCGTGTGTAAGACTCAACGGTCTGACATAATGGTGGACCACGCACGGGAGAAACGGGACAGGCAGTTCAGGAAACAAAGGGACGGATCTGGTGACTGGTCTGGTATGCTGTCCTTGAGCGCACCTTCAACAGCCAGACTTAGTGCCCGGCTGGGGTTTGTGCTGGCCTTGGTTTTGGCCCGGCGCATTATTGTTATTACTGTTATTGCGCTGTCACCTGTTATCCCTGCCTCACCTACGGTAAGGCTCATGCCTATGGCGAGGCTGGTCCTGGCGTTGAGGGGGAGACTGCAGCTTAAAGGGCTTCCTCTGGGTCGCCAGGGTGTGCATACCCAGCGACTTGAGTGTAGCTCACAAGTCCTTGAGGCTTTGCAGCCTTGCGTCTGTCTGGTCCAAGAAGAGCCCTCTCCGGTCTATGCTGAAGGGATGCTGGAGGCCTGAATACTGTTGCTTCTGGCACCATCTGGCATTGGTGCGGGGACTGGGACCGCTGCACTGAGTAACTTGCCCTGGACGGGACCCCTTGGCACTCCTGATAGGGCCAAGGGTCCAGAAGGGCCAATGGCCTGGCAGCCCTCATTGAGGTTGCCAGCTCCCTTGAGGGTCCCTGCTTTCTGGGCCCCGGTGCGGGTAGCTATAGCGGGCGGAGCTGGCACCCGATTGCGGCGATGCTGATCGTGAAGGATATGGTGGTGCCAATGAACTGCGCCGGCGGGAGAACGAGCAGCTCCTGGCTGAGCGGGACCAGGAGCAGTTCCAGTATTCCCAGGACCGGGACTGGGACCGGGATCTGGATCGGGACCGGGACCTGCAGGAGACCTCTGGCGAGGGCTGCCTCAACTCCTCCAGGTGCCAGTCTCTGGGCGGTGCCGGAGAGCGGCATGCCCTTTCTGATGCTTCTTCGCGTTGACCCGCTGCCAGTGCCGCAACCTCCTTCCGGGCCGCTGGCAAGTGCGAGTCTGCAGAGTCAGTCCTCGACCGGGACCAACTCCGGGAACAGTGCCAGGATGGTGTCTTCGAGCGGCACACCATTGCTGGCTTACCCCTCGATGGCACCCGAGGCACGAGCGTCGGAGGATTTTCCCCATACGGGAGGGGGCTCGCCGCCGACAACTCGATGAGGTCCTTTGCAGCCTCAAAGGTGCCAGGCATAGAGGACTGACTCATTATGCCCTCAAGCCCATCATCCGCACTGAGCTCACTTAGGTCTGAGTTCAGTGGGGCTTGTGTTGCCGGGACCGCCTGTGTCAGCACCGGTACTGCGGCCTTCCCACTCTTGTCGGCGCTCGGGGTCTTGGGAGGTGCCAGCCTTTAGGCTGCACCGGGGGCTGCACCGGGGAGGACAATCGATGCCAGGGCCAAGCCTGGTGCTCCGGGGGCAACAGTTTGCAGTGCTTAGCCGGTGCCGGGTCTCTCGACGGCTCCGGGGTACTACGCACCGAGGAAGCCTGAGCCAGCATCGGACGCTCTGGGCCCGGCGGCTGCAATGCAGCCTCCATCAACAGTTGCTTTAGGCGAAAGTCTCTTTCTTTCCTTGACCTTGGCTTAAACGCCTTGCAAATCCTACACCTTTCAGTTTGATGTCCGTTCCCCAGGCAACGTAGACACGAGTCGTGGGGGTCACTAACTGGCATAGGTTTGCAGCACATGGCTCAAGCCTTGAAGCCATGGGCCTGCGGCATTCCCCGCAGCCTGGGGCAGATGCTGGAGGCCTCCAAGCATCTAATGACTTAAGTGTCCACAATCTGTATGTAAACTAACTGATAACAGCTACTCTAAAGGCTAAGGGACTACTCTTCTATGAGAGAGAGAGAGGTTGTTCCAACGCCGCCACAGATGGTAAGAAGGAACTGGAGGGGATCGGGCAGGCAGGGGTATATATGCACGGCGCAGTGGCGCCACTCAGGGGGCCTGCCGGCCCGACGGGAGCTGCTAAGAGAAAAAGGTTCCGATGCTCATGTGGCACACGCACACCTAATGTGGAACGGACGTGAACAAGCACTCAAAGAAAAAACCCAAACTTCATCATAACAAAAAAAATAAACAGATGAATATTTAAACTCAACTAAGCATAGCCAATGAGCTGCATAAACTGTACCCATTAATCAGGATGCACTAATGTGACCAGACCATAATATATCGGTTATGAAGTAGGCAAATGAATTTCTATAAAGAATGGCTTGCTTCGCCACTCATGAATAATGTGCCCATCCTAGATGGATAGTTATAAAACCTTTATTCCACATCATACTCCATAGAGTAGCTGTATATAATAGAGATTTTGCAGACACATGCACACATATGTAGTGCACATCATAATCCTCTTTCAAGCAGCTCAGCCCTGCACACATGACTAAATCGTGACTCAAAAGGGTTTTTGCTCCCAGAAACAACAAGGGAGTCAGGGAGTCCGAATCTCCCTCTTCAGGTTCATTAGCAGACTGTTGGGCTAGTGCTGGCGACAGGTGGAATAACAGACATGGCCCACTGCATTTCTAAATTTGTGGCTATATGAATCTAGGTTATAGCTCCTGGCATGCCCACTTTCCTCCATGCACACTGAACTTGATGCCCACTGCGGAGATCTTTCCCATGTCTTGCTTGAGGTGCACTGTGCCTTGTTGGGCAGACTCTCTAACTTCTGCTTCTGCATCACATATGCAGCATTTAAATTTCTTTTGGCCCTTATCCACCCACATAAGGTACATTAGATTTGTTCCAAGGTGAGCAGAGCTAAAGAAAAAGTTGAAACTGATCAGCTGGCCTTAGAGATCATAAGTGGCAGTTTGCATCCACCTTTCAAATGACCATAGCAGGATTGTTTTCAAAAGATGCCAGTCATATTCAGTCAAGCCCACTGAAGAGGGTGAAAGGGGGAAGCTCAGGAATACAAACAATCCTAGTCTTGTAAATAGGCACTTACGTCTTACCCCAGTTGTAAAGCAAAGCCAATGTGGAGATTGAGAGCACAAAAAAACTACAAAATGTTAAACCCATTGGTTGATGTGTCACAATCAACTTATTCTAGGAAAGATGCTTTAGTATAATTTGATGCTATTAATTTTGCTTAGTATAGACTTTAACTGTGCAACGCCCACTGCATTTTTCTTGGGAAGACAATCATTTTGGAGCATCCTCAAAAGTGCTGTTATAAACAAGACTCATTAGTGAATATGAATATAAATGAGACATTAAATACAATTACCTTATTATTAGGAAGACTGTTCTAGGATCATAGGATTTACCATACCATACCAGATCAGACTAATAGAGTAGTCCGATGGATTTGGTAACCTGCCTCCAGTAATGGCCTTTGCCTGATTCTCTGAGGAACACAAAACCCCCATAATTCACCTTGCCAATTGTGTGGTGCAAAGAGCTTCACACAGAGTGCAGAATATCTTAGAACAAAGTTCCCTTTCTCCCACCCCAGTGTTTCAAAGAACACTTTCTGACAGAGAAAGGAAAGTATCAGGAACATATGTTGTAAGCAAATTTGTTTTCAGAAATGCTATTGATTTCCACTGAGAGAGTAATTATATGCTGTTAGGAATGATCAGATTATTTTTTGCAAATGTGGTATATCTTCTTATTGGTGTTTAATGCAATAAATCTTTTAAACTCAATTAAGAAAAATGGTGCTTTCCCCTGGTTAGGAGCAATACAACTATCTGTCATTGCATTCAAATTAAACAAAGAAAAATAACTGTCAGCAGGAACACCCTAGAATGGCAGTCTGGTGCTTTATTTGGATTGAGTATTCCCTGTGAGATTACCATTTGGAGTTATGACCAGGGGAAGGAGATACATTTCTGACACTTCATTTGAAAAAAAGGGAAGTTAGAATTGCAGTGTGCTTATTTGTTTTCTTTTCCAGACTAAAATAAGGTTGAGAATGAGCATCAAGATTCATTTCATATTGCAGAAGAAATATAATCTGAATTTGTAAATTCCTTTGGAACTCCACAAATGGAGATGAGCCAATTTGGTGATGATACTTAAGGCTAAGATTTTGTCACAGATATTTTCAATAAAAGTCATGGACAGGTCATGGGCAATAAAGAAAAATTCATGGAAGCCTGTGACCTGTTCTTGACTTTACTAAAAATATCTATGACAAAATAGGCAGCTGCTGGGGCCACCTCGGAGCTCCAGAGGCCCCCACCACCCGTGGCTTGGAGCTGTGGGGTTGCCTGCCACCCGCAGAGGCTGGGAGCTGCGGTGGGCCGGGCGAGGAGCTGCAGGGTCCCCCTCTCCACCATGGCTGGGAGCTCTGGGGTCTCCCCTGCTGCCCGCAGTGGCGTGGAGCTCCGGGGTACCCCCACCACCTGCAGCAGCTGGGAGCTGCGAGGGTCCCCCTGCTGCCAGTGACTTCCCCAAGCTCTGTGACAAAATCGTAGCCTTAATGATACTACATTTCAGTGTATTAATAAAGTGATTAAAGTACATAAAGACAAGTCAGATACAAGCGCTGTGGGGCAGGAACTATATTTTTGTGCCTTATACAGTGATGCCCCTTTACAACTAAATGATTGTGATATTAATGGTGCCAATTCAGCACAGCAATTAAGCACATGCTTCATTTTTATTTAAGACCATTGGATTTAAGCAATTGCTTAAAGTTACAGAATGTGCTTAAGTGTTGAATTGGGGCCCATACCAGTATTTCCAAAGTGCACAGTTTGTGATGCCTGGTCAGTTTGTTAGAATTTAGATACAAAAGAAAAGTCGTCACTGCTTATGGTCACTAAAGATCCCAGAATACTTTTAGCAAGAATAAGTGTCCTGGTCAAATTCCAGTTTATGCAATTCCATTCTTCCTACCTAAATTTCACCAGTGGTTTCAGCTAAACAGGATGAGGGTGGTCTAGCCTACTGGTCAGAGCAGGTGTCAGGCCTAAAGGTAACGGCAAGCATCGGAAACCAAGGACGAGGATCAGAGCCAGAGCCCGAGCCCAGTAGTCAGGAGCCAAAGCCAAGGGTCAAATGGCAGAAACTAGATATCAGAGCTGAGATTCAAGCCGGGATCAGTAGTCATAAGACAGAGTCCTGGGTCAAGCAGGAGAGCAGGAATGGGAGGGAGCAGATAGCTCAGTGGTTTGAGCATTAGCTTGCTAAGCCCAGGGTTGTGAGTTCAATCCTTGAGGGGGCCATTTGGGGCAAAAATTGAGGATTGGTCCTGCTTTGAGCAGGGGGTTGGACTAGATGATCTCCTGAGGTCCCTTCCAACCCTGATATTCTATGATTCTAACAGGCAAGAAGGGGTTCAAGGCGGGGGCAGGCACAGTGGTGGGCATGAGCACTGAGCAGCTGGTGAGCTGCTGCTGCTGGCTTAAGAGCTAGCCTGCTGGCCCTTCCAGCCAATCAGGTGGTGTGACCAATCAGCCAGCCTGCCGCAGGCCAACTGTACTGATGAGCAGGGATCCTAGTTTTTCATAATAAAAAATCAATTCTCCAATAAAAAACATAAAAATCTGCATTTTTCCACGATTAAAACGAAACACTGAACTTTAGTAGCTTTGGCTTCAGCTGAAGCCCGAGACCCATTACCCGAGGCCGAGAGCAGGAGCCCCATCACCCAGGGCTCAAGCTGTCAGCCCAAGTTTGGTTAACTCAGAGAGCCAGATAATGGAGGCTCAAATAAATGGGGTTCTACTGTATATGTTTTTATTTGTTCACAAAATGTAAAAACTAAAGATTCTTTGTAAAAATGCAAATTCAGTGTTTTTCCAGGACAAAAAGATTTTTAGGATCCCTGCTGATGAGGCTGCCTGGAGATTAACTCTGCAGCAAGCTCTGATTCCTGACAAGAAGTTTCAATGAGACAGTCTTACTCTTTGCTCTTAAATGACAACTGTGTTCCACAACAGATGAGACTACATTTCAGTGGTGATTAAAGCTTTGGAATTGTTTACATGAAAGGTACTACATAAAATCATAAAATGTAAGATTACTGCTACTATTAGAATATTCGCAAAAAAGAAAAGGAGTACTTGTGGCACCTTAGAGACTAACAAATTTATTTGAGCATAAGCTTTCGTGAGCTACAGCTCACTTCATCGGATGCATGCTATGAAAAGAGCTGTAGCTCACGAAAGCTTATGCTCAAATAAATTTGTTAGTCTCTAAGGTGCCACAAGTACTCCTTTTCTTTTTTGTGAATACAGACTAACACGGCTGCTACTCTGAAACCTATTAAAATATTAAAATTCTAATGCTTTGTATTATGGTAAATGGGGTCTGGCTTGCCACTTGGTAATTCACACTGGATTTGTTCATTTTCATGGCTTCCATTAAGTTTCAGAGAGAATTTCTGTGTGAAAGAATGAGAAAATATATATACAGTATATACAGTTCAGTATACACACACATACACACACACACAAAGTAAAATAAATAAAATACTGTTATTTCCATTGTGAAAGCAATCCCAGCAGTGAACATAAGAACGGACATACTGGGTCAGAACAATTGTCCATCTAGCCTAGTATCCTGAGAGTGGCCAATGCCAGATGCTTCAGAGGGAATTAACAGAACAGGCAATCACCGAGTGATCCATCTCCTGTCATCCACTCCCAGCTTCTGGCAAACAGAGGCTAACAACACTCAGAGCATGCGGTTGCATCCCCAACCATCTTGGCTAAGAGCCATTGATGGAACTATCCTTCATTAATTTATGTAGCTCATTTTGAACCCTGCTATAGTTTTGGCCAGTGGTGGGCAACCTGTGGACCCTGGGCAGGCTTTGAGACAATTTATTTACATTGACCGTTTGCAGGCACAGCTGCCCACAACTCCCAGTGGCCGCGGTTTGCCATTCCTGGCAAATGGGAGCTGCGGAAATTGGCGGCCAGCACGTCCCTGCGGCCCGCGCTGCTTCCTGCAGCTCCCATTGGCCGAGAATGGCTAACCGTGGCCACCGGGAGCTGTGGGCGACTGTCTCTGCAGACAGTAAATGTAAATAAACTGTCTTGCGGCCCGCCAACAGATTACTCTGATGGGCCAGTGCGGCCTGCAGGCCGCAGGTTGCCCACCACTGGTTTTGGCCTTTACAACATCCTCTCACAATGAGTTCCACAAGTTGCCTGTGTGATCTGTGAAGAAGTATTTCCTTTAGTTTGTTTTAAACCTGCTATTAATTTCATTGGGTTACCCCTGGTTCTTATATTACTTGAAGGAGTAAATAACACGTCCTTATTCTCTTTCTCCATACCAATCAAGATTTTATAGATCTCTATCATATTCCTTCTTAATTGTCTCTTTTCCAAGATGAATAGGCCCAGTTTTTTTTAATCTCTCCTCATACGAAGCTGTTCCATACCCCTAACAATTTTTTGTTGCCTTTCTCTGTACCTTTTTCAATTCTAATATATATTTTTGAGATGGGGTAACAGAACTGAATGCAGTATTCAAAGTGTGGGCAAACCATTGATTTATATAGAGACTATATATGCATCTCTTGGGCAAGATCCTGTGCTCCGTTAGGACTAAATCAAGAATTGCCTCTAACTCAGGAACACCTGTGCCAAGAGTCATTTATTAGTGGTGACTAGATACTTTTATTTCTGTATCCTGTCCTGAGGTAACAAGCACCCAGTCAATATGGGGATAGTTGAAATCCCCCATTATTATTGAGTTTTTTATTTTTATAGCCTTTCTAATCTCCCACAGCATTTCACAATCACAGTCACCATCACCATCTTGGTCAGGTGGTCGGTAGTATATCCTTACTGCTCTATTTTTATTATACAAGCATGGAATTTCTATCCATAGAGATTCTGTGGTACAGTTTGATTCGTTTAAGATTTTTACTATATGTGACTCTATGCTTTCTTTCATATATAGTGCCACTCCCGCACCAGCATGACCTACTCTGTCATTCCTAAGTATTTTTTACCATGTCCCATTGATTATCATCATTCCATCAAGTTTCTATGATACCTATTACATCAATATCCTCATTTAATACGAGGCATTTAAGTTCATCCATCTTAGTATTTAGACTTCTAACATTTGTATAGAAGCACTTATAAAATTTGTTGAAGAGCTCCACTACAACCTTTCTAATTTTGCATGCCAGAAATCAGGTTCTGTTTTGGTTTAGATGAAGCCCATCCTTCCTGCATAGGCTCTGCCTTTCCCAGTTCTGAATAAATCTTAACCCTTTCTCCCTACACCACCGCCTCACCCATGCATTGAGACCCTGAAGTTCTGTGGAACTGTCTAACAGCGTGTGGAACTGGAAACTGAAATGCGTGATGGTATACCTACATATACACCACTGCTGGGATTGCTTTCACAATGGAAATAATATTATTTTTCTACTGCTAAAGTATACTAATTCCACAGCAGAAAAACAGTCCGTTCAACTGTTGTTGAAAAGGGTTACTAGTCAAGTAATTCTCATGAGGTATTTGCCAGTCCTAAACCATGTGTAACACTGAGCCAGCAAGGGGTAAGCAACCATCACGCTGGGTGACCTGGAAGCCACCCTTAAGGCATATTAGAAGAGTATTAAACTGGTTAACATGGCCATTCCTTGTAGATAGTTGTCAAAGCCATGTTAAGTAGACTAGAATCTTTAGTATGCAGGCCTGTATCGTTAGAGAATCAAAGGGTAGATGCTAACTGTACTTGTCTGTGTTTACCTCCAACTTGTTAGAAGTTGAATAATGTGATCTAATTAGCTTTCAGATGCTAAAATCCTGTTCCTGTCTCACAATGCTTCATTACTGTACTCTATTGATTTAGAGATCAAAAGGGAACATTATCATTTAGATGGGACTTGTGGTATAATCCTATTATTGGCTTCATTTCTCTTTGAATCTTGTAAGGCCCCAGATTTCAGAGTAGCAGCCGTGTTAGTCTGTATTCACAAAAAGAAAAGGAGTACTTGTGGCACCTTAGAGACTAACACATTTATTAGAGCATAAGCTTTCGAGCTACAGCTCACTTCATCGGATGCATTTGGTGGAAAAAACAGAGGGGAGATTGATATACACACACAGAGAACATGAAACAATGGGTTTATCATACACACTGTAAGGAGAGCCGTTGCCAACTGTATCCACATATCTATTCAGGGGATACCATCATAGGGCCTAATCACATCAGCCACACTATCAGAGGCTCGTTCACCTGCACATCTACCAATGTGATATATGCCATCATGTGCCAGCAATGCCCCTCTGCCATGTACATTGGCCAAACTGGACAGTCTCTACGTAAAAGAATGAATGGACACAAATCAGACCTCAAGAATTATAACATTCAAAAACCAGTTGGAGAACACTTCAATCTCTCTGGTCACTCGATTACAGACCTAAGAATGCAGGTGCACTCAGACAGCTGCAGCGGCACAGGAGCTAGAAAACAGAGCTCTAAACAGGGGAGTTTGAGTGGGAGTTTGGCTTGTGGTGCTTGTTTGGGGTTTGCTTTTGCTGGGGTGTGTGTGGTCTTTTTGGTGTGGCTTGTGTTTCCCAGATTAACAGGATTTAGGTGGGAAGGAGATGACAGATACAGAGGCAGCTGTGGGAGTGACTCCTGTAGTGAAAGACACATTGAGGATGACTGGATGTGGAAGCTGTGGTATGTACATGATCCTGGAGGGGGGAACCGGTAAGAGTTTTTTCTGCATGAAATGTCGTCTGATAGAGCTGATGGAGGAAAAGATCCGAGGTTTGGAGATGCAGGTGGAAAGTCTGGTTGAGTTTAGGAAGGGGTTTGAGCAGATGATGGAGCAAAGATATGAGGTATCTGAAGGGAAAAGCTCAGACTCACAGATGGAAGCAGGGCTGGGGAATTTTGAGGAGAGACTGGATGAGGAAAGTGGTCAGTGGAAACATGTGACTCAAAGAACCAGGCAGAGAAAAAGACGGGCCAGTGAAGGAGAAATAGAGCTTAGGAACAGGTTTGCAGAGTTGGAAAATGAAGAAGGGGCTCAGCAGGTACTTGTTGAAGGTAGAAGGGTAAGGAAGAAGAGAAGAGAGGCTAGTCCTATAGAAAAAGGGGAAGAGTCAAGGGAGACTACACCAAATATGAGCCCCAGGAGGATACAGGATGGGTTGAAGAGGATTGTAAGGGAAAATAGGAATGGAAAGAACTTGCAGCCAGAGGGAACAGGGGAGAGACTGGAGAATAGCACTGTCACCAGGAAAAGGCAGGTCTATGTGATCGGGGACTCTTTATTGAGAAGAATAGACAGGCCTGTAACTAGAGCTGATCCTGAGAATAGAAGGGTGTGCTGTCTTCCAGGTGCTAAGATACGGGATGTAGACCTGAGGTTGAAAAGGATCCTAAAGGGAGCGGGAAAGAATCCCCTAATTATCCTTCATGTGGGAACAAATGATACAGCCAGATTCTCGCTGGAAAGTATCAAGGGAGACTATGCTAGGCTGGGGAAGACACTTAAGGAAATTGAGGCTCAGGTGATCTTTAGCGGGATCCTTCCTGTTCCTAGAGAAGGGCAACAAAGGTCTGACAAGATTATGACTGTCAACAGATGGCTTAGGCAGTGGTGCTATAAGGAGGGCTTTGGGATGTATGGCCACTGGGAGACATTCACGGACAGAGGACAGTTCTCTCGGGATGGACTTCATCTGAGTAGGGAAGGAAATAGACTTCTAGGATCGAGGCTGGCACAACTGATAAAGAAAGCTTTAAACTAGGAATTGGGGGGAGATGGATGGGAGATGTCCAGAAAATCTCCACGCCAGATTTTAGCATTGAGAGGGAAGAAGATGAAGTAAGAAAGGATACAGCCATGGGTAGGAGAATGTATATAAGGAGCAAGGGCGGTGTGGATACTAGTCTAATAGGTTATACTGGCTGTAGAATGACTGTGCCTAATAGGGTACAAAATGTGAGCGAGTCCAAACAGCAAAAAGTAAGATGTTTGTACACCAATGCGAGGAGTCTAGGTAACAAAATGGAGGAACTAGAGCTACTGGTGCAGGAAGTGAAACCAGATATTATAGGGATAACAGAAACATGGTGGAATAGTAGTCATGACTGGACTACAGGTATTGAAGGGTATGTGCTGTTTAGGAAAGACAGAAACAAAGGTAAAGGGGGTGGAGTAGCATTGTATATCAATGATGAGGTAGAATGAAAAGAAATAAGAAGCGATGCAATGGATAAGACAGAGTCCGTCTGGGCAAAAATTACATTGGGGAAGAAAACTAGTAAAGCCTCTCCTACGATAGTGCTTGGGGTGTGCTATAGACCTCCGGGATCTAATTTGGATATGGATAGAGCCCTTTTTAATGTCTTTAATCAAGTAAATACTAATGGAAACTGTGTGATCATGGGAGACTTTAACTTCCCAGATATACACTGGAGGACCAATGCTAGTAATAATAATAGGGCTCAGATTTTCCTAGATGCGATAGCTGATGGATTCCTTCATCAAGTAGTTGCTGAACCGACTAGAGGGGATGCCATTTTAGATTTAATTTTGGTGAGTAGCGAGGACCTCATAGAAGAAATGGTTGTAGGGGACAATCTTGGCTCAAGTGATCATGAGCTAATTCAGTTCAAACTAAATGGAAGGATTAACAAAAATAAATCTGCAACTAGGGTTTTTGATTTCAAAAGGGCTGACTTTCAAAAATTAAGGAAATTAATTAGGGAAGTGGATTGGACTGAAGAACTTATAGATCTAAAGGTAGAGGAGGCCTGGGATTACTTTAAATCAAAACTGCAGAAGCTATCGGAAGCCTGTATCCCAAGAAAGGGGAAAAATTCATAGGAAGGAGTTGTAGACTAAGCTGGATGAGCAAGCATCTTAGAGAGGTGATTAAGAAGAAGCAGAAAGCGTACAGGGAGTGGAAGATGGGAGGGATCAGCAAGGAAAGCTACCTAATTGAGGTCAGAAGATGTAGGGATAAAGTGAGAGAGGCTAAAAGTCGAGTAGAGTTGGACCTTGCAAAGGGAATTAAAACCAATAGTAAAAGGTTCTATAGCCATATAAATAAGAAGAAAACTAAGAAGGAAGAAGTGGGGCCGCTTAACACTGAGGATGGAGTGGAGGTTAAAGATAATTTAGGCATGGCCCAATATCTAAACAAATACTTTGCCTCAGTCTTTAATAAGGCTAAAGAGGATCTTAGGGATAATGGTAGCATGACAAATGGGAAGGAGGATATAGAGGTAGATATTACCATATCAGAGGTAGAAGCGAAACTGAAATAGCTTAATGGGACTAAATCGGGGGGCCCAGATAATCTTCACCCAAGAATATTAAAGGAATTGGCACCTGAAATTGCAAGCCCATTAGCAAGAATTTTTAATGAATCTGTAAACTCAGGAGTTGTACCGTATGATTGGAGAATTGCTGACATAGTTCCTATTTTTAAGAAAGGAAAAAAAAGTGATCCGTGTAACTACAGGCCAGTTAGTTTGACATCTGTAGTATGCAAGGTCCTGGAAAAAATTTTGAAGGAGAAATTAGTTAAGGACATTGAAGTCAATGGTAAATGGGACAAAATACAACATGGTTTTACAAAAGGTAGATCGTGCCAAACCAACCTAATCTCCTTTTTTGAAAAAGTAACAGATTTTTTAGATAAAGGAAATGCAGTGGATCTAATTTAACTAGATTTCAGTAAGGCATTTGATACCGTGCCACATGGGGAATTATTAGTTAAATTGGAGAAGATGGGGATCAATATGAACATCAAAAGGTGGATAAGGAATTGGTTAAAGGGGAGACTGCAACGGGTCCTACTGAAAGGCGAACTGTCAGGTTGGAGGGAGGTTACCAGTGGAGTTCCTCAGGGATTGGTTTTGGGACCAATCTTATTTAATCTTTTTATTACTGACCTTGGCACAAAAAGTGGGTGTGTGCTAATAAAGTTTGCAGATGATACAAAGCTGGGAGGTATTGCCAATTCGGAGAAGGATCGGAATATTATACAGGAGGATCTGGATGACCTTGTAAACTGGAGTAATAGTAATAGGATGAAATTTAATAGTGAGAAGTGTAAGGTTATGCATTTAGGGATTAATAACAAGAATTTTAGTTATAAGTTGGGGACGCATCAATTAGAAGTAACGGAAGAGGAGAAGGACCTTGGAGTATTGGTTGATCATAGGATGACTATGAGCTGCTAATGTGATATGGCTGTGAAAAAAGCTAATGAGGTTTTGGGATGCATCAGGAGAGGCATTTCCAGTAGGGATAAGGAGGTTTTAGTACCGTTATACAAGGCACTGGTGAGACCTCACCTAGAATACTGTGTGCAGTTCTGGTCTCCCATGTTTAAAAACGATGAATTCAAACTGGAGCAGGTACAGAGAAGGGCTACTAGGATGATCCGAGGAATGGAAAACTTGTCTTATGAAAGGAGACTTAAGGAGCTTGGCTTGTTTAGCCTAACTAAAAGAAGGTTGAGGGGAGATATGATTGCTCTCTATAAATATATCAGAGGGATAAATATAGAAGAGGGAGAGGAATTATTTCAGCTCAGCACCAATGTGGACACAAGAACAAATGGGTATAAACTGGCCACCAGGAAGTTTAGACTTCAAATCAGACGAAGGTTTTTAACCGTCAGAGGAGTGAAGTTTTGGAATAACCTTCCAAGGGAAGCAGTGGGGGCAAAAGATCTATCTGGTTTTAAGATTCTACTCGATAAGTTTATGGACGAGATGGTATGATGGGATAATGGGATTTTGGTAAGTAATTGATCTTTAAATATTCAGGGTAAATAGGCCAAATCCACTGAGATGGGATATTAGATGGATGGGATCTGAGTTACTATAGAAAATTCTTTCCTGGGTATCTGGCTGGTGAATCTTGCCCATATGCTCAGGGTTTAGCTGATTGCCATATTTGGGGTCGGGAAGGAATTTTCCTCCAGGGCAGATTGGAGAGGCCCTGGAGGTTTTTTGCCTTCCTCTGTAGCATGGGGCATGGTTGACTGGAGGGAGGCTTCTCTGCTCCTTGAAGTCTTTGAACCATGATTTAAGGACTTCAATAGCTCAGACATGGATGAGGTTTTTCATAGGAGTGGGTGGGTGAGATTCTGTGGCCTGCGCTGTGCAGGAGGTCAGAGTAGATGATCAGAATGGTCCCTTCTGACCTTAGTATCTATGAATCTATGATTACAGACCTAAGAGTGGCTATCCTTCAACAAAAAAGCTTCAAAAACAGACTCCAACGAGAGACTGCTGAATTGGAATTAATTTGCAAACTGGATACAATTAATTTAGGCTTGAATAGAGACTGGGAATGGATGAGTCATTACACAAAGTAAACTATTTCCCTGTGTTATTTCTCCCTCCCACCCCACCCCCCACTGTTCCTCAGATATTCTTGTGGCACCTTAGAGACTAACAAATTTATTAGAGCATAAGCTTTCGTGAGCTACAGCTCACTTCATCGGATGCATCCGATGAAGTGAGCTGTAGCTCACGAAAGCTTATGCTCTAATAAATTTGTTAGTCTCTAAGGTGCCACAAGTACTGCTTTTCTTACGGCTGCTACTCTGAAATCAGATATTCTTGTTAACTGCTGGAATTAGCCTACCTTGCTTGTCACCATGAAAGGTTTTCCTCCTTTCCCCCCCCTGCTGCTGGTGATGGCTTATCTTAAGTGATCACTCTCCTTACAGTGTGTATTATAAACCCATTGTTTCATGTTCTCTGTGTGTGTATATCAATCTCCCCTATGTTTTTTCCACCAAATGCATCCGATGAAGTGATCTGTAGCTCACGAAAGCTTATGCTCTAATAAATGTGTTAGTCTCTAAGGTGCCACAAGTAAGGCCCCAGAGTAACTCATCACTGACCTGTTTGAATGGTTAATTTCCTTATGCTAATGAATACAACTAGCTGTCAGTGTATGCCTAGGAAGCAGAGATTAGCTTCAAAGCAACAATATAGATGACCTATTCTTCAGCCAAGGAAGGCTTGCTGAGACAATGGCTAACTTCAGCTATAAAGGAAGCCTCAGGCCCAATCCTTTTGTATCTAGATCTGCATAAATTTTGACAGGGGAGGTGTAAGCTACAAGACTGATGTCTCCAGATTCCCTCTGGATGCCTCCTGAAATTCTCCTGGAAGAATCTGAACAATCTCTGTACACAGACTGCCTACTGGACTATAACTTCTAGAAAGAAAGACTTTTACAAATCCGCAACCTCACCATCTCTGCTACAAAAATAATAGAAGGGCTTTACACGATTTGTACATATATTGATCTCTTAACCATATACAGTAAACCCTGGCTACAACACCCTTCACAATAGCGAACTACGGGCTATAGTGAATGTGGTCCCTGGATGCCATCTCTACGCCGCCCGCTGTGATGGGGGGCTGAAAGCTACTCCAACCCCGGGGCTGTGGCAGGGGGCTGAGAGCTTCTTTGGCCCCAGGCTGCAAAGGGGAGGGGGATCTGACAGTTCCTCCAGCCCGGGGCTACAGCGGGTAGGGAATGGGGGGTTGAGTGCTCCTCTGGATAGGGGCCATAGCGGGAGGCAAAGTGCTCCTCCAGCCCTGGTGCCATGGTGGGGACAGAGTGCTCCTGTGGCCCTGGGGCTGTTGCCAGGGCAGAGTGCTCTCCAGAGAACTCCTGATTGAGCATGTCCATGTTATATGTGAGCCCCAAGATGGGGTTAAAATGGGACTAGTTTAGTGTACTGATTGCCATGGTGGGCTGCAAAATCCTTGTGCAAGCTGACTAAGTTCCTCACTGCTGTGGCATTAGAATTGCTGAGGTGGATTGTGCTCATTTATTTTAATTTTCACATAGAAAATAACTTTTCTGAGTTAGCCTCAGGATCTAAACCACCATTAGACTATCCCAGGTAGTGGTAGGATTGAATCATACAGGTGGCCACACTTTTGCGATTGGGTTGGGACTGGAGGTTAGACATTTGGAGATTAAACATTTCATGGACCAGCCATTTTCTCCTGATCTTTGAGGCTGAGGCACAACTCTCCTGGATTGTTTTTGATGCTCCACCCCTGGAGGTTAATGGAACCAGAGGCTTTTCAGAGGACTCTGAGGGAAAATGTTGTTCCCCCCAGGAAACCATTCAATTTCAGCTTTTGATATTCTTATCCTCCACCATCAATGAGGTGGTCTGTAGGCATCTTCTTTGCCAACTTCATCTTCACAGAAGGCAAAAAAAAAAAATAAAAAAATCTCTGAGACCCCCCTCCATACCATGTGTGTGCATGTGTGCGTTCAGTATGGGAGGGCTGGATAGGTATAGAAGTAAAAGAAATGGTGCATAATAGAATTTTAAAAATATGAAGATTGAAGAAGTAAAAGACTGAAGAGAAGAAAAAAGGATAAAGAAAAGATGTGCAAATTTAAGGTTAACTTTTTAAGTTAACAGAACCCTTCCTTATATCCAATATCCCACACTTGGTCCACTATTTGACCTCTTCAGTTAATTTGCCCAGTGGGCCTTTTCCATAAATATGTCTCTGGGATCCTGGAACAGAGAAAGTTAGTGGCAAAGCTGGGATTGAACCTGAGGCATTGTTAATTTCCACTTCCAGTTCTCTCTCTGAACCATACTCTGTATTTTTCTTCTCCTTTCTCTATTCCAAAGATAGAAATGGGAACTATCACAGTGGTCTCTGATAAAAAAAATATTATTTATGGCCAAAAGCTACCCAGCAAAATCTGAGATACTGTACTATTCCCCTACTACCTCAAATGCAAAATAATTAGATATCACTGTGCAGCAACTGTTGGTAAATGGTGACCATTCAGTGGTGACCTCTGTATCTGCTAATTGTTTATTTTATTTGCATAACACTTAAATACTTGCAATAAAAGTGGTGCAGACATTGTTAATATATAGGATGTTAGAGCCCTGAGCTGTGTCCTTTTGATTTGAGCCAATCTATCTATCCTGAAAGATTCCTAGAAGGTGATGAGACTCTTGGAGATCAGAGGACATTAAACTACCATGCTATAACTCAGCACTTGAAAACTCAACTCACAATAGAAAATAAAGCAAAAGCAAAATAACTCAGTGTGCAGTGTCAGCTGAATACAGCATAAAACATAACTATTCTTTGCAGGACTTGGCTTCACTAGAGTATGTTTTATCCCACTGAGCAATACCAGACATCAGAGATGTCAACAGATACCACTGTAGGACGCAGTATATTCAAGAGAGTCAAATCAAAGTCAGGAGAGCAGCTCAACCAACACAAACCAAAGAATAGTGCTATTTGAAAGCTAGTTACATCAACTCCAGTCCTACGCCTGGCATGTGTCGCTGTCTACATTTCCCGGGGATTGTAAAACAGATTTCACTCACAACTAGTCTGAATTAGTACAGCGCTAAACACCAGGGACATATACTCCTGTATTTAATAAATTCATTGACAGGTGCAAGGAGTAAGAGTGTTTATTCACAGATGGTGCAGAAACAACAGGGTTTTTGTTTTCAGCTGCTCTGTGAAAATATCAAATAAAAAACTCAAACCAACCAAACAACCAAACAAAAACACCCCCAGGACTATGCAAGCTCAGTATTCCAATTTTATGCTGTCCTTTACACAAGCTTCCTCCTCAGTTTTATGGCAACATTCAAGACCCAAAATGTTTTCAAATGCTGGATTAACTTCAGTTATATTTTTGTGCCAAAGGATGGGTGAACTTCAAAAGTTTTGGCATTTGGTTTTGGATAAGCATCCAAAAGTGTGGGTCCAAAAGTGTGTGCACACTATTTGCAACTTCTGTGTCCTCAAAGGGAAATTTTTCATCTCTGGGGAGTTCTAGACAATCTGCATTTTGCTCCAGATGAAAATATCATGAGAATGTATTCACACTTCCTGCTTGCTAAGCAGAGATCACAGACTCAGGCAGATATGGGAGATGTGCTTTTTTGGGGGTTGGGGTATGTATTTTCTAACTACCTTTGCCATCTCAATTAAAAAACAACTTTACTAAAAATTCCACGTTTAATTTATTGTGTTGCCCTCTCTGAGGAGTTCGGGAATTTCCTATCCTGAGAACATCGGGTGAGCTTTTTTTGGAGATACACGATTTGAATCTATGAGAAGTTTTCTAAGGCTACAATGTTCACAGGCACTTGTGCAGACTTCTTCAAGTCTCACAGAGTTAGAGGGCTCCAGTAAACCTCAAGAACAGCATCAGGGATATCAGTGGGGCTTATAAACCAGGGATGAACTCTAGCAAGGACTTAATACCAAATTAGCACTTCAGAAAAGTATAGATAAATGTTTTCTATCTACTGAAACATGTGGAATACTGTCACATTCAAAAAAAAATCTTAGTATGTTCATAGGAAAATAAATGAGGTAAGTTGTAAATATGTCAATGGGTTGAGGTAGACAACTGAAATGATAGTCAATTTTTGTTAATTATTTGTATTGCTGGGGTGGCTAGGGGTCCCAAGCAAGATTGGGGCTCCATTGTGCTAGAAACTGTACAAATACATAGTAAGAGACAATCCCTACCTGGAAAACCTTACAAGCTACATAGACAGGACAGACAAGGCTTAGGAAGGGAAACAGGCACATATAGGTGAAGTGATTTGCCCAGGGTTACATAGCTGATTAATGGCAGAACCAGGAATAAAACCCAGTTCTTCTGATTCCTTATCCACTAGACCATTCTACATCCCTCCCACACTCCAAATCCCTGCCTCAACCCGGAGCCCACTTCCATATTCCGAACCCCTCAGGTCCACCCCCCAGCCCAGAGTCCTCACCTGCACCCCAAACCCCTCATCCCTGGCCCCACACCAGAGCCCACACCCACAGCTGGATCCCTCACCCCCTCCCACACCCCAACCCTCTGAGCCAGCCCAGTGAAAATGAGCGAGTGAGTGAGGGTTGGGAGAGTGAGTGATGGGGGAGGGGGGATAGAGTGAGTGGGGGCAGGGTTTTGGAGAAGAGGTGGGGCAAGGGTGTTCAGTTTTGTGTGAGTAGAAAGTTGGCAAACCCTAGCCCTGGCTCCACTATCCCCCTTGCTGGCCATGCATGTACAGGGAAGTGAGCTGCTCCTTGAAAAGAGGGGAAATCACTTACTCTGCCCTCAGAACAAGTTGGAAGCAGAGAACAGCTCCAGCCCAAACCTGCACGTCTACACTGCAATTTTCTGGCTCCACAGCCTGAGCCCCATGAGCCCAAGTCAGCTGACCCAGGACAGCCATGGCCAAGCTACAGGTCTTGTATTGCAATGATGACATACCCTTTGAGTCACAACTCATTCTTTGGCCTACTCTTGGAACTGTTGGTTACTGTCTAACCCACTCCCACGGTCTGGCTCATGAATATGGATTACACTGATAAAAGGCTTGAGATATATTTGGGCTTGGGCTACCGTAACTCTGCAGGTGCAAGATTGTCCTATGAGTTTGGGTGCTGAAAAGGTAATAATTCAGAGGCAGAATTCCAACTGTTGTGGGCCAAATCTTCATTGTCATGCTTGCAAACATGTCGGGTTTCTTTAAAAGGTTTTCAGTTTCTTGGCATCCTAACATTTGGGTTTCTTAAATTGTGACGTTAGAAGTTTAACTTAATGCTAAGTGTTTGCAGTCTTAACTCCAGATTAATGGTGTTTTTTGTCTCTAATTGCCATTTGAATTGCCCTGGAAGCTCTTCCGTATCTATGCTTTCAAAGCTCATCTCTTGTTGTTCTGTCTTCACTGCAGAAATGGTGTTTTCTCCATTCATTCAGAGAATGCTGTGCATAAGCAGCCTCAGGAAAATAAAAGCAGCTGGCCTGGTATGTAGCATATAGCAGTTCACAAATCTGATAGAATAAGATTCCATTAAACCTTTTAAGAGCCACAAGACACACAACTCTTTGCATCCATTTCCCGAAAATACAACCTGCTGTTCTCCAAACTGAGAAGCTAAAAATAAACTGATGCTACTCCATGCTAATGGACAGGTATTTCCTATCATATGTTCGGACAGCAATGTAAAATACCATTTTAAATAGAGCACTTACTGGCAGGCCCATTGCTGCTGTACATTATGCCAGCTGTTTAGTGTTTGTGGTTCGAGCTATAGAAATATTACTGGGAGGGGGTGAGGGGAAGTGAAGTTCCTGCTTTCAAAGCCTCTCAGCTGATTGGGTATGGTCCCTGATAAGGTGCACGCCATGAGGCGAGTGCTCAGGAGGCAAGTGGAGTTTGATGGCCATGGGACAAGTGCATGTTGAGAATCCCATGGTGTCTGACAATGGGAGAATGCTCCTAAGTGCCGGGGAGCCCCGGAAGGCATTATCTCAGAACCCTGCCCGCTGATCCCATTGGGTAGAATATCACCCCGAAGGAAGGACTGTGCCCAAAAGCTAAAATACAGCCCTTACTGTTTGCTTTATTTTAGCGTCTGTGACCATTTAATTTCCCAATATCGTAGGGAGTTTGAGGATTGGGCCTATTTTTTACGCACAAAGTGTATTTATTCTACACCCACTCGGCTCTCCGTCTTTAATTATTTCCTCAGCTGAGCACTTCAAGCTGTGCTGTGCACATCTGGAATGTTTCTTGTTTTACTAATGAATTTAATTTCAGGAAACTCCTTGATCTTAGCTCAGTCACTATAAGCTACTGCCATTTCATGTGTAAATAAAAGGGACAGGATGTGGTAGGCCCCAGGCTTGCTTTCAGTGATAAGTGATGTTTACTTGCCTAACACTTTTCAAGAGAGTGAGTAAAACTAGGAGAGGGAGAAATGAGGAAGGAGGCAAAGAAAGAGAACACAGCGAAATCTACAGCATAAGCCGGCATTCCTCCAAGAATTTTAAGGGAAAGTTCCACTGTAAAGATTCTTCTTTTAGTGTGTAGTCCAGCCTATTGAGTTCAGTAGCTCTGGGGGCCACAACATTAGATCATGCAGGTGGATTTTGAAGAGGACTGGATGAATTTATGGACAATTTTATTTTTGCATGTTACAATATCCTAATCAAATCTAAGGGAATTAGTTTTTCACAGCAAGAGTTGGGAAAGAATTTCTCCCCCTTCATGCATAGTATTTCACAGTTTGCCAGGTGAATTTGGGTGTGTGTGGATGGGCCTGGGGTGTATGTGTGTAATACATTTTTCTCTTAAATATCAGGCAATAATTGTTGAAAGCAGGATATTGATTTGTTATCATTTAATAGACCATTAATAATTATGTAATTTTCTGTGTTTATTGGAGCCCTCTGTTTTTCTCTCTTCCTCCTTTTTTTCCTCTTTTTTCTTTTCTTTATTTTGGATGGAGATATTGCTGACTTGCACGCAAGAGTTGAGGATGAACTCTTTGTCTCCTGGACAATTTGATGCAGGATCAATTGTTCAGAGGTGATGCTGTCAGTCTTTGGAAGAATTGGGGCTTACTAAGATAGCTACTCCAACCACTTGATCCCCAAGCAATAACTCAATTAATGGCTGCTAAGGAACTGAAATGATCACAGGTCTAGTAAAGATATAGACTTTCATTTAGAAGTCACTGGTTCAATACTAGTTCAATACTAGTCAGTGGGGACTGCTGGGCTAGTCATTATTGCCTAATATCTGAATGGCCTATGTGGAATGAGTAAGCAGGTGTCTATATTAACATTGGCATGGATGTTGGTTCAGGAGAGACCAAGTACTGAACAGACATGGAGAATGAATTAACCTCATACCTCTAAAGGTTATCTTTCCAGAATAGGATTGGGGCATATTAGTAAAGTGAAATTGTGTGAGAACATCCAAGAAGAAACCTACTTGAGCTGACTCTTCCCCCCTTATCCCTCTTACCTTAGTGTAGATGATTTCCTGGGCTTTTTGAGTTGACAACCCATGTTCACTAGGTTTTCAAGAGGGCATTAACTTTTGAATACAAAGTTAATTTAGAGTGGGTTTTTCTCCAGAAAGTTCACTGTTTCTCTGATTACATATTGCTAATTTAGTGGGATGAAAGAACATGGCATGTCGTCCTACTCCCTCCCCTTTATTCAGAGGGTGTTATATATTTCACAAGCTGTATGTCTCCAGGTGAGCTCAGAAGTACTTTCAAAGTACATTGTATTTTCTGATCTTTAAGAGTTTTGCGGTCAAAGAATGTCCAGGAAGTGCAAAGGAAGAAATTTAGGGTATGTCTACACAGCAAAGAAAAACCCGTGGTTGACCCATGTCAGCTGACTTGGGCTTGCAGGGCTTGGGCTGCAGGGCTATTTCATTGCTCTGTAGACTTCTGGGCTCGGGCTGAAGCTTGGGCTCTCGGACTTTGCGAGGTGGGAGGTTCCCAGAGCTCAGGCTCCAGCCTGAGCCTCCTCTACACAATAATGAAACAGCACTGCAGCCTAAGCTCTGTGAGCCTGAGTCAGCTGGCAAGGGCCAGCTGTGCGTTTTCTTTGCTGTGTAGACATACTTTTAGTGTCCTATTATTTTTGTTCTGTTCCAGGCCTGATGAGATAGATATGAAGTAATCATCAACTACAGAGTAAAATTTCCCATTGTCACTATCCTGTAGCTATTCCTAGTAGATAATGATAAATTCTCTGCTTTTTGAAATATTGTTTTATTGTTGTCCTTGTCATCCTCAGCTTGTAGCTCCAATCATCCCATTGGTATAACTTCTCTGACCAACTTTTATGCTTTGTTTTCTTTTTAAAGTAAACCCAGTAAAATGCATAAAGATTTTGGACAAGATTCTTGTAATCTAGGAAAGCATAAGAAGCAGAAATAGAAAGGACTAAAATAATGAAGATCCATAAATCTTGGTTATTTGAAAATTTCCAGTAGCTCACGGATTTAAAAAAAAAAGCAGTTTCAATCCAGTTGCCATATCAGAGCTGCTGCTGCTAATAATGATGATGCTCATTTTATACAATTGTTGAAATGGCACTTTTAAATGTTGACTTCTCCTGCCTCACTCTCAGTACTCTTTGTTGCTATAATCATTCTGGTTTTATTTTGTTGGCATCTTGTACTATTGTAGACTCCACGAAATACAGAATTGATGCCAAATATTGTAATGCCTTGCTTTTATATAGTAACTACCATCCCACTGAATCCCAAAGTGCCTTACAATCTTACACAGAGGAATCACTTTAGCCACTGGTGAAATACACTCACCCCTGTGTGGTAATATGGTTCTATGACAAAAACAACACAACTGATTTTTAGCAAGCAGTATGAAGATAGGTCTCAGTTAGGTAATACATAGAGAGATGCCTTAAGAATATAGGTAGGCAGAATGCATTTGACCACATTGTAATTTAGATAGGACAGTGAAGCTATTACAAAAATCCTTTGGATTATTTAGAATTCACAAGTAGTAAGGATCATAAATCTCAACCTAGGACATAATTCAAAGGAAGAGTGCCACTTACTGAGTCAATATTACAGTTGGTTGGGAATTTTCCAACAAAATATTTTATAATGTTTATGCTTTAAAAAGTTTTGTTAAGGTCCAAATTTAATCCAAATGTTTCAAAATTATCAAAACTAAATGTTTTGAATGACTATATCTGATTTTTTGGGGGATTATTGGTTCATGAACATTTTTACGATTTCAACTTTTTGTCCCGTTTTGGGGCAGAATTTTTTTTTTTAAATCTCAAAACTCTTGTAGGGAACACCTTTTCCCACCCAGCTCTAGTCACAATCACTTTTTGGAGTACCTGAGTTTTCCTTAGATGTCTCCTATTCAACTACTGATCAGGCCTGATCCTGCTTGCCTTTGGGATTGGAAGATCTGACGACTCAAACTAGTACATCATCTTCACATTAAGCATATTATAGCAAGTTTAAATAAATGATAGAGCAGCATACTAAATATATAAACATGTATTGTGACTTCTGACTAAATAATCAATTTATATTTATATTACCTTTAGTCCCCTATTTTTCAAAAGCAAAAATATTTACAAAGATCAGGCAAAAGATTTCCTTCAGCGGCCAAGATTAAATAATAAAATAAAATGTATTAAAGTATGAAGGCTAGAAATTGATTAATAAAATAAAATGCTAAAAAGGTTGTTTTAAAAGCATCAGTCACTGATGCCTGCCTCTTGTTACAGCCGGTTCTTTACAAAGGGCATACCAAAAAAAAAAAAAGAAAGAAAAAAATAATAATTTGCTCTTTTTTGAATTAGACCAAATCAGACATACAGATGACTCTTTGCAAATGTGTGAGTTGAAAGATAAGTGTATACAAATGCTACAAGGTACTGCTTAATTTTATAAGACTGAGAGGTCCATGGTTCTGCAAGCTTAGCCAAGACTCTGCATGTACAGATTACTGTAAGCTCCTAACAGTAAACGGATGGACCTGGCATGAACTGCCCTATTGAGGAAAAAATTGATCATGGGATTCAAAGGATTTTCCACTCATCTGTTTTTAGTTCTGTCTGAGCTGATGCAAAGTTACAAACTTGAATAGAAGGATCAGCACTTTTAGTTTTATTTTTTTGTTTCCCTTCTGAATTACCAATGTATCTAGTTGCTGAAATATTACCTTTATTAACACAGGCAAAGGGATATCATACCTCTCCCCTTCAGCCTGCATAAGACCTACTGCATAAACATTTCATATGTGGAGCTTTGCAGGTTGGAACTGGAGTTTAGAGATCAGCATAGTCAGGGTGGGGAATCTGAAGACACAGAATCTTCATGGCATCATACTGTGCAAATGACAAGCAGTAAATGTGAAACTCCAAAGAGGTCACCTCTTGCAGTGTCCTAAGTTTTCCCCCCTGCCAAGGTTTTCCCACAGAAGAAAAGGACTAGAAACATAGGAGTAGATTCACAAAAAAACATTGGTGTGATGATGCTGAGCGCCTAACTTTTAGGTGCCTACAAAATCACTGGGATTCACAAAGCCTGAGTTTGGCACCTAGGTTCCCGATACAATGAATGGGGAGAGATGGTTTGCCTCAAAATGGGATTTGCAAAAGGCTGCATGCTAGGCAGCTCTTTGTCTAAACTAGTCAAGGAGAGATTCCAAGGTGAGGGATGTGTGCCAAGCCCTGCCTCTCTCTCAGAGATAGGTGACACCCTTTGCTTGAGATTCACAGCTGCAAACACTCCCTTGACATTAATGCAGAAGGAGCTCTCTCAAAACATTTAGTCTAGTGGTTAGCATCTCACCTGGCATGTGGAAAACTGTTTCAAATCCCCTCTCTACCTGATCAGGATCAGGGATTTGAACAGGGATCTGCCACAACTCAGGTGAGTGCCCCCTACCCATTGGGCTCAGTCTCTCCTGTTGAAGCTATTTCAATGTGGATTGGCTACTGGGTCTCCCAGCTGAGTGCTCCAACCACCAGGCTACAGAATTATTCTCAAACTTGTTTTCTGTCTATCTGTTTGTCTCTCTCTGGTCCAATGATTCTTTCATTATTTATCCACATTATCCATTTTTTTTTACTTTGCTGTAGAAAAGTGGTAGAAAATTAATATACTATATAATCAAATTGATGGAAAAATGTTTTAAAATGTAATGAAAGTGTATCCTAACAGGATTTTAATTTAATATGAACAGCTACTGTATGTCATCTACTAGGCTAAAAAGTCTTTGCTTACATGCCCTAGGAATTTAGATATAATATTTCATGTGAAATGCTTTGAATGTTTCTTTTTAACTTTAGAAAAATGGCAAAATTAACCTGCAATATAATCATGATGATGGGGGAAAAGGTTAAGGAAAATTTTAATAAAATTAGATCTTCAATTTCATTTGAGTTCTACACTTCTGAAATATGAAGCTTATATTTTATCCATTAGGCTACACAATCTTTTTCTTAATATCAGCGGGAAGAATTATTATGGACGTTAGCGGGCTCACATATGTTCCCATTACTGCAGTATAAAAATATATAGCGAGTATGACTAAAATATTATTAGGGGCTATAAAGTCCAAACAACTTGCTTTCTCTGGTTTATACCAAGATGTGCATGTGTATGTAAAATTTCATGTGTGTCAGATTTAATATACTAAGGGCCTGGTTTAAAACAGGTGCAACACCCTGGAAAGTCTTTGGGTCAATTCCCATGGTGATGTAAATGGTGGTGTGAGTTGGAAAGAAAAGTGTTGTAAATGGTGAAATAATGTTACTTTACAGCAACCTGGCATTCAGTGGATCTGCTAAACAGGGGTGATTTACATACTGAGGAGCAAAAAGGGAGTGTTTTAGAAAAATCACTAGCAGGAAGATGTATGATAAAGCTGACATAACTATTTTGTTTTTTTCTTCCCGCTTGCTTAGCTTTTTGTGCTCTGCTTCTTCATGCTCCTTAGGGCCAAATTCTCCTCTCAGTTCAAAAAGAAGACAATTTGCCCCATTGAAATGTAAATTACATTCATTTTGAACACCCACTGAATGCCAGTAAAATTACACCACTTTACTTCTTATACTTGTTTACTCATCAATTTACATCTGACAAAAAAATTCTATCACCATATAAATCACAACTGAATTGACTTTGGCTGTTTAGTCTCCACAAACACATCGGCAGAAAAAAAAATCTCACCAAATTTCTCCAGCATTTTTCCTATAACTCTTTTGGCAACTAAGTTTAGACCAAACTCAAAGGGCCAGAATCTCTTTTTTTGTTAAGGCCACTGTTCATCACAGAAGTCCAATGAAGTGGCCTTCAATCTGCTGGAGATGGCCATTCCTCTAGTAGAGGGAAACTCTCCACTGGCGTACATCTGGTGCAGATGGCTCTGCTTTCTCCTATGCCAGCTGCCTCCCACTGCCAGTGTAAGTAGAGGGGAAGAGTGTGTTAACTCAAGGGTATTCCAAGGGAGAGACAAGGGTGAGATAGGGAGGGGAATGGGACATGGCAGAATAGAATGGAGCTCTGCTATCCCTGATACTCCCCAGGCACACGGTATGTGACCACATGCTAGTAGCATAAATTAGGCTGTTCTGAATCAGCAATTTGCAACTGCCACTGTCCACTACATCCAGGTTCAGCTCTGTAGTGGAGAATCAGGGTTAACAATATAAAGATTCAGTGTTTGCTATTAAAAGGGCAGCATCTCACATTCTTTAGCAAGACCAGACCTATGTAAAGAATGTTTCTCTGGATATCTGAGCTGCTTTTACTGCTGACTGCATGGGTGCATGGTTTTTCCATATGCTCAATTCATAATTTTCATTCTACATTTCTTTCTTTCTTCACTGTTAGCCATTAAAGTGTGCTTGTCCTGCTGCTTAAGTCAAGCACAGAAAAGGCTAGCTTTTCAAGGTTGGTGGCTTCATGGTAATGTCATTTCACTCTATTTGGTCTGCATCTTTTCTGATATGTGCAATGGACAGTAGACACTTGCATTCAACTGCAAGATGGTTTATTTTTTTCCCAATAAAAAAATATTTATCCACCATATCCACTCTGCAAATCCAACACCCAGTAAAACATCTGACAGCGAATAGCATGCTGTAAGAAAGTATTCAAGTCTATCTTGTAAGTCCCTGTGATTCATGTTAAAACTGGGTCATGTTGCAAGTCTGCTCTGTGAGTCCACTGGGGACTTGTATACAAAATTCCAACTCAAAGTGAATTTTTATGGCCAAGTTGTAAATGCTGACAGGCCTACAATCAGAATGTCATGAGCACGGAAATCATTAATCTTAGCAATTCCATTTTTTTTTCCTGAAACAACATTAAAATGGATGTAGATTCAGAGGTGTGTGTGGAAAAGGTTTCCCAATTAAACTTACACCGCTTCACTGGACTATTTTCCCGCATATGCTAAGATAAGTGGGGAGGGATAGCTCAGTTTGAGTTTGAGTGTTGGCCTGCTAAACCCAGGGTTGTGAGTTCAATCCTTGAGGGGGCCATTTAGGGATCTGGGGCAAAAATTGGGGATTGGCCCTGCTTTGAGCAGGGGGTTGGACTATATGACCTCCTGAGGTCCCTTCCAACCCTGATATTCTATGATTCTATGAAACTACTTCCTCCAGTGGAAGAAAGTAATAGAGGCAAAATGTCAAGAATACTTAACTCAAGCTGGGTGGAACTAAATCAAAAGAGAAAGAAATCATCTGTTGGGACAAAAACAATTACAGTAGTACATGCTGCAATGTTGTTCATGCAGCAGAACCCCGGTCTCATTTGGAAATACCGGGGCATTAAATCTTTCAGTTCTGTTTATGGTAGCATCCACCATGGATCATATATTATCAAAAGAAGACATCGCTTATTGAAAACTTATATTAAGGCCTGGGGCAGGTTCATTCTGAACTCTAATTTTCCAGTTTACAACATCTGAGAATTCTCTTTGATGAAATTACAACTCTGTAAATACTCTACAGTATTTCCTCCTCTTTTTCAGTATTTGCTGACAGCAGTGAACTTGAATGGGAGTTTCAGAAGGACAAGGTGCCCCGACTCGCAAAATCTAGCACCTCAAATGCAAACCAATACCTTTAGCACTTGCTTTGCGGTTTATAAGGTATACAGTAACGTGTGTAAGTGAAGCAATTAAGGGGCAGATACCTTCCTGCCTCTTCTTTCAGTCCCATGTGTGCAGTTTGGAAGAGTGTGAAAGTGAAATTACCCATTTTTATGTAGTTACTGGTCTGCAATCTCCCATCCTCAAGGTGGGTATGGCTTTTTCTCTTCTTCTGATACTAGGGAACTAGTACTGGTACACAGAAGCCAATATGCCAATAAATCATGCCATCCTATTACTGAGACATAGGAAGGGGCTAGGTTCATCTGGAAATATGCAGGCACCCCAGCAGGGAATTCCACCATTGCTCACTGTTTCAAACATTTCCCCTCACATATCCTAAAAGAAATTAATTTATATTAAATAGTCCAAGAAAATTATGCTGCATAAAATAGGGTAACAGGTGAGCAGACAGAGACATACTTAGTCATGGGAGATGAAACCATTTTAATTAGATATTAAAGTACTGTAATAGAGTGGATTTATTTACTAAGAAAGTTTGAGCAGGGTGACTTGCCAGGTTATTCTTTTTCTTATGAGACTCTTAAGGAAGCAGCTTGATATTAAAGAAAAAACGGTTACCCACCTTTTCGTAACTGTTGTTCTTCAAGATGTGTTGCTCATGTCCATTCCATTGTAGGTATGTGTGCGCCCATGTGAATGGTTTTCAGAGTTTTTTGCCTTAGTGGTATCTGTAGGGTTGGCTTCTTGTGCCCTCTGGAGTGCCATGCTCATGCCGCGGTATATCAGGTGCCGCTGGCCCTATGCCCTCTCAGTTCCTTCTCGCCAATAATTCTGACAGAAGGGCAGGAGGGCGGGTAATGGAATGGACATGAGCAACACATCTTAAAGAACAGTTACAAAAAGGTGGGTAACCGTTTTTCTTCTTCGAGTGCTTGCTCATATTGATTTTATTGTAGGTGACTCACAAGCAGAATCCTTGGAGGTGTGCTTGGAGTTCACAGTCTTGCAGATTGGAGCACTGCTATGCCGAAACCAGCATCGTCTTGATCTTGCTGGGTCAGCGCATAGTGTGAAGCGAATGTGTGGATGGACAGCCAGATCGCAATCCGATAAATTTCTTGGATTGGCATTTGAGCGAGGAAGGCTGTCGATTATACCTATGCCCTAGTTGAGTGAGCCATCACGATCACTGGTGAGGACACCTTTGCCAGCTCATAACATTAGCTGGAATCCAGGATGCGATTCTCTGGGTAGACACTGGGCAACCGTTCATCCTGTCTGCGACAGCAGCAAACAACTGTGTAGACTTATGGAATGGCTTCGTTCTATCTATGTAGAAGGCCAGTGCTCGTCTGACTACCAGGGTATGCAGTATAAGGCTTTGGACAAAGGACGGATAAGGATATTTACTCTGAATATTTAAAGATCAATTACTTACCAAAATCCCATTATCCCATCATACCATCTCCTCCATAAACTTATCGAGTAGAATCTTAAAACCAGATAGATCTTTTGCCCCCACTGCTTCCCTTGGAAGGTTATTCCAAAACTTCACTCCTCTGACGGTTAAAAACCTTCGTCTGATTTCAAGTCTAAACTTCCTGGTGGCCAGTTTATACCCATTTGTTCTTGTGTCCACATTGGTGCTGAGCTGAAATAATTCGTCTCCCTCTCCTGTATTTATCCCTCTGATATATTTATAGAGAGCAATCATATGTCCCCTCAACCTTCTTTTAGTTAGGCTAAACAAGCCAAGCTCCTTAAGTCTCCTTTCATAAGACAAGTTTTCCATTCCTCGGATCATCCTAGTAGCCCTTCTCCGTACCTGCTCCAGTTTGAATTCATCCTTTTTAAACATGGGAGACCAGAACTGCACACAGTATTCTAGGTGAGGTCTCACCAGTGCCTTGTATAATGGTACTAAAAGCTCCTTATCCCTACTGGAAATGCCTCTCCTGATGCATCCCAAAACCTCATTAGCTTTTTTCACAGCCATATCACATTAGCAGCTCATAGTCATCCTATGATCAACCAATACTCCAAGGTCCTTCTCCTCTTCCATTACTTCTAATTGATGCGTCCCCAACTTATAACTAAAATTCTTATTATTAATCCCTAAATGCATAACCTTACACTTCTCACTATTAAATTTCATCCTATTAATATTACTCCAGTTTACAAGGTCATCCAGATCCTCCTGTATAATATCTCGATCCTTCTCTGAATTGGCAATACCCCCCAGCTTTGTATCATCTGCAAACTTTATTAGCACACTCCCACTTTTTGTGCCAAGGTCAGTAATAAAAAGATTAAATAAGATTGGTCCCAAAACCGATCCCTAAGGAACTCTACTGGTAACCTCCCTCCAACCTGACAGTTAGCCTTTCAGTAGGACCCGTTGCAGTCTCCCCTTTAACTAATTCCTTATCCACCTTTTGATGTTCATATTGATCCCCATCTTCTCCAATTTAACTAATAATTCCCCATGTGGCACGGTATCAAATGCCTTACTGAAATCTAGGTAAATTAGATCCACTGCATTTCCTTTATCTAAAAAATCTGTTACTTTTTCAAAAAAGGAGATCAGGTTGGTTTGGCACGATCTACCTTTTGTAAAACCATGTTGTATTTTGTCCCATTTACCATTGACTTCAATGTCCTTAACTAATTTCTCCTTCAAAATTTTTTCCAGGACCTTGCATACTACAGATGTCAAACTAACTGGCCTGTAGTTACCCGGATCACTTTTTTTTCCTTTCTTAAAAATAGGAACTATATTAGCAATTCTCCAATCATTCGGTACTATTCCTGAGTTTACAGATTCATTAAAAATTCTTGCTAATGGGCTTGCAATTTCAGGTGTCAATTCTTTTAATATTCTTGGATGAAGATTATCTGGGCCCCCCGATTTAGTCCCATTAAGCTGTTTCAGTTTCGCTTCTACCTCAGATATGGTAATATCTACCTCCATATCCTCCTTCCCATTTGTCATGCTACCATTATCCCTAAGATCCTCTTTAGCCTTACTAAAGACTGAGGCAAAGTATTTGTTTAGATATTGGGCCATGCCTAGATTATCTTTAACCTCCACTCCATCCTCAGTGTTAAGCGGCCCCACTTCTTCTTTCTTAGTTTTCTTCTTATTTATATGGCTATAGAACCTTTTACTATTGGTTTTAATTCCCTTTGCAAGGTCCAACTCGACTCGACTTTTAGCCTCTCTCACTTTATCCCTACATCTTCTGACCTCAGTTAGGTAGCTTTCCTTGCTGATCCCTCCCATCTTCCACTCCCTGTATGCTTTCTGCTTCTTCTTAATCACCTCTCTAAGATGCTTGCTCATCCAGCTTGGTCTACAACTCCTTCCTATGAATTTTTTCCCCTTTCTTGTGATACAGGCTTCCGATAGCTTCTGCAGTTTTGATTTAAAGTAATCCCAGGCCTCCTCTACCTTTAGATCCATAAATTCTTCATTCCAATCCACTTCCCTAACTAATTTCCTTAATTTTTGAAAGTCAGCCCTTTTGAAATAAAAAACCCAAGTTGCAGATTTATTTTTGTTAATCCTTCCATTTAGTTTGAACTGAATTAGCTCATGATCACTTGAGCCAAGATTGTCCCCTACGACCATTTCTTCTATGAGGTCCTCGCTACTCACCAAAATTAAATCTAAAATGGCATCCCCTCTAGTCGGTTCAGCAACTACTTGATGAAAGAATCCATCAGCTATCGCATCTAGGAAAATCTGAGCCCTATTATTATTACTAGCACTGGTCCTCCAGTCTATATCTGGGAAGTTAAAGTCTCCCATGATCACACAGTTTCCATTAGTATTTACTTGATTAAAGACATTAAAAAGGGCTCTATCCATATCCAAATTAGATCCCGGAGGTCTATAGCACACCCCAAGCACTATCGTAGGAGAGGCTTTACTAGTTATCTTCCCCAATGTAATTTTTGCCCAGACGGACTCTGTCTTATCCATTGCATCGCTTCTTATTTCTTTACATTCTACCTCATCATTGATATACAATGCTACTCCACCCCCTTTACCTTTGTTTCTGTCTTTCCTAAACAGCACATACCCTTCAATACCGGTAGTCCAGTCATAGATTCATAGATTCATAGATACTAAGGTCAGAAGGGACCATTCTGATCATCTAGTCCAACCTCCTGCACAGCGCAGGCCACAGAATCTCACCCACCCACTCCTACGAAAAACCTCACCTATTTTTGAGCTATTGAAGTCCTCAAATCGTGGTTTAAAGACTTCAAGGAGCAGAGAAGCCTCTCTCAAGTGACCCGTGCCCCATGCTACAGAGGAAGGCGAAAAATCTCCAGGGCCTCTCCAATCTGCCCTGGAGGAAAATTCCTTCCCGACCCCAAATATGGCAATCAGCTAAACCCTGAGCATATGACTACTATTCCATCATCTTTCTGTTATCCCTATAATATCTGGTTTCACTTCCTGCACCAGTAGCTCTAGTTCCTCCATTTTGTTACCTAGGCTCCTTGCATTGGTGTATAAACATCTTAATTTTTGCTGTTTGGCCTCGCTCACATTTTGTATCCTATTAGGCACAGTCATTCTACAGCCAGTATAACCTATTAGACTAGTATCCACACCGCCCTCGCTTCTTATATACATTCTCCTACCTTTCTTACTTCGTCTTCTTCCCTTTCAATGCTAAAATCTGGCATGGAGATTTCCTGGACATCTCCCATCCATCTCCCCCTAATTCCTAGTTTAAAGCTCTCTTTATCAGTTGTGCCTGCCTTGATCCTAGAAGTCTATTTCCTTCCCTACTCAGATGAAGTCCATCCCGAGAGAACTGTCCTCTGTCCGTGAATGCCTCCCAGTGGCCATACATCCCAAAGCCATCCTTATAGCACCACTGCCTAAGCCATCTGTTGACAGTCATAATCTTGTCACACCTTTGTTGCCCTTCTCTAGGAACAGGAAGGATCCCGCTAAAGATCACCTGAGCCTCAATTTCCTTAAGCGTCTTCCCCAGCCTAGCATAGTCTCCCTTAATACTTTCCAGCGAGAATCTAGCCGTATCGTTTGTTCCCACATGAAGGATAATTAGGGGATTCTTTCCCGCTCCCTTTAGGATCCTTTTCAACCTCAGGTCTACATCCCGTATCTAAGCACCTGGAAGACAGCACACCCTTCTATTCTCTGGATCAGCTCTAGTTACAGGCCTGTCTATTCTTCTCAATAAAGAGTCCCCGATCACATAGACCTGCCTTTTCCTGGTGACGGTGGTATTCTCCAGTCTCTCCCCTGTTCCCTCTGGCTGCAAGTTCTTTCCATTCCTATTTTCCCTTATAATCCTCTTCAACCCATCCTGTATCCTCCTGGGGCTCATATTTGGTGTAGTTTCCCTTGACTCTTCCGCTTTTCCTATAGGACTAGCCTCTCTTCTCTTCTTCCTTACCCTTCCACCTTCAACAGGTACCTGCTGAGCCCCTTCTTCATTTTCCAACTCTGCAAACCTATTCCTAAGCTCTATTTCTCCTTCACCAGCCTGTCTTTTCCTCTGCCTGGTTCTTTTAGTCACATGCTTCCACTGACCACTTTCCTCACCCAGTCTCCCCTCAAAATTCCCCAGCCCTGCTTCCATCCATGAGTCTGAGCTTTTCCCTTCAAATACCTCATATCTTTGCTCCATCATCTGCTCAAACCCCTTCCTAAACTCAACCAGACTTTCCACCTGCATCTCCAAACCTCGGATCTTTTCCTCCATCAGCTCTATCAGACGGCATTTCATGCAGAAAAAACTCTTACCGGTTCCCCCCTCCAGGATCATGTACATACCACAGCTTCCACATCCAGTCATCCTCAATGTGTCTTCCACTACAGGAGTCACTCCCACAGCTGCCTCTGTATCTGTCATCGCCTTCCCACCTAAATCCTGTTAATCTGGGAAACACAAACCATACCAAAACACCACCCCCCACAGCAAAAACAAACCCGAAACAAGCACCAGAATACACACTCCCCTTGCAAACTCCCACTCAAACTCCCCTGTTTAGAGCTCTGTTTGCTAGCTCCTGTGCCGCTGCAGCTGTCTGCTTTTACTTTTTTCTTTATAATAAAGTTCTGCTTTTAAGAACCTGATTGGTTTTTAGTGTCTTAAAAACCCAAGGGTCTGGTCTGTTCTCATGTTGTTTACCTATTTGGTTTGTATATTATTCTCAAGCATCCCCAGGGAAGGGGGTGAAGGGGCTTGGTGGGGTATTTTGCGGAAACAGGAACTCTAACTGGTCCTTTTCCTGAATCTTTGTCTAACTCATTTGGTGGTGGCAGCAATACCGTCCAAGGACAAGGAAGAATTTGTGCCTTGGGGAAGTTTTTAACCTAAGCTGGTAGAAATATGCAGGTCCCCTTTCATGCAGGTCCCCATATCTGCACCCCACAGTTCAGAGTGCGGAGGGAACTCTGACATTACCACACTGAGGCATTACTGAATACTGACTCAGGGAAGAGTACCACATAGGGCGACACAAAAATCAACATCTTGCGGTTGCTAACATTTCTTTGGAGGTTTCTCCTACATGTATAAGGGCAGGCAAAACAAGTAAAAAGCTAGAGCAGGTTGAAACTTTCCAGTGAAAGAAGGCAATATTGACAAAACTTCATTTTGGAAAAAAATGAAAAAAAGGGGAAAGGTTCATAAAGCTGGAGTGGAACATTTTGACTTTATATCAGAACAACATATTTTGATGTTTTATCTTAAAATGACTTTTCATTTAGAAATTTATTTAAATTTATATTATATTGTAAATTTTATATTATAAATTACAAAATAAAGTCAAAATTGGAATGAAACATTTAGATTTTATGAAAGCAGAATATTTTGACTGACCTGAAACAATGTTTTTTTCTCCCCCAAATATTTAGTTTTGTAGGAAATTTCAAACATTTTTTGGTTTTGTTCCAATTTGAAATGTTGGAATTTCCCATGGAATAGAAATTCTGAGTTTTGACCATCTTTAAAGAAATATATAGCAACAGGCACCTAGACAAAGCAAAGCTTGAGGTTAACATTTTAAAAACTGAATAATTAGGAACCTTAATAGAAATGAATTTCAAACTACCTCCAGCTATCAAGCCGAACCAACTTACATTGAAGTCAACAGGAGCTATAGGCTTTGAAAATGAGGCCAGATCTATGTACATGACTAGTTAGTGATTTAGGCACCTAACTGTAGGTAGCTAAGTTTGAACATATTGGTCTTCCTTTATCATTACCCTGATGTTAATGTGCATTTGACACACTGTTTCCATGTCTAGTGAACAAAAAGGTAAAGACTTCCATAATTGCAATATTGCCTAAGACATGGTAATAGACCTTCTCCTGCTCAAATTCTGAAACAGCTGTTTTATTTATCATTACCTATATAAATTGTTGCTCAGCTGTGGCACCTACTAACATAACACACTGATGTATTTAATACTGATACCACAGCTGTCCTGATTGGTCAACACACTGTGCATCCTATTAAAAAACTGACCTTGTTTATGAGTTTAAGGTCCAACTGAGAATTACAAGCTCACAGTGAGGCTGTGATTTTTTTTTTTTGAACCTTGGGTGATATCACTGAAAACCAGGTTCAAACAAAACCAGACGATGTAAGGGTCAGGGAGATGTGAGCATATATTTTAACAAATCACTAGGCCAGCCTTGTTACAATAAACGTGGCTTTTAATTTATGTCTTTATTTTGCTAAGCATATCATTTGCTTTGGGGTTTTCCTGTGACACAGAACTATTATGTAGGATATCATGTTAAGGAGATAATGTTTAACAGACATCACATCATGTTGCTTAAACAAGATTAGTGAACTTTATATGAGTTTTTTTTTCCATGTACAGATCAGCTGAAACTAACAGGAATGGATTTATTGTCCCTGGGAGGATTTCAGTTTAATGGATTTATGGAGCTCTAGTAAATGCCTTTCCCTTTTGGGAAATGATTAAAACAGTCTTAAAGTGAACATATGAATCAGTAAGCTTATTTCTTATGATAGCTAATGAAACTTTATTAGAATGCGAGGTTATTGACCTGTACATATGATACATGTCAAGTATTGTGTCTAAGGAATATAAACACACCTGACAAAAGAAATGGTCTTGTGAGCATTGATCATCTTTTTTAAAGTCTAGAAAGAGTGACTTCAGTGCAAATTGCCAGTCTCAGTAAAATACATCTGTACAAAAATCAAGAACCAATCCAAAACATTACATTATTTATTAAGCCAACTTTATTAATAGCTTTCAAAAGGAAATGCAAGATTAAAACAACAAGACGAATACTCAGAAACGAAAGGAACAAAGTGTCAAATCATGCAAGGAGTAATGACGAAGCACAGGGAAAGGATCAATGAATAAAGAGCTCATGGTATATTTCCCTGGAGAACACAAGAGATCAATGGACTAGTGTAGGAACAGAGTTTTGATTAATTCCTGAATTTCTATCATCTGTCAAGGAGATTTTTTTCCTCTGTCATATGATTCCACATAAATAGGGTTGCTGTTGGACTTCCTAAAACCCTAAGTGGAGATAGCTGCAGTAAGTGCAGCAGCTGCTTCCTCCCCATCTCAGAGATAAAAGATAATGGGAGTCAAACATAAGTAGCAAGTCATGGCTCTTTGAGCAGAAAGACTCACTGAGAGAATAAAAACCACACAAGTAGAAGTGAAAAAATATATAAATTCAAGAAGCAAAAATCTAAAAACCCTTGAATTTTTCTCCTCACCTTCTAGCAGCAACAGCACAAAGGAAAGGGGACCCACAGTGCAGAAAGAGCTCACAAAGAAAGACCCTGCCATATTCCAAAATTTATTTGAAGTCAAGCCCTCACAAATTCTGTGGCAGTGGAATTTGCTGTGCAATTCACCCTGAACCATAAAATTATGATATGGAATATGTGTGTGAAGAAAACACTGAAAACATGAACTGAGTGCAACCAATGCTGTTTTGTCTTTCTGAGTTGTGTGCAGATATCTTAGTACAATGTGCAGAGACTTCCTCAAAATGCACAACACAATCTAAAGGTCTGTCTACATTTTACTCCTGGGGGAATTCTGCACCAAAACATTAAAAATTCTGCACCAAAAAATAAAAATTCTGTGCACAATATTTTAAAATTGTGCAAAATTCTGCACATTTTTTGTCAAAATAACGCAGTATAATCAAGCTGGTTTAAATTATTTTGGTAATTTATTTAAACTACAATAGAATGGATGGATAATGGAAGGGGGAGCATTGGAGGAAATCACCAAACCCCCTCTGTCTAATAATAATGTAGCTAGTATTGCCCCTTTACTTCTAGTTATTAATCAACAAATATACGCAGTCATATGCTCAGTGTTACATCATAGGCAACTGAAAAGCAAGTGAGGGCTGGGAACTCAAACTCACAATTTATACTGGCTACTGACCATCTCCAAAAAGGTCAGTAGCAAACAGTTCATGGAGCACATTTTGATAGGAAATTTTTTCAGTCCAAAAATTTAGACCAGTTCTAATCACTAAAGCACCATAAGCATTTATAAGGCCATACTGTCATTTACAATAAGGCTCCTTTACACCACTCTGGCAATATAAAGGAACCTTAAAATTTTTGCACCTGTTTTATATAGTCCTGCGGGAATTCACTAAGAACAAAGTGAACAACTGACTAAGCAGGCAGGCTGCTACATTCTGCTCTGCCTAAGGGAACAGAGCCTACCCCACACCCACCTCTTCAGAAACACCCCAAAGCCCTGCCCCTCCATGCTGAGCATGCAGCAAGAGCAAGTGAGACGGACAGACTCTCTCTCTCTCTCTCACACATGCACACACACACACACTACCCAGCCCTCCCGTGGTGATTTACATCTCTACTGGATGATCTAGGTCCCCAAACCGACCTGTCTGCACTGCCAGGAAGGGGGCGCATGACCACTCATGCCACTTCCCTTTGCTTCCCCATCAGAAGTCATTTTACTGTGGGGAAGCAAAGAAATCTGCAGGGGCCATGAATTCTGTGCCCATGCAGTGGCGCAAAATTCCCTCCAGCAGTAACATTTATGGTAGCTTATAGAGTACAGACATTGCATGCCCAGCTACCAAGGTATAAATAGCAGTGTAGACAATGAGGCACAGCTTAGGAGAGTAGATAGAGCAGAGTGCCCAACACATCTGAACCTTAGGGTATTTACACTACATGGCTCACTCAATGCCAAAACAATGCCTCCCATATCTACACTGTGATTTTTAGTAGTGCAGTGTCCTGCTGCCTCTCTGTTGCCAGAGCCTTTTCCTCCTGTAGTGAAGGTTCTACAGAGGAGAGGCAGTAGTAAAAGGCTCCGGCAGTTGCTGCCTGAGCCTTTCTCCACCACAGTGAAAGGCTCTGGCAGTGTGCCTTCTCACACTAGCTGCAGTCCCTTTGCGCCACTCCAGCAGCAGAAAGAGACTGGGCAGGGACTATCTTTTTGTTATGTGTTTGTACACTGCATACCAAAATAGGTGTCCCCACTGTATTACTGCAATTCTGCTAATTAAGAGTCTGTATAAACAGTTTAACTGGCCTCCTGAAGATACCTCAAGGATAGTGGGAATTCACAGATGATGCAGAGTCACCACCCCTCTTTCTGCTCCTGGTATAGAGGACATTCCTTTGGAGAAAGAAGTGTGAATAGAATGTTGCTTCCCTACAATAATCCTTAGTGCCATAGGCAACTGGGCACAATTTAGAACAGTCCCTTTCTGCCATCAGGATTGGGGGAATGCAAATATTACATAGAACCACTTTGCTTTCCTCTCTCCCATGGCTGCGTTGAGTGCAGCTTAGATGGACCAAAGAATCTGTATCAATTACTTTTCATTGCTACAACATTAGCACAATACACCTAATGGAACAATTCGAGAACAATACTTTTGGTCACACCTTAAAGTGCTTGCTTAAAGTTTGAATGTGGTATCGTGCCGGACTCACATTGAGCAGAGTCCACCTGTTTTGCTAAAAACTGGTTAAGTCTGCTCCAAGTCTGCCATTCAGAAGGCCCAATTCAATATTTTTAAAATATTCTGCAACACTAAGATGACACAATGGAAAAAGACAGTGACTGAATATCTTATCCAATGTACAGGATACACCCCGGGCAAGATCCATGGGATTTTTGCCACAGAAACCAGATAAATCTATAAAGCCTTAAGCATTAGCTGATTGGAGCACTGCTGGCTTTTAGGACAACAAGAAAATCCTTAGAGAAGAGGAGGGCCTTCTGTTGGCTACTTGTATATAGCAGACTTAGTTTTGTGACTCAGAGTCAAAGATGAAGAAGTTATCTTGCAATACAAAGTTGAAGACTCATACCCAACCAAGTTTCAGAATGTTTTTCAGCATAATTTCTTAAGCTAATTTACAAGATTCTATAACAATCCACACAAAACATCCCTCCAACAAAAAATATTCTGCATAATTATTTAGAAATAATGAGCATATTTTCACAGAGTAGCAAGTTTTTGGGGGGCACGTTTTCACAGACCAGAAGTGCAAGGAAGTATAGTGTTTTTCTCAATCACAGGTTTCTGAGATGTGATATCCACAGTCCAAGCTTGCCCAAAGCAGTCTCTAATGGGCCATTAATCAAGAGAACAGGAAATAATCACTAATATGATCAAGGATAAGCCTCCCTTTCTGAAGGAAGAGTCTCAAAACTATCTACATTTGCAACAAAAGTGCAATTAAACTGTGCAATAAAACATTTTGCATTCCCAGTGTTCCTTACTTTACATTCGAGATCCAAGACAACAGTAGTTAGGTATTTTGGCAATACACATACTGCTTTTACAGCATGTCTCTCATTAGAGAAACCCTTACCAACATGTTCAACTATAGGTGCCTACAGTTAGGCTCCTAAATCCATATTTAGAAATGCCATTGACTTGTGTGTTAGACTTCACATTACTTGGTTAATAATGTGAAAACAGCCTGTGGGTGTGGCTCCACTAGATTAAGTTTCTTGATATTTGTGTGTGTACCTGTCACAGTGCAATGGTACACAGATTTTTCAGAATCGCTCTTAGATCTAGTCTGTTACTGAGTTCAGTGTTGGAACCACAAAGCAGTTGAGTGGTTATAGGCATGGAGTGTTGATTGGAGAAGGAGGAGTACAGGGAAAGTTTTGGATCACCCGCACTGTCACAGTGACCTAGCCTACAAATCAAAAGTAAAAATTATGGACAAAATTTCCCATTTGTTGTTTCCTAACTAAAATAAGCATTTGTTTAAAATGAGAAACCAACTGCAGAACATTTCCTTCAAATTGTTTTTAGGAACCCAACCAAGGAGTGCTGATCAGGGTAACACCAAAGTAGGAGATGATGCTAAACAGAGCACAATTCTTGAGTTGTGGGTGCCAATAATATAACACACTCATGCATATACTGCATGCAAGGTTGGGAGCCAGCAACATTATCATGCAACTCCAGGGAGCAGGAAGGAGACCCAGATAGAAGGAGGGAAGCAGGAAGATAAAGGAGCCAAATGGCACCAGTGCTGTGTGTGGCAGGCCCTAAACAGTACAGAATGCATGCAGGGACATGGTGTTCTAGGTCTCAAGTAACAACAGGCCTTTTAAAAAAATCAACACAAACAAATACTGAAGAGGGGACCACGTACCCTGAATCTATTAAATCAGCTCTGTGGGGTTAGAACCGTCTTCCTCCATATACAGGGCCAGAGACGGATGGTTTTCACTTTAGGTACCCTGCCTGCTCTTGAAGGTATCTGTCATGGAGATGCTTTTGAGCCTCCAGTGGCCTTTTGTGAGCTGCAATCTTCCTGCAACACCCTGGCTTGAGATGGCAGCTCATCCCTTGAACCTTCCACACACCTCCAGAAGAGCAGCTCTGTAGCCTGCTCCCTCACAGCTTCCAGGTGCATCTATGCCCAGCCCCACTCCTCCAGGACAGGACCTGGGTGAGGGGTTAGGGGCTGCAACATGGGGACATGGGGGAGCAGGTGCTGGAAAGCCAGCCTGAGGTTGGGGTAGGTGGCAGATGATACGGGGATGCTGGCCTTAGGATGAGGCCCTCTGGGTGCCTCCTGTGAAGGTGGCACCAAAGGGCATTGGTGCTGGAATCCTTTCCCATGGAGACATGGGAGCTCCTTTTGCAGCAGTGGCTGACAGCCACATTTGGTTGCCGTGCAACCTCTGAGAAATGCTCCTAAACGTCTGAGCACCTCATTCACCAGTGAGGGGTCCCTCACTCATCCATCTACTTTCCCTGCCTCCATCTCATATCCTTGTCTATTGATGTAATACATATTTATTTATTTTGTGTGTCAGTCCTTCTACCTCTCACCCTCCTTCCTCCCATCACACTGATTAAATGACACACCGAGAATTGAATTAAAAATGGCCACTATTGCACTTCATATTCTGATCCTAAAAGGTCAAAATGTTAGACGTTGATAAAGTTATTTCAATGTTTTAGAATCTAATCTAATCTAATCTAATCTAATCTAATCTATCTATTTAAATTCCATCCCATGAAAATTTTTTAAATTTTGGATTTTTCGTTCCAATGTGAAATGAAAACCGGTTGGGAAATGTTGGGGGATGGAACTTCCATTTTCTGACCATCTCTAATCCCCAGTCAGATGGGTATGGTATTTGAAGGGATCTCTTCACCTACCACTGGCCTGGGATACAGCGTTAGTTTGATAGGCAGGGCTCACATTCCCTCTAGTTTCTCTAAAGTTCTGATCCAGCTACAAATTATAAAAAAAACAAAAACCAGTCACCTTCCCATTTATTCCCTCTAAATGTTTATTCTTATTATTACTACTCTATTATTTGAAAAGCGGCACTGCGTAGAGAGCCTAATTAAGGCTGAAACCCCATTTTGATGAACTGTGACTGAGTGTACCAGGCCCTTTTAGGACCCCTGCTGGAGGCCAAATGAGCAGTGAAGGTGAGTCCTCCAGGCCTACCTAGAGGGGCTGCAGGGAAGCAGCCAATCAGAGCACAGCAGATCAAGTTAAAAGGAGCTGCATGGCCTATGCAGAACAGTTCCTGGTGGGGACCAGAAGAGCTATGAAGGTGCTCCTTGCTGGTTACTGAAGCTCAAGGGAGAGCCAGAAGACAGGTTCTGGTGACATTGGCATTCGGTGAGGAAGAACTTCAGCTCTGAGGTAAGGGTGAAGAGGAAGGGGCTATGTGGGAAGTGACCCAGGCAATAGCAGTAGCAATTATTAAAGGGAGCAGCACATGGTTTCTATTTGTAGGGTCCCTGGGTTTGGACCTGGAGTAGTGGGAGGGCCAGAGCTTAGGCAAGGTGGCCTAAGCTCTGAGAAGGGGATAAGACTTGTTTAGAGGTCCAAGTGAAGGGCAGGACTTGAAGAGGCTCCAGTGAGAAAGTCCTGGGGGCACTGCTCTATACCGGGGAGATACAGACTTAAAGTTAGCCCAGAAGAGGCTGAGAGACAGAGCTGCAGATACAGATACTGACAAGGGCACTGCGATAGGCCCTGTTAGACTTTTTTTTTTTACCCCAGAAGTGGCTCATTCATGAGTTTGACTGTGTGATTTAGCTGGAGGGCTGGGTCACTGAAGACCCCCCAATGAGGTCAACCGCTGACAGGGGGCGCCAGAAGGAGAGAGAGAGTTTGTGTGCAGGTTTGCACTTGACCGACAAGAGGTGAGTGTCCCCTGTCATATGGGCACTGTACAAACACTTGGTAAGAAACGGTCTTTGCTACAAAGAGTTTACATTCAAAATGGACAGAGAAAGGAAATATCCTTTTACAGATGAGGAAGTGAGGCACAGAGAGATTAAATTACTTGACTAAAGTCACAGAGTAACTTAGTGGGAGAGCTTGGAATGGAATACAGACATCCTGAATCCTAGCCCAGTGTCTTGCACACAGGACCATCAATGTAAAGGGGGCAAGTCTTGTTAGTTCTATTAGAAAATAAACAAAGTACCCCTTAACAACACTGTCCTATGCACAGGCAGGGCTGGTTCTCAGCACCAGCATAGCAAGCACCTGCTTGGGGCGGCACAATTCCATGGCATTCTGGCCACCTCTTTTTTTTTTTTCTTGGGCAGTTGCACTCTCGGAGCTTGAGGCAGCAAAAAACCTAGAGCTGGCCCTGTGCACAGGAGCCCCAAGGCAATCTGTGTTACCATTCCTGACAGATCATTCCACGCCTCCAAGCCCCAACCTCCCCGCACAGCTAAGTACACAAATAAATAAAAAAGGAGCAGGGGAAAACAAAAGATCCCCGGCCTGGTGCTTGTATAACTGACATTCTGTAAAGGCCATGAATGGCCTCTTCTGTATCGGCCATCCTGTGCAGCTCCAGTTGTTTCCCTAGCAGCATCATGGAGGGGAGGGGTGCTAGGAGACTCTGGGCAGCAGGGACAGACTTTAGCCTGCAATAATGCAGCATTAGCACTGCATGGTAGCAAAAGGGAGAATGGCCGTCACTCAGTGCTATATCAGGGGTATGGCTGAGTCATAAAAGGGCCAGTACGGAGAATGATGTTTTCACGAGGAATACACAATACTGTGTATTTATGACCCCATCTACATGGGCACCCTGACTGTGTTTTGAAATCATTTTCAGCAATTCACATTCAAAATGGTTCCCACCAACAGAGGCGATGTCTGGGGTGGAGATGGGAGGGTCATGCATCCCCCCCCCAGATTTGATGCTTGGCTTGGAGTGAGCATGCTCAATACCATCTGCTGACATCGCTGCACTCACTCTGCCTCTCCGCTATTGGCAGGTATGGGTTGTCTTTGCCCATCAACGAGGCTGGACCGGCCAGATGGACAGGACATAGCTTTGCCCTGAAGGGTCTGGGAAATTTTCTTTTCCAAAATCCATTTAAATGACACTCTAGCCTTTGCCCAGCTGAGCAAGTCCAATCCTAGATGGCTTGTTGAAAATGAATATGGTTCAAAGCCTGCTGAATTTCCCAGCCTAGATCTCTTCCCCCAAAGGATTTCAATGCAGCCCCCACAAAGTTCATGGTCCTCAGCGAGGTGCTTGTGGAATAGAAAGAGATCTCTTCACCCAGCCCTGGCCTGCAATACAGCAGCAAGTTTGACAGGGTAGGGAATGAAGAAGGCTCCAGAATCCAAGGGAGAATGCACAGGGGTTGGGGGTTGGCCAGGAATTCAAGGTGAATTCAAGGCCATGGAAATAAATACAAAATTATTCACAGGATAGGATTTATGGCTTCACAAAATTTGGCAGCATAACTCAAACAGCAGACTGAATATAATGCAAATGGACAGTTAGGAATTCATTCATTTCCCAAATAGCTGTTGGATTCAACTATGTTCCAGTAAACCCTATTATTTGCTATTCACGAACATTTGAGCAAATGCGGTTTTGTTAACACTCATGTTTGAGAACAGCTGAATTCATAGAGATTTCTAATCATACTGATACTCAGGCAACATATGAAGAAGGGTACGAGTGGATGAAAAAAGTATTTGCATTCCTTATTTCCTATTCATCATTTGTAAAATCTTGTATAAACATGTCAGTCATCTAAATCAGGGAACAGAAACAGTAACTTCTGACTCAGGTGATCAGTCACACACCACAAATAATAATCAGCAGTTAGTTTCTGTGAACAATTTGCAAGCATCCCATGCAGTATGTCTGTACACAATATTCATCAAATACATTAACAGAAAACAGAAAGAAAATGAGCAGAAATTAGAAATTCTCCAACAGAAAAGCAGACTAAATGCATCTGATAGTAACCCATCCTGCCAGCCATATTTATGAATGACAATAAAGGCTAGGCCAAATTCACTCCTTTTCATTCATTTTGAAGTCACTTACCATCATTTACTACATAAAACATACACTTTAATCTTTATAACTCTGATATTGCACCTCCTACAGGCCAAACTGGAAGGTATGTATCCCGTCTCCAGTGCACAAGTTTTAAACTAGAAACTGCCGCGGAGAACCATCCCTGGTTTACAAGTCAACATTGAGCTCTGAGGATGGTACTTGATAGCAGTAATGTCAAACTTTACACAGCTATAACCTGAGTTTACAAGGATGCATTTAGCCATAATGCTACTATTTATATCTCTATAAACTTAGTTTATGGTGATATAAATAGGAATGCTAATGGCATTAAAAGCAGCACTCAGCAGCATCACAGCTGTCGAGTGCTGCTCTTCTGCTATTTGTATTACTGTTTATATAATCATAAACTTAGCTGGGTAGTCAAAGATGCCTCATTTACCACACAAGAAAGATGAACGCCCACCTTTTAGATCCAAAGCGGAGCCCCTTATATTGGTGGTTTTATGGTCATTTCTTTCCCTTTCTCTGCACATCTTAGACTCGGCTAGGAAGTGGCTGTGAGCAAAATGTAACTTGCATGAGCTTAGTTGGGGAGGCAGTCAGTTTTCCTATGTTCCAACAGGGCTATAAGCTAATCAGGAGCAACAGCATTGAAAAAACAGCAAACTTACGGTCTCCTTGACAGCGCACAGGACCCACACTTAACTTGGATTCTGATCCCGATCGGTCAATATCTCCAACCACCACTTGACTCACTGGTAGATGTTCTTTGTAAGACAAGAGCCCAGCATCTTTTCTCCTGAGACAGAGGAAAAAAAAAGAGAAACAATACAACAACAAGTGAAATATTTACAAAGATTTTATTCCCTGACAATGAACGAATTACCACAAGAATAAATATCCCTGAAAAGCAATAATTAAATCAATACAAAAATGTTACCCTTTTGTTAATCACATCTATTTGATTAAATACCTCCTATTAATATTATCATATGTATTTTTGTAAAACAGATATATTCATTTCATCCAAGAAAATCTCTCCAAAATAGTTTCATTGGATTTTTTGTTTGGAACTGACCACAGCCCATACGTACTTGAGCAATGGTTCTTTGTTGATTGTTTAGCTTGTTTGCTTTGAATGGAGAGGAGATTTTCAATACCTCCTAAAGACATATCTTTTTTTGTCCCTAGCTGTGGCCAGTTGGCACTCTAATGATATAATACCTGCTCACAGGATGAATAACATTGCCATTGCTTTTAACAGTTTTAGCACTGCATTGATGACAAAAGATGAAGAATTAAGAGCTAAAAGCTTCTGACCACCCCAGTATATAATACAGATGGACAGAGACCTACATTTTAGTTACTTCACCAGGATACCTCTTCACTTATGTGAAGTGAGAACTGATTCATGTTTTAGGTCAGGTGCCTAAAATGAAAGCATTAGAACAGCAATTGTGCTGTTCCTTTAAAACAGAAAGCAATAACTTAACTCGCCACATCCCCTCTTTCCATGAACCATTTTTTGTCAGAAGCAAACAGACAGGGAAGCCAAGAGCAGTCATGCAGCTCCTAGGATGTGAAGAATAATGCAGCCTTGAATTTAATACAGCTTTTTACAAATATTAGTGAGACCCTACTGTTAAAGACATGAAAAAATTAAGAGGAAACAAAACAACCTAACAGTTGTCCAAGCTGCATAACCCAAAAAGTGAAGATATGTATCTTCCTCTTTTTTACAGCACCTTTCTAAGTGCTCCAGTAAATCAGCAACTAATAGTAACCACAGACTTTCCCACCTTCTTCTTTACAAATCAATTTCTTTGCTCAACAAGAACACAATACTAAGGATGATTTTAAAGCCCTAGAAAATATACTGAGTAATATACTGTAGGGAGCAATTGCATTTTGGGATAACACTACATGCTCTGAAAGCCTTTTCCACTGCTATTTTCAATGACTTTATGACCCTGTAACATTAGATTCCTATTATCCAGGAAGCAGAGCAGAGGGAGTTCTGTGATCCAGTAAAGCTGAGAGTTTCTCAGTCACACTAATATACTGTCTCTGGTCATATCAGCTATTGAGTCCTTCTGAAGTGATGGAAGATAAAAACTCATTTAAAAAGAAAAGCAATTAAAGTAATTAAGAAAATAACTATCATTTTAGAATGACAGCTCGTTGGAACTTGTGTCTGCTCTCTGTAATGAAGAAAGTAATTAGAAATTAATTTATTTACATATTTGAGAAAGTTAAATGTTTTCTGAAAACACTGGATGACATTTTCTTAAATCTTTATGCTCTTTCCTTTTCAGAGTTCCCACCTTTATCTCAGAATCCTTTATTTCTCCATTCTTCAGCAGTTCCAAGAGGCTGAGACTATTAACTGAGTATGGTTGGACATAGCCTCTTCCAGATTCTGCCAGAGGAGACTGCCAGTAGACAAAGAATGGAGAGAAGGACCTCTCATATCCTTTGTGTCTAAGTGAGCTGCTTCTGCAGATTCTGCTAAATAATAACAAGCACTTATACAGTGCTTTTCATCTATAGATTTCAAAGTCCTTTAGGAAGGTGGGAGAGTATCATTATCTTCTGTTTACAGATAGGAAACAGAAGTGCAGGAAGGTTAAGTGATTTGTTCATGGTAACAAAATGAGTGAATAAGATTATAATCCCAGGTTCCCTGATCCCAGCCTGATGCCCTATCTATAGGACCCTAGCCTCTGTAACATAAATTAAAGGTAGGTTACCACTTTACTCTTCCTCTGAAATTATTTTTCTCTGTTGAATGCCACTATTTCAAAAAGACCTTCAAATCAGAGGTAACTATTAAAAATATAAAAAAAATTTAGAGTGATGAAAAGAAAGCTACACCAATGGCAATCCATCCCTCCCCACCAACATTAGCGGATATTTTCAGCCCCAAATAATGGGGCCAATGATCTTTCAAGCCTCTATCAGCCATAAATGCCACTTCCTTTCCATGGAATGAAAATGACTAGTGATGGTTTTCCCCGCCTCTCCTTTACTAATGTTACTGATCAGTATTCATACTCATTATTAATGATTTATTTATGAAGTAACACAAAATACTGTGATACTCTTTGGTAACTTTAGAGCCATTGCCGTGAAAATAAAAAAAAAGTGTTACATAGTTTCTTCCAGTAGTGCTCTTGTTTTGTTTTCTGATAACTGGCTGTTTGTCACTGTCATAAATATAAAGAGAAGGGTAGCCACCCCTCTGTATACAGTGCTATAAAATCCCTCCTGACCAGAAACAAAACCCTTTCTGTAAAGGGTTAAGAAGCTAAGGTAACTCTGTTGGCACCTGACCCAAAATGGCCAATAAGGGGACAAGACTTTTTCAAATCTGGAGGGGGGGGGACAAAGGGTTTGGTCTGTCTGTGTGATGCTTTTGCTGGGAACAAATCAGGAATGCAGCCTTACAACTCCTGTAAAATTAGTAAATAATCTGTAAGTAATTTAGCTAGAAAATCACAGGTTTCAGAGTAGCAGCCGTGTTAGTCTGTATTCGCAAAAAGAAAAGGAGTACTTGTGGCACCTTAGAGACTAACAAATTTATTAGAGCATAAGCTTTCGTGAGCTACAGCTCACTTCATCGGATGCATTTGGTGGAAAAAACAGAGGAGAGATTTATATACACACACACACAGAGAACATGAAACAATGGGTTTATCATACACACTGTAAGGAGAGTGATCACTTAAGATAAGCCATCACCAACAGCAGGGGGGGAAGGAGGAAAACCTTTCATGGTGACAAGCAGGTAGGCTAATTCCAGCAGTTAACAAGAATATCAGAGGAACAGTGGGGGGTGGGGTGGGAGGGAGAAATACCATGGGGAAATAGTTTTACTTTGTGTAATGACTCATCCATTCCCAGTCTCTATTCAAGCCTACGTTAATTGTATCCAGTTTGCAAATTAATTCCAATTCAGCAGTCTCTCGTTGGAGTCTGTTTTTGAAGCGCTTTTGTTGAAGTATAGCCACTCTTAGGTCTGTGATCGAGTGACCAGAGAGATTGAAGTGTTCTCCAACTGGTTTTTGAATGTTATAATTCTTGACGTCTGATTTGTATCCATTCATTCTTTTACGTAGAGACTGTCCAGTTTGGCCAATGTACATGGCAGAGGGGCATTGCTGGCACATGATGGCATATATCACATTGCTAGATGCGCAGGTGAACGAGCCTCTGATAGTGTGGCTGATGTGATTAGGCCCTATGATGGTATCCCCTGAATAGATATGTGGACAGAGTTGGCAACGGGCTTTGTTGCAAGGATAGGTTCCTGGGTTAGTGGTTCTGTTGTGTGGTGTGTGGTTGCTGGTGAGTATTTGCTTCAGATTGGGGGGCTGTCTGTAAGCAAGGACTGGTCTGTCTCCCAAGATCTGAGAGAGCGATGGCTCGTCCTTCAGGATAGGTTGTAGATCCTTGATGATGCGTTGGAGGGGTTTTAGTTGGGGGCTGAAGGTGATGGCTAGTGGCGTTCTGTTGTTTTCTTTGTTGGGCCTGTCCTGTAGTAGGTGACTTCTGGGTACTCCTCTGGCTCTGTCAATCTGTTTCTTCACTTCAGCAGGTGGGTACTGTAGTTGTAGGAATGCATGATAGAGATCTTGTAGGTGTTTGTCTCTGTCTGAGGGGTTGGAGCAAATGCAGTTATAATGTGATATATGCCATCATGTGCCAGCAATGCCCCTCTGCCATGTACATTGGCCAAACTGGACAGTCTCTACGTAAAAGAATGAATGGACACAAATCAGACGTCAAGAATTATAACATTCAAAAACCAGTTGGAGAACACTTCAATCTCTCTGGTCACTTGATCACAGACCTAAGAGTGGCTATACTTCAACAAAAAAGCTTCAAAAACAGACTCCAACGAGAGACTGCTGAATTGGAATTAATTTGCAAACTGGATACAATTAACTTAGGCTTGAATAGAGCCTGGGAGTGGATGAGTCATTACACAAAGTAAAACTATTTCCCCATGGTATTTCTCCCTCCCACCCCACCCCCCACTGTTCCTCTGATATTCTTGTTAACTGCTGGAATTAGCCTACCTGCTTGTCACCATGAAAGGTTTTCCTCCTTCCCCCCCCTGCTGTTGGTGATGGCTTATCTTAAGTGATCACTCTCCTTAGTGTGTATGATGAACCCATTGTTTCATGTTCTCTGTGTGTGTGTATATAAATCTCTCCTCTGTTTTTTCCACCAAATGCATCCGATGAAGTGAGCTGTAGCTAGAAAATGTGTTAGATTTCCTTTTGTTTAATGGCTGTTAAAATAAGCTGTGCTGGATGGAATGTATATTCCTGTTTTTGTGTCATGTGTAACTTAAGGTTTTGCCTAGAGGGATTCTCAGTGTTTTGAATCTGATTACCCTGTAAGCTATTTACTATCTTGATTTTACAGAGGTGATTCTTTTACCTTTTTCTTTAATATTCTTCTTTTAAGAACCTGATTGATTTTTCATTGTTCTTAAGATCCTAGGGTTTGGGTCTGTATTCACCTGTATCAATTGTTGAGGATTCTTCTCAAGCCTTCCACAGGAAAGGGGGTGTAGGACTTGGGGGGGATATTTTGGGGGAAGATGTCTCCAAGTGGGCTCTTTCCCTGTTTGTTTAAAATGTTCAGTGGTGCAGCATACGGTTCAAAGATAAGGCAAATTTTGTACCTTGGGGAAGTTTTTAATCTAAGCTGGTAAGAATAAGATTAGGGGGTCTTTCATGCAAGTCCCCACATCTGTAACCTAGAATTCAGAGTGGGGAAGGAACCTTGACAGTCACCATGGTAGGAAACTTCCTCTCCTGTGAGAGGAAGAATAGTTCAGTGGTTAGACTTTTAGCCTAGGATTTGGAAGAAATGAGTTCCAGTTCTTTGCCACAGCCTTCCTTTGTGACTTTGGCCAATTCCCTTAGTCATTTTATGCCTCAGTTCACCATCTGTAAAATGGGGATAATAGTACTTCCCTGCCTCACATGGTATGTTGTAAGAATAAACTTATTAGAGATTATGAGGTGCTCAGATACCACAACAATGGGGGCCATGAAAGTACCTAAGACCTGGACTACACTACAAAGTTATTTTGACTTAATGCACCTTGCATTGACTTATTTGTGCATGCATGTACACTCACATTGGTCTACTGCTGATGAAAGCACCCCATTATGGTGACACAGTAACACCACCACCCTGAACAGCATTGAGCCATGGCTGATATACTGTGGTTGACATAGTAAGAGTGTAGACACTGCGTGATCTATGTCAAACCTAACAGTCCTCCAGCCACTGTCCCACAATGGTCAACAGTGACTCCTCTGGTCACAATTATGAACTCCACTAGCCATGAGTCACAGACTGGAAGCCGTCCCCCACTATAAAGCTCCTGCATATTTTTGAAATACCTTTTCCTGATTGCCCAGCTTGACAAGCTCACCTAGCAGCTCTTCCTTGTGGTGCAGCTGCCCAAACCATTACGCCGGCTACATATTCCAGATGTGCTCCTGCCTGGAGTAGACAGGAGTTATTGGTTCTCCTGGGCCAATGGGGAGAAGAGGCTGTGCAGGCACAGCTACGGACCAGACATAGAAACATAGACATCTATGAAAAGATTGCCTAGGGGACGCAGATGAAGGGGTACAACAGGGATCAGCAGCAGTGCTACGTGAAAGCGAAGGTACTACAGCAGGAATACCACAAGGACAGGAAGGCCGACAGTTGATCTGGTGCTAAGTCACAGACCTGCCACTTTTACAATGAGCAGCATGCCCTACTTGATGGAGACTCTACCAGTAGCCTGCAGACCACCGTGGATAGCCTAGGGGAACCTGAGACAGAGACCCCTGCCATGAACAGCTAGGAGGAGAAACATCCAGTGGGGGGGTCCAGCTATGCTGTGAGCCAGGTTCTTTTCATGACTCCACCAGGGCTGACCCTAATCCAAGGGAAGGAATCTCAGGTAACTGTGTGCATGCATTCTACCTTAAAATGTTTAAATGTGAAGATGGCATCCTGGCCCAACCCCAAGTTAGCAGGACACAGGTATCTGCTTTCCACTGGTTTATTCATATGAGAAGAGGTAGAGATACAACAAACAGCAGTTAGCTGTTTTTCATTCCCTGTAGGGCTAGGTGAGAGTGGTCAGAGGCTTGTGAAGCTGTTTGTCTATGTACACAGGGATGTTCCTTATATCCTCCTGGGAGATCTCAATGAAACTTCCATGGAGGTAATCTGCAATCCTCCCCCAAAGATTTCTAGGATGACAGCCTTATTTTTTCCTCCACAGTAGGACACTTTCCCATGCCACTTTGATGACTTTGGCAGATACCACTGCAGTAAAGAGGCTAGCGGCATACAGGCCTGGGTGGCTTCAGGATGCCAGCAGCAGGTGTGTCTTCTATGCCTTTGACTCTCAGAAGTGAAATATCAGCTAAAATCACCAGTGCTGGAAAATAGTGCCAGTGCTCAATGCTTTACACCAAGCATTACACAATTCTACTACCACCCAAAACTTCAGGGCCAGGTAGAGCACAGTCTTTCCCATCACATTACTATAGCTGACTGTTAAAATGCTCTTTCAAGGCTTCCCTCAGCTCTGCATTGAGCTCTTCTAATGACCTCTGTGTCTGGCTGTCCAAAGTCAGCAGAGAGCTGCTCCAACTCTGTCCTCCACTGCAGTGGCAACTTTTCCCTTTGCCTCACATATTATGCAGGACACAGCAGGCAGCTATAACCATTGGGACCATCCTTGTTCCAGCCTCCCTGTACAACTTGTGTACGCCTCACAACGCATTGCAAAAAATTCCCCAAAAGGTATTGTGCCAAAGGGTGGTGCATGGCACACTGGGATACCTACCCTTGGTGACCATACTATGCATTGACACAAGCACTCCTTGTGATTGCTTGCAGTGCTGATACAATCATCCAAGCATAAGACAGATAGATAGAGAACTGACTGGTATTTCAATATACTTAGTAGCTGGAGTTTAGTATGTGCACTCAACTTCTCTTTTATGTGGTGTGTGTGTGTGTGTGTGTGTGTGATTAGTAGTGACATACATTTTGCTTGATAAAATTAAAGTTTCTAAACCAAATACTAACTATAATTGAATTTACACTATATCGGGAATACTCTGCTCCTAGATGGGATAATGCTCCCACAGTTCTTTAAAGATCTTGCACATTAAGATGGAGCAAAAGGTTTCCTTCACTAAAGAAAATCCACCTAAGAACAAGGATTGAATACAGAGTGTGTCATATTCCTGTTAAAAGTCAAATAAGACTAAATGAATCTCATCAAATCCTGAAATTAACATGAGATATCGATGACATCTCAGTAAAATGTTCATATTTCTAATTTCCATTCCTATATATATATATATATATATATATATATATATATATATATACTGTTTGTAAAGAGCTGCAGGGTACTTCTGAATGAAAAGGGTCTATATTACTGTAAGATTTATTATGATTGCTTTGATTATGATCAGTTCTTTACTTGTAATATTTTATGTAAATAACATGCATTATGTATACATGAACAAATGACATTCAAATTAATGTTGATTCTGTATTGCTATTGATTTGCTTATCTAGTTATTTGAAATAAACAGGATTCATTTCTTATCTTCATTTTTGTTAGATGCCAATAAAGGCATTGCATCCCACTTAGGCTCTGATTCAGTAGTTCATTCCTACACAACAAAGCACATGAGCACAATTTAACTTTAGGCATGTGCTTAATGTTGAGAGTGTGCTTAAGTGATTTAAATAGGAATAGATTTAAGCATAATTAGGATTACTAGTGATCTAAAAAATACAAACGCGCAAAGTGCAAAATTTCCTTGTTGTCCATCTGCTACTAGACCCAACTTTTTAATGGGCTAGTACCTCTATAGTGATCTCTATATTTCCATAATCTACTTTATAGGGCTGTACTGAGGATTAGTTAAATGGATATTTGTAAATGAATGTCTGTAAATAAATTTAAAAAAAAAAAAGCTTTAAGGAGGTACAGACATGCCAAATATTTTTTGTTTTCTCCCAAAAAATAGTGTGCAAATACTCTCTTTAAAATTGAGGTGCTAATGTCAGAGCTAACATTACAGAGAATCTAACGAATTATAGAATTCTGGTAGCAGTCTTGATAATCTGGGAGCTATTTCATTGCTGATAGGTATGCTGTAATGAACAGGATTAAAAAGAGGGCTAAGCAAACAGGCTTGGATAAAAGAAGAATTGGTCCAAAACTGTATTCTAAATTTAAAGGAAACTTTTTGGAGGTTTTGATATAGTCAACTTTTTAGTTTAACACATTATATACACAATATAAAATTTTTTTCCAAACTCACTCATGTCCTAGGGCCTGCCTTTATTCTGAATTCAAGTACCCCACTATACTTATTGGCCAAAACCTTACATTTCCTCGTGAGTTGGCTGTTCTGGACTGAGGGTTTCTCACTAATTTCCTGTCTCCCTTTCTCCTCTCACATCTCAGAAAGAATCATACATGAATAGGACCCAGCACTCAAATGGGACATATAAAAGTCCATTCACTGTATGATATTTTCATTAAAAATCAATTAAATCAAAGATTAGATTCTGCCATTGGCTACACTGTGTGTAAATATAAACTCTGTTATAAAGTTGAGGGGGTGAACAGGTTAAATGGTCTCAACATGAAAAGCATGATACACACAGAAAATGATGTACCAGTTATGATCCAGGCGGACAATGTGAGGGGTCTCAATATCACCCATTATGGAGTTTAGTTGCACAGAAAATTGGAGCGAGTCTGTTAACTTTAACGTCTGAACTGTAATGTATCTCCTTCCAAACTAACCAGTATAAATTAACTATACCAAAGCAGGCATAGTTCACGTTTTACCTCTGGGATTGAGATTTAGCTATGCTTCTTCCACTCTGGCATGGCATTCCTTCCAACATCGATGCTTGCTGTAGGGTAGGACAAAAATATGGCTTGCTCAGGATTCTCTGACTATCTCCTCAGTGTCCTCTTCCACATGGCAAAAGATGAAGGGCTAGACTGCATTGCCTTTTTTTAGGGCTCTCTGTTCTTTGGAGTTCTCCCAAGGCAAAATCCAGAAGAATTTGGTGCCACTTTCCTCAGGGATTACGAGACCCTCAACCTCATTCTTTCACAACTGCACATCTAGATTAGACAAAGGTGGAGCTGAGAAGGTCCACCACAGTGGGATTGATCCTCCTACCTGTGGATCCCCACCATTTGTCTGCTTTTTCCTCTCAGTCTCTGCCTCAGTTCTGGTGCTTTGCATGTGGGACAGACCACGTGCTTGGTGTCTGTTTGGGGCACTGCTTGGGGAGAAGTGTTGCCTCTTGTGGAGTGGTCTCCCCTCCCATTTGGGTGAGGGTGAAAGGAAGACCCTTCAAGACACAGCCCTTCTCTGTGGGCAGAAATCGGACAAATGAAGGTCCCATAGGGAAAGGAGGGCAGAAAGGGCTTGTTACAGAATGGACCGTGTTAGCTTCCCATTCATTGCAGAACCACGTGTATTGTTCCAATCCTGCTATGCCACCATAATTACACAATTGCTATAGCAGGATCTCCTGTCCCACTGTTAGAAGGAGAGAGAGAGAGAGCAGGGTGCCAATCTGAAGGACTCTGTTGGGTGCCATCACCTACTTGGCCTCTCTCTGCTTTTAAAAATACCATACACTCAACTATAATATTTGCATTTGTTTCTTATATTTATATGGATCAGACAATAACTTGAGTAATAAGTCATTTTACATGTGCAATAAGCATGATTCAGTTATACAATTAGTATATGAGACAACAATTTTTATTACTTGAGCTGTACTGCAGTAAGATATATGCAGATATGATAAATAAGTTCCTTGAAGTTATCGACTTTCGAACGATATGCAAACATTTGGATCATCTGCTACCAAAATATCAGCCCAAATGTGCTTTAGGCAGGATTTTATATGAAAGGATGATGTGTGTTGGAAGAAATATTGAAAACTTGAGAACAGTAGCTTGAAGGTTTCACTCTTGGTAGTTGTTAACAACTTCAGCAGTTTTATTCCATGTGATTGAAAGAGCTAAATAAAAATAAATGATGATGTCAAGAAAAAAAAAACAGGCAATAACTTAAAAAAGTCTCCAAAGTCAGTGCAGAATTTGGCATAGAAAGTTTAATAATGAATGCTAACTTTCTCTACCTTGAGAATTTTGTAAAGGCTTAGCAGTTTTAACATCCATCATTTCTCCCATCCTCTTCATTGGACTACTGGACACTCAACCTAAAGCACTACCACTCCCACGTGCCTCATGAAGAAGAGAAACAGCCAGGATATCCCCTTCCTCCAGCCAGCCGTGCTCCACAGTATATCCTGTTGTTTCAGCAGAGTTTGTGCGTTCCTCGTTAGGGTAAAGAACTCATGATTTTAATGGACATTTGAGCCCCTGTAATAATGTTGTTGAGCTTATGGAATGATAGTAGTTGCTAATAAACAAAATATTATCTCATGGGGAAATAATTTTATGCTGTGGTGTTTCCAGTGCGACTGTTGTAGTAAATCACATCTTTCCTCTCCAACAACACCACTCGCACAATAGTATACTTAGAGAGTTGAGAACCGTCATGCTGAATGTCTCTGGCCACACTATACAGGCTTTGTTCTAGGAGACTAAGAGCTCCACAGGGTTATTACTGATCTGGTGCAGCCAGGTCGATTGTGGGTAACCACATGACTGCTGCCAGTCCATGACTGGGCAGTGTCCCCCACTCACTCCAAGTCTAATTTTCAGAAATCAATGTGCGGGGACTTTGTCTCTGAGGCATGCACCAGGACCAAAATAGGCCGGCTGGCAGTGGCCAACCATGACTGCAGTCTTCTTGAGGATTCTCTGCACTTGAAGTCTTTAAACCATGATTTGAGGACTTCAGTGGCTCAGACATAGGTGGGAGGTTTATCACAGGATTGGGTGGGTGAGATTCTGTGGCCTGCATTGTGCAGGAGATCAGACTAAATGATCATAATGGTCCCCTTCTGACCTTAATATCTATGAATCTATACATTCCTACTACTGATAAAGTCAAACTATTTTGTACCCAGTAGTTGCCGCTGGCAACGCATATGAAATGCCTTCAGCCTTTTGGTGTTTTGAATAAGATCCACATAAGAGAATCAGAATTAGGCAGCTTTGATAAATCCATATCTTTATATACTGTTTCACCTTTTTTTTGGCTCCAGACCTTATGCAGGTCCTTCATTGCTGAGGGTGCTAAACCAATTCTTTTTAGGATGTCTGTCTGATTGCACCCATTTGATGACAGTTTACTGCCTAGATAGATAAAGTCATCCACTACTTCCATAATTTATCTGGAAGCATAGAGGTCTTGAATCACAACTTCTCACCAAGACTCTGAATTTTTGTTTTTGCTCAAGAAACACTTTACCCAAGATTCTCTCTAGTGCATCTTTGAGATTATTTGCATCTTGACCAGAGGACAACATCACACACATAATTCAGATTGGTAAAAGAAGTTGAAATGGCAGTTGTACCGATATTTGCTGAGATATGTTCAAGGAGCCAATCAATTACACAACTGAACAGAGCAGGGGCCAAGACACATACATGCTTCCCCTCGGATCTAGTGTAAAACCTGGCAGACCTATGGGACACCAATGCACCCATGCCCGAGTCACTATGTAGATCTTGAATTAACCCCAAGCAGATGTTGGGAACACTGATGCTTTGTAGGGCCTGCCACAAGGCAGCTCAGTCAACAGAATTGAAGGCTGTCTTTAGGTCTACATATTCTGCTGTCAAAGGCTAGTTAAATTCATAATGGATCTCAGATAAAAGATGGAGAATAAGTATAGTGTTTATTGTAGATCATCTAGAATTGAAGCCCAATTGCTCTGGGCAATGGCAGGTCACAAAGAGAGGCTGGAGCCACGCGAAAGTTTGTGAAAAACTTTTCCAGGAACAGAGAGCAGAGTTATTGGCCTATAGCTATCGCACTCAGCATGTGGGCCTTTCCTTTTACAGGGCAGGATAATGACCCCTTCCTTCCATTCCACTAGTACCTTCCAAGTAGTCCAGACCTGGAGAAAATGTTTGTGTAACGCTACACTTATGGTACTCCTGAGCAGTTCAGACATTATGCCACTGGGTCTGGCAACACACCTGCTTCACAGTTTCTTTATGGCAGAGCAAACATACTTGTACCTACACAATTTTCAGGGTCAGGGATTGCATCTACTGCTGATGCATCCAGATCTGGACATGGAGTCACTTCAAGATGGTTAAATGCAGACTCTTGGCTTAAGCATGTTTTACCATCAGCCTTGTTTATCATCATAAGCCCCACACAAAGTCCAGTTTAGGATCCAAGTGATTGAACAGCTTTGAATGGAGGTTGTAGTTTATTAGATCTCACTCCCACTTCTGCCTCTTTTGCAAGTTCTCAGAATAAACATCACAATCCACTTCTGTTCTCACTCAAAAAATACCTTGTAAACGTTTACGTTCAGCAGCATCATGGCACTGTCTGGCTTCAGATTTCTTTTGCAAAATTTAAAATGTTTCATAGGATAGCCAGGAGCATTGTTGTAGCATTTTAGTTCTGGGATGGCATCTCTGGCTTCTCAGATGCCTCTGCTTATGGCTGTCCAGCCTAATTCTGTGTTATCCTGGAGAATGCCAAGTGTATTGAATTTGTTTTCGACTGTGACAGTGTACTTTGTTAGCCAGTGCTGGATTTTCACAGATCCCTTGTGCCTTATGTATCATAACAAGCACATTCTTATGTTGAAACCAAAGAGTAATTACCATTTTAGTAACAAGGAGACATAGGTTGGTATTTGTCAGAGCTTCTGCACCTCTGTAGACCTGATATGACCTTTCCCTTACTATGAGTCTCAACCAATATATGTTCCAGCTCCTTCCTCGTCCAGCCATTGTTGGATATGCAGGATTGCTGATAGATATCTAAGTGCCTGAGTCAGCTGCCAGTGATGGTAAATGTGAGATATGCAAAAGGAAAGTAATCTCACAGAGTTGTCATTTATTGTTCCAGAGCAAAATGGCCTGAGAATAGTTTTGAAGCCATATCTTACTGGGGGGAGTTCATATCTTGGAATATCACAGAATAAATTGTTTGTAAGGCAGAACAGATTGTGCCACTGCTGTTAGGTGCTGATAGAATTCATTTTTATTAGCATCCGTAGCTTCCTCAGTGGGAGTGTAAGCTGCAATGATTGTCAGCTTCCCTTCGCTACGCCTGAACCTGACTTATAGTAATTGATCAAATATAGGGTGCCATGTTGTGAGTGGTAAATTAAAAGGTGGTCAAAGGATGACAGCCAACACATTTACATGGTTCCTCCAGAGTAAAATAGAGTTGGGTCCTCCACAAAATTTTGACCATGATTCACAAGTCTTGCCTCAGTTATGGTGGCACCTGCAATGTTTATCTTTCCAGCTCTTATACTAGTGAAACCTGGTACCTGACCTAGTTTAGGGTTAATACATTCTAGGTGGCAAATCCAGTGGATTTTCTCAAGTCAGCTGTGGATGGCATAGACATTATGGAGTTTGGCCTAAAAGTGTGGAGCATGTTACATTGGATGCTTCTTGATTTGCTCTCCTCTTTGAGACAGGAAAGATGTAGTGTGGTGATTTTGTCTGGGGACACCAACCCCCTTCCCAGAAACCCTTCTGTGTAGCAGATAGTTCTGAGGTCATAGCTCATCTTCCTTCAGCACTATTTGAGGAATATTTTTCCCTTCTCACCTGGGTCTATTGTGGGCCTTGCCTCATAACTCTAAGCATGGACCCTTACTGGATACTACGGGCCAGAGTCAGCCAGAACCAAGGCTCATGTTGGCAGGGGGGACCGCATTTTGAAGTAGCACAAGTACCACCATCCTACCCATTTCACAAAAGGGAAACTGAGGCACAGAACAATTAAGTGACCTGCCTGAGATTACACAGAAAGTATGTGGCAGGGTTAGAAATAAACATCCACAAAGGCAGGTTCCCCACTCAAAGAACTCACAATCTAAATTGACTGACAAACAAAGGCTAGGTGGAAGGGATATACAGTTATAAGTGAAGTCCCAAAAGATTGGCCAATTATTTGGTCCCTTCCTGTCATGGTCCAAACCAAATTCTGGATTCACCTTTGAAAAAGTCTGGATGTGAACTTTGCTACTTGAGCCCATTTCTCTTCAAGACCTTTCTGTTCTGCTTCACTTAAATCTCTCTTTAACTACAACAGCAACAATATCCTATTTCTGGAATCTACAAGATGCCCTATATTCAAACATCCTCCCTTAAATTATGTCATTCCAGACATATTTTTTTATTATCTGTGATTAGTAGTAAAGTTTTTTTTAATGTAAAATGATTAATAAATGCAGCTTCAAATCTGTGTTACAGAAATCAGTGTTTATTGAATTTGTCTAGCCACTTGGAAACATCTCTGCACAACATATTATAGTCAGATAATGCAGAGAAAATAATCTTAACACATTCTACTAGCCTTTGTTTTTTTCAAGAACTATGCATGGTAGACTCAACCCCTAAATTATTCTGTAATTGGCAGGAAGCAAAAAGCTATTTCAAGTCCCAGGCTATGCCAAGGCCAAATGGAAGAAGACATTTATAATGGCAATGACTGGGGGAAAAAAAAGTATAGTTTGAAGGATTATCTACAAATTGAACTATAAACATAATGTTGCTGCATCTATTGAGGGAGGAAAGAGGCTTCTGTTATCAAGAAAGTATTTTAGTTAGAAAAAGAATCAAATATCCATCTTTACAACATTTTAAATGTTTCCTCATTCATCACAAATAATTATTTGGAATGGAATGCTCCAAGACTTGTAAGCACATTTAAAGCAATGGCATAGCAGAAAGGTAATTAACAGATGTATTTTTTTCATTATGTAAAACAGTCTGCTATAACACACAGGCAAAACACAGATACTTGTCACATTCCCTCTGCTTGTAGACATGGACATATGGCTCTTAGAATTATTTTCATTTCAATTAGGCTCTTTTTTTTACTGTCTCTTCCAGCAGGCAGACGACCTTGTTAGAAAAAATGAAATGCTGCCTCATTCATGTATTAAAGTTTTATGGTCTTTTTATGTTTTCATGACGCTTCCCCCCTGTATTTTATGTTCGATATCACTAACATCTTGGTAAATCAGAAACCACAGTACACTGATCAGCAGATTCACTGAGGTATAAAAAAGGTGCATTAACTTAACATGCAAGTGTGTCTCAAACATTTAAACGTAGGTGGATTCTGCTTTGCTTATTGTACAAGATTCTCTCATAAAGGATCCAAACAACAAGACATTAAAAGACTCACAAAATGTCAAGACAGGTTAAGTGACTGAAAACAAGAACTTTATCTAAATTTGACTTTCTGTATATGCTTGTTTGTAAGCCAGTCCCCAATTTAACTATGTTGGGCCAAACATGGCAGCAGACCTTATTCAGGAAAATTTCCTATTGCCTTGTGTCAGTCTCATTAGCTTGGGAGTTTTGTCTAAGCATTTACCTTACTGAAACTAACAAAAATGAGTAACCATTTTATAAACTAGCTCATCTAGCTCTAAATCAACACTCACATAACAAATTTAGTGGGTTCCCAATGGTCTTTTTTTTAGAGCTGGACAATTTTGTGTATGTGTGGGGAAATAGTAAATTAGCAGAAAAATACATTTTGGGGACACTGAAACTATTCATGAATTCAGGTCAAATTTGGTGAACAGCTTCAGCTAAACTAACCTGGGGAGAACATCAACATTTTGTTTCAAAACAATATTTTGGAATCAACATTTAGTTTCAAACGTCATTTTGAACTGACATTTGTGTTTTGAAATGTTTCAAATTGCTGTTTGAAATCTTTTGTTTAACCCAAACAAATTTTTAGAATGAACCAATCCCCACCCCCACATTTTTTTCAGGTCTGCCACCAAAGCAAAATAGCCATTTGCTCAGCTCTTGTCAGCCTCCGAATCTCAATTTTACATAAATTTGGCTTGCTGACTTTTGCAGTGCACAGTGCCGCTCTAGGCCCACACAGCCTTCTCTTTGGGCTTGTCTACACAGCACCAGCAAAGCGTATTCAGAAAGGTGTGAGTTGTCCTGTTTCAAACAGGACTACATTAAAGTGAACTATGTAACTTTTAGTTTGCGCTAATAGGGTCTACGTAGGGCAGTACATTAGAGTACACTACAAATCACACCCCTTTCTAATGTGCTTTGCCATGCATTTTAAACAAGCTCCTTAGCTCCCACCAAGATTCTTTCAGCAGCTTTTCCCCCATCAGACACCTCTGTTTTCACTCCTCCTTTCTTGGAGGGTTAACTGTGTTTGTCATTGTAATTCTATGATCTCCGGTCAATTATCTGGAATTTTGTCAGACGGTTCTATGCTTATACTTTGTATAGGGTACAAAGGAATATCACTGCTGGGCAACATTTATGCATGAATCGGGCAAATGTTTTATGTCAAGAGTCAGACAACATTTTAATAGAGATACTTGTGTACCACCTATCCTTCCCATTTGCGATCATACAGAGAGCCCCTGCTCCCATTCATGATCTTATAAGATCCCTGTGGCAATAACAGCAATTGCTTACATGGAAGAGTAAAATTAGGAAGGTATTTAGTGTACTTTTATATGACTTTATTGTAGTTTAACAGCTGGGAATAAGCAGGAGAAGCTAACTTTTTATGACCAGCTAGTTCTCTTTGGATGACCAGCAAGTACTCTGGAGACCAGGAGTAGTTCACAAAACACACTTTAAAAGTCTCTCTTTTATGAGAAACAAAGCAGACAATTATATGCATGCACTCTCCAGGAAGGAGAACACAAAACATTCATACAAATAGTCTTCATTCCACAGAGGGTTGGATCACAGCTGGAGTTGATACAGTCCACCATTGAAGTCCTGATTCAACTCCCACTGAAGTGAGCTTTCTAATGGATTGCCAGGGGAAGTGGATTAGGCCACCAATGAAGCTTCAAATAAGTAATTCCTCACTACAACATTTTTGTGCTTTGCCATAACAACAACTATATAAAGGATTAACACTGCCTTGTGTATGGAAAGTTCTGCTGACTGAGTTAATTGGGCTGCTATTTGCCTCCAAAAACAAAGGTTGTGAGGCAAAAGTTGCCAAGTGGGTGGTTGAGCTGACAATCTGTACATATATGGTGTGAAGAACTTAATCATTCAGACTACATTGTACACTTTGGTACACACATATAACCCAACTTTTTTTCTCTCCCAAATGATAAAGGCTGACAATATCTATTAGAGCTGTGTGCCATGTGCACACTGCTAAAAACGGTCCCCCATTAAAGTATGAAAATTCCTATGAAGTACGTTGCTAGAAGCAGAGCTCTTCAAAACATGAAGTCAGTAGAAACAGATACACTATGAAAGCTATAGTTCAGAGAACATTAAGAAAGGGGGGGCATGGAAAACGAGGGCCACAAACTAAGCATTTTCTAAGATCTTCAAGAAAAATCATTCTATTTTACATACCATAATTTGTTCTAAGATGCAAATTTGAACATTGACAATAGATTTATAAAAGCCACAAGTTTGCATACACCTTGATAGCTGTCTTGGTCATACTTGATACTAAGGTTCCATCATTAATGGTCGTAAACGGATTAATACATGAGAAACAGAGATTATAAGCATGTTACAAACATGAATAATGTGTCTTTTAGATGTTCTAAGTAGACCTGCCCAAAACACAGGATTTCTGGGTTTGTAGGAAATTTCATGTTTTTGAAATTTGGTTACATTCTGAATGTCTGCAAACTAGAAATTTCCTGCAACCCAGGAATCTTGAAAAAAATTAATTTTGGAAACACCAACACATGGTATTTCCTAAACAAAATCTGCTCCTGGGGATCCTGACAGCAGGTGAGTTTTACTGCTGTGATTAACTGACAAGAATGTCAATTTCACTCAGCCTCTGTCAGGAGCCATCTGGTGTGGGAGTCTGGAAGCCCTGAGTTCCTTGGCTTGGAAGCCCTGACAGTCCAGGCTCAAGCTGGGGTTCTCAGGCTTTCCAGGCTCTCTACTCCAAAGGTGGAGTTTGATCCTCAATTAGTACTGGGGTTCCCAGCACCCAGCTCCACAGCAAGGATCCTGGAAACCCTGGCACGGTAGGGCTGATTGCCTTGAAGCCAGACCCTGGAAGGCCAGAGTCTTTGGCAGCTGAGTGAGCTGGAAACCTGGCAGGCACAGTTCCATCAGAACCATGCCTTTGATTTGCCAAAAATTTGTTGAACCTGAGATGTTTCCACATTAGTGTTTCTGCATTTTGAGTTCAATGAATTGGCATTTTCAGATGAAACACTGTTTCATTGGAAAATTTCTGACCAGCTCTAATTCTAAGCACATCAGTAGATAGTGCTATGGATGGTTATAAGTCCGGGTTCTCTGCAACCTATTGATCTATTGGATGATATAGCAATTGATTAACTATTTATTTTAACATTTATCACTTACTACTCTTTATACATTACTTTTAAATTGAACATTAATATAAAGTGCAATTGCTGCATCTTTCCTGAGTTACAGGGCAACATGCATCCTACATTGACCATTAGAAGCAGGCATTCTTTTAAAAAGCACTCAAATAAGAAACATATGTCCAGGGCAACTTCCAAAATGCCTTTTGGCTTTAACATTTCCACAGACAACCTCTCCTTTGCAGCATTCAATTTATGCTGTAATAATATCCTTACAATTGTCCCTGCACCACCATTTCTCTCTCTTCTCCTTTCTCTTGGGTGTGGAAAAAATCAGTTTTAGCAGAGCGGAAGGATAGATAACAAAAATTTAGCAGCTCACTGAAATTTGTATTTTCTTGAGTTTAAATCTTCTCTATGCAGTTGCACTTTAAATAAGTGTCAATATGTGGCCTGATAGATCTATTGTGCATTAGTTAAAATTTTATTCTTGGATTAAAAACCCATGAGATATTGTAAATTATCTTGTCTCCCAGGAAATCATGAGTGACAAAGACAAAGCTTCAAATGGTCATTATTGAATCATCTTTACAAATATGCAATAAGTATGGAATAAGATATGGTCTCTGACTGAATGCATATGGAAAAATAATCCCTGGTTAAATACAGGATTTTATTTCAGGACTTCTGGTGTGATTGTGTGGTTTATGAAGGTGACAGGACCTTAATATCAAATTAAAGCTCTTTGGGGCAGTTCCTGGGCTTGAGGCTGGGTGTGGGGGGCAGGGAGGGGGATTGAGAGCGGGAAACTTGTGGGCATAAATGATGAAAGAGGCATCCTTACAGTGCTTTATAGAAGGTGCCCAAATAACTAAAATTGACATTGTGTGTCCAGATTAACGTAGAAAATGTACATATTGTATAACAACTGATATTAAGAAAAGAGATGAGGTTGATCATTAGGTGACCCTACAAAGCCATTTAAAATCCTGGAAATTTTATGAAAAATGTCTCTTTTGATCCTTCATACACTTTTGGCTGGTGCCTGTCTCCTACCTAAACAATCATATAGAGTACTGGTTGCTAAACTATCTCAGAAACACTAGTCCTGATTATCGTATTTTATATCATACTTTGTCAAACAGCTTTATTCTCTTATATACATATATGTATATGGCCCATGGCACTTTTTTCTAATGACTAGAGATGGGCCCAAGATGTAGAGTTGGAATCCAGATTTGAACTTTTACCTAAATTAAGGGTTGCTCCAATCCAGTGTTTTAGTCTGGTCCATTATAGAAATAGCAGCAAACAGTAACATTCAAAGCCACATTTGGGTGTGAGCAGAACTTTTCAAATATTTGGGAGGTTTCAAATCTGGGGTTTTGGTTTAGGCTCATCTATTCTAGTTGCTATTTAAACAAGGCTCTCTCTCTTCACACAGTCTATCTTCTCCATACTTCATGGCATTGAAGAAACAATGAGTTTTTGTCAACACAGGCATTTCCATGAGAATAAACAATATTATCATATGCCTAGTACTTCACAAAAGCAGAGGGCTGACCTTTAAATTTATCACTTTATTTAATCCAGCTGTGAAGTCCTGAATATTTGCCACTAATATCAGTGCTTGGTTGTGGATGAAAATCTCCTTTTCAAATACAAATCTGAAATAATGGCAAAAGAACATTACTAGTTATTACATAATAAAATGTACTTTGCACTTTCTGATGGATGCAGGATGACCTAACTCTGTTACCTCCAGAATCATATTAATTGGACAAGTCTTTCTGATCAAAGCTAGTGACATTAGTTTACCATATTGTATAAAATATCATAAGATTTAGCTCCAGCATGTTCTTGGTCATATTTTCCCCAGTGCTGATGGCCAATATATCCTTCTGTGATGGGGCGCATTCGCTCTGCACCAGACGGGAAGGGGTTAATGCCACATTGTGGGCTGAGGAACCCATGCCCCCACCTCCATACTGGGCATGCTCCAGATGTACCAGTATAAAGCACAGCAGCCCATCTCAATCTGAAGGAGATGCTGGTGGAGAAGGATATGTGTCAGGAGCTCCTGCTGAGGATGGCCTCCAGTCTGTGCCAGAGGGGAGCGGAGATGTAGAAGACAGCCTCAGACCCCAGCAGTCCATGGAGCCCCAGGGAGCAGCCAGTGCTGAGGAACTAAGGGATCCCAATGCCTGAGACTATGGTAGGAAGTGACCTGGGGTGGTGTCAGAGTGGTATCTCTCATCAAGGTAAGCTTGGCGTGTTTTGGTGGGACTCCCTGCTGAGCTGGTAGCTGGTTGTACCACTACTACTACAGCACTGAGTCGGGCCCTGGTGGAGTTGGGTAGGCTTGGGCCCCCAACTGGGGCTGCTGAACTCTGGCAGGCAGCCCCCATAGACTCTGGGCATTGGGCCACACTGCCCTGACAGTAGGGGCAAGTTCCATGGACTCCAGCCACTAGGCCACTCTACCCTGAATGAATGAGGCATTTTTGTAAACTCTGGTCATTGGGCCACTCTACCCCATAGCTAAGCCTAGATGTGTGGACTTGAGCTGAGGGAAATAGGCACGTAAGGCTCGTGCACCAGCCCATATTCCTCGAGTGCACTTGCCCCGCACCAGACAGGGCCCACATTAACTATGTCACACTTTCATTTAAATTGATCACTAAATTTCAAGTATTTAAGGCTAAACTGATGGGGATGAGGAAGAAAAAAGACTTTTGGGACTAGAAGGAATAAGTTGTTGGCATCTTTTTCAGTGAAGCCACCAATACTATTTAGTTTTAAGAAAAAATATTTAAAAAAACCCACTTCTCTGCACAATGAATAGAAATGATAACTTTTCAATACTATCTGCTAGCTCTTGCATTATAATGTCTGCATTGTGCTGAAGTATGGTTGATTAATGCTGGCTGATATCTGGCTGTTCCCTGGGACACTTATGAAAGTGGGATGTGCATCTCCTGATGCGGTCTCATTAAGCATAATTATAAAATACAAATAAATTACAAAGTATTGCTTTTTTGTAAGAACACTATTTTCTCTTCATTCTCTTAATATGACAGTCTCCCTTGTAGGACAAAATGAGCAGGAATGGCAATACACATAATTATTATTTACTATTATTTATTGCAATAGCGCTTGCAGTCCTGTTGAGGATCAAGGCTTCACTATGTTAGGTGCTCCACAAACAAAGGGGAAGACCCAATCAATTACTGGACTAAATTACCCTGCCTTATTTGACATCTCTCTAAGGGTATGTATACACTATGAAATTAGGTCAATTTTCTAGAAGTCAATTTTTAGAATTCAATTTTATACAGTTGATTGTGTATGTTCACACTAAGCACATTAAGTCAGCGGAGTGTGTCCTGACTACCGTGGCTAGCATCAACCAGAGCAGTGCACTGTGGGTAGCTATCCCACAGTTCCTGCAGGCTCCGCTGCCCATTGGAATTCTGGGTTAAGCTCCCAATGCCAGATGGGACAAAAATTTTGTCGCGGATGGTTTTGGGTACATGTCATCAGACCCGCCTCCCTCTGTGAAAGCAATGGCAGACAATCGTTTTGCGCCTTTTTTCCTGGGTTACCCATGCAGACGCCATACCACAGCAAGCATGGAGCCCGTTCAGCTCACCATCACCATATGTCTCCTGGGTGCCACTGGCAGACGCGGTACTGCATTGCTACACAGCAGCAGCTCCTTGCCTTCATGGCAGACGGTGCAGGAGGACTGATAGCCGTCATATGTCTCCTAGGTGCTCCTGGCAGACCTCAGTGAGGTCGATCGAGGCACCTGGACAGACATGGCTATCCTCCTCTTAGAGCACCGAATGGGAGTGACTCCAGGTCATTCTCTTCTTTAAGTTTCATCTCATGGAGATTCAGTCCTGCCTGGAATATCATGCGAGCTGGAGGCTTCTGCCTCAGGCTGCTCTCCCAGCCGGCAGCACTGCATGGTCGCACCTACCCCACCCTACCCCTGGCTCCCATGGCTCATGAAGCCTGGACAGTAGTAAGGAGCAGTTCAACTATAGGCTGAGCAAATGCAGAATGGTGATAGAATGTGCCTTTGGATGTTTAAAAGCTCACTGGCGCTGTTGGTCAGTCCTCCGCGCAACCAACATTCCCATTGTTATTGCTGCTTGCTGTGTGCTCCATAATATCTGTAAGGGGAGACATTTATGGCGGGGTGGGAGGTTGAAGCAAATCTCCTGGCGCCCGATTTTGAGCAGCCAGACACCGATTAGAAGAGCACATCAAGGTGCGCTGTGCATCACAGAGACTTTGAAAACCACGACTGGCCAGGTTTCGGTGTGACAGTTGTGTGTGTTTCTCCTTGATGCAAACTCACCCCCTTTGTTGATTTTAATTCCCTGTAAGCCAACCACCCTCTCCCCTTTGAAATAAAGTAACTATTGTTTTGACACCATGCATTCTTTCTTTATTAATTTTAAAAAATTGAGATAACAGACAAGGTAGCCGCGGGTGGTTTTGGGTACATGCTGTCAGTGACCCCTCCCTCCCTCTGTGAAAGTAACGGCAGACAATTTCTCACCCTTTTTCCTGGATTGCCCGCGCATATACCATAGCACTGCAAGCGGGACCCCGCTCAGATCACCGCTGCAGTTGTGAGCATTGTAAACACCTTGCATTTGCCCCTGGAGATTTTGGCATATATATTGGCATTATGTCTTTTGGAATGGAGTTCTGATAGCATGGATTCATCTCCCCATACAGCGATCAGATCCAGTTCTTCCCGTTCGGTCCATGCTGGAGCTCTTTTGCGATTCTGGGACTGTATGGTCACCTTCGCTGATGAGCTCGCCACGCTGGCCAAACAGGAAACATGAAATTCAAAAGATCCTGGGGCTTTTCCTGTGTACCTGACTAGTGCATCTGAGTTGAAAGTGCTTTCCAGAGCAGTCATAATGGAGCACTCTGGGATAGCTCCTGGAGGCCAATACTGTCAAATTGCATCCACGCTACCCCAAATTCGACCCAGCGATGTCTATTTTAGTGCTAATCCCCTCGTTGGGGAGGAGTACAAAAATAGATTTTAAGAGCCCTTTAAGTTCACCAAAATGGTTTCTTCATGTGGATGGGTGCAGGGTTAAATCAACCTAACGCTGCTAAATTTGACCTAAACTTGTAGTGTAGACCAGGGCTAAGGGAACCAAACTTATACAATATATGCGCACACACTAGCACATATGGGCCAAGATTTTCCAGAATTGATGCCTAAGATAAAGTGCCTAAGTCTAGTGCCTAAGGGAGCTAGATAACTAACCTGCTTAAGTGCTTTTGAAAATCCCACTAGATGCCTACCTGCATTTGCAAAACTGGATTTAAGTGCTTAAGTATCTTCTGAAAATGGGATTTAGGTGTTTTTAAAAATGTTGCTCCTGTGTGCAAATGGAGAGACTTATAAGCAACAACAATGCAACACTTGCTTAGTTCCTTTACAATTTCTAAGACAGGATAAATAGAGGATAATCATAACTAATGGGATGGACAATATAATAGATTACTTTCGGCAACTCAGTGTAAGAATAAAAGATAAGGAATCTTTGTATTGACACATTTTCTTTTTATATTATGATCAAGGAAATATATAAGCAGTCTAATCTCTTCCATCCAGTATTACCAAGCTTGAAAAGCTACGTGATAGCATTAACCCCCCCATCAGATACTGTGCAATATTATAACAAATTCAGTAATTTTGAACTCACACCTAAGAAATAGCTTCTCTCTGTCTTTCTCAGTCTACATTTAAAATAATCTTGTAAACAGTTTCAGCTACATAATTCCATGTTGCAATTGAGCAAAAGCAAAATTTAATATTTGTGATGATGTATGGATGATTAGATATATGGAGACTGGTTTAGGGAGAGTGGTTTCTGCATAGTTATAGTTTTACTTTTTAAATAAAATCTGAAAAGAATGAACTTTGAATCCCATTACAAGGCTTCTTCATTCAAAAGTGGTCTATGTTGTGGTAACGATGTGTCTAAAAGCTGCATGACACAATAACTTTAAAGTTGATTATATAAAATAGCTATGTTAAAAACTAAAAATATGAAATATGCATATATCATTATAATGCAATTTTCAAGACAGTGTAGAAAATAGCATGAGTTAAATTAACAGCAAATGACCTTGGACCTGATTTACAAAGTCTGTATCTATCAGCCACTCTTGTGGATCTGACTGGAACTTGTGGGTACATGTAAACACTTGAGTTATTATTTTTCACTGCTATTGTATGCAGAGAGTGAATGGAATTCAAAGGGAGAGAAATGTCTTTAATGAAAAGATTGTGCTGAGAAAAACAAATTGCACATCAGTCATTAGAAATTGAAGAGGAGCAGTTTGGAAAGCTTCCGGTATCTATTGATACCGCACAACATGAACATCCAGTAGGGAGGCATAATACTCAACCTAAAACTTTAACCCAGTCCCTGAGCTGAACAGCACTGCTAGCATTTGAACTATTTTTAGAGATTTGAATGTGTGAAATAACCCTCAATTCAAGTCCCCCTTTACTAGGCTCCCTGCTTTTGATGTTAAATTTGCAGGGCTTTTTGGGTCCTCTTTAGTTGTCAGGGTTTATACTAGGTTTTGCAAGTGGCCTTCCTCTTTAAAATAAAATACTACAGCATGCCATTTTAATAGCCCCCCCCCAAGCCAGCAGTATCACTACAGAGCTAGGCGGTCCTTTATTTTCATGATGGCTTTTTGGGGAGCTAGGAATGAGTTGTACAAAGGGACAGTGGTAAGGAGGAACTTCAGTCTAATGACTGCCTAGATGTGGGCTGTCAGAAAAGCTCATCAAATCCAGGGGAGTCGGCTATATAAAATATATAATGTCTTTTTGGATTTGTTTCTTTGCAGAAGGGAAGGCTATTTTGTTTCCATTCTCCCCATCACTCGCATGCACCCAGGGAAAAAAACCCAACAACAAATGGTGAAAACAAAGATATAGTTTGTTTCCCTTGTAGGCTTTATACCTTGGGCTTGATGGACTTTTCCAACTGCATCTCAGTTAGATATGACTGCAAACAACACTGACAATGAGAGTTGGCTGAAAACTGGGATTTCTAGTTTGTGAGCAGTTTCGGCATTTCAAAATATGATTTAATTCCAAACTGAATATGTGACAGAGCTGCCTGGGAGCTCCAGATCCTCGAAGTTTGGGGTCCCCATCCCTAGAGCAGTTCACACTGGAGCTTCCCCAGAGCCTGCTAGGTAAGCGGTTAGACCCCTGACTGTGATTTGGTGAAAGTTCATCGAACCCGACTCTCTTTTGTGAGAAATTTCAGGTTTGCCAAACTGGCATTTTCCAGTGAAACTCTGTTCTGTTGGAAAATTTCCGCTCTATTGACAAACCAAGAGTGACTGCAAAGCCCTGCTTGTATTCTGCCTCTGCCCTAAGCAAGCAGGATGTCACATCTTTCATATGTCATCTACCAACTGTAAGAGTGATTCCACAAAGTCAATGGGCTTTTAAAAGTTAAGGGGAACAAAAAACCCACCTGTTTTCTTCGAAAGCTAAGTCGTGTTAAGCACTAGGTAAAATATATTGAGCTGTTGGGCACTGCCACTGATTTCATCTTCATCACAGCGCACTGACAGCAAAGTCATTCATCTTTAAGTTAGTACAAATAAAAGTGAAAGGACCAGGAGAAAATAATTGGTGGCTGAAAGTTCTGCAGTGCACACTGCTTGGCATACTATGTCCTTACTTGACTGGGGGTGACAGTAATGTAATTTATTTTTAAGTTAAGACTATAGACATTTTATTGTTTAAAAATTTGGTACTGTCTTAGGTGATGTATAATGGGTATTATTAGTGTTTGCCAATTGATTTTTATGCACTTAATTCATTAAGTTTAATAAATTAAGAAAATAACACAAATACTTTGAGGGTAACATTTTACATTGTCTATACATATGGTAGCACCATTTCATATAATTAAACCCTGTTATATTAATTGAGAAGCCTATCGAAACTTAGCAATATTCAAAAATGCATTGTGCATTTACATGGATAATTCAAATATGCAGCGTTATAATAGATAATGCTAGCTAATTCTGAAAGGGATTTAAATCCCATGCTTCAGGGTTTAACACAATCTCTAACTGTTAGAGACCAGGATGAGACCTAATGTGGAGGAGGGCAGATTATCTCCCTACTGCAAGGTTCTTGCATTTCTCCTGGGCAATATTTTTCAGATGAATATTTTATTTGATGAAAAATACATTTTTGGTGAATCTTCTCTTCTTGATTCACAGGAGGGATTTGAATCCATATCTCTTACCTCCCCAGGTGAGCATTTAATCACGATGCTAGAGTCATTCTCTCTTTCTCTACAGCCCAATGAATATTTATGTATTTATACAATGAGGAACAGCATCAACAGAGGAGACTGAGAGCAAACCACCCCAGAATAGCTTGCACTCTGGCGCTTAGGCTGCTCACCTCAGAAGAGGGAGATCTGAAGAAGGGGAATTCAAATCTGGATCTTTCACACCCCAAGGAAGTGCCTTAACCAGCTAAAAAGTTTATAAAAGTTTATAAAAAACACACGTACACTCAAGAGTTTCCTAGTCCAAAACAGATTCTTCTCATTTACTGACTAATTCCAAAGATTTGTGGAAACAAACCAAATTTTTTCCCCGATGTTTCAATGCTAGCCACAGCGCAAAAATAAATAAATAAAAATCACGTATTCTCCCAGTTTTACCTCCTACTGAAGCATCTGGTGCTGGTCTGTCTGAGACAGGATATTGAACTAAAAGGACCATCAATTCGAATCCAGTTTTGCAATCTCTATGTTCCAAAAGTGTTTTGAAAAGTAACTCTGAAAAATGGCATTGTGGGGCCCATGCTTGTTGTCTCAAATATTTCCGGAGCGAATTAGTTCAGTTTACAAGGACAACTGTTTTTTTTCTTTAACTGGCAGCACTGAAAACTCAATGAACTCAAAGTCATGCTGGACTTCTTTTCTGCTCAGCTATCATCAACAATTATCAAACTTCAACAGTTTCTGTATTTGGAGCATAGTAGACAATTCTGATGATGATACAGGACCCAGAACAGCATGCAGATCCCTTACCCATAGCTAGTTAGACTCTGTAATGTTCACTGGCATGAGCATGAAAAAAAGAAGCAGATATGGCTCTGGATATACAATAATGAGCAAGAAGGTGTTATTTAAGCAAGTAATCAGGCTGCTTACTAAACCTATGACATTTTAATTGCTTTCAGTTTTCACAGTTTGTTGTATTTTCGATCTTGGAGAAGGCTCAGTTCCTTAGGTCTTTGCTACAATAGGCCAGGAGCATACAATGAAGCTCTGCCTCAAATATATGGGATCAGAGCTGAATATCAACTAGTGTCAACATGTGATAAAAAGGCTGGGGGTCCATAGCTATAATCCCAAAATTGAATTATATCAATGGAGGGGAAAACAGACAACAGCAGGGATGTTTTGCTATGTTTCATAGTGAACTTAATCCCTAAACTCCTAATGACCTGAAGCTCCATCACCGTGGGCTGTTGACCCTACCAGATTTCACATGTGAAGTGTGATAGGGCATTGTCAGCACTTGGATGGGATATCTAAGAAGGAAAAAGGAGGAGCAGAAGAGAATGGTGTGGGTGATAAGTGCTGTTCTTCCCTCTGAATTAGTACTGACTCAATACCCTCCTCCCAAATACGAACAAAACCAATACATCTATTTCTGGGATGATGTCCTTCAAATAATATGTAAAACTGAGGCCTCAACCACTTCTTGTAGTGTAAGGGTTACTGTATCCCTGACCCTCTCACTTCCTAAGAGAAACAAAAGAACTTTTAATCACCGTAATGGGAGAGGGGATATCACTCTCACAACTTACCTTACAAATTCTTAGGGAAGGAACTGTCTTTTTGGTGTGTGTTTTGTACAGCACCTAGCACAATGGGGTCTTGGCCCAAAACTGGGGCTCTTAGGTGCTCCTGCATTACAAATAATAATTTGAAGGATGTTACTTCCCTTAGCAAGTGGATTTGTAGCACGATTTTGGCACTGGGGCAAATTCTTTCCACTCCTTTCCACTACCATTTCTTATTCCTTACTATCAGTAATGATAGCATTCAAACCCCACTTTCTGGGGAAGCAGAAAAGAGGCTGGAAATGCTCAGCAGTGACAGATAGCAGGAGAACTGCCAGCAAATTGAGATCTCTGTGGCTCTTTCTGTTTCTGTAGAGGCTAGAGACAGGGGTAAATGTAATGCCTCCCCATAGAATCCACACAACTTCAATAGGCCCCGCATTTACCGTTGGTGTACACCCAACCCACTGAACAGCTGGATATCAGATCCAAATGATGAAAAGTGCTGTATAAAAATTGATCATTACAGGTTGAGCTGGTGGCACCACTTATTACGTTTGCCCAACACTTCCCATTATAAAGTGCCAAACACTTCCCCCTGTTTGCAGTTGCTTAGAACTTTGCCAAATTTTTATCTTTTGTGCTGAAATTTCCCATGCCGGGTGTGTGCCTCAGGCTGATTTTAGTTGGATGATATAGACAAAATGGCTCAGCTGTTTCTGAGAACAGGGCACAAACAACCTTAATTCTAGCATTTCCTAACTTTTAAGCGCTTGACTTTGCAACCAAGCGTTCGTTTAACTTTTTTTTTCTGGGTAATTATATATATATATATGCTAAATGCTGACTGCATAACAAGAAATGGAATTATCTCCTTATCTTTTAGCACCAAAACGAAAATAATGGTCTAGGGAGAAACTTGCAAAGTCACACCTGAGAAACTAGAATAAAGCTATTCAGTTTTGTGATAGGGAAAAAACAGCAATCAAGTCAATCAACTTCTCAGCTTTAAAAGATCTGGCTTATGCTGCAAGCATAGAAAAGAAAATGAAAAACAGCACAGGTATCACTATTTCAGGCTTTTATAAACTGAACAGGTGTTATTACTGTCCTCTGTTTTCTGGCATGTCATTTTGAAAGATGACTTTAGGACTTTGTGAAAATGTTGAATCATAGTTTTCAAAGAAGTGGCCTAATTCTACAAAATTTCATCAGTTTCTGGGAAACTGAGATCCATCATGCCCATATGATGCCATGCAAAACATCAGGATATCATAGATGTTAGTAGTTAATTGGTTCATTTTTCCAGTGTTGTATAATGTGAAATGGATGGCTTTCACAATTGTATGTGGCTAATCTATGTATAAACATACCTGATTTTTGATGTGCAACTGGCCAAATTAGGTGCATAACATCTGTGTGTACAATCTGGATACTTTCATTTACAAATTAGCCATATGCAATTGTACATGTCCATCATTGAAATTAGTCTATCTAGTTCTTTTGAATATATTTATATTTGTTTTCTTCAACTCTGCTTCTCCCAAGGATCTCAAAATGATTTTATAAACAGTGATTAATGACATTTCAGCACAAAAGGTGAGAAACTGCAGATTCATATTACAGAACAGTCAACGAAGGCGGGGGTTCTCACCCTTAACCTACTATTATGGGAGGTTATGTGGACCAATCACGACCCCATTCTCATTCACATAGCTTTGATGGAAACGACTGTAATTACAGAGATGGAAAAGTAATGCTAACAAAGTATCCAATGTATGTTTAGCCAATGGAAATGAATAGGGGGAGCCAGCACCATGACCAACAGTTCTCTCTGAACCACCAGCAGGTGCTCCACAGACCACCGTTTGGGAAACCCTGAGCTTTTAATTCAGAGGATGTCTACACAGCAAAGAAAAATCTGTAGATGGCCTGTGTCGATGACTCGGCTAGGAGAGCTTGAGCTGCTGGGCCGTGTGATTGCTGTGTAGACATCTAGATGCTAGACCCCGGCCAGCCAGGGGTTTTTCTTTGCTGTGTAGACATACCCCCGAGAAGCTAAGGCAGGGGTGGGAAAACTTTTTGGGCTGAGGACCACATCTGGGTGGGGAAATTGTATGCAGGGCCAGGGCAGGGGGTTGGCGTGCGGGAGGGAGTGCGGGGTGTGGGAGGGAGTGCAGCATGCAGGAACGGGCTCAGGGCAAGAGATTGGGGCAGAGAAGAGGTGCGGGGTGTATGAGGGGGCTGAGGGCAGGGATGCAGGAGGGGTGCGAGGTGCAGGGAATTGGGGAGGCAGGAGGGGTTCGGGCTCCGGCCCGGCACCACTTACCTAAAGCGGCTCCAGGGTGGTAGCGGCGCGCAGTGGGGCCAAGGCAAGCTCTCTACCTACCAGCTTGCCCGCCTGGCCCCACGCCACGCCGCGCCAGGAAGCGGCTGGAACCATGTCCCTGCATGGCCCTGGGGGGAAGGGCACAGGCTGAGGTGAAAGTAAGCCAGTGCGCCATAACGGGGTGGATCAGCTTCCCCAGGCTCAATTTAAATTGCTGCCAGAGACAATTTAAAGGGCCCAGGGCTCCGGCCGCCGCTACTGCCCAGGGCCCTTTAAACTGCTGCCAGAGCCCCTGGCTGCCACTGTTACCCTGTGGAGGGGGAAGGAGGCACTTGCTGGTACAGGGTGAGCCGGGGCTGGCTTGACCTCCCCCAGCCCTGCCCCTTTTGCCCGAGGCCCCGCCCCTTCTGGGGGCCAGAGCTGGCCCCAGCCCAGCCCCGTACCGGTAAGTCCCTAGACTTTCTTTCACCCCTGGGCCCAGGGCTCTGCGCATTGCCCTTGCCACGCCTCCAGGTACCTCCCCTGAAGCTCCCATTGGCCGTGGTTCCCCATTCCCAGCCCAGGGGAGCTGCAGGGGCCAGTGCCTGGAGGCAAGGGCAATGCACAGAGCATGGTGCCGGCCGCTTCTGAGAGCAGCGCAGGGCCTGTGGCACCACTGGGGGCAATCCCATGGGCTGGATCCAGCCTGCAGGCCCTAGTTTGCCCACCCCTGAGCTCAGGGTCAGATTTACAAAGATATTGGATGGCTAACGATGCAAATAGGTGCTTAATGGGATTTTCAAAAGCAACTATGGGTTTGTCTACCCAGGGAGACTCAGGAAAATTCATCAGAATTAAGCAAAGGTGTCAATTTAAAGTGGATTAGTTAAACCACATCAAATCCCTTTGTGAACACTTTTATTCAGAATTGAAGTGGCCTTAATTTGATTCAGTTTACTTCATTCTCAAAGTGAATTAAAGCCATTTTAATTCTGAACAAGAATGTCCACACAGAGGTTTAATGTTTACTAATTCACTTTAAAAGTGAACTCGGATTAGTTTTTTCTGAGTATCCTCAGGTAGACACACCGTAAGTGAGTTTGGCTCCTAAGAGCCATTGATTTCAATGCTTAGGAACTTTTGAAAATCCCATTAGGCACCTATCTGCATCTTTAGGTACCTAAATACCCTTGAAAATCTGGCCTTAAGTTATTTGCCCAAGGTCAGACAGTGAGTCATTGACACAGCCATGAACAGAACCTGAATACCAGCACTCGGTCCCTATTCCAACCACCAATGCACATCATGTGTATACCTTAGTAATCTTTTATATCCTGTGAAACTTTCTTCCATGCCCTTGCTAAAGGGTAAACTTGAAGTTATTAAGTAAAGGAATGTTGTATGCTGTAGAGTGCTTTGTCAAATACTTTACACAAATAAAAGAGAATTTTGCAAAGACACTGGAGGAAGAAGCTTTGATTTCCAAAGTGTGACTGAGGATAAACAAGAAAATTAGGCTGCCTGCAGCCACTTGACTTATTCCCAGAGTCAAGAGCGCTGCTGATAAAGTTGTCCCGAATTACTTCATCAACAATTTACTTTTGCTTTAGTGACATCCCAGTGTTATTTCCCTTCATTTGTTCCCCAATACTGACATTTATCTGATTCATTGTTAGTTTGGAAAACACCACTTTTCTCATAGATATTACCCACACCTCTCCACTCCTGGCTCTAATTCTTCTTGGTTGCTACTCTCATCTTCTCCAAGACCACCAAACACTTCTCAAAAGATCAGCATCCCAATCAATACTCATCAACCCTAGCCATTCTAAACGTGTCTGTAATGACTGTACTACACACAGTCCTTATTCTATTTGTATTGTACTGCACTAACTCATACCGTCTTCTTATAAAATATGATGATGGTTGCTATTCAAAACCAACAAACTGACCCACCTCATAGCTTCTGGGATAGGTACTTAGTTACTTGTTTAGTACAGCTTGTCTATCTTTACAGTGACATGATACCATATAAATAATAATAGTGTTTAGTATAAGAAACGTAATGCATTTAATCTAACAATATGCACTCTAGGAAAGCTCTGTCTAGCAGTTGCTTAAGGAAGCTCTTGATGCAGACAACAGTGGCAAATGATTTTACAGGGTAGGTAGACTGTTTATCCTCCTGAGACCAAGGCTCAATCTTGTCATTAAGCATTGACTATAAGCTCTTGAATGAGTGACCTTTGTTAGACCAAGCAAGCTGAACCCTTTTCATGCAATCTGGTTCATTTATATAAAGCGTAATTTCATAGCAGGCACAAATAATAGGTACTTCACTAAGATCAATGTTAACTTAATTAAAGCTGAAGGTGAAGCACTTGCAACCCTATCCTTTCTGTGTCTGGTTTTCTCTCCTTGTGCAGCACTGCAACTTTTATTATTACTTAATATTTATACTGCAGTAGCATTCAGAGATCTCAATCGCTATTGAGACCCCATTGTACTAGGCACTGCACAAACACATATGAAGATACAATCCCTGTGCCAGACAGCTTTTGTGCTATGATTAGTCTTGGAAGCATTAGATTTTTAGTAGTAAATGTCAGTCAATGTTGATTTCACCAAATGCACAAACACCGATTGAAAAAAATATTTCTATCAATAATAACTGAAATGTACAGATAGGAAAAGTAAGAAAAATGCTGCTTAAGAACTTATTAGAGTTTCATCTAGGAATATTTACTTAATATATTTTAACGTGTGAGGTTGAGAATTTGTGTTAGAAGCTTTAACTTGTTGAATCTGTCTACTGTCATTAAGTAGTTTTTGTCTGACCCTTCCATCCTCTAATTTCCCACAACTATGAAAATTTAAATTGATAAAAATCAGAAAAAATGCTTAAAATAATCTACTGTCAAAATCATAAAATAAAAATCAAATTCTACCAAGCCTAGCTCTGATCCATTTTTATAGCCACTGACCACTAGGGGCTGCTACTGAGCACAATTACGTCTGCTGAATCCACAGTCAAACTATCCACTGTCTTCTTTGCCCTCTCTTCCGCTCCATTCGGACGGCGAGAGAGATGGGGACAAATCTGTCAAGCGCTGCAGGGCTGACGGGAAGAACCTATCTGCATGGCGGAAGTGGTGATGTAAGGGCTAGCCAAAGCAGGAGAGGAGCTATAAGTGGCCTGCACACCCATTTCAGCTTCGGCTAAGTAGCAAAGCTGGGGCAAACTGCCAGGCAGCACTTGTTCATTTGCTTTCCTTCGGGTGGCTGCATAATACTTTTTTTTTTTTGCTCCTGTGAACAGGCTTCTAATACTGTCTCAAAGCCTGAGAGAGTGTGTGTGTGTGTGTGTGTGTGTGTGTGTGTGTGTGTGTGTAATCTGTGACTTTCTCCTTTGTGTTGCTCTGATGGCACTGTTTTGATGTCATCACAGCAGCATGTCTTAAACCAGGAGGTGCAAACAGAGGCTGCAAAATAGGGAATAAAATATAACATCCACAACATTCAGTCTGAGTGCTTTTTTAAAACCCCAGTTGGGAGTCTACAATTCACCCAAGTTTACAATCCACAGAGAATCACTCTTTTATTTCATGCACTTAGGAATGTCACCTGCTGTCTGAAGTGCAAGCAACAATAAAACAAATACAAAGAAGCATCTAAATTCACTGGTGGGTCTAAATTAATACCCTTTAAGGTCTAGAATTTTTAAACTATCAATGAGCTTCGCATGTAAACCACAAATATCTAGCTATCTTGTGAACAGTTATCCAGATCATGATGCTCCCTTCAGACCTTAAAGTCTAGGAGTCTATACATCATTACAGCTTTATGACTAATCCTAACTATGCATTTATTTATTTAGGTTAGGCGGGCCCCATTACATGCATATAGCCACTGTAGATAACTTTATTGTAACTTTATGTCCTATTTTACATCTTCTGAAGTCTTCAGTTCATTTATGTGGTTTACACTGTTCATTTCTCCTACTTTTGCTTTATCAGCAATTTTTAGTGCTTCTAAAAACATTAACACGGAAACCATCTAGGTTTAGGTGGCATCAGGGCTATGATACAAAATGAAAGCAGAGAAAATCAAAGTTAGCTCTTAAAATCCACAGGTACCTTGTCTACTGCATATAGAGGGCACTGTACACATTACCCTTTGAACATCACTGTATAGCAAGTATAGTACATTAAAGACTCCACACTATTTAACCTAACACACAAAATAACTACGTTAAAAGAATATTAAAGTTTTAAAGTTAAGCACTCAAAACTTAGGAAATGTAAGAATTACAGTTGACCGAGCAACCTTAGTTCAGCCCCCTTTTACATATGTATTATGATATAGTCTTTAATTGCATCGTTACATACTTTTTTCTCCCAGGACCTTTGCCCCATTCAGTGCACAGGATGGACCATGCTCCTTCAGTGAGCAACTATTAAATATTTTGTTTTATCTTCATTGTTCAGTGGCCTTATTTACTGTACACTATTCAAACCCAGCTCTGAATACAGAATACTTACTTTCCTCATGGGCTTTTCTACGTGCTCATCACTATAGTATCTGAATGCTTCACAAACATGAATGAATTTATCTTCACAACATCCCTGTGATAATATGCCCTTCTTACAGTTGGAGAACAGAGGAATTAAAGTAAAGTGTTCACTAATTTTGGGTGCCCAGTTTGAGACACCTAGGATCTGACTTTTCAGAGTGCTTAGCATTATACGGCACTTTGTACGTTCAAAGTACAGCTCCCATTGACTTCATACATAGCTTAATCTGCAAATCAGACCCCCATGTCTTAAACTAGGCACCCAGAAAAGGAGGAACACACAAGTATTGACAACCTGTGAAAAGTTTGGTTGAAGTAACTTGCCCAGCATCACATATGAAGCTCTGTGGCAGAGGCAGGGATAGAATCCAGTTCTCCAGGGCAGCATTCAATGGCATCAACCATGAGACGGTCCTTCTTCTTCCTGCAATCCCCTGCCTCATTCACTACACACCAACTTCTGCAACAAACAAGGCAGGGGTCCTAAAGGCAACATTCTCTTTTACTACACATCCCAGAACAGGTCCATCATGAGCACTGAATGAGCAGGAATCCTATAGAAAAATATAGTATATAATCATGTAATTAAACACTTCACAATGCATATGCACAAGAGGGACAAACTCAGGTTTCACAAGCTATCTTAATTTTGGCATTTCCTAAATTTTGAGTAGCTAACTTTGTAATCTTAATATTCTTTTAATTACGTTTGTGTGTGCAACGTCTCAGCGGTTTTTTGTATGTTTTTTTTAAAGGAAAATGAAAAAACTCCCAGAAATTCCATGATGTGACATCATATTGATACCCACATTGTTCATCAGAAGGACAAGAATCTTTAAATCCACCACACAGACCTCTGCCAGTTGCGTTAATGGAGGAACGGGTAGGAGTACTATGTTATCCTCTGTGTGGACCAGAAGGGGATGCGATACTCACTTTGTCAGTAGATTTCACATATATTTTATTGACTGCAAAGGAATGGTGAGACTCTGGAATCTTGGGTTCCATTGCAGACTCTGGAGGGAAGCATGTGCTATGACTCTTCTACCTGTTCCACCTTGTGTCCCATTCTGTCCAACCTATCCCTACCCCAGTCCTGTCTCTTTCCCACCCCTGGATCATCATACAAGTCCCATTATTTTTGCCTAATTAATCCCAACCTTCACTCTGTAGGCTTTGCAACCCAGTCCCACCTCCCTTGCCCCACCACACTTAGTCTTCTACTCTGGGCTCTCCTTCCAAGGCCCAGTCTCCCACAGTAACTGCATGTCTCGCCATCCTCCTAGTCTCCTTGTCCAGCTACAACCAGCTTCCCTGTCCTGGCTCCTTGTCCAATCTGTCTCTCCTCTTCTCCTTCAGCTTCCAGTCATGCCCCCCCAAGCCTTAGTTTCCCCTTTTCCTGGCTCCTTGTTCCAGTCGCTCCCCAGTTACAGCCATTAGTTTCAAAATTCAGGAAAGTCCCAACTCAGGAAGCTGCTTTGCTGCCTGAAACTGAAAGTTGAACAATGATGCACTGGGGGCCCCTGTTAACATTCTGTCGCCACTAAATTGAATGGAAAGTTGGGCTGATCTCCAGATACTGCTAAATCATCCTAGTCAGAGATGTTTCATCCTTGATCCTCATCCCTGAGGCTCAACAAAATACTTCTGAAAAGCAATTGTTTTGACTTTGGCATGGATAGATGGCAACAAAAGATGTGCATTAAAAAAAAAAATTTAGAGGATATTGTCTCCAGTCTTGCCTACAAGAGCTTCATCCCTGCTTCTGATTACACACATTGAACATTACACTATAGTAATAGATACTTGGAACAGTTCCCATAAAAATAATTGTAATGGTTTCCAGCAAAGTGCAGCTTGCTTATCAAATGGTGTTGTCTCTTTCCTTGATTATGGTTATATAAGTAAATAATTTGTTTCATATTGGAAACAAAATGAATAAAATCCACCACTCTGTACACTTGACACACACACTAACGGGGAGGAGGGTGAGATTTTGTGGGAGCCCCTTTCTGAAATATGCCAAAAACTCCAACTATCACGGGATCTGAGGAATGGAGGCCACAAGTGAAGGCCAACAGTCAGTTATTTCCCTGCACATTTCCTTAGATCAAATGATGCATTAGTTAATATACTATACAGTACATAGAAACTGCTATACATGGACATGGACTGTCATTGCCTCCAGCAAAGAAAAAGCACAGATGTCTGAAATTGCATCATTTTCCTTATTATGACAATATCTTTCTTGTGTCATTACCATAGCTCTCTGCTCCTACACTAGAACATCTAGCTGGTGTTCCAGTCACTGTCTCCTGCATGACTTGCTATTTCTCTTCCCTCTGTGTAATCCTAGCTACCCAGCTCTGCATCATATCCTGACTACTATCTCTGTCTAGTATTGACTTCTCTTTCTTTACCTCTGTAGTGTTCTATTGCTCATCCTGTAACATGCCTCACACCACATTACCCCAGCATTTCCTAAGCTTACTTTGAAACCAGTATTTCTTTGTTTGATTTTCCACTCCCATCCTAGAATATCATTCTTGCAGATCCTACAAATATTCCTCTAATGTTCCCACTGTGTATTTTTCATACTTCGTTCCCTATATTTATCCCAGCCATATCAAATAACCATTCATGAACAGTCTGATGAATTACTAAATTAAATGAATGAATGAATGATTCAAATACCAACAAATGGCTACCAATGTAAAATATGCTCATAAAAGTAAGAATCTTATTGATTACTGAATATTCCAAGACATGACAAAAGAGATAAACAATTATACTTAACAAACTTCTTAACTATAAACAAGAGGGAAGAAAAGTTCTTTAGATTAGACCAAGATTCATCCTTCCTATAAAGAAAAGAAGTTTACTTGGTGTTTATGTAAAGCATTACTATAAAAAAAAAGAGAAGAAGTGTGAAAAACAAAATCTGTAAACAGAGAGATTAAATTTGTAAACAGAGATTAAATTAAAATATGCTATGCTAAATGTTACTGCCAACTCTTCCTATGGTTTTAGAAAGATTCAACAAAAACAGTTTAGCTGCTTCCAAGAACAAGTTTAGGGAAACACATGTTGTTTTCCGAATGATAATGTATACTGGGGCTAAGTGGGACTTTCCCTACAATTGTTTTTCCTACAGAGGAACAATTATTCACAACAGAACTCTGATCCGATATTAGCACCATGCATCCTATAGGAAAAAAGTAAGTTATGAAGTAATTAAAAGCTATTGTAATAGATCTGCACAAGGAGGATGAATGAAGGTTACATGGGCAGCCTTAATTATGGCTGTTCCTAACTTATGAGTAAGGCTCAGATTTTGTCATGGATATTTTTAGTAAAAATCACAGACAGGTCAAGGGCAATAAACAAAAATTCATGATTGCCCTTGACCTGTCTGTAATTTTTACTAAAAATATCCATGACACAATGGGGAGGGAGGGAGGGTCGAGCACTCACAGTGCCTGAGCCACTGTGGGTGTGCCCCTCTCCGCCTGTCACAGATTGGCAGCTGTGGGGGGGCTTCTGCTGCCCGCAGCAAGTGGGAGCTCCAGGATCGCCCTGCCACCCTTGGCAGCTAGGAACTCTGGGGTCCCCCCATGCCCACAGGGACCGGGAGCTCTGGGGTCCCCCTGCTGCTGGCAGCTAGGAGCTGCTGGTGGCCTGCCACCAGCAGGGGCTGAGAGCTGTGCGGCTGCCTGCTGACAGCTCCAGCCCCGGGGCACAAACTGTCACTGAGGTCTCTAGAAGTCACAGATTCTGTGACTTCCATGACTACCTCCATGACATAATCACAGCCTTACTTATGAGTTTCAGAGTAGCAGCCGTGTTAGTCTGTATTCGCAAAAAGAAAAGGAGTACTTGTGGCACCTTAGAGACTAACAAATTTATTAGAGCATAAGCTTTCGTGAGCTACAGCTCACTTCATCGGATGCATTTGGTGGAAATTCCACCAAATGCATCCGATGAAGTGAGCTGTAGCTCACAAAAGCTTATGCTCTAATAAATTTGTTAGTCTCTAAGGTGCCACAAGTACTCCTTTTCTTTTTACTTATGAGTGTTTGACTTCGTAATTTTAGCCTTTTTCAAGGGAGTTTATTTTTATACAATAGATACATATGTTGCTTAGGTACCATGAAGCCTGACATTAGAGAAATAGAACAGCCAGCCAGACAGGTATTTAAAAGATCTGTATTTATATTTTACAAACACACACTTAAAAAAACCCCTCACAGCCATGTCAATAAATTTAAAAGTTATTAAGAGAGGTTGGCCATTCTCCTCCTGAATTGCATAGTATTACCATATCATGTGGAATCTTATTGTGTCATTAACCACATGGCTGTTGGATAACAAATACAGCCAAATGTGCATCATAAAAGTTTCCTAAATTACTGAACGTTATGATGCAGAAAATAAGGACTCTAGCCATAGAAGAAGCCACTCTAGGTCTACTTCTTACTGATAGGGGCAAATTGATTCAGGAAAAAAAATAGTAGGGAATCAGGGAATCAATGGCTTGAAACTATTTGTGTTCAGCATAGTAAAGAATGAGTTAACAAACTATAGCAATTTAAGAGTATCAGATTTCATAAAAACATTTAAGAAGTGAGGGGCAAGACCATAGGACCATGGCTAGCCAGAATTTTGGTAATATTTTTAACAATACACTTACCATTGTTTAGCATCAGCATCACAGTTGCAGTAGTATTTGGCGTCAGTACAATTGCGTTCAATACCACAGGCACATTTCTGAATGCCAGGTCCAGAGCCACCCCAATAATAGTGTTTCTCGTTGGCTTTTCCAACCCACCAGGTGTATGGATTCCCATCTGCAAAGAATAAGAATGGAGGGTTAAATGCATCAATGGTGATGGGGTCCACAATGCCACACAGCTGAATACAATTGTCTAATATGTAAGTGGTGTTAACAACACATAGCTGGAAAGTCATTTCGCACAGCTGGAAAAGCAACATATCCATCATAAATGAACAGACATTCCACTGCAATTTAAAGGACACTGTCAGATTAAAACCACATTTTTATCTGTACCCATACCACCTTCTATTATACAACAGGAAACTTTTAAAATCTATTTTGCTTTTTGCTATTTAGGCTCTTTGTTTTTATTGTATAAACTGAGAACAGTTCAACAGGCTGGAAGGGTTCACGTCAATCTCAAATTCCAGTTTTTATGCATTAGACAGATGATGCAATGTCTGGGCTACAGCTACTGTAGAGGAATACGTATTTGTTTTTGTTTTGTTTTAAAAATAACACCTCACTGGAAACTAATTTGTTTTCACTGAAAAATGAACACCTACACCATCCAGTGACTACTTAGCCAAAACCAAATTTTAAATAGGTGTTCCTGGACTCCTGTTAAGACACAAATCTGTTAAAAAGTTAGTCTTTGCTAAGGAGATGTCAGCTTTCCCCAGCTTTTCCATTGCATAGACCTTGTCCTGTGATATATTTACCCTACTTGGCACAAAGTCTGTAACCTTAAATTTTCCCACATTACTGTACATTTCCACATAATATTGCCGGATAACTGAACCCATTACTCTCAAATGAAGAGAATCCTATTTTCTGTACTGAAAAGTATTCTTAGCAGAGATGACCCTGTTCAAAGCCCCAGTTTGGCAAAATACTTAAGTATGTACTTTAAAGCATGTGAATAATTCTATAGAGTTCAGAGAGTTCCATCCATTGATTTCATCCAAGCTACAACAGTATCATAGAACTTGGTTTACATAACTACTACTTAAGAAAAAATATTCCTCCCAGTAATGTACCATAAATAATATTTTCCACTTAAATGAAATGAGGCCACTTCTAAATATTTTACTTATTAAGCTTTTCAAAAGTAAAATCCTCCTTAATGTTCCATGCAGTTTTTCTTCTTAGAAATAAACTGAAATGTTTTAATCATTTAATTGTTGTGCTTTGCACACATGCATGTACAAGCTGAAACTGCATCCATAACCCTAAAAACATTCACCGGACAATGTAATTCCATCCTCCACACTGTAAATCTTCTTCTATCCTCCCGACGTGTTAAAAGTAAACCACACTCAGCCCCAGAGAGAACTAAATTCTGTGACAGGAGAGCAACCAAATAAAATCCCTCCTCAAAGTAAAATCACTCTATTTAATGCTTTTGAATTGTTAAACATAATACAAGAGTCCCATTATTGAATATACAGTAATGTGAAAAAGCAGTCATCACCTTGGGCTTTATGATTGTTATGCTGCACAGCATTGTCACTCCAAACTTCACAGCAACAGTATTGGATATGGTAATAGACTGACTCCATTCTAGGATCCAAATTGGTCATTTTAGCTTCTTGATTATCATTGAAAGATATTAAAAATGCTGAGGGTTATAGAGGGATATGTTGTGTGACTATTCTAGCATCATTTCAAAGCTGCTATAAAAATGTCTAGGATATGAGGTTGCATTGCTCTGGCTTGCAAAAAGTTTATTTAACCAGAGATATATTACAGGTAAATGTGTTTTCCACCAGTTAATGTTTGAATTATTTTAATTAATGCAGCATCTAGATACAGCAATTTGGCCGTTTGGAAGTCATATCATAATTTTGCCATATTTGAGGACAACTTGTAATTTAAGTACCATATTATGAATGCTTTAGTATTAGCTGTTCTGTGAATGAGACAGAGCTCTGCTTGTTCACATCTTTCAGATACAGCAAAACCGCATGCTCCTCATTATCAGCACTTCAGTAGGAAACTAGCTTGCTAATTAGAGTACCAAAAGGAAAGAAAATTACTTATTTTTTTCAACAGAGAGTGAGGATTCAAAAATTCAGAAACAAGTAGAGTTATTTAAAATAGGAAAAAAGCAAATGGCCAAATAGATGAAAGCAAAAGTAGCACTTAAATATGATAATGATAGGTGCAATAGAAAACTAGAAAATAGATGGAGGAATGACGTGTGCTACAAATCTTTTAATGATAGCTGGTATTAAGTTTTAAATCTAGAACATGTTTGGAAACTTGGACAGAGTAGTTTTTCACAGTTATTGACTTCAAAGCAGCTATGCTGATTTACAGATAATTTGGCCCAGTCTGTATGCAGCTGTCTTGATCACTGTTGTAATGATTATTATTTAGTCTCTGACATTTACCTTTTAAAACTTCCTAAATAAATCGATAAAAAATTAAAGGACTTTTGCCTTATGCAGAAACACATCTGTATTCAGGAAAGCACTTATACCACATGCTTAAGTCCCACTGAAGTCAATGGGCTCTGGTCTGTTATTTAGAGGGCATTCCAATTCCCCACCCCCATGTGCATATTTTGCAGTCAGCATCACGGATTACTGAAGACAAACACTGCTTTTTAGAGTACTAGTAAGATGTACCTCCCCCTGCTTTTCCCTTGTCATCGCCTAAACCATTCTGGCCTGTGCCAGCCAAATGAATCTTGTCCCATTCTACCCCACTACTGCAAAAGAAGTGAGAATAAGCTTTTGCCCATAGTTTGATGAGATCCTTCAGGAGGAAAGATGCCATACTAATGTAGGATATTAATACACAGAATATAACAAATATATCAGGTACTGTATGTATCAAGAGGCTGAACCGGGTAAAAGGGAAAAATAGAAGGGAAGGGGGAAAGAACAAGGGAAGATTCATCATGGGACAAGTCATTATTTTTATTGCCAGATGACAGCAACCCTACCTTTAGAAGTAGAACCACTCTTCTCCTCAACCAGCCCCATCTGATTTTGTATTGGTATAATCATCCATTCAGGATGTGTGTATACTCTCATTTTACAGTGCATTTATTTCTATTTAGAGAGGGAGGTTTATGTGCTAATGGGAAAGGAACCAGCTAAACAACTGATGTAGTGAACTCCAAAAAGAAGGATGATCAAGTCATCAGGGGAAATTGTTCTAAATATCAGAATATTTCATAATCTCTTATTATGCTAAGGATATTAATGTAGTTGGGATGAGTTTTAAAAGCCATGCACTTTTGTTAACCCTCCCCCTCCCACCAAAAAACAAAACAAAACAAAAAAACAAAACCTAACGTCAGGGGAAGAAGCCATGTATAATAATACATTCTTTATGTCAAATATATTATTATACTAGGCATTACCAGGTGGCACTGTTACACAGTCTTCAAAGTTATTTTTCTTAGTGTGCAAGCAAGCTTTGACTCTTAGGAAGACATGCTGTATTGTTGTCAGTTTTGGGTTGTGCCAGGTTTTGTGAGGAGGCAGCTTCAGGAGAGAAAGAGCTGGGTAAGGAGCAGGAGAGTTTACTTTCTGCCTTGAGCTCTGATTAGAGTCAATTCTTCAGAAGCAGAGTTGCTTCCTGGGAACGGGGCTTCAGTGCTGGGCTGAGATTCCTAGAATGGCCCTCTGTGCCGTTTGACCATCTCATTTCAGGATTGGTGTGTACATATATGCAAATAAAGCAAGGTACACTTAGATTACACCCTGACTCCACCTCACGGATTTCCACTACACTGGAAAGTCATCTTGCAAGTCCCCAGACATTGGCAGCAGAAGAGCAATACTGGTGTCAGGATGGGCTACTGGTGTTGGAAGAATGCGCAAAAGTATCATGTTTTTGAGGCAGCACCACAGCCTCAGATGTACTGAAGTGTGGGTAGTTACATCTTGTAGCAACAGTACTGACTTCTACAGTGAAAGGAAAAAGCTGGTTCTACATAAGGATGGGTATGAATGTTTGGCTGGAGCACCAGGCTTGAAACACATTTTTTAAAGATTCAGATCTCTCATTTAATTTCCGCACATTTGCTGGTTATACTGCTAGGCCTAGCACCTCTAATGGCCCCCGGGCTGGACTTTGGTGAAAATGAATTGAACGTTTTAATGCTTAGTTAAATCAAACTTTAACTCTAACCTAATTTTTTGAGGTTTTCCACCTTAATAATCCTACGTTTTTAAAGCAGCTGGCTATGAGGGTTTTCTTTTAGAGATAGTGTACCTTCCCTATCAAGAGATTCACGGAAGGAGAATAGACTTTGGGAACCTCTTAATATTCCCACAGATCTTGAGTATCATAAAAAAAAAAGCAATTCCTTGCTCATCTGATAAATATATCTTCTTGTGAACCATTTCATTTATTATGAAAACATTCCCACCAAAGCTAATGTAGTATGAACAGAACTCATAACGGTCAATAATATATTTATTTCTGACATAGTAGAATAGTCTTATAACGTATGACTTTCACATGAACACTTTGTATTCTATTGAACATTTAATAGAACTCATTATTTCTAAATAGCACTGATTAATAAAAATGTGATTAACTTTAACATTTTAGGGCCATTGTTTCAAAAGTGATTAGCATCTATGATTGGGGCTGCATTTCTGAGAGAGCTCACATTTAGGAACCTGAGATATCTAATGCAACTAGATATTCAAAAGATCTCAGCACCAAGCACTGAGAACTTAACCCTAAGAGTACCGATGGCTATACTGATCCTAAATGACCTGTCTTCCACAACACCAATAATTCGTTAAGCTTTCTTCTAACCCTGCAAAGAGCCTCAACAAAACACTGACTACCACCTCCTCTCTCCTCTGCCATTGGTGCATCTCCTGACTACCATCTACTTTGGCGCCTTGCCAGTTCTGTTCCCAAAACAAATGGCTATATGGTCACAGTGAGATAACCTGTGTCCTTGCTGAGGTGAGACAAGCTGAAACTTGCTCAAGCAAGAATTCCCAAGTCTTTCTGCCTGTAGAATCCAGAAACCTTCTCAGATTCCTTGTAGAGCTTGTCTAGAAGGACCTTAAAATCACAGCACCCAACTTTCAGACCTGCTGAGTACCTGCAAGTCCAATTAAAGTCAACAGCACAGCACCTCTGGAAAAAAAGAGGACTATGGAAAACTTCGCAGCTAGAGCCCATCTCTAATTACTACACTTCCTTGAGTCTCCACAAACAATGAAGAATTAATTTACTAAGCTGGATCCCTTTGTTCTAAACACAACAGGAACAGCTACTTGCTGTGAGTTCATTACAGAACAGCTCCAACTATCAGCTTGTATGTTAAAAAACTCAGTAATAAGTACCAGGGAACGAACAACTGTTACACTAACCGACACATAATCCATATACCTCTAACTCCTTGTTAGAAAGGTCTCTTCTGTTCAATTCTATGTAAATTGAAAAGCATAAAACAACAGCAGATACACTGCCTGCCTAATCTTTGTTACGGGCAAAGACAGACCAAAGATGTCCTCCTAAAATATTCACAGTACCACACAGCTGTAACTTTTACAGCACATTTTCTTCATTGATGCAAATAGTTTATAGTACATCTTACATTACATAGGACAACATGGGGATTAAATAGAAACTGTGTGTGGTTGGGTGGGAGGAGACAGTGGGAATTCCATTCTTTTTAGTGGAAACGTGTATGTAAGGGCAGGTAGTATTCTGCCATTCTGTTTGTGTAACATTCTTAGGATACCTTCCATATTATGTTATTGGCTTTGTGTGAAACTATAGTATAACATACGGTAATTTTATCCTCTAACTTTTGGTTTTCAGCCATGGCCTGAACTGTGTATGTGTGTATGTGTACACGCGCGTGCATGCACATGAGAGGATGACCATGGTACAGCTGTAGTTCCAGGAGAAATTCTGGCTGACTCAGCCAGAATTCTTGTTGGGGAGCAGATGCTGGTGGAATAATTGTCACTGTTTGAAAGGGTACAATGTGCCAACTTGATTCCATGCTTCCAAACATAGAGGGTGCTTGGGCCATGGTCCCACTCTCACCTACCCCCTCTTTACTGCCCTTTTGGAGTGTCTGTGACCCTAATGCATGCAGGTCTATAATGTGCACACTGTTTGTCCCTCAGCTGTTACTGCTATCTGAGAATTTACCATTTGTCAAACCCATTGGTTTGAGGATGATGAGAATCTTGCAGGTTAAATAAACACACACATTTCAATTAAGTGTTTTCTGAATAGGCAAATTACCTCTCAAAGTTTCAGTGCATGACCAATGAAATTTGCATTCTGTACACACTAAAGATTTAGTTAATTTTATGCTTATTTTATTTTATTTAGTTTCGTTTAGTTTATTGACATTCTGATGGCCAGCCTCTGTACTCTACCATTGATACATGGAAGCACCAATGCCATGCTTATGAGATACTTAGTAGAATTGCTGCCCCTGCCTAATGTCATGAGCGTTAGCACAAGAGAATGCAGCTGCTGACTGGCCTCACAATGGGAAAAGAGCAAAAATTGAAAATACTTCTCTGTAGGCAGATTCTGCTCTTATTTGCACTGGTGCAAATCCTAGGTAGCTTCAGTGATTTCAAATGATTGACAATAATCAATGGAGTTATCTGGATTTACACTGATATAACTGAAAGAAGAATCTAGTGCTAAATGCAGTTTTCCATAAAAATACCAGTTCATGGAGTGCATATATATATATATATATATATATATATATAGTATTTCCAGTTCTTTGGTATATAATGATCTATATATGATTTGTAAGGAATCTTAGGACAGGTTTGTCTTGTTAGCAGACTGTGATGGGGTTTTCCCTTGAGATTCAGTTCTCCTTCTTGTTCTGTCTTTGCTTTTTTTATTATTTGTTATTTTTTTGGTACTACATGAGTGATTAAGATATGAAGTATTAAAGAGAATAAATTATTTTGTTTCTGTCTTAGTTTGTTAATCACTACAGCATTCTTTCCTTAAGGCCAACTAGGAAAAGGACAAATAGCAAATGCATGAGCCTATGCAAAAACTAATACTGATGGTAGCCAGACCACTAATGGCTAGAAGAGCCAGATTTAGCCAAGCCCAGCTGGAGACACAAATGAAGCAAGCTGGCAAATGAGAACCCGAGGCACAGGATTAACCCCCTCCCCGCCCCCATAGAAATCTCAGGCAAATGAAGATAACTAGGGATATTTGGTTTAGAGCTAGCTAATGAGACTAACAGTATTATGGGGTAATATCCTTATGCTGTTATTTATGATAACCTTTGTTGTCAGGGTATTTCTTATTTTTGGTTTCTTTCCCCATGGTGGGAAGGTCTAATCAATTCTATTTTCCTTTACCATCACTGGGCTGGAGCATTCTTTTTTTATAAGCTGACCCAGGCACTTGTTTTTTGTGACAATTGTATTTATTTATAAATGCTGTATAAGTGTGTGAAGAGGAGTAGAGGAATCAGTGTAGTTCACTATGCAGTATAGGTGAGTCTCAGGATTCCTGAAGGCCAGCTCCAAAGGGACTTCTGGTATATCCCTTTGAACCAAGATTTGGGGTTCTAGTCAATGACAGTGTATCCACTTCTACTCCATGACTTAGGGAAAGGATTCCTCCAATCATCCCTCACTGAACCCCCTGGCAGGAAATCTGGCAAGTATGGCTTGGTGCACAAAAGTGTGGGAGAACTGATTTAGACCTAAATCCTGTTGTTTATATCTGATACCATCTGGTAAAGTCAGGGAAGGGAGAAATCTGGTCATGTGCTTGAGGAATAAAAATCTCTACTCAGTGTTGACAGTCAGCCCTCAATTTGATGACCACTGCAGAACAACAAACATGTGCAAAGTGTTCCATTATCCCATTACATTTGCCCGCTTATTTTTCAGAGGCTGTTTTTGAGGCAAATATTTTTCAATCTCCATAATATATAGTTTCAAAAATGCTATTTCATGCTGATCCTGAAGAAGAAAAGCAGCAAATGCAAAATTTCATACTAGCCATCAGACATTTGATTTAAGTACGCTTTTCACTAAGCTAAATACCACTTCTCTCAGTTCCCTGAACAAACTTGTGAACAAAGATGGATTGCTGTATTTTCTTTACAGGACCACATCTGCTCTTGTTTAAAATTCCCTTGGCTCCATTCAGACAAACATCTATTCTTCTTTCAGAATTAGCAAGCTATTAAAAAAAATAAAAGCAGGAGGGAGAATTGTCACATTGGAATGGGGACCAGCTGCAGCTCAGGAAAAGCGTTCTTGACAGCTTCATTTTGCTGTCAGAAAGATTCACTCTTTGGCCCAGAGTCTGAAAAGCCAGTACAGCGCAAATGATTTATCCCTCATCAAGACTCACATTCTAAACTGCAGCAATACTAACCAAACCTGCCTTGTTATTTTTCTCAGAGATCACAGTCCAGTGGTGATATTTAGCTGTAAAAGGCAGCTATCAGATGTCCTTGTACGGTACAGTTTGCTGGTTTCTAAAGTGAACACATTGCACAATTACCACAATCACAACTATACCTAGCAATGTAGCAAATTTTAGGTGCTGTAAATTACTGCTTACTGTAAATTCACTGGATCTGAGGACAAAGGACCATCTCCGCTCAAGTAAATTTTCAGGAAAAAAAAAAGCCCACGGTACTTGCAATAAATAAGTGGTATTCAAGATGTTTCAAATGGGTAAACAAAAACAGGGGTATGGAGCATTCTATAGACCCATTGGAAGGATTTGTGGAGTTGTGCCTGCAAAGAATATATGAGATCTACCTTGCATCATACAGGACTTCTTGCTGCTGTTAGTGTGGTGAATGATGTTGGTACATTTTATGGTCATCTATATTTGTGCCTGCACAAGTTAAAAATATAACTTTGAAGGTCTATGAAACAAGACCATCTAGATTACCTGACTATTTTAAATGAATGTAAAAAAACAACTGCACCACCTTCTTTTTAATAGCAAGGGAGTATGGTGGGATGTTTTCTGTAGTGATAAACTGTTTCTCTGCTACAGGGATCCACAGGGAGGCTTTCTGAAGGTGTGATTGTTCAGAACAACAATGATCAATCTTGCATCATAAAGGCCTACAAGGATAGTGTATAAAGGGTTGACTATAATAAATGTAAATTACAATACCAATTTCAGTGCAATAGATATTCAGGCTGGCATTTCAATATATTATATTTATATAGTACTAATCCAAAGCAAAAGCTGTGCAAAAGAGTTCAGTAAATGGTAAGTAGCGTTACACAAATACTCTGAAATTCTAGTTAGACACTTCCAAAAGTGGGATGCTATGAATCACATCTTTGGACAAATTCCTTAGCTATTAAAAGATTATGAAAAAGGTGCAATTGTTCTTTACTTTCATTTAAAACAGACCGATAATCTAGATGCTCATGTTTCATAGACCTGCAAATTTATATTTTTAATTTGTGAGGACAGGACTATGCATAATCTTGTTAAATGACCACAAATGGACCCACATCATCGGCTAGTTTAACAGCATCACGAATTTCATTAAAAGTGGCAAAGAGTCCTGTGGCACCTTATACACTAACAGACGTATTGGAGCATAAACTTTCATGGGTGAATACCCACTTCGTTGGATGTAGGATTTCACTGAAATCTCCATTGTCTCATGAGCTGCTTCCAGGTACTAATGTGTTTTTCTCCATTGTACTTGCCTGACTCTTTGCTGGTCCCTTCAGAGGTTCTCTCAGATTCTCCAATGGCAAATTTAGCTAGGGAAGCTCACTGGGCATCATGTCTGCCATTGACTGCACAATAGTGGGATCAATAAAGATTAAAGTCAGAGGTCCAAAACCAGCTGTTAAGCAGTGGCTATTCACAAAGGAAATGTGAATGAACAACACTCACAGGCAAGTTCTTTTGTCAGTATGTATTTTACCCTTAAGTTTCTGGAATCTAAACCTTTTAAGGTTTTGTCCTTCCCCCGTTAGTCCAACAAAGCTCAGGTGTGATGACCGTCACAGCACACTATAAAGCTAATCTCATCTCTTAGGTCTTTATAGTGGAATGGAGTAATAGGAAATCAGATTTTGGTGACATTGAGCAATATGAATTGTGCAGAGCTGCACAATACCAGAATACTTTTAAATTAATAAATCTTCTGACATCTGCAACTGATCTGTCAGAAAAGTAGCTCCCCGGTGCTTATGTTACAGAGCTCTTAGCTCTCACACAGGTGTCATCCTATCCTTTCCCACCTTTTCACTTTTCTCCTCACTTTCAGCTCACTCTGTTGGGTGGAATTAATCTTGCAAGTCTGTCTAGATAAGAGTGTGCATGTAGCCCTCATGGCCATGCTAAGTGGATGACGTTAAATAGCAGATCTTTCTGTGTCTCTATGTGTTTAACTCTATGTGATTGATGGGTCCTCAGGGACTTTTCATTGCTGTAAATTCATATAGCTTTCCTGGACTCTAGTTTTCTATAATGTAACTTTCTTGACTCTGCTCAACGTCTAAGAAATGGGTACTAAAGTATTTTTAAAAGCCTTTTCCGGAAATAGTTATTTTCTCTTTCTTGGATAGTTGTGCTGTAAAAAATACAGCAACTTAATGCCCACAAATACCAGACATTTGACTTGTACTCTATTCTGCACAGATGTTTCCATGTACATATTTTTTTTTAGAAATATGCTGAATTTAGGGTGAATAACAGAGACAAATTCCCTCTCTCTGGGTCATCTAAAACAATCTTTGAATCAGATGTACTTGCTATTGTATCCCCAGAATTATAGTTGCCATCAAAATAAGTTACATTATGTCACATAATATCATAAAAATGATAAAAGATGAGAGTCAATTTTTAATATTTTGGATTGGCTACCCAAAATTAATGTGCGATTGGATAGTCCATCTCAAAACCTTGTGGACTGCGTGGCTTCTAAAGGAAGATGACTTTTCATGTGAAAGATATGATCTTGACCGAGGCAGATCTGCTAAATGATTTTAGTTCTCTGGAAGGATACCAGTGAGAGAGCTATGTAAGATTTAATTCTTCTGTTCATTCTCAAAACAGACACAATATGTATAGCAATAGTGCGAGTTTCCAAACTCACAGTTACAGGTCACTTAGAAACCTGTTGGCTTAGCAGGACTATAGCCATATTAGTCTGCCTTAATCCTCTCACACATTTATAAAGTGGCAGCTTTGATATCTGTCACATACTATGCTTACTAAACTTTTATTTTCTCATACTGGTTGCCTGATGTGACAACAATATTCTGGAAGAAACACCTCCAGGATATTTGATTCTATGCCAATTCAGTCTGTCTGTTAAACAAGGGTGACAATGATAGTAATGGATTTGGCAATATGGACACAAGAGGAACTACAACTAACAATTCATTTTACAAAGGCCACACAACAGACATCAGGAGTACTTGTGGCACCTTAGAGACTAACAAATTTATTTGAGCATAAGCTTTCGTGAGCTACAGCTCACTTCATCAGATGCATTTGGTGGAAAATACTGTATGCATCTGATGAAGTGAGCTGTAGCTCACGAAAACTTATGCTCAAATAAATTTGTTAGTCTATAAGGTGCCACAAGTACTCCTTTTCTTTTTGCGAATACAGACTAACATGGCTGTTACTCTGAAACAACAGACATCAACGGGGAGAGTCTGGACTACCAGCCTGGATTGAATTTGAAGCTAGAAGTGGAAGGCTCAATATTTCCTTTCCGAGACTTTCCTTATTGTGTTGGTGTTTAATCTAAGATGCCCACAGTTTAATATCTCAGAGCACATGCAGATAGTTTTAAAAAGATATATAAAGAGAGAGAACATTCCCTGGAACAAACTACAACCCCGCTCCAGGCAAAAGACTGAGAAAAGAGATGCTGGTCACTGATACCATCTGAGATTCCAGAGCAGATGAAATCCAAAAGCAATACTACACTGTGAACCTATTAGATGTGTTATAAATAAAGTGCACCGACAGTGACAGCTGCCTCCCCATCTCAGAGCAATCATACCTCTTAGCCACAACCATCACCTTGACCTTACCCAGAATGTCTTGTAACTGCTTTCTCTCCTCCCTATTCCAAACTTAGTCAGGCACTGGGAAAGCAAAGACAATGAACCATCTGGTCTGATAGTAATGACAGTTATGAATCCTGCTTATTGATGGCCTTACAGGCCAAACTGCCTCATACTATTGGCTCACATATTTGTTGAATAAAAAAACGTTCAGGGAGCTGCACCACAGAAAAGAGATCATTAGGCACATACTGTCCAAAGAACAGTCCCTAGCACCTCTCAGAAAGGAAAGAATAGAATAACTAATGAGCAATACAGCCTATCCCAAATAGACATTGTGGCAGTTCAATAAAAGTGTGGATGGCACAGAAGGCTGGTCCAGTGATTAGATCTTAGGACATCCAGGTTTAATTTCTTGCTGTGTCACAGACTGCCTCAGTTCCCTGTGTGTAAAATGGGGCTATTAGTTCTCATCTGCCTCACGGGGGTGATGTTTTGACATATACATTACAAAGTGTGAGGTGCTCAGATACTCTGGTGATGGGGTCCATATAAGTGTCTGAAAGAGAGACAGTTATGAAAAGCCTGCTGATAGATCTAGTAGCATGTGTATTTGTCTTTTGCTCTTGTTAGGTCACAAACCAACGTAACTAGTGCTGTCTCTGCCAAAAAAAACTGAAAACCCCACTAACAAGTACTGAGAAAATAGGAGGATTCTGGAGGGCTCCAAAGTTGTCATGTCATCACATTTCTCAAAAGGTTTCCCCCAAAAGGTAAGATTAGAAGCTGCTTGAGAATTGTCTTTATGACCTAACAACAACTTGCTTAAGGCACAATGACATCCTCTACTGCCACAGGGATGTATTAACAACCTCAGCCTCTCCATTTGCTCTTACTAGCCATGTGAGAAGAGCATCCAGCCTGCCTGTCGGAAGGTTATGTTCCTTAAGAACATCCAGTAACTTATTGGGAAAAATTGCTCTAAATCATATAACCTTTTGTTGCATTTGTCTCATCCACACACAGGTATAACCCTAGGCTACCATCTGGGCTGAATCCTACTTATTTTGCCTTCCAAGTATACAGAAAATTCATTTCAATGCAGCAGATTTCTTTTTTTCATCAGAGACAACCAGGATTCCCTTTGATTAGCATACCTAGATTTACACCACCCACTACTCCACCACTTTGCAGAGTGGGCATGCCAGAGGTGGGAAAGGGTAGAACAGGGCAGATGGCACAGTGCCAGTGTAAACTAGGGGCAGCTGAGAATCTGGTTCAATAATGGGTATATTCATTTTAAAGCGGAAGAGGGAGAAAAGTGGTAAGAATCAGTAAGCGAGTAAAAATAGTTAGCATCAGAAGGAAATAATTTTCAGTTATCTCTGAGAAGCAACCATTACTGTAGTAGTTTAGGGGAATACAACCTGCCACTTCATATATACTCCAGCACAAACAGCTCAGTCAGATACCTCACCTGCCAGGTTTCACCACTACATTCCTTTGAACAGGCAAGAGCTTCATTTGAGGTGATCTTGATAGGCAATTCTTGGGGCAGAGTTCCGTCCTGGAAACCAGACATTGGTGCTTTGGCTGAGATTTCTGGAAAAGCGGAATTGCTTGTGTGCTGTTTGTGACCACCTCTGTTCAAGGACTGGTGTATATAGTGTAAACTTAACATGCGGCACTAAGTTTCTCTGTCACTGATTTCTCTGTCCATGTCGCTGATTTCTCCTCCCATGGGAAGCTGACCTGAGAGGCACTGGACATCTGCTACTGCTCAGCAGGGGGGTTACACTGCAGTTGATCATTTCTGCCCTTATCAACAAAATCAATGTCAATACCTTAATTACTGAGAAATGGAGAAAATAACCACCCCACCCCTTTAAGCAATGAGGAATTTGTCTGGCTGGTTGAATGGAGGGAGCAGTGCTTTATGGCTTTGGGGGTGGGGAAGGAGAGAGGAAAACTGCTGCAAAAGGGGACAAGAGGCCACTGTGGTGACACTGATTCATCCCTTGGGAACTGGATGGGCTGAAGAGTTTAAAAGGGACAGCCCTGTGCATGAAGCTGTCTTTTACATGGAGCAGGTTGGGGTAGTACCCACCTCCCTCTCCTTGAGGGGGTGAAATACCAGTTTGGTCAAGACCTGCATTGCACTAGCCACCCCTTTTTAGGGGGCTGAGAAGGAATTTTTCCCTTACCACCAGGTTGGCCTAGCTGGAGTACGGATTTTTTCGCCTTCCCCACAGCGGGTTCAGGAAGGACTCTGTTCATGCGCAGCATGAAAGGCAGTAAGCCGTATGATGCAACTCATTATATAAGTGTGCGGCAGATGTCCAGTGCAGGTACTCTATAGGGAAGGTATAGAGTGACCATATAAATGGCTTAGAAAAGGACTTAAAAAGGAGGTGTTCATTAAAGGAATGGAAGGGGAGGGGTATTGCGGACTCCTATGATTGGTATGGCTGGGAGCCAATCCCCCTTTCTCATAGCCCATCTTAACCCTCCTACGAGGGGTGGCGGATGGTAAGGTCCCAGCAATGGATGGGCTGGGGGGACCTGGATGGAAAAAAGAGGGGGAGTTGGTGGAAGCCCCCTGAGTAATTATGAAATGAACATGGGGTTACCTGCACTATACACTTTTATCTGCCGGGTATCCCAAACATCTAATAATAATAAAGTTGCAGCCTGGTTAAACCCATATCAAATGTCTCCTGTCCTTCCTTCCGGAATAGCTGGACTATGCTTGTCACTATGGGGAGGAAAACCAGGAGAGGTAGCACATTCACATACAAGATTTGGTTATCCTTCAAAACAGAGCTTCTGCATTGTTTTCATCTTGTGACCCCAAATCCAACCATTCACAACTGGTCCTCTTTGCACTGAATTCCAAGACACTTTAAAAGGCACTGGGTCCCTTAGTGCTTCAAAGGAGATGACAAACAGTACAATAAATTAGGGGGTGTTTCTGACATCTGACGAGTTTCAATGGACTGAGCAAGTCTCTGCATCAGTGAAGCATTAAAATGCATGGATAGCAGCAAGATCATATCTGTGGCCCAGGCAAATTCTGCCCCCTCCGTGGATTATAACACTTCAGAGTGAGAACTGGATATTGAGTATGAGCATAATTTAAATGTATCAGTTCATTTTAACTCAAGTAAATTACTATAATATTACAATTAAAATACTAAATTATTACAAGTAATTAGCAAAACATTAAATTTAGCTATTTTTAACCTACGATTGTGCATAGAATATTTATTGCCATGGCAGCAGGGTGCTTCAATTACAAAGACTAGAACATGTGCCATGCACAACAGGAGCCCTGAATAAAATGGAAAATTCTGCTACTGCAGTTGTTGCTACTAAACACCAACAGTTCAATTCTGAAGAGCTATAACGGACCCAGAATAAAATCAGAAAAAAAGAAACCAACACCAGCAAACTGACACCCAAATTCTGAACAAAATAAATGAGCCTCATGTCCTGACCTGAAAGCCTCCCCATGTGAAGAGCAATAATGCCATTGCCTCTGTGTCACAATCATCACAGGAATAATGTATCTGATAGAGCTGAATATCCCTTCCAACTTTTGTACACAGGCAAGGAAACCACTTGCAGTGTTTGCTGAGGGAGCTCCTTCCTCCTCAGATGAAGGAAATAGTTTGGGCAAGACCTCCACAATGTGTCTTTCAAAGTTCTCTCTGTTTGATCAATATTTACGCACAGGCTTATAAGTTTGGAAAATCCTGGCTCTGATTCAAATGTTTCCTTTCTTCTCTATATGTTCTGCAATTGGCCAGCTGACCTCTCTCTCTCTCTGGTTCTCTCCTGTCACCCTTTAACCTTTTTTTCTGCAAGATGGGGGCTTCTCTGGTCACAGATATATTGGTGCTAATTTAGGAGACAAATTTCAGCTTTTCATGTGGACCAGAGACAAAGAAGGTGTCCCCAAAGACAGAGATGGAAACCCCTAAGATTTTCCTGATTTTTTTGCTTGTTTGCTTAGAAAACCTTGCAGGATAGGGAGTGAACTCAAAATGAGATGATAGAAACCTATGAAGAACGTATCTGTATTTCATTAAATTTATCCCTAGGACAGAGAGAATTTCTGGGTTGAGGGATCTATGGAAAATTTCCAGGGCTTAAAAGGTTAGGTAGAGAACAGTCACTCAGTTTGAGATTACTTAGCATATAGAGCCGAGATCCTGCACAGACTGTTGCTATCTCATTAGATACTTATATTTCGATGTATGTGTGCATATATCCTTTGGCCAATTATGCATATTTCTAGTTATCTTTGTTTTGCTTTGATTTTTCTGCTAATAATTTAATTTGTGTAAGACAGTGTTTCTACTTCTGGTAATTTTGTGTCCTCCAAGGGCACTATATTTCTGTCCTGATGTGTGTGCCCCACAGTGACCAATACAACTGATAATATGATGAATAATACTTCAATTACATTGCTCTTGGTGAATTACAGAAACTTTAAAAGATTTATTGTTGAAAATGTGTCCCATTCTGTATACTTCTCTCCCCTCTGCCCTCTTCCCCACCCCAATAAAGGTTGTCTGGAGCATGATAGATTGGAGAAATGCTTTTATTCCCTGGGTGCATTTATCCAGCAAGGACTGAAAATCAATACTTGGCAGCTTTGCTATGATAAACTTAGTATCCAATTAATTTTAATAATTTAAATAATAGAGCAAAAAGGAACATATATCCATCCTTAATCATTTCTGAGTCTTCTAAGTTGAGGACTGATTTTCCTAGCTGGAAAAATAATTCCTTATTTTTAGCAGAATGCATATTTCTGATTCACAGCTCTCCTGTGCTCTGAAGATCTGGCTGCTCTAAAGTGTTTCTTTAACAAATGCAATGCTGACAACCTCCGAGCACACATTCTGCTGTCTAAACTGAAATAAAATCTCTAAAATATAAGCTTTATAAAGTTGTAAAACATATACATAGCATATTAGTACATTTACTAACACACACTGAGGTATACCGAATAAGAAACTAAGATACAACTGCTGAAATGAAGGAAATACATGTTGTGATTTATTATACCTGTTGTTTGTTTGCAAAACTGCTGAATCACAAAATTCAATCATTTGCAACGGGGCTTCCAGTGATTAGTGTGAATTAATGAGGTTCTCTTATAAATCAGTCATAAGATCACTTTTCAGCATTGCTTATTCAGGCAAAAATGTAAAATGAAGTCTCTCAGGTTGTACGAGTGCAGTGTACGAGTTAATGGTATATATGGATGTTCACTTATACCTGGGGGCTCAAACTCGCGGTCTGTGAGCCATCTGCGGCCTGCGAACCTCCCCACCGCGGGGCTCCAGCAGTTTTGGGGCCGGGTCTCTCCCTTAGCCCCGCCTGCCGCTCCCAGTGCTCCCCCGCCCCGAGGGGATTTAAAGCAGCCCGGGGGCCCCGGCAGCGCAGCAGAGCTGAGTGGCTTCGGCCTGCTCGCTCCACGTGGCCGCCGGCCCCTCCGCGTGCTGCCCCCGCCCCGAGCGGCCAATGGGAAGCTGTGGGGGCAGTGCCCGGGGGCAGCCGCGCGCCGAAGCGCCTCCCGCTCGCCCTCCTCGCCTTGGAGCTCCGGATAAGCGCCGCACTCTCCGACTCCCTCCCGGAGCCCGCACATCCACCCCCCCGCCCCCAAACTCCCTCCTGGAGCCTGCACCCCCTTCCTATGCCCCCCACCCCCAAACTCCCTCCCAGAGCCTGCACCCCTTTCCCACACAAGCCAGCCCCCAAACTCCCTCCTGGAGTCTGCACCCCCTCCCCATACCCCCCAAACTCCCTCCTGGAGCCTGCACCCCCTTCCTATGCCCCCCACCCCCAAACTCCCTCCCGGAGCCTGCACCCCCTCTCCACAACCCCCCAACTCCCAAACTCCCTCCCAAAGCCTGCACTCCCTCCCCCACCAAGCCTGCACCCCCTTCCTATGCCCCCCACCCCCAAACTCCCTCCCAGAGCCTGTACCCCTTTCCCACACAAGCCAGACCCCAAACTCCCTCCTGGAGTCTGCACCCCCTCCCCATGCCCCCCAAACTCCCTCCTGGAGCCTGCACCCCCTTCCTATGCCCCCCACCCCCAAACTCCCTCCCAGAGCCTGCACCCCTTTCCCACACAAGCCAGCCCCCAAACTCCCTCCTGGAGTCTACACCCCTTTCCCACACAAGCCAGCCCCCAAACTCCCTCCCAGAGTCTCTAGCCCCTCCCCCTTCCCACACACCCCCTCCTGCTCCCAAACTTCCTCCCAGAGCCTACACCCGCTCCCCACACCACCCAGGCCCCAAACTCCCTCCTGGAGCCTGCACCCCCTTCCCACACCCCCCTTCTCCCAAACTCACTCCCACCCTAAACTCCCTCCCAGAGCCTGCACCCGTCCCCCCTCCTCTCTCCCAGAGCCTGCAACCCCACCCCTTCCTGCACCCCCATCCCTGCCCCATACCAGACTCCCTCCCCCACCCAAACTCCCTCCCAGAACCCAACCTCTCACCCCTTCTGCACCCAAACTCCCTCTCAGAGCCTTCACCCCATCCCCTACCCCAGACCTCCTCCCCCACCCAAACTCCCTCTCAGAGCCTGAGGCAAGTGGGGGCAGAGGTTTGGGGGAGTGGGTTCTGGGTGGCATGAGCGACATTACTGGCCTGCTGAGAGGATTTGAGGAAATGGCACTGGCCCTAAACTAAATTGAGTTTGAGACCCCTGATTTATATTCTTAGTACCTTGGTTAAATAATTACAATTTTGAAAAATATATCTTAATTTTTAAAAAAATGCATAGTAGACACAAAGAGACAATGTGATATTAATAGTTAAGATCTCTTTAGGGCCTAATCCTTTGGTGCAGAGTGCCCTCAGCTTCCACTGAAGTCACTGAGAGTTGAGGATTATAAGTACCTTGCAAGATCAGCTTCCAGGCCCTAATTCAGCAAAGCACCTTCTTAGAAGATCTGATTAAAAATCAGTTAAGTCAGTGGAAATACTCCCATTGATTGTGATGGGCTTTGGATCAGGCCCCAATACCAACAGCCTTTACAAAACAGGAAGTGTGGTCTACTGGACTGATATAGGAAACCTACGTTTTATACTGAATTCTGCCACAGACTTACTCTATGGCCTTGGGCAAATCACTTCACTTCTTTGTCCCGCTGTTTCCTCTTCTACCCTTCATCTGTCTTGTCTCCTTAGAATCTAGGATCTTTTAGGAAGGGACTGTCTATCATGATATGTTTGTATGGAGTCTAGCATAATGGGTCTTGGTTGAGGCCTCTAGGTGCATAACATAAATAACAAGTAAGAACTGGCCTTATATATTTTCTTGGAATGCTATAAGGGTATTTTCCAGTCTTGCTGCATGTTTTTTCTAGCACATTGCTCACTGTTTATTATTAGTAACTTATCACTGAGTAACACAATTAGCACAGACATCTACCAATATAATTTAGTATCTAACTTGTTTCCATTTTTTTCCTGTTTAAGCCATGTCTGAAACACTGCACTTCACAAAGGATGCAACATAAGGGATCTACTTCTGTAGAATCTGCGACTCATTTTCTTCTTAACACTTACCAATTAAATTCTTCCATTTCTAAGTGTTGCACAGTTAAAGTCTCCAATGAAGAAAAGCCTCAGCACTCTATATTTTTAAAATGCATGCTTCAGAAAGGCCATTGCGGCATTTAAAAATGTTGAAAGGACAGAATTTACAACATTTCTAATTTTATAATATATATTAAAAAATAAACTATGCAGGGCAGAAATATCAATGATAGAATTATGTGGTTAGCCATGCGTTCCAGCATAAAACAGAACTCTCAAGTGAATTGGTAAGCACGTAATCAAGAAATGATATAGGTGCTGGACAAAAGAATGAGATACATGATTTCCTGTCTGAAACAAAATGTAATTAAAATTAATGTAATTGTGTAAAGGGCTGGAAAAAAAGATAAAGATCAGTTGCTGGGGAATGAAACACAGACTTACTGAAATAGCTACAGACTGCAAATATAAAGGAGTACAGGGAAAAAACAGACTAAGCGATACTAAAAACAAGACAGTTTTTGTCTGAACTTGAAAAAAAAAAATGTTCCGATCCTGTATCGCATATTCACAAAGGGCTGGATCACACCCTTTAGGCATGACCCAGAGTTATGAATGGTGCAGACATGCACCATCCCAAGTAGAGCAAAGGGAATCACTGGGCTGCAGGAATACAGAATGCATCTCTAAATTAATTAGTGCTCAGGAGGGGCAGGTACACGATTTTGCCCCTTTAAGCCCTAAAATAAGAAAGGCTTTGAGTTTAATGTCTAGAACAGGTGACCTAGTAATCTGAATGGCTGGGTTTTGCTCCTGCCTTTGCACTCCCCCACTGTGGGTGAAGTTCATCCTTCTATAGAGGGACAGTACAAGGCTTAAATTTCTCTTAGGTTTTATCTATGTCTACACTACAAAATTAGGTCCAATGTATAGAAGTTGATTTTTAGGAAGTGATTTTATACAGTCAATTGTGTGTGTCCCCACTTAGCGCATTAAGTCGTCAGAGTGTGTCCACAGTACCGTGGCTAGCGTCAACTTTCAGAGCATTGCACTGTGGGGTAGCTATTCCATAGTTCCTGCAGTCTCCGCTGCTCATTGGAATTGTGGGTTGATCTCTCAGTGCCTGATGGGGCAAAAACATTGTTGCAGGTAGTTTTGGGTACATGTCATCAGTCGCCCCTCTCTCCGTGAAAGCAATGGCAGATTATCATTTTGTGCCTTTTTTCTGTGCAGACACCATACTGCTGTCAGCAGACGGTGCAGTAGGACTTCTAACCGTCGTCGTCATCCACCACTTCCACTGTAACTTTGCTCTCCTGTGCCATGAATCCACCTTGCAGGTCCTCTCGTCATACTGTATAAATATCTATTCTTGTGGCATCCATCGTCATTCACTGCTTCCGCTGCAACTCTGCTCTCCTGCAGACGACATACCACAGCAAGCATGGAGCCCGCTCAGCTCACCGCTGCTGTTGTGAGCATTATCAACACCTCGCGGATTATCCTGCAGTATGTGCAGAACCTGCAAAAGCAGGCGAGGAGGCAATGACAGCGCGATCACAATAGTGATGAGGACATGGACACAGACTTCTCTCAAAGCACAGACCCTAGCAATTTGGACATCATGGTGGTAATGGGGCAGGTTCCTGCCATGGAACGCCGATTCTGGGCCCGGGAAACGAGCACAGAGTGGTGGGACTGCATAGTGTTGCAAGTCTGGTACAATTCCCAGTGGCTGCGAAACTTTCACATGCGTAAGGGCACTTTCATGGAACTTTGTGACTTGCTTTTCCCTACCCTGAAGCACAAGAATACCAAGATGAGAGCAGCCCTCACAGTTGACAAGCGAGTGGCGATAGCCCTCTGGAAGCTTGCAACACCAGACAGCTACCGGTCAGTCAGGAATCAATTTGGAATTGGTAAATCTACTGTGGGGGCTGCTGTGATCCAAGTAGCCAATGCAATTGCTGAGCTGCTGCTATCAAGGGTAGTGACTCAGGGAAATGTGCAGGTCATAGTGGATGGTTTGCTGCAGTGGGGTTCCCCAACTGTGATGGGGCAATAGACGGAACACATATCCCTATCTTGGGACCGGACCATCTTGGCAGCCAGTACATAAACCGCAAGGGGTACTTTTCAATGGTGCTGCAAGCACTGCTGGATCACAAAGGACATTTCACCAACATCAACGTGGAATGGCCGGGAAAGGTGCATGCTGCTCGCATCTTCAGGAACTCTGGTCTGTATGAACAACTGCAGGAAGGAACTTACTTCCCAGACCAGAAAATAACCATTGGGGATGTTGAAATGCCTATAGTTATCCTTGGGGACCCAGCCTACCCCTTAATGCCATGGCTCATGAAGCCATACGCAGGCAGCCTGGACACTAATTAGGAGCTGTTCAACTACAGGCTGAGCAAGTGCAGAATGGTGGTAGAATGTGCATTTGGATGTTTAAAAGCTCGCTGGCGCAGTTTACTGACTAGGTTAGACCTCAGCAAAACCAATATTCCCATTGTAATTGCTGCTTCCTGTGTGCTCCACAATCTCTTTGAGAGTAAAAGGGAGATACTTATGGTGGGGTGGGAGGTTGAGGAAAATCGCCTGGCGGCTGAATACGTGCAGCCAGACACCAGGGTGATTAGAAGAGCATAGCTGGTTGCCCTGTGCATCAGAGAAGCTTTGAAAACCAGTTTCATGGCTGGCCAGACTAAGGTGTGACAGTTCTGATTCTCCTTGATGAAAACCCGCCTCCTTGGTTGACTCTACTTCCCTGTAAGCCAACCGACCTCCCCCCTTCGATCACTGGTTTCAGAGGCAATAAAGTCATTAGTGTTTCAAAATCATGCATTCTTTATTAATTCATCAGACAAATGGGGGAAAACTCACGAGGTAGCCTGGGAAGGGTGGGTGAGGAGGGAAGCACCGAGTTGGGTAGTGGATGAAGGAAGAAGGAAAGGACAAGGCCACACTACAGTTCAAAACTTACTGAATGCCAGCCTTCTGTTGCTCGGGCAATCATCTGGGGTGGAGTAGCTGGGTGCCCATAGCCTCACACCCTGTGTTCTTGGGCATCTGGGTGAGGAGGATATGGAACTTGGGGAGGAGGGCCAGCAGTTATACAGGGGCTGCAGTAGCGGTCTGTGCTCCTACTGCCTTTCTTGCAGCTCCATCAGACACCTGAGCATGTCAGTTTGCTCACCCATTAGGCTCAGCATTGCATCCTGTCTCCTCTCAGCGTGTTCCTCCCATTGTTTTCATTTAATGCTTTCCTGGACTCTGCCACTGTTTGCCACGACACATTCTGCTGAGCTCTTTCAGTGTGGGAGGACTGCATGAGCTCTGAGAACATGTCATCGCGAGTGCATTTTTTTCACCTTCTAATCTGTGCTAGCCTCTGGGACAAAGATGATAGGGGGAGCATAGAAATATTTGCAGCTGCAGGAGTAAAAAAGGGAGAGTAGTATTTAAAAAGATACATTTTAGAGAACAAAAGGAAGACTATTTTACACTGAATCAAGCGATTCACATTATACAGCACATGTGCTTCACACACACACCCCCCACACAAACACCGCGTGGCTAGTATCAGGGAAGATCCCTCTCAGCCAAACACAAACAGCTCAGCATGAGCGGGCCTCCCCCTACTGCGTGGCAAAGACTTTTAGAGTACCTCCAGGAGAGCTTCGTGGAGATGTCCCTGGAGGATTTCCGCTCCATCCCCAGACACATTAACAGACTTTTCCAGTAGCTATAATGGCCGCAAATGCATCCCAAGTCTTCAGGGCAAATTAATCATTAAACACACTTGCTTTTAAACCCTGTATTACAGTTACAAAGGTACACTCACCAAAGGTGCTTTCACCGGCTTCATGGTCTGGGAGCCCGCCTTGGGAGGGTATTGGCTCCAGGGTGATGAACAGTCCTGGCTGCCAGGGAGGAGGGATTCTCTGCTTGCCTGCTGTGTGCTATCCTCAACTTCCTCCTCCTCCTCATCTTCCTCATCCACAAAATCCTCATCCCTGTTGCATGAGACTCCCTGCTTGCAGGTGTCCACGGACAGGGGTGGGGTAGTGGTAGGGCCCCCCGCAGAATTGCATGCAGCTCATCATAGAAGAAGTATGTATAGGGCTCTGATCCGGAGCGACTGATTGCATCCTTTGTTTTTTGGTAGGCTTGCCTCAGCTTCTTAACTTTCACATGGCACTGCTGTGTGTCCCCGTTGTAGCTTCTGTCTATCATGCCCTTCAAGATTTTGCCAAATATATTGGCATTTCATCTTTTGGAACAGAGTTCTGCCTGCATGGATTCTTCTTCCCATACAATGATCAGATCTAGTACCTCCTGTTCGGTCCATGCTGGAGCTCTTTTGCGATTCTGGGACTCCATGGTCACCTGTGCTTATGAGCTCTGCATGGTCACCTCTGCTGATCAGCTCGCCATGCTGGCCAAACAGGAAATGAAATTCAAAAGTTCCAGCGGCTTTTCCTGTCTATCTGGCCAGTGTATCTGAGTTGAGAGTGCTCACAATGGAGCACTCTGGGATAGCTCCCGGAGGCCAATACTGTCAAATGGCATCCACACTACCCCAAATTCGACCCAGCAAGGTCGATTTTAGTGCTAAATCCCTCGCCGGGGAGGAGTACAGAAATAGATTTTAAGAGCCCTTTATGTCGACAAAACAGGCTTGGTCATGTGGACGGGTGCAGAGTTTAATGGAGGTAACGCTGCTAAATTTGACCTAAACTCATAGTGTAGGCCAGGGCTTAGCCTTATGTCAGGGGCTTACATTAGGCTTTAGTAGTACACAGGTATTGTGCTGACTCTCTGCAGAGGGGTGAATTTCACTCTGAGTGACAATTCCATAACAAATTTGAAAAAGAGCTCTGCATAAGCTTGGAAGCTTGCCTCTTTCACCAACAGAAGCTGGTCCAATAAAAGACATTACCTCACCCACTTTGTCTTTCTAATATCATGTGACAAACATGGCTACAACACTATTCCATAACTGCCCATTATGCATTTTTTTGCATCTCCCTCTGATCCATCTGGTGTCAGGGTCAGGACACAAGACAAAATGAACCACTAGTCTGATCTGCTTGGCAATTCCTGTAGTCTTGGGCAAGTCACTTATTTGTGCTTCCAGTTCCTTAATCTGTAAAGTGGGAATGAAAGAAACTACTTCAGAGGTATTGGATGAGTTAACATTTAAGGAGGTTTAAATTCCTTGAATGAAAGAATATATATACAGTAAGCGTATAATATTGTTAGCAACATTTACCATATTGTCTGATGTAAAGTTTATTGTACCTTAGCTGTGACAAGAAATGGAAAACATTATCCTGAATCTCCACAAAATTGCTATTAGCATTCAGATAAATCATAATCTTTTCTCCTTGGTGCACTGGAAGAGTGGAAATGATTTTGATCTCTGTTACATTTACAAATATGGCTTATAACTGAATGGTTACTGTCTTTCTCCAAGAAACTAACTTCTCTAGGCACTTTTATTGTCTCACTTCTCAGTTCAGTGCACATACCTCTCTCTCTTTTTTTCTTTTACTTCAGTAACTCCATCTGGCATTTTATAACAGTGTACAATCAACTAATGCACTTGCACAATGTTCCGATACCTGGATCCTTGCATATGTCAACATTTTTGCATACATCAGTACTGCTTTCTGGTATTTTAAATTATTGTGTTGAGAAAGACTTTACTGCACAGTTGCTCAATTCAGACACTTGCCTAAATTTTAGTGATATGGGCCAGATTCTCTTTCAGTTTACTGCAGTGGAAATCTGGAATAATCCTTTTGAAGGTGTAACTGAATACAGAATTTGGCACAGTATCTGTATTACAGGAGTATACTGTGGAGGGAATACTCCTGGAAGAACAGTAAACCTCAGAATTTTGAAGAATGAATAATAAAACTTTTAAATATGACACATCATTAGCTTTTTGCTTTGCATTTATCAAATTTAGTTCCAAAATATTTTTGGAATATCACTGCAGCTACTGTCGGATCCAAAATATTATTGTAATTTTTCCATCTCATAAGCAGAGTTGAACCCTTGATGAACTAATTTTTTTTTACATAAGAACAGCCATACTGGGTCAGACCAAAGGTACATCTAGCCCAGTATCCTGTCTTCTGACAGTGGCCAATGACAGGTGTCCCAGAGCAAATGAACAGAACAGGTAATCATCAAGTGATCCATCCCTTGTTGCCCATTCCCAGCTTCTGGAAAACAGAGGCTAGGGACACCATCCCTGCCCATCCTGGTTAATAGCCATTGATGGATCTATCCTTCATGAACGTATCTAGTTTTTTTCTGAACCCTGTTATAGTCTTGCCCTTCACAACATCCTCTGGCAAGAAGTGCTACAAGTTGACTGTGTGTTGTGTGAAAAAATACTTCCTTTTGTTTGTTTTAAAACTACTGCCTATTAATTTCATTTGGTGACCCCTAGTTCTTGTGTTATGAGAAGGAGTAAATTGCCTAATTTTGGCAATTAATTGATCTTTGACTATTAGTGGTAAATGTGCCCAATAGCCTGTGATGGGATGTTAGATGGGGGTGGATTTGAGTTACTACAGAGAATTCTTTCTTGGGTGTCTGGCTGGTGAGTCTTGCCCACATTCTCAGGGTTTAGCTGATCACCATATTTGGGGTCTGGAAGGAATTTTCCTCCAGGGCAGATTGGCAGAGGCCCTGGGGTTTTTTTCCTTTCTCTGCAGCGTGGGGCATGGATCACTTGCTGGAGGATTCTCTGCACCTTGAAGTCTTTAAACCATGATTTGAGGACTTCAATAGCTCAGACATAGGTTATTACAGGAGTGGGTGGGTGAGATTCTGTGGCCTGCGTTATGCAGGAGGTCAGACTAGACGATCATAATGGTCCCTTCTGACCTTAAAGTCTATGAGTCTATGACTCTAAATAACACTTCCTTATTTACTTTCTCCATACCAGTCATGATTTTATACACCTTTATCATATCCCCGCCATAGTCGTCTCTTTTCCAATCTGAAAAGTCCCAGTCTTATTAATCTCTCCTCATACGGCCGCCGTTCCATACCCCTAATAATTTTTTGCCCTTTTCTGAACCTTTTCCAATTCCAATAAATCTTTTTTGAGATGGGGCGACCACAACTACATGCAGTATTTAAGATGTGGGTTTACCATGGATTTCTATAGAGGCAAAATTATATTTTCTGTCTTATTATGTATCCCTTTCTTAATGATTCCCAACATTCTCTTCGCTTTTTTGACTTCTCTGAAAGCATTCCCTCAATGTTCAGCAGAAGTACCCACAATGACTCCAAGATCTCTTTCTTGTGTGGTAACGGCTATTTTAGACCCTGTCATTTTATATGTATAGTTGGGATTGTTTGTAGTGGGCTATTCTTCTTCTGATACTACAGATCACCCTCAAAATCTTTTCCTTTCCTACATGCTGATGCAGAACTTACCTTGCAACGTACTGTGTACACATTCAATTTCCATGAGATGACTTTTGTAGGAAGAGTTATTAAATGCTTTTCTTATCTTCAGGGCTGTATAGCTCTTTTTTCTGGGGCCCACTAGAGCACTGAGATTAGTGAGTGGCAGAAAATTCTCTCAAAATAAAAGCCCTTCTTTAATTTAAACAAATAATTTATAAAGAAGTGTAAGGGTTTTTTTTTTTTTGCCCTCCTCACCCCATATGTCTCTATCTTAGCTATTGTATGGCTCCCATTACCAAAGTATCTGCATACCTCACAATCTTTAATAAATTTATCTTCACAATGGTCCAGTGAAGTAGGGAAGTATTATTATCTCCATTTTACAGATGGGAAACAGAGAGGCTAGAATATATGATGATGTAATGTGATAGGATAACGCTTCTGGCATTTGGAGTTTGGGATGGCTGCATTAGAGTGAATCAACCAAGAGTTGACTTATGCAGGTCATCACAAAAGAGCTGATAAACCCTTTAAACTACAATCTCAAATATTAAAACTATTTAAACATTATCTAGGAGTTCTTAAAAAATAGACTATTTGTCTCCCTATATGTAAGTCAGTTATTAATAATGTAGTAGTAGTTATTAATAGTCCAGCTACACACAGTGATGGACTTGTTTGCTGCTCTGTAATAGTTTGTGAATACTGTATGTGACATGGTTATTGAAATGTTTGCTGTATGTATATATTGAGTTAATTAATAGCAGGACTGTCAGGAAATGCAGGCAGGATGGAGGGCCATACATACATAACAGCCTCTCAGCAAATATCCCTGACTCCAGCTGGGTTGCCCAAACCAGTTTAACTAGGCTCAGAAAACACAGGAGAACAGCATGATTTAAGACTGGATTTAAAGAGACATTCTTAAGGTACAAGTTTCAGAGTAGCAGCCGTGTTAGTCTGTATTCGCAAAAAAGAAAAGGGGTACTTGTGGCACCTTAGAGACTAACACATTTATTTAAGCATGAGCTTTCATGAGCTACAGCTCACTTCATCGGATGCATCCAATGAAGTGAGCTGTAGCTCACGAAAGCTTATGCTCAAATAAATTTGTTAGTCTCTAAGGTTCCACAAGTACTCCTTTTCTTTTATTCTTAAGTTACGTCTACACTGCACACGTCTTTTGGAGGCATGCATAAATATATATGTGGGTAGCCTGCCTAGCAAAAGCATAAATAACAATGTAGATGGTGAGGTGCTCCTTAGGTGAGTAAAGACACACCTGAAGCATGAGTGTATGTATTCTACATGACTCTCTACTCACCCAAGCAATGCCTCACCATCCATACTGCTATTTTTAGCAGTGTAGTGTCACACTACTGCAGCCTTTTGCTGCCAACCAAAAAGATTCTAGCAGTGGGGAAAGACTCTAGCAGCACGGAGGCAGCGAGCCGTCACAAGGGTTAAATGGGACAAGCAGCATGGGGACTATTTAAAAACACCACAATAAAAGCTCAGACTAAACATATACCCCAAATCAGAGAAGACAATGAGAAGACTAAAAGAAAGCTACTATGGCTGAACAGCAGAGTAACAGAGGCCATTAGAGGCAAAAAGGCATCTTGGAAATTTGGAAGATTCACAAACTCTTGCCGGTTAAATGTAAAAGTATAATAAGGCAGGCCAAGAAAGAATTTGAGAAGCAACTTGCTAAAGACACAAAAACTACCAGTAATTTTTTTTGAAGTACATCAGAAGCAGGAAGTCTGCCAAACAGGCAGTGAGGCCACAAGATGACCAAGATGTTAAAGGAGCACTCAAGGCAGACAAGCCATTGCAGAGAAGCTAAATGAATTCTTTGCATTGATCTTCACGGAAGATGATGTGCGGCAGATAGCCACATCAGAGCTATCATTTTTTGGTGACAAATCTGAAGTACAGTAACACACTGATGTGTCAATAGAAGAGGTTTTAGAGCAAATTGATAAAATTAAACAGTAAGAAGTCACCAGGACTAGAGGGTATTTACCCAAAAGTTCTGAAGGAACTCAAATATGAAATTTAAGAACTATTAACTTATGTAACCTATTCCTGAAACAAGTCTCTGTACCAGATGACTGGAAGGTACCTAATGTAAAACTAATTTTGAAACAGGGCTCCAGAGGCAATCCTGACAATTACAGACCACTAAGCCTAATTTCAATACCAGGCAAATTGGTAGAAACTATAATAAAGAACAGAATTATCAGACACATAGATGAATACAATTTGTTGGGGAGTAGCCAACATGGTTTTTGTAAGGGAAGTCATGCGTCACCAATTCTTTAGAGCGTCAACAAGTATGTGGGTAAGGGTGATCCAGTCGATATAGTGTACATAGATTTTCAGAAAGCCTTTGGCATGGTCCCTCACCAAAAGCTCTTAGCGAAACTAAGTAGACATGGGATAATACTGAATGTCCTCTCGTTATCAGCAGCTGTTTGAAAAGATAGGAAGCAAAGGGTCAGTTTCCACAATTGAGAAAGATGAACAGCAGGGTAGGGTGACCAGACAGCAAGTGTGAAAAATCAGGACGGGGTGGGGGGTAATAGGAGCCTATATAAGAAAAAGATCCAAAAATCAGGACTGTCCCTATAAAATCGTGACATCTGGTCACCCTACAGCATCTGTACTGAGACCTGTGTTGTTCAACATATACGTTATGAATCTGTAAAAAGGAGTGAACAATTTGGCAAAATTTGCAAATGATAGAAAATTATTCAAGGAAGTAAAGTCCAAATCAGGCTGAAAAGAGTTAAAAAGGGATCTCACAAAATTGTGTGACTGAGCAACATAATGGCAGATAACATTCAACACTGGTAAGTGCAAATGCACACCGGAAAAATTAATCTTAGCTGCACAGATACAATAATGGGTTCTAAATTAGCTGTTACCACTCAAAGGAAGAGAGATTTAAGTTGCCATGGATAGTTCTGTAACAACTTCAGCTCAAAGCACAGCGGTGGTCAAAAAGGCTAACAGAATGTTAGAAACTATTAAGAAAGGGATAGAAAATAAGACAGAAAATATCATAATGCCACTATATAAATCCAAGGTGAGCCCACATTTTGAATACTGTATCCAATTCTGCTCACCCCATCTCAAAAAGTATATAGTAAAACTGGTCCAGAGAAGGGCAATAAAAATGATCCGGGGCATGGAATGACTTCCCTACAAGGAAAGACTAAAAAGTTTAGGGTTGTTCAGCTTATAAAAGAGACAACTAAGGGGAAATATCATAGAGGTCTATAAAATCATGAATGATGTGGAAAAAGTGAATACAGAAGTATTATTTATTCTTTCCCACAATACAGAAATCAGGGATGAGCTGAAGAAATTAATAGACAACAAGGTTTAATGTAAACAACAATATTTTTTCACATAATGCACTCATTGTGGAACTATGGAACTCATTACCATGGGATGTTGCGATGGCCAAAACTATAACTGCAACCAAAATAGACATAGGTAAGTTCAGCGAGGATAGGTCCATTGATTGCTATTAGTTAAGATGATCAGGGATGCTACTCCATGTTTAGGGCAATCCTAAACCTCTGACTGCCAGAAGCCAAGAAGGGAAGACAACTGTCCTGTTCTGTGCACGCCTTCTGAAGCTCTGGTATTGGCCACTGTTGGAGACAGAAACAGGATACTGGGCTAGCTGGACCATTGTCTGGACCAGTATGGCTGCTTTTATGCTCTTATGTTCTAAAGGTTCCACTAGCTCCCCACTACTCGAGCTTTCCATTGCCACAGGAAAAGACCCTGGCAGCAGGGAAAGGCTCCCCCCAGTTCCCTGCTGCTGTAGCCTCTCCCATTGCTTCCACGTTGCCAGAGCCTTTCACGAACACATGTGGCTACACACCACAGTGTGGATGCATCTTTCTTTTCACTGTGGCATGTAGCTACACATGCCCTACACGGTGCCACCACTGGTGTTCAGTGTAGATGTAGTCTCAGAGAGAGGGATAGCAAAGGTGAACCCAGAGTCCAGAGTTTGGGAGTCTGGGGAAGTTAAACCTACCAGAGACTGCGATACCAGAGCCTACACATTTACTCTAATTGTAAGCTCAACTGCGGGGAAATTTATAAAGCATCACATTAACCTATAACAATAAATGCTGATGGGAAAAGATTCCAAAAAAAGAGACAGAAAGATTGAATTAGTCTAAACAAAAAGGCCTACTGATATAATTCAGGGAGTGTGTTAAGGTCATGCCTGATAAATAACTTCAACAAGCTTCTTCCAAGAGGATTTACCCAGATAGACCTTTTAAAAAATGTATTTAGAATCAAATATTTGTATTTAATGAAGTTACATGAAACTGGTTAGCCTTCCCCCATCATAACCTAAGGTTTAACAGGTCTAAAGTCCTTAGGGCCAGATTGTGACAGGCTTATGCACAGGTTGGGAAAAATGTAAGGAGCAGCCCCTTTTGCACCTTGAGGAGTCTGCAGAAGGGTTTGTCACAAGTGCAGTTCCTGGCTCAGTGTGTCACCAGGAGTACACAGGAATCCAAAGAGGGAAAGAATCAGGCAGGACCATAGCACTAGGGCCCATCCCCTTTTAAGCACATCACTCTGCAACAAGGCCTAGTAAAATCTAGGGTAACCTTCTATGTTGCTAAGACAATTCAGTGAAAATGAAAATGTCTAAACTGGCTTCTTCCCCATTTTAATTAAGTACTGTACAATTGACCTCTCTTTGTTCACCAATCCCACTGTAAATTTCTTATCGCTCTACCATCTTTTCCATCTAAATCTGATCTTTCCATCTCATCCTTCGCTCTTTCAATTCACTTTTAATAGGATGATAAGATACGTGTCTAGATGGAGTTTAGTTTGCAACTCTGTGTGTTTTTTGCTTCTTAGTGATCTTGTGAGACTACAAATTATGATGTAAGATAACTGACTAAGACTTGGCAGATACAATATTTCCGACGGTTTCCTGAATTCCATGGAGATGCTATCAGTCCCTAATAGCATTATAAACAGATGGTTAATTTTTCCAAACCTGCATACTACTAATTCTGAAACTTGAATACGACTTGGTAAAAACATATGGCTTTTTAAAAAAAAAAACCTTAAGGCATTTATAAGAATATAAGGACAAGGAACAGCCAAGTTAAACTCTCAAAACATTGTGGGCTGCTCTGAGCTACGTGTGCTTTTCGTGTTGAACTCTCCAAAGCATGATAAAATTAAAAAAAAACAAGGTTCTTGATGAATGAATGAGGCCTTTACTGTTCTACAGCCTGTACTGAGGCGCTCATTAATATTTAAAAGACAGCATTTAAAATAAGGCAGAGTATTTAAAAGCTGGCATTCTCTCTCTTATTAGGACTATTCTGTCTTCTACTCTGAGAGAACTGAGCCATCACTGGAAACATTCTTGTTTCTACATTCAGAAGCCTCCCTGCCATCTCCAGCAACCAATCCTAACTTTCAGATCACACAGCACATTCATTCAGCTTCTTAAAGCAGATGATATGGGGTCAAGATAGTAAAAGTTTCCTTTTTTCAGCCAGGCTGCTGATGGTAGACACATCTTCATTTGTAAGACCCACAACATTTCTGATGGTACATCTCCAAAAATGGAGCATTGAGGTTATTATTAATTAAATGTTGTAAATGGATACAGTGATTGGGTAAATCCAACAGATGCAGACCATTGTTGGATGAACATTTATAATTAATTTTCCATTACTAATTTCCAACTCGTACTATGATAACGTATGATTTCCCTGTAATTCTGAGCTTGTTTTTGCTATATGGCAGCTAAACTCTAATTCCTCATAGCAGTAGCAATGCATATTTGTTAACTCACTGTTAAGTTACCTCAGTAATAGTGAAGAGGCTTTGATTCACTCTTACAACCCTCCACTCTCATTTCTGAGGTATCCCTGGTGCTGTAATTTTAAAATGAATAGCCATTAGCACGGATGCAGGAAATTAACTCAGCACATGCATATTTTGGTTTATGACTAAAGATGGCTTTGCAAGCTTAGTAAGAGCTTAATTAAAAGCTGGTGGTGAATATAAGTGACACTGAAATTATGGCATTTAAATAAAACTCAAAAAGTAGCTCTGCAGATTATATTTCCCCTCTGGCAAAAATACACTTAACCTAATAGAAAAAATAGCTTAAAAACTATGATTTGGAGAAGTTTTAAAGTTGTTTCCCCAGTTTGGTAATTTATTTGATGTCATGCCTGGCCTTTTAGTCAGGGCTGTTCAGTGCTGCTTTGGGAGTTTTGTTTAGTGGTTTGCTTTTCACAATATTATATCCTCTCATCTTGAGTTGACATCATTCACCACTCATCACCATTGTCTTTGTCAGATGCTACAGCATATCAGTATATACTGCAGCCTCCTCTGGATAAAAAGCAGTCACATTTACCTTTAAGAAGGTCAATTATGCTGCATTTTCAGAATTCAGACTTACTTGTTCTTTCCAACTAGTGTTAGACCTAATAAAGCAAAATAAATCTCTGAAAAAGCTTATAGCCTGTTTTGGTTTTAGGCTCCCAAAAGTCATCTGGCACTCTCCCTCTTGCCTTGTGCCAGATTGATATAATAAAACAAAACAATTCTCCAAGGGGGAAAAAAAGCACTTACAGGTATTGTTTATATATTTTCTGTGTTGTGCTCACATTTTTCTCTGTGCCCCTTGACTGATCACTGGTATAAAAATACATACATCTCTAAGGTGAGGAAAAAAACTTGAGAATACTGTTTAACTTTTTAAACACAACTTTTTTCAGTTGAGATTCTGTTTTTAAAAATTGCAGTCAGTAAACAAAACATATATAGAAAAATGGAATTAGAGGCATGTGACCAAACACACATCAGCTCATGGTTTACAAAACACACACAAGCAAAAATAAGAAGTATTCAAAATTAGATGCACTACAGTTACAGTGCAGGTAAAACCACAGTATCTTTAGTAGGTTCCAGTAAGAATATAAATATTTAAAGAATGTGCATCAATATAGATACATTGCTGCTATGTTTAGAGGAAATCTGAATTCTCTGGAGGAGGAGATGGCTCAAACAGAGAGGAAAAGCTATGGGGGGATATAACAGGGACCCGTTTGCTCCCACCTTTGCTCTGCTCTAAAAAGCCACTCAGAGACCCTCCAGTTCAGCAATCACCAGTGCAGTTTATTTACAGGGTGCAATTCCACCACCTCCTCACCCTGTACAGCTTGGGGGTTTCAGCCTTGAGGACTCTTTAGCCTCTGCACCCAGAAGGGAAAAGCTATCCCCCTTCCTCCCCTCTCTGTCTCCCCACCTTTGCCAATCAGACAGAGGTTTCTCTAGCGAGCTTCAATTTACCTCCTTAATTGGAGCTGGCATGGCAGAGGGCTGGCTCAGCAGTTCCTGCTCAGCACCCTGTCATAGATAAATCTATAGCTGTAACTTAAAGTCCATATATGAAGTCACTTCAGAGTTTGGATGGCTGAGTCACCCCCATCAAGTCAATAGTCTTCCATCAGGTTGTATGTAATGTACTGCTAAGTCAATGATAAAGAAAGAAATTTTTACTCAACTCTTAATTATGTTTTTAAAGGACATATCTCCCAATCCTAACAGGGAGGTCCCTCTGGCGCTAAGCAGCAGGATAAGGGGAGCTGCAATAACATAGCAGGTGGAATCAGAGAAAGGTAACCCTGAGGAAAACTCTAGAAGAAAATTAAGTCCAAAGCCAGGAACACTAAAGGCTTGATATTTTATAATAAGGTTAAAAACATGGCAAGACACATTAACTATAGGGGATGGGAGGAGTGCTTCATGATGAAAAAAACAGCAAAAGCACCGAAATACAAATATGTAAAATCAGAAGTAATAAATAAATGAAATAAAAATCACAGTTAGGAGGATGGCTGGATTGGAGGACATAGCCTTTAAGGAAGGGCTTGTCTAGACTTTGTTTTTAAACAAAAAGCAGTTTAGCTAATATGAATGAAAAAAACCTTTATTTCTAGCTAGGGAAGGGATAAAGGAACAGAAATGAGGAATAATTAAAAATGTTTCTATCTTTGGAAAGATCTGAATGCCAATCTTAAGAGAAAGCACTTAACGAACCTGTCCCAACAAAGGGAAAATAAATATGCCAGGTCAACAATAAATGGACTTAAACTAAAATATATACACAAGTGTCAAGGTTCCTTCTCCACTCTGAACTCTAGGGTACAGATGTGGGGACCTGCATGAAAAACCCCCTAAGCTTACTTTTACCAGCTTAGGTTAAAACTTTCCGAAGGTACAAACTATTTTACCTTTTGTCCCTGGACTTTATTGCTGCCACCACCAAGCATCTAACAGGGAAAGAGCCCATTTGGAAACGTCTTTTCCCCCCAGATCCCCCCAAGCCTACACCCCCTTTCCTGGGGAAGGCTTGATAAAAATCCTCACCAATTTGCATAGGTGAACACAGACCCAAACCCTTGGATCTTAAGAACGAGGAAAAATCAATCAGGTTCTTAAAAGAAGAATTTTAATTGAAGAAAAGGTAAAAGAATCACCTCTGTAAAATCAGGATGGTAAATACCTTACAGGGTAATCAGATTCAAAACAGAGAATCCCTCTAGGCAAAACCTTAAGTTACAAAACCAGGAATATACATTCCATTCAGCACAACTTATTTTATCAGCCATTTAAACAAAACAGAATCTAACGCATATCTGACTAGATTGCTTATTAACCCTTTACAGGAGTTCTGATCTGTATTCCTGCTCTGGTCCCGGCAAAAGCAGCACACAGATAGAAAGAACCTTTGTTCCCCCCCTCCAGCTTTGAAAGTATCTTGTCTCCTCATTGGTCATTTTGGTCAGGTGCCAGCGAGGTTATCTTTAGCTTCTTAAGTCTTTACAGGTGAAAGGGTTTTTCCTCTGGCCAGGAGGGATTTAAAGGTGGTTAGCCTTCCCTTTATATTTATGACAACTAGAAAAAATCATTCTACAATATATGTAGAAATAGATTAAAATAGAAGAAAACACAAGGCTTAGTGTTTAGTTATGACTGGAGAGCCCTTCTATTGAATCAGAGGGTCACCAAAGAACCAACTTATAGTGTTTAGAAAAGGTATGGTTAATTGTCCAAGTTGCAGCCCTTTGTATTTCTTCCACATACACTCCTGTTCTTTGTGTCTTCACTGCATCTGTGTTTCCATTCCTATAGGATACACTCTTCTAGCTTCCACATATGGAATCTGGCCTATGGGAGCACATCCAGTCTTAATACCATGGATCTCAGAGAATTCATTAGCAATTTGATCGGAATCTTCCTGGAATGGTGAACATAAAAGATCTGCTCTTGAAGTTTTGTTAATCTTTCCAGGCATAAAAAGACTTTCCCAGAAAAGCAGTCGATTGTCACTTTTAAGTGTTCCATTATCTGTGTCAAGTAAAGTGAGCTTTTCTCCAGACTTAAGATAAAACAGTAGTTTCTAGAAAATGCACTCTAGGTATGACGCTCATGGACTCTTCAAAAAAGGAGCCTTGATTCACATGTTCTAAATAGGGCTAGGCAAAGTCTATTCAGCCCAGGTTTTGATACCATGCCCATCGCTTTGAATACTCTCGAAATTCTCAGCTATGAAAACAGCACTCTCAGGGCTGTGGATAAACTGAAGGGTAGAGTGCATACCTGAGAATAGGCATCCTGACAATATACCAAAACTTTTTCAGTGAAAAATGCGGATTCAGCAACACTGACATATTTCACAAATGCATGTAGATTTTGCCAAACTGTTCATTAACAAAACAAACAAACAAAAAATTAAAAGAATCCAAAGAAACTAAAAACATTTCATTTTGACATGAATTGCTTCAGTTTTTCATTTTGAAACAATTTTGTTTCAAAATTTCCTTTAATTTCATTTACTAAATTCAAAAACATTAAAATACTAGATATTTAAATGAAATGTTTAACTCAATCCAACATCTTTTTTTTCTTTAATTCACCATTTTTTAAAAAAAATTATGTTTGGTCCAACCTGAAACTATTATGCTCTTTGAAATGTCCAAGGAATTAAAATATCAGTTATTCACCTAGCTTTACTGAAGAAATTGAAAAGGAAGTTGACATGATCCAAGAATCAGGAAAGGATTATTACTTTAGCTGTTAGATATTGGCTAGAGTGAAAAGGAGGCTTTTGTGGGGTCCCGGCAAGACAGAAACACAGTTTGAACTTGGTTTTTGGCAATATTGATGTTTTAGTATAATCAGTGAATACATAAGAATCTCTAAAGAGAAAAGGAGTACTTGTGGCACCTTAGAGACTAAAAAATTTATTTGAGCATAAGCTTTCGTAAGCTACAGCTCACTTCATCGGATTCCATTAGTTCCATTAGTTAGCGGTATGAGGAACATATTGAATAATATTACTGTACTGTCTTTGCAATATGATTGACTCTATAGTTCTTAACCACATCTATTTCTGATTCCAACAAAATACTTTTTGTGTAGATCTGAAAACAAAATGTCTTGTACGGTATGCACTAGCTTTCCTGTATTTCTGTAAACTTTGTCTGCTTGTTGATATTTTTTCAAAGACCGTAAAGGTAGGGTTATTTTTTATCAAATGCATAGACTTTGGTTTCATTAATAACACTAATATCTTGGAAGTGGTTTCAATTTGGTTTAATTAAGTATCACTGATGTACATGGAAGTCCTGGCCCGCTCAACAATAGCACAATCATCGTCTAGTTACCAATATCTCTTCATTCATAAGAATCGTCATAGGGGATGAGGTATTCCCCTAAAAAAATCTCATTTGTCACAGTCTTTTGAAAGGACCTCTTTCCAGCAAAACTAGGTCTAAAAGCCATGCAGTGAGGAATAGATACTTGGGTTTGACACAGATTTCCAGGACTGGGGCAGTTTTTTACCACTTTTTTTCTCATTACCCCAAAGCCATAATGACCAATGGTATCCAAGAAGTTGAAAGTACAGGTGAGGACCAGAAGTTCACCTGAAGCAAGAAGACTAACCCAGGGGACAAGGACAGAGAACTGTGTTAAAGTGGAAAAGCTATTTTTTACAATATTACAATGTATTATTAATTATAATTATATAGACCCCTTCATCCAGAGCATTACAAAAATGCAACATAGAGAAAACTCTTGGTTTAGAAACCATCATATGGACAGCAGAGGAAAAAAGATAGTTTGCCAGTGGTGAGAACTTTTCCTCAACATGGAATCATTTTTTAAACAGTTATGAACGATTTTAGTTTTGTTCTTGAACTATAGCAACTTGCAATTTAAGCCTGCTTCACCATGCCTATGCTAGCAATTCTTTTTTTTTTTTTCATTTGAGTGAGCAGGAGTATTGTTCCAAGTTTGAAGAGAAGCAATGAGGAGGTACTTGAAGTAAGTATAAAAGTTAGCGTGACTTGTTTTATAGATTACATTGATTTGCTATTGTTAGGAGAAGTTTTTGCTTTTGATGGTTGTCACTATGCACTGAACAATAGGCACCAGAATATAAAAAGAAGAGAGGGAAGGGACAATTTTGGGGGGGGGAGTAAAAGTTCACTAGTAAAAGGTACTTTTAAGAAGGGAAGGAAAGTTTGTTCAGTTTGGCTCCTATGTCTTGAAACTAAAGCAATACAACATGTTACAGTTTAAAAAATAATTAGCTCTCATTACTGATTCACAACCAGCACTCAACATCTAACATTTATCAACTTAGAAACAAAAAACCCACAGCGATTTGCTTCAATTAAATCTGAACATTTTTCAGAAAAGTCACAATTTAAAAATTATACCTACTGTACATTTTCAAATGTGTCTGAATGTTTTATCAAGCTTACTTCTTTATTTATACACAGATAAAGTGATTATAAATACGGGAAGGAAGCTCTTGCTAATCCCCACAGACAAATGTAATTGTTTCTTCTAGCCTCACAATTTAAATCTGAAAGCTGGATTTTTTTTCTTCTTCACAAAAAGGGATTTGATTTACAGTTTGTCTCATGCCCAAACTTACTGAGCTCTGAAAGCTGGTTTACAGTTTCTTTACATGCATGGTTAAAGCTATATTGTAGGTATAAGGTGAGCTGGGAGGGAGGTAAGAATGGAATGCCTAAATTAAACACAGAGAGGTTACGTGTCTTCATCCATTACCAGCACCTTCAGTCAAAGTAACCTATAATACTATGTCCCAGATTCTGATCCCCTTAATTACAGTGAGTGGCTCCTTACTCCATGAGTGTACTCATTGAAGTCAATGAGACTATTCATGGAGGAAGGTGCTATTCATTGTGAATAAGGAGATCAGAAAGATCAGAATCTCGGTCTATTCTAGAGCACATGGTATATTTTTAGAAAAAAGATTCCAACGGCAACCTGACGCTAGTTGGAGTTGGATTCACTTTGCCACCATACCCTTGTGTGACAGGGTGCTAAGCAGAAAACTGCATTGCCAACCCTCTGTCACTCCAGCTCCAAATAAGGGAGCTGAATTGGAACTGGGTAGACCACCTGGCCCTGACTGGGGAAGCTTGAATAGCTGCTGCCTCATCAGGCTGGGGCTGGATAACAGCCTCAGGGGAAGGAAGCCAGAGGAGGAGCTGGAAAGAGGAAAGCTGCAGTAGAGAAAAGGCAGTGAGGGGAAGCAGAGAGAGATAGGTTGCCCCCTCTCCCCTGCCTGGAGATGGACTGCAGCTTTGTGGATGGCCCAACTCTGGAGGGCAGGGGAAAGGGCGGAAACTGTCCTCCATTCCTGTGAGAGTGGGCAGGAGAGTCCAGCGGGGTCTGGTAGACTCAGCCTTGGCCTGCTCTCTTGAAAGGAGGGAGCTGGAGAAGCCGCAGTGGATAATCCTTGGGGCCAAAATAAATCTGGAATGCCCCCATGGGGTTGAGAGGCAGTGCCCAATGGCCCAGATATCCCTTGAAGTTTGGGACCCATTGGAAATGGGTTCTTGTGGTAGGCACCGAGTGGGACCCCTGCCCAAGAGGGAAAGGAGATTGGGCAAGGAGGCCCAAGGTGAGAGAAGGGAGAGGAGGTCTCGCAGATAGAGACAACAGAGCCGAAGCCAGGAAGGATGGGAGAAAGGGAGTATCTGCCCCAAGGCTCTCAGCAGAGCTAGTGGGCCCAACAGAACTCTCTGTAGGCAGACCCCTGGAAGATGAGGCCCAAATCCTGCTTGAGGGGTCTGGGGAATCAGAGGTTCTGGGTAACCAGGAGGAAGCTGGGGCCAATCCTGAATCCCTGTCAGAGGTGAAAGGGGGAAAGAAAGGGGGCACACCCAGGGGTGTGACTGGGGTGATGACCTCTGGGCAGAAACAGCGCTATGGGGTGGCCCACCCCCACGCAATGTGGTTTCTGTGGGTGGGGGATGGCTGAACCCTGCAAGGAAGCCCCAGCAGGTCACCAAAAGAGGAAGGACTCACCAGTAGGACCCCACCCATTACAGGAAGGAGGAGACCAGTATGGTTGAACTAGGTGGTTCTGAAAAAGGGGGGAGGCATGTGACAGGGTGCTAAACAGACAACTGTTTAGCCAACCTTCTGTCACTCCAGCTCCAATTAAGGGAGGTGAATTGGAGCTGGGTAGACCACCTGGCCCTGATTGGGGAAGCTTGAACAGCTGCTGCCTCATCAGGAAAGCTGCAGTAGAGGAAAGACAGTGAGGGAAAGCAGAGAGAGATAGCTTGCCCCCTTTCTCCTGTCGGAGAACTGCAAGAAGGGGACTACTTGTATGGTGGAAAGGTGGTGGGAGCACAGCCTGTAAATAAAAGCAGCAGATGGGCACTGCACCAAAAGGTCTCTGTGCGACTTTCTCAGCCAGCAGGGGCAGGAGCCAAGAGGGCCCTGCAGGGATGCTTTTACACCTTGGAAAATCTCCCCTGTCAATGTCATATGCCGGATAGACATAAGATCAACCGGGATTCTCATGGAGTTAAACTTTTAGGGACAGATTTTCAGCTTGTATAAATTAGCATAGCTACACTGATTTCATTGATGCTACGCCATTTTATATCAGCTGAGGATCTGGCCCATATTTACAGCCCAGAAAATTCCCTGAAAAGCATACCTGCAGGGACATATATTTTTAAGTACTAATGCATCACCTGTTCTCTGTGTTCTGAGACAGAAGTTTCACAATCACAAACTAAGAGGGGCTGAAAGCTGGAAGCATGCATATTGCTAATGGCACAAAAATAGCTTGAAATAGAGAGAAAATTGTACTTTTCAGTTTTACATTTATTGGCCAAAAGTAACTTCACATTTTGCAGGGACTAACTGCTTAAAACTGTAGTTCTGAAACAATGGGTCAAATTCACTGGCATGCTCTTGTTGCTTTATCATAGAATCATAGAAGTTTAGGGCTGGAAGAGACCTCAGGAGATCATCTAGTCCAACCCCCTGCTCAAAGCAGGACCAATCCCAACTAAATCATCCCAGCCAAGGCTTTGTCAAACTGGGCCTTAAAAACCTCTAAGGATAGAGATTCCACCACCTCCCTAGATAACCCATTCCAGTGTTTCACCACCCTCCTAGTGAAATAGTTTTTCCTAATATCCAACCCAGACCTCCCCCACTACAACTCTGCTATTCTGTTGATGCAAAGTAAAAGCGGACCCAGGTAAACGGGCTATTTAAGCTGAGTTTACTGTTGCTTTGTTTCAACAGAGCAGCACAAAAGGCAGAGTGTAGTGATGTAACTGTCCCACTATTCTTAAACTCTGAAACTTTCAGTGGAACTCACACCAAAGGGGAAGGCATTTGCTGCTATCTTAGTCCCTGTGAAGGAGATATTGTCTAGCTCTATCCTCAGAATCTTACATTAGAGAAGAAGAGACACTAGGTAGACGTCCCTCTTATGTTATGGGAACTTCCAAGTACATTCTCCTGCCCAATACATCACACAAAAATGGAATTTAGTCATCACTGACTTTCTCCAATTGCCATTTCCTGTAGCTGAAGTAGACATGGTAATCACTACCAGAAGGAAAAAACAAACAAACAAACAAAACCATAAGGACATACAGAAACAGTTGATAATATCACAGGAAGACCTGTGATCAAAGTATTGTGTGTGTGATTGTTAGTATCTAAAGTTCTATCTACTGCAATGAAAAAGAACTAGCCAAGAATATTTGTGAGAAATCAGCCAGAAATGTTCATAATGGTTACTTGGTATGAAAACAGGCAGCCAAAAGATGACTGAAAGGTTTCTGACTTTAAGTTCAACCAACATTGACTCACAGGAAATAAGAGATATCGACAGAGACCTCTCTCTTGGCAACATTCATTCACCTTGCTAACCCAGCTCATGAGAGCTACATTGCAGAGTACCATATGAATAATCTGTCACTGAGAATGTCTTTAAGCTTTTGTACTTCAGGTGTGGATACTGCAGGGGTCTACAGGTGGGTTTACTTCTCTCTCTCTTGCTGAAGTGTGCAAGGTGTTCAATGTATAAGGAAACACTGAACAATAAAGCATGCAACCCACCAGACATTCTTTCACAATACCGGATACTTACACAGACAAGTGAGCTTTCTGGATTTATTGTTGTGCTGTCTGCTTGCTCAAACCTCTTCATCATGAGCATAAAGAGCACCTGTTAGGCTTGAGTTGGCAGGTAGTGCAAGTCCATATCTATGCTAGAACTTGAGCTCTGCTTGATGATTGTTGAAAACACACTTCCTCCCATCATAGGTCCTCCTCTTCAACAGTATTTGAACATAGTTTGCTCATTGGCGTGGACAGGGTTGAACTGTATTCAACAACTGATGCAGAAAATGTGATCACTGTCTGTTGAATGATGGAATCTGTCACTGTCTCTTCATCAGATGCTGATACAGGTGAGCCATGTCTGTATCAGATGCATTGACTTCAATTGAGTTACCAGCCTGTTTATAACAGTGGTGAATTAGGTTCAAAATCTTTGTATAGTGGAGTGTATGTCTAGAGATAATAGTAAGAGGGTGTTAAATATAAAGGGAAGGGTAACCACCTTTCTGTATACAGTGCTATAAAATCCCTTCTGGCCAGAGGCAAAACCCTTTCACCTGTAAAGGGTTAAGAAGCTAAAGTAACCTTACTGGCACCTGACCCAAAATGACCAATGAGGGGACAAAATTCTTTCAAAGCTGGAGGGCAGGTGGGGACGAAACAAAGGGTTGGTCTGTCTGTGTGATGCTTTTGCTGGGAACAGATCAGGAATGCAGCCTTACAACTCCTGTAAAGTTAGTAAGTAATCTAGCTAGAAAATGCATTAGATTTTCTTTTGTTTAATGGCTGGTAACATAAGCTGTGCTGGATAGAATGTATATTCCTGTTTTTGTAACATAAGGTTTTGCCTAGAGGGATTCTCTATGTTTTGAATCTGATACCTTGTAAGGTATTTACAATCCTGATTTTACAGAGGCGATTCTTTTACCTCTTCTTTAATTAAAATTCTTCTTTTAAGAACCTCATTGATTTTTCATTGTTCTTAAGAACCAAGGGTTTGGGTCTGTGTTTCCCCTATACAAATTGGTGAGGATTCTTCTCAAGCCTTCCCCAGGAAAGGGGGTATAGAGCTTCGGGAGATATTTTGGGGGAAGACGTCTCCAAGTGGGCTCTTTCCCTGTTCTTTGTTTAAAACGTGGTGGTGGCAGCACACGGTTCAAGGACAAGGCAAAGTTTGTAACTTGGGGAAGTTTTTAATCTAAGATGGTATGAATAAGCTTAGGGGTCTTTCATGCAGGTCCCCACATCTGTACCCTTGAGTTCAGAGTGGGGAAGGAATCTTGACAGAGGGTTGTCTTTATTATACATGAAAGTCCAGCATGCAAAGCCTGAGAATAGGTATCAGGAAGTTTGAAGATGACAGACTTTTACCACCTAAATCAGGATTAGGCTCTGTGGTGATCTCCATGAAAACCCCACTAAGCCTCCATAGGTAACGCAGGAGTGGAAGGTGAATTTCTTCTATTAATTAGGGGCTTGAGGTGCTAAAAGGAAAATATTGCCAGGAAGAATAAGTAGGCAATAGACAGAGGATACTGCTGTTTTATTTAGATAAGATTGCATGTTAAAGCAACCAAATTCTTATTCTTATTCTTCTTATTTAGTGGAAGGACAAAGAAAAATACAGGGGAGTTAGAGTTAGAGTTAGTTGGAGTTAGTCACACAAGGGAGTTGGAGCTTTGAAAGATGTGCACATTATTCAATCATTTACTGCTGCTTTTTATTTTAAATTTTAAGTGCATCTATTATTGCAGGGTTTTGTAAATTAACATCAACGTTGTAAAATCAGAGGAAAAGGATCATTTTTGTATAAAACACTGAGGTTATTTTTGGAAGCTTTTCAATAATTTTTAATCATTAAGTATTGTTGCATTAATAACCTCTACTTAGTTTTTATTTGTAATGGCTTTGCAGATTATTACCAATATATTTCTTTATTAAGTACTCTACCTTTCTGTCTCCCCTACATTCTTTGGAATGGATTTGGATCTCAATAGTGTAACTCACTGATTTTGATGGAATTGCTCCTGATTTACAGAGTCATAGACTTTAAGGTCAGAAGGGACCATTATGATAGTCTAGTCTGACCTCCTGCACAATGCAGGCCACAGAATCTCACCCACCCACTCCTGTAATAAACCCCTAACCTATGTCTGAGCTATTGAAGTCCTCACAGCGTAAGCAGGACCAGATTCAGGTTCTTGGTGTTTAGGAATAATCTACTTGAAATATACAGAAACTACCAGCGAGATCCTCAGGCAGTAGAAATTGGAGTAGCCCCATGGAAGCAAAGGGACCTTTGCCAATTTACAGCATTTGATGATCTGGCTCTGGAGCTGAGTCTCATGGGTGGGAGGGCATGAAGATCTGTACCATTTTGCACTTGACAAACTGTATTGTAATATGAACCCTATTAAATTATTGAAACACAATGGACGAAATTAGGTAGGAGCTGAAGCAGTTAGTTTCCTAATCTCCTTGTGCTGCAGGGGGAAAGGGGGGGCAGTGTTTTTAGGAAATGGCCCTCAGGAGAAGCTGAGAGCAACCCTCCTCCACTAAATCAGCATATCTAACCAGATCAGTAATTAACAATATTGGCACTAATAACCTTCAGCAGCATGGCAGCCTGCTGATACCAGTTGGGTTTGCTGCCGTCATCACTGCAGAAAGGAGAAGGAAGTACTAGAATTTGCACAGATGGCGGTAATGGGTAGAAATAAGTGTTTTGGAGAAAGGAAAAAATAAAGTTTATGAGCTAGAAAAAGTGACCGATTTTGAACAACTGAAGTGGCTGAAGTTTAAATCTTCATCACCAAATGTATTCTCTCTCAAGCATGCCATTATTTAAAAAAAAAAAAGGGAAAGAAAAATGCTGGTTAATGCAGCAGTTTGGAAATAAATGATCGTTTTAAAGCAGAAGGAACTGACTGCTTAAGAACAACATCTTTTAAATCTAAAAAGCTGATAGTACCCACATATCATAGCTTTAAAGCTATTCAGAACGTTCATTTGCAATTAACCCGAATTACTATTTCCTGTATCAAGTGAAATAATCCTTCTGGCAGCTGATAAGGAAAAAATGAATATGTACAAAGTGGGAGGAAATTGTGGCTTTGGGAGCCTTGGGAGATACAGAATCCCTATTCCTCTTCCAGGGAAAGCTCTAGATATTGTATATTGGTGACTGGTTGTCCTGGAGCTGAATAAAAAATTCAATCCAATCCTCTAGCGTCCTTCATCAGTCCAGGGACTTTACACAACAACTCCACACAAACATAGCTGAAACAGCTTTCATGTGGTAGTGGACACTTTCACTTCAAAAGCATGCAATTAAGAAGTAAGATTCTTACCATGAAACTAGAGAAGAGCTTACCCAGACAAAAAAACAAATCATGCTTCCCTTAACACTGCATGTGTTAGTTTAGGTACAATTTACCAGCTATTCAGGGAAGTGATTAGAGGTGGAGGCTAACAGTCAAAACTCCAAGTTCTATTTCCAGCTCTAACAATGACTCACTGTATCATTTTGAATGAGTTGGGAGGGAGGGATAGCTCAGTGGTTTGAGCATTGGTCTGCTAAACCCAGGGTTCTGAGTTCAATCCTTGAGGGGGCCATTTAGGGATCTGGGGCAAAAATTGGGCATTGACCCTGCTTTGAGCAGGGGGTTGGACTAGATGATCTCCTGAGGTCCCTTCCAACCCTGATATTCTATGATCTGTGCCTCAGTTTCCCCATCTTTGAAACAATGTTAATGATTACCTTACCCCCTTTTTACATAGGGTTATTGGGACATTTAATTAATTCGGGCGCAAAGGTGTCTTCATAAAAATAGCCCTCCACCTAGCACCAAACTAACAATAGCTTCGCAAGACATTGCACCATGGCCCACCTTTTCATTATCTCTATATACCCTATATTTCTACTACACTGAAACAAGAAGAGCAAGAATCATGAGATCTTTCACTCAGTTCTGCAGAACAGATATATTTTGTGACAGGATGGCCTTGCGCCATATTAAAAATCTCTAGGTACTGATGTTACAGATTTTCTGAAGGGACCATTGGAAGTGATGGATCAAGGTAGCCACTGCAACCCTTTTAGAACTATGGTCAAATATTTGATGTATTTCAGTCAAAGTGTATATATAGGATATATCCTTCATATTCAGAGTCATGAGCACATCTTAAGTCACTCTACTAGGGTTCTGTAAGATGTACAGTAAGCATGACCTTGATACAAGCAGGCTCTTATATCTTCATTGAAAAGACAAGCACCTTTAGAAAAACACTTTGAGGCTCATTTCAGAGATATATGTGCAATCATCTCAAGTCATTCTTACTTCTTATGGGTATACTACTCGTGTCTGGCCTTTCAGACCCTGCACATAACAGGCATGGATCCTTCCCCGCATTCTTCACCTTCAAGATTATTAATAATTAAAATAATGTACAGTCCTTTAATTTAAATAATTCTAAATTTATCTGGAAACTGAATGAACGAGGACTTCAGTAGATACTAAATTACTTGTAAATGGAATTGGTTTGTAGAAGAAACCAAAAAATACCCACCAAAAGAAACCAGAATCAATGTGCCAATAACCATCGCAAAAATGGATGCAAAGCCTTATAGTGGATGACATATTACAAAATGAAGAACATTGAGTGATATTATTTAAGATCAGGTTGAATTCCCCTCCCTGCTCCTTTCTGAAAATAGAAATTGTCATTATGAGTATGAAGCTAAAGAGGACTCTCACAGGAAAATAAGATTTCTTTTCATTTAGTCATTTTGTTAATTGCCCTGCCTCATAATGCTGTCTCTGGAAAATGAAAGTTAATAAAAAGAAAGGATTATAATTAAGCATCTAAAAATGAATACAGGTTTGGAATTAGCATTTCCATACCTCTGAGAGCACTGAAATTTGGAGGTGACACTAACATTTAAACCCATACTTGGAATGGAGGGAAGACCCAACATTGACAAGAAATTCAGTTTTCCCAGACTCTTCCTCTCAGTCACATACACACAAAATAATTTTCCAGAAAGCCGTACCATCTGTCTCTCCAAATAGACTGAATTTACTTCACAGGGCCAATAGAATCCAAATTTGTTACGTCTGAGGTAATGCTGGAAGTCTATTTGCTCAGGGCTAAATTATGGTTATCCTGATGGCACTAAAGGAGAAAGAGAACATAAGGGATATTTCTTCTCCTAAGCATTTGCTTAGTATGCCACGATAATTTGCTTGTTAGTACTTTTATGGGAAAGTATGGTAATTTTACTGTCCTGATTTGAAGTGAAATAGATAAAACAGAGCAATTGAGGCTTTGCAGGACTTGTTCAGACACTGAAGATGTCACGTCAAAGCCATATTTGCAGGTGCTTATGCAAACAATTTGAACGTTCGTAGCTGAAATTAGTATTGATTAGGATAAAGTGAAGTTTAACAAGAGAGAAAAAGAAATCTTCAGAGAAAAGGGCCTACTTTAAAAAAAAAAAAAAGGAAAAATCTTTCAATCTCTAAAGTAGGCTTGAAATATCTTTTCCTAGTTTTCCTAGTTAGATGTTTGTGGCAAAATATTATTCAGATATCAGACATAGGTGATACATAATATGAAAATATTTGAGAACCAGCACAGCCTATATGAAAAATGTAATTAGAAAACTAAAGTATCTGGACACATACCGCTGAAAGGAGGGTACACAGCCCCAGTTAGAATGCCTAGGGCAATAATTATTTCGTGACTCCATCTAAATAAAACACCTTGGACTTGAAAGAATTAAAAATCAAAATAAGAATGGTGTTACTCTGAAACAGCAGCAGTCAGACCCTGGCCCTGTAAACATAAGCTATGCATACACAGAGTACCACATTAGGGATACTTTGTCCAAAATTTTATTTTATAATGCAAGGCTGAAGTTTTGCAAAGGGGCCTATGGAAGTTAAGTGCTCAACTCACATTGACTATCACTATGCCTTTAAGAAAACATCTAACTAGGAAAACTAGGAAAAGACATCAATTAGACTAGAAATCTAGATAATACTACAGAACTGTTTCTTGTATTTTATGATGCTCAAAATATACTACAAAATTGTTCATTATGCTCTAATTGTATTAGAAGGATTAAAAAGTAAAAACATCTAAGATATAACAGAGAGATATGGATATTAGTAAACCAAACTAAATTCTTTTGGAGAGAAACCTAATAAGAAATATAAGAAAGGATTACTATAGAAATATTTTAGAATCAAAAACAGGAATGGTATTCACTGGTGTATTTAAATACATACTATAGTTAAGTGTCTGTACGTACATACACTCACTCTCTCTCCTCCCTTCCTCCCTCCAGATCCTGCACATGTCTATATGGGTGCCAATGAAAAGATAGAAACGATTGCAGCATGCACTGCATTTTAGTACTAAGCTGTGAATTTCTATTATTTATCCGCTAGTCAAAAGAAAACCTCACCTCCATCACAATAAATATGTCTGAAGCTTTCAGAAACATAGTTAGCTTGCAACATTGACTGTGTGGTTTAATGTAGACTGTGCCATTTCCAATTTCAGCAAACAGAGGTCCACTCAGGTATTGCACCTGAGGTGCCAGGAAGCATGCTTTTGAATCTTGAAAGCTATCAGAGCTCAGAATAATTAATCTCTAGAGTAACAGGATTGAAGGAGGCAAAAAAGGTAGATTAGTTTTAGGCACTATTACATGTGGGTAGGACTGCAGGGTTGCTTGCAACATAAATGTCCTACAGCTTCAAAAGGAGCCACAAGTCTAGACTAATCAATAATAGATCTGGAGAAAGCTGAATTCAGTAAGTGGATGCCTTGAGCTTGATTCTGATTCCATGTATTCTGGTCTTTCACTGGCGTAACCCCATTGACTTTGATAGTTTTACTCCTGATTTACACTGGCATAGCTAAGAGAAGAATTAAGACCATCAAATACAGAAACAAATTAAGACTAGGTGGAGAAAGTTATGTCTTAGAATATATACTATACTTTCCACAGAACAATAAAGCAAATCTGATTGAAGTGATGAACTACATTAATAAACTTTTCCTGTAGTCCCTATTCAGACAAAACTCACCCCTAAAGCCAGTGATGTTGTTATTTTCCAGTAAAGATTGCAGGAACAAGATTGCTTAATTCCCCAAAGCAAGGATCAACCATAGAAGAAACTGTGAACCAGGACAATAATTTAGCTGCAGGAAATGGATATTAAAAGGTGTGGTGCAACATTTATTATTACATTAATTCACAGTGACACAGCATATTACTTTACAAATACAAATTCAAAATTACATTTTCAAAAATTATGTATTTCTAAAAGATACACAATGGGTTCTTTACACATAATCATATTCAAAGTCAGGCTTAAAATTGTTGAATAATTCACTATAAACAACAGTCATGAATTTAGCTCTTTTCTCTGTTCACAAATTGTTCACAAGCCAATCCTGAACTCTACTAATGTATCTGTTATTTGAAACAAATAATTTGGACAAACAATTTTCAATTTAAGGACTATTCATAAACTGTTTTCCGAATATTTTCACTTTTCATTACTCATGGTGGGGAATTAAGTGGCACTATTTTCAATCCCTGAATGACGGGAACCTTTTAAGCTACAGAATAAAGAATGATAAATAGCAAACAGCGAATGATGAATGATTAATAGTGAACCTCAAACAAAGCATAACTGGTAGGAATTTTCCGACAAATATTTCTCTACTAAAATTCTATTTCTACTAAAATTCTTGAAACCTTTGGGATTTGTAACATTTTTGCAAACAGCCAGTGGATGACTGAATAGTCAAATAAAAAAGTACTTTTATTCTTAATATTTACAAATAATTTTTAAAATGTGACCTCCTATAGTTATTAAACCAGACTAATTTCACACTGTTGCAGAAATACTGATATGTTGGAAATATAACATTCAACAAAGCAATAGCTCTTCCACAATTACTAGAGTTCTTTCATAAAGGTAAAACATATGGTCAGTAGAGACATCAAATAAGTTAATAACAGATGAAAATCACATAAACAAAAAGTTTCTGGGTGATAGATTAACAGACTGTTACTAATACAGGATTTTATGTTTTATTTAATTCTGGTGGAATTTTTCTAATCTGACACCTATATTTAACACCAAAATTGCCAGCAGAATGCAAAGACAACAACATAAAATTCCCAGCACACTTACTGGCAAATCTTTGGGTACTGAAAAACAGAAGTCTCATCAGATGAAACAGATAGTAAATCCCTCCCAGTGGGAAGGGTAGGAAAAGCCAAAAACAATAAAACAGAATTAAATTTATATTGTAAAGTGTATTTCAGGACACACAGAGGCACCATAAGAGATGTTCCTCGAAATATTTTTCCCCTCGTCTGTCTGCTTTTAAAATGTGTTTTTCTTATGCAAAGTGCTTATGTAAGAATGCCATGTTCTTACTCAACAGAGCTAATCCCTTAGTGTTTTCAAAGTGGTGTCTTGTGTGACAAAGTTTCTTTTTAGTTCTGTTAGCTAATGTGAGCGAGCTGCCTTCTGCTTCTTTTTTGTGCATCATGCTGTTTACTAAATTCCAATAATTTACACCTGTGCAAATCCACTGAAGGCACCTGGGCTGCACAGGTATCACAGATGGCATAATCTGAAGAAGGATGGAGCTACACAGGTGTCACTGAGGGCATAATTTGGCATGCAGAGCTCTTATTATAGGTGATGATGCATGAAAAGGTAAGACCCTACCTTGACTCTTTTATCCCTGTTTGAATTTGCAAGGCTGGCAGTTAAAAATAAAAAACAAACCAACCCCAAACATCTCTTTACTTGTAAACTGAGCACACTTGATATAGAATCATCAAGAGACAATGCATATGGAACCTCACAATGCTGTTTTTGGAACAGCTTTTCATATTAGAGCTGCAACATATGGTGCAAAGTATCACACCTCTCCATGATTCCCAAAAAGTCCACAGCACAAAAGAATTCCATCCAAACCTCAGTGCGATCCAAAGCACTGCACACCCATTAGACACCTAGTATCTGCAATCAACATTTCTCCCCTACCATAAAGTATTTCTCATGGGCTAGTTGTGCCTCTCCAAAGTGGGCAGAGTGGCACCACCCCCTACGACCATACACCTTGAATAAGCTAAAATTCCTCCTGATGCTCTTGTTGGTTACGGTGAGTAGGGCTGTGCCTTATAGTCAAAATCTGCTGGATTACTTTCCAGGCTACTATTTTGAATATATTTTCAATTGTGCGAAGTACATTTGTTTTTGTCCAGGTTTTTTAATCACGTTTTTGGAGAGTCACTAAAATCACAAAAATTAGTAATCTGCAATAGGTTTAACCGCCATTAGTGCAAATTGAAGTGGAGCTACTGTATTAAATTCCGTAGAGCTGAATTTGTAGCTGCTTCTCACACAGAACAACCCCTTTATCCAGGTGGGAGTTCTGTGCATCCAGCGACTGCATATTCAGATGTCTGGAATACTAGGGGAAGAAATTAATAGACCCCATTATTTTACTAAATGTCTTTGAACTTAATGGAATGACCAATGCGCACATATTTCTTAATACTTCTTTCAGCTATAATTGAAGTGAGAGTTTCTTTCATGCAAGCATGGGTAGAATAGAAATATTTTAATTTAATTATCTAGACAGGTCAGTTCACCGATTTGCCATTTGGAATTTAAAAGATGACTTTTGTGGGTTTCCATATTTTTATTAAAGAATATTTACTGAGCTGACAGACATTACAAAGTACATGTATAGCATGCATTTCCCACTCCCCAACTCCCATCGCTACAAGAAGTCCCTGAATGAAAGAATACATAGAACTTGTTTTGGTACCAAGGTTATGGCATTTGTTAGAGACAAGATTTAGTAGTTTAAAATGTATTAGGGATGTCAAACAATTAAAAAAATTAATCACAATTAATCATGAGATTAAAAACATCATGATTAATCAGTTTTAACCACACCGTTAAACAATAATAGAATACCAATTACATTTATTATAAACATTTTTGAATGTTTTTCCTACATTTTCAAATATATTGATTACAATTACAACACAGAATACAAAGTGCACAGTGCTCACTTTATATTATTTTTTATTACAAATATTTGCATTGTAAAAAAAGATAAACAAAAGACAATACAATCTACAAGTTGAAGCATTAAGGGACATACAAATGTTTGGCATATCCAGCACGTAAATACCTTGCAACACCAGCTACAACAGTGCCATGCAAACGCTTGTGCTCACTATTGCGAATAAGTAGCAGGCAGCATTATCTCCCGTAAATGTAAACACATTTGTTTGTCTTAGCGATTGTCTGAACAAGTAGTAAGACCGAGTAGATTTGTGGGCTCCAAAGTTTTATATGGTTTTGTTTTTGAGTGCAGTTATGTAAAAAAAATAATTCTACATTTGTAGGTTGTACTTTCACGATAAACAGAAAAAAATACAATTTCTTTATCATTTTTACAGTGCAAATATTTGTAATCAAAAATAATAATGTAAAGTGAGCACTGTACACTTTGTATTCTGTGTTGTAATTGAAATAAACACATTTGAAAATGTAGAAAAACATCCAAAAATATTTACAATAAATTTTAATTGGTATTATATTATTGTTTAACAGTGTGATTAACACTGCAATCAATCATGATTTATTTTTTTAATTGAATTAATTTGTTTTGAGTTATTAACTTGCGTTAACCGCGATTAATTGACAGCCCGAAAATGTATCATTATGAATTAACTGGAGTTCTATCATGTCCTATCTATTTAAGGTAATCAGGCCTCAGAAGCCTGACCAGGCCAATATTCTAACTTCAATACCTATAGGTTCACATGCAACCAGTGGTGAGCTAGAGCCGGTTCGCACTGGTTTGCTGGAACTGGTTGTTAAATTTAGAAGCCCTTTTAGAACCGGTTGTCCCTTCTGAAAGGGCTTCTAAATTTAACAACGGCCAAAAGTGGCGCCTTAGGCACCGACTCTGTGCCTCCTCCCCAAACGCACCATCCTGCTCTGGTTCTCTGCCCCCACCCTGTTTTCCTGCAAATCAGCTGGTCACGCGGGAAGCGGAAGAGGGCTGAGAAGCAAGTGATGGCTTCACACTCAGGCCCAGGGAAGCAGGGGCAGAGCGGAGGTGAGCTAGGTCGGGGAGGGGGCGAGAAGGGCCACCAGTGCCACAGCAGATAACTTGGGGGGTGCGCAGGGGAACCGCTCCCTGCCCCAGCTCACCTCTGCCTCCCTTGGCCTTAGCGTGAAGCCGCCACCTGCTTCTCAGCCCTCCCAGGCTTCCCACGCAAACAGCTGATTTGCGAGAAGCCGGAGGGTGGGTGGAGAAGCAGAGCGGGGCGTAGTGGAGGTGAGCTGGGGCCACGCAGGGAGCTGCTGGTGGGTGCTCTGCACCCACCAAATTTTCCCCATGGGTGCTCCAGGACTGGAGCACCCAGGGAGTCAGTGCCTAAGGTGCCACTTTTGATGTGATCAGTGGGGGAGCAGCTGCTCCCCCTGCTCCCCACCAGCTATGCTACCCTGCCTCTAGGAGTCAGAGGGACCTGCTGGATGCTTCCTGGGAGCTGCCCCAGGAAAGCGGCGCCGGGACTCCCCTCCTCTCCCCCTGGCAGATCCCTCTGGCTCTTAGGGGCAGGGAGCAGTGGGCACCACTATGGTGGCCCACAAGACCCTCCTGCCTGGTTCTGGGGGCAGTCAGGGGACCGGGAGGGGGGGTGGATGGGGCAGGAGTCCCTAGGGGTGGGGACGGCCACGACCCACTTGTGGGGTGGGGAGGGAACCGATTGTTAAGATTTTGGTAGCTCATCACTGCGTGTAACTCTCCTGATTCGGGCCTACAAATCAATAATAATTAATTAACCAATATATAAACAATGCATGTTTATGATCTATATCTATCTATCTATCTATTGTAGTAAGCAAGAGGAGAGGAGTGCCAAGAAGTGCCAATCAGGAAGCCCAACTCCCAGGCAGGCCTTTACATCGCAGGCGCATTGTGAAAAGCTCCAATCCTGCAGCACTTAGAATCTATTTCAGACAGACATTTTAACTGCAGCTCAACTCCTGTGGAGTCCTGGCGGCAGCAACTCTCCAAACCCCACAGGCATCCCAGTCAGGGATCAGGAATTTTCAAATGTCAAATATTCTTTTGTAGGGAACATCCCCAAAATGAACGAACAAACCTGACAATCATGCAAAGGAACTAGTCCCGGCTGAAGTAAAATCTGGAGTGTCTTGACGAGGCTGTTCTGGGAGATAGACTGCTCCAAATTATACAAAAAGAGTTTACAGAAAGTTACACACCACCTATTACTCAGATACTTGTCCATATGAAATGCAAAAAACCCAAACTTCCACAAACAAGCGAAAACAAATAGCTCCTCAGGGAGGAAAAATTTCAAGCAGAAAGGATTGGTTCTGAGAAAGCTGGTGTGATGTATGTTTCAAAATCAAGCTGATATTTTAGTTGCAAATGTAAAGCCCAACTAAGTCAGGCATTGAGTGTCTTCAACTCCCAATGACTTCAATAACGACAACCAGAGAATAGGACATGCAGGGCCTACAAGAGGCCCCTAACTAGGGAGATGTTACCACTATCTAATAAAAAGCTAATGAGTCTCTTATATGGAAACAGAACAAAAGAGAAGAGTGTAATCTGTTCATATGCATATGTTATAAATATAAAGAGAACGGTAAACACCTTTAAATCCTTCCTGGCCAGAGGAAAAACCCTTTCACCTCTAAAGAGTTAAGAAGCTACGATAACCTCGCTGGCACCTGACCAAAATGATCAATGAGGAGACAAGATACTTTCAAAGCTGGGCGGGGGAGGGAAACAAAGGATCTGGGTCTGTCTGGGTGATGCTTTTGCCAGGAACAGAACAGGAATGGAGTCTTAGAATTTAGTAAGTAATCTAGCTAGATATGCGTTAGATTATGATTTCTTTAAATGGCTGAGAAAATAAGCTGTGCTGAATGGAATGGATATTCCTGTTTTTGTGTCTTTTTGTAACTTAAGCTTTTGCCTCGAGGAATTCTCTATGTTTTGAATCTAATTACCCTGTAAGGTATTTACCATCCTGATTTTACAGAGGTGATTCTTCTACTTTTTCTTTAATTAAAATTCTTCTTTTAAGAAACTGAATGCTTTTTCATTGTTCTTAAGATCCAAGGGTTTGGGTCTGTGGTCACCTATGCAAATTGGTGAGGATTTTTACCAAACCTTCCCCAGGAATGGGGGGTGCAAGGTTTTGGTGAGGATTTTGCGGGGAAAGACATTTCCAAACGGCTCATTCCTAATAAAAAACCCGGTTAGACGTTTGGTAGTGGCAGCGAAAGTCCAAGGGCAAAAGGTAAATAGTTTGTACCTTGGGGAAGTTTTAACCTAAGCTGGTAAAAGTAAGCTTAGGAGGTTTTCATGCAGGTCCCCACATCTGTACCCTAGAGTTCAGAGTGGGGAAGGAACCTTGACAACATAGATTAAACAGTTATGTATGATACTTAGAGTACAGATAATGGACTCACTTCTTATCTCATTGGAGTAAATTAGGAGTGACTATCAGAGCTGATGGGAGCATGACAATTTTGTTCCATGGCAAATTTTGAAGTTTCAAAATCTGTTTTTGTTCTGCATTGGAAACCAACACATTTCAATGACAGATTATTTTGCCAAAATTTCATTTTTGAGAAAATGTTCCAACAAGCTCTAGTAACTATGATGAAGTTAAAAGGCCCAATCCTGGCTCCCACTGCAGCTGTATAATGGACAGATGGAAGCCAGAGGATTCATCTTGTCTGGGGGGGCATTTGGGCATCATAGTGCTCTCCCCCAAGCCACCAGTATAGGGAATACAAGTGGCTGAAATGATGCATTCTTATTCTCAGTGACTCCCATCTGTCAGTAAGGCACTTTGGGGCGATGAACAGCTAGAAGTAAGTGAATACAGTGATATTTAATTTAAGCCAGATACTTAAGCAGGATTGGGAGAAAGTTAAGTGGACAAAATTCTCCCTTGTCTCTCACAGATCATACCTCAGCTGTGCAGGCAGACCTAAACCAATGCAGTTTAAACAAGAGTGAAATCAGAGGAAGTGGGAAGAAATTCAGTTCCAAGACATTTTAAAGCAAGACAGTTCTTCAGAAAAATAGTTGCATGCCAAAGATTTATCTGCTGTCAGTGATGCATATTTACCAAAAAGAAGGAGGTGATTGGGTCAGAGTTAATTTAAGACTGGATTAGACAATAAGTTTTAGTAACTTTGAATTCTGTATTTATTAAAAGCATTAAGACATTCTTGGGAAAAAAGTCTTAGTGGCATTACAGAGGCAAGCGAATTAATGCTGTCCTTGAAACTTGTAAAAACTTGGCTTAAATTAGTCCTGAGACATCATGGCAAAGGAATCAAGGGAAATTAGCTTGATGCTTAGATCTACTATGGTTAGAGCCCAAGCTATACTGCGGAATATTAAAAACACCTGCCTTTGCCTATCTTTACATCTAACAACTGACCTTGATTTGACTTTATTGTTTTGGCCTGCAGCAAGCAATGCTTCAAAGAATGTCACTACAATGCTATGTAACCTGGATATCACCATTCAGAGGCAATACTTTTTGACACCAGTACAGGTGCAGTACATACTTATTTTGAAATAATTTGTGGTGGAGGTGCTTTGTAATAATTGATAAATACTTTATGTTGAGCTCATTATTGGGATGTTTACTGTATGACTATATTGGTTTAGTTTGATGGGAGCTGTCAGGAAAAACAGGCAGAAAGGAAAAGCACAGGTAAAGATAAGTCGCTTCTCAGCAGACACCTGAGTGTTGTCAACGGACAATGCCAGAACTATTAGCTCTGATATCTTTGCCTCTTCTCCAGCCACCTCACAAAACTGGTTTTCACTAGAAGGACAAAAGCCTGGAAACACAAAAGAACAAAAGCACTCTGACAGTTTTAAAAAAAGGTCCCTCCTCTCTCAAAAGAAGGGAGTAGTTGTTCAGGGAAAAGCAGATTGAAGGACAGGCATCTGCTGGGAGAGTCTGAAGGTGTTAGGCCTGCCTAGGTTACCATCAGGGGATACCACTCAGAGATACCAGAAGGGGGATCAAGATGCAGCTAGCCCTGTAATAGTGATACCAATGATGGTGTGAGAACAAGCAAAAAGCATAATTTTATCTCTAGCTATAGCACCTCTTTGGTGCTAATGGTCTCATAAGCAAATACTGTAATGTTTGGTCAGGCCAGTCCTTGGAAAATAAGTAGCTGCTGTAGGATGTGATATTGGTGCAGCAATTGGTGGCCCTATTCCATCTGAGTCAATAAAAAACTAGTGCATGGCACATGTATAGCATAGTTTAAGAGGACACTTTGTTACTGGAGATGTTGTTTTTCAGACAAGATGGAAAACTGAGTGACAACTTCCAATCATTAAGGACATTGTCCTTATCTTATTATTTTAAATATTTATAAAACGATAGCACACAGAGGCCTCATCAGGATCAGCATCCTAATATGCTAGTACTTTGCATACAGCTCTTTACTGAAAAGATATGATGTTAATCCTAGTGTCCTCACTAAATTTAATCTCAGGGAATTATGTTATGTGTGGCTGAATTCCTCTTTAATACAACTAAAAAAGGTACTTCATTTCCTGCTGTAAATTTCTAGGTACATTGCCATACCCTGTTAAATGGATGCTACATTTCTCACCAGTAGAGGCTGAATTTCAGTGGTGGATGAAGTGGGTTTTTTTGTTTAGCTGCATTTCAACTTGTAAAGAACTTTTGCATTCTTTGAGAGGAAAGCTTCTAGGATAAACATACCAGTATTATCAGGCATATTGGATTACTTTAAACCTTTGGAGATTTCTGCTACATACACTTTCTCATATATTCTAATCATTCATCTGGCAGTCTGGAGAATGGCAATATTTTAAGAAGTGATTCCATTCATTTCAATTCCAGTCAGTCCTGTGGATCACTTGTTTCTAATAAAAAGGATTGAACAGTACAGTGCAATAATAATTAGCTGCAGGGGCACTTCAGGAGCAGTTTCAAGGAAAGAGGATTATCCCAATAGCATTATAACATTACTTTCAGTGTTTATAATATTACTTTCAGTGACCAGTCCCTGTATACTTACAGAAATCTGTCCCTTTGCACAACCACATCCAATTCCATACACCAAAGGAGAGGAACACTTTGCCCTTTATGCTCTTATTAAAATGCATTATTTATTTATTGTTTAGTCAGGCTTCTCAGAGATAACAGAAAAAGGGTAGATCAAAGATACTGTGCATTAGCAAAACAGATCAGTGCTTTACTTCATCCTGCCTAGCAAACTGTGTCCTTCAGGAATATAAAGAGTATTGTCACAACTTGGAGGGGCGGGGGAAAAGAATTGCATTATAAAAGTTCATACATAACAGCCAAGATATAGTAATTATCTTGGTTTTGCAGAGTACATTTATTTTTGTGCATAAGGAACTTGTCACCTTCTGCATATTCATTGTCTCTTGCATTAAATGTTTTGAAATGAGTCCAGTCTAATTTCACTGATAAAAGTGTGATTACTAGCTCTCGTTATTGTCTAATGTGGCTGGCTAATTACTTATTATATAGACTGGAAAAACCTTACTACTAATGTGTTGTTAATAACCAGCACACGCAGCTATGCTCTTTGTGAAGAATGTGTGTTTATAACTGCATGTGGATATATCTGTTTTCTGAGTGCCCTTCACAAATTACAACTTACGCCCCCTTTCTCATTAAGTATTTGTTCATGAGGAAACACTGTACTTTTGTTATATAGCTCAGAGTCAGCCTGGAAATTTTGTCTGTGTAAGCAAAGTAAGTTTTCGTCAGGCCAGTTCTTGGAAAATAATTAGGTGCTGCTGGAAGTGGTGTTGGTGAGGCATTAGATGGCACTATTCTGTGTGTCCAGTTCTCAGAGGTGACATCACCAAGAAATGAAGGTCAGACTAGATCATATTTGCAAGCGCTACAAGAACACAATCAAGTAATTTTTACAGTGCCGGGCCTATGCCAGGTTCATGCCAACTTCTGCCAGCCTAAATCCAGATGCAGGACTACTGAGGTGAGGACAACACTGCCACTTCTTCTATTTTAGGAGGAGTAAGTTTGGGGGCAGAATAACCTTAACAAGTGTGCAGGGCTGCCTGGGAAGAGGTTATAGGTAAAGAGACCAACAAAAAATTCAACAGCCTTTGCCCAGAGGTGCCCTAGATGAATATCATATTTCCTCATCTTTGGGTGGGCAGCTAGAACTGGGAGGGTTAATTTATACCTGCCTGTGTCACCTTCAATGAATCTGACTCTTATGTGACAGGTATGTCTTAGAATTATATATATCAGGTATGTCCTACCTGTCTGTTGGTTTCACAGTGGAGTAAGAGCAGCAGTGATGGAATCTTTTATTGGGCGGCTCAAAAAAACCTGAGTTTAAGTGTTCTGACAAAAAAGTTCTGCAAAACTTTCCCACTTTTTGACCAGCTAGAAACATGTGAGTTTAGAAATTTAACATATGCAAAACAAAACAAAAATTTTTGTGTGTGTGTGAAAATTTGTGAAAAATGTCCCCATTTTTGACTGGCTCTAAATTTTAATATTTTTATTTCTTTGCATCATAAAATGAAGGCCACAACCATTTCACATTTTATATTGTGAATGGCAGCAAGTGCCCATTTTATTTTGCTGCCTTCAATGATATACTTTGCCTGCCAAGCTTTATACACTCCACTTTAAAACATAGGTTTTAAATTGATGTGACCTTTCTGAGTTAGAAAGTGGCAGACAGGATGCTACTCATACCTCAACCATAGCAATCACTGAGAGCAGTGTAGAGATCCACTCCATCTGCCGCATCACCCTCTGTCTCTTTTACTACCTCTCTTTTCCATGTTAGTATCAATTCTGTTTTCCCATATTCTTTCCTCACTTTGCCTGTGTCTTCTCAACCTGCTGGTTCACTTCTCCTTTTTCAACAAACACTCATCTGCACAATATTCTTTTTCTCCTCCACTGTTCCCTGTTCACTCAGTAAACACACATACTCTCACATTTCTCTCAAACCATGTTGGAATGGTGCTGAGCCACATTAAGTACTGATCACCTCCCCCCGCCCCAATACTTCCTTCTCAGATTTCAGACCTTTAGGAGGGGAAGAATTGTGTAATACACTACCACATTATTTACTCTACAGGTGGCTCACAAGGACAGATTGACTCACATTCAGTGGCAAAAGATTTCTGCTGTTGGGCAGTTTGGGCATATGTACCTAAGGTTCATCCACACTACCATAAACATACATGGTTTCAAGATGAAATTCAGTAAAGACAAGTGCAAAATACTACACGTAGGAGGGGGAAAATCAAATGCACAAATACAACATGGAATAACTACCTAGGCAGCAGTACTGCTGAAAAGGATCTGGGAGATCACAAATTGAACATGAGACAACAATGTGATGCAGTTGTGGAAAAGGCTACTGTCATTCTGGGGGATATTAACAGGAGTGAAAGACAGAGGAGGTAATTGTCCATCCATGAGGCTTCAGATGCAGTACTGGGGGCTACACTTTAAGAAAGATGTGGACAAACTGGAGACAGTCCAGACAAGAACAATAACAATGATAAATGTTTTGGAAAACCTGACCTATGAGGAAAGGTTAAAAATCTAAACATGTATATTCTTGAGAAAAGACAACTAAGGCTGAACTTCATAGATACTAAGGTCAGAAGAGATCATTCTGATCATCTAGTCTGACCTCCTGCACAATGCAGGCCACAGAATCTCACCCACCCACTCCTACAAAAAACCTCACCTATGTCTGAGCTATTGAAGTCCTCAAATCATGGTTTAAAGACTTCAAGGAGCAGAGAATCCTCCATCAAGTGACCCGTGCCCCATGCTACAGAGAAAGGCGAAAAACCTCCAGGGCCTCTCCAATCTGCCCTGGAGGAAAATTCCTTCCCGACCCCAAACATGGCGATCAGCTAAACCCTGAGCATATGGGCAAGATTCACCAGCCAGATACTACAGAAAATTCTTTTCTGGGTAACTCAGATCCCACCCATCTAATATCCCACCTCAGGGGATTAGGCCTATTTACCCTGAATATTTAAAGATCAATTAATTACCAAAAATCACATTATCCCATCATACCATCTCCTCCATAAACTTATCAAGTAGAATCTTAAAGGCAGATAGATCTTTTGCCCCCACTGCTTCCCTTGGAGGCTATTCCAAAACTTCACTCCTCTGATAGTTAGAAACCTTCGTCTAATTTCAAGTCTAAACTTCCTGGTGGCCAGTTTATACCCGTTTGTTCTAGTGTCCACATTGGTGCTGAGCTTAAATAATTCCTCTCCCTCTCCTGTATTTATCCCTCTGATATATTTATAGAGAGCAATCATATCTCCCATCAACCTTCTCTTAGTTAAGGAGCTTGGTTTGTTTAACCTAAGTCTCCTTTCATAAAACAAGTTTTCCATTCCTTGGATCATCCTAGTAGCCCTTTTCTGTACCTGCTCCAGTTTGAATTTATCCTTTTTAAACATGGGAGACCAAACATGATCTGGAATATCTTCTTTGTAGCAATCCTTTATAGAAGCAGAACATATCATCAGGTTTGGAAAACTTACATGCTGACCCATAGGATTAATCAAATGTTTCTGCATATGGAGAATAATCTGCACTAAGAATTAATATTAAAAGTGCAGGATTCATGAGATTTATAATTCTGTAGTCAGTTTGTATGAATTCCCTGTATTCGAATTATGAAACTCCTGAACAGATTATAGGAATGTTGAGCCAACTGAACAATGTGACCAGCTAAAAACAGTGCTTTCAAATATTCCAAAGACGAGTAGAGTATCATATCTATAGACATTTTATTAAGGCTGAATGATAACGTACTTTTGTTTTCTAAAATGACAAGTTTGTAGGAGTGAAATATTTATTCAGCATATCGAGACAACTATATCACATCTGAACTCAGAATAGGTGAATTGGTGAACTCAGAATAGGTGAATTAAGCATATCTGTCTGTAATACTATAAATTTAACGGTCAAATTAAGGAAATAGCCTAATGTTTCCAACAGTCTCTAAACAAGCAGGACTAGTGGAATTTAGGAAATTCTATGGAAAGTTTGCCCCAAATTCCATAGAGAAGCAAGTGACTTTTTTGATCTCAAGATGCAGGAAGGAGAGAAAACTTATTTAAGGGGACTTGAGACAAGAGGATGCCACTGCAAAGCTGATCAAGCATTGTGTCCCCCGGGAATCTGGTGTGACCATGGGAAGCAGGACTGTAGTAACATTCCAAGAGCCAGTGAACCTAGTAAGGAAGAAGATCCATCTGCTACTGACCTGGATGGGGAAGAGGATGGTGCATCTTCATTTTAGTCTTTTCTACAGAAAAAAACAATACTGCTGTAAGTCTTACAGAATGTGATAAGCACTGGGTGTGCATACTGGATTGCTGGGCTACCTGTATTTTGTGATCATAAGAACATTCATGATTAGGATGGGAGTTAGATCATTTGCATCACAAGCTAAATAAATCCGCCTCCCCCTCCCAGTTTGAGTTAGACCAAGATGTTTGAACATGAAGGGTTCGTCAAATATTATTTGCGGTTTTGGGATGCATCAGGAGAGGCATTTCCAGTAGGGATAAGGAGGTTTTAGTAGCATTATACAAGGCACTGGTGAGACCTCACCTAGAATACTGTGTGCAGTTCTGGTCTCTCATGTTTAAAAAGGATGAATTCAAACTGAAGCAGGTAGAGAGAAGGGCTACTAGAATGATCCGAGGAATGGAAAACTTGTCTTATGAAAGGAGACTTAAGGAGCTTGGCTAGTTTAGCCTAACTAAAAGAAGGTTGAGGGGAGATATGATTGCTCTCTATAAATATATCAGAGGGATAAAAACAGGAGAGGGAGAGGAATTATTTCAGCTCAGCACCAATGTGGACACAAGAACAAATGGGTATAACCTGGCCACCAGGAAGTTTAGACTTGAAATTAGACGAAGGTTTCTAACCATCAGAGGAGTGAAGTTTTGGAATAGCCTTCCAAGGGAAGCAGTGGGGGCAAAAGATCTATCTGCCTTTAAGATTCTACTTGATAAGTTTATGGAGGAGATGGTATGATGGGATAATGGGATTTTGGTAAGTAATTGATCTTTAAATATTCAGGGTAAATAGGACTAATCCCCTGAGATGGGATATTAGATGGATGGGATCTGAGTTACCCAGAAAAGAATTTTCTGTAGTATCTGGCTGGTGAATCTTGCCCATATGCTCAGGGTTTAGCTGATCGCCATGTTTGGGGTCGGGAAGGAATTTTCCTCCAGGGCAGATTGGAGAGGCCCTGGAGGTTTTTCGCCTCCCTCTTTAGCATGGGGCATGGGTGACTTGAGGGAGGCTTCTCTGCTCCTTGAAGTCTTTAAACCATGATTTAAGGACTTCAATAGCTCAGACATAGGTGAGGTTTTTTGTAGGAGTGGGTGGGTGAGATTCTGTGGCCTGCGCTGTGCAGGAGGTTGGACTAGATGATCAGAATGGTCCCTTCTGACCTTAGTATCTATGAATCTATGACATATTATTTATCTTTCACAATAGTAATCAAAATGGTGGTAGGATTGTGTCAGAAGTCAGTACACTACAAACTGTCAGCCTGATGTGCATAATTGCACAAAAAATGCTCAACCAGACACTGGTAGTAGAAAGAATGGGGAAAAGCAACCATGTTCAGCAAAAATATGGCCAACCCTTGCCTGATCCATAAAAATCAACAGGCAGACTACAAAAATTTCACTGCCCTTGCAATGAGCGAAGATATGCCAAGATGTGAAGCACGCTCATCTTCAGAAAAGGTATCACACTTGGTTCTAAATGCTTCAAGAGAAGAGTTAAATTCACTGACTGATATTGAGAGTTACATGCAACTCACATAAACGGTATTACAGAACTGCCTTGTGGAAGATCAAAATAGTAAGGCCATTATTCCCATTTTACTGTGTCATGTAATCAGCTCACCCATTTTATTTCTGAATGTAAGCTGCACTTTTAAAAGATTGTTTTAACAAAAATTAGCTAAAATTTTCCACACCATTTTCAAAAACACTGGAAAAAAACCGTGACTGCAGTACAGCCTTTTATTAAACTCAACATATTGAGCAATTTAATGGAAGAAACAAATGCATGCATCTCTGCAACATTAGGGATTGTACATGTCTTGATAACAGTCTTCAGATATTTTAAGGGCTTTTATAAGGGGGATGGTGAACAATCGTTCTCCATGTCTACTGAAGGTAGGACATGAAGTAATTGGCTTCATTTGTAGCAATACAGATTCTGTTTAGCTATTAGGAAAAACGTTCTAACTATAAGGATAGTTAAGTATTGCCGAGCATAGGTTACCAAGGGAGATTGTGGAATGCCCACCACTGGACAAACATCTGTCAGGAAGAGTCTAAGTATACTTGGTCCTGCCTCAACATGAGGTGAAGGGGTGAACTAGGTAACCTCTCAAGATTCCTTCCCAGTCCCACATCTCTATTATTCTATATTAGACCATACTAAAGTCCTTAGCCATGATTTAAAAAACCTAAGATCTTAAAGTCAAACCCCTAAATCCATATTTAGGAATCTAATTAAATGTCCTCATTTTCAAAAATGCTGAACACCCAGTAGCTCCCACTGAATTTAGCTGGTGCTGAGCACTTTTGAAAATCAGGTCATTTATTTAGGTGTCTTCATGTGGGTTTAGGAGACTAACTTTTGAAAACTCGTAGCTATTAGCCCTGTGCAGGATTGACACCCATATTTCTGGGGCTACATGTCTCAAGCTACGTTGATGATCATGATTGCTGCTTATCATCTGCAACTACCATTGATTTCCAAATGACTTGCAGATGCTTAGCAACTCTCTTCATGAGGCTTGTGTATAATCCAGAATGCCATTCCTATAGTCTTAGCATGGCAAAGATTTTAAAAAAAGGGGATACATTCAAAGATCAGTTTTTGAACATCCTGACCTTTTTTAAAAAAAAGACTTAATAGTATTAAAAACTGTTATGGTTGATTATAAAACAACAAAATGTAATTAATAATAATAAATGTTTATAGTGGAGCAGCTGGTGCTAGTTTTCCTTAGCACACCTTGGTACTCATCAAATTCTTCAGTTTTGGATAACAATCCCCGTTATCAATCTGAGAGAGGCAATTTTCTAAAACTGACATTTTGCTTCTTGGAAAACTTTCATTTTGCTTTGGGTATCATGTTTTGCTTCTGATGGGCTGTCCATATTATCCTGTCTTCTAGGACCTTTGTTTTAAAAATCCTTGATTATAAATAATTACTTGTCTCTGGCCATCTGTGAATGAAGTCCATTATAAATCATCGGAATTGCACACAGGACCACGTTGGAAAATACTGCTGTTTTCTGGGAACTGTGAGGAAAATATGATTTGACCTAAGAGTCATGCTAAGTAGCTCAACAAGCAATTTCCTGTGAGATGTATTCACATTTGATTTTTTTTAATGATTTGGGCCCTAAGAAACTGTAATTTCTTTTTATTATCAAATATGTCTCTTAACTTTATATAAATAGTGATTCTACAACAATAAATGGATTTCAGGGTAAATGCAAAATAACTTGTAATTTACCGGTGTGATGTCACTTGATCTTTGAAATTCAGGGGATCCTGTCACACCTGTGACTTACGAAAATCTGTTGATTGCAGCCAGGGGTACATTAACACCTGTACATCCCTATTACTGCCATCTGAATGTTGAGGAGCTGTAATGTGCTCTTGCAATTTTTTGGTAAAGTTGGCAATAATATTTCAATTTTTTAATTCAAAGTCTGAACATCAAGGTGATTCACAGGAAGTGTTTCATTGTGAGGTTGTATTAGACCAACTGTCAGTTGCATCTAAATGAACTGATAATGCAGTCACAGGTTGGAAGAATTAGTTGGAGAAACATCGAGCCTGATTCTGCTCACAGTTACACTGGTGTAAATCAGGCTTTACTCCATTGAAGTAAACCACGAGAGGAAAGGGCCTCTGAATTCTCAAACTGCCTAGTTATCTGCTTGATATTGTTCTATGTCAATCTATTTAACTGATCATGTATGTGTTACTTGCCATCTCATATTAAAATATAAATGAAAATGTCCATCAAAGAAATGATGTGATTTCAACTGATTATTTATGAACTGAAGTTTATGCAAAGAGGCAAACAGGCTCATAAAACAAGTGACTAAATCAAATTCCTGGTAGGAAAAAAAAGTCTTAACTGGAGAATTAGAAAAACATGTCCTATTTAACAGTGTCCTATTTGCTCAAAAGGAAAGAAAATAACTTGAATTCCTCGAGATGTTTTGTCCTTATGGGTGCTCCACCATAGGATACATGTGTGACCATGTGCTCTCCATCAGAAAATGCAAAGCAGAGTCTGTGGGCTCATCCCTGGGAGAGCAGTACCTTGTGCTTCCAAGGGCATATAAGGTGGTGTGGACTCACCGCCACTCTGTTCCTTCATGACCGTGATGCAAAGCCTTCACAGCTGAGGAGAAAGGGAGGTGGAGCACCCAAATGGGATAAAACATCTTGACCAACTCAAGTTACTGTAAGGTAAGTAACTTCGAGTACTGTAAAGTAAGAAACTTCTTCATCTTCTTCAAGTTTACATCCCAATGGGTGCTCTACCATAGAAAATTACCATGTAGCAATTCAGTGTCAAGATGTGTGCTTAGGAGGCAAGTCTAAGATAGTTTGGAGGACTGCCTCACCAAAAGGTGGTAATATCCCTGGAAGCAGGTAAGATGGCATTATCCTTGGCAAAGGTATGAATGGAAGACCAAGTTTCAGTCCTACATATTTCTGTTTTAGGAATATCTTTCAGTAGCACTACAGATGTGGACTGAGCTCTACGAAATGTACCGTTACTCTGTGATGGGAATGCATCCCAGTGGATTCATAACAGGATAAAATGTCACCCAAAACCTACATAATCTTTGAGTGGAAATCGGTTGTCTTTTCATTCTCTTTGAAAATGACACAAATAATCTGGGAGACACCCAGAAGATATTAGTCATGTACAGGTAGAAGGTGAGAGCTCTTCTGACATCTATGTATGTAGGCTGGTTTCCACTCTGGAGGCATGAGGCTTTGGATAGAACACTGACAGACAGATCTCTTGATTAATATGGTATTCCAAAGAGACCTTAGGGAGGAAGTGATGATGGAGATACAGTGTAACCTTATCTCTATAGAAGGCGGTACATGGTGGGTCTGCCATGAAAGCACAGAGGTCTTCCATTCATCTAACTGTAGTGATTGCAATAAAGTCTTCCAGGAGAGGTGGGGGAGAGAACAGGTAGCCATCAGGTCAAAGGGGAGTTTTCTTAGGGCATTGAGAACCAAATTAAGGTCCCACTTGAGATCTGAGTTCCGTACAGGTAGAAACAAATTGTGTAAGCCCTCGAAGAATCTGTTCATTGTGGGATGGGCAAAAACTGAGAAGCCCTCAGTGGGTGAATGGAAGGCTGTGACAGCAGCCAAATGTAGTCATTGATAGACTTTGTCTTTAAATCCAATCATAGTCTATGATTTTGGAGAGCAGAACTTCTGATGCTTGAGAAGAGTGAAGAGAACACAAGGCATGCAAGCATTTCCACTTCTAAAGGTAAGTTCTGTGAGTACTAGGTTTCCTGCTAGATAGGAGAACTGACAGAACCTTATCCAAATGCGTTAGCTCCATGTTCAAGAACCATTTAGGACCCATGCTCTCAAGTTCAAGGAGGATGACCTGGGATGGATCACGGTCCCCAAGTATTGCAACAGGAGATTCTTCCTGAAAAGAAAGTTGAGAGGCATTGCCACAAAGGGGTGAAGAAGGTTTGAGTATCACACTGGTCTTGGCCAGGACTGTGCTATGATGATAATCATTGCTCTTCCCTGACACAGTTTGAGGATTAGTAGTAAAAGTAAGCATACCACCTGGTATGGGGACACAGTGTTTCGAGAGCATCTCCCGATGAGTTATACTGTGGAGCAGAAAAGGTGGCATTTCATGTTGTTTGGGGTTAATATAATTCACTGCTGCCCTTGTTGTTCAGTATCACCCTGGTGGAGCGGCCCTATATAGTGTGAAGGAAGTGCTGACAAACATATCAAACTGCTCCAGGATATTGATGTGGAATGTGACCTCTTGTGCAGGCCATTTGCTATAAGCTGTGGCCTGTGGGAGGTGGGCCCCTCACCCCAAAAGAGAAGTATCTTTTGAGAGGATTTTTGAGGCTGGGGGATATGAGAGTGAGGTTCCCATGTAGACCTTCAGTGGGTCCTTTCACCACGTGCGAGAGTCCAGAACCTTCTGAGATACTGCAGTGCATTTGGAGAGACTGTCTGTTTGGGTTTTACATTGTCCTTAGCCATGCCTAAAGGCACCTGAGGTGCAGTTTTGCATGAGGTATGATGAACATGGAAGCCAACATGGGGCCAATGAGTTGCAGGCAGGTCCTTGCAGTTGTTTATGGGCTGCTTTTTATTGTCGAGATTTGACTAGATAGACTAGAGAATCTCTCTTTTGGGGGAGAGGCTCTCGCTGTTAGGGAGTCTAAAGTGGCTCCTATTAAGTCTATTCTTTGGATTGGGGTCAATGTAGACATTTTCCAATTGATGTGAAGGTCCAGAGCATGAAATAGGACTCTGGGTTGCTGTCTGGACCTTTAGAGTTGATTGACTCTCAAGCAGCCAACTATCCAGGTATCAGAATATTGCTATGCCCCATTGATGTCAATGGGCCACCACTGCTGAGAGAAGCTTTGTAAGGACCCTTGGGGCTGTGGAGAGCTTGAAGGAAGGGAACCACTACTGGTAGCATAATAAGCCAATTTTGAAACACAGGAAATATTTGTGGGATGAGTGAATAGCTACATGAATTTAGCCATCCTGGAAGTTGAGAACCATAAGACAATCTCCTGGATCTAAGCATGGAATTATAATGGCTATCCTCCTCCTCCTCCTCCTGCTGAAGTGCTTGGAAAGAATATAGGCATTCAGGTTTCTGAGGCCGAAGATCAGTCTCCATCTTCTCCTCCTCTTGGGAACTAGGAAATAGTTGGAATAAAACCCTCTTCTGACAAACTCTGGGGAAACTTGTTCAATCACCCCCAAGAGTATGAGAAACCGGATCTCTTGTTTTAAGAGCTTTTCATGAGAAGGGTCCCTGAAAATGAAAGGGAAAACAGAGCCTCATTGATTGGGAGGGCATTTTTTCCATGAGGGGTGGTATTTAAAAAGTCCACCGAAGTGTGTTGAAACTCACAGCCCTCTTCTAATGATATCTAGAAAGATTCTGACAGCTATTTCATGAGGTTTTGGAAGATCTGAAAGTTGTCAGTTTAAGAATATGGAGAAAACATTACAGCATTACTGCGGGATGAAGAAGATTTCACTGATGGGGGAAAGCTTCCCTCCATCTGTGGGTCCTGCTGTTTTTGAGTGACTCCTGATGCTTAAGGGGCATAAGGTATCAGAGGGAGATCATGCAGTACTGAAGGTTGATCAGTTGGTGATAGTGAGTGATGCAGTACCAGCAGATATTGGGGTCTCTTTCTGGCTGGTAGCCTATAACATTTTCACCAAGGATTCCAGTAAGCCCAATGTGGAGGTGAAAAGGGAGTCCCCACAGAAACTCATAATCCCTGGATCTAGGACATTTGATGGGATATAGGAAATCCTCTTCAGAATACTGGCTTAGAGGGGTGTGGTGCTGAAAGAGAGACCTGTACTGAAACCTCAGAGTCCCCAGGGCTGAAAGGCAGAGCATCAAACATAGGTGTCAGTATCAAAGTCTGGAGGTCCAACAGGAATTCAGTCTGGCAGGATGTCTGTTGCAGATATTTGAACAGTACTGGACAAGGGGCTTTGACATAGGTCCATAACAAGGTAGGTCCCAGTTCCTTTGGCATGAAAAGGACATCTACTGAAAGAAATCTGGAGTGCACTCGAGAGCTATGGTATCCAGAAGTCTGATTTGGAACTGGGGTTTGTGGATCAGTGCCGAGATGGTGAGTGTGGTATTGCATAGGCTTGTAGAGGAACTTCTCTGACCTCAGAGCTCTGGTGCAAAGAAGATGATGGTACTGGAGCATGAGTAGGAGGCCTGAGTGCATTTCAGTGCCAAAAGATAGACGGCTCCCTGACAATGTCTATTAGAAGACTCCTCCACATGCTGCTTCTTTGTGTAGTACTGGAGGCTTGGTACTGGAATCAGATGGCGCCTCAGCTGTATTCCTTGAGGGATGTGAGATCTCTTTAGAGAGGGATTTATGGCATTTTCTCCCTTGTTTCCCTACTTGGGCAAAGAGGGTTCTTCTATTTAGATGTCCTAGCCTCTGAAGGTACTGCTGGAGCTGCCAGAGCCACTGGAGTGGCCTGGGATGTTAATGCCAATGTATTGGGGTGGAGGAGCAGACAAAGCTAGGGCTAGTGAGCATTCCATTAGAAGGAGCTTCTGTCTAGCCTCTGTGTCTTTTTGAGACCAGCCTTTAAACGCCATAGGGACTTACACTTTGACAGGGCATAGGTTCCTCTGAAGTAGCTTGAATGTCCATAACTATGAGGAAAAGACCTGTGGCAGATCTGGCAGGGCTTAAACCTTGGAGTCTTTGGCATAACCCAGAGTGCTAATGGTCAAAAAGAGGGGTCCTAAAGAAAAAAGAGGGGGAACACCCCATCCAAACACAGTTGTGTTGAAACTAAAGAAAAGTAACTAAACAAAATAAAGAGGTTCTTCTCTGCGGAAGCATGGGGCCACTAATTTGAACAGGAGTTCAGCTCCTAAACTCAATTATCCTGGTTGGAAGGACTCCACAGGAACCCAGATCATCAGAGGAAGTGGTTGGAGCCATCTCAGAGACTATGGGATCATAGCAGGACAGGTCATGAGGACTCTGTTTTTGCCTCCAGCAAACCACATGGAAATCCGTAAGGGCCACTTCCCTACAGTAGAAAACAGCTGGAGCTATCCACAGAGTTTGGGGAGTATGCAAGAGAGTTCATGATGGCCTTTCCCCATACTTGCCACAGGTATCTTTAGACACTCAGGAGAAATGGAAGAGTCTCTTGATTGTCTAGATATTTTTTGTTTTAAACCTCTCATGTTGTAAACTTTTCCTAGTTAGTCTAGGACAGCGATTCTCAAACTTTAGCAACCTGAGGACCTCCATTTTGATTGATTTTTTTCGCAGACCAAGCCACCCTGTTCAGCCGTAGGCCCTGCTCCCACTCCACCAATTTCCCCCAAGGCCCACCCCCTCCCCACCTCTTCCCACCACCACTCCACCCCTGCCTCTCCTCTTCCCCACCTCTTTCCTCCCACGAGCATGCCCTGTCTCTGCTCCTCCCCGACCCTCCCAGCAACCCCAGCATGCAGGAGGCGCTAGGAGGGAAGGGGGAGGAGTTGAGGGAGGGAGGGGAAAGAGTTGATCAGCAGGGCCTGTGGATCCTCACAGAACCCCAGTTTGAGAAACACTGGTATAAGATACATCAGGAATAATATCAATCAACCCTTCTACTAAAACAAAACAAAAAAAGATTGCTGGAATACATGTGGGGTTAAAGTCATCCTTACATTTTACTTGGGTAACACAAAACTTTTGTTTAGTTAATTCTTAACTGTATCTGACATGCGTGAACAAAAAATGTTATTAATTCCATAACCTACGTCCTGGCTAATTTTGCAACGTAGTGTGTAAACTGCCTGTCATAAATATAAAGGGAAGGGTAACCAGCTTTCTGTATACAGTGCCATAAAATCCCTCCTGGCCAGAGGCAAAACCCTTTCACCTGCAAAGGGTTAAGAAGCTAAGGTAACCCTGCTGGCACCTGACCCAAAATGGCCAATGAGGGGACAAGACTCTTTCAAATCTGGAGGGGGAGGAACAAAGGGTTTGGTCAGTCTGTGTGATGCTTTTGCCGGGAACAGATCAGGAATGCAGCCTTACAACTGTTAGTAAGTAATCTAGCTAGAAAATGTGTTACATTTTCTTTTGTTTAATGGCTGGTAAAATAAGCTGTGCTGGATGGAATGTATATTCCTGTTTTTGTGTCATGTGTAACTTAAGGTTTTGCCTAGAGGGATTCTCTGTGTTTTGAATCCGATTACCCTGTAAGGTATTTACCATCCTGATTTTACAGAAGTGATTCTTTTACCTTTTCTTTAATTAAAATTCTTCTTTTAAGAACCTGATTGATTTTTCATTGTTCTTAAGATCCAAGGGTTTGGGTCTGTGTTCACCTATAGAAATTGGTGAGGATTCTTATCAAGCCTTCCCCAGGAAAGGGGGTGTAGGACTTGGGGGGGATATTTTGGGGGAAGACATCTCCAAGTGGGCTTTTTCCCTGTTCTTTGTTTAAAACGCTTGGTGGTAGCAGCACACTGTTCAAAGACAAGGCAAAGTTTGTACCATGGAAGTTTTTAATCTAAGATGGTAAGAATAAGCTTAGGGGGTCTTTCATGCAGGTCCCCACATCTGTACCCTAGAGTTCAGAGTGGGGAAGGAACCTTGACACTGCCTTTATATGCTACCCTTCTAATTTCTTGCCATCTAATGGGCAGTATTAAAAGTAATATACAGTTTACTATATTGGAGTTGGGAGTCCTCTCCCTAGTACTATTATATGGGACCACTAATTAATATAGACTTTATTGTCAGACAATCTGATCAAACTTTTCAAAAGTTGAAGACATTGTTAATCTTGGTTTTCAGAAAACTCTAGACCCTCCAGCAAGTGAGGATCTAAATGGAATATGATGTGTAGTAGGAACACAGAGCATTTCGGAATCCCGAAGAACAACTTTTTGTTGTGTGTTTGTACAGCACTGAGGACAGTGGCGTTCTGGTTCATGATTGGCTATGAAAACAGAAATAAATAATAAATAAAATAATAATAATATCAGGAGGGCAGTAAAAAATACAAGAATCCCAGGCAAAAGGTTATGGTACAGGCATTATATGAGGGCCATATATTCAGTCCTATGGGCACAGCAGATATAAACTAGACCTCCTTTTTAAAGGAGAAGGGTGCAAACACACTCTTCCTGTTTCTCCATTCTGCAATTGAACAGTGATGCCAATTCACTGAAGAAGGGCACCTCGTCTGCATCACTATCTTCATTGTGAAGCAATGGGTGATATTTATCAGCTGAAAGGCTGGGAGACATAAGAGAGTTTTAACTCCCATTGGCATTGCTGCTTGGGATACTTTGTAAAATAAATTCTTTAGTGGTCCCTGAACCTAGAAGTTTATTTCCTGTGAGTCATTGCATCAATTCTGTGAATCTCAAATAAAGTCAGTCAATGTGACTGGGTACTCGACCCACCACTAGGATGGCATCTCCTCCTGGCCTGTTTGGGGATTATCTTTGCAAGGTCAATGCTCTTCCCATGGTTTCATGCCGTCTCTCTGCCTCTATCTGCAGCCCCTGTCTCACTGCTTGAGCTGCTGCTGCCTCTTCATGACTTGGCCCTCCGGCCAGGTCATTATATGCATTTCCCCTTTCTGGGGTATCAAAGTCTTTCTTCAGCAATCTTAGGCAGTATTCCCATTCACTGCCTCATTGCCACTTCCTCAGTCTTAGGCAGTCTTCCCACTCACCACCCCCTGGTGCCATCTCAGTGGCTGGTCGGGGAACCCAGACCAGCCCTCTTCTCTGTGTTTCAGCTCAGGGACCCTCTAGCCAGCAATCAAGGTCTATTCTAGAACTTACTGCCTTTCTCTGTGCCCTTTGGTACTCCTTCCTCCCAGAGAGTAACTGTAGCATACCTGTAAAAGCAGTAAAGAGTCCTGTGGCACCTTATAGACTAACAGTGCCGCTTTTACAGATCCAGACTAACATAGCTACCCCTCTGAAGCTTGTAGCATACCTGTCTCTGCAGCCTCCAGATACTCCTACTTTCTCTGAGGGAGTGACTGCACACTTCCTAGCAGCCCCCTCTACTTCTAATTTCCTGTCCAGCTCCTTCCTCCCCAGTTCCCTCCCTGAGTCAGGGGATTGCTTAGCCACCTGCTTCCTCTCAGCTGTAGCTTCCCAGGCTAATTAGCTCCCCTCTCACTATACATTAACCCTCTCATAGCCAGTGTGGGTGAATACCCCATCACAGTCAGACTCAGCTTTGATGAATGAAGTCATTAAGCAACCTTGTTAAAAAAGCAAAACAAACAAAAAACCAAACCAAAACAACAAAGGTTGTCCCAAGGTGATATGATTAAAAACTGTTTTCCGATGCCTGGCTTGAAAACAATGAAAATGATAATGTAGAAGACACACTCAGAAAAACAGCACCGCAAAATTAACTAGTGGTGCCTGTTATGAGCTCTTCTGCCAGATAATAAAATAAATCTCTCTTCCAGATGCATTTGAAAAGTTCCGTCCTGGTTCCAAACTCTGACTATGCATTTGCTCCACACTGACTCTCTCGAGCTCATACTTATTTGACTTATTGAATCAGTTAATATGATGCTGACTATGACTTTGCATTTAGTATAGAGACAAGTTGTGTCCATTCTATATCAGCTAGTCATCATTATTAAACTAGTCCCAGCACGATGTGTACTTGTCTGCACTGATTAAAAAGTTGTGGTCAATATCTTATTACTCAACTCAGCTCTTCATTGTCATATTCTAAGATAACATTTTGTAATGAAAATATGACTCAAGAGATCCTGGAATAAAGGTTAAATTTCCTTACTAGACTTGTTTCAGTCACAAGAGACTCATTCCCTGTACCTCAGTTCAAAACTTAATGTAAGAAGAGCCTAAGTCAGAGGGTGAGCTAAAGTAATAGCCTTTCAGATAGAGAACTGAATTAGAATTATTGCTCAGAAGTCATTATGGGTATGTCTGCACAGCACAGAATCAGGTTCAAGCCTAAGCCCCATTTCCATCCATCGAAATTAGTCTGATATAGGCCAGAGTCCTGTTGTGACACGGGTCAGAGCCCAGGCATTTTGCAGTGTGGATCACCAGACTTGGGTCTGGAGAGTCTACCATCAGTATTCCACAATGAGTTGCGTGTGTTTCATCCAAGGCCCTACAGCCTAGACTAAAAGTGACGGTGGAAGTCAGCATGGAGGTGATAACATGCGGAAATCTTGCAAAGTATTTAGTTACACTATGTCTATGGAATCTCTAATATTATTAGACCCTCATTTCATGTTCTCAAAAATCATTCACACTTATTAAAAAAATCAAAATTAAACAGAATGCTGAAATTGCCTCCTAAAAACAGCATGGCCCTCAAAATACTGAAAGTATAAGCAACAGAAATTGTTGAAGTCAGAAGAAAAAATAGGGACAATTCTTTCAATTACTCTGTTAACAAGAATTATACATCTACTGTATCAGAGCACTCCAGCATCATGACTAGTGGAAAAATTGCTTGTTAATCACATAGGAATGACTGACTTTCCAATTCAGTTGCCCCACAGCTTCTACTGACTAGAAAAAAATTCTACTTCAAATCACTGAATACACTTTATAATAGTAGTAATTCCTTCAAAAATCTATCATTGCTGCACTTAATGACTGCTTTGCTGGAGCATTAAAGGATTTCAACATCACATTGGTCCATTAGCTGTCAAATCAGTCACCAGCTGTTGGCAGGGGACCATCCTGTAATGATCACTGGTTAACCCTTTCATTGAAGAGGTCAGCATTGTAAAGAAATGTATATCTTAACAACAACAAATTGAGTGTACACATTTAAGATTCAAGATTGTACAAATAGCAGTGTTACTATTGTGTCACTGTCAAATTCTATACACTCACACAGGTGCGTAATGCTTTTTCACTAAGGAGTAAACTGTTTTTTTTTAATTATCTCTAAGTACAAATGAAAAGGGTACATGTGTTTTGGTGCCTACTCATGTAAATGTTCTGACCATTCTGCAAGCTTCAGTGAGACTGAAGAAGTTGTTGAACTGGTTGATGAAGAAAGAAGGAGATTCATCAATTGTAGGTAAATCTCACACCTTTGTTTTCTTCTCTTTTTGTGGTAAACCAGTAGGTACCAGAAAAACAACGAGGAGTCCAGTGGCACCTTAATGAGTAACAGATTTATTTGGGCATAAGCTTTTGTGAGTAAAAAACCCCACTTCTTCAGATCATGGAGTGAAAATTATAGATACAAGTATAAATATACTGGTACATGAAGAGAAGGGAGGTATCAGGACATAGACTCCCCTACACCAAACATCTCATTGAAGGTGATGGTATATGCTCCTCTAGCTCTCTTGTTTCACAAGGAATTTAAACAGATCGGTACAGTGATTTGAATTATGATCCCACTCTGACATCTGACAAACCCTGTGTGAATCTACTTCCTGCGGAAATACAGGCTAGGTCTGTACCCTACTATAATTAACCTTGACATGAGGAAAAAAACCTTCTTTAAATTAATAATTTCTCAACCAGAGTCTAGTGTGTTCTCAGTAGTAAACAGCAAACAAAAGCTTCCCTTCTTCTGAGGAATACCAGAAATTAGAAGAGAGAGAGAGTGAGTGTGTGTGTGTAGGACAAGAACATTTGGTTCACATAATGCTGTGGTATATTCGTGGGTGTTTTGGGCAGAAAGGAAAATTGGAATGGAATATTTAGTTCAGTGACAAACATGGCTAATTTACTACTGATTATTTTTAATGCCCTATTTTTTAAAATGCAAAATAAAGAGACAGAAGCAGCCAGATTACTAGACTGATGACATATATGAATAGTTCTAGACCTGGAGCATCAAAACTTCCCCCAGAGACACAGGATATCACAGTCAGACATATAGGGAACAATTGGATGTTGGTACAACTCTTTTATGCTACAAATTATTTTTTTAAGTGTGTACATCCCAAAACTGCATAAAACCCCAGAAAAGATGCAGAACATAACCAAAATGAGCTGTGGAAATATGTTGTTCTCAGTGTGTCTAGCCACAGTTCTGATGTTTTTGTGTTTTCGTGTTGGAATCATCATTAAAATAGAGACCATCCAGGATTACGGTTGTCCAATTCACCAGAATTTGAAGTACATTCTGATATTTTTCATTGCTGTTTGCAATTTCCATGTAAAATACCAACTGGTACCAGAGTCCCACTGGGACGCTCCTTAGCCACACTTTCTTGGATATAGGCAGATGGGTATGCGTTATCTTATGTCTTTGAGGGCAGAGTGAGCATTTTATTTTTAACAGCATTTTTCTGCAATCATCTAAAACAGTTGTAAAACTCATCACAATTTTTTTTAGATGTCCCAATGATATCCCAAATCTTTAGATGTCCCAAACCATAGTTTCCCTGAGTGAGACTATTCCATAGCAAAAGAGATCTTATTGGCTAGATATTTTTCTTGATGTGAAATGTCCTCTCTGTGTTGTGTTCAGCACAGCCAAACTTTCTCCTGAGATGGACAGTGCTGATCATCTGTCATTTGCATTCACTGGTTAAGACTGAAAGTGCACATTCCTGTTGCAGTCACTGCTAGCACTCTCATTACAGACTCTCCTTCAGCCCTGCTAACATGGGGGCTTTCATGACGGTATAAATGTAACTCTGGAGGACTGTAGTTTCCATGTGACATATCCCAGAGGATTAGGGAATGAAGGTGAAAAATGTGTTTAAAAAGAGATAGAAAGAGGTGATGGTCTCATTACATCCACAACCTCTATTATTTCATTATCATCACTTCAGAAGCAGGACCTCAAGAAATTACACATATTATGGTAATTCCACAGTAATTATCTCAAAGTGTCTTAAGAACTGTCAGTGGTTCTTAAGGGAATACAATCATCTTATCTTGAATTGCTAAGCAAGAATCTCTTATTGTCTATGAATAAACATAACAATTTATGACATAGTATTAATTTGGGGCATAAACACAAGCAATAAATGTAATAATGAGAGAAAAATGTTTTATTTATTATTTACATCATTTGCACTCCATTAGCTCCTTCTACCTTAGGTTCACAAAGTACTTTACAATCAATTAATTTAACTTCACAAGACTGCTGTGAAGTAGAGAAGTAATGAAGTGTTAAAGTGAAACTGGTGCATAAAGATTAAAACCTATGTTTATAAAGGTGTCCATTAATTTTGGATGCTTCATTTGGGACACAAAGGACCTAATTTTCAGAGGGGCTGACTTCAGCTGGAGTTGTAAATGCTCAGCCCCTTGGCTTTGTCTCTTGTTGGCCAACTAAAACCTGTGACACCCAAAAATAGTGAACACTTTTGAAAATTCAGGGCAAGGTGATCAACCTAAGGTGATGTAAGAAGTTTGTAGCAGAGATAAGAAAAGAACCCAAGGCCACAATGTTCAAACCTAAGTGGCCTTAAGTTAGGTTCCTAAATATGTAAGTAAAAGTGGCCTGATTTTCAGAGATGCTGAGCACCTACAAATCCCATTTGATTTAAAGAGACCTAGAGGTGCTAAATAATTTTGAATATTAGGCCACTTATGATTATTTTCTTAAATATATACTTTGGAGCCTAACTTTTAGGTACCTATGGTTTGAAACCCTGGGCCCAGGTCCCCTAAGTTAATTACATTCCTAGCCACTTTTATTTTAGCCCACACTGATATTTTGGCATATTTCATTCCACATCTCCCTACAATAGTTCACAAAACTACAGCTATATGTTATCTTTGATCCATAGCTGATCATTTATAGAAATACCAGGAGCTCCACTCTGATATGAAATAAGTTTATGACCCTGACATCATAACATGGCATTCTCTACTGGCTGTTGACTATTTTCTGGCCTCTTGACATTTATCTGTTGTTGAACTGGCTGATACAGCCTATCACAATGGAGATATGACTTTGTGACTCCACCCAAGAGACTGACACAAAATTCCTAGGACTTTTTTGTAGCTTAGCAAATGTCAGAGAACACTGAGTAATCTCAATTGGGAAGTCCAGTAACTGATAGGAAAGGTCAGGCTTCAACCATGCTGGATGTACTACCACCAATATCAGAAGAAAGAAAGTAAAGTTCATCCTCTCTTTTTCAGTAGGCTTCGAATGAGACTATGCAGTTTGTTCTTTAGGAAAAACCATTTTTTCCCCAAACACAGAGCCTTTAATAGCCATCTCAACTACTTAATTCCTAATTAGTTTACCTTCATTTTCAACTAAACTTTGCTAGAAGTAATAAGGCTTATTACAGGAATCATAACCTTAATCCTGGCTTCTTATCACTCAATATACCACTCAAGTAGAAGGTGCAAGAAGCAATTTCCCCATAAAGGCACAAGGGAAGGATCCTTTCAGAGCACTTAAGAAACTGCTAGGAAGTTAGGATGGCTAACATGCCAACTCATGTACCAGTGGGTGGCATGGTCTATGATACAGAGGACGCATTCCTTGCTCCTAGTAAGCTAGCACATAAGCTATCATCAGTATCAAAAAGTAACCAGCAGCAATAAGAAAGTACAGGTTGACCTGCTGAGCGGAGCAGTAACATTCTTCCTTGTTGCTTTTTGTGTGCAATGGAAGAACGTCTCAAGTGCCAGCCATATGGCTAATCACCCCTATCTCCTTTCAGCTCCCAGGGCACTAGGTTAGAATCTGACTATATATATGTTTTATTATGCAGACATTTCTGGGGTGGAAAATGGCAGCAGTAGAACTACACATCTTAATAATAACACTTAGCACTTATACAGTTTCTATTTAACACCCATAGAAGGATCTATAATTGTAAATATATGATCTTCCTTTAAATTTATTTATTTTATTACCCTTCTCAACAATACTGTGAGTTAGGGAAGTATAATTATTCCTAATTTATGGATGAGGCACAGATCTGTTAGAGATTTGACCAAGGCCAAACAGCATATTGGTTGGCAGAGCCAAGATTAAAACTCAGGCCTTACTGGCTACCAAAGTCCTGCTTAATCCTCTAGAACATGCTGCTTCTCTAATGCAAGGGAGAGAAGAAGCATACCATATGTGAAATTGGAGGAGGAATTTAAGTAATCAGAATGTAACATTTATTCAAATGGTAATAGTTTACTCAAAGACAGTTTTGATCAAGGATTAGTCTCCATGATGGATCACAATAGACTGATTCTAATGGAAATAAATAAAAAAACATGAAAGATACAATTTTGGGGAGTTTTTCCTATTTAGAAGTCCTGCTATAAAGGATAATGAGAATCATAATTCAGGCTGAAGATAAAATATTACACACAGTAGCATTGCTTTTACATTTGTATGTATGTTGTGCACTTATTTAGCATTGTATGTAAGGCAAACTGAAGGAAAGTGATTTATTCATATCCTTGAAGGGTACTATGGATTTTAAGCATCTAGAAAGAAGTTCCTTTGAAATTCAAATACACTAAAAATAATATGTTGTGATGTAGTACTAGATTGACTCTCAGCATTTGAGGATTGGGGGAATAGAGTTTTAAAGTTGTTTCAAACATTAAACTAAATTATCCCTTTCACTTTATTTTCTACTCTTTCTCCCTAGAAGGATGAATTCAGGTAATACATTATCGGTTCTCAATAGAGGCATCCGAGTATATGAATTATAGCTCTAATATCCTTTATGAACTATAGTAATCTGCTGAGATACATTACTTTAATTATTATCTATTCCATATACTAGAACTGACTCCCTCCGACAGTGGAAAGGAAAGAGGTCTGTTCCTCATTTTTTGGGATGAGAAGGCTTTAAGGGTCAGACCTCCTTTCATCAACACGGCTTTTATAATGTAATTCCACTGACTTCTATGGAATTACTTTTGATGTACACCTGGGTAAACAACAGGAGAATATGGCCCTAGATCTTTTTCCATGGAATTGGGTGCAAATGGAACCAGAATATTTTAAGAATATGCCAATTTTTCAATCAACACTATAAGCCAAATGAATGACTTGTATAAATTGGAGCAACTCCACTGATTTCAAAGGAGCTGTGCTACTTTACATATGCAAAGAATTTAACTTGGGGGGTGGGTGTTAGTATAAATGCTTAATGTTTCTGCCTATGTTAAATCTAAGGAAACTATGTATTCTATTCACTTATCTCTCATGCCAGGACTTTAGAGGGGAAGGGAGTCCTATAGAGTAACTGCTGATTGCTTTGTCTCCTTTTCCATTTCACAGACTTCCAATGCCTATAGTCATTCTTGTCACTTGGCAGGAATGTGAACCCAATAAGGACTGGAAGAGTGACTGGTAGAGACATACAATTCAAATGAGCCCTTCAACTTGTTTGGTAACCCTGACTCAAATGAGCTGCTTCTTATAGGTGTAGACTGCAAATATACTCCACTTGCATCTGTAATATACCTTCTTTAGCTCCAGGGCAGCTGCAGACAATTTATGTCATATTCTTACTACTGCAAAATAGGTGAAAATGACTGAAATCCCTTGACTAAATGTTTCCAGTGCAGAAACTTACAGAAAAAACAAATAACCTGTAGCTTTTTCAGAGATCACTCACACCCTGCAAATAAGGCACTACTTAAAACAGCTCCTGTTAAATAGTTGAGGAGTTAGAGATTATTCAGCACATCTACCTTCAAGTTTGTTTCTTTTTATTAATATGTTTTAATGGAGATTAATTCTCTGATTTTTGGCATTTTTTCTAATTATGTCCTGAATTACTATCAACCTGCTCAGTTTTCTGGAAAAAAAAAGTGTGGTATAAACATTTGCAGTATAATTAAGAAATATGGGTAATATACTTACATTAGCTTGGACATAACTTTTAGTGAAAATAACAGTATTTTACCTAGAAACTATAGCTTTAACCTGTCAACACTGAGAAGCTAAGCAAAAAATTAATGTCTGTGGAAATGGTTCAAACCGATATACAAAAGTTTAGGTAGGATGCAGAGTGTGTCAAAAAGCCTACAAGATGAAAATTTACAGTTTTCAGGACATTTTATATGACACACGTACTAAACATTTGAAGATTATTAATCCCACCTAAAAGAATAGTGTGAGATCAATCCAATATTGAGATCAAAGTGCTGTATGTGACTGGGACATAACTAAAGCCCAGATCCTGCACTGGATAGCATGGGCTCAAAGGCCCACCAACTTCAGTGCTCTCAGTTGCAGTATCAGGACCTAAGTCTTTCTGTAAATGTAAGGTATGGGATTCATCATATCTTGGCCCAGTGATGTAGAACAGCAGAGCCTTTTGCCACCTCTTACCTTCTGACCACTAGAGAAGCTGTTAGTGGGAGTTCAAGATCCACAGATGGGGAATGTGTTGGCTGGGGAAAGTCCTGTCAGCACAGGTCCATACAGAACTTTAAAAATCACCCTTCTGTCTAAAAATGCAGTACCTACCAACATTGCAGTTAGCATCTAGGATTACTATAACTGAAAGATTACAGAAAAAAATGTCTCTATTTGCTTCTTGTATTTAATACTGAACTCTTCTGTAAAGCACTTTGAGGTCTATTGATGAAAAGTGATACATTATTATTACATTTCATGTTCATGCTATCCGTACAAAGAGAAATTTGAAGGCCAAGAAGAAGGATGCTTTGAACACCAGAAAAGGAAAGGGATATTCCAAATGCAGAAGAATATATTTTTTAACCTATGGCTCACTTTTATTTTTAAATAAACTTTGGGCTGATTATTTCCTAGTATGGTCATTTTCAACTCAAATTTCTTTTTCTAATAAAGTTATAAGCAAGTAAAACATGGAGGATGAAAAGGGGAAACTGTTTGAATTTACAGCATTCACTGCCAGTGGAAACTATTTTAAGGACGATGAGACTGCAACAACGCTAGTCTTACCTCTTTACAAAAATGCTTCTGTAAAATAGTATTTGCATGTAATAGCAGTTTTCACCTTTAAAGTGCTTTAAAAACATTATTTTGGAATTGGAAATATTCACCGGTTTGAAGAAGCACCCCCTCCTGCCAAAAACTTCTAACATTATAGTGAATATACCTGACAACAGCAAGTAGCAAAGCTCCCCAGCACAAAACAATTGGGACTGTGAAAATGTAATTCATGTGTCCAGCCTCTCTTACATTAATATAAATGAACATTAAAATAAACATGTGTACCATAAAGATACTTCAGAAAAACCCAACAAGGCAGGTCTCAATATCCCCACGTGAAAAACGAGGCAGAGAGATTAAGTGACTTGCCCAAGCTACAGACAGAGTCAGTTCCAGACCTAGGATTGGAACTCAAACTCATGACTTCAAGTTCCTTGCTTGGACCATCATACCACACATCTTTCTTTATATAGCAAACTGAATATATCAGTGTTGAAGCATCTCTGCATAACCAAACCGCAAAATTAATGCCACCATTTTTTGGCTGAAGGGCATTCATTAGCAAGAACATCAACATTTATAGAGTTACATTTTATTCCTCTACAGGAATAAGTAATTATGCAATTACCTTGCCAATTAAATTGCCTAAATGTCCAGATTATAATAGCATTCATTAGTTACTAAAATTGAACCTGCAAACAGTGTATCACAAATATGGCTGGGAAACATTTATTTGATTTGATTTAATTATTAATACATTATGGTATATTGTAAGTTGCCTTACAAAATTCTACTTGTTAAGTGTTACTTTTTTTCTTTCGGACAGGCATGCAAAATATCATTAGTTGTGTTTTTTCTTAACTATCAGTCACCAAGGTAAAGGGCTGTCAAATCAGTTTTGCTATTGGGATGGTAAACTTCCTTGATTACTTTGGAAAACTGGGTGTAAATAATTTAAATAGAACTGGGTACAAAATTTCTAGGGCTCCTCTGTATAAAAGGCAGAATTTTTATTCTTCTCTTACAATCGTCTGGTTTAAACCAAGTTGAAGACAATTATCTGTAATTCAATCTGCTACACAATGTGGTGCCATCTATAGGTAAAACTAACAGGAAGGTATAAATCTGGAATAGTTTATTGAACTATGGAATATTAGCAGAGCCATTTGAAGAAGCTTACATCCAACTTTCACTATGTGGAGTCACTTCTTTTGTTTTTTTGCTTTTGCAAATAAAAATCACCAAATTAAATCAAAAGGATAGAGAATTAAAAAGAAATAAATCTAGTTTCTGGCATGAGTTACTAGAGAGCGAAATGATTCCATGTTTAGAAATTTTCACTTGTACTTGTCCAAAATCTCCTGTGTGGAACTTAAACTGGAAAGATACCACCCTTCCCCCCTGATAAAAACAATGTATTCCTTTTCCCTAAAGCAACATGTGTCTCTGGATCAGGAAAGGGACACGTGATCAGAGACAAAGCCCACAGGGAGTACGTCCACACACGAAGGCTGGTTTATTAAACAGAGGATTTCTCATTTGACTGCTATCATTCCTCTGGCCTTCTGTTGCTTGCAGCAAAACAACAACTAAAAATTGCTTAAAACAGAAAGCAAACACCTATTCACTATTTGAAAAAGATCAACAACCTCTCAGCTGCTGGAAACTCATGACATTTGTCAAGAGCTGATTCATTATACTGTGGTGATCACATCTGGAATTGAACTGCTGTGAAGACTGACAGTGGTGACCCAAATAATTACAAAACAACCTGCCACATCTTGAACTGTCTACTTTCTAAAACTCAGACGGACATTTAGAACCTGTTTTTTCCCCACATTCCCAGTGTTTCCAGATGAATTGGCTGCCTGCTACAATTATCTAAAGGCCCTTCCTGAACATACTGCACAGAGGAGAGGGCCCAGATTGAACTTGGCTCCCAGATGATTGATTGTCTGTTTCATTTCTGTAGAGGAAATGGGAATGGAACTGTACATGGACTGTCACAATTAAACTAACACCTCTGTCATAATAACCTCTAGCAGGAGCACTTCATCTCAGTCATTCTGGAGACTCTGTAGTGTGCAGAGAGCCAATAGCTCAAGGAAAACACTTCTAAGCTTCTTTTAAAGCACAGGCAGGTTTTCAAATGTGTTTAACAGATTTGATTGTACAATGTCTGTCTTTGTAATTCCCAGTGTTATCTTTATTAATGATATCTCACCGCCTCCTCCTACTCTCCATATCCAACTCCAAAATCTACCCCCCCCCAAGTAACATGAGAAGTGCCAGCTGTGTGTTTAAAAAAAAAACACATTCCAAACTTTTACTCCCTGTTTAATGTACATATATTAAGTGAGGACACCTTTAACCAAAGAACAGGCATGGTACTTCTAAAAATAGCAGTGTAGGACTCCAAGACTCTCTCCACTTGCTGGTTCTACCCCAACGCTGCATGCCTACACTGCTATTTTTAGCCCTGCAGTACCTGAGACCTGGGTTCTGAGACTTGCAGCTCTGAGCCTTTTTTGCAGCTGTGTAGACATTCCCACAGGGACAGAGAGACATAGGCACTACAGCTCTTCCAACCCAGAGATGTGTCTGCCTGTTCCTTTACTGAATCTTAAATACTTACAATTATTTTCATGCACAGGATGCTTAAAGAAATAACACAGCCTTATTTTTTGTTATTAAATGCAATGGTCAGGCTAATTAAAGAAATTCCTAGGAAATCTGTTTTCTCTCAATGCAAGATACCTCAAGTGTCAACCGAAGATAGCACATCTTTGGCCATAAAACACTGTTCATTACACCAAGTGTGTTTACACAGACTTAGGATGTCCTGCTCAGAGTTGACAAGGAGTAATGAATAAGGGATGTTAATAGAAGCTGTAAAACTAAGTGGTAAAAATGGGCTTCTTTTAATCGCTTTTTTGTAAAGAAAAGCCTCAGTTTAAACGTTCACAATATCCCTGTTGAGTGTTTTTTAAATAAACATGCTAAAACCGTTAACTTTAAGGAAAACATGTACAGTTGGAAAATGTTTTGGTTCTGTCTAACTCATGTTTCTTCTTAACAGTGAAAACCTGGCAATTCCTTAAATGCTATAAGATGGTATAAGCCTCTTGATATGTGTATGTCAAATATTTAATATTTGCATGCAAATCTTCATATAATAACTTCCTGATAACCTTGTCATGTGAATAGTGAGATGGTATATGTACAGTCCTTCCCTGGAGGCTGCACCTGGATGGGGTGGGAAGGCTTGTGGGTTCCGATGATCCTGAGAGTTACGCCGGCAGGAATTTAACTCCTGGCATGGCCCCCGCAGCCAGAAAGGTCAAAGGATAGGGATCAGACAAAAAGCTGTCCATTGCTGGGGTAGACCAAACTCCTTAGTCCTGGTAGGCAGCTGGTCTAGGAGAAGGCATACTCTGTATTCAAACAAGGGGTCTCTGGCCTGCTTAACCAGTAATAGCCTATGGACTTTGGTGGAGCAGCTGCTGTCCACTCCAGTCTGCAGTGGTGTTAGCAAACAAGCTTTAGCTCTGCAGCAAAGCCCAGGCATAGGGCTGACACCTTGGTCTTCAATGGGCTCTGCACACAATTGTCCCAGTTGTCTCTCCTGCAACTTTTGTCAGCCACTTGTTGCAACCTTTTGTACCACCAGTCTAAATGGCCAACAAAGACGAGAGAGTGTGACTACTCATGTACAACCTAGAACCACTTTAAACTCTTTATGCAGGTCCATAGTCCTTATTCTTTGCTATATCTTCACTTGTTCTTGTCTTTGAAAGTCCTACAGTGATACCCAAGTGGCAATGGGACAGGAAGAGGATGCTGCTAGAGACCCTACTCACAAAGCTACATGCAGCTGGTGCAAGAGTGGTGGTCATTCTTTGTTGACTCAAAGTAATATCAGAATCTATATCCTTCTTGTGTGATAAAACAGCCCTCTTCAGGGGATAGTGCTGCTCTCCCCCATCCAGGGAAGGGGGAGAAAAGGATCCCTAAATGTTGCTACTCCATTATCAATGTACACGTATTTTGTGCCTAGCTAGTCATCAAATTGTGCAGTAAAAAGCAACATCACACACAAAGAACACTGAACGTTGCATTATGGAATGTCCACACTCTTTTCTGATGATGCTGGTGGGTTTGAAAGGCCCATCCAAAGAGAAGCTGCCAAAACCAACATTGATTGAAATTTGTCTCCCAGGCAAGTTCCATCTTGAACAGGTCAGTACTGGATACATGTTCTACTGAAAAGGCAAGTCCACAGAAGAGAAGCAACTATCATAGGTGGGCTTTGCTATTTGGGACACCTATTGCATGCACACTCGATTGTGTACCCAAAGAAATGAAGGATTACCGGATAGTCCTTCGCCTCAATTTGACAACTGCATATTATGTAACAGTCATTAGTGCATATGTATCCGTGATGACATATTGTGACAAAGTCAAAGAAAAATTCTACAACTTTGATCATGCCATAAAGTCAGCTCATCAGCATGTCACATTAATTGTCCAAGGCAACTTTCACACCAGAGCTGGTCGCAATCATGAAGGTTGGCCTAAAGTAATTGGTAAGCATGGTGTGGGGAAAGAGAATTGAAATGGCACACTACTCCTCACAGAGTGAATGGAGAACCAATTAGTTATCACAAACACAATATTTCAACAAGCAACAAAGCACAAAACAATGTGAATGCCTCCCACCTCTGGCCTTTGGCTTTTAATTAAGTATGTCATTGTACACCAATATGACCATCAAGAAGTCAAAATCACCCATGCAATGTGGGGTGCATGCATGTGATCTGATCATCAGGTCATGAGATAAAAATGATCCTCCAATTAAAAGAGCACAGAAGTTGTCAATTTTGAATACCGAAGCTCAATGTGCATGCATTGAAATCTGAGCTCACATGTGTAAGGCTTGTTAAACTTGATGAAGTTCTCAACACACTTTTTTAGTCGTCTACAATAAACACTGACTCTGCCTTGTCATCTTTTAGAGAAACAGTGTTCAATGCTTCTTAAAAAGTCCTTGGTTTTGTAAAGAGGAAGCACCAGGACATGATGAGATAAAGCAACTCCTATCCATTCACGCTCTTCATATGTTATGGTTAAAGGATTAAAACTAATCTATTAAAAAGAAGGCTTATTCACATACCTAAGTTTTGCCACATGAAATATACCTGGTGGAAAATGAAAGCAAAGCAGCTTCAATCAATCAGTGGCAGACCAAAAAGACTCCAAATGTTTTTTTCATAAGCTGAAGACTGTGTACAGCTTGCAATCTACCCGGAATGCAGATGAGTTGCTACTGGTGAGCCATCATGGATAAATTCTGAAAATATGGCAGAACATTTTTAATAAGAGTCTGAACAGCCCTTCCACCATGTCAGCATCAGTGCTGGATGATCTTGTACAACTTCCAATTCAAGACCAACTCTCAATTCCACTGAACATATCTGAAGTATGTAAAGATGTCAAGCAAATATAAAACAGCAACACAGTTGGTTCAGATGGTATTCCTGTGATTTTCTTTAAATGTGGGGGCTGTGAGCTGCTCAGGAAACTCACTGGTCTTTATTTAAGACCTTAACTTGATTTACTTGGGTACAGGAGGCTGTGCCCCAGGAACTTAAAGATGCCAACATAATTCCCCTTCACAAGAGGAAAGGCAATTACGCTTCTTGCGATAATCAGCACGGTATCTCATTTCTTGACACTGCAGGAAAGATACAGGCCTGAGTCATGATCAATTAGCTGATTTATCAATTTGAAAAAAAGATAGTGCCTGAAAGCCAATATGGCTTCCATCCCGGGCATGGTACTTCTAGACATAATCTTTGCACTCCAGCAAATTCAGAAGTTGTGAGAAGAATCAAGCCCTATATGTACTTCTTGTCAGACTTTTGATTCTGTAAATCAAGACGGCCTGTGAAAAGTCCTGCACAAGTTCAGTTGCCCCAATAAGTTTGTCAACATTATTGAATCTTTTCATGCAGCAATGCAGGTTCATGTCCTTGACCATGGCTGCTTCTTATCTTCCTTTGTTGTCAATGGAATAAAACAAGGCTGTGTTCTTGTTCCAACAATACTTAGAATCATGTTTGTAACTGTTCTAATAGAAGCATTCAGAGATATTAATTGTGGCATTTGTATGCAGTACTATATGGATGGAGGTATCCTGAATCTTCATCATGTGCATGCCAAGACAAATGTTATGAAGACAATTATTTGTGAATTATTGTTTGCTGAAAACTCTGCTTTATTGGCCCATAATTTCAGGAACATGCAATTGCTCACTGACTGCTTTGTGTATACAGCAATTTTTTTTGGCCTAACATCAGCCTAAGGAAGCCACAAGACATGGTCTAACCTCAGCTGGGAAGTACTTCAACTACTCCAGTTGTGTCTAGTGATGATGTACCTCTCAAGCTTGTTGACAAATTTTGCTACATAGGCAGTCTCATTTCACAAGATGAAGATATAACCATTGACTATGACACTATAAAGTAGATTGGTGCAGCCAATGATGCTTTTGGAAAATCTCAGCATTCTCTCTGGAACAAACAAGCTGTCAGACAGCAACAAAAAAAATAATTATGTTTACCGTGCAGTCATCATCAGCACATTCCTCTACAACTGTGGAGTATGTGGACTACTTACTGATGCCATGTAAAGTGCTTGGACAAATTCCACCTACAATGTCTATGACTAATAATGGGAATTAAACGGAAAGATTTGATTCTAAATTTGATTCCTTGAGTGCTGCAACATCAGAAGCACTAAAACAGTTAGGTGCAGACATGTGGTCTGTATGTCTCAGAACAGAATACCAAAGGCCATCTTCTAAAGAGAATTGCAGGCTGGAACTTGTTTTGGGGACAGACGAAGTGTACATTATGAAGAACTCTCAAGGCCATCCTCCAGTCTTGCAATGTTGACCTCAACACCTGGGAGCTCTTAGCCTGTGAAAAAATCTAATGGTGGTAGCTCTGCCACGTTGGACTGAAAGACTCAGAGAGCTCGCAGATTGCTGCGATTAAGGAGAGATGTGTAAGGCATAAAGCTAAAAGCAGCACATATTCATCTGCAATTGTCTTCACCTGTGGCACTTGCAATCTCATTTCAGGACCCATTGCTCATCTCAGGACCCATAATACATGACTGTAGCTTATCCATTGAACTTGATAAGAGACCCCCATCATCATATGTAAAATATAGCTACGTCATCTGTTGCTAAAATTGGTTACTAACATAAGAAGCCATTTAAGTATAAAATTAATATTAAATAAGAAATTAATTAGTCATCTCACAAAGCTTAAGTAGCTTCTTTACCAAACTTACAAAGACAAGAGTCACCTCTCCAAAAATGGTGAAGAAGAAAGGACAATAAATTCTTTAATTACTATTGAAGTTTAAAGACTCCCTTTAAGAATTATTCAATTGTAGGAAGACTATTTGAAGAACTGGAAAGCCATTATATAGGACATAAGCATAATCATTAGACTCATTTGAAGCAGAATTTAAACTTCTATTAAACTTGGATGAAACTAAGAGGATATCTGAGAAAACTGAATTCATAAAGGAAAGGGTTAAAACTCTAAACTTTAAAGATGCTGAGAAATTCCCACTGCAAGAACAAAGATAATTAGAATTCTGCTGCATATATTAACAGATTGCATATTAATGAGCTAAAGATACTCTTAAGACCAACCCATGAAGGCATTGAGCAAATGAAAGGATGACAACAGCTGATATTTGAATCTAATCCGGCTCTAGAAGAGGTGTATTCTTGCTCCTTCAGTGAAGTTATGAAAAGAGAGGGATACAAAATCTGCCTTGAGAAAACAAACCAACAGCACACTCTACTCCTCTTTCTCTTTGCTTCAACAAGCACATCTCATCTCACACCTTAATGCCAGCACCTCAACAACAGGAAAGAACAATGAAGCAATAACTTTCCAATTCAGATTTGTTTTTGCAATATGCCATGAGACTACAACATGCATTGGCAAGATAGAATTTGCTAAAGCACTGCCAAAGGAATTAGATTTACAATTTTCTCGTAATGATTTTAATGTGATATTGAAATGCTCTTATAATTGAAGGTATTAACAACTTCTCCTGTTAAACACTAGATTGTTTAGAGAATGTGTTTCTGGAGAAGACACAAGCTAATCTGATGAAAATAAGAGAAATAGTCTTTAATTTGGAATTTAAGATTCATAATATTCATTAATTTGCTTGTCTCAATATCACACTTAGAATAGTTCTTTTAAGTAATTAAGTTAAGTACTTTATTTGCTTTCAGAGCACACAAGTTATGATTGCTCATTTTGTCCATTTACAAACTGATTATATTATGCAGGATCAAGTGAACAGGATTCACCTACCCTTAAATGAAAGTCCTTTGCCCATCTATAAACTGTTGCCTTTATCTATGATAGATTGAGACAGGACTCATTACTGATTTGGGGAACAGTATACTCTGGCTGTAGTTTATCTAGATAAGTGTGTCACCTCCAGGGTAGACTCATTCTTAAGGTATAATTTCTGTTAAAAGCTTTCCATGGAGAGAGACTAAGAACAGACTGGAATGAAATAAGAGGAAGTTACTCACCTTGCAGTAGCTGAAGTTCTTCAAGATGTGTCCCCCTGTGGGTGCTCCAATCTAGGTGTTGGTGTGTCCCGGCGCCATTGATCAGAGATTTTCGGTAGCAGTGCCTGGTCGGGATGCAGGCATTCAGTTGGTATCTCCCGTCTCGCTGGAATCTTCCTGAGCGCCTGCGTCCCGCACCCCTTCAGTTCCTTCTCTACCATGGAGCGATTATATTAGTACTCTAAAGTAGAGGGGAGAAAGGTGGGGAGTGGAACACCCACAGGGACACACATCTCGAAGAACTTCAGTTACTGCAAGGTGAGTAACTTTCCCTTCTTCTTCGAGTGCTGTCCCTGCCGGTGCTCCACTCTAAGTAAATGTGTCGCAGTACTCACTATGGTCGGTGGGACTTTGGAGATGCAGCAGTGAATACTGTAGAGTACTGTATGGCCTACTAAGTGCCTGCCATGGTATCTTGCATGATAGTATAGTGTTTGGCAAACGTGTGTTCAGATGACCATGTAGCCGCTCTACAGATGTCAGAAATGGGTATGTTATATAGGAAGGCAACAGATGTTGACATAGCTCGAGTGGAATGAGTTCTAATGCCTTCGGGTGGTTGAATATTTTGAATATAGTAAGAGGATCTGATGCAGTCAGAGATCCACTTGGACTGATGTTGTTTAGAGATAGCCATACCTTTCGATCTTTCGGTGATGGAGACAGAGTCGTGGAGATTTGCGAAATGGCTTAGTCCTGTCTAAGTAAAAGATGATTGTTCGCTTGACATCGAGAGTATGCAGGGATGCCTCATGTGGAGTCTTGTGAGGTTTGGGATAAAAAGTAGGCAAGTATATCGGTTGGTTAAGGTGGAAGATGGATACCACCTTAGGGAGAGATTTAGGATGTGGTCTCAGAGTGACTTTGTCTTTGGAGAAGATTGTGTAGGGAGGATGAGCCATGAGAGTGCTTATTTCACCTACTCTTCTTGCTGATGTTATTGCAACTAAGAAAGCATCTCATGTGTAGCCTGGCATACTGGACCACTAAGGTGGTGGCTGCCATGTGACCAAGGAGCTGTAGACAGATTCTTGCCTGTGTCCTGGGATGAATAGAGAGGGTGCATATGAGCTGTGTGATAGTGAGGAATCTGTGATATGGGACCGAAGCTCTGCTCTGGATTGAGTCGAGATGAGCTCCGATGAACTTGATCTGTTGTGTAGGTGTCAGGGTGGATTTTTGGATGTTTATTTGGAGGCCTAGGCTGTGAAAGAGGGAGATGGCGAAACGGGTAGCTTGAAGTGTCTCACCATAGGAGTTGCCTTTGATGAGGCAATTGTCCAGGTAGGGGAAAAGCGTGATCCCATGTTTGTGGAGGTGAGCCATGACCACAGCTAGAGTTTTGGAAAAGACTCTCAGCGCTGTGGAGAGACCAAAAGGAAGAGCTCTGTATTGAAAATGGTCATGACCGATTGCTAATCATAGGAAGCATCTATGAGCTGGATTAATTGATATATGAAAATAGCGTCCTGTATGTCGAGAGCTGTGAACCAGTCCCCTTGATCCAGTGCAGGAATTATTGTGCCCAGCGTGACCATCTTGAATTTTTGGATCCTCACAAATTTGTTCAGTCGGTGTAGATCTAGTATAGGCCTCCATCCCCCAGTCTTTTTCTGGGTCAGGAAGTAATGGGAGTAGAACCCTTTCCCTCAATGTTACATCGGCACAGGTTCCACTGCGCCTAGCTGGAGAAGGTGAGCCACTTCTACGTGAAGTAGGTGCTCGTGGGAGGGATCTCTGAAGAGGAACAGGGAAGGGGGAAGGGTAGGAGGATAGGATATGAATAGGATAGAGTAACCAGACTGAACTATTTCAAGGACCCAGCGATCCTGGGTAATACGCTGCCAGGCATATTAGAAACTCTGGAGGCGGTGGCCAAATGGGCAAGTAGGCTGTGGAATCAAGGGTTGGTCACGCAGACCCTCGACCAATGTTTCAAAATTGTTGTTTATTCCCAGATGGGTGGGAGGTGGTTGCTTGAGCTTGATTTTGTCTGCACTTAGGGGGTTTAGAGCAATTCCTATTTATATCATATGGTTTGGGTTGAGGCCGATAATGTTGTGTGCATGTCTTTGGTAAGATTGGTATCATTGTCTTCTGGGAAGAGATGGGTGAATACCTAGGGTGCGCAGTGTCTCTCTAGAATCTTTCATAGTGTGAAATAGTTCATCGGGTTTTTTGGAAAACAGCTTGTCTTTATCAAAGGGGAGGTCCTCCACTTTGGTCTGCAGATCTTTAGGGATGCCAGATGCAGAAAGCCATGAAGATCTACAGATAACCACAGCAGTAGCAGTAGTATGGGCTGCTGTGTCTGCTGCGTCTAAAGAGGTTTGTAGGGCCATTCTGGAAATCAATTGGCCCTTGCTCAGAATTGATTTAAAGTCCGCTCTCCGATCCTCTGGAACGTAGGAGTCAAATTCAGAAAGTTTATTGTAGTTAACAAAGTCGTAGATGGTGAGGATGCAAAGTAGTTTGCAATCCTGAATTGTAGAGTGGAGGACGTGTAAACCTTGCATCCCAAAACGTCAAGGCATTTAAGGTCCTTGTCTTGTGGGGTGTGCCGATATTGTGGCTGTTTCGTCCTTTGTGCGAGTGCATTCATGACAAGAGTTCGGTTGTGGTTGAGAAAATAGCAAGCAAGTCAGCAGGCTTAGCAGGACCATAGTATTTATGTTCAGCCTTTCTGCAAGTAGGTAATAAAGAAGCTGGAGTTTGCCAGAGTGTGTCAGCTGGTTCCAAGATTTATAGGGAGCGCGATCTTTGAGGTGCAGAGGGTTGAATGATTCTGAGGAGTTTGTGTTGTGTGTCCTGAACCTCTTCTAGGGCGATGTCTTGCCTGAGTGCCACCCTCTTGAAAAGCTCTTGAAATTGTTTACAGTCGTCCACGTTCTGTGGAGGTGGGGATGAGAGGGCTCCATCTGGAGCAGAATTAGGGAGAATTAGGGGTCGGTGAGTCAGGATATGGTTCGTAGCTCACGTTCTCAGGAGGGGGTTCAGGTACTCTAGAAGAGGATGGAGCTTGAGATCAAGGCACAGAAGCAGGTAGTGGTTTCATGGAAGAGGTCTGAGGATGAGTGGCAGGAGGATGTGGCCCAGGGTACCACTGAGGCCAAGACATATGGTAAGAGAACCCAGGTGCTGTTCACGGGAGGGCAAAGTAGGGAAACTGAGGCTGGTGGCTGAGGACCATAGCCTGAGGTGGAAGAGGGTCTGGTGGAGGAGGAGAGGCCGGTGGGGAGAACTCGCCTGCTGCTGTATATCGGGTTTGCTGTCAGTGAAGGTAGCCAGTTCAGGTGGTGAGAGTGGCTGTTCGAAGAGTGAGCCCGGTGTATCCAGGAGCGGAGAGTTTAGCTCAGGTGACACTGATAGGTCACATTCAGTGAGGAACTTTTGCTCCTGCTCCCTGGGCTGCACTGAGCCTGGACTGTGCTCTAGCGCATTCGCAGTTGAGAGAGAAAGTGTCAGCAGCGCTGCGGGTCTGTTAGAGGTGCCCTGCAGGGGGTCCGCTGCTGGTGCTGGGGCAGGAGGCAGGCTCGGTGCCGACATTCTTCCCGGCACCAGGGCAGAGTGCGCAGTCAGCACCGTGGCTATTTTTAGCACTGAGGCATTCGGTGCCGTGGAGACCTTCCCGGTAAGGGATGTCGGGTTCCTGCCTCTGTGGTCTGCGGGGGCCGCGGCTGAGGCACCTGCCTGTGGCTCTGTCAGCACAGAGGGCAAGGATCTCATGGGAGACCCTTTACCCTTGAGGGAGTCTCTCCCAGGAGACTGCTGTGCTTCTTGCCTCTGCTCCAGAGAGGGTGAAGCAACGCTCCCCACTGGTTCGGATCTGGCTGGGGAGCGTGTAGGAGAGGGTTTAACTTTCCCCGTCTCCGAAAGCGGCTGCAGGGATTTTTCCCATCAGAAGCATTTTAAGTCACAGGTCCCAGTCGCGCCAAGCCCTTGACTTGAGGCTCATACAGTGGAGGCACTTTGTAGCGATGTGGGTTTCCCCGAGGCACTTCACACAATGTGAGTGCCCATTGGACCGTGGCATGGAGTCCTGACAGGAAACACACTTTTTGAATCCTGAAGCCCCTGGCATTGTGAACTAGAAACTAGGGGAGTGTCTCAGCAGGAGACAAGCCTGAAGTGAAAAGGTTTTTTGTTTTTTTGTTTTTTTTAAACTAAGTAACTAACTTTGTAACTACACTAAAGGAAGGGAAACAACTGGGATGTAACTAATAACTATTTCTATAGTCTTTGATACTTTTTTCCTACAGAGACCAGGGAAGAAAAGTAGCACTGCCCCAAGTTCCTTCTTCAGCCGGGGATGGTTGAGAAGAAACTGAGGGGGGAGCGGGATGCAGACGCTCATGAAGATTCCAAAGAGACGGGAGATGCCAACTGAGTGCCTGCGTCCCGACCAGGCACTGCTACCGAAAATCTCTGATCAACGGCACCAGGACACACTGACACCTAGAGTGGAGCACCCACAGGGACAGCACTCGAAGAAGAACAGTTGTTTATGGTTTGTTTGTTTTTATTCTTTTCTGTCTTTCCATTTCTTTAAATAATTATTAACAATCACTATTTTATTGTGCTTACTTTACATGTCGCCTAAGGCATGGAAAGAGCGTCATGAGACTAAAACAGTGGGACTCAAGTCCCTGAATTGCCCTTAAGACAGACAAGTATGAAGATTTTGCCCACAATTTCTCGTTACTATAAATTTATGTAATTTGGGTGATAAAATTACTTGGTGCTCAACATCTTTAAAACACCCCTCTTTATCCCATAGATGGGAATAATTTGGACCCACCTGAGATACAGAGGTTACACTTAGGTAAGGAAATATGTATATAGGACTCTGTTGTGTAAACCCACTTTCCTAAATGCTGTGCTCCCTTGGCAATTAAAAGCTATTTTGTTTTGAAGGTGCTCTATTTTAGTTGCTTTAATCTGGCCAGAGGTCCCCAGAGAAAAGAGCTTATCGGTGCCAAACAGAGTTGGGCCTGTCAGGTTAAAACGTCCAGCAAATGGGGGCTGCAGTACAGAAATCCAGTTTAAGAGTGGTGGGACATGTCGTTCCACACAGGGAGAGGTGGAAAGGTAGCAAAACCTGTCTCCAAAGGAGTACATTCAAGAGAGATTAAAGCCGTCCAGATCACAGTTTGCCCTGTAACTGTGACAGCTGTAAAGTTATTGTTTTGTGTAACAAAACAAAAACACACTTGCTGTGCATAATTTCTGCACACCAGTTTCTTTGTAAGGTTGCTCAGTGTTCCTGTCACAACATTTGGTTTACTACTGCAAAAACTCAAAATGACAACCTCAATGTATGATAATCAAGCTGTCTCCTGTCTGCAGCATTCTGTGCAGCTCTGGTAAAATAAATTATTTTCTCTTTTCTGCTTATGATTTATGAAGTATATGGAACATTTCTTAGCTGAGTAACAAGGGTGGCCACATAGTTTGGAATGAAATAACTTTGACAATGTCAGCTCAGTCTCTAGTGTACAATAATCTTCACTATAATGTCATTACCTGGCATAATATTGACTCTGCTTGCTTAGCAATGACCAAGAATGAGCCATGACAGACACATTATTTTGCCTCGATAAATTGTGTGGACACTTCAAGACACATTCAACCACTTCCTGCTATCTGTAGTCTTTGATTTATGGATCAATATTTCTCATAAGGCCCAATTAGAGACCAAGGGTGAAATTCTGGCCCCAGTGAAGTCAATGACAAAACTTCCTTTGACTTCCATGGTGCCAGGATTCTACCCCAAAAGTCAGCACTAATTGGTGATGAGACGGACTGACAACATCCTGCACTAACAAACCTTATGGAAGTAAGATTCGCTTTACTGATTTAAGATAAGCCTTATTGAATTATGTTTTACACATTTGCGATCCATTGCATTAAAATGCAAAGATTTATGTACTATTGTGGAATTGTATGGAACTTCTTTAGCAGGAAGACAGGATTAATGTGATCTCTGGGAGATATGAGGACTTTTTGGAACAATGTGTGTAAAAGAGATTTCCTAGGAAATACCTGATGGTGAGGACAGTGCAAATGACCCACTCTGAATCCAACCTTTAGAAGCTATGCTTTGCAGAGAGAAGCTAATTGTCTGCTAAATACTGGCTACTGGAAATTCCAGATCAAAGACCCCTCAGCTGTACAAAGGGTGAACCAAAACATGTTATGAGTAAAGATTCAGGACTTGACTCATGGTTTACAAAGTAATATGAAACCCAGAAATCAAGTATGTGTCACAGCTTTATGAGCCATGCTGAAATGTTGCTCTGCCCTTTACTCAACATAAAGGAGGGCTCATTTGTGATCTTAACTCCATTATGGTACTTAGAAGGAGCACATTCACAGAGAAATACCAAAGTGTATAATTAACATACCACATGTAAAAGGTTAATAGGAACCAGTTGTTGTTGTTCAGTTCATTTAATTACTTAACAGAAGTAATTTTAATAATATATAAAATATTTTTGCGTGTCATTCTCTTTCAGTCTTGAGTGGCAGACTCAACCAGCTTATTGAGTTTATTCCTGCTATGAACTTGGGACCAACCCTGTAGTCCTTACTCAATCAAAACTATTCACACCAGTCTAAAGGATCAGCTCTTGTTTATGTAATTCACCTTGTAATAGAAATTCACGTAACACTGAAAATTTACAAGGAACAGCATTAATCCCCATCAGACATTCTCATGGAAAAAAACACAACTGAGCAAAGATGATGCGTCTAGTGCTAAGTTCAGGAGAATTTTTGTGGCATGAAATCTGGTCATAAACTGTTACCTTCAGCTCTAGCTTCTCAAAGTTTCTACAATCCCACTAGTCTGTTAAAAGGGGAAGTACATTAGTAACTCACTGTGTAAACATCCATACCTTGACGATTGCCTCCTCTGCATGGTTTGTAAGGAAGCAGTAGTTTACCATACCAACAAACATGCTAACAGACATACTAACAGACATTTCTTTATGATGAATATATGAATACTTATATCTAAGGAGTGAGATTCTCAAATAAGGTGAAATCTGGTCTCACTCAACTCAATGGCAAAATTCTCATTGACTTCAGTAGGACCAGGACTTTACCCATAAATTCTCCTGGTCCTCCTGATCTGGCAGTCTATAGCACATTCCTAAAGAGAAGCTGTTCTTAATGCAGTTCCAATTTCTACCCCAAAAGATTATATTCTAGCTTTTGTTCCTCAAGTGTTACACACCTTTGTTTCTTTTTCTTTCTTTGACAAACAAGGCTACTTCTACTTCTTTTCTTTTTCACACCTGGTTGTTAAAAATAGCCAGCATTATTGTTTATTTCTAATCTTCCATCCATTTTCATGATGTCCAAGATATTCTCATTGTTCCCCCCAAGTCTTTCTATTCTATTTCTCTGCTTTCTTCATTCTGCTTATTATACTCATGCATACGTGTTTTGGGTTCTCTAGAGAGGTCAACATTTTCAAACCTGGCTACATAAAAGTAGGGTCATAAAATAATCCACATTTAGGCATCTAAATAACAGGACCCTTGTCTTCAAAGGTCCTGAGCACCTGCAACTCCTACAGGCATAAATTAGAGAGGTAGGTGCTCAGAACTTTTGAAATGTAGGCCTCTTTATTCAGCTGCACAAAACATGGGCTAATATGCTTAACTTTTTGGCACCCAGGGTTGAAAATTTTGGCCTCTCTCAGTCTCTGGCTGTTTTATATATTGGATTACCTCCATTGTAGCCAATAGAGTTACCTTGACATAAAGCCATTATAATGGATTGGAGAATCAGGTGTGGTCAAAATTATAGAAATGCACACATCACAATATGTGGGATTCTGAAAATAGATATGTGGTTATGATTTCCCTGTAATTATCTTCATTTATCATCACATTTGATTACTTCATCAGACCTTGGCTCGGTAATCCTCCGCTGTTAGTCTGACTACTTAATGTTCCAGAAGTCTCAGTAATTTTCAAATAGCATGTCTTCTTAAAAATAAAAAATAAATCCATCTCCACAAATGTCTCTCTTTACCCAAACTTGTAAAACTTCCCCACAGAATTGCACAGATATAGGTTGCAGAATGGGCAAATTCAGTTACAGAGAAGTGGCCAGTTCAGCATCTGATATCTTGACCACCATCAGCATTAATGCCTAATACTGCTAGAGAGGAAACAAGCATTTTCCTTTCCAAGCAATTATAAAGCTTTTGTTTCTAGCTCTGGAAAGTCCCAAGATATCAGACTTTAAAAGCACAACTCTCTGATATTGAGAAAAAAACATTGTGGATAATTTTTCAGAGGTTTCTGAAATGTGAGTTATAATTTTCCTTTCATCCGAGTCATATATTAAAACAATACCACTTTAAAAGTGGCAAGATTGTATTGTTTGAGCTTGCATCTTTGCTAAGTTGTCAAACTGCATAATTCTATTGGACATCCAGTGAAACATGCTATATTCAGAATCATATACATGCTGTAGAGCAATTTACCTTTTTGTACTTTTTATTGTCTGTTTCTTTATGACAAGCAGTAAAAAAAAATAATTCCAGAAAGTAACAAGGTTAAAAACAAACCAATCAACACTTTAAAAATTCAAACAATTCATAGCTTTTCTGTAAAAAGACAAATGATAGGATATAAAGGTTTGATTGATATTCATTCAGGATAACCAACCTAATCCCGAACTCTTGCTGATAAAACCTAAATACTATACCTGCATAAATGTATATACTCTATGCATGTATATAACAGCTATGTAAAATCAGTGATTTTTTTTCTGTTAAAATTTTTCATGAACATTTTTCCCATTTCATTTGGGCAAACTTCTGAAAACTAGGAAATACAGAGTTACGGTAAACACCCAACACCTGCCCCCGCCTCCCCGGAGTTGGCAATAGCCACTGGGAATTATCTTCATGCACTGCATCTGCATTCATTTTGTAAGGTGTAGCTGTAGTGGAGAAGGAATAAGTTAATGCAGTTTGGAAGAGTTACGGTTGTGATATAGGGAGATCCAGCAATTATTTTGAAGTGTCATAGATTAGTGACATTGATATGACTAGATATGGATCTAAGCTCCCCTATGTGTGTTACCAAAGGAAAGAGATACAGGTGTAATTTGGGTTGCAGTCTTTATCATTTCAATATAGAATTGTGTAGGTTATGTCAGCAGCAAGACACTTGGGTCTTCTTGCCATGGGTATTGTCACCCAGGAGATAGGACACGAGAGCAATCTATGGGTTTAATAACAGGTAGGGGAAAGAATAGGTTTAGGTGGTATCCTGTGAAGGGACTGTAAAAGGGTATGAAGTTGTTAAATTTTGTAAGTATGGTATTGTGTCAGGGGCGTAGGTTCAGTGTTTGAGCATAGGACAAGTGCAAGTAGCCCCTATCCATTAGAGTGAAAAGGCAGAGTGTGAGTGTGTGTTATGAGTATAATGAGGCATCACTCAAAGAGGCAGAGTTACAGTTGCATGGGCATTTACCTTACTCTTTCCTTGCTGATTTTCAAAAGTTGAGTTTTGTTGAATTCGACTCTCTGGAAGAGCATGAGCTACCACCTGGCAACTTTAACTCTGAGTTAACAAAGGATTTTGCCATTTAATTTCCTAGCTTTTTAAACAGAAAAAGAAGTGTTTGTTGGTAGGAGTTAGTGGTCATTTAGACAGTTGCAGTTGATATGCTACAGTGGCTAGGTAATAATCAAAAGATCTGGCTTTTACAAAGTGTTTTCCATCAGTAGTTCTCAAAGAACTTTACATCTTTATCCCCATTTTATAGTAGGAAACTGTGATACCGAGCAGTGAAGTGACTTGCCCAAGGTCCCCCAGAAGACTAGTGGCAGAGTTAGTCCCAGTCCAGTGGTCTTTCCACTAAGCCACACAATTGCTACGTATTCCTCAGAGCTCCTCCTCCCCCTGCCCTGTACATTTGGTTATACTGAAATGGAAATTACAGTCATGCTTTAAAATGTTTGCAACAGGTAGTAACTAACAGGGCTGGTGAGAGAAATTTTATCAATGGTGCAAGTCCCAAAACTCTGATAACTTCATTAAATGGTTGGTACTGTAATTTTAAACACATGAAAGAAGACGGGTGTCCCTCTCTCTCCTTCTCTACCCCTTGTCCCACCATTCCCCATAAGAGGTGCCCCCCCACAATATTTCCAGCCTCCCTCCCCTTCCTATCCCGCAATGCCATATTGTGCTGTGTAACTGTTCACTAACGGTACGTGGGACTGATTAGGTGACAAACTTTTTAAACATAAAAAAATACTGTGGTTTTGGGAGAAATATTTATTCATGCTAAAATCTGTGATACTTTGGGCATTCATGAACATTTTCACAAATACCAAACTGTTGCAAGAATACTAGTGAACAGTACAACTCCATGAACCTTACCCATCAATCAGAGAGAGAAATGAATGTCCCATTTATTTGTGGTAACATTTGCAAATCAAAGTTTTCCTATTTGGTTTGTTATATCTTTAAAAATTCAAAGGTTACATAAAGGGGCATGATGCCATTCATTTCAGTGGAGTTGTGCCCACTTAGATGAAGGAATAATTTTGCCCATTTGGTATAAACTATTTAGATAAGAACTATCATATAGGATTACAAAACAGCACGAGTTAGACAGCCAGTCATCTGAAAGTCATCTTTGTTCGTGGATAACAAAGAAGCAAATAACCCAATTGCAGTTAAAAACAGCATATGGATAATGCTGTTATGTTTTATTCTATGGTTATGTTATGTTTTATTCTAGTCATTTTATTTTATGACTATAACACCTAGAGGGTCCATCCAAGATCAGGGCCCTATGGTGGTAGACACTGTATGAACACAAAGTGAGAGACAGTAAGAGCTCACAATCTAAACAGACAAGGCAGACAAAGTTCGGGAGGGAGGCACTGTTGTTATCCTCAGTTTCTACAGACAAGGAACTAATGCACAGAGAAATTAAATGACCTTCCCGAGGTCACACAAGCAGTTTGTGGAAGATCTGGAACTGAACCCAATTCCTTTCAGACCCAGTCCATTGCCTTAAGCACAAGGCCAATCTTCCTCTCTCATATGTTTAGATAATAAAAGGTTTCAGTCACAAGTTGCATTTGTTTTCTGACTGCATGAATTGTATTTTACAAAGCTGTGGGTTGGTTAAAAGCTATAACAAAACTATGGAAAAATGTGGGCAACAAATATACTTAGTTGCTCCTATATTACGTCCTGCACTTTTCCTGTGCTTCAGTCCCTAACCCCTCCCTCAGTTGTCCCACTGTTCTCTATTTTACACTCTTAGTTTACTGGCAGCTCTTTCTGCTAGTTTCTCATCAGAATAAATAAGGAGGCTACAGCTATCTAAAGAAGAGAAACATATGATGAAAACATGAATAAAACCTACCAAGTTTATTATTAGATCATAGTATTTTTTTTGGTGAGAGGGTCAATGTTGGGAACAGAACAGAAAGAACAATAAAATAAGAGTGTCAAAGTAAAACAGAGTTAGGAGCAGTCTTGTGGTATGATCATAGGATTTACCTACAAGAAGAGACTATTGATCCATCAAAGCCTGGTGTCCAACTTCCAGGCCTGAAAGTGACCAATTTTGCTGACGATGGCATAAAAGTTTCTTTTCTCTGATCGGTTGTTCTGTGGGGATACTGCAGTTCAGGATTAAATTTGCCTAAAGTTGGTACATTGGCTCCTGGTGCTCCCATGGAGTGCATTTGCTGCCTCATTGTTAAGCAGGGCACCCAAGACTCCACACAAGGCAGGAAGGGTTAATGGATTACTGAAGGCCCAGTTAGTCCAAACTGAGACACCTGGAGCAGGAGAAGGACTGGGAAAAAAAAAAAAAAACATGAGCCCTGCTCAGGCAGAGAGAAAAAAGTGGAGCTCTCACTTCAGGAGAGAAGGCTGGCTAGAGCTAGAGACTGAGGAAGATTGGTGCCCAATGGATCTCCTGGAGGAATGGGAAGAGTTTAGGTTATTTCATACTTGTTTTGGACTTCTGAGTGCCCTGGAAAGGGTAGAACTGTAAGTGACCTTGCTGGAAAGCTAAGACTCACCTAGAAAGCACTGAAGGCTGCGTGGAGCAGTGGCACACCCCCTGGGAAACAGACAGTGAGTGGTGTCTGTCTATGGTCTGATCTAAGACTTGTCTGCACCTCTCTTTGGTGCAGAGGAGGTCTGGGCATTGGTTCTATATTCTTCCTGCCTCCTTTGCACAGGCTAGCACTGCTTGTACTGCAGAGTCCTTGACACTCTCTAAGTTCTTGGACTTCAAACGTACTGGAGTCACAAGGAGATGAGAGGCACCTCACACCCTGTACCACCCTTGCATATTCATGAACAATCTTTTCCTTAGTGAAGGGTTGGAGTGAAGAGGGTTGCTATTTGCTGTACAAGTTCAGGGAGACTCTCCCAGCATGCATAACTATAAGTGCTGTTTTATCTGTATCTCTCTTTAAACATCTTGCATCTTGTTAAGATATACCTTCTAGTTTGCTAACATAGGGTCTGACTTTCCCCTCAGTAGCATGAATTCAGTGGGATTATCACCATATAACCGAAGGCAGAATTGAGCTCATAGTACGGTAGAATAGGGTAATTCTGTTGCTTGGTATCAAGCAACACATTTCATGTATATAATATTAGAATCCTGCAGTACAACCTGATACAGCAATTCATCATTCAGATAGTAATCTATTTATTAATCTACTTTCCCTTAAAAACTTTCCAAAGTTAAACTATCTAGACTTCTTTGATGGTATGTGTACAAATCTATGCTAATGTGATGGCACACAGCAGCTCTGTGATGTTGGCAACTGTCCTCCAGAGACTAAAGTAAGACAAATAAGCTCATTTGGTCTGTGACAGCAGCACTGGACTTATGAGCCAGCACTTCAGTGAGGCAAAGTCAGCATATGTTAATCATGTACTATATCTAGTTTCCCTTTTCTCCCAAAATCAATTAATAAGCTCTGCAATGTTTACTTCCATACAGAGAAAACAAAAAGCCATTTATTTTAATGGGATTTTTTTCTATTTAAGTAAAGCCTCCTTTCTTAAGCCAGTGTTCTCAGATGATCTGTTGTTGAGGAATAAAACTGATTGCCACTAGTGGTTTATTCATAGAACCTCATGGCATGACATCATAAATAGAAATTGTTACCCTAGAGCCTGCTTTTCACAGCAGCTATCTTTAATGTCATATGCTCAAGTGGTTCATGAATAATTAATGCATAGAAATCTACTTCAGTGATGCAAAATAACCATTTTTTGGCCTTTGATTTTCAGTCTTGACACTGCTAAGGTTCAATGAAGAAAATACAAATGACTTCAGACCTCTGAAATTGGAAATGCATCTCCATTGTGAACATAACAGAGGGAAAACTTAAGATCTCTCAAGAACATCAGGATCCCACTGGTTTTCTAATGGATTTAACTGACTGAACAACTATTTCACTTATATTGTCTTTAACAATGGTGAAATTGGGGGGGAAAAAGGTGATGGTACTTTCCCAAGCTCCGCCCACAAAATAAGCTCCACCCATGTGAGTTGCCAAAATGAGATGCCTGCTCAGAGACAGTTGTGAAAATGTTCAAAACATGATTGTGCATGCTTTATGAACTCCAATGGTGAAAATTACCATGAAAGTAGAAATTATTCCTCGTATTTAGCTGAAAAGTTGTGTGTTTGTTTCAGTCACAGTGTGTTCTCCATTAGTAAAGCTAAAGACAGCCTTATTGTATGCTCAGAGTTGCACATGCACTTCAGGCAAAGGGACCTTCTCTATGTATTTTATGGGAGGTCTCCGAGGCTGCTATTACTATTATTCATTATTTGTATTACATTGTGCCTAGACACTAAAGAAAGGATCAGAGCAACATTGTACTAGGCAATGAATATAATATTGACATTGGTTTCAGAGTAGCAGCCGTGTTAGTCTGTATTCGCAAAAAGAAAAGGAGTACTTGTGGCACCTTAGAGACTAACAAATTTATTAGAGCATAAGCTTTCGTGAGCTACAGCTCACTTCATCGGATGCATTTGGTGGAAAAAACAGAGGAGAGATTTATATACACACACACAGAGAACATGAAACAATGGGTTTATCATACACACTGTAAGGAGAGTGATCACTTAAGATAAGCCATCACCAGCAGCAGGGGGGGGAAAGGAGGAAAACCTTTCATGGTGACAAGCAAGGTAGGCTAATTCCAGCAGTTAACAAGAATATCAGAGGGACAGTGGGGGGTGGGGTGGGGGGGGAGATATAACCGCATTTGCTCCAACCCCTCAGACAGAGACAAACACCTACAAGATCTCTATCATGCATTCCTACAACTACAATACCCACCTGCTGAAGTGAAGAAACAGATTGACAGAGCCAGAAGAGTACCCAGAAGTCACCTACTACAGGACAGGCCCAACAAAGAAAATAACAGAACGCCACTAGCCATCACCTTCAGCCCCCAACTAAAACCTCTCCAACGCATCATCAAGGATCTACAACCTATCCTGAAGGACGACCCATCACTCTCACAGATCTTGGGAGACAGGCCAGTCCTTGCTTACAGACAGCCCCCCAATCTGAAGCAAATACTCACCAGCAACCACACAACAGAACCACGAACCCAGGAACCTATCCTTGCAACAAAGCCCGTTGCCAACTCTGTCCATATATTTATTCAGGGAACACCATCATAGGGCCTAATCACATCAGCCACACTATCAGAGGCTCGTTCACCTGCGCATCTACCAATGTGATATATGCCATCATGTGCCAGCAATGCTCCTCTGCCATGTACATTGGCCAAACTGGACAGTCTCTACGTAAAAGAATGAATGGACACAAATCAGACGTCAAGAATTATAACATTCAAAAACCAGTTGGAGAACACTGCAATCTCTCTGGTCACTCGATCACAGACCTAAGAGTGGCTATACTTCAACAAAAAAGCTTCAAAAACAGACTCCAACGAGAGACTGCTGAATTGGAATTAATTTGCAAACTGGATACAATTAACTTAGGCTTGAATAGAGACTGGGAATGGATGAGTCATTACACAAAGTAAAACTATTTCCCCATGGTATTTCTCCCTCCCACCCCACCCCCCACTGTTCCTCTGACATTCTTGTTAACTGCTGGAATTAGCCTACCTTGCTTGTCACCATGAAAGGTTTTCCTCCTTTCCCCCCCCTGCTGCTGGTGATGGCTTATCTTAAGTGATCACTCTCCTTACAGTGTGTATGATAAACCCATTGTTTCATGTTCTCTGTGTGTGTGTATATAAATCTCTCCTCTGTTTTTTCCACCAAATGCATCCGATGAAGTGAGCTGTAGCTCACGAAAGCTTATGCTCTAATAAATTTGTTAGTCTCTAAGGTGCCACAAGTACTCCTTTTCTTTTTGCGAATACTGACATTGCATGATAAAATACAAAAGAAACTATTATTTTTAGCACAGAGCTGGGCCTAAAAAAGGAGCTCAGGTCTTAGAGATGTATGATTAGGAACTATGGCAACTTCAGTCAAAAGTCACTGTTTAAATTTGATTTTGAAGCTTAATGAAGTTAGAGGTTTTCTGCTTTGTAGATTGACTTCAGTGATCCCATAGTAGACCAGATGGCATACTGGCACTGCATGAAGGGGCCTCAACTATACCCTCCATTGAAACACACAGAAAAGATGAACTAACTAAAGCCGAATCAACAAGGAAAATATTTCCATTCCTTTGATACAAAAATATCCGAAGTATACATTTAATCATTTATGAAGGCTTGCTGGCTTGTAATCTTACATACTGATTCAACACAACATTCAAAGCACAGAGGACCTTTAAAAAAGTCTCCAGGTGGCAGCAGACAATGGACCATGAGCTGGGTTCATAATCACTTGTCTCACTATTAGGTATGAATACATGTTCTGAGCCCTTTATTCTCTCTCACTGAGGCTCCGCCTACAAAAAAACCTGGCTTTTTAGTAGATGAACAAGGTGACAGTCACCTCAAAGTACATACCCATTTATTACCCCCCCAGATCTGAAAAATCCCTTCCTTGCCTAATGAACCAAGATGCTTCCCTGCCCTTATTGCAATTCTTCCTTAAAACACGTCCGTCAGTCTTTCAACTTTCACCTATCAAGGAAGAAGGTGCTGATATACTTGTGTTCAAAAAACTCTCCAAACCACTGCACTGCTTTGTATTAAATCAATTTCCTGACCATCATGGAGCTATGACAATTTACACCAGCTCAGGATATGCTCCTGTGTGTCTCAGTGTTATTGTCTCTCTTATACCTCTGCAACGCATCATGAAGGATCTACAAACTATCCTGAAGGACGACCCATCACTCTCACAGATCTTGGGAGACAGACCAGTCCTTGCTTACAGACAGCCCCCCAATCTGAAGCAAATACTCACCAGCAACCACACAACAGAACCACGAACCCAGGAACCTATCCTTGCAACAAAGCCCGTTGCCAACTCTGTCCACATATCTATTCAGGGGATACCATCATAGGGCCTAATCACATCAGCCACACTATCAGAGGCTCGTTCACCTGCGCATCTACCAATGTGATATATGCCATCATGTGCCAGCAATGCCCCTCTGCCATGTACATTGGCCAAACTGGACAGTCTCTACGTAAAAGAATGAATGGACACAAATCAGACGTCAAGAATTATAACATTCAAAAACCAGTTGGAGAACACTTCAATCTCTCTGGTCACTCGATCACAGACCTAAGAGTGGCTATACTTCAACAAAAAAGCTTCAAAAACAGACTCCAACGAGAGACTGCTGAATTGGAATTAATTTGCAAACTGGATACAATTAACTTAGGCTTGAATAGAGACTGGGAATGGATGAGTCATTACACAAAGTAAAACTATTTCCCCATGGATTTCTCCCTCCCACCCCACCCCCCACTGTTCCTCTGATATTCTTGTTAACTGCTGGAATTAGCCTACCTTGCTTGTGGCACCTTAGAGACTAACAAATTTATTAGAGCATAAGCTTTCGTGAGCTACAGCTCAAGCTTATGCTCTAATAAATTTGTTAGTCTCTAAGGTGCCACAAGTACTCCTTTTCTTTTTGCGAATACAGACTAACACGGCTGCTACTCTGAAACCTACCTTGCTTGTCACCATGAAAGGTTTTCCTCCTTCCCCCTCTGCTGCTGGTGATGGCTTATCTTAAGTGATCACTCTCCTTACAGTGTGTATGATAAACCCATTGTTTCATGTTCTCTCTGTGTGTGTATATAAATCTCTCCTCTGTTTTTTCCACCAAATGCATCCGATGAAGTGCGCTGTAGCTCACGAAAGTTTATGCTCTAATAAATTTGTTAGTCTCTAAGGTGCCACAAGTACTCCTTTTCTTTTTGTCTCTCTTATAGTGTCAGTATCTTGGGGGCAAGGCCCAGGACTAGGACTATGTTTTTTCACAGAACTCGTTTGGTGTTTAATAAATAATTTACACAATGATCACACTGATCCCTTCAGGCCTTGGAATCGATGAATCTATAATAAAATTCTATCTAATCGAAAAGAACCCTAGGCATTGGAGTGTAGATTTAATCTCATTGCACCTGACTCAGATTAAATGCAAGTGAAGCTTATTTCCTCAGGTTTGCCGATTTGATCATGTGATTAAAGACTATCATAATGCATATGTACAAAGGGACTGAATTAAGGTCACACAGGCAGCCATAATTCTGGCTTTTCCTAACTTTTGAGTGATTGACTTGGCAACCTTAATAATTTTCTTTTAACATAGCTGTATGTGTGCCTGTAATTACATGAATATATTAACAATATACTGTGTTGGCAATATATTATACCAGAATTAGTTATGTCCGAAATATTTTTCCTTCAGGTTTATAAATATATACCTCTATATTTTATAAAACATATGGTCATGAAGATAGTGTGTATTTTTTCAGTATAGTCTGCATAATTTACATATTCTAGACACATTTTTGCATAATATAGTGTTGAAAATATATTTTCAATATTGACAATATATGTTGTATATATTCATCATGATATATAGAGTAGAACATTTATCTGGTAGGGACTCGAAGGCACTCCCTGTAGTCTATTTAAATGCAAAATATTTTAATATATTATTAATTCATTACAATGGGCCATAGTCTTCCTTGCCATTACATGAATGTATGGTGATGGAATAAGAAACCTTTCACCGCCCTTGTGCAGTCAGCAGAAAGATCAGGTGAAATTACAACTCCTATGCTCAGAGAAGTACAGGGGCTCTGAATTCCTACTACCCTGGGAGGGAGGAGAGGTACATATCAAGGTGAAGACAGGGCCATGACTCCAACTTACTATGTATCAGTCAGTGTTGTTGGATACTTGCACAGATGGATTGACTTGCATCCCACAATATAGCAGAGGGCATTTACTAATTTATTATTATTATTGCAGTAGTGTCTATAAACATGGTTCAGGACCTCCACTGTGCACTGAACGAAAAGATGGTCCCTGCACTAAAGAACTTACGTGAAATATCTATCCACCTTGGAGCTCACAGGGTGCTTCCTGGGGAGAGGAGGCTCCACATCCTGATAATCATCCCATATTATCAGCCATCAGTAAAATTATTTCTATGATCATTTTAAATCGGTGTGATCTTCTGTAAGACTTCTTTGTATGGTGACATGAACAGCTGACAGGGCTGCTTTTACTCCTTCTGTCTTGGAGTCTTTTGGTTTAGCTGCATTGCTGCTATACCAATGCTGTGTTCATGAACTATTCTGTAACTGGCTTTTGCTGAGTGTACTGGCTAACACACCTGCCCTTTCACTCACATTTTCTACCCTGCCCACCCACATTGACTCAGATTTAAGACTGATCTTGCATATTTTGCATTACTAAATACCCGCTCCTTTTTGCATCCACATGAATGTGACATTACATTTGTTGGTAGACCTTACTTTTTTTTTTATCATCCCCTACCTCCAAAATTGGAGCTTAGCCCATATACCCCAATTCCCATTGCCATATACATGTGGCATCTTTATGATGCACAAGCTCTAAAGCCCAGAGTTGTGGGAATCCCAAGGTTATTCCAGAACATTGGCATTTCATATGTCAGGCATCAAACCACCACGAAGATGAATGAGCAAAACCAACAAATACTATAAAGTTTGCTAGCAAATTTACAATTAAACTCCAGCTTTTTATGTACTGTGTTACAATATAATTGGTTATGTCTCAGAATTGATTGGTGTGATACTAAAAGTGGTAAAACCCATTCCGAACAAATTATTATAGTTTGGCAGGTCTCTGCTTCAGTACACATCTACCAAATAAGTCTACTTTTCCTCACACCTGGATTACACATTTTCCTCAAGGGGCTAATAATGTGAGGGCAAAGGCAAGAGAAAAATATTAAGCTTCAGCAGATCCTATTTTAAAATATCTAAATGCAAGTGAAAAATGCTGGGTTTACCTAAAAAATAATAAAAAACACCCCCTCACCATGGTCAAAACACATCTCCAAGGTATTATATGTGTAATAGAAGAAATACCATAGAAGCTCTATTAAAGGGCCTTCTTGGCAGCTCATAGATGTAAAAAAATAAATAAAATAAAATTGTGTTTTCCTTCACTGAGGCTCCTCCTAGGAATACACTGGACAAAATTTAATCTTTCTTCTGCACGTAATACTAACACAGCAGCCTTGTGTGCCAGTAAGTAATACCCATCAGTCTAGAATCAATATGTTAGAGAGAGCCACTCCATAACAGAGCTGATGTACAAATAGCACTGTTACCCCAAGAGACCCTCAGTGCCAACTGGCAAAGGGTTCACTGTCATGTAACAAACTCCCTACATATTGTAGCCATAGTATTTAGCTATAAAGAATGTTGTGTGAGATATCATATGAAAACTAATATCACTGTGATCATCATATGCATTGCAAGATGTATGGATGGATGTTAGTGAAGAAGTTGTATGTATGTACTAAAACTATGTTTAAACTATGTAACCAGGCAGGGTTGATAAAACATGGCTCTCCCAGACAAAGGAATATTGATTTACCTGTCTGCCTAGATCTCTTATGTAAATTAAGCAGGATAAGCCAAATACAATAGAGTTCATCTGCATCTGAGGTAAACAGGAAGAACAAGTTGACAGGAAGATGAGAAAAGTTTGCTGGATTATAAGAAGAATCAAAAAGAACCTCTTGATCATCCATCACCGAGAGATGGAAAAGGACAATGCTTTTTGCATCCATGAAAGTTGGACCCTGGCTCTGGGGGATTGTTGAGATGAGAAACTGTTTTAGATAAAGGTTTTAGCCTGTTAAAGGTTATCATTAGTTTATTAGAAGTTATAATTTCATTTTATTTGCAACCATCACTGTTTCCATTATTCTTACAATACTCACTTGTGAATCTCCGTTCTTTGTTAATAAACTTATTCTCTTTTTACTGTAAAGTCATCACAGTGCTATGATATTAAGTAATGTGTTGCTTCTCAGTTGAATCAAATAAGTTGGTGTGTATGCTGCCTCGTTGGAGGTTGTGGACTTGGTAGTTACTGTCAGTGTCCAGTAACAGGGGCTGAACACTACAGGGTGATGCTTCTGGGAAGTCTGGGAACTGAGATACACCAAAGGTTAACTTGCAAGGCAAAGTAAGGGCTGGTAGAGTCCTGAGAAGTTTGTCTGGTACGACTAACAGACTGGGGTGAAAGGGAGCTATCATCAAGTTTAGCACCTGCAAATCTCTCTTGTGCTTAGGCTGGGGTGACCTATAGCTCTGGATGTCCTGAGAAAGTATCACAAGCCCATAATACAGCAGATGATAAGTAACATGTATAAACATACATATTTACTATTATTGTGAGTTTTGGGAGGAATCCCGTACAACAACTTTGCATTAAAGAAAAAAGCAGAGATGATCTTACACAAAATCACAAAAAAATGTAGGGCTAGAAGGGACCTCAAAAGGTAATCTAGTCCAGCCTTCCATTCTGAAGCAAGATTAAGTATACCTACATATAATGGTCTTCCTTCCCTTCCTTTTTGTTTAGAAATCAGTAGGGTGATATATTGTTCTGTAGGTGTACACAATACTGTGTGAACATATCCTCTCAGTTCAGCAATATATTTTCAAATTTTAATCCTTCCTACAGTCTTCAGCTTTTGAATCAAAATGTAATACCTTGTCTCCTTTCCCAGGGGCTGAACTAGCTGGCTCAGGGCGCTTGGGATACTAGCCATCACCTACCAATGTCATGAGTTCCAAATTTCACTTCCAGTTTATGGCAAGGATTTATTGCATGACACACAAGCATATCTTTTCTGATATGCTGCTGTGTCAAAGTGGCAAGAAGATGGTGGGGCACCATTTCCTTATCTGTGTTACAAATCCTGTAAAGAAGTTTTCCCACTGATACACAAGTTCTTATGTGCATGAAGACATCTAACTTTAACCAGACTGCCCCACAAATCAGCATATAAACCAACACTTCCCCAGAGAGAAAGAAAGTATAATTGATTCAATTATATTGTACGATTTGAAACCACTTAGAGTGCAATATACAGAAAGTGAAGCAGTATTTCTATGGCTCTCACCTGTTTGAAAAAGTTATCTTTTAAGAGCTTCAAAACTGCTCAGCTTCACTTTGAGGCTCTTACAACCCTGAAAGGCTACAAGAAGACACTCTAAAACAGCCTGCAGGAACAGGAGCTCTGCCATTTTAGATCTAGCAAAAATACAAGTCTTGGCAGCCACCTTGCTCAAATCCGCTTTCTTTATTCAGGGGGCCAAGCTAAGGCTTGAGGATTTTTGGTCAAGCTAAGGCTTGAGGATTTTAATTTGTGGTACTCAGAGAGGTCTCTGATAAAGCGTATGATCAACAAACCCAAGTGGGAACTTCTTCACTGCTTTATTTGCTTTAACAAAGTCTTTACATAGAACAGTTTTGTACAGCTGAAAATAGATGCCACAAAGTATCACAGAAGGTGAAATAAAAAAATCCTTTACACCTTAAATGCTGACAAGTACTATGTAATGAAGACACTAAAATGCTTATGCCCTTTCCAACTTTATGCCAATCCTTTTCACCAAACATAATTCCTTAAAAAAGCTAAGATAACATGTAAATTTAAACATCCATCAGAGTCACAAGTTTGAAAGACTGATGATCATCTGCACTTGGGTATTTGCATTTCTGAACTCATATCCATGGTGGCCACTGAAAACCAGGCTGTTTTTTCTAGTGAAGATAAAACATTGATCTGGTTTTGGAAAACCTTTTTGTGTTGGTTTTTGTTTCACAAGTAGATTGGTCAGGAATAGGTTAGATCCAGATATCACTTTAGACGGACACTTGGGGTGAAATCCTAGGCTCGGGGAAGTGAGTTGGAGGTTTGCCATTGAGTTTAATGGAGCCAGAATTTTGCACTTGTTGTATACTAATGGAAGAGGATAAAGAGGGTTCATATAAACGATTCAAGTTTTAGGCCACCTCTAATTCTAATTTTAAAATTTCTGTAGATGCCACGGTTACCCTTATAAAACGTTTAGCATTCATAGAGATGGTTGGTTCTGCAGGTATTCTGTGTTGTTAATCTAGAAAATCTCTCTCAAAACAGTAAAAACTAACTAGTAGAAAGATTTAAATGAGACTACTGCAAGGTCCTACAGTAAACTTCTTAGTGGAAAAAAGTAAGGATGCTAAAAGACAGCAAGATAAAAATGTCTCTATACACAGTGCTCATTGATGTTAGTGTAATCAAGGAACAGCAGCAGTTTCCATCCCATTTTAAGTAAAAGATGGCCACCTTGGTTAGTCTTTCATAAAATACACTGGACCCTCGCTAGAACGAGGGGTTTAGGATCCCAGCGCCATGGCTCCATGCGCCATGATAAATTGTCTCCGTCACATTCTTTAAAGATAATGGTGGTTTGAAATAATAGGATGATGATATTATTCTTCCAGTGATTTAACATTTAAGGACCAAAGAATAACACATCAGATGTATAAAAGGACCATCTGAAAACTTGTCCAAACAATTCCTTTTTATTCTCTTATATCAATTTTCAAAATGTTTTGATTTAATTAACATACTTACTGATAAATATGTTGCCTTGTAATTTAAAAATACTTCAAACGGTTTTAACTCATGATTAATCTTTCAATAAGCTTTAATTTAATCTGATGAGATTTAAATTGGGCTAAACATAGCTGAAAAACATCCAATGTACTACTTCAGCCTTCCAATATCTCATGTAAAAACCTGCTATAAGCTGCTTTAAAAAAATCCAGTTTAATTTCTGTAACAGCTTACCCCATCCTTCTCCAAACTTCTCTCTCCAAAAAGGATAAATCAGGTATCACTTCCCCTACAGAGGTAACATTTTGTACCGTAGAGTGTCAGTCATCTCATGGCATGATCCGAAATTACCCTGAATCCCATATGGGAATAGGGGGTAGGAGTGGTGGTCTCAGTAAGAGTGGTAGCACGTGCATTGCTTCTCCTGGCACCCATCAGAAACCAAAGTGAGCAGTAGGATCCCTTTTTATGAACGGTTCTGGGGGAAATCCCTGGTGGAAATAACCCTGCAGTGTAGCACCAAAGGAACTGTGCTTCCATAAGGCCTCAGAACTGACACAGGGATGACTCTGTATGAATTTGTGGACTTGGTAAGGAACCTACTCCTTGTGCCACAAAGGGGCAAATTCTGCACACCAGCTAGAAAGTTCTGGAGGAGACTGTGTGGGATTATTCCAACTTTCCTCTACCTAAATCAGCTCATGAGTAGAATCATAAACATTTAGGGCTGAAATAAACCTTGAGAAGTTATCAGGTCCAGCCCCTTGTGCTGAGGCAGGACCAAGTAAATCTAGGCCATTCCTGACATCCAATCTGTTCTTAAAAACCTCTAGTGATGGTAATTCCAAAACTTCCCTTGGAAGCCTATCCCAGAGTTTAACTACCCTTAAAGTTAGAAAGTTTTCCCTCTTATCTAACCTAAATCTCCTTTGCTGAGGACTAAGTCTTCATTGTTTCTTGTCCTACCTTCAGCAGACATGGAGAACAATTGATCACTGTCCTCTTTATAACAGCCCTTAACATATTTGAAGACTTATCAGCCCCCTTGCCCCCAGCCTTCATTTCTCAGAACTAAACATGCCCAGTTTTTTAAAAAAATGTTTCCGCAGAGATCAGGTTTTCTAATTCTTTTATCAGTTTTGTTGCTCTCCCCTGGACTCACTGCAATTTCTCCATATCTGTCCTAAAGTGTGGCACCCACATTTGGACACATTACTCCAGCTGAGGCCTCAACAGTGCTGAATGGGACAATTACCTCCAGCATCTTACATACAACACTTCTGTTAATACACTCCAGAATGATATCAATATTCCAGTCATCAGACTGATCCCAACCAATCTTTGTGATGTCAATTAAGTCATAATTTAGCTTATATACTAATATTTCCAGGTCTTTCTGTTTATTTCCCATACTCCTTGCATTTGCATATAAATAATGTTTGATCACTGGAGGTCATGATTTGGTATTAGCATTAAATCATCAGAGAGGAAATGAGTACTACCTAAAATTTGTAAAGCTGCCATCACCACCATACTGGTTGAAATTATAACCTTAATATGGAATATTAAACAAAAGATAAAAGAGAATTTCTTTAACTAATAGCTTAAAAAACATAGACCATAACATGCTCAAACTCACCATCTTCATGTGGCTTCCTATCAGAAAGGGTAAGAACATCCTCAGGAATGACCATGTGATACTGAATCAAACATTCTGTAGCTCCCCATAATTATACTCTTCCCCGGCTCAATGTCACAAAGTCTTCCCAGCATGAAGGCTGTGGAACTGATTCTGATTTTACACCAGTGTAAATCAAGTGAAAATCCAGTAAAGACAAGGCACTGACACCAAAGTAAAGCCAGAATGTTTCAGAACTTGGCTAGTAAAGAAAAATGCTCCCAGGACCTAAATTTTCCTCTTTGCAGGGAATGGGGGGGATGATATTGAAAACAGAGGAAGACTCCTCATATGACTGCTAATTGCTGCCATCCACAGCAAGCATTCTATGCACCACAGATGGAAGAAAAGGTTCTCACTCCTGCCTCCAGTCATATTTCCTTCAGTTAACATTAAAAACATTTAGCCTGTCAATTTCCGCATTAGACCCAGGCAGGAGAGAGATTCAGCCTGAAGGCCACAGGAATTCTTGCAAACAGAACACCCAGGTTGAAGAGATGCTAAAATTTCCAGATTCTCAAAGTTAATACAAGGTATGGAGCTCATTTGCATGAGAGCACCTTCTCCCCGGTTGTTTTCTGTCAAGTGACTAAGTAACTCCTGGCCATGCCACAAAGCTGGACATTGTTTTTTGTCCTCCATAGCAACCCAGCCTTCTTCTCAGCAAGGCTGCTTTGCAGCAGAGTCAGCATGGATGTCCCAGGAAGTATGGAGTATCTTCTTCACTGAATTTGGCCCTTAAGACATAGCAAATTGCAAATCTGTGTAGTGCAAATTACAAGAGTTTGAACAAATATCTACATATACTATTTTAAGAAAAAAAAGTTGGGATTTCTAAACTCTTTTCATTATTACTTCTGCCTCAAGCATGTAGCAGTAATTTTTTAAGACAAAGTTCAATTTTCTTTCATCCTACTAAAGCAAATACATGTTATAATTAGTTTCTTCTGACTTGCATATTAGTTTCATAATACTTTATTACAAAATTCCATACACATGTAAATTAGACCTAATTGGACTGGCTCATAAATCTGTTACTCTCCAGTTACAGAACAAAAATACATTAATGGAATGTGATTTATGGATAAGGTACTAGTGAATGTTTATGATGGAATTTAGAAAGTACTCATTTGCATATCCTAATTAGCAGTTTATTAATCTTAAATGCATACAGAAATTAACAGCATTTTAATCTCCTAAAATAAAGCTCTCTTATCCTTTCATTAACATCCTTCAATATTGGTTTGAGAGAATTTTTAATGATTTATGGAAGATACACTGTGTGTATATTGTGAAAGGGTCCGGCCAGATGGCTACAGGAGAGTAATAGACGGCAGATATATTGGTCCCAGGTTAAGTAGGTCCCTTTTCCCTGGGTAAGGTAACAGAGAAAGTTCCAGAACAATCAGGAACCTTCTGGAAACAATTAAAACAGACAGACTGATTAGAACACCTGCAGCCAATCAAGAAGCTGCTAGAACCAATTAAGGTAGGCTAATCAGGGCACCTGGGTTTAAAAAGGAGCTCACTTCAGTTTGTGGTGCATGTGTAAGGAGCTGGGAGCAAGAGGTGCTAGGAGCGAGAACACATACTGTTGGAGGACTGAGGAGTACAAGCATTATCAGACACCAGAAGGAAGATCTTATGGTGAGGATAAAGAAGGTGTTGGGAGGAGGCCATGGGGAAGTAGCCCAGGGAGTTGTAGCTGTCACACAGCTGTTCCAGGAGGCACTCTAGACAGCTGCATTCCACAGGGCCCTGGGCTGGAATCTGGAATAGAGGGTCGGCCTGGGTTCCCCCCAAATCCTCCCAACTCCTGGTCAGACACAGGAGGAGTTGGGTTCATGAAAATGGCCAAACTGAGGGCTGTTGTGAAGCTCCAAGGCGAGCAAACCCGCCAATAAGCTCAAGATCCACCAAGGTAGAGGAGGAACTTTGTCCCAATATATACATATATAAACACACACACCCCCACACAGATTCTTACTCTCTTTTTACTTTGGGAAATTCCCACTGAGGACAATGTAGCTTTGCCGTGTAAGGAGAGAGTAAAATTAAATGATGAGTCAGGAGTAAGCTTCCACCCTGATTATAGATGTATTGCCCCTTTGCCAAGCAGGAGCAGATGTTAGACCTTTGCAAGATCAATGTTCTGTTTGGAGCAGAAATCAGTAATATGAAATCAGGTATTTCCTTATTGTTGTTTGTTTACAAGATGTACACAAGGTACATTTGCTTGAAACAGAGCTGATCACAAACTGCACACAGGCAACCTGTTCATAGAAACCTTAGCTAACGCACCACTCTTTCACCAAGAAGCAGTTGCACCTTGGCTTTTATCCCTTTTAGCGTGTCCACACTTTAGGCTTCTATACAGGAATATTTAGTTTGCTGCAAGCTGAGGTGTGAAACAGGAGTAAATCAAAGCACACTGACAAATTGTTAATTAGTGTCAATAGGATGCACATGACAGTGTGTGGCAGGCTACTAGGGGATAGATTCACATCACAGCTTGCTGTGAACGTGTTTGCAGACAAGCCCCAAGCTGAAATGTGGTAACTAACACATGGTAAAATTCTAATGTGGCCATTACAAATATAGCTTTCACACACGTTAGCAGGTCAATTGCTATGTTCACTCTAGGACTTGGCTAACACATGGTAAAAAACATCTTTCTCCTTGTGTGGATGATATTCACTCATATTATTTCCAATGTAAGATTTATCAAATAGTAATATCCCCCAATATTACCCATGTAATAGGACTTTTGAATGCAAATATAATTCATATCCTAGTTTATCTACCTGGTCCTCAGTGTGTGGCAACCCAAGGTCTACCTCTAAAGTGCTCTAACCTGTTGTGCCCGGACAGTCCATGTGGACGCTCCAACCAAACACTAAAAGCTGTGTAGTGCATACTCATGTATGGCTACTTGAAGCAGCAATATGTGAATGTGTACTACAGAATTTTAGTGCATGGTAACAGGGTCCACACAGTGATTTAGCGTGCAGCAGAGTAGAGCACTCTGCATTCTCTCCCTGGTTTGTCATGCACTAAGTCTACGTGGACAAGCCCTAATAATCTGCCCACCCACATCCCTATAAGCTAAATTTTTTTAACTCAAGGGTCTCAAAGTCCTGGCCCACAGGCCCATCTGTGGCATGATAACCTCCCCAGTGTGGCCCGCAGAGGAGAGAAGCATGCAGACACTGGGTTTCAGATCTCCCAATTCAGTACAGAGGATGACAGCCCTGGCTCAGCAAGATATCAGGCAGGTGTTCTTTTTAATTTTATTTATCTCTGCTAACATATCATTGCTGCTCATTGGTCATCACTGGCTCATTGATTTGAAATTCAGCAGGCTGCAATTTGCATGTGTAAATATACGTCTGCTAGGCATAACAATACTTTGTATTAACAGGACTTAATGCCCATATTGCTATCCCTCCTTTCCATTTCTATTTAAATTCAAGCACAGGCTGTGAAACAACTAGATTTACTTACATATTGTACTCTCTCTCTCACACTCACACACACACACACACACACACACACACTTTACTATATATATGCCCTTTGAGAAGACTCTGGTCTCATTCATTCCCCATAATGGGCAATTACTGATTCTCTGATCACATATTGGGGTTAGGGAGGATGACTAACTGAGATAGTCAGTCAGTCAGTCAGTCAGTCTGACATTTCCCAGTAATCCAATGGCAGTAGGAGTGAGTGAGACAAGCTCAGAAATCAGATGCTTTTGGAAACATCTCGCTCCCCGCCCACTTTACTCACTGCAAGCCATTGGAAGGGAGAAGGAATTAGTTGGAGCTCAAGTTCCCCCACTCCTTCCCTTCCCCACTAAGGAGGATGGAAAGGGAGAAGGTGGCATAGATGTTCCCATTGCTCCCAGATCCACGAGTCACACAACTGGTTAGTGAGGTGAGCATTCCACAATATTACTCCCAGACCATCAGTTGCTTTAAGAATAAAAGAAGAACCACTGTGTACAAATGTAAATGCATCCGATGAAGTGAGCTGTAGCTCACGAAAGCTTATGCTCTAATAAATTTGTTAGTCTCTAAGGTGCCACAAGTACTCCTTTTCTTTCCACTGTGTACAGTATTCCTTTTTCATAATGCTCTTTTGGGGTCCAAGGATGAGGATATATACAATGCTGTACAATAGGAAAACTATGCCAATGAAATAAGTCCCTTCCCCCCAAAATGCTGTCTAAATTAGAAATAGTCTTCATCCAGAACTGTCAAGTACTTTATGAAGATGGATAAGAATCATCAGCTTCATGGTACAGATAGGGAAACCGACATTAAGCTCAAGATTTGTGAAACTGACTAGTGATTAGGGATGTTTCAATATTTGGGTGTCCAACCTGAGACACCTTAAAGCAGACAGATTTTCAGAAATTGCTGAGTTCCCACCCTAAAAATCAGGCCCCTTTAAAGTTTCTCTAGACAGACATTCCAAATTGACAGGCATTCAAAATCTTAAGTCACTTTTGAAATACTAGACAGAGGTTTTAAGTGATTTGGAAGTCAGTGGGACTGGCAAAAATAGAGCTCAGGTCTCTTGACTCCCATTCCAGTGCCTTATGTAAAGCACAGTATAGTATAATACAAAATGAACATAGAAAGGTGTATTGTCATCAAATCTGGAACGCTTCTTTTTCTGTTGTATTAAGGAGCGTGCTCTAAAGAGAGCTGTTTCATATCAGCAGAGTTAGAGAGAGGGAAGTCTCTAGTATTTGTGAGTTATTACAATATGAGTACATGAAGTTCTTTCCCCCCCTTTAAAATATACTGGGCGAGTGTAAGAAATATTAATTTTCATGAGTAGGTACACATCTTCTGTTTACTTTGTAAATGCCTAAAATAGATTAACATAGGAAGTGACTAAAACTTGACATATATAGGAAACCTACTTATAATACACATTAGATTTACCATACAATGCAATCTGGTTTATTGTACATCTGGTTATTCAAAGATAAGTAACAGATAATTGGAAGGGATGCAAGTGGTGAATATAGTATTGACTTTCAGTGTGAAGGTTTGTTTTTCATAATTTGAATAGCACACTGAGTTTGTGAACCCATTCATATTTATTAAATCTGACTGCACTGACAAAGTAACGTGATGTACAAACATTAATCTAAACAGAATACACCATGTTGACTATTTGACTATGATTCTTGCTTAACTGGATCTGATTAACTGTATTGGTCTAGTATATGTGCAAACTAACTCCCAATGCATTAGGTACTCCTCATTTGTCCTCTGCTATCTGGACAAAGTGGAATTGAATCTTATGCTGTTTTACTTTGACTAGGTGTTTCCTAGGTCTAATGTTTAAATAATGTTGTTTAATAATACAACCTAAATATAATTCAATGAGTCAGAAGTTTTGAAAAATTGCACCTATCAGATCCTGATCGATTTAGGGCCATCTATCTGAAATAAATAATTTCCAGTGCATATTGGCCAGTGCATAGCTATTTGTAAATAATTTGTTAATCATCCCTAAATGAGAAACATACAAGATAACTTTAGCAAAAGTAGTTTGATTGTAATCTTAAATTTCAAATAATATGATAACCATGGAGAGATATTAACAGTTTATTAAATTATGCATTAGGGGGATTCCGTATAATTTGAATAAAGAGAAGTACAATAATAAGCTGATCTGTGTTTTTTCCATTTCACTCCTTTGAGTAATTAACTAGAGAGTTGTACAAAAATATCTAAATTGGCTTATAAATATTTGTGTTATTTATTTCTTCATTTTGCATGGGTTTGCAATCCATGAGTTTTATTCTGAGTTTTGGGCTCAAGCAAACTCAAATTTGGAGTAAAACTTGATTGAGTCACATTGCTACATTTCACATGGCTTTGTGTGGAATCTTAAACTGTTTGATTAAACTTGCCAGAATTTTGAATATGTGAAGAAACATGAAACCAAGAAAGTCTGAACTGTTTCAGGATTTGTAATGAAAACCTCTGGTTATTATTAACCGTTGTTGGCTGAACTTCAGAAAGTTTGGATTGGATAAGAATCTAAATTGAAGTTTGTCTGAATATATCCAAAATAGGAGTGGGCTTTGGTCACAAAAACTTGGATCTGGATTTCAAGCCCTTCTAAGTTAGGGGCTTCTGAAACCTGGGTTTTAGTTCTAGCCACTCTCTGAGAGGTGCCTGTTATTTGGTTAAAGGTCTCTTGTTTAGAGTATGAGAAGGGGTTTTAAAAAAAGGAAAATATTTATTCAAGTAACCAAATAAAACCACTATTTAGGGGAGGAAGGCAGGGAGAGATGGAGCATTGTTGGAGACCTCTGGGCTTGGTGGGATTTGATGGCTACTTCTGAGGTACATATTGCACGTCTACGTACAAACAATGGCTCCTAGCAAAGAGCACAGCACTGATCGTAAGGTATTTACTGTGTGTTTGTCTGTTACTCTGAGAACTGTGATAGCTATTTAATTATTTGTGCGCTGACATACTTCTGTGTTCTCTGTGCAACTCTGACAGAACCCAGTCGTTGGCGGGCAAGACTGAACCAGGGACCTTGGGAGCTTGGTGCATGAGCCTCTACTGCATGAGCTAAAAGTCATATGGCTCTTAGCTAAGGCTGTAGAGTAGACTCATTAATCTCTCTAAGTGGTCTCAGTGCCACTAGATGGGACAGAACAGGTGCTGTGTGGGTTACATACTTCCCCTAGCTGAGGAAGTGCGTCCCCAGCTTCAGAGACTTCCCAGTTGAAATCCCAGATGAGCCCACTCTTATAACACCAACTGACCCCGGTCGTCAGCTGGCAGGATCAAACCTAGGGCCTCTGGAGCTTTAGGGAATGAACCTATGCGGCATGAGCTAAAAGCCAACTGACTGTTAGCTAAGGCTGTAGAGCAGACTCATTAATCTCTGTCTCTAAGTGGTCTCAGTGCCACTAGATGGAACAGAAAACCACACCCAGGAGGTGTGTAGGTTACATCTACGCTTAGAAGGATTTCCTTGGGTGGAAGTGCTAGGGTCTTTATAAGTGAAGCCAGGACCCATAAGCCTGGGCAGAAAAGGGAAAAGTCTCTACCCTCACCTCAGGGCGGGGTTACACATACATCATTCACCTCTTACCAAAATGATTCCCCAAAGCTGATGCATAACCCTTAAAAACAAAGAAAGGATGATTGAGGAAATATTTTTTGTTGGTTTTGAATACCTTCAAAAGGGCACAGATTTCATTTATAATTACATTGCCAGTTACACAGTCACAGTCACCTGCTTGTAGTCAATAAAGAAAAAATGTATTTTCTGCTTCTTTAAAAACTTTTTTTACAACATGAGCTAGATAGAAATCACAATCCTCTGTAACACTTCAGGTTGCAACAAATGCAAGCCACTTCCTGGGGCCTTATCCTCAAAGCACAGCAAAGCTAACATACAGTACAATCACACAGACACACACTTATCTATAAGGCACAGTTTGTCTCACAAAATAAATGGAAAAGGAAAAATTATGAAACAGAAATCTAGTGGCCATAATGACTACAACCAGTCCTTTCCTCACAGACTTGCTAGGTTCTCCTTGTTCAGTAATTACTTTGATCAAAGGAGCATTTTACCAATTGAATACCTGGTCACGTGGTTGCTCTTACTCCCCTGGCCTTTGGGATCCACTATACAAAATGAACAGCACAGAATTGATTAGAGTAAATCAAATATAATATTGAGCAGCAACAGCTGTCCTTTCCCCTCAGCCACTTAAAAAGATGAAGAGCTGCTGCAACGATAACTTGACATATCGTTTATGTATGATTAATAATAATACTATTGCTGTAGCAGCAGTTCTAGAAGTAACAGCCCAAACCCATCTCCCAGACTGTAAATCTGAGATTTAAGAATATAAAAGAGGGATCCTAGAACAGAAATAGCCATGCAAGGTGCATTTGATACTGTCCATGATGTCTTTTGTTGTCTGATCCATCACTCGTTCTATTGCTAACACAGAGGATTGGAGACAATATACATTCTTGTCTAATTCCAGTGACAAGATCAAACCACTTACCCAAGCCAGTGTCCGATCTTACTGTGCATTTAGTTCAACCACATAAACTCCTCATTATGTTGATTTGCTTTCCTGGTATTCCATAACTTCTAGCAACATTCCAACAGGGTCTTTATGCGGACACTATCAAATGCATTCTTAAAACCAATAAAGTTGATTAAGATGGGTTTTTGCCAAGCAGTAGCTTTCCCAATGATCTGTTAAAGAGGGAATATCTGCTCACAACATGTCCTACCTACAGAGAATCCATACTCTTTTTCTTGTAATATTTCATCAACCACCATCTTCATTCTATTCAGCATCATGGTAATCAATACTTTGCCTGGGATTGATACTGGTACAATACCTCTCCAGTTTACGCAGTAAGATCACCTTTTTTTTGGCAATGTCACGATGATACCATCTTTCCAGTCTTGTGGCACTTGTTCTTTCACCATATTTTGTAACAATTTTATTAGCTACTCAATCAGAATTTACCCTTGCTCCTTTAGTATCTCTGCTTGAATTACGTAAACCACAAGAGTTTTCTCCTGTTTGAGGCCTTTGATGGCTACTTTAATTTATTGGCTGTTATAGAATGGAAATGTGTTTTCCATCATCTGGCTTGTTCATGCATTTTCAACATCAGTCCGTGAGAGTCCCTGATGGACAGCACCTGTGACAGTCTGGGTCCTCCTTAGAGGTCTTTCACTATTTTGTAGAGCTGCTGAAGACTCCCCTGTGTTGCTTCTGCCTCTGCAGCCTTCTCTGGAACCCAGGCATTTCTATCTTGCCTGAATCTCATCTTTATTTCTTGTCCTTTTTTGCTGTATCTTGCATCTGCCTCTAAGAGTTCTGTCTGTATCTTTAGGTGTATATGAATAGAAAAGAAATGGAACAGGTAGAGTTCCGCTGTCTTGGGAGTGTGACATGAAAACTCTTTTGCTGGAGGTTTTCAAAAGGAAGCTGGATAGTCATCTGTCTTGGATGGTTTAGACACAACAAATCCTGCATATTGGCAGTGGGTGACCCTTGCAGTCCCTTCTAGCCCTATGATTCTATGACATTTGAAAATGGCTGTGATAAAGATATTCATATGAGATCAGGAAAAGCAAACACCACTTTTGGAAGGATGAATAACATCTGGTCAAAACCAGAGGTCTCCACACCAAACTAAAGGTCAGATTGTACTTAGCACGCCACTATATGGAGAAGAGACTTGGCTGATGACAGTGGCTAACAAAGAGAGAGACTGGAAGCTGCCAAACACAGATGGCTGGGAAGATATTATACATTGCATAGATATTATATATTGCATAGAGAGACAAAACAAGGGAAGTAAGGGAGCTGACAGAGCAAGACGTTAGAAAATATCATAAAAGAATTATATGTTCACCATATGAAAGATGGAATCAAACTAAGCAAACATTGAATTGGGTACCTGATAGAGAAAAGAAAAAGTGAGGAAGGCCAAAGAAGAACTGTCAGAAGACAGTGACAGAATGCGCTGTGATCATTTGAGAAGTACCACAACTAGCAAGCAAACGTAATCAGTAGAGGAACTGGACTATCTGATGTCCTTAGATGCGCAGGAGGATCGCAAACCGCCGCCACTGGGAGCTGTGGGGGCTATACCTATGGACAAGCGACATCAGCAAAATGACTCACGGCCCGCAATCAGATTACCCTGGTGGGCTGCAGGTTGTCCACCACTGAATTAAGGTCTAAGGGTAAGGCAGACTTCAGGCTTTAAAAATAAAACGGAAGTATGTTCAAAATGAGACAGTAACTTTCACTTAATTAGTCAAAAGCTTCCATTACAGATCTCCTGGCATGCCAGTTTGCTAAACACTGATATGTAGTGCTAGCTACTGAACTCTTACATTCTAAGGGCTCTATTTTTCCACCACTATTTATCTTGAGAAATACCTTACCCTGTGAACAGTTCCATTAGTATTAAATGATTACTTGTAAGTCTGTTGTATTAATTAGGGGACCAGACAAGAAGTATAAAAATAGCCATATTATACAGGTGACCAGAGAGTAGTATTAAAGAGGGTTACCACAACCTATCACTGCTACTATATTTTTTTCCTTCTTTCTATATTTGTCTGTATCTATACCTATCTATCAGCATGGTTTGTTGTACTGTGTAGTTTTCCATAGAATAAGTAATCCATTTTAATAGGTCACTTTAAAAATTATGAGGGCAGCAGCCATCTTGATTTTCTTTTCTATGTAGAAAAACAAAGATCTAGTTCCTTGGTGACTCTGCAAGTTTATATAATCTTTTATTTCTCTGAATCTCTCCAAATTATAAACCTACCTTCTTAGAGAAAAAAATTTCCTTAATTGTGTCTTTCAGCAAATCTTTCATTCAAGTTTCCCACAGAAGGGATCACATTTTAAGATGTCACAACAGGTTATCAAAGCCATATGTTCATCTTCATATAGCGTCCATTCAAAATTGGTGTCAAAGTAATGATTGTCAAGGCAAATGTATATTTCCTCCCCAAAATAATTGTTTATAGTGAGCTGCAGCATTTAAAAAATGCCACTTTAAAACTTTAATAGTTGAACTATTTGTGAAAAATTTTTTTAAACTTATTTTAAAGGGCATGCTGAACTCATTGCTCTCAACAGTAAAGTTCAAATTGACGTTAATGGTGTGGATCCAGACACACATTGAGTACTCTCTCTCACTGGGCTTCATTCTGATGCCCACAGTGAGCACTTACTCTTGTACCAGAAATGAATGGAGCTACTCAATGTGTAAGATGCTCTTCAACATAAATAGTAGGGGTGTGTGTGTATGTGTGCGTGCGCGCACGGGGGGGGGAGGGGAGGAATCGGACTCTCTGTAAATAGTTATCCAGTAATCATCACCTTGGTATTTGAGAGCTGGAGTACCAGATTGTCTTGTGGCAATTTTTCATTTCCTCTCTAGTACTGGTACAGACATTGAGGAACAACTCTAATATGGATGGGGGTTTTTTTGTTTTGTTTTTTTTAAGATCACATTACTTTTGCAGATGGTTACTTATTCCTTTTCCTTGCCAGCAATAAAATCTGTTATTTTAATCACCTTTTAATTTTAAGAAAAAATGACAGCATATAGCTGTTTACAAAGAGCTAATTAGCACATTTACCTGAATATGCTCTCATTTTCAGATATTAAAATTAAAATGCAAATTTGTAATGTGCATATGAGAATTAAGGGGAAATAATTTCTACTTAACTGCTTGCAGGCAGTTGAATCTTCCTCCTGACTATCTCTCACCCTTTCTTTTGGCTTAGTTGAAAAATTATATTGAATAATGATGACATTACTATCAAACACATTGTTTGCTTCTAAGCCTTGTCTGAGTTCATATGTCATCATCAAAACACTAGCTAACTAACATTTTTAACAATGGAAGTGTGTGTGTGTGTGTGTGTGTGTGTGTGTGTGGGAATAACTCCTAATATGCGTAACCCAACAATGTATTAAAGTAGGGTCTACAAAGGATCCCCCTCCCCCACCACAAACATTTACAGGATTTTAGCATCCAAATCTCTCATGTGCATTTCATACAGTGTTGTTGTTTTTTTAAAATAGAATATAGGAAATGCTATATCAGAACAAACAATGGTCCATACAAGCTGGTAACTTCTCTCTGGGAGTGACCAAAACTAGATGTTTCAAATAAAATTATAAAAAGTGATTATGCAATACTATCTCAGTGGGGGCCTTTCCTTCATAACCCCAACTGATGGTGACGTTGTTATGCAGTAGTATATATGCTATGGTGTAATCTTTATTATAGCTAATGTAACTGTAGATCATACTTCTAGTCATACTATCTAAATATTCACTTTAATGTGTCATTGTCCCATAGAGAAAGTGGTGGTGTGTGTTGTGCTGTTTGTTACTGGTTTTTTGTTGTTGCAAGAAGTGAAGATATATTTCCTCCTCTTCCCATTGCAGGGTGTTAATATCCTTGCTGGAGAGCAACACATTTAAATGATCATGACATACTCTAGCTCTCTGGCTGTTTTATATATAGAAATAGATAAAATGCACACATACAAATTAATAATATCACAGATGTGGCAGGATGACTCACCCATTCTACTGCTAGAACCATTTGTTCTTAGAGGCTATCTGGGACAATAAGAACCCTGAGACGTTGATGTGAGGGAATGGATATGCTGAAAAGACTCTGCTTTGAAGACAAACATATTCAGTGCATTAATCTCATGTGTAAAAACAGACACAAAAGAGAATTTTATGGCGTAAAAAACTGCAGCAAGGCCACTGGCTTTCTGACTGAAAAGAGAGAGCGCCTGTCAAAACTTGGTAATGAAGTATCCAAGATTCATTGTTTGGAGACAGCACCTCTGACATATTAGCTTAGCTCACTGTCCATTATTGCAACCAAAGGATTCTTCAAGGTCTCACTCCCACAGCCAGTCAAACATTGGCCTAAGTGCATATATCACAGATTTAATAATTAAATAATTCTCCTCCAAACAGAAGTTAGGGCTTTCTCACTCTTATCAGGAAGGTGAAGTGACTAATTACTTTTGATTTATGGATTCAGTGAGTTTCCAGGATCCTTTGATAGAAAACACTATACTGCTGTTTCACAAACTAGAAAGAAACTAACACTCTTTGCTTTCTACAACCATTGATGCATGACCCTCCAAATCCACCAAAGTGTTTTAGTACATGAGTTGTCCCTTGGCTTAATGTTATCCATGTGCTAAAGTACTTTGCTTGATTGTGGGATAAAAACTCTTTCACCTCACCTTTTCAGATCACCAATGTTCACCAACAACCTATGTCAGATGAAACATGAAACAGGAGATCAGAGTGCCAATGTCCAAGATTTACTCTGAAATTTATCTACTATAGCACAAAATTTCCTGACCCCCCCCCATGCTGTGCCTATGAAAGATACCTCCTGCTGTGAGGTTCTTCTTCACAGAGAATGAGAGAATATTTGAGACAGTCTCAACTGATCCTTGGAATCTGAGTCATAGCAGAGGACTCCTCAAGACATTTTTTCCCCCAACTGGAGGCTCTGAAATCACTAAGGGGAGTCTACGATACTACCTGTGTCATTGATGGCTTGTCTACACATGAAATGCTACTGCTGCAGAGCTGCATTGCTGCAGCACTTCCATGTAGGTGCTACCTACGCTGACAGGAAGGGGTTCTCCTGTTAGGGTTGGTAATCCACCTCCCCAAGAGGCACAAGCTAGGTTGACGGACGAATTCTTCCATAAGCATACCACTGTCTACACAGGGGATTAAGTCTTCTTAACTAGGCTGCTCACGGGTGTGGATGTTTTCACACCCCTGAGCAATGTAGTTAAGCCAATTTAATTTTCTAGTGTAGACCTGGCCTGACCCTCTGAGAGGAAGCTGGCCTTTCTGTTAAGGTAGCTGAGAGAAGGAAGGCACTCCCCTCAGAAGATAACTAAATGTAAACAGACATCCCAGCTCAACTGGCGTTGTGGTTTCTGGTTTGATCTGAAACAAAGCTCTGCAAATAAAATAATGCAAAACCTATCAGGATTATCTGAATAAAATTAAAATAAAAATTAGCACCTGTATAGAGTTTTTCATCCACAGATCTCAAAATATTTTACAACGCTGAGTAGGTATTGTTATCCTTATTTTACAAATGCAGAACAAGAGGCAAAGAAAAGCAAAGTAAGATGACCCATATCTTACGAGTCAGTGCAGAATCAGGGATGGAGTTCTGATCTCTTAGATCCCAGATCTGTTCTACAACCAAACAACAAAAATTGGAGGCCTCTTTACAAGAAGAACTCCTAATGCCATATCTTCTAATTGCTGGAAGGTTTAAACATTTTTGCTGAAAAATTACAGCAATACTTTGCAAACAATGCCATGTGAGATTCTTATTTTAACTTTAATTTCCTTTAACTAACCAAAGGAGAAACAAAATAGAATAAAGATTTCTGATTGGTACACAAAGGCTACTGACTTAAGTGGCTAATAAAAAAAAAAAGTTCCTTTAAAGAAGAGCCTCCACTTAAGCAACAAATGTAAGTAAATAACATTGCTCAAAATTCTGCTTCCCCTCTTCTGTGTATTCTAACTACCAACAGTGGATTTATCTAATTGCATTACTTTTTTCCTGAGGCTAATGTACACCGGGGCTCATTATTTTTAATTAGCCATGGAAAAAACACAAAATCTTAAATACACATAGCTGCCAATAATGCTTTATTTGTTTATTAGTAGTATAAACCTCTTCAAACTAGATATGGTACTGTTAGTAATACACTATGGCACTTTAGAAGGGATTATTCAGCTGTTCTTGCTTGTCAATTAGAACCTTTTAAGTGCTGTTAGGACTCTGTTTTTAAGGGGACAAATGGAAAATAAAATAAAACAGAAGAAAAAAATATTCACTTTATATTTCACTGAAAACAGTGGACTAGGTCAATGGAGTTACATCAGAGATGAATTCGGCCCACTATCTTTAACTGTATTTATTCTGTAAATCATTAGGGGACAGATTGTGGCCTGGCCTACAGAACGGGCATATGGGGTGAAAGACAAACATGCACACACACGTCTCTGCTGCAGGTGGAGCAAGAGAAGGGGGTGAAACAAAGTCCAGTGTGTTTTTGTAGTTGGCCAGGGAGTCAGTGGAGCCTTGGCTCCACCCTCTTAAAATACCAGCTAATACATCGACCAAGCTCTGGGTGTTTATGATAATATGCTATTCTAATCTCTTCCAGAAAAGCACAGATTACTTACTCCTATCCCCAGAAAAGCAAGTGTGGGGAGTATGGAAAGAGTGATGGCTGCTCGTGAGATGCTGACATGTAGTCAGGCTTATCTGTAAATGGACCATCTAGCCCTAGAGGAGTTAAATCTGCTAGCAGTGCGCAGACACCTACTGGATTCCTTGAAGTAGTCCACATTTTATCATAGAATCACAGAAATGAAAAGGCTAGAAGGGACCTCAAGAAGTTATCTAGCTCAACCTCCCATGCTGAGGCAAGATTAAGTATACCTAGACCATCCTTGGCAGGTGTTTGTCTAAACTGTTCTTAAAAAAAGGATTGGGATTTCACAGCCTCCCGAAGTAACCTGTTCCAACGCTTCACTATCCTTATAGTTAGACCGTTTTTCTTAATATCCAACCTAAATGTCCCTTGTTGCAAACTAAGCTGAGTACTTGTTCTACTCTCAGTGGACATGGAGAACAATTGATCACTGTCCTCCTTATAACAGCCCTTAATATATTTGAAGAGTGTTGTCAGGTCCCTCCTCTGGCTTCTCTACTTTAAACTAAACATGCCCAATTCTTTCATCCTTTCCTGACAAATCATGTTGTCCAAACCTTATTTTCTTGCTCCTCTCTGCGTTTTTTTTTCACATCTTTCTTGAAGTGTGGTGGTGCTGCTAAATGGACACAGTACTTCACCTGAGGCCTAATCAGTGCTGAGGAGAGCAGAACAATTATCTCCCAGGTCTTACATATGACTCTCCTGTTAATACATTCCAGAATGACATTTGTCTCTTTCACGGCAGCATCACACTATTGACTCGTATAACCCTCCGATGCTTTTCTGTAGTATTGCTGCCTAGTCATTTATTTGCCATTTTGTACTTATGCATTTGCTTTTTCCTTCCAAAGTATAGTTAATACTTTGTACTTGTCTTTATTGAATTTCATCTTATTGATTTCAGACTAATTCTTAAATTTGTCAAGGTCACTATTCATTCTAATATTGTTCTCCAAAGTGTTGGCAACCCCTCCCAGCTTGGTGTAATCAGCAAATTTTATAAGCATGGTTTCCCCTCCTTCAGCCAAGTTGGCAGGTGTTTGTCTAAACTGTTCTTAAAAAAAGGATTGGGATTTCATTTAATTTAATAAAAATAGTGAATAGTAGCAGTCCCAGGACTGGCTCCTACAGAATTGCACTTCATAAGCCCTCCCAATTCAAACTAAACCATTGATAACTACTCTTTGAAAATGGTCCTTCAAAGAGTTATGCAGTTCTTTTACAGACGGAATACACTTTTATTTGTGTTAGGTGTTTACTAATGATGTTTCCATGTACTTCTCTTCAATGAAGCATAGTCCAGATCAATAACCATACCTTGTCTCTAATACACACAATGAAACATTAAAATAACAGACAGACCATCAATGAAATATTAAACACATACTTCAGAAAAAACTGTTTTTTGAGCACATTCATCTGCAGCACCTACATTGCTCTTTATTATTGTTGCAGACTTTTACAATAAACCTCCAGATATTATAAATCACTTCCATATCCAAAATCTATAATAATCAAAATGTTACATTTCAGGCAATTAGCTTCTTTTTTGACATGAAATTATGTGTGACATATAATCCAAATAATATAACCCACTCCCATGCCCCACCCTAGGTTCAGGAAAGTATAGAAGTACATAATCAAATAGTTATTTTGCACAACAAAAAGTGCTTTCTGGGGAGGCAAGAGGGGCAAATATATGCAAAGAAATCATCCTTTATTTTTCAGAAGCACTTTGTGAAAATACTGTTACCCAAATGTGGAGTTTTATAGGTTTTTCCAGCTATGAGGAGAATTTGGTAAGAGTCAGCTTTTCTTTGATGCAATTTTTTTCATTTACAAATAATGTACAATGCCTATTGCCCGGAAAAACAAAAGAAATCTAAGAATGGGAGACAGTGTCCTTGTTCACAGGTTTGTCAAACAGCTCCCCAACCCAAAGCCTCTCCCTCAGCTTCTCCCAGGACCACACAGTTTGTTTCCAGGCTGCATCAGCCTGGCTTTCTTCCTGATTCTGTCTCTCTGTCCTGCTTCTCACTTACACATACACCTCCCCAAACATTTTCCAGTTGAACTCTTGCCTACATAGTTCAAATTCCTGAGTGGCCTTGGATATCCCTTTGCTTTGGCTAGCAATATGGCCCTGTGCTTGGGATGGAAGCCACCTGTTTACAATGGTTTAGTTACATGTCTCCTGAATAAAAAGCAGTGATTACATCCAACCATAATATCAAGCTTTAACCCAGTCCATAAAAATGCCTCAATATCATGAAAAGTCCCTCCCCCACATTGTTTATAGTATTTTTTTCCTCAAAAAGGGAGGAAGGTGCCACATCATTCCACATGACTTTTCACCCATTACAGCAACAACACAGTCATCATCTTTGAAATGTCACTAAGAATTTTAACCCTAGATAAAATAGCAGAACTAATACAGTTCTTATATTTTTTCGTGTGCTCTACATACATCAATAAAAGCCGTACGACATTTTCTGTGGTAAATAAGTACTACTAAAATTACCCTCATTTTGCAGATGGGGAAATAAAAGCGCCTAGAGGTGAAGGACAACATTTTCAAAAATGGCCTCTAATTTTAGGTACCCATCTTAAAACATTTCATGCCTGATTTTCAGAGGTGTTGAGTATTTGTGGCTCTCACTGATTGACCATCCTAACTGCTCAGAACGTCTGAAAATCAGGCCCGAGTTAACTCAACTGCACCACAAAACTGAGGTACCTAAAATTATGGGCATGAAAAAGGAAATATTCAACAACATGGAAAAGCAATATACTTAAAACTGATAAAAGAAGTTTTTGTAAACAAACACCCACACATATAGGGTCATAGGACCAGAAGGGACCTCCAGAGGTCTTCTAGTCCAGTGCCCTGCACTTATGGCAGGACCTAGTCTTATCTAGACCATCCCTGACAGGTATTGGTCTAACCTGCTCCTAAAAATCTCCAATTATAGAGATTTCACAACCTCTTTAGACAATTTATTCCAGTGCTTAAGCACCCTGACAGTTAGGAAGTTTTTCCTAATGTCCAATCTAAATTGCCCTTGCTGCAATTTAAGCCCATTGCTTCTTGTCCTATCCTCAGAGGTTAAGGAGAACAATTTTTCTCTCTCCTCATTGTAACAATCTTTTATTGACTTGAAAACGTATGTCCCCCCTCAGTCTTCTCTTCTTTTTTTCAATCTTCCCTCATAGATCATGTTTTCTAGATCTTTAATAATTTTTGTTGCTCTTCTCTGGATTTTTTCCAATTTGTTCACATCTTTCCTGAAATGTGGTGCCCAGAACTGGACACAATACTCCAGCTGAGGCCGAATCAGCACGGTGTAGAGCAGAAGAATTATGTCTCGTGTCTTGCTCACAATACTCCTAATACATCCCGGAATGATGTTTGCTTTTTTTGCAACAGTGTTACACTGTTGACTCATATTTAGCTTCACTATAGCATCACTATGACCCCCAGATCTCTTTCTGCAGTACTCTTTCCTAGGCAGTTATTTCCCATTTTGTATGTATGCAACTGATTGTTCCTTCCTAAGTGTAGTACTTTGCATTTGCCCTTACTGAATTTCATCCTATTTACTTCAGACTATTTCTCCAGTTTGTCCAGATCATCATATTCTCCAAAGCAGTTGCAACCATCCAAACTTGGTATCATCCACAAACTTTATAAGTGTACTCTCTATGCCATTATCTAAATCATTGATGAAGATATTGAACAGAACCAGACCCAGAACTGATCGCCGCAGGACCCTACTTGATATGCCCTTCCATCTTGACTGTGAACCACTGATGATTACTCTCTGGGAATGGTTTTCCAACCAGTTATGCACCCACCTTATAGTAGCTCCATCTAGTTTGTATTTCCATAGTTTGTTTATAAGGTGGTCATGTGAGACAGTATTAAAAAACCTTACTGAAGTCAAGATATACCACATCTACCACTTCCCCCCATCCACAAGGCTTGTTATTCTTTCAGAGAAAGCTATTAGGTTTGTTTGACACGATTTGTTCTTGACAAATCCATGCTGATGGTTACTTATCAGCTTATTATCTTCTAGGTGTTTGCAATTTGATTGCTTAATTATTTGCTCCATTATCCTTTCGGGTACTGAAGTTAAGCTCACTGGTCTGTAATTTCCCGGGTTGTCCTTATTTCCTTTTTTATAGATTGGCACTGTATTTTCCCTTTTCTAGTTCTCTGGAATCGCTCCTGTCTTCCATGACTTTTTGAAGATAATTGCTAATGGCTCAGGTATCTCTTCAGTCAGCTCCTTGAGTATTCTAGAATGTATTTCATCAGACCCTGGTGACTTGAAGACATTTAACTTGTCCAAGTATACACCTAATTAACTAATGGAACTCACTACCAGAAGATATCACTGAGCCAAAGAGCTTAATAGGGTTCATAAAAGGATTAAATAGTTATATGGTTAATGAGAACATTCTCAGTTAATTTAGATAGGATAAAAATTGGGAAGGGATATACAGGCCCATGATCTATAAGCCAACTTGTAACTAATGATTATTAGAAATAAACTTTTCCCCAAGGCCTGTTAGTCTATTCCTGGGGTTTCTTAACACTTCCCTCTGAAGCAGTAGCAGATTTGGGGTTATGTTCTGGTGATTACCCAGGTTAGGGTCTTCTCTATTTATTTACAGTGTAGATGAGTTTGCTAGTTTGCCTTTCACATAGGTCGCAACAAACAAACAAATGCCAAAACAGCAAAAGTGCACAAAGAAACCCTAGCTAAGACACCAGGGTCCAGCCACATATCCAGAAAGTAGCTCACTCTCTGATTCTTCAGTTTGCTCTCTTTCAGCATGCTCAGCTCCTGTCCAACCTACTTCCTGAGCACCCTCTGCTCAAAGACACATGCCTTGTTGTCAGTTTGGCCTACTTTATGCAGACTTGGGGTTAATCCACATTTTGTCCCACTGCCGTACGACACACCAGAACTCCTTGGACTGGTTTGACTATATTTAATGTCCACAGGAGCCAGATTCTCTGCAGGTACTCTGTTCCCATCCAGGTGAGGTTGCTGTGGCCAGACCTCAGAGGGTCCTTTGGACAATAGTCCATTTGCTACATCTAGGGCATCTTATTGTCAGCTTTGTCATAACACTCTTCCAAAGTCCCAGTGTGATCATCAGCAATGTTTACACACATACTGGAGAAGGGAAAGGAGTTTATGTGGGTGTGCTGGAAATACTGGAATACTATATAGGATATGCTAAATCTGTGAAATTAATGTCTGTCTTATGTTTCTTTGACCTTGTATTATTACAGCCCGCTCAGCTTTTGTTTCCTGTGATTTAGAAGTGTCTTAAAAAAAGCAACATAAGACAAAAATTATGTAATTACATTAGAACATGTGGGCAGATGTTACAAATTGTGGTGGAAGCAGAAGAAATAAAGGAAACATGGCACAATTATAATACTAACAGAAACAAAAGAAGCAGGGAGTAGCAGTAGTCAGTGAAGCATGGCGGCAGGATCAGCAGCAATAAAAGGGAAGCATCATATCTCCTCCTCCTCCTCCTCTCACTGAGTTTTCTAAAGAAACAATTTATTCTCCTGTCTTCTGAATCAAAGGGTTCATATTAGTAGTTCACTACCAAAATCATCAGCACAGCCAGTTTGCTCGCCTGATAGTATAAAGCCTTATAGAGTTCTGCTGCAAGAAACACATCTCATCCACTAAGGTCATGTGTTGCGGGTACCTTCTGCTTACCTAGGAATTGCATTATTGCTCATCTTCAGTCAGTCTCAACCTCTACACTGACTTGTTTTGGTAGTGGTTGCATTTTTAATGCCATCAGCAGAAACTGAGTACATCTGAATCCCCAGAACGTGCTCCCCAGAAGACACACTTTAAAAGTGTTATCTAACAAATTATACTGAGTTGAAAATGATCATTGATGTTGAGTTTGTTTGCTGAAGATTCCTTTGTGTCTCACCTGATACCTATCGAGTCTCATCTTTGACCTCTCTGCTTTCAAATTGATTTACACCCAGAGAATTTGACCCCTTTCCCCCACAAATTTTGGTGGAAGACTTCCTATGTTCCACAGAGATGAAAAAAAAAAAGCTGCTCAACATGTTCCAATGCAGCCCACTGCTCACTTCTGTACTTTCTTTTGGGCCAGCATCACTCTCAATACCTTTGGCATCTTTTCTGTGTATATGAACATATCTATGCAGATATAACCATCTATGAGTACTGAAGGGGTGTAAATACCAAGGATAAGAGGAACTGGTTCCGGTGGTAACAAAAGGTATAAAAATAAGGAATGGGAAAAATTAAGCCAAGGAAAATTAAGGCTAAAGATAATGATAACAAGTAGATTCTAAAATAGTTTCCAGTAGGAATGGATCTTTTAAAGATGAATGGAACAAAATAATTGAGACTATACTGTAGTGAATTGTACTTCTCTGGCAGGGTTGTAGCCTGGGAATGGAGTAGATAAGGTAAGAGGTCTTTCCTAGCTCTAATTTTCATGACTTTATTATATTGTTGTATTCCTTTCTAATGAAGAAGGCTAACTCAGGACGCAGATCTTTTCTTTTCAGCCCAAATCACAGTGTCGTTTCTCTACAAGTTCAAATTGCTTTTATTTACTCCTGGCAAGTGCATCCTCCAACAAAAAGAAACCTAATTTATTGGCTTATAAATTAAACAGCTTGTAAGTCATTCCCTAAGACATTTGTACCTTTATTAATTTTAATGAGGTAATTCTAGGGTAAAAGCAGCAACTCAAGGTATGAGGTCATCTGCATATATTAAGAATTAAATAAAGGCTGTGATGGCTCCAATACTTTATACTTTTCCCTCCACATGTGAATTAAATATCTTAATTAATTTAGTACTAATGCACTGTCATGATTTTCTGACATACAAATTTGTACAAATTCTATTGTGTGATTACATTTATTGAAGTCAGTAGATAGATTATGAGATTATTTTACAAACAGCAGAAAGTGACCTTTGTGAAGAACTACGAACATAAAATAAACTATAATATCAAAAGAACACAATAACTTTAAATAAAAATGAAACCATTTTCAGGGTTTTTTCCTAGATTAATGACAGGTTTCAGAGTAGCAGCCGTGTTAGTCTGTATTCGCAAAAAGAAAAGGAGTACTTGTGGCACCTTAGAGACTAACAAATTTATTTGAGCATAAGCTTTCGTGAGCTACAGCTCACTTCATCGGAGCTAGTAAATGTAATCACTTCAATGTGGCTGGTTTGGAAGGTGACTGTCCCTGAAAGGAGAGGTCAGCTGGAGAGAAAGAGGTTCCAGAGGCAGGCCCTGGAAGAGATCCAGACGCCAGGTAGGAGGCTAGGAATAAGGAACCAGCCTGAGAAAAGGCCTTCCTGGTGCCAGAGAAGAAGCCCCGAGGATTAGCAGCCTGGGAAGAGCTAGGCCTCCAGGTAGAAAGCTCTGGGAGGTGGCACTGTGTAGAAAGTATAGAAGAATTCCGGAGAGCCCCAAGGAGATAGGTGAAGAGTCTGTAGAGAATTGAGTACACGAAGAACATAACTTGTATGGTTAGTTTTGTTTTGGACTTTGGAAGAGTGAGACTGAAGAGGATCCTAGGTGGGGTGGAAGATCTGTTTGTTACATTTAAATTTGTTGGACATTTGGGACACTGGGTACTCCAGAAGGGTACCAAGTTCCCATTCCAGACCCCAGGGGACAGATGTTAGCAAAGGGCAGAGTCACTGCAATACTGGGTTTCACCATGAGTGAGTCCTTTCATATTCATAATTAGCAAACTTTATTGAAAAAAGTAAATCTGAATATAAATCATACAGACTAATTATCGTACTCCTCTAGGTCAATAAAAATAAATCCATCATAAGCAAAGCCTTTGGAGCAAAATCCTGAACTTTCTAGAGTGCCTTGCATAATAACAGGTTTCAGAGTAGCAGCCGTGTTAATCTGTATTCGCAAAAAAGAAAAGGAGTACTTGTGGCACCTTAGAGACTAACAAATTTATTTGATCATAAGCTTTGAGAGCTACAGCTCATTTCATCGGATGCATATTTTTAAACATGTTTGTCTGAATTAAAAATGTAATAATTTAAAAGTAGTTTTACTTAATGTCCTTATGGCAAATAGAAAACACTGCCTCTAATTATGATTAGGGATAGATTGAAATTCTAGTTTATAAATTATGTTTAATTAAAAGTAGATGGTGTATCTCAGGGGTCTCAAACACGCGGTCCGCGGGGTTCTTCCCTGCGGCCCGCCAAGCTTCCCGCATCCCCCCCGCAGCGCGCTGAGTCCCCAGCCTACCTCCAGGCCAGGGGTGGGCAAACTACAGCCCTGGGTCAGATTCCACGGCAGGGATGGGGGTGGAGTGGGAGGTGGGGGCAGTGGGGGGGGGGGGTGATGCGTCCCTCGGGCCAAAGTACAAGTCCTCATGTAGCGCTCCTGGTGATTCGAGTTTGAGACCCCTGGTGTATCTGAAGGGTTTGTTTTTTCATAATTTGTAACGATGACATTAGCAAGTCATTAAAATTATGAAAACTAATTGAGAATATTAATATTATAGGGTTGCCTAACCATTGTTAATGATTTTCAGATTCACATCCTGTGGCAATAAAACATCAAAGGTAATATATTTGACTATTGTCCAGTCCATTATTCAGCTTTGTATTTGACTATGACTAAATGCCATCTTGAGTTATTCAGAATCTGGATGAATACTACAATTAGACATTTGCCACACGCTGAGTAATTACACTCCCATATTCTGCATTTGTAAAAAAACAAACATTCTTCAGATTTTTCTGGCCAGGCTGCTAATGTAATGCATCATTTCCCACACAATGGAATAATAACAAGCATAGTAATTTTCATTAGGTGCTGATAAATAACTGATAGAAAAGTGTTGATTGAAAACATGCATAATATCTGCCAAACCTACGTACAGAGAGAAGACACAAAGGATCTGCATTTAAAGACCAGACATAGTTGTGGACTGCCTATACCAGGGCTGGCTCTTGGCAAACCTGTTCTTTGCAAGTAAAAGTGATCCATTGATTTCTATACCCCAGTTAATCACTTTTAAAAATATTTCATAATTCTGTCTATTTATGTTGGTATAAATAACTTTTCTCTCTCAATCTTGTACTTCCTGAGATTACTGACCCATTCTTTTCAACTTTTTTGGTTACCATGGCCACATTCTGCTATCAGTTATGCCAGTATAACTCCACTGATATGAATGGAGTTAATCTGGATGAATACCACTTTCATCAAGAAACAATAGACATAACACCACCATTTCATTGCAAACTGATATTTTCTCCTTGAAAGTAGGTAATCGGTACTTATAGAATATAAAAAATATCCAGACTATCTGTCCAGGATTGGGCACTCCTACTGGAATCAGTGATACTTATTTGACACCTAACATTGGACATTACTGTTTATATTAGTGGACATGGAGAAAATATTTGCTTTTTGTCATTTGTTTTTTGCCCACTTCATATTAGTTCTTGGATGGATCCTATCAAGCACTGACTTGGGGGAAAAATATGTATTATGTAAATGTATCATATTGCAAGGCTTTGTCTTATACCACATCAAATGCTATCCCGTTGTGTATCATGATTTTTTGAAAAGGATACTGTGACAAAGTTCCTGCTCTACCTTGGTGGGTCTTGCGCTTATTGGCGGATTTGCTCACCTTGGAGCTTCACGGCAGCCCTCAGGTTGGCCGTTTTTCTGAACCCACAGTCCAGGTCGACGACTCCTGTGTCTGACCCGGAGTTGGGAGGATTTGGGGGGAACCTGGGCCCACCCTCTACTCCGGGTTCCAGCCCAGAGCCCTGTGGAATGCAGCTGTCTAGAGTGCCTCCTGGAACAGCTGTGCGACAGCTACAACTCCCTGGGCTATTTCCCCATGGCCTCCTCCCAACACCTTCTTTATCCTCACCATAGGACCTTCCTCCTGGTGTCTGATAATGCTTCACCTCAGTCCTCCAACAGTCCATGTTCTCACTCTCAGCTCCTAGTGCCTCTTGCTCCCAGCTCCTCACACACACACCACAAACTGAAGTGATCTCCTTTTTAAAACACAGGTGCCCTAATTAGCCTGCCTTAATTGGTTCTAGCAGCTTCTTGATTGGCTGCAGGTGTTCTAATTAGCCTGTCTTAATTGTCTCCAGAAGGTTCCTGGTTGTTCTGGAACCTTCCTTGTTACCTTACCCAGGGAAAACGGATCTACTTAGCCTAGGGCTAATATATCTTCTATTACTCTCCTACAGCCATCTGGCCCGACCCTGTCACAATACATTTTTTGCCTACTCAAAGGAAATATCTAGTTTTGATCTGGAAATATACACTGGTTTCTGGGGCAATTATATTATTCACTGATCATTGCCTCATTTAGTATTTCATATATTGACCCCTTCTCATAAATTATCTGAGGATGTGCATTGCATATTAATACACATTTAGGCAGCAATCAACCATTTGTATGAATCCATGTAATGTAACAGCATCATACCAATGTTTTTTGTCATTAGGATTATCATAAATTGCAATGTGTTCAACATCAGTTTCTATTTACAGCTAACAGAATAGAGGAATTAGTCATGTGTAAAGTCATTTCTGGTGTAAATCTCCATAATTAATGCTCTCCACATATTTTCCAACCAAGACATGCTGACCCCTGGAGCATTGTCTCAATGTCAAACCCACAGAGCAAATTAGAATTTTCCTGCAGAAAGAAAGAAAGAAAAGGAAAGGACTGCAAATATGAAAATGCCAGTATGTATGAAAGAGCGATCTTAGGTGTCATACAGTAAATATTGTACTTATGAAGTAGAAAAATGTGAATTAAGTGGACAGACTAATGAAAAAAAGATTATCAAGGGTACTGTTGTTGCAAAAAACAATATAGTGCAACATTGAGGTTTCACAGATTTTAAGTCAGGAAACACAAAAATTATGGTTGAATGAATAACTTTAAGTCTACTGCCTTGAAAGTGTGCTTTACAGTGTAATGTTTAAATAAGTGATCACATACTTCAGGCCAAATCTTGTGTTGTCTGTGCTTTTCTTAGGCAAGGGAGGCTCTAAACAAAATAAAACCAGTTATTTTGGTGTTCAAGAGGAATTGATCATGGATAGGATGTGAAGAAGAGATCCCTACAAAACACGGAGCAATTTTCCATGGTTGCCATCTTCAGATGCCCCTGGAGTGAAAGACAGGAGCTGAGACTGGACAGTGGATCTGAGTCTAAAAACATTATTGGCCAATTTACAACTCAGAGACCTTCTAAACTCCATCAGATTTATCTCAGAATTTGGTCCATTATTTTTTCTTGTTAACTTATTTCATTTTGAACTGTGACTATTTCCCAGTTTTAATTACACTCACTATATTCTTACATGCCTGTCAAACAGATTCATTTTTTTAACTTCTCTTAAAAATTACCGAAAACATGTTTTCCTAAGTTCTTACTGATTTTGTTTTTAATAACAACAGGAATTGTCAGGTGAGGGGGGATGTGTCAGATTGTTTGGGATACAAGACTGGAGTTAAAAATGAGCCTCTACATAATCACCCTAAGGGGATCAAGGCATCTTCTCTTTGAACATCCAAAATCTTCTGTCAAGAACTGGGCCATTCACCTGCATACATGGTGGTTTCTGAGTGTATAAAAGGGGAAGTGGTTTCAACCACTCTTCAGTTCCCTCTAAGCAAGGAAGGTGCAAGTTTGGATCATGTGGAACAATCTCAATGCTTTCCTCATTAGTCTTCCTTTCTATCCTTTTGGGGGCTACATTTGTTTGTAATGAGTTAGATGTGAGTCAGCTTTTTTGAAGAAAGACAAGAAAAAAAGAAGGGGAAAATATCTATATGGCGTGTGCACTATCTGGGTCATAAAAGTGGGAGGGCCTCCTCAGAGCCTACTGAGGGAGAAGGCTCTTCAGAAGCAGTAAGCAGATGCCTTGTTTACACTCATGTCGGCATGTAGAGTACAGGCACTACGCATATAGTCACATGCCACAGTGAAAACAGGCTGCGTCCACACTTGTCACTGCAGTGTGCCAGCTACACACAGCCGTGCAAGGTTCTGGCACAGGGAGGCAGCAGGGAAAGGCTCCAGCAGCTATCTCTCCAGGAACCTTTTACTGCAGCAAGGATAGCTCTCGCAAGGAGAGGGCAGTGGGAAAGGATCCAGCAGCGAGGAGGCAGCCAGATACTAGACTGCTAAAAATGGCAATGTAGACATGGGAGGAACTGCTTGCGTGTGTAGAAAGCCATGTAGGGTATACCCTAGGTTTCAGGCATATAAGGCTCCTACACTGCTATTTACACTTATGCTAGCTGGCATGAGGGTCTGTACTCTACGTGCCACCATAAGTGCGGATATACCTTAAAGTCTGGCACTGTGCAAGTCCATTGTTGAGTTTGGAGATTGACCCACAGAAGTGGAGCTATTGATGTAGACACCATCCTACAAGAAGGACTATGCAAAATCCACTTGAAGAATTCTACTTTATCTCAATACACTGTCTGGATCCATGAATGGACTACTTGGAATGACAGCACCACTGCCTGAAGACCTTTTCTGACTGATTGTTCTTCAGACTTAATGAAGACTTTTGTATATGTGTTCTGAGCAACAAAAGAAAATATATGACCTCATAACAGGAGAAATATTTTCAGAAGAATGCAGACCTTTAAAGCAATGAAAATAATAGCCTTCCTCTTATCACTGCTACTTCATACACAGGAGATGGAAAAAGTTCCTTCTTCAAGCTTAAAAAATGAGCCATGAACACAAATCTATAGCCTTATTGATAGAACTTTTAATGTAATAGCTTGTCATAGATGGCTCTCCACCCTAATAGTAATATCAATGAACTTCAATAATGAAAAAACATTCCAATAGTAGATATTGGGAAAATAAATGAAACTGTATTTTCTTATTGAGGCTGGCACTTTAAATAAGGATTCATCTTATCCAGTGATTTATTTGTAAGAGAAAATGAAGGCAAAGCCAGGAAATCTCCCTCATCAAACTATTTCTTTCTTGTCTCTAAATATTTATTAATGCTCCAGCTAAGAAATAGATTTTTCCTTTAATCTTTATGGTGTCCACCCCATGGAATGTATTATAATTTGCTAAATATATTTTCAGGTGATTTACTGTTCTTCTCAGCTGCTAGACTTTTATATAACTTACCCCACTCTCTGGGAATTTAAAAGATATAAATCATGGTTTTGGGTCAAATTTTGCCCTCAAATGCATTCACGCAACTCCCACTGAAGTTACTAGCAAAGGTACAGACACATCTGAGGGCAGATTTTAGCCCTTTGCCATTTGTTGAGATTATTTTTAAAGCTCTTGTGCTTGTGGGAGGAGCTGTTCCAAACACACCTTGTTCCCCATAATAAGTACAGTCTATTCATTCTGTTCACTTTACTGCACAATTTGAACTAATTAATTCTTCTGCTCAACACAGCTTGAATTTTATGCCCTTGTTGTCATGAGTAAGAATTTCAGCTGTTGTTTTAGTAGTGTGTTTTGGCTTTGAGCCGCAGCCTTCTCAGTTACTTGCCCAAGTGGAATTCTTGCCTTTTCTGTGTGTCCTTCACGCTAAGGTGAAGATTGGGGCAATATTCCAAATTCTTCATCGATTCAAGAATCCTTCCTAGAATTGGAAGCATAGGGCCAGATTGCACAGGTGATACAGAGCTGCACATCACCAGCAGGAATTCCAAAAGGCATTGTGCTATCCATCTGCCCATCAATGCAGGTACTTATATAGCCCTCATCACCACAGCAGCTGAGATCCTTCAGAGAGATAAGCTACCTGTGCCCTCTTGCACCCATGTGCAACCACATAAGGGCCAGACACAATCTGGCCCATAACTAACCCCCTACTGTCCTGTTACTATATACACACTTTTGCCCTTTGCATGCCAGGCCTTATAAAGGTATGTCTCTCAGAAGGGGAGGGGAGGGACTGGCGTACACCGCTGACCACTACTACTGCTAGAAAAACTTTAAAGCTAAGTTTTCAGAAGACTGGGTTGAGTTTTGGATTTCACTTAAAGCAAAACTCATGAGGAACAAACCCACATATACTAAAACAAACATATTTTACTCTGTACCCTCGTGAGTGGAAATTTTATGATTCACAAGACTAATGAACACAAGTCCCACTTAAAGCAACCCTGTTAAAATAATTCTGATAAAGACAATCTAATAAGCACTTCTGTCTGCCAACATGCAACAACATTTATGTAAAAACACATTTTGTGAAGGATTAAACTTTTTGAAAGTACTTGAACATGTTATACCTCTAAAGAACCTCTGTTAAAAGAAAGAGTAACAAAAGAAATGATCTAGTATTTTTGAAACTCCCTCTACAAATTTTAGATTAGAAGACATACTAAGATGCATGGCACGTGGGGGGGGGAGGGAGAAGCAGGCAAAGAAAAAACAATAACAGCCACAGAATTTTATGGGAGTAACATTATCAGTAGCAAGAACATGTGTAATGAGACAATGGACAAAAGATGCCTCTTCAATCTCAGAATGGATTAAGTGTATCCCATTAGAATGCAATATTTATTAATTCATAGATCACTTAGAGTCAATTAAGTGGATATATCGACCAATGTATTTGCTTAAATTGATAATTTCCTTTTTTAAATATGTTAAATGGTATAACAATATTATAACACTATAAAAACAGACTACAGCAAATTAATAGAGGTCCAGATCACCCTGGGAGGGGGTGGAAAACTGAAGAGATTGTCCTGAATTCCTTACTGAGGACTGTGGGATGTCATGCACTGTTCCCCCAAGCCCTGTAGATCTTGAGGGATCTGCCTTTTGAATGGGGCTATACATATGGAGGTCTGTGTGCCTTCCTGTACCTTCTGCAATCCCCTTGTAGTATTAATCAGGATAAATTTTGTCATTATACATATGCAAAATGAAAGTAATGGGGTATGTATTTGCATACAACAACTATTAAATGTCATAAGACATATGTACCTGAAGCTAGAATATGGCCCCCTCTTATTATCACTAGGCACCACTGCAAGTCAGTCCCATGACCTGAAGAGTCATGGTCATGGTCATTTGGTTGTCCTAGGTAATTAGTATTGTACAACTATGGTAAAGACTCCCAAAACTGGTGAGGGATTTTGTTTGTGTATGAACAACACTTATCAGGTTTCTTTGGAGTCCCCTTTTGCCCCTCTAAGTAGTTTAGCCCAGAGAGACTATAAGAGACTATAGACTCATCTGTCTCTTGTTTTTCACTAAGTATTTCTACCCTAATTCCTGTGATCTGGATTGTGCCCTCAGGCACAGCATTGAGACTCCACTACTGGAGGCACTGTGTCTCAGACCTACCCCTGTGAGTTACAATGCTGCCCATACTCCTCTACTGTGCTGTGGACTGGAGGGAGGATTTTACTATATCCCTTTGCAAAGAGTAGTACATTCACCCCATTCCCAGGTATGGTTCCACCTATTCCCCCCACACACACCTAGTCCCCTCTCCCTCTCCAGCCACAATGCAAAGTCATCTTCTGCACCCATGTAGGGGAATTGCAGGCACTTTACTCTCCCCTTTCTTCCCAGAATTACCCCAAAAGATGAAAACAATCTAGTGCAATGTGACTGTAACTTACAAAAATTCTCCACCTCTATACAAAAGAAGCCATTTTATTTTACAAACCAAAATGTATCTTAGAAGGATGGAGATTTGGGAGGGGTGAGCAGGGCAAAGGCTTATGAGGCTGTAAAATGACAACTTGAAGATGTCATTATCTTCACCAAGAAAGTAAAGGCATTATGAATAATAATAACAAAAAAGTACTGTACTTCAGTGAAATGTCATTGACAATCAGCCTGATTACAATAGACAGCAGCCCAAGCTTGCTGTGCCCTCAGCAAGCTCCAGGTTACCACCACCTGCGCTGTATTATTAGGAAATCTAAGAAATCTCAGCTCAGCTCCTTCAGCGGAACAGAACAGTTATTTTTAGGGGTTTTTTTCTGATTATTCTCAACTTCTCTATTCAAGATTCAGAAAGAAAGACTACTTTGTTATTTCTGAGCCATGAAAAAGAGTGTGGGTAAAATCCTGCCATTCTTACTCAGTCACAACTCCCATTAACAGAATAAGGATAAGAAGGTTGGTTGCATGGAAGGAAAGAAAGAAAAAGTAGACTGGACTGACAAATTATTTTTAAAGCATGATTGGGCAGTGAACTGTTGATGAAAAATCATTTAGCAGGATGATTACTGAATATGAGAGAAACAGAAGAACATTATTATTTTTCTTTGCTGGGGTATAAACTTTCAGCAAAGACTAAAACTGACAGTACTATTATTAGAAACCTCACTACTAACTATAAAATACAAAGTTGAGTTGTTGCTAGTACTTCACGGAATGCAGGTATAGAACCTTGTAACACAGGATTTCTAATCAACTAGCTGAGAGTGGGAGATGGTTTCTGGTTTGGGGGTACCTTTGACTTCTCACTGCAATAATGACAATGCCCCTGGCCATTTTATAATTATAGTAATTAATATTAATGACCAAAACTTTCAGCCCTGGTGCCTGAGTTTTAAATACATATGTAATCTCCTAAGCATCTGTATAACCCATTGAATTCAGCATCACTGAAAATCAGGCCATATTATTTAAGTACCTAAATATGGATTTAGGGGCCTACAAAGCAGGCAGGTTTGATACTTTTGACCAATGTTTGCTCATCATTATTATTATTAACTTATTTGAAAAAAGTCAACTTTTTGCAGTATTTTCCCAGATCCATCAAACATGCTATATATGCTGAGTGGTCCAGAGTGCTGGGAAGCTCAATTGACTCTTTTTGCTCCATGTGACTAAAAGATCCCATATGATTTCAAATAACACAAGACATTGAGTGTGGGCTGCTAGCTGCCCATGTGCAATTATTATCTATTGTTCTTTTCAATAAATTCAGTTAACCAATCTCATTAATAAATTAAGTGTATGTTATGCTGGAAGGAGGTCTTGGGGCTAAAGAACAGAGGTGATAAAACCAGGACCCATTTTTCTGAATTGACTTTCTTTAGTAAATCTGAACAAGTTATTTAATTTCTTTGTGCTTTAGTTTCTCCATTTATAAAGACTTGCCTACATCACACGTCATCCTGTCATACTTGAACATGATTTTTAACAATAAATAATATGATACTGACCCCAAATGAAGGGTCAACACAGACCAGAAAAAAATGTCTCAACACTGTCTGCTAAATGGGATATATCCCTGCTGGGAACAGGATTTAATCACAGTTAGGTGGCACAATGCTGAACACAATTAGAGTTGATTTGAACTGCCTGCTAGGTTGTGATCAGCAATTGTCTCAATCGTTCAAAACTATATTCAAAAACTATAACAGATGTAGGCAAGCCCTTATAGTGAAATAATCATTCATCCCTACCTCCCAGCGATGTTTAAGGACTAACCCATAATTTAAATAAAACATTTTGAGACATTTGGATGAGAGTTGCTATAGAGATGTGAAGTATTATTATAGATTTATTATCATTTTCTGTTGTTAAACCCTTTTTGTTGGCTGCCATTTCAGCTTTTTTCCCAACCGTTATTCATTTTGTATCTTTTCCAGACCGTGCAATCACTGTGCATGATGCTTTTCAGACATGTATGAAAATAGGGTCTGTGCCACAAAGGTCTACACTGCAATCAAGAAGTGTGATGGCAGCATGTGCACTGCTAGCTCAAGTAACAATAGCAGGGATTTCATGGCAGCATGGGCAGCTTCACAGCTAGCTTCACCTGCCCAGGACCCTGGGTACCTAAAACTAGTTACACAGTCAAACATCTTTCACTTCCACTTCACAACTACACAAGCTAGCTTTGATCTAGAAAAGAGCTAGATTGGATGTGTCTGCATCTCCTGATGGGTGTGTAGACATACCCTAAGGGTCAAAGGAGTTGATTCTGATCTATGACACCAATGTCACTCAGGAGTAACTTCATTGTAGCCACTGTTATTCTGGTTTTACATTAGTGTATATGAGATCAGATCTGTTCCTAAATGATATCAATACAGTAGCACAATAAAAATGATAACAGTCTTTGAGAAAAGAGTAAGAGAGAAGAAGACAGAGCAAACAGAAAGGGGATAGTGCTTTTTGGATGGCCTTGTTTTTGCAGAAAGCAGAAGTATCACCTCTTAAGATGTGATAATGATGGAGAGACCATTTTTCCTTTAACAAAATAATGTGTTCCAACATGCAAACATTCCCACACACACTTATGAGACCTGATATATAATAGACAGCAGTGGCTCCTTTGGACTCAATGAAGTCTATAATGAAAGCCAGTATATTTGTAAATAATACATCTTAAAAATAGCCTTAGACAGTGCCTTAGAATTTCAAGCTATTAGGGCCTATCCTGTAAAGTGTAAATACATGTTGCACATTCAGAGCAAAATAAAACATAGATTTGTCAATATAAATCATGCCAAACTGACCTAATTTCCTTCTCTGACAGGGTTATTGGCCTAGTGAACAAGGGGGAAGCTCTAGACGCAACATATGTTGATTTTAGTAAGGCTTTTGACACAGCCCCACATGACTTTAACAAAAGCAAACTAGCAAAATGTGATTTAGATGAAATTACTATAATGCCGGTGCATATCTGGTTGAAACACTGACCTCAAAGAGTAGTTATCAATCATTTGCTGTGAAACTAGTAGGATGTTTCTAATGCGATGCCACAGAGGTTAGCCTTATGTCTGGTACTATTCAATATTTCCATTAATGACTTAGATAATGGAGTGGAAAGGATGCTTATAAAAATTGCAAATGACACCAGGCCAGGAGGGATTGCCAGCACTTTGGAGGACAAGATTAGAGTACAAAACAACCTTGACAAATTAGAGAACTGATGTGAAATCAACAAGATGAAATTCAGTAAATTTAAGTGGCAAGTAGTACACTTGCTTAGGAAGGAAAACTCAAATACACAACTACAAAATGGGGAATAACTGACTAGGTGGTAGTACTCTTGAAAAGGATCTGGCGATTATAGTAGATCACAAATTGAATACGAGTTTGCCATTGCAAAAAAGGCTAATATCATTCTGGGATATAGTAATAGGAGTGTCATATGCAAGACATGGGAGGTAATTGTCCTGCTCTACTTGGCACTGATGAAGCCTCAGCTGGAGTACTGTGTCCAATTATGGGCACCACACTTTAGGAAAGATGTGGACAAATTGGAGAGAGTCTGAAGAAGAGCAACAAAAATGATAAAAGCTTTAGAAAACCTGACCTATGAAAAAAGGCATATTTAGTTTTGAGAAAAGAAGACTGAAAGGGCACCTGATACCAATCTTCAAATATGTTAAGGGCTGTTATAAAGGGGACTGTAATCAAATGTTCTCCATGTCTACTGAAGGAAGGCAAGTAGTAATGGGCTTAATCTCAACCAAGGGAGAAAATCTTCAGGAAAATCTTTCTAATTATATGAGTACTTAAGCTCTGGAATAAGCTTCCAATGGAGGTTGTGGAAACCTCGTCATCAGAGTTTTTTAAGAACAGGTTGGACAAATACCAGTCAGGGATGGTCTACATTTTACTTGGTCCTGCCTTAGCGCAGGGAGCTATCCTTGATAATGTCTCAAGGTCCCTTCTAACTCTACATTTCTGATTCTATGAACAACAATTTAGGAGGAGTTATTGCTGCAATGAACAGTGGCCACATAAATTATAAGTACTATCTTGTCTTTACTCGCTGGACTCTGGGTGGTGGCATGATAGTGTTCGCTTCAGTTTGATTACCAGAACAATCCTACTACTTCTACAAAACACCATGACCTAGGCTAGCCCTATAGGACCATGCTGCTCCCAAGGGTTGCAAATAGCAGTATGTGTGTTCATTGGCTGTGGGTTGGGTCATACCTCTTAACCTAATGATTATGCTACTATGGAGTCATAGTTCACTGGCTGAGATGGTAGCTGGTCCCCACCCTCTAACTCTCTTGAAAATTAGAACGCAAGTTTGCCATCCTGCTTTGTTACTGAGTTATGATGATGGCTTTCTATGCTCTCTAGCCTCACTAGTAAACCTGTAAAATAAATGGCTGGGTTTGGACCCATGTCCCTGTGCACTTAAAAATGTTATGTTTGCTCATCTGCAAATTCTCCCAGAAAGCACAATCATTGAACTTTCTATTCCCCCTGGTCTAATCAATATGATTTCTTTTACCCCTTTTTATTCCATTAGCAATGGATAGTGATCACAAGCTTTCCACTTGCTACAAGGATCCTCTGAAACTATTAGGTATCACATATGTATGCCCTTAAGTTGAACTGTGTCTGGGTTACAAAGGAAACTGAATGTGTACAGCAGGAAGTAGTCCTGTTTGTTTATTTTGTCATATTGAAGTGGTTAGTATGACCTTGTACATGGCACATCTCAAAAAATCCAATATTATTTTCAAAAAGCCAGTAAAAGAAATTTTGGCTATGGGGATTATAGAAACATTTTTCTGCCTGTGAACCAACGTGGTGAAATAATTTTCCATACCAGAGAAGGAGCCAACCAAAATGCCTGATCCTAAAAACTGAAAGAGAAATCATGCTGGATGGGCAGCTCTCCTCAAATAAATGCTGAACTCCTTATATGTGTAAGAACCCCAGCATGTGGTTCTCTGTGTAGAAATCTAGAGGTACAGAAGATATTATGCCTATAAAGACTTTAGTGCATAAAAATACAAGGAAATAATAAAACAAATAGTGATTGTTTCCACTCGCAATGGCAGTAACTAACTGTCCTCAATTAAAAATGGTTTTGCATATACTGCCCTTTGTCTTCAGCACAAATAACTTTTTCCCATGGGCGATATTATACTTTGATAGCCCTCAGAGCCTGTTTCTGTTTTTACACACACAACACACACACAAATACTTAGCCTCTTCTTCTATTTGCAAGAACCACATGGCAATATATGATAGGGTTCATTAACATTCACACTTTAAAGGGGGGGCCTGTAGCGCAGTGGGCTAGCTTACCTCTGTTATATTCACCACTTCACATTATATTCTGCTTTATTATATTCAGCAGTAATGCAAGGAACCTACAGGCTTGTAACCCGTAAGACATTGGCTTCAGCAATTAGCATGAGGCCTACAAGCTTTGGAACAGATAACTTTAGGTAACTCATAAGTTTTGGGGAACTGGAAGTAGAGTGTAGGGGGGAATTTTGTCCGTAATGACATCAACCAACCACAGAACACAAACTGACACCAGCTTCTGGAAGGTTTTGGATGGAACATCCGACCGCAAAAGTCCCATGGCAATGAATTGACGTATATGATAATGGGGTGAAATCATAAATACACTAACCTATAGAAGGAGGACACCTTAATGTTGCTACGGGGAGGGAAATACATATGGTAGACATGGTATAATAGACATGGTAACGTCAGCATAACATATTATAAAAGTGGCATCCCAGGGCAGTAGGAGAGAGAGATGTAGCCTTTGGGAGGGGAAAGAATGATGGCCACTGATGAGGATGAGGAAGGTGAAGATGATGAGGAAGATAATGGCTAACATTTCAGGTTGTTCTGCAAGGGATGGTGAGAGTATGGATGTTCAGATGTACTTTCTGTATTCTCTCTAAATATATTAATAAATTATTTATTTGTAAATATAGAAGAGTTCCTATAGCGTGAGTGTTGCACCTGTGCACATCAGGGTTCCCAGCTATATAATAATTTTAATAATACTGGGCCTTATCTTGGGCAAGAACCCGTCAACCCTCGAAGCAATAACTGGAAAATTTTATTCATAATCTATATATTAGGCTACACACACACACACAACCTCTCCTTCTGTTTGCAAGAACCATAGGGCATGATATGACATGACTGACATTTGAAGGGAGCTGTAAGAAAATAATTAGATACTAAAAGGAAAAAAAACATATGCAATTACTAATAGAGAAAGGAAAAGAAGAACATCTTACCCCAGGCACTCACTTTGAGAGACAATGAAAAACATTTAAATAGAGTAGTTGTCTACTGGAAGAGAACTAAATATGACAAGACATTCCAGCAGAAGCACATAGAAAAAGATGTTCCTAGGGTGAAATGTCTTTGTACTCATCTTGGCAATCAAACTGCATTCACCTTCATCTTTAAATACATTTTGCAGAACAATCAATGCCTCAGAAAGGATTTTGATGGAACAACAGGCTATAAATTTCTACAACACAGTAGAAGGAGGATCTCTGAGGAAGTAAGAATAATAAAACATAGCATCCGAGGACACTGCAGTCTGAGGAATTGTTCCAGACTGATTTGTCAGGAGAGGAGGTTTTGGGGAAAAAATGATAAATTAAACAGTAATAAGTCACTAAGTAACTCAAATATGAAACTGCAGAACTACTAACCGTGGTATGTAAACTATGACTTAAATCAGCTTCTGTTCAAGATGACTGGAAGATAGTTAATGTAACACCAATTTTTAAAAAAAGGCTCCAGAGGCAATCCTGGAAATTACAGGCCAATGAGCCGAACCTCAATACCAGGCAAATTGGTTGAAATTATAGTAAAGAGGAGAATTATCAGACAGATAGATGAACACAAAATGTTGGAGAAGAGTCTACATGGCTTTTGTCTCACCAATCTACTAGAACTCTTTAAGGGTGTCAACAAACATGTGGACAAGAGTGATCCGATGATCATACTGTACTTGGACTTTCAGAAAGCCTTTGACAAAGTCCCTCATCAAAGGCTCTCAAGCAAAGTAAGCTGTCATGGGATAACAGGGAAGGTCCTTTCATGGATCAGTAACTGGTTGAAAGACAGGAAACAGTGTTTAGGAGTAAATGGTCAGTTTTTACCATGGAAAGAGGGAAATGGGAGGGGAGGGTCCCCTAAGGATCTGTAATGGGACCAGTGCTGTTTAACATATTAATAAATGATCTGAAAAGAGGAGTAAATAATGAGTTGGCAAAGTTTGCACTCTATACAAAATTACTCAAGATAGTCAAGTCCAAAGCAGACTGTGAAGAGTCACAAAGGGATCTCACAAAACTGGTGATTTGGCAACAAAATGGCAGATTAAATTCAATGTTGATAAATGAAAGTAATGTACATTGGAAAACATAATCCCAACTATATATACAAAATGATGGGATCTAAATTAGCTGTTACCATTCACAAAAGAGTTCTTGGAGTCTTCATGGATAGTTCTCTGAAAACATCTGCTAAATGTGCAGTGGCAGTAAAAAAAAAAACCTAACAGAATGATAGGAACCATTAGGAAAGGGATAGATAAGAAGTCAGAAAATATCATAAATATCATAATGCCACTATATAAATCCCTGGTGTGCTCACACATTGAATACTGTGTTCAGTTCTGGTCATCCCATCTCAAAAAATATATATTAGAAATGGAAAAAGTACAGAGAAGGGACAAATGATTAGGGGTATGGATCAACTTCCATATGAGGAGAGACTAAAAAGAGAGGAACTGTTTATCTTAGAAAAGAGATGACTAAGAGGGGTATGATGGAGGTCTATGAAATCATGAATGTTGTGGAGAAAGTGAATAAGTAGCACTATTTATCCCTTCACATAACACTAGAACCAGTAGTGATCCAATGAAAATAATAATCAGCAGGTTTAAAACAAAGAAAAAGGAAGGGCTTCTTCACATAATGCACAATCAACTTGTGGAATTCATTGCTGGGGCTGTTGTGAAGGCCAAAAATATAACTGAGTTTAAAAAGGAATTAGACAAGTTAATGGAGGCTAGGTTTAACAATGGCTATTAGGCAAGGTGGTCAGGGATGCAATGCCATGCTCCAAGTATCCTTACATCTCTGACAGATGCTGGGACAGGTCAACAGGGGATGGCCTACTTAAAAAATTGCTCTGTTCTGTTCATTCCCTCTGAAGCATCTGGCATGATCCATTGTTGGAAGACAGGATACTGGGCTAGATGGACCATTGATCTTTCACAGTATGACCGTTCTTATGTTCATTTACAAAATGCTTTATATATTTGCAAAGTGGTGTATAACCATTAACTAAAACAGTCTCACAACATTAATGTGCAGAATATAGAATATCAATGTTGTTACAGAGGGCAAGATGAGACCAGGGTTAACTGATTTTCCCAACAGCAAGTCAGCAGGCAGAGCCAGGAGTAGCATTTAGGACAACCTAACTCTGTGCCCTGTGGTGAACCAGGAGAGGATTCTGACCCTCAAGAAAATGAAACAGCATAATCTCAGTCATGGTAAGGACATACATGGAGCAGGACAGAAGGAAGAGCAGAAGGGGAATTTTGTAATTACACAACCTCTTCGTTCCTTTAGCAGAGAGCTTATCTCTGAAAAGAATTCTATTAAATTTTAAAAAGGCCATATTAATATAGATGACTAAAACTGACCACTCATATAACAGAGCTGGTCTAAAAAGAAAAAAAAACAATTTAAAGAAAAAAAGTGAAGTTTGTTTTCCATTTCAGAGTTTACATGGACCAATTTTCCAATATTTCATAACATTTGAAAAATATAATAAAATATCAAAAATTACTATAAAATGTTTATGAAGTGTAGTTGTAGCCATGTCAGTCCCAGATATCAGAGACAAGCCAGGTGAGGTAATATCTTTTATTGGACCAACTGTCTCTCTCACTAACAGAGGATGGCCCAATAAAAGATATTTCCTCACCCACCTTCTCTATCTCTAAAATATTTAGTTTACTGAAAACTGTTTTCTTACATATTTTGATACAATTTGACTAAGATATTAATAAAAGTGTAATGAAAAATATCAATAATTACTTTTTTTTTTGCAAATGTTTTGTTTAAAACTCATTTTCAACTAAATTTTTTTTTGTACAAAAAATTTCAACCAGCTGTATGATATAGCCCTGTTCATCCATATATCTCAAGATGTTTTGCAATGGCAGGTAAGCATTTTTCTAATTTTTATAGATAAGAAAACTGAGGCACAATAAAGTTAAAGTCAAAGACAGTCAGTAGTAGATGTGTGACTAGAACCCCGGTCTCCTGATTGATGCTCTATTCACTGAACCACACTGCCTTCTTTTAATAATGTGATTAAGCTAATCCTAAATAGACCTGTGCAAATATGTATATTAGAAATGAAATGAACACATTTGGACTTTTCATTATGTTCATGAAAAGGAAAAGAAAATTTACTGTAAACGAAATAAATTATTTTTAATATACATGCAGCCATACTTTCTGGAGCTGTACACCTCTGAGATTTCATAAACTAAGCAGAATCTGACCTGCTCACCAGAAAGCTCAGGATTCTACTAGAAGTAATGAAAGTGGGTACTTCTTTATCAATGCAATAAAACATGTATGGTTTTAAAATCAGCCTTTAGAAGTAACAGGATAACGACTGCCTCGCTTTTCTCCCCTAGAAAGGTGGATAATGGCTCTTGCACGTAATAGGAAGAGAGTACTTCTGGAGGGAATGAATAATGAGAAGTAACTGTAGTCCCACATACATTTGTGAATGTACTGTTACAATTATAATATTAAAAGTCTAATTCATCATTCTTTCTTAAGGAGGAATAGTAAGAGTCACTTGGTCTTAAGACTGTTGTTCTGCTTTCCATTTAAGAGTTGTGACATGCACAATGTTATAGCTAACATTATTATTGTTTCTGAGAAACATCAAGGTAAAATCTGGCATTATCCATCTGGAGATATCTGATTGAACTCGGGAAGCAAGAGGAAGAGACAGTGAACTGGGGAATTTAGCAAAGACCAGTAGGGTTAAAGAAATTTCATGAGAGAAGCAACTAGAAGAGCAAAGTGTGATTCAGATAAATCCAGGACAACTAACATGATGGTCAAGGGAGCTACCGGGAAACTCAGAGTTGTTCGAGAGGATTAGGAAAAAGCATAGTAAAAGGAGCTCTGGATGGATGCTTATAATTTAACATCCAGAATGACTTCTAGACCAAAGCTGAACCTAAGTAGAAGAGCCAAACCACCTTTTTGCTCTTCTGTTAGAAACCTTTTACTTCGGGGTTTATCCGTTACTATCCTAGACACTTCAAAACTACAGTCCAATGGCTAAGAGGAGGTCATTTTTTTAATGCCAAAAAGTTTTCTTGAAAATGTAAACATTGGCTTCCATTTACAATGGGTGTGAATATGTGAGAGAAAGTATTAGCGTAGCTACCAACCACTGAAAAACCAGTTGCAATGGAGTGGATGAAAACCAGGCTGGCCATTTTGCCAAAAAGGTGATAGTGAGGAAGAAGGGATCATCCAGCAGCCCCCTGAATCAATTAAGGGTGGAGACCTGTGGGCACCCTTCCCAGAAAACAGCAACAGTGAATGGAAGCTGAGGCCTGGGCAAGGCTGGGATCAATTCCCACTTCTAAATCCATGGCAATGGAAATTCTCCTCTTTTGGTTCACCCTAGGAAGAAGATGAGTGTGCATCTAGCATTCCAGGTCTGCTAACACCCAAAGATTAGGGGTGTTTGGATCTAGAGTCTGAGTTTGCACCCTTATCTAATAATTATACCATATACTAATTTGTGTTCAATTTTTATTGAACTAATCTACCCATAAGTCCTGTTCAATATCTGTATTACAATCATTTTATGCTTATAATTACAAAATCATCCTCTTCACGTGGTAAAATTATGTAAAAATAGGTTTTGTTGAATTCTTGGAGCCACTGTATAATGCCTGTTTTCACCCAGGCATGAAACAATCATTATTCTAGTACAGCAGTAACTCTGCTTTATGCTTTTCATATGCCTGCAATCACCCACATTCTGCCTGCACAGGCAACATGAATGAAACTGGCTCCTGATCTGGTTCTGTTTACTGCTTCTGTGCTTTCAGCTCTCATGCTTTGCTTGTGTGCTTCTGATTTCTACAGCTCTGTAAAATAAAAGACACACATTCATTCAGAACGCTGCAGGTTTCCTCCTTTCAGCAAATTCTCCTTTGCGGATTAAAGAAAGAATAACAGAACCAGTGTACACTCCCCTCTCTGCTTCATATATAGACATACATGACTCCTAAAATATTCTCCAATAGTACCTGATCGATTTACAGCCTGGTGTGTTATAGCCTGGTGACAATGATGGATGAAGTGATATAGCTGTATCATTGTACCATAGTCTACTAGGATAGCTGTATATTATTGTAAATCGCCTTCTTTGTGAGAAACTGAAATTGTTGGAATTTTCATTCTCAGACAAGGAATCCAGCTCCTGCTCTCCCCATCCTTGATTGATGGGACTGGAAAGAGCATGCCACCTCAACCTCCTCCAGCTGACTACCTGGAAATGGGAAAACTTTTCTCTCTCTCTCTCTCTCTCTCTCTCTCTTTCACTCACAACCCCACCAACTGAAAGAAACTGTGTGGGCACCAGGAACTCAGATCATATCTGAACTTTTTGGATGTGCTTGGTAGTAGATATGTCATTATCTGCTCATAATGAAAGCTCCCTCCATGGGGCAGAAGGGGAGGGGGGAAAGAGAGAAAGGGACATACCAGAAATGTACATTTCAAAGATCTATGCCAGCCTCTCTCAAACTGGGGTCCCCGGACGCTGTTGATCAACTTCTCTCCCTCCCTCCTTCCCTCCCAGCGCCTCCTGCTCGCTGGAGAACAGCTGTTTAGCAGCATGCAGGAGGCACTGGGAGGGAGGGGGAGGAGTGGGGACTGTGTGCTTGGGGGAGTGGGCATAAAGAGGCAGGGAAGAGGAGGGGCAGAGGTGGAGTGGGGGTAGGAAAAGGTAGGGTGGGGCCTGGGGCTGAGCAGGGGTTTGAGGGTCTGCAAAAATTTTTAAATCAAAATGGGGATCCTCAGGTTGCTAAACTTTGAGAACTGCTGATCTATGCAATAAAAAACGTCTTTTGTTGGTTTTGTTCTAAACAAGCATATTATTAAGATGGAATTAAGCTTGTATGGATTTATCACTTTATTCAGATGCTGATACTAATAGTACTTGTATTACAGCATTACCAAGGTCAATGCCCCTTTGTGCTAGACATTTTATATACAAATACTAAAAGACAGTCCTTTCTCCAAAGAGTTCACCATTTCAATAGGCAAGACAGAAATAAGGAAGTATTATTATCCCCATTTTAACTGAAACACACACTGAAGTGATTTGCTTAAGGTCACAGAGGGAATCTGTATCAGTCAGGAATTGAACCTAAATCTCTTGAGTCCCAGTTCAGTGCCTTAACCATAAGATTATCCTTCTTCACATCACACAGACTGTTGGACACTAGCTCTGAGAACCAGCATTTACACCCTAATGGTATCTGGCCCTCTCTAAATCTGTAGTACATCTATACATTTATTTATTACATATTGGGGTGAGATAGTAGCATCTTGTCTATTTTTGGACTCATTCAGGCAAGTTGCCCAGTTATTTTGATCAAATGTTTTTGATTATTTTTCATTAAGGCACTGAAATAGGCCTTTAGGCACGGGTGCCAAAATTATTATGAGAAAAACAGGCAACAAAAAGTATCACACTTCCAGACACAGTCTTTATTTTCTATTTTACTAGTTTTATCCCTTGGAGCCCTGCTCTGCTGGGCCCCTGCTGGAGGATTTTGAGAAATCTTTTCTGATTAATGTACCATTGCCAGTCACTGGAACATCCACAATCCTGTTGTCACAGCATCTCTCTCACACCAAGCGGAAGGGCTACAGGGTTGTGCCCTGTGGGATCATGCACAATCCCCATTGCTAGGACTGCCTGTTGAAATGAATCTCTTATGGGGATATAATTTAGTATGTTTGCTGAGATGAAACCGCATTAGAAAGAGAGTAGAGCGCATAAAAATAGAATAGAGAAAACAAAGAGAAGTTCTGATCTGAAAAGAAGACTGAGCTGGCCTCACTCAGCTGACTAGTGTATTGGTCCACAGTAGAAAAATAAAATAATAATAATAATAATAATAATAAATACCTAACTCTTATATATCACTTTCTGTCCATAGATGTCAAAGTACTTTACAAAGAGAGTGTTTTGAGAGCACTATAGGCAGCACGAGTGTTCAGATTCAATATCAGAGGCATGAGGAGGGAATTAATAATGCAGAGCATGTGTAGATATCATGTTTTCAAACTGCTGTCACTTGTCCCCTCAGACTGAGAGGAACTAATGAAATCCTGAGAGGGAAATAACGTTTCCTGCAGAGAAGGATCTTGTCAAAACTGCATTTTGCTGCAGATGCCACTGCAAGAATTCACTTTTTTGTATTAATTGCAATACATTAGGACAGCTGTACATTCAATACAATATATGAATGTATTTTGCCTAGCTCTTTAAAAACTGGTACCTAGATATCATAGTGGTTTGCACTTCACATTTCAGACAGATTAGAATTACATATAAGAAGCCTAGTAGAGACACGAAAGTGGGTGAGGTAATATCTGTTATTGATCAACTTCTGTTGGTGAAAGAAACAAGCTTTCGAGCTTTCACCAACAGAAGTTGATCCAATAAAAGATGTTCTCACCCACCTGTGTCTGCAATATCCTCAGACCAACACAGCTCCAACACTGCAAGCACATAAGCAGCATCACATACAATATTTATAACTAACGCTATCTTGTATAGTACTTGATCCATATTTATGGGCGTTTTCTTCTGTTATATATAACGTCGCCTAGTGGTTTTGTAATCCTGAATAGCAAATAAAGGCCCGATTCGCTACTGCCATGCAGCTTGTGTATCCTTTTACGCCTGTGCAGAGTAAGAGCAAAAAGTGTGCAAAATAATACCCAATCAGAACTCTCCATTCACATGTACTGGTGACAGAATTTTATACCTACTTTTCACTCACTTTGCATCATCCTGAAGGTGAAAGACAGGTTTAATTAAACCTGAGATGCTTCACTGGGTTTTCTACCTTACCTAATGATGCTTTACAATAGGACTGGCAGACTTAATTTGGTTTCATTGGACACTAATATTTGTGAAGCGTATTAAGGGAAAAATTCACTGCCTTGGACAAGTGTCTGATCAAGACCATGGGAAAATTTCTGGCTCCAGTCAAGTCAATGGAAGCTTTGACCTTTACATTAGCAAGGACAGGTTAAATGCAAGAAATACACAACTGGAGGTTTTATTTTTTCCTTTTCTGGGAACCATACTGCAGTGATTATATATAAAATCCCTTGAAGGAGGAAGCCACACACTTTTCTGAGCTGTCGTCAGAGATGAATGTAATGTCATGTTACATTTAGCAAATGATAAGGCAATGCTCCAAAAAATAAACAGAAGGAAGAAGGAAAACATGAGTTCCTTGGCAAGTCTTTGAGCAGAGCCAAAGAACAAATAGTTTAGAGGAGAAGAAAAATTATTGGCATCTCCCCTGTTTACAGATAAATCACTGCTATACCGTGTGTACAAACTATTACTGGTATTATGCAAACAGTGCAATAGGATCCTTTGTTAATGCCTGTGTTAAGCTTATCTGCTTTTGTCTTCTCTCTTTCTCTGCACACACACAGAGCTCTCAGACATATGAAATGAAATACCATATAGTATACTCCATTTATCCAAGCTCCACACTATACAAAACCCTTCCTTGTCTCCCAGCATGAGATACAATGGAGTGGAAACTCCCTGCCAGGACTGGGAAGTGGAGGAAGACGAATCCCTGGCCATAAGGAAGACCACTGTGGCGCTGAATAGCTCCTGTAGCAGCACAGGGAGCCCACTGCAGCCTCGCGGTCACTGCAGCGAGTGAGCAGGGCCATGACAAGGGAGCTGAGGATGGCTTCCTGCCAAGCTGCAAGGCCAGTGACACATGATCTTCAAGCACAAGGTTCAGGGAAGGCTGTGGCCCTGGTGGGGGGCAGAGCAGAGCCTTGCCCGGGGTCTATGCTCTGCCCCTCCAGAGTTGCAGCCTCCTCACTGCACCTTACACCTTCAGAGACAGCATGGCAGCAATCCTCAGGCAGTGCAGGGATCCCTCTGCCACCCCAGTGTCATGTCAGCAGCGTAGAGCAGTGTCTCCTAGCCAAGACTGCAAGGAGGAAGATGATGATGATGAACCCCTGGCTCTGGCAGAGGCCACCATGCTACCTAATGGCTCCTGCTGTCTCCATCAACAGAACTCCTGATTAACCAAATAAAATCCATATCTCCCATGCTATTTGGGGATCTACTGTATTACATGCCAGATTTGAAAACATGAGATAGTATTTCCCTGCACCAGGGCCAGCTCCTTGCCATCGACATGGAGGCAGAGTGATGGTGCCGCCGGCGACCGAAGAAGAGTTGTGTCCCCACCACCAAATTGCCACCGAGCACGAACTCCCGCTGCCGCCGAGGGCGTATTGCTGTCGCAGAGCCCGATATCCTGCCGCCCCTTTACATTTGCTGCCCCACGCACCTGCTTGGTTTGCTGGTGCCTGGAGCCAGCCCAGCGCTGCACAATACACCAATAGGTCTTTCTGAAAGATTCAAACTGTATGGTTTGTGAGTACAATGCTGTAATGAGACTAAATACAGTAAACTGACCTGCAATTTAATATTCCTAACTGTGTTTTTTCAGTTCCTATAAACATGCCATAGTTTTTCTTTATCTGAAACCAAGGGCAAAATGCTGTGTAAGAAAATGCACTGATTTCAGTTGGATTTATGCATGCATATTGGAAGGGAAAATTTAATCTTGTGGTGTTGGCCTTAGAGGCTCACAAAAAAGGCAAAGTCAATGATTCACTCGTTGTAAACCATGAACATCAGAAGGCTTTTACAAACTTTTATCATTATTTCATGCCCACAAGCAAGTCTTACATCCAAGTGCTAAAACCTGCCCAGGGGTGCATGCATACAACCCCCTTCTGACACACATGTGAGCACTGTGCATGCTTCTCAGGGCAGAATGTGGCCAAAATCTGGCCATTTGTCACAATCCTGCAGAAATGATGCAGAACCCTTTATATTAAAAGCACAAGACGACCCAGCATATTTACTTCTTTGCAAATTCTCCTCGCTATGCTAAATTAAACAGAATAATAACAGAGACAAATCATACATTAGAAATAGTTCAAAAACGGCCAGGAGGAGGGAAGAGAAAAACGAGCAGTGCAGAATCAATTCACTAACACTAAATTACAACAGAATATTTATGGAAATCCACACGCATGCCAAATTAATTACTTATCAGCTGCATCATAAGAAAATATACCAAAATGAATTCATGAGTCTGAGGCACTTAAAATAAAGGATAACATTTTAAATGTCCAGCCATTAGGTGCAATTAAAAAGGGTATCAAACAAAACTTTCATAATGAATTAATTTCACCATCATGCAGATACATTATGTGCTTCCATTTATAAACCAGTCTTAGTTAAGTGCCAGTAAATGGATACTTAAAATCAAATGTTATCAAAAACAATTACAGTACCCATTATGTCTTTGAAATGACAAGTTGGGGGCTTTCTAAAATGTACTTTCTTTCTATGTCATTTTACTGATACAGTAAAAAACTTGCTGCAACAAATAATATTTTTGCTTGCATCAGGGATAAAAATTAGATATAGCTTGTTAAAATCTAATGTTATACACCAGTGTGGTAGAAAGTTATAGAGCAAAAAGATAACCTAGTGACAGGCACTCATATTAATAAAGATATATGGCTTTCTTGGCACCGCCATCTTATTGTACAGCTCCTTTTCCCACTATTTGCAAGATGGCAGGTTGCACACAATATTCCAACTTGATCTAAAACCGAAGTTAACTGAAGAAATCAATGGGCCAGATCTTGCAGCCCTTATTCGTGTAAAGGTCTCACTGATTTCAGTAGGAGGTTATGCCTCAGTCATGGCTGCAGGATAAGGCCTCAAGTAATTTACTTATTACTTATTAAGCAATCCTTCAATCAAAGCCATCTTGTTCAATGACTAGCCTCCCTTTTCAGAAACACTGAATCGACAAAAATTTCTCTCATAACAAAAACTGATTTAAGTCACAAGCAACCCATTGGCTAAATCTCCTAGGACAAGAATTACAATGATATATTTATCTACCTTTCTGTGACCTTTCACAAGCAGCCACAAGAAGAATTAAATGAGTTAACTGCCTGAACAGGTTACCTCAACATTGCACCTGTTGAATTGTTCAGCTAATGTGGAACTCCAGCAGAGATGGTAATTAAGTGACATTTCACTCTCAGCCTACCTGGGGTGTTCAGCAGCCTTGACATCTTGCAGGAGTAGGAGATGTACTGCTCACAGTATTCAGCACTACTGGTGATGGCAGAGATCTGATCCATGGTGGCACTGTAATTGAGCTGTAATACAGAGTACTTTTCCGGGCTGTTGCCTACCACTGAAGTTTGCATCTGCAGATCATGATACACAGTTGACCACACTTTATCCTCTGGAAAGAAAAAAGTAAAGTAAAGAAAGAATTAATGAATGAAAGAAATTGGAAATGAGTTAAAATAATTATAGTTTTTGACAAATAATATTGAAATTGTAGTCCGTGTCTCTGCAACAGGTGTTTGAGTGTGTGCCCATGCACAAAGGGGGGTGAGAACAAGTGGGGCTTGTGCATGGTATTCACAAGATATTATTTTACTTGAAATAGATCAACAATATGGGACAACTTGACTGCACAGAATGCAGGAAAACTTGGTTAGTTTCCTTGTTCCTGTTTGTTGCTGTGCTAGATGCTCTGTAAGAGCAGCACACTTTATTTGTGGGTGGAGACTGCCTTGAGTGATGACAGTCATAGCGACCCCTCTGACAAATGAAGATTAGGCTTTGATCAGAACTGGATTAAAAGAACTCAAGGCCTGGGGCTACAGCGACCTAGGGATTCTTACTGCAAGGAAAACATCAAGTTTACACAGTATTACTGCATTCCAGGCTGCCTGAATGCACAAAAGCAGTATTATTTTGCGACACTGTGACATCAGAGATGCACTACAATACGATACGATTACATATATCATAATGTTTGACGCAACAACAGTAAAATATATTAGATACTACAGGAGTCAAGGGCTTCATATAGTTTGTTGGTCCTGGGCTATAGTCCCGATGACCCAAGATTGTCTCTGCTCTGGACTTGATGAAGTTTTCAGAGCAGCTGGTGGCTATGACACAGATTTCAAGGGTAAGGAAGTATAAGAGTAGGATACATTTTATCTTCACAGCTTCAGCAGGGATGTGAAAAATGGCCAAGGGAAAAAAAACCCTTGAATCTTTGGTCAGGAGAAACACAGCAATATAGGTTGCATCCCAACAAGGTTATTAGTGCACTTACATAAGGAACATAAATACTATAGCCTACCAACTGTCTATACATTTAACCACAACTAGGTATGTGCATATCAAGTCACTAGACATAGTATTTCTGCCACATCTGCATTGGTAAGTGCTATCAGAAATCATAATGGGGAGATAACCTTAATAGTGAAACAACATGCTTCCTGTGTCAGCAGGTTTACAGCAGCAAAGGGCTCCTTATCACAAGAGTTTAGTTTAGAAAGGAGATTAAGAAAAGAAGAAATATTAGATTTACATAAAATACTGAATGGCATAGGACAGGTATAATGTGCTCCTATTTACCATCTCTCAGTAGGACATTCAATGAAGCTGAAAGGTAACAAATCTAAAAGTCCTCAACAAAAATAAGTTTGCACAAAGCTCTCTGAATAATAATCACTGAGATTCAAACATCTCCATTTGTGACTGTTTTACTATTCAACTGCTATGCTGTGACTCGAGTAAGATGAATTGGTTGTTTCAGTCAAGTCCCAATTGGACAGGTACCAACATCAGAAAACACTATCACAGTTGACATTTATTAGTAGACTTGTCAATCTAAGCACAGCGGCCAAGGACTAAAATAGGCAAGGAGATTAAACCATTGTTCCTCTAGGTCAGGGTTGAGGAGAAACGAAAGGCAAAAATATTCTATTCTATTTGGGTATTTATATAGTATTCATTGCTGCAGCATGAGTGCTTTCCAGAAGTGTATTAAGAGATGCAACTTGTCATATGTCGTTCTGTTTTTCTCCTCAAGGAGAAAATTGACCTCGTGTTATTTTTTTCTATTTATTGTCTCTCTGCTGTGCTATGTGCTATTATTATTGAAGGTCAAGTCAAAGAAATGTATCTTGCATTTGGCCTGGAGAGTGCTGTGGTTTGAGGCAGTTGTTAGATCCTGTGAGAGTTCACTCCTGACTCTTCGACTGGTCCCCAAGAAAGCTCTGTGCCCTGGGCAGACCAGGTAGACAAATGCAGTGGACTGTTCTATTATGCCAGAGAAGCAGAATTGTTGACCGTAGATGGTCCTTGTTTCAAAGATTCAAGTAAAAATTTGCACTGCTGCTGCCTATGCTGAACCTGTTGTCTGCATGAATATAGGACTTTAGTCTTCGGGGAAGTCATCTGCCATTTTCCATGAGTACTATATTCACTTAACAGATGTATCCAGTAAACAGAATATATTAAATACAGGAGTCTACACAAATAAGCTTGTGATTCATCTGTGCAAATTCCCATCCCTGTTAATGGAATTCACATAGCTAAATCCAACATGTGAAGCTGAACATTTAACATAGGGGTGGGCAAACTATGGCCCGCAGGCTGGATTCAGCACGCCAGCCGTTTTAATCTGGCCCTTGAGTTCCCACTGGGGAGCAGAGTCTGGGGCTTGTCCTGCTCCAGCACTCCAGTCAGGGAGCAGGGTCGGGGCCACTCCATGCGGCTCCTGGAAGCAATGGCATGGCCCCCTCTAGTGCTCCAGCTGGGGAGCAGGATTGGGGCCCGGGCCACGTGACTTCCGGAAGCAGCAGTGTTCCCCCCCGCCCCCTACATGTAGGGGCAGCCAAGGGTTTCCACTCTGCACACTGCCCCTGCAGCTCCCATTGGCCAGGAACTTCAGCCAATGGGAGCTGCTGGGGTGGTGCCTGAGGACAGGGCAGCATGCAGAACTGTTGGCCTGTGCCTCTGTGTAGGAGCTGGAGAAGGGACATGCCGCTGCTTCCAGGAGCCGCCTGAGGCAAGCACCACCTGGAGCTTGCACCCCTGAGCCTCTCCCCTCCCCTCAACCCCCTGATCTCCCTCTCACCCTCCAAACTCCTTGATCCCAGTCCAGAGCCCCCTCCTACACCCCAAACCCCTCATCCCCATCCCAACCCCAGAGCCTGCACCCATGCCAGAGCCCTCACTCCCCCTCCCCGCTCCCCACCTCACCCATCCCAGTCTGGAGCCCTCATCCTGCACTCTGAACTCCTCATTTCTGGCTCTACCCTGGAGCCTGCACCCCCAGCCAGAGCCTTCACCCCCTCCCACACGCCAACCCCAATTTTGTGAGCATTCATTGCCTGCCATACAATTTCTGTTCCAAGATGTGGCCCTCAGGCCAAGTACTTTGCCCACCCTTGATTTAACACCATGTTATTTAAAGATTAACCTAACTCCATGAAAATATTTTGAGCCATTAGGGCCTGTTTTAAAACCTCCTAAAGTCCATAGAAAGGCTCTTATTGATATCAACAGGCTTTGGGTCAGCTCAATAGTAACATAGTTATCAGTCACATATGTAATCACTATATTGTGTCATGCTGTTTTGGATTATGTGGCATCATATGAAGCTATATATGTGTATAACTGATATGGTGTAACACGCTCTAATAAAATGATCAAGAATAAGGTTAGGTAAAGCAGATGGATCCTTCACAGGGAGCACAAATAGCTAGCCAAATGAGATGAAGATCTGCATGTGGTGTGAGATGGTGCTTACCTTATTCATATCTACAGTGTATATCAAACACAATACTACTCTTGTCCCAGAAACTATGGTACCAATATCTGAATATTGCACTAAATTTACCTCCAGAATAGTCAGGCAGACATTTTTCTTATACTAAGGAGACTTTTAGCTATTTCCTACCCAGCAATATAGACATTCCACAACGTTTTATTGGAAGATAGGGTGGAAAATTATTTACATAAATTAAAATATACGTATTTATATCAATATTAAAATAAGGAGTATTTCACGTTCCTATTTTCCCTTTGTGTTAGACCACACAAGGGAATGCACTATTCTGTATTCTCACTGACAGGAATGTCTGGTCTCTGGCACAAAGGGCTACATCGGGGTGGCCAACCTGTGGCTCTGGAGCCACATGCGGCTCTTCAGAAGTTAATATGCGGCTCCTTGTATAGGCACCGACTCTGGGGCTGGAGCTACAGGCGCCAACTTTCCAATGTGCTGGGGCAGCGGGGGGAGGGCTCACTGCTCAACCCCTGGCTCTGCCACAGGCCCTGTCCCCACTCCACCCTTTCCTGGCCCCTCCCCTGAGCCTGCACTGCCCTCACTCCTCCCCCTCCCCCCCCCAAAGCCTCCTGCACACCATGGAACAGCTGATCGGGAGGGAGGGGGAGGCGCAGGCGCAGATCTGCGGGAGTGCCAGTGGGCAGGAGGTGCTGGGAGTGAGGGGTTGAGGGGAGCTGATAGGGGGCTGCGTTTTACTGTGGCTCTTTGGCAATGTACATTGGTAAATTCTGGCTCCTTCTCAGGCTCAGGTTGGCCACCCCTGGGCTACATATTCAGTGCCTTGCTAGAGTTCTATCTGAGATGGTATATGCCCTACCATGGTATATGCCCTACCAGCACACCAGCTGCACTGGCTCTGAGGACCTCTCGTGAGGGGCCTGGTCCAACTCCAGTTAAGCATAGGTGTTGGAATTAGGGGTGCTGGGGGTGCTGCTGCACCCCCTGGCTTGAAATGGTTTCTATTATATACAGGGTTTCCGATTTGGTTCAATGGCTGTCAGCACCCCCACTATACAAATTGTTCCAGCACCCCTGCAGTTAAATCAATGGAAGGACTCTCAAATGACTTTAAAGGAAGGTGGACAGGGCAATGGGTCCCTTAAGGGAGTTCTGGGTTCCAGTCAGTGCAAAACTGAAACATCCCCTTAAAGAGACTTAGAGAAAGGACCAGGCTTGCAGGCCCCAAACAACCTACCTGTGCAGTGCAACTTTCCATGTGGGCTGCGGAAGAAAGCAGCCAAGCTGACTGTGAAGAAACCAGCGATAAGAATGAGACAGAGAAATGCTGATGTGATATATATCAAGGTCTTGTTTGTTTGTATAGTTTAAAAATACTGCTTTACATGATAAAATAGATGCCCAATTCTTTGTTAAAAGCATCTTAAAATCCAATCCATTGTGCAGCAAAAGATGAAACTTTACCATCCCCTGCTCCCACAAATGGGCTGATACTTCATCTACAAGGGGCAGAACAGCATCTCATATGAATGAGAAACATCTTGGAAATGTTGGGCACTGTGCTGATAAAGATATTGATCTTTAGGATGAGACAAAAGGCTCAGATCCTTTTTGGAAAAAAAAAATAAACAGGACTGTTAAAATTCCTGGCAAAATTCTATTTTGGATAATTGAATTCTGCCTACCTAAATTCCCTGTGGAGTTTTATTTGGGCTAGTTTATGCTTCAATTCTCCTTTCCAGAAACTGGTACGTAGGGTTTGTTCCTAGCATAAAATGGTGGCCACTGCTCGTCATTCGAGAGTGGACGCAATCCTACTAATGCAACCTGTAAACCACTTTGGGATCTTTGTCAGAGGTATAATTACTATTAATATATTATAAACAGACCGATTTCTCATATGCATATCTGCAATGCTCTTTAGAAGAAAAGTTCTGCCTCTTTCTGCACCCTGGAAGACTGCAGAAGGCTGATTAGAGTGTACCTGGTTGAGTGATTTGGCAAACTATGCTGGCTCCCAAGGCTCAATAGAATGGATTGTTTAGCATTATATGAAAATAAATTACAACACTTCTGAAACTGGATAACAGGAAAAAAAAGGGGGAGGGGGCTTAAAATCAAACATTTTTGCCATGAGAAAAAAATGTCATGCAATTCTTAGTAAAATACAAGTCTTCTACACCTCTCAGGCAGAGACTGGAAAAATATATATCCCTATTCTGATGAAAGAGATGCTCTACCTACCAGGATGCTACTTCACCAGTCTCAGTCCTTTTTCCTTTTAGAGGTTCCTAGTGATCTATATGAGGTATTCTAGAGGATAGTCATTGTTGGGTGGGTGTCACATGGTGACTGGACTCTTTAAAAGGGTGACGGACCCAACTGCACCTGTGACTGAGCCTTCCAAGACTGAGCTTGGAGTCAGATGATAGCCCAAAGAGCACCTAGTCCTTATAAGGACAGCAAGAGGTCAGTTGAACTGGAGAATTGCAGGAGTCCCTCACCCAGAGGGGAAAGAAATCTGGGGCTGCAGCCTGCTTTGGGCAGGTGAGTCGCACGTACGCGCGCGTGCGTGTGTGACTTCATGCTTTCTAGTATGAAGCAATGAATTGTGCCCTGAGGCAAGGGCCTGAAACAGACTAGGGCATGGCATCACTCCTTCCTGGGCTGGTGAGACAGCCCAGCCATTTACAGTGTGCCTATAAAAAAAGTCATTTTCCCTCCCTCATTATAACAGATTCTTGTTCCACGTGATCATACCATTAGGGCTAGCCTAAGAGATTTGAAAAGGATAAACAAGGAAGTTCCTTGGGATATATCTCATCATTATTTGACTCATATTACATATAAAGTGTGTGAGAGAGACTGTGTGTGTACTCACATGTAAGTGTTGTTGGTTAAGCCCAATCATTTTTCTATTTTAGTCCTAACTAGTTGTTTATACCAGTTTATATTTTCAAGGTTTCTTCTGCAAGGAAAAGAGCTAAAAACTTTTTTAAAGAATGCCAAGATTCTTCTTTATGTTTCTAGTTCCTCAAAATCCGGAAGGCCTGCAGCCATGGAATTCACAGGACCTCACATGCTGACTCTTTTCTACAACACGATGGATCAGCATTCACGTCCCACTCCCCGTCAGTACCTAGCCCAGGCTAGGGAAGCTAATGTTCCAACTAGTGGACCAAATTCAGTGACAAATCCTGGTCAAGTGCCACCTGAGGCATGCTGTGCATACACTAAGAAGATTCCCACCAACGCTCTGCTGGGAAGTTGTAGTGTAAAATGTTAAATCCCCCTTTAACCAACAATGTTATCTGCCATCTCAAATATTGCTTATTCCCCCGCCCCTGCAATGATTTCTAATTCATTTGCAGAGAGCCAAATTCTGCTCTCAAGTATTTGTGTATTAATGCAGGGTAACTCAGTATATTCAACTCAGTATAGGTTCTTATAACAGTTCTTATAAGCCATACTGGGTTAGAACAAAGATCCATCTAGCCCAGTATCCTGTCTTCCAACAGTGGTCAAAACCAGGTGCCCCAGAGGGAATGAATGGAACAGGTCATCATCAAGTGATCCATTCCCTCTCGTTCATTCCCAGCTTCTGGCAAACAGAGGCTAGGGACACCATCCCTGCCCATCCTGGCTAATAGCCATTGATGGACCTATCCTCCATGAATTTATCTAGTACTTTTTTGAATCCTGTTATAGTCTTGGCCCTCACAACACCCTCTGGCAAAGAGTTCCACAGGTTGACGGGTGCATTATGTGAAAAAATACTTCCCTTTGTTTGTTTTGAACCTGCTACCTATTAATTTCATTTGGTGCCCCCTAGTTCTTGTGTTAGAAGGAGTAAATAACACTTCCTTATTTATTTTCTCCACACCAGTCATGATTTTATAGACCTCTATCATATCTCCCCTTAGTTGTCTCTTTTCCAAGCTGAAAAGTCCCATTCTATTTAATCGCTCCTCATACGGAAGCCATTCCATGCCCCTAATAATTTTTGTTGCCATTTTCTGAAACTTTTTCAATTCCAATATATCTTTTTTTTGAGATGGGCAACCACATCTGCATACAGTATTCAAGATGTGGGTATACCATGGATTTACATAGAAGCAATATGATATTTTATGTCTTATTATCTATCCCTTTCTTAATAATTTCCAACATTCTGTTTGCTTTTTTGATTGCTGCTGCACATTGAGTGGATGTTTTCAGAGACCTATCCACAATGACTCGAAGATCTCTCTCGAGTAGTAACAGCTAATTTAGCCCCCATCATTTTATATGTACAGCTGGGATTATGTTTTCCAGTCTGTATTACTTTGCCTTTATCAACATTGAATTTCATCTGCCATTTTGTTGCCCAGTCACCCAGTTTTGTGAGATCCCTTTGTAGCTCTCTGCAGTCTGCTTTGAACTTAACTATCTTGAGTAGTTTTATATCATCTGCAAATTTTTCCTTGTCACTGTTTACCCCTTTTTCCAGATCATTTATGCATATGTTGAATAGTACCAGTCCCAGTACAGACCCCAAAGGACACCACTATTTACCTCTCTCCATTCTGAAAACTGACCCTTTGTTTCTTATCTTTTAACCAGTTACCAGTCCATGAGAGGACCTTCCCTCTTATTCCATGAGAGATTACTTTGCTTAAGAGCCTTTGGTAAGGGATCTTGTCAAAGGCTTTCTTAAAATCTAAGTACACTATCCAGTGGATCCCGCTTGTCCACGTGCTTGTTGACACCCTCAAAGAATTCTAGTAGATTGGTGAGGCATGATTTCCCTTAACAAAAACTATGTTGACTCTTTCCCAACAAATTATGTTCATCTAGGTGTCTGACAATTCTGTTCTTTATTATAGTTTCAGCCAGTTTGCCCAATACTGAAGCGAGACTTACTAGCCTGTAATTGCCAGGATCACCTCTGGAGCCTTTTTTAAAAATTGGTGTCACATTAACTATCCTCCAGTCATTTGGTCCAGAAGCTGATTTAAAGGATACGTTACAAACCACATAGACATAAACATAGATAGAGTTACTGAAGTATAGCAAGGACCAGACTTTGGCCCCACAGTTAGCATATGTAAACATAGCAGGGGCTGAAACAAAGACTATTCCACATTTGCTGCAAAGAAATACATGGGAATCAAATATGAAATGGGTCAAAATGAAATCCCATTCCCATTAACTGTAACTGGATTATGTATTCCTAGAAATTACAATTATTAAATTAATATTGGGTGTTTCTGTAACATACTAACAATTATTTTAAGAAACAGCCCTATATTACAGTAAACATTATTTCATTTAGTAAAATAACTAGAATCTACATAGCCATACAAGTACTTGCATGTGATTGCTATAACAGCCAGAGCTTAATGTGGACCCTTACCCTTTTTAGCAGAAACGCTGATGTTTCTTCATTTATAAATGTTCTCAGCTAGAATGACCATTATTTTATTATTCCAAAACAAATACATTTAAAAAATAAAGTTATTGTTGAGAGTCCCTATCAAACTAAAGAGTAAAAAAAACTTATTACAGGCATGTTATAATTATCCCAAACCCAAGCATTACAAACCTAGGAAATTCAGAGTTAAGGTTACACTTAAAAGAAATTCAAACATATTAAGATATGGAAATGCAATAACAATGATAATGAAGGGATTTTAGCATTTGGGGTCTCATCTTAGGTTAAACTGATTTTTTAAAGACATTAGGGTTTGGGATTTTTTATCATCTTTTTTTTTCTACAGGGCAGAGCAATGGTTGCTTGGGGGCCTTAACTGTGCATTTCCATATCTTACCATGTCTAAATTTCTTAAGTGTAAACTCCTCTCTGAATTTCCTGGGTTTTGTAATGGCTGGTTCTGGATGATTATAATATGCCAACATGTTGGCTGCATTGCATCACCAAAGCAATGCAAAGCACCTAACACACTGAATCTGGCCCTTAATTTATAAGTGACTTGAACTCAGCCATAGAACCTTTAAAGAGCCATGACAGTCGGGGCCAAGTAATCTACCAAGGAGAACTTTTGACAGATGTGTACAATCCTGCTCATACCATTGACTCATCACAACCAAGAGATTAGTTGCATGCAAATTAGCTGTAGAGGAAGACTAGTGATTGGCTGAATTATCTCTGATAATAGCATTAAAGAGTTACCTGAGCTCTTGACGTGACCCTGTTGTAGCCTATATACTCATAGTTAGATACAAGAGTCATTAATAACTTAGCTTAAATTGCATCCTAATTTCTTTGGATGTAGGTTATGCACAAGCCTTCAATTAATTTTAATTATGTGGAAAGTTTGAAGAGCCTGCGTTTTTACATTATTCAGATCATTCAGGACAAACAAAAGACTGACATGTATAATATGTTAATCTTCTTTAAGGATCCATTTTTAAATACAGTTTAACTCAAACTAAGTAACAGATTTACTTGTAAATCATCATAAAATTGATTTAGTACTCAAAGATTAGAGGATATAAAGTTTGTGGAGGAGTCACTGTAGTTTTCATACATTACAAAGAGGCTTAATACTTCTATTAAGTGCAAACCAGAACTCAACCTTAACTATGGAGTCACAACCAATTGCTTCCATAATAAATTAAACAATCAAAGTAAAATCTCCATGGGAAAGTACAGTGTTCTCTCTCCTCAGTAGCAGGTTCTGTCTGAACACAAATTGGCAGCTGCCTTTGTACCATTGAGAGGAAACTTCTTAAAGATACAATAGACAGTAAATATAGGATAAAGAAGTCCTAGCTGCACACATCACATGTTAACACGCTAACTCCTTCACTGAAAGGGATGGGACATCATAGAAGATAATGTTCTAGATGACCAATTTTTTTCTTCAAATTTGTGTCCCTCTTACTTTCACTTCATACAGTATGTCCTAGATGTAAAGGAGATGACTGTAAAGTGCAAGGTTTTTTTTCTTGCTATGATGAATAGGCCTTTTAGATTCTTTTAAATCTAATACCAGAAGGACATAATCATAGATCAATTAATCTGTGATGATCTAATTTGTTATGTGGATTAGGGGACCGGAAATGGCTATGAATTCTATGAATAATAAATAAATACATTAAGATTAGAATCCAAATTCCTCAGACACTAAGGGCAGTTTGGACTAAGTAGGTTTCCACTAATTTAGTCAATATATTAATCCTTGTTGATGCTCTTTCCTTTTTCCACTGAAGGCTATTGGAAGTGGGTGTAAATCAAGTAGACTAACCAAAAAAACCCATCACTTTATGGAACTGACCATCTATTTCCATTATAGGAAATGATAATGTGACAGCAAAACACTCTATAGAAAAGGGGCAATAAAGAGTCTTACACACTGGAAGTTCCTTCCCACTACAGTTCAATTAAACGTCTGTTAAAAGGCTGACCTCTGTTTACATTGATGACCCTCCCTACTCACAGATATGCTGCACTCAGAAAATAGAAGTGCAGTTGATTTTCAAGTTTCTCTAATCAACAATCATTCAAACTATCTCATTCACTATTAACATGACTTTCAAGGGATTTGTCCCACTGCATGCCTAATGGGTGAATTTGTGATGACAAAGATAACGTCATCATGGAAGAAACCCTCCAGATCAATTTCTCCAACTATTTAACTTCCTTATATTTTCTTATAACTTTATTATATTTTGGTGACTTATGAAACCAAATAGCTTTTAGATGCTAGAATGCTTGATGTTCAGGAAAGGAAGCAGTCAGGAAAGGGCCTTCTTAGGCCCAATCCTACTGGAATCAAAATCATGGGAATTTCTCCAGCCATTTAAATGAAAGGAGGATTGGGTTTATAGATGCATTTTCATCATAAGTGCGGGCATTTTTCTTCTTACTCCCCCTTTGCTCTGTTTTCATGGTTTCTTTACCAAGATAATGATAATTTTGCTCATTTAAATATCAACTTAATTGGGTATTTTCTTTTAAAGTTTCTTAGATTTGTTGTACACTTTCTTCATGGATGTAACTGTGTTTTCCCCCTTCTTGAAGTAACATTATAGGTTTTAACTATTTGATGAACATATTGTAACTGTGTGCAATATGAAGGTCTATGATCTTTATCTTTTTGTAATGTATTAAAATGATAAATACATAGTATGTAAAATCTTTCAAAAAGATATAGTTTGAAAAGGTTCTGGAAAAGCTTGCAGGGAAGATATTATTAATATAGCTTAGAGAAAAAAAATACTGAAATGAAAAGGTTATTCCTTGCTAACTTGTTGGAACCCTTTAGAGATATTATTGCAATGGTAGACAAAGAGGATCTTATCTGGATCACTGGAGACTATTTCAAAATATTTGACACAGCTACACATCAAAGGCTAATGTCAAGAGTGTCTTGAGAAACAGAATAAAGATCACTCGTGCCTCTGAAAACAGTGCAACAGTGCCATGCTGAAAAATGGTGCCTGGAGGCGAATGGCTTAGATCAGCTTTGTGACCCAAGGAAGAAAATGTGCCTATACCAGGGTGTTAAAAGAAAGCAAAATTTCCAACATGATGCTATATTGAAACTATCAATAAATAAAGAAGCACAGTACAGTCACATGGAGGAGGACTTGGATCATTTAAGTGCCTAGTCTGACAGATGACAACTGCTGTTTGGTGTAGATTACAGAACACTAAAGACAAGAACAACAAGCATAAAAATTTAACTGTGCAGTTGTTTCAGCACAGTGACTGGCATATAGCAAGGCCATTGGATTTCTACAATTTGATGGCTTTGAACCTGGCAATTGAATGTGTCTTTTGGGACAGCATCCTGAGATATCCTCTACCTTCTGACTGCATAAAATAGTATGGATTTTTCCTTGAAATTTGATTTCCATCTTGTCTTAGCACCTAACAGATGCATACACATTCAAAAGAAATTAAACTATCCGGTTTTCTTCCTGTCTCTTCTTCCCTTATAAACAGCATTACAACATTGTTTGGTAATAGTCCAAAACCAGTGCATCCTATAATAATGCTAATGCTGGATTATGGAGTATTACTGTAAAATAATACAGTATATTTTAAGAATGTATTTAGAAGAGCTCCACCACAAACAGGAGTTCTTACTGATTTAAGTGCATTAGCCTGACCCTTAAGTGAAAGTTTCAGGGTGACTTCCCTGACCAGCACATTGAAAACAGGGATTACCTGCCATCCCCACTAAAATGAAGAAAATAGATCAACTCCTGCAGGCTCAGCGTTGCTTCCTCCAAGGGTCTGGGTCACCTTCTCTTTCCCGTCATCACCCTCTGTATGCATGGATTCTCCACATAATACTTTCTGCCACGGTTTAAAAGATCCTGCCATGCCACATTGTATCTATGGCATATTTTCAGTCACTCTTCCCAGAGCAGGGTTTCCCACCCCTTTCCTTCATACCCAGTTAATTCTTCTCACCCTCTCTGAGCTGCTGGAGGAGTGGGTATTCTACATTCATTCTATATTCTAAAGCAAGTCTCTGATTTTTGTAGCAGGCTAATCCTTTAGCAATCTGGAAGTTAGGCAGCATCTTGAAATGGTTGTGGGGGGACCTACAGAAACAGAGGTTTTTAGGAAATAACGGACTACAGTTTCAAGAGAGCAGCCTCTCATTTACAGGAACAACATGCACCCACAAAGTCTGTATGCAAAATTGCATGTTGGGCAGAACTCTGAGTATTTGCATCTCTAACTACCTGGTTTTGAATGGACATGATAACTAGTGGTGCATATATGCTGATTTGTGTTTCCAAGTAATATTTTGTATGAAAAATCTATTAAATTTTGTGAAGGAAAAAAAATCTGCAGATGGGAAGGCTCCCTAAATGTTAAGGCAATTCAGTAAAGCATGCAAGCATTTATTTAACTGTAAGGATGAGAGTAGTCCCATTTGAGGTCAATTGGACAATTCATGCTTAAAGTTAAGAGTGTTTGCTGAACACTTATATATAGCACTTATATGAATAACACACCTATACTTTTATAAATAGTTTAGTATAAAACCTTATTGCCTGAATAATTTTTCAGTTTGCTGATAATTCAACATTGGTGCACCATCAAAACCAGAAGACATTACCACAGAATTCAGACCCAATTTTGTCAGAGTACACAAGGCAATGAAGAAATGCTTAGGTTCCATGGTGATGTCCAGGGGCTAAGAACTTTGATGTATTTACTGTGGGACTTGATGCAGATTTTTATTCCCTAATCTTTCAGATGAAGTCTGTGAATTAAAAAACTTCACGGTAGTCATAATTTCACTCAGAGTTGACCAACAATACACAGTTTAAAAGATCCTGTCAAATGCTACAAAACTTTGTGGGACACCTATGGTTTCAAGCAAGGCATGCAATGACATTAAAAGAAAAGTGGAATGTTTAGTAGACTGTAATCACAAGTCTGCAATTTAGACTATGACATTCAAGGAAGGGTTCATATGATGGTGTCTCATTTGTTTAGTTTCCATCTAAATCAAAGGTAACAGAGAGGGCTAGTGATATGCTGTGGCAAATTACACAAAAAAGCACACCCTGGTCAGGGAAAAAAGGCAAATATCATAAATTTATACTAAAAATTGCTAAAAATCATAATTCATGTTATTTTAATTAAAATAGACTTTATTTTGCAATAACCATTGTTTAAAACCATTTATGCAGTGGGAGCAGTGATGTGTGCAGATGCATGTTAACATAAGCTTACAGACTTTCTCAAAAACTGAGAAATCCAGGCACCCATGACTTCCCTACTCCAATATGACCATGGAACAATGGATTCCCACACAGCTCTTATTTTAACTTGGTAGCTCTTGTGGATCTGAGTAAAACATTTTCTACTGTTACCTTCACAGCTGTACATGACAGGCAACAATCTATTAAGATTTACAAAAGGAAATTAATAAAAATGATAACTGCCAGAAACGGAGCACTAGGAACAGTAATTGTGGCAACTGAGAACACAGACATAGAATTAAAATACATAAAACATGCATAATATGAAAATGTTATTATGCATGGGTTCTGTATGGAACATTTGCAATAAAATCTGAAAAAAACCCAAATACTAACATTTTCATATGTTGTTGCAAATTCATGAAAATGGCACATATTTATTCAAAAACCTGAAATTTTACATGGTTTGGCTTAAATATAATTCCTTTGTAGAGTAAATCTTGGCACTGCAGAAATTACAATGTTTTATTTAGATGAACATCCATTTGTTACATCAAAATATTAAATGCTCAGATTTTTCAGTATGAAAGTACTTGTATGTGAAATTCTATGGAAAAAAGCTAAATTTATAAATGAACATGGTCCAGCACAAAACAGGAAATACTTTTCATATATATATGGTAACTACAAGCCACAGTTTAGTATCATTATATTACCTGGTCATTTCAGCCTGGTCATTTTGAGCCTAATATTATGTCAGTTAAGTCAATGGATGCAGGATCAAATCCTTGCTAAAATAATGGAGAATATTGATAAATCAATTGTAGCAAATCTTTGTGTTTGCAAAGAATAAATAAATAAATAAAAGAGAAGGCAATTTAATGGTTCAAAAATACTTTGACACAACTCATATGAAGACCAAAATAGGATGAGAAATAAATAGAACATTGTGATTTTCTTAAAATGCAGTCCAAAAACCTGGACCTGGAACTTCTAGGTCAAGATTAATAAATAATCAAAGGATAGAGATGGATGGGGGCGAAAACACTTTTATATGCTGTGTACAGAACAATGATTCTGCACTTTACAGTTTTGTTGGTTGCAGTGATCATTATTACATTTTTGTCAAGGTTAAGGTCATTGTATAAGGCTATCTGATAGAACACATTTGCTCAGTCTGCAAAAAAGAGAAAAATACTTTTGTAATAACACTTTCTCCCTCCACTTTTTTTTAAAATCAAAGTAATTTGTACAGCTGATTTTACCTTTTTTCTTCTTCCTCCCCAGTTTCTGTAGTACTGACTTCAGAGCTAATTTTTGTGAGCTAGAGGAAAAAAATTCTCAACTGTGCATAACCCGTCTTTGTTGCTTGTGTTTGGTATACTTTAACTTGGTTAGAATCCAGTGACAAGTGCTTTAAGTATATACCTATCAGGGAGAAGATGAATTAGCATTTTGTCTCTAATCATATTGAGGCTCCATATGTATATGGAAGTCATGACCACACTTATTTTGTTTGCAAAACCAGCAAGAATTTTTAATTAGAAGAAGTTCACATTTCTATCTAATGATTTGAAACTCGGGGTGCATGGGTGATGCTTTGCTGGTTCATATAAGGTTCCAGCTCTGGTCTTATTCAAAGTATACTGAAGTCAATGGTAGTTTTGCCATTGATTCCAACAGATTTTTCATTAGGCTTGTAGTTTGGTAGGCCTGTGAATTTTAATGCTGAAAGGTGTTAAAAATCAAAAGGTACCTAGCCAATTATATAAAACATTGTCTTAAAAAAATGGAAAAAGTGCATTTTTTCAACTTTGCTGAACTCCTAAATGTCTAAATGGATTTTACATAATTTTTTATACTAGCCATATAGAAAGATGAATTTATGAAGGAAAGTAGAGTGTGAAAACGGGATTAGAATGTAAATTATTTTGGTACCTTAACAATAGCAGGGACTTCCGATAATAGCTGAAATTACTAATGACTTATCTATTTTTTTTTAGTACTATATTTTTCTCATTATTTAAGGCCTAATTATACTCTAATTTACACTCATTCAGCCCCCAGACCTCGGTGAAATTGTATAAGTGTAACATAGCAGAATATGATGTATGGTTCCCTTTTTAAAATGTATTTACCAAACATGAAACTCTCCAGAAGAGTTCATATAGCTTTGCTCTTTTTTTTTGGTGTGCTAATTTTTTGTTTGTAAACTAGCATATCACATAATAGTAAGTTATTTCCTTTTCTTATGGAAAATGGGAGGAGGGAAGTGTGATCAATGCACACTGACAATATCAATGTTGCAATATTCACAAAACTGTATGTGTCACTAAGCCAACTCCCAGAGATTTCAATGATACCAAGATTTCACCCTACACTGATTCTCAGAAGATCTAGATATTTTTAAATAACCTAGATTTCAGAATCTCTAAACTATGGGAATTGAATGGTTCAATGGATTGCTAATAAAATTAGAAAGCTTTTGATGCTAGGTCATTAGTTCACAGCTAGCTCAAATTGCCAGTGACTGAATATAATTATCATCTGATGGCAATTTTTTGGCCTATATGAAAGGTCTGGTGGTCTCAGTCCAGTTCATATTGGGCAAATACCTATGAAGAGACAGTCATCACAGTTGGCATCCACATTGTCAATTCATAAACTTAATGACCCTAAATTTACTGAAAATAAATGGTCAAATATATAAAATGATGCTAAAACTTTGCAAAGAATGTATTCACTGGCGGCAGCCTGAACAGAGAACCGTCCAGAAGGATTCTCCAGTTCCGTGAAAAATTACCTTAAAAATCCATCTTATTACAGACATTTGGTAGGTTTCATATGTGCTCAAAACAGAAAAGAAATGATTTCATATTTCTTTTCTGTTGGTCTTCCAGATGGAAGCAATCGCAAGGGGATAAGGGAGAGAAAGAATAAAAGATGAATTTGCCACCAGAAACAGATAAAGGAAAGTTCAACACATTTGAAAAAATGGGACTCTGAAAGATAACAAGAGTGTATCTGTGGATAAATGAAAACTAAGAGTAGAAGCTCATAATTAAAATTGGTATGGTTTCCTTTAATTTGCACAGCGAACCGTACAGAATGCTGAGGCTTGGGCCATATTTCAACCTCTCTCAGGGGATAACTGTAGAAGAAATAAGTTATAGGCCCAGTAAAGGAAGGGAAAAGATGCAGTGGCACAGGGCAGAGTGGAATTTGAAGCAAGCTAAAGCTATTGTTAACAGTAGAGTTGAAACTATGTTAGCCACAATTCTGTTAAACCATGTTGTGGCTAGCAGAGTATTAACATGTTTTGTATTAACAGGAGATTGCCTTATATAATGTATGCTAGATAAAGATATGCCCCCTCTGAGGAGTCTATTACATTTAACTGTTCTAATATGGTTATCGGGTATGCGTGTGCAAATCTTTGTCCAGAATGATCAAAGTAACAATTCTAGAAACATTAATCAACATTTTTGTGCCTTCAAAAAGTATTAATATTAATCTCTTATGTTACAGGAAATTCTTTAAGTTGGCTCCTCCATGCTAAATGTATTAAGTAGATCAGCGATTACTGTCTAGTATTACTAGAGTGAGAGTTGTAGTACAGAATCATAAACATCATGGTGGGCATGGATCAACATTCAGGTCGCATCTCCCATCAGTACGCAGCCAGGACCGGGGAAGCTAACGATTCAACCAGCAGACCAAATTTGGTGATTAATCCTGGTCACGTGCCACTTGAGGCACATTGGACATATGCTAAGAAGATAACCAGCATGAGAAAAGTTCCATCCAGGAGAGAAGCTGTCACTCAGAATGCCAATATGCCATGGGATTAGAGAAACTTGCTGCAAAAAGACAATTATTGAAAGTACTCTCGAGCTTTGTGAGTTTGCTGACTGCTGACCCACTAGGCAGTTGTTTCCATAGCTCTCATAGGTCTATTATTTCTAAGTTGCCTTATCATATTTTCTGCAACAAAAGAGGCATTAAAGCACACTCACAGGTATATACAAGTGTCTGAAGTAGGATTAAGGACTTGAACAAACTTGGCACACATTAGCACAGGTCTGCTTGATTTATGGAAGCCTCATGATTGCTAGCACAAATGTCAGTCACTTGAAGAGGCTTTGAATGGCTCCCCTCCAGCACCAAACTGGAGCAGCTGTCTATTCATTATATTCTTACTCTAATGTGTGAGTGAAAAAAGTAATAGTTATGTCTGATTAGTTCTGTGCTAATTACTATATCAATATTGGAAATAAAGTACCTTTCAGGCAGCGATCATTGCCTCCGACAGTCATGAATCTGGACTGAGCTTATAAGTGTGTACGAGACAGAGTGCTACATCAGGTCAGAGGGGACAATTTCAACTCCAGTTTTCTACAACCCTCAAATTTGCTGTCAATCAGAATTTCAAGGGGCTTATCTATGAGGCTGTGTGACGGGTGCACTACTCCCTTGCCAAAGTTTTATTGGTAAGAAAAATTGAACACAAAAATGCCCACTGGTTGCAGGAAGGTCCTTAATGTAATATTGTACAGTAGTATTACAATGGTATTTTGTGCTATTACTATATATAAATGTCAGGTTCTTCTTTTGTTTTGTTTGTTCTTATGAAGGGCAAATGGCTAATGCAAATCAGTTCATTTGAAAATTGAGGGCTCTGCAGCAGAGTTCAGGCCACTGCACAGACAACACACATCAAGATATGACTCTATAGGCCAAATTCTGCTCTCTCTTGCACCAAGAAAAAAATCCTGATTTACTGTATTGACTTCCGAAGAGTAAGCCTGAATTTACCCTGATGTAACAGAGAGCATAATTTGGCTATAACAATTTCAGACTTTGTTCAAGTTTTCACTTTCACATATTTAGACATTTGCCAATTGTGAAAAATATAGAGTTAATGTATATAAGAAAATATACTATTGGCTACACATTGGTTTTTCCTATATGTTCTATTGATATGAGATTTTTGCTATGTGAAACATTTGCAACGAAATTTGAAAAAAAAACCACACAGTGAATCTAAATGTTTGCCAGAAGCATCTGTCTTTATTCTACAGTCAGGGAGTGAAGAATGCAGACATTGATTAATGCTGGTTAATCCTGACTTGTGCCTCTAGGAAGTACTGTTGAATCAGAAAGTACCAACATTTTATGCTAAAAGGAAACTTCTCTAAGACAGTACAGTACTTCAATAGCATTCTAAATTTATTTAGGTAGGACAGTGGTTCCTCTCTAGTACATGTAGTCGGACCTATATCTCAGGCTTTTGTGATGGCTACTCTAGTTGGACTCCACCTTCTCTGCTTTTAAGGAAGAGTCTCCATGTTGGGCGTTGGCACACTACTCTTCCCTGTTCTTCAATTGTGGGTGTTCTAAGTGGGTGTACAGTGAAAGAGTCTGGGCATAGAGTGTGTTCTAAACAAGAACCCTATGCCTAAACTCCCCTAAGTCCAGTGATGTCCAGGGTCAGGAATTGTGTTATAACTTAAAGTGTATACAAATGATTTGGAAGTGGTCACCACTGCAATGATACAGCCATATTTTGTCTCGTAAACCTGCATAGGTCCTGGAAACAGTTGTTACCCCTGTAGTAGATGTCATTCATTATAAAATGGCTCCCTAAGAATAAGTATCCCTACTTATTTTGCTATTAAAGAGGGTGGCTGAGTGCAGGTTAAGTTGAACAAGTGGAACTTTATTAAATCCGGTGGACTACCCTGTTTTCCAGGTGTTCCCTCAATAATAGTCCTTCCAGGGAACGTGGATCATCTTACCCCAGTTCCACTGATTGGGATACATCTTTCCTATTTTATAAACATTTTCGTATAAACATTACAGCAAATAATAGATGCCCAAACTCTCAGAGTTCCTTTGGCCAGAGATTGCTAGCACATAGTCAAGTTGAAGTCTCAAATTTACCAGAGAGGCATCTGCCTATAAAGTCCTTGAGATAGTTTGGTCTCCTCAACCAGAGTGACCTCTCTCTCTGTCACCCTTCTCCAAGTGTAGTAAACTATTTCTATGTGGAGTCTCCTCTGCATGTGGGATTGGTCTTTGGATGGTTCTCTGTCTCTCCATTCTCTGATATCTGTAGACTCTCCAGGTGTTGTGTCTACTGGTGTGTAAGTGTCCCCTGTTCCTTCAGACCTCTTGTCCCTCTTGCATAGTCACCTTGTATAACATGAGTGCCACTACACTCATTACAACTCATTTAGTCCACTCCTGGTTTCTCTTTAATGGCATGCCTGTCGCCAGGTCCATTAGGTCCTTGCTGACCTGTCATACTTTACACCTACTATCTCTGATGGTTGGCCATCTGCTTCAGTGATATCTCCCTCCTTCAGGCTGCAACAGTTCCCTCATTGGTAACAGAGTTTTGGTCCTTCATTCTGTTGTGTAAAGCCTCCGCTCAATCCAGCAGAATGCAATTGTAAAATGTGTAACTTTTCATTCATTGCTAGTATGATCATTAATTTCTATAACCATTTGCAAACTTTGTAACTTTTAGTCATTGTTAGCATAGCCTTTTAAATTGTGTAACTTTTGGAAGCTTTGTAACCTTTTCAGTACCACTTGTACTTGTACAAGTGCCACTTGTAACCTTTTCAGTACCACCTCCAAGCTTTGCAATATTCCAACACATAATCAGGGAGCATGTGAACCAGGAAGTGTGTGTGGGAGATTAAGGAGTGTGAACAAGGGAGTGTACGTGGCACTGGGCGGAGAGGAACTGCAAAGAGAAAAGAGCCTGGAGCCAGGAGCATCTGATGTAATCTGCCCTGAGAAGGCAATCATGGGGTACTGTAAAGAAAACAAGAAACTGGTATGCATGAAAAGAACGAGGTCTGGGAATGCTTCTCGTGACAGACACAGAAGGAAAACTCAATGTACGTGACGGGAGACGCCCAGTTCCAATAAAAGGAAGAAAGCACGCTCACAAGCTCTTCTTCTTGAGCTGCTCGCTGGTCTGGATCCGTGACTGTAGGCTGACACACCAAATCTACTATGCTTTGGCTTCTTGGCTTCCTATGTTGTCTCTGGTAACTCTCTGCCTGCGTGAGTGTGTAGATACATGAGGGTATGAATGCGTTGAATGTGTGCATGCATGAATAAGCTCCATCCTTTTTCTGTTTGATCCAATAGCAACATTTAATAAAACCAACATAAGTGTAACCCTGGATTGGTTTCTAGTGAAATAGAGGTAACAAATTCCATCAGTGCCTGTGCTAGACTGTTTTGACACCACTGTAAAGGGGTAATTCCTGTGTGCCAAAATTGCTAACAAGGGGTCTGAACCACAAGACAGCCTTGGGCAAGGTTTGTGGCTACAAAATCCAGGGCTTTGGGGCCTCCAGACAGAGTTCCATGGCTCATGCTGCCAGCTGCTGCACTGGAGAGCACTCACAGCTCAGCTGCTGCCACCATTTTTCATTTGCAAAGCATGATGCTGAATGCAGGTTAAGCTGAACACGTAGAACTTTATTAAACCCTGTGGACTGCTCTGTCCATGAGGCTGAGTTGCTTCTGGCCTGACTACTTGCATTGCCTGTTTTCCTGGTGTCCTCTCAATAACAATCTCTCCATGGAACATTGGCTCTCTGACTCCACTTCCACTGATCATGGTACATTTTTCACTTTTATAGGACTCAGGTACACATTTCTTGGAGCATGCCTACTGCTCCTGTATTACACTTAGCGTAATGTTAATTTAACAGTAGCATCCAGTCGCCCCAGTCAGGTTTAGTGCCCCATTGTGTTAGGTGCTGTATAAACGTATAGGAAAGCACAGAATCCCTTCCCTGAAGAGTGTATGATCTACGAAACTGTGCTGTGAAAAGAGAAACAGGACTCTTTAGAAAGGAGCCATCAGAGAGTCTTTCTGCACAGATGACTCAGCTGTGGCATGGGACTTGCATCAGCAGCTCACTGTCTGCGTGTGTGTACAGACAAGGATGGATGTGTGCTGCAGCTCATTCATTGCTGAGTTATTACTTTTAAAAAAGCATCTGCCAGAACAAACAGGAGGAGGTAAGAAGCCCTGAATTTTTCACGTGAACAGTGACAGAACTGCTAACCTGCTCTTCTAGGTAAATTAATTTAGACTATTAAACATAAGAGTGCAGCACTGCATCCTGAGCATTGATTAGGGATTCAAAGTGGAATGAATCTCTCTCGCCTGCACTCTTTGTCTCTTTTTAAACTGACTGTACCCTTTTCAAATGCTTGATTATGTATCTTGGAAATAAATTAACTTAATATGCCATTTGCACAGGATTTTAAATGTTTCATTTCCTTTAAATTAATCTACTCTGAATTCTTTTAGTTACACTGATGCTGGTTTTAGAAAAATGACAATTAAAACAATCCCTGTACAGATAATGTACTATTTTTTCTAAGTTTGTCTTCTCCAGATAAGTAGTTTGATTCTAAGTCCTGCTGCCTGTCAACTTGACAAACAGCATCTGTAGAGAGAAACAACCAGGGCTTGATATGACATACCCAGGAGTCATTGTTTGAAATGTCTGACCCTTACAGGCAAGGAAACCTTTGCAAAGAGTGTATAAGAGATTTTGTGGTTCGTAAACCAGGAAACCCAATCTGAAGCCAACAGCTTCTAAACTGTGACATGATACATCTTAGTCATACTTGCTTCCCCAAAGTCCACAGACACACACTGAAGTAGAGAAACCTTTTATGAGGAGGCAAATGTGAAGGGGGAAAAAGGAAAGTGTCATCAAAATATAAAGGAAATAGCTAATTCTTTTCCCACATGTCTTCATTATCCAGTGAAAGCCAATCAGGGCAAAATAACTGTTTAGCCTATAAAAGCCATTTCATTTTAGTAAAGTGACCATAAAGTGCAAGTGAGAACATTATAGATAGCACAGCCTTAATGTGGATTCTCAGTGTGACCTCTGCTAGGTTACAGGATCCAGACAGTTACAAAAGTGCAAATAGCAACACCTATCTTTAATAGATGAGAAGTTCAAATAGAGCTCTAAATTACAGCTATCCAGTTCTCATTTGGCTCGTCTGCAGCAGTCAGCAGTCAGCTAATACTGCTCCCCCATCCTTTCACATGTTTTTTGAAACATGAGTTATAAATGGTAGGTTTCAGAGTAGCGGCCGTGTTAGTCTGTATCCGCAAAAAGAACAGGAGTACTTGTGGCACCTTAGAGACTAACAAATTTATTAGAGCATAAGCTTTCACGGTCTACAGCCCACTTCATCGGATGCATAGAATGGAACATATAGTAAGAAATTATATATATATATATATATATACACACACACACATATACACATATACATATACATATACACATACACACATACATACAGAGAAGGTGGAAGTTGCCATACAAACTGTAAGAGGCTAATTAATTAAGATGAGCTATTATCAGCAGGAGAAAAAAAAAACTTTTGTAGTGATATAAAGATGTCTGTGATAACATACATTAGTGTTTGGTCTCAGACAAGAACCTACTCCTTGATTCTCCATAATTTCAGTGTTTTTCCAGGAAAAGGTGATTATGGGAATTACTGCATTTGCCTAGGCGTGTTGGATTTTTGTTTTTGTTTTTATTTCCCTGCCAAAGTGTGAGGATCCTGGAAAATGAACAATCAGCACTGCCATATTCCTCTTCAATGCCACTTTGTTGTTGTCTTCTCCCTCTACAGCAACTCCCTCTGCACTTATGAAGCAGATTAACATTTAATGTGATTATGCCTATGATCTGCATATCTGGTGTCTCAGCTGGCATCACTTAGAATGTTGCTAGAGTATGTCACATGCCTTTCAGACTGAGAAAGAAATAGAAGGTGGGAGGGAAAGAAAAAATAGAAAAAATAGTAAAAGGAGAGCAGGGGAGAGGAAAGAAAGAGAAAGGAAGAATTGATGGAAGCAACAAGAATGGCAAAAGAAAAGATTTCCAAAATAAAGCTTCTGCACTGATTTTTTTTTAGTTTTCCCCCCACTATCCAATAGACTAGAAGGAAATTCCTTGATAGATGAAAGGCACAGAAGCACTGAAAACTCTGTGTAATTCCTACATATATGTATGCTGAAGGTGCTGTAATTAGGCAGATTGTCCAATTAGCCCTCAAGCAAAGTGTCCCATTAGAGAAGCCAGTTGTACAAGATATGTACAATAGAATTAAACATTTACCACTATCAGGCCACTTTTCATCAAGTATGTGGTGATGAATGGCACATTTATAGCCATGCCATATGTTTTCACATATGTCATCATAAAAAAGCACTGCAGTTACCCACTATTTATGGCAAGGAGATTCAAAATCATGGGGCACAACAGTTGTGGCTGCTTAAAGTCTGTTCACAGTCTTATTGCAATAACTACTACATGTACAATTTTCATGAAATGCTGGGATGGGGGTCCATCTTTTTGTGTAACTGGCATGATTGAGAGAGGCTGAAGATACAGTTAGTGAATTCTCAAAGTATGTGGAGACAGAGGGCTTTACAGTCCTGAGTTCCACTGGAAAAGGAAAAGTGATGATCATAACTGCTTGCAGAAGCCAACAGCAGGTACCCAGATACCACAATGATGACCACAATGTACAAGACACAGTAGTTTAATATCTTCAGTAACAATAACTTGGAATGTGCTTACAACTCTTTCCATTTGCCCTTGAAATGTAGACTGGCCGGTAGATTCAGAGTAGCGCTGTAGCACAGAGCACGAGATGGGAATGGCTAGACCATGACCACACTCCCTTCCCAGATATAAGCGCACAGGGATCTGGAAAACTATAGTTAGGGCTGGTCAGGCTCTACCCATGCACTCATTGACGCATTGCAGCCAAAAATATGGTTGCTTCCTAGATGGATTGACTAGCAACTGAGGTCTCTCTGAGCCCTCTCCCCCTTTAAGATCCTTGCAGGGCAGCCACATTTTGACCAAGAGAGTATAAATACCAGAGATAAACAAATGGGCTTTGATAAAATAAGAACTGTCTAGAAGTGAATGCTATTTTGTGATTCAAAACATTTAGGGTATCATTGCTCACTATTATTTCTCCACATCATATTCCATAAGTGGAGTTGCCAAAGGAATATGAACAAGCCCAAAGAGGAGCAGGGATTCAGAAATGCCAAAAATAATTTGAGAATTGGCTGGAGATCTAATAAGGTCAGATGAAGTTTAGCTCTATATCAAACATTGCAAACAACATAGCTTGTTTCAGTGCAGTTCGTGTATTAATTATTCAGTGGAAAATATAGAGGGCTTCAAACTGGTCCCTGTAACTTTTGAGAGATCTATCTGAATCCAATTTCAGAGAAACACCCTAACTTCACAGGTTGGGTCTCTTTCTATAAAGAGCTGAAGCAGAGCATTAAATCCAAACACCACTGAACTTTGGGAAGATTTCATTCTGGATTCAGAAGTACTATACAATACGTCATGTTACACCTTTTTTTAAAAAAACATTGTGTAAATGGGCTCTTCTGAAAGAAAGTTGGGGGCAAATGGTATAAATACTGATTTGGACATATTTTTGCAAAGCTGTGATTCACATTATTGTTATTGTTCATAAATATTTGGACAACTGCTGGGAATCTAAAAATGTTCACACTTTCTAAAAGTTTTACTAATTTATCCTGAATGGTCATTTAAATATGAAATGACAGAACCTTAACTTTAGAGATTCTTGACTTTTGTATGATTTAATTTTCAAATATAACAGTGTTAACATGAAAGTTTTGGAGAAAGGGGGTTTGGTTTTTTGATTTGGTTTGGAATCTTTGCTTTGAATATAAATAGCATTTCTTAGAGAACATCTCAGATGGTTTCTAGTGGTTTTGTAGTTTCTGCAAAACTATATTTTGCTTACACTGTTGACTAGCCAAAAGATTTTAGAACCCAGAACATTTTTCAGTTACCACAGAAATCCAGGAAGGGCAGAAAACATCAATATGACACATCCAGACTACTATATCAAGACGGTCTAGAGATATTGACACAAATTATGTCTAGAAATATGGACAAGTGTCTGATGCACTCTGATTTTCTCTTCAACTTTTCTAAGAAAGTGACCCTATTGAAACACGACTATTTTCCAAAACTTGTTGCTTGACTTCATAATATGCATAGGTCAGAGAATTTAAATAGCAATAGTTAGAGGCATTCTGGCTTCAACTGGCTGATCTGTCTGTTTCAGACAAAGGATATTTAGAGAGGCTTATTAAATAAAGTACTGGCTGTCTGTAGAGCTTTTTAAATTTAACTGTCTCTCTCACCCTCACAAGTTTACTAGTGCATTGATGATGCCACAAAATTAACAAATACATTCCTGCTTTGATGTAAGTGATGAAGGAACAGCAATCAAATTATCTTTCGATCTGACAAGCATAAGAATTTACAAAGCATCCTTAAGTTAATTCTAGCCATGTCTGTAGGCAATACACCGAGGGCTTTGTTTCACCTTGTCATTTTAAGAAAAAGTTATAATTCAGCTAATGGAAGTTTTCCTTAAACATTTTATTAATAATGCCACTAATTGGCACTAATGCTTTTGCACATATAAATCTGTCATCCAGTAAATATCTGACATGCATTTTAAAGTATTTTCTTGTATTACCTATTTAATGTCAATCAACACTAACATGTTATGATATCTTTCAATATATTACATAAGGTAATTTAAGATTATATATGTCACCACTACATCGTTTATACCATCAGTTAGATATTTCTGTAGAAGAATTAAGCTTGATCTCTTCACCTTAATTAGTATATTACAGATAACATTTCATATTGTTATTAGCACAAAATATAGGGTAGAGGTTACTGATCTATAATATTAATATTAGGTTTGATCCAGAAAGACACATACGGAATTGAATCCATGTCTCTGGTTTGGTGCTCTATCCACTATGCTAACTGCCTTCATTATAAAGCAACAAAGGAAGCTGTAAGGACTGGAAATACACCCATTTCTATACAATATGTAAATACAGAAATAATTGAAAAATAATGCTTTGATAAGATGTCATATGGACAATAATTTTTAGGGCGACAGTCCAGTTTTAAAAACAGAGTGGCTAAAGTTACTTGTATTTCCATTTTCACAGTATTACTCGCATTTTAACAGTGAATCAGTTCTATCATGATCTCATTTATGTAGGGAATTATATCTACATTACAGCAAATGTATTGAACAGGAATTGCCTGATGGGAGCGATTCAGCTAGAGCAGGGTTCTGAAACTTTTTCATGGCTTGGATCACACCTTAATGCAGAGAATGGATTGTGGACCCTCTGCCTTCTCATTCATGATCATATGGATCCCCTCCCCACTCACTGGCAATTAAAAAAAACAATATCTCTATGGCAACTACAGTTGTTTTGTGGGAAAAAAATGCTTTTAGGAAAGGAAGATGGTTGGTTTTCATTCTCTTGTCCGGTTACTTTCTGGTTTGGGGACACTATTAGCTTTATTCTTGTGTGTACAAGTATATTTATTTTTATACATCAAAAGTGCTTACACCCAGAATAGATTCACTTTTTCATGCTCAACAAATTATTTCAATCAACTTTTACTTTGAATAGTACCCCAAAGTACAGTTGGAGCTGAATACAGTGGTTCATCTCTTGATTAGGAATCGCTATGATATATCATCAGCTCCCAGCATTGTTCCCTGGCAGTGGATGTCTGTTTACTTACTGATACAGTTAAGGTGCTGACTATGATCCTGAAAGCCCTAAAGAGTGAGGATCCAGTTAAATGAGAGATTGCCTTTCCCACTATGTCTTATCACTACAACATGCATCTACGCTCTTGCTGCTGGTTTCTGAAGTTGAATTCTGAAGACCTGTGTCAGGGTATTTGAAAGCAAATAGATTCTGGAACCTCTTTATTGCACGGATATCGCAAAAGATCCTGTATTTGGGAAATTCAGGGAATAAGTAAAATACTTCTCTTAGCTGAATATTTAGTAAGCTTTGTATTGGTTATTAACTAGTGTCAGCTAAGTGCTGAGACAAATTGCATTATGTATGAACACTGGAAATGAATGAACAGTACTATGATCAAAACCAACTCATCCTCTCCTTTGTTTTTAATGTCTTATCCTTATGTGCACCCGTCTCACCCATGGCAACACAATGGGATAGGGCCCCTTTGTTCATTTCCCTTGACCGAGGATGAGGGTTTGGAGACACAAATTCCAGAAACCCTTTACCCTTCAGTACCTCTCTTTAGAGCTTATTGGGTTCTCTTTTCTTTAAGAATGTCTGCATGAAATTATTCATACAAAAGTATTTTTTAACAGAGAGAACAAAAGAAGCTGTTTGCTTAACATAGCTAGATATACCCTTTCATAAGCTAAACAAGATAAAACAGTCCCATCTTAGCTATAGAGAAAAAGAAGAAAAGTGAACAGCTTATACCTCTGAAAGAAATCCTCTCTCTCTAACCATTTCAGTCTAATTGTGAGCCTCATGCTGTCCAGACAGAAAAAAACACCTTGCTCTGTCCAGAGAGTTATCAAATTCTCCCTGATCTAGGACTGCTAACCAGTTTTTGCAAGTTGCCTATACACACAGTGGAATTTTGGGGACTGGCTTTAGGATATGGTCCATTCAGGAAACATATGCTATGTCTACACTATGAGCACTACAGTGGCCCAGGTGCAGCTATGCCACTGAAGGGCCACAGTGAGGATGCTTCCTACGCTGACTAAAAGGATTTTCCTTTCACTATAGTAAATCCACTTCTCCAAGAGGCAGCACCTAGGTCAATGGAAGAATTCTTCTGTTGATCTACCATTGCCTATCCTGGGGGTCAATTTTTCACACCTAAGTGATGTACCTAGGTCAAGCTAATTATTAAAGGTAGACCAGGCCAAAGGCCTCTTAACAATGATTAGGTCAGATACCACCCAAACAAGCTTGGCTGGTTTAATATGATCAGGCCTCTTGCTAAAGCTGAATCATTTATTTCTTTTCCCAAGAAATATAAATTATGGACAGGTTTCCAACCTTCTGCCACATATACATTACAAATATAACATGAAAGTGCTAATTACAGTACAGTTACCTGTCATGTTGCAGTAAACTTTCAAAGGTCCCAGTGCCCCACTGCCATCTGGATCTATCCAGTAATAATTTGAGGTTTTGCCCAGGTGTTTGTATGCTTCACAGGAGAGGTCATAAATAGCTGGAATGGAATAAAATAAAATATACTAATAAGGAAATTGAAGTCCAGGAGCAAATGATTCCCAATCTCAATTACTTTCTTCATAGCTTCATTTTATATTTCACACTAGTGCAAGAACCATGAATTAGTCAGTGATTTAATACTTGAAAATTAATAGAAGGCACAATATTTTTTCCAAGGTACACTGGCTTCTAGAGCTGGTCAGAGAAAATTTGATGGAATCATATTTTGTTTTGGAAGAAAAATGGAGAAAAAGTTCCAACAGTGTCAAATGCCTCTTTTTCATATTTTCAAACAGAACATTTTAGTTTTCATTTTAAAAGTACTTTTCATTTCATTTTTTAAAAAATGTGCATTATACATCATAATACGTAAAAAATGAAAGTCAGAATTGGAACAAAATGTTTTGATTAACCTATTTTTTTTTATTTTGTTTCACAGATAATTTTGAAATGTTCAGGTTTCATTCTCATTTCGAACAAGGCCCAATTTTGAAATCTCAAAATCCTTTCTGAAACAGAATTTCCAACCTCTATACAGTTCTGCTGGCTCTTTTTGCCACTTACCATAGATAACTTAAATATTATCTCAGTATTTCCTAAGTGTTCTCAGTACCAGCTATGGGAAACACTATAAATTCTTAGGCAAAGTTAATTATTTATCGAAGTCCTAATTGGCAGGTTTTTAGAGTTGACCACTGTAGCATGCTTAACATTAAAAATGGAGAGTTGCCACCACTTGTCAGACTGCTGTATTTGCAATACTCCAGGTAGATTTTTCTATTAACTAAATACTTATATGCATAAAAATAATTTCTTACACAAATCTGAAAACGAAAATGAACAATAATATCTAATATCTAACTTCTCTGTTGTCCAAAGGACCAGATGGCATAGCTTTGTGGGTTGGAATCAATCAGCCCCCAAAATGAATGAAGTGTTTGTTTACCCAGATTTCATATCCACTCTAAAAACCCACCTATTATGCTGGCAATTCTTACAAATTCTCTCCTTGGTATGAATGGCTTTATTTCAAATGTCCATAAGGACAGCTCATTCTGCTGGGCTCTAGATGATTAGTGAATGATGGAGCCCCCTTTTTTAAAGTCCCCCAGCCAGCTACTATGAGAGAGGAAGGAAAATGGAGGCTGGAAACATCTACACCCTCACATAATGTGAAAACAGATAAAGTGAAAGTTTGAGTGTCTGTGTTCATGCGTGTGTGAGAGAAAGAAAATCTCTCTGATATCCCAATATTGCAGAGGGACAGAGAAGACTATATTGCAGGATAAATTTATTGTTAGTTAAAGATGCTTTAATTTAATAAATTAAGCTTATATAAAAAGCAGAAACTTATCATAATTGAATTGTAAGATGTTCCACTTAGTCGTTTCCCTTCTCCCCACTTCCACACCAAGGATAACAGATTTTCTCTTTTCACAGTGACTGCACTTGGTTTTGGACATGATTCTGAAAGAATTTATACGATTTTTTTTTCTGAAAAGATTTTTGAAGATCAACATACATAGCCTAGATAGAATTATATTTCAGTCAACAGAAGACTCTTGGTGAAGAGTTACAATGGAAAATGTCACACCATAACAAAGCCACAGTATCTTTTACAAATTAACAGTACTATAGAAAGGACTACTCGTAAAATGGCTTTATCCTTTGACGGCTGATGAGTGAACAAGGTATATCCAGAACACATCTCCTATATTACTGAGTATATTCTGGCATGGCATAGAACATTATTAATTTCATTTCTATGATACTAGACCACAAATGTCTTAACCGGTGCAGCGGAAGATAAGAAGTAGTTGATTAAGAGCTCATAAACTTAAAGTTTTTTATATAGAACTTGTTACCTAGAGTTTGGAGGTATGTGATGTGAACACTTTATGTGATACATATGGCATATCTTTCCCTCAGTTTCTCTAGCTTTGTTATTTATGGAGAAACGGGCTCATACAACTGTTTTACTTAAACACAAGCTTGATAATTATTACCATTAATTGTATCAGCAATGTATTGCTACAAAAATTAATTCAAAATGATAAAAGCATATGGTACACACTACAGAATCTGCCTTTACACTTTTTGTATTGCATTTTTTAATATGAAGAGATTGTGATACAGTAACAAATTCTCCTTGATTAACTTATTTCATCAGGTACTCTGTCCTTTCTAGAGTGCCAAAAGTGAACTAGCTATTTTCTAGATAATTAAAGGACCCATATTTGATATGTTTCTGAAATGTTGACAGCCTGGAAGACAAAAAACTCCTTTATTTAGTCACAGAAGAGACATGAGGAAGATACAGAAGTAAAGGGAGAAACTAGCATACTGAGACAGGGAATAATGACAAACCAGGCACAAAATTAAGAGGGAAGAAGGAAATGAAGGGCTCAGTGAAGCTGGCATCATTAACAGAACAAGGGTGTTAATAAGATCCTTTGAGAAACAGCAGAGATATAATCAGAGTCAAATTTATGTAGAAGCTTTGAAGGGAGGGGCAAAAATGTTTAAATTGAATTCTGTTGGCAAAGGGAAGTTAGCTATGGGATTTTAATAAGAGAATAACAAGGGTGAGCATCAAGTTTGGAAGATCATTTTAGCCATTCTTAATAGGAGGGGAGTAAAGTAGGAAATAGGGAAGTCAGAGAAGTGAAGGTTCCTGTAGTCAAGGAATGAGATAAGCTCAGCATTTTATCTGAAGGGAGAGCAAGGAAATGCTGGAGTTTTGAAATGTTGGAGAGTAGGAACTGGAAGGAATTGCCAACAGCATGGATGTTTGAGGAGAAGAAAAAGAGAAGACAGGTTAGGAGTTCTATTTTAACTACGTTTAATTTAGGAAAGGTGGGACATCCAAGGGAGGATGTTGGAAAAACCAGTAGAACAGCAAGAATGTATATGGGGGGGGGAAGTAGATTGAAGACTCACCATCAGCAAAGAGAACAGGAGAGTATATTAAATCACACAGGGAGGTGAAAGTAGAGTGCAAAAGGGAGAGGACCATAGGCAGATCCCTGAGAAACATTAACAGAGAGCAGGAAGGAAGAAAAGGTTACAACGGAGGAGTAATCAATCAGCTGCAGTAGGTCAGGAAGAACAAAAAGTAATGAGTCCACAAAATCCAAAATATCATGGAGTTTTTATGTGGCCTACAGCATCAAAGTCCACATAAAAGGAGATGGGGTGGCACATAGGAATGGAAATGTGATCCAGTGAGGATTTCTTAAGGAAAAGTAGACAGGAATGTATTTGAAGAGAGATGGAAAGGAGCCAGAGGAGAAAAGTTAAAAATAAGAGGAAGGAAAAGAATGAGGCAGGAAAAAAAGGAATTTAGGAGTTGAAAGGTGATAGGTTCAAAGGATCATCTCAAAAGTGTTAGAGGCAGATTTACTTACCCATCAGGACCTCAATAGCTCTGCACCTCAGCAACAAAGGAAATGTCTGCATCAAGGGTAAAACTAAGTATGTGCTGGAGACAGAGATTTCTCAGGGGCTGATTCATGTTTGTGGAAGTTACTCCTACAGTAATTTAAATGACAACAAACCTCAATTTTCCAATCCCAGTGTAAACCTCTCTGCTTCATCCTTACTGTGTGGCAAAGCAATCCATATGAAATACAATTTATGTATATATTTAAAAGAGAGAAAATAAACACACAATTTTTCCTTCTGAGAGAAGTAACACAGAGGAAACCATAAATGACCAACTCATTCTTAACTTTGGAAAGAGCTCAGACACCACCTGTGATGAGCATGATATGAGAATCTGGACGGTTACATTACAATAGAACAGAAGCTTGAAGACCTCAGAGTCAGGCATACAGTTAAAGAAGGACAGAATCAAAGAAAGAGTGGTGAGATTGCCAACCCAACTGCCAATTGTGGTGGTGAGGTTTTGTTTGTTTTTAGTTACCTGAACAACAAGAATCCAAGTGAGAACATCAAAGTCATTTCACTAAATAGCCACTAGGATGTGGTCGACCAGAATTAAAGATCTAGAGAAATGGAATGATTTATTGCCTGTGTTAGGTTATCTACTGACGTATTTAAAGAGACAGGCCAAGTGGGTACGAATTGTTAAAAAAATCACTGATGTAACTTGTATAAGAACAGTAGTTATTGCAATGGAAACTCATCTCATATGGCCTCAGGATTGCTTTATTCCATTGCCTTTTCCATGTCACCTTCTTTTTCAATAGGTCTATAAGAAAAAAATACTCTTGTGAAGGACATGGGAGATATGTGTATTATTTTATGGATATTATGTGTATCTCTGCTTATGTGATAGTTGTTATGCTGATCGTCAATTAGGTTTAAAGGGTGAACTCCTGTAGGAGTTCAGCCGAAATCCACAGGAAGGCAGACAATGGCTTTGGATTATCTAATCACTGGTAGTTAATTGACAACACAGATGTCAATGCTTTTGAAACTGTGTCTCTAATCAAGAAGAGATAAACACACCTGGTGTGGGACAGGGGAGAGGCCCTGGGGTGGGAAACCTGAAACAAAGAGCTCTAGAATAAATAAAAACGTGAGCTCTGAGCTCAGTGGGGAGATAGCATGTTATCAGAGAACTGCTGGAGCAGAGCAGACTGACACATAGGTCTTAAACAGCCGGGCGCATCTTGGCTTCAGGGGAAATCCTCTTCTCTGAGTGATATATAAATAATACTTTGTTCTCAAGGAGTTGTTCTGAGTCACTGCATTTACCTACTGGTCACAGGTCCAGAAGGGAAGTCTCTTGCTGGTACCCAACTCAGTTGGCTCTGCTAAACAATCACAATGGTTAAACTGGGTGCTGTAGGCCAGGATCCAGTCTGTGAATGGGAGAACCATGGGATTTCACCCAGAGGGGAGGTGTATTTTAGTAAATAAAGATATCTCGTAAGCCAGAATGGAGAGGAAGAGTAGAGCTGTGTACTCAGTGGTACTTCTGGAGAGAGCTAGTCTTCTCATTCTCTGCCTTTTGGGCCTATAAAAATAGTTTCCAGTACTAGAAGTTTTAGGAAATTGGTACTGACATAAGAACCTTTTGCTTCTATGGCCTAAGCTCAAATTTGGCCAAGGTCATTTGTAATTTAAATTTCTTACTAACTAATAGCTTGTCACCAATAATTGGAAAGTTAGTCAGTGTTCAGTGAAACTCCTATTGGATAGGTGGCCAAATAACAAAAAGATCACCACAGCTGGCACCACTGTTTGTAATCTCTGCAACTGATGAAGGACTGAACGGGCCTAAAGAATTTAACTACCCTTTAACCCCTAGAGAAGGTTCCTGCAGAACATAGGAAGCACACTGGCAGGGTAGTTATGTAGACACTTACACATTACTTGATAAATAGAGGACTTCAGTTTCAGAGCTGTCAATCCAGCATTTTTTATAGGCATGATATTCATTCATAAACAAAAGATCTAGCTTGATGGGCTTCACACCTTGAGGACAGATGAAGTCATCTGTAACATGGTAAAACACTGACAATTCATCTGCTAATGAACAAGGTTACTGCAGAAATGAAACATTTCTTAAATCCCCTCTTAGACATAGATTCATAGATACTAAGGTCAGAAGGGACCATTCTGATCATCTAGTCTGACCTCCTGCACAGTACAGGCCACAGAATCTCACCCACCCACTCCTATGAAAAACCTCAGCCATGTCTGAGCTATTGAAGTCCTTAAATCATGGTTTAAAGACTTCAAGGAGCAGAGAAGCCTCCCTCAAGTCAACCATGCCCCATGCTACAGAGGAAGGCGAAAAACCTCCAGGGCCTCTCCAATCTGCCCTGGAGGAAAATTCCGTCCCGACCCCAAATATGGCAATCAGCTAAATCCTGAGCATATGGGCAAGATTCACCAGCCAGATACTACAGAAAATTCTTTCCTGGGTAACTCAGATCCCATCCATCTAATATCCCATCTCAGGGGATTTGGCCTATTTACCCTGAATATTTAAAGATCAATTAATTACCAAAATCCCATTATCCCATCACACCATCTCCTCCATAAACTTATCAAGTAGAATCTTAAAACCAGATAGATCTTTTGCCCCCACTGCTTCCCTTGGAAGGCTATTCCAAAACTTCACTCCTCTGATGGTTAAAAACCTTCGTCTGATTTCAAGTCTAAACTTCCTGGTGGCCAGTTTATACCCATTTGTTCTTGTGTCCACATTGGTGCTGAGCTGAAATAATTCCTCTCCCTCTCCTGTATTTATCCCTCTGATATATTTATAGAGAGCAATCATATCTCCCCTCAACCTTCTTTTAGTTAGGCTAAACAAGCCAAGCTCCTTAAGTCTCCTTTCATAAGACAAGTTTTCCATTCCTCGGATCATCCTAGTAGCCCTTCTCTGTACCTGCTCCAGCTTGAATTCATCCTTTTTAAACATGGGAAACCAGAACTGCACACAGTATTCTAGGTGAGGTCTCACCAGTGCCTTGTATAATGGTACTAAAACCTCCTTATCCCTACTGGAAATGCCTCTCCTGATGCATCCCAAAACCGCATTAGCTTTTTTCACAGCCATATCACATTGGCAGCTCAGTCATCCTATGATCAACCAATACTCCAAGGTCCTTCTCCTCTTCCGTTACTTCTAATTGATGCGTCCCCAGCTTATAACTAAAATTCTTGTTATTAATCCCTAAATGCATAACCTTACACTTCTCACTATTAAATTTCATCCTATTACTATTACTCCAGTTTACAAGGTCATCCAGATCCTCCTGTATAATATCCCGATCCTTCTCCGAATTGGCAATACCTCCCAGCTTTGTATTATCTGCAAACTTTATTAGCACACTCCCACTTTTTGTGCCAAGGTCAGTAATAAAAAGATTAAATAAGATTGGTCCCAAAACCGATCCCTGAGGAACTCCACTGGTAACCTCCCTCCAACCTGACAGTTCGCCTTTCAGTAGGACCCATTGCAGTCTCCCCTTTAACCAATTCCTTATCCACCTTTTGATGTTCATATTGATCCCCATCTTCTCCAATTTAACTAATAATTCCCCATGTGGCACGGTATCAAATGCCTTACTGAAATCTAGGTAAATTAGATCCACTGCGTTTCCTTTATCTAAAAAATCTGTTACTTTTTCAAAAAAGGAGATTAGGTTGGTTTGGCACGATCTACCTTTTGTAAAACCATGTTGAATTTTGTCCCATTTACCATTGACTTCAATGTCCTTAACTAATTTCTCCTTCAAAATTTTTTCCAGGACCTTGCATACTACAGATGTCAAACTAACTGGCCTGTAGTTAGCCGGATCACTTTTTTTCCTTTCTTAAAAATAGGAACTATATTAGCAATTCTCCAATCATTCGGTACAACTCCTGAGTTTACAGATTCATTAAAAATTCTTGCTAATGGGCTTGCAATTTCAGGTGCCAATTCCTTTAATATTCTTGGATGAAGATTATCTGGGCCCCCCGATTTAGTCCCATTAAGCTGTTTCAGTTTCGCTTCTACCTCAGATATGGTAATATCTACCTCTATATCCTCATTCCCATTTGTCATGCTACCATTATCCCTAAGATCCCCTTTAGCCTTATTAAAGACTGAGGCAAAGTATTTGTTTAGATATTGGGCCATGCCTAGATTATCTTTAACCTCCACTCCATCCTCAGTGTTAAGAGGCCCCACTTCTTCTTTCTTAGTTTTTTTCTTATTTATATGGCTATAGAACCTTTTACTATTGGTTTTAATTCCCTTTGCAAGGTCCAACTCTACTCGACTTTTAGCCTCTCTCACTTTATCCCTACATGTTCTGACCTCAATTAGGTAGCTTTCCTTGCTGATCCCTCCCATCTTCCACTCCCTGTATGCTTTCTGCTTCTTCTTAATCACCTCTTTAAGATGCTTGCTCATCCAGCTTGGTCTACAACTCCTGCCTATGAAATTTTTCCCCTTTCTTGGGATACAGGCTTCCGATAGCTTCTGCAGCTTTGATTTAAAGTAATCCCAGGCCTCCTCTACCTTTCGATCCATAAATTCTTCAGTCCAATCCACTTTCCTAACTAATTTCCTTAATTTTTGAAAGTCAGCCTTTTTGAAATCAAAAACCTTAGTTGCAGATTTATTTTTGTTAATCCTTCCATTTAGTTTGAACTGAATTAGCTCATGATCACTTGAGCCAAGATTGTCCCCTACAACCATTTCTTCTATGAGGTCCTCGCTACTCACCAAAATTAAATCTAAAATGGCATCCCCTCTAGTTGGTTCAGCAACTACTTGATGAAAGAATCCATCAGCTATCGCATCTAGGAAAATCTGAGCCCTATTATTATTACTAGCACTGGTCCTCCAGTGTATATCTGGGAAGTTAAAGTCTCCCATGATCACGCAGTTTCCATTAGTATTTACTTTATTAAAGACATTAAAAAGGGCTCTATCCATATCCAAATTAGATCCCGGAGATCTATAGCACACCCCAAGCACTATCGTAGGAGAGGCTTTACTAGTTTTCTTCCCCAATGTAATTTTTGCCCAGACGGACTCTGTCTTATCCATTGCATCGCTTCTTATTTCTTTACATTCTACCTCATCATTGATATACAATGCTACTCCACCCCCTTTACCTTTGTTTCTGTCTTTCCTAAACAGCACATACCCTTCAATACCTGTAGTCCAGTCATGACTACTATTCCACCATCTTTCTGTTATCCCTATAATATCTGGTTTCACTTCCTGCACCAGTAGCTCTAGTTCCTCCATTTTGTTACCTAGGCTCCTCGCATTGGTGTATAAACATCTTAATTTTTGCTGTTTGGCCTCGCTCACATTTTGTGCCCTATTAGGCACAGTCATTCTACAGCCAGTATAACCTATTAGACTAGTATCCACACCGCCCTCGCTCCTTATATACATTCTCCTACCCACAGCTGTATCCTTTCTTACTTCGTCTTCTTCCCTCTCAATGCTAAAATCTGGCATGGAGATTTCCTGGACATCTCCCATCCATCTCCCCCTAATTCCTAGTTTAAAGCTCTCTTTATCAGTTGTGCCTGCCTTGATCCTAGAAGTCTATTTCCTTCCCTACTCAGATGAAGTCCATCCCGAGAGAACTGTCCTCTGTCCGTGAATGCCTCCCAGTGGCCATACATCCCAAAGCCATCCTTATAGCACCACTGCCTAAGCCATCTGTTGACAGTCATAATCTTGTCACACCTTTGTTGCCCTTCTCTAGGAACAGGAAGGATCCCGCTAAAGATCACCTGAGCCTCAATTTCCTTAAGCGTCTTCCCCAGCCTAGCATAGTCTCCCTTAATACTTTCCAGCGAGAATCTAGCCGTATCATTTGTTCCCACATGAAGGATAATTAGGGGATTCTTTCCCGCTCCCTTTAGGATCCTTTTCAACCTCAGGTCTACATCCCGTATCTTAGCACTTGGAAGACAGCACACCCTTCTATTCTCTGGATCAGCTCTAGTTACAGGCCTGTCTATTCTTCTCAATAAAGAGTCCCCGATCACATAGACCTGCCTTTTCCTGGTGACTGTGCTATTCTCCAGTCTCTCCCCTGTTCCCTCTGGCTGAAAGTTCTTTCCATTCCTATTTTCCCTTATAATCTTCTTCAACCCATCCTGTATCCTCCTGGGGCTCATATTTGGTCTAGTCTCCCTTGACTCTTCCGCTTTTCCTATAGGACTAGCCTCTCTTCTCTTCCTCCTTACCCTTCCACCTTCAACAAGGACATATAGGGCTGAGTTTCCTGTTCCTTATACTGATTCCTCTGAAGTCAATGGAATTACACTATTGTAAGAATGATGTGAGAGGAGAATCAGGCTCATGATGTCCAGCCAAACCATTCCCCTGCTTTCATATTCCAAAAGAAGAAACCATATTGAAGTTCTATAGACCAAGGACTCCTTGGAATTTGCTATGTTGTCCAAGACCGTCAACTCGAAGGCCTTAAAGACAATGCTGCAAACATAAGCAGCAAAAAAGACAGCTGACAAATAGATTTGCAGACCAAAAATTAACACTTTCTGTGAGATCTTTAGAACTCAGTATATCGTATTTAAAAGTGTAGGACACAGGACACACATTGTGACTATATACCTAACCTGTCTGTTTTAGTCATTAGTTAGATCATTTCAAAGGGCATGAAATAAACTTTACCTTTCACTTTCAATTTAAGAAAGTGATTAGGCTATTTCCTGCTAACAATGTACAGGGTCCACAATATTTCACAGTTGTTCGTGTACACCAATGGTTTTTATATGTATTGAAGCATTTCCTTACTGCCCATTCAATTATTTTTTACTTACAACAATGCAAGCTTTAAAATACCGAAGTTCTCATCAGCACTTGAATATTAACCTCATGTATCCTCAGTCTCTTCTTGGCTTTCTTAAAAGCTTGAATGCATGCCCTCATCAAATTGCATTATTCCCTATGTAAGGGGACTGTTGCCCCCTTACTAACATTCAGTGGTAACATTTAGTTGCTAGCTCCCAGTACTAAAAGGAAGGGTCGATGGGGAATCAGGACCTGAGACTGACAGCCCCCAGGAACAAAGGGGAGAGGCCAATGCTCTAGGTCAGCCTGAATGACAGGGCAGGCAAACTAATCAGGGAGTCAGAAGGCCAGGGAGGTCCCATCCTCCGTGTGACCTGGAATTGCCTGGGTCAGACAGAGTGGGGCCGAGCTAAGGAGAAAGCAGCAGCTGGAGCTGAGCTGTGGAGCAGAGCTGTGCCAGATCCAGAGAGAGCAGACGCTGTCCTGGGAGCAGGGCTGCAGCCCCAAAGCCAGAGGCACAGCCCAAAGAGAGCAGACTTGCCCTGGGAGGAGAGCTGCAGCAACCAGAGCCAGAGGGGCCAGAAAAGCAGCCCACGAAGCAGGTCAGTGCTGGGAACAGACTTGTCCTGGGAGCAGAATTGTAGCAACCAGAGGCAGAGGGGCCAAAGAAGCAGCCCAGGGAGCTGGAGGCAGAGCAGCAGCAGTAGCAGCGCTGAAACAGAGTGGTGGAGCTGGGCTGGAGCAGTCAGGAGCTGGGAGCGGTGAGCAGCTGGGAAGACCGAGGGGGACCCTGGGCAGAGGGCCCAGCACAGGGGAGACGCCTCAGCCAAGAGGCTCTGCAGGCCAGGCTTGGATCGTAACCCCGACAGGGCGGGGGCAACACTGGGAAGAAGGGTCCTACCACTTAGAGCCTGAGAGTGTGTGGCCACCACCGGAGCAAGTGTCCAACCCACAGCATCCCTGCAGCACAGCCAGGGCCTGAGAAGGTGGCCTGGGAGTTACAAGGAACAGACTGTGACCTGCCCTGACATTCCAGAGACACTGTTTGTGATGTTCCCTGCCACAGAGCGGGTTGATGTGTTTCCTGTAACCTTTCCCAATTTTCCTTATTCTTTTTAAAATTAATTGTTGATTAAATAACTTGCATTTGCTTTAAATTGTATGTAATGGTCAGTGGGTCAGATAAGTGCCCAGTGCAGAGAGAGTTCTCCAAGAGGGGACACTCTAGCCCCTGTCCTAGGTGACCACAGCAGGGTTGGGGGGGTCGAGCCCCCAGGAGTCCTGGGCCCAGCCTTTTTGGGGTTACGAGGACTCTGCCAAACAGGAGAGTGGAAGGGGAGTCCTCAAGCACAGGGAGGCCACTGGGTAAAGCAAGTGGGAGCGAGGACTCAGATCCTTTCGCTAGCCCACTTCACCGGGATAGTGCAGAAGCCAGGAAAGTTCCCCACTATTGCAGGACTATTCCCCCACTTACACCTAAAAGCTGCTGTCTCATTACCAGCTCAAAACAGAGATTTTTAGACTATAGTATTTTGTGGGTGTGTAGCAACATTATCCTATATCATAATCTCTCTGAAATATCAAACCCAAAGTAAAATATTGTTAATTATGGCACTAGAGCAGGGTTATGACATCTATTTTCCCAGGAGCAGCCCTTCTATTAAAAAGAAACCACCAACAACAAAAAATCTGTTTTTCCACTGAGAAGTCAGTTTGTCCCAGTTCCTGTTACATTCAAACAGCAGCCTCATGCTTTTAAAGTCCCTGATGAAACCCAAATGTTGGTGTCCCCACATATTCCCACCCTTTCAGATTTACTTTTGTGTGCTTGACTGGCTTTGCCTATTGCTTTATTCTTATAAATATACATAGAGTCAAGTGCAAACCAGAAAACAACAACGTTAAACTGTGCATCCGATGAAGTGGGTTTTAGTCCACGAAAGCTTATGCCCAAATAAATTTGTTAGTCTCTAAGGTGCCACAAGTACTCCTCGGTTGTTTTTTTTTTTGCTGATACAGACTAACATGTCTACCACTCTGAAACCTGTGCTGATATTGTTCGTTATGTCCTATTTTGCCAAAGTCAGTAGAGATCTCTGTCTATATACACCTTCTACACAACTACTACAACAAATGCATTTTCAGTCATATATCCCAGTTTTTTATTGTCAGAGAAACTGAGGCACAGAGTTTAAACTGGGGTATTGGAGCCAAAAGTCACAGAGAAGTTCTAGATTTAAGTCTCCTGACACCCATATCTGTGGTTTATTTACTGGCTCACACTGATGTATATATCTCATGAAAGATTATCTTCAACCTACATATAAGGCTGTATATACCAACCTACTGAATTACTTCATTTAGATAGATAGATGGATAGATAGATACATACATACATACACACACATTTATAAAATGATTAGAATACAAGCTGACAAAATTAAAAGTGGCAATGTTTCATTAATGTTATATTATAACAGCAACTACGTAAACAAAGTTTAAAAAGTCATCCCAAACTAGCAAATTCCCATTAATTCTGGGTACAGTCAGATTTGGATCTGAACTTTGTGGCTATCTCTACAGTGGTCTGATCCCAAATTCCAGATCCAAATGTCAGCAAACTTTGGTTAAAGTTGGATTAGTACCCAAACTCTATGGTTTGGAACCATCTCTACCCTCCATAACACTGAAATAATAAAATAAATTTCAAAACTCAGTTTCCAGTTCTGAGTTAAATTCAGAATTACTTCACAAGTTTATATTTGCTTCTGACTGATTTTGCCACATATAAAAAGTGAGAGTGTTGTACGATGTAAAAAGTGCAAAAAACCCTTTGATACAGTATTGGGGGTTACAGTAAGTTACCCATAAAAATAATCCACTTAGCCCCTGAAAATTAAAATTTGAATGGCATGTATATGGTCTTTACAATTTGCTGAGCACTGACCAACTGATAACAATTTTAATGTATGTCATACTTTTAACTGAACGTTTGACACATTCAGTTTTAATGTCACCAATGTTGCTTTTAAAAACAGGCAATATTACAAACCAGAATATGACTATTGTTTTACAGAAGGTTATACTTTTCTGTGTTAATTTATGTGTTAATTTCTGGATATGGATATACTTTGTGGATATACTTTGTACTTGTAAAAAGCCACTCATTTCACTAGTTATTTGGAACATTTTTTGCCTCTAAACCTAATTATTCCTCCCTACGAAGAATAAGAGTACTTGTGGCACCTTAGAGACTAACAAATTTATTTGAGCATAAGCTTTCGTGATTTCATAATTTTGCATGCATCCGATGAAGTGAGCTGTAGCTCACGAAAGCTTATGCTCAAATAAATTTGTTAATCTCTAAGGTGCCACAAATCCTCCTTTTCTTTTTGCAGATACAGACTAACATGGCTGCTACTCTGAAACCTACCAAGAATGGAGCTGATGCTTTAAATACACCAAACCTTTCCTCATTAGCAGATCAGTAACTTAATATCATCTTGATTATCTTGAGCCTGAAACGGTTTCAGAAGAAGATTTTGCCAAACTTACTAATGACAATGATGCCCTTCTTTAGCAGTGGCTGGTGGCTAAGCAGATGTGGTTGGAAATTACTGCTGAGCATTGCCAGGTCCCTTCCTCCTCCCCCCCACACACACTCCCTTTCAAATGCACCGTAGGTTGTATAAATAAGCTTGTATCAGCCTTCACTTTGAGAGTTCAAATCTAAAACAAACAAAAATGAAAGAGCGCATTCCCACCATCATCGTACAGACGCACGATTCTGGCTGAAGGGCATCAGAAGGGATGAGGAAAGCATCACTACTCAGATCTTAGATCCATGTTCAGATCTTGATTTTGATTTGATATCTCACTTTATTTGTTCTTAATTACAAGTATATAAAACCTGATGCAGTACAGAAAAGATGGTAAGCAGGACATCTGTTCACTGTGCTTTTCATCCTCTCTCTGTTTTATTTAACTCTTACGGCAAAACTCATCCTGAAAAAATAGAAAGCTAAAGAAAAATATCCTCCCCTTATAAAAACTTGTGTGGTATAAAATATCCTTCCAACCAAAGAAATAAAGCCAGACACACATGCACCCCCCCACACCCTGAGAAAACAAAGTAATGTTAAGCCAAAAACCTAAACAAAACAGCCTTGCAGCAGGATGTGTAGCTCATTCAACTCAGGCTCTGAAAGACTGTGAGACAGTGAATTCCAAAGGGGATCTTTGACGTGAGAATGCCGTGCTATGAACCACAGAAAGCCAAGTTCCAGGCACTGAAAGCTGAGATACCCCAGTGGACCTTAATTGATGGAACTGCGGGTAGGAAGCAGTTTCTTAAATAATCAGGTCCCAGATTAGATAGGTCTTTAAAGATTCCCATCCAGCCCTAGGAATCAAACGAGTAGTCAGTGGAGAGCAAATCTGCTGTGTGCTTTCTTATGACTCAAGACACACAGAAGGCAGCCTGCTGCGTTTTGCACCAGCTGAAGTTTCTGGAGGTTCAAAAGCTGGTCTGAGTGCACCACAGAAATCTAGCCTGGAAGTGTCAATAATACACTGTGGTGAGGTAAGCATGTGTGAGGAAAGTTCATATTCTTCTGGAGAGCTGCAGATAGAAAAAGGCACTCCAAACCACCCAGGCTATATGCATACCTATAAGGCAATGAAAGATCTAATAGAGAACCAAGAGCTGCAGTGAAAAAGAGTAGCATTGCATCCACTTTTGAAGGTCCAAGCATAGTCCTTGAAATGCCCCTTGATTAATCTACTTATTCTCCAGATTCAGTGGCAGCTAACATACCTCCATCCAGGTCCAAAACATAAAGAATAAAAAAATAGCCAAATATGGGTTTCATGTAAAAGCAATGTCAAGTTGAGTATCACCAGCATATTAGAGGAGATCACAATACCTTATGCTCTCTTCAGTGGCCTTACATACACATCTCCTAACAAGATCCAGAAATGATGCATGTAAAATTACAGAAATTGTAAGTAATAGCAAGGAAATGTGTTAGATTATCTTTTGTTTTAGCTTGTGAATTTTTCTTATGCTAAGAGATAATTTTATTCCTGTTTTGTAACTGGGAAGCAGAATTAGAGGGGAATCCTCTGGATTTTAATTCTTTTTATTTACCCTGAAAAGTTATCTTCTATCCTGATTTTTCAGGTGTGATTCTTTTAACAACAAGAAGTCCAGTGGCACATTAAAGACTAACAGATTTATTTGGGCATACGCTTTTGTGGGTAAAAAAACACTTCTTCAGATGCATGGAGTGAAAATTACAGATGCAGGCATTATATAATGACACATGAAGAGAAAGGAGTTACCTCACAAGTGGAAAACCAGTGTTGACAGGGCCAATTTGATCAGGGTGGATGTAGTCTGCTCCCAATAATATGTGAGGAGGTGTCAATTCCAGGAGAGGTAAAGCTGCTTTTGTAATGAGCCAGCCACTCCCAGTCCCTATTCAAGCCCAAATTAATGGTGTTAAATTTGCAAATGAATTTTAGTTCTGCTATTTCTCTTTGAAGTCTGTTACTGAAGTTTTTTTGTTCAAGTATAGCTACTTTTAAATCTGTTATAGAACGTTCAGGAAGATTGAAGTGTTCTCCTACTGGCTTTTGTATGTTACCATTCCTGATGTCCAATTTGTGTCCATTTATTCTTTTATGTAGGGACTGTCTGGTTTGGCCAATGTTCATGGCAGAGGGGCATTGCTGGCACATGATGGAATATATAACATTAGTAGATGTGCAGGTGAATGAGCCTTTGATGGTGTGGCTGATGTGGTTGGGTCCTCTGATGGTGTCGCTAGAGTAGATATGGGGACAGAGTAGGCAACGAGGTTTGCTACAGGGATTGGTTCCTGGGTTAGTGTTTCTGTGGTGTGATGTGCAATTGCTTTATTTTTAATAAAATTCTTCTTTTAAGAACCTGATTGATTTTCAGTGTCCTAAAACACAGGAATTTGGTCTGTGCTCATTTTGTTAACCTATCGGTTGGTATATTATTCTCAAGCCTCCCCAAGAAAGGGGGTGAAGGGACTTGGGGGGATATTTTAAGGGCGGATAGGGCTCCAAGTGACCCCTCCCTGAATGTTTGTTTAAATCGCTTGGTGGTGGCAGCAATACTGTCCAAGGGAAGGAAAGGAACTGGTGCCTTGGGGAAGTTTTTAACCTAAACTGGTAAAAATGAAGTGGGTTCTAACCCACGAAAGCTTATGCCCAAATAAATTTGTTAGTCTCTAAGGTGCCACAAGGACTCCTTGTTATTTTTGCTGATACAGACTAACACAGCAAATTCTGAAGGGCTGACAAGACCAAACTCTGTGAAAACCTCTTATCTGGATAAAGGAAGAATCTGTATGGTTGGTAATTCAGCACCCTTCCAGGATACTATTTCTCCCCCCCCCCTTTTTTTTTTTTAAAGAAAGTTTGCTATAAATGAATAACCTGAAATGCAATTTTCACATAGCAATATAATTAAACTATTTGAAATTTTCATTGTATTTCACAACTTTATTATATCAGACTTCACTGTGAGTTCCTCCATTTTATGATACATAAGAATTTATTACCTTAATTTTGAAGGATACATATATTCCCCAATAATTTTCTAATATTGTAACAAAACTATAACCACCTACCACTTTACAATTGTCACTATACTACACCCTACGGCCACTTAGATCTTCATGGAAACAACAGAAACAGAAATATTTTATTCCAAAAGCTTACGTCTCTACCACTTGTTAAAGCCTATGACCCGATGTTCTGATTTTATCCACTAGGGGAGAGCAACACAAATACATATTAGCCAGTTAATTACATGGGCCCTCAGTTAGGCAAAACGCATCCTCAAACACCTGGCAGTCACTGGAGTTCAAATCTCCATTCTGACATTAGTTTGGTTGCCATCTAGGATTATCAAGGGCGTCTGACATATATTTCAGCAGGTCTGATTCCAGGGAGCAGAGAGTAGTCAAACTCATAGCCATGAACAAGTTTATTAAAATATAAAAATCACTGAGGGCCTAATTTTCCCACATTTACTCATGTTGAGTAGTGCCTCACTCCACCTTTTGTCCCAGGTATGGGTTGCCCAATCAGACCCAGAATTATTTTAAAAGCAACAAATTACAAAATCATCAGATGTCTCTTGTCTACAAGACATGAGAAGCATAGGTGTAATTTGACTTCTATATTTGTGGGGGGGGGGGAGCATGAAGCCATTCATCAGGCCAATGGAGCCATGCATGGGGGAAAAATTCTGTGCCTTCCAAAGGCTTGTAGTTTGAGGGGGCAATGCCCTCCCAAAACTATGCCCAAGACGAGAAGCAATTCTTCTTCTGTACTCCACAGTGATATGGCCTCAGCTGGAATATCGTGTCCAGCTCTGGGTGCCACATTTCAGGAAGGATGCGGACAAAGTGGAGACAGTCCAGAGGAGAGCAACAAACATGATTAAAGGTCTAGAAAACATCATCTATGTGGAAAGATTGAAAAGAATATCCATCATTGGAGATTTTTAAGAGCAGAGAGCAGGTTTGATAATCACCTAACAGGGATGGTCTAGATAATACTTAGTCCTGCCTTGAGTGCAGGGGACTGGAATAGAAGACCTCTCGAGGTCCCTTCCAGTCCTGTGATTCTATTCTATAGGATAGCAGTACAATAAGCAATGTAATGTTCTTCTTGCATTCATTTGTCCTGCCCCTGAGTGCTTTGCATTTAGCCTTTGACAAAAAGGTTATGATTAAAAACAGTCAGAGATCAATTTGTTACAGTGGATTGGTAAAGGGAGAAGAAAAAAGAATTATAATCCCCATCTGATTTGACTATCAGCTGGAGCTTCACACTGCAGGCATTTGGTCACTTCCCTAGCTCTGGCTGTCATGCAAGCCAAAGTCTTCCATCAATGAATGGAGATTCTGCAGAAAAGAACTGAACATGAATATTCTTCCAAGCTGTAGCACAGAAGTACTTTTAAAGGAATCAATAAACTGAACATGTGGATTCTGAAAGCTCTGAGTTACAGAACTCCACCTCCATAGCTGCTATAAAGACTTCACTGTCTATCTCCCTCCTACTGTGAACTAATGAACTTATTAAGGATTCTCATTATTAGCACAATATTCAAATATGCCCTGTAGAGGCAGACATGAAATTAAAATACAGGGGGAAAATAATAAAATAGGTGGCAAGTAGCCAGATCTCTGTTGAGTTGACTTTGGACTCATTCATGTTGGTGATAAACAAGAATTACCATTGTGGTGATAAAAGAAACGAAGTAGGGGGTTGTTACTGGGATGTTAAAGAGTGTGTGTTTCTTTGACACTGGAGATGATAAATAAGATGAATGCTATGGGGGTGAATATTGTAATTTGAGTCACACCACACTATTGCAAACCAGGAGCTGGCTGTGAATACAGAAGCGAAACATCCTGTCCAATGAGAAACCTAAGTTGCATTCACTTCAACTCTCCCCTGCCAGATTACATTTTGCTAGGAGACAAAACAAGGGGAAACAAAGATGAAAACCAAGAGTAAATCTGATCAAAAGTAAGTGTATAAAAAAACAAAATTAACATGTGTAACTAGAACAAAGATCTTAAAGTAGAAGCCATAGTTTAGGCAATTAGTATCTGATGTTACAGTGTTAGCCAACAAACATTAGAAAATTCTAATCAGACACCAATTTTTAACATGATAATTTCACAAATTAAGACACCCAATAAGAAACACAAATACCCTTTGTTGGATTATTTATTGTGATTCTCTGAATAGGGTACCAAAGAAAATGAAGTGTTAAGTTGTTCCAAACTTGAGTTAAATGGTCTCATAAAATACAATATGTTTGAGTCTGTCTGGCTTGATAGCATGACATGATGCCATTTGTATCACAATGGAACATCATTGAGTGAAGTGGGCTGGAGGGAAGCTCCAGGGAACTGTTTATAGATTCATGATCCTCATGTACTGGTTTTGTACGGGTCCCAGCCTCAGCAGACTTTAGAGTTGCCCGGGGCTTGCTCTGAACAACTCCAGATGGTAAATGCTCTCAGATTCACCAGCTGGGAACAGCAAGAAAGCAATCAAGTAACTGTGCCCCCTATTTCCCTCCCCTCCCCACCTTCTGTGCCAGATGCTGCAGGGGTGGTGGACAAGCTGACTATGCTATTTCCCTGTCTCTTCAAGAGAGAGAAGTTTTTCCACTCTCTTTGTGCTGTCAAGGTGGTGTGAATGGAAGACAGTGGGAACCAGGATCTCTTGCTCCACTGTAGCCTTCCCATATCTAAAATGCAAATAATACTACTTAACTATCTTTGAAAGTGCTTGGATATTTACAGATGAAAATCTCTATAATGCTACATATAGATAAAGTTTGGGAAGACATCTACAAAAATTAAGATCAATGTTAAGAAAACAGCTGGGATTTTATTTTTATAGCAGATATAAGTGCTTCAAATCACCAAAATATAGCTAAAAGAAGGATTTTTTTTCTGAATTCATTTCAATATTTTTCTTGACTTTGATTTTAGGATGTTTGATCTTTCATTATTAAGTCTTGGACTTCTTTATCAGTGTATAAAAAAGCCCTGTTACACAAACTGATGCTTTTCACTACAGAGCTCAAAAATGGCTCCTCTTGAACAGACAAGAGTTGAATTTAGTATGAATTCATCTCAGCACAAGTATCCTCATGTAAAGTTGGAAGGTTTATAATAAAAGATTACTTTTACAAGCTTGGAGAGTATTATTAATATTGCTAACTGTTGCCGCTTCTCTATAACACATCTGCTGCATCTGAACCTGGAATCCTATGAAAGGAAATCTGGTGCTTGTTCTAATGAGCAATGAATGTGCAAATTTAGCCTATTACCACAATCCAGGCACTAATTCAGAATGGTAAAAGAACTGGTCAAATGCAATGAGAACATGTGCAAACTCGGATTAGGAAAAAGTCCATACATTTATTTTTTAACCACTCCCTCTCCCGCCGAGGAGTCTATCATAAATAGCCTGATTTTCTAAAAGGTTTTAAGAAACTGCTGCTCTCCCTGAAGTCATCTAAAGTGAGAAGTTTGTGAGTTTAAGAATCCTTTCTGAAGGCAAAAGGACACTTTTAAAGTGTGCTTTTACTCTGAAGAGTTAACTCTGTAAAAACTAAATTGTTTATTTGTCTCTGTGATTTTGATCAAAAGTATGTATTTTTCAAGTTGCCAACCCAGCAACTTCAGCCTGAGATGAGGGGAAAAAATAGGTTTTTTGGCATTGTCACAGTAATAAATTATTTCCTCTGTGGCACGTGGGTACATTAACTGCCTTCAGTGGGGCAGTATACGTGCACATGATTAGCCCTTTTACTGGAAGTTGGTAAAATTAACCTTTTCATGGTGCACAAGGAAGACAAGTGAGAAGGTGCCATTTTTACATTGTGGTTTTTCAGAGAACAACTGCATTTTTAAGGCTTTCAGATGGCTGCATGGATCTCCTTCTCTCAAAGACGATGGTGGGGTGAGTTCTCTCTCTCTTTCAAAATACTGCTCCCAAGGAGGAGAAACCAGATTCACAATAGTACAGAAGACTTACAAGTAGCTAACTGGCTGAAAAGTTTTTCTATATTTTGAATATGAGTAATACATTTTTACTAATAAATCTATGTTTATCAGAGAATAATGTTCAAATATCCTGAAAACTTATTAGCCTCCCAGAAATTTAATTTAATTTAGTTCAATGATATGGTGAGTTTTATAGTAATATGCAATAAATGATCACTAGGTCTAGTAACAATGAGAGTTGAGACAATTCCCATATTTTAGAGGACTTACTTGCAGGTCTGCTACTGTTAACTATACAGAAAAACTGCACACCATGAAATTTTTGTTCTCACACAATGTATCACAAGTGTCATTTCATCATTCATATCAGGTGGCTTGATGTTGAAATGCAATCAGCAAAATCCACTACTGTTTAAAGTAGTAAAACTCATTGAGCCAGCTGTATTAGATCTAAAGATTCTGAGGCATATTTGTTGACAAATACATACAGCATAAAAGCCGTTTATGAGACTAATTGAAACAAAAATATCATATATGATTTTTTCATATCTGTTTATATTTTCTCATTCAAACTGTGTTCTCTGAGAATACGATACCCATTTACTGACAACATATCAGCTCTTTGTCATCACAACTACAGACACTAATCAGCATATAATGCCAAAAGCACTCAAACAACTTGTTATTTTTGCATTTTTTTTTAAAAAAAGCCTTACACATATTAGCAGAAACATCTGCCTCATTTCTTTTTTCATATTCTACCTCCAGTACATTCAAGTGGGAATGACTTTGTCCTGGCAACTTACTGGAAGTTATTTTCACATTGCATTCACGTAGTGGAGGGGCTGTGAAATTAGTTCCATGTCAGATGGTACCTTGGAGGTTGCATGGATTGGCATGCTGTTTCCGCCACAGGAATCTTAGTGTTTAAATAACAGCACAGCAGATTATTCATTTATTTAGAGTATTTTCATTTCTCTGTTCAGGAAAAGAGTATATAGACAAAGTATTGTCATTTTGGGTGGTGTATGGCAAGTCAGAATAAAGAAACACATCACCTGTGATCATTTCTCCTTTCATTTACTATTGTGATTACATCTGTTTCAGAGCCCAGGATCTGAAGTTATGCTCAGCTATATTATATTCAAAACACATCTCCCTTCTCTGTAATCAGTACCCGCTGTCTGCCAAATAGTGCAACTGATCAGGAACTGGATGAAGCTCTCAGCTTCTTTCCTATGGAGCTTTTTAATCTGTAGAATGTGCTTGATGATTATCTTCCAGACTGCTGGAGGGAAATAAAGAAAGATAATGGTAAAGAGAGAAATGTGAGCAGATGATTAAAGACAAAACTTATAAAAGAAGAAAAACAAAATCTACTGATGATGTAGAAAGGGAAAGAAGAGCCACAAGAAAATTCAGAAACATGGAAATTGGGTGAATAAAAATTGAAATGAAAGGAAAAGGTGTAAGAGAGACAAAAAAATTAGACAAAATAGCAGATGGAAAGAAAAAGATGAATATAGAAAGATGTAAATCATAGTAACACATGATTCAACTCAGCACTATGGTCCTGAGCCTGGAATGTGCAAATTGTCTCCTGCAAAGTGCCCTCAACTAGCAATGGCAACTAAGGACACTTAGCATCTTCAAGACATCAGTTTCCCCTTTTACAGTCTCCTCCTAACACATTCTCTCTCCCCCCGCCAGCCTTCTTTCTCTCCAACCTTTGCATACACTCCATTGTCTCTTCCCCCTTTAATAAACTCATTCTCTCCTTTTTTCACACTCCCTCCTTCCCCTTCCCTGATTTCACACTCCCTCCTTTCATCTCTTCTATAAGATAGAAGGAGGTTTCAAAGTTGGAGCCAATGGTTGAAATGGTCTCCTTCCCATGAGTCCTTCTCTGACATCTAAGGTTGTCTCCTCTCTGGACAGGAGGAAAGAAACAAGCCCTAGAGGCTCAGGCTGCCTCCTGCCAGCCACTCCAATGGCTCACTGGCAGGGGAGGGCAGAATAGCAGGTTCTGTCTATATAAGAACCTAGGGAAGACAAATAACAGAACTGCCAACTGATGCTGCTGCAGGAGCCTCTCTGGCACAACCCGGTACTATTGACTTTATGTATTCAAGCTCATAGAAGCTGCTGCTTACTCTGTCCTGTCCCAGTTCTCTGAGCGAGGTCTGAGATAGCAATCCTGAAAATTCCCTATGAGGGCAGCCCTGCACATTTTGACTATTCAGGTCCAAATGAAGACTCCAAGCAGGCTTGTGATCCCACGTTTCCCGGTGCTAAAGGCTAGTGATATTATGATTTTTCATATCCTAAGCCAAGGAGAAAATGAGTAAATAACAGGTAAACCCAGCTTTCTGAGGTTTACCTGTTATTTACTCATTTTCTCCTTGGCTTAGGATATGAATTGAATTGTTCAAATGAACATGCTAGTATTTGTATAATTTTCTGAATTACTCAGAGATCTGGGGACTTCCTAACCAGACTGGAAGGATCGCAAATGAGGCTCTTCCCATATGGAATCTACATCGGAACTGGAGTCAGAAGGACCATGTTTCCTGAACCGACTGTTACTGAAGGAACACTGGGAAAACACAGGGAGTTAGGTTGGAAGCAATTCAGCCACATGGTCAGAGCAGTGCACAGGGTTTAATAAAGTTCCACTTCTTCAATTTAACCTGCATTCCGCTTCACTCCTTGCAAACGAAAGAATATCCACAACTCCTTCTTCTAGTGATATTGGAAACACCACAAACATTTCTGCATACTCTCATTCACTTTTCATGCTTCTACTGTGAACTTGGGCCCCCAAACAATTTCTACAGGCTGGTTTTAATGGGAGATCTGCTTAAAAATTGATGATGCATTGTGGCTCTAAATTTAGGATTAGATTCTGCCCTCAGATCTACATGTGCAACCCCTTTGAAGAAAGAAAGAGTGGCACAGCTGAAACTGAGGGTAGTCTGATCCTTCCTGACTTTACCTTAATAACATCAATACAGAGGTTTCCTCATTCCAGTAGAAATTTTAATGTCAATATATTTACCACAGGCTATGCATTTACATTTCATTTGGCTTTTTCTTTCTGGTTTTCTCAATTATATAATCTTTAGCAAGTAGTAGCAATGTTATACCCGATTCTTGAAGCTGCAATCCTTTCTTTCCTGAATACAGTTTTAATTTTCTTATGATAATAATGGAAATCATTTCAAATGTATTACACAGGCTGCATTTTGGAACCATCAGGGGCCAAAAGCTGTTAGTTCACCATTATAAATCTGCAGGAAATTTGTGGCAGCAATGGAGAAATGAGAGCAGGTCTGACCTAGGATATTTATTTTTGGAGATAAACAGACATAAAAGTACAACGTTTATATTTGCTAGCTTTATATGTGTTGGTCGGTAATGGTGTTAAGTGTTAATATTGACACTTGGTGGCGTTGCATCTATGTTTAATTTATTGGTTCACTGTCAAAAATGTCTTTTCCTCCCCTAGAAAATGCATGTTAACAAACAAGGGACAATTTAATATTGGTTTGTATCCTTAGGTGAGGGGAAAGGGGAAAGCAGCAACAGCAGCACCTTAGACCAGATCATGACAAACTAATTAATTTAGAGTTACTGTCAGAAAGCTAGAAAATTACTCCCAGACCATTTTTGTGTTCTAGAGATGTAGAAAACCTGCTATAAATAAGGATGTTTAGAATTTTCTTTCAAAAACCCACATTGGGGAAGAGGTTAGCACTTTAAAAAAGAGTTGCTGTAGTGGTTACATAATTCTTTTAAATAGAATGTTGCAAACATAATTATGCCATTTGTTTTTAGGGCTTCAACTTCAAAATACTCCAAAACTTTTTTTTGTGTGTGTAAAGGCTCTGGGGAAAATAAGATTTACTTTCAAAAAAGAAATTTTGCAGCATCCATATCAAAGTGTTTATATGGGCCCCATCACCATAGTATCTGGGCATAGTATCTCATTAGCCTTTTGATATTTGTGGGGGTGGGTAAATAGATGGACGCTATTTTGAAAGGCTGAGAATAAAAGGATCTGATCAACAGAAATGACAAGTGCCCTCCAAGAGGGCTTTGTGCCCTGGAATTATTATTCTTTATATTTTCACCCAATTCAAGGACAAAATTTTGCCATATGCCTGGGAAACTGTACTGATTTCTAATGAAATCTCAGGTAGAGTTCATTATTACAATTTATAAGAATTATGCAAAAATGACTCACAAGTATGAACCCCTGCACCTATCCTGAGTCTCACTGACGTAATAGAACTCACATGAGCGTATGTATTTGAATGAACAGGGTTTATGTTTATAGTGCAAAGATGGCTTTGTCTGCAGAATGCCCAATTTTGCTGGAAGATTTGCTCATTCAAGGCAACACTCACAGAAGCATTAAGTTTCACAGGCAAACATTTAAAATATGAAGATGATAAATTCCCATTGGAAAAACAAGGGGGAGGTAGTTTTGTGACAAGTTCTCTCAAAATATAAGGCATTTCAGGTTATTCTGGACCTTCCAGGTTTTTCCAGGTTTCTGGATGGAGGCTCAAAAGCCAGTTTTGTGTGTAATTTTAAAATGAACTCTTAAACATTGAATCCTGTTGTTGCCGACAACACTTGGCAGAAGGGTTGCAATTTAATCCATTATAAACACCCCTGATTTTTGTACGTTTTTCTAGTTCAACTTCTCAGGCATTAGTGGGATGACATGTTGTACCCAAATATTGCCTGTATTATGCAACATAGAAAATGCTGGTATTTAAAACATAGTTTAAAAAATGAAATATTTTATGGGCAAAATGGAAACAATAAAGAGATTTAGTAAACAATGTTTAAAAGATTTCAAACACCTAAGGAACTTTTCAAACAGGCAAAAGACTGGATGGTAAACATCAATAGTAATGAGTTCAAGCATGAACAGAATATGTATAAAGCACAAACAGGCATATATTTACTTGGAAATAATTTAAAAACATCTGTGATTCCACATGACCTGCTCAGATAGTTTCCTTGCAGAGAGACCCAAAAATTTCTACAGTCCACCTACAGAGGTCATGAAAGGCACTTTCTTAAGTCCAAAGCAGACTGCAAAGTGTTACAAAGGCATCTCACAAAACAGGGTGACTGGATAACAAAATGGCAGATGAAATTCAAAGTTGATAAATGCAAAGTAATGCACATTGAAAAACACATGAAATGATGGTGTCTAAATCAGCTGTTACCACTCAAAAAAGATCTCGGAGTCATTGTGGACAGTTCTCTGAAAACATCTGTTCAATATGCAGCAGCAGTCAAAAAAACCCTACCCCAGAATGTTAGGAACCATTGGGAAAGGGATAGATAAGATGACAGAAAATATCTTAATGCCACTATATCAGGGCCGGCTCTAGGTTTTTTGCTGCCCCAAGCTCAGTGGGGCTGGAGCTCGCAGGCGGCGCTGGAAGCGGAGGGAGTGATGTCACCTTCTCCCAGTGCCTGCAGGGGCTTTACGCCCCCCCCGCCCGGCCGCGCAGAGAAGCCCCAATATAAGAGGTGGCACAAGGCAGCGCAGCAGCCAGTGCGCAGATGAGGCGGCGCAGCTCCGACTCCCCGGCAGGACTCACCCTCTCCTCCCCAGATAGCGGCTGGGCCCTGGCAGCTCAGCATCCCAGGGCTGGGGCTCCCCCTTCCCGCTGTGGCCGGGAGCATGGCGCCCTCGCACCGTCTAAGTGGCGTGGCTCCGAGAGCCCAACTGCCCCGATAAAAAAAGGATGGCCGGAATGCCTCCCCTGGAAACGTGCTGCCTCAAGCATGTGCTTGCTTTGCTGGTGTCTAGAGCCGGTCCTGTCCTGTATAAAACCATGGTACGCCCTCAGCTTGAATACTGTGTGCAGTTCTGGTTATCCCATCTCATAGAGCAGATATTAGAATTGGAAAAGGTACAAAGATGAGCAACAAAAGTGATTAAGGGTATGGAACAGCTTCCATATGAGAAAAAATTAATAAGACTTGGACTTTTCAGCTTGGAAAAGAGAAGACTAAGAGGGGATATGACAGCAGTCTATAAAATCATCAATGGTGTGGAGAATGTGAATAAGGAAGTGTTATTTACTCCTTCACATAACGTAAGAACCATGGGTCAACAAATGAAATTAATAGGCAGCAGGTATAAAACAAGGCACAGTCAATCTCTGGAACTCATTGCCAGGGGTTGTTGTGAAGGCCAAAACTATAATTGGGTTAAAAAAAGAATTAGATAAGTTCATGGAGGATAGGTCCATCAATGGCTATTAGCCAAGATAGTTAGGGATACAACCCCAACCCCTGGGTGTCCCTTGCCTCTGATTGCCAGGAGCTGGATCACTCAAAGATTGCCTCTTCAGTTCATTACCTCTGAATGATCGGGCACTGGCCACTGTCGGAAGACAGGATACTGGGCTAGATGGACCATTGGTCTGCCCCAGTCTGGCCATTCTTATATTCTATCAGTTTCATTCATTATCTTACTAATAGCCAAGTATCGGGAATCAAGAAGTAAAAGAAATATGTGAAGTAAATTTTGAATGTATTGATTTCAAACACTTTTTAATTGGTGTTTTCAACAAAGATCTGCTATTCTTTATAAAAGAAGACAGACAACATGGCTTGATGCTCATGGTGATCAAATTAAATCCTGACAGCCTGACTCTCACTAAACTACCATTGAAGTTAAAAGGAGTTTTGCATGAATAATGAGAGCAGGATTGAGCACAAGTTTTGATAACCGATTATAGCATCTTTCTCCAATAGGCTGAAGGTTCAAATGGAGCCTTTCTTGGTAGTAAATGAAAGTCCTTTCCTTCCCTGTTTAGTGACCTATAAAAATGAGTTAGGAGTCTTACCCCTTTCTATAAATGGAAGGCATCCATAACACACACACAAAAGCCATCACCAGTGTGGCTAGGCTACCTTTAATAAATTCCCATTTTGCAATGTCAGGGGAGTAGACAAGGATTTCAATGACATGGAGATTGATCTACCCTTCTACAGGTGGTCCATCCATGTCAGAATGGAGATATACCAGTGGGATTGTTTGCTCTGCCAGTGCCCAGGCTATCCTGGGGGAAGAATGAGACAAGATCTCATTAGCTCCAACAAAGAAGGACAAAAAGTGGAAAGCCTCAGGCAAGAGATAGTTTATGGGTGAGGCAGGTGGCTTGGCAGGGAAAGCTTATAAACAGCAGAGGAACCTCAGCCAAGATTTACATTTGTTGCTCTTAACAATAAAGAAAAATGTCAGGTAGGAAATTTAGTTCTGGATACCCAGCATATGTATTCTGTGCTGAGAGGGAGGTGGGAAATCAGCCCATTCATGGAGTCCTTAAAAAGTAAACTACTACACCTTACCACAGTATGTGGTATAGTCTAAATATAGGAAACAGTGCTTTCAAGTCAATACTGGTCTATGCATTTTTGACTGTGCATTTTTAACAACACCTGTAGGTTTTCTTCTCTAATACTCTCATTCTGACATCTATCAGGAATATTACTTTGATAAGAAATGTTTTAAAAATAAAGCAAGGACATAATAAAACGTATTAGCTTCTGACTTGCATAGGAAAATTCACTCTTTTCCTCCTTCCCAAGCATCCTTGTAATTTTGGGGCATTTGGAATGTCAGTGTATTAGATCACTCATGCACACAGCCATTTAAAATATGGAGTAAGGAACTGGTAAAATCTTTGAACATATTTTTGTTTCTAAAGATGTCAAGGGACTCATTCACAGAAAGATCACCTGCAGAATTGTCTGAAAAAAGCCAAACAGAAACCAACAGCTGAGCTCAGTGTCATGAGAAAAATGGAAAAGTTTGCTAGACTGGTCCACTCTGACATTTGGAGACTGGCTTTAAATGGGAACACATCTGTTTCTGGTTACTTAATGTTATATATATATAACTTTGGTTACTTTGCTTTCTTCCTTTCTAATTTCTAATTGGTGGGAGGAATGGAAAGATTCGTGAATGGGGGGAATTTTCACAATAAAAGGCTTCTACACAGGAGTGTTGCAAAGATATTCTAAATTAGGTCACCCAGACTTTAAGAAAAATTTGTGCTTCATATGTAGAGCAAAGGCAACACATGGACTCAAAGCATTAAATGAGGCATCAGAAATTCAAGCCATCTTTGTACTAAAAATACAACCAAAGCCATATTTGCGTCATCCTCCTCCTCGGCAAAGGCTCAAAGGAGTCTCTAACAAAGGGAGCATATACTGAAGCCCCTGTAGGCTAATATGTTGGGACTGGAAGAAAACCAACCCTAGCAATTTCACTTGAAAGTCTGAGCTCAAACCAACATTAAACTCCAACAGGAATGCTACACAGTCACCAACCTTGCCCCAGGACCCCTCCCTCATTTCTATTCTCTCAGTCACTCCTTCCTCCCAGTAAAATAGGAGACAGTCTATGCCTTAAATATCTCAGTTGGCATCTGGGGGCTTGGCCTTTTACCGAACCTTCTTCCTGCAGTCAAGTGTCCCATTCTGCCTTCTTCCAGGCACTTCAGATGGTGCTAAGTGATTGTTCATCTCCCACCTCAGCAGCTTCTTTTGGGAAGTAAAACAGCATAGGTTATTTCCTTCCCCATCTCTTTATAAAAGAGTTTCCCATGGGGCAGGATAAACAGGCAACCCCTTTTCCTAATAGTAAAGAGGGAGGGGGGAAATCAGGCCTTCCTAGTTCTCAGTGAGTCTTCTTGGAGACCCATTTTTTTTTCTGTTTTCATAAGGCAGATCTATTTATTTATTTTAATATAAAGACATTGAGAGATCCATCCAGCTTTTAATGTTTAGGGCCCTGTAGTGCCCTTGATTCATATAAACAGTTCCAACTGATGTAAAACCCCTATTGACATCAAACATTAATCCCCTTCTGAGCACAGATGAGACCGCTCTAGTTTAAAGCTCTTGCAAATACTAACCACCAAACTATTCTGCCTACTCCACAGTGAGTTGAGAGTTGATTTCCACCGATTAAAGCACTTTAATACTCAGATTTTTTTTTAAAAAAAAAGGTTTTACTAAATCTAGCCAGGAGAATGTTGCTGCAATGATGTTTGTGGGGGAGGCTTTTTTACTGTATTTTCCTAGTAATGTGCAACACTTCCCTCTTGCATGGTGGTTGTAACTCTGAAAGAGATTATTTTCCTTGTATTCTTAGTACGTGGTAGTCAGCAGTCTGACTACCTGATGGCAGTTATCTTAAATGCTGTTGCCCCTGTTTGCATGTATCCCAATTGCCGTAAGTATGATTAGGGCACTTATGTCTCCATATTCCTGCACCCTGATTCACAAGAAATATCCTTATTACTGCTGGACTGTTTGGCTATGTCTATTTCAACTCAGAATACGTTGAAATAGGGAGGAGTATAAAAATATTGCTAGAGCATGCAGGGCTGTAATCAGGAAGGCCAAGGCACAACTGGAGTTGCAGCTAGCAATGGATGTGAAGGGTAACAAGAAGGATTTCTACAGGTATGTTAGCAACAAGAAGGCAGTCAGGGAAAGCATGGGCCCCTTACTGAATGAGGGAGGCAACATAGTGACAGAGGATGTGGAAAAAGCTGAAGTACTCAATGCTTTTTTTGCTTCGGTCTTCACAGACAAGGTCAGCTCCCAGACTGCTGCACTGGGCAGCACAGTATGGGGAGGAGATGAGCAGCCCTCAGTGGTGAAAGAACAGGTTAAGGACTATTTAGAAAAGCTGGATGGGCACAAGTCCATGGATCCAGATCTAATGCATCCAAAGGTGCTGAGGGAGTTGGCTGATGTGATTGCAGAGCCATTGGCCATTATCTTTGAAAATTCGTGGTGATTAGGGGAGGTCCTGGATGATCGGAAAAAGGCAAATATAGTGCCCATCTTTTAAAAAGGGAAGAAAGAACCCGGGGAACTACAAACTGGTCAGCCTCACTTCAGTCCCTGGAAACATTATGGAGCAGATCGTCAAGGAATCTGTTTTGAAGCACTGAAGGAGAGAAAGGTGATCAGGAACAGTCAACATGGATTCACCAACGGCAAGTCATGCCTGACCAACCTGATTACCTTCTATGATGAGATAACTGGCTCTGTGGATATGGGCAAAATGCTGGATGTGATACGTCTTGACTTTAGCAAAGCTTTTGATATGGTCTCCCTCAGTATTCTTGCCAGAAAGTTAAAAAAGTATGCATTGCATGAATGGACTATAAGGTGGATAGAAAGCTGGCTAGATTGTCGGGCTCAATGGCTCATGATCAATGGCTCAATGTGTAGTTGGCAGCCGATATCACGCAGAGTGCCCCAGGAGTTGGTCCTGGGGCTGGTTTTGTTCAACATCTTTATCAGTGATCTGGATGATGGGATTAATTGCACCCTCAGTAAATTTGCAGATGACACTAAGGTGAGATGTAGATACGCTGGAGGGTAGGGATAGGGTCCAGGGTGACGTAGACAATTGGAAGATTGGGCCAAAAGAAATCTGATAAGGTTCAACAGGGACAAGTGCAGAGTCCTGCACTTAGGAAGGAAGAATCCCATGTACCGAGTGGCTAGGCAGCAGTTCTGCAGAAAAGAACCTGGGGATTACAGTGAATCCTGGACCTGGGGATGGGAAGCTGGATATGAGTCAGCAGTGTGCCCTCATTACCAAGAAGGCTAACTGTATATTGGGCTGTATTAGTAGGAGCTTTGCCAGCAGATCGAGGGAAGTGATTGTTCCCCTCTATTCAGCACTAGTGAGGCCACACCTGGAGTATTGCATCCAGTTTTGGTCCCCCCACTATAGAAGGGAAGTGGACAAATTGGAGAGAGTACAGTGGAGGGCAACAAAAATGATTAGGGCACATGACTTACGAGGAGAAGCTGAGGAAACTGGGGTTATTTAGTCTGCAGAAGAGAAGAGTGAGGGGGGGATTTGATAGCAGCCTTCAACTACGTGAAGGGGGGTTCCAAAGAGGATGGGGCTCGGCTGGTCTCAGTGATGGCAGATGACAGAACAAGGAGCAATGGTCTCAAGTTGCAGTGGGGAAGGTCTAGGTTGGATATTAGGAAACACTATTTCACTAGGAGGGTGGTGAAGCTCTGGAATGGGTTACCTAGGGAGGTGGTGGAATCTCCATCCTTAGAGGTTTTTAAGGCCCAGCTTGACAAAGCCTTGGCTAGGATGATTTAGTTGGTGTTGGTCCTGCTTTGAGCAGGGGATTGGACTAGATAACCTCCTGAGATCTCTTCCAATCCTAATATTCTATGATTCTATGAATTGGTAAAGTAGCTTGCTATATCTGGCCAAACAAACCATCCTTGTGTTTATGAAACTGTGAGGCCTTTACTTTCTCTGTACCATACTTTAAAATTTCTAACAAGCCTGCCTGTGTTCAAAGACAGTAGCCATTTTGTTCTGAGTGATGCTACAGCCTTTACAAAAAGACGCAAATCACACTGTGATTCCTATCTAAAATAAAACTCATTTAGACCAAAAGAACATGGTTGCTATCTGTGTAAGAGAAAACAACCATTTCATGATGTGAACAGGTAATATCTTGTCTCTCTTGTTTTAATTAGAAGAAGCAAAAAGCTCAGGATTTCAATAGTCTCAGTGAATTCTCTCATTACAAAAACCAGGGAAACAGTTGTTGTGAACTAATCAATAGAGAGCCTGTTGGTGTTTAAATAGTCCCAGCATGAAAATTATAGTCTGTGAAGATTAAATTTGTTTTCCTGATGACTGAATTTGGCAATCAACTTAATCAAGTATCAAAATTATGCCATTGCCCATACAAATAACATGAAGTGACACAGGTCTGATTCAAATTTTGTTTTCTTAAATTTGCTTCTAGATGCTATTAAATCCTTTATTAAAGTAATCAGAATATTTCAATTTAGGGAGAAGGTGTGGAGCAAGGGGAGAAACAAAAAAACCCATCAAACCCCATTAGACTCCTAGGGGTACTAAATGGACTCAACATTTTAAGAGTGCTTTTCCCCCCCATTGACTTTTATTCACATTCCAGAATGTAGGGGAAAATACTCATTGATTGCAGCCTTAAGAAGACAAAACCAAGGAATTCAGTGGTCAGGGTTACAGTCCAGCCTCTATTAATCCATTGTATCATAGCTAATGAAACCACTAAATGTTACAATATTGGATTTGGAAAAATTTAAAACTTCAAGTGCTTTTCTACTCTGATAAAGTAAAAATGTATGCTTTACTCAATCAACCTGAACTTTGTGTGCATTCACTTTCACTATTTTTATACTGTCAAAAGTATTCATGTTTTTACTTCTTCTGTTGGTTCTGTAGAGCCAACACAGTTAAGAGAGTGAGCTGGATTATATTCCTTTTTATGGATCATTAGCAAAATTTATAACCCATCGTTCCTGCATAAAAACTCAGAAAACAGGGTTGCACATCTGTAACTGAGGGCAAAATTTGGCAGATGTTGAAATGCAAGAAAAGAGGTGAGTCTCAGGTCTTTGGTTGAATTGGAAGGCAATTAGAATAAACATTTCATTTGTAAACTAAACTCATTTGCTATGGAAATTACTGAGTGGAGACAAATACTGAACACCACAATACTACTTTTACAGTGTCTGTCCTATACTGAAAAGCAAATTTATCCAAATCTATTTAGTCATTTTAACATAGTCTGATTTTTGAAAAAGTAAACGTGCTGAACTGCTACTCCTAATCTGAGTCAATCAGCCATTATTGTAACATCAAATTTGTTTCCAGGTGAAATTTCTTCCTGTAAAGTATCTTTTTTTCTGGTTTAAAAATACTTCTTCATTCTAAGGAATGTATATTTTCTCCTCTTTTATATACTTATTGTGGTTTGCATTGTCATTTAATAAATGCATTATGACTAGAGCTGTGTGAAACAAAGCCATTTGGATTCACAGGGGTTTCATGAAAATGTTTACTTTGAGTTTAAAGAGTTTATCCCTTGAGTTTGGCTTTGAGTTTCTGCTTCGAATTTCTGCTTCAAATGAACTTAAAAATCCAAAATGAAATTCAGCCAAAGCTCCGGAGCGTTACCTGATTTCAGGTCAAAACTACAGAAAAGTGCTGACTCCCACCTCAAACCAAAAACATTCTAGGTTTGCTCAACAGCATAGACCTAAGACTACTAGGAGGGTCATGAATACCAATGACCATTTGGCAAACCTGGCAAATTGCAGGCCTGTAATAAAACATGAGTTTCCCCTGATTTTGAGTTTCATTAAAAGAAGGTTGCCAAAATTCTGACATGCTATACACCTGGGTCCACAACATGGAGACCATTCCGTGATCACCTCTACAAAGCTGATACTTTCATTACATAAATTGAAGCTCACCTTTCAAAGAGTTTTTTCTAAAGAGAAAAGAGTAATTTTAAAAGTATTGCAACACTCGCTGTAAAACTGAAACTAGATCCTTAAAAAAAACCCTTTGCTGTCTTTCTAAAGCAATGTTTGAACAAAGGGATTAGCCTGAAACTGGTTGTGTTGCAAAGGCAAAGGTTCCTGTGCTGTGTGCCTCCAGATGACCTGTCCTGCTATAATCCCATGTGCTTTTATCCTGCTTGTACCTGAAAGACAGACACTGTACTTTAAATCCCCCTTTTGACAGAGCTGTCCAGTAGCATCTTTTCCTTTCCTTATTGCAGAAGTCAGATGAAAATGCTATTAAGAAAAATTTACACAGCTACTTGGATTTTCTCTCTCTTTTTTAATGAATGTGATTTCAGGGAAGTGACTCCCTACCTCTGTTCCTTATTCTCTCTTGTTGGCACTCAAGGAGGAAAAGTAGTTTATTCTTATTTTCAAAGACTCACTGATAAGTGAGAACATGCTTAATTAACTAAGCCTCCCTCCTTGCATTTATCCAGATGAACTGAATATCTTAACCACCCATTCATATGCACAAAAAGAAATGAGTTTCAAAGTGGTGGTGTTAAACCAGAAAAGAAGCCTATGAAAATTCAGACTTAAAGGTGTCAAAAAATACATATGCCAAATTATTTTTCCTTTGTTTCACCAAAATACTATTTAACTACAAAATTCTATATTTCCTTCCCAGTCTTTCCTGCAGTCTTTATGAACACAAAGGTTCAGTCACATCAAACAAACATTTGGCCTGTGAACGAACCATAGGAGTGCTCCCTTATACATGGTTATGTTTTACTTTAATAATAATTTTTACCCATCTGATTTCTTTGGATATATTACAATCCAACAGTGGCACAATTTGCTCTGAAGATGAGTATCTTCTTATATTTAATGGTCTCAGAGAAGAATTTAAAACCCAATAGCTACATGTTCAAAAAGAAGGCAGGAATTTAAAAGGCATGTCGAATAACGAAGTAATATTATTATTTTCATAAAATAAAATTATAACCGTTTTTAATTGAAATCTTTTTCTCTTTTGCTTATTGCTTATATAGCCTGAAATGCATGAGGAGAAAATCTGGCCCCCTTCTAGCCAACAGATAAACTTTCCTTGGCTGACAGTTTTTATTGTGAAATAACTGTGTGTTGGGATAGCCTCTGAGACTTGATTCACTCAGAAGTATGTTGGGGTGGCTTCTGAGACCTTATCCATTCACTAGCCTCCAAGCCATTATCCACCCAGTTCGACGCCAAACTAGTCTCTGAGACTTCTTTATTGGCATACAATCAAACTACACTTGAGTTGATCAGACACAAGGGTACCATCCAAAGTTATACAGCAAAGATCTTCCTTTATGTATTTTTCCACATTACATTACACATTTTGATATTGGCTTGGTTACTGTGTAGAAACCATCCCTGTACAGAATGCTGTATCCACATACTGTCCAAGTATGATTTACTCTTTACCTCATCTTTATGTTCCCAACATACACCTTATCCATTGTTATCTTGCCAATTGGAAATGGTTCCGTGGGTCTTCCCTCTTATCTTAGCTAGTACAGACATTCTGTTTCCAGCCTGCAGATCCATTACCACCCTAAACCAGTCTCTCAAGAAATGAGGCCTTACCCATGTCTAATTCCCATGTCAAGCCAGGCCTACACTATACTGGCACTTGGTAGGACCAAATCCATCACTCACCACATAAGTTTGGTGCACGTTGGCTCCTCACCACTTTTGCAGAAGCCACTTTATTCCTTGGTCTTCAATATGGGTGACAACTCTGTGCACCCCATTCCACAACCTATACTTGATTGGAAGAATATCACCTTAATGAAAAGCTTTCAGTTCATCCTGTTAAAGTTTCTGGAGTTTATAAGGTATGGGGAGAAGCATCCAGGTAAGATACTTTTTATAAGCCAGTAATAATGCTGTCCAGAGAGTAAAACCTAGTAGAAATTTTCCATAAAGAATATGGCATTTATAGCTCAGAGGTGGGAGGGAATGTTATAATAATAAGTGCTCATCTAAGGTCAGCACATCAAATATTCTGTTCCCATTGACGTAAGTGGAAGCTCACACAGGCAGGGAGAGCAAAATATTGGAGCTGAGATGTTTGATGTGGACATGAGAGGAGAAGGTTGCCCTCTCATTGTGCAAACCATTGGAAGTGAATCTGATCTATAAACATTTGGATCCACAGAAGATAGCAAACCTAAAACAGTGGGTTTTCAGAACAGGGATTTTGGTTCAGATCCATCTACACTTGATTTATGTTTTATTTCAAGTCACAGGGATTGAAGGACCAGGCTTCTGGAGCAAATTATTACTCAATAACGGATCTCATTATAATATAAATACATTTTTTGTGGGGGGGGGAATCTGCTATAGATACATAGAGTCAGAGTTTAAGGCCAGAGGGGACCATTGATCATCTAGTTCGCCCTCCTATATGTCACAGGCCATCAACCCACACATTGAACTGAAAGCCACAGCTTTAAAGTACAAAATGAAGAAGAGGTGACTAACCCTCTGTATATATCATAAGCTCAGCAAGCTAAGGAGAGACAGCAGGTTTTAGGAAACCAATTTGTCCAACAAATTAAAGATTTTTAAAATCTAACTGGGTACACTATTTACCACCATCAGAACTGGGAAAATGCAACTAAATGAGGTTGGAAACTATCACGAACATTTGTTTTCAGGAATACCATTGGTGAGTCAAAAGAAGGCCTTTATAGATCCCAAGTATGAACACAAGCCGCAGCAAATAAGCAATGGAAATGCTCATCTCAAACAGCTTTTTGAATAATTTCAAATCTCTCTATAATTAAACAATAATGCATTTTTAAATACTTTAAAAATGGTGTGTGTTATAAATATGTTCAGTCTGATGAGATTTTGCTCAAAAATAGCATAGTTTAAGCGGAAATGGAAAATCTGTGAAATATCAGATTTTCATGAGATTACTTGAATTTTGTAAAATCCAACAAAAGGTAGAAGCCACAGACAAATTGTCAAATTTCTCATTAAATATTTTGCATAATTCTAGAATGTGACATTAAAGTGTAAACCAAAAATTGAGACTCTGAATTAAACTGGTAATTGGATTTTTCACCTCTTTGTAAACATTTTGGTTGTAGCTTTGGTAGTGAATCTAAAGTAACTGTTCTCTCTTAATATTAAGAGGGTGTTATTGTAGGTATGTCAACGGAGAAAGACAGTAAATGGACAAGTCTTCTTTATCTTATCTACCACTACCACCTGGATCGATCGATCTTCAGCTGTCGTTAAGACTGCGCCGATCACAACACATCCGCCATTCTTCTCGCTCTCTTGCCTTTCTTCTCCACATTCGTCCGAAACGTTTAACAATGTCATCTTATCTACCATATTTTAGAAAACACTTTTCAAAATGAAAACGCCTTTTTAAATGTATGCTAGAAAGACAAGCACACACACACGCACACACACACAAAATGGCTTGCCCTGCACATGTAAGTCAGATGCTGTAGAAAGTACAAGGACATCCCTTTTCCTCTCTCTCTTCACTCCCAGTATATCAGTAGAGGAAGCAGCTGTAATATGGCTACAATCAATATGGCTTGTAAGCAGTGGGTACTAATAGTACTGCCTGCAGTACTTACCATAACAGAGGTAATAGTTTGACTTTCAGAATGGCCAAAGAGTCACTTTGCACATGCGTCTGTTTCAGTATCAGGATTTATCTACACTTAAAATGGTATAGCAGCAGCGCCACTGTCGCACTTCAGTGTAGACACTCACTCTAGTGACAGGAGGAGTTCGCCTGTCCCTGTAGGTAATCCACCTTCCCAAGAGGCAATAGCTAAGTAGATGAAGGAATTCTTCTGTCAACCTAGTGCTGCCTACACTGGGGAATAGGGTGGCCTAGCTACATCTCTCAAGAGTGTGGACGTAGCTATGCCGATGTAAGTTTTTAGTGTAGACTAGCCTTTAGTGACCAAACACTGCCACCATTTAAGAGTTCTCAACAACACTAGGCAAGCATTTAGTATAATGACTGAAGAACTCGTGTATCCATTTGACCACCCAGTATGGAATATTAACTAGTCAAAATGGAATGTGGGCCAGATGCAAGTGTCAGCATCCCTTCTCTCACAAAAAAGTTCTATGGGCTCTTTAATAACCACAGATTGCTCTGACTTGGACTTTTACATCTCAATCAAAAGACATCAGTATTGTGCATGCCTTCTATATTATATTACAGTGTTGAAGCAAATCACAGTGTCACTTACAGTTGTGACAGGTGGCGCCATTGTATCCAGTTCCATCACAAGTACATTTGAAGCTGTCCCACGTTTGGGAGCATTTGCCACCATGTTCACAGTGATTGGGAACACACCTGGCAGGACAAGAGACAAAGAGAAAAACAAAAACAAATAAACAACAAGATTTATGAATGGCCAAATTTTGAGCTGCTCAAGTAATACATCATATCAATGCCAGTTTGCCCTACATTCATAATTAATCCTTGTTGTTTTAGGTAAATTAACAGAATTCATGACAAACTGTGCCAACCACACAAAAGATGATGTATCACAGCCTGCTGTGGCCTCTTTTCAAACAAAAGTAGAAAAGGAAGACAATAGTGAGAAACATTCACTTATCATAAATTAAGTTTTTAAAGGCCATGAATGACTAGTACCAGGATCAGCATAACATCACAAGCCATGGATTTTTCTGTTGTGCAGGTGATGCCATGGATTCAAGTCCCACAAAGCACTGAAATTTAGAAAAGAATAGCAGTGAGATTCTCTTAATCTTTGTCTTGCCCACCATGGGATAAGATGGAGGCAGCTTGCCGGCTGGCTAAGATGGAAGTTACTAACTCTGCATTATTAAAACAAACCAGGTGCTGTGAAGTTCAGAATAAAAGCTTTAACAGGCTTTAATTCACTTGTGGCAAACGTAATTCACCTTTACCCCACCTGCTCCCCCACTCAGCTAAATTATTGTCAGAGAGCTGAGGAAATGAAAAAGAAAAGGTGGAATGGAAATGAATGAAAAATAGGGGAAATTATATCAGAACATACATTTATTATTTGAAACAGCCACAAAATGTAATTTCAAAGATTTGAGTTTGACCAGTGTCTTTTCTATCAAAGATTCATTTAAATAGGAATTATCATAATACTTTTGCTTTTTGAAACTATTACTTTTCTCTTCTTGGAGTATGCTTTGAAATCTCATTTCAAAGAACCATTTTTTTCCTTTATTAAATTTCTTTTCAGCCAGTCTCAGGACAGATTTTGTGCTTTCTGATCAAGGGTTAAAGAAATTTTCCTTTCATGTTGAATTTGTCCAAATAATATTTATGAACTACACTTCTACATTTTTACATTAAGGGAAGATTATTAGACCTCCTACCAACCAACAAATGGAAATATTTTCTGGAAACATAATACAAATTAAACTATAGTTATCACCAGGATAAGTTTGAAATTCACAGCATCCCTGTAATAGCTAACACTAGACTCTTTGTTAATTCCCATCGTACACCTTAATGCATAATAGTCTATCTGGAATTTTGGAATTATTAATTTTGGAATTTTCCTTCTCTCCCATACTATATGCGCATGCATCATTTCCATTTTACAGGAATGTTGCATATGTATCAAAGAGAAAAATATTTTTGACAGAAACATATTGGACACTTGGCCATAGTGCAGTTCACCTCCTTCTTCAAAATCGTTATTGTTTATACACACAGAGTAAAAGCTTTTTAAAAAAATGTACTATACGATCTGCCTACATTCTCTATTATACTACAGTGAATGAGGTGTGTCACTGAAATCTGTTAGAGAATTTCAAGAGACTAATAAAAACATGCTTAAAGAAATCATTTTCTGAATGAAAAACTAAAACATTTTTCCATTTTAATATTAAGGTACAATATCCTGTAGGGATCTGTGATCTAGAACAGCAAATTTCCAATTATTTGGAAAATTTCCATTTTCTATGAATCTATGGATGGTTGGTGTTTTGGTGACACTTTAAAAGTAGTTCCATTGACATAAGACTGACTCACACTTCTGTACATCTAGACAAAGCCTGAATTCTGAATGTAATTTTCTGTGTTTTTAAACCTTGTCAGCTATATTCAGATTTTATTTTCTTAACCACTTTGTGGTTTCATAAACACTGAAACCCTAAATTCATATCTTGCAATATATTTGGTAAATTACTTTCTTCTCCAAAATCATTTCATGCGTCACTTTGGATGTATTTCCTTCCTTATTTCTGTTTGAAACTAGATTTCCTTTAAAACAATTTCCCACTGACAAAAAAAAATAAAAATAAAAAATTTCTATATTAATTTGGACAGATATTTACTGGTACTATATATTTATTTGATATTTACTGATCCTGGTACTAGTCATTCATGGCCTTTAAAAACTTAATTTATGATAAGTGAATGTTTTTCACCATTGTCTTCCTTTTCTACTTTTGTTTGAAAAGAGGCCACAACAGGCTGTGATACATCATCTTTTGTGTGGTTGGCAGTTTGTCATGAATTCTGTTAATCTACCTAAAACAACAAGGATTAATTATGAGTGTAGGGCAAACAGGCATTGATATGATATTTACATGAAATCTCAGTAATAATGCCAATATCCAATTTTGCGTTTTACTACTATATAACTTACTTTTATACCAGTATAAGTAGCAAAGCTAATGTTGTTTTGGTAGCTTAACATATACTATCTTAATTCATGTAAATATGAAAATCAATATAGATATTTATTGACACCATCTACCTGAGCACACTTTTTTATTTAATTTATTTATTTATATAATTGGTTAAAAGTTTTAAGTCAAATCTATCCAACAAACCACAACCCCATTGTTAGTTTTGTGTGTCTTGTAAGAAAGCTAGCTTAACCCAACTTCCTCTGGAATATATTTTTTAAAATCAACCTTTTTACTTTACTAAATACTAATTTGATATAGTTCAGGGTGAAAAGTGATTCAAACTATAGGGAATTTTAAGTCAGCAGAATGTAATAACTTCAATATAATTTGGTGAGGACACCAAGATGAATAAATACTGTGAGGCAAATCCACAGCCAGACCAGGGCTGTGCCCACTGGCTCCCTTCGAGGAGCAGTAGGAACTGTCTGGGGTTCTCTGCTCAGTGTCCCACACTGGATCCCTGCTTTTGACCCTGTGACCCTCACATCTGTCCCTGTTTTTTCATTAGTTGTTCTCCATATTTACTTGAGACCTAAGCCCAGTAGCTCCTCCCCTTAGGCTGCAGAGAGGGACCTTTAGATGCGAGGGGGTGAGATTCTCAATAGGTGCCATGACTCACTGCTCCAACAGAGCCTGCAGTGACTCTTCACTCAGGCATGCAGCCACAACTCAGCTGCACTGACAGCCTGTAAGCAGAGCCTGCAGTGATGTCACCCTCAGGTATGCTGCAGCAGCCTATCCCAGGGCATGGCCCAGGTCAGATGACCCCCAGGCACAGGTATTTCATTGACCTCCAGCCCACTTCAGCCTTGTCTGTGCCCTCCTGCAACCTTTCTCCAGCCCTGCATTCCCCTCCTGACTACATCTCAGCTTTGACCTTTGGTCTGCAGCCAGACTCCAGCTACGATCTTGATTTTTGGCTGGTCTGTCGACTCCAACCTCAGTTCTGTTCCACGGCCTGTCCCCAGATCCCAGTTTCACCTTTGTCCTGACTTTACGGCCAGTCCAACCCCCAGGTCTGACTGCTTAGAACCCAGAGCCAGACACTTATGCTGTTGGAAAAAATGCTATAAAGTATATAGGGTAAAATTTTCATAAGTATTTGATCATACGTATATCTGTGCATGGAAATCACCTTGTGTAATTTTGCACACACAATAGAGTATATACATGCAAGACCCATTTATGCTCTATTTGCACTTGAATTGCATGCACAAATGGATTTTGGATGTCTCTGTTTCATCTGGTTGTATACAAACTTGCCAGATTTTAAAATTGGCTTTCTTCTGTTGGCCAGAGGAGCATCCTCACACAACTCCATGATTCAATTTCTTTTTGTGATACAGATTTCTATTACCCTGGACCTTACGGTTCCTTCATATCTCCTATATCTGCTAATCTGCTATAAGCACCTCCACATCACTCCCCATGTACACCACTACCTCGGTTCCACTGTGCTAAAATCTGCATCCATATCTTCTTCTCATCTTGTCTTGACTATTGTAACCCCATGCTCTTTGGCCTCATTTCCCAGCTCTCCTGATTCCAGGTCAAAGAAATATGACCCTCTCCTCTCCATTTTTAAATAAAATCATTGACTCTCCATTCCTTTCAGAACAAAGTTCAATATTACCTCCTTACTGAAACCATCTTCGACGTTTCTGCAAACTACCACATGGACATTTATATTTTTTTTTCTACTTTGCCTACACTTGTTTAGCACTGGGCCACTTCTTCACACACACTTGGCAAGAACTTTACTTACAGAACATTGACATTTGTGACACTTAACTAGTTTCTCCATGTTTTTCACACCTCACATGAAAGCAAATACTTTTTGCCTTTCCTTTTATGGTATATTTAATTTCTCTGGATACTATATTTTTATTTGAACTATGTGATTTTGTTATTTAAGCTTGAGGTTGATGATGTAATCATTTTTATTGGACCAACTTCTGTTGGTGAGAGAGAACATAAGAACAGCCATACTGGGTCAAACAAAGGGTCCATCTAGCCCAGTATCCTGTGTTCCAACAGTGGCTCATGCCAAGTACTTCAGAGGGAATGAACAGAACAGGTAATCATCAAGTGATCCATCTCATCACCCATTCCCAGCTTCTGGCGAACAGCAGCTAGTCATCCCTGCTCATCCTGGCTAATAGCCATTCATGAACCTATCCTCCATGAATTTATCAAGTTCTTTTTATAACCCGGTTATAGTTTTAGCCTTCACAACATCCTCTAGCAAAGAGTTCCATAGGTTGACTGTGCACTGTGTGACAAAATACATCCGTTTGTTTTAAACCTGCTGCCTATTAATTGCATTTGGTGACCCCTAGTCCTTGTGTTATGAGAAGGAGTAAACAACATTTCCTTATTTACTTTGTCCCCCAAGGATGTTAAATGTAATTATACTATGGTCACTATTACCAAGCAATTCAGCTATATTCACCTCTTGGACAAGATCCTATGCTCCACTTAGGACTAAATCAAGAATTGCCTCTCCTTTGGTGGGTTCCAGGACTAACTGCTCCCAGAAGCAGTCATTTAAAGCATTAAGAAACTATCTCTGCATCCCGTCCTGAGGTGACATATATCCAATCAATATGGGGATAGCTGAAATCTCCCATTATTATTGAGTTTTCTATTTTTTTATAGCCTCTCTAATATCCCTGAGCATTTCACAGTCACTATCCTCATCCTAGTCAGGTGGTCGGTAGTATATTCCTACTGCTATATTCTTATTATTCAAGCATGGAATTAGTATTCATAGATATTCTATGGTATAGTTTGTTTCATTTAAAATTATTACTTCACTTGACTCTATGCTTTCTTTCACATATAATGCCACTCCCCCATCAGCACAACGTCTTCTGTCCTTCTGATATATTTTGTAACCTGCTACTACTGTGTCCCGTTGATTATCCTCATTCCACCAAGTGTCTGTCATGCCTATTATATTGATATCCTCATTTAATATGAGACAAGCTTTCAAGCTTACACACAGCTCTTCTTCAGGCCTGGGAAACTTACTCAGTGTCACAGCTAGATACAAGACGGAAAAGATTGTTTAGCATAAGTAGTTAACACATTTCAAGGGGCCATTCAAGCATCATCAAGTCTAGTTCAAGGTCTCAGTATTATCCTCAAGGAGCTGCATAACCTGGGTCCCAGATATCTAATAGACTGCCTAAGGCTCCAGGACAAGGGCTGTGATCAACTACTCTTCTCCTCAGGCAAAATGGAACTTTCTATGTAAGGGTAAAGTTAATCCTTGTCCAAGATAGGGCATTCTCAGGGGGCTAGTCCCAGATGGTAAAAGGAATTCCCACAGGGAGAAAGGACCATCAAAAATGTCACCCGCTTTGCTTCAATACCAGGTTCACTTTTTTGGGTCTTGCCTTCTCTAACATAAACACTGCGGGGTGTGCATATTTTTTTTAAAAAATATCCCCCAATAATACAAACCAACAAAAATGTCTACCAAAACCAAAACATTTCATGGAACATACAATTCTACATGGGATGAGACAAAGAAGAAATCACATATGACAGACGTTAGTCTTGTCGCTTATTGCACTGCTGAAAAGCATCCAGATACTACAATATAAAATAGAGCAGAACATTAAGGAATAGTTGGATATGAAAAATTCTATACAAAATAACACTGTGTTGAGTTATTCTCAACATGGAATTCAATCTTTTCTTTCTCATCTTCAAAGCCCTAACTAATCTTGCACTTGCTTATGTCTCAGCATTGATTTTCTCTTACTCTTCCTTTAGCTCCTTCTAATCCTTTCCTTACTGGCTCCTTTCATCCCTTTCTCTGTTTCATATCTATTAAGCTGTCCATTATGGTTTCAGTGGACTTCCAGATCTTTTTCAACAGTTGCCCTCTCGTGCCTCCTTCAAATTTCTTTAATCCATTCCTTCCATTAAATCTTTAAATCCATTCCTTCCTTCTTGCATGGATCATCACACCTTTCCTTATCTCAATGTTTTGCCTTGTTTGCCTTTGTATAAAGAACTATCTTATTATTTGCATTACAAACATACTGATGATATTTATGTTTATCCCCAGAGAAATATTTCATAGAATGTTAAAGTTACAGCTAAGTAGTCAAAACTCATTAAATGAAAAGATTAGGGTTATATTCACAATCTTAACTCTGTCCCTTATGAATCTGCATTATGATACAGTAACAAAATGGATATGAATGTTCCCACTGTCCTTTTGTTGCATACATGCAAAAGGGATGAGGGAGTGCTTCTGCACATATTTCACTACAGATGACATAGCTAGATTACCCATACATGTATGTGCAGTAAATCCTCCTTAGAATTAATGTTACTTGCTTAGGAAAAAGTTACATAAATTATGGAAGAAATACCGCAGGAGTTTGGAATAAATGCCATAGGACTTTGTAACTTTGAACAGAAGTTTTATATGATAATATAAGCTAATTTTGTCTTTGTCTGTCTGTGTCTTTAGTATTCTTAGCATCGTGTAATTGTATCTTCCTTCATCTTCATTTATTTAATAAAGCCTAAATAAGTTATTACAGGATTGGACTGAACTTTACCTTATTGGATGACAGAGGGAGATCCAAGGTGGAACTGACCTGTGGTATGTATATGGTCCTTTTGGAACAGAGGAACTTGGGTTTTCTGTGATATTACAATGAAAGGGGCCTAAAAGCACAGGGGGCTGCTTCTTTGGTGTGAAGAGGGACTGTAGTTTTCAAGGGGACTGTTTAGTTTGGTTTCTGCTGCTGCACGTTAACAGGAAAACCGCAGCACTAAATGGTCAACTCAACGTGCTTTGCTTGGTATGAGAGAGGAGGGCGCTGCTGTTATGAAGGTTGCAGAAGCCGAAAGACTATGGCTTACTCTGGCCGCCTGCAAGCCGAATTCTGTTGCCTGGCACTGCATGTGTGATCTCTAACACCAAAGCTGCAGGCACTCAATATAAGAAGCAAAATGCGACCTTGTACCAAAATCACATGTGCTTTGTAATGTGAATAATGTTGTTCAACGTGAAAGAGAATAGCCATTGTTCTGTAAAATGTATCTTTTTAAATACTTCACTCCCTTTTTTTCCTCCAACAGCTGCAGCTGTTTCAAGCCTCCCTCCTCCGTCCCAAAGACTCTCTCAGATAAGGCGGCGAAAAAAATGCATGCGCGATGAAGTGTTCTCTGAGCTCATTCAGTCATCCAGCACTGACAGAGCTCAGCAGAATGTGTGGAGGGGCACAATAGCAGAGTACAGGAAAGTGGCCGATGAACGTGAGGAGAGATGGCCGCAGGAAGATCAGAGAAGGCATGATGCAACACTGGGGCTACTGCAGGATCAAATGGACATGCTCCAGCATCTGGTGGAGGTTCATGAACGGCAGCAGGATCACAGACTGTCTCTGCAGCCCCTGTTTAACTGCCCCTCCCTCTTCCCCAAGTTCCATAGCTCCTCACGCAGATGCCCAAGAACACGGGGGATGGGCGGGGGGGGGAGGCTCCGGGCGCCCAACCACTCCACCCCAGTGGACGGCCCCAGCAAGAGAAGGCTGTCATTCAACAAGTTTTGAAGTGGCCTTTTCCTTCCATCCTACCCTCCTCCCACACCCCAACCAGGCTACCTTGTGAGTTATCTCACTATTTTTATAATCAATTAAGAAAGAATATGTGTTTTTTAAACGATAGTGACTTTATTTCCTTTGCAAGCAAGCTGTGATTGAAGGGGGAAGGGTGGGTGGCTTACAGGGAATTTAGAGGCAATCAAGGGGGCAGGTTTTCATCAAGGAGAAACAAACAGAAGTGTCACACAGTACCCTGGCCAGTCATGAAACTGGTTTTCAAAGCTTCTCTGATGTGCAGCACTTCCTGCTGTGCTCTTCTAACCGCCCTGGTGTCTGGCTGTGTGTATTCAACGGCCAGGTGATTTGCCTGAACCTCCCACCCCTCCATCAACATCTCCCCCTTACTCTCACAGAGATTTTGAAGCACACAGCAAGCAGCAATAACAATGGGAATGTTGGTTTCGCTGAGGTCTGAGCGAGTCAGTAAACTGCACCAATGACCCTTTAAACGTCCAAATGCACATTCTACCACCATTCTGCACTTGCTCAGCCTTATAGTTGAACAGCTCCTTACTACTGTCTAGGGTGCCTGTATATGGCTTCATAAGCCAGGGCATAAGGGATAGGCTGGGTCCCCAAGGATAACTGTAGGCATTTCAACATCCCCAACAGTTATTTTCTGGTCTGGGAGCCGTTTAAACAGACCAGAGTTCCTGAAGATGCGAGCGTCATGCACTTTTCCGGGTCATCCCACGTTGATGTCAGTGAAAGGTCCCTTGTGATCCACCAGTGCTTGCAGCACCATTGAAAAGTACCCCTTGCGGTTTATGTACTGGCAGCCCTCGTGGTCCGGTGCCAAGATAGGGATATGCATTCCGTCTATAGCCCCACCACAGTTAGGGAATCCCATTGCAGCAAAGCCATCTAGTATGACCTGCACATTTCCCAGCGTCACTACCTTTGATAGCAGCAACTCAATGATTGCGTTGGCTACTTGCATCATAGCAACCCCCATAGTAGATTTGCCCACTCCAAACTGAGTACTGACTTACCGGTAGCTGTCTGGCATTGCAAGCTTCCACAGGGCTACTGCCACTCGCTTGTGAATTGTAAGGGCTGTTATCATCTTGGTATTCTTGCGCTTCAGGGCAGGGGAAAGCAAGTCACAAAGTTCCATGAAAGTGCCCTTATGCATGCGAAAGTTTCGGAACCACTGGGAATCATCCCAAACCTGCAACACTATGCGGTCCCACCAGTCTGTGCTTGTTTCCCAGGCCCAGAATCGGCATTCCATGGCATGAGCCTGCCACAGTAACACCATGATCTCCAAATTGATGGGGACCGTGGTTTTAGAGAAATCTGTGTTCATGTCCTCATCACCGCGCTGCCGTCGCCTCCTCACCTGGTTTTTTAGGTGCTGGTTCTTCATAAACTGCACAATAATGCATGAGGTGTTTACAATGGTCATAACTGCTGCGGTGAGCTGAACGTGCTCCATGCTTGCCGTGCCATGGCGTGTGCTTGGGCAATCCAGGGAAAAGGGCGTGAAATGATTGTCTGCCGTTGCTTTCACAGAGGGAGGGAGGTTTGACTGACGACATTTACCCATAATCACCGCGACAAATTTTTGGCCCCATCAGGCATTGGGAGCTCATCCCAGAATTTCAATGGGCAGCGAGGACTGCGGGAACTGTGGGATAGCTACCCACAGTGCACTGCTTGGAATGTTGACGCTTGCCGCGGTACTGTGGATGCACCTCTGAATTAATGTGCTTAGTGTGGACGCATGCACTCGACTTTATACAATCTGTTCCCAAAAATCGACTTCTGTAAAATCAGAGTACTTTTGTAGCGTAGATATGGCTTTAGAGTCACAGCTGGCACTGCGTTAACTTCCCTATTAGCGAACAGTCTACCCTGAAGTGAAACCCATGGTCTTGTGATAGTAAGGGGCATGATAAGGCCCATTCAAACAAAATGCACCTTAATGCAGCCAAATGCAAAGTTAAACATCTAGGAACAAAGAATGTAGGCCATACATACAGGGGACTGTATCCTGGAAAGAAATCCTGGAAGGACTTAGGGATCAAAACAAGCAACTCAATTTGAGCTCCTAGAGTGATACAGTGGCAAAAAGAGCTCATGCAATCTTTGGATGCATAAGCACGTGTGTTGTGAGGACAGAGTTGATTTTACCTCTGTATGTGGCATTGGTGAGATTGATACTGGAATACTGTGTACAGTTCTGGTGTCCACATTTTAAAAAGGATGCTTTAAAAATTATCTTGGGTGCAAAAATGAGCCATAAACTTGATTCAAGGGTTGGAGAAAATGCCTTAAAGTGAAAGACTTAAAGCACTCTCTGTTTAGCTTATCAAAAAGAAGATGGAGAGCTGACTTGATCACAGTGTGTAAGTACTTTCATAGGGAGAAAATACTGGATACTAAATAGCTCTTGAATCTAGCTGAGAAAGATATACCAAGAACTAATGGCTGGAAGCTGAATCTAGACACATTTAAACTGAAAATAGGACCTCCCCCTTTTTTTTCTTCAGTGAGGGTCATCAACCATAGGAACTATTGAAGGGAATGCTGGATTCCCCATCTTTTGATGTCTTCCAGTCAAGACTGGATTCCTTTCTGGAAGATATACTTTAGCCAAACGCAAGATATTGAGCATAATACAGGGTGAAACTTAAGGGTCTGCAATATACAGGAAGTCAGACTAGGTTATATAATGGTCCTTTCTGCCTAAACACTACAAATCTGTGAACTCTAGAATATTATCAGTGGTAGGTCCCACACTTCTCAACGCATTCTTTCTTCTTATGTCCATACCTGATACTCTTTCCTCTACCATGTTTACAACCCACCATTCATCTCTGGACTCGAGTTTCCAATAAATCTAAAAGGGTGATCTGGGGTACGAAAGTGCTTAAAGCAACATTTTGGGCCCATTTCTCCAATGCATTGTATGTTGCGTAATAGTTTACACCTGTGCAAAACAAGTGCAAATGGGTGTAAAATTCTACCATTTTGTCGTAACATTTCACATCCTCGTTGCACATGTGTAACTGATTGTAGAAGAAGCCAGGCAGTGGTGGATTAGCCCCAAATTTAAAAAGAAAATAAAAGATAATGCTTTTAACTTCTAAATCGCCTTTCATCTAAGGATTTGAAAACACCTTGCAAACATGAATTAGGACTACCATTATAAAGTAAGCACTATTAGATCAGTTTTACAGATTGGTACGCTGATGGTCACAGAGTTTCATAGCTTGCTCCAAGTAAAACAGTTCACTAGTTGCAGACCCAGGAAAATAGTCCACAATAGTCCCTTATTCTAGACAGCACCCCTGTAGTGAACAGCTCTTCAAAAAGCAAGTAGAATGTGTATAAGCAGTAATAGAAACAAGTAGTACTGAACCACAGGCTGATCAGATGATACTAAGGGGCCCCATCATAGCTGACAATAGACTACAATTACCTGCTCCTGTCAGACGAAATAGAGGAAAAACAGCTGATCTGACAATCTAGACAAACTCTTGGTTCTTACAATTTAACAAGTGTTTAGTGTGACTTTGAACTTCTCAACAATAAGACTATCATCCCATACTCAAGGCAACACATTCAAAAGGCAAATGGGGCAGATTGTAAAATTAATTCAGGTTCACAATAATGCCCAGACTAGTTTGATTTGCTGCTGATTTCTAACCTGATTTTGCACAGATGCATATAATTAAATGATGGTGGCATTAACAGATCCTTAATGAATCAAAGAGAACACAGTTTCTTATTTATTACCAGTGTGTGGACTTCCTGTTTCTTTGGAGCATGTTATCAAGCTTGTTTTATCATACAGGTTAAAAACCACAAACTGCCTAGCAGTTTTAACCAGTGTGATTTACAGAGAGAAATCAGTATTAAAATATGCAGTGACATTTCGTTAAGCAAAGTTCCTTTAGGGCACATTCAGAGAAAAGGCTGCCAAACTGTTAGGAGTGTTATCTCTAGAACAATAAGTTGCTGTTACAGACTGTTTGCAAGAGAAGGATTAATGAAAAACTGATGCAATTAAAAAAAAGGCAAAGAAAAAAAAAGCAGTAGTTAACTCATTTGAACTAAGTTGTCTTTTTGGCTTTGTTCAAATTCAGGAAACCCAGTAATTTCTTGTTATTATGCAATAATACATGCTAGTCTATGTAACTTTCAAGGCATTTGAAAATTATCTGCTTAACAATAAAATATACTGTGTATACATAACTCTGTAAAGGTAGACTATATACCAAAGGTGGGCAAACTACATCCGGCCCGCGGGACCCTCCTGCCTGGCCCCTGAGCTCCTGGCCCAGGAAGCTAGCCCCCAATCTCTCCCCAGCTGTTCCTCCTCCCTCGCAGCCTCAGTGCGCCATGCTGCCGGTGTAGTGTATTAAACTGCTCCGCATAGGAATGTGCTATTGGTAGCAGTTACGGAGAGCAATTTACTACACTACACCGACGCAACGCTCTGAGCGGCGTGGCTGTAGCACCGCCAGCCACCGGTGCTCTATGCTGTGCGGGAAGGGGGCAGGGAGCAGGGGGGTTGGATAGAAGGCAGGGGAGTTCGGGGTGGTGGTCAGGAGGTGGGGATGGGGGTGTGGATGGGGTCGGGAAGGTCAGAGGGGGGGAACTGGGGAGGGGGTTGAATGGAGATAGGGGTCCCGGGTGGGGGCAGTCAGGAAGAAGTGGAGGTTGGATGGGGCAGTGGGGGGCAGTCGGGGCAGGGATTCTGGGGGCAGTCAGGGGACAGAGAGTGGAGGGTGGGTGTGTGGATGGGGCAGGAGCCCTGGGGGGGGGCCTGTCAGGGGGCAAGAAGCAAGGGGGGGTGGATAGGGGGCAGGGGCACAGCCTGACACAGCCTCCCCTAACCAGCCCTCCATACAATTTCTGAAACCCGATGTGGTGCTCAGGCCAAAAAGTTAGCCCGCCCCGTACTAACAAGTAAAACAATAAAAGCAATTAATTAAGCCTGAGTAAAGACAAAGGCTCTGCACCATGACCCTTTGGTGAACAAGTTCCAGGCTAGAGCTTCAGCTCATGTAAATCAGTGTAGATCCACTGAAGTCAATGGAGAGTCACTGATTTATACCAGAAGAGGGTCTGGCCCCAGGCTTTATCAGAACAAAAGGGGGAATGAATGTGAATCAAGGGTCTCTACCAAAAATCATCTGGTACCTGCCACTATGCATTTAAAGATAGAGACTATTAACTTGAGTGCCCCTGCTGATGTCAACTGCAATGGCGGTAAATACTGGTCTGTCAGACAGAAGTTCTCTCAAAATAGTCAAGACCCAAGCCACACACATTTTTGTACATCAGTGTTGATATCTAAACTGCACCCAGAAATGAACAAATAGGAAGCCAGTGAAATGGTTCGAGAGCTTGAGTAACCTGAAAATCAGTGGGACTTAGGTTTCTAAGTCACTTTTGAAAAATGAGATTTAGGTTCCTAAGTCACTTTGGTCTCACAATACTGAGCAGAACAATACCTAAATACATTTACAAACCTGAACCCAATTACTTAAGTATAACACCTTAAAGTAGGTGGATTGCTGTTTTCCTCAGGTCCAGTAACTTCCAATTGGTCTTCAAGGGCAGCCCCATCTACAACATGTTGTGGGGGACCACAAAAATCATAGGTAACTGTAGCAGATGCAGGTGAAAACAGGTGTTTTTGTCCACCAATGACAAATTCTTTAAGAAAAAGGAGTACTTGTGGCACCTTAGAGACTAACAAATTTATTAGAGCATAAGCTTTCGTGAGCTACAGCTCACTTCATCGGATGCATTTGGTGGAAAAAACAGAGGAGAGATTTATATACACACACACAGAGAACATGAGACAATGGGTTTATCATACACACTGTAAGGAGAGTGATCACTTAAGATAAGCCATCACCAACAGCAGGGGGGGGAAGGAGGAAAACCTTTCATGGTGACAAGCAGGTAGGCTAATTCCAGCAGTTAACAAGAATATCAGAGGAACAGTGGGGGGTGGGGTGGGAGGGAGAAATACCATGGGGAAATAGTTTTACTTTGTGTAATGACTCATCCACTCCCAGGCTCTATTCAAGCCTAAGTTAATTGTATCCAGTTTGCAAATTAATTCCAATTCAGCAGTCTCTCGTTGGAGTCTGTTTCTGAAGCTTTTTTGTTGAAGTATAGCCACTCTTAGGTCTGTGATCAAGTGACCAGAGAGATTGAAGTGTTCTCCAACTGGTTTTTGAATGTTATAATTCTTGACGTCTGATTTGTGTCCATTCATTCTTTTACGTAGAGACTGTCCAGTTTGGCCAATGTACATGGCAGAGGGGCATTGCTGGCACATGATGGCATATATCACATTGGTAGATGCGCAGGTGAACGAGCCTCTGATAGTGTGGCTGATGTGATTAGGTCCTATGATGGTATCCCCTGAATAGATATGTGGACAGAGTTGGCAATGGGCTTTGTTGCAAGGATAGGTTCCTGGGTTAGTGGTTCTGTTGTGTGGTGTGTGGTTGCTGGTGAGTATTTGCTTCAGATTGGGGGGCTGTCTGTAAGCAAGGACTGGTCTGTCTCCCAAGATCTGAGAGAGCGATGGCTCGTCCTTCAGGATAGGTTGTAGATCCTTGATGATGCGTTGGAGAGGTTTTAGTTGGGGGCTGAAGGTGATGGCTAGTGGCGTTCTGTTGTTTTCTTTGTTGGGCCTGTCCTGTAGTAGGTGACTTCTGGGTACTCTTCTGGCTCTGTCAATCTGTTTCTTCACTTCAGCAGGTGGGTATTGTAGTTGTAGGAATGCATGATAGAGATCTTGTAATCTCTCTGGTCACTCGATCACAGACCTAAGAGTGGCTATACTTCAACAAAAAAGCTTCAAAAACAGACTCCAACGAGAGACTGCTGAATTGGAATTAATTTGCAAACTGGATACAATTAACTTAGGCTTGAATAGAGACTGGGAATGGATGAGTCATTACACAAAGTAAAACTATTTCCCCATGGTATTTCTCCCTCCCCCCCACCCCCCACTGTTCCTCTGATATTCTTGTTAACTGCTGGAATTAGCCTACCTGCTTGTCACCATGAAAGGTTTTCCTCCTTCCCCCCCCTGCTGTTGGTGATGGTTTATCTTAAGTGATCACTCTCCTTACAGTGTGTATGATAAACCCATTGTTTCATGTTCTCTGTGTGTGTGTATATAAATCTCTCCTCTGTTTTTTCCACCAAATGCATCCGATGAAGTGAGCTGTACCTCACGAAAGCTTATGCTCTAATAAATTTGTTAGTCTCTAAGGTGCCACAAGTACTCCTTTTCTTTTTGCGAATACAGACTAACACGGCTGCTACTCTGAAATTCTTTAAGAGCAGCCAGGTGTCTAAAACCCTTTTAAAAAGGGGAAAGGACAAAACTCACTACACTTCCAAGGTCAGGATTCCAGCTGATACTAAAGTTGCACCTATACAGTATTTTCAATAATCTTCCCCTGAAAGTAAAATGGAACGACAGAGCAGTAACTGGTGAGATGTCAGATTGCCAAAACAAGGCATAGGTTCTGAAGCAGGGCCTAAAACTGAAGTTTCTACTTATCTCGAGAGATGAGCCTTTGGAAACTATGAAACTGAGAACTTTAAGTTCAATATTTCTATTTTGATTTACGCAATTTATGTATTTCTAAAACATCTCTCATCTGGACTTAAATTTAAGCAATCTGAAATTCAGTGAAACTGTAAGAAAATTGGTGTAATTAGTTAATGACATATGTTGTAACATAATGGCCTATTGTACTTTGACCAGATGCCAATCCATAGTTTAGGTACAGGGTTTGGGTTTTTTTTTTTATAGAGATGTATCTTTATATATTTTTCTCTTTTCCTGTTTATGTTGCCATGGTATCTGTTCATTGCTCATTTACACTGCTGCATGGTATTGGACAATACCCTGTAATATTATAGGGCATGGTAACAGGGTCTATTGGTATCCCTTGTAGCGGTTCCATACTCTTCCCCGGGGAGTGTTCCAAGGTGAAGCCACACAAATGTCTAAGCTCCTTGAAGTTATGCCTACACCACAGTCACACATCCGTGACTGGCCCATGCCATCTCAGGCTCCTGGGGCTTGGACTAAGACACTCTTTAATTGCAGTGTAGATTTTGGACTCAGGCTGCAGCCTGAGCTCTGGGACACTCCCACCTCGCAGGTCTAATTGCAGTGTAGACATACCCTCAGATTAATTGTCAGCCAGGATTCAGAAGTAACTCAGGGGAGTCACTATCGGCTAGGAGCTATGTAGGTGCATTTGAGCCTAGGGAGGCTCAAAACCTTAAAAGAGGCTTGTGTAACTCTCAGAATGGATAGAGACAGGTTGTAAAGACTAGTAGCCAAGTTAGGGAATTTCCAGGGAAATATGAGAGCTCTGAATGGCTTCCTCTTTTTGTTTTTAATATATTTGAGTTTGCTATTTATACAACTGAATAGAAAGAGATGCAATTAGAGTCTGTTGCCAAGTTGGTGCCAATATAGGTTAAGTCAGAAGCTCTGCAATAAAATCTTTCCTGATCCTGTTCCTGATCACCTTCCTGGAATGGGTGATGAATATGTTCAGATCAGAAGAACCCTGCATGAATAAAAAATTTGTATCTGCACCCGATCTGCAAAAATGGTCCACGGATATCCACAGATTTGCAGGGCTCTAGATACAAAAATTGTATCTGCATCCGATCCATGAGCTGCAAAAATGATCCGTGGATATCAGTAGATTTGCAGGGCTCTGAAGATCTGAGCCTCCCACAAATTTTCTCATTTTTTGCTCCCTGATCCTTCTATGAGCCACATTGAAGAATCTTCTATTTCCATTGCAGTGATGGAAAACTAAACTTAACATTAACTTGTGCTCATGTAATCACCTCTCTTTCTGACAGTTTGAAAAGGCAAAGGAGCTCACTTAACTTGAGAACAAGCCATAATACCATTAATTGATGTCTTGCTAATTATTTAGTACATCTACATTTCACAACTTAAATATGGCTCCTGTGATTTTATGACAACTTCATCTTACAACCCCTGTTGTGCATTTGGGGAAGTTTCTCTTAGTCTTAAATTATGCTTTGGAAGATGACAATTCTTATCAGGTCATTCATACTCCAATGAACAGACCACAAAATACACTGCAGAATACACTGCAGAATACAATAACTAATGCATCTGCCTATAATGAAGATGAGCAATCACATATATACTCAATAGGCAAATGCAGAATTTTATTTCTAAATTACAGGTTTCAGAGAAGCAACCGTGTTAGTCTGTATCTGCAAAAAGAACAGGAGTACTTGTGGCACCTTAGAGACTAACAAATTTATTTGAGCATAAGCTTTCGTGAGCTACAGCTCACTTCATTGGATGCATGCAGTGGAAGATACAGTGGGGAGATTTTATATACACAGAGAACATGAAACAATGGGTGTTACCATACACACTGTAACAAGAATGATCAGGTAGGTGAGCTATTACCAGCAGGAGAGAGAGAGAAAAAAAAACACTTTTGTAGTGATAATGAAGGTGGGCCATTTCCAGCAGTTGACAAGAACTTGTGAGGAACAGTTCAGTTTGCAATTAGATTTATCTAGTGGGGAATAAGGAGGCTGATGATTACGCATTTTGAAATACACCCCCCCCACAGTAATATAGTATATAACATAAAACAATAACTTTAATCCACTCAAACATCAATCCCAAATATATCATTTAAAACAAATGATGCATTGCTTAATAAAAACACATCAGCAAGTTAATAATGACAAAGTATTGTGGCTTCCTTTGCTAGTTTATATATAAACAGCAATCATGCTGATGGTCACATAAATGTAATATGTCATCTACTATTATTGATTAAAGTATGTCCTTCACTCAGAATCCTAATTTATTAGTCTGCTAAGAATCTGACTTCATAACATGTATAAGTATTCCATAATCAATATTTTTGAACTGTACATATGGACTGCTATTTAAAGTCAAGATATTTAAAAAGGGAACTTAGGGTACATATGTGATTTAAACACTACTAAAGTGATGCTGAACTATAGTGAAGAATATGATTAAATGGATGACTGGCTAGTCACAAGTTTGAGATCAAAAGAAGGAAAAGAAATTAAAATGTAATGTGGTTTCTGAGGTTATTCCTTTATGGCTACTTTAATAGAAAATACGTAAACAGCATAAATAGCTTTCTTCTGCCATGCAAATGATTAGAAAATGATGTTGAACAGACTGACATACAAGCTCTTATTGTTGGTGGCTCTATTCTTGCCCAGTAAGTCATAAGTAACTTGTGATTCTGACCTATTCACTTGAATCTACACAACTCATTTTATTTTATTTTACTTTTGTCAGGAGCATGACCCAATTCATTACATGGTAGATCTGAAGTTGAAGTTTCCAGTGGAGATTCACCAAACCAACCAATGATATAGTGGTAAAGTTAGGGTCAAGTTCTGAAGTCCTTACTCAAGGCAATGCTGTGCCATGAATTTTTAGTCAGAACTCTATTAATTTTCAGTGGAGAGTTCTGTTTAAATATTGATGGCACAATATGACTAACGTTTTAGTTAGTAATTATTGTAACAAACTCCCTAAATCCTAAGTATCTCAACATTTTATCCCCTTCAGGCCAAAACATGGTCTCCTTGAAGTCAGTAGGAGTTTTCTTATACCAAAAGATAAACATTAACAAATAATCATGCTAATTATCTCTAGTAATCTCACCCACTAGCCAGCAGGTTGAAAAAACAACAAACTCCCAGAACATATAATTTGGCAGTGACATGATGGCAGTGACATGATGGGTGCATTTAAACTCAAACTGCTGCAGAAGAGGTTGTTGTCAAAATAAGAATCTTATGTGCCCACTGCAATCTTTATGCAAGTGGGTCTTTGTCTGACTAGCTGGAATAAAAGGTGCATTGCCCCTTTAAGAGCTCCCTTGCAAGACAGAGGAGATGGGAAGCTTACAGAAATGGACATTAAGAGCAAGATACAGTTGGGGCCAACTCAAGATCATTGCATTGCCCTTCCAGCTAACTGGAAGAGTGGGAGGGGTATTTATACCCCATGCAGCCACTGAGAGGCCTGCTTTACCAGGATTGGGATGAAAACACCCAACCACCCTCTTAAGTACTTGGAATAGAACTGGGTTCCCTTTTGACACAATGTGGGCATTACCTAGGGTGACCATACGTCCTGTTTTAAGCCCTGACCTGGCCCTCCCAACTTCGTTTTCAAAAGGAGGGATTCATCCTGTTTGCTCCTGCTGACCTGATCTAAGTAAGGGGAAGTTAGAGCTCCTACTCCTTGTCAGCAGGGAGCCAACCCCATCCCCCTCCCTTTCCTGGCCCCCTTTCAGTGAGCTGAGGAAAGGGGTTGGGATGGCTATGTCTGGATCAGCGAGGAGCTGACTCCCTCCTCTCTGCACTGTACAATTTGTTGCTGGGTACTTCCAGATATTATAAGTGAATAAAACTTCAGCCTAATTAAACCACACGCATGGCCTCCTGTCTTTCTTCCTGCATTGACAGATAGTGCAATATCTGTCTTTGACAGATGGAAGTTAACAATTTCATAGCACTTTTTATGAAGAGTTGGGGAAATGCTAGTTTCTTAACCAATTCCCTCACAGAGTTTAAACTAGATACATCATTATTCCTTGGAGCTTTCCTTCCAGAACATCTCAGCCCCAGACACTAATTTCCTGGGCCTGTGAGAGAAGTTCTACATATCCTTTTATATCCTTGGTGGAGCTAACTGATTCTATGGCTAGCAAGAGTCAGCAGTAACTCCACTGCACCACCATAAGCCATAAAAAGGGTCAATTCTCTAATAACATTATGTCACAACAACAGAGCTCTGTGTCCCTATGTAGGGGACTAGAGTCTGCCCCATTTTTACAAAGATATATAAACTTGCACCTCTATGTCACTGGTTTCAATGGGCATGTGTACACTGCCATTGAAAACCTCTGGCTGGTCCTTGCCAGCTGATTCGAGCTAAGATGCTTGGACTATGGAGCTGTTTAATTGTGTTGTAGGCATTTGGGCTTGGGCTGGAGCTGGAGCCCAGGCTCTAGGACCCTGTGAGGTGAGCCCAAATGTCTACACTGCAATTAAACAGCTTGAATCCCTGGAGCCCAGTGGTGCTGGAACACTTAATAGTTGGGGTGCTGAAAGCAGTTTTTACTTTTTACCTCATGCCTCCCCTTGTCTGCTTCCCCTATCCTCCAGAGCTGGGGCCAGGAGTAAGGCCGTATCTCTGGGATGGGGGGGCAGACCCGCACAGAGGTACAGGAGCTAAGGCTGGAGCCACAGCTGTGGGCAGGCACAGAGCCAGGAATGGAGCCCTGGGCAGGGGCTGGCAGCCGTGGCAGAGACCCCGCAATGGGGCTGGGAGGGGGGCCCCAGGAGTGGAGCTCTGGGAGCAGGGGGCCAGGTGCAGGGCCCCATACAGCCACAACCCTTTGCAACGTAGATATTCTACATACAATCCATAGAGCTACACAATGCAATGTATACATTTGTGTGTAACTCTCTCCCTTTATCCTTTGTGTACATCACTTTCAGACCAAGGGTGGCCAAACTTGCTGATCCTCTGAGATGCATACAGTAATCTTCAGAAATTCGAGAGCCGCAAGACACGAGGAACCTTAAGCATGCATTTTTTAAACTATTAACATCCTACTTACTGGATCACTGCTAATTACTGCTAGAGCTAGAGGCCTTGTGGGTCTCTGTCCTGGTTGTAAGTCTTTAGAAATCTGTTTGATGTGTTATCAAGGCAGTATGGAGGAGCTCAGTCAGATATTGATTTGTTAGGACTGCACAATGTTTCAATTTTACAAACTTCATCACGGAGTGCAGCGATTCGCAGCAGTATGTCATGTGAAAAATTGAAAGGCATTGCACACTAGTTTTTTTGAGTTGAGGGTACTTCATTCCCTGGCACTGGCTTCCAGAACTCAATTGTAGACACTGAGTTATGCATCCTCTTTCAAGCCTGATCTTCATAGAGTTCGAATAGCTCCATTTCTATAGTAGATGTTTCTGAAACTACAGTTTTGGGAGCCATTGATCAGCCATGAATGAGTTTGCAAGAAAGGTGAAGCAGGATCTCAGCTTCTTCAGGTCTTCAAACCTGGTCTGAAAGTCATCAAGCAGTCCTTGTAATTTACTTCTGTATGCGATGCCTCAAATTTGTGATCTTATACTTTGGTTTCAGGGAATATGTTTACCCTACTCTTGAGATGGTGAAAATGGTTGAAGTCTCTTGAAACTATGTCTCTTTGCAAAAGCCTTAACTTGTTCTCGAAGATGAAGGCTGTCTGAGTAAGATCAAAATAATCTTATCCTTCTCTTGGAGTGCCAAGTTGAGAGTTTGCAGGTGCAGCATAATATCAGTGAAAAATATCAGATCCTGCATCCATTGCTCATCTTTCAGTTGTGGATAGGACTTTTCTTCATGGAAAGCACTTATAGGCTCCAACAGTTCCACATACCTATTTAAGACATTGCTGGTGATAACCACCCCACAATATAGTAGAAAGAGACGTCATTAGGTTTGCTTCAAGATCCAGCTCTTAAATGAAATTTTTGAACTGTTGATGAGTCTTCCCATTTGAGCAGATGAAACTGAATTTCCAGGACTGTTTTCATGATGGATGATGCAATGAACAGGGAGAAACTACAGAAATTGTTAGGATCGCTTTTCAAAATTCCAATAAGACCTACTTCCCCCCCCACCCTTGCAGGTGCTCCATCTGTTGCACCATTGACAAGTTTATCCAGCAGTACATTGGCATTTGTCAATGCTTTGTCAAGTGCATTCTTTATGTCAACACTGCAGGTTGTTTCTTTTAGCACCACCAAGTACAACATTTCTTTTCACAATTACATCCATGGAAACATAGCGAACAACTACCACTAGTTGTCATTTATCTTGAACATCTGTGGATTCCTCGATAGCTAAGCTGAATGCTAAAGAATTCTTTATATTGTTTTGCATCTTGCATCTTGCATCAGCACTGATCTGGGAAATCCACTTCTCCATATTGTGGTGCCAAATTGGAATTTGCTGTATTAGTCGTTGAAGTCTTGTGCTACTTGGGTCTAAAATTACAATCACTTCTACAATATTCTTCTTAAATTTTACATCACAATATGGATGTTTTGCACAAGTGATATTCCATGTCATAACAAAACTAGCTTCCGTTATTGTGATGTTTCCTTACTGAATGCAGAAAGTAGTGTCTGTTGACTGTTGAGGTATAATTTTTAATGTGGTTAGCTTGTTTTTCCTTAATTCTGATCCAGGAAAGTATTTGGAGGAAAAGTTATTATGATTCATTTCATAGTGACGTTTCAAGTTGCTCACTTTGTAGTGAGAGAGCTATCCATTGCAGATAAGGCAAAGGGGTTTGCCACTTTTACTAATGAATGCAAAATCTTCCTCCCATTCTGGCTGAAAATTTCAGTTTTCATCTTCATACTTGCATTTCTTACAGTTTGAAGAGGTCATTGTCATCCATGAAATTAATGTAGGGTTAACACTTAAATCTTAAGCTATTCAACTGCAACTTAACAGTAAACACAGCCTGTACTGTGCAGCATGTAAGGAGATCACAGTACATGAGGTCTGCACAGCACTAAACTGACGCAATTTCCTGTTATAATGAGCATATGCTGCTGAAGCCCTCAACAGCAGCACCCCTCCTCATGCAGGGCTAAAACCAAGAGCACACCTCACCCCTGAGGAGCTGAAGCCTTGAGCTTCGATTTGCCTTCCAGCGGGGGTGAAGCCCCAAGCCTAAGCACTCCACCAGGGATGAAGGTCCAAGCTTTGATGTCCCAGTATGGAGCTGAAGTCACGAGCATTGGCTTGCCCCACTGCAGGATGAAGTCCCGAGCTCTGCAAGCCGCAGTTGACCCCTTTAAGAGCCACATGTGGCTCATGAGCCACGGTTTCGCCATGCCTGTTTTAGACTGTAAGCTCTTTGGGACCGGGACCACTGTCCAGTTTGGCCAATGTACATGGCAGAGGGGCATTGCTGGCACATGAAGGACGACCCATCACTCTCACAGATCTTGGGAGACAGACCAGTCCTTGCTTACAGACAGCCTCCCAATCTGAAGCAAATACTCACCAGCAACCACACACCACACAACAGAACCACTAACCCAGGAACCTATCCTTGCAACAAAGCCCATTGCCAACTCTGTCCACATATCTATTCAGGGGATACCATCATAGGGCCTAATCACATCAGCCACACTATCAGAGGCTCGTTCACCTGCGCATCTACCAATGTGATATATGCCATCATGTGCCAGCAATGCCCCTCTGCCATGTACATTGGCCAAACCGGACAGTCTCTACGTAAAAGAATGAATGGACACAAATCAGACGTCAAGAATTATAACATTCAAAAACCAGTTGGAGAACACTTCAATCTCTCTGGTCACTTGATCACAGACCTAAGAGTGGCTATACTTCAACAAAAAAGCTTCAAAAACAGACTCCAACGAGAGACTGCTGAATTGGAATTAATTTGCAAACTGGATACAATTAACTTAGGCTTGAATAGAGACTGGGAATGGATGAGTCATTACACAAAGTAAAACTATTTCCCCATGGTATTTCTTCCTCCCACCCCACCCCCCACTGTTCCTCTGATATTCTTGTTAACTGCTGGAATTAGCCTACCTTGCTTGTCACCATGAAAGGTTTTCCTCCTTTCCCCCCCCTGCTGCTGGTGATGGCTTATCTTAAGTGATCACTCTCCTTACAGTGTGTATGATAAACCCATTGTTTCATGTTCTCTGTGTGTGTGTGTATAAATCTCTCCTCTGTTTTTTCCACCAAATGCATCCGATGAAGTGAGCTGTAGCTCACGAAAGCTTATGCTCTAATAAATTTGTTAGTCTCTAAGGTGCCACAAATACTCCTTTTCTTTTTGCGAATACAGACTAACACGGCTGCTACTCTGAAACATGGGGAAATAGTTTTACTTTGTGTAATGACTCATCCATTCCCAGTCTCTATTCAAGCCTAAGTTAATTGTATCCAGTTTGCAAATTAATTCCAATTCAGCAGTCTCTCGTTGGAGTCTGTTATTAAAGTTTTTTTGTTGAAGGATAGCCACTCTTAGGTCTGTGATCGAGTGACCAGAGAGATTGAAGTGTTCTCCAACTGGTTTTTGAATGTTATAATTCTTGACGTCTGATTTGTGTCCATTCATTCTTTTACGTAGAGACTGTCCAGTTTGGCCAATGTACATGGCAGAGGGGCATTGCTGGCACATGATGGCATATATCACATTGGTAGATGCGCAGGTGAACGAGCCTCTGATAGTGTGGATGATGTGATTAGGCCCTATGATGGTGTTCCCTGAATAAATATATGGACACAGTTGGCAACGGGCTTTGTTGCAAGGATAGGTTCCTGGGTTCGTGGTTCTGTTGTGTGGTTGCTGGTGAGTATTTGCTTCAGATTGGGGGGCTGTTTGTAAGCAAGAACTGGCCTGTCTCCCAAGATCGGTGAGAGTGATGGGTCGTCCTTCAGGATAGGTTGTAGATCCTTGATGATGCGTTGGAGAGGTTTTAGTTGGGGGCTGAAGGTGATGGCTAGTGGCGTTCTGTTATTTTCTTTGTTGGGCCTGTCCTGTAGTAGGTGACTTCTGGGTATTCTTCTGGCTCTGTCAATCTGTTTCTTCACTTCAGCAGGTGGGTATTGTAGTTGTAGGAATGCATGATAGAGATCTTGTAGGTGTTTGTCTCTGTCTGAGGGGTTGGAGCAAATGCGGTTATATCTCTACCCCTACCCCACCCCCCACTGTCCCTCTGATATTCTTGTTAACTGCTGGAATTAGCCTACCTTGCTTGTCACCATGAAAGGTTTTCCTCCTTTCCCCCCCCCTGCTGCTGGTGATGGCTTATCTTAAGTGATCAGTCTCCTTACAATGTGTATGATAAACCCATTGTTTCATGTTCTCTGTGTGTGTATATAAATCTCTCCTCTGTTTTTTTCACCAAATGCATTCGATGAAGTGAGCTGTAGCTCACGAAAGCTTATGCTCTAATAAATTTGTTAGTCTCTAAGGTGCCACAAGTACTCCTTTTCTTTTAATGAATAACAGAAACTGAATTGCCCTCTCTCTCCCCCCTTCCCCTCCCACCCCGCATCATAGTGGAGACATGTTTTTCAGGAACTTGGTAACATTTACAGTGTTGCTCCTCGCACTTCACTTTTCAGTGACAACTGTCTTGCAACTTCCATGAACATGAATATGTTCAGTGAAAGTTGTATATATAAAAATAATGTACATATACAGTACATTTTGACTGACATGATCCCTCTTCTAAGTCTGTGTGTTTAGTAGCATGCCAGCATTTTTACTTATGTACTTGCCGTCTACCCCTCTATCAATTGCAATACAATGAGTTTTGTATTCCACTTTTAAGGCATTAAAATCAAGGATGCTCCAATGAATTAGCAACTGTGCTGCACTGCAGTCAGATCAGTGATAAATATACATATAAAAAGCTCTACTCAGAACACATTATTCAACTCATTTTCAATTTGCTGGAAATAGATATGTACAGTAAGTCATAAACAACTCATTTATTACCTAGCACTTTTTCAACTAATTGCTTTGAAGCCAGCAGGCTCACTCTACTGAAGCAGAAAAATATATATATATAGCATTTCTGATTTCCAAGTATGGGGCAATTAATCCCCGGATCCTGAAAATGTGGAGTATTTTCAAGAAAATAATTCATTTTAAGTGAAAATGATTTTAAAGAAAGTAGTAACAATGAGCACAGAACTCTTATTAACACATACTTGACTTCAAAAATATAATGAAATTATCCTGAGGTGCTTAATTTTAATTACATACAGTCAATTTCTGGGTATTTATTATCCAATTCAAAGGTCTTGAGATTGCCCTATAGAAAAACTGATAGGCTATAATTTGCTTTTGGTTTAAAGGCCCTGGATTCTACTTTTCTGTTTTTCAAGCACTGCTATTTGTGTTAATATGATTCAGACTCAGTCCATATTTTAGTTTATGATAAGCTTTGGTTTCTCAAGGGCTATCCACACTATAAAAATTTACTCCAGAAATTCAGCATATAAAGTATAAACCAGAAAGGAAATAAATAATAATCTGCTGCTGGCATCCATGTCTGAGACACTTCATACAATTGTTTTACCACTTAACATTCCACTAAAACAAGGACAGAATAGTAGTTACCTTTATAGATTTTATTTTCAACAAAAGAGAATGAAGAGGAAATAATTCTCCACACAATATTTTGCTATAGCTCTCAAGACTCATTAAAGTCAAAACGGTTTGCCGGAAAGGGTCAGTTTCAATGAATTTCCCCAACTTGAGAAAATACTGAAAGAAGTTTCAAAATTGACAAAATGTCCTATTTTGACATTTCCAAATTTTGTTTTTCGGCTTCAAAAGCCTTTGTTTCAAAATTTAATTTACACTAAAAATGTTTTTGAAAAAGGTCATAATCAAAAGAAAATATTTCAATAACTGCCCCCAAACTGGTAGTATTTTTTTTAGTTTGTTGATGAATTTTTTTTTTCTTAAGATTTTGACTTTTTGTCTTGATCCAAGATAGAAAAATATTTCAAAATCTAAAAAATTCTCACAGAAAGCCTTTCTTGCCTATCCTCACTCAAGAGCTAGTACCATTGCCAAACTAAAAGGTACATAACAGCATTAGAACAGAACAGACTCCAGAGTTCACATAATATCCATGTCCTATATTTTTATAAAAATTTAAAAGGCAATGCCCTTAAATATATAACACTTTTCTGTTGCAGACATGAAACTACTGCTTGCATAGTATCTTTGTACAGATGACAATAAATACACTTTGCTATTTTATTTGTGGTAAGACAAATACCACAAATACCACTTCTTCCACTTTATTCCAATTTCAACTGTAAAATCCTGAAGGTGTATGAATTTGAAAACCACAAATATATACCAACTGCACTATAAAATGTCTTTGTTTTTTCTTAGTCCTATAGCTTGTATGGCCCAATGATCGTAGAAAATTAATGTGTGTTCGTATCTACATTACACACACACACACAGTTATGCATGATACAATTTTAACATAAACAGAGCCTATGGTATTTGGACATACAAGAAATTTGCTTATCAGCTGAAGTGTTAAATGAGAGCCCTTGGGATATGGAGGGTATACTCACATCCTAAACTTGTCTCTCTTCTCATTCCCACCCTGCTCCCAATGCTTCATATCACCACTCTCATGAACTTCCTGGAAGTATGGAATAAACACTGTCCTCTCCACCCCATAACAACTCTAAGTCATAGCTAAACTTGGGGTTGACTAAGCCCAACATCTACTTAAATCACTGCAGACTTGATGAAAGGGATAGTTCCTGAAATGCCTATAAAGGGTAATTTCCTAGGTGGAAATTTCCTAGGTGGAAATTTCCACTGTGCTTTAGAATCGGATCAGGACTGATAACTTCTTTCAACTTCTCATCCCAAATTAGAGTGCAAATATGAAGATTTAAAATCCTGAGGGAGCACTGGGAAGGAGTGACTCAGTACAGGCATATGTAAGAAATTGTGGGCTGTGGAGGTGGATTGTGCAGTCAGAGAACTGATTTGGGAATAGGGGAGTGGCTTGAAAGTCCGAACTCGGGATATGGAGGACCCTAGAGAGGTCATAGGTCTTGAATGGGATCAACACTGAAGAAGGAAAGTAAGCAGAAAACTGATGGAATCCCTGGAGGATTGGAGCCAGGGCCCAAGATTGTGAAAGAAAGCTGGTAACATACCATATTCTATTACAAGTAATGGAACAGAACTGTTAGAAGAACAGCTGGAGTACTCCCAAAGATCTGTTCAAAGGGGCCTGACCAGGGAACAACATGAAAGACTCTAGAAAGAGAAACTACCGTCACCTCAGATGTCATACACACAGACAACATGCTTCAGAGAGGAAGCTGTGTATAGATGGTCGATGAGGGAGTTCAAATGGGACAAGGTCAGCTACTCCTTCAGATGGTGCAGCAAAAGAGACTATTTAGTCTTAAATGAAATTGGGATTTTGCTTTTGGAAAAACTGCAAGTAAGGGGCAGTTTTTAGAGCAACTAGGAGCAAGAGGAATAATTCTGCAAGTTGGGAAGGACCAAGGACAGGAACCTTGGGCTTAGCAGACTGAACTGGGAATTGGGAAGTGCTTCCACTTCACCTCCATAGGGAAAAAGAACCCTAAAAATGGATCTATGGGAATAATGAAGCTAGCAGCTAGAAAAGAGATATCTCTGCAAGAAAACAGAAAGGGGACAGAACATTCTACTACAGCTAGACTCAAAACTTCGGTCAAAACTTCATTGCATTCCAAAGCAGGCAGACATTGGTTACTGACACAGATCTACTGTCTTGATCTCTCATATGTGGTGAGAATAACACTGTATATATTTCACTATAATCAATTAATTTCCCATGCTTCCTTGCAACCTTCCTGACATCCTTCATAAAAATCTATTTTTCTATTTGGTGTTCTCTAAGTGTTTCAGTAGGAATCTCCTAGGGACCACTGCTTGCCTTCAAAACTGTGAGACACTTGGCTTGCTACCAGCTATCCAAGGTGGTTTGATGTAATATGACATGTATGGTGGAGGAAGGCTAATTACAGCTGCAAAAATGACAAATTACCTGCACTGTTTTATCTGTTTATTATGCCAGCTGAATGATGACAAGAGCACAAACCTGGGCTCAGGACTTGCAAAAAAGCTTTTCTGTTCATCTAACAGCTTTCTTAATGAAATAATAGAAATTAGACATGAAAAATTAAAATGTAGTAAGTCCTTTATTTCATCCATTAGCCAGAAAAGTGTTGTTCTCTATGTTGACAAATTAAAACAATGATTTATCAGTCATCCAATAGCAAGACTGGTGAGGAAGCACTGTAAAATGTTGCTCTTAATTCTTTTTTGAGTCCCTTGCAATGTACTACACATCAAGTTGAATTAAATGACAAAACTATCATGATTCTCACTTCAGTACAACATAGGCACACTATACCAAGATGTACGATTAATGATAAGTAAATAAGGGAATTTTGTGTACAATGTAGTCCTTGTGGCAAGGAAAGGCTTACTAAATCCTAGGTATGCTGGCTGCCTATTTGCTTCACATTCGAAGAAATGTCCTCTCTCATCTGTCCAGCATGGTATGTGCACTATAAACTGCTCTAAGGGTGTTGTCAGGCAATTTGATGGGATGTGAACTGACCACTTCATTACTGGCTTGTCCACTTCACACAGTCCCCCCCTACAACAATACCTTCCCCCCTCTCAGAATCTTAATCTTCCCAGCATTAGCGCTCCTTCCACTATGCCTACTCAGCCGGGCATCTTCCTCCAAGCTTAATGTCACCAGCTATACCTCTCCTATTTCCCCCTCCTGCCAACACAAGCAGCCACAGGTCAGACAGCTGAGTTTGACACAACACTCTGCACCAGCCAAACTGGTGACAAGAATATAGCACATTAAAGCAGAAAGTACAAAGTGGTGAGCAGGACAGCAAGTGCAAAGGCATTCAATCTTGTATTAATTACAGTGCGGCTGTGTACCTGCCTGAATCACACCTAAGATGGAAGCTTGTTGCTAATCATCTTGATAGCATGAAGAGGATTTGCTCTTAAACCCACATCTCCTCTTATGCACATTGTTTACCCATGCCCCGCAAGTTAAGAGAGCAAGTGTCCAAAGGGCTTAAGAGTGCTTAGTGTGGAGGGCAATTATTGGCATGTAACCCTACTTGAACCCATTGTAGCCTCTGCAGGTGCTTATGCTGAAGCATAACAACCTTGTGCACACTGCTGAGTACAAGAGAAGGCATTTCAGGATCAAGAAAACCAGAGTATGTTTTTGCAAACCTGACCATGGGCTTGTCTGCACTTAAAACATTGCAACAGAGCAGCTGCTCCTCTGCAGTTGTGCCACTATAATATGATGGGAGGGCTTCTCCCATCAGCAAAGGTACTTCATCTCCCCAGGAGGTGGTAGTTAGTCACCAGGAGAATTTTCTCATCAACCTTGCGCCATCTACCCCAGGAGTTAGGTTGATTTTTTAGTTGCATTGCTCGGGTGGGGTGGGGGGTGGATTTTGTAGTCGATTTTTGAAGAATGATGAACATAAGAATGGCCATACTGGCTCAGACCAAAGTTCCATCTAGCCCAGTATCCTGTCGTCTGACAGTGGCCAATGCCAGGTGCCCAGAGGGAATGAACAGAACAGGTCGTCATCAAGTGATCCATCCCCTGTTGTCCATTCCCAGCTTCTGGCAAACAGAGGCTAGGGACACCATCCCTGTCCATCCTGGCTGATAGTCATTGATGGACCTATCCTCCATGAACTTATCTAGCTCTTTTTTGAACCCTGTTATAGCCTTGGCCTTCACAACCTCCTCTGGCAAGGAGTTCCACAGGTTGACTGTGTGTTGTGTGAAAAAATGCTTCCTTTTGTTTGTTTTAAATCTTTTGCCTATTAATTTCATTTGGTGACCCCTAGTTCATGTGTTATGAGAAGGAATAAACAACACTTCTTTATTTACTTTCTCCACACCAGTCATGATTTTATAGACCTCTATCATATCCCCCCTTAGTCATCTCTTTCCAAGCTAAAAAATCCTAGTTTTATTAATCTTTCCTTATATGGCAACCGTTCCATGCCCCTAATAATTTTTGTTGCCCTTTTTTGAAACTTTTCCAATTCCAATATATCTTTTTTTCAGATGGGGCGAACACATCTGCAGTATTCAAGATGTGGGCATACCATGGATTTACAAAGAGGCAATATGATATTTTCTGTCTTATTATCTATCCCTTTCTTAATGATTCCCAACATTTTGTTCACTTTTTTTGACTGCTGCTGCACATTGAGTGGATGTTTTCAGAGAACTATCCACAATGACTCCAAGATCTCCTTCTTGAGTGGTAACAGCTAATTTAGACCCCAAACATTTTATATGTATAATTCGGATTATGTTTTCTAATGTGCATTACTTTGCATTTATCAACGTTGCATTTCATCTGCCATTTTATTGCCCAGTCACCCAGTTTTGAGAGATCCTTTTGTAGCTCTTCGCCGTCTGCCTGGGACTTCACTATCTTCAATAGTTTTGTATCATCTGCAAATGAGCTGAGCAAAACTCAAACTTCTGACAACCAGGCAATTCAAAGTTAAGGTTCCCCAGGCTATCTTGCTCACAGGATTCCATGTAACACTATTAAAAGACAAAACCACATTCATTCATACTTAGCCAAGTCCTCAGAAAGAACGGGTGAGTATAATTTAAGGGCCACTTCACTACCTCTTACCACTCCAGTATCCATTCCAATACAACCCATATGCCCTGCTACTGACATAACAAACCCAATTCTCCACAGAAATGATGCATACTGCTTTCTGAAAGTGCACATGCATCTCTTCCCTTTCCTCACACACATTAGAATGTGAAAAATATTTCTCATGTCACAATCACAGCTCTGCCACACACTTCAAACTAATCCACAGTTCTCCCAAACACACCTCTACCAAGCAGAATTAACTATGGCCATTCAGTTCATCTACATCTCTGACACCGACCTGACTCACTTTAGTTGGAGTACATGCAGATGATAAATGTATAGACTGCTCACATATCCTAGCTTGCTACTGACAATACCCATCCTAACAAAATAACTGCGCCCTACTAATTATATAATGTGCACAATTCTACAATGAAATGAAATGATGCATAGTAGATCATACAGACACGCATGCAAATCTTCCCTTTGCTCTCAGACAGAGAGTGCAAAACATACCACAACTCTGTGATATGAGAACATGTGCGGATTACTTTGAGATGTGTGACAAACATTTTTACCACGTAGGACTTGACCCGGAATGTGTATACAAATTACCATCAGCTATTGCCACCTCCAGGAGAACAAAGGGAAGGCGGCACAATCAACCTTTTCATTTCCATTTTTGTCCTGTAATAGTGGTAGATGGAATTCTGTCAGTGAGAGTGAATGAGTTGTAAAAGGAGGTGAGCTATGGGGTTGGCAGAGTGAAGGTGTGTGTGTTAATGGGTCATAGCTGAACAAGGACAGAGTTAAGGCTGCTGGCAAACCTTAACTCTGCATTTGCTGGTTTTGAAAAGTTTCAGATTTGCTCAACCCCAGTTTTCTGCAAGGGGACAATCTACCACTTATCAACCTTAACTTTGCATTAACATAGCTTTTTGAGATTGGATTTCCTAGGGTTTTTTAACAGGAAAAGATATGCTGATGGTCGGCGTTAGTAGTCAGACAATTTACACATAACGTTTTACAGTTTGCATGCTGAGCCAAAGCAGCCAATCCCCATTCCATGGTTACTTCTTGCTCTCCTGAAAACTTCTGAAACTTTGTGATACAGGATTTGCCCAGAATCCACACGTTGACAGCCCTAGCAGCATGCATTTCTTTTCCCACATCAATTCCTGTGCTGTGGGTTCCAAACCTCCACACTGTGTGTTTTTGGAAATACCACACTAATCTGCTCCAAAATCAGGAACTAGTCACTCCCTACCACCAATCCCCTTAAGGGCTAGTAAACACAGATTTTCCTCAAACAATCCATCTAAAGCTTGCCTATTAACCTTCCTCACTGCCACCCCTTTCCCTGTTCCTCCTTCCTTACCCTCCACCCTCCCCACCCCCAAAATGTACATAAAAATAAGTCCTCTGTCTCCAGCTCCTCCCCATCCAATATAACAAAATGTTGGTTAGACCAGCTGCTGACTATTCTGCTGTGTTTACAGTAAACTCCTCATGACATAAAAAAGATGTTATATTATAATAGAAATAACCTGTAGAAGACAGCATGAGTTATTAAATCTTTCTTGCATAGGTGTACAAACGTTTGGACTAGAAACAGCAGTGATGATATGCATGAAGTATGTCCATTATCAGCTCCCTAACCAACGGGGCAGGACTTCCCCAGATGCTGACTTACATGGGTAGGGGCCTCAGACCCTCCCAAAAGGCAACCTCCCCCCACCCTGAACCCAGCTTACATGGCAGGTTGTCCCCCGGTGGCAGCGGGAGGGGTTCCCTCAGAGGCAAGGCCCTCTGTATCCACATCATATGAAGGGGGCAGGGAAGTGGGCTCTTGCCTCTCGTTTGGGGTGGCAGGGCTGAAACACACATAGGAGGGGAAAATGTGGGACTGACAGGTGCCCTTGCCCCTCTTCTCCTTGCCATTCACTCCCACAATCCCCTTCTCACTATTCCACCCATCCTATTCCCCAAGCCTGCCCCTCCAAAACCCTCAACCTCTCTCTCCTCCCTTGCTACCTATCCCCATTTAACCACCTCCCCATTACTTCCTGCCTCTTACTGCAGCCCCAAACCCCTATTCCTCCATCCCCAATTATCCCTCCCCTCCCTTCACGTCTACTCCCTCCCCCAAAACTTTGGGGGGGGGGAACAGGTGGATTGGGATACACTGGCACAGCTGGGAGTGTAGGGGGTGGAGTACACTGGCAAGATTTAGGCACACTGGAAGAGCTGTGAGGTGCAAGGGGGGCTGGGGTGCACTGGCAGAGCTGGGGATGCAAGGGAGTTGGGGTCAAATGGCAGACCTGGATGGGTACCATGCCTATCTCACTTGAGCCTCCAACCTCTCTGATCTCCCCATATCATCCA